>NC_072396.2:6447500-8947500 GCF_028885625.2 Pongo pygmaeus | reverse complement strand
ACTATGTATTATATATATGCACGAGATACTATATATATTGGAATATTATATATCATAAAATATGTTTTATGTGTGTATAAATACTGTGTATATATGTATGGAATACTATGCATATAAGTATGAAATTTGATATACATATGAAATGTATATGATAGTAAATGTATGGGATACTAAATATATTATCTATGTAGAGGTGGAAAGCAAGTTAAATGTCAATGTGACTTGATATGTTCGAGGTTTTTTTTTTGTTCCGTTTTGTTTTTGTTTTTTGAGCTACACTTTACTGATTCCATCAGAATCTGAACAGCGGGATGTTCTGAAAGATTTTGAATTGATTCTAATATGCGCCTGGAGAGACAATCACTACCATGTGTAGTTGTCCAGACTCTCCGTGCAGAACTGAAGACTTGCAATTTGGCTGCGCCTAACTTTCTTGCAAGACTCCTTAGGTTTGACCACTGATGTATATTAATGGATATAGCTAACCCTGAAGTTCTTTTACAAAAGCTATTCCTTTTTTCTCTCCTCTCTTCCTTCTCTAGGTAATGGGATAATTTATAATCATTTTCATTTTACAAAGGATATTAACCCTACTTTTTAATTTCAGAGTAAATTTTGAAAACATCAGGAGACACACTTTTCAGGACTTTGTCAAAGACTTGACAACAATTATTCTATATAGTCATCAGTTTTGTTTGCAGTGATTCACCACCCTGGGGTTTGCAAATATTGGCATTTTTCCCATGTGTGATAACTTCCAGGCAAATAGCCAATCGAATGATGAATTTGTAATGCTAAATGTTTTAAGAAGATAATTAAAAAGAAACCCCTTTTGTAGGTTTGCTATGATGAAATATTCCAGGTTTTGATAAAATAAAAGTGGTGAGGTTAGATTTGGCTCAATCCCATGCTTTCGAGTGCAAAATGTCTGCCAAGTCAAATTAGGCTATAAATTGAAGAGGCATGTTGTGGGTATTTTTCATGGGCAAATGTTTCCCAATATTCTTACCACATTTTGTATAGAAATAAGTGATTATCGAATGAACTATCTCAAATGTGAAATATATATATATAAAATTATTCTCAACATAAGAAATGTTTATTGACTGAGTAGTTTGAAGACATGCTATTATTGTTTTTCCACATGAAGATAATTTTCTGTTTCCCCAAATTAATCGCATGCCATGGTTTAACACAATAATTATTTACTAC
Organism: Pongo pygmaeus; assembly: GCF_028885625.2. Classification (NCBI taxonomy): domain Eukaryota; kingdom Metazoa; phylum Chordata; class Mammalia; order Primates; family Hominidae; genus Pongo; species Pongo pygmaeus. The sequence continues at coordinate 8,946,288 of NC_072396.2, read as the reverse complement.
TAAAGTATTCCCAAAGGTAGTCGGGTTAGAGGTAAGAGTTGATAAAAGGCACCCCAGTATTCCCATACCAGCCATGCAAAGCATTTTGATGCCTTCCTTATTATCAAATCCATTTACCACACTTCCTTCAACCAAAACATCTGGGTTTGTGACTCAGGTTTCAAGCTTGAGAGAAGATGCCAATGAGTTGTCATGCCCCACCCCACATTATCAAAGAGACTTTCCCCTAGCATTCTAACAGAAGTGTTACCAAACCCAAGCCAAAGCCCAATTCTGTGCACACGCCAGGATTTGCAAATCCCAGCCCTACAGCTGTCTCCAAAGCGCAGGTGTGGGTGCTTCACCACTGTGCAGATAGCGACGTCTTTGTACCTTCATCTCTGTTCCTTTACAGGTGCTGTATTGTCATTTGGACAAATGTCAGCTTTCTCCAGCAAGGCCCAAAGCCAAAACATCAGCTTCATTCAGTTGCTGACAACCACAGCACCTATGCCAAGTGAAGAAGACGCTGAGGAGTCACATAGGGAGTGGATTCTGAGTCCTGCCAAGGTGCTTGGCATCTCACAGAGGCCGAAAGCAACCCCACTGTGTAACATGAGAACAGCTTAAATCAACATACATTTCACAGTACCAAAAACACAATGGAGAACTTAAAATGCATATTTTTAGGGAGATGGATGACATGCCCTGGAAGTCTCTGTGGAGTCTATACAGTCTTTTGCATGACTTTTTACTGGCTTAAGAAATCACTTGCTAGGCTTGCTTTTTGTTGTAGGGTTATTGTCTTTTCTCCCCCACCCCAACCCCCAACAGGACATTTAGGACTCGGCTCCAAGGGAGCTCTCTTTATGTGTGTCCAGGATCCTTAGGCTGGGAGGCTTTAGTCACAGGAAACAAAGCCTGAGCTTTGGGGCTCAGAGGGGGCCTTCTTCTCACTTCTGCCGTAAGGGAGGAGACTTATCTGAGCCCATAAGCAAAGCTTTGCCAACCTAGGGATGCACTTAGGGCCTACCACTGTTGATGAAAAGAGTCCAGCTCTGTAAAATATTTGAAGAAATTTAATCTGAACCAAATATGAGTGACCAAGGTCTATGACACAGCCCTCAGGAGACCCTGAGAACACGTGCCCAGGGTGGTCAGGCCACAACTATGCAACTAGGTTTTATGCATTTTAGGGGGACATAAGACATAAATCAATCCATGTAAGATGTACATTGTTTCCATTTGGAAAGGTGGGACAACTGGAAGTGGAGGGCTGGGGGTGGGTCCAGGTTATAGGCAGATGCAAAGATTTTCTGACTGGCAGTTGGTTAAAAGAGTTTGTCTAAAGACCTGGAATCAATAGAAAGGAAATGTCCGGGTTAAGATAAGAAGCTGCAGTGAGCTATGATTGCACCACTGCACTCTAGCCTGGGCAACAGAGTGAGACCCTTTGTCAAAAAAAAGAGAGAGAGAGAGAGAAGGGGTTGTGGAGACCAAGGTTCCTATTATGCAGATGAAGCCTCCAGGTAGCAGGCATCAGAGAGAGTAGATTGTAAATGTTAGTAAATGTTTCTTATCAGACTTAGAAAGGTGTCAACTTCTTAGTTGATTCTCTGCTGGATCAGGAGAAAGACCTTGAAAAGGGAAAGGGATTCTCTATAGAATGTAGATCTTCCCCAGGAGACAACTTTGCATGGCTATTTCAAGATATGGCAAATAAACACATTTGGGGTTAAAATACTTGGATTTCCTTTCTTATCTGTCATGTGATGCTATGCGAGTCAGGTTGGAAAGCAGGCCATGTTATATAGGGTTAAACAAAACCCCTCTGATGAGACGTTAAGGTTTGTAGGGTGGAATCTTTAGGCCCCTTAGATAGGAATTTGGGCAAAAGACGAAAAAAGGTCAAAGTTCAGTCCTCACCACCATGCTTATTGATGAGTGGTTGACTGGCTGGGGATTGTAGGTGGAATGACTGATGCATATTTAATCTGAAGGCCCAGCTTACTAAAAATTCAGCTGGCAGTCAGGGCCATGGGGGTAAATCTGGAAATAGAGCTTGGCATCCAATCCTATAACAATTCCCCAAGTGACACTTTTAGGAAGTCAGAGTCCATGCGTCTCCATTAGTGTCTAGTGTATCACTCCATTTATAATCTGTATGGACTCCCTCTTAACTTTCTTAAGAATGAATGTTTTCAACAATTTTGCTACAGGTAGTTAGCCAGGCATGAGTGTGGCGGGAGAGTGCTTCCCATCAGGAATGTCAGGCAACCATCAGGTGATGGTTGGGCAGTGATCACAATGCCTCTCTTAAAATGATAATTGGAAGCCAGCACCCCGCCATGGAGAGACCACTTCCTGATAATTCACAGTTGTCACACTAAAGTGATAATTGATCGCAGGCCCCAGGGATAGGCAATTTGCCAAAGAGTTGAGGTTGGTAATCAGCAGCTTCCAATAAAATCTCAGGAGCTGGGAGTGAGTTTGGGCATTCTCCTTAGGAGACAAAATGGCAGAATATGACCTTCTGGGGGCATTCCACTGGAAAAGGGAAGAAAGCCTCAGGTGGGCATGCCCACAACTTCCTAAACACACTGCACATGCTCACCTCCCAAGGCAAGTATGTGCGTGGCTCACCCTTAAGGAAGAATGAGGGAAACGGGGTGCAAGATGCCAGAAGGCCAGCAAATAAAGTCCTAGAGTCAAGGTTAAACCGGGCACTTGTTCTGCAAGTCACCCGCTTGGATCTCTTCTAAGTGTACTTTTCTTTCTTTCCTGCTCTAAAGCTTTTTAATAAACTTCCATTCCTTCTCTGAAACTTGCCTCAGTCTCTTTTTCTGCCTTATGCCCCTCAGTTGAATTTCTTCTTTCTTCTGAGGAGGCAAGAATTGAGGTTGCCGCTGTTAAAGCAAACTAAATATGACGTGAGAAGGACTTGGTACTTCTATATTTCCGTCCTTGTGGATGAACTGCAACCTAACTTAGTAGGTCAACAAGATTGAAAACCTAACTTAGGAGTATGCACCTGTAACAATAGCTGAGTCTTGGCCAATCCCCCAGCGGCCATACTTCAACCACTTACAGACTGTTAAGTGCTCTAAGTGTGTTCAAATAAGGCAAACACCGAGCTGTAACCAATCCAGTTATTTTTGTATCTCACTTCTGATTTCTGTACGTTGCTTCCCTTTTTTGTCTATAAGTTGGTTCTGATCACAGGGCATCCCTGAAGACTCATTCATTGCTCAATTAAACTCCTTTAAATTTAATTTGGCTGAAGTTTTTATTTTAACACATCAGACCCATCAGTAGTTTGGATATTTGCCACCCCCTAACATCTTCATGCTCTTCTAGATTTTTCTATGCCAAGAATGGCATTGTAGAGGATTTTTGCAGCTACTTCTCGCTTTCTCTTTTCATTTTTTTTAATTGCAGCAAAACATTTGGTAGTTGACATGCTATACACTTTATTCAAGGACAGCCAATGTCCTTGATTCAATAAGCCCAGAAAGCCTGAGGGATTTGAGGCCAGTGCTGGGGAATCCAGGTCTGTGAGATTTTCCTGGGATTCGATGAGGATCTGAGCAGATTCTCTGAACCTGTTTCAGCCACATTAATGTTGGTCATTGAAAACTTTCCTTCACTTCATTTTGCTCGTTAATAGTGTTATCCAGAATTGAGTAGTAAGTCAATTCCAGAAAAGGCTGTGGATAGCAGAGAAATATGATTTAGAATAGTAGAATTGCAGGGTCATGGGTAGAATATAAATGCAGGAAGAAAAAGCTAGCTCAGGCCTGGCGAGGTGGCTCAAGCCTGTAATCCCAGCACTTTGGGAGGCCGAGGCAGGTGGATCACGAGGTCAGGAGATCGAGACCATCCTGGCTAACACGGTGAAACCCCGTCTCTACTAAAAATACAAAAATTTAGCCGGGCATAGTGGCGAGTGCCTGCAGTCCCAGGTACTCGGGAGGCTGAGGCAGGAGAATGGCGTGAACCCGGGAGGCGGAGCTTGCAGTGAGCCAAGATTGTGCCACTGCACTCCAGCCTGGGCGACAGAGCCAGACTCCGTCTCAAAAAAAAAAAAAGAAAAAGAAAAAAAAAGAAAAAGCTAGCTCAAAAAAGGAGAGATCACACAAAAGTTTTTAAAAAGGGAGACATAAAATTGTGTTCATATTTGATACTTAAATTATTTTATTTTTTAAAATTTTTAATTGTTATGGGTACATCATAGGTGAATATGTTTATGGGGTACATGTGATGTTTTGATATGGGCATGCAATGTGTAACAATCAAACCAGGGTAATCCGGGTACCCATCGCCTCAAGCATTAATCCTTTCTTTGTGATAGGAATATTCCAATTCCTATCTCTTAGTTATTTAAAAATATACAAGGAATTATTGTTGACATAGTCACCCTGTTGTGCTATCAAATACTAGCTCTTATTCCTTCTATCTTATTCCTTTTATCTTTTGCCCCCTTTAATCATTCCAAATTATCCCCACCCCCCACGCCCACTCCCCTTCCCAGCCTTTGCTAACCATCCTTCTTCTCCCTATCTTTAGGAGTTCCATTGTTTTAATTTTTAGCTTCCACATGTGAGAACATGCAAAATTTGTCTTTCTGTGCCTGGCTTATTTCATTTAATGTAAATGTCCTCAAGTTCCATCCATGTTGTTGTAAATGATAGGATCTCATTCTTTTTTGTTAATTCTTAATTTTTGCGGGTACATCATAGGTGTATATATTTATGGGGTACATAAGAGGTTTTGATACAGGCATGCAACGTGTAATAATCATATTATGTAAAATGGGGCATTCATCCTCTCAAGCATTTATCCCTTGTGTTACAAACAATCCAATTATACTCTTTTAGTTATTTTAAAATGTACAATTAAATTATTATTGACTATAGTCACCCTGTTGTGCTATTAAATACTAGATCTTATTCATTCTTTTAAACTATTTTTTGTACATATTGAAAATCCTCACTCCCCTCACACCCCCCAACTACCCTTCCTAGCTTCTGGTAACGATCCTTCTACTCTCTATCTCCATGAGTTCAATTGTCTTAATTTTTAGCTCCAACAAATAAGTCAGAACATGAGAAGCTTGTCTTTCCGTGCCTGGCTTATTTCACTTAATATAGTGACCTTCAGTTTCATCCACATTGTTGCAAATGACAGGATCTCACTCTTTTTAAAGGCTGAATAGTACTCCATTGTGTATAGGTATCACTTTTTTTTTTTAGATGGAGTCTCGCTGTGTCACCCAGTCTGGAGTGCAGTGGCGTGATCTCGGCTCACTGCAAGCTCCACCTCCCAGGTTCACGCCATTCTCCTGCCTCAGCTTCCTGAGTAGCTGGGACTACAGGCGCCCGCCACCACGCCCGGCTAATTTTTTTTGTGTTTTTAGTAGAGACAGGGTTTCACCATGTTAGCCAGGATGGTTTCAATCTCCTGACCTCGTGATCCACCTGCCTCAGCCTCCCAAAGTGCTGGGATTACAGGCATGAGCCACCACGCCTGGCCTATAGGTATCACATTTTCTTTATCCATTCATCTATTGATGCACACTTAGGCTGCTTCCTTATCTTGGCTATCATGAGTAGTGTTGCAATAAACTTCAGAGTGCAAACATCTCCTCAACATACTGATTTCCTTTCTTTTGCATATATTCACAACAGTGGGATTGCTGGATCATATGGTAGTTGTATTTTTAGTTTTTTGAAGAACCTCCATACTGTTCTCCATAGTGGGTGTTCAATACTTTTAATAAAACGGTGGGATGAGATACTGTCTGAAAAGAAATAGTCCTTGACTTACCAAGACTGGATATGGGGCTCGTAGGTGATAGATACAACTATGATAAAACCCAGGAGTAGTGTGTACTGTCTGATGGGTGAGAACTTAAAAGTAGGGAGCCCAAGGTGATCTACATCATTTGCAGCTTCATTACCACATGCAGCAAAGACAATGATTTTAATTACATTATGAGTGCTAATATCTGTTTCCTAACACTGCAGTAACAAATCACCACTAACAGTGAGTTAACACAACACAAGTTTATGATCTCACATTTCTGAACACAGTCTGACAAGCTCACCTGGCAGGGCTGCCCTCCCTTTGGAGGCTTAAGGGGAAATTCCATTTCTTTGATTTTTCCAGCTTGTAGAGGCGACCTGCTCTCCTTGGCTCAAGGAGCCTCCTCCATCTTCCAAGCCAACTTGACAGGTTGAGTCCTTCTTATACTGAATCATTCTGATCTTTCCTTCTGCCTCCCTCTTCCACTTTTAAGGCTTTTTGTGATTACAATGGGCCCACCCAAATACTCTGGAATAATTTCCCTACTGTAAAGTCAGCTCATTAGCTACTTGAATTCCATTTGCAACCTTAACTCACTATTATCATAAGTCTGCACTTGTACATTGGTTTCATCCTAAATAATGGATACTTTTGTTTAACTCATACTGACTCCTCCTGCACAGAACAAAAAAGTATCTAGGTGCCAGAAGATCCATACTTATGTCTAATTCCCCAAAGTTGCTCTGGGAAATGCCTTCTTTCAAACAACAAATTCTAATTAATAGTGTCTCTGTGTGTATCCAATATTCTTGTTGATACCTTACAGGATCATAATATTAATGACAGAAATCCTAACACAAACAAGAGCTAATATTCCTTATCGGGGGACCTGCCCCGCTAGTCACGTAGGTTCTTTTCTATTTTCCCTAAGCGTTGGCCAGTTTGAGAAATAAAGGGACAGAGTACAAAAGAGAGAAATTTTAAAGCTGGGCGTCCGGGGGAGACATCACATGTTGGTAGGTTCCGTGATGCCCCACAAGCTGTAAAACCAGCAAGTTTTTATTAGGGACTTTCAAAAGGGGAGGGAGTGTGCAAATAGGTGTGGGTCACAGAGATCACGTGCTTCACAAGGTAATAGAATATCACAAGGCAAATGGAGGCAGGGCGAGATCACAGGACCACAGGACCGGGGCGAAATTAAAATTGCTAATGAAGTTTCGGGCACCATTGTCATTGATAACATCTTATCAGGAGACAGGATTTTGAGAGCAACCGGTCTGACTAAAATTTGTTAGGCTGGAATTTTTTCTTCCTAATAAGCCTGGGAGTGCTATGGGAGACTGGGGTCTATTTCACCCCTGCAGTCTACAGACCATAAAAGACGACCACATCCGGGGGGGCCGTCTATAGACCTACCCCCAGGCACGTATTCTCTTTCCCAGGGATGTTCCTTGCTGAGAAAAAGAATTCAGCGATATTTCTCCCATTTGCTTTTGAAAGAAGAGAAATATGGCTCTGTTCCGCCCGGCTCACCGGCGGTCAGAGTTTAAGGTTATCACTCTTATTCCCTGAACAATTGCTGTTATCCTGTTCTTTTTTCAAGGTGCCCAGATTTCATATTGTTTAAACACACATGCTCTACAATTTGTACAGTTAACGTAATTATCACATGATCCTGAGGTGACATACATCCTCCTCGGCTTACGAGATGACAGGATTAAGAGATTAAAGTAAAGCCAGGCCTAGGCAATCACAAGGGTATTGACTGGGGAAGTGATAGGTGTCCGTGAAATCTTTACAATTTATGTTTAGAGATTGCAGTAAAGACAGGCATAAGAAATTATAAAAGTATTAATTTGGGGAACTAATAAATGTCCATGAAATCTTCACAATCCATGTTCTTCTGCCATGGCTTCATCCGGTCCCTCCGTTTGGGGTCCCTGACTTCCCACAACAATTCCTTGTGGTTTTTAATGTGGCAGACATTGGGCTAAAGTGATTCTTTTAAATGCATCATTATTTAATCCTCGTAACACTGCGTGTAGTAAGTCTTAGCATCATTCTTGTTTTACAGACAAGCAAGAGGCATAGAGAGGCTGAGTGCTTCTCTGAGCTCCTCCAGCCGACAAGTGGCAAAGCTGCATGGTGACTTCAGAGTGTGGTCTTTAACATAAAGCCAAGTTGCCTCTGGGTATGAGTATCAAAGTTGGCAATTGTCAATCTGGAGCGCAGGTGTTTCTCCAGGATGAAAAACATTCTTTATTGAAACATGCAACATGTTGTAGACATCATTCTTCATCTACTTTTCTACTTCACTTATCAAAATTACCCTTCTTGTATTTCACAAAAGACAGACACATCCCTCAGACATACCAAATATGGCTGTGCTGCATTATCACCCCCAGTGGAAAACATTCCAATGTGCAAAAATCAAAAGAAAACAACAACAATTTGACAGTGGAAGCAAGAGTAAAGGTTTTATTTGTTTTTGTTTTAAAATCAAACCTTGAAAACAACTTGCAGAATTTTATGTCTTTCCTTGTCTCATGCATATTTTTGTAACAGACGAATCATGCTGTTAGATACAAGACATTTTGTCCATGTGATCTTTTAATTAGATGTTGTTTAGAAAATATTACATGAGGTGTGGGTGGTGAGATGCCCATGTCTATTAACCAACAAAACAATCCAAGTTTGTTTAATCAACAGAATCACCTATTATTAGCCAGTAATGATTTTGTTTTGATTTGCAACTGAAAAATAGTGCATTGAAGTATTATGATTGAGCTGTTGAATTACTAATGTAGGTGATTATTGTACACTTTCAGTCTATAGGTCTGCCATTTACAATTCTCTGTACCGCATCCTTATAAATAGTGGTTAGGAGACTGGCTGGCCCATAAGAGGGGAGCACTGGAGAGCCTGGGAAATGGAATTCCCAGCAGTATAACCCTTGGTGTCATCTTTGTTTTGGGCGCTTCCATAGTTGTTAGAAAACCACAGGTTTTCCATGGGGAGCTTCAGGCCCATCTCTCCTCACTGGTCCAAGACTGAACACAACTGAAGCCTCACAGTTGTTCATTGCTTTCCAATTTCCAACCCCAATGCAATGTCCTCTTGAAGTTTCCCAAAGATTCTTATTTTTAAAAAGGGATAGTGAGACTATGGGGAGAGCCTTTCCGCTTTTATTACATAGGTCCTGTAGCAAAGACCAAGGTGCATAAAAAGAGATGCTGGTCGTTGGTCATTGCTTTTTTTTTTTTTTTTTTTTTAACGGAGTCTCACTCTGTCACCCAGGCTGGAGTGCAGTGGCATGATCTCAGCTTACTGCAACTTCCACCTCCCAGGTTAAAGTGATTCTTCTGCCTCAGCCTCCTGAGTAGCTGAGATTACAGGCGTGCACCACCATGCCTGACTACTTTTTTTTTTTTGTATTTTTAGTAGAGATGGGGTTTCACCATGTTGGCCAGGCTGGTCTCAAACTCCTCACCTCGTGATCCGCCCGCCTTGGCCTCCCGAAGTGCTGGGATTATAGGCGTGAGCCACCACGCCCGGCTGTTCATTGCTTTTTGCTTCAAGAATGGATGCATTCTAATTCCCAGGCATTGGAATGAGTGTGAAAATCAAATTTAGGTGGCTCTGTATGGGGCAGATGTGTGTATTATGTAATGGAATTGGGATTGCTGTAGTGGGAACAGAGGGAGAGATCTAAGATTGGACAAAGGGAGTTCCTGTTTCTATTTCTATTTTTGGTTGAATAATTTAATTAAATACCTGAAAAATAGAGATTGTCTTTTTAACCATTTTTTCAGCACCTTCCCATTTTCAAATGAGGCCGGATAGATGTGGGTGAAGGTTCTTAAGGTATCTAAAGCCTAATTTTATTACAAGAGGATGCAACATTATGCTCAAATTAGTTTTCCTGTCTAATAGGATGCATTCCTAGCATTGGTAACACTTATGACACCATTAGAGAGAATTATTTTGGGGATTTTGGAAAATCTTGGTACAGGATGTTAATAATTATTTTGGTTCATCTGCGAGAATTTCTTGGCTTCTACATTCCTTTACAAAAAACCCAAAAAGAGCTCTCTTGAAGCAAACTACAGTAGCTTCACAGAGCAGGACTGGCAGAGCACAATGTTGCCTGCAACACCAAGGGAGGTGGCCTTCTCTGCCCAGGCTGTTTCCCAGCAAGCAGATCCTTGGACTCCAAAGTTTTTGTTCATTTACTCCCATCAGTAGAAATGTTTAAGGCATTCATTCTGAATTGGTTGGCATTTCTTACTTTACAAAGTATAGGTATGCATTACTGTACTCACATATAATTTACACTGTAAAACCAACACAGAAGTAGAAAAAAGATGAGGTTAAGAGATGAAATTATAATGTGGAAATATTATTTCATATATTTTTATTTACAAATGGTACATATTCCCTTTTGTTTTCATTAAAAATATATATTAGCATTGATATTATCCAGGAGGGCTGACTTCTAATTGTCTTACTAATTATGATGGCTTAATAATAGAGTTTGAGATGATCTTCAGGTATAAGGTTCATGGCTAACAATCATTGATGCAAATTTCCGTTTCGAATAATGCTCTTGATAACTTCAGATTCCGCAGGCAATTGCTCGGCCCATTTTATTACATGGGTGCTGTGTTTACCTCATACTGTGGATAGTGAAAATCTCCTATTAGAATTAAATCCAAGAATCAACTGAGCTATTATCTTTCTCTCTTGGACTTGAAATATGGACAAATATTTTGAATCCATAGTTCTTTCCCAGGAAAATTGTAAGCTACATATTCATTTTGTGTGGGCAAGATCAGTTAAACCTAGATGAAATAATGCAGAAATCTGCCTAACTATCCATATGTCTGTCACAGGACACTGAAAGTTGAGGGCTAAGTAAATTAAAAGCCCAGTCAAGGCTGCTCTGTGGTTCACAGACTACAAGTGTGCCCTTAGGATGCTTCAAATTTCAAGAAAATTATGCATCCTGACTGTCATAGTACCAAGTGGGCAGTCAACGTCAAGCCAACTGTTACAAATCAGCATAGCATGTCTTAATCACTCCCTTAACTATTTAGGTAGAAATAAATATGAGTGGAAGTTCCAGAACTATCTTCTTACATGTAATTTGTTTTCTTATAAACTTCACTCTACATTGAAGACCATCAAATGAGACAACAATCACTAGAGTACAACCAGGTTAGGACTGCCTATGGAATTACCTCCAGAGGGTGATCAAAACAACTCTTGAGCATTTTCCAGCTCACTTTGTGGATAGGTGAGGCCTGTGTGAGGAGATACTTCTTTAGGAAGGGAAATATCTCTCAATAGCATTTCTATTTCCACGGAGTATCCAAACTCCAGTATACAGAGCTGAGAATTATCTAGGGCAGTGTATCTGTTTGTTATGCAGTTCTCCAGCCTCTTCTCCAAGGAAATACGCATTTCAGAAATGTCAGATTCATGAACTAATGAATAAATAAATGTTGAATGACTCAGTGATTTATAAGGAGATAAAATAATTTTGCCTGAAATCTTACTTAATCCAGATGGGGTGTTCCGACCTTCAAGATGGCAGGCACCAGACCTGCCCTAAGGAATGCAACCAGGTTTGGGCTGAGGTTGGTCCTGCTGTAACATTTAACTGTCTCCTGGACATTGCATGGCAGCAAAAACTAATGTCCTGTTCAGAAAGCTTTGGATCCTCACTCATCTTTTCCTCCTTTTCTTTTCTTTTTTTATTAAAACTCTTCTATTCTGCACTATTATGGAGTGCCTGCTAAAGAGATAGATTTCTTAGTGACTATTGCAGGGGACCTAAAAAATAATTCCGAATGAGAGAGACCACTGGCCTTTCCTGCAGTTCTCACTATGCTTACTGATGGAATCAGGGCAATATGCATTAATCCATATTGAAGATGCTGATTCTCACTGTGGCCCAGGAAAGCCAGAAGAGGAGGAAAGACAGAGAGCAAGAATTACGCCAGTGTGAAGACGGTCATGCAGGAAGGTTTATGAAATGCAGTGAAGGAACAAGAGATACGCTACTGGAGAATATAATGAGAGCTTGTTTTGAATGAGAAGTATTGATTTCTCTCTCCCTATTTTTTTTAACTGTCCATATAGTAACAGGAATATATGCACAGGCAGTCTCTAAAAACAACCACCACCAACAAAACAACTGTATTTGTTAGTGGACTGTTTTGAACAACATCAGATGGAAATGAAGACGGCAAGACGCTGGTCCTGGGAAAAAGTCACCTTTTCTCCATTAATGGCACATTTATTTAAGTGTTATCTGTATATTACAGCAAACTATTTTTTGCATTCATTGTTTAACACACCCAACAACAGCAAACAATCTTGATTCCCTGTTTGATTGAAAAAGTCAACATTTTTCATTTGTCATTGTAAAATTAAAGACAGATTTATAACTTCTTTAGGCATGGTTGTTACTGGGAACAATTTTTATTTAGTAGAAATAAATCAGTTTTTCCTTGAAAGTGCCTTATTGTTTAAACATGTTACTTTTTATTTTGGAAATAACCATAGATGTAGACAAGAGATATCCAACAAACACAGAGGTTGGAATTGAACGCAAAGTGAATTTGTAGCATGAAAAAGAAAACAAACAAACAAAAAAAGGACTTTTCACCAGGTTTGTGGAATAAGGTCGCTGAACATTGGCTCTGTTCTCCTCTGAAGTTTAGTGGAGTTTCTCACAACAGCATTACTGCCCGGGCCATTATGCAGAACCCACTTTCATCTCATCCCTCAATTCCTGGGAATCTCTGCGTTACAACAACCTTTATGGAGCTTTGCAGCTAGCAGTGTTAGCTCGCACTGTGACCACATGGGAAGGGTAAACAATGCTCACCAGGACGGATGCCTGAAGGGTTATCATCTGAGATGGACTGGACATCCTGCCTTGCAAAAGGTTATCATCTGAGATGGATTGGATGTACTGCCTTGGAAGACACTCAGCTTGTTTCAGTGGCTCTACATGAAGCAATCTTTCTCAGTCCAACTGATCTTATTTAAGCTCCACCAAAAGGGAATTTGCAACACCAAGCGATCAACACAATGTTCAGGGGCTGTGTGGTTGGAAGTCCCTTGAAGTTTGATGGCTTGCCTTTTCATGACTTTAATAAATTTCATCTCATCTTGAAATCATTGGCCAACCATAAATCACTGACTAACCAAGTAAATGAATGAAATAGAACTAATAAAATGCAAACTCTGCACATATTAGCAAAGTGAGATGTCTTTCTTCAGGATCTTTTTAATCCTGATTTTGGCAGGCATAACTTTTAGGACCGATTTTTTTTTTTTATTTTCAGAACATAAAACTTATTAACATATAAGCTCTGAGACAATACAGCTTTCTTTTTCTTTTCTTTTCCTTTCTTTCTTTTTCTTTCTTTCTTTTTCTTTCTTCTTTCTTTTCTTTCTTCTTCTTTCTTCCTTTTTTTTTTTTTTTGACAGGGTCTCTCTGTGTTGCCCAGATTGGAGTGAAGTGATATAATCATAGATCACTGCAGCCTCAAACTTCTGGGCTCAAGCAATCCTCCCACCTTAGCTTCCCAAGTAGCTAGGGCTACAGGTACGTGCCACTGTGCTTGCCTAATTTTCGAATATTTTTGTAGAGACAGGAGTCTCACCATGTTGCCCAGGCTGGTCTTGACCCCTGACCTCAAGTAATCCTCCTGCCTCAGCATCCCAAAGTGCTGGGATTAAAGGAATGAGCCGGCATACCTGGCTCCAATATAGTGTAAACCAAAAATAAAAATTTAAGCCCCCCAACCTTCTAAGTGGACCCCAGTTCATGGCCCAGGAAATTCCAAAATTTACCTGGAAAACTAGTTCAAGCAACGATAAGAAGGTGGAGTTGGACATGCTTCATTATTCCCTCTTCCCTTCTACAATTCAGACACAGCTGACCTTAAGACTGATAGAACAGATTCTTTTAAGTCTGTTGTGAAACATTTACAATCTATTCTCTCTGAAGCCTGCTACCTGGAGGCTTCAACTGCATGATAAAACCTCAGTCTCCGTAGCCCGTTATCTTAATCCAGACATTCCTTTCTATTGATTCCAGGTCTTTAGTCAATAACTCTTTCAACCAATTGCCAATCAGTGCATTTTTGAATCTGCCTATGACCTGGAAGCCCCTCCAGCCTTCTAGTTGTCTTGCCTTTCCAGACTGAGCCAATGTACCAATATACATATAAGATGTATATATCTTATGTTATGTTATGATTAATGTCTTATGTCTCCCTAAAATGTACAAAACCAAGTTGTAGCCTTGTTGTACAAAACCAAGTTGACCGCCTTGGGCACGTGTTCTTAGGACCTCCTGAGGGCTGTGTCATGGGACATTGATTGCTCATATTTGGCTCAGAATAAATCTCTTCAAATATTTTACAGAGTTTGACTTTTTTTTCAACAATTGCTTTATGAAGTATCCTGATGTTGTTATAGCAAGTTCACATGAATACTAGAATTGCTAGATGTCAGCTGAAACTGGCTGGTATCAAGGAAGCATTCTTAGACTCTAAGAACATGTCTGTTATACAGATCTTGTGGTTTCCATTCAAACATGAAAAAACATTTAATCAAATGAAGATCTTTTAGTACATTTGCTGTGTGAAAAGTGTAGATGCATTTTCTAAGCATGGTTATTTTCCCTTTTTTTAAGGAATCAAAGTATAACTGTGATCCTTTGTGCAAATATATAGTTTATTCGAAATCATTTGGACAACTAGGTTTTAATACAAAACAAAGGCATTTTCAAATTTTGCATTATGGCTGGGCATGGAGACTCACACCTCTAATCCCAGCACTTGGGGAGGCCGAGGTGGGCAGTTCACTTCAGGTCAGGAGTTCAAGACAAGCCTGGCCAACATGGCAAAACCTCATCTCTGATAATACAAAAATTAGCCATGCGTAGTGTCACGTGCCTGTAGTCCCAGCTACTTGGGAGGCTTAGGCAAGAGAATCGCTTCAGCCTGGGAGGTGGAGTTTGCAGTGAGCCTCGATTGCACCACTGTGCTCCAGCATGGGCGACAGAGTGAAGCTGTGTCTCAAAAATAAAATAAAAAATAAAAATAAAATAAAATTTCGCAGTATTAGGAAGTTTTTTATTTACACTTGTATTCTTTTTCATCTCAAACTGTGTTGATCATTTATGTCAAAGCAGAATTATGTAAGTCAGAAAAGGCATATGGAATTGTATGGAGTAGATTTGAGGGAGAACAAATATTACAATGAGTTATAAAAAGGTGTCTAAAATTTCTGAGATATTTTAATTTAGCAGCTAGAGAAACAATGATGGGGAAGAGTGAAGTCAGAATCTTCCACTCCCATTGCTAATCAGCCGTTGCTATTGTACACAATACAGTTGAACATTAATAAAACTTCCATTCGTGTTTCAGCAGATGCCACGTGACATCTGTTGGAGTTGGTATTTGCTTTGCAGTGTTTCTTGCAGTCTTTTTGGCTTTTGTTTCTTGCAGTCTTTTTAGCTTCATGGGTATACCTTTAAAACATTGTATTAAAAAAGTATATTTTCAGTGAGTACTTCATGCAGGTATTTAAATGTCTGGCAAAGATAACTGTGATCTTTTTATTAAAAATCTAATTTCCCTTATGTGAAACAATCAAGTATTGAGAAGTTCTCCACAGCCATGCAAAGGGCAACTGGGTTTCATAGGGTTACATTATGTCTATGGAATATTTCAGGAAGAAGAAATTATTGTGTGGCTATTAAAAACTAGTAACTTAAAAATATGCATATTGGTTAAAGTTTCATATGGGTTAGAGTTTTCAAAATAATTGATCAGAAATTTATATGTCTGTGTGCATTTTTGATATATGCACACTAACAGGCTGGAAACAACAGGCTTTGCTGATGTACAAAATCCAGAATAATATCTTAAGAAAGCCTTTTTGTCATAGAAAATAATGTAACAGATCAGGGATTTAATTAAAGTTATCTCCAGTAAGAGAGGAGTATTTTTCACCTCCTTGGGATGCATGAAATTGCGAAGAATTGAGAGAAACTGCAGTTCAGAGTGAGAAGGGTAGAGTTTGCAATTCCAGAGGGAAAATTCATTATCAAGGTTTCCCGAATCACATCATGTCATGGTCAATGCCAAATAATAAGTAGATGCAATAAATATTTCCTTAAAAAACAATAATCATGTTGACAAAAATGAATATTAACAAAACATAAATTACAATTTCTAAATCAGCACTAACGACAAAAGAAAAATGCAACTTTTCATGAGGATTAAGGAAAGACAATGAAAAAGGATTGCAGTCTGACTAACCTCCACATAACCCCGGGGAATGATGTCTGGAGTTTCATGGACTGACTCAACCATCAGTTATGTGTGCAACTTTCTGCTTTCCTCTAGCAACTGGACAAGAGAAATAGAAATTCGCCTGCCCATTGACGTTGCAGCTATAAACACAGAAGAGTAGTGTATAAAAGCAGCAACGAGAATGAGAGCATCTTAATAATGCCTCGCAGAAGTTTATGGGGCTGCCTTCTTTGAGATACATGGTCAGTTGTCTTAGTTTTCTCAACATTCCATGCTTATCTATCAACTTCCCAGAAGTATAATATCTTAAGTAGAAATAGTTCAGTCCTGGTGAGCTATTCTGGGAGAAAGAGGACAACCTGCTTGTTCTCAGTACAATGCACCCTCTTGCTTCTCTGTCATGGCCCCATGGTCCTGTAGGTGTGGGAACAAGGGAAATAAGAAAGGGTTACATTTTGCTTACTGAACACCAGCATGTTAAGCACTTTTCCATTTTCTAGCTCTGTTAACATTGACCTGGGAAGTGGGACAGAGTATTCATGTTGCTCTCTTTCATTACATTCTTTGTATCAAAAGATGTTGCTTGGAATTGTATTAAATTAATAGGTTGTACCACTGTTTCTCATCCCCCCAACAAGGAATATTTTATATTTCTTCATTCATTGAGGATGTGGCTTTGTCCTTCACTATGAGCACAAAGTTCCTGGAAATATATGTTTATACCCACACAAACACGATTGACTAAGAAAAGAAAAAACATATATAGATGTGTATATAATCTATGTATATTAAAATCTGTTTTATTATTCTGTAGTTTTAGCTGCTATTATGAATAAAAATATAATCGAATTTTAAAATTTATTCTATTGGCATAAAATGCAAGACAATTTTGACATATACAGCTTATATCATTCATCTTACTACTCTGCCTCACTAATTCTTAAGTACCTTTAATTGTTTTTTCAATTTTCTAGATATTTAGTGTCAACATCTGCAAACTAAACATTGTTGTAGCTTTAAAATATATGTTAATAATTTAACAATTGCTTTAGCTTTCTGCTTTATCAAGAATCTTCAAAGCCATGTTAAGTAAGAGTGGTACTGGTGTTCATTCTATATTTTTTCCCCTGATTTTTAAAAGAAGTATATAATTGCTTTTTTCTTTCCAGTGATATTTGCTGTTAAGTAATGGTCATGTTCTTCTAGTCTTATCTTACCTAGAGATTTTTTAGGAATAGCCTCACATTTTTAGGCAATTTACCAAATGCTTTTCCATCATCACCTCCCATGAATATAAACAGATGGTTTTCTCCTTTAATTTAATAAAATAAGTGATCTTAAGCCATTCATTCATGCTTTCATCCAATATTAAAAATATTGGTCATTCTCTTGAATATAGTACAATCTATCGAGTTGTAATTTAGAATGTTTGCATCTAATCATGCACAATAAGCATATAGAATTATCCTACAATTTTTTCCACTATTTTCCACTCACCTTAGCAAGTTATAGCTTAAAAGTTACATTAACATCATGAAATTGGGCAATTTTCCAGCTTTTTCTTTAGCCTAGAAAAGTTTATGTTACATAGAAATGATTTGTTCTTTAAAGCTCAAATAGAACACAACTGTGAAACCATCTGGGTCTGATGTATATTATTTTTTAACCTGGCGTCTCTTTAATTACCTTTTCAACACCTTCCTTTATTTGTAGATTTAGTTTTCTGCCTCTTTGGGAAGCCAGTTTGAATATTTTTGCAAGAAACTAGCCATTCGCTTCAGAATTCTCATATTTATTGCCATAGAAGTACATAGACTATGCACTTATAATATTTCTTTTAATCTCTTAAATCTGTGATTTTATTGCCTTTTTATTCATAATCTCATTCATTTCTTTGTGCCATCTTATTTTTTCTTAATCTAATATGCTAGTACTTTTTCTGTTTTATAGTTATTTTCAGAGAAATGATGTTTGGATATATTTCTGTTGGCTACTATTTATACTATTTTAGTAATTTCCGTTTTTATCTTTATTCTCTTTTATGTTAGTATTTTAATTGTTTTTTCTAGTTTCTTATATTGAATAATTATTTCATTTATGTTCAGCCTTTTTTCATTTTAATAATGAAAGCTTGTGAATATAAACAGCTTTATCATAGATTTTGGCATACAGAATTAGCCTTTTCATTACTTCCTAGATAACTGACATATCCGTTATGACGTTCCCTTTGATCTGAATATTGTTTAATACCATGTTTTTATTAAATTTACAAGTAGATCACTCAATTTACAAATGATTGGGTTTTTGAGGTCACTTTGTATTGTTGATACCAAGCTTTCGTTGTTTATGAAAGTGTTTTGTAAAATCTGGACATTTTACTTTATAGGATTTTGTTTTGGTTAAGTCACAGCCAGCATGTGTATAAATACATGCACACACACAAGCATCCATAAATACAAATGCAGGTCGGGCACAGTGGCTCATGCCTGTAATCCTAGCAGTTTGGGAGGCTGAGGCAGGAGGATCATTTGAGGTCAGGAGTTTGAGACCAGCCTGGCCAACATGGTGAAACCCCCAGTCTACTAAAAAGATACATAAATTATCTGGGCATGGTGGCATGCACCTGTAGTCCCAGCTACTAGGGAGGTTGAGGCAGGAGAATTGCTTGAACCCGAGAAGTAGAGGCAGCAGTGAATTGAGATTGCGCCACTCCACTCCAGCCTGGGCAACAGAGCAAGACTCCGTCTAAAAAATAAATAAATAAATACAAATGCATAGATAGAAATATAATTATAGACATAGATATAGATACAATTATAGTTGTAGAGGTAGATGATGTAGATGTATAGATATCCTGCCCATATCTCCTTGATTTGTATAATTTTCATGGACACTGCTCTGGTCTTCCGGTCTTCCACCTCCCAGCACCTGTGTCTTCTTGCCCAAGGGCCTTTTCTGGCCACCAGGTTCAGCTCCGGCAAAGCACAAAGCATACAGGACATGCCAGGAGACAATGCCTCCTACAGTGGCCTCCAGCAATGGCTGAAGGGTGTTGGTGACCAGCAGCTCCAGTTCCCTCTTGTTTTGGGAATAAGAATGCTGAGGTGTGTGCTCTGCTCTACCTCTCAGAGACACTCCTCAGAATGAAGCTACAACTGCCCGCAGCAGTCACTTGTATTATAGGACAGCACACCCTTTCCAAGCTCCTTCTTTTGTCTTCTCTTCTCCCTCTGATGTTTCCTAGGTTCACATCCCCTCCTAAAAGTGATCACATTAAAATCTTGGTCTCAATATCTGCTCCTAAGAAACATAAACTAACTTTCTCTCTCCCTCTCTCATATTGAAAAACAAAACACAATTTTCTCTCCTACTATTCTAATGGCTAGAGCCAGGTAATGCTATTACATAATTTGGCCAAAATAGAAAAATCTGTACTGTTCTTGTAACAGTCTTTGGTGAGTATTGCCTATATTACAGAACTTAAAATATGTATTCGGATTCAGGTTGCAACCCATTATCTTGAACAAAGTGACACGACATCCAGCTCGGCTTGCTGTGGGCAAAGAGGCTTTGCCCCGCCTGTGAAGTACGCGGCTGCAAATGGCATTACTCAGCTCTTGTTTTTGTCCAATAATATTTCTCAAGGCTATAGCTGACGGGTGTTAGGGATCCTCACCTCCAAGTTGAGTCTTATTCAGACCCAGCTAGAGACTGATGTTATCTCAGGTCAGTATCTTCTTCAACAACAATAACAGAAATCCAACTTGGGACAATCTAAATCAGAACCTAAGACATTTCTATTTTGAGAGAAAGAAAATAAGCTGAGAAGTTTGACCTACCTCATGATAGGTGGTATGACTTGGTCTGAATCTACACGTATTTTCTGATTTGAAAAAAATCCAACCAAAACAAAGCAAGGAAAGATACTATGTGCTGCTGAATTACAGTGTGTAGTAGTTTCAGACTGGATGCAGCTGAGGTTGGAAAGCCTAAATGGTTCATATCTCTGTAGCATTCAAGCCGATGGAAATTGGGGGATTCCTGGAATGTAATCCTTTTTAAAGTTCTTAAATAAGGGTTTAGGGCCCCTGCTGTAATATGCCAAGGCAGTTTAATAAAAGATGGGTAAACTATCCCTCTGCCTCCTCCACATGATCTTCTTACACAGATCCTAAGTCCTGTAATGCATGAATTGCCATCAGAGATTAAATGCTTAGAAAGGAAATAGATATGAATTTAGATGAAACCCACATTATACTATCTGGTTTTTTCTCAAATGGTATTTAGAAGAATAACGAGAGCATTTCTATTTAAAATCACCAAAGCCTCTTTCCGGCTTATCTAGTCATCTGGTAGAGATGAGTTTTTTTCAGGAGTTCTTAATCAAGAATGATTTCAGAGGTTGAGTTCACTTGAGTGTCAAAGTGTGTACCGAGACAAATTCATTCAGTGAATTCTTTTGATTTCATAAAAACTACTCAAAATAATTAATGTCACATTTTGGGATCATGTGGATGTAATATTTAAATATTTAAAGTATTTTGCATTTTCAACTGAACACCTCTCTATTCAGTTGGTGGTGTAGATAATCTGAAAGACAACCAATTATCTTGGTTTTAAATGCTGGGTAGTCATGATAACGCTACGTTTTTTGTTACCAAAATGTTGGTGAAGAAACACACTGGATACACATATATGTAAGCGATTATAATTACTTATCTCTATAAAGTGCGATAACAATGTTTTGATTTTTCCCTAATGAAATTTAGTTTAAGACTTGCTCTTTCTTTCTTGTTTCTTTCTTTCTCTTTCTTTCTTTCTTTTCTCTTTCTCTCTCTCTCTTTCTTTCCTTCTTTTCTCTCTTTCTTCATTTTTCTTTCCTTCCCTCTCTCCCTCCCCCTCTCTTTCTTTCCTTCCTTTCTTTCTTCCTCTTTCTTTCTTCTTCCTTTTTTTCTTTCTTCATTTCTTCCTCTACTCTCTTTCCTTTCTTTTCTCTTTCTTTCTTTCCTTCCCCCCTGTCTTCCTTTGTCCCTCCCCTCCCCAAATCTCCCCTCCCCACTCTCCCTTCCCCCTCTTTCCTTTACTTTTCTTTTTTTGTTATCCTCTTAATATACCTGGGGAGAATAAAACAATGAATAAACATATCCCTGAAGTTCTAGAGCAGGGGTGTCCAATCTTTTGGCTTCCCTGGGCCACATTAGAAGAAAAATAATTGTTTTGGGCCACACATAAAATACACAAACACTAGCAATAGCAGATGAGCAAAAAAAAAAAAAAAAAAAAAAAAAAAGCAAAAAAAATTTGGTAATAATTTAAGAAAGTTTACAAATTCATGTTGCGCAGCATGGAAGGCTGTGCTGGGCTGCATGCGGGCAGTAGGTTGGACAAGTTTGCTCTAGAGGCTTATGGAGAACAGAGCTAAGTCATCATTATGGGAAGGTTGAATTACTGTTCTCAATTCTTCCAGCCTTCCTGCTCCAAGAATGATGCACGCATGCAGGATAGTGGCTCTGCAATGCTGTCCACTGCAGCAGGGAGCCGCCTTTGTTTCCTGCCATGGTGGTACTGGGCTTGGTGAGAGGATTTGGATTGGCCAGTGGGAATTGAGTGATGGCGTAAGGATCCAGCCTGGGGCCAAAGTCTCAGGAAGCCTCATGTTTCCCCTCCCACTGCGGTATTCCTGTGATCTGCTCTCAGGACAGCATGTCCACAGAGCCACCAATAAAAAAAGAATGGAATGGCACATGAACCTTAAATGAATACCAACTGCCGCTTGAAGCAGAGTGGCCCCAGCTCCCCTGCAGAGCCATGAATGTTCAAGTGTTTTCTGTTATGAATGGCTGGGTTTTTGAATGATCCCTTTTGCTCAGCATTATCGTAGCAATTGCGGCACAGTAGATGACCTAACTATGGTCCGTCCATATAATGAAAACTGCCCTGAAAGTCATTTGACTAAAAGGAAAACAGTTCAAACAAAATAAGGATTTTGCAAAATTCCAGGAGTCTGCACACCACCACATCCCATTTTGGGGAAAGCTCCATCACCCACAGTTCCCCACTGAGAGAAAAGATCTAGGTGGCTTCTTACACACAAATTTCTTATCAATATTTTGAAAACCTTCAACAAAAGGAGAGATGCAGCTGGGCGAGGTGGCTCAGGCCTGTAATCCCAGCACTTTGGGAGGCCGAAGCAGGTGGATCACCTGAGGTCGGGAGTTCGAGACCAGGCTGACCAACATGGAGAAACCCCGTCTCTACTAAAAATACAAAATTAACCAGGCGTGGTGGTACATGCCTGTAATCCCAGCTACTCGGAAGGCTGAGGCAGAATTGCTTGAACCTGGGAGGTGGAGGTTGTGGTGAGCTGAGATCGTGCCATTGCACTCCAGCCTGGGCAACAAGAGCAAAACTCCCTCAAAAATAAATAAATAAATAAATAAATAAATAAATTTTTTTTTTTTTAAAAGGAGAGAAACACTTCCCTGGTGGTAGAAACAGAAGAGAAAATGTAACAGAGAGGGGGAAGTAGTAGTGAAAAATACTAAAGTTCTGAGAATAGGAGAGCAACAAAGTGATGATAGGTGATCAAAGTTGTCTTTCAAACTTTCTTCTCTCCATTATTCTGCCTATACTTGGGTTCGTGTTCTTGCAGGGAGGGCATCTTAGTGATTCCAGCTGCCTATCTCTTCCACAAGGTGGCATCTTGATGGTGATTTCCCTGGTTTCTTATTTTCACATGTATCCTCATTGTTTGAGGTAAATGGAATGATTTTCTGGCTTTGAAACTGGGAAAATCCAATACACATGTTTGTCAAGAGGAGGCTGAATTATTTCCTTTGTCAAGGTGCTGCTGGCTTTCCCTGTATTAATGCTTATATTAGAAAATATCTACACTGCCAGTCCAAAACACCACTCCAGACGCTTTAGAGATCTGGGCGTCGTGTGTGCTCTTATTTTTATGGTTGGTGATGGTTTTATGGTGTTCGAACATCTGGTTGATGCCAGACATTATATTATGTACTAGGGAAGAAAAATGCTGAATCTCTTAGCCTAGGAATCCAGTTGGGCATATAGATATATACAAAGACAGTTTCAATGTGGCCTATTAGATATTTATAGTGGGTGCTATGGAACCACAGAGGATAGGCACAGCAACTGCTTCCTGAAATTCACATGAGCTTTAAATAACCGCCTTGAAACGCCCGTTTATGAATTAAAGGAAAAAAGAAGAGTGCCCAGGTTTCCTCACTTACTCACTTGTTTACTATAGTGCATTTATGTGTGCATTCTTAGAGTGAATGTCCACAAGTTCAAAATCCCTAAAAGGAGCTCACAGCAACTCTTCCTATGAAAGACCCTTCTGTCCATTTCAGAGATGAGGATATCTTGATAAGAAAGAGAAATAGGAAGAGCATTGCAGAAAGGGATAGACCAGGAAGATGGAAAATGTCTGCTTGTCTTGAGTCCAGTCTTTACAGCTCTGTTTCAGAACTATTTCAATTGTCGTGAACTTCTCCCATATTAGGGATGCATACTCAAATCCCCAAACACGTTCAGGTTAGATATAAATTCGTTTTCATTATCTTGCTTTCAGGATAATCCATGCCACTAGAGTATGCTTTCCGAACAGTGAAAAAATAAAAGTTAAGAGGATTCAAATTGAAGTTGAAAAGTTTTCCCTCTAGAAATTAGAAAGACAACATTAGTATTAATAGTGTTTAAATTATTGAGTTAAATATTAACATTTTCCATTTAAAATGAAATTTAATAATGTATAGAAGAGCAACGCATACACTAGTATTTCAGAAGTACAAATGATGAAAGATAATGAGGCTCTTGTCTTCGTAATGGGACTAAAAATCAGAATATTCTAAAGTTTTATAAGCCTTGATCCTGTCATCATTAGTGTGTAGTGTCTAGGCTGATCTTACAGAAAACCTCAAGGGAATATATTTTAAAACTTTCCAGTCTAATAGTGTCATTCAAGGAAAAGGACTTCTTCATGTGGTTGAAAACAAGGTTTAAATTGCGTAATCCTGTTAAGAAAGAAAACTAGGCTCTTTTTCATATTCTATTCTGTATAAACACATGCACACTTTTTTCCCCTTACTTAACGTTTAGAGCTTTCAGAGCTGAAGGCCAAGATTTAGTGCCAGCTCTTTCACACTTTTGATATCTCAAGAGTGCCAGCCAAGAAAACATACACAATGCTCACTTAATTTGCATAATATCCAGGGCTCGAAAGAGGTTATAATAAATGTTACAAAAAAGAATCTTGCAAAGAATATGCTTGCCTGATATTTAAAGCTACTGATATGATTCTGCTTAGAAAGTGACTTTTGATGTTCCCAATTTGGGTGTCAGCTGGAGTTATTATGCCTGAAAAAAATTCACTTAACTCTTTCATATATGGTGAACTGTGATTGTCCTGTTGCAGATAAACACTTCCAAGGCCTCACTTCTATTATTTGTTGCTGTCAGCAGCCTTCTGAGATGGCACACCATGATACCTGCTCCCTCATCTTCACGCCTTACATAATTGCATCCTGTTGAGAGTGGGCTGGAAAGAGCAAGTGGCTTCTGAGGAATGGAGCACTGCCAAGTGTTGGGATGACGTTACTGAGACTAAGCCACAAAGACTCTAACTTTATGGTATTCTTTCTCTTTCTGGGCCTTCTCACCTGTTTTCATGAAGGAAGTTGTGAGCTGCCCCATGGAGAGGCCTATATGACAGAGAACTGGTCAACAGCCAACAAAGAATGGAGGGCTTCCGTGCAGCAGCCTATGAGGATCAGAATCCCACCAATCACCTTGCAAGGGAGCTTGGAAAAGGATCCACCTAGGCTTGACACGACTGATGTCCTGGCTGACTACAGGCTCATAAGAGGGTTCAGCTAAGCAATGCCAAAATTCCTCACCCACAGAAACTGTGAGGTAATACATGTTAATGTTTCTCACCATTATATTTTGAGATGTTTTGTTACATGGCAATAGGCAGCTACAGTAGTCCCCCTCTTGTCCGTGAGAGAGATGTTCCAAGATCCGGAGTGGATGCCTGAAACCAAGGATAGTACTGAACCCTATATACGCTGCTTTTTCTTATACCTACATACATTACATACATATGATAAAGTTTAATTTATAAATAAGGCACAGTAAGAGATGAACAATAATAACTAATAATAAAATTAAACAATTATAATAGTATCTTGTGGAGTTAAGTGATATCGCCTTCTTTCTCTCAAAATATCTTATTGTACTGTACTCACCTGATATGGTTAGGCTTTGTGTCCCCACCCAAATCTCATCTTGAATTGTAATTCCCATAATTCCCACATGTCAAGGGAGAGACGAGGTGGAGGTAATTGAATCATGGGGGTGGTTTCCCTCATGCTGTTCTCGTGATAGTAAGTTCCCGTGAGATCAGATGGTTTTATAAGGGACTATTCCCACTTCACTCAGCACTTCTCCTTCCTGCAGCCTTGTGAAGAAGGTGCCTTGCTTCCCTTTCACCTTCCACCATGATTGTAAGTTTCCTGAGGCCTCCCCAGCCATGTGAAACTGTGAGTCAATTAAACCTCTTTCCTTTATAAATTACCCAGTCTTGGGCAGTTCTTTACAGCACATTGCGCACATGTACCCTAAAACCTAAAGTATAATTATAATAATAATAATAATAAATAAAGTGCTATTAAAAAAAAAGAAAATGGACTAATACATCACCCTTCTTCTTGTGATGGTGTGAGATGATAATATACCTGCCTCATGAGATGAAACGAGGTGAATGACATAGGCATTGTGGCATAGGCATTGTGATGTAGTGTTAGTCTACTATTGACCTTCTGACAAAGCATCAGAAGCAGGGTCATCTGCTTTGGGTAATCCCAGATCTTTGAGCTATGATGATGTCTATGGGTGAATGTCAGGAGAAGATGATGCCCATGACTCTTGGGTGGGTAGCGAGTTATGTGCCCAGCTTTGGTGGGTAGCGAGTTATGTGCCCAGCGTGGAGATGCTGGACAAAGGGATGATTTACATCCCGGGCAGGATGGAGCAGGACAGTGTGAGATTTCATCATGTTATGAAGAATGGCACAGAATTGAAAACTTACAAATTGTTTATTTTTGGAACTTTCCATGCAGTATTTTCCAGCTGCAGTTGTCTGCAGGTAACTGAAACTGCAGACAGAGAAACTGTGGATAAGGAGACTGCTGTAATGCATTCACTATACTTCATCTCTGAATGTGAGCAACTCCGGAAAACTACTTGGCCAGGTAATTTCTCAGTAAATAGAAAGTACTGTGTTCTACCTTTTGGTACCTGGAAATAGCTAACTAGGTATTTGCTAAATATTGGCTGAAATTACCTAATTATAGATTAAGCACAATCAGTTCCTGAGAATACTACGATTAATACACATGATCTATGGTGATGGTTGAAATGTCTCCGATAGTAATTTTTGGCAGAGTTGGTTTAAAGCCCAAAATTGACCACTTGAACAATTTGACCAACAAATTGATTTGTTATGTGATCTTGAGGGGGCTAATTGGCCTCTTTGAGCCTATTATCTGATTAACTAAATTGGAAATAATAAAACCTATCTTGGCCGGGCGCAGTGGCTCACGCCTGTAATCCCAGCACTTTGGGAGGCCGAGGAGGGCGGATCACGAGGTCAGGAGATCGAGATCATCCTGGCTAATACGGCGAAACGCCGTCTCTACTAAAAATACAAAAAAATTAGCCGGTCTTGGTGGTGGGCGCCTGTAGTCCCAGCTACTTGGGAGGCTGAAGCAGGAGAATAGCGTCAACCCGGGAGGCGGAGCTTGCAGTGAGCCGAGATTGCGCCACTGCACTCCAGCCTGGGCGACAGAGCGAGAGTCTGTTTCAAAAACAAACAAACAAACAAACAAACACCTATCTTGCAGCACTTTTGTGAGAATAAAATAATGTCTGTGGAAGAGCTGACATTTAGAGGGATCTTAATCCACCACAAATATTATTTTTGTGTCACCAGTCACCAAGGAGCTCTTAATTTAAGAAGGAAGGCAGAAATGATTGTGGCAAATATGGAAAGAGAGATGAATTCAGTGTGCAGCAGGGAGACACACTAAAGAGCATCACTTATTTCTCTAAATGTTAACATTTTCAGTTAGTTGCCTCTTAACAGAGGAAAATAAAAATGAACAGGACGATAGTGATTTTTCCCCTTAGCAAGTCTTCACTAGCTAGTTTTGAAAGCATGACCAGCCTTATCAATTACTTAGGGGTCTTCTTAAGTCATGTTGGAAGGAAGAGAACATGCAGACTTGATCTGTAATTCAACTACATGCCATGCAAAGAGTTTATTTAAAAAAACATGTGTATATACACACACCTTACCTAATGAATGGCTGGCTTTACTTCATTGTACAGTGTGCAGTCTCTGATAATAAATGCCAGGTCTGCATAATACAGAAAGGTTCATTAAACATTTCTTTGGTCTTACTTTCAAGAAATGAGAATTTATATAAGGCATAAATAGCTCATGAAAATGTCTTATTGCAAACAGCTTTGTTTTAATGTTCAATTACCTTTTTTTTTTTTTTTTTTTTTTTGAGCTGCATTTCTACAACCACACTGAGTAGTTTGAGCTTCTCATCTTCTGGTGTTTTCTCTCTCTCTTTCTCTCTCTCTCTCTCTCTCCACACAAACACACACACACACACACATATTCGCACATGTATATTCCAGCGAAATCCCTTGCACATATACAGTGGAAACATTTACCTTTGTGTTTTTGTTTTCTTGTCTACTGCTGTACCGCAATCTTAAATAAATGCTAAGCCACTTTAGTGCATGGAGTAGAAGTAGAATCAAATGCAGCCTTTAAACCACTCATTTACAGCCAGTAGCTTTTTGCAAGAGAATAAATGGGCCTCACACTGAGTTTTCCAAAAGAAGGGCTGTAGCAACCACCTCCTTCTATAAAGCAGCATTATAAGGCCTTCTGGATACTTAGTAAGGCAAGTTTTGTCATGCCTTTGACCTGATGTGTTGAAAAAAAGTGTTTTGATATGTGGAAACCAAAGCAATTTTTTTCCCTTTGGCAATGTCTACCTCTATTTTACAGTTTGTCAAAACTTTTCTCTTTTCAAAAGTTATCATTTTAGACTGCAGAACTGCTATGGATATCACTTATTGTACTTTCTGAAAAATTTTAAAAGACTTCATGACGTCTGTCATACCTGTCTTCAGTCAAAATAAACCCCTGAAAGATCTTTTCCATTAGGTTTTGTATAGCCTTATGGTTTACTGTTTCCTCTCTAAAAATTGCTATTATTCACACAATAGGATGGACAAGCACATAGTAAATGAAAAGTAAATATAAATATAGTTTAGGATAGCAAAACATTGTGAAAAAATGTTAGTGCAGTATAACTGCTTCATGTTTTTAGTTAGGTGAACATAGGTGAAGATTAAATACAGATATACAACTTTTTTCTTGAAAACTTTGATGTAACTCTTTCATGTTTTGAAACATTAAAAATAATTTTTATATAAACAAAAGTGAAATAAGTTCTCACACATTCTGCAGTTCTGTATGAAAATTTTGCTAAAGGTAAATGGCAAGATGACATTTATTTATTTAGTGTCATCTCATTATATATTTTTTCTTAATTTGTCCAACCAAGAGACTTTCCAAGCCTTCTAGCAATAATAAGATTATATAATAAACCATGATCCCAAAAGCATGTTACAGGAGAAACAAAAATCTTGACATTTTAGTCGACTACAAATTTGTTCCGAGCTAATAATATGATAAATTCTAACTGATTTTAGAAATCAGCATATTAGAATAATTTCTTATAAAGTGTCACATATGTGCTACCCAGGCTAGACCACATCTAACTATTATATCTAAGCCATTGTCTTAATTTACAATATAGGATATCAAATAAACACCACTGTCTACTACAATGTCTTTTTTTTTTTTTTTTTTTTTGAGATACGGTCTTGCTCTGTCATCCAGGCTGGAATGCAGGGACATAGTCATGTCTCACGGCAGCCTCCACTTCATGGATGCAAGAGATCCTCCTGCCTTAGCCTCCTGAGTACCTGGGACTCAAGGCATGCATCACCACCTCTGGCTAATTTTTGTAAATTTTTTTGTAGAAATGGGGTCCCACTATGTTGCCCAGGCTTTGAACTCCCGGACTGAAGAGATCCTCCTACCTTCGCCTCCCAAAATGCTGGGATTAAGGGCACAAGCCACTGTGCCCTGCCTCCTACAATATTTTGACAGACATCAAATAGCTGCACTCTTTCTGAACAAGCCTGAATGTAACCTTTTATTTTCTTCTCAACTATGGTAGTTCAGGTCACTATAGTAATTAATCAGCATTGTTACCATTTGTGACAGACTCAACAGTATCCAGAGTAGAGCAAATTATCATTGAAAGCACTTTTGAAAAATGGAATTGGGAACTGGTAATATTTAGCAAAGAATGACAGTATCCAACAGAACACGGGAGGTCTCTTCAAATATTTAAAGGAGTGGTGTATGGAAAAGGAAGTAGATTCACTATTTGTTACAGCTCTTGAAGTCAAAACAAAGAACAAGGCAGAGAATTGCAGGATCTCTGCTTATAATAGAAAATGTCAATTAGTGAAATAAGTGCTCTTAAAATGCTATAGTTACTCTCAAACCCCTAGAACTGTTCGAAAGTGGCTGAGGTATTAATCATTGAGAAGACTTTGGTAACAGTGAAATAGGTGACCAATAAATTAGTACCCAGAGGCTAAATTATGACATTAAAACACCCTCGGATTTTCATTAAAATAATAATTTTGCCACCACTTAGATTATGTCTGATTATATTCAAATATTTTATGCAAATATTTCAGCACAGCATAATTACTGAGTTTGATTTGCAGACATGATTTACATATTCAAAGAAGACTATGGACATCTCTCTTGTTGAAAGCTCTTTGGGCAAAAACTAAAGTGGCCTTAGACTCAACATGCTCTGCAATATTATCTGCGTTAATTTTGAATGTCACAAACAATTAGAAGCATTATTAGAGATAAAAGTATTTATCATCATGTATGTAAGTGTATTCTCTTAATAAGTTAACAGGTGGAGATCATCATTCTAGATTTACTTTTATCTTCATTTTGACATCTGAGGAATTATGGTAATGTTATGTCAGAAAGTGCTGAATAAATGCTTGGAAAGTGTCAAAATTACACAGGTGCCATCTTGAAAGGTAACTTCACAAAAGTGCACTTGTGATATCCAGGAATTCATACTGATAGTGAATAGAATGATAGAAGACAATGCAAAGCACTTCCTCACAGATAGCCAAGTGAGAAACACAGAAAGAATGATGGAGTTGGGAAATCTTTGTATTGTAACCACCATATTGGCATCAAGGCCAACTAGAGGACAAAACTAATTTGATGAACAAGATATGATATATACATAGTCTGAAATAGCCCATTAATTTCTTATCAATACCACATGTCTTATAAATTGCAAAGGTAAAATTAATCACTTTGTACGGGGATATCCAAGAGACACCATTTTAACCAAGTGATGAAGTTTATCATCACCAATAATGAGACAGCGGCATCATGTGCATCTGGACATAAGGTACTAGAGAAAACACATCTTATTTTGATGGTATTCCTGCCAAAAATAAATAAATTGAATCCAGTTATCAGGAATCATTAAACCAGCTCATATAGAAGGATGTTCAACAAAATAACTGGCCTGTGTCTTCAGATATATCAGCTTCATGAACAAACAAGAAACTGAGAGAATGTTCCAGACTGAAGGAAAGTAAAGTTATGAGACAATGTGATGTCATTCATGATTGTGAATTGGATACTGGACCAGAAAAAATATAGCTAAAAAAGACAGTATAGCAATAATGAGAAATTTTCAGTGTCACTGTGAATTAGATAGTACCGTGCCAATGTTATCAATGATACCAATCCTATCAATGAATTAGATAGTATTCTACCAATGTTAAATTTCTTGATTTTGTTAATTGTATCAGGTTCATGCAGTTTTTATCCTTGGGAAATTCATACCAAAATATTTGGTGTTAGGTGAATATGATATCTACAACTTAATTTCAAGTAGTTCAGAAAGTATATGCATATATAGATATACATATACAGATATATAGAAGTGTGTGTGTTATGTGTGTATTTGTGTGCATGAAAACACTTAGTGGAGAGAAGACAGATAGATGATAGGTAGATAGAGAAGAGAGAGACAGATAGATAGACAGAAAGACAGACAGGTCCCTTAGATAGATGGACGGACAGACAGATAGATGGGCAGACGGATGGACAGACAGACAGATAGACAGACAGAAAGATAGACGGACAGAAAGACAGATAGACAGATAGATGGACGGATGGACGAAAAGACATACAGACAGACAGATGAATGGACAGATAGAAAGAAAGACAGAAAGACAGACAGACAGACAGACTGAAAGGTAGACAGACAGAAAGACAGGCAGATAGGTAGATAGGTAGGTAGGTAGGTAGATAGATAGATAGATAGATAGATAGATAGATAGATAGATAGATAGATAGACAGACAGATAGATAGACAGATAGATAGACAGATAGCCAGCCAGCCAGCCAGATAGACAGTCAGACAGATAGACAGATAGACAGATAGACAGGCAGACACATAGACAGATAAATAGACAGAGAGAAAGATAGTTAGACAGATAGATCCACAGATAGAGAGACAAATGATAGCTAGCCAGCAAGCCAGCCAGACAGACAAATAGACAGAGAGACAGACAGACAGATAGATAGAGAGACAGATAGACAGATATAGATAGATAGATAGATACAAATAGATGGATAGATAGACAGTCAGATAGAGCAAAGATAGAGCCTATAATCCCAGCACTTTGGGAGGCTGAGGCGGGCGGACCTGAGGTCAGGAGTTCAAGACCAGTCTGGCCAATATGGCGAAACCCCGTCTCTACTAGAAATATAAAAATTAGCCAGGCGTGGTGGCGGGTGCCTGTAATACCAGCTACTTGGGAGGCTGAGGCAGGGAGAACTGCTTGAACCCGGGAGGCAGAGGTTGCAGTGAGCCAAGATTGTGCCACTGCACTCCAGCCTGAGTGAGACTTTGTCAAAAAACAAAACAAAACAAAACAAAAAACCACAATAACATAGACAGAGCAAAGCCACTGTGGCAAATTTTTAACATGTCCTAAATCTGGTTGAATGTTTATAGCAAATTTTATACTGTACTTTGATATTTTCTGTGTGCTTGAAAATATATAAAATAAAAATTTATAAAAAAAAAGAGAACCAGAAATGAAAGTTGGAATAATCAAAAATAAATCTAAACAATGATGCATCTCTGGGTAATCAGTTGTTTTTTTAGCTCATTCTGATGAAATTTTTGGCTGAATTGACTTCAGCAGTGGATCTCACTTTCTGAAAGATTTGTGCTGTCCTGTTAGGCTATCTGATACACAGAACTCAGGTTGTGGGAAACAGAAATGAAGTACAGTAACTTATGGTAAATATTTAACAAGAATACAGCCCAATACCCTGCAGCATGAACTGCAGGGAAACTTACCTTAAGCAGAACCATACCTAACAATATTTAGGTTTCTTAAGCTGTTTGGGATTACACCACTTGTGCCTGCATAATGTCTAGGATGCCTTCTTAACAGCAATTGCAAATTTTTTTGCAAAGCCTAGTACCAAAATGTAAAAGCTGGAAACTATTATGCTTTTCTCGATTCAAACTTTAATAATATACATTTGACAATGAGCTTATTTGTATATGGTGAACTGTAATATAATGTGATGCAAACCTCATTCTGTGGTTATTCCAAATTTTCCACCAAATGTTCACAGAAGTAACATTATCAAATAAATGAAATGTGAAAAAAATAATACATTCAATCTTGGCTTTCAGTAACAGAATTCAAGTTTAATTGCATGGACATGAGTTGCTCATGTTATTCATCAAGTTCAATGTCATTATTGATTTTTCAGGAATAGTATCAGCATGACTTACATTTTGAGGAATTTAGGCCAGAAATCCTAGGTGCCAATAATCTTTCTCTATGTGGGAAAAACGCATCCTTTAGTCCCCCTGTCTGAAGGGAAACCACAGAGGCAGTGGAACTGTTAGAAGCAGGAAATAGGTTTGAATAATACAAATGGCCAATGAGTTTCTTTCTTTCTTTCTTTTCTTTTTCTTTCTTTCTTTCTCTTTCTTTCTTTCTTTCTTTCTTTCTCTTTCTTTCTTTCTTCTTTTTATTTTTTTTTTTGAGATGAAGTCTCACTTTGTCACCCAGGCTGGAGTGCAGTGGCATGATTTCGGCTCACTGCAACCTCTGTCTCCCCGGTTCCAGCTGTTCTCCTGCCTCAGCCTCCCGAGTAGCTGGGACTACAGGCGCCCGCCACCATGCCCAGCTAATTTTTTTTGTATTTTTAGTAGAGATGGGGTTTCACCATCTTAGCCAGGCTGGTCTTGAACTCCTGACCTTGTGATCCGCCTGCCTTGGTCTCCCAAAGTGGGATTACAGGCGTGAGCCACGGCACCCAGCCAATTTTCTTATTTGTATTTTCAGATGAGGTTTGAGAACATTATGTGCAGTTTTATCTACTCAATGAAAAGATGTCAAAATATTTAGCAGTCAATGAATATAATACCTGTAACGTAGTCTCAAATGATTTCTTCTCCTTCTGTCCTAAAAGAAGTGTAGGGTCTTGTCTACACTAACCCCTGAATCATACACTCAGGGACTTAGTAAATGGGCAGAAAGTGGTTAGCCAAGATAATTAAAACTGAAGCATTATATTAGTGCTTTACTCTTCTTAGAGTTTTGAAATCCCACTACGGTAGAGCCTCTTCAAGGCTGAAAAGAACATCATGAAAGAGCTTTGCTGGTGGCAGCTCTCACATGAATCACCACCGCCAGGAATGGATAGGCAGATAACTTTTTCCTATGTTTCAACATTTTACTTTCGGTAGCTAAAGCAGAGGAGATGCTTCTTCTTTCAACTAGCAAGCTCCTGATGCCTCTCGAACCCAAATGATATCACGTTAGAATGAAAACCTTGTTCTTAGAAAATGAACTCAGTACAGTGTGTGGCCCTCACAGAGATGACACAAATGGCTTCTTCAATGGGAAGCTAATCGCCATCATCCCCTGCTCCATCCATTATTTGTTACTGACAGCTGCCCATGTGTCAATCTTATGTCAAGTACAGTGGAAGCCAGCTTCAACACAAATCTGCTTTTCATGTGACACCTGATCCCAGGTCACTGCCTCACACTCCTGCTCCGTTCTGTGAATGAGGGCCAAATTTTAAAAGTAATACATCATGGAACAGTTTTTTTTTTTAAGTTATGAACCTTAATTGCCCATGAAGGCCTTACCTCATGTATGCTGTCCACTCTCCAACTAAATTCATCATACCCCAAATCGAAGCCATTTAAAATGGACGTGAGAAGTATCTTGAACATAGATGATACATCCCCACTTGATCTTGATTCTATACTACTTACGTTTCCCATGAGATCAATTCGTGACACAGATAGCTTACTTTGTATGATGTTCACTGGAAACCTCATATACTATCCATGACGTTATTTGCATCTTGCCTGTTTCTAAATTACTATGAATTTTTTTCACCTAAAATAAGAATAATGCTAAGATGCAGAAATGGAGTTGTGTATATTTAAGTCATCATGTAACTGTATGTATTTTGGTAAAATAGAAGAGCTGAGAATGTTTTATTCTTCAGAAAAAAATCCCCGAGGAGATGAGGAGACATACATCATTGAATAACACCACAGTGTGGCTCCATTAGAAAAGCAGTATACATTTCGTGACATAGAAACGACCATATTAAAACATTCCAAGTGGAATTATTATTTTCCTAAGCCTGCAAGTTTATTTGTTGTCCCTGTTTCCTTGTGTGCGTTAGTTAGAAGCATCCCTAGGAGACAGTGGAGAATGGAGATTGCTAAGCGATTTTCCATACTTCCTCAAATGCAAGGGTGAGCACTTTAAAATTCAAGACCCAGCACCCTTCAGTGCCTGTATACACTGCAGAGATGGATTGCTTGGTATTGTCTTACATAAGTAACTAGAGTCATAAGATTTGTATTTCTGTCTCTGGATTCATGAGCCATAAATCTTGAGCATGTTAAAAATGCTAGTGCGGGGACTTCATGAGAAGCCAGTGTCCTGCTGGTCAGCTTTCTCCATCAGGCGTGCATATGCAATAGCTCACAGAGGTATTCTAGGAGTGCCACAAGTCACATGATACCATTTTCCTACCATGATAACTCAGTGCAACACCAGCAGGCTCCTGTCCCCAGCTTCGTGTTAAACACTCTGCAAACACTTCAGTGTGAATCCAAGCGTGTGTATGATTTACCTATCCATTTTAGCAAAATATCTGCTTTCAATCACTCATAACTTTGGTGAAAAACAAAACCAAACCATATGCTCTTGTAGAAAAAAAATACATTATGGTTGTCAATGTTTATGCTGTTAATATAAATTGTATCAGTTTGCCTGGCTTGGAATTATAAGAATATCTCGAAAATGCTTTAGGTTTTTTAAAATGGAAATTTTCCTTCAGCAGCAATTCAAAATGACACAAAAAAAAAGATTCATTCTAGACTTGGGAGGCAATATCTAGATAATAAATGCTTCTTCATAAAAGAGAATAGGAAACAAAAACAAAACAAACGGAAAACAAATTTTGATTTATTATATTAACACTTCCAAATTGTTTGAAGAGTCTCATTCATGACTTCTGTAAAACCTTGGTGATATTTTACCTCAAATAAATCACTTCTCTTTTGGACTTCAAATAAAGTTATAGAAGCATATATATATTAATATATATATATCCTAATATATATTAATATATATATATCCTAATATATATATATCCATATATGTATATATATATCTCCTACAAATTTGGATTCTGGCCAGGCATGGTGTAATTCCAGCACTCATGCCTGTAATTTCAGCACTTTGGGAGGCAGAGGCGGGTAGGTCAGGAGTTCAGGAGTTCGTGACCAGCCTGGGCAATATGGTGAAACCCCATCTCTACTAAAAATGCAAAGATTAGCCTGTGTGATGGTGCGCACCTGTAGTCTGTAGTTCCAGCTACTCAGGGGGCTGAGGTGGGAGGATGGCGTGAGCCCAGGAGGTCGAGGTTGCAGTGAGCCTTGACTGTGCCACTGCACTCCAGTCTGGGCGACAGAGTAAGACCCTGTCAAAAAATAAATTAATTAAATAAACAAATCAGATTGTTGATTCAACCTCTAAAGCTGCAACTGTACATGTAAAGAAAAAACCAAAACCTGTCAGTTGCTTAATTATTTTTGGAATGACCACTGTCCGAAACCATCTTGTTCAGATGTGCGCTCTTATTTCTAATCCCATGAATGTGCCCTATCATACAATTTTTTTTTGAAATAATATCTGACGCATTTTTTTCTTCTTTATTTTCTGCAAATCCTCACCATTAAAATCAGCATTTGGGAAGAAGAGTATTGCCCCAGAAATGGACAGGCTCAACAGAACCTAGCAAGATCAGAGTCAAATCTGTGGCTTTGAGTAGCAAAGTAGGACTTCTCTTTCAGCTCATAGCAGAAATATTCTTTTTATTCCAAATTCTGCATTTAAATATCAAGAGGCAAAGCCCGGAGAGCTCAAAACATTAAGGTTATGTCTTTAACTCTCAAGTGAGAGAAATGCACAATGAAACGAACACCTCCCAAGCAAAGGAGATGGGAGTTGCAACAGAAAGGAGCAGTGGGGAAGGGATGTCACTGCACTGTCTGTGTTGGTGGGGTTGGAAAGTGCGTTCTTTCCCAGGAGGCAGATGGAGCAATAAAATACCATTTAGGCTTTTGTTTTCTCATCTGAAATTCTTAGAATAGGCAGTCTCGTCCTTCAGAAGGAAACATAGATGTGTATGAAATGGCTATGGGAGAGTAAAAAATGGCAATCAGAGAAAGGGATTGGAGTTGGGCAGAGTGGCTCATGTCTGTAATCCCAACACTTTGGGAGGCTGAGGCAGGAGGATTACTTGGGGCCAGGAGTTGGACACCATCCTGGGCAATATAGCCAGATATCATGTCTAAAAACATAAAAAAACAATTAATTGGATATGGTGTCATGCTCCTGTAGTCCCAGATACTCCAGAGGCTGAGACAGGAGATTGCTTGAGCCCAGGAGGTCCAGGCTGCAGTGACCTATGATTGCACCACTGCACTCCAGTCTGGGCTACAAAGCAAGACTCCAACTCCAAAAAAATACAATTAAAAAAAGGAAAAGAAAAAGGGATGCAGACAGTGTCCTGATTCCTCTGGGACCCCAGAAAAGTATTGGGGAGCTTTAGGAGGGTCTCAACCCTGGGCTTCCATGCCCAAGACGCCCCTGGCAACTCAGCTGCAATGAACAACAGATAACCTCATGAAAAATTGGACTTCCCCTAGGGAAAGGAAATGAGAAGGTGAAAATGCGTAGACATATCTGCCTCCAAGATGCGATAGCAATAGCTTTCCTTCTATTGGCAAAATAAAGGGTACAGTCAAATGACAGCTTGAGAGCTAAGCTATAGTCAGAGACATTTCATTTTTAACTTGCTGTAAGTGGTAGAAAAAAATAAATGCATTAACCTCTCAAAAGTGGGTTTCCACACAGCAAAATAGTGAAATAATGCCTAAATTTTATACAGAAAATAGCACATAGCAAGCCTTCAATAAGTCGTAGATAATATTATTATTGCTGAAATTATAATTGTTAGGAAAAATAAAACTATGATGCAGCTTATTCACTTTAATTGTTAAGTGTTACAATTTAATTAGATAAGATGAGAATCACATGTGTCCAGCATCTTTCCTGATTAGCCTACAACCATTATTACACTAAAACAAAACAAAACAAAACAAACAGCAAATGGTCCTAATTTATCCTCAGGAGTAGTGTTAATTTTAGACTCATCATTTTGTAATGGCAGTCATAGAGACCACAACAGTGCATGGTAAACCACTCCAATTTGCCCAAGATTTCTCAAATTAGGAAATCTCTTTAAAGAAACCTGTGCAAGGGAATAAGTGAAAGCCAGTTAGATTTTGTGGATCTCTTGACAGGCATGACAACTAATTGCCTTGTAAATTGAAAGGGTGTAGGGAAGTCCCCAGGATTGAATACTGTAGTTAAGTGATCAGGACCACTTTCAGTAATGATTTAAATAAAATGGGTCAGATGTAGTGGACTGATTTATCTGCTCCAGGTGTGGTTCATGGACCAGCATCACCTGGGAGCTTGGGAGAAACACAGCATCTCAGGCCCACCCCATCCCTGCTGAATCAGCATCTGCATTTTAGCAGGATCCTCAGGTGTTTATGGGCACTGGAAAGTTTCAGAAGTGCAGGCCTAGGCTGATTTCCAAGCTAAAATTCTAGCATTTGCATAACACAAAGCAGGAGACAAGGTTATTTTTATGTAATAGATAATGAATAGATAATTTTGAATGGTTAATTAAGCTTATTTTTATGTAATATATCATGAATAGATAATTTTCATAATAACATACAGTTACATAGAGGAAAAATTTTATAAATAGAGAAATAAGCCAATAAGATCTTGTGAAGAATCGTGTGACTATCACATCAAAGTGAAATTTCTATTCCATAAATATTTGGTTTTGTTTGAAATTATGACATTGCTTTCAGAAATTGGTAAAATTAAGGCCACTGTTCTGAGAGCAGAGTATCTATGCTCTTTTCTGATGCATTGTCTTTTTGCCTATTTATATATTCGCCACATCCCTTTTTCACTAAGCCTAGACACTTTTGAGTTACGACCTTTTCTGGAAGACCACAGGTACAACTTTCAGTTTAAGATAATGAAGATGGTTTGCAAATAAATGATTCCAGCATGCAAGATATAAATTATTTTTAATTTATCTATTGATAACTACTTATTGTGTTATAATCAAGGTAATCTACCCATAGGTAATGATTATTCTAATACATCATCTGCTAAGATGTTTAGAAAATGATTCTCAGAGAGCATATCAGTGATTGTGTTGAACTAGAATTATTGTATGTTTCCATCTGATTCCTTCGCCAGAAAGGGAACTTGCCTTCCTTATCTTTATTTGTTTATAGCATTACTCATTGCCTGGCTTATACTGGAAGTTCAATTAGTGTTCTTAAATCAATAATGAATGATTGCTGTAAATTGTATATACTTTTGTTTCTTTGTGACATTTTTGGTAATAGCCTGTAATGGTTAGTAGGTCACTTCATATCAGGTGTTTAAAAAGATGAAGTCTCCCAAGTAAATTCGCCTGTGATGCTATGCTTTCGTTTTTATTATTTTTATGTGTGGTTTGATGAATTTAGTTAAATAAGATAATGGGCATTGCAAGAATTAGAATTTCAGGAATTCTAATATCTAAGATACCTACTGGCAAAAAGGTTTGCGATAGCTATAAGCTGAAACCAGGCCATTTACAACTAATTACAAACCAGTAATATCCTTCTGACCTACTCTCCAAATTCATTGCACTCGATTTGGAACAAACCATGTTCTATTCTGTATTCACGGTAACATGTTGTTGGGCAATTAGACATTGTAAGTAGTATTTTGGGTAGTAATAGGTATTTTTCAAGCTCACTTTCTTTTTCTGAAAAGAATACACAATTTCTGTATATCTAAGGACCTTGTCATTACTTCATAATCAACCAGACTTTACTTTTTAATAGTTTTTCATTTATTTTTCCATCCCATATTTTTTGTTTTAGTTTTTTATATTTTTATCTTTCACCCTTGATCATTTGGGAGCTCTTGACAATGACAACAGAAGAAAAACCAAAGCAAGTAATTTCAGTTTAATCTATAATTCATTTGTAAGCGTTTCAATACATTTCACATATTACCTGAAATATCAGTGTTCTCTGTAAAAGAAAAGCTAAGAGGCAGAACCATTTTACTTAAAAAAAAAAAAAATGATCCAAGCTGGTAGAATAAATGCACATTTTCCTCTCTAGGCACAACTCAAAGTCAACACTCCCCAACTCTTTCTTGCCCAATGGGGACAGAAGGAAGGCTTAGAGGTGTGCCTCTATTGTCCCTACTGAACAATGTTCCCAGATGTTAAAATTGTCATGAAAATGTGAAACTCTTTGCTACAAATTTTGGCAACAATAACAACAATAAAACATCTATTCGATGTAACACAATTTTTAGGAGTGTGTATACAGAATGCTAAAAAATAAATTGGCTGATTGTAGTCAAATTAATTGTTTACCCAGTTAAATAAAGAAAAATAATAATAAAATCAATCATTCCTGATAAGTGTTAAGAAAAAAAAAAACTGTTTCCAATTTAGAGTTCTTAGTAATGTCGCATTGGTGCCTCTTCCCTATAGAAAAAGGTGTAGTGTTTTTATTCTTCTTCCATTCCTGGACACTGTCAAGTCCCTGCCAGACTTTTGGCCTCAGACGAAAAGCATTCTTTTGTCTGGTCTTTCCTAGCCATGGGCATGGACTGAACAGCATCTCCGGAAGCACAATTGATCTTCAGATGATAATAGTAAAAGAAAGAGGAGGTATTGTGAAGAAAACTGGTTTGGTGTTATCTGTCAACATTTCTTTTAGTTCCTACTGTATACTCCTGTACAGAGGCGCATAAAAAAGGGATTCGTGGCCCGGCGCGGTGGCTCCCGCCTGTAATCCCAGCAATTCTCCTGCCTCAGCCTCCTGAGTAGCTGGGATTACAGGCATGTGCCACCACGCCCAGCTCATTTTGTATTTTTGGTAGAGACGGGGTTTCTCCATGTTGGTTAGGCTGGTCTCAAACTCCTGATTTCAGGTGATCTGCCCACCTCGGCCTCCCAAAGTGCTGGGATTACAGGTGTGAGCCACCGCACCTGGCCATAAACACTATACTTTTTTAATGAAAAGAAGGTATATCAAATATTTCTATGGTGGAGATAAATGGGATTCCACAAAATTAATTTTTATTTTGTACATATACACACAAACTTTTACCTTTATTTCTCTGAAATTACTATTTTAGTTCTAATATTATCTTGGTGCAAAAGTCATTGCGGTTTTGACCATCATTTTCAATGGCAAAGACTGCAATTACTTTTGCTCAACTCTAATACAAATTATGATGATGAATTTAATAGGTGACCTTGACCGGGCTAAGGGATGCCCAGATAGTTGGAAAAATATTTATGTCTCTGTAATAATATTTCCAGAGGGATTAGCATTTGGATCAGAGGGGTTTTTTTGGGAGTGGGGGTGAGGGGTCCTGATTTGCATAAGTCCACAGCAACCACCAAAAATGTGAATGCTGCTTGCTTTCCATAGTGACTGCTTGAGTTACCTCCCACATAGGAAACCAAGGGTGTGTTGCTTCCAGGCCGTGGGATGGATTCAGAGATAATGCCATCAACACCAATGCCTCAACACAATGCCTGAACATTCCTAGACAGAGATTTAAGTGGTGTGGTAGACAAGGAATCAAGAAGGATGCCAGAATGAAGGGAAGAAATCTGGAAAAACCAAGAGAATTGCAGAAAACCAGATCCAGGGCTCTAATAATCTATATGAGAGCCTATGTAGACTTTTCTCTAGGATGAGTCAATGACTCACCATTTAAGAGCACAGAGATGGCAGGGCACGGTGGCTCACGGCTGTAATCCCAGCACTTTGGGCGGCTGAGGCGGGCAGATCACGAGGTCAGGAGTTTGAGACCAGCCTTACCAACATGGTGAAACTTTTAGCTGGGCGTGGTGGTCCACGCCTGTAATCCCAGCTACTAAGGAGGCTGAGGCAGGAGAATTGCTCGAACCCAGGAGGCGGAGATTGCAGTGAGCTGAGGTTGTACCACAGCACTCCAGCCTGGGCAACAGAGCGAGACTCTGTCTCAAAAAAAAAAAAAGAAAAAAAAAAGCACAGAGAGTGGGCCTTCTGTTACTTTTGATGTCCAGCCTGCAATATTGATGCTCCAGAATAATACAAGTTTTGAAAGGGATATCCTGATAAAAACCAGGAACCAAGTTATTTCAAAAGTAAGTTAATGAATCAAAAATCAACAATGAAACATTGATCCTGAAAATGTGACCAAATTTTGGTGCCTGGTGAAATGGAAATTCCGAGGGAAGAAAGAAGTGTAGTCCTTCCTCTTATTTAAAAAACAAACTAGTAGAAGATATACAAATTATTATTATATACGAGGAGCACAGTAACTAGTGATATATATAAGCTTCATTTGTTATTATCCATTCCATTTTTTTTTTTTTTTTTGAGACTGTGTCTCACTCTGTTGCCCAGGCTGCAGTGAAGTGGTGCAATCTCGGCTCATGGCAAGCTCCGCCTCCCAGGTTCAAGCGATTCTCCTGCTACAGGCACGAGCCACCACACCCAGCTAATTTTTGTATTTCTAGTGGAGACAGGGTTTCACCGTGTTGGCCAGGCTGGTCTCGAACTCCTGATCTCAAGTGATCCACCTGCATCGACCTCCCAAAATGCTGGGATTACAGGTGTGAGCCACCGTGCCTGGCCTGTCCATTCCAATTTAAATGATAAAAAATGAGACCTCTATTGTATGGAGTGTGAGTCCAGAAATTTTCTTGCAGAAAGTGGGTCTTCAGTTGGGCTTAAGATGATGGAGTTTAGCAGAAAATGAGGAGAGGGAAGAACATCCTGCTGGCAATTATGTGGGAAGGATATAGAGCTAGGTATGCACAGGACATATTTCTAAGAGAGAGAGAGAGAGAAGGCTGGCATTTTGGGGCAGAGAAACCTATTTGAATCATTTTACTACTTTAACCACATATTTTAAAAAATGGATCTCTTCCCGTCATGCCTTCATTTGTTTTTACATTTGCATTGAAATATCATGCACCTCACCTCATTTTCACCTTGTATTTCAAATGAACATAGTCATAAATGAAATATTTTAGTAGGTGAGGAAATCTTCACACAAAAAATCCAATTCACTGCTAATTGTAAATTTTAGCAATAAAAATTAGTTTATACACACCTACCCTAAATAAGCCATAGATACTGAGACATAAGGTACGGTCCTCACCCTTGAATAGGCTATTATCCCTCTAAGAAATGTAAAAATCCACATGTGTGTGTGATTATATCAGGAGCCAGTGTCTGGTGATAGTGGTAACATAGTTCAAAGAAGGAGAGACCACTTCATGCTGTGGAGATTATCACAGGTAACAATGGGATGGATGAATTTTGAAAGTTGGGTAGAGTTGCTGTAGATGGCTGTGTTGGGGTGGGGGAGAATATCACTGAAAAGAATCAGAAAGAAATAAAGATGAGAAGGTGAGAACACACACTTACCTTTCTTTTCATAATCTGTTTGCTATTAAGCCTTTTTCAGGGTCTTGGTAAGGCCAATAGTTACAAAGATCATGACACAAACTAGTGAAGGTGACTCAAGGTGAAAGGCTTTACTTTCCTGATATGTATTAGGGAGCACCTGAAGATAGGGTAGCCTCTAAACAAAGCAAGATTGGAGTTAAACGGGGCCAGGAGAAGAGAAAACTCCATGATCCTGTGGCCTGGCCCAGGTAGCAGTGTGGTAAAACGTGCCATTGGAATGATTGGTGATTGTTACTGCTTTTCATGCCCTT
This sequence comes from Pongo pygmaeus, assembly GCF_028885625.2. NCBI lineage: Eukaryota > Metazoa > Chordata > Mammalia > Primates > Hominidae > Pongo > Pongo pygmaeus. The sequence continues at coordinate 8,902,464 of NC_072396.2, read as the reverse complement.
TAATTGGAATCGCTGAGGGGATCTTGTTCTGAAAAGTGTCGGAAGCATTCTTCTGAGAATAGTTTTTGTGAACCTTGCAAGTTCAGAAGGGGGCAAGATAGTAGAAACAAAGAAAAAGGGAAAAAGAGAAATGAAAAATAAGGGAAAATATTCAAGGGTTAAAACGAAAGAAACTGGATTCACTTTTAATCCATTTACATGATCTTGTGATGTTTCCACGGACTTGCTTCATGCTTTTAGCTATTTTCTACCAATTACATTAGGAGACATGACTGTGCTCAAGTACAGGGAAGACTATTTTCTGATCATTTCTCATTAAAGTAGAAAAGTGCTTTTATTTTGCAAAGAAACTTAAGGTTTGTCAGGTTTTTCTGATCCTGTGATTGAAGCTGACCCTTCTTTTTTAAAAACGTCTTTTGGTCTCATCTGCAATTACTCTAAAGGTCTTTAGAGACACATAGAAGTGCAGGTTACAGATTTTATTCCCACATCTTTGCTCTTTGATGTGGCTCTAAATGGATAATTGGAATGAGAGAGAACTCCTCTAAGAAGAAAAAGAAAATAGAGGTCTTGGTAGACACAGAGATTCTTTTTGTTCCATTTACCAAATTGGAAGCGGGGGCAGCGGGGGTTGCTGCTAGAGGTCTTGTTCTGGCTCAGATGTAAAAATTCTTCTCCTACTAATAAGCACTGCTTGATATCAACTTCACTGCATCCTATTACTCACTGTCGGCATGTAGCATGATAATTACGCCTGACACCGCTCTCTCTGCTTCTGGCCCCAAACGTCATGACTTACATGGGATACAAGACATAAATTAATTCTTATTCTTAATACAGTCTCCTGCACTTCATTCACATAGCCAGAATATTGTCTCAATCCTGCCCCGTGTCATACTATAGGACTTGATGTAAATCATAGCATTAGATTTGGAAAGAAAACATTTCCCCTGAAGCGTTTAAGGTCTTAAGCTGAGCCCTTGAGTCAGCAAATAAGTAGTGCTACAAAAATGCCTACAAACAGAGGGAAAAAACACCACAAATAGAGCTGTGTCAAGGACAATGCTAGTTTAGGGAAAGCAGGTGATGACAAAAAACCCAGGAGAGTTTGGCATCTCAATGGGTAGATATCACCTCCACATTGCAGATTAACTAATATTTTGAGTATGTGCTTTGAGCTAGGGCCTTTCCAAGCCTCATTTACTTTTCTCAGTTAACTAGTAAGGCAGAAACAATTACTCCCGTGTGATGTATGTGAGGCAGCATAGCATAATGTCATGAGTTGGCATTTTGTAAGTCTCAGGAATAGCTGTCATCTATGTATGATGTTGGGCATTTAGTAAAAGAGAATTAGCAACTGCACCTGCCCTCTCAGGAGCCTATGAAGATCAAATGTAACCCCACATGTAAAGCATTAAACCTCTAGCTGCTTTCAAATGCTCAAAATATGCTAATTATTATCGTACAAAAATCAGTCATGAGGCTCAAAGAAGTATATTTGGTCCAATTTCGCATAACTAACAAGTTCCATGACCCTTGACTATAAGTAACTAATCATAGACTAAATAATTCTGAGCAAAAAATCCCTTTCTTATGCATCTCTGCACACCAGTACAGAGGAACTAAAAGAAGAATTGTTGGCAGATTACACCAAACCAGTTTTCTCCACAACGCCTCCTTTTTTTTTTTTTTTTTTTTTTAGTATTTTCATCTGAAGATCAGTTGTGCTTCCTGAGAGATGCTGTTCAGTCCATGCCCACGGCTAGGAAAGACCAGACCAAAGAATGCTTTTCATCTGAGGCCGAAAGTTGGGCAGGCAACTAGAATCTGCTCTTGCTAAAGACCCAAATAAGCACCTCTGTGATCTTAGGTCCAGCAACCACAGAGAAAATATAGTTCATCAACAGCATCATAGATCTTTACAGCTGGTTCATCCATGCCTTTTGCTGTAAATGTAGCAGGATTATAAAATTCAATTTGTAATTCCTGCTGCTCTAGAGGAAGCCTTTGTGTCTATCCTCAAGGCATGGTGACTTGATAGTGCCCAGGAATGGAAAAAGAATAAAAACACTACACCTTTTTCTATCGGGAAGAGACACCAACCCGAGATGCTACTAAGAGTTCTAAATACGAAACAGTTTATTTTTTTACATTTCTATTTTATTTTAGATTCAGGGAGCACATGTACAGAGTTGTTATAAGGATATTTTGCCTGTTGCTGAAGTCTGGGCTTCTACTGATCCCATCACCCAGATAGTCAATACAGTACCCGAAAGGAAGGTTTTTCAGCCTGTATCCCACTCCTTTTCTCCCCTGTTTTGAAGTCCTCAGGGTCTATTGTTACCATCTTTATGTCCATGTGGATCCAGGGTTTAGCTCCCACTTGTAAATGAGAAAATGTGATATTTGATTTTCTGTTCTGTGCTAATTTCTTTAGGACAATGGCCAGCTGCATCTATGTTGCTGCAAAGGACAGGATTTCATTTTTTTTTATGGCTGCACAGTATTCCATGGTGTATATGGATTTCTTTCTTTTTTTGTTGCTGCACAGTACCTCATGGTGTATATGCACCACATTTAAAAAAAATCCAATCCACCACTGATGGACACCTGGATTGATTCTGAGTCATGATGTTTGGGACCAGAAGTAGGAAGAGGCGTAGGGGGTAATCGTCATGCTACATGCCTACGATGAGTAATAAGATGCAGTGAAGTTGACATCAAGCAGTGCTTATTAGTAGGAGAAGAATTTATACATCTGTGCAGAGCAAGACCTCTAGCAGCACTGCTCCTCGCCGCCCACCAATTTTGTAAATGGAACGAAAAGAACCTCTGTGTCTACCAATACCTCTATTTTCTTTTCCTTCCTAGAGGAGTTCTCTCTCATTCCAATTATCCATTTAGAGCCACATCAAAGAGCAAAACTAGAACTAAGAACGAAAACTAGAACTCCCATTTGACCCAGAAATCCCATTAATGGGTAGACACCCAAAGGAAACAATTTCTAAGGGCAAGAGTTTCTATGTGACAATTCCTTTATGATGAGCCTTTTTATTGGAGTAAAAAAAAAATACTCCCTGCCCTACCCGCTCCATAAAAAAATAATGATTTCCAATCAAGTTAGCCCAGCATGTTGAACCCCTTCCATTTTAAACAGGCAGCAATGCAGGTAAATGCTATGGAGAAAATTTAGATACAGATAGGACAAGCCAGGGGTCTGCTAACAGGTCTCAACATTCACCAAGAGTTTTCTTCTGAAATAACCAAGACTTCATCTTCCTTACCTAGGTGGGAGAATTGGAATTAGATTTACCCAAATAAATCCAGAGGAAAGCAAGCTGAGAGAAGCAGGTTTCTTATGCTGCTTAGTGTTTAGCTTATTTTAAGCGTGTAGGCTTAGAGTTGAGACACATAACCAGGAACTAAAATATCTGCCTCCCTGGCTTAGTGAGAAGAGGATCAGCCATCTTCCTACTCTCATCATGGGCAGGGAATACTGAGCCTTGATACCTGATGTCCCTTTGGACTGAGGACTCTGGAACGTGGCGAAGGGAGTTAAGGAACCTAAAGACTGGAAGATTTAATGTGTGAAAGTATATTTCCTTCTTTAAGTGAAGCTGAAAATACAAATTCACAAGCATGTAGAGAAATACAAGAATATGAAGGACAACCAATAAAACCAGTGATTGCAGGATAAATACAGTCCACAGGAAACTAAAAAAAAATTAGAAATGCAACTAAGATTTAAAAATAACTGTTGTTGGCTGGGTGCGGTGGCTCACACCTGTAATCCCAGTGCTTTGGGAGGCTGACGCAGATGGATCACTTGAGCTCCCGAGTTGGAGACCAGCCTGGGCAAGATGGTGAAACCCCATCTCTACAAAAAATACAAAAATTAGCCAGGCATGGTGGTATGTGCCTGCAGTCTGAGCTGCTCAGGAGTCTGAGGTGGGAGGATGGCTTGAGCCTGGAAGGTGGAGGTTTTAGTGAGCTGAGATCATGCCACTGCACTTAAGCCTGAACGACAGAGCCAGAACCTGTCTCAAATAAATAACCATTGTTTATGTCCAAATGGATATATGAAAGTAGTACACTATTAAAACAAAAGGATAAGAGGCCTGGCACAGTGGCTCATGCCTGTAATCCCAGCACTTTGAGAAGCTGAGGCATGAGGATTGCTTGAGGCCAGGAATTTGAGACCAGCCTAGATAACATAGGAGACCCTGTCCCCAAATAAGGAAAAGTAAATCAGCCAGATACAGTGGTGCATGCCTATAGTCCCAGCTACTTGGAAGGTTGAGGTGGGAGGATCACCTGAGCTCAGGGGTTCAAGGCTGCAGTAAGACATGAGACATGATCGTGTCACTGCACTCCAGCCTGGGTGACAGAGGAGCGAGACTCTGTGTGTAAAAAGCAAAAAAAACAACAAAAAAAAAGTAATTGGGGGCCAGGCATGGAATAAAGATGGATTTTAAGAAGACACCACTGGAAATATTGAATATAAACAATATATTCTTTATAGCAATAACAATTTTTAAAACAACTATACAAATACTAAACTGGGCAAATCCAAATACAGAATTTGTGACCAGGATAGAAGTGTGCAAAAATTACTCAGAGCCTAGCACAGAGGTAGAATAAAATAAAAAGTATGAAACAGGAGTTAAGCAATCTGGAGAATAGACTGAAAAACTACCACATACATTTAGTTAAAGTTCCAGAAGAAAATAAGCATTTTAGAAAATGATAACTGGTTACTATATTGAAATTAAGAAAGGCAAAATCAGTCCAGTCAAAACTGCAATCAACTATCAATCAGGATAAATAAAAAACAACTAAATCCTAGACAATCATGGTGAAACTGCACAATGTCAAGGATAAAGATCAAATGGCACAATGTACCAGGTAAAAAGCAGTTTACCTGAAATGAATTGCAATTACAGTGCAGCAGATTTCTCATTTGTAAAAATAATGCCAGAAGGTAATGGAAATGGAAAATATATCACTGTCTCCTCTCAGAAATTGTTAGAACAAATAGGTTTTTAAAAAATCACTAAGGGCATAGAAGATTTGAACAACGTACTCAAACAACTTAATTGATGACTTAATTGAATACTCTAGCCCAGGAGTCCTCAACCCCCAGGCTGTGGACTGGTCCTGGTCTGTGACCTGTTAGGCACTGGGCAAAGCAGGAGGTGAGCAGCCTGCAAGCAAGACTTACTACCTGAGTTCCACCTCCTGTCAGATTAGCGGTGGCATTAGATTCTCATAGGAGCACACACCCTATTGTGAACCATGCACACGAGAGATCTAGGTTGCACACTCCTTATGATAATTTAACTAATGCCTGATGATCTGAGGTGGAACAGTTTCATCCTGAAACAATTTCCCACCCCACCCAACCTCAACCCTGTCTGTGGAAAAATTGTCTTCCATGAAACTGGTTCTTGATGCCAAAAATTTGGGGACCACTGCTCTACCCAATAGTAAAATAGATATTTTTTTCCAAAGAACAAATAAAACATTTATCAAGAGATGATATGTTCTCAGTTAAAAAGTCTCAATTATTTTAAAATGATTGAAAATCTACACAATATATTCACTGATTTTAAAAAATTAGAAATAAATAACAAAAAGTATCTTGGAAATCCTAATATAAGCAACATGGTGCTAAAAACTTATAAGACAAAAAAGAAATGACAAGGGCAATTAGAAAATGTTTAAAACTGGATAAAAGGCTCAATCCATCAAAATGTGTGAGGTGCAGCTAAAGCATGCTTAGAGGAAAACTTACAGCATTAGTGGCTCAGATTAGAAAATAAGAAAGGTCCAAAATCAACAACTGGTGATTGCACCCAAGAAGCTAGAAAAATAATGACAAATTAAACACAAATAAAGTCAAAGACAGTAAATAATAAAGATAATATTAAAAACCATAGAAATAGAAAAAGAACAAATAATGGCAAAATCAACCAAACCAAATGTGGTACATTGAAAAAGATTAATAAAATTGATAAATCCTTTAGCTAGACTGATCCAATATGGGGCAGGGGAGGAAGAAAGAGGAAGGGAAGGAGAGGGAGAGAGAGATTGAGTGATTTATGGTACTAAGAAAAGAATGGAAGACATATCTAAAGTTATTACATGATATTAAGGGCATGATATAAGAAATTCATGCCAATAAAATTAAACACTTAGATACAGTGGACATTAGCAAATTACCAAAACAGATGTTACCAAACCAGAAAAGCCCTGAAATTGAATTTGTAATTAGAACCTTCTTCCAAAGAAAATTTAAGACCAAATAACCTCGTTGATACATTCTAAGAAATATCAAGAGAAGAAATAATATGAAACTTATACAAACTCTTTCAGAAAATAAAAGAGAAAACACTATATAATATATTTTAATAAAAGTGGCATGACTCTAATACCCCAAACAGACAAGAATAGTTTATGAAATGAAACATAAACACAAAAATCCTTAACAAAATTATATTCAGCATTAATGAAGAATAAAGAAGTAATATATTTGGCCAAGTGAGACTTATTCTTTATTCCACAAATGCAAGGTTAGATCAATACTAACAAGATCAATCTGTTTAATTTGTTGTATTATTAATATAAAAGAGAAAAAGATAGTAATTTCGGTGGAGGTAGAAAGGGCTTTTGATAAAATTCAAGACCCAGTTATGATTTTGGAATTCTTATTGTGAAAGACCAAATAGTTTCCACTAAAACAAGGGATAAAAAGACTATTCACTCTCATTTTCATCCAATGTTGTATTGGAGGTCACAGTGCAGTAATGCAACAAATTCTATTATGTAAGGTAAGGTGAGAATATTAAATTGATAGAGGTAAGATTCCATACTTGCAAATCATGTAGAAAATGCTTAGGTATATAAACAGCTATTAGTCTTTGTATTAGTCTGTTGTTGCATTGCTATAAAGAAACACCTGAGACTGGGTAATTTATAAAGAAAAGAGGTTTAATTGGCTCATGGTTTGGCAGGTTGTACAGGAAGCATGATGCTGACATCTGCTTGGCTTCTGGGGAGGCCTCAGGAAACTTACAATCAGAGCAGAAGGTGAAGGGGAAGCAGGCTCATCTGACATGGCCAGAGCAGGAGGAAGAGAGAGAGGGAGGGGAGATGCTACATTCTTCAAAATAACCAGATCTCACAAGAACTCACTATCATGAGAACAGCACCTAGGGGGAATGGTGTTAAACCATTAATGAGAACTCTACTCTCATGATTTAATCACCTCCCACCAGGCCCCACCTCCAACACTGGGGATTACAATTTGACACGAGATTTCATGGGGACACAGATCCAAACCATATCAGTCTTAATTAGTGAACTTAGCTTAGATACAGAATACAAGATCAATTACCAGTGTTAGTGCTATCTCAATATACTAGTTATAAACAAACAGAATTCTAAAGACCAACATACTATCTACTGGTTACTATAGTCAATAATAATTTAACTGTACATTTTAAAATAACTTATAAAGTATAATTGGATTGTTTGCAACTCAAAGGATAAATGCTTGAGGGATGGATACCCCATTCTTCATGATGTGCTTATTTCACATTACATGCCTGTATCAAAACATCTCATATATGCCATGAATATATACACCTACTGTGTACCCACAAAAATAAAAAAAACCATCTACCATATCTACCATAATATCATAACACAAAATATTCAGGCTAAATTTAATAAAAGTTGAGCAAAACCTCTACTCTGAAACTTTAAAACATTTCTAAAGGAAAATAAAGTATACTTAGGTAAATAAAATGATCTATTATGCTCATGGATTAGAAGACTATTATTAAATCTCATCTTCACCGATTATGCAGAGAGAGACTGCAATTCTAATCATATTTCCAGGAAACGTTGACAAAGCATTCCTGAAATTTACATGGAGTTGCAAAGGACCTAGGACAGCCAAAACAACCCTTGAAAAACAAGAACAAAGAGAAGTCACATTAGTTGTTTTCAAGAGTTTTTATAAAGCTACAGCCATCAAGACTGAACCAGGACCGTGTAGAGTCAGCGGCAGGACCTGATAATAGACTCAGGGAACAAAACTGAGTGTTTGGAAACAGACTCACACCCACATATGTACATATGGGGAAATGGAACAGTGCCAAAGTAATTTTATGGGGAGAAGGAAAGACCTTCCAAAAAATAATAATGGGGCCGAGATGGAGTAAGCCAACTGCAACTGCCATCTCTCAATTGCAGTAAAATTTCTGGACAAAATACAAAAAACCAAAACGCGAGTCCTTTAAAGAGCACGCAATAGCAAGCACACTGGGGACTGAAATCAAAACGTCATTAAGGCCCCATAAGAGGACCGAGTTTCCCATTTTTCCATGCTTGGTCTCCCAGCATTGAGCAGAAGGCAGACCCTGGCTTGGAACTGAGCAGTGAGTGCTGACAACATCACCTTGGGAGAAACCCACTGCTTACAGCCGAAGGAAGGGCCTCCCACGAGCCAGAGTGTGGAGGGAATCCATGTTTCTTTCCCCTTTGCTTTTTCTTGCTCTCCTCTCTCCTGGCTAGTCCAAGTTCAGCAGCTGCACAGCGATGGAGGCAGTGTGGCAACTATAGGGCAGTCAGCTCAACTCCAAGGCACGTCTCTCCAGCCCTCCGTCTGGTCAGAGGAATGAGGAAAAGGGACCCATTTCCTATAGAGTCTGAAGGAATACCTGTTGTCATTTTCTCTTTTTTTCCTTTCATTTTCTTTATTTTTAAAATCAAGTTAAATTTTTTAAGTTGACAAATAATAATTGCACAGGCATATGGGGTAGGTAGCAGTGTTGGCACATACACAATGTGTAGTGATCAGATCAGGGTGATTAGCACATCCATCATCTCAAACAGGTATCATTTCTGTGTATTGGGAACATTCAATATCCTTTCTTCTAACCATTTGAAACTGTATAATTTATTATTGTTAACTACAGTCATCCTACAGTGGTACAGAACAGGAGAATATATTCCTCCCATCTAGCCATAATTTTGTATTCTTTAACAAATCTCTCCCTATCCCCCTCCCTCCCCTACCCTTCCCAGCCCCCTCTCTTTTATCTCTTGCTGCTTTACCCCAAAGGTAGCCCTGGTCACACAGAACCACATGTACTAATGGCCAGTGAACCTCTAGGCAAAACTTGTCTTTCTGACCAGAAGGGTCAGGTAAAGGGGCACTTGGGAGCCAGAATGTAGGGTAGGCTTGGCAGATTTTGGAAACAAAAATATAGGATTCTAAGTAAAATCAGAATTTCAGATAAACCTTGTTATATTTTTAAACTTGTTAATGTATTTTCCATGCAATATTTAGAATATATATATATATATATATATATATATATATATACTAAAAATTCATTCATTATTTATCTGAACTGGGCATCTTGTATTTTATCTGGTGATTCCATATGGGGTTAATTCCAGAGAGGAGAGTGCCAGAGAAGGGTGTCCCCCATTTCTGTGGACAAACTCACTTGAGCCTCGTCTCACTCTGGAGCTGTGCATGCATGGAGAGTCCCAAGGAAGCAGAGCAAAGGCTTTGAGAACTTCACTGCCATTTCAGCCGTCTCCCAACTTCCAGCCTAACCTCCAAAGAATACGTGTGCCAGGCCATCTCAAACAGCCCAGCAAAGGCTTTAGAAACTGATTTGTCACTGGAGCTGCCACACACAGAATGCAGGAATAAATGTAAGTCTGAACCTAACCGATTGTATGGCAATTCAAACACGGATTTAGAATAATTGGTGATGGAATAACAAGTGTATATCTACATGGAAAAATAATACACCTGAAAGCATCAGATATGAAAACAGAATATCTGAAGTCATAAAACTTCTAGAGCAAAACAAAAGAATATGATATGATCCTGAGGTTGTCGAAGATTTCTCAGATTAGGCACAAAATGCATTAGTTACAAAGGACTAGTTAATAAATTCTGTTTTAAAAAATAAAAAAACTAACTTTTACTCATTAAAATATGTCTCTAAAAATAAAAAATAACACATGAATAGCAGGAAATAACTGCACTACATACAACTGACCCATATCTTGCCTTATAATTATATATAAATAATTTCTATAATTTAAGAAAAAAATAATGAGAGAAGGGCTTACTCAGACACCTCGCAGGGAAAGATATCACAATGGTCAAGAGAAAGTACTTACCATCGTTATTCATTAAAGAAGTACAAATTTAAATACCAGAGAGATGCTGCTTAACACTCATCACAATGACAAAAATTAAAGAGACTGAGATGATCAAATTTTGGCAAAGCTGTGGAACATCCACAACTCTCCTATGTTGTTGGTGGGGTTCATACATGGGGTCCATGCTTTCCAAAACATTTTGACAGTTTCCTATAAAGTTAAACATACACACACTATGATCCAACAATTCCATTTGTAAGTAGTGATGTAAGAGAAAGGAAAATCTATGTCCACACAAAGACTTGTTCTTGCAAGTCTTTTTCATAACAGTCACACACTGTATACAACGTAACGTCCATCCACAGGAGGATGGATGAGCAAAGGGAGGTACATCTGTGCACTAACTGCTTCTCAGGAGTAGGAAGCAATGAACCACAGATACACACTGTGGCATGGGTGAGTCTCAAGATCATTGTGCTTGAGGGAAAGAAGGCAAACACAAAAGAGAATCTGCTGTGAGAGTATGTTTCTTGGATATTCAACAACAGGCAAAATTAACCTATGGTGAAAGAATCGATATCAGTTGTTGACTCTGGGGCAAGGGGTAAGGAGAAATTAATTAGGCAGGTGCACAAGGGAACCTTCCGAGGTGATGGAGTGTTCTGTGTTTTGACATGGGTGTATTTAGCACAGGTATATGCATTTGATGGAATTTCCCAAATGATAGCACTATGTCAATAAAAAAAAGTAGAAACATTGAAAATGGGACTGATATGGTTTGGCTGTGTCCCCACCCAAATCTCAACTTGAATTGCATCTCCCAGAGGTCCCACGTGTTGTGGGAGGGGCTCAGGGGGAGGTAATTGAATCATGGGGCGGGTCTTTCCTGTGCTATTCTTGCGATAGTGAATAAGTCTCACGGGATCTGATGGTTTTATCAGGTGTTTCTGCTTTTTCTTCTTCCTCATTTTCTCTTGCTGCCACCATGTAAGAAGTGACTTTCACCTCCCACTGTGACTCTGAGGCCTCCCTGGCCATGTGGAAATGTAAGTCCAACTAAACTTCTTTTTCTTCCCAGTCTCGGGTATGTCTTTATCAGCAGCATGAAAATGGACTAATACGGTAAATTGGTACCAACAGAGTGAGGAGTTGCTGAATGGTTACCTGAAAAATATGGACGCGACATTGGAACTGAGTAACAGGCAGAAGTTGGAACAGCATCTTCAGCTTCAGTTCCATGATGAAATCATTGTCTGGCTATACTGTTAAGTGAACAGTGTTAGAGAGCAACATAAGCTCACACCATTGTGAGGTCAACATTAGCACATGGACAGGGTGGGAAAGAGCTTTTCAGTGGCATATATCACATCACTAATATAGATCCTCACTGAGGTTACCAAAAATGTTACTCTCTGTGTGCTTCTGTAAGGCTTGAATAATTGTTACTCAATCTTGGATCACTGTTGTCACCAGGAAAAAATTGAAGAATCAAAACCATCTGACTTGAGGCAAATTCTTAAATACACCCAAGTCAGTTTACTTAAAAAGTAATCTAGGACTTGCTTTAAAATAAGTGATTGGGGCAGGGGATGGGTCAGGTTTGGAGAGGGTAACAGGTGAAATGGAATTAGCTGACTTTTGTAGTGGTTGGAGCTGCATGATGAAAACATGGTGATCACTATAGTAGTCTCTCCACCTTTGGGCATGTCTGACAAGTTTCAAAACCCTCTCAGTTTGTAGGATGTCAGAAACCACTCCTACAGGGTAGATGGACCTGAGGACATCATGCTTAAGTGAAACGAGCCAGTCACAGAAGGACAAACGCTGCCCAATTCTACTTTTATGAAATATCTAAAATAGTTAAACTCACAGAAAGTAGAATGATCATTGCTAGGGGCTGGGGGAGGGGAAAATGGGGAATTGAGGTGCAATGGGCATGGAGTTTCAGTCATACAAGATGAGAAAGTGTATTAGTGTTCTCTAGAGGGACAGAACTAGTAGGATAGATGCATATATGAAGGGAGTTTACTAAGGAGTATTGACTCACATGATCACAAGGTGAAGTCCCATAATAGCCCATCTACAAGCTGAGGAGCCAGGAAGCCAGTCCAAGTCCTAAAACCTCAAAAGTAGGGAAGCCCACAGCGCAGCCTTCAGTCCGTCTGTGGCCAAAGGCCAGAGAGCCCCTGGCGAAACACTGGTGTAAGTCTAAGTGTCCAAAAGCTGAAGAACTTGGAGTCTGATGTTCGAGGAAACTTCTGGCACAGGAGAAACACAGAGGCCGGAAGACTCAGCAAGTCAGATTCTCCCACCTCCTTCTGCCTGCTTTATTCTAGCCACACTGGCAGCTGACTGGATGGTGCCCACCCAGACTGAGGGTTGGTCTGCCTCTCCCAGGGCACTGACTCAAATGTTAATCTCCTTTGTCAACACCCTCACAGACACACCCAGGAACAATACTTTACATCCTTCAATCCAATCAAGTTGACAATCTTAACCATCCCAGAAAGTTGTAAGGATCCACTGTAGCACAATGGGCATATAGTTAACAATACTGTACCATGCACCTCAACATTTGTTAAGAGTGTATATGTTGTGTCCTGTGTGTTTTACCACAAGTTTAAAAATACTCCTGACTATCTTATTCCATATACTCAACATCTTAGCAAACCTTAATACTTCACTGCCCTTTTCTGGCTGCATGGCGTATCAGAGAATGTGTGGGCTTTGGAGTCAGACAAGCTTCGGTTCAAGTACTAGGTGATCTGGAAGAGGTTACTTAGCCTGGCTGGTCCTCTGGGTCATCTTTTGTAAACTCAGGATGGAATAAGACAGCCCCATCTATCTTCCAGCACCATTCTAAGGATGACTCACAGGCATTGCTCAGTCATGGCAGCGATTATTATTTTTTGATTAGCATGTAGCCCACTGCCTGGACCATAGTAGATGCCCAATAAATGTCTGTTGAATGAATAATTTAATTCATTATTAATGAATTTTTATTTTATTTTACCCTGCTCTTCACCTTTTTTCTTTTTTAGTGCAATTACTCTTATCTAGTTTTGAGTTGTATCCAAATTCTCAATCTAGTTAAGATTCAAAATTACACATCAGCTTGCTGGGCTAGCACTTTTCCTTACATCTCTCCCTGAAGGGTCCTCAATTCTGTTTCTTTTCTATGTGTCTTTTTTCCCACTTCCGTGGACCTGAGTCCAGAGCCCCTTGCCCCCAAAAGCCCTTCAACTAGTTATTCTCCAGCAGAACATTTTTCTGACAGTAAAAATATTTTCTTTCAGGAATTGGCTAAAAGCTGTTTTCATAAAAACTTCCCTATATGAATTGAGCCTATAATTATCTTGCTCTTTCTTAGGATGTCTGCAGAGCTTATGCATACCTAAAGAGTGCCAATTCACACTTGGTTCCAGGATCTATAGTAGAGTCACAGAAACATGACTCCTGTCATGAATGCAAGCTAGGATGTGGTCCCTAAAGTAGGAGATGTGTCTCGAATGCCTCTTCAATCCTCGTACAGTGTCTAATACAGTGCTGCTTCCACAGTGTTGAGCAGCAGTCCTTAGGAGGGTGGAGTTTAGAATTTGATCTTTGCAGACCTGAGTTTTAATCCTGGCTCTATAACCTATAAGCAGTATAAGAAAGGTACTCAAACTGTCTGTCTCATTTGTCCAGTGGGGACACTACACATTTTATAGGGTGTGATGGTTAATTTCAGGTGTAAACGTGACTGCCTTAAGGAATACGTCAGGAATTGGTAAAGCATTGTTTCTAGGTGAGCCTGTGCAGATACTCCCATAAAGACTGGCGTGGGTTGGTGGACAGAGTGGGGAAGATGCCTTCAATAGAGACAGGCCCCATCCAATTCTCTGAGGGCCCAGATAGAAGAAACAGGGCAGAGGAAAGGCACTTTCCTCCCTTTCTCTCCTGGAGCTGAGACTCTTCTTTTCCTGCCCTTGGACATCAGAACTTCAGGCTCTTTTTATACTAAGAGTTATACTAACCACTTCCCTGGTTCTGAAGTTTTTGGGTGTGGACTGAGTCACACTCCTGGCATCCCAGGGGCTCCAGCTTGCAGACAGCTTGTCCTGAGACTTTTCACCCTCTAATTCCCCTAATAAATCCCCTCTCATCTATCTTTGCTGATGCTGTCGGTGGTGTCTCTCGAGAGCCCCGATTAATCCACAGGGGTAATGTGAGGGAGAAATGAGGTCGTGCATGGGGAGCGTTTCACACCCTGCCTGACACATGCCCAGGCCCAATAGGCTGCAGCTGCATTTACTCTAGAGCTTAGCACCAGTGTTCAAAACAGCGGAAGGCCTTCCCTCTGGTACCCAGCCATCGCGTTGAGCTTCTCCTGTCATTTTTCAATTCCAGAGTGTTTTTTGAGAGCAATTCTGTGTCCTGTGTATCACTGACGTGGGGTCAAAAACAATCCATATGCGTGGGGATCTGAAGCTGGAAATGACCAATAGTTCAGAAAGTTCTTAGGAGTCAGGAGCAGAGGAAGCTGCATGGTCAAGGGGAATCGACGTGAGCCTTCCTGCCATGTGTCCTATTTCCTGCGGTCTAATGAGACAGAGACATATGTATGTATACATCATCTCATGCTTAGCTCTTTAATATGTACGAGGTGCTTTCAAATTTTCCCACTAACCGTCTTTGACAGCTGAGAATCTCAAGATCACCTGTTGTTCATGACTTTTGTCAAGGGGATCCTCCCTTTAGGGACACAGGAAGATTTGCCTAAAAACGTCTGGAAACTTTGGTATCTATTATTTTATTATAAAAATCAACTAAAGCTTTGCTGCTATATTACTTCGGGTCTTTACTCATTCCACTGTTTATTTTAAGCCTCAGCTTGTGGATAGTTGAAAAAGGAGGGAAAATATTTAACACTCTTATTAACTAATTTAACTATGTATATAACATGTAGAATAAAGAAAGACTTAAAGGAAGATGTAGTATTTGTGAATGCTCCAACAAATTAAAAGATTATTTAAATTATTGATTTCTGATTAAACCACTTATTGACTATAATGAATTAAAACAGTTTGTGAAAATAAATTCAGTGACATTTTTGCATCTATAATTTCAAAATCATAGTAACTTTTCAAAGCCAAAAATTCCTGAAACACAAGTCTGCCAATCATCACAATAAAACATGAAGCCCCAGTAAAATAGCTAGTCAGGATGGGTTCCCAACAAATAGCAGTTGAAGCTCCAACTGCCTTGAAATGGTGAAATAAACCCATGGATAATTTTTTCCATGCCAAAAGAATCAACACAGACTGTTTTGGGTTGCAGAGCTTGAATGGAAATATGGCATTAAAATAAGGTGCACAAAATGAATTCTTGAGTATAATTTTAAAATACACTGCAACGTTGCTCCATAATATTCATCAAACCCAAAAGTGACCACTGACAAGATTCAGTTTATTTCAGTTTTTATGCTGTCATTATGTAAAAAAAAGTATAGCAGGAAGTTCACCAATTTCCCTTTGGAAAGAGATATACAACCACAGCCAACAGGCTTTCCTAAAAGACAGCAGCTTTTCATTCGGACTTGTTTCCCATCCATAACACACAAGTATTGATTGTCCAGGGTCGACACAGCCTTGCAAATAAACAGGCTTTGAGTTATACCAAGCACGCTCATCCTTATATGGTATTTCCATATAAGAAATACAAAAGAAATATACCACAAAATGATGGTGTTCAGGACATGGGGCAACGCCCTGTTTCTGTGGTATATCGTCCTAGGTTTCGTAGGATTCCATAGGAGGCAGCTACAAGATCAACATGCAAAGCTCTGAAATCCCTTCCTAAGCTAATGAAGTGAAGCCCTGACTGCACCAAGGAAAGGATGAAACAGAAAGGAGAAACATCATTGTTTCTCAAATGATGCTACCATCTCTTCTAAGCCACCATTAATTTTAACATCTTTAAAGCTATAAGAACAATCTATGTAACAAGTGAAAACTGCCTATAAAGTTAGTGCTTTACATCTCAAACCCTTATTATATGGAAATTCATATTTTCAGAATCACATAAAAGTTTAACGTGCTATTCATTGTAAGATTAAAGGACATGAGTTATTCTGTCCATGTAATTACTAACAACTGGAAATTAAATCGTGATAATTTTGTACTTTATTCTTCTTAAAATAAATTCCTTTCTCCTTTTTCCTGAGAAACATGCTTCAACAATACTAACAGCTTACCTTCTAAAATAAATGATCACACATAGGATATTTTATATATAATATATATTTATATTTATACATTATATATTTATGTATTATATAAATATAAAAATGCTTATATATTTTATAGATGTCTAAATATTTATATATAAAATCTATATATGAAATCTATATGAATACATAAAATAGATAAATACATAAATATATAAATATATAGATTATATGTATATAATATATAGACAAATATGAATTATATATACATATACACATTAGAAACACACCGATCTTTTCTGTATAAAGACCTGTGTGTTTATATAAAAGCCTGTGTATTTATCTAAATATTTATAAATACAGATTTATATATATACACATTAGGAATACAGTAGTAAATTCTACCATATATAGAAAAGACCTGTGCATTTATATAATTATTTATAAATGTAGATTACATATATACACTTTAGAAATACACGGGTCTTTTCTATAAATAGAAAGTTCTACTATATTATACTCTCACTGCAATTATTGACAGCTGGGTATTGAATCGTGATAATTTTGTACTTTATTCTTCTGAAAGTGATCATTTCTTTTCTCTTTTTGCCTGTGAACCATGCTTCAACAAGCGTAAAACCTTACCTTCTAAAATAAATGATTATATACAATATATACATATAAATATATTCTATAGGTATTTATATATGAAATATATATTTAAAATATATATTTCTATATAAATATTTCTATGTACAATCTATATAAATCTAAAAATATAAAAATACATATGTTAATATATAAATATATATGGTAGGTTCTAGTATATATAGAAAAGACCTGTGTATTTCTAATGTGTTTGTATACAGTAAATTTAGTTGTATATTATATTTTATTTACATATATTTATGTATATTTCTATATAGTAAATTCTACTATATTCAGAAAAGACCAGTGTATTTCTAATGTATGGAAATATGAAAAATACTTTTTGTCTCCTCAGTTGCAAAAACAAAAAGACTCTTTTCAAGTAGATAGATTTTGCTCTACTTTGAATTTTTCTTCTTAATTATATTAGGTTGTAGGGAGGGGACGCTGAAAGGAAAGAGGATGGAAACGATTCTTCCATCGGTTTCTATAAACGAAAAGGTATTTTAACAATGAAACTTAAGTAGGTAGAATCCAGTTCTTGCTACTTGGTGTATGTGCTGGCAAGATCGCATGAAGAAACGAACGTTACAAGAAGCGGAGTCATCCTGTGAAGGGGAAATTTGTCTTCCGTGCTCAGCCATGACGCAATCCTAATGCTTCTGTCTAGCTACCTGTGACCCGTCCCTCTGACCTCAACCCTGCTGGACCCCACTTCCCTCCCTTCCCACACACCACCTCTTCCTCCCTCCCTCCCCACGTACCACCTCTTCCTCCCTCCCTCCTCACACACCACCTCTTCCTCCCTCCCTCCCCACACACCTCCTCTTCCTCCCTCCCTCCCTCCCCACACACCTCCTCTTCCTCCCTCCATCCCCACATGCCACCTCTTCCTCCCTCCCTCCCTCCCCACACACCACCTCTTCCTCCCTCCCTCCCTCCCCACACACCACCTCTTCCTCCCTCCCTCCCCACACACCACCTCTTCCTCCCTCCCTCCCTCCACACGCCACCTCTTCCTCCCTCCCTCCCCACACACCACCTCTTCCCCCCCCCCTCCCCACACACCACCTTTTCCTTCCTCCCTCCCTCCCCACACACCACCTCTTCCCCCCCTCCCTCCCTCTCTCCCCACACACCACCTCTTCCTCCCTCCCTCCCTCCCCACACACCACCTCTTCCTCCCTCCCTCCCCACACACCACCTCTTCCCCCCTCCCTCCCTCCCTTTCTCCCCACACATAACCTCTTCCTCCCTCCCTCCCCACACACCACCTCTTCCTCCCTCCCTCCCCACACACCTCCTCTTCCTCCCTCCCTCCTCACACATCACCTCCTCCTTCCTCCCTCCCTCCCCACACACCACCTCTTCCTCCCTCCCCACACACCACCTCTTCCTCCCTCCCTCCCTCCCTCCCCACCATCAGAGAACACGGAGTCACTCAGATCAGTTTGCAACACATTCATTTTATTGTCATCAGCAGGGGAAGCACCCTGCTGGTGAGATCTCTGAGGTCTGGCGCCTGGGCCTGAACTTAGTCGCTGCTCGGGGATATAGGGGAGTACTCGGCCGTCCACACACTGGGTAGTTCTTCCAGCTGGGTCTCCTGACTCAGTGGGTCGTGCTGGGACCCCTCGCTCACTGGCTCCTCCGGTGGCAGCTCGTGCTGAGGGAGCTCCTGGCTGGGCTGGTCACGGGGGCCGGGTGCCGCTGCTCCGCTCCCCGCCTCAGGTGCCGTCACAGCCACCATCTTTTTCGCAGCCCTTTTCTTTCCGCGTCTCCCTCTACGAGCGGCTTTTCCCTTCTCGGCCACCTGGGTAGTCTGGAAAGACAACAGGGAGATCACAGAAGGGCTCTGGTTTAGGGACGAGATGGAGGAGGCCGGGAACAGGGACGTGTCCTCAGAAGCGGTGTGGGCCGGGTTGGGGGGTTGTGCCAGGTGAGGACAGGAGAGGATTCTTGTGAGGAAGGAGGCGAGGGGAAGACGAGGAGGAGCTTGGTGGGTCACTCACCTTCTTCTTCGGGCCACTGGGGCTCGGCTGAGAGGACTTCCTCTTTTGTGTCTCCTTGGCCTCGGCGGGAGGTCCCGAGGCTCTCGGCTTTGGACTCATCTTCCGCAGCTCAAGGTCTCGCAACAGTCAACTAACTCCAGGCTCCCTGTATATACCCCTCCCGCGATCCCAGGACAATGTGGCGATCACGTCCCTGAGCTGTGATTGGTCAACATTCCACTACCCAGCCAATGGTAGCCCTGGGTGGGAAGGAAGGCCTTACACGTCACAAAGCACCATCAGGACATGGCGGAGGAAGTCGTAGGGGGGTGACATCTGATGAAGAAGGCAGGGTGCTCTGGTTGGAGAAAGGGAGATTTGGGTTAGCACCCCTAAAGATAGTTCCCAAACTGACATGTCACCTCTCCTAAACTCCCCATGCTCAATTTTGGCAGATCATGGGGCAAGGGAGGATATTTCCGCCACATGTTTCCCCCGGACCTGCCATTCAGTGGTACATTCTGTTCCTCCACACCTGCCATCATTACCCAGTTTCTGTATGACCTACCTAAAATCCCTCCATGCTACCTGGGATGGATGGAGGGCTATACGAAGACGTCAATCATCCCACTCTCCTACAAATTCCTCTGCTACACCTTGAGGATCATTCACTTCTTGGATGCCATGAAACAACTTTTCCATCTCACATACTTCTCCCAGCATCTACATAGTGCCTCACAATTTTTCATTCTCATGGTTTAAAGCACTGGCTTCCAGAGGTCAAGATCAGCAAACACACTTGCTCAGCTGGGTATCTGTATCAGGCTGGGTTCCTCAGAGAAGGAGAAAGTAAACTAACAGGATATTTGTGTGTGTGTGAGACAGAGAGACAGTGTGTCTGTAATATTATATATCATAAACATCTATTTACTATAATATAGTATTTATTTATGAATAATATTATATATATATGATACGGTTTACTCTAAATAATTGGCTCACACCTTCACACAATGTGGGGGTCTAGGAAGCTGAAATATGTAGGGCAAGTGAGCAGGCTGGAAACTAAAAGCTTTTGCACAGCCAACAATCAACAAAATGAAAAGGCAGGCTATGGTTTGGGAGAAACTGTTTGCGAACCATATCTCTAATAATGAGTTAATATCCAAAATATATGAAGAACTCACACAGCTCAATAGCAAATAAATAAATAGTCTGGTTAACAAATAGGCAAAGGACTTGAATAGGCATTTCTAGAAAGAAAACACACAACTGGCCAACAGGTATATGAAAATGTGCTCAACATCGTCAGTAATCAGAGAATGCAAATGAAAACCACAATGAACTATTACCTTACACCTGTTAGGATGGCTCCTATCAGAAAGTCAAGAGATAAAAGATAATGATGGCAAAGGTGTGGAGAAAGTGAAACCCTTTTAGGGTGTGCAGAAAAGGGGACCTTTACAGGACAGAAATGTTATTGGTACATTATGATATTTTATATATTATATATTTATCTTTATGCATTACATATTTATATATTATTTCTATATTATATATAAATATAAATATATTTACATATTTTATATATGTATTTATATATTTACATAGAATATAAATATTTATATAGATAATCTATATGTGAAATAGATCTCTATATAAATGTAAATACATAGAAATAGATATATAAATATATAAATATAAATAGATATATATAGATATATAAATATATATAGATATATAAATATATAAATATATAGAAATTATATATTTATCTATAAATATACATATAAATACAAACTATATATATATACACATTAGAAATACTCAGGTCTTTTCTAAATGTAAATATAAAAATACACAGGTCTTTTCTAAATGTATCATAAATTCTACTATATAAAATTCTACTATATATAGAAAAGACTTGTGTGTTTTTATGTTTATATAAATACCTGTGTATTTATATAAATATGTATAAAACCTGTGTATTTATATAAATATATATAAATACACAGGTTTTATATATATACACATTAGAAATACAGCAGTATATGATACTATATATAGAAAAGATCTGTGCATTTATATAATTATATATATAAATGTACATTACATATATACACATTAGAAATACCCATCTTTTCTATATATAGCAAGTTCTATATTATTCTCTCATTGTAATTATTGACAACTGGGAATTTTGTACTTTATTTATTTTTTATTTTTATTTTATTTTTCTTAAAATGATAATTTCCTATCTTTTTTTATCTGTGAAGGATGCTTCAACAATGACAACACCTTACCTTCTAAAATAAATGATCACATATAGAATATATATTTTATATATATTTATATTTATATATCTATTTTCATGTATTTATATTTATAGATAGGTTTCATATATAGATTTGATGTCTATATTTATATATATTTATAAATATAAATATATGTTTAATATATGTTTTATATAATATACAGAATATAAATATTTATATATGTAATCTATAAATATAAAAACAGAAGAATAGATATATTAATACATAAATATACATAGTAGGTTCTACTATGTATATTAATATATAAATATACATGGTAGGTTCTACTATGTACAGAAAACAGTTGTGTATTTCTAATGTGTATATCTAATCTATATTTACATTTATTTATATTTATATATTTATATAAAAATATCTATTCCATATTTTGTCTGTATGTATATATTTTATATGTAAACATATAATCTATATGTTTGTCTATAGTAAATATAGTTGTATATTCTATTTATATAAAAATTTACATATATTTGTATGTAGTAAATTCTACTAGATATAGAAAAGACCTGTGTATTTCTAACGTATGGAAATATGAAATGTACTTTCTGTCTCCTGAGTTGCAAAAATAAAAAGGCTTTTTTCAAGTAGATAGATTTTGCTCTACTTTGAATTTTACTTTTTAATTATATTAGGTTGTAGGGAGGGGACCCTGAAAGGAAAGAGATGGAAACTAGTCTTCCATCAGTTTCTATAAACGAAAAGGTATTTTAACAATGAAACCTAAGTAGGTAGAAACCAGTTCTTGGTACTTGGTGTATGTGCTGGCAAGATCGCATGAAGAAACGAACGTTACAAGAAGCGGAGTCATCCTGTGAAGGGGAAATTTGTTTCCAGTGCTCAGCTGTGACGTAATCCTTATCCTCCTGTCTGCCTAACTGTGACCTGTCCCTTTCACCTAAACCCCGTGAGACCCCACTTCCCTCCCTCCCCATAGACCACCTATTCCTTCCTTCTTTCCTTTGTCCCTCCCCACACACCATCTCTTCCTCCCTCCCTCCCTGTCCACACACCACCTCTTCCTCCCTCCCTCCACACACACCACCTCTTCCCCCCCTTCTTCCCTCCCTCCCTCCACACACACCACCTCTTCCTCCCTCCCTCCACACACACCACCTCTTCCTCCTTCCCTCCCTCTCCACACACCACCTCTTCCCCCCCTTCTTCCCTCCCTCCCTGTCCACACACCACCTCTTCCTCCCTCCCTCCACACACACCACCTCTTCCCCCCCTTCTTCCCTCCCTCCCTTCACACACACCACCTCTTCCTCCTTCCCTCCCTCTCCACACACCACCTCTTCCTTCCTCCCTCCCCACATACCACCTCTTCCTCCCTCTCTCCCCACACATCACCTCTTCCCCCCTTCTTCTCTCCCTCCCCACACACCACCTCTTCCCCCCCTTCTTCCCTCCTTCACTCCAAACACACCACCTCTTCCTCCTTCCCTCCCTCTCCACACACCACCTCTTCCTCCTTCCCTCCCTCTCCACACACCACCTCTTCCTCCTTCCCTCCCTCTCCACACACCACCTCTTCCTCCCTCCCTCTCCACACACCACCTCTTCCTCCCTCCCTCCCCACACACCACCTCTTCCTCCCTCCCTCCCCACATACCACCTCTTCCTCCCTCCCTCCCCACATACCACCTCTTCCTCCCTCCCCTCCCCACATACCACCTCTTCCTCCCTCCCTCCCCACAAACCACCTCCTCCTCCCTCCCTCTCTCCCCACACACCACTGCTTCCTCCCTCCCTCCCCACACACCACCTCTTCTTTCCTCCCTCCCTCCCCACACACTTCTTCCTCCCTCCCTCCCACCACACATCACCTCTTCCTCTCTCCCTCCCTCCCCACACATCACCTCTTCCTCCCTCCCTCCCCACACACCACCTCTTCCTCCCTCCCTCTCTCCCCACATACCACCTCTCCCTCCCTGCCTCCCCACACACCACCTCTTCCTCCCTCCCTTTCTCCCCACATACCACCTCTCCCTCCCTCCCTCCCCACACACCACCTCTTCCTTCCTCCCTCTCTCCCCACACACCACCTCTCCCTCCCTTCCTCCCTCCCCACATACCACCTCTTCCCCCCTCCCTCCCTCTCTCCCCACACATCACCTCTTCCTTCCTCCCTCCCTCCCCACACACCACCTCTTCCTCCCTCCCTCCCTCCCTCCCCACCATCAGAGAACATGGAGTCACTCAGTTCAGTTTGCAACACATTCATTTTATTGTCATCAGCAGGGGAAGCACCCTGCTGGTGAGATCTCTGAGGTCTGGCGCCTGGGCCTGAACTTAGTCGCTGCTCAGGGATATAGGGGAGTACTCGGCCGTCCACACACTGGGTAGTTCTTCCAGCTGGGTCTCCTGACTCAGTGGGTCGTGCTGGGACCCCTCGCTCACTGGCTCCTCCGGTGGCAGCTCGTGCTGAGGGAGCTCCTGGCTGGGCTGGTCACTGGGGCCGGGTGCCGCTGCTCCGCTCCCCGCCTCAGGTGCCGTCACAGCCGCCATCTTTTTCGCAGCCCTTTTCTTTCCGCGTCTCCCTCTACGAGCGGCTTTTCCCTTCTCGGCCACCTCGGTAGTCTGGAAAGACAACAGGGAGATCACAGAAGGGCTCTGGTTTAGGGACGAGGATGGAGGAGGCCGGGAACAGGGATGTGTCCTCAGAAGCGGTATGGGCCGGGTTAGGGGGTTGTGCCAGGTGAGGACAGGAGAGGATTCTTGTGAGGAAGGAGGCGAGGGGAAGACGAGGAGGAGCTTGGTGGGTCACTCACCTTCTTCTTCGGGCCACTGGGGCTCGGCTGAGAGGACTTCCTCTTTTGTGTCTCCTTGGCCTCGGCGGGAGGTCCCGAGGCTCTCGGCTTTGGACTCATCTTCCGCAGCTCAAGGTCTCGCAACGGTCAACTAACTCCAGGCTCCCTGTATATACCCTTCCCGCGATCCCAGGACAATGAGGCGATCACGTCCCTGAGCTGTGATTGGTCAACATTCCACTACCCAGCCAATGGTAGCCCTGGGTGGGAAGGAAGGCCTTACACGTCACAAAGCACCATCAGGACATGGCGGAGGAAGTCATAGGGGGGTGACATCTGATGAGGAAGGCAGGGTGCTCTGGTTGGAGAAAGGGAGATTTGGGTTAGCACCCCTAAAGATAGTTCCCAAACTGACATGTCACCCCTCCTAAACTCCCCATGCTCAATTTTGGCAGATCATGGGGCAAGGGAGGATATTTCCGCCACATGTTTCCCCCGGACCTCCCATTCAGTGGTACATTCTGTTCCTCCACACCTGCCATCATTACCCAGTTTCTGTATGACCTACCTAAAATCCCTCCATGCTAACTGGGATGGATGGAGGGCTATACAAAGATATCAATCATCCCTCTCTCCTACAAATTTCTCTGCTACACCTTGAGGATCATTCACTTCTTAGATGCCATGAAACAACTTTTCCGTCTCACATACTTCTCCCAGCATCTACATAGTGCCTCACAATTTTTCATTCTCATGGTTTAAAGAACTGGCTTCCAGAGGTCAAGATCAGCAAACACACTTGCTCAGCTGGGTATCTGTATCAGGCTGGGTTCCTCAGAGAAGGAGAAAGTAAACTAACAGGATATTTGTGTGTGTGTGAGACAGAGAGACAGTGTGTCTGTAATATTATATATCATAAACATCTATTTACTATAATATAGTATTTATTTATGAATAATATTATATATACATGATACGGTTTACTCTAAATAATTGGCTCACACCTTCACACAATGTGGGGGTCTAGGAAGCTGAAATATGTAGGGCAAGTGAGCAGGCTGGAAACTAAAAGCTTTTGCACAGCCAACAATCAACAAAATGAAAAGGCAGGCTATGGTTTGGGAGAAACTGTTTGCGAACCATATCTCTAATAATGAGTTAATATCCAAAATATATGAAGAACTCACACAGCTCAATAGCAAATAAATAAATAGTCTGGTTAACAAATAGGCAAAGGACTTGAATAGGCATTTCTAGAAAGAAAACACACAACTGGCCAACAGGTATATGAAAATGTGCTCAACATCGTCAATAATCAGAGAATGCAAATGAAAACCACAATGAACTATTACCTTACACCTGTTAGGATGGCTACTATCAAAAAGTCAAGAGATAAAAGATAATGATGGCAAAGGTGTGGAGAAAGTGAAACCCTTTTAGGGTGTGCAGAAAAGGGGACCTTTAAACGCTGTTGTCAGACATGTAATTGGTACAGCCGTTATGAAAAACAGTGTAATGGTTCCTTGGAAAATCAAAATAGATCTACCATATGACCCAGCAGTTCATCTATTTAGTAGGTACCCCCCTCCCAAAATGAAATCCACATCTTATACAGGTATCTCCAGTACTAATTGTAACTCATTAATCACACAGGAAATTAGAGTTCCTATTTGAAAAGAATGTTTTTTTTCACCATTCTGGTATCAAATATTTATTCTAGCCATCTCTTCTTATTTCTTGCTTTGTAATAATCTAGATACTACTACCCATTGACAGAACTAACTCATTATTCCAACAAGAAATGAGAAATGTTGAGGAGAATGCAATATTATACTTCTTGTTTTCAATCAGTTATTCTAGTTTTATGGAGGATTCTGTATTTAACTCTTACCCAGGTAACTCTAGTTACCATATCCACAGTACGTAGTAAACAATCTTAAAAATGTAAGAACACAGAATTGACTAGAATGGTTACTAAACTTTCTATATTCAACCAGTTTTCCTAGTAATTGCTAGTTGTTTATTCAGCTGTTTGCCTAGGTACCACTAAATGTTTAGTTTTATGTCACAAAGACATAAGAAGTAGTACTGAGAAGAATTTATTTATTACAAGTACTGGCTTCATGTAGTTATCTCTAGTTAACTACTCACTTGGATAAAGTAGATATCTATTGTATGAGGTAATATTTCTAACATGAGGTTGGAATTTTGCATTGAGGAAAATGGTTATTGAACTCCCCGGCATAGGCCAGTTATCTTCAGCTTCCTGGGATCAATTACTTGGTCTGGCGAATTCTAGCTATCTTTAGGTTGCTAATTACATGTTTACCACCAGATGTCTGTGGTAATTTATTATTTCAACAAAAAATAGTAGAATGATAAGGAAGGATTTTCCTTTTTCTTGGCATCACATAGATATTCAAGTTATCTCCAGTTATTCTTTGTAATTTTTTTTCCTGGGTAACATTCAGCACCTACCCTTGTAAGTTCTTATCTCAACTAAAACCGATAATTGAGAGTTGCAAAGAACATGATTTGCAGAATTAGGTTCATTTGGTATTGTAATGATTGTTAGCTGTTTCTATGTAACGAGTTTCATGGGAAAGCCCAGTTAAGTAAAACTTCTATATTAACGCGACACCAACAAAATTTTATCTGACCAGACTAGATTCCCTATGTTCTACATTCCACTGAACTATTCTTGTTGTCTCTATTTTACTACTTACTTAGGTACATGACTTACCTGTAGTACTAACTCATTATTCCAGCAATAATTCAGCAGTAAGTGGTGAGAAGAAAGTGATTTTATTTTTAATATTTATTTTTATTGAAGTAAAATATACTTATATAATGTACCCTCTTTACCACTTGTAAGTGTGCAGTTCAGTGGTAATAAATACATTTATACTCTTTTATTTCCCCTTCATCCTCCCCCTTCCCCTTCTGGCCTCTGGTAACCATCACTATAGTTGCTATTTTCATTAGAATCACTTTTTTAGCTCCCATGTGGAGTGAAAACATGCAATATTTGTTTTTCTGTGCCTGGTTTATTTTATTTAACATAATGGCCTCCAGTTCCATCCATATTGCTGCAAATGACGGTATGTCATTCTTCTTATGGCTGGATAATATTCCATTGTGTATATATACCACATTTTCCTTATCCATTTGTCCATTGATGGGCACTTAGGCTAAATCCATATTTTGGCTATTGTGACTTGTGCTGCAATACACGTGAGCAAGTATTCCAGCAGTGGAATACTCGGATCATATAGTAGTTCTATTTTTAGGATTCTGAGGAACTCTATACTCTTCTCCATAGTGGCTACAGTAATATGTATTCCCACCAACAGTGTACAAAGTGGGTTCCCCTTTCTCCACCTCCTTGCTAGCATCCTTTCATGCCTGTCCTTTTGATCAAAGCCATTTTAACTAGGGTGAGATGATATGGCATTGTGGTTTTGATTTGTATTTCTCTGATGATTCGTGATGAGTATATTTTCATATGCCTGCTGGCCATTTGTGTGTCTTCTTTTGAGGAACGCCTATTCAGATTATTTGTCCATTTTTAAATCAGATTGTTTGTTATTAAGTTTTTCGAGCTCCTTATGTATTCTGGTTATGAATCACTTATCAGATGTATAGATTGCAAGTATTTTCTGCCATTCTGTGGGTTGTGTCTTCACTTGGTTGATAATTTCCTTTGCTATGCAGAAGCTTTTTAACTTGATGTAATCCCAGTGGTTTACTTTTGCTTTGGTTCCTGTGCTTTTGAAGCCTTACTCAAGAAATCTTTGCCCAGACTGATGTCCTGGAGCATTTCCCCAGTGTTTTCTTCTGGTGGTTTCAGTTTCAGGTCATAGTTTTGAGTCTTTGTTTTTGTTTTTTGTCGAGGCAGAGTCTCATTCTGTCGCCCAGGCCCAGGCTGGAGTGCAATGGCACAATCTCGGTTCGCTGTAACCCCTACCTCCTGGGTTCAAGCGATTCTCATGCCTCAGCCTCCTGAGTAGCTGGGATTACAGGTATGCACCACCATGCCTGGCTAATTGTTGTATTTTTAGTAGAGACGGGGCTTTACCAAGTTGACCAGGCTGGTCTCAAACCCCTGACCTCAAGTGGTCCGTCCACCTCAGCCTCCCAAAGTGCTGGGATTACAGGCTTGAGTCACCATGCCCAACCAGATTCAAGTCTTTAATCCGTTTTTTATTTGCTTTTTATGTGTGGTGAGAGATAGAAATCTAATTTCATTCTTCTGCGTATACTTATCCAGCTTTCCTATCACCGCTTATTGAAATATCTATCTTTTCAGCATCATATGTTCTTGGTGTCTTTGTTGAAGCTGAGTTGGTTTTAAGCATGTGGCTTTATATCTGGGTTCTGTATTCTGTTCCATTTGTCTCTGTTTTCTGTTTTCATGCCAGTACCATGCTGCTTGGTTTACTATAGCTTTGTAGTAAATTTTGAGGTCAGGTAGTGTGATGCCTCCAGCTTTCTGCTTTTTGTTCAGGGTTGCTTTGGCTATTTGAGGTCTTTTATGGTTTCATACGACTATTATAAGTATTTTCCTATTTCTGTGAAGTATGTCATTGGTACTTTGATAGGGATTGCATTGAATCTGCAAATTGCTTTGGGGAGTATTGTCAATTTAATGATATTAATCCTGTCAATCTATGAGCATGGACTATCTTTCCATTTTTTTTGTGTCTTGAGAAGACAGTGTTTTAAAAATTTTTGTGTTTAATTAGTTTTTCTAGCTATTATTACTTATTCATAGTAAACTAATTACCTGAGTACTGGCAGGTACAGGTCGACCTTGTTTTATTGTGATGCACTTTATTGCATTTATAGATATTGTGTTTTTTTATATACATAAATTGAAAGTTTCTGGCAACTGTCTGTTGAGCATGTCAGTGTCATTTTTCCAACAGCATGTGCCCACTTCATGTCCCTGTGTCACATTTTGGTAATTCTCACAATATTTCAAACTTTTCCATCATTATTATATCTGTTATGGTGATTTCTGATCAGTGATCTTTGATGTTACTATTATAATTGCTTTAGGACTCTACAAACCGGGCCCATATAAGAACACACCAAGAGGCATCACACTACCTGACTTCAAAATATACTACAAAGGTATATTTCAAAATATACTACAGATCTACAGTAGGAGCAAGATGGCAGAATAGAAGGCTTCACCGATTGTTCCCCTGGCCCTCTTGCAAAGACACTAATTTAACAGATATTTACACAGAAAAAAAACACTTTCATGAGAACCAGAAATCTAGTGAACACCCATAGTACCCGGTTTTAACTTCACATAGCTTGATATGGTTTGGTTGTGTCCCCACTGAAATCTCAACTTGAATTGTATTTCCCAGAATTCCTATGTGTTGTGGGAAGGAACTAGGGGGAGGTAATTGAATCATGGGGGCTGGTTTTTCCTGTGCTATTCTCGTGATAGTGAATAAGTCTCACGAGATCTGAACGGTTTATCAGGGGTCTCTGCTTTTGCTTCTTCCTCATTTTTTCTTGCTGCTACCATGTTAAGAAGTACCTTTTGCCGCCTGCCATGATTCTGAGGCCTCCCCAGCCATGTGGAACTGTAAGTCCAATGAAACCTCTTTTTCTTCCCAGTCTCGGGTATGTCTTTATCAGCAGCATGAAAATGGACTAATACAGTAAATTGGTACCAGTAGAGCAAGGCGTTTCTGAAAAGATACCTGAAAATGTGGAAATGACTTTAGAAATGGGTAACAGGCAGAGGTTGGAACAGTTTGAAGGGCTTAGAAGAAGACAGGAAAATGTGGAAATGTTTGGAACTTCCTAGAGACTTGTTGAATGATTTTGTCCAAAATGCTGATAGTGATATGGACAATAAAATTCAGGCTGAGGTGAGCTTAGATGGAGATGAGGAACTTGTTGAGATCTGGAGCAAAGGTGACTCTTGTTATGTTTTAGCAAAGAGACTGGTGGCTTTTTGCCCCTGCCCTACAGATTTGTTGAACTTTGAATTTGAGAGAGATGATGTAGGGTATCTGGCAGAAGAAATTTCTAAGCAGCAAAGCATTCAAGAGGTGACTTGGGTGCTGTTAAATGCATTTAGTTTCATAAGGGAAGCAGAGCATAAAAGCTAGGAAAATATGCAGCCTGATTATGTGATAGAAAAGAAAAACCCATTTTCTGGGGAGAAATTCAAGCTCACTGCAGACATTTGCAGAAGCAGCAAGGAGCCTAATGTTAATCCCTAAGGCCATGGGGAAAATGTCTCCAGGTCATGTTAGAGACCTTCACAGCAGCCTCTCCCATCACAGGCCTGGAGGCCCCGAAGGAAAATGTGGTTTCATGGGCCAGGGCCAGGGTCCCCGTGCTGTGTGTAGCCTAGGGACCTGGTTCCCTGTGTCCCAGCCACTCTAGTCGTGGCTGAAAGGGGCCAATGTACAGCTTGGGCTGTGGCTTCAGAGGGCGGAAGCCCCAAGCCTTGGCAGCTTCTGCATGGTGTTAAGCCTTCAGGTGCACAAAAGTCAAGAATTGAGGTTTGGCAACCTCTGCCTATATTTCAGAAGATATATGAAATTCCTAGATGCCCAGGCAAAAGTTTGCTGCAGGGGTGGAGCCTTCATGGAGAACCTCTGCTAGGGTAGTGTGCAAGGGAAATGTGGGATCAGAGCCCTACTGGGGCACTGCCAGGTAGAGCTGTGACAAGAGGGCCACAGACCTTCAGACCCCCAGAATGGTAGATCAACTGACAGCTTGCCCTGTGTACCTGGAAAAGCTTCAGACAATGTCAGGCCATGAAAGTAGCCAGGAGGGAGGCTGTACCCTGCAATGCCACAGGGGCAGAGCTGCCTAAGACCATGGGAACCCACCTCTTGCATCAGCATGACCTGGATGTGAGACCTGGAGTCAAAGAAGATCATTTTGGAGCTTTAAAATTTGACGGCACTGCTGCATTTTGGACTTGCATGGGCCCTGCAACCCCTTTGTTTTGGCCAATTTCTCCCATTTGGAACAGCTGTATTTACCCAATACCTGTACCCTCACTGTATCTAGGAAGTTACTAGCTTGCTTTTGATTTTACAGTCTCATAGATGGAAGGGGCTTGCCTTGTCTCAGATGAGACTT
This sequence comes from Pongo pygmaeus, assembly GCF_028885625.2. Classification (NCBI taxonomy): domain Eukaryota; kingdom Metazoa; phylum Chordata; class Mammalia; order Primates; family Hominidae; genus Pongo; species Pongo pygmaeus. The sequence continues at coordinate 8,871,215 of NC_072396.2, read as the reverse complement.
TGGACTGTGGACTTTTGGCTTAATGCTGAAATGAGTTTAGACGTTGGGGTACTGTTGGGAAGGCATGATTGGTTTGAAATGTGAAGTTTTGGAGGGGCTAGGGGTGGAATTATATGGTTTGGCTGTGTTCCCACCCAAATCTCAACTTGCATTGTATCTCCCAGAATTCCCACATGTGAGAGGGACCCAGTGGGAGGTAATTGAATCATGGGGGCCTGTCTTTCCCATGCTATTGTCGTGATAGTGAATAAGTCTCACAAGATCTGATGGGTTTATCAGGGGTTTCGGTATTTGCTTCTTTCTCATTTTTTCTTGCCACTACCAGGTAAGAAGTGCCTTTCACCTCCCGCCATGATTCTGAGGCCTCCCTCGCCATGTGGAACTGTAAGTCCAATTAAACCTCTTTTTCTTCCCAGTCTCAGATATGTCTTTATCAGCAGCATGAAAATGGACAAATACAGGGACACTATTTCCTTTTGCACAATGGAAAGCATCACAAATAAGGTAAAAATTAAGATACAGAACAGAAGAGCACACATGTAACTTCAATTTATTGACTTGGATAGTTTCTAGATGATATACACATATTTATACCCAACAAATTAGTAATTTAAAAAATCCTCAAGACATTTAAAGGTGGGCAAATTATGGAATAAAATGTATTGAAGACAAAACCCAAATGGATAGTAATCACAAAAAGTCTGGTGTCACTGAGAGTCAAGGGATTACAAAATATCACAAAGGAATGCACTTCCATTTGCAAACAGTGGTAATGCCGTGTGTTGATGGAAACATGTAATTGATCTTTTCTTTGGTGAGCAATTAGCAATATTGAGGAAAGTTAAAGATGTATGTATCCCTACCACCTGAAACACCTGGAAATGCCGTTACCATGCTTGTATTCTAGAACAGAAGTTCTCTGCCATGATTGTACATGAGAATCACTGCTCTAGAATATGGCACAATACACATTCATGCACATTATTCCTTGTCCAGCAAATGCAAGAGTTTCTCTAGAGGAGGGGCTTATCTCAATCCTAGGCTCCTGTTAGAATCTCTTCAGGGGTTCTTTCACAAAAGTAATATCTAAACATCCCCCTTCAAATCTGATTAAGTTGGTCTGGATGGAGTCTGACTGAGGAAGCCTGGATGCCCATTAAGTTCTTCCAGGGAACTATTGAAAATCTTGACACCCACGTTGCAATCTAAGATCTCTGGATTTGAGCCCCAAGCTTTGTGTAAACAAATTACAACCTTGTGTGTAATAGCAAAAATCTGGAAGCCACTTAGATGTTCATTGAGAGGAGAATGCATAAATACATTGTAGAATATACCTATAATAAAATAAATCCTGCTCTTAAAATTAAACAAATTTTGCCCTCATCCATCAGCATGACTGAAACTTAAACATGACATTTTGTGCAAAAAAAGGCAAGCTAAAAGAGTATATGGACATAAGTTCTTTATGCCACCCTTATGTCCACATATTCTTTATGGTATAGATGTAAATATATAGAATATATATTTATAAAATATGATCTATAGACACAAATATATAGAATATATATTTATAAAATATGATCTATAGACATAAATATACAGAATAGAATATATAGAAATAAATAATTTCTATCTATATAACCTTTATGGTATAGGATGTCATCTAAATAACATAAGCATATTGAATATCCTGTTTATTGTTTACAGATGCATTTGTATACTAAAGGTATGAAAGTTCAAAGGCTGGGTGCAGTGGCTCACGCCTGTAATCCCGGCACTTTGGGAAGCCGAGGTGGGTGGATCACAAGATCAGGAGTTCAAGACCAGCCTGGCCAGTTTGGTGAAACCCCGTCTCTACTAAAAATACCAAAATTAGCCAGGCATGGTGGCAGGCACCTGTAGTCCCAGCTTCTCGGGAGGCTGAGGCAGGAGAATCACTTGAACCTGGGAGGCAGAGGTTGCCATGAGCCGAGATCGGGCCACTGCACTCCAGCCTGAGAGACAGGGTGAGACTCCATCTCAAAAAAAAAAAAAAAAAAAAAAAAAGTATGAAAGTTCATATAGAGGTAATATAAGTCAAGTAAGGGTTAGTAGTTACACCTGGAGAGGGAAGGACGGAAGGAAGACAGGGGCAATAATAAGATCTGATGTCACTGCAAAAACAGAACATTTCAGCTCAGTGTTGGAGTCTCATTGATTTATCATTGCTTCCAGACCCTGCACCCAAGCATGTTGTAGTGTGAACTGAGGACACCTTTAGCAAGATTTAACAGCTGTGGTCATTCAATATTTTCAATGAAAGAGCTCACAGAGCAGTTTCTCAGCTTACCAATAGACTTAGGAAGCATCAGTCTTCACCATAAAATTGAAATTTTCTTTTCCTTGAATTTAATTTATTATTTGAATAATTTATAAAAAGTTTGCCTTGTTTTCTTTTCTCGTTTGGAAACGTTGCTCTTAGCTGTCAAAACTCCTTCTCACTTCACCACTGAGAAATCTAAGGCAGTGGAGAAAGAGTTCTGGCACTGAAAATGTATCCAAAACAGTTGCTCCTTTTCAAAACTGAAGAATAGCAGCTATCTTAGACTGGAACAGCATGTCAGGATGACATGAGGCTCCATGGGAACATGTTTGTATCATCTGTGGCCACCTAGAGTCCATCAGCAGTAACCACAGTGGAATCAGAGTTGGAACGAATTGCACTGGGCATAACTCACCAGTTTCCTTCTGCAATGACAAGGGTGGCAGTCTATCTATCCACAATCTGTGCATGCACATTCCAAATCCTACCAAGAAAGGTTAGGGGATGCATCAGGGGATTCCATGAAAGGGAGAGAAACGTGCATTTTAATGCATGTTATGTGCCAACCATGAGGCTACTAGAGTTACATAGATTGTTTTATTTAATTGCCACATGGTTTGAAATAGACATCCTTACCCCCCGCCCCCCGCCTTTTTTTTTTCCATAGGGGGAATATGAAGTTAGAGTGGTTAATTTTCTACATTTACATAGCGTGTTTGTGACGGACCCTATATTGACACAGCCTGTATCATTCCAGCCCATGCCTCTCCTCTTCAGTGCTTCTATGCCAGTCTGTGCATCCCCATTTTCCTTAGCCAGTTATTTCGGAATTTATGCTTCTCCACGCTCCCAGCTGCTCCTTCTCCTCTTCATTTCATGCCTCTCCTAATTTGAAAACTCGTCAGAAGTTTTCTCAGTCTTACCTAAACTCAATTTCCTCTCCTGTGTCCTACGATTTTGCACCAAACCTGCACTGGGTGGGAGGATGCCATGAGTGGAAATTGTGGGATTTTCAGCTGGACACAGAGGAAATTGAATTCAAACCTGTTATATGCAGCTGTGTGATATTGGACAGTGACTTAAAGATGGAGAGCTTGAGTTTCTTCATATATACTAACAAATACTTCTCATGGAAGATTGCTGTGAGAATAGAACAGGGTTGCATTTGTGCAGTGGCTGCGTTCCAGTGCTCACCTGGTGAACATTTGCTCCCCTTCCCTTCTAACTGTCTCATAAGGTTTCCAGTGGGAATTGCATCTTCTTGGCCTTGCTTTGAACTTGCTAACGAGATTCAGAACTGGATCTGTAACAGATTTTCAGTTAATACATTTTGAATATAAAATGTTTACGTTTCCAGTCTCTTTTAGGGGTTCTGTTTCCTTTGCATCAACTTTTAATTTTTGAATAATTTTAGATATAGAGAAAAGTTGGAAAGACAGTGCAGAGAGATACCACGAACCCCTCACCCATATTCCCCTAATGTTAACATATTATGGAACCATAGAACATCTGTCAAAATGAAGATATTAACATTGGTAAGTTACTATAAGCTAAACTCCAGACTTCATTCGGATTTCCTCTGTGTTTCCATGGGCTCCCTTTCTCTGTTCCAAGATTCCATTCAGAATCCCATGTTGAGATCATGTCATTATGGTTCACTGGCTTCCTCCCATGTGTGGCAATTAATTCGTCTTTCCTTGTCTTCACGAACTTGACAATTTTGAGGAGTACTCCTCAGATATTTTGTAGAATGTCGCTTGATTGGAATGGGTTTACCGGATGCTTTTGTGAACATTATACTGTGGTTCTGGGTTCCCGGGCAGAATATCATAGAGGTGAAGAGCTCTTCTCCTCACACCGTTCCAGGGGTACAGGATGAGGGTGCCCATTTTAGGAGATTCAAAGCAATAATTTGGTAATAGTGAGCGACTTGTTTAGAAGGAGTCAGTGAAGCTTCTAGAAATAGCTACCCTTGTTTTGGAATGCCTTGGCTCCGATGTCTTATCACACATAACATTCTTGGCTGTCTTGGGATCATGGGATGTCATACACTCCCAATGAGATGCTTGAGCAGAAAAGGAGCTTGTAAGAATTGAGCTATTAGGCAAACATGCAAGCAAACAAACAAAAAACCAGGTGGGCAATGTACACTTTGGAAAATGCTGCCTTGCTCTGTTGGCTGCCATCGTGAACCTGTTTTTCTAACATCTGTTATAAACAGCGGTACCCTTCTGCAAACAGTGCCACCTCCTACACAGACAGAATAAATTTTCCTGGGCATTTGTGGCTCCGTGTGTGGCCCGGGAGGCAGCTCAGCCTGGGATTTGGGCCTGCAAAAATAGAATCATTCTTTCCACTAGCAGAGGAAATTAGTCCTTGTGAAACTTTAGCTTTGTTGAAAGGACACACACAATGCACAGATTTCCTGTCTACAAAATTCATCCCACAGATACCATGAGGAGATATTTTTAAATGTACCCATGCTAGTGGCTGGATTTTGAGATTTTTTACAAAGCAGAAATAGATCTCTCCTTCTTCCTTCTCTCTCTCTCTGTTTTTTTTTTCTTTTTTGCACTCTACTTTTCTCTCTCTCACAAACTGAAGTTTAACTCAAAATCAGTGGTCCTTGATTAAGTTGACTGTATCCCCAAGGGGACAGTTGGCAGTGTCTGGAGAAATTTTGCATTGTCCGTATTAGAGGAGGGGTGGATTGGCATCTAGTGGGCAGAGGCCAGGGATGCTGCTAAGTAAGCATCTTACAATGTACAAGACAGGCCCCACCACAGAGAATCATCCAGCCCCAAATGTCAACTGTGTCAAGGCTGAACAATCTTCTCCTTGCACTGCTTCCCCTCTCCACTGCTAGTGGAGCCTGTGACTCTGCGGCGGTCCTGCAATTCCCCCCCTCCCCCCACGTTTTTTAAAGATGAAGTCTTGATTTGTCACCCAGGCTGGAACAACCTCCGCCTCCTGGGTTCAAGTGATTCTCCTGCCTCAGCCTCCCAAAGTAGCTGGGATTAAAGGTACTCACTACCACATTTGGCTAATTTTTGTATTTTTGGTAGAGACAGGGTTTCTCCATATTGGCCATGCTGGTCTCAAACTCCTGACCTCAAGTGATTTGGCAGCCTTGGCCTCCCATAGTGCTGGGATTGCAGGTATAAGCCATTGTGCCTGACCTGTGATCCTCTTGGAACTCCATTCTTTGCCTCCCCAAGACTGCCCTCAGCTCTTTCCTCCAAATCTCCCTTTATTTTCTTGCTGGAGTTCAGTGAGTTCCTTCTCCCTATGACTCCAGCTCAGAGTTCCAACATGTATTTCTCCCCACATTTTTCTTAGGTTACACTGTTTTGTTTTATTGCATCTGACATCCCTTTAAAATTACTTACCAAGTCATTACATCTACCTGCACTTGGATGTCCTCTCCTTTCCTAAGTCAATATGTCCCAAACTGAATCCTTCCTCCTCTTGCCTCGATTTTCCCTGGCATGACTTCATTTCTGCAAATGACACTGCAATTTTCCCAGGCAGCCAGGCTAAAACCTTCATTTTTCAGTGATTCCCTATCAAATTCATCATCCATTCTCAAGCACAAAATTTACCAGTTCTTTCTACGAAACTCCTTCTGTAGTTATTTCTCTCCTGCCTCTTCAGCTTTGCACATGGTTCTCCTTCATAACTTTTTAGTCTTCGGTTCACCAACCTCCTAACTAGCCCCCCTCATCCTTGATCAGCTCACCCTCAACAATGGGTTGTCTTCCTACTGTGACAGCACAAACCGCAATTCCTGCCTTTCGTTCCTCATTTCCCTGCCTCCTCCCCTGGCAATGATTCCCTCTAGTTTAATATATATATATATATAAAATTTAATTTATTAATACACATTTAGTATATATTAATATAAACATATATGTGTATATATACATATTTTATATATGTACACATATATAAAATATAAATATATGATATATGATATATAATATATAATTTATAATATATATAATATATATTATATATATTTATCTATAATATATATTATATATATTTATCTATAATATATAATATATATTTATCTATACTATATAATATATATGATATATAATATGTATTATATATTATATATAAATATGTTATATATATTTATATATCATATATAATATATCATATATAAATATGTAAATATATATTTATATTATATATAAATAATATAAAATATATTTTTCTTATATATAAATATTTACTATATATAATTTTTTATATTATATAAAAATATGTAAAAATATATCTTATATATTATATATTAATATATATTTCTATATTAATATATAATATAGAAATATAAATATTTATACATAAATATAAATATTTACATACATATTTATACATAAATATAAATGTTTACATATATTTATACATAAATGTAAATATTTACATATATACATAAATGTAAATATTTACATATATGTGTTTATACATAAATGTAAATATTTACGTATATTTATATAATAAATAATAAATAAATAAATAAATAATATATAATATATAATAAATAAATATATAAAAATATATAAAAAATATATAAATGTATATAAATATATGAATATGTATATAAATATACATAAATATGTATATATGTATTATATGTAAATATATATAAATATCTATTATTATATGTAAAATATATGTATCATATGTAAATATATATTGATATATATTATTATATGTAAAATATATGTATTATATATAAATATATATAAATATATATGATTATATATAAATATATATGTATTATATATAAATATATATAAATATATAGTATTATATATAAATATATATAAATATATATTATTATATAGAAATATATATTAATATATATGTATTATATAAATATATATTAACATATATGTATTATATATAATATATATTAACATATATGTATTATATATAATATAAATAAATATATGTATTATATAAATATATTTATATATTATATAAATATATGTATATATTATATTAATATATATTTTTATATATATTACATAAATATATATTTAATATATAAATATATATTTATAATATATAAATATATATTATATATAAACACAAATATGTATATATTTATATATAAATGTATATTTTTATTTATATATATAAATTTTATTTATATATATTTATATATATAAATATATTTATATATTTATATATATAAATATATTTATATATATATAAATACATATATTTATGTTTATAAACATAAATATGCATATATTTATGTTTATAAATATAAATATGCATATATTTATATTTATATAAATAAATACAAATATGCATATATTTATATTTATATAAATAAATACAAATATATGTTTATATATAAATACAAATATATATTTATCTATTTATATAGAAATACAAATATATATTTATCTATTTATATAGAAATACAAATATATATTTATCTATTTATATAGAAATACAAATATATATTTATCTATTTATATAGAAATACAAATATATATTTATCTATTTATATAGAAATACAAATATATATTTATCTATTTATATATAAATACAAATATATATTTATCTATTTATATATAAATACAAATATATATATTTATCTATTTATATATAAATACAAATATATATATTTATATATGAATACATATATTTAAATTATATATATAAATATACAGATTTAATATATACATATACGTATGTATATACATACGTATATGTGTATATACATACGTATATATATATACACACATATACGTATGTATATGTATTTAATATATATGTGTGTATATATCCATGTGTGTATATATCATGTGTGTATATATACATGTGTGTATATATACATGTGTGTATATATACGTGTGTGTATATATATACGTGTGTGTGTGTATATATATATATATATAGGGAGAGAGAGAACAGTTTCAGGATTACTAAAAAGATGCAAAGATAGTCCAGAGAATTCCATCTGCTGCTCACTCAGCTACCATTAGTGTTAAAGTTTTCTATCACTGTGGTTCGTTTGTCACAACTAATGAATCCATGTTGGTACATTAGTCTTAACTAAACACAAGGTTTTATTTGGGTTTTGCTAGTTTTCCTTTCAAAGTCCATGTTCTCTTCTAGGACTCAGTCCTGGATTTATCATTGCATATAGCTGTTTCTCCGTAGTCAAGGCCGGGTGTGAAAATTTCTCAGACTGTCTTGTTGTTGTTGTTTTTGATGACCTTGAGAGATTCGAGGAGCCCTGGTCAGGCATTTTGCAGAATGCCCTGAATTTGAATTTACCTGATGTTTTTCTCATGATTAGACTGGGATGACTGAGCTGATGAGACTGTGGTGTTTCTTTTCTCTTGGAGAAGGAGACTTCAGAAGTGAGGTGTCCTTTTCCTGATATTTAATCACAAGTGCATGCTATGATCATGAAGTCACTGGCTAAGGTGATGCTTGCCTGGCTTCTCTACCTTGAAGCTACCATCTCCCCCTACCTATATGCTAATTTTTGGAAGCCAGTCATTAAGTCCAGCCCACACTGAAAGGTGAGGGAAGGAAGACATTTGATATACTTAGGCAAGTTTGCTTCTAATTCTGTTTTTCAATGTCTATTTTTAATTGAAAATTAATAAATTATAGTTGTATATATTTATGGGGTACCAAGTGATGTTATGATTTGTGAGTACAATATGGAATAATTAAACCGAGCTAATTCACATATCCATCACCTCAAATACTTACCATTTTTTTTGGTAGTGAGAACATCTGAAATTTACACTATTAGCAATTTTAAAATGCTTCCAATTCTTTGTTTTAAATTCCACCCAGAGCACATTTGTGCTTTCTGTAACTCAAATTCTATCTGAAGGGCTCAAAAGCTACTTTGTCTGTAGGGCACTCTTTGATTTCTCTTTGATGAAATTCTCTTATTATTTATCAAAAACACTCAGAAACTAAATTCTACCTGTATCCAGAATATTTCAGAGATGTGTGCTTCCCTTCATCTCAGACCACATCTCTAATTTATGTATTCATTTTGCCTTGCATTTCACATCAGTGTTTTGTGTTACTCTGATCGTTCCTTGTTGGCTCCTGGATTGCTTGCTGAATTAGTTCTGTCTAGTCCAAAACCGTGACAAGACACACTCAAATGATACTTGCTAAGGGAATGAAGGAGCCATTCACTGACAGCTGATGTTTATATCCTCACACATAATATCATATTTCTTGCACCAAAGCAAAACTAATGTGGGCTTAATTAAAACAATATTGAAATACTTCTGGTTGCAAAGCTGGGCACATACAAGGACTCCCAAATGTAACACAGTTCTGAACACTTGGCAGATGCACAATATATAGGTGTGTGTTCCTTTTTGAAAAATTCACGCCAAGAAAATGAATGCCTGTTTTAGGAGAGCAGTGAAGAGCAGTTTATATATACAAACAGGAGTTAGCAAACACTGAAGGCGGCATAGCAAAAACTCAGCAATGCTTCTGCAGAGCCGGGTACGGCGTGGGATCTTCCAGAAAGGCTTTCCTCACTATTCCAGTTGGAAATCAATCTCTTCTTCCATAGAAATCTTTTTTTTTTTAGACAGTGTCTCGCTCGTCTCGCTCTGTCAGCCAGGCTGGAGTGCAGTGGCACGATCTCAGCTCACTGCAACCTCCGCCTCCTGGGCTCAAGCAATTCTCCTGCCTCAGCCTCCCGAGTAGCTGGGACTACAGGCATGTGCCACCATGCCTGGCTAATTTTTGTATTTTTAGTAGAGACGGGGTTTCATCATGTTGGCCAGGCTGGTCTCGAACTCCTGACCTCAGGTAATCCACCCGCCTCGGCCTCCCAAAGTGCTGGAATTATAGGCGTGAGCCACCACACCCAGCCCTTCCATAGAAATCCTATAGAATCTGTTCCTGTGTTCCCCCTTTGACTGCTGCTTCATTGACTACTGCTATTTAGCATTGCCCATTTACACAGTGACTATTTTTGCTTGTCACTTATAAATGGGACGCCTCATATAATTCACACTGTTCCTATGCTTCCTGTCTCTGGGTATGAATGACATCAACAGGTGATGACTCTATATCAATATATTTTGTGAGTGTTTACAGCCACATGTCTTCACTTTGCTTACAGCACAAGATGCTAGTCTTGAGTTTTCACATAGAAATACCAACAGCTACTCTTCTTTTAGGTAAGAAGACCTGAAAAACACACATTGGCCCTTTGCTTAAGCACAGTAAGCTACTTTTTCAAAATGAAACCCACACAGAGTCCTTATTATAAAATGTTTCTTCTCCTAAAACATGTTATCCTGGCTACAAAACACAACTTTTATAAAATAAGTTTAGGATACAGTCTTTATTCCAGGTCTGTCTCGCGGTACATATTTGCTGTCTGACTAGTCAATTTCTCCGTGGTCTTTGCACTCACAGTGGTACCCCATGGAAAATATCAATTTGTTTACTGTTCTTTTGCGGCTTTGAGAGTTTTCAAGAGAAATAGCAAGGTTTAATAGAAACCTGCTTTCTGGGAAACCTTCTCTCCCTCCTGTCTTCCCATTGGTGCATTTCTTGCAATAGCTCCATTAACTATTAAAATTACCAGAGACATTCCCAATTTTGTTTCTCATAATCAAACATAGAAAATATACAAACAACATTTTGAGCATTCTTCAACTATTTTCTTCATGCCTGAACTAGACATTGGGCCCTCTGGAAATAGAAGTCGTGATCATGTTTATTCTAAATGTGATCATTCACACTTAATGATTAAATAATGAATTTCATTATTTAAAGGATTATACATGTTAAATATTGATTCTATTTTGAGTGACTCTTCTAGTTTTCTCCCAATGCTTTTCCTGGCTTCATCTCCTATAAATCCTCAATTCATATGTGTCATTTTGTATCATACAGACATGTCTAAAATAAGATAGCAGCTAAATTCATGTTGTTTCCTTTGGGAGAAGAATTCTGTCACTCAAAAGGCAAAATGACGCCTGACCTTAGGAGCCATCACACAACTTCCTGTCAGATGGACATATCCTGCGATTTAATAGTCTTTTAGTTCTGAGCTGAGCCAACGTGATGTCCCATGTGTGAATGCCTTGTCTAAACGCATCCATCACAAGAGACATCTTACAGCAGAAGGCTCCGATTTTAACTGTTGTTGAAATCTGTGCATTGCTCACATTTGGCTATAAACGATAAAGTGGAGAATTGAGACAAATATTCAGTTAATTTTTTAAAATCTTAATTTTATCATGATCTTTGTAGTCCTTAAAGTGAAAATCTTAAAGTAAAAAGAGATTTGAGTCTTTCAAATAGGTAGAAATAAGGGGTAACTTAGACTATTAAAATACAATTGATTTCCATGTAACTCAAATGCTAATGTTAAATTTTAATATTATAAAGACAACAAAACCAAGACATAATATTTGGATAGCAAAAATTCTCTCTCTCTCTCTCTCTCTCTCTCTCTATATATATATATATATATATATATATATATATATCCTGATATGTATCTGAGGGCAGTATTTTACTGTGTAAATAAAATTTACATGCACAAAAAATATTGAGGGAACTTACAGGATCAAAACCAAGTACTGAATTTTCAGAAATGGATTCCTTTCGGGGATATTACATATTTCATTAATTTAAGTACATTACTAACCCTCTAAACCACTGACAAATGATCTTTCTAATAATGTTGCACATATAAATTGAGTAGAAACTAATACTTGAAAAATACACATAGTCAAAATAAATCAGGAAATGAGTAGCTTGTTTCCTTTAGTGGTCAGAAAACATTTTCCCCCACTTTAGGATATGTGCATCATGTATTTCCAATAAATAATTGCTGAGCTTAATACTTAGGTGATAGGTTGATAGGTGCAGTAAACCACCATGGCACATATTTACCTATGTATCATATCTGCACATCCTGCACATGTACCCCAGAACTAAAAATAAAAATAAAAAAAAAGAATTGAGGTGGACAAACACATTTATTGAGGGCTTGCTTGCATGATGCTGGTTACTACGTTTCAAAATAATATGCCTAACCTCCCTAACCTTGTATCTGTTTGACAAATGATTGAATGTTTTCATCATCCATGTCAAAATCAAATAATTTTAAAGCTAAAGGGATATATAGACATTGACCTGTTGATCTTTCCATATTTGACATGTTCTTGGAATTTTTTTAATAGCACCATTTTTCTGCCACATCAAAAGAATATCGACTGATAGTGAAATACTTAACATTTTTCACGTGGAAGAAACTCTCTCCCATATTGGGAAACCCAAAACAGAGTCATGTTCAAGACAGGGAGACATGTTATTTTGATTCCCTAGAGACTTGTTGTATCCATGAATTCCATTCCTTATTAATTCTTTAAGTTTACAGTTCTTATATTGAACTCAGGAAAGGTGTGTGTAGTTGGTCCTGTGCCATGTGTTGGGAGGCTGACCTCCCTTCTAGATTGTACAAACAACACAGTGGGCTCATGGCATTCCCGGACTCGAGTCCTCCTTTTGGTCTATTCATAAGTGACCTTCAAATTCCACAGCAAGGAATGAGTATGAATTTTGCCAAGGCATTGATTCAAATTCTGGGCAAGTATGGTCTGCAGAAACACATTCCATAGCTTCATGGTGATGTGAGCACTAATTCTGGACTTCCGTGGTTTTTTGTTGTTCTCTACTCATCATGGCAAAGGCTGTTTTTCCTATGGGGCATCCTCACTTTATCTTTGCTGTCTAGATACTGACAAAAGATACTGATAGCCACCTCCACCATCTGTATGGGTTAGAGTATGCACTCTGCTGGATCCCATTAATTTTGAAATTTGCAAAGATTTGAAAACATATCCCTTGCAAAAATCAAGGCTCCATTTTAAGCACACACTTACAGAACTCTGTGGGTTTATAAGGTATTTCCACTTAAATGGTCTTTTTGAAACCATCATGGACAACAACATACATTGTTGTGCTGTAGGGCTTTATTTCTCATCAACTAAGACACATTACACTTTCCAGATTAATAATAATTAATTTGTGTGTGTGCATGTATGTGCTCATATGCAAACCTGCAGGTCTGAAAAGAATGACATTTAATTTTAAAATAGAAAAATTTGCATTTTGAAATACAGTTGAGAAATAACAATGACATGGTTACATTAAATCTTTGAGAAACAGTAGAGCCCATGAGTCAATTTAGGGAGACAGCAATTATTGTAAATCAGAAGTGATGCTCAAATGATTTCAGGTTAATTAAAGCATGGCTTGACCTTATTGCCCCATCAACCTCAGTGGGCTGGCATGACCTGGGTCAGAAATTCCCCAAAGAGACCTGCCTTATCAATAAATAAGCCATGAGTGCTGATATCATTATTTTCGAAACTACAGCAGGTGACAGACACTTCTGTACTTTAGAAATCAATGTCAAATTAATGAGTTCAGAGTCAAACGAAAAGTGTACACCTGCATCATCTAAGCCAAATTACATTACTGAAGCCCAATAAAATATTAAATAATATCTCAATTTCAGGAGTGCTGTCTTTCAGGCCATGTTTTTCTACTTCACAAGAGAATTTTAAAAATAGGAAGAAACAAAAGAAAAATGCATATGATCAGTTATTAGATGAAATCAAATTACCTGTCCCTTGAAGAAATATTAAATATTTATTTCTGGATGACTCTTTTGAAAAGGTGTTCATGTTGAAGGGTGCACATCCATTTTCATTTTTAAACTACACATTAGTGAATTACTAATACAGGCATTAAACAGTATAATGCTTCAACTTATAAAGCAAGACAGAACATAATTTACATTTTTTGGTATGTAGAGCATGTAAAACCCATACAGAAAGTGAGGTTATACAAGTGAAATCCAGTAAAAAAAAAAAGTCACTGATTATTAATATTTTAAAATTCATGTACTTATTTCCCCTCCAAAGAGGGGAAAAACAGCTTGAGGATGCACACATGGCTTTCTGCAAGAGTTAAATTGGTAAAATTGCCTCAAACACAAGAAGGAAGGAGGCAGCTGAAAAAAGGGATGGAGTATCGCTTGCTGGAAAGATGAATATGACTGCTGCTTGTGTGAGAACCTGAATTCTAGCTCATATTTTTTGCTGCCCGTGGACAGAAAATCTGTAAATAGGAAAGAGCACAATAAGTAGAAATATATGAATGCATGAGTGAATGCATTTGTCCAAAAAAGAACTCAAATATATGACTTGACTTTATAAATGAAAGGTTCGAAAAGTTGGCTGATATTTTAACAACAGTTACACAATGGCACACCATCATCATAGTGTTTTCAACCACGGGTCGGTTCATTTTTTTTTTTTTGCACTGAAAAAGATCCTTAAAAACAAACTGTGTATCTCCTCAAGCAATATCTAATATTCCTTATCCAAATGAACATGTGTAACAGGTGAAAACTGCATTGAACAGAATCAAACTTGAGTGTTCTGAATGAGCTTTACAAGTGACCTCGGAGTGAAAGAAAGAAAACCTTCTTTTTGGTTGTGCCTGCCAGTATTTCAGTGATCTTATAAGCGACAGGTCATTTATCCAATCAGATGCTTAGATTTCTTCATTTCTGAAATGAACTAATCAACAGATTTCTAAAGCATTTCCACGTAATGCATAGATGTTCATTAGCACTACCTGCCTAGATAAGTTGGGGTGGAACCAGCAATATTTCCATAGATGACTTCATTGCAGAATTTAGCTTCAGCCATGAGAATTCTGTTGGTATAAATGAAGTGCAAGGGAAATTTGTTCAATCAGGGCTCTGCAGATGGTTTAAACAGGTACATTGTTTGGGGGGTGGGTTTCGGTTGTCTTGCTGTGGGTTGCACGGGGGTCAGAGGTTATGCTTCAACAGCAAGGTCTTGGATGCCTGGCAAACCTCGGCAGCGCTTTCTGGGGAAGAGAAAAGTAGAATGTATTCTTTATGAAATTTATGGGCTGCAAAAGACAACTGCACCTGCATCTGGTTTCTCTTACTGAAAACACATGAAAGCTGACACCAGGAATGGAAAGCTCAGCTCCCTAGTTCCTGAAAGTGAACAATGCAGGAACCTCGAGGAGATCTGGGATGTATCAGACATGTACAAAATAATCAGCTGATTGCCGCAAAACTGCCACTGGGACCAGCACTACCTAGACATATACTTCAGGGACACCTGAGCTTTTGACCAGGAAATTCTATGAGAACAAAAAAGTTCAACTTTGAGTGGGACCTACACTTAATCTACATGACATGTACAAAAAGGATTCCAAATGTTTTGGGTCTGCCTATGAGTCTCCAAATTTCTCTCTTCTTGTATTTGACCAAAGGTAATTTTCCTGATTGGAAGTTATATAATGTTGAATAGAAGTGTTTTTTTCAGTACAATTCATGTTGCTATACGAGAATTTGTTGGGATGTAAAATCAGTCCTGGCATTTCAAATACTCCAGCTGTATTTGCAGATTTAAGCCCACGCTGCCCAATATGGCTGGTACCCACCTCCCTCAGTTTCTACTTTTGAAGAAGAAAAATGATTATGGCAACTCATCCTGATAGTTTATTAACAATTCATGAAATTGTTAGGCAGTTTTTCAACTACAGTTTTGAGAACTTTTCATGAGTTGGGTACTTTGCCTGACATTTGAAACTCAAAGATATATAAACTATACATCCCTCAGGATTGATGGTTAGGGTATTTCATTTTAGTTCATTACTGTGCATATCCATTTCTTTACTATGGAAATAGCCTCCACGTTTCCATGAAAGACTGAATTGAGAGACTGCAGATTTTAGTTTCACCTGACAACAATGACTTACTTAGTTTGGGCCTTTGTATTAGGTTGGTGTAAAAGTAATTGCGGTTTTTACTTTAATGGCAAAATCGCAATTACTTTTGCGCCAACCTAGTAAATGCATTCCACTCCTTGAACTTCAGTTCCTTCATCTAAAGTGAGGAACTAGAGCTATAGATTGTTTCTATGGTTCTTTTCAATTCTCACTATCAAGAATTTTGTAATTATAGGTGGCCCCCTAACACTCAGACATTATCCTGGGAGTTTAGCTTTGCTAACTAGGTAATACAATGGTTAATGTATACCAAAGATTTCTCCTGATGACATGTAAAAGCCCTATTTTGTGATACTGAAAACTTATATTTGCTGGGTGATAATTCTCACCATATTTCCCTACTGGAATGGTCTCCAGATAACTTATGGCAGTTTTCAGATTCTGAACCCATCTTTATAAGAATGTTTATTTATAAAATGTTTATTGTAATAAATGTGTCTGATTTTCGAAGAAAATTCTAAGACAAGACCCAAGAGACATTGTGGGTCATCTAAGTATCATAGAAATAATTGCATAACTTAAACTAAACACTCTACCATCCACTGCTCCAATCCAATTAGTTGGCATTTTCTTGTATGTACAATGCACCCTTATGTCTTATTAGCTTAGCATTTATTACACTGGGGGACAATAATGTAGTAATGTTTGATTGTCATATATTTCCATATTCTTAAGCAACAATATTTGGCAAAATGTCTAGCTGAGAGTAGCAAATACATTGTTTATCTTCAGACAACTATGGAGAAAATAACTGGTTCTATTTGTTCAAATAAATCTGTCACAGAAAGTGAGAAGTAGATGTGGTCAAAAATGTATGGGAAAATATTCAACTCACTATCAAAAGAAACACACCTTGTAAAAAAAAATTACCAGGCTTCCAATTTGTTAAATTCATAAAACGTTTGAGAAGATTGCTTATGGTTTGTGAGAGTGTGTGCAGTGGATGTAAATTGTCATTTGGTGAGCTTTTTGACAATATGTATCAAATATCTAAAATATATGTATACTCTTCATTTGGCAATTTCATATCTGAAAATTTATCCTAAAGATATTGAACATAAGCAGCTATCAAAGCATCAAATATTAACGAATGTCAACAAAATTGAAACAATATTTGTCAAATCTTAGTCAAAATAGCCAAAACCAGTGACAGAAAAGTGTGTAAGTAAAAAACAAGATGGCATAGCATGCAATTGTTAAAATGTTTGACATGGATATGAAAACATAAAATGAAAAATGGGCTAACACATTTTAATAAATACAGGACAAATAGAAAGCAATACCATTGGTAAATATGGACTCATGCAAGATAATATACGGGAAGGCCATACACTAGATAATAATTGCCAATAGCTAGAGGACTATACATATATTTTTAAATTGCTTATAAGTAATAGGTATTGATTTTATAACATAATAAAATTAAATTCATTTTGTTTAAAAACAGGCATTACAAAACCACATTTGTCTTTCCAACATTCATTTAGCTTTTTAGCATGGCTGAGAACCTGTTCTCAAATCTGCTCTCAAAACTAATGCTATCCACAATTCTAGCTAATGTATACGCTAGCTTTGAGCCAAACTCTAGATCTTTACTAAATTTGTTTCTATCAGTTCATTTTTAAAGGAGATATATGAATTCGCCTTAAGAAGCCAGCATGAGAACACAAAAGTCACCCAGAATAAGCAGTCAAAAACAATGTAAGTGGACAAAGTTTTGGTAAATTACTTTAAAATCACCTGTTAGCCAGGTGGACTTAGGTCAATTCACCCATGGATTGATCAATCCTGCACACTTTTAAAAAAGTCTAGTTCATGGGATGGAGTGAACCCAGGCAATATTTGTGGATGACTCCCTTTGGTATTGGTGATAGAACTGTGGTTGTTGGGTTGTGCAGTACCACACCAGTAAGAGACTCTCCAATTGTAATCTGTTCCCATGGGTAATATCAGATGAAGACTGCTTAAAGCCCAAATAATGAGACCACTAACAGGGAAACATGCTGTTGACTCCTGTGGCAAAGGAAGGGGAGTAAAAATAGGAAGATGATAGGTTACTGTTGATTGACACGTACCTAATAGGCACAATCTTATGCTAAGATAAATAGGCATTTTTGTGAGCACTTCAGTTCTAGTCTTTAAAATCACGTCCCTAAGATGTTTCTTCAAAATATTTTGAGCAGCAACAACATCAAGTTTTATGTAATAGGCTATTTTTGAAGCTTGTTAGCATTATTTTAAGTAGATAGTAACAAGAATTAATACCTAAAGTCATATGGGGTGAAATTTGTGTTGCATCTTAGAAATCAAAAAATCATTGCCTAATTATGTTATCTAATTTTTTTTCCCAATAATGTAGTGAGGTTGGAATGTATTTATCATATTTTCATAGGTTAGAGGAGGGCTGAAGAGTTAAATAAAAGGTTTGTACAATTTTGTGTTCTTCATAAAATATTGAAAATAACACATATTTTTATTAATCCACAAGTTCAATGAGTATGAAATAGAGAATAAAGGGAAAATAGCTCTTCCTACCCTATCCTTCTATCCCTCTACTCTCCTGATGGTAACCAACGTGTATAGCCTCATACATATTATTTTTGGTACATGTCAAAATACACATGGCACACATGTCAAAATACAAATGACTGCATTAAGTACACACATTTTCTGTACTACTCACTTTTTTCATTTAAAAACATATATTAAAACAATCGATAAAACAATGGAGATACATACCCTTCTTCTTAGTTCTTGTTGACATTTCTTTATGCTGATATATGATTTCCTTAACCAGTGCTATAGTGTTTGTTGTTTAGGAAGATTATAGATTATACTCTCAGTGATTTGAATAATTATCTTGTGCATTTGTCTTGTAGGATTGTGATACAATTTCTGAAAAAATATGATGGAATTTTTTGGTTCCAGTTATGAAAATGTTAAATTCATATTCTCTCAAATTGTACTTTGCACTCTCACTACTGGTTGTACAAAAATACAAGTTTCTTCACACTATTTCCAATATTTTATATTACCTTTGCTAATTTATCTGTAGTCTGATAGAGTCAAATGGTATCTTTTTATATATAAAGTATTTTTTCTACAAGCATTCTAAACGCAATTTATAATTCTCAGAATTGTCTGTTATATTCCTTATTCCTTTTTCCTGCTGGGTTTGTGGCTTTCCTATGGATCTATGAGTTTTTTTACATAATTGTATAAGTAAGAATAATTATAAATTTTATATTTAATTTTATAATCTACATTGCTTGTCCCTTGTGTCCACATCATTGTTAGGAGTGGAGAAAAGTGTTGAATTTTTATGTATTTTTACCTGAAATACAACAAGTCAAATTTATAGAATGATGAAGGAAAATTTCAAAGACTCCAATTAAGATATGGTTTTCAAATCTCACATAGGAGACCTGCAGGTAAACGGAGGATAAGCATTGTTTAGTGTCCTGTCTCACCTATGGGTAACTGTCAACTCATATGAAATATAAATTTCTTAACTAATGAAAACAAACAGGCTATTTTTAGTGCAGACAGAACTACTGTCCTACCTTTTCCCACATTCTAAACTAACACTGGTGATATCATAAGAAGTAGGTGCAGTTGAGGATACATTTTTTAAAAATAAAACTGACCAAACAATATATAGGTGATAGAGTTTGGATTTGTGTCTCTGCCCAAATCTCATGTCCAATTGGAGGAGGGGGCCAGGTGGGAGGTGATTGGATCATGGCGGCAGATTTCCCCCTTGCTGTTCTCGTGATAGTGAGTGAGTTCTCACGAGATCTGATGGTTTAAAAGTGTGTGGCACCTCCCCGCTTGCTCTCGCTCTCTCTGTCTCTCCTGCCATCATATGAAGAAGGTGCTTGCTTCCCCTTCCCCTTCTGCCATGATGGTAAATTTTCTGAGGCCTCCCAGTCAAGCTTCTTGTTAAGCTTGTGGAACTGTGAGTCAATTAAATCTCTTTTCTTCATAAATTACCCAGTCTCACGTAGTTCTTTATAGCAGTGTGAAAACAAACGAATACAGTAGGTAATAAAATTAATACTTCCAATATGCATACTGACATTAGTAACACCTAACCTGAGCATAATATACTTTGCAGAATGCCTTAATACTTCCTCTGCCTGACATCTAAAGAAATCTGACTTGCTGTCATCCTCTTATATTTAGCAAGAAGAGATGTTTTCTATGTCAAGAAGTGTTTTTATGTCATCTGTCATTGCTGTGGGCCCTCCCTTAGTTTATCTATCATTGGAAAGCAACTTGTAAGTATCATTTTCAAGGAACAAGAAAAGAATATATTTTTGCTGTGATAGAAGTCACCTCTTGTAACCCTGCCTGCTACATTCCTTGCATAATGTCAGGTCCATACTCCCAGACATCTGTTTGAACACAATGTAGGGGCATCTAGACATTCCCAAAAGTGAGACACCTACAAGAACACCCAACATTGTTTTGGGGTTTGATCTGATTGATCCACATTGAATTGAGTCGAAGAGGAAAAAAACAAAACAAAACAAAAATGAGAAAGGTTTTCCATTTTTCCGGTTTCCTGTAACTGTACAACAGAAAACTCCAAACACATTTAGAGTGGTGATTCAATGCATAGTAGTAACCCATGCTTTCCAATATCCCATCATGCATAAAATAATAAAACAAATCAAGCTGGGGTTATAGAGGTGGACTTTTAATCACTAGCTTGTTCTGAATTTCCCTGCATAAATACTTTTGGGTAGAATCAGTCATTCTTTGAAAAATATTCTCAACCGTTAAAAATCACAAAACAGATTGAATGTTATTTAGCCACAAACAATAGAACCTACATCCTTCGGCTGCCATGCAGCTACCATTTCCTTATGTAGCATTACCAGTTGCTTGCAATGCTTTATTTGCTCCCACCGTGCCTAGAATATGTATTTGGTACATAATAAAATTGACCCACAGCCAAGAGAATGGTTTGATTTTTGCCTGACTCATTTACTGAGATTTGTTATCCATCTGTCCTAGGATGGAATATTTCTGCCTTGCTGTAGACATGTGAAAATGAATGGTGAGAATTCTTTTGGTTTCAAGGAATGGAAGCCACATCAATCTAGCTCTCAATTTCATGGGAATCCGGGAGAAACTGAGTAACCAGTACTTAGGAAATGTAGGCACCTAACTGTTACAGTAGATAGTTAGGCAAACATGAGCAGGATGGGAGACGGCCCTCTCACCTCCCAAGGAATGTCAGAGGACCATCAGGTGATGTTCAGGAGGTTGTTAAACTGTCTCTCTAAAATAGTAATTGGTCACAGCCAAATCCAGGGAAAGGTCAGTCTCCTAATAGGTAGAATCTGGTGATTAGCAGCTTCCCGATAAGATCTCAGGAGTTGGGTGAGTGGGCTCAAGGATGTGCAGTGCAAGGCAAAATGGTGGACTTTAACTGGTCTATGACCTTCCTCTAGGAATGCTCGACTGGTAAGGGGAAAAGCACCTCAAGTGAGCATGTGCACAACTTCAGTAAACACACTGCGCATGCAGCCCCTCCCAAGTGCTAGCAATGCCACTGCACATGCAGACAGCCCACCCCAAGGGAAGAATCAGAGGAGAAGAGACGGAAGACCCCTGAACCATGCCATTGTAAAACCCCAAGTCAAAGGTCAACTGTACACTTGAATCTCTCAAGTTGCCCGCTTGACCCTCTTCCAAGTGTAATTTACTTCTTTTCATTCCTGCTCTAAAACTTTTTAATAAACTTTCACTACTGGTTTCAAGCTTGCCTCAGTCTCTCATGTGCTTTATGCCCCCTTGGTTGAATTCTTTCTTCCGAAGAAGCAAGAATTGAGGTTGCCACAGACCTGTATGGATTTGCTGCTCCTAACACAATAAAATATGTAGTCACTCATCTGCTGTTATCTTTCAAACCTCAACTCTGAGACTGGTGATATTTCTTCCAGATAGGCAGCTTTCACAAAGTTGATTTACAAGCACAATGTCCTCAAGCAAACGTTACTCAGCCATACCACGGGCCAACTTTTGAGTCAGATGCGAGATCTTAGAGACTTGGTTTCACACCATCGAAAAATTATGACAGTTCTTAAAGACATTCCCCAGACATGCCATTGTTTTTATGGCAAGAATATGAATATAAAACAGCATTTATTCAGAAAAAAGATGTCAACTCCTTATCTCATAATGCAATTAATTAAGCCTTGATGGATGTGAATACCCCTTCTCTTGATTTGAATTGGGGAAAGGGTGTGGCCTAGTGGGGCGTACTGATTGCTGTTCTCCAGATGCACAAGCATGCGCATCTTAACACATTTGGAGAGATGGCGTTGTAAGCACCTAAACCATTGAGCTTGACTCTCCCTCTGTGAAGGAGGCATCTCACATTTGACCTAGAGAAACCATGTAAAATGATTGAAATTTGAACGCAAAATGCTTAGTCTCAGTATTAATTGTCCATTTTGCTCAGATATATCCTACCTCCAAAACCATACTTCTATAATAGATGATTTTTTTTTGTTATTAAGTTGCTTTGGTTTAACTGCACATTTTATAATAAGTGAGCCACAGGACGTGTTGGAGATATCTATCTGGAAACACTGGATTTTATTATACAATCGCCTAGCAATATATTATTACCCTCTTTCCTAACATTTTCATTTTTATAGCAATACTTCAAAGCACTATTCCTTTGTAAAATAATGTAAGCTAAGTTATTTAATCATTTTATATTCGATGAGCAATTATGTTTTTATTTTACACTACATGAAAATGAACACTTGAATTTGTGTATCTATATGTTTATATCTACTCATTCTTTTTTGTTTGTTTGTTTTTTTGTTTTTTGAGACAGGGTCTCACTTTGTCACCCAGGCTGGAGTGCAGTGGCATGATCATGGCTCACTGTAGCCTAGACCTCCTGGGCTCAGGTGATCCTCCCACCTCAGCCTCCCGAGTAGCTGGGACTACAGGTGTGCACCACCACATTGTCTAATTTTTGTATTTTTTTGGTAATTTTGCCAATGTTTTGCCATGGGATTTTGCCATGTTTCCCAGGCTGGTCTTGAACTCTTGTGCTCAAGTGGTCCACCTGCCTCGGCCTCCCAAAGTTCTGGGATTACAGACTTGAACCACCTTGCTTGGCCTCTATTCATATTTTCTAAATAGCCATATCTTTGTACATTACCTCCAACATTTTTCATAGACTAGTTTATTTGAAAATTACATTGCCAAGAGATATATACTCTTTAAAATTACATTTATAAAGTGAATAAGTATATTGTGAAAATTTGTATAAATTGACACATTTATAACACCACTAAGATTATATATAGGTTTCCATTTTAGCCCCTTTAAATAAACATGAATTATCACGTTGTCAAATATATGCCAAAATCATAGGGAAAAAACAAGAACCTCCCTGGATCTTTTTTGTGTATGTGTGTGGAAGGGATAGTAGTGAGGCTGAAACATTTTTATGTTTACTAACTATTTTTCTCTCTTCTGGAAATTTCCTGTTTATAACTTTACCCACTATTGTTTCAACCATAAAGGCTATTTTGAGGGTAAGGAACAGATGTTAACTTCTTGCTTACGGACATAGTATGACCATTTGTTACCAGATAATAGTGTCATTTTGGCTTGTATATAGTGCATTTTCCATAGAAAATGAGTGACAGGTCAGGATTTTTCTTCAGTTTTCTTATTATCATACCTAAAAATGCCTTTCACAACTGGAATATTACATAAAAAGTCACTCATTTTTTTGTACAGTTACAGTCTTGTTTACTACACATGAATTTCTTATGTGTACCTAAATTATAGTTTGCCGTGCTGGGTGAGGTAGGAGTCAGATTTTCATTGGAATAATTCATCTTTTCACAACTGGTTTAGCATACTAGCTTTGTGAGCTACTGCAGTCTATCTATCTGATATAGTTTCCTGACTTTTGAGTTCTCGGTTTATTCCAGATTCTGTGTATTCTGCCTTTTGTTACAATTTTTAAAACCCTACATGTTCCAGTGCCCCCTTCCCCCATGATTTCCCATTTCATTATTTTTCTGGCTATGTTTTTCACTACAGATGAATTTTAAAAGTCAACAAAGGAGTTTGTTTGGAGTCATTTTGAGTTTTTATTAATTAATTTAGGCAGCTTCAACATTTCTACAATATTGTGTCATCTCACTTACTGACAATTTATGTTTCAATTTTCTGAAGCACTTTTTCTTAAGCTTTATGCTTTTCTTCACATTTTTCATTCCTGCTACTTACTAAATTGGCTCCGGAGAATGTAATTATTTTGTTTGCTACTAAGAATGTGATTTTTCTCACATAATATTGTCTGAGTGTCATTTGGATGTAGAAACCTGTTTATATAAGTATCTTTCTGAATTCTTCTGAATTCATGTGTTTTGTCGAATTCTTTTCAAACTCTTCTATAAGGTTTTTTAAAAACAAGCACCTTCATGAGATTATTTAATCATTTTTATGATAGCAGAACATATTTATTTATTCTGATTATGCTTAAAAAGATTTTCATTGCTTCAGTGCTTAGCATGAAGATGGTATTTGTCTTATGTCATCTTTCAGATCAAGAAAGTAGTAAACTCTTCTGAATTTTGTCAGATTTGGCATTTTAAAAATCTTTTGAAAGTTGGAATTTTCAGCCTTTTTGCCAAAACAAAACTGTCCATTAAGATCTTTGGCACCAGAGTATCCAAGAGAACCCCTTTAACCTCTTTTTCACTGTTTATGTAGATCTATATTGGGGTTTTCACAGTGCTCTTCCTTTTCTAGGTGTGGCTGTTTTATGGGCTCTTGTGATGCCTGTGCATACTTCCTGCAGCACAATAATGTACGTACATACATATACATACACACACACCATATGTATATATACACATATACATACACACATACCATATATATATACACACATATACATACACACATACCATATATATATACACATAGACATACATACACACACAGTTGATTCTTGTTATTTATGATAGTAATGCTCTATAAAGCCACTGTGAATGCTGAATTATCATAATACCATTGCTCTTAGGAGAAACACAGGCTTAGGGAGTCTATGAAGTCTCTGGTCACAACATTTTCATCAACTGGTCAATACATGACCTTGGTTTGTGTATCTCTGTTTAAAGACACTGTATTTAATACATATAGTTGATTTATTAACGCTGAATGCACAGCCAACAGCACTATGACTCATGCCTGAGAAAAGCTAATTGAACACACCCCTCTTCTCTGTAGGACACATCAGAGCTTTTTTGTGCTTAGCAACATTAGACAGCACTTCAGCACCAGGCTTGGGTGCCATTTGAGAGTGACATCACCAACAAAAAGCACAAAAATGTGAGCAATGTGGGTGTCAGTTATTGAAAATTGTCATCACTCTGTGCATGTCTCTGGATGACTACGGAAGTGCTAGATTACAAATCAATTTTAGTAAGTAAGCAAACTTGCAAATATGGAAGTCAACAAATGATGAGGATGTGAGTGTGTCATCTGCAATAGACTGTGAGCTTCTCAGTGTAGGACACAGACATTTCTCATCCTTGTTCCAGTGGAAACAGCATCATGCCTAGCACTGGGTAATCTATAGACTAAGCTGTTCTTACACTTTTTAAAATTATAGAGTTTTTTTTTAACTTGAAATGCAAATAAAATAGATAAATTCAAATAAAATAGATAATAGTAGATTTCCTCTGCTTGGTATTTTGTCATTCACCTTGTCCTTTGGGCAGGTAAAGTGAATTGCAAGAGATTATATTACAAGCAGGTAATTACAAGCCTCTAGAAATGATGATTTTCGGATTCTAGGATCCTAGTTGAGTGCATTTTTCTTTACTCCAAGCTGTCTCACTTCCCAGGCACTCTTATAATAAACTCAATGATGTTACCTCTCCTAGAAAACATCACTCATAATTCTTAGTTTCATGTAATTCCTGAGCTCTTTGCAGTGTGAACATGTCTAATATATAACAGCTGGTATTGAAATGACGATTTCACCACAAATTGTAAATTTGTCCAGTCAGGATCTCAAATGCCCTTTTCCCATCAGGAATCATTTGGTAACATAGTCTCCTGGAAGTAATAATCTCTGCTATATATGGAGCCTCATTAGGGAGGAGTGAGCCCCCATAATCAGTTCAGATGCGTGATTTAAGGAGACCTACACCAAACTCTGCCACTAACATAATTATCCATGTAGGAGGTCTTTGGGAGGGCTTTCCACACATTTTTATCTTATAACTCACCCCTGTGTGGAGTTACAAGAGGACTGTGTTTAAATGCTTGAGGTTTGATAATGTAAAATGAAGCAAAATTAGACCTTAATCTGTGTCAACACCAACTAAATGAAGTTTTCAACATATTTAGTCCCTGGTCCTGGCAGAGAATCAGGGTGATGTAGCCAAGAGTTCACATATGTCTGCCAGCTCAGCTTTTCTTTGCTATAAGGGCTGCATGAGAAAGGGTTCCCATAGACCCAGTGGCCCCAGAAGCTGCCTGGAGCACACCATCCCCTTTCACAAATCTAAGGTTCTGGGAGAAATGCCGGCCTAAACAATGTGACTCCATGAGAGAGGATCACGGAATTCTATCATCTGCTCATCTCCTATAAACCCACAATGAAAAGTGCTCTGCATAAACTTCAGGAACCTTTTTCTCATGTTTATGGTAAATATCAGGAAACAAGAACGTGTTTCCTATCTTGTAGTTCTGTTACCTACAACCAGGATTCCAACATTATATAAAGCATTGAGCTTCTCCTTGGCTTCCATTCTCTGGATAAGCATATATTTTAGACAGACTCTATTTTCACAGGAAGAGTTGGCTAAAGTCTCATTAACTTAGACCACATTTCACATATAAATGGTTGTGTTTCTCTGGTGCTACAGCCTCTGTCCACAAAGAGTGGAGATAAGCTAAACTACTTGCTGTAAAGAAATGCATCATGCTATTCAATGGAAGGTATGTGACCTAAAATTTGAGGGTTGAACCTACAGCAAGGAATCCAGGATTACAGAAAAGTTAAACTTTGCACATGTTCTGATGCCAGGAAACAACTTATCTTTCAGCAAGTTATGGGAGATGAAAATATACTTGGCTTTTAATAATCATTGATCTTTTCTTTTGTCTATCTATCTTGCTGGTTACCAGAAATAAAATTCTATCTATCTATCTATCTATCTATCTATCTATCTAATCTCTATGTGTATCTATCTATCTATCTATTCATCCATGTATGGATGTATCTATCTATCATCTATCATCCATTTCTATTTATCTCTCTCACTATCTACATATCTATCATATCTATCTAATCTCTGTGTCTATCATCTATCATCTATTTATATCTATCTAATCTCTATATCTATCAGTCTATCCATCTATCATCTACATCCATCTATGTATCTATCTATCCATCATTAATCTCTATCTATGTATCTATGTATGTATCTATCATCTATATATCTACCTAGCTATCTATCATATGTTTTTATGTATGTATGTATGTATGTATCTATCTTCTATCATTGATCTCTATCCACCCATCATCTATGCATGTATGTATGCATCATGTATGTATGTATCTATCTATCTACCTGTCATCTATTTCTATCTATCCATTCCTCTATGTATCTATCTATCTTTATCTGCCTGCTTATAGCACACATCTATCTTTTGATGGTCTGCATTATTCATGCAAGAAATGTGAACACGGTGCAAGTCTTTTTTCTTGTTTACTTGGGTTTTGCTTGCAATATTTTGAAGAAACAAAACCCATTTGAATGAAACCATGATGTGTGCAGTCCCCAGGAATGCGGTAAAACTCCCCAGCAACTCACTTGCCCCAGTGTGTATGTCCCTGGGAATGTGGTGAAGCTCCACAGCAATTCACTTGCCCTAGTCTAAAAGAGAGATTTTTTTATGGTATAAGTATGTAAGTGTTTAGTGTTCGTTGTATTCATAACTAATACAATTTTAGGCACTCAGTACAAATCTACACAATAACATATTCTGTTTAATAAGAATATTTACTCGAGCCCATAGTTAACTTTATGTGAGTCATCTTGTGAAGTGGCAGAAAATCCAAGATAACATAATGTTTGTGAACCTGTATTTACTTACCTTATAGTACCACTTATATCTAAATGCCTGGAAAAATAATCATTTAAATTGAAACATTAAAATACTATATCTTTAGGTCTCAGTGTTACAGTAGACTCAAATGTCACCTATTTAGGATCTGCTAAGGTCATATGTAGTTTTCAAATATTCTATGAAAGGAGAAAAATTCAGCTTATTTCCTGAAACCATGGGGTTTGTAAGGAGAGTTGTATTATCTGATAAGAATAGATGTTTTGTATTCCAAAGCAGATAACATTTAGGCTTTTTTACTGTTCACAAATAAGTCATGTATCCATAAACTGGAAAAAATAATAAAGGAAATATCATTCCATCCCTTTAATTTTAAGGACCTGAGACTCCTTGAGTTTACTCGTGTTCCAATAAAAGGATGTAAAAGCTATATGCAGAAGCTTTTAAATCATCTTAGATACGTGCTATTGCTAATATGCCTTTGAAGCTATGCCTTTGAAGCGTCCATGGGTTGCAAGTTTACAAAGCTCTCCACACTCACTGTATTCAAACTATTCTTTGACATACTTCTGATTTTCACAGGCATCTCAGGAACTTCAAGCATGTTGCAAACACTAATTACATGTAAGTATGTGAAGCATGTAAGAGAGCAAACTTGAGGAAGATAAATATTAGCCCCACTTGATCGTGATGTCAAGTAAGATGTAGAGGCTGCCCATACTTATGCCAGATCTCTGGAGCTGGGCGGTGGCACCCACATGCCTTTATCAACTAGATTCACAATGTTGCTGGCTTTCCTCATTAGCTTGTGAAAATAATTATGGCAAAGCTCTATTTCAGTACTGTACAAAGTGCTAGGTAACTGTAAAAAGTTACTTAGAATTGAGAAGTCAAATAACTATTAAGATTAAGTTCAACTTACTTAGAATTGAGTTGTCAAATAACTATTAAGATTATAGATCGACTTTCAGTAAATTCTGCCTGAGTCTGTCTTCAGAAATTGATAACAATGAGCCACATACTCATGTGTTCAGATGTTGTTTGTGAAAATTAATACAGATGCAGAGTCTAACTCTCTTAATTTCCTGGAATAGGGGGCCCATCACAAGCAAACTATGAAACCTAAACAAATACAGTAAAACGAATACAATTGATCCTTGAACAACATGAGCTTGAACTGTGAAGCTCCACTTATATGAGGATTTTCTTCCACCTCTGTCACCCTTGAGACAGCAAGACCAACCCCTCCTCTTCCTCCTGCTCCTCAACCTCCTCAACATGAAGACGACAAGGATGAAGACCTTTATGATGATCCACTTCTACTTAATGAATACTAAATATATTTTCTCTTCTTCATAGTTTTCTTAATAACATTTTCTTTTCTCTAGCTTACTTTACTGTAAGAATACAGCATATAATATATATATAGCACACAAAATATGTGTCAGTTGGCTATTTATGTTACCAGTAAGGCTTCCAGTCAACAGTAGGCTATTAGTAGTTAAGTTTTTAGGGAATCAAAAGTTGTACATAGATTTTTTTAAGTGCATGGGGTCTGACACCCCAACCCCTGCGTTGTTCAAAAGTCAACTGTACATCTGAATATGTATGGGAACAAGGCCTATCTTTGTTAGGCATTATAGACGATAAAGAATTAACTATGACTCTTGCCTTTAGAAGTTTGCCTCTAAATAGAAAGAATGGACCTCATTTTTTTTGTTTTTGTTTTTGTTTTTGTTTTGAGACAGAATCGCTCTGTCGCCCAGGCTGGAGTGCAGTGGCAAGATCTCGGCTCACTGCAACCTCCGCCTCCCAGGTTCAAGCGATTCTCCTGCCTCAGCCTCCTGAGTAGCTGGAACTACAGGTGTGCACTACCACTTCCAGCTAATTTTTGTATTTTTAGTAGAGACAGGGTTTTGCCACGTTGGCCAGGCTGGTCTCGAACTCCCGACCTCAAATGGTCCACCTGCCTCGTGGCTGGGATTACAGGTGTGAGCCATCACGCCCTACCAGAATGGACCTCACATTGACCACATAGGCATTAAATAACAAGCTGGGAATTGATACAACAGACAGCCTTGAGTTCAATCTCTTGAGGCTTGGGGCATGGAGCAAGAAATGTAGAGCATCTAAATCTTCCCTTTCTGAAGATTAAGTTAGTCCCAATCCGGGAAGAAACTTGCATAGCTGGTAATGATTTTTTAAGGTAGCAACTCAATGGCAGTTCATTGTCAAGAACATGTTAAAGTCACCAAGAGGAGTGCCCTTCAATCTCAATTCTCTAAAGCTAAAAGTAGAGGGAAATCCTCTGCTCACCTGAGCCAAAGGCTCCTCCTCTGCCTCCCAATCTCTGCTCCTGAATCTACACCTTTCATGGGCAGTTGGAAATGGGAGTTGCTCCTCTCCTTAGGAGAAATGCCTCCTGCTACACACCAGTGGGTCACCTTTGCTTCTGGTTCCTACAGAATAATCTTATCACAACATCATAGTTTCCTCATCTATTGATTCATATCCACTCATTTATTTGAGTATTTAGTAAATATTTGAGTGGAAAAGCTCAATTCCAACACTGGGTTTTACAAGTACAGTGCTGAACTAGACAGGCCTGGTTCCTGACCTCAGGTATTTTGCACATCACTACTCATTCCAAGGTGTAAAGTTGGGCTCATCCAGGCTTAAATAGGTGCATATGTTCTGAGCCAAAACTTTACGGTCCTGTACATCCATCTTAGGTCTTCATCTTTCAAAATACCTGCTCACACACACAAGGATAAACATGACTGAAATAAGACAACTAAGTATTTTTTAATTGCCATATATACATATACATATACATATACATATACGTATACATACATATGTGTGTGTATATATATATTTTATATATAATATATATTTATATATTATATATATTTATATATATTATATATATTTATATATAATATATCTTTATATATTATATATTATATATATTTATATATTATATATATATTTTATGTATATTTATATATATTTACATATATTATATATTTTATATATATTTATATATTATATATTTTATATATATTTATATATTATATATATATTTTATATATATTTACATATTATATATATATTTTTTATTATTTTATTATTTTATTTTTATTTTATTTTATTATTATTATTATTATACTTTAGGTTTTATGGTACATGTGCGCAATGTGCAGGTAAGTTACATATGTATACATGTGCCATGCTGGTGCGCTGCACCCACCAACTCGTCATCTAGCATTAGGTATATCTCCCAATGCTATCCCTCCCCCCTCCCCCCACCCCACAACAGTCCCCAGAGTGTGATGTTCCCCTTCCTGTGTCCATGTAATCTCATTGTTCAATTCCCACCTATGAGTGAGAATATGCGGTGTTTGGTTTTTTGTTCTTGTGATAGTTTACTGAGAATGATGATTTCCAATTTCATCCATGTCCCTACAAAGGACATGAACTCATCCTTTTTTATGGCTGCATAGTATTCCATGGTGTATATGTGCCACATTTTCTTAATCCAGTCTATCATTGTTGGACATTTGGGTTGGTTCCAAGTCTTTGCTATTGTGAATAATGCGGCAATAAACATACGTGTGCATGTGTCTTTATAGCAGCATGATTTATAGTCCTTTGGGTATATACCCAGTAATGGGATGGCTGGGTCGAATGGAATTTCTAGTTCTAGATCCCTGAGGAATCGCCACACTGACTTCCACAAGGGTTGAACTAGTTTACAGTCCCACCAACAGTGTAAAAGTGTTCCTATTTCTCCACATCCTCTCCAGCACCTGTTGTTTCCTGACTTTTTAATGATTGCCATCCTAACTGGTGTGAGATGGTATCTCATTGTGGTTTTGATTTGCATTTCTCTGATGGCCAGTGATGGTGAGCATTTTTTCATGTGTTTTTTGGCTGCATAAATGTCTTCTTTTGAGAAGTGTCTGTTCATGTCCTTCGCCCACTTTTTGATGGGGTTGTTTGTTTTTTTCTTGTAAATTTGTTGGAGTTCATTGTAGATTCTGGATATTAGCCCTTTGTCAGATGAGTAGGTTGCGAAAATTTTCTCCCATTTTGTAGGTTGCCTGTTCACTCTGATGGTAGTTTCCTTTGCTGTGCAGAAGCTCTTTAGTTTAATTAGATCCCATTTGTCAATTTTGGCTTTTGTTGCCATTGCTTTTGGTGTTTTAGACATGAAGTCCTTGCCCATGCCTATGTCCTGAATGGTAATGCCTAGGTTTTCTTCTAGGGTTTTTATGGTTTTAGGTCTAACATTTAAGTCTTTAATCCATCTTGAATTGATTTTTGTATAAGGTGTAAGGAAGGGATCCAGTTTCAGCTTTCTACATATGGCTAGCCAGTTTTCCCAGCACCATTTATTAAATAGGGAATCCTTTCCCCATTTCTTGTTTTTGTCAGGTTTGTCAAAGATCAGATACTTGTAGATATGTGGCATTATTTCTGACGGCTCTGTTCTGTTCCATTGATCTATATCTCTGTTTTGGTACCAGTACCATGCTGTTTATATATATTTTATATATATTTATATATTATATATATTTTATGTATATTTTATATATATTTATATATATTATATATATTTTTATATATATTTTATATATATTTCTATTATATATTTATATATTTTATATATATTATATATATTATATATTTTATATATAATATATACATTTATATATATTATATATATTTTATATATAATATATATAATATACATATAAAATATATATTTTATATATAATATATATAATATATATAAAATATATATTTTATATATATAATATATAATATATATATAAAATATATATATATTTGGAGGCAGGATCCTGCTCTGTCACCAATGTTGGAGTGCAGTGGTGTAATCATAGTTCACTGCAGCCTTGAACCCATGGTCTCAAGAAATTCTCCTGCCTCAGTCTCCCAAGTAGCTCAGACTACAGGTGCACACCATGACACCTGGCTTATTTTTACATTTTTTGTTGTTGTTGTAGAGACAGAGTCTTGCTATGTTGCCCAGGCTAGTCTGGAACTCCTGGCATCAAGCAGTCCTCTAAAAGTGCTGGGATTACAGGTGTGAGCCACTGTTCCTGGACTGTATTTTATATTCATGTTGAGAAAAGCAACATCCTCATGAAAAAAAAAACATTTCGGAGAGACATAGCTGTGACTCAACCAATTCCTGCCATGTATTCTGCAGGATCAAATTCTATCTTCTCAGGCTTCTCCTCCTCAAGGACTGAGGGTTAGCTGAGGAGTATTCTTAGCTTTGTAGAAGAGGCAGGATTGTCAAGCGGGGATGCAGCTGTGAAATGCTCCAATGTGCTGCCTTCGAGTTGCTACTTTGAAAAATCATTATGAGCCATGCAAGTCCCTTCCTCTATTGGAACTAACTGAATCTTCAGAAAGGTGAGACTTAGACACTCCACATTTTTTTTGCCCCTTCCCTTCCCCCACCAAAAAAACCCCATGGTGATTGAAGATATTTGGTTGTCTTAGTTTACTAATATGAGATGGGTGACCCAGGACTCAAAGAAGAAGCCCTTATGATGTATGATGAGAAGTCCATAGGCTTCTGTGTGTCATAGGGCTGGAAAAGGACATGCTTGGGAAGTGGAATAGGTTGACCATGACCTTGGAGTTCAGAAAGGCTGCTCCAGGGAATCAACACCAGAAAAGTGAGTTCCTGGTGAAGGGTAGTGGGAGGAGAGAGTGGATAACTGGTTTAGCCAACCTGTGTAAGTGTTGAGAGTTAGACTCTATCTACTTCTCCCCTCTCTCACGCTGGTTTTGGAAGCGTTGACTTCCAACTTGAGGTTGGCGAGTTTCTTCTGGGGATACTGGGGAGACATAAATGACAACTCAGAAGTGGTCAGAGCATCAGCATAGGCGGAATGCACCTGTGCGGTTTGTCATCTGTGGGGTTTCCAGGAAGGACACTTACAAGCCACATCCTCTTATCTCTCCAAATGCTTGGGTCCCAAGCTCTTCCATATAAGCCACATCCTCTTACCCCTCCACTGCCTGGGTCCCAAGCTCTTACTCTTTCCCTGCCACATTTCCTATTGATGCTCAACAAGTCAGGAGTGTCAATCTGAGGCCATTTCCTAAGCTTTTGAAAGGAATCCTGAGTAATATCTTTCAGACCGAGGACATTCTGACAGCTGATTTACCAGAGGGGTGTTTTTTACCCAGATAATACCTGATGAAAATGAATGTCTGGTTGGTATTGATACCCAGTCGTAAAGTAGAAAAAAATCACAGTGAGAAATTGTGTACACACAATAAGAAATACAGTACTCACATGTTATTTTCTTTTATTATTTATTTGACATTATGTTTTAGAAGAATTTTGTAGCTTTCTGTAGTAAACCCTACTTTCATCTTTCTGCCCAAGGAAACAATAGTTATGACTCAAGGGAAGTGTGAGGAAATCCAAAAGAGAGCATCTCCCCCTAAACCTGATCAAATTCTGTGGAGAGTTTGGCGTTAATTGAACGAAGTGGCAGCCTTTCTGTAGTTGAATACGTATCAAAGTGAGGTACAAGTTGTTTTCCCTAAAAGAGTGTATGTGTGTTTGAGAGTGAATATTTGCACACAGACACATATTTATAAAGATCTATAACAAGACAGTGTGGTTACATTGTGTTTGAATCAACATGTTTTGGATTAAGTCTCACTTCATCAAAAGCTCCCATTAAGACAAAAAGTGTCTCTCTACTACTCTGTTTTCCTACATCATTACATAAAACTCCACCACCCCTGGTGGGGGAGGAAAACTAAGAAATCCATTTTAAATATTCAAGGAAAATATGTGCAGGAAGTGTTATTACATTCTATTAGCTACACCAACTGCTACATAGAAAAAAGTCAGTTCCAAACTAACCAATATCCAGTCCTTGAAGTCTTCCGGGTGAGATTTTGCAGTGAGGGTCTCTAGAAAAGAAAGAATTGCTTACTTACTACCTTGAAGTGCTGGAGCTTAGGTGTGTCAAACTGAGGATGGCTTTCCCATCTGTGTTTTAAAAACCATATCAAGTCTGTGCATGTTCAGGACCTGTTCATGGGTGAGTGTGTGGGGCAGAAGCAGAAACTGGCACTCTCTATCTGTTCTAAAACAAAAACAAGGCTTTTGAATTACAAATTTGGAGGCAGAGTTCTGGCTCATGAGGAGTGTTAAGGGAAATTATTTGCAAGCTTGGACATAAAAATATGCAGCAAAGTCTAGATCTGTTTTATTTACTTTCTTTTTTGCTGCTGCAAAAGTCTTTTTAAAAATCTTTCTTTCTCTCTTCAGGTTAAAAGAAATGGACTGAGCTGGCATATTTATCACAGCAATTTACTGAGAATGCACTTTGACAGACTGCATTATGAATGTTGACTTGTGAAAACAAAGGGTTGCTTTATAATGCACATAAATTATATGCTTTAAAAAAGTGAAGGGTCTGAATTTTTTAATGATCCTCTAGCTAGAGAAGAATGGAGTTTTGCCTATTTTTCATTTTAGCACTTCAAAAGGTCTTGTCAGGATCCCATGGCTGACATAACTCAAGCAGAAAAGATAGCACGACTGCATTATGCTTTTCTACTTGGATCTATTAAAATTAGATTTAAGTCAACATATATTTATTAAGTATCAACCGTGAACCAAAGACTGTGCTGAATGCTTTTAAGGATACAAAGATAAACCAAACAACGTCAGAAGAAGGTTGAAGGGAAATATCTCCTCAAATAGTAGCCTACCAGGGTATACTAAAAAAATGTACCCTCAAAAGAACAATA
This sequence comes from Pongo pygmaeus, assembly GCF_028885625.2. Taxonomy (NCBI): domain Eukaryota; kingdom Metazoa; phylum Chordata; class Mammalia; order Primates; family Hominidae; genus Pongo; species Pongo pygmaeus. Next base: position 8,835,070 of record NC_072396.2, on the reverse strand, counting down.
CGGTTTCAAAGAATCAATTGATTGTGTTCGGTTGAGGGCTAGTAAATTATCTTATTTAAAACCCAATTTTGACTTCAATGTTTCTTGAGGGATGGATACTGGAAGAGACAGGAATCAAGGGAGAAGGGGGAGTCCAGAGGCACTAAGCAGCCTAAGCAAAGGTAATGTTTAAGGTCTGTTAAGGTGGCTGGTTTGACTTGGTGTCCAAAGTACACATAGAGGAAGAGGAAGAGGAAGATGCAGGGCTGGAAAGAGTGCAGCTTTGACACATAATTGATAGAAAATATGAGGAAGAGATGAAGATCTGGTAAGAAAATGCTATGCTGAAGGTGATATTTAATAATGGTTAATCCTGAAATGGTGTATGGTCGAATTGGTGAGGGATATGACTGAAGTTCCATCATGGGAGTATGGTAAAAAATTGCTGAGAAACAGTTGTATCTGAAATGCATGGGAAAACATGTGAGAATGGAAAAGAAGATGGATGTAGAATGTTATCTATATACGTTGGTAAGTGTTTGTGGAGTGAGGAAAGAGTTTAAAAATTACTTCTGCTATTATTGGCTTGACCAAGGATTGGGGTCAAATAGTTTTTTCATAATTTAGTAAAAGCTGACAATGATACAAGGAACAATGAGTTAGAAATTTAAATGTAAGGGAACAAATAAATAAATGAATTCACATGTACACATAAATCGATCTAGTTAATTATGTGAACACTTCTACACCGGAAACAACAAAAAAAATGCTCAGAGAAATTAAAGGCCTACATACGGAAATATATCATGTTTATAGTCTGGAGGACTCAATATTTTTATGATACCCATTTTTCCAAGCTTGTGCAATCCCTATCAATATTTTACCAAAGATTTTGTGGAAATTGTGAAACTGACTTGTAAAATTTATATCCAAAGCCAAAGTACCTAAAAAGCAGCTAAGGTAGCCTTGAAGAAAAACAAAGGCCAAATACTTATTTTACCAGATATCAAGAATTACAATGAAGCTGTGGTAATCAAGATAGTAGCACAAGAATACACTAAAAGATACACAGAAAACAGAGTCTAGAATCTAGAGTACATCCCATATATGCAGTCGACATATTTATGAAAAAGTGTTACAGCAATTCATTGGCGGGAAAGAATGGTAGCTTAGATAGGTGATGTTGGTTCCATTGGATTTCAACATTTTAAAAATAAAGTTTTACCTCTACCTCAAATAAATTAATATGAAATAGGTCACAGATGATCTGTAAAATATGAATTATAAAACTTATAGAAAAAACAAGAAGAATATGTTTATGAGCTTGGGATATACAACAATTTTTAAAGAGAACACAAAAATTACTAGGCATGAAAAACTGATGAATTGGTTATCACTAAAATTAAAAAATTTTGCTCATCACTAGACGTCACTAAGAGAGTTAAAGGATATGATAAAGAATGAGACATTATAGTCTCCAGAGGACTGATATTTAGAATATATTAAGAAATCCTATAAATTAGTACAAAAAAGACAACTCAATTAAACATTTTCAGAAGATTTAGACAGACCATTTCCAAATAAAGATTTCTGACTGGCCCATAAGCATATGGAAAGTTACTCAACAGCATTCCTTATCAGGAAAATGTAAGTTAAAGCCATAATGACATGCTACTGCCCAGCTACCACAATGAATGAAACTGTGAAACAATTGACAATCCCAAGTATTTGCACATGTCTGTGGAGTGACTGAAATTCTCATATATGGCTACTGGGAGAGTGAATTTGATGCAGGACAGGCGAGACCCAAAGTGGGGCTTACCCTTTCAGGATTTTAGGCTTTGCCAAGGATTCAAAGGTAAGCCAGTGGTAGGGTAGAAGAAAACAGCTTTATTGAAGCAGCAATAAAACGAATTTTACTTAAAAGATTTGTACAGTATATGCATGCTATGTCTAAAACGTGATGATAATTTTGAAAACTTACTTTATCCTTTATGTAGAATGTTGTAAAATGTTCCATTTTAGCAACAACAAAACAATTGTAAAGGCATTTTTAAGAAAGGAGGCAAAAATCTATTACGTTTATTTTTTTCCCAGAATCTTATTGACCTACACATTTCCACATATTATGCATTTCAGTAAAACAATGGAGAAGAAATACATTTTCTTCACTTTAGAAAGAAAAAAATAACCCCAAGGCTATTAAGAAGCATAGCAACGATTGGAAGCATAAAAATGAAACTATCTTCGTTTATAAAAATGATTGCCCTGATCACATTATATACTCGTGTTTCAAAAGAAATGTTACCCAATAGAATTATACTGTACCTGACCGCTCACAACTCTCATTTTATTTCTGATCTATCTTATAGTTATCTCTGGAAAGAAAATGGCCCTCTGGTAATATATGTGACATCATGTGCTGAATTTGCAAAGAGGGGTAATTTTGATGAGAATAAATTCATAATAACATAATACGTTTCAAGTATATAGGCCAATACTCACTCTAATGTCTATACCTTTTCACCAGTCTAGCATCTGATAGCATTTATGGAAAGATTCACTGGCTGATCAAAATGTTCATATTCTAAAGTGATTCAAGTTTAACTCATTTAAAGCATATAAGTCACGATGTGAGATGCAATTGTGTATTTGGAATATCTCCATTGGTCAGTAGTTTTTAGTATAAAATGAATGAGCCTTCTGGGTCCTGGAAATATTTTGTATTTTGAATAAATATATTACACAAATATCTTGCCATACATAAACACCACCTCCTAATGTCTAAACAAATATAATTTGATATTTAAAGAAGCACATGGTAATGGGGTGCTTCCCATGTGCGAGCACTTCAGATATAGTAAGTTTGGGTCAGAATTTGCATTAGAAGCAGAGCCAAGATTCAAACACATCTCTTTCTGGGTCTAAAACCTATGATCTTCCCCTGTTTCCAAATAATATCAGAGGGCAAAATGGCATGGCCACCAAGATCCCAGACTATGGAATTGAAGGAAAATGGGTTTCCTTCACAGTTCTGCCACTCACTCACTCTGGGGACCTTGAGCAGACTCAAATTAGTTGGTCAACGGTTGGTTGGCCAACATCAATGCCAACCTCACTCAGTTATCACAAAAATCAAACATCATGATACGTGACAAGTCCGGGGTGCAGTGCCCTGCCAATGGTGAGAGTCTCAATCCCTATCTGCGGCTATAGCCAAACATCTTAGATGGTATAATTTATACATAATATAAATTTATTTCTCACAATTCTGGAGGCTGAGAAATCCAAGATCAAGGCACAGACAGATTTGGTATATGGTGAAGTCTGCTCTCTGCTTTGTAGATGGTACCTCTCATTGTGTCCTCACCTGGATAAAGGGTGAAAGGGCCAAAGAGATCCTCTCAATTTCTTTCATAAGGGTACTCATCCCATTCAGGAGGCTGGAGCTCTCATGACCTAATCATCCCTCAAATCCTCCTAATACTATTGCATTGGAGATTAAGTATCAACCATAAATTTTGGAGGGACATCAACATTCAGACCACAGCAGTGAGGGCTCTATAAAAGTAAGTCATATTTATTACCCAACCACGTTTGCAATGAGGGGTTGTGGGGCAGATTTGACTGTCGTAACAATTCCGGGTTTCTCTAAACTTGGGCACATCCTGTAGTTCAGTTGTTATAAGCTCATGCGACCATGCTGAATGGCTGGTGAGACACTGGAGATGTAAGCTGCCTCTTTATCTGTCTGTAGATCATCTTAACAGTTTATCCATCTCACACCAGTTAGAATGGCAATCATTAAAAAGTCAGGAAACAACAGGTGCTGGAGAGGATGTGGAGAAATAGGAACACTTTTACACTGTTGGTGGGACTGTAAACTAGTTCAACCATTGTGGAAGTCAGTGTGGTGATTCCTTAGGGATCTGGAACTAGAAATACCATTTGACCCAGCCATCCCATTACTGGGTATATACCCAAAGGACTATAAATCATGCTGCTATAAAGACACATGCACACGTATGTTTATTGCGGCACTATTCACAATAGCAAAGACTTGGAACCAACCCAAATGTCCAACAATGATAGACTGGATTAAGAAAATGTGGCACATATACACCATGGAATACTATGCAGCCATAAAAAATGATGAGTTCATGTCCTTTATAGGGACATGGATGAAATTGGAAATCATCATTCTCAGTAAACTATCGCAAGGACAAAAAACCAAACACCACATATTCTCACTCATAGATGGGAATTGAACAATAAGAACACATGGACACAGGAAGGGGAACATCACACTCTGGGGACTGTTGTGGGGTGGGGGGAGGGGGGAGGGATAGCTTTAGGAGATATACCTAATGCTAAATGACGAGTTAATGGGTGCAGCACACCAGCATGGCACATGTATACATATGTAACTAACCTGCACATTGTGCACATGTACCCTGAAACTTAAAGTATAATAATAATAAAATAAAATAAAATAAAATAAAACTATTCTATGGCAAAAAAAACCCCAAAAAACAAGCAAACAAAAAAAACAGTTTATCATTAGATTTTTACTTTTGAGATGGAGTCTTATTCTGTCACCTAGGCTGGAGTAAAGTGGTGCAATCATAGCTCACTATAGCCTTGACCTCCGAGCTGAAGCAATCTTTCCGCTTCCATTTCCCGAGTAGCTGGAACTACAGGCACAAACAACCATGCCTGGCTAATTCTTAATTTGTTTTGTATAGATGGGGTCTCACTATGTTGCCCAGGCTGGTCTTGAATTCCTGGAATCAAGCAATCCTCTCACCTCAGCCTCCCAAAGTGCCGGGATTACAGGCATGAGCCACTGTGCCTGACCTAGTCTTAGATGTTGAGAGAAGCACACTGAATGCTTTTGCTAATGCTGAATAATAAAATCTTAACTACCCGTTACATGGCAAATACTTCCTGAGCATTTCACAGATATGATATTACGAAATCAGTAAGAAAATGTGGGGAGGTAAATAATAGTGTCCTCGTATTACCAATAAATTAAATGAGTTTGTGCTGTGCTGTTTTGAAGAGATTCAACTTGTACTTTATTACAATGATATAGTCCAACACTCGGAGATGACAGTTTAAATATTTTGTAAAAGTATCACAAAGAAAGATGCAATAGGGAGGGGACACACACACACCCCACAGAGATAGTGAAGAAAACCAAGGAGAAAAATTGCAACAGGTAAGAGAACAGCAACTTTTGTAGAGAAGAGGACAGTCTCCTTAACAGGGTGCAGCCAGGAAAGCCCTTCTGATCAAGTGACATTTGAGCCTAGACCTGGGAGAAGTTGAGGATATATTGAAGATACATTTTCAAAGTAGAGCTGAATCTCTGAGGAGTTGAGAGAACGTCTATGTCAGATCATGGGATGATACTGCCATCGCTCCTCAGGCAGCAGGTGGCTATGGCTTCCTTGTGACTTCAGACCACAGTGGAGGCACCAACCTAATGGGTGATCACTGGAGCCTGTAAGTGTCAGGAGGAGAAGGGCTGTATGATCTTTCTGATATTGAAGAGCATGTAGAGGAAACCAAGCCTTTACTTGAAGCCACCATCATATTTTCTTTCTGTCATCTCTGTAGATTTCCTTGTTTTGACCAGACAAGCTAAAACTGTTGGATCTGCCAACAACCTTCATACCACGCCATTTTCCAATATGTATTCTGAATGTGACAGCTAATCACTTCATCATGGTAGGCAAATGTAGAAAGCCTGCCATTTTCGCAACCCAATGTATGATTTATCTGTAATTTGCAAAATAAAACCTAAATCAGCAAGCCATAAATTGTTACTGCTGTGTGCTGTTTACAAGAGATTTGAATGATAGGATGGCATTATTGGAAACCTGATAAATGTCAATTTAAGAGTTTTTTCCCAAAGTGCAAGACAGATTGACACCATACCAGATACTTTATAGAGAGCTATAGTTTACTCAGATAAATAGTGTTTTCCACGAAAGTTACTGGATGGTTTTGTTATTGAGTCATTATTCTTTTCATACAGTGGTTTGGTAGCCAATTCATACAGAACCACAATTCTTTAGGCTTGCTTTGACCATACTATTCAACCTAGTGGAGATTAGGTTCAATTGTTTTGAGCAGCAGGAATAAAAAATCTTGAAGAAGAGATACTAAATCAAGATTCAACATAGCCACCACACACACACACACACACACACACACACAGTGCAGCATAATGCAATTCTCTTGTAAGAATTTTCTACAGAATTCATTTGAGAGAAAAAATATCATCTTTTTAATTACAGTTCCCAGATTTGCTCTGCTGTTGCTGACACAGTGTATTAGCCACCCTGATTATGTTTTAGAGACTCGTGGAAATTTCGGGTTTCATTGTGTTTGCAAAATGTTTCTCGGAGTGCACATTGTATGCTGACATGGCAGACGTTGAACTAATATAATGTTACTCTGATTAAGCTGATTAAAAGCTGTGTGTTTTGACACATATTGGAAAAGGCTAAGCTGTTGGAATAGGGGACAATAATGAAATAAAGCTTAAATTTGTTCCATGTCACACAATACCATGGTTCCTCCTAACAAGATTATGATGACATTAAGATTCCTTTCTCATCTAAATCTGGATTTCGTGAGACAATGTACAGACACATTTTAAGAGGCATCACCCGTAGTAAAGTGTTTAAGAAGATAGTTCACAGATCCAACTTTTGATAAAATGTAGGCTGTGACATTAACTCATATTTCATAGGCTTAGGGTTTTAAAGATCACCTTTTAAGGGACTGGTTCTTTCCCTAGAACTTGTCTTTAATAATTCCAGTAGCTGTCATTGGAGGAGCAACAGCACTGGCCATGGGTTTCTTTGACTTCCTCAGGTTGTTCCTGGAAATTTGGCACCAGGGTTAGCTAATCATGTGCTTCCTACAAAAATTATTTTTTATTAAGATGACAGGATAAAATTTACCTAAACCCTGTATTTGCTGGGCATATGCAAAGTGAGGAAAAAACACATTTATGTACCTACATACAGGGAAAATTAGCCCAAATTCAAATTTTTATAACTCATTCTTAACTTTATTCTGGTTTTCTTTTCTTCTTCTGATTAACCATTAACTTATATCATAGGTGGTACCCACCCAAGTTTTCTAGGGCTTTCTCTATAAAGGAGAGCAATTTATTTGTATTTAGTAACTATTTTTTTTTGCTCTTTTTCTGCCTATACTTTATTTATTCACTTATTTGAGACACGATCTCTGTCCCTCAGGCTAAAGTGCAGTGGCACGACCATAGCTTACTGCAGCCTGAAACTCCTGGCCTCAAGCAATCGTCCCACCTCAGCCTCCAAGTAGCTGGGACTATGGGCATGCACCACCATGTCTGGCTACTTTTTAGATTTTTTTGTAGAGACAATGTCTCACTATGTTGTCCAGGCTGGTCTCACACTCTTGGGCTCAAGAGATCCTCCCACCTTGGCCTCCCCAAATGTTGGGGTTACAGGCATGAACCACCATGTCTGGCCCGCCTTTCCTTTAAAAAATTATGGAACAATGAAAACACCAATACCTTTGCAAATCTGTAACATATGGTTCTCATGCCCTCCATGGATTCTTTCCACAGTGGACAAGCATTTCTTAGCACTCACTCTGTTCATTGCTCTTTCAAATGATATGGATAAACAACAGATTTTCATAAAGCACTTCAGAGCCCTTGAAGCACTTTGACAATGGTTGTCCTACTTTATCCTCGAAACGACCCCTTAAAGAAGGAAAAACAGATGCTATTATCTCCATATTTGAAAACAAAATATAATCAGACAGATTATACAGTTAGGCAAAGTTCTTACAGCCATGAGTGGGGTGGTTTGGTCCTTGGCCTTCTAGTTTGAAAACTTTTCTGAAACTACATATTCAAATCTTAGATTCATTTCTTTACTAAGCTTTACAGTTTTCAAATCTGTGGTTTTCAATCTTTGCATGTGCACTCTTGCACCCAACAACCTAAATGGATATAAACACTGCTATGGACTGAATTGTGTCCCTCAAAATTAATAATTTGGAACCCTAACCCCCAATATGAGTGTGTCTGAAGACAGGACCTTTGAGGAAATCCTAAAATGAAGTCATAAGAGTGGGCCCTCACTCAATAGATCTGGTGCTCTTATAAGAAGGGGAAGAGACACCAGCACTCTCTCTTTCTACCATGTTAGAATGTGGCTGCCTGAAGCCAGCAAGAGACGCTTTACCAGAACCTTCACCTTGCTAGACCTTGATCCTAAACTTCCTATCCTCCAGTACTGTGAGAAATGGAATTCTGTTGCTTAAGCCATGTAGTGTGTAGTGTCTTGTTAAGATAGCCTGAACAGATTCGTATAAACACAATAGTACTCTTACAAGAATTATCAACTAAGTTTTCTCACATGTGAAAATTATACATTCACAGGCATATATATGTATTCGTTTATTTTCACGCTGCTGATAGAGACATACCCGAGACTGGGCAATTTACAAAAAAAAGAGGTTTAACGGACTCACAGTTCCACATGGCTGGGAAGGCCTCACAATCATGATATAAGGTGAAAGGCACGTCTCACATGGTGACAGACAAGAGAAGAGAACGTGTGCAGGGAAACTCCCCTTTGTAAAACCATCAGATCTCATGAGACTTATTCACTATCGCAAGAACAGCACAGGAAAGACCTGCCCCCATGATCCAATTACCTCCCACCCTGTCCCTCCCACAAGTGGGAATTGTGGGAGGTACAATTCCAGATGAGATTTGAGTGGGGACACAACCAAATCATATCAATATGCATAAGTGTTTTCAGCTATGCTGAGTGAATAATGAATGGCTTTCCAAATATGTCCATGTCCTTAATCACCAGAGCCCATACCTGTGTCACCTCATATGGCAAAAGGGACTTTTCAGTTGTGATTAAGTTAAGGACTTTGAGAAGGGGAGATGATCTTGGATTATCTGCCTGTGTTCAAAATAATCATTAATGTCCTTTAAGAATCAGAATCAGAGAAGGAGATGGGACAAGGGAAGCAGAGGTTGGAGTGATGGAGGAGGAAGCCACAAGCTAAGGAAGGCAGGTGGCCTCTAGAAGCTGGAAAAGGCAAGAAAATGAATTCTCCCCAGGAGCCTTCAGAGGAGACACAACGTTGTCAAAATATCAGTTTTAGCCTTCCAAGACTGATTTTGGACTCCTAACGTGCAGAAATAATGTTTGCATTGTTTTAAGAAATTAAATTTGTGATTAATGGCAAAGGAACAGTAGGAAAGGAATACCTCATCCTAAAAGGGAATTCTAGGATTAGAATGATTAAACTAGGAAAAATTAAACTCATTTCAGAACCAACTTTTAAGGTTTGGGGATCAGTTGACAAAAAACATCATCCACAAAGAATCAGGCATCTAAAAGTTTTCAGTTATAATTTAAGAAAAAGAATTTTAAAACCCTGCTGAATGCATGTTCATATGTCTATTTATAAGTAACAATTTTAAGACTTTTAATGGCCACTTTAGCTAGCAAGAGAAGGAAATATTGCCATGTGTATTACATACTTTGAAGCAAAAAGCTTAATACTTGGAGAGGAATCAGAAGGACCTACACTATTCACTGGCATAAACAAAATATCTACTTTCTGCCTCTTCAGTCACAAAAAAAGGGCCTATCTCTTGCCGCTTCATGCAATTAAAGAAAGAAAGATGCGCCTGGGTATTTATTTTGGATATTCAGCACAATCTTTTCCTTTATGGCTATTTTAAAGTCAGCAGGAAGTCATCTGAAAGGAAAGGCTGTATTTTTAAAACTTCAGGTAATTTTCCCAAGCTTGGGAGGTTCACGCTAATAAAAAAAAAATGTCTTTTGAAAAAGAATATAGAGCTAGTTATACTTTTTATATGTTATGAAAGAAAAACAGTCCTTGGAGGACAAAGATCTCTAACCAAGCCTATCCTCAGAGCTGTGGGGAAGCACCAGGTCAGAGACTTTCAATTCTAAACGTTAAAGTCTGCATCTCTCCTTGTTTGGGCTACACCAGATCCTGGCTGCACATGTTTGCCATTCCTCCACCATTCCTCTGTTATCAGTCATGAATTCTCCACAGTCTCACAGCACTTTGCATGTATTTCAGTTATGACACTGAGCATGTCTCATGGTGTTCTATTATTTCCATCTTTATGTCCATGTGTACCCATTGTTTAACTCCCACTTATCAGTGAGAACACGAAATATTTGATTTTCTGTTTCTGCTTGAATTTGCTTAGGATTATGGCCTCCAGCTCCATTTATGTTGCTTCAAAGGACATGGTTTCATTCTTTTTTTATGGCTGTGTAGTATTCCATAGATTATATGTATCACATTTTCTTTATCCAATCAACCCTTGATGAGCAGTTAGATTGGTTCCCTGACTTTGCTACTGTGAATTGTGCTGCAATGAACATCCTAGTGCAAATGTATTTTTTATATAATGATTTGTTTTGCTTTGAGTAGATACCCAGTAGTGGGATTGTTGGGTTGGATGGTAGTCCTATTTTTAGTTGTTTGGGAAATCTCCATACTGATTTCTATTGAGGTTGAACTAATTTATATTCCCACCAATAGTGTATAACAGTGTAGTCACTTGTTCTGAGTGCATTTCCCCCTGTTGGTCTCTTAAACAATCAACAATTAAGAAACAAGGTCTGGGTCTGATCATTGACATGTTCCTTCCCCACTTTCTCATTTTTCTCTATTGCAAGCCTATCTACAGTGTTTAGTATGCAATAGGCATTCAATAGTGTTGGTCAATGTCTCCTCGTTCTTGCTCCATGCAGGTCTGTGTGGACCCCTGGCAATATTCATGGCACAGGGAGCTTATTCTCCCAATCATCCTCTGGGGACCTGGACACTCAAGCATGTATGACATGCTGTCTTTCTTCTGCACCAAGACCAAGGCTCTTACCGGGCACTCCATCCTGGTCCTGGGACTGCACTGGCCTCTCAGAACAATTCTATGACATCTACCTTCATTCTGTTGCTTAAAATTCTTCTCACTCTTGTGCCTTCCAATGAAATCACTTCACTAAACATGAAAACAAGACAAGACAAAACATAACAAAAAAAAGTGTTTTGGATAATACACACACATTCAGAGAAGACTGAGGAAGCAGGAAACATCTTTTCTTTTTCAATGCGCTTTTGTTTTGTTTTGTTTTGTTTTTGGAGTTGGAGTCTTACTCTGCCACCCAGGCTGGAGTGCAGTGGTGCGATTTCGGCTCACTGCAACCTCCACCGCCTGGGTTCAAGCGATTCTTCTGCCTCAGCCTCCCTAGTAGCTGGGACAACAGGCACCCACCACCATGCCTGGCTAATTTTTTTGTGTGTTTTTAGTAGAGATGGGGTTTTACCATGTTGGCCAGGCTGATCTTGAACTCCTGACCTCAGGTGATCCGCCTGCCTCAGCCTCCAAAAGTGCTGGGATTAGAGGCGTGAGTCACTTGGCTCAGGCCAAAGTGCATATTTTTAAAGTATACATTGTGGATTTCAATTTAAGTCAGAGTCTAAGGTGGGGTTTTGGGAAGCTGGAGGAGGGACATGTGGGAAGTCTCATCATTCCTCATTGCCTTAGCAGATGTTTTTTTTACCTCAGGCCTGGCCTGTAGAGAGCGATGCAATGGAATGCCAAGATTTAGCTGAGGGTAGGCTTGGGATGTGGCCCAGATGAAATGTGGGTGTGCTTGTGCTACTGAACTTTGCCTAGCAAGAATACTTGGGGCTGAGAAGAAATATGCTAGCAATTTTATGAGTTCAAATTTAGGAATTTAAAATCAAGCTTTACAAACATGTACTCCACTTAGAAGGGCACTTGTCATGAATACTGGCTGGGCCTTTCCAGGTGTTGAGAGAACCCACCACTTGTACAGTTACTTATTTCTTGAGGCACAAAGATTCTTCGGGTTGATTTTTAGTGTTGGTGCCCACACCACCTTTGCGATTTTCCACATTGGCAGTTGTACACGCCCAGTAATAAACATCTCCTTCACATCACCAATGTGCAGGTAGCAGGATGTTTCAAGTTTTAAACTTTTGAAAGAAGAGACCATTTCTAATATTTAATACGTTTTATTTTCTGGAGCAGTCTTACACAGCTTCAGGAGGCATGATGCTTATCAGTTGACTATTTACTCTCTTGCCTTTTAGGGCTTGGCAAATTCATGTTTCATTTATTAAACTTTATGAATGCATTTTAAAATACTTAAAAGTTACTAATTTGAAAGCACATCTTATTCATTTTAAAACTTGATAGAAGAAAGTCATTATTTTATTATTATTTTTGAGACAAGGTTTTGCTCTGTCGCCCAGGCTGGAGTGCAGTGGTGTGATCATGGCTTACTGCAGCCTCTACCTCCCTGGGCTCAGGTGATCCTCCCACCTCAGCTTCCTGAGTAGCTGAGACTACAGACATACACCACTATGCCTGGCAATTTTTGTAGTTTTTGTAGAGACAGGGTTTTGGCTTATTGCCCAAGCAATCTGCCTGCCTTGGCCTCCCAAAGTGTTGGGGTTACAGGCATGAGCCACCATGACTGGCAATCCATTATGTTTTTTTTTTTTTTTTTTTTTTTGGTGACAGAGTCTCGCTCTGTCGCCCAGGCTGGAGCAGTGGCGCCATCTCCACTCACTGCAAGCTCTGCCTCCCGGGTTCACGCCATTCTGCCTCAGCCTCCTGAGTAGCTGGGACTACAGGCACCCGCCACCATGCCCGGCTAATTTTTTTTGTATTTTTAGTAGAGACGGGCTTTCACCATGTTAGCCAGGATGGTCTCAATCTCCTGACCTCGTGATCCGCCCACCTCGGCCTCCTAAAGTGCTGGGATTACAGGTGTGAGCCACCGCGCCCGGCCCTTTATCTTTAGAATGGAAATCTTTATTGCAATCCAAGAGATACCATATTCATTTGTAATTACAATATAGATTAATCAATAGAAAGTCTTCTTTCACTAATTATAGTTCCTCACTAATCTGACTACTGTCTTTCTTTGAAGACCTTTAAAAATATAATAAGCACTTAAGTTCTTTTGACTTTCTCTATGGCTTAATTTCAAAGATTGTAGTCCCTTTCCATCAGCCCAGTATTATTTAAATGTTGGTTAAACATGCACATGTTCACCCCTTCCTAAAAAAGACCTAATACAGCAGAATCACTAAAGAGAGGACCCCCAAATATGCACATAAAACAATATCCCTGTGAAATAAAATTCTTCTGAACAACGTTTTATAAGTAAGGGGAGGGGCAATTTTATTAAGTTATACACATTATCTTATTATGTTTCTGACAATACTCCAAGGGCAACATACTGTCTGCTTTTTACAGATGAGTACACAGGACTAGGGAGAACATGATTTGTGCAATAGCGCCCAGCACACCTTTATGCACACAAGTTGCTGGTCGTTACTTGTTATTTCTGACTCCCTTGACCTTTTCCACCTTTTTCCAATTCTGTGATGATCTTTTTGACATGCCAGCTTTGCTAAGCTATGGTGTCCAGTTATTTAAACTAACGTAGGCATTGTCATATGTAATTAAAGTCCATAATCAGTTGACTTTAAGTAAGGCAGATTATCCCATTAACCTTGTGGTCCTTGTTTATTCTGGGGAAAGGCTTTCAAAGCAGGGCTGATGCTTAAAAACATGTAGAGAAGAAGAAACTCTGCCTCTGGGGAGCAGCCTCAGTCTATGTGGTGAGTTTCAGGCTGTACTTCCTGCTAGCTTGCCCTGTGGGATTTGGACCTGCTTCTCTCTCTCTCTCTTTCTCTCTCTCTCTCTCTCAAATAAATAGACAGCTACCTGAAATAGTTCTAGATAGATGGATAGATGAATAGATGTATGGATGAATAGATGGATAGATAGATGATAGGTAGAATAGATCTAGATAGATAGATGGATAGTTGAACAGATGTATGGAATGTATAGGTGAACAGAAAGATAGCTGGACTAGATATAAATAGATGGATGGATAGATGAATAGATAGATGAATAGATAGATGGATAGATAGATGATAGGTGGAATAGATCTAGATAGATGGATAGATGAATATATGTATGGATGGACAGAAAGATAGATAGCTGGAATAGATATAGATAGATGAATAGACAGACAGATTGAATAGATCTAGGTAGATAGATGAATAGATGAATAGGTAGATGGATGGACGGAAAGATAGCTGGAAGAGATACAGATGGATGGATGAATGAGTGGAGAGATGGATAGATAAATGGATGGAATAGATCAAGATAGATAGATGGTGATATGGTTAGGTTTTGTGTCAACCCCAATTCTCATCTTGAATTGTAATCACCATAATTCCCACATGTCAAGGGAGAGACTAGGTGGAGGTAATTGTATCATTGGGTTGGTTTCCCCCATGCTGTTCTCATGATAGTGAGTTCTCATGAGATCTAATGGTTTTATAAGGGCCTCTTCCCCCTTCCCTGGGCATTTCTCCTTCCTGCCACCTTGTGAAGAAGGTGCCTTGCTTCCCTTTCACCTTCCGCCATGATTATAAGTTTCCTGAAGCCTCCCCAGCCATGTGGAACTGTGAGTCAATTAAACCTCTTTTTTTTTTTTTTTTTAAATAAATTACCCAGTCTCGGGCAGTTCTTTATAGCAGTGTGAAAATGGACTAATGCACATGGATAGATGAATACGTGGATGGATGGATAGATGGATGGATGGATGGATGGATGGAATAAACACATATACAGACAGATGATAGCTCTCTAGCTTTTTCTCTCTTGCTTCCTCTAGAAAGATAAATAGATTTCATATATTTTTATCAATCATACATGTATAAAGAGGATATATATGTGTATATCCATCTGTATCCATATCTGCATTTATATCTATAGCTTTAGCTATCTTTGTAGTTCTGCTTCCCTGCCTGCATCATGTTTTACACAGATATGATATTGTGTGGAAAATCTGGGCAACATTGACACTGTTAATGTTCATAAAATGACTCCAGGGACCAGGTGCGGTGGCTCACGCCTGTAATCCCAGCACTTTGGGAGGCTGAGGCGAGTGGATCACTTGAGGCCAGGAGTTTGAGACCAGACTGGCCAACATGGTAAAACCACGTCTCTACAGAAAATACAAAAATTAGCCGGGAGTGGGGGCACGTGCCTGTAATCCCAGCTACTGGGGAGGCTGAGGCGGAAGATTCACTTTAACCCAGGAGGCAGAGGTTGCAGTGAGCCGAGATCATGCCACTACACTCCAGCCTGGGCGACAGTGACTCTGTCTCTAAAACAAACAAACAAAAAAATATGACAGCAGGAAAGTGATGATTTCACTACGGAATCATTGAGAACTCTAAACAACCAGCACGTCATCTTAAGGAGATGACTCATTAAATTTCCTCTTGGTATGTAACTGCAGCTGGTTGGTACCCATGAAGTCAGGTGTTGGCAGCTACCTTTTGGCTTTGATTTATGGAAAGAAAATGTGGTTGCTTTCTTGGGGTCTTTTATAAACAAATACAGAGAAAAGCTGCTCCCTGTGCAGGGAAACCAGCCTCTTGATTCTGTGTGAAGTGCGTAATCCTGAAAAGGAAAATGAATGAGCCTTGGAGATGCTCTTCAAGAGACACGAGGGAAAATAGAGAACTAAAGGGAGATGTGAAACTACTAATTTAGGAAATAAGAGAACTTCAAATACCTTGTAGGTTAGTGAAGGTGAGACAATCTTACAGTCATGCAGTCAAATGCTATTATTTTATAGTCAAAAGTGCTATGACAAGGGTTTATTTAAGTGGATTCAGCACTCCTGTAGCAGTACTACAGTAAAAATCTAGGCATTATGATATCCATTCCAATGGCATGTCTACTAAACTGCATTGCTTCTAGTAATTTGTTTGCTATTTGGTGTCCATGGTATCAGTGTTTTGGAAGGTGAGGTGAGGAATGTGATCTTTAAGGCCCAATACCGTAGAATGGGCTGTAATTCAACTAGAGAAACTTGGAGTCAGCGTATTTTAATCGTCTTTAACTCAGACACTTGCATTGCTGAAGTTAAGTGCCCTTGATATCAGGAATATTGATGTTTTTATAGAATCAGAGAGCTGTGAACTAAGGGAGGCAGAAATGAAGTTATGTAGAATTTGAACTGAGGCTGCAGAATGCAAAATGCCTCCTAACACTAAAATTGCCATTTGGACCTATGCTTCAAAATTTTTAGCTCATCCTCCTGCAATTCCTACCCCTCACTTCCCAAAGATGCTCTCTTCTTTCCTTAATACCTGAATGTATCCTCATGTTTTTCTATCATACACAGTCATGTGTTGCTTAGCAATAGTGAGAGGTTCTGAGAAATGTGTCCTTAGATGATTTTGTCATCATGCGAACATCACAGAGTGGACTTACACAAACTTAGATGGTATAGCCCACTATATACCTGGACTATACGGTATAACCTATTGCTCCTAGGCTACAAACCTGAACAGCCTGATCCTGTAATACATATTGTAGGCAATTGTAACCCAATGATAAGAAGTTGGGTATCTAAATACGGAAAAGGCACAGTACAGTAAAAATACAGTATTATAATCTCATGGGAGCACTGTCGTATATGCAGTCTGTTGTTGACATGTTGTTAGAGCAAGACTATATATATATATACACACACATATATTATATATATGTATAAAGCTGCTGTGAACATATTTGTACAAGTCTTTTGTGTATATATGCACTCATTTCTCTTAGGTCTATATCTAGGAGTTTAATTTCAATGTAAATATCCATTCAAAGGAAAATGGATGAACACAGTATGGCATGCTCATAGAATGGAGTGTACACATGTTGGTACCAACAAACAAAAAGCACATATGACAGACAGAAGCACAAATATGACTGAATCTCCAAAACGTCATGTTGAGAAAAAGAGCCTGTTCTTGTAGCCCATGAGGGTAAAGAGCCCTGGGTGGAAAGTACGTCTAGAGGGCAGATGGAAGTTCTCTAGCACTCCAGCCTTGCCTGCAGAAGAAAGATCTTTAGGAAAAAGAGATGAAAGATGTCAGATTCCTTATGGAAGGGCAAAATAGTGACGCCAGGCTGTGAAATATGATGGAACATAAATTGGTCAGCTTGTCTGTGGTGACTGTGTCTTTTTTCCCCCTGCTCTTCATGATTTAAAATGAAGCCTAGTTAGCATTTTAACCTAAGGGTTGGTTTTTCCAAAGGAGGAGCAAACCACAATTTTTCAATTTAGTTTTGATAAGTCTAGAAGCCAGATTTCAGCTTTCACGGTTATAAAGGAAAGCAACAAAGGAGAGTTATGATTCCATTTTGATGGTTTATCTGGTAGCTGAGACAACTGCTGGTGGCTTCTACTCAATCCAGGCACAACATTCTATGTCTGGGTGTTTGCAATCAAGAAAGGAAAACCCTGGAGATTATGACTTTTCCTTGGTATGATCAGGTACTTTGTATTCAATTTCTCTCTGCAGGAATGCATAGACTTTTTCAACCTTCCTTTACCCTGCTATGCTTTATTTCCTGGACCCTAAAGATTATACCTGTCCTCTCTGCCTGCCTTCCCTCCTTGGAATATTACAAATGCTTTCTTCCGCTATTTTTCTGCCTTTTTCATATGGTTTCTTTAAGTAATTAAAAAAATTTTTTGAGATAATTTTAGTTTTACACGTAGGTGTAAGAAATAATACAGAGAGATCTCAAGTATCCTTCATCCAGTTTTCCCCAAGATAACCTCTTGAAGAAAGAACTACAGTACAATGTCACAACCAGGAAGCTGACATCCGCCAACCTCATTCACATTTCCCTGGTTTTTCATGCCCTCATCGGTGTGTTAGTGTATATGTTTGTGTGTACTTCAGTGCAATTTTATCATACGCATAACCCTTTCTCTGTAAAATTTTGATTCAAGTTTATATTGACACAACTTTCTAAAAATTCACTACTTTGAACTAGAGGTAAGTTTTTTAACACTCACCTTTTAAGTCCCTAAAAATTCAATGTGTCAAAATTTGCCCAAACTCCTCGGGAGCCTAATTACTGTTGGCACTCAGCTCAGATCATTTTTAGGACAGGTGTGAGTCTTTTAAGATGCTGAAATTCCTTTCAATTAACCAGCAGTCAATATCTCGTTGAGAGGGAATCTCTGGAAAGGTGCACAGTCACCGGAATTTGGAGTCATAGGACTCACTATGACTCCTCACACCTAAATGTCTCAAGCATCTCCCATAGTGATCTATACTTTTCTATTTTTTAATTATTTAATTATGTCACAGTCCAATTTTGGACCTTGAAATAACAAAATATAAAGGCCAATAAATTTTTTAACTGGGGGCAAATGTGAATGAGAAGGTGGTGAAGAGTATTTCACACTATTTGATTTCATTTTGTTTCAAAACTCCAAATCAGAATGGGGACCATTCAAGCAACAAAAAATATTTAAAGAGACAGTATCAGATTGCATTCAGAGTGCAGAATAAATTCTGTTAAGCAAAAGGAATGCATGCACGCACACACACACACATACTAACACACATAAGTACACACACACATACACACACATAAGTATCCACACATGACTATACACACATACACACAAGCACACACATGTAAGATTCTATTTGCCTGCTCAGCAGGAAATTTCCTGAAAATGACATAGGAATAAAAAAGAATGACCTAAGAAACATCCCCCACGTTAAGGCAGTCTTCGGTTGTAATAAATTGCATGAAAAAGATGGACAGACATTTGTAGGGCGTAGGTGATGGCTTCCTCTCTAGTCGAGAGACTAATATTCTCCTGCAGACAAAGGGTGGCTCCATAGTAATTTTCCTTCCTAATGAGAGGTGAGAAGCAAAATCACAGCCACATACTTTGGAGCCTGGAAACAGAACCACATCCTACCAGGGTCTCGTGCCCAGAGGAAGTTATACATAATGTTGAGTATTAGCAACACTTCTCTGGTGGTTTCATGTTTAAGACAAGCCATGTTAACCACTTCCTGGTGAAATAGTGTGAATTGCATTCTGAGGCAGCTCAAGGTCGAGCCAAAAGATGTTGGCAGCCTGTTCCTGCCTACCTCCACCCTACGTAGATTCCTAAATCAACATGGTATGCTCATGTCCAGGTAAACAAAGCGATCCTGTCTTCTGTGTTGTAGATGAGAAAGGTGGGAGGTAGGTTGGCTTGCTGTCCAATAAACAGAAAAAAGGAAGAGCAGATACTCTCTTTATAGAAAAGTTTCATAGTCATAAGATAATTATTAAAGAAAGTACAGAAACTATACAAGCCAGGCTTATGCTTTAATGGTTTAAATGGAACTATAGCGACCAAGGAGTCCATATTTCTAGGAGAAACTCCTCTAGTGAAGAAAAATAAAGTGTTGACAGAACAGAATCAATAATAACCTTTAGGCTTTAATACAACATATATTGGACTTATTCCAACTATGTCCCCTGGGCTCCCCCATCTACCCTGTGAATCAATCCTCCTTGTTTGATCAAGATTCCAGCTCCCTTGCTCAGGCTGTTTAGAGAAATAACAGTTCAGATATTCCGTACCTCAGCTTTAACCAAGGGGAAAGATCATTCTGCACTGCCCTTTCTTCCAGCAGCCAAACTAGCATTTCACAACCTTTTCTTAACACACACAAGAAGCAGAAAACTTCCTGCCAAATAAAAGGCTTGGATTTGCTTGGCTAATTACATTTTGAGCTGGAAGGTAGATGATCTTTATTCTGAAGCTCTCAATAGCAGGCACAAACCTCCTTTTCTCTGAGTCTGGCTTTCCTCCTTTGGAAGCAGGGATATACTTTCTACCTACCTCACAGGTGAATTGTGAGTTTTGAGTGAGATTTTTGGGAGCCAAAATGTCAACCTAGAAAGCTCTATCCAAACAGAACAGGAAAATTCTTATTTTCTTTGGCGTGACCCTTGGAACTTGCAAAAGGTGATTAATAAAAATGTATAAAGCTGTGGCCTGTAATTTAAGAATGTCAACAACCGCCAGCAATTTTTGTTATTGTGATCCAAATGGCAGGCAGCAACAATAAGCAAGTTTTCCTTCTGTGTCAGAGCTTGCAGTCTCAGTTTACGTGCACAGCACTGCCAGCTCCAAGCGTGTGTTATCAGGAGACTCAGGAAACTTGGGCACATTCTTCGGTGTCTTCTTGGCACAGAGCTTGGAATAGTTTCACCTCTTAATCTGGATTCCCTTTCAGTTCAGCAAACACAGCCAGCAACTTCAATAGAGACTTTGCCTGGTTCTAAGACTCTGCAGATCACGTGGGGCTGCACAAATCACTGGGTGGAAATCAAGTTAAATCAAGATACACATTGTTGTACACTGTAGGCTGGCAGACTGAAAATGAGAGTTTTCAAACAAGAACCTGGGTCTTTTCTTTCCTAAATAATATTTGTTTCAGAGGCTACCTTTTAGGTTATGTTTAAGAAAGGGGTTTCTGAATAGGAAAACCCTCATCTTGAAAATTTCCCAGGAGGGACTCGACCATGAGTCTGTGATCTTGAGAGAAATGCCTCGGAGTATGTTTCCTGTCATCTTGGGACTTTTCTGGCCAAATGCCAGCCACCTCCTTTCTTAGAGAATGCCTCTTTTGGGGCCATAGAAAGAGAGTGAGTAGTAGGTGGTTTTGCTATTAAGCCAGGGGGAAAAAAAGGGGGTGTTTTAAGGATAACGTTAGCTAATAGTTTATTTCAAAGGTTTAAGGGAAGAAGTGTTTGCGGTGCTGAAAGTAAATCCTCTTTACACCTTGACAAACGTACACAGTTTCCTATTCCCGGAAGATGGCTTAGAAAATGGAAATATTCACTGATATGAATAAAAGTTTGTCTGTGTAAAATTAAAGGAAAAAAAAAAGAGAAAGAAAACCAAGTCCTGGATAGGTTAGTTTTCTGCAAATAAATTCAATGTTTAGAACAGAAACACATTATGAATGGAGGACACATCTTCCTTCCCTTCCCCTGGGACACAATCTCTTCTTGAATGCCAGCCTCAGGACAGATGAGGGTCTATTTGGGGTCTTCTGACTTCATTCAATCCTTGAACATTCCTGAGAAGATAGGCTAAATCATTACAAGCTGTAGTGGAGGCCAAGAAGGCTATCTAGGCAATAAAGGGTATGACTATCACAAAGCCCCTGAGACTTACACTGTGCACGCAGGCTAAAAAAATTCTAACTATTTTGAAAGTAATGGAATGTTTTTCAGTGTGAACAGTAGTCTCAGTCTGGGATATTTTTAAGTAATTTATTTTTCCTTTATTTTTCTCAGCTACCGTCTTGAAAGGTAGCTTTGCTTGTATTTGTTCAGCTCAGACTTTTAGGTTAAGAGCTTTGTTCATACGCTGATGCAGGGCTTGGAAGAAAAAAAATTTTTTTTTTCTGTAAAGTTGTAGATAGTAAATAGTTTAGGCTTTGCAGGCCTCAGGGTCTCTGATGTCAGTACTCAACTCTGTCTTTGTAGTGTGGAAACAGACATAGACAACATAAAAACTAATGTGGCTGTGTTCCAATAAAACTTTATTTATAAAAACAGGTACTAGGCCAGATCGACCCACAGACCATTTTTTTTTTTTGCTGTCAGTTTGCTGACCCCTCTAGAAGCTGATGTAGTCCAGATGTGCAGAGCCTGGGGTCAGTAACTTTGGGGTAATAGCTTAAAGCAGGAGTTAGCAAACTACAGATGGTGGGCCATATCTGTCCTGCTGACCAAGTCTTAGCAGTTTATCCAGTGAAATGTTATACAACAAGCAGAGTAAATGAACTACAGTGAACTATATCAACACCTAACAATATGTTAGAAACTTGACACTAACTGAAAAAATAAAGCTACTACAATATCACTTTTCGTAAAGCATGGAAGCAAATAAAATTGATGTGCTTTGTTGTTACCGTACATTAGTCTTGCCTGTTGTAATTAAAAAGAAATGAAAACATGTAGTTTTTTCTCTTTTTCATCTGGTTTCTTTTCCTTAAAGTCATAATTTTGAGATATATCCATACTGTTGCATGTAATAATAGTTTCATTTTTATTGCTGAGTATTAGTCTATCAATACACCACAATTTGTTAATCTATTCTCCTGTTGTTCGACATCGTTGTTGCTTCTAGTTTGGGACTTTCATTAATAAAGTTGCTAGGAACTTTTGTGTAAACATTGCTTTATGGACATAAGTTATCATTTCTTTGGGATAAATCCTATAAGCGAAATTGCTGTGTAGTACTCCAGGTGGTACATTTGACTTTTAAAAAGAAAATGCTAAATTGTTTTGCAAAGTGGTTGTGCCATTTTCATCCCCCCACAGCTATGTGAGCATTCCAGTTGCTCCATATCTTCATCAACACTTGGTATGATCAGTCTTTTCCATTTTCATCATCTTGCTCAGTGCGTATTGATGTTTTGCTGTGGTTTTAATTTGCATTTTTCTGATGATTAATAATAATGAGAATTCTCTGTCAATAGTTGCCTTGAGATATAGAGGAATGGCAGCCATTAAGTCTAAAGGGGGATTAAATAACATTTTAGGGTGATGAAAATATTCTCTATCTTATGATGGTGATTGTTATATGAGTACAAAATCAAGAAAAAAAGATGCCCATAACTGTTCATAAAATAACCTCAACAAAACAAATATAAATATGCTAAGTTGATTTGAAAACCCCACCAAACAAAACATATTTAGGGACAAATATGCACGTAATAAAATGATATATATAATAAAAAGTTATATTTATTTACTTAAAATCAAGAGAATGAAGAGCACAAATTTCAGAGTAGTGGTTGTTTCTGGAAAGAGAAAAAGTGATAAGATAAAAGAAGGCAGGAGAGAAAAGATTTCTTATCCATCAAAGGGTTTCTGATGGAAACACCTATCATAAAAGAGAGACTAGCAAGAGAAAAGCACACTAATTTATTTAATATAAGCTTATTTATTTATTTATTTATTTTTATTATACTTTAAGTTTTAGGGTACATGTGCACAATGTGCAGGCTTGTTACACATGCATACATGTGCCATGTTGGTGTGCTGCACCCATTAACTCGTCATTTAGCATTAGGTATATCTCCTAAAGCTATCCCTCCCCCCTCCCCCCTCCCCCCACCCCACAACAGGCCCCAGTGTGTGATGTTCTCCTTCCTGTGTCCATGTGTTCTCATTGTTCAATTCCCACCTATGAGTGAGAGCATGCAGTGTTTTGTTTTTTTGTCCTTGCGATAGTTTGCTGAGAATGATGGTTTCCAGCTTCATCCATGTCCCTACAAAGGACATGAACTCATCATTTTTTATGTCTGCATAGTACTCCATGGTGTATATGTGCCACATTTTCTTAATCCAGTCTATCATTGTTGGATATTTGGGTTGGTTCCAAGTCTTTGCTATTGTGAATAGTGCCGCAATAAACATACGTGTGCATGTGTCTTTATAGCAGCATGATTTCTAATCCTTTGGGTATATACCCAGTAATGGGATGGCTGGGTCAAATGGTATTTCTAGTTCTAGATCCCTGAGGAATCGCCACACTGACTTCCACAATGGTTGAACTAGTTTACAGTTCAATATAAGCTTTATGTCACATGGGGGCCTTCATAAATGAAGGCTCAAAGAAACAGGAACACTGTATTTTTATGGGAAGTCATAGAAGAGTATAATCAGAGGATACAAAGGTTTGGGCTAATGGTGATAAACTGGGGGCAACTCAGCAAGTCCTATTTATTCAGACTCTTGGCCTCTCTGTGTCTTGAAGGATACGGATGTTCCTTTTCTCCAGATATCGGGAGGATATCTCTGAAATGAAGGTCTTATGACCTATGTCAGAGAAGGGTCAGAGACTTCTTTTATGAGCTGCATCAGGGCAGAAGGGTGAAAGGAAGGTGACCTTCCTGCTTCCTGCTTCTGCTGTTTCCACAAATGCCCAGGTGCCTATATTGGGGTAGCATGCCCTAAACCCCGTTACAAAGGAGTATAGAGATATATTTAGCTTCATAGGTATTTGGAGGGTCCATGGGGTTACTTTTATTATGTTTCATAATTTATGCATACATACGTTATTTGGATACATAAAACAGTACATAATAAATTCTACTTATAAAAACATGCTCTTAGTGCTTGGGTTAGAATCTCATACATGGGCAAATTCCAAGTCACTTAAAAAAAATCCCACATCTTTTCAACGTGGGATACATTGTGGTGGTCTGTAATCTCAGGGTCTGGTCTGATAGGACAAGACTGTTCAGAGAAAACGTTATATGATTTTGAGGACATACTAAGGACATACTAAGAAGTTTTCAGGGGAAGTCAATAATTTATTTAAAACAGAAGGTGGTGGTCACATAATCTGATTTATGTTTTAAAAGATCACTAGGGCTGCTAAACAGTGACTGACTGAAGTACAATCAGAAACTTTTAGGGATCTACTGTAGTTTGCACTTGGGGTGAATGGTAGAGACGAAGTTGAATAGAAGGAGGTGGATTTGAGAAGATATTCTAGAATTAAAGTTGATGGAATTTGCTGAGGCTAGGAAATAATTTTAAAATACCTCTCATGCTATATGCCTTATCTTCCCCTATCAAGCTTTACAAAATGCTTAACTTCCTTTAAAACCTACTGGCTAGGCTTCTAGGTCATTCTATGAATTCACAACAGTCATTTCTGTCTTATGTTGTTATGAGATTTAGGGTTCAGATTTGACAGCTAAGCGACAAAAATAATGACCAGGAACCAGACAATATTTTATTTTGGACATTAATTTTATATTTGTCTTAGAACAGTAGCAGGGAACATATGACATTTTGGAAAACCCATTCATTTAGGGCGTCCTTGTGCCGTCTTCTCTGAAGGAATGTGAGTGATGAGAAACTTCTATCAGTCGAAAATAATTCATTCAGAACTTTCTCTATAAAGACCACAATGCTTGGCTCAAAAGGAGGAGAATAATACTAAAATATGAGCTTTGCATATTGTAGAATTCCATCTAGTTATAAAAAATGTATTTTTTCCCAAAAACTTTATTTGCCTAACAAAGTGGTTTTGAATCAAGGGTCAAATTATTACAAGAAAAAGAAGTTTCTCAAAGTCCACACCCTGCCATAACATTTCCATTTTTCCTTCCAAAGTCAATCATATCATCAGGAATTTCCATCCACAGATTTTGGGAGCATGCACATTTTGGTCTCCACCTAAGACTGTCATTTATTGAGTTCTATTACTCCAGTCATCTCTTCCAGATGTTCAAGTGAATCTTTCAAACTTGAACTTTCAGTTCCCCAATCTTTAGTCCATTCTATTCTCTCCGACCTTGGCTTAGTGACCTATGTCTGAGGACTTTTTGGATGAAATCTGGAACTTTCTAAGGAAGTTGGCACTTTTTATTTTGTAAATGAGGACCTTACAATTTTTTTTTTCTTACCAGACCCCTTCAGTTTTAAAGAAGGCACTGTGCCAAGGGAGTGAACACAGCACAAACGTCTATGCTTAAGCTGAGTTTGAAGTTCCGGCCCAGTGACTCTTACGCCATGAGTAAAGAGAAGGTAAGTGTGTAAATTGAAATAAATCCCACTTCCTGTCCTCCTAAGTACATGCATTTATGGTCATGGTTACTAGTTATAAAGCTCACTGGGAATTTGAAAGTAGCCAATTTGATAATAAACTAAGTGAATAGGGATAAAGTTTCACTGATTGTAGTTTTGTGAAATGCAATGGTAGTATATGATTCTGTTTGGATTTTTTGTTCATCAGTTGCTAATGCTGAATGGAAGTGTGTTAAGAAATGTACATTTCAACCCCAGTATATTATAAGAAGCAAACAGAGGACAGGCAAAGTGCAATTTTCTTTATTCATGCTTGCCTTTAACATGCTGGTGGTTAATTGAAAAAGCACACAGTGAAGAAAAACATTTCACAAAATTACAAATATTCTAGGAAGCATCAGGAGGGACTGGGAGAGGTCAGTTGGCTCAATCTCTGCCTTACAACAAATATCAAGAATGCAATGACCTTGAATCTTAAGATTCGTTAAGAATTCTACCTTTCTCTCAGTAACTTCTGCTCTTTGTAGGAAAGATATTCCAAATGCCATGAAATCAAACAATTCTTACAATTTGAAATGATTTATTCAACTTTTTATTATATTTCCTTGGAAGGTTGTTTCAAACTGGGGATTTAGGAGATATATAGGATATTCATCTATCCAACTATCCATCCATCTGTCTTTCTATCTATCCTCCTCTCTCTGTGTATCTACCTACCTATCTACATACCTGTTTATTGATATTGGCTAAAACTGCCTAATGCCAAAGTTGTAACAGACTAAAAATTGACAGACATATTCAATCTTCTTGACAAAATTTAGATCTGAAAAATATTGACAAAGGAAATTGAACCCAGTAGAAACAGTTGACACAAATGAACATCCAAAAAATTAGAATTAATAATTGATCAGAGGATACAAAGTAGCAAAATACGGCGTGAACATGTCTACAATTTAATGTACAACATTAGATTCTATAATTATGGGTAAAAAATTGTGCTGTATTTAGGATTCATGCTAAACGAACAGATTTTAGCTGCTCTTGCCATGGGATAGTTGGGGAATGGGTATCTGTGTGAGATGATGAATCTGTTAATTCGTTTCACTATAGTAACCTTTTTACTATCTCATAACATTGTGCTGTATACCTTAGTATACACAATAATATTTGCTTAAAAAGTAAAAATAATAATTTGGAAAATTTGATATGTCTTAAATAATCATTGAAATAAAAATGAAAAGTAAACAATGGAACCAGTTTAATCATATTGTATAGAAAATTGATCAAGGGATTCCATTGCATGTTGGATATGCACCAGAAAATAGTCTAAGAATTGTAGTACAGTTTCTCTGTACAGCTTTTCTAAAAAATGCTTTGTTGGTAAAAAGCCATAAATATTAGTATAGTTCTGATTAAAATGACATAAATTGAAGTTGTCCTTGAGGGAACAGTGATACCCTCAAAACAAAAGTGTAAAAACACCTTCAACTAGATAGGTCTGATATGCAGTGGTCAAAATAGGTACTATGATACTGTGTTCCTCTCGACTCTGGAGCTGTGGAAGCTGGGTATAGTCAACAGACAAACGAACTCACCCTTCCTTGTATTTGTGAATAAGCTAGATGTCAAGGAGGCAGCAGAGAGAAGTGTTTCAAATGATGTTAAAACAAACAAAGAAGCAAAAAGACTGGCTGGACACAGTAACTCAGACTTGTAATCCCAGTGCTTTGGGAAGCCAAGGTGGCAGGAACTTGAGCCCAGGAGTTCAAGGCTGCAGTGAGCTATGATCTTACCACTGCACTCCAGCCTGGGTGACAAAGTGAGACACTGAATAAAAAGAAAAGACTGATTTATGAAAGTAAATATATACTTAAAATGTGCACTTGCGTGAATAAAACTGAAAGATGAAAACCCAAACCTTAAAAATATATTTCCAACATGTCAGATGGGAAATAGCCAGTGAAAGGACATTCAATATCCACTTTTCCAGAGCTTTACTGTGTTTTCAGGAGTAATTTTTCTGCCTAGAGTTCAACAGATGTTAAGAATAGTGACATTATAAAGTTTGACTTGATGGCCAAAAATTGGCAATTCAGGATAATGTTGTCTAAAGAGCAACATAAATTATTTCCTTATTATTTGGTTGGTGGGTATCATTTTCAGCAGGATAGGTTTTAAAATCCACAATGGGACCTTCATATAACAATGATGCCAATACATATTAGTTAAATTACCTTGTATGCATATTTTATACTGATGGGATATAAGCTGTTTGCTTGATGATGAAAATAAAGCACCTGAATATGTAAAGTTGAGTAGATTTCACCTGCTGGGAAATATATTCTTAGTGTTAAAAATGCAGCATCACACGGAGCTGGAAAGTCTTCTCGTATCCCATAGGGTAATAAAATTGAGTAGGAGAGAGTTTCAATTATTCCCCTAATAAGCAAATAAAGCAGCCACTTAAAAGTTAGTATGTTTTCAGTACTGAGACAGTTCTGTGTTAAATTCTGCCTTCCAGTCTCTGAAAATGTATGTAACCTTTTACTATCGTAAATGAGATTTTCTTTAATGTAAGTTTTATGATGAGCAAGTTGGGTGAATGTAATTTTCCATAGTAAAAGTGAAAAACACAAATTTCATTAATGAATAGCATCAACAAAATGCCCTTCCAAATGAGGAAACAAAAAACAACAGATGCTTGCCAAAGAGCTGTAACAGAAACAAAGGCAAACGGAGAAAACTTTGGATATAAAATTAAAGAGGGGCAAGTGTTCACAGTCCTTCCTTGAAGTGGTGGGGGTATGCATATTTCTGAGGAAACCCTGTCCAGCAAAAACCATAATTTTGAGTATTACAGTTGTGTCTACATGACCACATAAACTTTCCCAGTGGCTACCTTATAAATGGTGCCAAAGATTAATCTGACTTCAAAGGTACAGAACAACTATGTCATGTGTTTGAAGTCAAGAAGACAATGAATATATTCATTTCTACAAAGTAGTCATTTAAGTTAAGCTGTTACTTTTTCTTCTTGCTGCCATCCAGTGATTTCAAAATGTTCAACCGCCTAGCAAGAATGTGATTCCAATTCCAATGCTGTGGATTAGGATTGTATATTATGTTTATGCAAAGTTATGGCCAATGAAAGATTTCCTTGAAAGGTTGTTTCAAACTGGGGATTTAGGAGATTTAGGAGATATAGGAGATATATAGGGAATATTTATAGGCAGAAGCCTAACTTTTTTTTATTTATTTATTTATGTTTTTTGAGACAGAGTCTCAGTCTGTTGCCCAGGGTGGAGTGCAGTGGCATGATCTCGGCTCACTGCAACCTCTGCCTTTCAGGTTCAAGCGATTCTCATGCCTCAGCCTCCTGAGTAGCTGGGATTACAGGCGCCCGCCACCACGCCCAGCTAATTTTTGTATTTTTCGTAGAGATGGGGTTTCACTATGTTGGTCAGGCTGGTCTCGAACTCCTGACTTCAGGTGATCTGCCCATCTCGGCCTCCCAAAATTCTGAGATTACAGGCTTGAGCCACTGTGTCCGGCCAGCTACATCTTTTACATCTTCCCCAGTTTCATAAACGTAAAATACAAAAGGGAGTATCCATTTTGAGAGACAGTATTTTCTAATATTTGTAAAACAGAAGCAAAAGATATAGGTGGATTGAGATCTTTTTGTTTGTTTTCTGTTTTGTTTTGTTTTTTGAGACAGGGTCTCACTCTGTTCCATGGGCTGGAATGCAGTGGTAAGACCATCACTCACTGCAGCCTTGACCTGTGCTCAAGTGATCCTCCTGCCTCAGCCTCCTGAGTAGCTGAGATGACAGACATGTGCCACCACACCTGGCTAATTTTTTAACTTTTTGTAGAGATGGGGTCTCACCATATTGCCTAGGCTGGTCTCAACCTCCTGGGCTCAAGCTATCCTCCCACCTTGGCCTCCCAATGTGTGAATTTTTAAAATATTGAAACTTCACAAAGTCCACACAAGAATAAGACTGCCAAACTGATATATTATTTATTTATTTAAAAAAAAAGCTATGGTTTGTCTTTGTATTGCTTTGTCTATATGTCACACCAGTTTTAAAAATGTAAAAGAACTTGATCCTTTGAGGTGTTTGATCTGGAAACACTTGTCCCTCTTGTCTGGAAACAAGCCACTCTCTAATAGAGAAACATGGAAGCGGACACATACTGTCATTAGTTTTGGCGACACAGACCATTTTGTGGTGCACTGAGAGAGGGAACTACACAACAGTGTGACTAATAGGAGGCCAAGTTCACTGGGGATGTCTTGAAGACAAGCTACCCCAGTTTATAAACATATCTTAACAGATCACCTACATGTAAAAACCTCTTATTTCTTCTCACAGATATCCAAATTTTTATTTTTTTCTTCTAATATAAAGATACAACATTTCTGGATAAAATAAGGCATGGTTTTAAGGCTTGTGGAAACAAGAAACGTTTTAAGCTCAACTGAAAGTTCAAACTGTCTTTGAAATACGTTTGATTCAGCCAACTCTGAGGTACATTGTGCCAAGGTCAAAATACCTTTTACTTTAAAATCTAGAGAACGTTTACAAATTTAAGTCATATGGCATTGTTCATTCTTTTATTCAACTTATTAAATATTTCTTTTATAAGCTACTTAATGTCCAAAAGTTGTTCCTGCCTCATTTCTTAGGGACAGGAAGCCATGTTTACCAGGAGTATATTAAGTTATATGTCTGCCGTTTGGAGTATGGTTTACATTTTCTACCTGCTTGGAAAATATGATGTTGGTTCAACATTTTAAAAATTTAATTTTGCTTCCTTTGAAGACTCTTCCTAAATACCTAGATGTCTGTTCATTAGTTATAACATAAGTAAAACACAATCAAAATAAAACCATAAACAGAATATGCAAATCAATCTAGAAACATAAATTCCTATAAAAATAAATGTAAGGAATAAAAAATGAATCATTATTTTTTAGGACCTCAATGTTGGGCAATGTTTCCATTGTCTATTTTCATCTTTAGAATGAGGAATTTTTACTTAAAATTGAAGGTCTACAATACCACTGAACCCTTTTTGGTTCTCCATAATTTTAACCCACTTTTAAATTATCTGCTTCTTACCCTAAGTATGAGAAGCATAGGAATTATATTAGGAAGAGGTCCCTATTGTCAGAGTGCACAAAGAAGGAAACTGAGACCTGAGAGGAACACATCCTAGTTTATGGGATTGGAGCTCCAGAAAGCTGGGGAAATAGGGCATCGGACTCAAAGTCCCACCAGCAACGATGTCCTTAGGAGAGACAGCCTTGAAGCTAGACCTGCATTTTAAACCACCAATCTGTTGTGGCCTCTGTAACATAAATTAATGCCTTAGAATACTGTTTTCCATATTGATGAATGTAATAATAGTAATAGCTCACACTTCCATTGCACTTATTAAGCGTCATGAATTGTTCCATTAACTTTTATTTTATTGGTGTGTAATTTTCGCATCAATCTCACATGTAGGGTACTGTTGTCAACCCCATCTTACAAATGAGAAACAGATGCACGGAAAGGTTAAGAAACTTGCCTGAGGTCACACAGCAAATGAGATGTGAGTCTTATCCCACAATCTGTGCTCTGACCTGCTGCACTGTTGCCTCTCCTTTAAATCTAGAGCAGAGCTGCTGGAAAGCTAACATAGGGAAGGAAGTTTGAGTGTTAAATACAGTAAACTATGTGGACAGTGGACAATTTCTTGCTTTCTTAAAGGTGAAACAGTCAAATATGAATTTTTTATATATAACAATGTCTATGTGCATGTCTGTTTGCCTATACCTAGACCTAAACCTATACGTGTGTCCAAATTTTGTACCTACATCTCTTCTTGTTAAACAGCATCACACGTGCCAGAATGCCATACAAATGTAAAAGAGAAAATGGAATAGCCTGTTACTTTTTAAAAAAATGTTATTTTATTTTAAGTTCTGGGATACATGTGCAGGACCTGCAGGTTTGTTTCATTGGTAAACATGTGCCATGGTGGTTTGCTGCACCTATCATCCCATCACCTAGGTATTAAGCCCCACATGCATTAGCTATTTTTCCTGATGCTCTCCCTCCACCTTCCCCCGATTGGCCCTGGTGTCCGTTGTTCCCCTCTCTGTGTCCATGTGTTCTCATTGTTCAGTTCCCACTTATGAGTGAGAACATGCAGTGTTTGGCTTTCTGTTCGTGGGTTAGTTTGCTGAGGGTAACAGCTTCCAACTCCATCCATGTCTCTGCAAAGGACATGATCTCATTCCTTTTTATGGCTGCATAGTATTCCCTGGTGTATATGTACCACATTTTCTTTATCCAGTCTATCATTGATGGATATTTGGATTGATTGCATGTCTTTGCTATTGTGAATAGTGCTGCAGTGAACATACGCATGCACGTATTTTATAACGGAATAATTTATATTCCTTTGGGTATATACTTGGTAATGGGATTGCTGGGTCAAATGCTATTTCTGGTTCTAGGTCTTTGAGGAATCGCCACACCATCTTCCACAATGGTTGAACTAATTTACACTCCTGCCAATAGTGTAAAAGTGTTCCCATTTCTCCACAACCTCATTAGCATCTGTTGTTTCTTGACTTTTTAATAATCACCATTCTGACTGGCATGAGATGGTATCTCATTGCAGTTTTGATTTGCATTTCTCTAATGATTAGTGATGTTGAGCTTTTTTTCATGTTTGTTGGCTGCATAAATTTTTGCAATCTATCCACCTGACAAAGGTCAAATATCCAGAATCTACAAGGAACTTAAACAAATTTACAAGAAAGCAACAAACAACCCCATTGAAAAGTGGTCAAAGGGCATGAATAGACACTTCTTTGTTACTTTAGGTAACAGAAATTCAGAATGTTTTGTGAAAGTTGCCTTTTCTTAAAGAGGGAGTCAAACTTCCAAAACAAATGAACAAACAAACAAATAAACAAACGTTTTCAATTAAAGAAAGTCAAAGATTAGACAGACAAATGCAATTAGAGCAGTGCAAGTAAAAACACGTTTTGCCTTTTGTAGATAAGTGCTGTGGAGATTATACAGTGTTTTATAAATGTTGAATGACACTTTTACATAAGAACTAGTTATTCTGATGTAACATTTCACACTAATAATGCTAGAGGTTACATGTGAGTCTAATCAAGTGAAAAACAACATACTGTCTCTCCAGCCTAAATTATCTACACGTTTGTGGTTTACCCATTTGGTAGCTAAAATTTTTTTTTTCTGAGTAATATAAGAAATAATGGCATATATTTCATAAGGAAGAATATTGTATGTTAAGCTCGAAAATATTATCCTTTAATTTTTTCCTTGTGTTTTTCATAACTTTATGATAGTTTTATTAACATTTTTTCCCCTGAGGATTACTTTCTGCAAAGTAAGGACAATTCTGGGCTTTCTGTGAAGTCCTCTTGATGGCCCTTAATCCACATTGCACCAGGAATAACAGAAATGGCATTTAATTGAATGTTACTACTTTAGGGCAAAGCTCTGTTTTAGAGGTAAACAAAGAGATTAACATTAGTGTCCCTGTTAAGTTCTTGATGGTGTTTCTCAATGTCTAGCATTCAGCCTCAGACCAAAAAAAAAAAAAAAAAGTTGAGTTAAGTGCATATGTTTTTTAAAATGTCAGTCTGTGTTGAAACCAGCAGCAATGAAAAATGGCAGCCTTGAGCTGAAACGTTGCTTTTCCTGAAGAGATGGGGAAACAGCTGATGCTTGAGGTCAGGGTCTGCAGAACACAATGGCAAATGTTGCAACTCTCTGCATCCTGTTTAAATGGAGGTCTATGTGTGTCCATCCCACCTTTGATGAATTGTTGTGAATGAGGTTTTATTAAATTGGACCCTGGGGTGATTTAATTGTTCCCTCCCCCTGAAAGCACTGAACGCTGAAAGAATGCTTCCTCTAGAGGAGTGAACCCAACATCTGTTGAGATCAACCAGCAGAAGGAAAAGAGCTTGAATATAATTGAGAGCTAATAAGTAAACTAAATAAATAGCCCTGACCATCTCAGTATGAAGCCTGATTTTTGGTGATTGTTGCCAGCAAAATCTAGAAACTTGGACTATTCTAACAGTCATAAACATAATAATAATAAATAATTTTTAAAAATCTGCTCCTTTCACCCCTGAGTATATACTATTACTTTATATATTGAGTCTGGATTTAACTTCCAGACCATGACATCAGCATCAATATATCACCCTAATTTGCCAACAAAATACCGATACGTGTTGCAAAAGAGAAAATATGTTCATGATGAAAGTCGACTTCATGGTGCAGATTTGCAATTGTTATTATGATTGTAAGAACTATGTAAGCTGTCAGGAAAGCAGTATTCATTGACTGCCCACGAGGTCGCTGCATACAAAAATTCAATAGTTATCTATATGCTTATGTTGGAGGCAAAACAATAGTCAAATTCATGACTTTCATTTATTTCTTTATTTCTTTTAACTTCATATCACTAGTCTTTTTCTATCAGGTGCCAAATGTCTATCTTTTAAATATTTAATGTCAGAAAGTGGTAAATATAAATGGCCATGTCTGTTCAAGTAGTGTAAAATCAGAGAGTGGCAACCTGATTCTCTCAATCACAGTAGTGTCCTGTTTCTTAAATGCCCCTACAAATTCACATCCTATACCACTGTTCTTCCAGGAGAAAGCCCCAAATCCTAGATCCATGCCCTCCTTAATCAGGCTTTACCTAAATTAAAATATGTCTCGGGTAGGTTGGATATTACTGTGATTGGCCAAGTCTTGGAGTTTAGGGAGTGGCAGGGCCAGCATCCTTCAGACTAGTGAATGGCTGAGATGAATGTGTGTTGGGGAGAGGAAATGAGGGCAGTCGGAGTGACCCTGATGCTGCACGGAGGGGAATCCTGAACACTCTCATTCCTATAATGCCTTAGCATTTGCAAAGCTCTCACACAGACATCATGTGATAGGATTCTCCTCAAATCCCTTCAGGGTCAGTAGGGCAGCAACCATTTCCCTGAGCCCAGATGCAAATCACCCATCCTCACAACCTGTAACTTCTTTCCTCCTTATGTTTTCATTGTCTGTTTTCCACTGTCCATTCCTCTGCCATGGCTACTAGATGGTAAGATGCTTGTTATCAGAAAAGTTGTCTGTATTGATGGCTGTTCTTCTCCCTCTGCCTGGTACATTCTAGGTGTATCAAATCTATTTGTTCCAAGAAGGAACGCGCCTGGCAGGAAGCCATTTACGTAAGCTGGCAAAGCCAAGCCTCCAACTTCAAATCGTATCTTCTTTTTAGAAGTG
Source organism: Pongo pygmaeus (assembly GCF_028885625.2). NCBI lineage: Eukaryota > Metazoa > Chordata > Mammalia > Primates > Hominidae > Pongo > Pongo pygmaeus. The sequence continues at coordinate 8,800,183 of NC_072396.2, read as the reverse complement.
GGTGATTGTGATCTAGAATCTACCTGCTTGACTTCAGAACCAGGAGAAAGTGAACAGAAATACCAGGAAGGAAATTAGAGAGAGAACAAGAAAGAACATTCAAGTAATGGAGCTGATGCTATGGGTTTAGTGTCTGTCTGCCAGTTTCCGGTTGAGTGAAGCCAAAACTAAACCCATAGCCACCCGGTTATTTACTTTCCCCATTTACATATCTCCTCTATTCACCAGAGGCCGTTTTAAAACTGTTCTACTCTCTTTAAACTTTCTATTATTATGTTTAAACTTTCTCAGTCTGAGTTGAGAGAGAGAATGAGCAAACGTTTATTGAGTTCTTACGAAATGTTAAGAGCCAGTCTAAGCACTTTTAATAAATTTACTTATTCAATCATCACAGTAATTGTATGAATTGATTACTCTGGTGGTTTTTTGTTGTTGTTTGTTTGTTTGTTTGTTTTTGAGACAGGAACATTTGATAGGAAGAAACGTTCAAACTATACCTGGGAGTAAAAACACCCCTGACTGAGTTCCACTGTTTACACACTCTTCATCCCTTTAATTAGTGTCTACACTACAATCCATAACTAAGCATTTTCATGTTTATATCATCAACCTAAGCCTGGGTCTCATTCTGTCACCCAAGCTGGAGGGCAGTGGTGTGATCATGGCTCGCTGCAGCCTTAACCTCCCAGGCTCAGGTGATCCTCCCACTTCAGCCTCCCGAGTAGCTGGGACTACAGGCACACACCACCATGCTTGGCTAATTTTTTAATGTTGATAATGATTATTATTTGTAGCGGTAGCATTTCACTACATTGCCCAGGCAGATCTCATACTCCTGGGCTCAAACAATCCTCCCATCCCCGCTTCCCATGCTGGGATCATAGGAGTAAGCCACTGCACCAGGCCCCTCTTATTTTTTCATTTCATAGCTAAAGGAAGGGAGGCTGACAGAAGTTAAATCCCCTGCTCCAGGGTAGGCATCTTGAAATGGGTGGAGCCGGAAATTGAAACCCTGGGTGTTTCCTTAACTTAAAGCTGTCAGTGCATTCTCTTTGTAACTTCCCTCCTTCTCCAACAGAGAAGACACACCACTTCTTTTAGAAGACAGCTCTCCCACCAGGGCTCATGACTCTAACCTGTTTAACCCACTTTAGGACTTTAGGGACCAGGTTGCCTTTCCTGTATCTTCAACCTCTCCCCTCTTCTGGTCTCTTTCCATGAACATCCACATGTCAAGTATTTTCTGCAAAGTCTTCCCTCAACTCTGTCTCTCCTTGGATCAACCAATTAATGCCTCACCCTCCTTTCAGGGTCATATTTCTATTTATTTTCTCTCTCTCTTTTTTTTTTTGATATGAGGTCACACCGTGTTGCCCAGGCTGGTTTCCAACTCCTGGGCTCAGGCAATCCTCCCCCTCTGCCTCCCAAAGTGCTGGGATTACAGGCGTGAGCCACCACGCCCAGCTCAGGGTCACATTTCTTAAAAGATGTGTCTTCATTTTCCATCTCACCTTTCTCACATCCTGTTCAGTAGTAAACTCACTTCAGCATGACACTGTCACCATGACATTGATACAGTTGTTCCTGCTAAAGTCCCCTTGACCTTCCACTTGTGTGACCCAGCAAACGCTTTCTTGGTCTTTTTGTACTTGATATCTCTGTGACATTTTCCCCTGTTGTCTATGTATCTTTCCTTAGCTTCTCTGACACCTCAATGTCTTGATTTTCTATGTCTCTGGTTGTTTCTCCACAGATAGTTTTGTGGGCTCCTTTCCTAATACTTTTCCTTTCAATGCTGGCACATAACAAGATGTCATTCTTGAACCTCAGTCCTCTCCTCTGATTGCTCTGTATCATGGTTTCTCAACCTTAATACTATTGACCTTTTCAAACTGTGTAATTCTTTAATTCTTTGTTGTGGAGTTGTGCTGGGTGCATTGTAGGGTGTTTAGCAGCATCCCCGACCTGCACTCACTACATGCTAGCAACATCCTTCCCTCTGACTGTAAGACTAACAATGTCCCCCGGCATTGCCAAGTGTGTCAGGATTTTTTGCATTGCTATAAAGAAATAACCTGAGACTGGGTACTTTTAAAGAAAAGAGGTTTAATTGGCTTGGGGTTCTGCAGGCTATACAGGAAGCATGGTGCTGGCATCTGCTTCTGGTGAGGCTTCAGGAAGCTTCCAATCATGGTGGAAGGTGACAGGGAGCCAGTATGTCACATGGTGAGACTGGGAGCAAGAGACAGTGAAGGGAGGTGTCGTACTTTTTTAAACAGCCAGATCTCAAGATAACTGACTCACTATCACCAACACCAAGCCATTCATGAGGGATCCACCCCCCCGGTACCCAATCACCTCCCACCAGGCCCCACCTCCGACACTGGAGATCATACTTCAACATGAGATTTGGCAAGAACAAACATCCCAACTATATCACCAAGTGTCCCCTGGGAGGAAAACCACCCCTGATTGAGTTCCACTGTTTACACACTCTCTATCCCTTTCATTAGTATCAACACTATAATCCATAACTAAGCATTTTCATGTTTATATCATCAGCCTAGGCCTTTCTCCTCCATACCAGATTCTTCAATCCTGTTTGATAATTCCATGGAGCTGTCCTAAAAGCACAGGAAAATAAGTTTACCATTCCCCACACTGAAACTTGTCTTTTACTGCTAACTTGTCTGTTTGTTCTCTGAGATTTCTGACCTCAATAAATAGCACTATCTTCCATGATATTTCTCAAGGTAGGACATGGGTGCCTCCCTTATCCCACATCTACTCCGGCATCAAGTCTCTTAGATTCCATTTCCTTAACCCAGAGCTTCTTCTCTCTTTCTCCACACCTCTACCATTTTTCTCTAGCATCCTCTGTGCATTCTATAAGTGCAACAGCTTCCTAAAGTATATCTTGCCTTGCAAACATTTGCTTTAAACATTCATTAGTCCAAATGCAACCAGAGTGATTACATTAAAGTTCAAGCTGTCCAATGCCATGCAAATACCTTCAGATCTCAACATCTTTCAATGTCCTTAGGATAAAGTGCACAATCTAAAGCATGGCTTGCAAAGCACTCTATGACATGGCCGCTGCTTAATTCTCATCTTTAATGGTTTACCTCATCGAGGTTTCTTTCATAAAATCTCATCCTCTATGGGATGGATCTATTTATAGTTGCCAAAAAAGCACCATCTCTCTCCCCCCCCCAACAAGGCTCTGCACTGGTTGTTCCTTCTGCCTAAATGCCTTCCTCTCTCTAACCCTCCACCTCTTTCTTTTGCCAACTTTCTGCATCTTCAAACCTCAGCTTATATAGGAAGCTGTCACCAACCCACATAAACCTAGTGAATGGCTTCTCCTTTTATGCCATCTATGTAATGTTCATCATGTTCCACCCACTCTACAGCCACTGCCTGCGGACCGATGGAGTTCTCTGTTTAGGTTGTGAGGTCCAGAAGATCATGATACTCACTTGAATGCTGTCCTATTTTTAAATCCCATTATAGAGGTGCTCTAGGAGGTAGTCAATAAATAAATTTAATAAACATCTAACATGTTACAAATGGGATTTTGCTGCCAAGTCAGCACTTCTGATATCCTCTAAACCTGGAATCCTCTACAAAAAAAATTAATGCCCCATGTGTTGGCACTTAAGCCAGTCCTTGTGATCTATGCACATTGCAGCACTTTTAAGGCTTGGAAAACAAATTGCATCAACTACTTCCCTAGCCCAGCACTTCCATTGCTCTCCCTCTCCTTTTCCCATTTATGAGGGACACAGAAGTAAAGAGAATTGGGGGCAGCAAGGAATTAGCATTTACTGAGTGTCCAATCTGTCAATCTCTTTAGGCATCATTTCATTGAGTGTTCACAACAACCCTCAGAGTTAAGCATCAGTGTAGAGACCAGGTTACTGAGGCTCACAGAGTGTAATGACACATCCTTCAAGATGTTGGCTGGGATGCAGTCTTTTCTGGAGCTTGAAGTCCTTTTCTAGGCTCACTTGGGCTGTTGGCAGCACCTAAGTCCTTGTGGTTATGGGACTGGGGTCTCCCTTTGCTTGCTGGCTGTTGGCCAGGGATTGCTGTCAGCTCCTGGAGTCTGTCCTTAGGGCCTAGCCACAGGGTCCTCTCTCAGCATGATGACTGACTTACTCAAAGCCAGTAGGAGGACCTTTCTTCTGACAGCTACAATACAGGTATATAGAATATAATGGAATCATGTCCATTATGCCCACCCCATTACCTTTGTCATACAAAGTAACCTAATGGAGGAAGTATCATTCCATCATAGTCATAGGTCCCAACCAACTCAGGAGAAAGGACTCTTATGGGGCATGTGTGGCAGCAGTGGGAATTCTGACTACCACAACAGTAACCTGGAAAGACACAGAATTTCCTGTCCAAGGAGCTAGGTTTCAAACCCAAATCTGTAGGTGAATTATGCAATCAACTGTGAGTCTCAGCAACTTTTAGAAATTTGTGGTAACTCATTATACAGCAATACATTTCCAATAAACTATGCTGCATGCTTGTACAAAAGTACTAGAGAGTAGTGTCTGCAGAAAGCAGAAAGAAATTCCTTATTTTGCCCTAGATCCTCAACATTCATGATACATTGGAAAGGACTGTCAATCATCCTTATTAAAAAAAAAATTAAATCTGGTCTGCTAGGAAAGCCCATTTTTCCAGCAATAATGTCCTTCTGTATAAAAATTATACAGTAATACCAGATCCCATTGCATTTCTACACACCTAAGTATTTTTCCATCTTTTGGAGTGATTTTACAAGTGGCCAATGGCTGAGAACAAAAGAACTGAGTGAAAACACAACTGTACAACACACTGTCTGGCCAGGCACGCCCGTGCAGAAGGCAGCTCTGCTCAGGTGGGCTTCCCGGCACAGATTTCTGGGGCTAAACTGGTGTGACATCAGACAGTAGTTACAGCGGAGCATTCCGGCGGGGCATTTCATGCTGTGGTTCAGCTGAAAAGCAGGTAGGGCTGGGTTCACACAGGTCTCTTTCCTGGGAAGACTGAAGCATTGAGTCCCAGCTGGAAGGACGCCTTGCCAACAAAAATTTCAAAGTTCCATAAGGTCAAAAACCAGCCTACCCCTGGTCCAGGCTTTCGCAGCCTCTACCCACAGATGCCAGTGGGAACTCCCTACCAAAACCAAAAAGGCCTCCCTACATTGCCAAACATGCACTGGGAGAAAAAAAGAAAGAAAAAGTCTAATAAACCCTGATTTCTAAACAAAAGGAAAAACATAATCGCCCACTCTCTTTCATTAAGCTATAGGCTCAACTCCAATATTGTATCAACCTACCCTGGGCTTGATAGCAAGTTCTATTAAAATAAAAACCATATCTCTAGGATTCATATTCTCCTCATTTTAAATACAGATTTAAGAACATAATTATGTATTTTAATACACCTTAACATACATGGGATTTATGTTTATTGATGTGGAAATGAAATTAAAAAGAAATGTGCTCATTTTAAGAATACGCCTATCAAGGAGTAAAAAACATATTCCCACCCCCCAAGAAGATAAATTGGAAATTAGAACAGTTTTACCTGAAACAACTCATTCCAAGAGGGAAAAAAAAAACCTAATTTCTATGTTGCTTTTGTTCCTTGCTTTGAAAAATTTTGATTATAACTCAAGATCAACCAAACTGCCTCACCTTCTTTAAAAATAAGATAAAAGACGTTCACAGGAATAGTTTTAAAATAATGAGAAACATTTCTCAAACTAGCAAAGGAAATGTAAATTTTTTCTGATGACGTAGACTTTGAAAGTGATCAAATATGATCCTGGTGATCCAGGGACCAAAACTAATCTCCTAACAATCTACCTTTTATCAAGTTGTGCGCTTCTTAGGAAAACAGAGCACAGAGAAAACTGAGCTCAAGCTGCCAGGTTAGTAGCTGACTATATGATTCAGAAGAATCATCCTCTTTACAAAGAATATAGTCCACTATTCTTTAAACATTAGATTATTTTAACTTTCTTAAGAATAAAAATGAATTCCCCTGAAGGATGTTCCAGAGAAATGTCTGTTTTGACTAGTCTGCCCATTCTTAATGCTGGTAGGCTCTTCCCTATCTAATCCACAAATGAGTTATTCCTTTAAAATCCGAGCACTTTGGCTGGGCGCAGTGGCTCACGCCTGTAATCCCAGCACTTTGGGAGGCTGAGGCGGGTGGATCACCTGAGGTCAGGAGTTCGAGACCAGCCTGGCCAACATGGTGAAACCCTGTCTCTACTAAAAATCAAAAAAAAAAAAAAAAAAAATTAGCTGGGCATGGTGGTGCATACCTGTAATCCCAGCTACTCAGGAGGTTGAGGCAGGAGAATTGCTTGAACCTGGGAGGCAGAGGTTGCAGTAAGCTGACATCCAGCCACTACCACTGCCCTCCAGCCTGGGCAACAGAGGCAGACTTTGAAAAAAAAAAAAAATCCAAGCTCTCTAAGAAGGCAAATGGTATAGGCACAATCAGCTTGTTTATTTTATTCTCTGGCTTTTTTTTTTTTTTTTGAGGTTATGTAACTAATCTAAAAGCCATCTTGAGAAATGGTCGATGTTGGACACCCTTGTGTTTTGGAATTCCAGCAACATATCTCAGATCTTTACTTTTATTAGCACAGATGACCCCATACATGCTAGGCCATTTGGCTGCAATTGGGCACAGAGAAGAGAATTAATTTCTTTGCTTAAACAGTTGCTTGCAACCCTGCCTCCTCCTCCACCCACAGCAATGCATTCATTCAGGGGCAATTGGACCTATACAGGTTTTCTAAACGAACATAATTGATTTCACAATTAGTTTTTCAATATCACTGAAGCCATTTGGCAAATTAACTGGTATAATATAAAACAACAGTATTTGAAGGGCTAAGTAGCCACTTCTGGACTGTGGATTCCCAGTGGGGGGCTTCCATTGGAAATCACCCCTGAATTGGGAATTCCTGATAAAAATCCTTTCAATGCTAATTCACCACCCCTGAGGTGTAGAGTGGGGTTGACTTGCACACACACGTGCATAGCGTGATTGTATTTTTTTTTAACAGAAAATCTCAGATAATAATAAGATTTCCGGATTCCATAATATACACATAGTTCTAAAATCGTTGGTGTGAGTAGATCTAGAAATTACTGTGTATCCAAGTGGATATTCTCTGTTTCTACAATGGGTGATTTAAAACTTAGCAATCAAAATTTAAATGTGTTAAACACTTGGAACGCACTCTCCCACCTCTTTACATCTATTTTACAGGACTTCCCACCTGAGTGTATTCTGATATTTCCATTACTGGTTGTCATAGCTGAACACTGGTAATAACATAAATGCCATGGTTAAGTACTTTAGGACATATTCATAAAATGGTATGATTTTTAGCTGTAAAACAGAAGGAATAACTAAATATAGAGTGAAAGACAGAGGATGACCAAAATCTATTAAGAGACAAAAATCTCAGAATAGTACATATTTTAAGGGAGTACCTTTTTGAACTTTTTTACAATGTATGTCTTACAATGTTTTTAACTTTCTTTTTTTCTATTAATATATAATACACTATATACTACTGGTTTTCTTCTGTACAGAATTGGGGCAGATTATAAAATAGTAAAATGGAGATTTTCTTTCCTCCAGACATTTACATTTTTGCTGGGTGCAAGTCGTAAAAGTGAAATCACCTTTACAAAAATTATGAGAGTGAGAAAAATCTGACAAGAAAACTGTGGCAGTGAAAGAGATCTGACCTAACTGACTCTGTCTTGCTTTTAACCTCCAACCTGCCATTTTTCATTCCTTGGCACAGGGAAATCTAACTTTAGGAGGAATTTAGTTTATACTTTAACTTTGGAACAAAGATGATAACAACCCCTTCCTGAAACAAACCCCCTCCTTGACTGAGGATCAGACCTCCTTAGTAAAACTAAAGAGTTAGCCACAAGAGTAGAAATTATGGCTCAGGAATCACGCAGCCAGAGGCCACAAGATTCCTAACCTCCTCAATTGCTCCTAGGGATAATAACATCACTATTGTAAAGCCTATAATTGGTGTTCAGGGTATTTTTCAGACCCTGTATCCTGATGAACCAGCTGGCGCCACCAACACCAGTAAACTGGCCCACCTAGTTCTGCAACCCCACCCAGGAACAGAAGGCACGCAGAAGAACCCCCTTCCACCTCCACCCACAATGATTTAATCCCCAACCCAACCAATCAGCACTCCTCACTCCCTAGCTCTTTGCCCACCAAATTTTCCTTAAAAACCCTCCCAGCCTTCAGGGAGACTGATTTGAGTAATGACTCCGTCTCCTGCATGGCCAGCCTCCAGTCAATTAAAGTCTTTCTTTACTGCAATACCATGATCTCAGTGAATTGATTTTGTCTGTGCAGTGGGCAGGACAAACCCATGGGATGATTACAAATTAACTTAAAATGGTGTTTAAGACTAACTGTTGTATAAGGACGTAAAGAGAAGAGAAGAAAGTTGGGGGTTGGAGAAAGAGATTCACATGAGTTCAGAGAAAAATCATTTTTAGAGAAGTTGAGATTCAGAGTTGAGGATTATGTATGGGTGGAAATTAAGTAAACAGAAAGAAATTAGATGGATGTTCCAGTGGAAAAACTTAATTAACATGTGAAAATATCTATGAAAAAAATATTTTTTTCTGTGGATCTTTCAGAAAAGGGACAAATAACTACTTTTCTATCAGGATTAAAATTGGTTGACAGAGTTTTATCAATATCTCCTAATTGTACTAGTTGAACTGACCAACATGCCCTATTATCTCATTTGTAATAAATCACCCACATGTAAATACATATATACATGCCCATTCACCAAATATCATTGTTAGTGCAATCAATCCAAGGACACAAGAAACCAGCTTGTCTTTAATACATACAAAGTGGACATCAAATAGCAGTGAGAGGACTGCAGATCTGCTCTCTCAAAGATTCAGACAGAAAGTTCTGAGGTAGATGAATCCAACCACAGCTGTTCAATCAGGTACAAATAAAATTGCTTAAATAGCAGTAAATAATTAGAAATTAGAAAATAGCAACAGAAAAACAAATACAAAACAAATCAGTTCATGATGCAGTTTAAATTAAAATGATTCTCTAATAATTTGATCTCAAGTGGCTGCCAGGGACATGTGAAATTATGAAAAATAATGAATACAAGATAAATGTGTCCCCAGTGTCAGCCGGATGTGTACCTTCTCTGTTATTTTCCAGTTTCTAAACTGTTAGCAAATTAGGAAACATTTCCATCTTCGTCAGTGGAGGACTCACTCTGCTTCCAAAGTAAACACATTCATGAAGAAGTGTGTCTACAGCGAGAGGCTCTTTAACATAGAACAGAGGCATTTAAATCTCTTTCAATTTGGCTAATATCCTGAGGAATCTTAAAGCTATATATTTACTAAAGAGCATCAAATACCTCCAAAGCAATTGGGATTTTCCCTCTCATTTCTGGGGGCAGATAAATCCCCTTGAACGAAGCAGCACTCGGTTACTTCATTACTTCTCATGTTTGCTGTGAGATATTAGTAAACCACAGCCATGAAAACAGACATTCCTTCCACTTCTGCCCAAGAAGGAAAGTTCATAATTTAGAGATTTCTGCACATCTTGAGCCTTCAGTGTGCTACTGGTGTCAAAATACGTGTTCCCTTCAAGTTCGATGCCCACGGTGGTATTGAGTGGACTGGCTTACTGGAAGTCAGGTGCATTCTTTATCTGGTGTTCCCATCTCCCTTTGACCTTCCTCTTAATTTTTTTTTCCTTGCACATTTTAGGAAATGCAGACAACAAAATAAATGAAAAAATACACTTTTGATGGCAATAATAATTTTCTGTATTTGATTGAATTTAGTTTTTCTTTCAATAACTACCAACGTTGATACACAGTGATGGGAGTAAAACAGATTTCTCTAGATTAATGAATGGTTCTCAAAATGTGGTTTCCAGACGAGTAGCATCAGCATCCCCTGGGGAGCTCTTAAAAATAAATTATTTGGTTCCTGTAAGGTGGGCACACAGTTTTAGATGATTAGCAAGGCAATTCTAATGTGTGACTGTAATGTGTGATGATGTTTATGAGCCACTATTCTAGATGTTAATCAGAAATACCAGCATACCTCAAACAAGAACACTCCTGTGTAATATATTTCCAGTGTAGCACAGTGCTATGCCTATATTTATATTTCATGGTTAAGCCCTTTTGCTGTTAAAAAAAAACACTTGATATTTTTAAAAAATGTTATGGCTCACTGATTAATGCATATTTACAAATAGTAATATGCTTCAGGTTATCTGATAATATCAATGTATGATGACCTACACAACTTTCTCTTCTTTGAAGGCTTAAATAACCCAAAAAAATGAGGAAACAATGAAAAAGAATGGCACTACCTTGGAAAAATAGCATGAGTGATGCAATTTAATGGACGCACACTTGATCTATGGCATGCTAAATGCTGAGTATGGGTTATTTCATTTAAACCTCACAACAAACCTATGTGAGGTATACTCATAACATCTGCACTTGGCCTAGAAGAAAACTGAATTTCAAAGTGATTGACTATCTTACTGAAGGGGCCATGGTTAGGGAAGCAGCATTTAATATCCCAGAACCACAAAGCCCATACTTTTCCCCTCTGTGGCTGCCTCATTCATTAAAATAACTCCACTTGTGTTCTTTTTAATTAGAGTTGAAAATTCTTTTTTGCAAGAAATCAGCTTTATTGTCCATGCTTTGATGTAAGGGCATGTAGATAAACCACCATGAGTGAAATTACAATGAAGCTTCTTATCAGTTGTTTAGAGTAGGACTGTGTGTGGGGAGAAGAGAGCTAGGTGAGGATGGAAAGTGTGGCCTCCCTCCAGTGTGACGGAGACAATATTTTTACACCAATCTCGCTTTAACCATGCTCACCTAAGCCCAGTGGCTAGGAATATGACTCTGGGTGGAATGGTACGTCTTCTAAGATGTCATTTCTCTCTCTCTCTCTTTTTTTTTTTTGAGATGGTGTTTCCACTCAGTCGCCCAGGCTGGAGTGCAGTGGTGTGATCTCGGCTCACTGCAACATCCACCTCCTGGGTTTGAGTGCTTCTTGTGCCTCAGCCTCCTGAGGAGCTGGGACTACAGGCACGTGACACCATGCTCGACTAATTTTTGTATTTTTTGTAGAGACGAGGTTTCGCCATGTTGGCCAGGCTGGTCTCAAACTCCTGGCCTCAAGCAATCTACCTGCCTCTGCCTCTCAAAGTGTTGGAGTTACAGGCATGAGCCACTGTGCCGGGCCTAAGATGTCACTTCTCATAAGCAGTCTGCTAGCACCTTAATCTCAGCATCTACTCAACAAAAGTTTATTCTGGAAGCCAAAAGAGCCACACACAGGATGTATAATAGTTAATAAAGAGTTAAATGAATTCAAATGATGGAACTCCAGACATTTGTAGGCATGTTGGTTTTCATAGCTTAGGTTAAAACTATAGATAGTTTAAATTATATAGAAACATAGGTTATGTTTAACCTATGTGTGTGTATGTGTCTCATATAAGAGGAGATACAGCAGAAATGTAAATCATTAGAATTTTTAACCTTCTGTCTTAATATCTCAAGCCTGCTCAAGGAACGTTGATCTCCTGCTTTCAAGTTAACCTGGATTGTTAATTTTCTGGTTTTTAACAGAAATTCCTACACCACTGGAAGGGTTGCCTGGCAAGATGAGTCCACGCTGGCCAAATCATTCACCTGGTCTAAGGCAACAGGCTCTTAACTCTCCTCCCATTCTCACCCCTTTCAACTTATCCCCACCCCGAAGTCAGAGTAAACTTATTAAAATACAAGTCAAATCTTATTCCTTCCCTGTTCAAAACCTCCCAGTGACTTCTCAACCAATTCAGTGTAAAAGCCAAATCCCCTAATATGGCCCCTGCCCCTACACAATCTGTCCCTCTATACTCTCTGATGGGTTCTCCTTTTCTTTGCCCTGGCACCCCTCTATCCTGGCTTACCTCCTTGCCATTCCTGGAAAACCTTAGATTTCCCCATCCTCATGTCCCTACTTCCATCATTCTCAAGCCAGCCTATTTTGACTTGTGTAGTTTGTGTCACTACAAGATGTATGTATTTCTTCTTTGTCACCCCTTCACTCTCTAGGGCTAAGGACTAACTCTGAGCTTCTACAATAGTTCCATGCACATCATGGGCACCCAGTAAATGTTTGTGTCATGAATGAATATATGGTGAGACCATCTAGGGCAGCTGAATACAAATACAACACAAATCCCACCAAAATATTCAGCACATAATCAAGAATTGTCACTCAGGAATGGTAGGCCATAACTCTGTATTTTACATATCATTTGAGATGGCCCCAATTTAGAGCAGATTCAGTGTCTCCCATTTTTCTAATTGATGGTAAACTGGACACAGCATGTTTTCATTAGTCTTGTTGCATCTGGCCTGTGCTTTATACATAACAAGCTCAACTGAGACTTTAAGTCATTGGCACTGGTTCTGGTTTTCCACAGTTTGCCTCCCCTCGTCCCTCTTGGTCCTCAGAACACTATCATTACCACCTCAATGACTGGAAAGAAAGTAACAAAATGTGTATCTTCCTAGGATCTTCTACTTCATTTTCTGGGGAAATCTTTTCATATCTCCTCCCAACCTGGCCTCTGGTTTTTCTTTCTGTTGTCCTGCACTTGCTGAAAAGAGGTAGGACTCTGAATGTGGGGGAAAAATTAGAAAGAATTATATTATTTTCCATATGTTTTCTTTAGCTTGAATTACAACAGTGATTCAAGCATTGTTTCTTTTTGCAATCATGTGAATTATACGATTTTACAATTTGTCTGGCAAATTGGTTAAAGCAATTTCAATGCAAAGATGATTTAAGAATAAGAATGCAGGAATGTTACTGCCTAGTTGAACTATCTTGGATGCTCTCCCTCTCTTCCGTGTATTTCAGCTGCTTCATCTATAAGAGGAACCATTTGGACTGGATTTCCTTCCAATCTTGCGCAGGTCTACTTTCAGTTTATAGTGTGCCAATAAAATCTTTCTATTTAACTTCAAGTAGCACCACATCTGTGTTAATTTAATACAAGTTTCAAGATGTCTACTGTGTCCATGGGACAGTCTTTTATGCTGCTAAACAGTTATTAGTAATTCCATTATAATGGTCAGGAGAATAAAAAAGAAAAACCTCATTAAGTAAACAAACAAAAATAGCTATAGGTCCATGATGTCAAAAGCTAAATATACATGGAAAAAAGAGGTTAAGAAAACTATACTTTATCCACAGGATATTAAACTTTTTTGGATTTTTGACTCTAGCATTAAAAAATAAATAAAATAGACATGTCTTCATCCTGTGCAATTCCTGCCTAGATTACCAAAAGTCACTGTGGCCACTGAATCATCACTACAGCTGCCCACAGATACTCTGCTGAGCTTTTGGACCCATCATCTTCCTAGCTGGTCATTGAGTCTGTCTAAAGTTGGCATGTATTTATGTTTTTCAAATGAGGAAGAAATGCTTTGTCTTTTCTAAAGCAGGAATTTAGCTTCAGGTCATAGAGCCATGTGTTACTTAATGACAGGAACACTTGTGAGAAATGCTTCATCAGGTGACTTTGTTGTTATACAAACATGATAGAATGGACTTTCACAAACCTACGTGGTACAGCCTACTCCACACCTAGGCAAGATGGTGTAGCCTAGTGCTCCTGGACTACAAACCTGTGCAGCATGTGATTGTACTGAATATTGTAGGAAATTGTAACATAATGATAAGTATTTTTATATCTAAATATAGCTAAACATAGAAAAGGTAATGCATTGCACTGTGACACTATTGACAGCTATAGTGTCACCAAGTGATAAGAATTTTTCAGCTACATTATAATTTTATGGGACTACCATTGTATGTGCAGTCAACCATTACGTGTCATGTGACTGTGTTGAGAATTTCTTTTTGCTAGTATAAGATCATCCATAAATTCCAGTCATTGTTATTCATAGTGGACTGTATCACTCACTGGAATTGCCTTCTTTTTTACTTTCAGAGTTGGGCCCTGTCACCCAGGCTGGAATGCAGTGGTGCAATCACAGCTTACTGCAGCCTTGAACTCCTTGGCTGAAGCTATCCTCCTGCCTCAGCTTCCTGAGTAGCTGGGACTACAGGTGCACCACCAAACTGCATAGCCTGCTTCATTAGAAAACTTATCACCACCCCTTGATTTATGACACTTAATTTTTTTGGTTAACATTACACAAACTAGTTATTAATATGACTTTTCTAACTAATGACTAAAAATAAGAATCCTCTTGGTTGAAACTTATCTTAAGCCTATGCATATGAGGTAAAGTTATGATATCTAAATGTAAGGTATGCTTGAGATAATCTCTTCTAAAACACACACACACACACACATGCACACATGTGCACACAAATGCACATTTCCATTCCTTTTGGTCTCCTAAAATGATGGCTGTCAACCAGGGGGAGATTATGAGTTAGGTCTCCTCCCTCATTTCTATAACATGTCTAGAAGCAATTTCAGTTGCCACCATTGGGGGATAAGGGTGCTGCTGGCATCCAGTGGACAGAGAGTGGGGATGCTACAAAACCCCATACAATGTACAGGGCAGGCCCTCACACAAAAGAGTCATCTGGCCCCCCAAATTCTGTAGTGACAAAGATGAGAAACTCCACCCAAAACAAAGAAAAAACACCACACACACACAAAATAATCCTTACCTTTCAAAAAAAGTTTTTTAACCTATTTTACCAATAGTTTTTGTTTTTTTTAAAGCATCTTGGATATTTTGCATTATTTCTTATTTTGTGTTGTTACAGGACCAATAGGTCCATATGCCTACTGCCTAGTAACAGACCAATCCACCAAGACCACAGGGTTTGCAGCAGAGAAAGAGTTCAATTATTACGGGGCAGCTGAGTAAGGATGACAAATGATGAGAGGGACCCTCAATTCCACCTCACTGGGGACTTCTTGACTGGAGTTTTAAGGGGATCTTGGAGGGTAAGGGGCTGGAAAATTGGGATTGTTGATTGGTCAAGGTAAGAGGAATTAAATCATGGGGGTGTGGAAGCTGCATTCCTTGGTGAGTAGGCTCCGCATGGGGTTCTTTAGACTAGCTGATGTCAGTGGTTTCATTGATACTCAAGACCTGAAAGAGTATCTCAAATGCAAAATGTAACACTTCACAATACTTAAGATGCTACCTATAGAGCAGTCAAGGGGCGCTATAATGTCTTAAATGGTGTATGTGATCTGGGGGCCATAGGCAGCAAACACCTGTGAGGAAGGGTGTTGGAGAGCAGGCTGACCAGTCATTAATGCTGAGTGAGCTGCAAGCTTGGTTTATTTTCATTTCTCCTCTTCCCTCCTTCCCTGCTTAATTTTATAAGATTTATAGGGTTGGTATCAGTATTTTCAGTTTTTTTCCACCTTCAATTTTTTTTGGCCAATTACCCTAGTCCTAGAAATGCTATGCATGCTTTGCTGATGATCTCAGCACAGTTCTCAGTGAAGACAACAGACCAACACATTGACACCAAGGTGAGCACAGCGCAGATGACTAAAGCTCTACTTCTAGAAAAGTTAACATATTTTACTGCAATCCTGTTAGAAACTTTACCCTCCTGTCTGAAAAAATTAGTATTGATTGCACTGTCTTATGAATGAGTGGCTAATCACACATAAATGGGGCAACGTAAGTATACTTTATTTTTAATTGTTTTATTTTCTGATATCTGTAATAATTCATGTGGCTTGAACTCAAGCCCATTTTTTTGAAGTTGCTTGCTACGTTTTTCTGAAGATGGAAAGGTATGACAAGATTATTTTTATTTGTTGAAAGCAGGATGCAGCAATGCTTCATCAGACTGCATTCACAGGTTATTTTCTTCTCCTCTGTTATTTGAATCAGCTCAAAATTCCTGAGAGAGTGTAGGAAGATGAGTCACGATAATGCTCTTTCATTGAACACATGCTGCATTTTCTTTTTTTCTTTTTTTTTTTTTTGAGATGGAGTCTTGCTCTTTCACCCAGGCTGGAGTGCATTGGCATGATCTCCGCTCACTACAACCTCTGCTTCCAGGGTTCAAGCAATTCTTCTACCTCAGCCTCCTGAGTATCTGAGACTACAGGTGTGCACCACCACACCCAGCTAACTCTTGTATTTTTAGTAGAGATGGGGTTTCGCCATATTGGCCAGGCTGATCTCGATCTCCTGACCTCAGGCAATCCGCCCACCTTGGCCTCCCAAAGTGTTGAGATTACAGACATGAGCCACCATGCCCAGCCCATGCTGCACTTTCTAAGAGTTAGGGAACTTTGCCACAAGTTTCTTCATGCTATGGCAACCACTACTGCTCCCTGATCATATAAAACCCTGTTGGGGCAGCCAGATCCAACACCAGGCCGTGGGGGCTACGAAGTCTGGCAGAGTCAAAGGAATGAGAAAAAACAAGTTTAAGAGTGCATAAAGTGGGTCCAGGGGGCCAACGCTAGTATGGAAGCTGCGAAGACCCCGAGCTCTGGGAGCCCACACTATTTATTGGTAATCAAACAAAGAAGCAGGTGGTGAGGATGTGGGGGTTGAAAGGAAGTGGTGCATCAAGCACATGATCTATAGCTGTGATGGTTTAGCATTTCCTTTGAAGCATATGGAACATGTTCTGCTACTTGAGATAATGGGGAACATGTTCTAGTTTAAGATACAATCGTTTTATGAGCCTGGGAGTGCTAGAAGCAAGGAGCCAGCAAGTCTAGACACATTCCAGAGGCCACGAGGGGTTTTATGCCCTGAGCCCTGGATTCCATTCAAGCCAAGAGGGGTTTTATGCCCTGGGCTTAGATTATGGTGCAGCAGGGCAGCCTTCCACCCTTTGGCACAGAGCCTGGTGTTCCAAAGGCCACGAGGGGTTTTAGGCCCTGGACCCCGGACATCTTCCAAGACTCTTTTACATTATGTCAGACATGCAAGCCCTGCATCAGCTTTTCTCCCAACAAATCTAACCTAATAATAAGAGATATAACAGAAAATCACATTTATTTTCATGATGAAAATGTTCTTCAAAGGAAGCAATCTGTTTTCTTGCTTTATACCACTTTAACTTCCATCCAACAAAAATTTTCTCTAATTATTTTAATGCATAGGGTAAAAAGATAGATTTTAGTCAAATGCCTAGACATACAATGGTGACCCTAAATAAACATGTGTTGCTTTGATCCTTATCTTAGAGTGACTCCGGTGGAAATATTTACAGATGAAACAATGTGATGTCTGAGAATCTCTTCCACCTACTGTGATGGGGATAGGATGAGGCTGTGGCAGGACTGACAGTCTGAGGCGAAGTGATGGGAGCAAAGACTCCCATTATACTATTTGGTCTATTTTAGATGTGCCCCAAATTCATCTCATCATGATATTTGTAAAAGTGGCCTTTAAGGATATATATGTGTCACATTTATATAAATGACACTCATCATTTATAAGTGAGGGAGCTAGACACAGCATTTTGTGGGCTATTAAGATAATTGGAGGGTTCTGGATGTTAAGGTGCACCTTTGCAATAAGGTGTCATATTGCAAAGCCAGCTGTTGTCTTGTCCTGATGTGGTGCTGAATGTCCTGCAAACTACTAGTGTCTGTCTTGATTCCTTTCTTAGTTCTTCAATTCCACCTTGGCATAGTTACTGTTTCCTGCCAAGAACAGAGTTCAAAAAATGTTGCTTATTTCCTTTAAAATCTTTAATTTTTCCCATTTAATATGGTTTGACTGTGTCCCCACCCAAATCTCATCTTGAATTGCAGTTCCCATAATCCCCACGTGTCATGGGAGGAACCCAGTGGAAAGTGATTGGATTATGGGGGTGGTTTCTCCCATGCTGTTCTCGTGATAGTGAGTTCTCACAAGATCTGATGGTTTTATAAGTATCTTGCATTTCCCCTGCTAGCACTTCTCTCCTGCCACCATATTAAGAAGGACGTGTTTGCTTCCCCTTCTGCCATGATTATACGTTTTCTGAGGCCTTCCCAGCCACACAGAACTGTGAGTCAATTAAACCTCTTTCCTTTATAAATTACCCAGTTTCGAGCAGTTCTTTATAGCAGCGTGAGAACGAATTAGTACACCATTGTTCACAGTAATAGGTTTTCAACTTGATTAATGAGATATCTATATGTTTATTTTTCTAGTTGCTGTGCAGTCAGTATTTACCAAAAGTATAGGTTCATATTTTTTATCTACCTCATTGCTCAGCAAACTACAGTGCCCACCCCTTCAGGCCAAATTGAGGCCCACTGGTTAGTTTTTGTAAGTAAAGTTTTATTGGAACACAGTCATGCTCATTTGTTTATGTACTGTCTATGGCTGCTTTTGTGTAAAAGGGCAGAGTAGCTGTGACAAAGAACATACAGTATGCAAAGCCTAAAACATTACTTTTGACCATTAAGAAAAAATAAATTGCTTACCCCTAATCTACTCTATAGTTTCAAGAATCTGTGTTGAGTATTTTTTCTTTTCAATTTGATATATATTTATGGTGTGTGATTTTATTATACATTAATATGCATACAACTCAAAAGAGTTCTATTATATTTTGACAAAATATCCTAATTGCCAAGAAAATGAAAATTTGGCCCTTGTACAGAGGAAGAAAAATATCTTAATTTTATTTATTTTTACACTTGAGGCCTTTCGTTTCACTTTATTCTACTTTAAAATATTTCCAATGCCATTGCTCAATTTTATATAATCAAAATATTTTCTTCTAAAAGTATCTTTGTAACTGAACAAATGTCTAAACTCCCTGGAATCCTGCTCTGACTAGAGGTGAACAGTAAAGGCTTATAAGGCTTGCTTAGTTTAAGAATGTAATTTGGCATAAAATAAAGAAGGTGAGTAAATGCAAAGTTTTAGCAAGTTTAATGTCTATTTGAGCAAAAGGTGGGTCAGTAATTTGAAAATGCATGGGAATGGGTTGGTTCCTTAAGCACTGGTAGAGGTAGAGGCTTGGCATGGAAACAAAAGAAGAGCTTAAAAAAAATTGGCAATGCTTTCTTAGGGGGTTATGTTCCACTTAGGAAACAATTTCTCTTTTTGACCATGATTTAGGTTGCATTAGCTTGTTGTTAATCTTTGAAAGCATGCACGTGTTTGTGTGTGTGTATGTGTGTGTGTGTGCGTGTGTGTGTGTGTGCACTTGATATTAAGTTTTCTAATAATTATCTGGTTAAAGACCAAAAAGATTGAGGAGATAAAACTTCCCCTCACAGTGCCAAGGCAACCTGGAAGGGACTTAACCATAGAGTATTTATTTATTTCAACTGGAGTTCTTCTGCTCAATACATACGGTAGCCACTCGCTGCATGCAGCAGCTTAAATTCAGACTAGTTAGAAATCAATAAAATGAGAAATTCAGTTCCTCTGTCTCAGCACATTTCAAGTGCTCATATCCATGTGAGGCTAGGACTACCATATTGGAAAGCACAGGGTCATGGAGCTTTGCCATCATGGCAGAAAGATGATGAATGTCGTGTTTCTGAACTGTTCTCAAGAGTTGGGTTACCAAGCCCCTTCTGCCAATACCTGAATGACCATAACTCAAATTTTAGAAAAGGCAAAGTTTCAAAACCTTGTATTATATGAATTTCACTCCTAGAGAAATAATGGTCAATTTGGAGGTGGAAGCAAGTTTGGCAAGTTGGAGGTAATGTTGTCTTGACTTTGAGTTGATGTTTGGGTTGGTAGAGGGCTGAGAACTGTTATTCTGTCTCTTTATCTTTCTCTCACTGGTTTCCAGCTTTTGTTTTTACATTAACTCTACCTTTGTCTATCTCTGCCCCCGATTCAAAGAGAAAATGAGTAGTCTTTGGGATCACTGCACATAGCTAGAACTGGAATATATTAAGTACTGATGCCATGTGAATTTTTTTTTTCATTTCCCCTGGACAGTAATATTTGACATTCAGTTGTGGGGAAAGTTTATTTTTTGGTCACTAAAATTAGCTCTAGATATTCTTCAACTTCCACTAAAGTTTGCTTCACAATACTGTATTGTAGGGAAATGAAGGAAAGGAAGTGTCATGTTATTCACATCACCATTCGACAGGCCCACATGCCAATGGTGACATTTAGTGATTGCAATAACAGAGTCAACTGAGAATACTGGTATTTCAGTATTTAACTGCAGAAGACATGTTTAAAACATTATATTTTGAGGGGAAATGGAAGTCCAACTTTTTATTGTAACAAAATTATAAATTTTATTTCAAAAACAAAAATCGTGGCTCACCTTTTTCTTTCTTTTTAAAAATGTTTTATTGTTTATTTATTCTTAGACTGTCCCAAGGAACAAACAGCTTTATCTTCTTCAGTTTCATTATGTATAGATGGATATACTGAAGAAGAATTACCTGTGTTAATTTCAAATTTTCGTATACATATTTCACTTATTTGGAAAACTTCTAAGGAGTTACTTTGGGGATAGGATTCTCACTTTGTCTTTTTCATTGCTGTTCTTCCTCTTAAGAATTTTGAAATTCACTTCTTGGCATACATCACTATGTACCCAATGAATATGTACAATTATTATTTGTCTATTTTTTAAAAAAGAGAAGAAAAGAAGAAAATTTTTTAAAATGTGGAGCTAAGTACCAAAAGAAATACTTAAAAAATTGTTTTCAGTATAAAAAAGTTTCTAACATTTCTATTCCAGGATACACTTTTCTTGGTAAAGAAGAGTCTTATTCACCAAATATTTTCATAATAAATTATTAGTTATGAATAAATATTGAATTCATCAATAAATATGAGTGAACATGAGTGACTCACCGGAATTAATAAGTTGTGGATCCCAGTTTCAGGTTACAGTTACTGTTCTTGATTTCAGGGCTATAATATGACCTGCATATACTGGTAATCGTGTATCATACGATTCATATCAACTTTTGGTAGTTTATTTTAATGCCATAAACAGCCCTTCAGGAATGGCCCCAGGCTGGTTCATTCTTTTTTAATTTTTATAATTATTAATATTTTTTGAGATGGAGTCTCGCCCTGTCACCCAGGCTGGAGTGCAGTGGTGCGACCTCAGCTCACTGCAACCTCCGCCTCTGGGGTTCAAGCGATTCTCGTGCCTCAGCCTCCCAAATAGCTGGTATTACAGGCGTCCCCCACCACATCCAGCTAATTTTTGTATTTTTACTAGAGACGGGGTTACACCATGTTGGCTAGGCTGGTCTTGAACTCCTGACCTCAAGTGATCCACCCTCCTAGGCCTTCCAAAGTGCTGGGATTACAGGTATGAGCCACCGTGCCCGGCCTGTCATTTATTCTTAATCTGGTTCAGGAGTTGAACTAGGAGCTTATTTATGTATTTATGTATTTATTTATTTATAGAGATGAGGTTTCACCATATTGCCCAGGCTGGTTTCAAACTCCTGGCCTCAAGTGATCTGCCTGCCTCAGCCTCCCAAAGTTCTGGAATTACAAGCATGAGCCACTGCGCCTGGCCTGGTTCATTCTTAGGCTTTGGATGTTTCCCTCTTTGGCCGGCAGGCAGCCAGTCATTCAGTTTCTGTTCACTTTTTCTAACTGGGAAAATTAGCCTTAGTATTGTACGATTCCTCTAGTCTAGGAGGTATAGTTTGAGGATGCCCTAATTTCTCCTCTTTCCCAGCCAATTTTTGGGGTTGAGGGAAGGACAAGTTAGGTTGAGATGGCTTGAGAGCATAACAAATGAGAACATCACAAGTGTCAGAAGTGCAGATAGAAAGACAACAGAGTTTCTATTTTAATCCAGGAACAGACTGCATTTTATCACCTACTCTTGGTTTTTACTGAATAGTATGGTTAAAATGCTATATATGTAAAGTGAATTTGCAACACATTACTTATGCAGTTGACCCTATCTCACTTTTTAAGGATTCATGTCCTACTGTATTCCTAGACACTCCAGCCTCAAATATTTGAAGATCAGCAATCCCTTTGGTATCACTTCTGTTTTTTTTCGATAGCTAAATTTAAGAAAAATGCATTTACTAGTTCTTACTTTAAACACATGGTCCTTAAAACATTTCTATCTGATCTCTGTCTATCTGCATATCCTGGTATCCATATATCAAAAATCTGCAATCATGTCCTCTAGACTGGTTACATTTGAGGTGAACTTTGGGTATGTCATTTCAATGCCTTTTCCCCCAAGTACTTTAAATTTTGTAGAATTGAATAATTTTTCTATACACAATAAAGTCATTTCTATGATTTAGTTAATGAGTTCTATGATGTTAGATATTTTGCTTGGCTTACTTTTTTTAGATATAAAGTTTTATGTAGGTAATATCTGCATTTAAATCTTGGCTTTTTTTTCTATTGTGTAGGGCCGAATACTTTGAAATAGAATTGCTAAGTCCAAACCAAATATTTGTTTGCACTTGAGGCATACTGTCATGCTGTCTTCCAGAAATGCGCAGCCTCCGAGAATGCCTTCTTCACTGCCATTCTGTTGGTGTCATTTTAGAGCTGTTGCTCTAGACCTCTCTCCTAAAATAATAATGCTGCTGGAATCAAAAGACAAAATATAGAAATTATAGGTCTCTTTCATTTTCTGTTTATACAAAGATTGGTTGATGACATCATTTGGCAATGGAGATCTGGGGGAAAAAAAAACCAGATAAATAGGTGCAAGCATGATGCTTTTAGACACTCTTCAGTGAGTATCTATAAAAGTTCTTCCCTGAATGGAAATTTGTCTCCAAAATAGGGTTCCTGTGTCTCTTCCTCTATCACGTTGCAACCTTTCCAAGGACTATTTTTGCTTAAACAATATATTCAAACATCGGAGACCATACTGTTAGAATCATAATTATTTAAAATGTACATATACTGGACTAACCAGTTATATATGCACTGTCTTTTTTATGTGTCATAAAACCAAAGTTCCATACATTCATAAGGTAGTGTACCCTATGCTGAAGCCCCTGTATTGTTAAATATACATATTGAAGCCCAAAAGGCTCAAAGAATTGACATCATACTTTAATATCACAGACTAACATGGCTCTTCATGGAACCGGAGACATCAGTGGATTGAGTAGTTTCCACCACCGCAAAACCTCATATGTCTTCATATCTGGACTTGGTGTCTGATATTTAAACCAGCTAAAAATTCTGCAAGATTTAACAAACAGCTTCCAAAGTGTTTTTTTTAATCCGTGATGTTTGCTAACTCATTCTAATCACCTTGAAGGTATGTACTTTACTCAGTGGAATCTCAAACGAGGTGCTAGGAGGTGGCTTGTGATCTGAACATTTTAGGAAGAGCTAACTTAATCAGGAAAGTTTCTAAGTTTTTCTTTTTCAGCCTAACTTTTCTTTCATCCTGTCTTGTTTAAAAGATTTCAATTTCTTTAGACTGATGAGGATGGTGATTCAAGCCAAGAAAGTGTGGGTGGGAATTCAAAGCCTTGCTTTGTAACTAGAATGCAAATGCTATTCTAACATAATTTGAACCTGATTGAGCTGCCCAAATTTCAACCATCCTGGAGCAAAACACAGGAAATCTGTACCACAGCCAGAAAGATTCTCTGAATTCCAAACGGAAACAGAGCATTTCTCCATTTCTTGGAGTTGTACTGGGCCCAAATGTGTAGCCTAGAAAATAATGGTTAAATGTTGTTTTTGGACCAACTGTTGAGTTAGTTTTAAAGTTTCTACCAGAAAAAAAAATAAAGAGAAAATTACCTACATATAAAAAGTTACAGAATCAAATTGTCTTTTTGGCTTAACATTTTCTTCACATTATTTTACTGAAGTTTGTATTAACTTTTTCTTGAAATAAAATGTTCTATGGCTTTTGTTCCAAAAACTGTGAGTTTCTTTTCATTTACCCTGCTGTCACAGCATCCAAAAAAGAACACATTACCATAATTGCAGCCCAGAAAGAATTGGTCCCTTCTTAACTTTTGATAAGAACAAGAACAAAATAATAGACATCACTTTCCTATTTCTTCTTGAGTACTGGACACAATTCTGATTTTTTTTTTTTTTTTTTACTCAACCTTCATTTTTGGCTTCAATAACTTGAATTTGTAGTATAAAATACACTAGAATGGCTATAATCATAAAAGATAGAACATAATAAGTGTTGATGTGGATGTAGACAAATTGGAACCTTCACACATTGCTAATGGGAAGGACAAATGGTGCAGCCACTTTGGAAAATAGTTTGGTAGTTTCTTACGAAGTTAAAGACAAATGTACCATGTGCTCCAGCAATTCAACTCCTACGTAGCTACCCTGGAGAAATAAAACATGTGACTTGCACATAAATGTTCACAGCAGCATTATTGCTAAGAGCCAAACAAATGGAAACAACCCAAATGACCATCAGTTGATGCATGGATGAACAATATGTGGTATACCTATACAACGAAATACTGTGGAAGTTTGAGTCCAGGCAAGAGACAAACCATGCATTGGGATTAAATAGGGAGAGTTTAATGTGAAGAATTACGAACAGTTATGAAAGAGTAACTATAAGACATGCATAGACTCAACTCCGTTTGGTATTTTAGATCTCAGGGAGAGACACACTAGGAAAGGGTTTAGACTTTCCTCAAAAAGGTATATGGCACTGCCACCTCAGAGTGGAGATGTTTGGCCAGGCGCAGTGGCTCACGCTTGTAATCCCAGCACTTTGGGAGGCCGAGGCGGGAGAATCACGAGGTCAGGAGATCGAGACCATCCTGGCTAACACAGTGAAACCCCATCTCTACTAAAAAATACAAAAAATTAGCAGGGCATGGTGGCGGACACCTGTAGTCCCAGCTACTCGGGAGGCTGAGGCAGGAGAATGGCATGAACCTGGGAGGTGGAGCGGAGACTGCGCCACTGCACTCCAGCCTCGGCGACAGAGCGAGACTCCGTCTCAAAAAAAAAAAAAAAAGAGTGGAGATGTTTGGAGATTTGGCCAGGCCAGAGTTGGTATTCAGTTGCTGGGCAAACTGTGGGCCACATTCTAGAGTGCAGGTGAGAGGGCAGGTGATCGGCAACCACTGTGTTAGGGAGTCTGTGCATTGGAGTGGACAGGAGGTTCAAAGGGACGCAGCCATGTGGGAAGTTTGAAGAAGGACAACAGCTTTATGTGTCAGACTCGGAAGGGAACTCTGGTTTCTCAGCTGAGAAAGCTGGGGAAATAATATTGCCAGGCTTAGGTGTCAGAGTCGCTGAAAGGCTGCAACCTGGGCCTATGGCTGGAAGAGGTGCTACCAGATGTCGTCATAACTGCACTTCCGATTTCGCCCCCGAGCCGAAAATTGCAACCTTTCTTTTGCACTATCTCTCCAGCACCCTCTGCTGGGGAAGCTTAACGTGGTGCTCACGTTAAAGGAGCAGAGCTTCAAGGGATTCCCTTGCTTATCTGAAAATATATTAAGGGGTGCATGGGGAGCTGATATCAATGTTATCAACACATTGATAACAGAAAAATTCTATCCAGCAATTTATAAAAAAGGAAAAAAGCATTGGCACCTCCTACAACATGGATGAAACCAAAGCATGATCCTGAGCGAAACAAGCCAGTCACATAAAACCACATCCTGTAGGATCCGATTTATGCAAAATGTCCAGAATAAGCAAATGCATGAAGGCAGAGAGTAGATGAGTGTTTGCCAGGGGCTGCAGGGAGAAAGAATAGGGTGTGAGTAATAAAGGGTGCAGGGTTTCTTTTTGGAGTGATGAAAATACTTTAAAAGTAGATTATGGTGACGGTTGCACAACTCTGTAAATATACTGAAAAAACATTGAAATGTACTCTTCAAAGGGGTGAATTTGATGGTATATAAATTACATCTTCATAAAGCTGTTAGACGAATTCACTATGTAAAATTTTTTATTTTTAAATATTTATTTTCATTTTTGCAGATTTGAGGGTACAAGTGCAATTTTGTTACATTGATATATTGTGTAGTGGTAAAGTCTGGGCTTTTACTGTAACCATCATCCAAATAGTGTACATTGTACCAAATAGGTAGAATTTCATCCCTTAACCCCTTTCCTACCCTCCCTTTGGAGTCTCCAATGTCTATCATTTCATTTTCTATGTCCATGTGCACCATTATTTAGCTCCCACTTGTGAGAACGTGCAGCATTTGACTTTTTGAGTCATTTCACTTGGGAAAATGGCCTCCAATTCCATCCCTGTTGCTGCAAAATATATAATTCCATTCATTTTTATGGCTGAGCAGTATTCCATGGTGTCTATGTACTACATTTTCTTTATCCAATCATCTGTTAAAGGGCAGGTAGGTTGATTCTGTGACTTTGCTATTGTGAATAGTGCTGCAGTAAACATATGAGTGCAGATGTCTTTTTATATAATGACTTATTTTGGGTAGATACCCAGTAGTAGGATTGCTGGGTCAAATGGTAGTTTTATTGTTAGCTCTTTGAGAACTCTCCATACTATTTTCCATAGAGGTTGTATTAATTTACATTCCCACCAATGGTGTATAAATGTTCCCTTTTCTCTACACCCACACCAATATCTGCTGTTTCTTTACTTTTTAATAATAGCCATTCTGACTGGTGTAAGATGGCATTTCATTGTAGTTTTAATTTGCACTTCTCTGATGATTAGTGATGCTGAGCCTTTTAAAAAAAAAACAAAAAACAAACTTTTTATGAGACGCCGCTGTGTTTGAATTGACCATGTTGTGTTGCTCTTAACCCAAAGAAGAGAGGAGTTGGTAGCATCGAGAAAAATTATTTAGTTAGTGTTCAGAATTTTGTGTCAGCTAGATTTGGATAATTATAATAGTTTTAGAAGTCATGATGACTCTACATTTATTTGCTTGCAATGTGACTAAATTCTAATTTTATTTCTGGTCTTTTTTTTTTGCTGTTACCTCTTTTTAATAGTTAGATATTTATATGGCACAGATCTCTGGACTCAACATATTAATTTCCATTAAGTCATCTTTCCTCTTCTGGATCTTTTCTCCCTAGCTTAATAGTACACACTGAAAATAGGAGAAATCTAAATCTGTAACTCGTTTTGAGAGTGTTCCTGAAGTAAAAGGGTTGGCACATGGAGTGACAACAGTAAAAGGCCAGTCTCTTGCCTTTTATCCATCCTTTTTCACTTAGGTGTGAGCTTAGTCTTTCCATCATATCCTATTTACAGGCAGAAGAAAGGCTTTACACTGACTGACAACTGCAAAGGGCCACGTTAGACTAGGAGAAGGGAGGTTCACTGTAATTAATAAAAACTGACCCACAGGAGTGACTGTTTGGTCCAATTCCATCCTGCAACAAACCCAAATCCAATCAGATGCACATGTTCTGGTGTGTGCAGTCTAAATTTTGCAGCAGTGTGGCCTGATATGCAGATAAAGAGGACAGGGACAGATAGACCATGCATCACACCTGCTATATATTATTGGATTCTTATATTTATCAATATTAAACCTCTGTTTTGCCACACAGAATTGATTGTGATGTGTTTCTAATTCCCATAATAGATTTCTTCATTTCCATTTTGCAGGAGTAGCTTATTAAGGCTGGCTAGGCTGCCCGTAACCATGTGAATTACTTCTGTTTGGTCTTTATATCACTGCAGACATGGGATGCTGATTTTGTGAATAAAGAGCACAAAATGAATGGGGGTAAGATGCTAATGGGTCAAAAATCCATTTCCCTATTATGAACCAAGGTGAGAGGAGAATTATCAGCATGGCACTTCATTTAGGAGGCCACCTGCTGTGCATTGTGCCTGGGAAAGAAGGATGTTGCTCAAGTCACCAGGTCTGTCCTGGGTCAGAACTCATGTCCAGAGGTCACCTCTTGGAGCACAGTATACTCATTTTATTTCCACTCTCTCCTCTGCCTCTGCAGCCAGCAAAACATCTTATTCTTTGAAATTCACCAAGAGAAGGGAAAAAATAAAGAGACTTGGATCCATAGTCATCCTTCCATTTCTAAGTTGAAGAAGAACAGGGAGGGTTTTGTCTATGTCTTGGGCAATTAGATTAGCAACCTTGGAATGTGAGCATGGAATCTTTGTTCAGAGGGCCAAAATTCAGACATAGAGTAAGAAAAACTGAGATTTGAGAAAGACTTGCAGAAAGATTGTCCTGATGCAAAGAAGATGATATGAGAAGATACCTGGAAACTCAGATACACAGGGTGCAAAGTTTATGACTCAAGTAAAAGACAAATACCCCGCTGGCCTGACTAGACTTTAGAAAAACAGAGGGCTGCTCATTATCGATTAAGAACAAACCCAGAGTAGACTGAGAAGGAAGCAGACATATAACTTACCTGTTATTTTAGCACCAGAAAATCAGGACTCATGAAAAGTGGAGAGGTCTTTCCCTTTTCTTTTCTTTCCAAGTCTACCTAAATAGACTATGCAAATGCTGTTCTCTCAGTACCTCTTGCCCATCCAGTAAACACTTCATGTGAATGTAGTGCTGGGCCCTTTTTGGTTACTGTGACATCTACTCCACAGATATATTTGTTATTTAACACAGGCCTTCTAAAGATACAACTTCTTTACCCAGTTGCTTGACTTGGGGTGGAAACATCATGTACAAGACAGGCCGTGGAAAAAGATATTTTGAAGCAGATCAACCTCTTTAAAAGACTAATTTTAGATAGATTCAGAACAAAGCAAATATGTCATTTCACTTGACCATAGTATTAGCATCATATTTAACATTTCAGTCTGGACCATCTGGGGCTGATTCTCATCTTTAGAAATTTTATGGGAGCTATTTTGGCTCTGCTTGGGAAAGTTTTGGTTGAGTTACCAGCAGTATGAGAATCTAGTCCTGTTGCTGAAATAGAAAGATGATTTTTTTTAAGCTCTTTTAGAGAAAAGTTGCTTTAGGAAGAAGAATTTGGTAACTTAGAATAAAGGAAATAGGAGGTCTTACTCGTATACAAGTGATTTGAGCTTTAAAATGGTAGCTGAAATGTTCTTCATCTCTTAAATAGAATATATTCCTCCTATTTCCTTTGGATTAGAAGACCCTCAATTCTCCCATATGGTTGATGTTTCTGTGCTATTCCTTGCTGCAGACATCTTTGGATGAGTTTACTCTGTTTCCGGAGAAAGTTCTGGGTAAGGACTCACGTGATATGGTAAGACAGTGGAGAGAAAGTCTTTCTCCTCCCTATCTCTGTGTAAACACCTTCCTTTTCAGTCTCAAACGCTCTGTGCAGGCTGCTAAAATATGTTGTGAGTCATTCATTTTAGAAACACAATTTATTTTAGAACGTGCACAAATGCTGTTATACATCCACATAAGCCTTCTGAGGAAAAAATAACACCCTAAATGTTTCAACCTTAGCATCTTCCTTCTTTAATTTTTAAAAAAGTCCCTTCTTTGTTCTTGTCCATATAAGTACATATTTTTTTAAATGGTTCAATTATAGTAAAACATGTAGTACAAACTATTTTGAGGACGGAATTATTTTACTTGATTTGCCCTTGTACAGAATTGAAAATTTTACTCAAATAATTTTGTTAGATCTATCAAATCTAATAATATTCATTTAATACTCCCTAAAAAGATTATTTAACTCAAACATCAGGAAAAAAAACGAATTTGTATTCTGTCTTAAAAACAGAAACCATTTTAAGGTTATAGTAAGCATTTCAAATTTAATACAAAGGTTTGAGTAACGCTTTCGTGGACAAACATACATTATACATTCCATTGAAAATTATTTTCTTGTCACATACTAGTGTGTCCATTTTCAATTATTCTGCTAATTGAAGGTGCTACTGCTGTCTGTAGAAATTCAAGTTGGCCACTGGCACAGCATTAGTGAATTACAAGTGGGTCACAGATGATTGAAACTACAAATAATTGAATGAACCCCAGCCATGAGTTATGTAGGTGGTCCTAGCTGCAGATCCAGAGCTAGTCATGGCCTCTGATTTGCCTCTCCTTTTGTGGTTGGGAAATCAAAGATGGAATTCAAGATATCTGCCTATACACTTCATTATGGACAAGTGGGTTGTGGACATGAGTTTGCTTTTGTCTGTTTTCATCTGCTCCCCACTTCGTCTCTTGCTAAAAGTACTCTGATTTTCCTTTGTGCAATTAATTACTCTCCCTTGCTTAAGAATGTGATATGGGAGTCTTGAGCCCACTACTGTATTCTAGGAGATTTTAATTGCCTTGTATGATCAAGAGATCTTGTGATACTAAGCACAATGACCAGTCTTGGAATGGTCAGGTTACCCAATTCAGGGCACTGGGAGAATATGAACACTACAGTGCATCTACCAGCCATTATCTACAAGAGATGTTCATTTCTTCCGTGACCAGGATGAGAACTTGAGGCTTGTACTAGACATTAACTATTCAGTGATGACAATGTAGAGCCCCATCTACTGTGGAGCTGCCTGTTGGAGCCTGTGGTTTGAGTCAGGCCTGGAGAAGACAGCAGTGAGACAGCAATGGGTCCTTGGTTACTTGATTTGAGCAAGTTTCTTGATCAGGTCTAGCCCAATGGATTTTTTTCCCAATGAACCCAGTAATTTACCTTTGTTATCCAGTACAGTAGCCACTAATCTCATGTGCATATCGGACATTTGAAATATGGCTCCTCCAACTGAGGTGTGCCATAAATATAAAATACGCACTGGATTTGAAACTTAGTACAACAAACATTTTTATATTGACCTCATGTTGAAATTGTAATGTTGAATTTAGACATAGCAGGTGTATTGGTCAATTTGCATTCTTATAATAAAATATTGAGACTGGGTAGTTTACAAAGAACAGAAATGAATTTTTTTACAGTTCTGGTAGCTGGGAAGTTCAAGATCAAGGCATCACAGGTTTGCTTATCTGGTGAGGGCTACTCTCTGCTTCCAAGTTGACATCTTTTGCTGCAACCCCAGGAGGGGAGGAACACTGTATCTTCACAGGGCAGAAGGTGGAAGAGCAAGTTAGCTGAGTGCTGGGTGAAGCTTTTTATATAACTCTACCTTCTAGCACTATCACATTGGTCATTTAGTTTCGACACCTGAATTTCCAAGGAGACGCATTCAAGCCATAGCACTGGGTCAATAACTATGCTATTAAAATGACTTTCACCCATTTCTCCAAGAAAACATGAAATTACATGATTGGCTTGTATCTGTGGCTCTGGATGTAGTTCTATCAGAAAACACTGGCTTAATCCATTTCGAATTTCCTTGATGACACGTAATGTAAAGATTTTAAAACTTACACAATAACTTACTTTTCAAATCCTAGTTGGATAACACCAAGTTTGCCTTTCATACTTTGAAAAGCCAGTTCTAAGTTAGAAATGATACGTATATAAGCATCCGAGCTAGCAACGTCCAAAGTCAAGTTAATGCTGCATGTGGTTTTTTATTGGTGACATTCTCCAAAGTTCTTGGCCGATATGCTTTATGTGTAAAGACTCTGAATGGCATAGGCTTTATTGTCTTTCAAAATATACAATTGCTTTGTGTACTTATTTTCAAAGTCACTGCAATAGCCTAAAAGTGAGCTGAAATCCTTTCCCCCTTGGCTATAATATCAGTATGGTATCCAGCCTCCAAGATGGCCCCTAATGACTGGGCTGACTTGTATAAGCAATAGGATACTGAGGTAATGATGGCATGTGACTTTGAAGCACAGGTCATAAGAGACATTTGGGTTTCCTTCTTGCATTCTTTTGGCTAACTCACTTGGGAGAAAGCCAACACCATGTTGTAAGGATACTCAAGCAGCCCTGTGGAGAGATCCATGTGATGAGTAACTGAGAAGGCAGGCCAGTAGCCATGTGGCTGAGCCATCTTGCCAGCAGATCCTCCAGCCACATAGAACCTTTCGAGACTAAAGCCCTGATGGACAACCTGACTTCAAGCTCATGAGGGACTTTGAGCCTGAACCTCCCAACTAAGCCACTCCAAAATCCCAGACTCATGAAAAAATGGTATATCTTTATTGCTTTAAAATGTGAAGTAGTAGGATCATTTGTTACATAATTAATAGATAACTATTGCAGTCACACTTTATATGATAAGAATCATCCTACAAATTATTTTTATTTTTCAAGAAAAACAACCCTCAAACTTGTTCCCTGTTGCTAAGTCACTTACTTACTTTCTCCTATTGATTTTTCCACTGAAATACTTGCTATCCTATTTATGTGGCTCCATCTAAGATGTCTGAGATATGCTCTCCGTTTTCTCTTTAAGCTCAAGGGGAGTTTGGGCTGTAAAGAGTGACTGGTTGGTTCTGAAGAGGCAGATGTCTGTTTTTAATGCTTCGCATTACTTTAATCATAGACAATTTCAGGCTTAGAAGGTCTTTTGGAGGTAAATGAGCCCAGTGCCTCTTCCAGATGCTTGGAAATTCTCTCCACCATTCCTTCCAGGGGTCACTCAGCCTATACTTAAATATGGTGCTAGGGGACATCTACCTCTGACACTAGCTCTGTGGATAATATGAGACTGCTCTAAATTTTAGAACAGGGTTGTTTATCCTGGGGCCCTTGGATTCTGCTGAAATATATAAATAAACTACAGGTGTCCCTGAGCCCCCTGAGATGAAATTCATGCATGAGATTGCACTCCTGTGATTTTTTTTGACATGGAAAATGATTATGACTTTACTACTCAATGAGGTTAGTAGGTATTTTTAGAGCCAATATATAAGAAAATAGCTTATATTGAGTCAAAATAGAGGTCTGCAACTTGTCCACTTCAGTTTTGGATCTTTACAGAGGCACATACAATAAGAAAAACCCCTGTGCCCTTGTCTGGTTCCTATATTCTACTTCTATGCTCTTGTTGGAAATCTTGACGTCTAGCTGCAGGTCCAGCTGTCCTAGTGTCTAGCACTAATGTAGACCTCAGATCTAAGGGGTTTAAGGAGCACCTCTGTTCAATGCTCTGAGGTCTCCACCAAGTTGCTTAGTTGCTGCATTGGCCCTGACAGCCACCTGACACCATAGTCTGCTTAGTATTGCTGATCAATTTGCTCTGCTCAGTCAGCATACAGGGCCTGGTGTGCCAGCTATGAGTCTATCACAGAAAATTGGACCCTGCATCCTGCTAAAATGTTTCACTGGGGTTAACTTCTGCCTAGCTTACAACTGTCTGTTGCCCATTTCTTGGCTTTAGCTTTGCTTTACTGGTTTCATGATGCCTCACTTTTTTCAGGCAATAACCTCTCAAGGTAATCTTCTACTACCTATTATTTTCCTATGGAAATATGAGACCCTGTTGTCCCTGAAGAACTAGACTAGATTTCCTTCCCTATCATTAAAGCGGTTTAACTTAATTGCAAAATCTGGTCCCTCCCATCATCATGGAAGTTAAACTTTATCTATTATCTATCTATCTATCTATCTATCTATCTTCTATTTGAGGCAGGGTCTCACTCTGTTGCGCAGGCCACGGTGCAGTGGTGCAAACATAGCTCACTGCAACCTTGACCTCAAGGGCTCAAGTGATCCTCCCACCTCAGCCTCCTGAGTAGCTGGGACTACAGGCATGTACCACCACAAACGGATAATTTTTTAATTTTCTTGTGGAGATGGGATGTCACTATGGTGCTCAGGCTGGTCTCAAACTCCTGGCTTAAGTGATTCTCCTGCCTCGTCCTCCGAAAGTGTTGGGATTACAGGTGTGAGCCACTGTGCCCAGCCAAGTTAAACTTTAGAATCCTCACCAGCTATGGTATAATCTTTGTCAACAGTGTCAGGCCTCTAAGCCCAAGCCAAGCCATCATATCCCCTGTGATCTGCATGTATACATCCAGATGGCCTGAAGCAAGTGAAGAATCACAAAAGAAGTGAAAATGGCCGGTTCCTGCCTTAACTGATGACATTCCACCATTGTGATTTGTTCCTGCCCCACCTTAACTGAGCGATTAACCTTGTGAAATTCCTTCTCCTGGCTCAGAAGCTCCCCACTGAGCACCTTGTGACCCCCGCCCCTGCCTGCAAGAGAAAAACCCCCTTTGACTGTAATTTTCCATTACCCACCCAAATCCTATAAAACGGCCCCACCCCATCTCCCTTCGCTGACTCTTTTCCGACTCAGCCCGCCTGCACCCAGGTGAAATAAACAGCCTTGTTGCTCACACAAAGTCTGTTTGGTGGTCTCTTCATACGGACGCACGTGACAAACAGGACAGTTTGTCAACCATTCGAATATAACTGTTATGTATGAATTTAATAAAACCATTTTCATCTAATCCTGTCATCCATAGAAAAAGTGTTCTAAATGATTTTTGAGATTTCTTAAGCTCTAAATGTCTGGATTCTTCCTAAATATTTCAACTATTATCCTACGACACCATCAACTTTGTTTCCACCCTCCCTTTTCAGTGTCCCACTCATTAGCCCAAACTAAATGACTATTTTCAAGTCACTTTTCACAGTTTTGAGTCCAGAGTCAGTGTTTTGTTGATTTTTGTAACCCAAACCTAACACAGTAGTACCTAAAACATCAGCATCTATTACATGTTTATTGAAGAAAAGCATGTTGAGTTAATATTCAAGAGGCATTATGAGTATCTTTGAAAACAATTTAATATTCTTCTTTCTAGAAATCCAACTCTCCCATGATTATTAATTATAAGAAAAAAACTTTCTCCAAAATTTGTTAATGTCAAAAGAAATATAAAGTCTTTATTTCCTAAAGGGTTGTTTACCTGGAGATTTCTTTACATTTTAAGAAAATAGGACTAGGTCAGCCTTGGGAGAATTGTTTGCAATTTCAAAAGTGAATAATGACTTAGGAAGCTTGTTTGCTTGTTTGTTTTCCCTTTTCAAAGCCCTTCTGGTGGTCTATTTGCATAAGTATTTGAGTGCACTTTAATGCTTGTGCAAATAATGATCAGACCCACAGAACTTGGATTTATTATAAATATGAAACATGTATAAAGATAAAATCTTAAGTAGAAACTGATTATCCTGAAATCCCAACTAAAATTATAATAAAAGGCTTTTTTAAAGTGAATTTTGCCTAAAGACTGCCTTTATCCAATTCCAGCACTATATTGACCCACAAAAGTGGGCCCATACAGACAGCAGGTGTGGGGGAAAAAAAAACAGAACAGTCCATTGACTTAGACAGTTACACTGAACTCTACAGGGAGATGGAACCTAAATTTAAATTGAATTAGTCAAGACTCAAATGTATGCAATCATTAAACAAATAAGCAAACACCTGTTGACAAATTTGGGTCATTCAGAGACTTAGAATATGTCAACTATAAAAATTAGAATAAAACCAAATGCATGCACAAAGAAATAGAACTAAAATGTATTGAGTGACCCACATCACCACACACTGAGCTAAAAGCTTTACACAATTGATGGGTTTCCAGCCTGTGGCATATTAATGCACTGGCCACATGGGTAGGGTTATAATTTAAAGCTCCCCATCAGGCTTCAAAACCACTAAAAGGTTATCTCTTCTAATGTTCCAACCACCCTAAAACATAGGCCATTGATTGGAAGTGTGGTCTCTCTACCAGCCATCTCATCATTGCCTGGATACTCAGTAGAAAGGCAAACCTTGAGCCTCAGCTGAGGCTTACAGATCAGTGTGGAGTCCAGGAATTCTGTGTTTCACAAGCCCTTAGTGCACACTTAAGATCTAGAACCACTGGTAGTCTGATTTCACGACCATTCTACAGATAAGAACTTTGAATTCAAGAGATGCTAAAAAATATTCCGAAAGTCAGCCAGGCACAGTGGTTCATGCCTGTAATCCCAGAACTTTGGGAGGCCAAGGTGGGAGGATCACTTGAGCTCAGGAGTTTGAGATCAGCCTGGGCAACATAGTGAGACTCCATCTCTACAAAAAAAATGTAAAATAAATTAGCCAGTTGTGGTGGTGCACACCTGTAGTCCCAGCTACTCAGGAGGCTGAGCTGGGAGGATCACTTGAATTCAGGAGTTTGAGGATGTAGTAAGTCAGGATTGCACCACTAAACTGCAGCCAGGGCAATAGAGCGAGACTCTGTCTCCAAAAAAACAAAACAAAGAAACAAAAAAACAAAAAATCCCAAAGTTAAGCAAATTAGTAAGAGATATGGGTAGGTCATGAAGCTGGATTTGATTTGGCCAGAAAATGTGAGCTCTTCTGATTTCACCACAAGGTCAACCAAAAAGAACTTAGGGTCTGTTTAAGAAACAATTCCTGCTTAGTAAGCATGAAATTATGATTTTCATAATTTGATTAATGATTTTTAGTCATTATACTTATAGGCCAGGAATAAATTCAAACAGTGCAGAGTATGGCATAAGAATAAATTATAGTGCTAAGTAGGTTCTGTGTCATTTCAGAATGCAGTCTCTTCACTCTGGCTAGCTTGCTTGCTAATTACTTAGCGTAATGCTCTATCTTCACAATGCATGTGCTTATCATATATTCTTAGTTATGACTTCAGTGGAAGGGAAATTACCACGCATTTTATGTCAATTTTGTATGACTCTTGCATACTCCAACTACAATAAAAATGAGAGATGAATAATTATATTAAATCTGAGTGATGGGCTGGCTAGACAGTATTTAAATGTATCTCTGAGACAACATTTTGTTAACAGTATACTAAGCAAGATTCACGTCTTGAATCTTAAGAGCACACACCAGAATAATTATAGTCTTTGTTCCCAAAGGACTACCATTATGTAACTACCATTAATGATGTAAGTATACAGTTAACAGACTTATAATGATATAAGTATATATGCTTGTATAGAGTTATAAAATATAAGTGTGTGACTAGTGTAAGTATATAATTATTGCTTGCATGGCCTTCTTTTATGTTATCTATTTCATTATTTATTTTATTAGAGTAAGGAACATCTTGTTATTTTAATCATGCATTATTTAGGTTAAATATGGGAGATATTTAGGAGAAGGAAGCGAATATTGAGCACCATAAACAGAAAGCAAACAAAAGTGAAAACCAGTAGAATGAGTGCTGATAAACAAAAAATACGAACACACATTCCAAAACTTCAGACAGTTGCAAAAAGGGAAAGTGTCAAGCCCTAACAGTTTTGCATTGGTAAAGGTCCTGGGAATTTTACCAGCTTGTAGAGGATTGTACAGAAAAAGTAGGTGAATTAAATAAAAAAAATCATTAAAAAAAAATGAAGAGTGGCGGAGGTTACCTATCTGTCTCTGAAGCATAAGCAATAACAATTATTAGGGCTTGCCACTTTTCAGGACTTGCTAAATCAAGATAACACACTTTTGGAGACCGAGGTGGGTGGATTGCTTGAGTTCAGGAGTTCGAGGCCAGCCTGGGCAACATGGAGAAACCCTGTCTTTACAAAAAATACAAAAATTAGCCAGGTGTGGTGACATGCACCTGTAATCCCAGCTACTTGGGAGGCTGAGGCAGGAGAATCACCTGAGCCCAGGAGGCAGGTGCAGTGAGCTGTGATTGCACTGCTTTGCTCCAGCCTGGGCAACAGAGTGAGACCCTGTCTCAAAAAAAAAAAAAAAAAAAAAAAAAAAATCAAGAGAATGATGCTCTGAAATCGGAAGTTATCTCCTCTATAACAGGAGATGACAGTCTTCATGTTTGGACAGATGGATGAATCTAGTATGGGCTTTTAAGAAAATCTCAGAGGAGAGAGTAAATCCCAGATTCTTAAAAAAAACAACAAAAAAAAGTCACATATTGACCCAAAGGAGTCTCCCTCCTGCCACAACCCCTCCCCGAGCAACACACACACAGGATTGGATAAAGCCAGAAAATACCACATCCAGCTTTCAAATCGCTTCAACAGAGGACAAGTTTAAGCTGCACTGCGTGTGTGCATGTGTCTTTGTTTGTGTGTATTCTCATCCTAAGGACTGAGTCTAAGAATCAATAGTGTTCTTTCGTGATTTTTGGTTTTTGTTTTAGAGACACGTCTCACTATGTTGCCTGAGCTGGTCTCGAACTCCTGGGCTAAAACCATGCTCTTGCCTCAGCTTCTGGAGCAGCTAGGACTACAGGTGCACACCACTACCCCTGGCAAGAATCAACAGTGTTCTTAATGAAAGATGAGAGCAATGGGAATGAAAGAAAATATCAATACTGTAATTTAAAAAAATTCTTGTGCTTAAACATGAAAAGTATATATATAATTAGTAGGTCCATTGAATTCTTGACAAAATTAACAAAAATAAATGCACATTCTCTATGAATCTTTTAAAAATTGAAGTATAAAGAAAGGCAATGCCTCAAATATCAAGTAAAATAAACAGGTTTATGACAGTATGAAATGAAGCTGGCCTCTCCCTGTAATCCATAAACAGCAAAAATGTCAGAAGAAAAAAAATCAATGTACAGGACTTTGATGAAAGAACTTTGCATAGCCAAGGTACATGTGAATGCAATAGAGACATACTAATTCAGAGAATAAAAGGATTAAATCTAGTTCATTCACCAGGAACCATTTATTTTTCCCTTTAAAAACATATTGATCTGAGTGTTAATTACAGATAAAACACTTTACTGAAGAATAAAGCTACAACAGGGAGACATTGGTTGTTACACAGCAGCAATGTGGCAATAGATACTTGATACAAGAAGTGAATCATGCCATGACTGAATGTAAGGGGGAAGCAACTTAAAATGGATATTAGCAATGGCCACACCAAGGAGAGAGGTAGAGCGAGGTTGGGCACACACAGAAGAGGAGAAAGGTAATGTAATGCCAGAGGCAGAGATTGAAGTCATGTGGCACAAGCCAAGGAATTCCATCAGCCACCAGACTCTGGAATAGGCAAGGAACAGATTCTCCCCCTACAGCCTTAGAGGGGAGGGTGGCCCTGCCAACAGCTTGATTTCAGCTCAGTGATGCTGATTTTGTACTTGTAAACTTCAGAACTGGAGGGAATAAATGTGTCTTGTTTTAAGCCACTGAATTTGTGGTAATATGTAACAGCAGCCACCATCATACAAGGTTATTAAATTTATGCTGAATATATTATCTCAATGCATGTAAGAAAGTTGAAGCACACCACCACTTCATTCTCCTTGTTTTTTTTTTTTTTTTTTGAGAAGGGTTCTTGCTCTGTTGTCCAAGCTTGAGTGCAGTAGTACGATCATAGCTCACTGCAGCCTCAAGTTCTTGGGCTCGGGTGATTCTCTAGCCTAAGTAGTCAGGATGATAGGTGCATCCACCACACCCAGCTAATTAAAAATGTATTTTAAAAAGATATGGTCTAGCTGTGTTGTCCAGTGTGGTCTTGAACTCCTGGCTCAAACAAGCCTCTCAAGCAGCTGGAACTACAGGCATGTGCCACCATGCCTAGCCCACTTTATTCTTGATAAAGCTAAACAGAAAAATCTAAGTGGGGAGTTGTTCGTGAGCTTTAGTAAAATCTATGTGGACACTAATGGGCATCACAGGTGATGGGGAGACCTTTGTTCGGCAAAGTGGCCTCTGTGCTCTTGGAAACAGGCAAGGGCAGTGTCATCATGGACATTGCCATCAGTGGTGATGGTATCATCACTGGGAAGTACTGAGGATCTTTGGGGAGGTATTGGTTACAGAGAAGGAACCTCAGTATTTTCAGCATTAGGAAACCTCACCACAGCTAACTCAAGGAGGAGAATCAAAGTGGATGTGCTCTAAAAGCCAGCAGGACTAGCTTACCAATCACACAGGAACACTTTACTGAGGATGACAAGAATTACTGGGTGATAGGCAACAGGAATTAGATTTCCTACAGTGTGGGAGGGGGAGGAGCAGAGAAATAGGATGTTGTAACTCTAACTGTGTTCCTAAGTTTATTTCCAGTTTGTTCTGTTCTACTATCAGTTACCTATTGCCATGCTGCTGCTGCATAACAAACAACCACATGGCTCAGGGGAAGACAAGAGTGTGTATTACTTACCTATCTGGAGCCTGCAGGGAGTCAGCAAGGTGGTTCTGTGGAGGTCAGCTGAGCTTACTCATAACCATAGAGAGGTTTCCTTGTTGACTGGCTTTGCAGTGCTGCAGGTCCCTCTAATCCTTGAGTAGGCCAGCATTGGGACTCAGAAAATGATACCCCAAAACAAAGGCCTCAGAGGCAGCCTCAAAAGCAAAAGTTTCTCTCTGACCTCCTCTTGCCCTCCTATCTCTCAGTTCCATCCTCCTGACAGGCGTCATAAAAACTAGAATTTCTCTTCCACAAGGTAGGTCCTAGAAACCAGAACCCTCTTTCCCAACAGCCAGCCATAAAACCTAAAAATACAACTCTACTTTTGTTTCACCTGTTTGTGTAGAAACAGGTCACAAAGAATGATCTGACCTACAGGGTTTGACTGCAGGTCCTAAGACCCCCATTCCAGAGAGGGTCCCATCCCATACCCAGAAGGAAGAAGTGTTGTTGCTCAGAGAGGCCAAGAAGAATTCAGGCAGACAGGCCTTGCTGGGTTTGCCCACTCATCTGATTAGCATTAGGTTAGACCCTTTTGGTCCAACCCTATTTCTACACGGCTGTCCATACTTTGTTGAACCTAAGCATAAAAATGGTCAACTTCCCCTGTGTCTTTGGGTCTTCATTCTAAAGGCTCCTGTGTACACATTAATAACTTTGTATGTTTTTTTTTTTCTATTAGTCTGCATCTTGTCAGTGATTTTTTTCAGTAAAGCTTCAGAGGGCAAAGGGAAAATATTTTCTTAGCCCTTTGTCATGGTTTGGCTATGTTCCCACCCAAACTTTATCTTGAATTGTAACTTCCACAATCCCCATGTGTCACAGGAGGGACCTGGTGGGAGGTAGCTGAATTATGGGGGCAGGTTTTTCCCATGCTGTTCTCATGATAGTGAATAAGTCTTATGACAGCTGATGGTTTTATAAACGGCAGTTCCCCTGTATATGCTCTCTTGCCTGCCACCATGTAAGATGTGCCTTTGCTCCTCCTTCACCTTCCACCATGATTGTAAGGGACCATACGGAACCGTGAGTCCATTAAACCTCTTTTTCTCTATAAATTACCCAGTCTTGGATATTTCTTCATGGCAGTATGAAAATGCACTAATACCTCTTTCACTAGGTTAGACATAGTCTTATACCATTTGCAGAGATACAAAAGAGAACTCCAGCCTGATCAGGCAAGAAATTCCCAATGTTCCACTTGCATAGAGGCTGGTAACATCTCATTTGCCGAAGTAAGTCACGTGGCAGAGATCAGAGACCAGAGTTAGAAAGAACACCATGACCACAGAGTAGAGCCACATAGCTACATGATAAAGACAAGGACATAGGGAAGGGTGAGAAGTTGGGGATAAGGAAGCAACCTACTACCTGTGGGTTAAATATTAAATATTACACTGGATTGGATGGTTAGTTTCCCTGAATTTAATAGTTGCTTATATTACCTAATGTAATAAATTATGTTATTTGTTATTAAATATATTTATTACATTATTTAATACATTCATTTACAGCCATCTTTCTGTTTTAACATGAAAGTTATTTCTTGATGTTTGTTTTATCTCTATTGCTATGGTCTAAACGTCTATGTCCCTCCCACCAAAATGCATATATTGAAATCCTAACCCCCAAAGTGATGGCATCAGGAGTTGGTCCTTTGGGAGGTGATGAGATCATGAGGGTAGAGCCTCATGAATGGGATTAGTGCCCTTATAGAAGAGACCCCAGAGAGCTCCCTCACCCCTTCCACCATGTGAAGACACAGAGAAAACGCACTATGAAACAGGAAGCAGGTCTTCACCAGACATTAAATCTGCCACACTTCAATCTTGGACTTCCAGCATCCAGAACTGTGAGAAATGTCTGTTGTTTATAAGCCACCCAAGCTATGGTATTTTGTTACAGCAGCCTGAACAGACTAAGACATCTACCTTCACTCTTTGTATGTCTAAATTGACTGAATTTCCTGAAGAAACAGGTATATATTGTTAGTGTCTTCAGTTTTGCCAGTAAACAATGTCATACGTCACCTAAGAAGCCACCAAAACATTTTATGATCTAATTCACTTTGTATGATTTATTTGCAGAAATCCCCCTTAAGTAAGGTTGACTCTTGTAGGAGATCGAAGCCACAGTTTAACTTCCCTAAGGGTGCCTGCCCCCTTTCTTCTCACTGGAGTAACTCATCCATTAATGCTGTCCTTTTATAAGCTTTTCCTAATGGTTTTCCAG
Organism: Pongo pygmaeus; assembly: GCF_028885625.2. Taxonomy (NCBI): domain Eukaryota; kingdom Metazoa; phylum Chordata; class Mammalia; order Primates; family Hominidae; genus Pongo; species Pongo pygmaeus. The sequence continues at coordinate 8,757,947 of NC_072396.2, read as the reverse complement.
GTTGGTTAAAACAAGCTATGTCCTGATTTCTCATTGCTCAGTGTACTTTTCTCCCCCATTATCTGTTTCCTTTATATATTTTACATATTCAGTTCTCTGCCTTGTATGTACAGTGATAACACAAATGTTCAGATTTATAGAACATCTAATCTGGACTGGCTACTATGTTGAATGCTGACATCTGGATAAGGTTGCCAGATTAAATACAAGATGCCATATTAAATTAGAACTTCAGAGAAACAATGAACATATTTAAAATATAAGTATGGTTCAAATACTGTATGGGGTATACCTATACAAAAAAGTAAAATCATTGTTTCACGAAATTCAAATTTAACTCAATCCTGTACTTCTATTTGCCAAATCTGACAATGCTAGATTTGTAACAAGAAGCTGGCATAATCTCTGCCTTCCCAGACTTCATCATATTACAGATTTAACAGGAACACAAAAAGATAATAACAAGACTGTTTTAAGTAGAAAAAAAGGTGAAGTAAAAAATGTGTTTTGAGATACTTAACAGGGACGCATAACCATCTTGCAGTTTCGGGACAGGCTTCCTCTCCTCCATACCTACTTGTTAAAATAGTTAGCATGTTATGCTAGAATTGTTACACTACACTAGAATTGCATTTACTGTAGGCAAGCAAGGTATTTCTGAGACACAGGGGTGTTATGAGGAAGCACGTTTTTCTGCATACAAGTTATAAAAACATGCAGCCTCAGGCAGCATCATTAAAATGCAGTGCTGCGTCAGTATGGGCAACCCTCCCATCTGCCAGGTAAGCCTGTCTTCACTGTGTGAGAAGGATTCATTTGGGGTGCCTGCTGTAAGGTGGACAACGTGGGCACCTTTGCAAATGGCTAAGAAGTCTATTAAGCTACTTGGAAGAAAGCAGTTACTCATCCCAGCCTCCCCTGCTCTGGCATGTGTATACATGGACACACCCATGTGCACACAGAGACACATACACACTCCTCCCCCATACAGTTACTCTCATCCAAGTTAAGTAGGAGGCAGAGCTGGACTGAGAAGTTTATGCAAATTGATCCCAATGTAACTGTAATCATAAAAATTGGTTGCAACAAATTGATCATAATCACAAAAATTGGTGGTAAGCTAGGCAATGACCCTCCCCTAATGAACCAATGGAGTGATCTAAGGTAGTGTTTCTCAGACTCGAACCATTTGGTGTTCTTCAGAGAAACAGAGCTAATACGATCTACATACATATCCATATCTACATATTTTAGATGCCTAATGTGTGTGTGTGTGTGCGCGTATGCCTGTGTACATATATTTAGAATACACACACACATAAAGAGAGTTATTATAAGATATTGGCTCATGCAATTATGGAGGCTGAGAAGGCCCACAATCTGCCTTCTGCAGCCTGGAGACCCAGGAAAGCTGGTGATGTAGTTCGAAGGTCTGAGAACCCAAGAGCCAATGGTGTAGATTCCAGTCTGGGTCTGAAAGCCTGAGAACCAGGAGCACCCAGGGCTCAAAGATTCAAAGACTGATGTCCCAGCTCAAGCAGCCGGGGAAAGAGAAGGAGAATCCAACCATTCTCTGCCTTTCTGTTCTAGAGGCCATCAGGAGATTGGATGGTGCCCACCCCCATATTGGGGAGGGTGTGTGTTCTTTATCAGCCTACCATGTCAAATGCTAATGTACTGTGGAAATACCCTCACAGACACACCAAGAAATAATGTTTAACCATTTACGCAGGCATAAAGTGGCCCAGTCAGGTTGACACATGAAGTTAACCACTGTGGTATTAAAACGGGCATGCTGATTGAGCAGGCCTGAGTGAAGTCTGAGTCACTGTATTTCTAGCATGCTTCCAGGAGATGCTGATGCAGTGGGTCTGGGGACCTCACTTTCAGTAGCAGGGTCTTAACCTGAGGTTTTTGGCCTAGCCATTTCTATACCATCCTTCTGCACCAATAAAGATCTATAAATTCAGATGGTGGAGTGGAATGTTGAGGTGACTCTCCATAGGAAACAACTAGACCTTTATTGGGAGAAACATGTTGTTGAGATGCTGGGAGGTCTGGTCTGGCCCTAGATTTAGCTTACTGAGTTGTCAGATCCTGGTCTACCGACTTCCGCCTCACATCCCAAATGGCAGAGGCTATGTGGGGTGATGGAGAAACCCCTAATCCTGAATCAGGAACCGAGTGTGTTGGTGTATGGACTGGTCAGCTTGTCTTCAGTTAAAATCCATTAATTCAGTACCTTTTAGGTGCCCATGGGTGCTGAGCATGAAGAGGTGGACACTGCTTAATCATTGCAGGCTAAGCTATGCATCAAGTCATGCAGAGGAGATCAAAGAGTCTCACCAGATGACTCATCTCACTGATGGTGCATCTGAGTTCCAGGTGAGTCATGGGGCTTTCTTAGGATCACACAGTTGGCTCCGGCCAGGACTGGGACCCTGGTTTCTCAATGGAGAATCCAGTGCTCCTTCCTTCTCCTCCAGGAGCCAATAAAAACCACAGACACCACAGTGGAGAGCCTTTAGTTGGAGTCTGGCCCCGAATTAAACTTTCCCAGCTGGTATTTTCATACCAGCCCTCAGGATCTAGTTCATTTTCTCGATTGTGTTTACATTCCCATTACACAGTATTAATCACAGAAATATTTCCTGCCATGAAAGACTCTAATTAATTTCCCGTGCTTCTTTGGTCTGTTAAACTTAAGCCATTGCATACCTTGGGGTCCACCGACATCTTTAAAATATCCTCCAAGTTGGAAGCTTAGATGTGGAAGGTACAAATAAACCAACTGCAGCCCAGATTAGCCTGAAGGATGATTTTGGTTCACAGAAAAATAAACCGTGATTTAACAACCTTGTCTGATCTTGTGCGAGCGAGTCACAGTGCTCGAATATGCCTGGGCAGGAGGCCGCCTTATAATGATGAATTATGGATGAAAAACCTACACATTTTCTGCTGAATCTGGGGAGCTCGAATGCCCCCTTCAGAAGGCTGGGAATTTCCCTTATGTGCCTTCATTTTGAGGAATAAAATGAATCACTAAAATGCATGAATAATTCGACCAACATGAAATTAGTACTATTCGCCGTACATCACGAAGTTTGGGTGAAGTACTCGGCAGAGAGGCAAATTGTATGAGGAAGGGTAAAGAATTACAGCTTTCAAAATGCTTAGTTGTCTAAAGGACAAAGATTTTTTTTAAAAAAAACTTTATTTCTGAATGTCATCTGATGCATAGAGAAGAGTGTAACATCAAATTTGATGATAAGCCTCAAGTATCTTGGAAGATGAATTGGATAGCTGGAAAAATTGGAACAAAATTCCATTCCTTGGGGGACATATTTCTAACTTCCTGGGGACCTTAATTTATGGTGAATTTACACATTATACAATTTTACTATTTCAACAAACCAGAGCATGCCAAATCAGATAGACTTATTCATGCATAGGGAAATAAGAGAGAAGAATGAACTATCTGCCTTCCCCAAAATTTTGCATGCAGAGCCCACTGATCTATCCACCTATCTATTATCTATCATCTGTGTATTATCTATTAATCTATCTAATATCTATCTACCTACCTATCTTGAAACGAATTACTTGTGTGTTAAACAAGCACACCTGAGCTTGTACTGATTTGTTTTGTTTTGTTTTCTTTTGTTTGAGACAGAGTCTCACTCTGTCTCCCAGGGTGGAGCACAGTGGTGTGATCTTGGCTCACTGCAACCTCTACTTCCTGGGCTCAAGCGATTCTCCTGCCTCAGCCTCCCAAGTAGTTGGGATTACAGGTGCCTGCCACCACACCCGGCTAATTTTTGTAGTTTTAGTAGAGATGGGGTTTCGCCACGTTAGGCAGACTGATCTCAAACTCCTGACCTCAAGTGATCCGCCCGCCTCGGCCTCCCAGAGTGCTGGGATTATAGGTGTGAGCCACTGTGCCCAGCCTTGTCCTGATTTTGAATGAACAATTTCTTTGGCTAGTTTGATAAATCCCATGTAAATCACTGATTTCTATGCCCGATATACAGAAGGTTTACAATGGTATTAGTTATCTTTCCTTTTCTATTGAGACAGGAGTCTTTGTATTATATAAATTAGTTGTTCAACTATCTCATGAAAAAACAAAACAAAATAGTTTAGGTGCAGTGGCTCACTCCTGTAATTCCAGCACCTTGGAAGGCCAAGGAGGGAGGATAGCTTGAGCCCAGGAGTTTGAGACCAACCCGGGCAACATGGTGATACCCAATCTTTACAAAGAATTAAAGAATTACCTGGGTGTGGTAGCACATGCTTATAGTCCCAGCTACTTGCCAGGCTGAGGCAAGAGGATGGCTTTGAGCCTAGGTGTTTGAGGCTGCAATGAGTTATGATCACATCACTGCATTCCAGCCTGGGGAATAGAGGGAGACCTTGTCTCAAAATAAATAAGTAAATAAATAAATTAAAATAAAACCAAAGTAAGACACAGGAAAAAAAAAAAACCTTTGGAGCCGATATGTTTGTTGTAATCAATTACTTTAAGGGTATGTCAACACAGATAACCTCAAATTAAAATATGAATGGTCACTGAATGAGTCTGAGAAAATAAGTAATTTATGGAATTCAAGCTGGTCCCCTTCCCCAACCTATTGTCTCTCAACCCAATCACCATATTTTCCTTTGCTTCAAATAAAATATATAAAATGACTCTCTTACCACAGGGCCCTTGCATATGCTTTTAACCTCTACCTGAAATGCTCTCTCTCTGTATCTCAGCATGGCTCGTTCCTTGTCCTTCAACTATTAGCTTTATCCCATTTTGTACTTGTGTATTTGTTTAAATAGTTTATTATACAGTTTTCTTTTTCTTTCTTTCTTTTTTTTTTTGAAACAGGGTCTTCCTCTATCTCCCAGGTTGAAGTGCAGTGGCAGTGGCATGATCACTGCTCACTGCAGCCTCGACCTCCTGGGCCCATGATCCTCCCACTCTAGCCCCCCAAGTAGCTGAGACCAAAGAAAGGCAGGTATCATCACAGCTTGCTATTTTTAATTACTTTTTATAGCCCGGGATCTCATTATGTTGCCCCAGCTGGTCTTGAACTCTTGGGCTCAAGTGATCCTCCCACCTTGGCCTCCCACAGTGCTGTGATTACAGGCATAAACCGCTGTGCCCAGCCTGTTTAAATAGTTACATTTTGACTCCCGGTAAGTTATAAGCACAAGGAAAGAAGAAATAGCAAATCTCAGGGTTATTGCAGTATACCTAGCACAGGGCCTGCTGCCTGGCAAATAGTAGGCACTTGCTAGACATTAATCGTATAAATAAATGAATTGCTTTGGATCTTTATTTACCTTCCTAGGTTCCATCAAATACAGTCATGCTATTTATTCAGTCCAAGGCAGGGCATGGGTTAAGATATCCCCAGAAATATATTCTCTGTTTAGAATCTGGTCCCCAGTGCTGCTGGGGCAGCCCAGACAAGCCAGGACATGTACCATACTCTTGCTGCAGTAGCATCAGAGCTTCCACTGGAGCCTACACATCTCAGGTGACTAAATAACAATCATAATATGCTGGAGTCTGTTCCAGCCTTGGGTGGGTGTAACCCCAGGGGGAAACTCTGGAGAGGGTAGGAGGATTAGCTAACTACAGGATAATTTGCTCGGGTAATGTGTACCGAGGACACACTTACGTAGGTGGAAAAGGGAAGTCTGATGAGTCACAAAGACCTGGCACAGATCGTGAAAGCACAGGGAGAAAACCTAAACTCCATCCAGGGTGGCATGGAAGCCATCTTGGGACATTAATTAGAAAGCCTGAAAGCAGACAGGAAATCAGGAAATGGAGGAATTGAAGAAATCACAGAGGTGGAGGTAGTACTGGTGGCAAGAGATTCAAGAAATTAAAAGAAAAAGAGGAGGAAGAGGAAGAGGAGGAGGAGAAGCAGGAGGAAGGAGGCAATGATTCAAGGCAATGTGCTTGCAAGCAGCTATTCAAGTCAGACAACACAATTTGGCATCCTATGGGTGCAGAGCAGTAATACCCCCCTCTCCCGGGTTATTTATGGTTTCCTGAAATGAAGAAGACGAGAAGTCCCATGGCTAAATGTATGCAGCATGCTGAGTTGTTAGAAACATTTCCAGCTTAGATATTTATTTCTATGCAGAGTTACCAACACTCTTGTCCAATTTGGAAATAACAAAAGAACAAGCAAGACTTAGAACTTCTTCTTTACACTCATAATCTTGGCATGTAAGGATGATGCAGAGTCAAAATTGTAGGCTTCATTTATTTAGTCATTTATTAGTTGATTTATTCAACAAATGGTTATATAAATCACATTCTACATCCTTGATACTGTTAGGCACTAGGGGTGAAAGAAAGAAGGAAAGAAAGGATAGAAAGAAAGAAAGAAAGAAAGAAGGAAAGACTTAGTTCCTGCCCTTTAGAAGTCTTCAAAGAACCACACAAAAAATTATACCATGTTGTGCTCTAGTTATAGAGAGACTTACAGACATAGGAACCCATCTGGGGTATCAGGGACAGCTCCTGATAGAGGTCGCTATCACAATGGCTTTGCTAAACTCTCCGAAATCATTTTTGACCACATATGCATTCATTTCGCAAATATCCCTTGAGATCCTAATAGATGGCATTGACTTGCAAAAATGAACAGGAAATGGTTCCTGCCCATAGTTGGATGTAAATCGTGATCTTTGAAAAGAGCATCTTTCTCAGATGTCCAGTGTTAGAGGATCCAGTTTTCAAAAACTTTACACTGTGTATACGTCTCACCCCAAGGTGTGCCCCAGTCGTTTTGATACTGTGTGTTTTGCCTGAAAAGTTCTATATTTTGATTAAGGTCACTTAAAAAAAAAGTAGGTATCATTCAAGGATATAGCATCAACTCAGTGTTACCTCATTGGATTCAGAAGGGTCTGGGCTTCTAGCAGAGCTAATAGAATGGAATCAAGAAGTTAGCAAGACTTCTAAGGCCAGTCCAGTGGCTCACACCTGTAGTCCCAGCACTTTGGGAGGCCGAGGCAGGCAGATCACCTGAGGTCAGGGGTTTGAGACCAGCCTGCCCAACATGGTGAAACCCCCATCTCTACTAAAAATACAAAAATTAGCCAGGTGTGATGGTGCATGCCTGTAATCCCAGCTACTTGGGAGGCTGAGGCAGGAGAATCACTTGAACTCGGGAAGTGGAGGTTGCAGTGAGCCGAGATCACGCCACTGCACTCCAGCCTGGGCGACAGAGCAAGACTTTATCTCAAAAAAAGAAATTATTAAGACTTCTAGAGAAAGTAACTTATTGGTATGGTTTGGATCTGTGTCCCCCCACCCAAATTTGATGTCCCTTTGTAATCCCCAATATTGGAGGTGGGGCCTGGTGGGAGGGGACTGAGTCATAGGGGCGAATTTCCCCCTTGGTGCTGTTCTTGTGATAAAGAGTGAATTCTCATGAGATCTGGTTTTTTAAAAGTGTGTGGCAATGTCCCGCAACTTGCTCCTGCTCCAGCCATGTAAGACGCTCCTTTTCCCCCTTCGCCTTCTGCCACGATCGTAAGTACCCTGAGGCCTCCCCAGAAGCTGAGCAGAAGCTGCTATGCTTCCTGTACAGCTTGCGGAACCATGAGCCAATTAAAGCCCCTTTCTTTATAAATTACCCAGTCTCTGGTATTTCTTTATAGCAATGCAAGAAAATACACTAATCGTCTTGACAGTGCCTGGATGTAGCATTTAATTAAGCAACAGCGCATTACGCTCCATGGATGCCTGGAAGACAGGGCACTGTGAATGATGACAGACTAGTCCAGATCCCTTGCTTCTTATATTTGATGTCTCTGTTAGAGGCACAGGAATGAAAACTTCTTTTGTATTTGTATTTGTTTCCAGTGGCTGCTGTAATACATTATCACAAATGGGGTGACTTAAAGCAAACTAAATGTGTTCTCTCACATTTCTGGAGGCTAGAAGTCTAAAATCAAGGTGTCAGCAGAGCTGTGCTCTCTCTGAAGGCTTTTGGGACAATCCTTCCTTGCCTCTTCTAAATCTTCGTGGTTGCTAGAAGTCCTTGACATTCATTGGTTTGTAGATGTATCACTTCAATCTCTGTGTCTATTATTATAAGGTATGCTCCTCCGTCTGTATCTCTGTGTCCATATTTCCCTCTTCTTTCTTTTTCTTTTTTTTTTTTTTTTGACAGGCTCTTGCTCAAATTTTGCCCAGGCTGGAGTGCAGTGAACACGATTCACTGTAGCTTTCAACTCCTGGGCTCAGGTGATCCTCCTGCCTCAGCCTGTCTAGTAGCTGGGACCAAAGGCACACGCCACCATGCCTGGCTAATTTTTTAAAAAATTATTTATTGTAGAGATTGGGTTTCATCATGCTGCTCTAGCTGGTCTCCAGCTCCTGGGTTTAAGCCATCCTCCTGCCTTGGCCGCCCAATGTGCCGGCATTACAGGCATGAGCCAGTGCACCTGACCATATTTCCCACTTCTTATAAGGATATCAGTCATTGAATTTAGGTCCCACCCTACATTAGCATGACCTCAATCTGCCTTGATTACATTAGTAAACACCTATTTCCAAATAAGGTCCCATTCACAGGTTCTGGGTAGACACAAATTTGGGTGGCATTATTCAATCCAGGACAGTGCAGAGTTTTTTTTAAAAAATGCTAAATACAGGTTTACCTGCTTTATGTTAGCTTTCTAATTAGCCTCATACTTTATACAAGTGTTACAAGAAAATTACACTACTTCCCTTCAAAAATCTACTTTGGGCTTAAGGGTGACTAGCTCAATTTTGTCCTGGGTTTCAGGAAACCCCTCAATCCCAGGCCAGCTGGGGTGGTTGCTCACCAAATAAACTCCTTCCAGCCCTTGGCTGCCACCAATTTCTGTCACAGAACAAGCTATTTGTTCTTCTTCCAGTTTAAGTCAGGATTATTTCTTCATGGATAATCTGCTGAGCATTTTCCCAGAGGCGGACACTGGGGTCTGTGATCTGCCCTATGTCTCAGGATCCACTAGTGACTGGACGTCTGAGCATGGTGGTAGGGGCTGGACCAGTGAGGATGGAGCAGGACCATGGTCTCTGGGACTTCTGGCTCCTCCATGGACCACTGGGCTCATGGTCCTTGTGGGGAGAAATGCAGATGCAGGTCATTTGGTTTTCATTGTTCCTCAATCTCATTGGTAAACTTGAGACTTGTAAACATAGCCTTGTACTTTGGGGTGCTCTTCTCTTCTCCCCAAATTCACTTGCCCTCACACTGTCCACTCCCTGCCTAGCCTTCATTCGGAGACCCATACGTGGGATTCCATGTTCCATATCCACCCATTTTCCTGCTCTAATCCAATTTCGTTTAGTCAGGAGATGGGGAAATCAAATTAACTTGGCAAACAGAATAGAAGGCTATTGATAGTTAACCATGAGTGAACCTGTTAACTCTTCCTGGCATTCAATTGTCACATCTCAATACTTTAAGGTAAATGGTAAAGAAAAGCCAGAATTGTCTAGTAAAATCTTATGAATGACCAAACGGTGACGTTTTCTTCAGCTGTGCATTCCTCCCTTATTCTGCTTTTCGTCCCATCTTAGACAGCCATCTGAGTCCACGTTTGCTCATCTGTGGGGACTATAGACAGAGCTGGGTCTTCTTTTTTCCTTCTTACTGGAGACTGAAACTAATACGAAAGATGCAAATCATCTCTGTCTCAACTGAAATGATGGAAAAGAGAGCACCAAAAGATATCCTTGAAATCTGCATACGTTAATTATTCACTGAATAGCTGTTGTGCACCAAGTTCCCTCAAAACATTGTATATTTATTCCTCACAGTTACTCAGTAGGGTAAGTGTGAGATATTTTACAAATGTTCAGAGAGTGAATGGCTCTATTAAATCATCTCAAAGAAATTCAGCTCAACAGATTCTTGTTGAAGTTTGTGTATGAAACAATATTCTAGATCCTGGTGATTTACAGAACAAGGCAATAATTCCTAACCTTTTATCAATATTGCATTACTGGCTGGGCACAGCTGGTCACACCTATAATCCCAGCACTTTGAGAGGTCAAGGGAGGAAGATCGCTTGAGGTTAGGAGTTCAAGACCAGTCTGGGCAACATAGTGAGACCTTGTCTCTACAAAAATAAAAATTAAAAAGTAGCTGGGTGTGGTGGCACATGCCTGTAGTACCAGCTACTTAGGAGGCTGAAGCAGGAGGATCCCTTGAGCCCAGGAGTTCGAGGCTGCTGTGAGCTATGATGGCACCACTGCACTCCAGCCTGCGTCCCTGCAGACACATTGTGTATGTCAATAAAGAAAAATGATTTCAGAGGGGGATAAATGCTGTGGAGGAAATAAGACAGGGTCATGCAACAGTGAGTGTGAACCTCTTAAGATGGGATGCTCAGGGAACCCCTCCCTGAGGAGAGGACATTGGAATTGAAACTTAGTGATAAAGGAGCCAGGTATTATAGGTGAAGGTCTGGAGGAAGAGCTTCCCTGAAGGAAGGAACAGCAGATGCAACTTTCCTGAGGCTTGAGAGCACTTGGCAGTTCATGTTGGAGGAGCAGAGTGAGGATCATGTGCTTCATACGCAAAGGAGAGCACGGTACACAACGACGTCAGAGACCAGGAAAGCTGTGTGATGATGTACTGACCTTATTCTGCACACAGCAGATGCCTGTAAAGGGGCTTAAACAGGGAATGCCATGATCATATTTATGCTTTAAAAAGCATGCTGAAAGGCATGAGGAAGATGATTTGCAATGCTGCAAGAGAAGAAGAGTCATTTGTGAAGAAGCTATTGGAATAGTCAAGGCAAATAAGGATAATGACTTCTGTGGGGCAGAAGTGGATGAAGAGATGTGGATGGATTCATGCATCTTTTGGCAGATCTCAAAACAGTACTTACGGAGCATTCTATCAAACCAACCAACCAAACACAGCAGCCACCACTGATAAGGTAAAGAACATGAATGTGCTTTCTTGTTATAAGATTTTTTTTTCCTTTTAAATGGAAAGTCAAAGAACCATCCTTCCTTCTGTTTATTGCTTTGCTGGTTACCCCTGTGCCGGATGCATCAACTGTTACCATATGAGTGGGAAAATGAGAAAAACGTTCAAGTTCATCAATCCATTTTTTAAAAAAATAACCAGACTTTATAAAATCCATAAAAGCTTCAGAAGTATTATTAGATGTGCTTAGCATAAAACAAAGCATTCAGATTAAAAGCTTCCTGTATTGAGGCAATCTCTTCAGTACTCAGAATTACAAGGAAGGTTAAAATATTTTACCAGTTTAATAAATGCTCTCTTGATGGAGAAAGCTTTTTTTTTTTCTTCTGCCACCGGGACAGTGGTAACCAGAGAAAAGGAAAACATTTGAGTTAATACTTTTAATTTATTTATGTATATGTGGGTAAGGTAAAAAATAACCAGCTGTTTCTCTTACTATAGTCCCAATACAACACACTTCTGGTCACCAAAATGTGAAGCAATTCTGCAACATCAGCAGGGCATCCTACAATGTAACTCAATTCTGACACTACCTGGAAATAGTATCAGTCTCAGAGGTTAAGGGCTCAGTCCCACAAAACTGCTCCCTCCACCCTCACTTTAGACACCAATTACAGGCCAATGGTTTTTCCCCTGTGCTTCTGAATAACCACCTATAAATCAGAATTCCCATGACCCTCTACTCAGGTTCAATACATTTGCAAGAGTGACTCACAGAACTTAGGGAAACATTCATGTTTACCAGTTTAATATATTAATAAAGGATACGATGAAGGATACACGTGAAGAGGCAGAAAAAGAGAGACATAGGGTGAGAGTCCCCAGCACAGATGCTTCTGTCCCTGTGCAGCTGAGATGAGCCACCCTTCTGGCACATGGATCTGTTCGTCACGGGGGAAGAAATTTAACCCCATACTTTTCATATTTTTATGGATAATTTATCACATAGGCATGGTCAATTATCAGGGAGTCTCTGTGCCTGTACTGAGAAGAATATCTTATCCTCTGCAGCTATAATGCTGAGATGGCCAAAGAGCAAAGGGCTTGACCTCCTAGGTCACAAAATGGCAATCTTAGTTGAATAACCATGTTGATTGAATGGGTAGCTTAACCGGTTTTCTTATGGGAAAGTAAGGCTCCTGATAGAGGAAAATGAGGGGCCCTCAGAATTTAAATCAAGGCCTATGAGGAGGTTTGGGAAGTTGAGAGCACACTAAGCTGCAGCCTCTCCTTGGAGCCAAGGCAGCCACTCATTTCCACTTTGGGGAGAGAGCCTGTAGGGACCATGCCTGTTGGAGTGGATTGATCATAAGCAACTGCCACCTACCCTGTAATTATCTTTCCTGAGATGACCAGTAGGGTAGGTTCGTTTTGTAAATTGTCGAGGAAAGTGGCATCATCCATGAATAGTTCTGTAACAACTTGTTTTATGCAGAATGGAGAGGCTGGTGGTAGAGCTGGAAATAGGGCCCCTGCTTTTAAGGGAATAAGTATCTTAGACATCCACAGCAAGATAACCTGGTTATCAGAGTAGCAGCAGAGCAGGCATGAGAATTAGAAAGAGTCTGCCCCACAGGATATGTGGAGGTGGCAAATGATTGAAAAATCCCTACCAGCAAGGAAGATGCATAGTGCACCAAACTCTTCATTGCTTTGTATAAAGAAATAAACAAAAAATCCCAAATTGGCAAAGAGAGTCCTCGTGTGAACTGACATAAGAGTTCTCATCCTTCACGAATTTCAAGACCTGTGTCAGTCCTTAGATTCAGAGCCCCTGGACTGAATGGGGGGCTGAAAGTCCTCGAAAAGATGTCCTTCAATAATATCTCAAATATGTATGTAGTATGATCTCCCTCCTGGGAAGAGTTATTGTGCACCAAGGAAAGTGATAGACCCGAGTTTTTTAAGGTTTATTAGATGCTACATCTGAGAAGCAGCACCGTCAGAGCGTGACATTATGGGGTTAGTTGATACTAGAGGTCTGACATGAGTCTACTTTACAAGAAGTCAGATGTGACCAGTATTGCCTCCCGTGTCTATTTCTCCATTTCTTAATTGTATATATGGAATAGATCATTTTAACCTGGGGGTGCAAGCCCCACATGGGCTTCCTGATGCTAAAAGTCCAATAAGCCCCTGTCACTCTCTCTTACCACCCAAATGGTAAATTCACACTACCCACTATATCTCTGGTGTCCTTTTAAGAGATGTATGCCATCACCAGGTTTAGCCTTCTCTTCAGGTATAATAGCAATACCCTTTCACCATCTATGATCTTGTGCCACACTTTGGTCTACAAGGTCCTTTGTTACTTCTATCTCTATCTTCCATCCTCGAGCAAGGATCAACCCATGATCCACTATTAATGATATCATACTGATAGGACATGGAAAGCAGGGTGTAGTAAACACTATACATACTTTGGTAAAGCCCATGCTGACACAGCATTCTGCCATCTTGTTAAGATTTCCTCAGACCTACTGAACTGGTTTAAGGTAGGACAGCCATGCCACAGGAAAGGAATGTTGCCCTATCATAAAGTAGGCACATTGCCTTGTAGGTATCCTTGGACTTTGCAGTCAGTACTACATGAGATTGTTCCAGGCTCACCCGTTGACTCAGCAACTTCAATGATGCCAGATTCCAGTGACGCCTTTAGCAAGATAAGGTTGACCAGATGACTCTCCCATTTATTATTTTTTCAGTTTCTAAAGATAGCAAGAATATTATAATCCATCATATCCCTCTCAGTCTTTGTTGTTATTAAGAGTAGCTTGCTACCCATTTCTATCCTGAAGACTTTCTGGGCCACCCAGGAAAGAACTAGCTGTCTGATTTTTGCACTATATGCACTATCTGTACATGACAACTTTCTCAAATCTCACCTAAATCATGAAGTGTTTCCTCTTGGTACACTCTTCCTTAATGGAAGTAGCTTTTCCATGAGTTCGATTGGGCAAATTATAACTGATCTTCTGTACTAAGAAGAATATTTTATTATCTATAACTAAAGAGCTGAGATGGCCAAAGTAGCAAAAGGCTTGACGTCCTAGGTCCCTAACTGGTAATCCCACTTGAACTACAATGTTGACTGAATGGGTAGCCTAACTGGTTCTCTTATGTAAGTGAGTCCTCTTCCATCTTCTAGACAGAAGCCATATCATTGCTCTAATATTTGAAGCTCTCTAAGGAATTCTCCCTGAATTTTAAAAGAAGCAGCTAGTATTTATTGAGTACTTATTACATGCTAGGAACTTAAGTCATATATCCTTATAACACCATGGGGCAAGTGCTAACATTATTTCCCTTTTCCAGATGGACAATCCTAGGCACAGAACACTCCATTAATTTGCTCAAAGTCATGCAGTTCTCAAGGGACAAAGGCAGGATATGAACCAATGCATTCAGGCATCAGAACCACAATCTTAGTACTAAAAATATAGTTATCCTACATTTTAAAGGACATCTTTAGAATTACCTAGGAGAGTCCTGTGAATGAGTAAATGTTTCACTCAAAATTTGGACAATGATTTAAACACAACAATTTTTTTGCTTGTTTTTAAAAACACCTAAAAATACCTAAGCAATTAACAAAGGCAGACAAGAAAACACAAATAAAAGGAAAGAGACAAACAAAACAAAACACCCACTGAGAAGCATTTTTCTTTTTTGAAATGATGTCTCTATATTATAGTGCTTCAATACAAAGGATTCTGTATTCTTACTTGTGTTTTTATGAAAGTAGAAAACTGCCCTGTTTCCAAGGCAAAAGCTTTCTTCTTAAGATGCCTCAGACTGCCGGGTGCGGTGGCTCAAGCCTGTAATCCCAGCACTTTGGGAGGCCGAGGTGGGAGGATCACAAGGTCAGGAGATCGAGACCATCCTGGCCAACATGGTGAAATCCCGTCTCTACTAAAAACACAAAAAAATTAGCCGGGCATGGTGGCAGGCGCCTGTAGTCCCAGCTACTCGGGAGGCTGAGGCAGGAGAATGGCGTGAACCCGGGAGGCGGAGCTTGCAGTGAGCCGAGATCGTGCCACTGCACTCCAGCCTGGGCGACAGAGCGAGACTCCATCTCAAAAAAAAAAAAAAAAAAAAAAAAAAAAAGATGCTTCAGACCAAACACATCCCTGGCTACCCAGAGTGGCAAAAGAAAAGGGCAAGAGGAAATCTGAGAACCAGTCAAAAAAATACATTTCAGAGAGGAAGACGAGTTTGCTTTTCCCTTTGAAAAACCAAAAAGAGTCATGTGGCAGGAAACCGAGGGAAGATTTCACCAAGTTCCCACTTCCATCGAAAATTTATGTAGGAAAAAAAATTAACCAGATTCCAATGAAGGAGACAACTAAATGCCAACTTAAAAAAAAAATCTGTGTTATGGATAAGGACAGTTAGACCATCTCTATGAAAATACGCTACTTGGTTTACAGGGAACATATTATGAGAGAATCAATAATCAAATACTGTAACTAAGCTGCATATGATAAGATGTTCTGAAACCAATTTAGATGGGAAATCCCCAAGCCTTGTAAACAGAAACAGATGTATGGTCAGCAAAGACCCCAAGAGAGCAATGATTAATTATGAACTGTCACGCAAATGTTTGCAATTCTGTTCACTTATTGAATCTAGAAGGCCCTTTAGTATTTGGTATGTAACAGTTTGGGTACTGGAGAAAGATTCCCTGATTTCAAACTTCAACCTTTCTGGCTGGCTATTCTGGAGTAGATTATTTAAACCATGGAAGCCTCAGTTTCCTTCTCTGTAAAGTTGGAAAAATAAAGCTTGATATTTCCCTGATAGTGTTGATAGGATTAGATGAAATCATCCTTGCATATCATCTAGTCTGGTACATAATAAATGCTTAATGAATACTGGGTACTATTAATTTTAGAGCCTTTCCAAAATGCTAATTTGTAAGCTTTGTTCTTGTTTAAAAATAAAACAGACTTCCAGATACCCTTATCATATTTTTGTTATATAAATGATACTATCAATATAAAAATTCTTCAGAATAAATGCACTTACATAGTTCCCCCAAATATTGCCCCATTACAAAATAATACAATAATTTTTCTGATCTTTGGGAAGACATGTAAGTCACATAGATTGCAGAAAACAAAATTCATCCAGTGGCAAACTTGAGAAAAAAAGGCTCCCATCCTATTTTATCTCTAAGTTGATTTCCTGAACACAGTATGCAAAGTGATCTTGATGATTTTCAAGATGAACTCTAGCTCTAAAATGTCTCCTGGGACTGACACATCCCTTGAGTTTTTTCCAGAAAGTCTTACTGTGGGAAATAGCACCATTCCAGAGTTTACCTCCTAGGGAAGCTTCTATGATTTTATACAGCTACTACTTCTTCCTCTTTTTCCTCTCTCTCTCTCTCTCTCACTGTGATTCACTCTGTCATTTTTTATTTGTATTCCTGATCCAATGCTCAGTCCTTATCC
This sequence comes from Pongo pygmaeus, assembly GCF_028885625.2. NCBI lineage: Eukaryota > Metazoa > Chordata > Mammalia > Primates > Hominidae > Pongo > Pongo pygmaeus. Next base: position 8,741,476 of record NC_072396.2, on the reverse strand, counting down.
ATCCCTCTTGTCTCCTAACAATTTTTTCTCTGTCCTTTGCTCTTGTCCGCTCACAGTTCTTCTGCATTCAGTCTTATCTAATGTGTTCTTAATTATTAGTTTAATTGTTGCTATTTTGCATCATTTGTTGCCACTAAGTGCAATAGCATCCCATAAATTATAAAATTAGATTTCATGCATTCAGTCACAAAACTTGTATTAAGGGTCTGCTTTTTGCCAGTCTGAGGTCTAGGAGCCAAGGAGATGTGGTCAATGAATGGCAATCCCGTCTGTCAAGAATCCACTGCTGTAAACTTTTTCTAAACTGGAATCCACAGACCTCAAGACCCTTAAGTCCTCATGCCTCTTTGCCAATCTAAGAAGTCTCTATTTAAGCAAACTGGTTTGTGCTCCCTGACTTCCACAATCCTCCAACGATTCCTCACAATGTGCTCTCTCATGTGCTCCATATTTTTATTCCAGTTGTGCTCCTGCTTTATAAAGAATCCTCCCAACGTTAGACCACTCATCCAGATTCCAACATAACCTCCCTTTCAGGGGCAGTTCTGTCTTGGTGAAGCATTCTCAACCACTCTGGCCTGCAATGACCTTCCTGACCTCCAGTAGAGTTTCCTTCTAACACCCCTTCTCTGCGAGATCAGGTGGTCTATCTAGGCATGCTGTTGGTAATGTGCTCACTCCGCCTCCCTCCTTGTGCTATGTCTTTTTTGTACCTCTGCAAGAACCTGATCCATTGTGGAGAGATTCACTAAAAAGCTCATGGGGTTGAATGCACCAAGTATGCATAATGCACAGCCAGGCATTTCCCTTTGCTGTGATTTGGCTAAATTTCTTGTTCATTGTGTATGTGATCTAGAGGAAAATTAAAGAAAGGTCTCCCCTCCTTCTAAATCCAGTGATCAGGCCAAATTATTCAAGTGTTCTGTTGTTCATTGGAGGAAAATGTTGTTCAGTGACTAATATATTATATATATACACACATATGTATATTTATATTATACATATATTATTACATTATATATGTTATGTGTGAATGTATACATGTAATCAAAATACATGATTCTTGATTGCAGCATTGAAAATTCAAGTATTAAAATCTGTCTTTTCCAAATCAGGTTTTGTTTCAAAATTATAGGTGGAATGCAGTAAAGTCTCAGTCATCATACACATCTTGAGACAGAACCCCACAGGCTTTTATGAGTTAGTAAGTGTTTCCTCTTTGAGTTTACTGAGTGCCCAAGTTTCAAAAAACAGTCATTTAAAACATGAGGGTTTGAGGACAGATGAAAACTATAAAATGTAAGATATCATTGATTAGTTTAATAGTTGAATTCAATAGCTATGGCTCGATGAAGCTCAGCAATCTATACATTCAATTTATGATGAAAAGAAAGATTCACCATGAAGGGACTGTGGGCTGTGCTCAAAGTGAGATGTTGTACGGAATCTAAGGATGAAAACACCACTACGTTATGTGCAGATTTTATAGCAGTTCTTGTCTGTAAAATCATTACATTTTCTCCATCGGTCTTCAAGAAACTCTGATTTAAATCAAGGCCTTTAAGTAATGAATCTCACAACAAATTAATGGTGTAAATTCATGAATTTCATAAAGCAGGCATAGGCAGTTATACTATCAGCCCCACTTAAGCTGCATTCATGTCTCTTTCTACTCACTCCTCTAGAACATTTGACGTAAGCCTTGTTGAGTTAACTGAATTATGCCAGAACACAGTGCATGCTATGAATTCATTATCTGAAATTATTGAAACTGTATTTCTGCAGTACAGTGCATCATACACAGCAACAGTGGAACATACTATACTGGTCACATCTTTTCCCACACAGAAAGGTCTTTGCAAAGCTATAACTTAACAATGTGCCGTGACTTCTAGTGAGATATCTTCGTTTGGATTCCTTCAAAGGAAATCGTGAGTGAAGGATTTAAAGGCAGGTTGTTTATTTGGGAAGGCATCCTAGAAAGAACCGCTGAGGAAATAAGAAGTTTTTAAAAAGAAATGAAGAAAATCTAGAATAGATTCTCACTGTGAGTATATAGAGCTTCTTCCAACTGAAGACTCTGAGAATCCTCAGAATTTTCCAACCAAATAATGCAGAAGTGGAGGCATTGATCTACTGGGGAGTGTTTGCCTCTGAGGGTTGCTTCAGGGGAGCTATCTACTCTGTATTTCCTGGTCATGACTGCCCAGGCTGGACCAAGCTCCAATGAAGTTAGCTTCTGTGAATACAAGAGCTACTCAAGCCTGAGCAAACTATACATCAGCATTCCAGAACCTGAGCTATGCAGTTGAAGTCATGTGGCATTAAAAGATCTGTTATCAGACAATAGAAGTCAATATGATCCTGCTTTTTGGAAAACCATAATTACAATATTGTCTTTATTTTATTTTATTATTTTTTTGAGACACAGCCTTGCCCTGTTGCCCAGGCTAAAGTGCAGTAGTGCAGTCTCGGCTCACTGCAACCTCCGCCTTCCAGTTCAAGAGATTCTCTTGCCTCAGCCTCCCGAGTAGCTGGGATTACAGGCATGCACCACCACACCTGGCTAATTTTTGCATTTTTGGTAGAGACAGGGTTTCACCATGTTGGCCAGGCTGGTCTCAAACTCCTGGGAGACAATATTGTCTTTGTACAGTTTAATATAAAAGTATGTGCCATAAACACCTTGCAGACTCAGGAACACAGCAGTCTCCTCTGAGGACAGAGCAGTCATCATCTCATTAGAAAACAAGTACCTTCAACTCATTGTGTTTCTCTCCTTGCTAGGGCTCCTAGGAACTCAAGTTTTCAGCTGCCCTTCAATAACTTACCTTCCCTTTGCATTTCTTTTGTAATTATTTCATCACCATAGTAATGTCGAGATTTTATCCTGAATTTTCTAGATTTTTCTTCCCTTCAAGTGTCTTAGATATTGTCTCAAATCTATTTCAGAACTAAAAGAAAAGGGCCTGGATTACAAATAACAAATAAAAAGGCCAACCCACGGAAAGGAATAATTCATTATGATATTTAGTAGGAGCCGAGGGAATTGAGTCAGAGATAATACTTGTGTTGAGTCTGTGCTTTTTTCAAGGTGTGATATATTTATTTTGAACCCCACATGTCTTCGTTGTGCAGATGAGGAACTCAAGTTTCCAGGGAACCAAATGTCCTGCCTAAAGTCAATCATCTAGTGAATGGAAGAGCCAAGACCTGCAGGCAAGTCTGGTTCCATCTATTGTGTTCTTTATGCTATGGCCTTTGGGTACTGAAAACACAGTGACTCATATTAGATCATTTGTAACAATGGAGAGATGCAATATATATCTGTAATCATATATTACATATTGTTATTTCTGCTTTCCTTTAACTTTGAAACTTTTCCAAAATCATAGTGATAATGGAGAATGCAAGATTTAGCCTCAAGTCAACATTTCCTCTTCTTTTGAAATATTTCTAGAGCTGGTTGGTAATTTTAAGATAGCATACTACTCAATTTGTCACATTAGTCAAGATTTTTTTTAAATTAGGAGACTGCCTGTCCTTACTAAATGTAAACAATTAGAAAAGAGCTAGATTATGAATCATTTTAATCTGATATTATTTATTTCAAAAAGCAGATTAATGATGGGTACTCATCTCAACTGAAGTTTGCTTGTGTTTTGGGAGCCTTGATGCTTCCACAGGGATGGTGCAAGGAGAAACAGTACTTACAAACTGCTGGTTCCCACTGACCTGGCCCATTTGCTTTGGACAAAGCTCATGCCGAACAGCCTTCTTTCTAAACACTGTGGCTTTCCAAATCCCATTATGTCACAGTGTGTACTTAGTCATGGGTATGAATAAATTTTTATTTCATAAGCCAATTTTATGGCAGCCACCAAGTCAAACTATTTGTATGATAAACTTCCTTGATTTGTTTAAAATAAACATCCTGATGGTAAATAGTGGGCACCTCAGAGGAGTTAGCCAATTCCAAGACTTTTCCATCTCAAGGTACTTGTTCGGCCAAACGATTATTTATTCTGGACTCAGAGGGCACACCTGGCTTAGTTCAGAAAGTTTAGTTAGTTCACAAAAATGGGTGCTAGTAGGCAAGCGTGATTTCAAATATTGAATAGTGGCATAAAGGTATGCAGTGATGAGAACGGAACTGCCTAGTTCAGAATGGCATTTTCTATGAGCAGATATACACCGACTGGTGCATTCAGGTGGGATAGTCCTGGAATTAAATATATCCAGGGATTCTTTATCTGATAGCAAATTTCACAAAATCCAAGGCAGTGGGGTTCAAATTAGTAGTTTATTACTTCAATAGAAAATGTGGACTATAGATGTTTCCTGTTTCCAAATTGGATTGAGATGAATTTAAATGTGTTAATTTGCTTCAGTAGCTTCACATCTAAAAATAACAGTGAGAGAAATGTATATACCATCAACAAAATTCAGTTTGCTTGGGAACCAAAACAGCCTTTCTCATTGCACATCCTCAGTGATTTCTAAACAGCTCGCAAGGGCTTAAAAATCATCAAAGGTATTTATTAATAACAAACTCAGCATCAAACTTTTGAGACATTAGCATAGCTTTATTTGTGTTTTCATTTTGTGACCATTTCTCTGGTGGGAAGAGACTTGACATATGCAGACAATCTGTAGTGAGTTCAGCAATGATACTCATGAATTGAACAAATGCTCACACATACATGCAAAACAGAAAGTTACTCTAGGTAGAGAAATGGATCTCTTATACTCAACTAGAGACAAAGGAAAAGAGATGGCATCATTTTTCTTACCAGCTGTCATCAATGCTTGATATGTCATATAGCTAGATGTAGGTGATTTTTGAAATTTGTAAATGATTGGAAACAATTCAAGTATCTCTTAACAGAGATTGCTAAATAAACTATGGTGAACTACATGATAAAACATTATACATCTGCACCAAAACAAAACAAAACAAAAAAGTGTAAGATTGTTATTAATCAGTTTGGAGAGAAAGTAGTGTTTAATGGTTTATATTAGCATAAAGAAACAAATAAAAGTAGTTATTTATAGTGGGTAGGGTTGGGCTGAATGGAGAAAAGAGTAGAGGATGGGAGTGAGGTCCTCCACACTTTTTTATGTTAAATGAGTTTGTTTTCCTTTCTGCAAAGTTTTCAGGACTTTGCAGCCTTGTCTCTTACATCCAGACATTGCTTCAGGGGTTTATTATTCTCTCAAGAAAACCTCCCTTGAATGTTCAGCTGAATATAATTTCCCAATTAAATGCCCTATTATACATTAGTAGTAGTAGTATTTTGAGATAGGGTCCTGCTTTGTCACCCAAGCTGGAGTGCAGTGGTGTGATCACCACAACCTCCTCTGCCTCTTGGGCTCAATCGATTCTCCCACCTCAGACTCCCAAGTAGCTAGGACTACAGGCATGCACCTCTATGCTGGGCTGATTTTTTTATTTGTTGTAGAGATGGGGTTTTGCCAAGTTGCCTAGGCTGGTCTTGAACTCCTGGGGTCAAGTGATCCACCTGCTTGGGCCTCCCAATGTGCTGGGATTACAGGTGTGAGTCACCACGCTCAGCCTATAAGATGTTCTTAGAGCCCTGTACTTTTTCTTCTTTGTGGTTGTCTTTACTGCAATTGTGTATGTGTGTGTATATATATTTGTTTACTTATATTTGTTTACTTATTTGATGTTTCTCCTCAAATGCTAGCCTGGGGTCCCTCAAGAACAGGGTCTCAGTTTCTGACTAACTAATTGCTGAATCTCCAATACCTGACATTTCTCAGCTCAGGTTGGCTTCCAAGACCCGTTTCTTGATTGAATAAATGACAGTGCATCTACAACACCCAGCTAATATAAACACACTTTCATTTTCTGTCTGCATCTGCTTTTTAAATCCACTTTATCGGGCAATATAGATGGCATTGAGACCCATAGGAGAAATTTTTCAGAAACATATTTATCATTATCCTTTCATACAATAAATTCTATAAAAATACTTTTGCTTATTAACTTTGTATTTGGAAAACATTCTGATGGTAAATAGCGGGCATGAAAAGATGGTGAAACATGAAAGGCGGTGCTCATTTTCTATGTCCGAAATTCTGCAATTACTAAAATTAGTGTGCGAAACTGAGCAAAATACCTGTTTATCAGGCAATTTGGCCATGAGGGAGAAGTGAAATATCTGTAATGCATTTGCTCTTGTCCCCCTTTCCTGTCCTGCATTACTGTGTCGCTTTCATTTCACTTATTATGACACAATCTCTATCTCAAAAAAAAAAAAAAAAGTCCATAGGCTTCTTTTTCATTATTTTCAGCATGAGCTTCTTTTCTTTTATAAAAATTATTTGAGAAATGCTTACTCCACTTTTTTCTTCATCTTTTCTTCTGGCAGTCTTACATATTTCAAAGTTTTGGAAATTAAATATTTGCATAAATATCCCAATAGATAATGCATCTTTTACTTTTATTTCAGAACACAAGTAAACTCTTCATTTGAGTACAGTATTTCATTTTTTCAAGCTTTCCAAGATAAAATACTATTTTTCCTCTCAAACTAATAAGTAATAAACAATTCAAGACCAAGTAGTAACACTTAAAAAAATATTTTAGACAGGTTTATTATTCTTTTACTTTTTGCTTCACATATTTTTACTTTTAATAACTGTTATAAATTTTCTATTTCAATTTGTAACCATGTTTATGGTTATGCTTTAAAATTTAATTTTATGTTTAGCTTTCAAAAAATTATTTTCAAGTGACAAATAATTTTGCATAGCTATGGGGTACAATGCGATGTTTTGATCTATGTATATATTGTAGAAATATTTAATCAAGCTGATTAACATATCCAAAATACTTTTAATCATTACTTGAGATGAATTTGTGGGTTAAATTGGCAGAAATGTAAGAGTGATTAATATTTATTTTGTGCTGTGAACTGATCTAAACATCTGGTGATACTGGACCACTAAATAGTGCTGTCCATGACACCAGACCATTGAACTTTAGTTATTGGTCTGCTCCTCCAGCTGCTGTAACATATGTTAATTTCTCACAACTGTACCTCTCTCTCTGCTAAATTGCCAGTGACCTTCAGACAGGGCTCCAGTGGGTCTTCCAGAGCACCCATGGGATCTAGCTGACCCATTCTCCAGCTGAGACTACATCCTTGTCTTAGGCTGCTCTCCTCATCCTTCTTGTTCCAAAACGCATGCACTGTCAATCACCTGCAGCAACATCCTCATCTCAGGCTCTGCTCCCAGTGAGGCTGACTTATGACTGTGTTTGAAAATATCATAGAATTATGGGAAAGTGATCAGTACTTTATGATATGCTTGTATCCAAACCTTTAGTTTTTGTATAATGTTTTGAGAGATGACTGCCAACAATGTGGCAAGTAAAATTATTGTTTGACATGTATTTTATTTAACTCCCTAGTGTTTTTTTTTCTTATCTGTAAAATAACAATAAGCATATCTAACTAATGAATTTATTGGGTCAGTTAAATAATTTAGCATAAGGAGAAAGGGCTGCTGTGCCTGTACTAGGTACAAGGAAATTAGGATTAGTTTTTCTTTAATTACTGGATAGGTTATGAATAAATGTAGCAGAACATTGACTGGAATAATCAGTTGAGAAATTCTGGTACTTTTTTTCCTAGTAATATCTGGTGAATTTTCTAATTCAAGATTTTATGTAGAAAAGAAGTAGGTTCAAGTGAAAATATATAAACTGTATCATGTTCCCCAAATGGACTTGACTATACAATTAACTTATATTCTTGACCATGGTATTTTAGTATGCATTTCAAATCCTTCTACAGTGATATCTGGAAACACTTAATGTTATTGACTCAGCATCTCTATGACTTTCATCCTTAGCAGGAGGCAAATACCCACTGGAGACCTTTGAACAACATGGGTATGATCTGTGCAGGTCTACTTAAACAGGGATTTTTCTCACGACTCTGCCACTTCTGATGATGCAGGATTTTTCTCTGTCTTTTGGCAGGAATTGCAGAAGGAGCACCCCATCTACTCAGCTCACCATGCTCAACCTCTTGCAGGAGAGAGCACGTGAGTGAGCAAGTGCAGGATCCAGCCAGCCACTCTGGGCACCGGCACCGACACAGGAGCAAGCTCTGTGCAGGGCCCGTGGCTAAACCAGGTATATCACCTTGAGGTGAATGTGGCAGCACCCAGTTGAGGGTGCCCATGAACCCTAAGCCCCAGACAGGGTGTTACAGTACTCTCTTAGTTCTGTCATCCGTGGACAGCAATGTTAGCAGCTCAGTTGGTCCCTGGTCATGGTGCCCTCTGCTGGTGAGGGCAAAGGGTCAGTGTGACAGCCTTTCTGGGTACCTGCAGTCAATAGGCCCCAAGCTCTTGTCTAGTGTCCAAGAAGAATGAAGTTGCACAGACAATTGAAGGATGGTGAAGGCAGATAATTTTATTGAGCTATGAAAATGGGAGGGGAGCTAAAGAGGGGACGGGAAGGGAAGGTCATCTTCCCCAAAGTCAGATGAGTCTGGGTTCTTTACAGGCACAGGATGGGGAGTGCACGCTGACTGGTTTGTGAGTATGCAAAAAAGATTAAAATGAAGACACCACTCAAAAATGGGCATGAGAGCATAGAAAACCAATTAAGGAAGGGTAGGTATATGTAAAATAGGTGAAGGGTGGGGATCAATCAGAGGAAAGAGTGCCAAACAGGAAGATGAGTTCTCAATCCACTCCAGGGATTTAACTTGTAGCTTGGCTTTCAGACTTTAAACTGTCTTGAGCTTGGAGGTGGGGTTTCACTGGGGACCTGCCCCTATCTGCCTAGGCATTTGGCTGCCTCCTGTCACTATCACCAAGACAGCAAGACCAACCCCTCCTCTTCCTCCTCCTCCTCAGCCTCAATGTGAAGACGATGAGGATGAAGACTTTTATGTGGATCCACTTCCACTCAATGAATAGTAAATATATTTTCTCTTCCTTATGACTTTCTTTTTTTTTTTGAGATGGAGTCTCGCTCTGTCACCCAGGCTGGAGTGCAGTGGTGCGATCTCGGCTCACTGCGAGCTCCGCCTCATGGGTTCAGGCCATTCTCCTGCCTCAGCCTCCAGAGTAGCTGGGACTACAGGCACCAGCCACCACGCCCAGCTAATTTTTTTGTATTTTTAGTAGAGACGGGGTTTCACTGTGTTAGCCAGGATGGTCTCGATCTCCTGACCTCGTGATCCGCCTGCCTCGGCCTCCCAAGTGCTGGGATTACAGGCATGAGCCACCGCACCCAGCCCCCTTATGACTTTCTTAATAACATTTTCTTTGTTCTGGCTTACTTTATTTTATGAATACAGTATATAATACATAGAACATATAAAACGTGTTAGTCTGCTGTTTATGTTATTGGTAAGGCTTCCTGTCAACAGCAGGGTATTAGTAGTTAAGTTTTTGGGGAGTCAAAAATTATAAATGGATTTGACTGCAGGAGGTCAGTGCCCCTAACTCCCATATTGGTCAACTTAATTTTTTTCATTTACATGTATTGCTATTTTTATGTTTTAGTTTTTACCCTTTAGAAAAAATTTTACTATATTTTTTGGATAGAGGTTTGACAATCATAATAAAAAGAATGTCCCAGACATATCTTTAGTACAAAAAGCTGATAGTGCACCTTTCTACTACTCAACAAAAGCAAAAAAAAAAAAAAAATCACTCCAAAAAATTGCAAGAAAAGTATCTTCCCTTTCTCCATCCTCCTCTACCTTCCCCAGCTCCTGGTAACCACCATCTACTTTCCACTTCTAGAGGTTCAACTGTTTTATCTGACTTAACAAAATGTCCTCCAGGCTCATCCATCTTGTCACAAATGACAGTATTTCCTGTTTTTTTTTTTTTTAAGTTGAATAGTATTCCATTGTGTATATGTACTACATTTTAAAATCCACTCATCTTTGATGAGCATTTAGGTTGTTTCCACATCTTGGCTGTCATGAATAATGCTGCAATAAACATGGGAGTGCAGACATCCCTTTAGCTTACTGATTTGATTTCCTTTGGTAGATACCGAGAAGTGGGATTGCTGGATCATATGGTATCCGATAAGCGGAATAAGTTCTGGTGTTCTATTGCACAGCAAGCTTACTAAGGTTAATAATAATGTATTATATATTTCAAAATACATAAAACAGGATTTTAAATGTTCTTACCATGAAGAAATGATAAATATTTGAGGTTATGGGTATGCTACTCATTCTAATTTGGTCATTCCACAATGTGTACAAGTATCAAAATACCACTTTGTACTATAAGTATATACAAGTATTATTTGTCAATTAAAAATAAAACACAGCTTAAAAAAGAATTGCAAGAAAACCTTACAAAGTATTTGAAAAGACAAATAATTTGCATATTTGCATTTCTCTCTCTCTCTTTTTTTAATGCAGACGTCTATGATTGTGAATCACTTCTTTTACTTACAGAAGACAGAAGCATTAGCTTGTGCTTTTGGAAATAATCCACAAAGATTTCAGGAAGAAATCAGATTTAGAAAATATCTCCAAGTCTGTAAGAATCAACTTCATGATTCAAACGAGGGCTTCTCTTTTAAGTCTTTTTTTTTTTTAAGTTTCTTATCACTATGCCAAGATGAGCATAATAGATTTTCCAAGAGAAGATTCTGACTTTCTATCCCCAAGACGATTTGAAATGTTCTATGTCAGAAATTCAGGACAAAACTTCATTGTCTTTGACAGAACTTCAAATTGTTTCCTCTATCACCTGCTTTTGTGTTATGAGAGTTGAAGTGTTTTACCATCAGATTGTTCTGCTTAAATTCCTCTTCTAGCCTAAAATTCCCTAAACATAAAATTCACGTAGCATAATATTATGCTTCGTTGAACCCATTGTATGTTTTTTTTTTTTTGAGTCAGGTAAAAGAAAAATAGTGACGAAATAAACTTTAATGATCATACTTTTTTATAGAGAATCAGACTTAAATGCTCACATATTTTTAAAAGAGGTCTTTCATTCTTACAGGTGTCTTCAATATATTTCATCTGAATAGCTAAAGGAACATTAATGTTTCAGAATCTCTTCTGATTTACTGCTTAATAATATTTAATATGATCCTTGATGCTGAATATGTGTTTTAAAATGTCTACGACAGGAATTAAGAAAACAGCAATGCATGAGTTGCTGAGTCATTAATGGCATAGCTAGAGCATGCTACTTGATTTTTCTGGAATCATCTTTACTTGCAAGTAAGAGTTCCAGGCAGTGACGTCTGAGGTTTCTGATGGGTCTAAATTGTAAAATTTAAATGAGTCCCATTTCTGCAAAATGCCAGAGTCTCAACTGGTTATAAAATGTAAGTCATTGTGGATTATGATCAAAGTAAGGGTGACTTCAGGTGTTGGGGCTATCCTCCAAGGAAGTTTAAATAAGATATATGTTCATCTGCATAGCACCCAAATCTGGGGGTAATTCTGATTTGGGGCTGTGGGAATAATCAGAGAAAGAATGTCCAAGTATGTGATGGGGATGGCTGTACTCTGTCGAAGGGTGGCAGGGGCTCCAGCTTTTATTATTGGTGATGTAGTGATGGGAGGAAAAACTCAGAAAAGGAAGACAATGAATGAAGGCAGCCCATGTCATCTTAGGCTGGTGTCAGGGAGTCTGCAGGATGCAGACAATTTGTCTTTCTATCCCAAGTGGTAAATGGATGTCTTACATTTGCAAAAGAACTTTCAGGAAAATTTCAGCATTTTGAGGTTCTGATTGGTCCGATTGGCTCAGATCGGGTTAGATTCTACCCTAATATTTTTGTTTTGCTTTGACTTTTGGAACACATCAAGAAATTGATTAAAATTAGTACAAGGGATTGCTTCAGTATTCACTTTTCAATATTTTAATAACTCTATATTATAAATAGAAAAATAAATCAAGTGAATGACAGAAGATATTTTCTCCCTTGTGACCCCCAGTTGGCCATGCTCAAATTTGCTCATAATTCCAAATAAAAGCATCCTTAATATGTGAAGAAAAATAACTAGCCCCAAATGGAGACAACTGTCTAGACCCGAACATGTTAACTTATATTGACCTGCATTTCAGACGCCAGTATAGACAGTTGTTATTGTTCCTGGTGAAAGATGAGGGCCCCTCTTCCCTGCCCAGCATGGAGAGGAATAAACAGGCTGGCAACACAGGTTTATGGGGATTTTGTGAGCCTCTGATCTCAGCCCTTAGACACTTTCTACAGGAGCATTGATCCCAGGCTGGGGGTGCGCAGTCAGCAGAGCAGCAATAGCCCTTCCCTGACCGGCAGGCACAGAGCAGATAGGTCCCACTGCAGCATCTCCTTCCTGGTCTCTTGGGGCAACAGGCAGTAGCAGCAAGTGGGCTGAGATCGTGCTTCTCAGGCAATCTAAAGTTTAAAAAGCCTTTTCCCAGGAGCACCGCTTCTCGTCTTTATTATGATAATGGTGATTATCATAATAGTGTTGTGGCATCCGTAATTTCAAAGCCTTTTTGGCATTCAATTTGAGGGTACAGTTAAAATTCATCTTGGTAAGTGTTGCCAATGTGTAGTTATGGAAAATGGGAGGGGGGAAATGGACATCATAATTGGAAAAAAAAATAGCCCTTTGTCTTCTCTAAATCATTGATGACAAGAAGGCAAGCAAGAAGTCTGTATTCATAAATCTCCAGGCCAGAGATGGGAGGAAATTCAGGGCCCTCAGAAATTATGAAAATGTATTCTCTGGAATGCTACCCTAACTTATAAAAGATGAGAGAGGTTTTAGAATGTGAGTAGGATGACTTTCTTCTCCAACGCCACGGTCATAAGGTGGAGATCGTGTGTGTGTGCATGTGTATGTGTGTGTGTGTGCGTGCAAGTGTAACATATATGTGTATGTGGAAGATGGTGGTGTTACAGAGCCTGTCTGAGCTTCCGCAGGGCCAAAACAAGAAGCCAGAAAAAGCAAGAGCAATTGTGACATCAGACAAAGAAGGTGCGCAAACGGTAGAGACAAGAATCACAACAGGAAATTTAAAGATTTCCCCAATAAAAGCAGTCTTTCCTTCTTTGTTAAAAACACTATTTTTCCCCTCTAGACTTTTTGATCATCCTTGAGATTTTAGAGAAAGAATAAAAATATTGATTATTTTTAGGTTCGTTTGTATGTATGATCAAAAAGAAAATGTTTTCTTTCATAAAATGTTTAACACATGCATTAATAATTTAAATCCATTTCTAGGCTATGCTTCATTTAGAGATTAATTGAGAAAAAAGAGACCTCAAAAGGGAATTCTCTATGAGCTCTGATAGACTTTACATGTAAAAATGATTTTTTTTTTACCTTGCTGGAAGCATACACAGCTCTAAACTAAGTGTCTCTGGCATTTATTCCACTGTGTACATTGAACTACAAAAAAACAACAACATTACATTGATATCATTGAAGACTGGCTGACTCCTTGAGGGAGTAAAACATGTTGTACTTTCAAGATAACACAAAACAATGGGAATTTCAGCACTGCAATGGCGGCTTACACATTATGTTGGAAAATGTATGATTTTGATACATATTTTAATTCTTTCAAGTGGTTACAGATACAATGATAGGAATTGCACAGACAAAAATTATCAGCATTTCATAGAGCTTCATGCATCTATGGCAGGAAGTATTTAACTTGGTTAAACTTGGAATTAATTGAATTGTTTACGTACTGATTTTGACAGACTGAAGAAGTTAATGGCCTTTAATCTAACAGAATCTGCTGCATCAGGAACCAGGATATCTCTAAAAAAATCACTTTGTAAAGTGGGCTTGCTCATGCTCTCTACTTCCCATTACAGATGCCACTCCAATAAACAAATACTGTTAAAAGTGAGTATTTTTAGTTAAGCTAGGATTCCGTATCCCTAATTCTAAATATGTTTATATTGCCATGTCTTGATCCATGAGCTTAAGATACAGGCTATTAACTTCCAGCTTTCCTAGCTGCCTGACATCATTCCCTCTTTCCTCTAAAAATCCTCACAATTTAGCTACATCAATAATTTTAGTAACTCTTTGGTTATTGGTAGAGCTTTAAATTTTGGCCGGTACCCAAATCCATATAGAGATCTGAAGTGGGGGCTTCTGACTCTCCCTTTTCAGAAGACATGGATATTAATGCCCCTACCCTATGCTCCCTTTCCCTGACCTCCTCCCAATCCCACTTAAAAATTGTATTGTCTCTCTGTTGACTTGAATACTGTCAATGATGATATAGCATTTATGTGTATTTCAGGAACTATTCGCTAGATTTTCTCTGCTTAATATATATAGGTTAATTCTATATATTTTTAAAAATCTGTAATCTTGTTTAACATTAGCATTATAAATACTACTTACTTCTGCATCAGACAATATATTTGATTGTGTGTGTGTGTGTGTGTGTGTGTGTGTGTAGAATGTATTTTATATTCCTGGGTTCATGCATGTTTTCCTTTACTTCTTGGTTTTCTTGTTTTGTTTTGTTTCTGACATGTGCCTCTAGATATGACTGGTTTCCTTGTATGTCAATATCTTTCCATGTCTTCTCATTATATGCTAAGGGATAAGGAGTTATTTTTTAAAATACACAAAAGCTCTTCCTCCTGGAGACCATTGCTTTCTGCTCCAATCAGAACTGCTTGGCAGTGATTTAGCATCCCAGAATTTTCCTCCACTACTCTAATATGTTTAAGTTATCTTAGATTATGGGGCTTCCTTTTTCCCAGTGTACTCATTTTACTGAAGCATGTATTTGTGAAGAATTCATGGGAAGTGTTTTAGCTTCCTATCACTGCATAACAAGCGACCTGCACATTTTAGCTGCTTAAAACAACATGCATTTTATCTCACACAGCTTCAGAAGGTTGGGAATATGGGAGTAGCCTAGCTGGGTAGTTGTGGCACAGATGTCTGATGGGGTTGCCTGGAAGCTGGCGGCCAGGGCTGCAGTTATCTGAAGGACTGACTGGGGATAGACAGTCCATTTCTGAGAGGGCTCACTCATGGGTAAGATAACTGGAGATCTCAGTCCCTGGCTGGCTGGCCGCAGAAGGCTTTAGTTATTCACTGTGAGGGCGCTCCACATGGCTGCCTCATGTCCTGGCATTTGGTGTCCCTCTAAGCGAGGGCTCCAAGACAATCAAAAAGTCCAAGATGGAAGATGCAGTTCCTCTACATGACCTATATTCAGAATTCACACACCATCGCCTCTGCCTTGACTCATTACGAGTAGCTAAGTCCATCACATGCTAAAGGTAAGGGGAACTAGAGTCTACTTTTTGAAGAAAGAAGTATCAGTGAGGTTGGGTATGGTGGCTCGTGCTTGTAATCAGAATGCTTTGGGAGACCGAGATGGGAGGATAGCTTGAGGCCATGAGTTTGAGACCAGCCTTGGGAACACAGTGAGACCCTGTAGTCCCAGCTACTCAAGAGGCTTAGACAGGAGGATCACTAGAGCCCAGGAGTTTCAGGCTGCAGTGAGCTACGATTACACCACTGCACTCTAGCCCGGGCAACAGAGTGAGGCCTTGTTTCCATTTAAAAAAATAAAAAAAGAAGTCTCAGTGAATTTGTGAACATAATTTTAAAGCCACCACAGAATTCATTATTCTTTCCTTGTTCTTAATAAGGAGCTTCAGTGGGTATCACATTATAATTCAAATACCATTTTTCATTTAGAACATTTTAGGTATTAATCCATTTTGTTTTCTGATAAAGTCTTGCCTGTGAAAAGCTCAGCTTTTGTTTTCTGTTGGAAGAAGCAAGGATTTTTGTTTTCTTTTGTTTTGTTCTCTTCTTGTCTAGATTTAAAACATATACATACATACACACAAAAATACACACACATACACACGACACACACACATATAAAATTCTCTCTCTATATATCATTTATGTGTGTGTGTATATATATATACGTGAAATTTCTGAGCACTAAGGATGAAGAAAGCATACATTTATCTTCATTATTCATGACTAAGCACCTAAGTTAAGTGTTTTATTCCTTGTGCTCAAAACTCAATGGGTTTTCAGGTTGAAGATGTATCTCTGCAATGTGTGTGTGTGTATATATATATGTATACACACATATATATGTATATATATACCGACATATATAGGCAACTCTTATTATTCACAGAAGTCATGTTCTATTGTACACTCTCATATATATCACATATTATATATATGTATATGTATGTATATATATATATATAGAGAGAGAGGCAATTCTCTTTATTCACAGTAGTCATGTTCTATTAAAGTCTCTGCAAACACTGAATTTGCAAATACTAAACTGCACCTGCAAGGGAAAATGCAGGGTTAGGTTCCCACCAGCCTCTGGTCACGATACATTCATCAACCAATCAATGCATAATTTTGTTTTATGTGTAGTTCTATATAAAGACATCTTAGTTAATATATACTGCTGATCCATTAACATTGAACTCATGGCCAACAGCACTATAACTCATGCCTCAACAAAGCCCATAGAATGTTTGTATTTCTTACATAGGAACATCACTGCCTTCTGGCGCTTAGGGACCCTAGACAGCACTTCAACAATGCACTTGAGAGTGAAATCACTGAAATTAAGGACAAAAATTTAAAAATGGGACAGAAAATAAACTGCAAAAAAAGAACAGTTGTTTACAGTCTGAAAGCTGAAACGAGGCAGCTGATCACCCTGTTCAACCTCAGCTGGAAATGTGTGTGCTGGTGGCTCAAACTTTTTACCACTGTGCGCACGTCCACAAATGATCTTGAAAGTACTCCAAGGATTGATTTTCATGTTTACTGACAAGTAGGTGAATCTGCAAATAAGAAAGTCATGAATAATGTAGACAAATGTATGCTTTCTTCATTCTTAGTGCTCAGAAACTTCACAACAGTGCACCTCAGTTAAGTGTTTTATTCCTTGTGCTCAACACTCAATGGGTTTTCAGGTTGAAGATGTATCTCTGCAGTTCTCACACGATTCTCTGCATCATTTCTTTGCTATTTCCACCTCTCTGCCTCCTCTGATCATTCTTTTGGGAGCATATATTAGTCACGTTTTAGCCAGTTAAGAGAGAGTAGTGGTAAAGGGAAGAGGAAAATGTTTGTGAAAGATTTAGAATCAGGAGGAAATAGCAAAGATGCTACATGAAGGACACGGTAATAGGAGAATTTTAAATCAAGAAATAGGTAATCACCCTATCATTTATTAAAAATAACTTTTGGGAGACAGGAGAATGGCATGAGCCCAGGAGGCGGAGCTTGCCGTGAGCCGAGATCGCACCACTGCACTTCAGCCTGGGCGACACAGCGAGACTCCGTCTCAAAAAAAAAAAAAAAATTTGGATTTGGAAGCAACCTAAGTGTCTATCAACAGATGAATAGATAAAGAAAATGCAGTACTTACACACAATGGAGTATTATTCAGCCATAAAAGGAATATCACACATATACACACAACACACACACATACAGCAGCCTCTGGTCACAATATGTTCATCAACACACATGTGTGTGTTTTTCACCCATTTTCCCAAATGTCTTCCCGTCTTGAGGTCATGGGTGGAGGATAATGTTCTACCATCATGGGTACAAGGGTTGTGGTGCCTGGGAATTTACTGCAAGTAGAAAATGAAAACTATGAACATCTACTTGAAGAATATATTTACCACCAAAGCAGGATTCCTGACAGAGTTTGCTTTTACTTCCTCTGGCTTCCCCCTATATAGTGGAAGGAGCAGAGAGCCTTAGTCAACATAACAAATGCATAAACATATTTGGTTTCTATGACTTTAATATGTGAGGATACTTAAGCCCAGACAGAGAATTGAATTTCAGAGTATGGAATTCCCGATAGTAAGTTCCTCTCATAATTAGCTGACACATATTCATTTTCCTTTACTTTCAGTTTATAAGGAAATCGTTTCTCTTATTTTTCATTGTTTTATTTTTATGGCTTCATTTTTTATAAATTAAGCTTTATCATAAGGAAATTGTTTTTCTATGCCTTTTTCTGCCCAGACGAACAGCAGAGAAATCATGATTGCATCAACCTGGAGGAAAACAGTACCACTAATATGGAAGAAAGTAAATACTCAGCTGTGAGAAGTGGTAAGCTTGTCTGGCTGTGTAGAAGAGTAAAATAAAGGTAAACTCATTAGTATTTTTTTTAATGAAAATTCCTAGGGTCTGCAAACTTCCATAAAATAATCATTTTGGACATGAAAATCATTCTATTCTAACAGACTCATCTGTTGGGAGAATTATTTTTTGTCTGTTTATTTTTACTTTAATCAATTTTTGGAGAAAAATAAATTGATTAATACTTTAAAAGACGTCCATTTCCCCCATTATGGGTCTCTGGCACAGAAGATTGAGTTAATGATACCCCACACTGCTGCAATTATGGTACAACATCACAGTTGGTCCATGTGATGGGCCCATTTTCCATCCAGACTCTCCTTCCTGCCTCATTGGAAACTATGTAATACACTTATTATGAGATATTTGCTTATCTGACCTTATGAAATGTGTATTGTTTTATGTGTGTGTTTCATGTTTACCTAAATAATATTGGCATATGTCCTATTATGTGTTCATATTTTCACTCCAAACTATGCTTTTGATTTTTAATCCATGTTTAATTTTTAATCCACTAAAGAAAATGTGTATTGGTTATCTATTACCACCAATTTGTGGAGTCACAAATTGCCACCAATTGAGTGGCTTAAAATGATGATCCCAATCTCTGCCCTATAGTTATCCAGCCAAGAATGGTGATTTCTTCCTGAAATTACAATCTTTTTGTTACTTTGGTGTTTTTGTTTTGCTCTTTTTCAGTTCTTTCATGATGTTGATAGCTGCAAGAAACTGGATCCTACTAACAATTCAAGGGAGCTCGGAAGTGAGTCCTTCCCTGGCCAAGCCTTCAGATGAGAAACAGTCCTGCCTGACTCCTTAATGCTAGCCTTGTGAGACTGTGCAGAGGGTCCAGCCAAGCTATGTTCTGATTCCTGACCCATGAAAGCTTTGAGATGATACATGCATTTTACGCAGCTAAATTTGTGGCAATTTGTTACACAGCAATAGGTAGCCAATATCATCCCCAGTAGTGGCTTTGTCACTGCACAAAGCCCACCCTTTATTCCCAAGACAAAGAAGCTCATTGCTTCTCTTGTCCTTGGCTGCTATCTGATCCCTTGACTTCTGAAATACAGGCTCAGCATCTCTTTGTGGTTGGTGTTAAGCTTTACAGCTCTGGGTTCAGGATGTTTAACTGTCTTGATTAATCCTGGATTCAAATCAGTGACCTTGGGCAACTTGCTGCTATTGTTTCTTCTTGCATAGAATGAGGATTATATACTACCCATCCCATATTTATATTAAAAAAGGATTAAATAAGTTAATTCATGGACATGTTCAGAGTATCACCCAGGACTTAAGTGCTCACAGAATATTACTATTAAGTTACTGCTGCTTACCTACATTTTATAAAAGGAATTTCTGTGCTATAGAGAGCATATGGTTCTTAGCAGATGAATATAAAAGCTAACAAGAATAAGTTAAAAGAAACAGCAGCAGTATTTCATACCAATTAGGAGATCAACTGAAGGAAACTAAAGGAACATATAAGCTATTCCATTTTTGGACACAAAGTATGATTGTATTTTGTTTCCATCCGATTTCTTTATTTTTATTTATTTATTCTTCTTAACATTTATTTTAGGTTCTTGGAGTACATGTTTGGGTTTTTTATATAGGTAGATTGCATGATATGGGGTTTGGTGTACAAATTATTTTGTCACCCAGACAATAAGCATAGTATCTGACAGGTGGTTTTCCACTCCTCACCCTCCTCCCACCCTCCATCCTCAAGTAGGCACTGGCATCTCTTGTTCCTTTCTTTGTGTCCATGTGTACTCAGTGTTTAGCTCTGACTTATAAGTGAGAACATGTGATATTTGATTTTCTGTTCTTGATATCAAATCTATTTGAATATTAGGTTTCTTCATGTTTAATATTAGGTCTCTGTAGCATCAAGTTTCATCAAGCAGAATATTCTCCTAGCACTGGGGACAGAACAGAGATATACAGCCATTCACCGGTCAATGATGGACTACATATACGATGGTGGTCCTATAATATTATAATAAAGCTAAAAAACTCGTATCATCTAGTAACATTATAGCTGTCATAATATCATAAGGCAATTATCTTACTTTTTAAGAATCTTAGTGTAGCATAAGTGTACAGTGTTTATAAGTGCTACAGTTGCACAGTAATGTCCTAGGCCTTCACATTCACTCACCACTCATTCACTGACACCACCCAGACAACTTTCAATCCTACAAGCGCCATTCATGGTAAATGCCCTATACAGGCATACCATATTTTTGTATTACTGTACCTTTCTATGTTTGTATTAGTTGGTTTTCATGCTGCTGATAAAGACATACCTGAGACTGGATAATTTGTAAAGAAAAAGAGGTTTAATGGACTCATGGTTCCACGTGGCTGGGGAGGCCTCACAATCCTGGCGGAAGACCAAGGAATATCTTACATGGCTGCAGGCAAGAGAGAATTTGTGCAGGGAAACTCTCCCTTATAAAACCATCAGATCTCATGAGACTTATTCACTATCAGGAGAACAGCACAGGAAAGACCTGCCCCCATGATTCAATTACCTCCCACCAAGTTCCTCCCACAACACATGGGAATTGTGGGAGCTACAATTCAAGATGAGATTTGGGTGGGAACACAATCAAACTATATTAACATTTATATATGTTTAGATACACAAATACTTACCATTGTGTTATAATTGCCTACAGTACTCAGTACAGTAAGATGTTGTGCAGGTTTGTAGCCTAGGAGCCCTAGGCTCTGCCATACAGCCTAATTGTGTTGTAGGCTGCACCATCTAGGTTTCCGTAAGTGTACTCTACAATGTTCACCCAATAACAAAATCATCATCTAATGATGCATTTCCCACAGTAAATCTCTGTCGTTAAGGGACACATGACTGTATAGACAGAAATTTCAAGTTCAACCTTTTTGGTCACTTCAAGTTACTTTAGTAGAGAACGTTTATTTTATTGCAAAAGCTTAAAACTACCTCGCAATGCAAAACTTGTAAGCAGTGGAATATGGCCAATTGGAATTCCTCCCTGAATTATGTGGATTTACAAAACTGTGTTTATTCAAATAAAAAATAGCTGCATATGCAGCACATTTCACTTAGTGACTGGGGACAAGAAAGATCATCTTTCCTCTTTCTCAACTCCTGGTGCCATGAAAACTTCTTCATCTTTATCTTTCAGAAACTTTGCTCAAACGGTAGCCACCTTCCATTACTCTGACTTTTGGGTATGATGAGCTCACCCTGTACTTCCAGTAAACACAGGGTTTTTCATGAGTTTTCATGAGTTTTCCAGTTCTCTAATTTCTCCAGGAATGATGCCTCAAGGCCTTCCTCCCCACATAAACACACAACACATTCTGTTTAACAGGCAATTTTGAACAGGAATAAAACTTTCTGACATAACAAGACTAACTTGTAATGAAGTAGGATGACAGCAGAAACTTATGAAGGTGGTTTTCTATTTTGGAATTTATGAGGAACGGCATGGGAGGGAAGAGTCATAGCATGGCATATGGCAAACATGCAAAATGTGGATCTATCAGAGGTGGGGGGGAATGTTTATTGTTTTAAGGAGAAATAATGGTATAATTCGGGGACAGATAACCGTGGCCCTTGGACCAAATAGGACCCACCACCTAGTTTTGTAAATAAAGTTTATTGGAGCATAAGCACACCTATTCATTTATTTTTATTTTATTTTTTTTTTGAGATGGAGTCTCCCTCTGTGGCCCAGGCTGGAGTGCAGTGGTGTGATCTTGGCTCACTGCAACCTCTGCCTCCTGGATTCAAGCAATTCTCCTGCCTCAGCCTCCCCAAGTAGCTTGGACTACAGGCACGTGCCACCAGGCCCAGCTAATTTTTTTTTGTATTTTTAGTAGTGACGTGGTTTCACCACGTTGTCCCAGCTGGTCCTGAACTCTTGATCTCAGGTGATCCACCCGCCTTGGCCTCCAAAAGTGCTGGGATTACAGGCGTGAGCCACCATGCCTGGCCTATTTATTTACATACTACATATCACATCACCAACTGATTTCCTCTTACAATAGCTGAGTTGAGCAGTTTGAAATGGAGATCCTATGGTTCACAAAGCCAAATATATTTACGATCTGGCCCTTTACCAAAAAAGCACACTGACCCCTGCACAGCAGGTAGAGAACACTGATTTTGGAACCAATGAAAGATCCAAATTCCAGGTAGTAATTGCAACCTGTACTTTTGATATTGTTGATTGGATTCATATTGGTAGAGCAAGATTTAGCCCATGGCATCAATGTTGTGCATCAAATGACAATTATTTTCTCATTCCTTATGTAAATAATTTGTTAAAGAAGCAAAACATTTTGTTTTCACATCTCCCATTTTTAATGAGGGTTATGTCAGAGAAAAGTGCACAGAAAAATCTGTTATCAGTCAGTGCATTTCTGTGTGGCTCAACTACATATTTTTAATGTAATACTCACCAAGTAAAGGCTCTGCTGAACATTTCCCAACTATGATTTTGTTTCATATTTTATGCCATCAGGAGACATATACATTTTCTGATAATTTTTGGAGAAGAAAGTTTATTCCAAATTAGATCACCAAAACAGATAAAGATACAATGGAAAACCAACTTGTATAACCTACTATTAATATCTTCAGGTGAATGGGATGCAGAGAATAATGCCGTGGTTAGTGTATCCTGTGAATTTTATCTTTGAAGTTATATAATAAAGTAAAATTTAAATAGAATAAAGGTGGCACTGTTTCTTGGAACAAAGGGAAATTACAAACAGAAAATTACGAAATCACCACAAAATAAATTGGCAAGGAAAAACAAACATGAAATAAATGTGTTAAGTATTGAATTTGACTTTTATTTTATACTACCCCAGGCAACAGAAACTGAAGAACCACGTTCTTTTTTAAACAAATTTTTTTGGGTACATAATAGGTGTATACATTTATGGGGTACATGAGATTTTTGATACAGGCATTGATGTGGCTTGGCTGTGACCCCACCCAAATCTCATCTTGAATTGTAGCTCCCATAAGTCCCACTTGTTGTGGGAAGGGCCCAGTGGGAGATAAATGAATCATGGTGGCAGTTCCCCCTACTGTTCTTATGGTAATGAGTAAGTGTCATGAAAGCTGATGATTTTATAAGGGGAAACCCCTTTTGCTTGGTTCTCATTCTCTGTCTTGCCTGCTGCCATGTGAGACGTGCCTTTCGCCTTCCACCATGTTTGTGAGGCCTCCCCAACCAGGTAGAACTGTGAGTCCATTAAACCTCTTTTTCCTTATAAGTTACCCAGTCTCGGGTATGTCTTTATCAGCAGCATGAAAATGGATTAATACAGGTGTGCAACGTGAAATAAGCGCATCAGGAAAAATGGGGTATCCATCCCCTCAAGCATTTATCCCTTGAGTTACAAACAATCCAATTACACTCTTTTGGTTATTTTAAAACATAAAATTATTATTGACTGTAGTCAACCTGCTTTGCTATCAAATAGCAGGTCTTATTCATTCTTTCTAACTATTTTTATGTACCCATTAACCATCCCCACCTCCCCCTCCCCCAGGCCTACACTACCCTTTCCAACTTCTGGTAACCATCCTTCTACTCTCTATGTCTATGAATTCAATTGTTTTGATTTATAGTTACCACAAATAAGTGAGAACATGAAATGTTTGTCTTTCTGTGCCTGGCTTATTTCGCTTAGCGTGATGACCTCCAGTTCCATCCATGTTGTTGTAAATCACTGGATCTCATTCTTTTTTATGGCTGACTAGTATTTCATTGTGTATATGTAGCACATATTCTTTATCCATTCATCTGTTGATGGACACTGAGGTTGCTTCCAAATGTTAGCTATTGTAAACAGTGCTGCAACAAACATGGGAGTGCAGATACGTCTTCTATATACTGACTTCTCTTTTGAGGGCTATATTCCCAGCAGAGGGATTGCTGGATTGTATGCTAGTTCAATTTTTAGCTTTTTGATGAACCTCTAAACTGTTCTCCATAGTGGTTGTACTAATTTACATTCCCTCCAACAGTGTAGGAGGGTTCCCTTTTTTCCACATCCTCACCAGTATCTATTATCGCCTGTCTTTTGGCTTATAACTACCTGTTCTTTTAAAAGTGTTCTTGGGGCATCTCAGGTTGCTGATCCATCTCAGGTTGCTGATTCAGGCAAGTGGGTGCTCTAAGTACTTGAAGATCTGCCTGGGCATGGAGCAGAGAGGGCCAAATGAGATATATTATGTCGTTTTGTGCTTTACGAGTATTATTTGTGTACATGTGAACTTTAGTATTTGTGAAATGTGCATGACTGTATAGTACAGTTAATTAATTATCTGCAAAAACAAAAAAAATAAAAGCAGTCTTGCATAAACTCAATCCAAAAACATCTGTGATTGTCACTTACCCTTGCCCTTTGTGATTTCTCTTGGGCTCCTGTGTCTGCACATCCCCACCCAGAAGATGGCCCCATCTTTGGTACATCTCTAGCACACTTCACAAAGTCACCTCTAGCCTTATGGATGGAACCCAACTGTTTCTCCTAGTTCGCTCTTCTTCGGTTCTCATCTGTCACATTTAATGTTGTTTCTGGTTCCACCTGTACACCTTTAATGATATTCATTTGTGTAAGCCTCATCTTTGTGGCCAATGAAAGGGGGCATTTCTCCAGCATTGCTATCCAAAAATCTCAAAGAATGAATGCTGTGAAGAATTGCCAGCACCAAGGACATAGAGTTTATTCTCAGTATCTAGCCAGTAAAAGTGTGGAGTTCTAGAGTTTCCTTTCCAATGGGATGCCAGTCTGAAGTTGCCTCCTGGGCAGTCTGGGAGTCACTGTGAGGGATTTTCTCAAGCTTGGCTGGATCCCTGCCCCGACAGAGAGCCAACATGACCACCCGTGCAGGTGACGCCATCTCTGGCCCATTGAGAAACCTCTAGTTGGGCCAAATAAATGTCATTCTACTAAAAATCCATTTGGATGATTGCATTGCAACAAAGGGATGGCAATGAGAGCCAGAGCAGATGTATTGATCAGGAACATGTTCTCATCTTAATGATCTCAGAGTTTGAACGTAACCAGAATGTATTTGAGTGAGCATGTCTGGATGAAGAGATTAATCTTGGCTTCAGTCTTGCATATGTAAAATTGCTCTCAGGATGAATAGGCTAGGCTGTTTGTGTGCCAGACTCTTCAACTGGGATGAAGATACAAAAGATCATTGTTGGATGAGGAAAGGAGGTTCCCAGAATGTTAACTTTCCAAAGTAAGGGAGAAAAAAAGGATACTTTTATTGATGCCAGAATACCTGAATAATAGGAAAATGAAAAAGACTTAGTAGCAGTTTACATCTATGTATTTTTAAGTCAATAACCAAGACTAGTGAAAAAGCCTTTTCCTGCAAATAGAAATTTACCTCTTTCAATAGTTACTTGGAAGAAGAGCTCTCAAATTAGCAGAGAATCTGCTGATGGAAACTATTTGCAATTTGGAGGCAACACCCTTGGCCATAAACATTTAAGAGATTAAAAAATAAAATAATAGTAAGAACACACACGCGAGCATGCATAGACACACACACACACACCCCCCACCATGCAGGTGACACCATCTCTGGCCCATTGGGAGACCTCTAGTTGGGTCAAATAAATAAACTAGCAGGCTTGTTTTAGGAATATAGAAGAGTGGACCTTTTCTCACGGAGATCCAGATTCATAAACGGAGCCTATATATCTATATGTTCCTGCTTTTTCACAATTTATTATTTCATATTAA
This sequence comes from Pongo pygmaeus, assembly GCF_028885625.2. Lineage (NCBI taxonomy): Eukaryota > Metazoa > Chordata > Mammalia > Primates > Hominidae > Pongo > Pongo pygmaeus. The sequence continues at coordinate 8,715,521 of NC_072396.2, read as the reverse complement.
GCTCAAGGAAAAAAGTGGCTAAAAAAAGTCTAATTTTAAGGAGCTATAAACGAGTTGTTTGCTCATTAAAAAAAGCAAAACTATAATAAAACTTACATTGATCCCATCAACAGTTAGACTTGGCAGGTTGCTCATTAGGACAATTTAAAGCAGCTTCTGTCTAATTCGACTTTTACGTTTAGATGTATGGTCAAGCTGCAGTGATTCAGTTCTATAAAACACACTTTCAATTAGGTCTGTTTGAGCGTGGCCTCTCCCATGCCACGATCTCAGACAGACCTGGTTTGATTTATGAGGACTCTGAAGACAGCATATTCAGGGTCCGCCAAGTGCTCCCTTCTGTTGTGCCTTGCACAGATCTTGTTGCTGTGTGGTGGCCTCCCTGGCCTCACTCTCAGTCCTGGGAGGCATTCTCCAAGGATGAGGTGGGTGACAGTGGTTTGGCTCTTCTGTCTGCATTTCTTGTTTTTCTCTTTTTCTTCACACACAAAAAAGAAACCACTTTTTACTTGAAAGTAAAATATCTTTTCCTCTAAAGAAAATGTCTATTTTAAATCGTTATAGATTGGCCCATCTATAACAACTCGTTTGTATCTCCTTAAAATTAGACATTTTTGTAGCCTTTTTATTTTCTTACAGAGATAGAATAACACAGAGTTTAATATGAAATAACAAATTGTGTAAAAGCAGGAACACACGCAAATCCTCTTCCTCTGATTCATCGTACTCTATCAGACCTCCTCAAATAAGAGTCATAGACTTGCTTTCAGTATCTGGATCTCCATGAGAAAAGATCCATGCTTCCATATTCCCAAAATAATCCTGTGAATTCAAGAAGTGATTCCCCACAATGAAGCTTTGTGGTAGATTCCAAATGGAATAAGCTTACGAAACACCTCAGATGGCATACAACATGTTGCAACAGAGATCAAGAAACAGAAATAAGGGCAAATGATTTCTCCTCTTGTTATTGGAATCAATGACGCAATAGGTGATAGTCTCCTACTCAGTGTGCAACAACTCTGCAGCAGCTACACGAATTCCCGCACACCATAAATCAGAGCAAAAGAATGTCTGTTTCCTGGATCTTGGATAACCTGCTGTGTTTACAGAGGAGAAAGAGAACACATATCTAAGAGAACCAGTTTCATTTCAGAGAACCGTATCTAGGATGAAAGCCCTGCCTGAAGTCATGATGTCTTCATTTAGCTGCATCCTTAAACTCATCTCTCCTTTATGCTACAGCTGGGAAAGCTGAGCAGTGAACCAAACTCAACCCATTACTTTTTCTGGGGTTTTTCAGGCTACCAAAAGCATAAGCTTACTTCTTTCAAAATAAACAAGTAATCTTATGCACAGAAGAAAATTGCACCCTGCTGCATAATCAATAAACTCAATAATTAGATCAAGAAACAGAACAAAGCAAAACATTTCAGGAACACAGAGAAAGGAAAAGGAGCTTCTTGGAGGAGATGTGCTCAGAGAAAGACTCAGGGTTTCACTCTTTGATGCAATTTGAAGATCCCTGAAGAAAGTGCTCCCCAGATATCCCCCGGTAGGATGCCTGAAATTTCATGCTCAGATATCCTTCCTTCCATTGGGATGGGGGTCTCTCAGATGCAGTTCTGCAGACATTGGAACATACAGGGTTTTGGAAGAAGCAATGCAATAAACAGTAATAACCTCTGTGCAGAAGTTTAAAGGATGTTTTGCAAATGACAGATAAATGGTGGTTCTGAGAGGACAAGTCCTATTTAGGAAAGTTTTGTTTGAAGTATTCGGGGAATGAAGGCTGGGTACTGCCTGCCCGAGGTAGCTGACTTGATTAGAGAACCTGGCTGAAAGGCATTGGGTTCTTGAGCAGATGCTGGCTAGAAGAAAAAAAAAATGCATGGATCCAGAGTTCTAGGATCAGGAAAGCCAGACTTTATGGTCTTATTTATGCCCTGTAGCGGCAGTACTGGCCATTTCAGGATGGAAACCTAAGCTGTTTTGCTTGATGAACAGAACACTTTTATTTTCACTCAAAAAGACTCAGTGATATGTTAGATTCAACAATTTAAAAGAGAAGTTTACTTAGCTGTGGCATACTTGAGCTATTTTATTACACCAATTTATAATTTCTTGGCCCTGTGGGTTTAAATGTTTCCAGGTGGCATAATGAACATTTTTAAAAAACTAAATTTGAAAATTTATACTGAAGTCATTTGGCCTAAATAATTATATGGAAGAGAGTGAAAAAGTTTATACACCAAAGTGGTATTTTTTTTCTCATAGCTAATATTTTATATAATGCAGAGTTAAGTACGTTTTGCTAAACCTCAGAGTGAAACACAGACCTTGGCAACATATAGCACCATGAGGTTAAATAGGGGCTGAAGATAGTAGTCTCTAACTATTCCTATATTCATAAAAAGAATTTCTGGACACATTATTTTATTACTTAGAATAAAGATGGCACATCATGTCCTGTGACAACCTCCCAATCACCTACCTGTGGCCCATAAAGAAGGGTACAAATTCAAGAGAATTTGATCAAAAATAGTGAATGTGTGCTTATAATAGGTTATCATCCAAATAGAAGACTTACACCATTAAGGGTGGAAGTGAGGGCTCCCTGTATTTCATTCTAGGGAAGAGGCAGATCCAAGGGATCAGGCACGACAGATAGGCATGTTACTTAACTGAATGCTTACTGATTTGCAGAACTTGACTTCCTTTCTTGCCTTTTGGGTGTGGCCATATGTTTTGGAACGTTCTTGGAGGGCTTTGCATATGTCCCTGAGAGTTTGAGGGTCTACATGAAGAAGGTGAGTGGTATCTACTGACAAACTGCAAAATCCTCCAGCTGGGGGCAGTGGCTCACGCCTGTAATCCCAGCACGTTGGAAGGCTGAGATAGGCAGATCGCTTGAGCCCAGGAGTTCAAGACCAGCCTGGGCAACGTGGTGAAACCCCATCTCTACAAAAAATAGAAAAATTAGCCAGGCGTGGTGTCCTGCACCTGTAGTCCCAGCTACTCAGGAGGCTGAGGCAGGAGGATCACTTGAGCCTGGGAGGTGGAGGTAGCAGTGAGCCGTGATTGCGCCACTGCACTCCAGCCTGGGCTACGGTGAGACCCCATCTCAAAGAAAAAAAAAAAAAAATCCCGAGGGCCCGAGAAGCTTGGAATAGCCAAAAGCAAGGAGAGAGTGCATGGTGTGCGGTGGGGGAGGGGAGTGTCTATATCCCTTCACCCTCCACTTGATGTGATAAGAGCATGTTTTTCTTTCTTCCTTCCTTTCTTTCTCTCTTTCTTTCTTTCTTTCTTTCTTTCTTTCTTTTTCTTTCTCTCTCTCTCTTTCTTTCTTTCTTTTCATTCTTTCTTTTTTTTTTTGATAGAGGAGTCTGGCTCTGTCACCCAGGCTGGAGTACAGTGGCACAATCTCGGCTCACTGCAACCTCGCCTCCCCGGTTCAAGAAATTTTCCTGCCTCAGCCTTCTGAGTAGCTGGGACTACAGGCGCCCACCACCATGCCTGGCTAATTTTTTTTATTTTTTGTAGAGATGGTGTTTCGCCACATTGGCCAGGTTGGTCTTAAACTCCTGACGTCAAGTGATCTGCCTGCTTCGGCCTTCCAAATTGCTGGCGTGAGCCATCCACCATGCCCTGCCAGAGTATGTTTTTCCTTAGTTACATGGACAATGGAAAAGGGCACCAGGCTGAGGTCTATATTAAAGTTAGTATGTTCAAGTTAGTATGTAAAAGTGGTACAGCCCTGGAGAACTTCAGCCGTAGGAGCCTGGGTCTGTAACCCTTGGGGAAGGAGGTTGGAAGGTCAGAGGGAGGCAATCTAGAGAATACTGCCGTAGCAGGCAGCTGTGCAATGCTCAGCACCCCGTGGGCCTCCCAAAGAGCTCCTGGGCCAACCCATGGAAAGACCAATGCTCCACCCTCATACGCATGCCATAGCGTCCACACTGATCACCAAGCCATAGCGTCCACACTGATCACCAACCAGCCTTAGCCAAGAGAACCCTGAAATATTAATAACAAGACTAGTTCGGAGAACGAACTCCCCTTTCTTTTTCTTGCCCCAAATCTGGAAGAGGCAAAGTGGGAAAAGGAGGCGGAGGAAAGAGTGGAATGATCTCTGTTCTTCTACATGTCCCTAAACCTCAGCTTGGGGTAAAAAGAGAAGCTCAGTATTAGATCCAAATTTGAAATCAAAATTTAAACTGGAAAGCACATTTTAATACAAGAAAATAAGACTTAATTACAACAGGAAGACTTACCTGCATCGTTGGAAATGTCTGGAAAGCCATGGGAATGGTCAAGACGTCTTTGGGAGTTGGAAAAAGGTCCCTAAGATGCAGTATGTTTGAGGGCAGTGTTCAAGAAAAATAAAGCCTTCTCCTCTGTGTTGGTCACTTAGTTCAGAATTGTGAAATTCACTAGATCCATTTTTATTCGAGTAGATCCTCGGGTACATTTCTTCTATCTGGTATCTCCATTAGTCTAACTTCTCCAAGCAGCCAGAGTTCTCATTTCACTTCCCCTTCTGTGCAATTTCAAGCCTTACAACATCCGCTAAGATGTAGAAGAAAGAATCTCTTTGTTTTTTTTTTCATTATCGCCTTCCAAGGAGGCTTCTGAGACCATTTTTTCCTAATCAAGCCAACATAAAGTTTTAATATCACAGAAACACATCTGTTTATGCACTGTACTGTATCTTACTTGATATATAAATATAGTACAATTTTTTTTTGCCACTTCCCACTGAGAGCATTTTTTGAGAATGCATGCCTTTGGTAATTCACTTACTCCGTTTGCCTCAGGTAAAATAACGAAGTGAGTCGAGTCAATGGTTTTCCATACTAAATATGGAGGAACTCTTATGGCACAGAGAGTTGTTCCCATGAACACCCAAGGGGTAAGGGTGAGAAGGGGGTGGGCACCAGTGCGAGTGCCATATTGCTCTCACCCAGAAGGGCCACCATCCACACTGGGTTCTACATGAATACCACGGAGTAGCCCTTCTAATGCAGCCTGAACAGCTGTTTTAATATATCTCTGTATTAGGGTTCTGTGCAATATGACAGTTCATAAAAATGGTTTAGTGAAAAAAGGGGAAAATTTTTCTTGTATCCATACACCTGAATGTCCCCCACATTTTCAGAATCTAGCTTTGTGGTTAATAATGCCATAATGAATATTGGAATTTTAACAGAAAGGTGACTATGTACTCAGGAAAACTCAAATATTTGTGGAATTCCAGCAAAGGGGGAAAATGTATTTTTATGGGATTTTCCTCTGTGTCTTTCAAATCAACCCACTGACAGTTTGCGATAAAATCTACTCCATTAGTTCATGGGACAGTCCTGCCAGTGATATATGTTTATAGCTTTATATTTTTTAGGAAAAAAACGAAACCTATAATATAGTTGGTAGATATTTTGTACCTCATGACATTTTATTCAATGAATTATAAGAGGGCTCATTGAAATTAAAATACTACCACTGTAAAATCTGATTATGATATATTTGGGTCTCATTTCATGGTGAGAAAAATGTTATACAAGAGGTCAATACCGTATTAACTTTTATCACTTTTTCAGTTTGTATGGTTTGCAGCATGATAATCCAATCAATCAAACCATTAGGTTTGATGCAAAACCAACAGAACTGTACATGTAGATACATGCTATAAGCCCAACTTAAATTCTTGCCCTGTTGTGAGGAGGTGTTAAATAGGGAGAGATCTATTCCCTCATTAATGTATAAAATATTATGGGGAAACAGGAAAGAGTGGTTAATTCAGTCTAAGAGGTTCTAGCGACAGGATCAGGTGACTTTTGAGCTGGGTTTTATAGATTCTTGGAAAGAAGGGAATGGAATAATATTCCAGATGCAGGAAATAACTCAAATAAAATGTCCCAGGAGTCTTATAGTGTATGGTATTTCCATCTAGTTCTCGGATTCTTTGAGAAAACTGATATGATGCATGGTAAGAAAGAGGGGGAGATGAAAGCAGGCTCATAGAGACAAGAAACCACTACTAGGTTTCTTATTAGTGGTTTCTTATACGACTTCTTATATGATGCTGTGTTTTAGATTTACCCTGTATATGATGGTGAGGCCCTGGGAGTTTTAAGCAGAAAAGAGAGGTGTTGTTCCCTGCAAAGCACAGTGTATAAACAGTAGAAAAGTCAGTAATCTGATGGGACCAACGCTAGGTTTGGCTAGTCTCATGTCCCATAATCAGTATTATTCAGAAGTTCTTGCTACAGAATTGAATTAGTCGATGTCCATGTAAAACAACATGATTTAGTTCTGCTCATAATAAAGCCACTTGAAATTGTTCAGATATTTAAATATTTTTTGGAGCACTGATACATACATATAGATGTAATTATAAATCAATATATGGATGATATCTATATCTCTACCTATGATTGAAAAGTAATGATATTATGCTATTTTTATTTATGGATAAATGTCTTTGGGTGAGAGATTTCAAGTTCGGAATTAACCTATATAATATTTTAATCCCAAACAAGAATAATGAAATGTAAAAATATCACAGCACAGAATCTTCAGGAGAATAGCTTCAGACACAGTCCTGAAGAGATTTCAAAATGGCAGAGTGGAAAATAAAACAAAATAAAAAAGATCAAGCAAGCTACACATCTCAGGTCAGACAGCTGTCAAGTGTATTCTCTGTTGAACCAAGTTCTGAACTGAATCCACATGAACACAATGAATGAATGAGCTGTAAACTTATTTTGTTATGATGAGACAGAGAGAAAGAGAGGTTTTGCTCTAGAGTTTGTGCCAGAGTTTTGATTTTAATAAACAAAGTGTGGCATATGAGCTCTGCTACACCCATGTCAGGACATTGCCTTTAATACATACTGTCCCAAAAACACATATCTCATCATTTTTGTAAATCTGATTTCAACATGAATACTGTACTCTGTGTTGAAAAGTTCCTAGCATTTGTGCTATCATTGCCGATAACTATGTATTTATTTCATACTTTCATAATAATGCCATATTAAAGTATCCATGTGCACATTTTCAAATTGCAGGCATGATCCGGGCCTGGTGGGGTCAGGTTGGGAGTGAATGCCTCTTGGGTAGGGAATCCTACAAGCTCTATTACTTGGATGATTACCAAAACCCATCAACTTAGTTATCTTTAAAATTATACTCTCTTTGCTGAAATAGAGATTTTTTATTTCTTTGAGATATATAGCAAGCCAAACTTATAGTTCTTCCAATATGAAAAATAGTTCTTTGAGATTATTAAAATCAGACTGATTATTGAAGTGGCACTTCTTCAAGAAAATAATATGCAGGAGAACAAAAGCAAAGTTTACACATAAAGATATTGATACTTCAGAGAATGAATTTTTGTTATATGGAAAGATTCACAGCAGGATTACTTGAAATGCTGAGCCCTCCCAGTTGCCCACACAAAAGGAAAGAGCTAAAATTCAAGATTTGGGAATCATCCATTATCAAGCAAATAACGTCAATACATCAACTCATTTACATTTAAACTCTGATGCCTCCAGTGTTTCTCCTTGTTAGGGTTTGTCCACATTGACTGAGAGGGAGTATTAGAAGACATCACCCATAGCTGCCTGTGGCCCTCTGAAGGCCACTCTAGTGAACCTGTTTCAAAGACACTCAGCACAGGCTGAATGAATGTTTTGATGAAATAGCTTGTAGAGTAGAAGCAGTTACAAATGGAACGTCTCTTCTGTACCTCACCTTTCCCAGAGGTTACTGGCTAGTTTGGACATGGATTTATGCTGGATGATTTCATGCACTGGAGTTGCCTGCCCCATCATTGTTAAGCAGGAGTGACAAATCTCTAGAGATGATTAAGCCAGGAATGTATGCTCATAGTATAAGACTGGATACTATTGCTCGCTGGACTTACAGACATAACATTTAACGTAGGGAAATGCCAAGGGTGATCTAATTTGAGCTGGACTTGGCTGATGTTCCATGCATATAATAGCTATAATAAGCAGTTCATGACTGGAAGAAAAATCAAATAAAAAAAGGATCTCCTGGATACTGCTAAATGAAAAAACAAGCAGCAAGTCATAGTGCTATTGTTATGAAAATAAGACTAGGAAATCTAGAAAAGTATTTACGTAGCTCACTAACGATAGCAGACTATCAGAATGAGGTAGGGTAAAGAATGTATTTTATATTATCGTGCTTTATTTGTGTCTTTTCTTAAAAAAAAACAAAACAGGCACACACTATATTTGTAATCTAATTTATATGTTAAAGAGGCTCTATCATGTACTTTCTGTTCATGACCTTACTCAAATTTTCCTATTACAACCACCATGTCATCTTTCCTCAAATACAGAGAAACTTGGTCTTTCATCACTAAAGGAAAAATTATTGATTAGAAATCATCTGCTTTTACTGATTCAGATAAACTTGCCTTTAATACACAAATGTTTCTTTAGAATGACTTTTTAGAATTCATTTTTTTAAATCATGTTTAATGCAGATGATAGATAAGACAGATGAGACATAGAAAGTATAAGAGAGAGAAGGAAGGAAAAGGAAGGAAAGGAAAGGGGAAGAGAAAAAGAAAAGGAAAAGGAAAGGAAAGGGAAAAGGAAAGGGGGAGAGAGGGAGGAAGGAAAGAAAGGAAGGGAGGGAGGAAGGGAGGAAGGAAGGGGGAGAGGGAGGGAGGGAGGGAGGAAGGAAGGGAGGAAGGAAGGAAAGAAGGAAGGAAAGAAGGAAGGAAGGAAGGAAGGAAGGAAGGAAGGAAGGAAGGAAGTTAGTTAGTTATCTTATTCTAGGCCTCTCCCAAAAGCAAAGCCTCAAACAAGAACTTTGTGTACGTGGTTTATTCCGTTGCTGATCTCAGAAATCAGGGGTAAGGAATGGAAGAGTTTGGGCACACAAGGTCAGTGCTCCCCTATCTGCTTAAGAGTATACAAAAAGACTTTGCAATTTCACCATAGAGAGAAGCCTCTATCCAACAGCACCCATCTCCTGTGGACTGAGAGTTGCCTCAGGAGGATTACTTTAATTCATTCCTGAGCCATGAAGCATGCCCAGAGGTCATCTCAGAGTTCTACAAAGCACATGTTGGAAAAGGTCCAGGATAGAATGCATGAGATGCATAGTGTGCCCTTAAAGAGTGATGTTGTCAAGGAAAAGTGGTTGAAACTTGAAAGAAGCTGTTCACCGCTGCAGCATCTGGGCTCACAGGTAGGGCCGACAGATGCGTGGCTGCCCAAAGGAAAGGCTGGAAAGAAAGGACGTGGAAAATTACATTTCTTGGTTTCCGAAAGATATCTTTCCTGTTGTCAATCGTTTTGGCATGAAGCCTATGTGCTGAAGATCATTTCTTCACAATCGTCATTCACAGGAAGTGATTCCCCACTGGACTTGCAGAGGGCAAAGACCAGGGAGACTTTGGGGATGTTTGCTGTGCCATTAGTGCTAAGCCGTGACCATCAGCACTGAGAAAAATAACATGAAAACTATATTTTTATTGTCACTAAAAACACATAGAAATTCCCACAGTATAATTGGTCGGCATCATAAATGTATTTATCTCATCAGTGACAATCTATGCCCTTTTCTGACTTTTTTATTGCGTCACTTTTAATAGTATAAAAAGAACTGTAAAAATCATTGGCCTATTCTTCAAATTTAGGATTCAAACAGGAATGCAAATATGTAGTGTTTATTCAAGACTCTACCAAAGACCAGGAGCGTTGACATAACTTTGTATATGGCCTAAAAATAGGAAGAATAATGCTATTTTCCAAAGGTCAAGAATCATTATTAGGCATCTTTGTGTTTTTATCAATGTTTTGTCTCTACAGGGTTCCAGTTACCATGCATTAGTCAAGAGATTATGAAAAATATGTAGCAGTGAAAACATTAATAAATAGAGTGCTGGTATGTTTCATCTGTATTTTAAAAGAGTGAGATGACATAAAAATTACCTTGTATACTTATATACATTTATCATAAAATTTGAGCATCTGTTTACTGAAATTCAAAAGCAAAATTACAATGTTGTTGAAAGTTTTTAGCCTGTGAATCTTCAAGAATTGGAGGGATATCCATTTGTCTTGTAAGAGATGAATACAAAGAGATGAATTCTTCTGCCTTGCAGCAAAGAAATACATAGAATAACCTTTTGAGATCCCACTTAGTTTCTGAATTCTATAAATAATATTGAAAATTATTTCAGAAGCCCATGTAACGATTACTTTTTCTATTTGTAATAAGTAGATTATAAAAGTAATATTTTAATTATAGCTTCTGGATCATTAAATCAATCAATGAGGTTTTGGCATTTATTTGGTTTGATAGTTCTGTAAGTGGGTTGGCTGGTACTATGTTTTATTCTTGAAATGCCTGAATTAAGATTGAGTTCCCTGAGTCACTACTTTTAGGGACAGATGTGTTTCCACATTTAGTTAACATGCAAAGCAGTTCTACACAACACAGTCTGTTAGCGTACACTTGCTTCCTAAGCACAACCAAGTGCTTTTCCTTTTTTTTGTAATGCTGCCAAATTATTCTGCAGTCACATATTCCAAAGCATCAGTGTCTAACAGATGACTACTTAAGTCCTGAGATTTTTCTTAAATTATTTTAGTAGTATGATAGAGTGTTGCAGGTACCCAAACATACAAAGGAACAAGTCCCTCTGGTTTCAGAGGCAATGACATGAGACCTAAATAATATATGTAATTTGATGTCATTATTATCCCCATATTTTAACACTGTTTGCCAGTTCCTATGGATTAGAAAAATGTATAGTGATTGTGTTAGTCGGGTGTTTTCCCAAAGCAGATCTTGAAACGAAGATTTGAGTGCAAGTAGTTCATTTAGGAGGTGGTCATGAGAAACATGATGAAGAAATGAGGTAAGACAGGAAAACAGTTGGGTTAGTAGTTGATATGTTGATGCATAGGAAATTGCTGTGGGCTACAGAAACTCAGTCCCACTACAAAACCTCTGCAAGATTGTGGAACACACTTCAGAGTTGTCTTCCACTAGGGACTAACAACTCCCATCTCTCTTTAATTACAACCAGATTGGGATTCAGCCAGGGGCTTCACTTGCCAGCATTTCCAGCATCCAGAGAAAATTTTTGAGTGCAGAGACACAGGAGTGTGAGGCTTGAATCTGTGGTCCTGTGCAGAAATTGTCCACCAAGATGTATGTGATCTCCAAGGTGGTTGGAAAGCCTATTCATGGTAGTCTCAGTATATACTACAGAGTAATTGATTGAGCATTCTCAATCAACTCTAGTAATTGGTTGCCTAGTTAATTAATTACTATCCAGCATTTACCAGAGGGCAGACCCTAGGCTAGGTGCAAGGCATAAGGAAAAAACCAACTTAACTCTTTTCTTCTCCTGGAAACAATGCCTCAAATAAACAGCCCCTCCCTCTGTTTAGTCTTTTCCTATAATTCAAATTAAGGGTACTCTATTTTCTGCACCTCATGGCATTTTTGCCATATTTCCATTTTAATACCGACTGTGCTACATAATTAAATGAGTTGGTATCCTGTCTCATTTCTCTGACACTCAAAACGTTGAGTTTGTAGATTGCTTTTGGTGGTATGGTAATTTTCACAGTATTGATTCTACCCATCCATGAGCATGGGATGTGTTTCCATTTGTTTGTGTTGTCTATGATTTCTTTCAGCAGTGTTTTGTAGTTTTCCTTGTAGAGATCTTACAAGTTTTCCTTGTAGAGATCTTTCACATCCTTGGCTAGGTATATTCCTAAATATTTTCATTTTTATTTTTCCTCTTTACCAATTTGGATACCCTTTATTTCTTTCTCTTCTCTGATTGCTCTGGCTAGGACTTCCAGTACTATGTTGAATAGAAGTAGTGAGAGTGGGCGTCCTTGTCTTGTTCTAGTTCTTAGGGGGAATGCTTTCAACATTTCCCTGTTCAGTATAATGTTGGCTGTGGGTTTGCTGTAGATGACTTTTTTTTTAAGTATGTCCCTTCGATGCTGATTTTTCTGAGGGTTTTAATCATAAAGGGATGCTGGATTTTGTAAAATGCTTTTTCTGTGTCTATTGAGATAATTGTGTGACTTTTGTTTTAATTGTGTTTATGTGGTGTATCACATTTATTGACTTATGTATGTTAAATCATTCCTGCATCCCTGTTATGAAACCCATTTGATCATGGTGGATTTTCTTTCTGATATGCTGCTGGATTCAGTTTGCCAGTACTTTGTTGAGGATTTTTGCATCTATGTTTATCAGGGATATTGATCTGTAATTTTCTTTTTTTGTTATATCCTCTCCTGGTTTTGGTATTAGGGTGACAATGGCTTTAGAGAATGATCGACTTAGGGAGGATTCCCTGTTTCTCTATCTTTTGGAATAGTGTTAATAGGATTGGTACCAATTCTTCTTTTAATGTCTGATAGAATTCAGCTGTGAATCCATCTGGTCCTAAACTTTTTTTTTTGGTAATTTTTTCTCACTGCTTGTTATTGGTCTGTTCAGATATTCTATATCTTTCTGGTTTAATCTGGGAGGGTTATATACTTCCAGGAATTTATCCGTCTCCTCTAGGTTTTCTAGATTATGCCTGTAAAGGTGTTCATAGTAGCCTTGAATAATCTTTTGTATTTCTGTGGTATCAGTTGTAATATCTCCCATTTTGTTTCTAATTGAACTTATTTGGATCCTCTCTCTTTTCTTGGTTAATCTTCTCTCTTTTCTTGGTTAATGGTTAATGGGCTATCAATTTTATTTATCTTTTCAAAGAACCAGTTTTTTGTTTTATTTACCTTTTGTATTTTTTTGTTTCAATTTCATTTAGTTCTGCTCTGATCTTCATTATTTATTTTCTTCTGCTGGATTTGGCTTTGAATTGTTCTTGTTTCTCCAGTCCCATTAGAAGTGACCTTGGATTGCCTATTTGTGCTGTTTCAGATTTTTTGATGTAGGTCTTTCCTCACTAAAGGAAAAATTATTGATTAGAAATGATCTGCTTTTACTGATTCAGATAAACCTGCCTTTAATACATAAATGCTATGAACTTTCCTCTTAGCACTGCCCTTGCTGTATCCCAGAGGTTTTGATAGGTTGTGTCACCATTATTGCTCAGTTCAAAGAATTTCTTAATTTCCATCTTGACTTCAGTGTTGACTCAATGATCATTCAGGAGTAGATTATTTAATTTCCATGTATTTCCATGGATTGGAGGGTTCCTTTTGGAGTTGATTTTCAATTTTATTCCACTGTGGCCTCAAAGAGTACTTGATATAATTTCAATTTTCTTAAATTTACTGAGACTTGTTTTGTGGCTCATCATATGGTCTATCTTGGAGAATTTTTTATGTCCTGATGAATAGAATGTATATTCTGCAGTTATTGGGTAGAATGTTCTGTAAATATCTGTTAAGTCCATTTGTTGTAGGGTATAGTTTAAGTCCATTGTTTCTTTGTTGACTTTCTGTCTTGATGACATGTCTAGTGCTGTCATTGGAGTATTAATGTCCCCCACGACTATTTTGTCGCCATCTATCTCATTTCTTAGGTCTAGTAGTAATTATTTTACAAATTTGGGAGGTCCAGTGTTGGGTGCATATATGTTTCGAATTGTGATATTTTCCTGTTGGACTAGATGTTTTAAGATTATATAACATCTCTCTTTGTCTTTTTTAACTGCTGTGGCTTTAAAATTTGTTTTGTCTGATATAAGAATAGCTACTCCCACTCACTTTTGGTGTCCATTTGCATAGAATATCTTTTTCCATCCTTTTACCTTAAGTTTATATGAGTTCTTATGTGTTAGTTGAGTCTCCTGAAGGCAACAGATAGTTGGTTGGTGAATTCTTATCCATTCTGCAACTCTGTATCTTTTAAGTGGAGCATTTAGGCCATTTACATTCAACATTAGTATTGAGATGTGAGGTACTATTCCATTCATCATGCTATTTGTTGCCTGTATACCTTGGCTTTTTAAATTGTATTTTTGTTTATAGGTCCTGTGAGATTTATGCTTTAAAGAGGTTCTGTTTTGATGTATTTCCAGGATTTGTTTCAAGATTTAGAGCTCTTTTTAGCAGTTCTTATAGTGACGGCTTGGTAGTAGCAAATTCTCTCAGCATTTGTTTGTCTGAAAAAGACTGTATCTTTCCTTTATGGAGGAAATTCACTGGATTCAAAATTCCTGGCTGATAATTGTTTTTTTGTTTTTTGTTTTATTTTTTTTTGAGACAGAGTCTCACTCTGTCACCAGGCTGGAGTACAGTGGTGTGATCTTGTCTCACTGCAACCTCTGCTTCCTGGGTTCAAGTGATTCTCCTGCCTCAGCCTCCTGAGTAGCTGGGAGTACAGGCATGCACCACCACACCCAGCTAATTTTTTGTATTTTTAGTAGAGACAGGGTTTCACCATGTTGGTCAGGATGGTCTCAATCTCCTGACCTCGTGATCTGCCCACCTTGGCCTCCCAAAGTGCTGGGATTACAGGTGTGAGCCACTGCACCTGGCCAATTGTTTTGTTTAAAGAGGCTGAAGATAGGGGCCCAGATCCTTCTTGCTTGTAGGGTTTCTGCCAAGAAATCTGCTGTTAATCTGATAGGTTTTCTTTTACAGGTTATCTGGTGCTTTTGCCTCACAGCTCTTAAGATTGTTTCCTTCACCTTGACTTTAGATAACATAATGACAATGTGCCTAGGTGATGATCTTTTTGCAATGAATTTTCCAGGTGTGCTTTGAGCTTCTTTTATTTGGATAGCTAGGCCTCTAGCAAGGCCGGGGAAGAGTTCCTTGATTATTCCCCCAAATATGTTTTCCAAACTTTTAGATTTCTCTTCTTCCTCAGGAATGCCAATTATTCTTAGGTTTGGTTGTTTAACATAATCCCAAAATTCTTGGAGGCCTTGATTATTCATTTATTTTTTACTCTTTTTTGGATTGAGTTAATTTGAAAACCTTGTTTTCGAGCTCTGAAGTTCTTTCTTCTGCTTGTTCAATTCTATTGCTGAGACTTTCCAAAACATTTTGCATTTTCTAAGTGTGTCTTTTATTTCCTGAAGTTGTGATTGTTTTTAACTTATGCTATGTATTTCACTGAAGATTTATCCTCTCATTTCTTGTATTATTATTACTTTTTTGATTTCCTTAAATCGGACTTTACCTTTCTCTGATGCCTCCTTGATTAGCTTCTTCTCAATTCTTTTTCTAGCAACTCAGAGATTTCATCTTGGTTCAGTTCCATTGCTGGTGAGCTGGTATAATCTTTTGGGGGTGTTAAAGAATCTCATCTTGTCATATTACTAAAATTGTTGTTCTGGTTCTTTCTCATTTGAGTAGACTATGTCAGAGGAGAAATCTGGGATTCAAGGGCTGCTGTTCGAATTTTTTTGTTTCATGGGGTGCTCCCTTGAAGTGGTGTTCTTCCCCTTCCCCTAGGAATGGGGCTTCCTGAGAGCCAAACTGTAGTGACTGTTTTTGCTCTTCTGGGTCTCGCCACCCAGCAGAACTACCAAGCTCCAGGCTGGTACTGGGGAGTGTCTGCAAAAAGTCCCATGATGTGATCCATTTGCAGATCTTGCAGCCACGAATACCAGTACCTGCTCCAGTGGAGTTAACAGGGTAGTGTGGTAGATTCTGTGAGGGTTTTTGGTTGTGTTTTTGTTTAGTGTGTTGGTTGGCCTCCAGCCAGGAGATGGTGCTTTCAAGAATGCATCAGCTGCAGTCCTATAGCGAGGATTCAAACTTGCCCTAGGGACACCTGGTTAAGTATTCAGGTTTCTCAGGTGGTAGCCAGGGCCATAGAGCTCCCAAGAGATGATGACCATTGTCTTCTGCTAGCAGGGTGGGTAGAGAAAGACCACAAGGTGGGGGCAAAGATAAGCATGTCTGAACTCAGCTTCTCCTTGGGTGGGGCTTGCTGTGGCTGCTGTGGGGGATGGGGATGTGGGTCCCAGTCCAATGGAGTTATATTCCCAGGGGGATTATGGTTGCCTCTGCTGAGTAATACAGGTTACCAGGGAAGTGGGGGAAAGCTGGCCCCAGACCACAAGCCTCCTCATTGAGAAAGCAAGCTGACTCACAGTTTTTCAGGATTTCAGGGAGCCTGCAGTAGTGATCTAGTTCCTTCAGAAGGTCTGTGGATTCTCTTAGCTTTCCTGTTATATTCCTGCGGTAGTTCTTGGAGTAAAAGTTCACAACATGAATCTCCACATGCTGCTATCTGTGGGAGCAGGAGCTGCAAGCTAGTCCTACCGCCTATCTGCCATCTTAATCCCCTGGTCAATGAACTTTGAAGTTTAGTGCCTTGTTAGTGGTGAGTAGCCACTTCATGGGTAACAAATTTTATTTGAAGACAAGCTTCCTGGTGCTTGCCCTAAATTCCTAGTTACAGCTCTGGGAAAGAGAATGCAAGTCAGAGAGGACTGCAAGGGCAAAGGTGGTTGTAAAGACATGCTGTCTTCTGTCTTGGTACTGAGTTTATGTTGATGTAGGGTCTTCCCTGATCTGAATTGACATAATAGGATGGGACTAGATTATCAAGAACTGTTTGAATGCCTGTGACATTTGTATGGTGACGAGGTAGCAAATGTGCACCATGGTTTACCCCATAATATGCCTATGGCAGATTCTGCATTTCTGCTAGCCATCAGCTTAGCCTCATTTTCCTTTCCTTCTTTTTCTTCCCAGTGATAATGTCATTTGGGATGTTTTAGGCAACAAAGAACAATCCAACGTGATGACATTTTTATAGTATAGTTATAGATAGCTCTTGTCAACAGCATAAAGGTGAATGGGTAAAAATGAGTTCTGTAATGATGTTGACAAAGCTAATTTAAAAGTGGGCTCTTGCTCTTTGAAAAGTTGTTTTCGAATTCCCGTTAAGGTCTTGGGGGATGAGAAACTTATCTTCAATATCTTTAAGAATCATAATCATTTTTGAGTCTCACTTATTTTTTCTCTCAACTATTTATGGGATGATTACTGTCCACATATACCTGCAATGGTGAGTCACAGAGTTTTGCAGAAGGCTGATCACCTCTGTGGAGGACAGGATGAGAATGACTAGTCTTCTTTATAATGAAATACTTCAAAGATGCATGTCATCATTTAAGTTCCTGGTGGCAGGGGAAGTGATCATATATCAAAGTGACTGAAAGGACCTGATGGGACTATTACCTTGTTTATTATGTCTTTGTCTGTCATTACCAAGGAGCAGACATAGTCTATACTTTCAAAGGAATGAGCAGAGAGATAAGGCTTTCTGAATATTCCCTGGCTCTACCTCACCATATGAAGATTTGATATGCTGGTGTCCTCCATATTCGCAGGATTCATTAAAAGAAGGGCCATCTCTAATGAGTGATGACAAAGCCCACCTTCTCCTCATTACTCACTCAGAAGATGGTGGTTGTTGGAAACCCAACAGCTCACTTAGTTTTGTTCCTTCCCTTTCTTTTACAATTTATGCAACCAAGATGATAGGGGATGTCTTTAGTCTGGAATAATCACTCATGAACAAAGCTTTGCCTTTCATTTTATAGTGCATTTGCTAATATCAAATGAGGAAGACAAAAGTCTGAATACATTTTTTAAAAAAAGAACAAAAAGTTGTGCCAGCCTTCAGTTACTTAATTATTTGTTCAACAACTATATTAGTAAGGGTTCTCCAGAGAAACAGAATGAATAGGATATCTAGCTACCTACCTATCTATCTATCATCCATTTATCTATCAATCAATCAATCACCTATCTACTATCTATCTAGATATTCTATCATAGTCTATCTAGATAGATAGATATTGGGATATTGATAGATAGATGCCTATATACATTATATATACATATATATAATAAGGTATTGAGTCATGTGATTATGTAACTTGGGATTTGCCAGTCTCAACACCCATAGTTGGCAAGCTAGAGACTCAGGAGAGCCATTGGTAGTCTGAGTTCAATGGCCTGAGGACCAGGAGAGCCAACAATATAGTTCAAGTCTAAAGGCCGGCAGAGTTGAGACCCAGGAAGAGCCTATATTTCAGTTAGGGTCTGAGGGCAGGAAAATACTGATGCCCCAGTTCAAAGCCAGTCAGGCAGACTAAATTCTCTCTTACTTGACCTTTTCTTCTATTCAGGCCTTCAAATGCTTTTTTGTTCTATTCTTTGTGCGTTGGATGAGGCCCACCCACATTGGGGAGGACTCTCTTCTTTACTCAGTCTATAGATTCAAATGTTACTCTCATCTAGAAACACCCTCACAGTCACCAGAATAATGTCTAAGCAAAGGGCACCCTGTGGCCCAGTCAAGTTGACACATAGAATTAACCATCGCAGCAACTATTTACAAAATAGTTAACAGTACGCATTGCTAGATTATGCAATGTGAGGAAGACAGAGATGGATGACTTCCATCCCCTACCCTTATAAGTTACAAGCTTTAGGAGACGTAGTGTGTTTGCAGGTGTGTGTGTGTGTGTGTGTGTAAGAGAAGTTAAGTGCCAAATAAATAAAACTCAAATATATGTACACATGCACATATACATACATACATACATACATACATATATACACACACACACATCTAAATATGTATATATACACGGAGAATCTATATCTATCTACCTATGAAAAGATCATTTATAATTGGTGTTAGCAAGCAAGAATTAAAGAAAGTCTAGCACTGGATCCAAGCCATAGGTAACAGTTCAGAGTTCAGCAGAGCCAAGGAGAGGAAAAGCATTCAAAGATGCAGAAAGATATAGCAGAGAACTCTAGCTGTTCCTCATACCCTGAGCCAGTCCTCTTGCAGGGTGGTGTGTCTTCACAATCAAGTATGTGAGTGGAAGTAGTAACTACTCCCAGGCATGGCTCATAAAATTCCCTATTGCCTATTCCTCTAAGCTCTTTTTGTTTTCTGTGTAGCTGGCTGGAGACAACTTCCAGGGCCACCTTAGAAGCCACATGTCAAAGACGGCACCCTCTCTGCCAGCCAGGGTCTTTAAGCACCTACCCAGGGTCTATGAGAATTGCTGTGTTGGTCTGTTCATCTGGTCAACACCATGACATGATCCACAAGTGAACTGCTATTGTGTTTGAGCCGTCATATACTTTGGGATCTCTTTGTCACAACAGTTAACATTACTCAAACAAAGACAAGATGGATGGATGGGGAAGAGTATGACTATACAGGCACGATGCATTTGTCCAGTGTGAAGGAAACGTAGAATACACGTGAAGGATTTAGCAGAGAAGACAGTCCAATGACGTCAATCAGAGAATACAGAATTTGGACTCCATAAATTGGGGACGGGGAGTCACTGAAGCTACTGAAGCAGGTAGGAAACTACTGAAACAGTGCGGAGAAACATGTAATGTTCCAGCAGGGAATGGATTATGAAGAAGACAGCATCTAGATCTTCTAGAGCACAGGAAGGATACCCAAAAAGTACTGTCCAACATAACACAACAGTGACAGAATTTTAGAAGGATGGGTGAGATGGCAAGAAAGAAATAACAAAGTGAACAGAAATGGATTTTGACAGCACAGGGAGAGTGAGAGTCATCAAAGTTAGAGCACTAACACTTTCAGCTTTGTGGATAAAAATGTTTATTAATGGGACAATCTCTGTATATTTTGTGTTTCAACTATTTGTTATATTTAAGAGACTAGGATGACTTTACAGTCTGGCAAATTAGCCTTGTGATTCCAAATTAAAATGTAACTATATTTTGAAACATGTAATAGAATTTTATTGGATAGATCCACAGTATGAGATTTTGCTAGATTGATACATTTGCCACTGCCCTGTGTGTAACTAAATAAGTTTTCAAAGGTGATGCAAAAATTTGGGAAAGGTTTTTTGCTTGTTAGGGTATTATATTTTCTGGCATAGGCAATTGATGTAACTCACACAAATACTGAATATTTAAAATTGATGAATGTCTTTTAAGATGTTTAGGTATTTGTAAATGGAATTGATTACTTAAAGATATTTATTCTGTAAAAATGAATAATTATTGTAAGACTGTTGCAAATGTAGAGTTAACATTGTTAAAGCATTAGTATGTTCAAGGCATTGTAAGGAGAGATGTTTAAATTAATTAATTCTCAGGTTTTCATTCAGTCCTAGAAAGTTCAAGATTCCATTTTTTGTGCAAAGTATCATCATCATCAACAACAAAACCCCCAAAACAGAAATCATTACAATGTTTTATCTTCTCACAGGAAGGGAAAGGAAGCACAGCGTTTGGCTCCCTGGTTTTCATCCTTTTCCTTTTGTCTTTTCTTCCTTTATGCTATTTTGGTGAAAGAAGAATGTGCAAAATAATGCCTTACTGGTAGTTCATACTTCAGTATTTAATAAAAAGCCTCTGAACATTCGTCAGATGATTTCTTACTTCCCCTTCCTTTGTTCTGGTCTAGTTGGTTAAAAAGAAAGAGCAGAGACCCAGCAGATCTGGGATTTGTTTAACTGTGACTCTCTGTAATGATGGGGTCGTGCTCTCAGGAGTTCTTATGAATCCAACTTGGAGAAGAGGGGAGGAAAGAGATGGCAGTAATATTACCAAAGGACCCTGGTTTATTTATATGCAGGCTATTATGCCATATCTTCTTCATCCTGTCCCCACAGAATCATGTGGAAGGTCTTATTAATACATCAACAGGCTCTTATCATGAATATTAAAGAAAAAATAACCAGACACAGAGTTCATGATTGGATACCCCCCGCTCCACACACATAACCTTAAGGCAAAGGTGTGAGACTGAGTGTTATAGTTTTTGTTCTGCACTGTGTGGTAAGATTGCTATTATAAATTTAAAAATATAATGGGGCATATACTGCAGCTTGAATACTAAATATCAAACACTTTTAATAATATAACATTAGAAAATATGAGTATGCATTAGAATCAAATTTTAGACATTAAATATTTTATAAAGGAATTATAAATAATAACGATATGAAAGTTAGCATTTTTAGCATAAATATTTAATCCAAACATAGCAATTAAAATGACTGCTATTTATGCAAAAGTGCCTTCCATGTGTATTCAAAATTATTTGATGTTTATTATTTACTATTCACATGTTACACCTCTGCAAGCCAGGTTCCCATTGTATAGATGAGAAAATAGAGGCTCAGAGAAATTAAGAAACTTACAATCACACAACAACCAACTTTGACAGCTGGTATTCAGAAGAACCCAAAGAGAGTAAGTCAGCTAATTTTATTTTAATGGAAGCTGATGATGATAAACAACCATGAATCATAATAAGAATTATTTTCTTTTCTAGAAAATAGACTATTTTTTTAGTTCAATATGATTTTATTTAAAAATGTGTACAGCTGAAGGAGGGATCTGATCTTTTGTTAAAAGAACCCAGTTTTCACAGTATATATTTGGCCATTTTAGCTTTGTAGTTAATAATAACAGAAAAGGAAGTTTCTATTCAAGATCCTCACTCCAGCACACTCAGTCAGGTGCTTGGCAAGATGACACATTTCCTGGTCTGAAGCTCATAGCCAATCCTCTCACCCAAGTGGAATACCAGTTCTCCTCCAGGCACAGGCACACACACATACACACACACACACACACACACACACACACACACGAGGTCTTATTTTCACTGCTCTACACAGGGCCCTGAGAATCCTTAATTTTAAAGTTGGGAAGAAGGTGAAAGGATTCCTTAACTCATTGTCTGCAACAAATCCAACTACCTTTTATCTCTTAACAATTCCAAGTATAAAATACTTGAAATTTATGAGATGCTCCATACACTATTTTTTAAAGCAGTATTAGGTTATCTAATAATGCAAAATTGAGTAGAAAATATGGAGAGTTGCCGTATACCCCTGCTTCTACACACAACCTCAGCCACTATCAATAACCTGCATCACAGTGGTCCATTTGTTACAATCAATGAACCAACATCGACACATCATCATCACCTAATGATGTCTGTATCTATATTAAGATTCTCTTTTGGTGTTGCACATTCTATGGGTTTGGATAAATGTATAATGACATGTTCCCACCATTAAAATATCAAACAGAATAGTTTTGCTGCCCTAAAAGTCCTCCCTGCCCTGCCTATTCAAAGTTATTCCATTTTGAATATTATCTCCTACATTATTTTTCAAAACCTTGTTAGATCTCAGTTTCCTCAATTGTAAAATGAGAGGTCAAATTAAATTATCCCTTTGCTTCCTGCAAAGATATTATGAATGTATTTGCAAATGGAAAAATCTCTCTGATCTACAGAATTTTGAAAATAATATGGATTAGGTTTCTGAAGTCTCCTGTAAGTTATTCGTTATTAGCTCTAATTCGGTGAAATTCAAAGGGACCCTTGTGACACGTTGTCAGCAATTCAGGGTTATAGGCCTCACTCTTCCATAGCAGTCGCAGGAGGAAGCTGACCCCACCTCTAGAAGGTGTGGCCAGTCAATTCAATCAAATTTAATGATGGCAAATATTAAAGACACCATATTCCCTCAAGGCCTTAAACTATATATCACTCTCAAGATGGATTTGACTTAAAGACAGAATTAGTTACATGAAAATAATTTCACTTCAAGCATGGAGTTAATAACAGGGTTGGATTAAACTGTAGCTAATTGGTTACGCATAGCCAGCTCAACTAAAATTCACTAAGTGAACTGTATGTAAGAAACATGGAAAATAGGAAAACGAGAAAATTGCAACTTGTAGCTGAGTATAGTCCTTGCTCTTAGAGATCAAAGACAACACATAAGTAAATACGTATTTCATTAAAGTATGCCAAACTTTAAATAAAATATGCTAACCGTTGAAATAAGAACTATTTTTTCCTTAGTAGGTGGTACTCAGCAAGACTTGAAACTTGGGTGCCTCCAATTAACAGGACTAATGCCAGCTACTACACTAATTTAATAAAACTATAAGTATAATCACGAAATGGGTCTTGTAACTATCACCCCCATGAAATCATAAATCCTCTCCCATCTTTCTGGCCCATGGTTGTCCAGTGTGTGCATTCCCTTTTACTGGTCATGTCTTTCAGGCAAAGCAATTGTTTTCGGCAGGATTAACTCATTAGACAATTATTAATCATGAAAACCAGTGCAGTGCTAAATTGTTTATTCCATTATCCAGACGAAGAAAATTATTAAAGACAATTTTTTTTTTTTGAGACAGAGTCTTGTCCTGTCACCCAAACTGGAGTGCAGTGGTGTGATCTTGGCTCACTGCAACCTCCGCCTCCCGGGTTCAAGCAATTCTCATACCCCAGCCTCTAGAGTGGCTAGAACTACAGGATGCACCACCATGCCCGGCTAATTTCTGTATTTTTAGTAGAGATGGGATTTCACCATGCTGGCCAGGCTGGTCTCAAACTCCTGACCTCAAATGATCCACCCATCTCGGCCTCCCAAAGTGCTGGGATTAAAGGCGTGAGCCACCATGCCTGGCCTAAAGACAATTTTATCTAGAACAATCATAGTGGCTACCCTTGATTAGCTCATGTATATCATTTTGAATGAACCTTTAGGTTCTAGGTAGAGAGTGCCTAACTTGGTATTTTTCGGCCTTCTTTTTTTTTTCATTATCATTCACCTAAGGAGGATTTTAGGCATTATTTTTCCTAGTTGCCATTTCCAATGAAATTTTAATACCTCAGACATTTTGTATATCTCTGCATTCTATTGTATATCTGTGTTTTATACATGACAAGTGTGAATTTGGTTAAAATCAACAAAAACTGTAAAAGCCAATTTCCATCCCCTTAGAGGCAATATTCCTTCTGTTGAGAATGCATGGCGTAGATAAACTAATTAGTAGCCAAGAAGAAAGCATACAATATCTAGACACTTCTCTACTATAGCACTGTGTGCACTCACTCATAATATGAATCACAAAACCACTGAGGGTCTACTTTTGGCCAGGTATGGTATTATACAATACTTATTTAAATATTATATATCTTATATCAAAACAAGCATTTTTTAAGGCAAGCAGCACTTCATCTTTATTTTTGTAATTTTCATCAAAGATAGAAAAGTGCATTGAATAATTTAGGTTTTGCTGAATGGATGAATGAAAAAGTGAAGGGATGAGTGAATGATTATTATGTAATAGGACACAGAAAATAGTTTTGCTGCCCTAAAAGTCCTCTCTGCCCTGTCTATTCAGAGTTTTTTCTTTTGAATAGGCAGGGCAAAGTTACTGACTATTGAGGAGTGAAGAAGTTATATCGTCCATCTGTATCAAAAACTATCTTATCTTATACAGAATTTTATATTCGAGTACTTAGTAACAACTAATTTCAGGAGCAGAGTGTGCACATCAACTGTACCTGATAGGCAATCAAAGTCATATTGAGGTCAGCTGGGGTTATATGATACAAACTTGCTCTCCTTATAGTGTATATTTACTAATAAGCAAATACCAAATATCCACTCCGCCTTTATTCCCTGACATATTTAACAGAGGCAACTCATTTTTGAAAAAAAGAAGTTAATTATTCTTGTACTTCTTAAAGATTGTAACACTTCCAACGTTTGCCTCCCACTTGTGGGAAAGAAAAAATATAATCTGCACAGGATTATCAATGAGTGAAACACTGGAGTGATTGTTTCTGGCATATTCACATTTGCTGGCTGATTCTGCAGCTAAATGCCAAAGAGGAATTTGTCAAAGAAAGAGACTTGCATATATTGAATCCAAAATATTTTCAAAATCAATACATTTCTTACACGAAATAAGCAAAATATCTATGTACAGAGGCTTTGAATAATTCACAAAATGATGGTGTTTTCCCCTAAATGGCCCTTAAATCTCAATCACAGGCTAAGATTTGTCTACTTAATAAATTATTATTTCATTGCCATGGGACATGAAGCTCTCCTTTTGTCTTTATTTGTAAAATGGAGAGAATTCTCTATTGTGCTATATATATATGTGTTCTCTCTCTCTCTCTCTCTCTCGATATATATATATGCTATATTTTTAAGGTAGTCTACGGACTATGAACTATGAAATCAAGGAATGCTATTACTTGGTTGTTTCAGAAGAGTTTTGAGGGCCCTTACCAAACTTGTAACCTTAGTGTCAAACACATACACATACCCACATACATCACACAACACATACACACATAGACTTGCATACTACACATCAATTTATATTTCCCACTCGAGTCACCAGATTGTTACTAAGTGTACTTTTTTCCCTTTTTTTGGAAAGTAAATGTAAGCATGTTAAATTAATAGGATTCCTTTTTCACAGAGTGTACATTTGAACTGCAATAATGTATAAAAGTAAAGTAGATTAAGATGCAAAAATTAAGCTGATGATTATATTGCAGGACCTAGTATTTCTAGAGTAAAGTTTGGCTATGAACCTTACAGTCAATTATTATGCCAGGCAAAGTTTCCCACAATAAAATTTTGATTGTTGTTGAAATCAGGGCACTTGATATTCACAATGCTGTAATTAATTTTTACTTAAAACATTGGTATGTTGTTTTTCAAATCCAGGAATCACAGGGTCAATTTTACTTTCCTTAGCATAGGAGATTAGAAGAAGCTTATCTTTTTTCATCAGTAGGGTCAAAAATGCATTCCCTTACAAATTTTGGAAACTGCAATCAATCAGTGGGAGAATTTTTAAATGTGAAGACCGGTTCTCACACACATTGATCCAAAAATTAAATTTATTTTGGAATATTCATGGCTTTTCATGACCTTCCTGAAATAGCTGTACAGTACATTTTATGCACATTTTTCTCAAATGTATGAAAATCAATGAGTCTCATCTTCATAAGGAACTCCTATAGAATATCATTAGTAATAAAAAAAAAAGCACATTATGGCTTTGGTTTAATCTTAAAACTCCCTGAAATTAAGTATGTATAACTTAAAATGGAACATAAAATAATTGTGTCTGGAAAGCACAATTTAGCATTTAATGAAGAAAACATATAAAATTAGATTGAAGAAGTCATCCCATATGGTGTTCTTTGATGTAAACAGAAACCTTTGTTTTCTTTTCGTTACTCATTACCTACCCACTCTCCCTGTCAACACAAGTGAGACTTTCAATTTTACTATTTTTGGAATCATGTTAATGATTTCAATGATATTTGCTGGTATTAAAACTTTTTTAAGAAGACAACAAAATTAGGAAAAATAATATGAAAGTAAAAATTTCCAGAGAAGACATTTTAGGAGAAAAAAACATTATAGTACTTTCATATTCAGTTACTATTTATAAATCTTCAATTCAATAAATTATGTAAACTGAAAATTGAGAGTGACCTTTTCCAGTTCCTTCACATTACAAATGTGAACCAATGAAAAATTTTAAAAACTAACTTTAAAATAAAATATAATTTTCCCAGGGAGAAAAAATTAGGAAAATATAATAAATGGTCCTAATTATCTGCAAAAGATTTTATGTTTTTTTCCTCTAATTTCCTATTATTTTTCTTCTCATTATTTTGGGAGGTCACAAGTTGTTTTATCCTATGAAATATGACTTCTGAAATGCAATCAATGATGTTTTTGGGGGGAACTTTTTGTGACACTAAATGGGATAAGACAGTGAGGCACCCATGTTTCCAATGCAGGCAGAGACCAATTTCTGTATCTTGGGTTTGATATTGTGTCCTGCTGAGTAGAACTGACAGGAGTAGGAGCAATCGATTACCCCTTAGTACACTGAATGGAAGATGGGGAAAACAGAAAGTTTATAGAGAGAACCCTAACGAACCAGAGAAAATGGAGCTTACCGATGATAGTGCCTATTGTGTAATACCTACCACACCCATCCTCAACAAACTCCTCTCCTCACCACTATGTTCCTGAACCTCCACTTAATCATTGATTTTCCCCTGGTATGCAGAATTAGCAAAATCCTCTTAAACAATGGATGAAAGAACTCTAACTTTGGTGCTGACAAAATAGGAAGTAAATCCCAACTCTACCACTTGGGATCTGTGTAACCCAGTCCAAACCAGCCCTCAGTGATTTTGTAGATAAAAGAAATAATCATTTTGGAAAGTACCTGAAGTGTCTTTTGTAAAATGTAGATTAAATCCTTTGCAGTACTGGACTAAACCCCTATTCAGAGAGGGCACATTCAGTACTCAGGGCAGATTTTTGTTACAAGAAATTGTAAATTATCACACCTACATGATTTCTTGGGCACTCAGAGGAAGTTTGAGATATCAAACTAAATTTCAGTCTGAAAGGGTTTCTAGTTGAATGAATGTAGGAAAAACTAAAAATGTAAAGAACAAAACCTGATGGGAAAGATTCTAATCCCCAGTTCTAAAAAAAAAAAAAAAAAAAAAAAAAAAGGAAAGAAAAGAATTCTCAGGACCAGCAGGGGCAAAGCTGCTACTTTTTCCTGGATAGGGCATGTATATGGCAAATTGTACCTTCCTCTTCAGAAGCCAGAACATAATGCAACCCTGGCTGAGGAGTCCACAAGTGTTGTTTTAGGAGAGTTTCTCTGACCTCAAAGTAGTTCTGTTCTACACCTGACATTGGGAAATGATCCTGAATGTTATGCCAAAATGTTTTATAAGTGTACTTGATAGTAACATGGTCCTGAAGCACTCCCAGAACACATGAGGAAACTGTGCAGTCAACCACCATCAAGAATGAAAAGTACACGTCTCCTAGGTTTCAAGTTCCAACACCAAAACCCATAGCTAGAAAAGTGCTACACTGTTCATCACCACAGCTTTCTTCCTGCCTAACTTTTGGAAGCAGACTTAAGTTAGGAGAATTTCTAAGGATATATATATAGAGAGAGAGCCCTGAAAATCCAGAAAAAGAATTATTACTGTATTTCATAGATTGCTCTTCTGAAACAAATCTTCCTGTCCATGACATATCTTCACCATGGAGAAATTCTAAGAAAGCACTAGAAACTTAGTAGTTTAATGTAGCTCTTAGTCAGTGACACCCAGTCAGTTGATTAATTTTAGATGCATACAGCTATCATTTTATGTAGCCCTCTTATCAGCCCTCAAATCATCACAAACTTGGCAGCTTAAAACACCCATGCATTAACTCATAGTTTTTCTGTAAATCAAAAATCAGGGCATGGAATGAGTAGGTCTTCTGTCTAGCATTTCATTGCGCTGAAATAAAAATGCTGGCCAGGTCTGTGTCCTCATCAGATGTCTAAAGTGGGGAAGGCTGTAATCCCAAGCTCTCTCAACTTGTTGGCATAATATTTTTTCCTCATAATTGTAGGAACCATGCTTTATTTTATTTTGGTTTAAATTTTTTTATTTGTGCATGTTTATGGGGAACATGAGAAATTTTGTTACATCTACATACTACATAGTGGTCAAATCACGGTATCTATAGTCCCCATCACCTGAGCATAATAAATTTTTGTCTAGTCATCCTACTCTGCTATCAAACATTGAATTGATTCCTTCTATCTTACTGTATGTTTGTACCTGTTATCCCACTTATCTTCATCCTCCCACTTCTCTCTCTTCCCAGTCTCTGTTATCTATTTAGGAACTATGTTTATGTTGTCTTGAAGCTCATCACCTTGGGGCCACTCTCAGCCTCCAGGGCCTACTCTCAGGTTCTTCCCATGTGGCTGTCTCCATTGGGCCTCTCACACTTACAATTTTTCTCACCAGGAAGACTTACATTCTTGTTTAGGGTACATCTGTTTGGGTCAGACCCACCTACACTATTTCCCTGTCATAAAATCAACTAATTTGGGACATCAATTATGTCTGCAAAGTCCCTTCACGACAGCACCTAGATTGAATAACTAGGAGAGGAGAAGATTTGTGTGCAACAGAGGGCAGGAATCTTGGAGGTGATCCTAGAATTCTGCCTGACACATTGTTGCTAATGTTTTTAGAATATATGAATGCATTCAGTTATGCTATATGCCCAATAATTATGAAAATAAATACATTAATGACTGAAGATTAACTACTTCATCTTCCACAGTGGAAAGAAAGAAGTAAATCATAAATGATTTAAGGGCAGCATTTTTTTCCCAAACCCTTCTATCTAGGGATAATAAGAGAACAAAAGAGTTTTGCAGTTTGGTTCTCCCTTTTAAATTTTTTAAAAGTAATTTTTAGTCACTGATAAAAATAAATATTTTTTTCACCCTTCACATTTTTTTTTTCAAATTGCTGATTGGGGAGGAAACAAAAAAATTTTAATCACTTGTATTTTACATGCATGTGAAATTTGGATTTTACATGCATGTGAAATTTGGATTAAAAATTGTAATACAAGTGCTATCACTGGATAAAGTTTGAATCCCATGAAATATTTCCATATATTAAGCTATTTGAGGGAATAATGTTTCTGAAAAGTGAGTGCTAAGCTTTGTTTAAAGTGGTATTCATGATCCAAAATAAATCTGAAACAACATAAGTAATCTTAACGGATTTGAAAGCATCAAAGATAAATGGCTGTTAGTTTCTTGTTTTTGTCAAGGTATTCAGTTGGCTTTCTTTCAATTATTCCATTGGTTTGGATTTAAAGGCTCAAAATATGACACTCTTCCAAACTGATGAACCATACCAGAGCACATAACTTACTTTATCTTAGTTGAAAATGTTGTACATCTGTACAAAATTTATATTTGAATTTTCTTTTTTATATGCTTAGAATAGCTTTAGTTTTATGATTATGCTATGTAAGGCTAGGGAAACTTGATAGTTTAGTCACAGTATGACCCAAATAAAGGAGATTATTTTAACCTTGTTTTTGGTTTTGTTTTGTTTTTCCCGCAGAAAAGAATAGAATTAGGTGGGTTAAAAAAAACACCAGTGATGGATATCTCCATCAGTGTCATTTTTTGGCGATAACCTCGAAATGTTCTGTTAGTAGATTTAGAACTGTTACAGATTGCAAAATGGCCCCACAGCTTTGCAGCTCCTTTATCATAGACGGAGCCTATTTTCCCAGCCCTTGCAACTTCCTCTCACACCAGGAACTCATCTGCCACTATGTGAACAGACACCAGCTTCCTGGGGTTTGAGAGACCACATGGAGCAAGTCTCCAGCCATCCCATATGGCTCCTGTCCCAGCTATCTCAGCAGAGGCCCAAACACGCGTGAGCCTAGCAGCCTAACAGCAGTATGTGGGGCCATCCACAGAACCACTGCACGTGAGCACAGCCCTAATTGTTGATCCAAATAATTATAAGAAAACACATGGTGGTTGTCTAAGTGACTACGTTTTCATTAAAAGTTCAAAGATACAAAACCAATACATTTTGTGTATTTTCTTTTATTACAGTCACTAGAGGTTTTAACATCTAACTTCCATTGTTTCACATGTACCTTTTACAAGCCCACCTTTTTAACCTTCTCTTTCATTTTGTATAAAAGGTAAATGTCATCCTCTACCATTTCTATTCTCTCACACCCATTCCCCAGATAATTCTATTATAGCTTAAATCTACGCTCCTCTCCATTTTCAACCTACTAGGCACAGCCCTAGTTTGCGCTTCCATTGTCTTCTACTTGCATTAATGTAACAGCCTCCTAAACACACTTCTTAAATACAACACTTTCTCTCTCATTTGCATCCTGTTGACATGTTTTGCCTATAGAACCATCTTTCTGAAATATCAAACTGCACATCTTGCTCTCTTGCCTGTATCCTTCAATGGTTCCCATTGCCTGTGAATAAGTCCCAGGCTCAGAATAACATATGGAGCCTAGATATCTTTTAATCGTCATTTCCTGCATCCACATCTGACATTGTATATAGTCCAGACATAAAGAATTACTCCAAACTAAGAATGATCAGTAAATTGTTCATGTAGAATCTGGACTATAATGTTCCCATCATTCTCCTTCTGCATAAATTCTGTTCATCTTCAAAATTCATAATCCCTAGAAAGACTCCCCTGATTGTACCCTCACTCCATTTTCTGCTCTCAGTATAATTATTAAATAAGTTATATCTGGTTATGCAAAATATAATGATTGAAGTATATGAGGCATAGTCTTTTTGACTCTTAAAGCCATGAAAATCTTCCTCCTTTAAGGCAATCTTAAATTTACAAAAGAGTCATAGCTAATTTGGCATCAATCAGGTCAGTAAAAAAAAGAAATTAAAAAATTTATTGACAAATGAAATTGTATAAGTTTGTGGTGTATGACATGATGTTTGGAAATACGTATCCATTGTGAAATGGCTAGATGAAGTCAATTCACATGTGCATTACCTCACATACTTATCATGTGTTTGTGGTGAAAATGCTTAAAATCTACTTCTAGCAATTTTAAGTATATGGTACATTGTATTAATTATAGCCACCATATATTGTACAACAGGTCTCTTGAACTTATTCCTTATGTCAAACTGAATTTTGTATCCTTTGGCCAACATGTCACTGATCTTACCTCCCTCCCTCCAGCCCCTGGCAACCACCTTTCTACTCTTGGCTTCTATGAGTTTGATGTTTTTAGATTCCACATGTAAGTGAGTCTATTTGGTATTGAAGAAAATGATTTTACCTGGTGACTTTGCTAACAGAAAAGGCATAACTGAAATATTTCTATTTGAATTTTTGGACAATTTATTTAAAGTCTCAGGACCCATTTTCTTCATTCATAGAAAGCAAAAATAATATTTACTTTGTCTGGTATATTCTACGTGAAAGTATTTCGGTGGTGTCTGGGACATTATTTTTCCAGTGAATATCAGTCATCTTTTCCTTGATGTGACTCATAAACTAGTTCTGATATCACTTAAAACAAACAAACAAAAAAGGTTTTGACACTCGTTGGGGCTGTGATAACATTTTTGAAATACCTGTGTCGCCACTCACAGGGACCAGTTTGAAGGAAAATACTCATTTGCATGTGTAAGTTCTCACCTTATTTTTTCAATAGTTGTCATGTGAGGTAGACTGTATTCCAGATACCTTGTCTGTAGATATGGGGCTGACTAGGGATTGGTATTTATGACATTCAAAGAGAAGTCTGTGAGAGGTCAGTCCCTTCTGTTGGTTCTAATTGTTACTCACCTGAAATAGTTTAGTAATGAGGAGATTTAAGGACCTACCAAAATTAGGAATGCCTTCCCTTCCTAGACAGGCTGCAATGTTTTGAGACTGAGGTATCTGGATACCCACAGTGAGAAAATAATCCGAAGCTTTTTATATTTGGGAATTAAGAACTGGTACCTGTGCCACTTCCACATCCCTGTTGAAGGTGGGAGGCTGCTATTGATGTATTCCTGGACCCAAGTCAGGAATGTTTTATGCAGCGTTCGTCTACAGGTATTCATATGCTCTCCATGAGCAAGACTGGAAGCCTACTTCTAATTCCTCTAAGCAGCTAGAATCCTTCTAACACTGAAGAACTAACATTTATATCCTCCAACAGAATCAGTGAACATCAACTCCCCATGCTCTTTTGACAAGAAGACACATCCCAGAGAAATTCTGCAACACACATTCTTCCCTTATGCAATTCTCTTTCTTTATTACTCTATTTTGTAGAAGACATATAAATTGTAGGAGTTCCTTGCTCAGGCAATTCCATGTATTACATAAAGGAAAGGAAAACAGATATGCCTAGGGGACTCCTCAAGGCTCTCTCGAGAGACAGGATTTGTGGAAGATTGTTGAGAGCATGGGAGGTTTGGGAGCCTGAGTTCACTAATGGGCTGTTAAAATTTAAATGTTCATATGTGAAATGGCTCGATTGTTTTTATGTGAGATGGTTCTATAATTCATACGTAACATTTTGTCACTTTAATTATTTTCCCAGAACAAGTTATATACATAGAGATTATCTTTTCATTAACACTGGACATGCACTTGCTTGGAAGAGAGTTCGTTATTCACTCTTTGTTTCTTTTATTGTTATAGATTTATTCCGGGATTTAACTTCTTGAATCAACTTTGACACTACTTTTATTTCATCAGTCTCTTTCCTTGTTTTTCATAGTGTTTTGAGCTTGGTTTTGCTTCAGCTGATATTGATTCTTTTGGGTTTTTTTTTGTTTGTTTTTTGTTTTTTTGCCTTTGCCTGATACAATCTGGTCCATGCCCCTCTATTTAGCCTTTCTTTGTCATTTGGTGTTACATGTGATAGTTTTGGTAGAAAAAACATTGCTGGGCTTAGTACATGAAGCTAGTTAATTGCCTCTGCCTTTGAAAATTTCATTCTGTTTACGTTTAGAATGACAGCTGGTATGTTTCCTTGTATTTCTTTCATCTTATTTTATATTTATTAAATGTGTGCATTGTTATTGAGGTATAATTTCTGAAAGATAAAACAGAAATTTTGAGTATGATGTTCAGCAATTTTTTTTTTTACATAGGAGCATATGCAGGCAACTATCACCCAGATTAAGATATACAGGACATTTCCATTATCAAAAAAGGTTTCTCATGCTCCTACCCAGTCGACAATCCCTTCCCTAAGATAATCACTATTTTTTTTTTTTTAATTATACTTTAAGTTCTAGGGTACATGTGCACAACGTGCAGGTTTGTTATATATGTATACATGTGCCATGTTACTGTGCTGCACCCATTAACTCGTCATCTACATTAGGTATCCCTAATGCTATCCCTCCCCCCTACCCCCACCCCACGACAGGCCCTGGTGTGTGATGTTCCCCTTCCTGTGTCCAAGTGTTCTCATTGTTCAATTCCCACCTATGAGTGAGAACATGTGGTGTTTGGTTTTTTGTTCTTGCGATAGTTTGCTCAGAATGATGGTTTCCAGCTTCATCCATGTTCCTACAAAGGACATGAACTCATCATTTTTTATGGCTGCATAGTATTCCATGGTGTACATGTGCCACATTTTCTTAATCCAGTCTATCATTGTTGGACATTTGGGTTGGTTCCAAGTCTTTGCTATTGTGAATAGTGCCACAATAAACATACGTGTGCATGTGTCTTTATAGCAGCATGATTTATAATCCTTTGGGTATATACCCAGTAATGGGATGGCTGGGTCAAATGGTATTTCCAGTTCTAGATCCTTGAGGAATCGCCACACTGTCTTCCACAATGGTTGAACTAGTTTACAGTCCCACCAACAGTGTAAAAGTGTTCCTATTTCTTTGCATCCTCTCCAGCACCTGTTGTTTCCTGACTTTTTAATGATCGCCATTCTAACTGGTGTGAGATGGTATCTCATTGTGGTTTTGATTTGCATTTCTCTGATGGCCAGTGATGGTGAGCATTTTTTCATGTGTCTGTTGGCTGCATAAATGTCTTCTTTTGAGAAGTGTCTGTTCATATCCTTTGCCCACTTTTTGATGGGGTTGTTTGTTTTTTTCTTGTAAATTTGTTTGAGTTCTTTGTAGATTCTGGATGTTAGCCCATTGTGAGATGAGTAGATTGCAAAAATTTTCTCCCATTCTGTAGGTTGCCTGTTGACTCTGATGGTAGTTTCTTTTGCTGTGCAGAAGCTCTTTAGTTTAATTAGATCCGATTTGTCAATGGCTTTTGTTGCCATTGCTTTTGGTGTTTTAGACATGAAGCCCTTGCCCATGCCTATGTCCTGAATGGTGTTGCCTAGGTTTACTTCTAGGGTTTTTATGATAACCACTATTCTTAATTTTGTCACCATAAATTAGTTTTGCCTGTTGCAGTTTCTGATGTAAATGTCTATCATCAGTATGTAGTGTTCTGTGTCTGTCTTCTTTTACTCAATATAAGATTTTTGGTATTTATGAATGTTGTCACATGTTTTGCTTGTTTGTTCCTCTTTATTTCTAGGTGGTATTTAATTGTATGGCTATATGAAAGTTTTTAAATTCATTGCCCAGGTAATGGATATTTCAATAGTTTTTTTTTCTTCCTATTACCCATTAAGTTTCTCTCTATACATTTTTTGTCAACTCTTTCTAAAGAAAGGTACTCATTTATTTCGGGTATACATTTAGGAGCGGAATTGCTGGATCAATTTAGTAGGCATATGTTTCATCATATCAGAGACCATTAAATAATTTTTCAACAAGTATCATTTTATATTCTGACCAGCAAAATATGAGTTTCAGTTATCCAGTCACCTTGCTATCACTTTATATTGTCAGTTTTTAAAAATTTACCTATTCTGCTACATAGGTTCTGATATCTCATTGTGATTTTAATTTATATTTCTGTTGAACATCGTTTCCTATGTTAACGGAAATTTGGTTATCTTCTCATATTAATTGCCTAATGAAAACTTTTATTCATTTTTTAAAAAAAATAGCCCATCTAAAAACAGGGTTGTTTGTCTTTTTCTTGATTTGTAAGTTTATTATAAATGTCGATTAAAGGTCTTTTGTTTGACATATGAATTGTACATATTTTCTCACCATATGAGAATTATCAAACTGTCTTAATTGTGTATTTTTTGAGGGCATGGTTTTCATTTCCATGTAGTCCAATTTACTCTTTTTATTACTTATTAAATAGTGCAATTTTCATCCTGACCAAGAAATTATCACTAATGCTGAGATTAACTACATACATCCCTATATCCTTCCAGAAGCTTTATAGTGTTAACTCTTGCATTTTGCTCTCGGTTACATCTCAAATCAATTATTGTGAATTTTGGTCAGAGTATACTCTTTCCATATAGGTATCTAGTTTTTATAGCATAATTGGTGAAAAGACCTTGCAATCCCCATTGAATTTTGGTAGCGCCTTTGAAAAAAAACTAGTTATCATTTATGACTAGTTGTATTTCTGGACTCTACTCTGTTGCTTTGATTTATTTTTTGGTCCTTAGGTTAACGCCACACTATGTCTATTACTGTAGCTTCATAGTAAGTCCTGAAATTAGATAATGTAAATATTCCAATTTTATTCCTTATCTTCCATCCTTGTCTTGGTTGAAATAATTCCTTTGCATTTCTATATACATTTGAGCAACAACTTGTTAATTTCAGTAAAATTTTTGGAATTTGTATTGGAATTGGATTGAATTTTTATATCAACTGAAAGAGAAATTGCATTATAAAATGATGAGTATTCTAATATGTCTCCATTTATTTCAATCTTCTCTAAGCCCTAAAACATTTTATATTTTTTGGTGTAAAAATCCTGCCATCTTTCATTGAAATTGCATCCTTAATACTTAATGTTTTCTAATGCTATGGTGAATGGTATTCTTTATGAATACCATCTTAGAGCCATTTTCCGACAGTTTGTGGCTGTCCTATAGGCAGGCAATTGATATTTTCTATTGATCATGTATCCTGTGACCTTGAAATTATTTCAAATAGTTTTAAAAATAGATTTCATAGGATTTTATGGGTATAATGGCATGCCTGTGAGTAATGACAGTTAAGACAATTTTACTTATTTCATAAATCTAATCTTTCATTTCTTTTTCCTTGCTTTATCCACTGGTGAGGACTTTCAGTAAAATGCTTTCTAGCAATGGTGAGAGTAGACATCTTGTCTTCTCTGAATTAAGAGTAAAATATTTAATATTTAAACATTATATATGCCTAGCTTTTTGACATATCTTTTGTCAGACTGATGAAATTATCTTCTGTTCCTAGTTTTTTGAGAATGTATACCATAGTTATTTTTGTCAATTGCTTTTCTCATCTATCAATAATTTTCTTCTTAATGACTTTCTCTCTCTTTCCTTTCCTTTCCTTCCTTCCTTCCTTTCTTCCTTCCTTCCTTCCTCTCTCTCTTGTGCTCTCTCTCTCTCTTTCTTCCTTTCTCTCTCTCTCTCTCTTGCTCTCTCGCTTTTTCTTTCTTTTGCTCTTGCCCAGGCTGGAGTGCAGTGGCGTGATCTCGGCTCACTGAACATCTGCTTCCCGGGTTCAAGTGATTCTCCTGCCTCAGCCTCCCGAGTACCTGGGATTACAGGCACCTGCCACCACGCCCGGCTGATTTTTTGTATTTTTAGTAGAGACGGGGTTCCACCATGTTGAGCAGGCTGGTCTCGAACTCCTAACCTCAGGTGATCCACCTGCCTCGGCCTCCCAAAGTGTTGGGATTACAGGCATGAGCCACTGCGCCTGGCCTGATTGATTTTCAAGTGCTATACCAACCTTATATCCCTGAGATAAAGCCCAGTTGGTCTTGATATGTCCTTTTATATTTATCACTGAATTCATCTTTCTGTTGTTTTATTAGGATGTTTACATTTAAATTCACAAAAGGTATTGGTCTATAATTTATTTTTTCCTGCAAAATTGTTGCTAAGTTTTGGTATTAAGTTTTAATTAGTCTCATAAAGCAAGTTAGGAAGTTATTACTCTTTATTTTTTTAAAGAATGTGTGTATTGTTGCTATTATCATTTTCTTAAGCGTTAAGAAAGAATTCTGAAGACTGGACCTGGATTTTTAAACTGAGGGGTTTACTCCCTAATTTTAAAATTCAATTCATTTAACAGATAGAACAATATTCAGAGCTTCTGATTTTCCCTTTCCCTTAGTTTCAGAAAGCTATATATTTTTAGGATTTTCTTTGTATCAGCAAAGATGAAAATTGTATTGGCATGATGTATTTTAAAAATAATATTCTTATTAACTTAGCCCTTGTAGAATATTTAGTGATGCCTTCTAGATACAGTTTTTGGTATTTGTTTAACTTAGGGGTGTGTGTGTGCATGCGTGTGTGTGTGTGTGTGTGTGTGTGTCTATGCATGTGTGTAGATGTATTTAATGTCCAAATATAAGTGTGTTTCTGAATGTATCTTTCTGTTACTAAGTTCTTCATAAATTGCATCTGTAGAGTAAGTTCTGGAAAATTTATAGCTTTATATTTTTAAATATTGTTTCCCCTCTACTTCTTCCTTCTGGGGCCTCTAAGTCTATATATGCTAGACTTTCTCATTTAATTCTCAGAATCTCTAATTGTGTTTTATATTTTCCATTTCCTCTTCCCTTAGAGATATATTCTGAAGGAATTTTCCTAGATATCTTCTCCAGTGTACGTCTTTTCTCTTTAGCTGTAGCAAGTCTGCTTTCAACCTGTGACCGAGCCATTGCTTCTTAAAAAACTTTCAGCAATCATTCCTTTATATTGCTAGGAGCTTTTTTTTTTTTTTTTTTTTAACAATTTCCAGACATCTGTCTTCATTTCTAATAGCCTGTAATTGCATGCCTATTTTTGTGAACTGACTCTTACTTATTTAAGCATTTTATACTCATCCATTCTATATTCTCCATCTGAAGGTTCCAAAAATCCATACACAGTGTGCTCTTTGCTGTATTTCTGGATGCCCACGATAGTGGCTTTCCTTCATAGGTGCCCAATAATCTCTGACTGTGCACTCAGTGTTGACCATAATCATTAGGACTCACAGGCGTAATGTGGAAGTGCTTGTTTCTCCTGTAGTCAGGGAGGAATGCACCCTTGGCCAGCTTGCCTCTTCTCTCTACGTGTTTGCCGAAGCATGGAGCTCACAGGTTACGCTTCTTCACCTCTCCTTCAGCCTCAGCTTTATTACCTGCTATCACATGGACCCTTAGGAAATCAGGTTTATTATCTGCTATCACGTAGACTCTTAGGAAAACCTTATCTCTTCCAGCACCTTCTGGAGTCTTTAACCCTGTACTTCTGGCTGTAGATCAGGCTTGTTTTCTTTTGCATGGAAGTATTACATCACCACTCGTGAGACCAGGTATATTTTTCCAATTTTCTTTCTACCACTGAATATTCCAATTGTAAAGTGTTCTCTCTGTCCATCTATCTATCTACCTATCTAGAAAGACAGATAGATACCTAGTAGACAGATTGTACATATTAGTAGCTATGTTTAATTTGAAACATTTTAAATTTTACTCTGTCTTGCATTACTTCTCATGAACTCATTAGGATTTTCTTAAAGTCCAAGCCACTCAATTTCATTCTGCAATTCACAGAAATAAGCATAATTCTATAATATTTCAATGAAACGTGTTATAAAAATGTTTGAATTTGTCATTATTTTTAATTGAAAAATGTATACCACATGAACGGCTTATAAACATTCAAAAGGTATGGGCATTCAACTCTTTACTCATTCTATTAGGACAATCCTCATTGACAGGTGGATTGGAGGGATTGAAAAATAAAATTATATATTGGCATAAAAATTTTTAAAAAGGTGAAATTTTAATCTTTTCCTTTATGTTTTTTATAGAGTGGTTTGAATTTATACTTAACTGGGATGACTTATAAAGGGACATTTACTGATTTAAGCTGGGAGTTTTAATTATCAAAGTTCAAGTAGATATGACAGTTCCTTTGCCCTGTGTCACATTCAGTTAACTACAATAACCTGAAAAGATAAATACTACGCATGACTTTGAAATGCTTCAAAATTTTAATATTTTCAAAAGTGCATCTGGGTGCAGTGTTTTGTGCCTGTAGTCCTAGGTACTAGGGAGGATGAGGTGTGGAGGATCGATTGAGCCCAGGAGTTCCTAGTTGCAGTGAGCCATGATCGTGCTACTGCACTCCAGCCTGGGTGACGGAGTGACACCCTATCTCAAAATAAATAAATAAATACATAAATAATTTAAATTAAAATGAAACTTACATAAACATTGTTATAAAACCATAGCTACCAGAATATGACTACTAATGAATAATTCTTATTGCATCATGCCCATTTTTTATCATAAATATATTTTAATTATTTTTGTTATCAACAATATTTCATTGACCTTAGGATTTTTGTGAAAATATATTTTCCAGATAACATAAATTTGTACAAGTCATCATTCAAGAATGTTTTTGCATTATTTCTGATAGAAAGTGAAAATGATATAAAATATGAAAGAAAGTCAGATGGGGGCTTTCTAAATTCACATCTTTATAACACTGTTTACCTTTTTTTTATCCAAGTGCTAGACTCAGCTTTCTGATGAAAATAGTGCTTTGACATTATCTAAGGGAGTGGAACAACTGCATGAAATTAAGCAGCTTCATAAATCTTAAAGTTATTTGAATTCAATATTTGGTATTTATTTGTAGGCAAAAGTAAGACTTTAAAGATTTTTCACAAAAATAAAACAGTGATAAGTTGTGACAATATAGTCTTTTATCAATTATGATTTCCTTCTTTAAAATTTCAACTGCATTTGTTCTTGAGGCAAATACTGCAATGTTTTATAATTCAGTTTCAGGTGATGATACAGCGAATATGCAATTTATTATGCAGCTTCTGCTGACATGTCCTTTTCAGCTGGCTTAACTGCTCATCCACTCAATTTCTTCATGATAATGATATTTTGAGACCATCCCTTTCATTTATAGAGAGATTTCATGAGATTTCCAAGGTATATCTGCTTCTCTCCTATTATCTTAAACTTGCTTGTGCATATTGAGCAAACATATTGAGGCCATGTTTTAAACTCTGGTGTCTTTGGAGAGGTATATACACTGATTAATTCACCAAAATGTCAGCTTTATCTTGTGGCCTGGCCATTGTGAGCATAAATAAATAAATAAATAAAATAAAGAACATTTACACATAGCTTTACAAAATGTTTCTTCACATTTGTGAAAACATCATAAGATTATGTAAGATTATGGATTTCCCAGGGTGAACCTCAACATCTTTCCTCTGACATACTTCTGACAACCTATCCTATTATCCCCAGTGTCACAAAGTGGTACATAAGCCAGAACTTCCCTGCTCCCCATCCCCTTACTGCACAGGAACAATTAAACTCACTGTGGTGGTTCCAATTAAAGCCAAAGCATCAGTAAAGCCCCACAAAGAGATTCATCTTTTTTCCAACTAACATGTACTCTCATTCTTCACCCCTACATTACTAAAAACTGTATATACAGTCCTGGGCCCTCCTGCACTCCCTTCCACCTTCCATCCTAACCTGATTTCAAGTTCCATGCCTAGGCCAATACAGGTCTTCTCAAAGTCATCTGTATCTTTCACTTCACTGAATTTAAAGAACATTTCCCAGTTATTTTGTGTATTTCCTCAGCAGGATTCATCTCTGCTGACCACTATTACCTTCTTGAAAAATCCTCTCTCCTGTCTCCATGTTTTGGGGTGAAATCTTCATGAATAATTTGGAAATATTAAGGTTTGTTGTGGGTGTGTTCAGAATGCCTTTAACCTCTTCACTGGTGAGTTGAATGAAGGCTGACAAACATGTTCTTCTTCCCCATAAGGATGACCTTTAATGAATAATTCAATCACCGTCTCTACAAGTAGTGTGACATCACCTTCCACTTCAGAACGTAATGTCAAGTCAAAGCCTTAAGTCATTAATCCTCCATTCATCTAAGTATTTAGATCTAAAATATTTACATTACTAAGTATTTACTGAATGCCTACCTTTCTAATTTTTATGTTTCTTAACCAATCCTACTTGGTAAAAGATAGTGTGTTAAAAGACAGTATGTTACCGGGAATCGAGATAAATCAGACATGAATATTGAACTCATAAAGCATATAGTTTTATAAAGGAAATAAAATATATATGCCAATAAATGGTTCATTATTACACACACACACACACACACACACACACACACACACATAAAGATATATAGCACCTACTACATGGCAGATACAGTTCTAAAAAATCAGACATGGACCACCCACCTTGTAGATCCTACAGTGTAATAGAGAAAGCAGGCATTAATAAAACTATCTTACAAACGTGAAGTTACAGTCATGATGAATTTCCTGTAGTGAGAGGTTCAAGGTACTTTGGTAGAATGTAATGGAAGGGTATGCCCTGGTCAGGGCTGTGTGAGGAGCATCCACTTAGAGAGCGACACTCATTTTAGACCTACTGTGAGACTGGGAATTGAATATGGCAGAAAGGAGAGAAGGACACGGGTAGATGATAGGGCTTGGCTGTGTCCCCATCCAAATCTCACCTTGAATTCTAATAATCCCCATGTGTCAAGGGTGGAGCCAGGTGGAGATAATTGAATCATGGGTTGAATCATGGGGGTGGTTTCTCCCATACTGTTCTTGTGGTAGTAAATAAGTCTCATAAGATCTGATGGTTTTATAAATAGGTGTTCCCCTGCACAAGCTTTCTTGTCTGCCGCCATGTAAGACGTGCCTCTGCTTC
Organism: Pongo pygmaeus; assembly: GCF_028885625.2. Lineage (NCBI taxonomy): Eukaryota > Metazoa > Chordata > Mammalia > Primates > Hominidae > Pongo > Pongo pygmaeus. The sequence goes on along the minus strand of NC_072396.2, from coordinate 8,673,488 downwards.
TTCTTTGTCTTCCACCATGATTGTGAGACCTCCTTAGCCATGTGGAACTGTGAGTCTATTAAACCTTTTTCCTTTACAAATTACAGTACAGTCTCAGGTACATTTTTATTAACCAGCATTTCCCAGAGAAGCAGAATGAACAGGGTTTGTGTGTGTGTGTGTCTGTGTATGTGTGTGTATAGATGAACAGCAGTATATATAGCATGTTTGAAATCAGCAAGACAGACTGGCAGGCTGGAGACCCAGAGAAGAATTTGTGCTACCGTCTGAAGTCCAGTGGCTGTGAGGAAGCAGAATTCGTTGTTCCTTGGAGAGCCTCAGTGTTTTCTTATAAGGCCTTCAACACATTATGGAGGGTAATCAACTTTCTTCAAATTCTACTGATTTAAATGTTAAAAATATCTAAAAAATAAATTCAAGGCAACATCTAGACTGGTGTCTAACCAAAAACTGTGCCTCGAGCAGCTGACACATAAAATTAAACATCACAAGGTGTTAGTTGCCAGCTTACAAGGCAAGGATGGAAGAAGCAAGCTGATGGAAATGAATTAGTGAGTGTATTGAATCTTAACAGAGGGCTGGCATTTGCACAGTCTGCTTTTGGAATGTGGGCAAAGGTGTAGGTAAAGGTATGCCAGGTAAAGGACACAAGCTAAACATGCAAAGGCAGGTAATTGCTGGGTGTGTGCAAGGCGCATTGATTAATCTGAACTGAAAGTATATTAAGTCAATCTTGGAAAATGAGGATGCAAAAACACGACAGGATCAGAATTTGGGTAAGGAGTTTGATTTCATTTTATAGGCAATGGATTTTTTTTTCCTTTTTAAGTAGGGAAGTGACATTATCACAGCTAGAAAGTGGCAGTGCTTATATAACATAAGATGTACTTAGATAAAATGGAGTGCATGAAAAATGTAATCAATTAATAGAATATGTACTATAACATATAATATAATTAATATACTTCAGAATAGGCAAAGAAAACCACAATGCTAGTCAGTAAGAGTTCTCTGTATTACTACTTATCAATTCAAAGTTACATTTTAAAATGCTTTTATTATGTTGTAATCCATAAAGTGAATATATTTCAAAACCAAGGAATTTTTAAGGCAAAACATGATGACTTTATTTTCCTTAAATCCATAAAGGTTTCATTGCATATAAGCATACGGTTTCACCTCCTTATTAAAAAATTCAATAACGAGTTAAATATGTACTCAATTTTTCTGCCAAGTTAAGTACTAGACATCCAAGTCAAGAAAAGGTACGATTGATTATGCCATAAAAGCATTGTGGATTGAAGGTTGTGTGTGTGTATGTGAAGTCATTTTGTGCAGCAAATCTTATCAACCCAGATTTAAAATATAATTTATTTATTTTGATAAAACAGAAAACAATAGTAGGCAAATACCAGTGAGGCCAGATTGTTCTTTTCACTATGTTATGACAAGCCCCTCCCATAGTGCAACAGGTAATCATCAAGACTAACTGCCACACGAGTACAAGCAGGTTGTCACACGAAACTCTAAACTGCTGTCTTCAGCCCTGAGACATTTCATATAACCAAACCTGCACCTTGAACATGTAATCTTTTTTTCTTTTATCCCTTGAATCAAATCCGCTTGATATTACACCTGGTGCATTAATCAATTGAGCTTTATTACCATTATACCATAGCATGTACCATAGAAAGTATATGAATTCTACACACTAAACATTGCTCACCATTAAATAATTATTCCTGTTTTTTATAATAAAAAGTATTAAATGTATATTTTCAAGAAAGAAACATATTTAGTAAACAAATATACACTGTATTAAAGTTTACTATAATACAGGCCCCACCTATAAAGTTTATAACTGTGGCATGTTTACAATTTTCTGTTACTTGAAATTTTTAAAGTTTTATGCTAAATATTTAAATAACTTTTCATTTCACTATGCTTTTTTATCTACGTTAACAACTGATCTGAGTCTTGAACACATGAGCACACACTCAAACATGCACACGCAGACATGCGTGTGTATGCAAACACAGAAGCAAAAATGGAATTATATAGAAAATAAAATAATCATTTTATTCCTGTTCCTTAGGAGTAGTGATTAAATTGATTTTTCAAAAATTTTTACTCACAGTTCTTATATTTTAAAAAATTATTTTGCAATAAATGTACGCATTACTAACATTTTATTTAGCTCTGTGTGTTTTCAAAATTTGTATAAATGGGATCATATTAAATATATGCTTCTGACTTGGTTTTCAGTCATTTTGATGTTTCTGAGGTTTGTCCATGTTGATCTGTATAGTGTATAATATCCATTTTATGGAAGCACCACAATTCATCCACTCTCTTTGCCAGGGGCTATCTGGGTTGTTTCCTATGTTTATTACAAATAATGCTACCAAATGTGTGCAAATGCCTTTCACGCACATATACAGTAATTATGTAAGTAGTAGAATAAAACTTTGTTGTACATCATGTGCTATTCAAATTTACTGGGTAACTCAGATGTTTTCCAAAATGCTATTAATAATGTACTCCCCCAAAAGTGATGACCCATCATTCCACATCCTCTTTTACACCCATCAAACACTTAGAGTTTGGCCAATCACAGGAGTGTAAAATGGTATCTCATGATAGTTTTAATTTGTATTTCTTCCACTAATAATGAGAATGGGCATCTTTTCATGTATTTATTGGCAATTTGTGTCTCCTCTGTGAAACACTTTCTCATGTATTTTCCCTGTTTTCCTCTTGGTTTGTTTCAATTTTCTGCTTTGATTTGTAGATGTTATTTACCCATTTTTGAAGAATAATCCTTTTGTTGGCAATATAGATAGCAAATATTTCCTCAGCTTGTGGCTTGTGTTTTTGTGTGTATCATTTGTTAATTGAGTCATATATCACATGCAATAAAATTCACACATCTGAATGCAGTGCAAAGCTCAAAGAATTTTGACAAATACATACAACCATGTAGCCATTTATACTTAATGTGATTATTGCTATGTTGAGGTATAAGGCTACCATCTTGCTATTTGGTGTCTACTTGTTCTCTATCCATTCTTTGTTCCCTTTTCCTCATTTTCTACTTCATTTTGGCTTAATTATCATTATTACTATTATCATTATTTTAGATTCAGGGACACATGTGCAGGCTTGTCACACGGTGGATATATTGCTTCATGGTAAGGTTTGGGTTTCTATATACCCTTCACCCAAATAGTGAACATTGTACCCAGCAGCTAATTTTTCAATCTTCATCCCCACCACATCCTCCCCACTTCTAGAGTCCACTGTGTCTATTATTTCCATGTGTGCCCAGCTCCCACTTGCAAGTGAGAACATGTAGTATTTAGTTTTCTGTTTCTGAGTTGTTTCGCTTAAGATTATGGCCTCCAGTTCCATCCATGTTGCTTCAAAGGACATGATTTCACTCTGTGCTATGGTCTTATAGTATTCCATGGTGTATATCACATTTTCTTTACACAATCAATTGTTAGACACTTAGGTTGACTCCATAACTCTGCTATTGTGAATAGTGCTACGATGGACATACAAATGCAGGTGTCTTTTTAATAAAATGATCTGTTCTCCTTTGGATAGACACCCAGTAGTGAGATTGCTAAAGTGAAGGATAGTTCTCTTTTTAGTTCTTGGAGAAATCTCCATATTGTTTTCTATAGAGGTTGTACTAATCTACATTCCCACCAACAAGGTACAAGCATTCCCTTTCCTCTGCATCACTGCCAACATCTGTTGTTTTCTGACGTTTTAACAATAGCATTTTGGTTTAATTATTTTTATGGTTCCATTTTACCTCCTTTTTGGTGTATTAGCTATAACTTTTTTTATTGCAGTGATTGCTTTAGTATTCATATTATGCATCATTAACTTATTATAGTCTAGTTTTGATGATATGAGATCACTTCACATTTAGTGTAAGAACCTTGCAGTGGTTAACTTCCATTTCCTATCCTGGAATTATGCTGTTGCTGTCATACATTTCCCTTTTACAATAATTGAAATCCTCACAATACATTCTTATTATTTTGGTTAAAACAGTCAGCTGTAAGAAGAATGTTACATATTTACTTGCATGGTTACTATTTCCAGAGTTTTTCATTTCTTTGTGTAGATCCATACATTTAGTTTGATAATTAATATCAATTATCAATATATTATTTATCAATGGGCTTAAAACTATATTATTGTTTGTGACTTTTTTCTCCTTTTTTCTTACCTCTGTGATATTTAATTATATTATATTTATATTATTTTAGTGGTTATTTTATGAGAATTATCTTGCATGTTTATTTTAATAAAGCCTGGAACTATTCATTATCTTCACTCTCCTGAAACCTGAATTGTTCTAATCTCATACACTTTTATCTTTTAAGATAGTTAAAATTTAATAGCCTAATTAGTATAGTAGAAAGAAGATTGCTATGAAATCAGACTATCTTGATTTTAATCCCAGTTGCATCTTTTCTTGGCTATAAAGTTTGGTAAATAGCATACCTTCCAGGAGCCTGGATCTTCTGATGTGTAAAATTGGGACACAATATTCAATTGCATAATTGAAAGAATAGGATTGAAAGGCACACAGTAGGGGCTCAATAAATATTAGTGACTTTTCCCTTCCTACAAGATTTAATCAGGCAGATTTTAATAAGGGAATCATATCCACCCAATTTGGAATACTCAAGATAATATGGAAGGACATTCCCACCAACTGTTCATATTATGTCTAATGTGACACCACATTTAAAAAGAGAAGGAGATATAAAAACACTGCCTCAATGAATTAAAAAATGAGTGAATGTACTACATCTTAGCATGGAAATGATATAATATGCACGAGTCAACTGCTATACTTCAAAACTAGACACAGATTCGAATCCCATCTTGATTGTTGAATTATAACATTTGACAAGTCCCTTTAGTTCAATGGGTCTCACTCAACATTTCTAAAATGCAGATATTGGATTATAATGTCTTTAATGTAATGTGGATTTCTACATTTTTTGGATTTTCTGATTTGATAAGTTGAGAAAGTAAATTATATATTTCTTTGTTCATGAATGAAAGTATAGCAGGTATAGCATTTTGTCTTGTAATATAATCACACAGATAATTTTAGAAATGAGGCCGGGCACAGTGGCTCACGCCTGTAAATCCCAACACTTTGAGAGGCCGAGGCGGGTGGATCACGAAGTCAGGAGTTCAAGACCAGCTTGGCCAAGATGGTGAAACCCCGTCTCTACTAAAAATACAAAAATTACCCAGGCATGGTGGTGGGCGCCTGTAATCCCAGCTGCTTGGGAGGCTGGGGCAGAGAATTGCTTGAACCCCGGAGGCAGAGGTTGCAGTGAGCCAGGATCACTCCACTGTACTCTAGCCTGGGCGACAGAGCGAGACTCTGTCAAAAAAAAAAAAAAAAAAAAGCAGTTACCATGGAGGGAATATTTTAGATGAATAAAATTATTCCATGTGCTATAAAGTGGGGTGTTTTGATAGAAATTGGTAGCTTCCTACTTAGAAACAATAAGGACCATACTTATTTTCCTCTGATTTTTAATAGAAATGTGTTTTGCTGATGCAAGTTCCTGTACTGTGAAGTTGTTCTTTCTAAATCATAAAATATTTACTTTGATGCATTTTTATTTTTCCTTCTCAGAATGCTGATACATATAGCACTCTTCTCTCTGAGAGTGCACCAGCCTGTGTTGTTACTAATTGCTTTTTTCCATGTTAGGTTTACATGGTGTAGGAAGTTATTGATTTTCTTTATAATGAGGGATTGAATCTCATTGTCCTAAGTCACAATTATTTCTGCAAACTAATAACAATGAACCAAAATATGCTATTATCATTTGACGGAATGACTTAAGAATGACAGATTTTGTAACAACAAAATAAAATCAATTTCTTTACTGCTTTTTCAAAAAATGAAACACTGAACATCTTTTTCTGATTCAAAGACATTGCCTCAATTTCATTTTTTAAATTAAATGTTTGCATTCCATCTTTTTCTCTTCAAGGAAAAATAACATTATGAAACAACATTCTCATATCAATAATGCCTCTTTTTTCTTCCTCATACTTCTTTCAGCTTCTTGCAATACATATTCAAACTCTATTATTAAATTGAAACTCTTTCTGTCATTTTCTTCACCATGTGATCTTCTTTAATGTTTGTAACCTGCTTAGCTTTGCAGCATTTGAAACCACAGACTACTCTTCTTTCAGATTTCTGTTATTCTTTACCTCCCTGGCTCTCTGTCTCTCTCTGTGATTGCACTTTCTAAATCTTTCCAGCTGGGCGTTCCCTCTTATTCCTCCACCTGCCACTTTATGGTGACATTTATTCAGGTTTCATAATGAGTCATCATCTTTTATTTCTAAACTCTTGGCAGGATCATCTACTTCCATGGCGTCAACTACATCTCCAGGCCAGTGTCTTCCCTTATAAATCTCTTACTTTTTTTTCCAGACTTCTCTTTCTTTGCGAGTGCCTCCTGGGCATTTCCATATTGATGTCCCATAGAGAACTGAAATGCATTTTATTGAAGAGAAAATTCCGTATTTGTCTGCCCAAACATATTATTCCTTCGGTGCATGCCTTGGTTGCAAGCACCACTGAATACTCCTCATAAAAGATAAAAGCTTGGATCAATTTTACTTGTCTCCTTCAACTTCTAACTAGCCTGACTAGCTAGTTAAATTACGCAAGTTATTAGTACTTAGTTAAAATACTCCATTTGGAGTTGTATCTATTCTTTTATTTATTATTATTATTATTTTTTGAAACGGAGTCTCGCTCTGTCACCCAGGCTGGAGTGCAGTGGTGCAATCTCAGCTCACTACTACCTCCGCCTTCTGAGTTCAAGTGATTCTCCTGTCTCAGCCTCTCAACTAGCTGGGACTACAGGCGTGCACCACCACACCTGGCTAATTTTTGTATTTTTAGTAGAGACAGGGTTTCACCAGGCTAGTCTCGAACTCCTGACCTCGGGTGATCCACCCGCCTCGGCCTCCCAAAGTGTTGGGATTACAGGCGTGAGCCACTGTGCCCAGCTAGGTTGTATCTATTCTAACAGCGCCTGTTCAGGATCTATCTCGATGCTGTTGGACTATTCTTTATTTACATATTTATTCACTGTCAACTATTAATTGGGAGCTTAGCATATGCCCAGTATTAGTGAGGGTTCTAGATATAGGAGAGCTTTAGGATACATGAGAAAGGAGGAGAAACAGGCCAGTAAATATGCCTGCATATTATAAAACAAGTCAGTTATAAAGCATTATTGTAAATGCTTGGTGGAGATATGTGCATGATGATACGGGTGCAAGTATGACTATCTAGATACCTGAGAAAGTTAACAACAGGAGGTGAGATTTAAGAGGAAATTTGAGAATTACCATAGACAGACTGAGGGAACTGCAGGTCATTAGAATATGGCCAGAGCACAACAGGGCTACAGAGAATAGTGGGGAGAGGTGGGAGTTTAGAGGTTGGCAGAGACCAGATGATAAAAATCTCTTCTCTACTGGGCTGAAGAAGTTAGATTTTGTCTTAAAGTTAATAAAGAGCCATTGAAAGAACCTAACAGATGGGATTTATGTCATTAATTTCTCTTCGTGTTGTTCACTCCAACAGTTGTCTGGAGTATCACTTGGTGTGGAGGCAGTTTAAGAGTATAGGAAGAAATATTTTGGATTTTGTCTTAATTAAAAAAAGCCAGAAGCTGGTGGAACAAAGGTATGTCTTTAAGAGATAATAAGCAAGTTGAATATTCAGAACTTGACAAAGGATTAAATGGCAATTTATTAAATGCAAGGGGTAGGATGGAAGGTATAGGCAAGATATGAGGCTGAACCCATTACGTGGATGAATGGTGGTGCCTTCCATTGAGGAAGGGAAAGTGGAAGAAGGTGAAGATTAGAAAGAAAAAATAAATTGAATTTTGAGCATCTTTATTTCAAGAGGTTTTTGCTTATGACCACAGAAAAAGTCTAACTGTTTGTGGGCTATCAGGATGAAGAGTTAGAGGGCTCCGTGATGGAGTTAGAAATTCGAGAGCTATCGGGCATTGGTGTGTATATGCTATCCCAATATTCCCAATATTGGGATAGCAATCTATCCCAATATTCCCAACCATTCTCTGCCCCAATTCAGTCTAAACAATTCGGGTTCTCATAAAAAGTATGGGGTCTGTCTTTTATTCCGTCATGCTATTCAGCGAGATTGTTCCCATAAAGTTATGGGGATGGGTGAAATTTGAACCCCGGACCTCAATATTCAAAGCTCCTCATTACTAGGCCCCAACCAACTCTCATGTCTTCCAAAAAGCAATCATGAATCTCCTTAGTTCGAATCCATCTCTTCCTTTCTTCTCTTCTTCGTCACTGCCAGTGGGACCCTGTCATTGCAATTGCAATTTTATAATCCACATTATACTGGGGCGTATTTGTGTTTCTCTGTGTCCCACTGGACTCTGAAAGGTTTGCTTTTGCACTTCATAAATACATTTATTTTGGGTAATTATCGTGACTTTTATTGTCTTAACGGCAATTGTTCTAAGAATTCAATTCCCTCTCTCATTTAGAATTGTAGAAATTTTAAGAGTCAAAGGATCTTGGAGCTTCTTTAGTTCCAAAAGCTCATTTTGCAGACAAAACCAAGGTCAAAAGTTATTTGTGTAAAGTCACAAAGCAATCAGTGGCAAAGCAGACATAAACACTAGTTCTTGATGTGGTACAAAGTAGAAGTGAAAATTGTTTCAATTTATGTGATTAATGTGAATTTAGTGGAATCCACACTGAAAGTTCTCAGATAAATAAAATGTCACAAATGACAGTGTTTACGGAAGTGTCTCAACCAGAAATTTGCTGACATGTTTATTCTACAAAATAAATTTTTATTTATACATATAAAATTTATTATGATTAACATGCACAGCATACCTTACTGCTTAGGAAAATATGTTTTCTATCTTTTTAAGAGTAGGGTTTCATAATTGTATTTACAAGTTTCCTGGTTACACCTTGCATCTTCAAAAGATATTCCTTTAGAATGGAGAACCAAACATTGTATGTTCTCACCCATAAGTGGGAACTAATCTATGAGGAGGCAAGAGCATAAGAACGATACAATGGACTTTGGGGACTCAGGGGAAAGGGTGGGGGGTGAGTGAGAGATAAAAGACTACACAATGTGTACAGTGTACACTGCTCGGGTGGTGGGTACACCAAAATCTCAGAAACCACCACCAAAGAACTTATTCATGTAACTAAACACCACCTGTTCCCCAAAAACCTATCGAAATTTAAAAAACCCTTTAAACTACATGATTTTGGGTGCTCAAGTAATTTTGACAAAGTCAACTAAGTCTGCCCAAGATAGATGAAGAAATTAACCCCAAAACAAGATAATCTGCTTTCAAAAATAGCTATTTCTACTCATGTGGGAAAATATATTTATTGTTGAATTAAACTATGATTTTATTTTTAAATATCACCATCCCTTGGAAAAGATCACCGTAGCTTGAACAAACATATTTACTTACTATTCACACTTTTGATCCTTAAAGAAATGACATTTATAACTCTAGTACGTGGTATGCATCTTTCTGAGTCAGTAGTTTTAACTTGGATGCCCTTTAAAGCAACATTCCTGAATGTTAACATGATGAATGACTTCTCATTAAACTTACCAGCCAATTTGGTGATACGTATATTGAAAGCAATGCTTTCCTTTCTTAAGAAGAAATTGCTAGTTTCAATTTACATGTTTAGAAATGTTATAAGCTTGAAGTTTTAAATCATGTGGTTTTAAAATTTAAGCTAGTGAGTTAGACACCATCTTCTGAGGTACAAAAATGTCATATTTTAATGTAACTTTAACTTCATGGACCCCACTGTCACTTTTTAAATTTTGCAAAAACGGCAAATAAGTTCCTGTTTTTCATTTACCCTTAGGCAGTCTTTTGCTTGCACTAACAATCTCTGCACATAAATCTTCATGGAGGTGGCCCGAGGTCTATTAGTTCTGGAGTCCAGCATCTACACTTGACCGCCGGTTAGAACAGAAAAGGAGGTAGTTATCCAGTTAACGGGAAAAATAAAATTCAACCCAAATTATCGAAGTGATTGCTTTGTTTGAAAGAGAAGTCCTGACTCGTATGTAAATGAGATTGAGAGATAAGTTATATAAAGAGCTCGAATGACAGGGCCACGCTGAATCTCCTGTCTGCTGCCGATTAGGCAGGTCAGTTCTAACACTGTGCTAACAAGGTCAAGGTCAAGGTTAAGTCCCTGAAGTGGGTGGTTAACTTGGCTTTGATCCAAGGCCATAGAATTCACTTTTATTTTCAGCTGTTTCTGAATATCCTTATTAGGGATAACAATTCTTAAAATATAGAAAACAATTATAATAATTATTTACATATATGTATACATGTAATTGGGAAAATAATTTATAATATGAATTTAAGTAATTGAGAAATAAATTATAAAATTATTCAATTGCAAGTGACAATTTCTCCGACGTGAATACCATCTGATGATCCTCAGACATTTATTTAAAGTTGTATGTTTTTATAACTAGGCTCATAAATTTTCTTTAGGATGTGCCAATGTGGCCTTCTGTGTCAAAGTTAGGCATGCCATACAGATTGGGATTCTTTTGACCAACTTAAATGATAAACTGTTGGCATAAAATACTCCAAACTATTTTTTCACGAGTAGCTAACATTACGCTTTCTGCTGTCTAATTCTCACCCAAACTAGATGGTGAACATTAATATTCATGAAGGATTTATGGAAGTCTATGCAAACTATCCGTCTCTGAGGGTTATCCTTGGTTCTTGCTTTTAGAAAGGGAATCCGACAGCATGGCTTTTGTGATAACATGCATTTAGCTCATTCGTGGGCTTATGATCCTAACTTTACTTGCCTTTGCTCTAATTACATCTATTTCCCCTAGACTATTGTAAATGTTTCTGCAAGTTACCACTAATTGTTTTAGAGTGAGGTAAGCTGACTAAACCTAATTAAATAAAAGAGTTAAAACGAGTAAGAAAAGTAACTGCAGACTCAGTGCCTTTTGGGAACTGCATAAGATTTGTTTAACCATCCTTTTCTTTCCTTCTTCTCAACCTGTGAAAGTACATGAAAAATGTGAATACTCACTAAGTAAAATGTATTGCAAAATGCCTTGGAAAGAGCCTTTCAAATACGTTGAAATTGAGGATGGAAACAGTAGGCAAGAAGCAATGTTGCTATTCTCATTTTCAGCTTTGTCAGTCTCAATACTAGGAATCAGATCCATTCGTCCCATGATTACTGGTATACATTTTTGCAACAATTAATATTATTTTGTACAGGTCATAGTGAATGTTTACCTTGGTGATAAAACATTTAGAATAAAGTGCTATTTTGTTTTGTTTTATTTTCCTGCCAGCTAATAATAATTTATAGATCTCTAATAATCATGGAGATAATCAAGGAATAATCATGGGCATATTACTTATGATTTTACCAAACATTAAAAAAAGTATGCCCTGAACAAAATAAATTGCAAGAAATTCACAAATGAATGCATTTGTGCTGGGACATGGGAATTTGAAAATAAAATATGCATTATGTCCAAAATAAGCTTTGCAAGTAATGGAAAACAATTAACTGAAGAATTCTACATACTTTTTGGTTAAACTGTTAGAAAGACTAAAGCCATCATAATACTTACATCTTGGCCTATGAGACAATAACCTTCCCATTGTTGTTATAAATGTTATTAGTGGCAGTGACAGTAACCAACCATACTTTCATAATTTCATTGAAGCCTGTCCTCTCCTGCTGTCTTTAAGCTTATTGCTGTGGATCAATCCTACATCAGACTCTGCCTGGACTTTCTGACACCCACAGCCTCTGCTCTATCCTTTAAAAGACATCGTCCCAGTTCTCCTCCCAAGGTTCACATCAAGCCATCATCCTGTCTGTTAAAAAAAAAAAAAAAAAAAAAAACAGCAGCAGAGACAACAAATAACTTTACTTCAAGAATAAAATATAAACTCTTTAGCTTAATATTCAATATCCTACAACTCACTTATTTGTTTATTCATTCATTAACTCATTCAAATAAAATGTTTGAGTGGCTACAGGCACAATCACTACCATCATAGAATAATGATAATCAGGTCAGATGCTAAGGAAAATAATAAATAAAATACCATAAAAAAGCACCCATAGATTCTGTTAAACAGTAGAAAGGAAACTAAAAAGTACTGACAAAAAGTCTGTAGCCTAGTGGCTAAATCTAGAAGTCGAGGAAGTACTTTTATGGGAACCTGACCTTAAAACTTAGACCAGAAGGATGGATACAGCTAAACTTGGAGAAGAAAGGGGAGATTTCACAAGAAGGAATAGTGTTTACAAAGAGATTTGTCCAGAGGAAGCATGATGTGCTCAGGAAACTGAAAATGTCAGTGTTGTTGCTCAGACAGAAAGATCAGGAAATCAGTTCCAGGTGAGCCTAGGAAAGTAGGCTAGAGCTAGATCTTTGAGATGATGGAGGAGAACGGTGGGGCATAGTCACTTCTGAAAGGATGACTATTTCTGAAGTAATGAGAAGGGATTCATTTTCTGTGACCAGAGTAGGCTCCTCCCAGAAAAGAGTTGATAGCAACTTGGCATTCAGTGTTTGCAATGTGTACAGTCCATGGGTTTGAGACATAGTTAGGAGGGAAAATTGACAGGACTAGGCAAGAGATGTAATGTGACTGGTAGAAGGGGGATGAGCTGGAAGGGACTGATTTAAGGGGAATTATCAGTTCATTCACTTCTGTTTAAGTTCCAAGTAACATTGAGATGTTCACTGAGATATTCAAGTAGAGATGGCAAATATGATTCTGAGGGTCAAGAGACAGGTTAAGAAAGGAGATAAAGCATTTGGGGGACATTGATATTTAGATGGCAGTTGAAGCCCCTGGGGCATGGTGGACATTGCCCTGAAGAGAATGCAGGATGGAAGAGAGCTCTGGCCCTGGGCTTTGCTTTCAGGAGGCCAAAATGGCATCTGGGGGCTACATATGCCTCACAGATGTGTTCTCTTTGTTCAGCAGGGCATTATAAAAATGGAGGACTTGGGTCAGTTTTCGATGGGCCATGCTGTCTCTAGTTTACCAGAATCTCCGTAATTTCCAGTCTTATCCCCAAGTTGACTAGTTCCTCTCTTTTTGTTATCTCCTTGGTCCCTGTAGGCACTTGAATTTCAACCTTTGCTTTCAATCATCATAGCCCAGTTGTTGCAATGTATGGCATCCAACATTGTTGTTTGTTTCAACTCCCGTTGCTGTATGCTAGAATTCATATCTTCCTGAATGCAGGGAGAATCAGATACCTTCCTCTGGTCATAGTTGGATATTTCCATTCTAAATCTTCCTTTATGGACATCTTTTTTCTTCAAGGATCAGCTCAACCCATTTTCTCACAATACTGACCTAATTCCCATGCTTGTCAATACTTCCTTCATCCTCTGTTCCCACAGCAGTTTGTTTTAATTTCACATTTAATTGTGAATAAATTCATATTTATTTAATTGATTGATTTAATTTCATATTTATTTTCTTATACATTTTTGCACACATGCCTGTTCCATTTGCTGTTATGTACAGTTGTTAGGGCCATGCTTTTATTGCTTTTATATCCTTTATAGCAGTTAGCACAATGTTATTCTCAGAATAGGTGATCACATGTTTGCTCAGTGAATTCTGCTGGAAGAACTGGAAACATTAGGATTCCAACACCCTACCTTGTGCTTTGTGAAAAACAATGTCAGTGATCTTGAACAAGGCATGGACTCTGTATGGCTTCGGTTTCCTATTCTGTAAAGGAGGAATTTGGAATCACATTAGTGGCACCTAAATTTATCAGTATGCCAAGGTTCCATGAGGGCAGAGGTGTGATTTTTTCCTTAAAATATAGATTCCTAGGCTCTATCTCAGACTGTCTGAATTGGAATACTCAGGGTTATGGCTTAGGAATCTGTATTTTCAAATAGCCCCCTGTTAGATTCTAAGGTGAGTGACTGGTGATATCTTTGTTCGTTACTTTTAGTTTTATTTTTTGCATTATTTAAAAATTATCCATCTACTCATACTCTATCTTTTTTATATTCTAATATGTGATTTCTTTCTCAATACAGACATGAGTAATGTGAGACAAATAACTTTATCTATTTCTCCTTTGATAAATAAATGCTATATATTTATCTTGGTATGTATAACCAACCAAGTCATGCTAAGGTTTTTAAACTTAATAGCCTTTTTTCTCTTCCCAAGTGAGATTTGAAAAGAGACCATCTTCTCCTAATTAGTGAGGCAGCAACATTTGCATACATGGCCCTGAAAAAAAAAAAAGCCCTACAAAGATAAAGACTTAAAAATAATTCCAATTTCAAGTAATACAATGTGGAAATTGTGGGCTAATTTAACATTAAACAGTGATGTGAATTTTGTTTCTTTAATTTAAAAAGGGTACAAGTCAAAGTTTGGTCTTATTTCTGGCTATTTGTTATATTGAGCCAACTTGAGCTAGTACAAGAGAAATGGGAAAATAATCTTTTAGCCGAAGGTCAATCAGTGTGTACATATACATTATAGCGTGTTTTTCCAATTAAGAATATCTGAGACTTCCCTAAAATTCTGGACAATTTGGAGCAGAATCATTCTGGGCCACCCCTTCTGGTTTGTGCGGTTGGGCTGGGATTTTGATGTTTTTTCTCAGGTTTCCAAGGAGTCTCCAGTGAGTTGGACAGAGTTTTGTTTCTGCATTCCCATGGCTGAGGCCAAATTTGATTGACAAGTATTTGCAGAGAGGCTGCCATATGCCCAGGAATTTGGCACACCAAGAAATAACAGCCTCTATCCACAAAGAGATTTATGTGTTCATGCAACAACTACAGTGCAAGGCCACTCATGACTAAAACTGTCTAAAGCTACTGTGTTCTAGTTGAATTACTGAGTCCAAGACACATGAAAATGATGAGGACAAGGCCCAAAGTAATGCCTCCTTGCAGATGTGGCTCGGAGTCCTCCCCGGTCTCTATCTGACGACGTTGCTTCATGAAGAACCTTACCTCTGAGAAATGGTTTTCTCCTGGACCTCACCACTTCTTTTATTTCCAAAATTAAAATGTTAGGAACAAAAATAATAATAATAATTCAAAGGCAAGGCAGGTAAAACACTAATTTTAAAATTAGAATAATAAAAATCAAGTTGAGAATTATAAAAATAAGCTAAAAGTTGATATAAATCCCCCAAAAGACAAGAGCTCTCTCCAAAAAATGTGAGATTCTAGTTGCTTTCAACGTTTCTTGAGATGTCATCAGGCCTGACTTTTCTTTTGATTACTGAAAAAGGCGGCACATTTGCAGTGGATGCTTGCAGGACAAATGCCATTGAGGCATCTTATCACATCTTTCTCTTTGTCCCTAACTCCTTTTACATATGCATTTATTGGACTAGGATTCCCCTCACTTTAGAGTTACATATTTTTATGACTTGCTTTCTTCTAAATCTGAGGTTATCCAAAACGGGAATCATACCTTATTCCCTTCTTTCCTGGTTGTTTGCTTCATGGGATCTTAGTTTCTAATCCCATGTACAAAAAGTCCAAATTTCTACCAGTGGCCAAAAGGACCAAAAGGACTCTTTGTGGTCTGGCCGCCCCTTCTCTCTCCATTCTCATCTGATATGGATCCCTTTCACCCTAGCCCCTTTCCATTCCAAAAAGTCAGTGAAGGCAATCACTCTTCTTTCTTGCTGGACCCACCTCTCTGCACACCTGTGTCACCAGGGAGGCATCTACTGATCCTTTGTGCCTCATGTCAGTCTTTCCCATCACCAGTGGGCTGTGTCCCATTTTGTGTTCACCTGGTCTGTGTACTTGTATACCTCTCCCTTTCAGCATTTATCACCATGTGCTACTATACACAGAACTGAATAACAATTCATGTCTCTCTCCCCAAACTGACTATTAGCCCTATATAAGTAGATACAGTTCTTCTCCATGTTTTTATTTTGAATCCTCAGTCACTGATGTGTAGTAGGTGTTCATTTTTATCTAATTGGATATCGATGTGTATAATATCAATTTATATAATTAATTGTATAAAATAAATTTACGGCAACTCCATTCCTTCACACTGAGTGAAATTCAGTCTTGAATTTACATGCTCCTTGGAACAAGTTAAAATTGAACTTATAATTCTTATGGAATGGGACCAGTAAAAATACATTCAATTTGTTGGTTTTCTGCACTCCCTAGGTAATATCAACAATAAGAAGTGAAAACATGCCTCCCCAAAGTGATTGGCAGTATCGCTTAGAATTTTACAATCTTTAATAAATTGCTAAATTATCGAGGATTTCAGGAGATCCTTGTTGCATTCATATTTTATTGAGATTAATAATTATATCAGACTGTGATAAGGCACTCTCCACTGTCTTATGTGGCAAAACAGACTATAATTTTAATAATAATCTTATTTGTATAAATAAAAATGAAAAGTCATATAAACAAAATTGTTTCGACATTTTCCTTTCCATCACAGGTTGTTCCTAAACACACTGGGATACATTGGCACTTTTCAATAACGGCTACATATTAGAATCGCAGGGGGGAACTTGCCCAAGACACACCCTCGACTAAAATAGCAAAAACCCTCAGGGGATATAACCCAGGCATCTCTACTTTTAAAGCTTCTCAGGTAAATCCAATGTGCAGCCAAGGCTGAGAACCTTGGCTTCTTGAAAGATCACTGTCTCTCAAACTTTAAGGTGCACGCAAATAATCTGGGCAACTTGTTAAACTGTGGATTGTCATTTTGGAGTAGAACCTGTGATTCTGTATTTTCACAGACTCCTTGGTAAACCACAGAGCACGTGCTGAGTTGTGCAGAGTCAAATGACCTTGAAGGGGGAGAGAGGTCCTGATTCAGGGACATGCAAGGGTATTTAGAATTGACTGCTCTCATTTGTTTTGGGCATTTATTATTTATGCCCAACCTACTTTAAGAAAGTATTCCATTTGCTTATATGACAAAAGATATCTACTGTAAAACCATAACATGAAATGCAAGGGGGCATAATAGAAATGTGGCTGGCCAACAGGTACATGACCCCTGAATATTCTCATCTTCTGATATTCATGCCCTTGAGTGTGGGTTTGGCCTGGTGAGTTGATTCGAATGAACAAGATGTGGCAATGGTGATCGGATATGATTTCTGTGGTCAGGCTGTGAGACATTGTGACTTCCACCTTGCCAGCAGATGCTCTGTATTACATTTTAGGGTTTCAGCCAGTGATAAAGTGGACTGCCATTCTGGAGGGCCCCACATGGCTGCAGGCAGTGATAGAGGGGGCTGCCATGCTGGAGGGCCTCACATGGCAAGGCACTGATGGCAACCTTCAGCCAACATTAGCATGGAAGTGAAGCTGATATCCCAACACCCTGGTAGAAATTGAATCCTACCAACAACCATTTGTGCCTGGACACAGATCCTCCCCAGTCACGCCTTGGGATGACTGTAGCTCTGGCAAACACCTTGATGGCTACCTGTGGGAGACCCTGAAACAAAGGACCCAATTACACCACACCCAGAATCCTGATCTGCAGAAAATGTGAGATAAAAATTAGGTGTTGTTTTAAGATACTAAGTTGTGGGGTGATTTTTTATGTAGTCTTTGATAACTAATATTATGAGTAATATAGACAAGTAAATGAGATATTACAGCACAGGAATAAAGAATAAGAAGAGCTACAGTGGTCTCTTCTGAGCTTGGATAATGTTGATAGGCTAAACACACTCATCAACCCACTCTGCCAAAATAAAACAACAAAAAAGTTGAGCAGTTATTTTTTTTTAAGAAAAAGCACTATATCCGCTTTGAAAAAAACAGAGAGGTATCAAGAGATTAGACATTTTGAAAGATTAATGAAAGGTAAGAAAAATATCGAATCAAATATATGGAGAAATAAAGTGGGAAAAATAGTATAAAACACATGTTGCTTATGTCAGAGCTACCCAGGAGAATTATAAGGCCAGAAGCACACTCAACAACCAAGAAGAGAGCCAACATCTATGCAATTTATCCTCGGCTTAATTTTGAGTCCATAAAAGGTGGTGACATTACATAATCTGAGGTATATGTTACTAAATATTCAGGTTACAAAGTATCTTTCAAAGACTATTTAAAATTCAAGTTATCTCTCTTAAAATGCATGAAACTTCAATACTATTTATGAGACACTGGTCACATCCAATTGTTCATTCTTGAATAGACAACACTTTGAAATTTTTAGCACCAAACTGAGACATCACACACAAAAATATTTCAGTAATCTACAATCATTGAGGGTGAAAATGATTTTAAGCCCACACACGGTGTAGAATTATTCATGTAATTTACTTGTATATTGAGGTTAGGACCATGCCTCCAAATTCTAAGTGGGTGATTTCTATTTACATAGCATACCTGTTGGGTTATGTTGTGCCTATGTTTCCTGTATGTCTGAGTCTCTCTTGTTGACATCTTAGATGCTATCATCATTTCAGGATCTAAGCAAATCCTGGGCTCTGTCCAGCATCTGTGGTGCTGATCCTCCATGAGACAGCCACCCCTTCTCATGCCTCTTAGATTTCCAAGTGCAGTCTGTCCTCTTTGCTAGGAGGTTAGATGTGGGCTCCTCTCTCCACAGTAAAAGCATAATTTCATTCTCATCTCTACCAAGACTGTGATGGTTAATACTGAGTGTCAACTTGATTGGATTGAAGGATGCAAAGTATTGATCCCCGGTGTGTCTGTGAGGGTGTTGCCAAAGGAGATTAACATTTGAGCCAGTGGGCTGGGAAAGGCAGATCCACCCTTAATCTGGGTGGGCACCATCTAATCAGCTGCCAGCTCGGTCAGAATATAAAGCAGGCAGAAAAACATGAAAAGGCTAGACTGGCTTAGCCTCCGAACCTACATCTTTCTCCCATGCTGGATGCTTCCTGCTCTTGAACATTGGACTCCAAGTTCTTCAGCCTTGGGACTTAGACTGCCTTCGTTGCTCCTCAGCTTGCAGACAGCCTACTGTGGGACCTTCTGATCATGTGAGTTAATACTACTTAATAAACTCCCATATGTATATATCTGATATATATCTCAGAGATATATTATATATATGGGAGTTTATTATATATTAGTTCTGATATTAGTATATATATTAGTTCTGATATATATATCCCTATATGGGATATATGGCATATATCTGATATATATGTGATATATATCTGATATATATATATCACATATGATTGATATATATCTGATATATATATATCACATATGATATATATATATCCCCATATAGGGATATACATGTATCAGAACTAATAGGATATATATAATCCCATATGGGATATATATATATTATTAGTTCTGTCCCTCTAGAGAACCTTGAATAATACAAAGACAAATGTCATGTCATTTGAATAAAAAAAAATTGTCTCTGGAATTGGAGAATGGTGCATAGCCCTTTGATGTTCTGTGGAGTGTGGAGACAAAAGAGATTCCATTTTTCTCTGTGGTAAAATCACTTCTCAGACAAAATGTTAACTTTTAATTGGTCATCCCATGCTGGTTGTTCTGTGGGCTGCGATTTTCCCTTCTCCGTTCTCACTTTCATGTTCTGTCAACCGACCACAGGCATCTAAGCATGGATTCCAGGGCATTCCCAAGTTGTTGAGCCAGCCCATCTCTGGGCATGAAGAAATCCTTCTCGATTTCACAATTTATCTGTGCTTTAGTTCTAGAAAACTGACACAGCCACTAGCTGGAGGCTACGTTTGTGGTCTTAAAATTTACTTTGAAAAAATGTAGGCAAATACCCTTGCACACGTCTTCCCCATTCACACAAGTACAAAACTGTATTTCAATGTCATTTTCCCTTGGGCCAAGAAGAAAATGTGGAAGAAAGCATGGAAATTATTCAACTTTGATGCTGGAATTTTATTCTAAAACCAAATTCATGATAACTAAGAAATATTTTGTGGTATAGTAGAATGTTTATAGTATCTAAAAATATCACTTTTATGCCATCATCTATGAATTACTTAGGGATTATAGGGAAAGTATTTATATTTAAATAATTTTCTTCTGGACTCATTCAATAAAATATTTAATGCATAAAAGGTAATTTAAGATGAGAAAAAACAATGTTACTTAATTTTAAAGTGCCACAATTCTGTCAACTGTACCATATTCTCATATTAAAAAGTGTGGAACATAAAGCTATATTTTATTTAAAAAATGTCCTAACTCCATTGTCTATATCTGCAAGGTTTATTTTCCCATAAGGAAAAATTCGCACATCTTAAGAAGTGTCTTGGGTTAACATAACTCTGTCTTAAAAGATTTTTATTTTCTAGTAAATTAAGTTTAAGTGCATAAATAATGATACTGTCATGATGAACAGGCATAGTATTAATATCATATTAATAATTATAATATTAAGTATTATTAATATCATATTAATTATTATCATATTAACTATTATTAATATGATAATAATTATTAATATGATATTATTAATATCATACCCGGAGTTTTATAACGTTTTGGGCTGATTTGAAACCAGGTAGTTGTATTGTTGCATCACAGTTGAAATTATTATAACCAGTAGTCACGTAAGCCATAGCTTGCTATGAAATTCAGGGCCCCAGAAGAAATATATTGAGACTAAAGCTAGCCATGTTGTTCAAAAGAAGAACTATAGTATATTTCATATAACTCTGTAACAAAGAAAAGAACTGAAGCTTCTGTGAGATTTTTTGAAAATTACAAGAAAATATAAACAATTAAATGATAAAGTGTAGTCCTGCAATAGCAGAACATGGAGGGAGAGGAAGTACGAAAGAGGAGCAGAGAGAGAATAAGAGTGAATTATAAACAAGGAATATCTGCTTTCTGATTTCACCCACGTCACTGGGGAGTCCCACTTGACTGTCCTGTAATCTGCTTGCCAGATAGCTGTCTTTACGGTGTTGGCTCTAACATCATGCCTCACCTTTGCAATGTGGTGTTATACATTAAATAAACAACAATAGTGCCATGGAACAAATCCCACTAGAAATTCCACTTCCATTCAATATGAATTCTGGTTTTGACTCTCCAATCCTTTTGCTTTTCTAAATATGGAGTCAAGTTGATTCTCCATCATAGAATTCAGTTCAACAATTTTTCTTAATGTAAGCAGCAAGAAAGTAAAAGTGACAAAATGAGGATTCAATGAAATGCAATGATTCTGCAGCACAATCAGCACAAACCCAGGCAGATGGAAGTAGGTAGTCTATGGATTTTAACTGAGCTCAAGGAGAGGGAGGATTCTATGATAACCAAAAAAGAGTTACAGTTTTACCCTTGCTACTTTTGTAAATTTGAAATGACTGCCTTTTTCATCTTGTAGCCATAAAGCAAACACTGTAACTCTCAAGTTGTAGATCTAGCCAATTTTAAAATCTGCTACCACATTTAAAATTCTCTATTTTTATCATGTTATTGCCACTAAATTCATACACACGCGTTGCTGATGTGGTCTGAAGTTTTTGTTGGCATGACTTGAGTGCTGACAGATTTCTTCATATTTGAATATCTTCCAAGCCCCAAACAATCTCCACTCTGCACCACCTCACAGCATATGTGCTTATCCCACGTTTTTCAAAGACAGATTTTAAGACACTGATTTGCCGTCACCGCATCCCTTTTATTTATCTCCTCACCTGTGCATTTTCTTTGCCTTTGTTTCTTGAATTAAAATGTAAAAGGCAACCAACTACCAACTGAGTAGATGATGTGAAGGAGGAAGTGTCAGAAATGTTAGGTTACTCCTGAATTAGAGTAATTCCTTAAGAGATGCTGTGATAAGCAGAATCTGGAAAGTCCAACTCCACAATTCCTTGCCCTGATGTTCGGAAATATGAATACAAGATTTCACACTGTACTTATGTTCCTCCTGTGATGGTGAATATTGAGTGTCAACTTGATTGGACTGAAGGATGCAAAGTATTGTTCCTGGGTGTGTCTGTGAGGATGTTGTGAAAGGAGATTAACATTGGAGTCAGTGGACTGGGAAAGGCAGATCCACCCTCAATCTGGGTGGGCACCATCTCATCAGCTGCCAGCATGGCCAGAATAAAAGCAGGCAGAAGAACGTGGAAATACTAGACTGGTTTAGTCTTCTGGCCTACATCTTTCTCCTGTGTGGGATGCTTCCTGCCCTTGAACATCAGACTCCAAGTTCTTCAGCTTTGGGACTCAGACTAGCTTCCTTGCTCCTCAGCTTGCCTGTTGAGGGGCCTCACCTTGTGATCCTGTGAGCCAATATTCCTTAATAAATTCCCATTTATATATACATCTATCCTATTAGTTCTGCCCCTCTAGAGAACCCTGACTAATACACTTTCCAGGGCAAAAGGGTTAATCTGAAGATGTAAATAAGGTTACCATTCATTTGATTTTGAGTTAGTAAAAAGGAAGATTATCCTAGTGGGTCTAAACCTGTTACACGAGACCTTTAAAAACACGATGTTTTCTCTGGCTGATAAGAGAAGGGGAAGTCAGAAACATTAGAAGCAGGAGAAGGAGACCATGCATCCTTGATGGCTTTGGAGATAGAGAGGTGGTAAGCAACGACAAATGAGAAATCTGAGACTGGCCCCTGGTCAAACAGCAATAAAACAAAGACCTCCACCCTACAATTGCAAGAAACTAAAATCTTCCAACCACAGATTCTTCTCCAGAGTCCTGAAAAGAGCCTGGCTGTCTGTCATCCTGACTTTGGCCACGTGAGACCTTAAGCAGAGAATTCAACAATGTCTTACTGGATTTCTGTCCTACAGAAGTGTGTTTTAAGTCTTCACGTGTATGCTAATTTGTTACATAGAAATAGACAAGTAATACTGATCCCTTCTATGACAACTTAGGATCTGCTATTTTGAGATTATTTGGGGCTATAAATGTCCATTTAGGGACTGATTCACTATACTTTCTCTCAGGGTAGCAAGTCAAACTGCTTCTGCCGGCTAAATACTTCTGAAATCCACCCCTCTCCTATTTTCAGCCTAGTGACTTTCATTTGAACTTCTTTAGAGTCCTCATCTCCTTCTCCTGATCTCCAACCTCCCCACCCTTCCACATATTCTTTGAGCTCTTTCTTCCACTGTACGGCTAGATTCATCCCCCAGAAACAGCTGAGACCATGTTATTCTGCTAACCAAAAGCTACGAATGACTCACCAGTATCTACTTCATGAAGTAAAAACCTTCCTGTTGGAATTCAAGTTCTCTAAGGCTTTCTCCAGTCTATCCCTCTAGCATTATTTCCCTTCTCTTGACATCACACACTGTTTTTCCCGTCAAACTGATTGCATTTGCCCTTTTTACAGCATGTTCTAACCTGTGCCTCTGCACGGGTATGTTTCTGGTATACATGCCAAGATGTGAGTCAATCTTCACAGCTTAGTTAGATGTTACCGACCATCTGAGGCCCTCTTGCATGGTATGAGTGTCTTTTTCTACTTTAAATTTCAATGGTGCAAGGATATGGCCCTTGGAAGTCTGTGTCTCCCGATTGAGCTAGTAATACACATCTTTTGTAGCCCCTATGAGCTTCTACAAGATTACATCTGTCTTATATTCATCATTGTATTCCTTAAAGCACTTGTTTCAATGTTTTATGCTTTGTGGATTTCCAAAAATGATGAATTTGTTCAAGCAGTAAAGAATAGCTAATGATATATATGTTCCTCAAAATACATAAACCATGTACATTTAAGTAAAAACATGCTAGATAACAAAAAAACGCACAAGATGATCTGAGTTTTTGTTGTTATGGTTGTTGTTTGTTCATTTGTTCATTTTTAGAAGAAAGGAGAAAAGAATAAAGGAAGATTGGACTCATGTGGTATAGAAATATCAAATACTAAATATGGATACTTCCTGTTAGTGGGAAGACACAAAATATAAAATACAGTCCACCCTTGAACAACACGAGTTTGAACTTCACAGGTCCACTCATACATGGATTTTCTCCTGCCTCTGCCACCCCTGAGACAGCAGGACCAAGCCCTGCTCTTCCTCCTCCTCCTCAGCCCCAACAGGAAGATGATGAGGATGAAGACCTTTCTGATGATCCACTTCCACTGAATGAATAGTAAATACATGTTCTCTTCCTTATAATTTTCTTAATGATATTTTTTCCTACCTTATTTTATTGAAAAAATAAGTATATAATACACATAACATACAAAACATTGACTGTTATTCATAAGGCTTCAAGTTAACAATAGGCTATTAGTTAATTCTTTGGGGAGTCAAAAGTTACATGCAGATTTTTGACTATGTGGAGAGTTGGTACCTCTAATTCTCATGTTGTTCAAGGGTTAACTGTATCTTATTTTTATGTTGCACATATTTCATAATTAAGTGTTTCTTCTTATTTTACATATTAAGCCTATTTCTTTTAGCAATCCTAAGACTAATTTAATGACCTCTAAGTCAAAATGACCGGCTGACGTTTTCTCTGCTGTTATTCTCAAACTTCCAAAAATGTGTTGTTCATTGCCACAGGCATCCTTTTCTCTTTAATTTCCAATCCAATTTAGGCAAACAGTAGGGGTCAGATGTGAAACAAAGTTGATGAACATAGAGTGAATACAAACTCCAAACTGTAAGAATCTTTGTTTGGAAAGGGCTTTCTTAGCTTCTGCTTAAAAAGAGATATTATATAATTCCATGGTCTTGAATTTCTTAGGCAGGATCTAACCTTCCATGTAGATAATTACAGAAGACAGTAAAAACAATTGGCATTTAAAATAAAACTGTTGAGGCCAGGCATTGGTGGCTCACACCAGTAATCCCAGCACTTAGGGAGGCCGAGGCAGGCGGATCACCTGAGGTCAGCAGTTCGAGATCAGTCTGGCTGAGGTGGTGAAACCCCATCTCCACTAAAAATACAAAAACTAGTCAGGTGTGGTGGCACGTGCCTGTAATCCCAGCTACTTGAGAGGTCGAGGCAGGAGAATCGCTTGAACCCAGGAGGTGCAGGTTGCAGTGAGCCGAGATTGTGTCACTGTACTCCAGCCTGGGCAACACAGCAAGATCCGTCTCAAAAAGAAAATAAATAAATAAATAAAATAAAATAAAACTTGAAAAAGTAGTTGTTTGAGATGTGGTTTCACATTCATAAAATCAAAATATTATTCTTAATGTCTATAAAAATATTTACTCTGTCCTTTCAGAAGCATTTTATATTTTTTATTTTTAAACTTATTTTCAACAAAATAAAGTCATAATATAAGTAATTAGTAAAAATGGTATGTAAAAATGGAAAAATTTCATAGGAATGGGCTAATTATACTTTATTATTTGTGAATAAAATTATAAAAATGACATGTATTTTATTGAATGTTTAAACTGTTTCCTTGTATTATAACATAGTAGAGTGGGAGAATACCAAATACTATAATAGAAGAAACATTACTAATCATTTATCCAATCTCTTCATTTTACAGAAGAATAAACAAAACTCAGTGAAATCTGGGGTTATTGTGCAAATTGTGTTCTCTGCATCTTAGGTTTGAAGCACCAAACTCTGTTGCATATATGCAAATATGCTGATAGAATCACAACACATTTAAGTTAAATGATTTACAATTATTCAAATTAATTATTTTAATTCTTTAAACAATTATTTATTGTCTGGTTTTATATTGTAGATTAAAAAAAATAAACCTTTCCTCCCTTCCAGATGCCCATTTAAAAAATTAAATAAATAGAAAGGAACCGTCATGGTAAGGAAATGTAGAAGGTCAACTCTCAACAATAGATTTTAACAAGTTTCTGGAAGGGATATTAATGTAAGAAACTGAACAATGCAAACCACCTTCCAGGATGTGTGTCCATTATGCAATCATCACTCAGACTAACACCACGAGAGGAAGAAGGCCAGTGGGTGGTGAAAGGAGCTGAGTGATTATTAGATTTCCAGTTTAGCTTCTCCACCTGCCTTGCTCATGCCTGCAAAGAAAACAAAATAAAACAAAGAGACAAAAACAGAGGGCTTTTCTCCCTAAAAGCCAAACAACAATCTAGAGAAAACTGGTAAGCGGACAAGTTTTGTTGTCCCAAAATAAAGGATACCTTTAATCCAACATACGGGAAATCTATAACATTCAATGCAATCCTTAAAAATGCAATACAGCAAAGCCTGACAGTCAACAAATCTACTCATTTATACTGAATACCTGTAGAACTTTCAATTTCACCTGAGAAAACTAATGGAATACGAAATTATAGTGAAAGAAACTCACACAAACCATCGTGTATAATCAGCTCCACTTTCTGCAAACCAAGTCATCAGTCAAAAGCAAATCAGGGTGAAAGTAAGGGAAATACTATGTTAAAGATAAAACTTATCTCAACAGAAATAGAGATGATGAGGAAAAGAGAATGTAAAACAGACACAGAGAGACTCAGACACACACACACACACACACACACACACACACACACACACACCCTCAGCATCAATCATTTAGCATCTGTTAACATAGATCAGACTCATATAAAAAGGAAATAATGAGGCAGAAAAACTCTTAAAAATTTAAAATATGAGGATCGAAATTCATAATTTATTTGAGGACTAGAAGACAAAAGAAGGAAATCCTAGAATATAAAGCAAAAAGACAAATACATGCAACTAGAGATGAGGGATTTAGTTTCTCAATCCAGAAGCTTCAAACACACCAGTAGGATGTTTACAAAGAGAAAACAAAATGAATTAATTATTTCAAAGAATATAAAATGAGAAACACATGATTTTAGTCAAAGTTAAGATGAATGAAAAAGTTCATGTCCTTGTGAAATCAGAACACCACGAATAAAATTAACCTTATTAAACGTGGAGCTAGATTGTCAATGTGGATGATCTACAAATTGGGAGAGATTAAGATTTGCTTTAGATATTTCTTGGATGATTGTGGTTGCAGAAAATAAAGAATAATGTCTCCAAGTTCGTAAAAAAAGGAAATGATACCAGTAAAACTATTAATCAAGTTTCAGGCAAAACATGAATATATTGTGACTTCATTAAATGTATGCCCTACATACTCTGGTGACATCACTTAAAGACATACTTCAAGGAAACAAGACCAGTAAAAAGGTAAGAAGGTATGGGTTTTAAGGACTGGTTGAACTAACTCAGGAGTCTTAAAAAAAATATTGACTGAGAAGACATCCTAGAAGAAAGCAGTCTGAGTTAGGACTAAATAAATTCACTGATTTTTTTGCCTTTAAGAAGAAAAGGCAAAGAAAAATGGAACGACTTCCACAAAATTCATACAATGAATGAGAAAAATAAATAATTTAGTGCATGTTTTAGGAAGCATATGTTTATTCTTACCACAAGAAGCAAAGACAATTGCATTTTCTGGAAAAGGGCCTGTTTACAACTAAAGACACTGTGAGGGTACACGTGTAAGTTTCAAATACGAAGTGACCTAAACAGTGGCATGATAACTGAAGGAGACTAGAAAGTCACCAGGCGGACTTCAACTCTGATAAGGCTCTCTTCCTGGGCACGCTGCATTAGAACCATGGAGGATGTACTCTGAAGCATGAAGCTTTGTAGGTCTCTGTAGCTATGGTGGTATGAACCGGAGCTGATGGTCGGCACAGTGCTTGAAGCCTGCAGGACGCTCAGGGGCCCATGAAAATGCGTGGATTTATTTAAAATCAGAAGAAAAAATCCACAACTTTAGAGTCAATAAAATGTTCTAATTGTTTTTTTCACATCAGTAAATACGAAATTTTTAGGATGAATGAAATATATGATGGTGGGAGGCACTCAGCAGGGCAAGGGGCCGGGGTCCCAGCTAAGTCAGGCCATGCTCTGAGGAACGGTGCTCTTTTCCTTCTGCTTTTCCACATTTCAGAATCAAGTCATAGAAAAAGATTTAATGGTATTTCCAGAAACAAATTTAAGTTTCATAAGCAAAGCAATGTATTCATGATACATAATTATATAATACATATCTATATAATAGATAATAGATATATTATCTGTTACAATCATATATTATATATTGTATATTATCTATTATACAATTGTATATTATATATTAAAATTGACTATATTATGTTATATAATAAAATACATAACATAAATGATTTCTTATGTTTATATATAATTATTGTAATGCATAGCTATGGTACGATTATATAATAATTGATATCATGAATATATTATATGATTATTATATGTTATATTAATATGGATTATATTATTTATATGTGTGACAGATTATATATAATAATATTTACATATGTCATATATTTCATTATATATAATTATGATATATAATATAATATGATAGATAATATTTATCATATATTCAAGGGAGAAAAGATCAAAGGGAAAAAGTGATGTGAGGAAGGAAGCATATAATATTTATCATACATTATATTACATATGATATATTATGTTATATATCATAATTATATATAATGAAATGCATAATATATACTATAATGTAACATATAATTATATATCATATAATATATATTTATCATCTGTTATATATGATTATATATTGTATATTGTTATATAATATATAATATAATATATAAAATATATAATGTATATTATATAATCATATAATGTATATATGACATATATAACAATATACACAATATATAATATAATTATATACCATATACAATATAAAACATGACAAATATTGTTATATTATATATGAAGCAATATATATTATAATATATAATATCATGTACAATATTATATATTATATTATATCATAATTACATGTAATTAATATATTATATATAATTAACTTTTATATTATATATTAATTATAATATATAATCAATATAAGCATATAATGTATACCATATAATTATACATATATAAAAATATATAATACTATAATTCTATTAAATATGTTAATTTAAGGAATACATTTAATATAAATATATATATGGTGAAGAGGTTGAAGGTGAGATAAGATCTGGCAAAATCATAAGGGTGCTAAAATTCACCTTAGTGGACAATCAAAAATTTTTCAAATGTAAAAATATATTATTTTGAGTTCAAAAGTTAATCAGTAAAGCTTAATAAGTACCTTTAGAATACTGCAGTAGACAAAACAATCCCCCTCTAAATATGTCCTCGTTCGAATCTCCCCAACATTGTGACTATATTAGCTTACATGGCAAAAGGGACTTTGAAGGTGTCTTAAGTCAAGGATTTTGAGGTGGAACTATCATCCCATGGGTCCCTATGAGAGAGACAGGAGGTTTAGAGGGAAAAAGTGACATGAGGAAGGAAGCTTAGTTTGCAGTGGTGCATTTTGAGGTAGAGGAAGGGGCCAGGAACAAAGGAATGCAGTTGTCGTCTAGCAGCTGAAAAAGGGACGGAAAGAGACTTTCCCTTAGAACCTTCAGAAGGAATGCAGCTTTGACAACTGCATTTAGCCCAGTGAGATTCATTCCAAACTTCAGACCAGTAGAACAGTAAGATAATACATTTGTGTTGATTTAAGCCACTAAGTATATGGTTATTTGTTATAGCAGGAATAGAAAACTAATAAAAATATATGCATGAAAGGACTAGTACCACCAAGTTGCCAGGTTTCTGTAATGATGTGTTTTATACATCTATTGTTCTGTTCAATTGATAACTTGCTTCTTGCCTTCTTTTTCTGCATGTTAATGTACTTTAATCATCACTGTGTATAAGTGTATCTCACCTTATTATGCTTTGCTTTACTGTGCTTCACAGACACTTCCTTTTATCTATATTGAAGGTTTGTTGCAACCCTGCGTCCAGCAAGTCTATAGGCACCATTTTTCCAACAGCATGGGCTCACTTTGTGTCTCTGTGTCATATTTAGGTAATTCCTGCAATATTTCAAACTTTTTCATTATTATTCTATCTACTATGGTGATCTGTGATAAATGATCTTTTATGTTACTATTATAATTGTTTTGGGGCACCATGAACCATGTTCATATACGATGGCAAACTTAATCAATAAATGTTGTGTGTGTTCTGGCTGGTCCACCTACCAGCTGTTACCCTATCTCTCTTTCTCCTCAGTCTTCCCTATTCCCTGAGACACAACAATGTTGAAACCAGGCCAATTAATAACCCTGTAATGGCCTCTGAGTGTTCAAGTGAAAAAGAAGAGTCTCATGTTTCTCACTTTAAATCAAAAGCTAGACATGATTAAGCTTCGTGATCAAGGCACATTTAAAGCCAAGATAGGCCAAAAGCTAGGCCTCTTGAAAAACAGTTATCCAAGTTGTTAATGCAAATAAAAAGTTATTGAAGGAATTTAAAAGTGCGACTCCAGTGAACACATGAATGATAAGAAAGTGAAACAGCCTTATTGCTGAACTGAAGATAGTTCAAGAGGTAAGGATAGAAGATCAAACCCATACAACATTCCCTTAAACCAAGCCTAGCCCAGGGCAAAGTTCTAATTTTCTCCAATTCCATGAAGGCTGAGAGAGGTGAGGAAACTGCAGAAGAAAAGTTTGAAGCTAGAATATATGGGTTCATGAGGTTTTAAAAAAGAAGCTGTCTCTACAACATAAACGTACAAGGTGCAGCAGCAAGTGCTGATGAGAAGCTGCAGCACATTATCCAGAAGACCTAGCTAAAATCACTCATGAAGGTGGCTACACTAAACAAAAGATTTTCAGTGTAGGAGAAACAGCCTTCTATTGGAAGAAGATGCACCTAGGACTTTCACAGCTACAGAGAAGTCAATGTGTGGCTTCAAAGTTTCAAAGGACAGGCTGACTCTCTTGATAGGCAGCTGGTGACTTTAAGTTGAAGACAATGCTCATTTACCATTCTGAAAATCTTGAGGTCTTTCAGAATTATGCTAAATCTACTCTACCTGTGCTCTGTAAATGGAAGAACAAAGCCTGGACAACAGTACATCTGTTTACAGCATGGTTTACTGAATATTTTAAGCCCTCTGTTGAAAGACACCAATCAGAAAAAAAAAAAGATTTATTTCAAAATACTTCTGCTCATTGACAATTCACTTGGTAACCCCAGAGCTCTGATGGAGACGTACAAGATTTATGTTGTTTTCATGCCTACTAACACAACATCAATTCTGCAGTCCATAGCTTATGGAGTAATTTTGGCTTTTAATTCATATTATTTAAGAAATACATCTTATAAGGCTATAGCTACCATAGACAGTGATTCATCTGTTGGATCTGGTCAAAGTAAACTGAACACCTTCTGGAAGAGATTTACCATTCTAGATGCTATTAAGAACATTTGTGATTCATGGGAGGAGGTCAACCTACCAACATCAACAGAAGTTTGGAAAAAATTGATTCCAAACCTCATGGGTGATTTTGGGGGGTTCAAAGCTTCAGTGGAGGAAGTAATGGTAGATGTGGCAGAAATAGCAAGAGAACTAGAATTAGAAGTGGAGCCTGAAGATGGGACTGAATTGCTGCAATCTCATATGAAACCTGAATGAAGTAGGAGCTGCTTCTTATGGATGAGCAAAGAAAGTGATCTCTTCAGATGGTGAACATGCTGTGAACATTGTTGAAACAACAATAAAGGATTTAGAATATGACATGAATTTAGTTGATAAAGCAGAGGCAGAATTTGAGAGAACTGACTCCAATTGTGAAAGAAGTTCTACTGTGGGTAGAATAATATTAAGCAACAGAGAAATCTTTCCTGCAAAAAGATTACGTGACTTGCTGAAGGCTCAGATGATCAGCATTTTGGGCAATAAAGTATTTTTAATTAAGGTATGTACATTGTTATTTAGACCTAATGCTATTGTACAATAGACTACAGTACATAAATTTTATATGTACTGAGAAACCAAAAAATTAATGTGACTTGCTTTAATTGCAATAGTCACTTTATTGTTGTGGTCTGGAACTGAACCTGCAATCTCTCCAAGGTATGCCTGAATACCTTGGTTTACATGGTATACATTCATTTAAACTAGCTGAAGGCAACAAAGAGAAGATTCTCCTCTTGGTACTTGTTTTAAAACATTTTATTAGATGATTTTTGGATTTTGAGTATACATTCCTGGCCCGTTACATAGCAGGAGAATGTTTTCTTAATATTACCAGAATTTCCCCTAATCAGAGCTCCAAACCACATATTGGCCACTTTATAAGAAACAAGAGCCAGCCAGTTGACATCTCTAGTTGAAAGCCAATACCAGTTTTTTGGCAGTTTCATAGCCACCTTTTATTAATTTAAAATGGGGGTGACCGAAACATTTTAAGACCATGACTGTGGGTCAATTCCCTGGGAAGATGCTCATTTAGAATGCACCAGATAT
This sequence comes from Pongo pygmaeus, assembly GCF_028885625.2. NCBI lineage: Eukaryota > Metazoa > Chordata > Mammalia > Primates > Hominidae > Pongo > Pongo pygmaeus. The sequence goes on along the minus strand of NC_072396.2, from coordinate 8,641,017 downwards.
GCTGTGATGTTAAACTTCAATATTCAAAGAAGTTTTTCAAATATATTGTATAGTAGTTGCAGATTCTACCTTATAAACTGGGTGTTGCTAGTCTCATAAAAACTGAAATAGAAAAAGACACAAGTATCAAATACAATTCTAGTTATGACCCACGATGGTAGTTTTAGCTGTAGATTCATATTGAAATCAACTGGGGAAGCTTTAAGAAATGGAGACATCATCTTCCCCAAACTCTTCCACCCTCTGCCTGCATTGAATTAGGATCTCTGGGGATGGTGCTCCACCAATAGCATTTCTAAAAACAACTCCTTTTAGTTGATTCCAATGGGGAACCCAGCTAAAGAAAAATTGTCCTCAGGCAGCTCAGCTATTGAGATCCTACACATGTGACCTGTTATTCAATGAATACTGGACTATCTGGCCAACTGGTTCATATCTGAAATACTGTTGACATTTGCCTCACTCCTGTCAGCTGAGAACTGTCCCTTATTCTTAATATTTTGCCTTTAACTTGACACATGCTCCATCAGTGTTGTTATAGATATGACTAAATCCTACTCTAAAATTTACCCTTGGAAGTGATTCATAATCACATAATGAATATCTCTGGGCCTATTTAAAATTGTTAAGATTGGACCACCCTAAAACCACAGCAAAGCTAAAATCAGGCATACATGTCAATGTTGTTAAAATTTCTTTGTAGTGCAAGGGTTTTCAAATATTCTGCTCAGTTAAAAACTCATGAAACTATCTGGATTCCTTTTAAATTTCATTTTCCAAATCAATTGGGCCTTCTCTTGAATCAATAGACTTGGACAAGTATTACAGAGAAGTAAAGTTTATTTTCAATTATAGGGACTTGTAAAAATGTGTTTCAACCTAATGTTTCCCCATTTTCATCTATCTTCTCCGAATAGGTAATTACTTTCTGGATTTTGGAATATTTTTCTCCATGATAAAATCATCTTGACAGTGCTGTATTTTGCAGACATTTCAGTGTGGGTTTCTTATTTAATTGGGTGACTTTCTCATGTCTTCCTAATCTCTCTCAGCATTGGTATAATTTCAGATTATTTAAATTCTAAAAAACTATTTATCCTTTAATTAAATATTACTTTATTACAAAAAAGTAATATTTACCATTACTTTTAATGGCAAAAACCACAATTGCTTTTGCACCAACCAAATAAAATTTGTTTATATTGCATACAACATATTTTGAAACATGTATACATTATGGAATGGTTCAATTGGGGTAATTAACATATGTATTATTATGAATATATATTTTATTATATGAAATATAACTTATTCTTTGTTGCCAGAACATTTAAAATCTACTCTCTTAACAACTTTCAAGAATGCAATACCCTGTTATTAACTATAGTCACCCTGTTTTCCAATAGATCTCTTGAACTTATTCCTTCTAACTGAAGTTTCGTATATTCTGACTTAATGGTACTATAACTAAACTGTACCTATAAAAGTTGGGAACAAGAGCTAATCATATGTTTGAAAATTTTCAAGACCTAATTAGATGTTTTCAGAAAATTTCCAAACATTTGAACACGTAGATCTTGATCCTGGTTCTTATAGGTGCAGTTTGAATCATAGTTCCATTAAAGTGAGCATTCCACATTACTGGACAAGATCAAAGGAGTCTTTTTCATGTGTATTTATTTTCTCCCCTCCATCCTTCTTTCTGGAAAGTATTAGCAAAGTATTACTTCTTTTTTTTTTGTGGCATCTAGTTAAACATTTTTAAGTTAGGGACAGATTTAATGGCAATATGTCCCATTCCGGTATTGTTATTTAAGGCTCTCTAGGGTTGATTCTTCTGAACTGTACCACCCAAAGTTACTTCAAATAATCCTAGATGGCTGGGTCCACTGTTATGCTTTTCCCAAGGAGGGACTAAAGAAGGTAGAGATCATAAGGTTTAGCAACATTGTTCATCATAATCCAGTTCCAAATCTTCATCTGAAATTTATATGGCATTTTCTTCCTCTTCACTGGGTTTCCACTTTATATTTAATTCTTTCAGGAGATGACAGTAATGTGCTTCCACTCCAAAGCCATTGCCAAAAAGAAAAAAATGATTGTTTTCATGAGCATCATGAGGCAGAGTCTTTTATTTTTCTTATTTCGAATGAAAAGCATATATCTTCATGTATTTTGCATGCTTACATCCCAGGGAAAGAATATGTAATTATTTCTCCAATTGCTGCCTTAATTTTTCTACTTTTGTTTACTACAATATACTGAAGTCTGTGTATCTTTTTAAAATAAAATAAATCTGTGAAACGGCGCCATTGCATTAAATATATTAAAGTACAAAACACTCTCAGTAGACCATGGGAAGGATTACAAATTACACTCAGATATCTGAAGAGTAGAATCAGCAACTATGTATGTGTCTTACTGCTGTATATACATCTCCAACTAAATACAGAGACACATTTTGCCTTATATTCTTATAAGAAAATATATAAAAAATAACAAAACATAGACCAATTACTATACTTGGTATTGTTTTCTCTCCACATCAGACATTATTTGCCTCAATGGTGGTTCCTGTAAATGCCCATCTTTTGCTGATCCAAGAAGTACAAATAACTATGACCACACAATGTAAAACAGGAGCCCATTTGGTAAAACCTATGCATATTTTAAAATAGAAAAGAAAGACATCTAAATGTTCACAAATCTTAATTATGGCAGGGCATGGATGATTTTCTGATTCCTCTCCTTATCTTTATTTAACTATCGGGGTAACTTTTATTTTTGATTTTTTGAGGCAGAGTCTTGCTCTGTCGCCCAGGCTGCAGTACAGTGATGTGATCTTGGCTCACTGCAACCTCTGCCTCCTGCATTCAAGCTATTCTCTCACCTCAGCTTCCCGAGTAGCTGGGATTACAGGCACCTGCCACCACACATGGCTAATTTTTGTATTTTTAGGAGAGATGGGGTTTCACCATGTTGGCCAGGCTGGTCTCGAACTCCCAAACTCAGGTGATCTGCCTGCCTCACTCAGCCTCCCAAAGTGCAGGAATTACACGTGTGAGCCACTGTGCCTGGCCAACAGTCATTTTTAATGAGATGAAATATTTTTGTAGAAAGCACCAGGAATGATGGCTATGTGTTTAAGTAGCATATGTTCAGCATGTGAGACATCAGCTTCATCTACTGCTCTTATAATTACCAGAATTGTCTAGTTCACAAAATTGAGTCATGACTCTTGAAATTGCCATTATACATAGGTGATCTAAATATCCCCACATGGATACAGTACACTATTGACCCATTATTTGATAGTATCTCTAACTTTTTCCAAATGCAAGAGGAGAAAGTTCTATGATGTCTTCAGATTCTCCAGGTTTTTCAATTCAGGTTTTTGTTTTTCTTTTGTTTTTCTGAATTCCAAATGTCTAGGATCCAATATTATATGTGTATACTTCATATTCTTACAGAAATATCAGCTAGAGATTATAATGGACCATTTAAGTTTCATAAATAAGAATAAAAATATTATTCTGGTGTTTTGATTAATTAATAGAATGGTCAATCTTCTTATGCATTACATTTTTAAAAAATAACATCACAGCTGGTCAATTTACTTTAAAAAGAATTCAAAGAAAATTAGAGACATCAAAAATCAAAGCAAACTGAAAGTATCATTTTAGATCCAATAAACGGTCCAAATACTTTAAAAAGAGATATATTTCAGGGGGATAGTGGGAGAGGAAAATGCCATAACAGTTTTGGAAAGAAATATTTTAAGAACCATAAAGAAAACATTGAACATAATCAACTGGGCACTTACCATATATTGACACTAAACCGAATATTTTATTTATAAACTGTCATAATAACATTCCTATTAGAGAGGTGTGTCTGCACCCACTTTAATAAGAAGAACACTGAAGTTGAAAAAGCTAAATAATTAGTTGAGGTCACACATTGGTGGAGGGATGAGATGAAGCTGAAAGGAGGGCCTTTCCTTATTGATGGGCTCCTCTGTCCTAAACCACGCTGTTCTAGCCATGGTTTTGAAACATTAATCACAGAAATCTCCTTTCTAAGCCTTTCTCAAAAAGAAATCACTTCAGCTAACCAGAAGATATGTGTATGAATATATTTGTGACAGTAAAAATTACAAAGTGCATACAAAAGAGATTCATAAAAAAGGTTCTGGAAGGTTGATCAAAATACAAGGATTAATTTATAATTTAACATTCTGAAGCCTATTTGTCATTATGGAAAATGACGCCAACATAGTGTTAAATGAAGATGCAGGCAAAAATATTTCATAAATAATATAATTTCTAGTATATAAAACATAATTCCAAGTTAATATTTAAAAAACATTAAAAAGTTATCTTAGGGTGTGAGAACAATGATGTTTTTAAATTTAAATATTCTATAACTTTGACATTGAACTTACTACCGTGAATTGTGTGCAGTTTGAACTTAATGAAAATCTTCAAAGACTATAATTTAGATGTGATTTAAAAACAACAGAGATCCATTCAGTCTGCAATCACATAATGGAAAAAATATAACGTCATTCATATACGATTTTTCCATTTGACATGGCCTAGAGAAAATGTGAGCTATCTTCTGCTATAAACAACCTTTACATTCTTGGAGCTGTCAGGGTAATATCTCTGAACGTAAGTTTCCTTACCTGAAAAATGATGAGTTTGGAGGACACAATCTCTTAACTTGTCTTCAGTGGTAATAGTCTATGAATTTGTAAGTGCTAGGAAGAAAATAGAAAATAAGAAGCAAATTCATTGGCATGGCACTATGGATGATAATACGAGGATAGTTTCAGAATGATAACTGACATCATCAAAAAAACATTGAAATTGGAAAATTTCAGCTACAGATAAATTAAGTATCTCTCTATAGATCTATATAGTAAAATGACGTAGCCAAGCTATCAATTTTGTGATATATGCAGCATTTTAAACAGGTGATTATTAGGACTAAATTTTCAGCCCATTAGTGATAGATTAATGGCATAGCTTGCTTCCAAGGGGAACTCTTATGGACCCTATGAACTCTCACCTCCACAAAAAAGAGATGGGGCTTGCAGGTGGCCTGGTATGTGTGGAAAAGGTGATGTGCAGATAACTCGCATGAAGCACTGCTAACCTCTCCTCAATATATGGCCAAATAAATTAAGAATGCTCTCAGTGGTCATCTTTTCAGCTCTCTTTCAATGCCTCCTTCTATTGCCCTTCACTTCCCCATCTCTCCCCTCCCTTCCGTGGGATCCACTCTTATTATAACATCCCATCCAGGACTCTAGGTGCTCAAGTTTTTCCTTTACCCACATAAGTTTTGCCCTACATAAGTTAGTCCTCAGAACGTATTTGGTCAGGAGATGCCTGCTGTCTGATTGAAACATATAAACCATCTTCATGTTTCAAGTGACCTCTTGCTGAGGAGGTTTATCTTGAGTCAGGGTGCTTGACCTAAGTTATTATGAAGAGAGAGAGAGAGAGAGAGGAAGAGGAAGAGGAAGAGGAAGAGAAGGAAGGAAGGAAGGGAAAGGAAGGAAGGAAGGGGAAGGAAGGAAGGAAGGAAAGGTGAGCAGGGGAAGGGAGAGAGGAATGAAGGAGAGGAGGGAGGAAGGGGCAGAAGGAAAGAAGAGAGGAAGTAAAGAAAGTAGCATTGAAAAAAGATGCTTGCACAAGAATGTTTATAGCAGCACAATTCGCAATTGCAAAAACGTGGAACCAGCCCAGAGCCCATCAATCAATGAATGGATAAATAAATTGTGATATATATATATATGTGTGTGTGTGTATATATAATCGAATACTACTCAGCCATAAAAAGGAATGGATTAATGGCATTCACAGCAACCTGGATGGGATTGGATAGTATTATTCTAAGCGACGTAACTCAGAAATGGAAAACCAAACATCATATGTTCTCATAAGTAGGAGCTAAGTTTTGAAGATGCAAACGCAAAAGAATGATACAATGGACTTTGGGGATTCAGGGGGAAATGGTGGGAAGGGGGTGAGGGATAAAGGACTACTAATTGGGTTCAGTGTATACTGCTCGGATGATGGCTGTACCAAAATCTCACAAATCACCACTAAAGAACTTTTTCATGTAACCAAATACCACCTGTTCTCCAAAAACCTATGGAAATTAAAAAAATAAAAGAAAAGAAAATCCTGCTTGGTTTCCAAGGAAAGGAAAAACAAATAAAACAAGCCAACAGAGGTATAAAAATAGCATTTGTAATTCCTAAACATTGTTAATAGTCATTTTATAATTGTTATGAATTAATTGATAAGAGAGCTTTCTATAAAGGTCAAATGTTAAAGACGAGAAAATATTTACCTTGAAGATATCAGAAAGGCATCAGTTAGGTCTTAAAGGAAAGTCATTTCAGGTATTTATCCAGTTCTTTTTTTTTAATTATAAAAGCGAATTATTTACTTTCCAATATGATTGCTCATCTGCTAGATTTTACTTAAAGCTCACGATGGTTAATTTTTAATTTATTCACACATCCCTACCAAGCACCATTCCTTATTTCTACTCTTTTTCAGAAAATAAAAATTAAAAAGTTGTGTGGACTCACTATTTCCATTCTTTTCTTCCCACTCTTTTTTAAAACAATTTTTTTCAGGCTTTCCACCAAATACTCCATCAAAACTGTCTTTTTCCAGGTCACTGACAACTTCCACATCATTAATTTTTTGGTCACTTCTCAGTCTTCACTTACTTACTTAGCAGTATTTGATACTGTTGATTCTGTTCAAATTGTCTTATAATTCCATTATAACTACAGTAATAATTCAGCTGAAATTATAAGCATGTAAAATTACTTAGCTCCCCATTTAAAATGACAATCACAAAACTCTTTATATTCCAGAAGACAAATATCTGTAAGCACTATAAATTCCTATAAATATGAAAATTTCCTAATGGACATGTCAATTGCATGTCCACAATGAACTTCCGCAGCTATTGCAAAATCATCTTAATCTATGTCAATAGAAACTTTTACCAGTAGGTAGGTTCCCTGGCCCTTTGCAACTTAAAATCAGGCACTGAAAGGAAAAGATGATAATGAGTTTTTGGTGCCCCGGGGGGTGAATTTTGTACATAGATTGTACAGAAGTTACTTTGATTTTAAATATTAATATTCAATTTATTATGGTTATAAATTCAAAATACTGGTTTGCCTTAAGCACCCTTATGCTTTTAATTTGTATCACAAATATTATTTAAAATAGAAATCTAGGAAATTTTATAATTACCTTTAAAGGAGATTTTCAATTATGTCTACATTAACAAGTGTAATTATTTAGCATGCATTACATGTTTTAAGCCTCACTTAATACGTTAAGTTTCCTTCAACTTTTGATTACTAAACATACTTTCTCAGACACTTAAACTATTCTTGCAAATTTAATAAATGCAATATATAGATGTATGCACATGCACACACAGTGACCAGAAAAGTGTGGTATGACATTATGGATGGAGATGTATCATCCAGAATGAATTTTTCCAAACCCCTTTGCTGTGTTAAACCCCTTTTTTGTAGTCAGTTGTTATATATGCAAACACTAAAAAGGGAACAGTCCATAGCCTATGCACCTGTGTTCAAGTTGCACATTAACTAAATATGCAAGTCAAGTTCATGATATTCATGCCAAGCAGAAACACCAAGTGACAGATTTAACTTATCTATAAGCAGCATCATTCTCTTCTGAACATTTTTTATGTTCATCCATTACAACTACAGCTTATATAGATACTTAAGACATCTAATATGATTCTGTGCGGCCAAAGGGTGTGCCTGATGCTAACATCACAGCTTCAAAGGGTACCATTTTAGTGGCCACAATCCACATGTATCCTGCAGAACTAATCAACTCTTTTTGGTATTGGATGAGAGTTAAATTTTCCCCTCTTACCTTGATGGCTTACAAACTGTGCAGGCTAAGTTGGTGCCCATACCTCTCAGTGTAATATTGAGAGGTTCTAAATAATAGTAAAAAATAATTCTAATATCTTGCCCTACATGAAGGAATTGTCTTGACACATTTTCAACAGAAGCCAAGAACAAGTGTTTTCAGCATTCTGAAAAGTAATTTCAGAATTTTGAGTTTGTGTAGTGGCCTAGATGTAAATTTATTTTTAAATGATTGAATTTCATCTTGTCTGAAGACTAAAATAACAGGAAATAACTAAGAGGCTGAGAAATACATTTATAACAGGGTAACTTACATAAGTTTCACATTAACAGTTTGCAGAGCATGGTATGATTTTTAATATCCTCAATTATATTTGAAAACTAAATAAGTCTTCTATATTAGTAGCCTCAAGCTCTCCGACAGCAGATACCTTCAATTACAAACTCTTACCTCAATTTGCCTTCTTAGGGACACTGATTATATTGCATGTAGGTCTTCCAACAAAGACCACTTTTAAAATATCAAATCATGACACTCAACCCTTTCATTTCAGTTCAACATTTATTATATTATCTTCATTTTATCTACCTTGAGGTTGCCACCATGTAAATATCCATTTCATTCAATGTTTCAATAAATATTCTCTGAATGTATAGTATGTGTCAGTCTCTGAGCTAAAATAAGTGTATTACGGTGGTGACATAAGCATAAAATTTTTTAAAAATAACTGTAAAGATTTAATTTATTCTCAAGTTTTCAGACAAGAACATGCTTAAAGTATATGAATTCAAGACTTCCAAATCTTCCCTTATGGCCATCCCTAATAGCCTTCTATTACATAGTTTTATGCAAGAATTTATGTCCCATTCTCTTTGTAACTGATGGCCTAATGACTTTATCTTTGATATAACTTTAGTTTTTCTGATTTTCATCTTTAGAGACAGTATTCTCAGTGCAGTTTTCAACTGACTAGTCTACAAAGCATTTATTGTCCAAGTTATCAATCATTATACTGCTGGAGTCTGAGTGGTTTCTTGAACTTTTTCAAATATCATGAAAATGTCACCATTAGTGTTGGATTAATATTGACTATCTTATTGTAGCCATTATGAATTTCAAATAAATGATTATGAAAACATAATTTGCACTAATTTATATAAAGTTTGTATAATTTATTTTCTGACATATTTGTGTCTGAAAACTGTGAGACAAGATGCTGTTTTTCCAATACCAGTTATATGTTGAAAAGTAATTCTATTCTTTAGCCACTTAAAGTTATGACTTTCCAGGAATTTGAAGGTCCTCATTCCTGGAACTGTTCAAAGTTGGATACACATATAACAGGGATATAACAGAAAATTTCCAAACAAAGGCATTGATTTAGTTTAGAAAATTTTTAACTTTTCTTCAAGTGTTCATATGTTCTAAAGTTCTGTGAGTCTAAGAATTTGTGTTTTTGCTTGATTTACATTGTGAGTCTTCCTTGAGAACAAAAATTCTCCCCTTTATCTTTAGGGATCCAATAAATACAAAACTGAGGACTTAGAGATTTTACTGATATTTTACTGATAGAATTACCTTCTGCACAGTTAGTGCACATCTATACAAACAGATTTATTTAAAAGGCTGATAATTTTCCACTTAATTATTTGTTTGTTTTCAACAATGATCCTACTTATGTGGAAAATGTAGGAATTTTGTTTTTACAAAGAGGCCAAAGGCAAGCAGATGATATTTAGTACCTCTCTTTGTAATTTCTCAAGATTTGTTACTGGGGGGAGGAGCCAAGATGGCCGAATAGGAACAGCTCCGGTCTACAGCTCCCAGCGTGAGCGACGCAGAAGAAGGGTGATTTCTGCATTTCCACCTGAGGTACCGGGTTCATCTCACTAGGGAGTGCCAGACAGTGGGCACAGGTCAGTGGGTGCGCGCACTGTGTGTGAGCCGAAGCAGGGCGAGGCATTGCCTCACTCAGGAAGCGCAAGGGGTCAGGGTGTTCCCTTTCCTAGTCAAAGAAAGGGGTGACAGACGGCACCTGGAAAATCGGGTCACTCCCACCCTAATACTGCGCTTTTCCGACGGGCTTAAAAAACGGCGCACCAGGAGATTGTATCCCACACCTGGCTCAGAGGGTCCTACGCCCAAGGAGTCTCGCTGATTCCTAGCACAGCAGTCTGAGATCAAACTGCAAGGCAGCAGAGAGGCTGGGGGAGGGGGACCTGCCATTGCCCAGGCTTGCTGAGGTAAACAAAGCAGCTGGAAACTCGAACTGGGTGGAGCCCACCACAGCTCAAGGAGGCCTGCCTCCCTCTGTAGGCTCCACCTCTGGGGGCAGGGCGCAGACAAACAAAAAGACAGCAGTAACCTCTGCAGACTTAAATGTCCCTGTCTGACAGCTTTGAAGAGAGCAGTGGTTCTCCCAGCACGCAGCTGGAGATCTGAGAACGGGCAGACTGCCTCCTCAAGTGGGTCCCTGACCCCTGACCCCCGAGCAGCCTAACTGGGAGGCACCACCCAGCAGGGGCAGACTGACACCTCACACGGCTGGCCCGTCCGGGTACTCCAACAGACCTGCAGCTGAGGGTCCTGTCTGTTAGAAGGAAAACTAACAAACAGAAAGGACATCCACACCAAAAACCCATCTGTACATCACCATCATCAAAGACCAAAAGTAGATAAAACCACAAAGATGGGGAAAAAACAGAGCAGAAAAACTGGAAACTCTAAAAAGCAGAGCGCCTCTCCTCCTCCAAAGGAATGCAGTTCCTCACCAGCAACGGATCAAAGCTGGACGGAGAATGACTTTGACGAGCTGAGAGAAGAAGGCTTCAGACGATCAAATTACTCCGAGCTACGGGAGGATATTCAAACCAAAGGCAAAGAAGTTGAAAACTTTGAAAAAAATTTAGAAGAATGTATAACTAGAATAACCAATACAGAGAGAAGTGCTTAAAGGAGGTGATGGAGCTGAAAACCAAGTCTCGAGAACTACGTGAAGAATGCAGAAGCCTCAGGAGCCGATGCGATCAAATGGAAGAAAGAGTATCAGCCCTGGAAGACCTAATAGACATCTACAGAACTCTCCACCCCAAATCAACAGAATATACATTTTTTTCAGCACCACACCACACCTATTCAAAAATTGACCACATAGTTGGAAGTAAAGCTCTCCTCAGTAAATGTAAAATAACAGAAATTATAACAAACTATCTCTCAGATCACAGTGCAATCAAGCTAGAACTCAGGATTAAGAATCTCACTCAAAACCGCTCAACTACATGGAAACTGAACAACCTGCTCCTGAATGACTACTGGGTACATAACGAAATGAAGGCAGAAATAAAGATGTTCTTTGAAACCAATGAGAACCAAGACACAACATACCAGAATCTCTGGGATGCATTCAAAGCAGTGTGTAGAGGGAAATTTATAGCACTAAATGCCCACAAGAGAAAGCAGGAAAGATCCAAAATTGACACCCTAACATCACAATTAAAAGAACTAGAAAAGCAAGAGCAAACACATTCAAAAGCTAGCAGAAGGCAAGAAATAACTAAAATCAGAGCAGAACTGAAGGAAATAGGGACACAAAAAACCCTTCAAAAAATTAATGAATCCAGGAGCTGGTTTTTTGAAAGGATCAACAAAATTGATAGACCGCTAGCAAGATTAATACAGAAAAAAAGAGAGAAGAATCAAATAGATGCAATAAAAAATGATAAAAGGGATATCACCACCGATCCCACAGAAATACAAACTACCATTAGAGAATACTACAAACACCTCTATGCAAATAAACTAGAAAATCTAGAAGAAATGGATAAATTCCTCGACACATACACTCTCCCAAGACTAAACCAGGAAGAGGTTGAATCTCTGAATAGACGAATAACAGCAGCTGAAATTGTGGCAATAATCAATAGCTTACCAACCACAAAAAGTCCAGGACCAGATGGATTCACAGCCGAATTCTACCAGAGGTACAAGGAGGAACTGGTACCATTCCTTCTGAAACTATTCCAATCAATAGAAAAAGAGGGAATCCTCCCTAACTCATTTTATGAGGCCAGCATCATCCTGATACCAAAGCCAGGCAGAGACACAACAAAAAAAGAGAATTTTAGACCAATATTCTTAATGAACATTGATGCAAAAATCCTCAAGAAAATACTGGCAAACCGAATCCAGCAGCACATCAAAAAGCTTATCCACCATGATCAAGTGGGCTTCATCCCTGGGATTCAAGGCTGGTTCAATATATGCAAATCAATAAATGTAATCCAGCATATAAACAGAACCAAAGACAAAAGCCACATGATTATCTCAATAGATGCAGAAAAGGCCTTTGACAAAATTCAACACCCCTTCATGCTAAAAACTCTCAGTAAATTAGGTATTGATGGGACGTATCTCAAAATAATAAGAGCTATCTATGACAAACCCACAGCCAATATCATACTGAATGGGCAAAAACTGGAAGCATCCCCTTTGAAAACTGGCACAAGACAGGGATGCCCTCCTTCACCACTCCTATTTAACATAGTGTTGGAAGTTCTGGCCAGGGCAATTAGGCAGGAGAAGGAAATCAAGGGTATTCAATTAGGAAAAGAGGAAGTCAAATTGTCCCTGTTTGCAGACGACATGATTGTATATCTAGAAAACCCCATTGTCTCAGCCCAAAATCTCCTTAAGCTGATAAGCAACTTCAGCAAAGTCTCAGGATACAAAATCAATGTACAAAAATCACAAGCATTCTTATACACCAACAACAGACAAACAGAGAGCCAAATCATGAGTGAACTCCCATTCACAATTGCTTCAAAGAGAATAAAATACCTAGGAATCCAACTTACAAGGGATGTGAAGGACCTCTTCAAGGAGAACTACAAACCACTGCTCAAGGAAATAAAAGAGGATACAAACACATGGAAGAACATTCCATGCTCATGGGTAGGAAGAATCAATATCGTGAAAATGGCCATATTGCCCAAGGTAATTTACAGATTCAATGCCATCCCCATCAAGCTACCAATGACTTTCTTCACAGAATTGGAAAAAACTACTTCAAAGTTCATATGGAACCAAAAAAGAGCCCGCATCGCCAAGTCAATCCTAAGCCAAAAGAACAAAGCTGGAGGCATCACGCTACCTGACTTCAAACTATACTACAAGGCTACAGTAACCCAAACAGCATGGTACTGGTACCAAAACAGAGATATAGATCAATGGAACAGAACAGAGCTCTCAGAAATAACGCCGCATATCTACAACTATCTGATCTTTGACAAACCTGACAAAAACAAGAAATGGGGAAAGGATTCCCTATTTAATAAATGGTGCTGGGAAAACTGGCTAGCCATATGGAGAAAGCTGAAACTGGATCCCTTCCTTACACCTTATACAAAAATCAATTCAAGATGGATTAAAGACTTAAACGTTAGACCTAAAACCATAAAAACCCTAGAAGAAAACCTAGGCATTACCATTCAGGACATAGGCATGGGCAAGGACTTCATGTCTAAAACACCAAAAGCAATGGCAACAAAAGCCAAAATTGACAAATGAGATCTAATTAAACTAAAGAGCTTCTGCACAGCAAAAGAAACTACCATCAGAGTGAACAGGCAACCTACAGAATGGGAGAAAATTTTCGCAACCTACTCATCTGACAAAGGGCTAACATCCAGAATCTACAATGAACTCCAACAAATTTACAAGAAAAAAACAAACAACCCCATCAAAAAGTGGGCGAAGGACATGAACAGACACTTCTCAAAAGAAGACATTTATGCAGCCAAAAAACACATGAAAAAATGCTCACCATCACTGGCCATCAGAGAAATGCAAATCAAAACCACAATGAGATACCATCTCACACCAGTTAGAATGGCAATCATTCAAAAGTCAGGAAACAACAGGTGCTGGAGAGGATGTGGAGAAATAGGAACACTTTTACACTGTTGGTGGGACTGTAAACTAGTTCAACCCTTGTGGAAGTCAGTGTGGCGATTCCTCAGGGATCTAGAACTAGAAATTCCATTTGACCCAGCCATCCCATTACTGGGTATATACCCAAAGGACTATAAATCATGCTGCTATAAAGACACATGCACACGTATGTTTATTGCAGCACTATTCACAATAGCAAAGACTTGGAAGCAACCCAAATGTCCAACAACGATAGACTGGATTAAGAAAATGTGGCACATATACACCATGGAATACTATGCAGCCATAAAAAATGATGAGTTCATGTCCTTTGTAGGGACATGGATGAAATTGGAAATCATCATTCTCAGCAAACTATCGCAAGAACAAAAAGCCAAACACCGCATATTCTCACTTATAGGTGGGAATTGAACAATGAGAACACTTGGACACAGGAAGGGGAACATCACACTCTGGGGACTGTTGTGGGGTGGGGGGAGGGGGGAGGGATAGCATTGGGAGATATACCTAATGCTAGATGACGAGTTAGTGGGTGCAGCGCACCAGCATGGCACATGCATACATATGTAACTAACCTGCACATTGCGCACATGTACCCTAAAATCTAAAGTATAATAATAATAAAACAAACAAACAAACAAAAAACAAAGATTTGTTACTGAAATATCTCAATGTTATGTAGTAGAGTAACTTTGTTAGTTCTTATAAATTTTTCTTATGAATTTCTTAAGAATAACTATCTCTTATGCAATACATTGCAGCTAGCCAGGGTGCAAGCCGAGGATAACAAATTAGTAGTCAGCACTCTGTCTTTAGAGTATGTAAGTTAAGAAAATGTGTGGTTTCTCATATTCCAGAAAATCCAAACATCTTTGGAGAAATAAGTGAGTTTCAATGGTCAAAAATATAATATAGGAAGTCTAAATAAATAAACAAAAAATAGCAAGTTTCAAAGGAATCACAATTTAGACCTAAAATACTGGCCCCTTAGTAATATGGTAAAAACAGTTACCTATCCTATCTCTCTGATTGTCAAGATGAAAGAGGGTGTGGAGGGAGAGAAGTAAGATGGAGAGAGAAGGAGAGAAACAGAGAAAGGGAATGAGAGATGAAAAGGAAAGATGGAGAGAGAGACACACAGAGACAGAGGGGCACACACACATACACAGACTGATTTCATCAGGGATCGAAACATCATAGGGAGAATGTTTTAAAGTTAGCCTGTACGTAGTAACACACATTTGATGGGAAGTGATTCTGTATGTTACTGTAACATTTACTCAGATCATAGAAATGAACCAGCACCTCCTCAATGATGAATCATTAATTACTTAATTTAGTAACTTAAATCATTAATGACTTAATTTAATTTTAAATGTTTTATCCCCAAAAATAACTAAAATGGATGTTAAAAACTTAACTGACTTTAACAACTAAATTAAATGTTAAAGCTGGTTATACATCTGTGTCAAGTTCCTCACCGATTCCCACCTCCATTCATAGGCACCTCAAATGGATGTGAAACATATTTAATGAATGGGTAGCGTACATTTAAACTATTTGTAACATATATTTGATAGCAAGTGATTCTATAATACAGGTTGCATGTTTCTTGTTACAAAATAAGTCCACATGAAGGCTCTGAAAAATTCTAAAAACAAAGTTTGTTTATTTAATCACCAAAGGTTGTTGAGCAGTGGGGATAAAAAAGTTAAAAATGAGCACATCCAGACCTATAAACAGATCACTGCATTCTCAACAGAAAGATCTACTACTGATCCATCTTTCTCTATATCTCTATCATCTATCTGTCTCTATCTATCTATCTATCTACCTACCTATCTATCTAATCTATCATCTACTTACCCTATCAATCTATCTAATCTATCATCTATATATCCTATCTATCCATCTAATCTATCCTATCTATCCATCATCTATCTATAACTCTATGTATTATGTATCCATCCATCTTTATCTATAAATCTATCTATCATCTATCCATCCTTTTTATCTATCAATCCATCCATCCATAGTTATCTACCTACCCACCTACCTATCTGTCTAGCTACCTACGTATATCAAGATTGTAAAGGCACAGAGGGGAGTCAGGTTAGGCTTCAGCATGCTAGTGACAAACAGGCTTTTTCCATGCAGATAAAGATGGAAGTAGGCTGGGCGCGGTGGCTCACGCCTGTAATCCCAGCACTTTGGGAGGCCGAGACAGGCGGATCACGAGGTCAGGAGATCGAGATCATCCTGGCTAACACACGGTGAAACCCCGTCTCTACTAAAAATACAAAAAAATTAGCTGGGCGTGGTGGCGTGTGCCTGTAGTCCCAGCTACTCGGGAGGCTAAGGCAGGAGAATGGCGTGAGCCCGGGAGGCGGAGCTTGCAGTGAGCCGAGATCGCACCACTGCACTCCAGCCTGGGCGACAGAGCGAGACTCCGTGTCAGAACAAAACCAAACCAAACAAACAAACAAACAAACAAAAAGATGGAAGTATATTTCCGGCAGAGGAAACAGCACCTGCAAAGCTACTTAGATACTGTCTTGCTTGAGGTTAGGCATGCATAACTTGGTAGTGAAGACAACCAAGATAAGTTTTGCTTGTTAACTGTGGTGTTGCAATCCAGCCCAACACTTGGTGTTTATTATTTTCTAAGTTTCCTCCTTCTTTTTTTAAAATTATTTTTTTCTAACTGACAAATAAAAATGGTATATATTTGTGGTGTACAACATGTTGCTTTGAAATGTGTGTACATTGTGGGATGGCTAAATTACATATGTGTTATCTCACATACCTATCAAATTCTTGTGGTGAAAACATTTCAGATCTACTCTCTTAGCATTTTTTAATGATATGATACATTTTTATTAACTATAGTGGCATTCTATTAAAACAATAATTTTATTATTTCATGATTTTATGGGTTAACTGAGCTTAACTAGGCAGTTCATGTATGGTATTGGCTAAAGCAGCAGCTAGTGGTAGGGGCTAGATTGGATTAAATTTGCTAGGACAGAAAATTAAAACATAATTGACTCCGGAGGTAAATTTTTAAATATAGGTTTTCTCATTCATTCTTTATTTTGTGAGCTCAAAAACAATATACTCTCTTTTTCATATATAAAATTCATATAAAATACACTTCATATATAAAATGTATAAAATAAAATTTCTGGTTCCATCTACCCAATGTTCAGACTGTTTTGCTTGATTAAGCAGTACAGGAAAGGTAGGCATGGTGACTCATGCCTGTAATCCCAGCACTTTGGGAGGCTGAGGCAGGTGGATCACTTGAGGTCAGGAGTTTGAGACCAGCCTGGCCAACATGGTGAAACCCCATCTCTACTAAAAATATAAAAATTAGCTGGGCATTGTGATGCACACCTGTAGTCCCAGGTACCTGGGAAGCTGAGGCAGGAGAATCACTTGAGCCCAAGAGGGGTAGGTTACAGTGAGCTCAGATGGTGCCACTGCACTCCAGCCTGAGAGACAGACTCTCTCAAAAACAAAACAAAACAACAACAACAACAACAATAACAACAAAACAAAGCATAGAGGGCTACTGTGCTTTAATGTGCTTTTTAAAAAGAAGTGGAATAAAACTAGGAAAAGAAATAATTTTCATTAAGAGAACTATTATACATAATCGTTAAATATAGGTTTACGTAACTGGGATAAAAATTATTTGAAAAAAATATCAGTTGGCTGAAACCACTAAAATATTCAGGCTCAACCCATGTAGAATTATACCTCGAGAATATTAGGAAAATGGGTTGATAGAAGGAACCAGGAGTTCTGAGCACTGCAACTGAACTTTGATGTTGAGTGTCTCAAAGTTCCACGACCTAGGAGTGTGCTTGTTTTCACCTGCCAGATGAAATGAGTTGCTCTTTCTCCTGTCATCTGAGTAGAAGATTGCTTTCATTATAGTCTGAGTTGAGTGAAGATCAGAAGAGCCCAGGGATAGGTCAGAGACACCACAAGTCAATAAGTCTAGAAATGCGAGGCAGCATGTGGAGATGGCCCTGCATGGCTGCTCTGGTCTAAATGTCTGAGTCCCCCACCAAATCCAAAAGTGGAAATCCTAACCTCCAAGGTGATGGTATTAGAAGGTGGGGCCTTTGGGAGGTGATGAGGTCATCAGGGTGGAGTCCCATGAAAGGGATGAGTGCCTTAAAAAGTAACATGAAATGGTTTGCTTTCTGCTTTCTACTCTCTGCCACATGAGAACGCAGTAAGAAGAGCACGATGTGCAAACAAAATGGGTCTTCACCAGGCACTGCATCTGGTGGGGCCTTGATCTTGGACTTTCCAGCTCCAGAACTGCGAGAAATAAATGTCTAGCATTTGAGCCACCCACTCCATGGCAGTTTGTTACAGCAGCGTGTACTGACTACAGCAATGGCACACATAAATTTCTCTGAAGATGATTTTCAATGGAAAAGGAAAAACAGGCTTTGCCTGTTCTCCTTCATTAACTTCTCTTTATGAGGGCCCAGGCTTTCTTTGTATTTAGTGAAGGCAGGTAGGCCTGTCCAAGTCAGCACTGTAGAACCGTCCCATGTCAGGAGCCAGTGAAACTCATTCATGTGTGGAGCACATCAGCAGATTCCCATGGCCAAGAATATCAGTATGAGGAACATCATGGGCAAAGCTAAAAAGGCTTTACCAAGCCAGCGGCTATCCCTCCCAAGAATGGCCAAATAAGCAACATGCCTACCTTTGTGTTATGTGCTATGGTTCTATTATATATTGATGCTTTGGAAACCATGGAATAAGATTCACCAGTAGGAAAACAAAAGCATCACCAAAAGTCCTTTTGTAATGTGGTGACGGGTAGGGTGATGGATACTAAAGCCCCTACAAGAATCCTGTATCTCAGGAAAGGAGGTTTTGATGGCTGACGTGATACCTTGGTTCTTCTTAGTTTGAAAGAATTTAAACAAGAGACACACAACCAAGGAGGTGTAGCATAGAGTAATTTATTGTAAAAGAAAAATTATATGTTGAAAGTTAGGCGTAGAATGGACAGTACACCCTGAGAGAGAGGATTCAGGGTGGGCTGCTCGAAGGATGAGACAGCAAAGACTGGCACTAGGGTGACTCCCTGTAAGGGAGTCTTCCATGATTATTCATCAGGAGTTGGGAGAGGTGTTACAAATAAGCATGTTCTGGGTAGTCCTCTGGGTCCACATGTGCAGTAGCTGTGCATGCTTGTTCATACATTGCATGTCTCATTAGCATCTTATATCTCCACCCAGGGGTATGCTTTTTACTATTAAAATGAGCAAAGGATCAGTTTGAGGACAGGTAAAGTCAAAATGCACATGCTCTCTAGAAGGGAAAGTCCCTATGAAGATGGCTTAGCTTGAATGAACTCAATGACAATGAGAATGCTGAAGTTTATTGTGTTGATTGTATGGTCACCACGGTTGCTGTGTCCCGAGAACATGGACACTTCCTTGACTACCTATCCTGTCTCAGAAGCCTAGTACTTAACAATGGATGATCACATAAGCCTCGCTGCTGTCGGCAGCACCATTCTGAGCTAGCCTGACTGTCAGTTAACATTTGGGGGGGGAAGTCACGTGCAGCGTGCAGGGCGCCTTCTATTTGGCCGTCCTGGTGGTCTGCATCTCTCCACGCAGCTCTTCACAAACACAAGCTTTCATTCTGCCCTTTGGTTCTCCAAGGAACACTTTGACAGTTATTTAATTTAATCTTTCTTGTTGGTCTGCATTTGACTGTGCCAGCTTATCAATAGAGCTCCTTTAAGACAGTCAATACTTCCTGTTTGTTCAAAAAAAAAGTCTTCTTTACACAATTCAGTGTAGAGAAATAAATTGATGCATTTGACACTAAGAAGGCACGTTTATCTGACTTTTATGTATCTGCTACATCAATAGAAACAGTGCTATTTTATTTGATGAATTACAATAGTAGGGTGGCGATTCTTTGAAAACTAAGAAGTGAATTGTTGCTTTTGTTTGAGATAATAAGGATCAATACAGTGGATGGATCTCACCGTCATATCCACGCAGCACAGTTGCTTCTTCCTGCAGCTCTTTGGATGTATTGGTCTATGTGACTCGCTCACAGCCTTATTTGACTTAGAAATCTTTGTGAGTAGCTAAGGAGTGTGGCCATGTGCTAGGAACAGTGGCTCACACCTGTAATCCCAGCACTCTGGGAGGATAAGTCGGGAAGATCGAGTCCAGGAAATTCTAGACAAACCGGGGAAACATAGTGAGACCTCCTCTCTATGAAAAATAAACAAAAATTAGCTAGGTGTGGTGGCACACACTTATAGTCCCAGATACTCAGGGGGCTGGTATGGGAGAATTGCTTGAGCCCCGGAGGTTGAGGCTGCGGTGAGCTATGACTGCACCACTGTACTCCAGCCTGGGAGACAGCAACACCCTGTTTCAAGAAAAAATAAAATATAAAAAAAAAAAAAGTAAAGAAAAGCCAATGTCATCATAAAAATGAATTTCTTTTTTGGAGGAGAATGGGAAATGGTGGGGGTCAAAGGGACAGAATCACGAAACTACACCAGATGTCATTCTGGGTTCTTTCTGTTCTGTTCTCTTGGAATAATCTTGGTGGAAGCCAAACTGCTCATCAATCCTGTGGTGATCGGGGAGCTCAAAGGATCCCATTCATGCAAACACAGCCTTAAGTTGGCCTAAGAATTAAAGGTCGGTTTTGTAAAGGACGTTTCCAGGTTACAGCACACTTGCACAATTACATCTACATAGTAGGCAGCCACTAATTGTGATGATAATCATATGGATGTAAGAAGGAGAAGAAAGTGGATGCTGAGGGGAGGAGGAGGAGGTGATGGTGAAGATGTAGGACTTGCTCAGGAGAAGAGAGAGAGCAGTGTAATTGTGGACATCTACGGACTGTTTCTTACCCATGATTAGGTTAAAGGTGAACAATAATCATTGCAGCGGGCATTGCTCGCCATCCCCTAAGAGTGTCAAGCTATTTTTATACCCTATAAGAGAATCCTGCTTGATCACAGGTTTGCCCAGTTAGTTTCAAGAATGAACTGATGCTCAGAAACACAAATACTTAAAATTCAGACAACTTATCACAGTTCACTAAATTGCAGGTCATTGGATCTCCTCAAGCGAAAATGACTGCTTTACACCAACCTCATTCAGGCTTTGGCCTGCTTTCTGCGCCTATGGATGAGACAATATTTTGTTATCAGGCAAAGCTATGAAACCACATCCCTGCCAGACGGGGAGGTCAGGATGTCAGCATCACTCAGAGTACTGGTTATCAAAGGCCATGTCAATCTGCACTTTTCTTTCTCTCTCTTTCTCCAAGCCCTTAGAAGAAAAAAGGAATCCTTTATCCTGGAGGGAGATGGCACTACACTAAGATGACAGATTTGGTTTTGCTTTACCTTTGAGACTCTAAAGAAGAAACCACTTAATTAAATTTGGTTCCAGGGATCTTTCAATAATTTTAAGATGGAAGCTAATGGATGGAGCTGTTGTTCTCTCCAGCAAGTTATGTCTTCCTGCATGAAGCTATATCTTCATGCATATTTACAGAATCATATTTCATATATGGAGATGTATATGCATATATGTTGATGGATGAATATAAATCTGTATATTTATTTATGGAGGCATATCTCAATGTGCAGCGATATAACTATAATGTATCTCTATTTACGGAGACGTATTTTCATGTATGGAGATATATTTCCTTGTGTCTTGATAAACTTAAATATGCTTTCATGTGTAGCTATATATCCTCACATAGGTAAATGTGTCTCCATATATCTTTACGTATGGAGAGTCTACATTGCAGCAAATACAATCCCAACCAATTAGTCACTGTCTAATGAATAATCACTTCACTTAGATGACAACTTTAATCATTTTAATAAATGCACAGATACAACAAACCCTTTACTTAGTAACTCATTGTGTCTAACACTAAATTTTATATTTTCAAATAAAGCTCTTTTTCATTTTCATCAGTAGAATTAACATGTAAATTCTTTTTTTTTTTTTTTTTTTTTGAGATGGAGTCTCACTGTCACCCAGGCTGGAGTGTAGTGGCACAATCTCAGCTCACTGAAACCTCCACCTCCCGAGTTGAAGCGATTCTCCTGCCTCAGCCTCCCAAGTAGCTGGGATTACAGGCACCCACCACCATGCCTGGCTAATTTTTTGTATCTTTAGTAGAGACAGGGTTTTGCCATGTTGGCCAGGCTGGTCTTGAACTCCTGACCTCGGGTGATCCAGGCTGGTCTTGAACTCCTGACCTCGGGTGATCTGCCCACCTTGGCCTCCCAAAGTGCTGGGATTACAGGCGTCAGCCATTGTGCCTGACCCCTTTTTCTAATTTATTTAATATTAAACATTCATATTGGTTTCTAATTATATGCAGAGTTCAAGATTGAGAGTTAATTTAATTAGATTTGTTTTACTTTTGCTGAATGTGTCTAACATCATAACACATTTTATCTCATCAATTTATTTTTATAAAATGTAATTAACTTAGAAGTAAATGTAGGGGCTTTACAAAAGATTTCTCGTTTGTTTCTACATGTTTTGTAACAAAATTAGAAAACACAGATATGCAAAACCAAAAGTGAAAATGTAAATGGCCACAGTTTCTTCTTTGAGAGTGAACCACTTCTTAAGATTTTACACATTTTTCTGTGAATCCAAACTATTGCCTGGGTAGTTACATATCTATAAACATGTACAATTCAAAAACTGGATCATAGTTACATGTACTAATGGATAAACTTCCTTTTTACTACTTAGTATGATATTAGAAACATATACTCATGACAATAATAATGCATCGAGATCACTGTAATGACTACAGAGTAGTTTGTATATCTAGTCTTTAAATTCAAAAGTTCTGGTCCTCAAATTTGAGGCAATAAAGGATTTTTTTTTTCTAAAATGTTATGTCAGATATTTTTCCTTTAATCTACCTAGTTGTCTGAAATGTTTCAATAGAAGATCCTAGAATTAGAATTTCTTGTACATTAGTTATGCTCTTTAATGATGAAGTGGCATCATTTGTCTGGGGTAATACCCGAGGTTTGTTGCCTCACACCAAGGAAATTGAGGATGTGGGCACACAAGGAGTGAGTTTAAGAGTGGGAGTTTAATAGAAAAGTTCTTTCGTGCAGAGGGAATGGGTTCCGGATGGAACTCCCCTCATGCAGCCAGACGTTGGTTTTATAGATAACCTTGAGGAGGCGGTATCTGATTTACATAGGGCACAGAGGATTGGTTGGACCAGGTGTGCCATTTACATAATGTGAGAAGAAGATGGCCATCCCACCCTAATCTGTTGTTATGCAAATTGGGTCTCTCGAAGCCATGTTGCCTGCTTCTTTTACAGCACATGTGGCACACAAAGAAAAGGGAAGAGGGAATGTCTATGTTGAGTATACCTGGCTTCCAGGTATCCCTTTTCTATTGGCATAGCTGCTGGCATTCATCTATGCAAGCTTCCAGCTTGCTTGTCTATGCTTGCAGCTTGATTTTTCAGGCTGCTTTTTTTTTTTGGAAAAGCAATGACTTGGGGCTGCTTTTTATTAAAAAGAAAATCTTACCAAGGGCTCTGTTACCCTCACTATCTGCCTCATAATTTCTTTTTAGCTCCTATATCAATAATAACTTGAATTTACTTTTTGAGATGCAAAAGCACAATGAAGAAAATAAAAAATGATTTTTAATATCTCCATCCAGATAACATTGATACTTAAAAAAAAAGACATATGTTTACAAAATTCATAAAGCATTAGAAAATACAAAATGACAAATTATAACTGTCTTGTTTTCTGTTTCACAAACTACACAGATTGAAGAGTTGGCCATATTGTAGCAGGACGAGCCACAGACAAGAACTCCTCAGACACCGAATTGTAGAAGGAAAGGGCTTTATTCAGCTGGGAGCATCAGCAGACTCACGTCTCCAAAAACCAAGCTCCCTGAGTGAGCAATTCCTGTCCCTTTTAAGGGCTTACAACTCTAAGGGTGTCCGTGTGACAGGGTCATGATCTATTGAGCAAGCAGGGGGTACGTGACTGAGGGCTGCATGCACCTGCACTGGTAGTTAGAACGGAACAGAACAGGACAGGGATTTTCACAGTGCTTTTCCATACAATGTCTGTAATCTATAGATAACATAACCAATTAGGTCAGGGGTCGATCTTTAACTACTAGGCCCAGGGTGTGGCGCCAGGCTGTCTGCCTGTGGGTTTCATTTCTGCCTTTTAGTTTTTACTTGTTTTTTTCTTTGGAGGCAGAAATTGGGCATAAGACAATATGAAGGGTGGTCTCCTCCCTTAATATGAGCCTATGAAAATTCAACTCATTACTCAGATGACTGTGTATATTGAAAGCACCACTCTAGGGGTGAGAGCTATCCCTAGATTAAGTCAGTTTCCTGGGAGTGAC
Organism: Pongo pygmaeus; assembly: GCF_028885625.2. Lineage (NCBI taxonomy): Eukaryota > Metazoa > Chordata > Mammalia > Primates > Hominidae > Pongo > Pongo pygmaeus. Next base: position 8,616,650 of record NC_072396.2, on the reverse strand, counting down.
TTCCTGGTCTATTGTTCTTGAAGGGTCTTGGCTCCACTTTCCAAGCTATCATCTCTTTCCACCATTCTTTTTAGCTGCTCAATAAGAAGAAAACATGCCCTTCAAACAGATTTCTCAGTCTGCTTCTTGTCCACACTTAATTGGAAACTGAAGATAATCACATTTCCAGTTTGAACTAACGCTTTTGTTATACAACTGTCTCAAAATTTCCAAGGGTCTTCTATGAGTTTAATTCTATGTTAGTCCTGGAATCAAATTGTTAATAGCACTTCTCTTTGAGACATGCCTTCATCTGTAGACTTGGTCACTGCTTCTTTGGGCATGCAAGGTGTGCTAGAATAATGCTTTAGCATTCAGCAGAGAGGTTCTACCAGGCTCTATCTTAACTATTTCAAAAGTCTTAATATAGGGCATTACTGCAACCCCCTTGCTTTGATCTTTACCCATATACTTCTGGTAATGAACTAGATCTGGTCTTTTCCCCAAGATTTTAACTTATTTTGCAAATCATCTTTAAAGAGCCTGGGGTTAAGACACATGCTCATTTTCCAAACCTCCCATTCTCAGAATTTCTATGTTTTTTCTAAGTTCAGTCTGCAAATTGACTGACCCTTCCTGCATTCATTCCTTTTATTGCAGTGCCTTCTCTCTCTCTCTGTTTTTTTTTTTTTTGTTCTTGTTTTGAGACAGAATCTCACTCTGTAGCCCAGGCTGGAGTGCAGTAGTGCGATGCTGGCTTGCTGCAACCTCTGCCTCCCACGTTCCAGGGATTCTTCTGCCTCAGCCTCCTGAATAGCTAGGACTACAGGCACCTGCCACCACGCCTGGCTAATTTTTGTAGTTTTACTAGACATGAGGTTTCACCATGTTGGCCAGGCTGGTCTCAGACTCCTGACCTCAAGTGATCCTTCCACCTCGGCCTCCCAAAGTGCTGGGATTATAGGCGTGAACCCTATGCCCGGCCTTATTGCAGCGCCTTCTCATGTACATGTGTCATGGGTGGGACAACGCCTGAAGTATTTTACATGAATATCTCTTTGTCCTAGTGCAGCAATTTGTTAGGTACCTTTTCTATTTTCCAAAGTTATCACAGGCCACAGTTATACCAAGTATGTTGTGACTACATAACATGGGTCACAAATTTTCTTTCAGCCTCACAGAAGTTTCCTTAATACGCCTACATTTTCACAGACTCCAGGTTTACTGTTCTATCTATGGTCCAGTAAAAGTAAAACCTCCAGAGAGCCTTGTCTGGAGGTTTCACTTTCACTGATATGGCATATACAAATTTTTCTAGACATCTTTCCCCTTGGATTTGCTATGGATGTGGCTGAAATACTAAATTTTCTCGAGCTTTTGGAATTTAGAAAGGCTGGTTTGTGCTCTCCAGAGCATGTCATTTTGGAGGGTAGCAGAATTCTGCTCTTCCCCCTTTTCCATAGATGTTTTCTACCCCACAGCAATGCTTCTCTCGGGCATCTGGTTGTTCTCAGAATTCAGATGAAAACCTTAGCAGCTTTACTTGCATCACAGAGCCAGCTTGGTTTTTTCTGGGAGACTCAATTGCTTCACCTAAGCCATTTCCACACACTTTAGCAGAAAACGAAAAGGCACGTAATAATTGCTATCTGGTCCCAGCTTTAAGTTTCCAAGGATGGGGAAGTGGGCCCTAGTGAAAGATCTTGAAGGATTTGATTTCTCTTTAGTCTTTCTTTTCTCTAAATTCATGATATTTAGAAAAGGAAGGAAAGTGAAAGAAATGTAGTTACATTCCTCTCCCATTTTCTCCTCTTCCTGTGTACTCTTCTGGCCTTTTTTCATGGCTTCCATATCACCTGGATCTTCAGAAAGGGGCTTGTCTTCTTGGAAAATTTTCCTCACTCCATCCTGGGCCAAATCCATTGTCTATCCTAAGGCCACTCTTAAACGTTGCAGGTAACTGCTGATCATTGAGAATATTTATATTTACTAATATCTCCCATAGAGATTCCAAAAAGAAAGGAATAACAAGCTAGAAGGAACTGCATCAAGCTAAGCTCTGCAGACACTTGGAAATGTCAGGATAAATAACATGCTGATCATAAGTCTCTTTCTTTGAATGCTGCTGGTGTTCAGGAGTCAGATGGTTAGTGTTTGGTTTGTGTGTCTTATAATTTCAGTCTTACATGTTCTATTGCCTTTTCCAATTACAATGTATCTGTTGAAGAACCTGACTTGTTTAAATTGTAGTGTTTCCCACAGTCTGCATATTACTTATTGCACATTTATATTGTGGTTAAATAGGTTGCTCTGTTTTCTGCATTTCCTGATAATCAGCAGCTGAATTCATTGGCCTGATCAAAATCAGATATGATTCATTTGGCACGACCATAGCTGGAGTTGAAATGTCTCATCAAAAGACACATATTTTCTGGCTTTCACTCTCACTCTTGTTTATGTCATCAGTCTCTGGTGCTCAATGACTGTATTTTTTAATTTATTGAGGGCTGCAAAATGGTAATGTTCTAATTTGATCATTTTGTTTATTCATTTATTTAACTTTAATAACTTTATAACTCTCATCTAGTATTCTGTGGCTTATACAGAAAAACGAAGTGTAAGTTCTCAAGGTAATAAATTGATTATCTTTCATCTTCACAACGGAAACAATTCGTGTTACTTCAAAATATCTTTGTAATTCATAGATCTTAACATATTTGATGGTTTAAATCCATTTCAAATCTTATCCATACTGAAGTTCAAGCTGGCACAGCTTTGACCAGTGTAAATTCCTTCAAGCTGGCTCCATGACTCTAGAAGCCTTTGATATTTTTCTTGTTTCAATTTGTCCATTGTATTAGTCTCATCTTGTACATCTCTGCTCCTGACCAAGAATCAGTCATTTTTCTGAGAAACCTTATTTTTTTAAAGTAGAAAATGTGTATCAAGATCAAAATCTGGGAGCTAGGAATGTCATTTCTACTGCATTGGTCATTATTTCAAGAGCTTTTGGTGTAGTTGAAAACAACATATAAAACGTTGAGAGTTCATACTAATGTTTCCAACGCAAATTTAGGAGTGCAAGGTTTTTACTTAACCTCTTGAATCACATCCTTGCTCCACACTGAAAATCTACATTAAAAGTCAAGGATACAGGGGATGAGAGAATTTAAATGTCTCATAATTACTCACATACTTTACCCTATATTACAAACAAAACAATATCAGTAAGACAGTATTAAGACCAATTACCATAGCAAAAAAAAAAAGTTAATTTTTTGGCATAAGCTATTGCCATTCTCTCACACGTTAATCATTACACTACATCTATAGTGTAAGATTATATGACAATTACATCTATTCTCTCCCTTTTAAACCCATATTTTGTCTTAGTTCTACCAGTGACTTGGTACTTAATGTATTAATAGCATTATTCTTAAGCTGACATATTTTGTAATTTGTGTTCTTTAAAGGTTGTTTGTTAGTACATTGGTTAGGAAAGACTTATGGGAACAATGTTGCTTCAGTTCTTGAATGTTGCTAATAGTTTGTGCTATTATAAATGAAATTTTTAATTCTGTTATAAATTCAATGTGGTTTGACTATTGGAGAAATACATGTGTATGCTGATTTTGTAACTGGCTACTTTAGTAAACATTTCTATATTTTCTACTAGTTTATTGTTATTACTAATTCTTTTGGCTTTACCATCTTACAAAATGTTAATTTTGCCTTTCAAAGTTTGAGTCACTTCAAAATTTTAATAATTGTATTAAATAGCACTTCCACATTGATGTTTGTAAGAAAAAATGATAGCAGGCACCCCTTTCTTCTTATTGATGGCATCAGAACTTCTCTTGATGGCATCATTCTCAAGATATATTTGGCCATTTGGCTGAAATTATTTTAATTACTTTTGTTTCTTTGTTACTTAGAAGTTTTATCAGAAATAACGGCTGAATTTTATAAAATTCTTTTTTGGCACTTACTGATATAATAAAGTTGTTTCTTTTTCATTTAACCTAATCATTTCACAAATTACATTAATATATTTCCTAGTATTGAATCATTCTGATATTCCTGAAATAGATACCATTTCATCATGGGGTATTAGTTTTTAATATATTTTTGGTTTAAATGTTCACTTAAATAAAGACCTTGCATCAATATTTATATAGTTGAGATGACACCTATGTATGTATATAACTTTTTTACTTCCTGATCTCTCTCAGATTTTAATATCAAAGTTAATCTACCTTTATAATATGTAATACAAGTATCCCTTCTTTTTATATTACCTTCATCAGTTTAATACCACTGGGATTAATAGTTCCTTTAAAGTTAAACAGCATAGAAATTTCACTTTCCTTATATGATGGAAAAAAATCACCTAAGAAATAACCTTCATCTTTCACTTTGTGGATAGTCAGGGAGTGGGGAGAGTCTTTTGCAAGTTTTTGTTTGTTTGTTTGTTTGTTTTTGAGACAGAGTTTCGCTCTTGTTGCCTAGGCTGGAGTTCAATGGCGCAATCTTGGCTCACTGCAACCTCTGCCTCCTGGGTTTAAGCAATTCTCCTGACTCAGCCTCCAGAGTAGCTGGGATTACAGGCGCCCGCCACCACGCTCAGCTAATTTTTTGTGTTTTTAGTAGAGACGGGGTTTCACCATGTTGGCCAAGCTGGTCTCGAACTCCTGACTTCAGGTGATCCGCCTGCCTCAGCCTCCCAAAGTGCTGGGATTACAGGCGTGAGCCACTGTGCCCAGTTGGCAATTTTTTTTTAAATTGAGATGACTATCAGTCTATTTATAGTTTCTTAAAATTTTACCAAGAAAAAGATGCACCTCATACTCTTATCAACGTTCTGTTGTTTTTCCTATCTACAGCAATTTTATATTTCCACTTATGCTTATCAAATATAAATTTATTGTCTCTGTCTCCCTCCCTCCCTTCTCCCATGTTCTCCCATTCCCCCTGTCATTTCCCCTTGCTTAGACTAGTGTGCACAGAACTTTCTGTAAGTTCTGTGGTAAGCACCCTGGCTAAGGAAATAAGAGCCTCAGAGTAAGCACTAAGTTTGTTTTCAGTTCTAAAACAGCCAAAATAAATCTTGTCCTCATTCGAAACTGCCTGCTATGCTTGGTTTATTGTAAATTTATTGGAACCAACGTGAAGCAATCACTAAATCTAATGCGGCAACTTCATCATGGAATAAGCCATGGAGAAGTAACTTCTCACACCTAATGGCAAGAACCAAGAAAACAAACAAGCAAACACGGAGCTCTTTGCGGAACGAAGCCTCCTGCAATGCTTTTTGGCTTATTTAGATGATGATTTGAGACCTGACTGCTCTCAGAATTTCCATGAATATGGGTCTGAAGTTAGTGCCTAGCTACAGCCCAAGAGAAAACATCACATCTGCACCCATCGTCAGGCACACCCATGCCAAACAGAACCCCAGGATCAGGAGGGTGCCCAGCACTGGGTTTAAGAGTGAGAGGTTAGGATTCAGGTCCATTCACTCCTCCTCTTTTCTCTGCACCTATTTACATTTACAGTCATGAGATAGTGAGATTAAATTGTGCCATCTTGTGTGTTGCGAGTTGTTGTTTCGTTTTGTAGAGTTTGGTGTATGTCTGTGTTTTTCCTTCTGATTTTTGTTTCCTTAGCAATAAGGAGAATATTCAGTAAGTTTTTTTAACAGTGTAAATTCAGGACAGTTCTTTGACTCTCAGGGCATGCTATTTTCTGACTTGTAAATTGGTCTAATCATATCTACCCAATAGAGTTGATGGGAGGCTACATCTTTATAATATCTGATTTTCATACAGTCTTTCACCCAGAGATATAGAGTGTGAATAGGTGAAATCTCATTAACTTGTTCTTCTCCTTGTCAAGTTAGTGATATTTTCTATCTCATCATGGGGATGTCCTTCCCAAATAAGATGAGCCCTGCTTTTGTGATAGAATTAAGGTAAAGAAAAAGTGGACAAGGTCAGTCTTGGTCTTTAGTGATGAGCTTTCCTTGCGCCAGCAGAGCTTCCTCTTCTGCCACTGTCCCCAGAAAAGACAATTGTTGATGATCCTACTGTTGCTAAAAAGTGTCTCATCACAGATGTGATGCAAAAATAAATGCCTTATAAAAGATTACATTATGCCTGTTACATTTCCATGCTTCCCCCATGAATAACTTGTTTTACTCTGCATCTCATTACCACAATTTGATAACCCATATGGGTTGCATTAGACGTCAAGGCCGCAGATGAGTTTCAATGCACATGGCAATATATTTTCAATTTGCTGTTTATTACCTTTGTAAGAATCTATTACAGTTAAAATTGTTTCTGTAAAAACAGGAATGTAATCTAAAATTTAGTTCAATTTAATCTAAACTTTTTCTAAGAGCTAGAAATAAATAATTGAAAACACAGAAGAGGGAAAAGCAAATCAATGAATAAAAAACTTCTATCCATTTTATTACATATATGGATATATGTAATACTACTTCTACCCATTTTATTACATATATAAAAAACATATATATTTTACCTTGGGATATATATATATATTTCCTACTTTGTGAGATATATATATCTCTCTCACACGTTTATTGAAATATCTGTATCTATCTACATTTATATTACATATTTAATCATCACCCTTCTCTTGTTAGCTTTATTCACTAATTGATTGCTGAGACCTTACAATGTGACAAGCAAAAAAGCACTTTACAAGTTCCTGGGACCCAAACACCTAACCTCAAGTTACTCACAGTAGAGGAGCAAAACAAAAACAAAAACAAAAACAATATGTATACCCAAAAAACCCCTTCAAAATATACCAACTATATTATGATTAGTCAGCGTAGAATAGACTGACATGGCTACCAACACGCTTACACATTTCAATGACTTTACCTAAGAAAGATTAATTTCTCACCTATACCATAGTCAGGGTGTCCTCCTGTATCCACCAGCTGTGGGGTGTAGAACAGGTTGACCTCCCACGTCATCCAGCAGGGGATAAGAGACCTAATGCATTCTGTGGGACAAGGTTATGGGGCAGGCCTGGAAGCAGCTATATCCTTCTTTCTATTCCATGGATCAGAATGTAGTCGTGTGCTCTGATGTAAGAGCAAAAGGAGGATGGGGAATCTGTGCCCTGGAGTCAGAACTGGTGTGGTGGACACTGTGCACAGCCTTTTCCAAACTACACTTAGGCGCTCCATGCCAAGGTGGAAGTGAGCACAGGGGTCCTATATTGGAGGATGGGAAGGCAAGACTGCTGAGTGGAATACTGACATTGTTATGTACTTAAAAATCTAACATACAAGGAAAGGTTAATTCTCATGATACACGATATGCATTGCGCACGCACACACACACACACACACACACACACACACACACACTCTCTAACATATACACTCTCCTGAATCACTGAAAAAAATAAAACGCTTCCCACTCTGGGCCAGCATTTTGTGTTCCATCATCCCCACCTCATGGCCACACTGAATAGGTGCAGGGGGCGGTAAGTGACCCGAGTGGAGTAGATCACACTGCTTCTCCAGATAATATCAGACTGACCTGGAGGAACACCAAGCCTGAAAGGTGCCCTGGCTGCATGAATGCCTCTCCTGGCACTCTCTGGCTGCACCACTCCTCCTCTTCTGCAGAATGTATTCCATCCTCCTCTGCAATTCAGTAGATAAGGATGCAGAATGAAGCTTCTGGAGAAGCCCAGTGGTGTTCCAGAGCCAACTCATGCCCTCTTCTGCCTAAAGTTTTCCATTTGAGAACCACTCCCTGGCTCGCTACAGCAAGTGAGTATGAAACGCAAACGGTTCATCATGAACTGTGTGCCATCTGACTCCCCTATGTTAATTGTGCCTTTAATTCTGTATCGTGAGGCCTTGACATCTGGGGCCTTACTGATTTTTGTGGGACTGCCCCTCCCAAGACGAGCCAATTCCTGGATATATCATATGGCTCCCCAGGGAGCATGTCTTTCATAGGCAAACTCACCAGTTGGGCTCCTACACTCTGCGCCATTATTCCCCGACTGTCCCCCACCCCCTGCTCTCCACTAATCACCGCAGAGCCAGGAATCAGAAAACTGTGGGGAGTCTATACTCCCCAGGGCTCGCTGAAATTATTCAAACTAGTCCATTGTAAACCTGCCTAGCCTGCTTTCCCTGTCTTGTCCATTCTTTCCCAGGAAAACCATAGTAAAGGCTCTTATCCACATTTTCCCATCGCTCCCTCTGCCTCCTGACTGGCCCCAGTGCTTCCTTGTGTGGCTCTGCATGGCCGGGCTTGCTCTGTCCTCTGGGACTTGTGAGTAACAAGCTATCTTTTCATGGAAACAATCTCCTGAGACTTGTTAGCCTCACCATACCTGAATAATGATCAAACCTGTATTTTAAAACACCCCATCCCACAAATCTTGACATTGGACATGCATAGCAGGGGTTCCCTATGAAATGGGAATGGTGAAACAGGAAGGTGAAGAGAAACTTCCAAGTGAGCAGGACTTGAAGCAATACATTCAGTTGTCTCTTTTTCTTCGAAGGAAAGATGGCCTGAGGCATGGACCAGAAGTGGCCCATGGGAAGTGCCTGCTGGTTTGACTGGCTGCTCACTGTCTTCAAAAGAACAAGATTGGAAGATTGTGATAAGGATGTCTGGGGAAGAAGACGACTTCACTCCCAATGAGCCAACTGTGAGACTTAGGCACCTGCCTTCAGCCCATACCTATGGCCTCAGGAAAGGCAAGAGTATATAAATATTTACTTTTAAATTTTTTATTTTTAAATTATTTATTTATTTTTCTTCTTTGAGACAGAGCCTCGCTCTTTCACCCAGGCTGGAGTGCAATGCTGTGATCATAGCTCACTGCAGCCTTGACCTCCTGGGCTCAAGTGATCCTCCCACCTCAGCCGGCCGAGTAGCTGGGACTACAGGCATACACAACCATGCTCAGATAATTTTTAAAATTTTCTGCAGAAATGGGGTCTCACTATGTTTCCCAGGCTGGTCTCAAACACCTGGGCTCAGGTGTTTGGTACGCTCCCACCTCAGCGTACCAAAGTGTTGAGATTACAGGTGTCAGCCACCATACCTGGCCAATATTTACTTTTAAAAGTAATGATACATTTTGTGAGTCAATTGTAAGTGCCTGAATATAATTTTTTTAAAAAATTTCAGGTAGATTAGAATTGTGTGTTTTACACTTATATGACAGTTTATACAGATAATTCAAATCATACTTCATCAAAGTGCTTTGGAATATATTTCTTTAAATTTAAATCACAACCCTATAACATATATTTTATTTCTAGAATACTCGTTACATATTTCTTTTCATTTTGTCCAGGGATATTTAATAATTTTTGTTATTAATACAAAAGCAAAGAAGTCCATTAACATTTGATGAAATTGAATTTTTAAAAAAAAACTATGTTAAATATGACAATATTTGAATCTAAAACTACTGCCACAATCTCTTGGAATTGGCCAATTTCAGGAGAAAAATAGAGGTTTGATAAAAGAAGATATTCAGAGGCAAAATGTACAGTAGTCCCTCAGTATAAGTAGGGGGTTGGTTTCAGGTCCCCTGCCTATACCCAAATCCATGTGGATTCATCCCTCCATGTACCAGGTTTCACATCTGCAAATACTGCATTTTCATCCTGAATTTGGTTGAAAAAACATCCGTGTGTAACTGGATATGCATAGATCAAACCCATGCTGTTCAAGGGCCAATTGTATAATATTTAAAAATTTAAAAACCATAGCGACACTAAAAATCAGTGGTCTCCAGAGATTGGGGAAAGATGAGGAGGGATGAATAGACGGATCTCAGAGGATTTCTAGGGCAGTGAAACTATTCTGTAAGACATTGTAATAATTGATTCAAGATATTATGTACTTAAAAATACTCTTAGAAAATGACAACAAAAAAGTGAATCTTCATATAAACTGTAAACTTTAGTTAATAATAATGCATCAAAATTGGTTCATCAATTGTGACAAATGGACAATACTTCCGCAAGATGTTAATATAGTGGAAACTGGTCTTGGGAAGGGGTAGTGGGGATGGAGAGTATATGGGAACTCTGTACTTCCTGTTCAATTTTTCTGTAAACTGAAAACCTCTCTAAGAAATAAAGTCTACTAATTTAAAATATTCAACCTGTAGAATTCAGAAAATGAAATGTTCATGATGTTAGAAAAATGTAATTTATGCCTTATTCAACAGATTGCTGAGCTATTCTACATTAGTGACAGAGTATTTCATGGTGTGTAAAATATAACTTTGAGTTGAACAATCAGAAGGTTCAAAAGCATATAGTTTTTTTAAAATGTGAAGACAAAGTGGGTGTTATACATGGTCTGCATAAACACCTCCCAGAAGTGCTTTTAAGATATTTGGAAGGGCACCTTGTCCTCAATTTTGCTGTCTGGGTTCCCCCTTAAGCTTCAAATCCCTTGTGTAAAGAAGGCATCATCCTCATAATCTACTCTTGATTTGCAAAGAGCACGTGACTTGCGAATAACTTAGACTTAATAAATTTATTGGCATGCGTTTGGTCTGTGGTAAGGGGGAAAACCTGGCCAGTATGACCCCAGTTTGAGGGCAGTACAAAGCCCTAGCCACACAATCCCTGATGTTATTTTCATGTCCAATCTGTGCATTTTACAGGGGAGTGTTGAGAATAGTCTGTATGAAGGTGCATGGAGTTTTCCCCATTTCAGAGCTGGCAGAGCTGTCTGCAAGGCTCCTGAGTCAGCCCCGAGCATCGTAATTACACCGGGAGCTGCTGGTAACTGGGCAGGCTGGGCTCGGCTCCCAGGCCTTCAAATAGGCTCCGAAATGCTCCTTCAAGCCCATTAACTTTGAATGTGGTCTCCACCGACAAGGCTTCCTATTGTTAGCCACAGCTGAATTCCGTGAAATGCTGCTTTTGAATGTTTTGAGTAAAAATTCTTCCCAAGCTGTAAAGATTTAGCAAAAGCCTGATTAATGGGACTGGCGCTGAAACAATGCACTGTGGGGCCAAGTAGTCAGGGAAGGCTGGAAAACGAAGAAGAGCTTGAAATGCAGGCATTAGCCAAGGCCAGTGACTCCAACCAAACCAAAGAAAATAGTGCTATCATCCAGGCAAATAAATGCACAAAGCTGCAAAGCACTCTGGGTTGGTTTAATGATAAAAGTATGCAGCCATGTCTTCAAATAAAAACCAAATAGGAAAAAGAAAAGAAAAACAACTTAGAGTTATCTTTCTCCTGGGCTGAAATCCATTCACAGAATTGGAACAGTTGTCTCATTGGTTTTACCAAAATAGGAACGGGTTTCCTGGCTATCCTTGAGTTAAGCCTGTAGCTACTTGTGGATCTCTCTACAATTCCTCAAACATGCATGTTTCCTGAAGGGATTTAGTGGATATCCCTCAGACTTTTCTTTTCCAGTTGCCCCAATCTGTTTTGTCCCTGTATCCTATCCCTTTCTGAGACTCTTGGAATCCTTTTGAATGATTTGTCTTTAACACTCCTTAAAACCTATTTTCAAATGAAGTCCTTGCCTCTTACTTCAGTTGGAACATATGAAGCCATCAGCCTGGGGCTCCTTCCTCTTCCTACTATAAGCATCATTAACATGATCTGTATCCAGACGCAATCCTGAATACTCTATTTGTAACCCTAAAGGTACCTGCTGGATTTGAGCCTGAGCTCTCCATTTTCGCTTACACATATCATGGTCCTCCTCACTTCTAAAACATTTCCCCAAGATTACAAACAAACTCCTTTATCTCCCGTATTAAGTCACCACACAGACACATACACACACACACACACACACACACACAATCTGAACCTACATCACCCCACATCCCCCTCAAACTTCCCCAGCATCTCCCTAACCAATTCATAGTAATCCTTCTCAAAAGAGTTGTCAACTTACTCCTGAATTATTCTCCCATGCAATTTGGCCCTAAACACTATCACAAAGTACTTCCATTACAGAAAAGTCCAGGAAAATAACAGAATAAACACCTATGCAGGTCACTTCCAAGGAGACAGCGTCTCATGCCAGTCAGAATGGCAATTATTTATAAGTCAAAATATAACAGATGCTGGCGAGGTTGTGGAAAAAAAGGAACGCTTTTACACTGTTGGTGGGAGTGTAAACTAGGTTAACCATTGTGTAAGACAGTGTGGCAATTCCTCAACAATCTAGAGGCAGAAATACCATTTGACCCAGCAATCCTATTACTGGGTATACCCAAAGGAATATAAATCATTCTATTATAAAGATACATGCACACATATGTTCATTGTAGCACTATGCACAATAGCAAAGACATGGAATCAACCCAAATGCCCATCAGTGACAGACTGGATAAAGAAAATGTGGTACATACACACCGTGGAATACTCTGCAGCTATAAAAGGGAATTAGACCATGTCCTTTGCAGAGACATGGAGGGAGCTGGAAGCTGTCATCCTCAGCAAACTAATGCAGGAACAGAAAACCAGATACTTCATGTTCTCACTTAGAAGTGAGAGTTGAATGATGAGAACACATGGACACATAGTGGGGAACAACACACACTGGGGTCTTGGGTGTAATGGCGGGGGGAGAGCATCAGGAAGAATAGCTGATGCATGCTGGGCTTAATACGTAGGTGATGGGTTGATAGGTGATGCAAACCACCATGGCACACGTTTACGTATTTAACAAATCTGCACATCTTGTACACATACCCCAGAACTTAAAAGTTGAAGAAAAAAATAAAAAAGAAATGTAGCTAGTTCAATTTAAAGACTTAGTAATAAAAAAGTAAAATAACCCATTTAATGTTATTATATCCACATTCATTACACACTGAAATAATATATTTTCATGTTTTGAATTAAAGAAAATATATTATTTAAATTTTTTTAAAATGCTGTCCATTTCGATATTCTTTGAATTGTGTCCCTTTGATAAGTTTCCACAGTGTAAGACGCATAGGTGTAAAATCCAATTCAAATAGGAAAAAAAAAAAAAAAAACCAACAAAACTAGAGTATATAAAACTTCACAATCACAACATTCCAATGTCCCCTGTCCCTAGTGTTAACAAAAAATTAAATATATGCTGTAATATGTCTTGCGTATTTTATTAGTTTTTAAAGATGTGTCTCAAGGGAGCCCACTATTTGTTTTATTGGGCAGGTTAAAGAAAAAATTGGCCAGGTGCAGTGGCTTCACACCTGTAATCCCAGCACTTTGGGAAGCCAAGGCAGGAGGATTGCTTGAGCCTAGGAGTTCGAGACCAGCCTGGGTAACATACTGAGTCCCCATCTCTACAAAAAATCAAAACATTAGCTGGGCATGGTGGTGCACACCTGAAGTCTCAGCTACCAGAAGGCTGAGGTGGGAGGATAGCTTGAGCCTGGGAGGTCAAGGAAGCTTCATTGAGCTATACTTGTGCCACTGCACTCCACTCCAGCCTGGGTGACAGAGCCAGACCCTATTTCTAAAAAAAAAAAAAAAAAAAAAAAAAAAAAAAAAAAACCCAACAAAACAAAAACACAAACCTTAACTGACAAATCAGTCTTGAATTTCAATAACACGAGGCCTTCCCTGCCATCTCCATGGACACTTTTATTGGGCTCTGCCAAGCTTTCCTTGCTCAGTTCTCACTCTGTCCCTGTTGTTCTTCCAGCAGGCACTGCCAGTTTAGGACCCACTTCCTAACAGTGGGTGTTTCCTTGCCAGTGACCAGAATGTGTTCCGGTTCTTCCCATCTCCAGGTCCTAGTTCAAAACTTAATCACCAAGAAAGCTTTTCCTGAGCCTCCTGAACTGGGGCAGGCCCTCTCCAATTCCAAATAAAATCTATTTTCTCAACAAGTCTTCAAACACATAACTTCCCATCTTGCTCTCTTATGCTTCATGGGAGAGCTAGAACAATAAGAAATGTACCTGTCCATAGTCAACTGTAGTTTTCTCTGAGAGGCACTGTTTGGGGAAAGAAAGGCACAAAGACATGAGGACTATAACCCTTCCTTCATCCTGACTGCACGAAATGATATGCAAATGGCTAATAATGTAATAGCTTGGGAAGAGTAGTTTCCATGTGGTTATTAGGAATCCCTTTAGCATGACGGTCCAAGCATTTGGAGAATTTTAGACTGGGGAAAATTAAGTAGCGTGTCAGTAGACTTGAGAATTTGGAAATTTATAACAATCTACACTTTCCTGAGTGCTATTTTCTCATTCGTTACAGCGGCCCAATCTCTTTCCTATCGTAAAATGTCTCCATCATTTTACACATAATGATGAAAAATTCTATTTTTAAATTAGGTTATTAAATAAATGCTTTATGGTAGCATAAAAAAGAAACAAAAAACAAGTATTAATATATGTGCAAACTGCTTGCTAATGTTTCCACAATGCCTCATATTTTTTCTGCTTCCTTAGTTGACGCTGAATCACTGCCATTTTATTCATCCAAGAGTGTGACCTATCTTTTCCCAGGACTATTAATAAGGAAAACACCTTCACCTAACTATGCGACAAGATACTCTATAGAGATGTTAAAGTGTGAGCCCTCTCTATTTCCTGCCCACCTCCTGCCATTCTCAGGAGGTTGCTGGGTCTTTTTTGACTCAGAGATTTTGCAGAGGAGAAACCAGGTGTTGCCTGAGGTGGGAGTGCTCTGTATGTCCAGTGTCAAAGTGTGAGCTCCAAGAGAAGACAATCTGAATTGCTCCAAATTGTAGGAAGAGAGGAGTGTTGAGTGTGTCAAGAGGACTCTGAAGGTCACCCCACGATGAGGAATGGACAGGTAAAAGATCAGAGAACCCCAGTGTAGGGGAACAGGGGACCCCTCTGTGGCCACCAGTGTGACTCATGGCATCAAGAGCCACCCCATGTGCTGATGCTGGGTAAAGCCATTGGACCCTGGCACAGTCCTGGAGATGATAGTGTCCCAGTTACGATTAAATAGGATTTTTTATTTCTATGGGGGCGGGGGGGTGAAGGTTGAGTCAATGGTGGTGGGAAGGGAGTGAGTATCTCAGAGACAGAGTTCAATAATCACTTTTTTTTTTTTTGAGACGAGTCTCGCCCTGTTGCCCAGGCTGGAGTGCAACGGTGCAATCTTGGCTCACTGCAACCTCCACTTCCTGGGTTCAAGTGATTCTCCTGCCTCAGCCTCCCGAGTAGCTAAGACTACAGGCGCACGCCACCATGCCCAGTTAATTTTTTGTATCTTTAGTAGAGACAGGGTTTCACCATGTTGGCCAAGCTGGTCTCAAACTCCTGACCTCATGATCTGCCCACCTCGGCCTCCCAAAGTGCTGGGATTACAGGCACGAGCCACCGCGCCCGGCCCAGAGTTCAATAATCTTAAAGAAACTTGCAATGCAGAATTCCTCACGCACAGATATTTCTATGCAGAGATTAATACCCATTGTGTCCATATTAGTGAACAACAGACTATATAATTTATATGTCCTACAGTATCCACTGTCCCTTCAAAAATTCTGGTTATTTTTCTGGTATGCTATGCAACTTCTGGGTGGTAACAGACACATGGAATCAGAGAATATACCACCTTAGTCTGCTGCTACCTGTTTATTCAACCTGTTTCTCAGAGCAAGCCTGGAAAGCCTCTTATGCATACACCTTGACTAATTTGGGTGGGCAGTACAAGTCCCCAAGATGGGAATCCTACACAGCCTACATGCTGTCACCCCAGAATCCCCGAACTCTGCTGGGAGAAACATACTCCATCATCCCTCTGGTAGAGGATTCTACATCCGTATTGACAGAGACCCACAGCCTCCCATGGAATTACCATGCAGGCTCAAGAACTCACATCACAAAGCTACCGCCAGGATCGATATTGTCATGATGAGGCCTGATATGTTATCATTTCAGTTCTATTATATTATTAAACATGAGCCTGGTAAAAGGAAGAGTTTACAGGCTGAGCTCACAAAAGGATCTCTGTTTATCATAAAGCAAGCAGAAAGACATTTCAGCCCACAGATGTCTGGTTGATGGAGTGTCGGGCTGGCCACCCGCCGAGGATGCTGTGATATGATTGACAAACGGCCAGTGCTCTCTGCCACGGGGTCCTAGGATGTTAGCCTGTGAGAGCCAGTGAGTGCTACCCTGCTGGAGCCAACATTTGTAAAATGTGTCAAAGACTTGGGACCAAGGAGTAAATGAATATATTTGGACTTCAACAAGCCGCAAGTCTGACTCCATAGGAGGCCTCGTGTAATAGATACAATGTGCTTTAAACCCATTTATAAAGGAATGGCATAATTTTCTTGGTCTGCATGGAATTTTTGAGTTTTGTTACTACTGAGGAAAACAAAATCAAGAATGGTCAATGGTTTAGTGCTGATGACATTCATAGTTCCTCTTTACTTGGGGACATAACATTTTACATAAGCAAGAATTTAAAAATACAGGCAAGAGATACAAAACAAAATTCTAAATGTTGCAAATTTTGAGACACGTTTAATATTTTTGGCCATCTTTCTGCTTCCAGACTCAGTGCTAGGACATTTTATTTGGTTTATTTTATTTAATTCTGATGACAAAGTTGTAAGGTAGATGTGGTAGGCAGATTCTAAAGCTGGCCCCCAAAAGCTTTCACCCAAATCTCTGGAGCCTGTGAATGTGATGTGATACCACTCCCATGATTGTGTTGTGTTATATGGCACAGCTGATTCTGAAACAGGGAGATTACCTGGGTGGGCTGACCTAATCACACGAGCCCTTGTTAGAAGACAACTTTCTCTGGCAAGTGACATAAGAAGTCATGGAGATTTGTGGGCCGGGCACAGTGGCTCACTCTTGTAATCTCAACACTTTGGGAGGCTGAGGCAGGTGGATCACGAGGTCAGGAGTTTGAGACCAGCCTGACCAACATGGTGAAACCCCGTCTCTACTAAAAATACAAAAATTAGCTGGGCATGGTGGCACGTGCCTGTAATCCCAGCTACTCAGGAGGCTGAGGCCGGAGAATTGCTTTAACCGGGGAGGTGGAGTTTGCAGTGAGCCCTTATCGTGCCACTACATTCCAGCCTGGGTGACAGAGAGAGACTCCATCCCCCCCTCAACCAAAAAAAAAGAAGTCATGGAAATTTGTAGCCTGAGAAGGATTCAACTCTCTGTTGGTAGCTTGAACATGTAAGAAGCCACATGAGAAGTAATGTAGCAACCTTAATGTGTTGAGAAAAGCCCTGGAATGACAGCCAGCAAAGAAACAAGGACCTGGGCCCTGCAACTACAAGGAAATGGAGTCTACCAACAACCTGAATGAGCCTAGAAGTGGATTTTTTTCCCGGAGCCTTCAGCTAAGAGGCCAGCCAGCCAGCACCTTGATTTCACCCTTGAGACCCTACCTAGAACAACCAGGTGAGCCCACATGATTTCTGACCTACTGAACTATGTGACCTATTAGACGGGTATTGTTTCAAACTGCTGCCTTTGTAGTGATCCGTTAAGCAGTAACAAAAAATGAATACCATAGAAATCAGGTGATATGGTTTGGCTGTTGTCCCCTCTAAATCTGGTGTTGAAATGTAATCTCCATTGTTGGAGGTGGGGCCTGGTGGGAGGTGTTTGGGTCATGGGGGCGGATACCTCATGAATGCCTTGGTGCTGTCCTGAAGATAATGAGAGAGTTCTTGCTCTGAGTTCATGCAAGATCTGGTGGTTTAAGAGTGTGGCACCTCCCAACCCTCCCACTCCCGTTCTTGCCATGTGACACTGCCTGCTCTCCTTTGCCTTCTGCCATAACTGTAAGTGTCCTGAGGCCTCCATCAGCAGCAGAAGCTGGAGCCATGCTTGTATAGCCTGCAGCACCCTGACCCAATTAATTCTCTTTTCTTAATAAATTACCCAGCCTCAGGTACTTATTTATAGTGACACAGAATGGACTGACACATCAGGAAAATGAGATGTGGGCAATAATTGTCTTTTTCTCTTTCAATTTATTTTTCAATCTGTCATTTTTTTTCTTTCTTTCCCTATTTGAACCAGAAAGACGTATTCTTTTTTAGCATTCTTGTCTCTATATCGGAGGTTGGCTTATGGATCCACTGCCTGTTTTTGTAAATAAAGTTTTATTAGAACATACCCACACCCACTCATTTGCATATTGCCCAGGCTGCTTTCACACTACATCTGTAGAGTTGAGTGGCTGAAACAGAGGCCATGTGGTTCACAAACCTGAAAATGTTTACTCCATGGCCTTTTACAGAAAAACTTCACTGAGCCTGCTCTATCTTAGAATGGAGTGGCTTCCCCAGAAGACATCACTCTGGGGATGTAGAGTGGACCAAACTGAGTTTTTACCTCTCACCAGGGGAAGCACAGAGCTAAGACACTCCATAACATGTTCCAATGATGCATGATTATAGAAAGGTGAGGTTTCTGAACTTCCTCTCCCCAATACTTTTTTTAATATTTACTTCTGTACTCTTAGATTTCTTTATTATAAATTTTGTTAACCATATATTCTGCCTTACCATCTTTCTTTTCCCCTTTACCCTTTTCATTAACTCAGAGGGTAAGTGCTTGTGGCATTGAGAAGAGGTGCCTCAGGCTATTTAGTGAGTCAGTATCAATGGTGTGTGTACTAACAGTAGATGTCAGCATTATCATTGGTTGGGATGCCAATCACACAGGACACTGAAGGGAAAGTGAAAATGCCATTCTTCCGGTGACAAGTTTGTTTTTTAGAAACAGCTTGGAACAAACTCATGCTTGACACATAATAAACCTCCCTGGACATCAGCTAGGGTGACAGCCATCACTTATGCATGGGAAGAAAATGGTTGAGAAATTCCTGGAAGCATCACCAGGAAGTTTAACTTAACTGCCATGTTTTGAGATAATCTTTCCACTATTATGACTAAAAATATTTGAAGAAAAAGATCACATAGAAGGAAAAACTTTGTTTTTATGTGGTGATATTTATGTCGGTTTTCCATTAGAGAAAATTCATGAGTTGCTGCTAAACAATTAAAAAGAGAGTCACATATTAAAAATGGCACTTCACATCTGGGGTCTTCCTCCCTAAAACTCATAACCCCACCCCAGTCATGAGAAAAACATCAACTCTTTAAAATACCCACGCAGTACTTCTCAAAACTGTTAAGGTCATCCAAAATAAGGAAAATCTCGGAAACAATCACAAGTCTAGAGAATTCTAAGAAGACATGATGCTTACATCTAATGTGTTATCCTGGACCAGATAAAATACATTACAAAAAAAGTAGGAAAATCTAAAACAAGTTTGGACTTCAGTAAATAAGAACGTATGCATATTGGGTTATTATTGGTGGCAAATATACTATATTAATGTAAGATATTAAGAATGGTGAAATTAAAAATAGCAAAGACAGAGATTCAACCTAAATGCCCGATAGAATGGGTAAAGAAAATGTGGTACATACATACCATGGAATACTATGCAGCCATAAAAAAGAACAATATCATGTCCTTTGTAGGGACATGGATGGAGCTGGAGGCCATTATCCTTAGCAAACTAATGCAACTAATGCAGGAACAGGAGACCAAATGCTGCATATTCTCACTTGTTAGTGGGAGCTAAATGATGAGAACAGTTGGACATATAGAGGAGAACAACACACACTGGAACCTACTACAGGGTGCAGGGTGGGAGGAGGGAGAGGATCGGGAAAAATAGCTAATGGCTACTGGGCTTAATACCTAGGAGGCAAAATAATCTGCACAACAACCCCCCATGACACGAGTTTACCTATGTAACAAACCTGCACACGTACCCCTGAACCTAAAATAAAAGTTAAAACAAAAAGAATAGGGGAAATGGGGTAGGAAATAGGTGGGAATTCTCTGTGTTATCTTCACATCTGCCTTGTAAATCTAAAACTCTCCTAATATAAAATACTTATTTAAAATAAGTGTTATGTGTGTATGAATTTAAGAAAAACCTCATAGGTTATACATCAAACTGGGAATGTTTGCCTTTGGAAAGGGAAATACGACTTGGGCCAGGAAGGATGGAGGGTGAGAGGAAATTCATCCATTTCACTCTGTATGTTTCTGCAGTATTTGGATATTTTAGATGGACTAAGTGATCATATATGAATTCTGTACCCGACAAAACAGCATGAGTACATGTAGTTTGGTCCTATCCAAAATTTGTAATCAACCTGTTTATAGGCATGAAGTGAAAAGTCTGAATTAATTTTAGAATGTCTCATACAAATCCAAGGAGATCTGAAAAGATGGGGGAAAGCATGATAGCGGTAAACTTTGAAGTCCTTACTTTATTTATGCATTTTGCCTCATCTTATCACAATGAATATTTCTAATGATGAGAAGACCTTTGTTTTATTTAAAAATGTTGTTTTCAAAGTCCTAGGTGACTTGAGTACATTTCCCAAACCTCAGTTTTTTTCATCTATAAGAAGACGAGGATTTGTTACATAATATATTAGGTCCCTGCCAACTCTATTTCCAAGGAGGTTGGCACCAAACTTTGGATTAAAAGCTTCATTGTGGTTTGTCCTTAGCTGACTTGAAGTCATGCTGAAGAAGACTGACTTCAAGTCAACTCATCTTAAACCACAGCCTTTGTCTTTGAGGTTAAATTCATTCAGTGTACACATTTGTTTATTGAAAACTTTGACTTCCCAAGTAGTTCTGAGAAATGATCAAGGTGACTGGGGATTTGGGGTAAAGATCTTGTGGTCTCTAGTTAAGGTTAGTTTAGGTAAGTACCTGCTATTCCAGACCAGCACTACATCTGTGGTATAAAATCCTAAGATTTTACAGAGAATCAATTCTATTAATGGTGATATTGGGTGGATGCGGAGGCCCAGGAAATCTCATTCTGTCAACGTTGCTTAACCACACCAACTGTAAGTAGAGCTACACTGTCTGTATACAGTAGCCAGTAGCCACATGTGGCTATTCAACATTTGAAGTGTGGCACTTCCAAATGTGCCGCAAATGTAAAATGCACACTGGTCTCAAAGACTAAACATTTAAAAAGTGGAATGTAAAGTATCTCATCAGTATTTTTGTATTGACTGCATGTTGAAATTATAATATTGGGGATATACTGGGTTCAATAAAATATACTATAAAAATAATTTCATTAGTTTCTTTTTCCTATTTCAATGTGGCTACTAGACATTTTAAAATTATATAGATACATCCAATTTTGACTTATGTTGTAATTCTATTACACGAAGATGACTTAGAAGAACCATAGAAAATTTTCAAGCACCATTTCAAGTACCGGTTCTAATTTTCACAGAAAACTTTCAGATACAATTCAGGAAATATTTTTAGGATTCTGGGTATGCCTATATAAACATTTGGGTACTTTAGCTAATCTTTACATATTTCTTCCAAATATCCCAGCATGTTAATGGAGGAGGAGGGGGCAACAAGCAAAACCACTTCTCATTTAAAAGGAAGGTAGCATTTGAAAGAAAGACAAATTTGTTTGAATTCCAGTTTTTCTAGGGGTCTCCAGTTTTACAGCTGGCTGTAAAAAAATACACATGCATTCTCTTTCAAGGGAGTGTCTGGTCTTTATATTCAAATGAGTATCGGTCTGCCTTGCAGAGTACTAGACTTTCCTGACCAATAACCTAAAACCGGTAGTAGCCCCTAAGGCTTCCCAAGGATCATAGCATAGGTCCCAGAAGCTAAGAGCACGCACGGACTTGAGGTCTGGCCCAGACAGGGCATTCTAGCTTTCTTGCAGGCAAGGAGAGTGAGTTTCCGTGCAGTCTCGCAAACATTCCAGGATCCTGTACAAAACTGTCCTGCCATTGGATGAGTATTTCTACTGCACCCTTGCCCCCTCCCTGCAGTCATACCACCTGTTTGCTCTGTGACTCACCTCCCTCAGGCATTCCCTGCTCTTCAGCCTCCCCACGCTCCAGTGCCTGCAATGAACTCAGAAGTCTACGAGAGATAAAAACACCTAACAGCCCTCTGCTCACAAACATGTGGTCTCCATGGGAAAAATGGCAGAGCTATGACAAATATGAGACATGTTATAATATTAGTAGCAGTAGTGGTATTTTTTGCCTAAAGGTTACTCCAGTGTTCTATTTCTTAACTTCAGCGCATGATGTAGAGCTTTCAACCTAGCTCCTAACTGTAAGGCTTATTAG
The DNA here is from genome assembly GCF_028885625.2 of Pongo pygmaeus. Taxonomy (NCBI): domain Eukaryota; kingdom Metazoa; phylum Chordata; class Mammalia; order Primates; family Hominidae; genus Pongo; species Pongo pygmaeus. The sequence goes on along the minus strand of NC_072396.2, from coordinate 8,594,477 downwards.
TTATGGCACTTGCCCATTTAACCAATTTTAAATAAGTGAGTTATTCCTGGCTTCAGTATTTATTTATCCCAGCAAATAATGAGGAAAATGCTGCTATGATGAAGCAATTGGCTTTTGCAGAAGTTATGACTTGTCTGTCTTCCGTATGCTTTTACAACATGTTCTCATTTCTATAATGGTTCAAATTATCTGGTAAGTGCCAAGGTCACACTGAGTTCATATTTTGGAAATACCTGTATAAATACAGTCTTGTGAAATGGCCTTCTTTTCCCTTGCGGGGATGAGGAACTGTGGGCAGATTGCGGCTGATTCATGCCTCAGTGCACCATTTTATCAAATGAACTAGAGTGTCCGCTTCAACTGACTGACCTCAAGCCAAATCTTAATTGAGAAGATAGATGAAGACCTGATAAAGATGGGTTAAAAGATTACTTTTATAAATACCAAAAATTCACAATGCAAAAAACCTCATTCTGAATATGGCCCCCACATCCTATTAGCATACTCTGTAGACAAAGGGCATATTTCATTGTTGGTCTTAGGTATCCCTGTAACGCGTCCTATTTTCCTTCGGTTCCTGCCATTTTAGTCAGTAGTACTAAGGCACACCCTGTTGCAGGAAGCAGCTCCATAAACCAAAGTCTTATTATCACTTACTGGGTCAAATGGTCAACTACTGAGTCTCAACATTTCCGAAATCCCAATACTCTTTTTTTTATTGGTAATTTGAGTAAGCATCTTCATCTGAAAATCTATTACAAATATATTTAAAACCAATTCAATTTTGTTCATAATTAGTCTCCTCCCCCTCTAGCCCTTGAGTTGTCTGGAAGCCCAGAGATATTATCAGTTTAGGAAACTATTCTCACAGGGAAAGATTCCACAGAGCTACTTGTTGCAGTGTGCAAAGGTGAACTAATATGCAAAAGACCATTTTTCGAAGGGTAGAGAATACCACTTAAAATACCTGTCAAACCCTTGCTTTATACCTTTATTTATTTAGAAGTCAGGGTAGAAAATCTACTTTGGTAAAACGTTAGTTTAATTATCATGGAAACCACTCATAAAAAGAAAAGGTATTGACTTTCTCTCCTCCAATTTCTATCTCAAAATAAAATATCATTAAATTCTCCTCCCAGGCCATGACTCACTAATTCCTCCACCTGCCTTGGGGTCCTTTGAGTTCTCACTTTCCCTTCAGCTCCCAGGAAGTCTTAATTACCCCCTCCAACTTGTGCCTGCTTGCTCTGAATTACATGATACTTCGGGCACCCCCCATCTGTCAAGTATTACATGCAACCTGATATCGCCACCTCATTTTCATATGAATATTTTGTCTCTGTTCTCACTTGCATTCTCCTTAAGAGCATAGAATGTGTTTTATTCATATTTTATCATCCATGCACAGGGCTATGTACAGGAATGTGCCCAATTCAACTCAAAAGGAAAAATAATTCAAATCATTTATTATAAGATGCATGCTTAGAGGTTACTGAGAAGACTGTGCCATTAAAGTCATTTGAAACACTCATGGAGGAACACTTGAACTCCTCCGGCTAATACCTCATGGGATTTTCAACATCTTGTGTTATAACTACATTCTTTGCTGTAAAGGACACTGGTTATGTTTGTGCAGTTGTTTATGATGTGTGCCAATTTTTCACATTAATGGGGCTGCTTAGTTATGCCTGGGACATGCATTGCAGTATAGACACCTGATGGAGTAACCTTAATATTTTATGGCTTATACTTCATAAAGTGATGTCTGGAGGAGCAACTGTCCACCTCAACTTCAATTATCCCATTGCCTATTTCTGACTTTCTAGCTGTAAGACAAATAGAAATATGCCTTTTCACCCAGAATGGTCATCTCAGAAAAATATATGGGGAATTTTCGGGGAACATGAGGTAAGCATTAAAACTTTATTCTCAAGATAACTAAACATAAGCAGAGTAGTCATACTTTGAGAATGATTAGAAAATACATCTAGTGACATTTTACCTTTAAGTTCAACTTTTTTCCTGTAAGTAGCTGTAAGATTAAATCTAGAACAAATAACTCTCTAAGCACATGAGTAGCCATTTTTACTAGATTTCAAGAGTTTGAAGTAAGGCAATTTTGGTCCCTGGTGATTAAAGTAGGGGCACTGAAGTTCATCTCAAACCTTTTTGTGTTTCTAGAAAATGATCTGTTTATAACATGTGCTGATATAATCCAGTATCCAGGTAGAACAATTATGTTGTTATCTAATGTTGCATAAGAAAACATTCAGTATGTTTTAATACACATGTTCATGATGATATTACTTAAGAACATTGGGGTATTATGTTTCCTTATAAACTAAAAAGAATTCTGTTACATTTCAGGCATAGTTAGGTATCAGGCTCCCTAAAGAAGTAAAACATTCTCAATTCCAAGACATTGTGGTCACCAGGCACTTTCATAGTAGGACAATAATGTATTTGAACAAAGTAGAAATCCTCAAATGTTTTGCAGTCGTAAATGACTCAAATAACTGAAAGTGTCTTACAGGATAGCAACTCACAAGCGCTATCCTTTCCAATATGTCTTTAAATATTAAATGTCCTATGGTTTATAGATAATGTTAGTGAATGTTTGTCAACCAAGTTCCCAAAGATAGCAGCACTTTCACTCACCATCTTCCCACTCCTTCTCCTTCCTCATTCCCTTCTTTATAGATGCCAGCCACATTATGTACAAAATGATGTTGTTTCTAGCTCGATGCATTTTAGTAAGATATAGACAGTAGCTAATATTGCAGAGGAAATTATATTTGCATAATTATATTTTGTGTGAAAAAAGATAATATTTGGACTGTGGGAGAAAAAAGAAATCAGGGAGTCCCTAAAGAAAACCATTTAATGGATACTCCGTCACCTACCCTTGACTTCCCTGCTGTTCTCCCATTGACCCCATTTCTTCTGTGTGTTCAGTGATATCTACCTTTGCTCCACTCAGCCCTGGACTTCAGGGGAAGTGCATGAGATCCCGGGCTTACCCATGAGTCTAATCAGAAAAAGGACTGGTGCGGGCCAGGATTTCAGCTGGGAGGGGCAATGGGTAGCCAGATGCTCCGGGTTTTTTGGCTGGAGGTTGGGAACAATCTCTGGAGATCGCCACAGTGGGCCACACAGATGTCATTCTCCACATGCACCAGACATCTAAAAAGTCTTAAAAGCAACTGAAGAAATCTGGGTCTACTGCCTTTGAAAGCAATTGGTTCCAGAATGTCATGAGACCCATTCAGGCTAACGTGAATAAGACGTTGCATGATGTATTCTAAGGAAAGTGTCTTAGCTGCTTAAGCAGAACCACACAATGAGACAGCCTTTCTTTTTTCTGACACTGTGTGTGCCTTGTCTTGAAATGTTCCTGTTATCTCTCTAGCAGGCATGCAACTGACGACTATATTCTCAGAATTTCATCAACAAAACTCAACATTTTAAAACAGTTTCCAAAGGAAGAAATAATAATCTTTTTTTCTGAGTACCACAAAGCACCAAGACTAAATGAGTGGAAATAGCAAAATTATATTTTCATTTAAAGTACACTGAAACATTCCGAGTGTTCCTTTTTCTTAATATGCTTCTGGGAGAAGGAACTGTTATATAACTAACTGAAGCTCTAAGATTAATGTAGAACTGAATTCACAATTTGTTCCTGTCAAAGCTCTTCCATTAGCTTAAACACATATCCCAAATATAAACCCCGTATATCAGAGTTCAGTTCCCATTTGTGATAGAATTAAATTAGAATTAGAAATGGATGGGTTGTTCTTTGTTTGTAGTGTTCTTTGTTTGGGAGATATTTAAATTTTTGTTGATATAGCAAAGTAGTTTTGACAAAAAATTCTCATTCTTATTTGATCTATAAGAGCTTAATTCCTTTTATTTTTTTCACCTGGAAATCAAATGCCAACCTAACCCATACACGTCTCAAACTGCAATTGGATACTTTTGGGTTTTCATCCACAAACCACATTGCCGGGTTTTTGTTGTTGCATGTTTGTTTGTTTTACCATCTTCAAGTGGCCTTTGTCAGTTCCTTCTCTATTTTGGGTAACTGTGATGAGAATAGGAATTGTTGTATTATTCCACCATAGCATTGAGGCCATTTAATCTAATTTAAGGTACAATTTTTTTTTCAACTCTGTTTTCTCTAGACCTTGGGCTTCATTAAGGTGCCTCAAAGCTAATAAAGAGTGGAATTTGGAGACAAAAGGAGTCAAATCCATCTCTGGGTCCATTAGCCATCACTTTCACTCTCATCTCAAAGACTATTAATAATAGTTCAGTTCACTGCTATGAGCATAATTTTGAAAGACTTCACTGAGCTATTAAGAATTTCTTGATCTGATCCAATTTTCCTCGAAAAGTACTTCTGTTTTTTTCTGTTCTTGTCTACAGTATTTCAAGGAAGATATTTCCTCTCATTTACAGTAATGACTTCTCTTTGTGCATGTGTTTTCTCACCTTGACTGTTTTGCCCAACACCTAAATCAATTATAGCTGCACGAATCTCCGAGCATGAAATGAGTTTTTGGAGTTGCTTTTCTCTCAGCCACCAAAAGAAATCCACCCTCAAAAATGAGCTGCCACTGAGCAAAGCGTTTTAAAAGGTTGAAGGTATTTGATAAACACGACACGAAAACATTCAATTAAAATTGGTCAAGTGACTGTAACAGACAGGAAAACAGAAACTGGGGATTTGTTAAATTAGATTAGACCTTAGACTCTCAGTCCATAATACCCTTTAGGGTATCCTTGACAATGTTCTAAACATCCAGTTTCATAATGAGGCAGAAATTTTCTGATAATTAACCTGATAGTGTATTGGAAATGGAAATAGGAGAAAGTTCTGGACCTCAATGGACCAAAATCTTATATTATTTAACATGTTTTATAAGCTTTTTTCTTTTCATGCTACATCCTTATATAGCTGTATCTTCTGTCTAATACAGTAATCAGTAGCAGCAACCTAAGGTGATTTATATTTATATTTAAATACGTTAAAATTAGATGAAATTAAAATTAATTTCTCAGTCTCACTGGCCCCATGTGAAGTGGTCAATAATCCCATTTGGCCACCATATTGGACAGTACAGATACGCAGATTCTTGATCATCACAGAAGGTTCTGTTGGGCAGTGCTGCTACACAGGATGGAATCATACCTGAGGATAAGTCTCAAAACTTGGGTTTCTGCTGTGTGGGGTGAGCCTTTGATCACCTTCTATCAAGTTAGTAACAATCTCTGTAATGTGTATGCAAACATATTTCTGCAATGCATTGCAACATTCTTCTTCAGTTCTAACCATTCAGCAGCTCCTCTGACCCACTGAATACCTGAACATTCCTCCAACTGGCATTGGAGTCTTCCTCAGATGTTTGCAATCCCCACCTCCAGCATTAGTCTTCCATCCTCATTCTGCATTCACCCTTGCTCTAGCCACATGGGATTGTTCACTCTTTTCCAGACATGGCCCATGTCTGGCTTTTAGTCCTTGCTCCTACTAGGCCAATAGAAATTTTGCTTCCTTTCCTATCTCCTTCAGCTTTCTCTTCTTAACAGAGTATTTACCTGTTTCTTTAGAGTCAAGTGTGATTTTCCCAATTTCAATCCCTGAATCATTGAATGAATTCATTTAAGTGCATGTGGCTTATTCTCCTTTGCATTTCAATGATTAGTAAACCTGCCTTATAGGTCCAATTACCTTAGAAGTTCATAGATCCCCCTGGGTCTTACACTTCAGCATCTCTCTGTGCCTTGCACATTTCAGGCATTCAATCAACATATTTGGAACTACATTTCATTTAAGCACCAAAATAACTCCTTGAAACTCACTTTAATTTTAAATTAATAAAATAATAAAAAACTGTTAACTTTATGCAGTCTTACAATTGCTATAGGATAATACCACAGAAGAAAAATTAAAACTTAAAAATTACTGCTATTATAATTTTATAATCAGATGCCACTCACTGTTTATATGATGGATAGTATCACTGTAGGACTTTCAACTTTTTAATATCTCCCAATGAAGCCTTGAGTGTTGGGATTAAGAATATTTTGGTGGATGGCTGACATAAACCCCTTCTTTTTGTCTCTGTCTCTATTTCTCTCTCTCCTTACACACACATACACAAGCGTATCTTTTTCTTTCTCTGCCTTTGCATGTGTGCATAGCTGCATCTTCTCTCTCTGTCTGCTTCTCCTTCACTTTCTCTTGCACTGTTTCCTTGTTATTTTTTTACTGTTTTACTCTCCTCAGCAAATCCTTGTAATTCTCATCACAGTTCTTCACTGAAGCGGCCTGCTCTGTATGCTTCACTGTCTCCCTTTTTTTTTTTTTTTCTCTAATTCCCTTCTACATGGTTGAATGCCTGGACTCTGAAGGTCTGTCCTGGTCTGCTCTCTCCCAGTAAAGCAGTACACCCTCACAGCATGGCCCCATACAGCCCAGGTTCTCCTGGCCATCCAGGGATAGTTTGGCCCTCCCTGAGGTCTGCTTCCAGGCCTTGCCTGGGCTAGGCAGACTGAGCCCTTCCCTGCTGGGTTCCAGAGGCTAGACTTTAGATGACATGGAAGAAAGACTCAAGGTACACTCAAATATGAATTCAGGATCAGCCAGAGCCTTCCAGGACAAAATTCTGGGAAATTTGGGAAAGACAACAGGTAAACCTCACAGGACTAAAACACGTCAATCTGTATAGCTGCTTAGTACAGCACTTCAAAATCCCAGGCTCACTGCAAACTACAGCTCTCCAGGCTTTAAGCTGTGCCTTGATCATTGTCAAGTGCATTTCAATAAATTTTATTTCACTCTTTAAAATACTTGACGATGATGATATAAAAGGAAAGCTGACAGTTCTAAAACACGCATTTTATAAATGTATATGTATAGTGATAAACGGCCTGTCACACAGGTGATCCTCATTTCTCTACACATACCCTATGCGGAATCGATTTAGGTGTAATCTAAACAACTTTGCACTTCTGGTTTTCAAAGGGATATGCAGCAGAAGTAATAGTCAGTCACTAGTGTGACCCTCCCTGATAAAGATCATCCTTCCTACTGTGCCAATGGGTTTTTATTTCAATTCACGGAAACACTGTTGTAAAGAAATACATGAATTAATTTGTCATTAGAATTTATTTCTGGGCTGTAAAATGCCTTAGCTCTGCTTCAACAGAAACAAACCCTGAGAACAGACACTAGAATGGTCTGCCTTTTGAAATAGTGCAATTGCCCCTGTGGTGTTATGACCTAAGAAAGGAGAGACATTCTTGGGATCTTTACTTTTGATTCATTGTGTAGCAATGAAATATAGAATAGGAGTCTGTAGAAACTGTCTGATGAGGTTACTTCTCAGTTGGAAGCCCCAAACACATTTACAATAACTCAGTGGAGTGAAACTCTTTCACTCCTCAGTGGATGACTTCATTGTGGCTGGACACTTAGAATTCCAAAAGAAGAAAATAATTGGTATATTTGCTTTCAAGACCACGAGTGAGATACACATATCCCATAACATTATTCTGTAAACCTCAAATATACATAATAAATTTTTAAAGGCCACTAGGCAGGAACAATAGTTTTTAGCACATGCATACAAGATTTTACCTAAAGACATTTCTTGAAAACAAACTTTATGTGACAAATTGCATAGTAAGGCTATAATTATTTTGGGGGGAAAATACACAACCAGGAAGTTGGATAAGTAAAAATAATATATTTATAAATTGGTGTTGGCCTTCATACCCACCCACCCTGCTGGTGAGGGTAAATGAGATGTGAACTCTGCCACAGTCATTAAAGTAATGACTTATCTTTCTTTTTTTGTTAGGGGGGAGGCGGTTGCGGAATTTCACTCCTGTCGCCCAGGCTGGAGTGCAATGGCGTGATCTCGGCTCAATGCAACCTCTGTCTCCTGGGTTCAAGTGATTCTCCTGCCTCAACCTCCCAAGTAGCTGGGATTACAGGCATGTGCAACCACACCCGGCTGATTTTATACTTTTAGTAGAGATGGGGTTTCACTATGTTGGTCAGGCTGGTCTCAAACTCCTGACTTCAGGTTATCCACCCACCTTGGCCTCCCAAAGTACTGGGATTACAGGCAGGAGCCACTGCACCCGGCCTTTTCTTTCAATAACTGATGATTCCACATGTATTCTAGGTTTGTACATAGTCTATATTTAGCCTGAGTTTGTTACTATTAGAGAGATAATTATTTCAATTCAAGGTTCAATGAAATGACCTTGCTGAACTCAAATAATTCAGAAGACCTTTCAATGACTTGAGAGGTCCTCAGTATCAGATTGTATATTTTGTTCTTTCCAGGAAGAAAATTATATTGTCTATTTGGATCATACTAGACAGCTGAACCCATCAAACGTGACCAGAATGGTGGAGTCCAGGAAGAAAACAGAAGACGACAAGAAAACTACACGTGTAAGTCCATTTCCAAGCAGATATGTGTGTGCAGGAGTAATTTTCTGCAATGAAGGGAGAGGAGTAGGAGTGCTAAGTAAACCCAATACTAAACCTTTGCTATATGAGCTTTTATGTGCTGGAATTTCTCAAAGGTCCTTCCTTGACCTCCTGTCTTCTCACTGTATACTCTACCTAAGCAACTTAATTATACCCATGACATCAATAACTCAATTGTCATCTGTATTAGTCAGTGTTCTCCAGAGAAACAGAACCAACTTGAGTATTAGAATACATATATGTATATATACATATTATATATATATATACACACACACACACATCGCTCATTTTATCTGTTTTTCTCCATCTTCACCAACACCACCATTATGCAAGCTATCATCATCTCTACTCTGGGTAACTGTGACAGTCTTCTAACTGCTCTTATGCTCTCCAGTGTGAGCTCTTAAGAAGTGGCCAAGGTTCTCAGTGTATCTTTAAAAAATTGTGCAAGATAGCCCTTCCTTCCTTTTCTCTCCTGATACATGATGTGTTATGACTCCATCCTGCAATGCCCAGAACCCCACCCTCATCCTTTAAGTTCTAACTGCAGTAACATTCTCTCAGTCCCTCAACCATCCACATACCTTCCACTCAAGAGTGCTACCTGGACAACTGACATCATCCTTGCCCCAAGCCCCATTCCCATTGGCCTGACTGCCAAACATCAATTCAGCAGAGAAACCTTTTCTGAACCTCAACACCTAGCAGGTCGTCTCACAGAATGTGATGTGTTTTAAAGGCATTTTTTTGTGATAGTTTGATTATTATTGGAGTCCCCCACTAGCTTGCAGGCTCACTAAGGACAGGGTCTTTGTTGTTCAGTTTCATTAAAACAGCAAGTACTTTAAAATATTTAATGAGTTTTAACATATTTTTATTTGTTTTAATCTCATTTTTAAAAAACTCCATTGCAAGTTCTTACCAGGCAGAGTATCTTTTGATTCTGACATTGTTCATTTACTCTTCTTTTGTCACCATCTCTGTGAATAAAATTGAACATGCATTTGATATAACTGGGCACTTGCTCTGTTTTTATAATTTAAATGAAAAATCCTTTCATTCACATAAACACAGGCCTTCAATTAACTAATAGTTTTTGCTAACCCCTACTGCTGCATTTTTCTCAGTAATTCTTAAGTGAGAATCATGGTAACATCACCAATCCCTTTATGTTAAAAGCAAGGATGTTCTTATGACTAGTAAGAGGTTGGTGCAAAAGTAATTGAGGTCTGAAAGTAATGGCAAAAACCACAATTACTTTTGCACCAGTTTAATAAAAAGCAATTTATTAAATGGCCATAACAATATATGCCAAAATTGTCATTTAAAGATGTAGTTATATTGAAATATAACTTGGATATTTTCCAGATTCAGTTTCAAAAACAACAAAAATAAAATATAACTGTCCCATGAACCCATTTTCATCTTTCCAACTCTTGCCCTCTACAGATTCAATCACATGGCTTAAATATTGACCTCTAAACTAGTCAGCCACTTTATCAGATTCACCTTTACAACTTAGGCAATAATTAGTCTTCAAAATAAATATAAATAAAATAAAATAAAATAAAGTTTCCAATGATGTTCTTAGAGCAGCTGACTAAGTCTTCTCATTCTGTCTGCACAGGTCTTTTCTACAAATTCAGCAGCATTTCTGTTGTAGAACAGGCACAACTGTTTTGAATTGCCACAACCACTCACTTCCATCGAACTTGGCAGAGTGGAGCATATTCATAGAGAAAAAACATAGGTATCTGGTTCCGATTAGTGGTGCAGTTTTAGAATACATCTGCAATCATATATGCACACACAAGGCATGGGTAAAAGCAGTTGGACACTAAGACACAATAATTATATCTAGGGCTAACTTCTGTACAATGGAAATTCTGTATAACCAAGAGTTCTTCCAAAAATGTACCCAGGCACACACATCAATACACTGTACAAATTCTTCAGATTTAACCTGGATATAATAAAACTCGAGGATGACCAACAGACTTGTGTATTCCTTTGTTATTTAAATATCTGAACATTTAATATTTCTTGGTCAGTTTCAGGTAAAAAGCTACACTAATAATGTGGTTTAAATATGATATAATAATCTGAGAAAAAACTGTGGCATATTTTAATAAAACTTTCTATTTACAATGCTAATCCATGTAACACTGAAGTGTTCCGCTTCAAAAATTCAGGATCTTTTATTGCTGAAGGGTTAATCATTACAGGGGAAAATCATGACACCCAGTGGCCAAAGACTTTCAATGCTGCATAAATTCTTGTGTCCTCTATTCTTTATCACACTCATAAATTAATTTATTGATAAACTAAATCATTTATGTATTAAAATATGTATTACTGAAATAGGTAATGTGTTCATGAATGCTTTTATATTTTTACATGTGTGCATGAAAATTATTTCTGAAATTTGAAAACTGCAGATGCTAATGTGGTTTGTGTGGATATGTGGCATCTGCCTCAACATAACCATATGAATATATTTCTTAAATACATATACTCATTTACAAAGAATCTCCTATTCTGGCCGGGTGCAATGGCTCATGCCTGTAATCGCAGCACTTTGGGAGGCCGAGGCGGGCGGATCATGAGGTCAGGAGATTGAGACCATCCTGGCTAACACGGTGAAACCCTGTCTCTACTAAAAATACAAAAATATTAGTCGGGCGTGGTGGCGGGCGCCTGTAGTCCCAGCTACTCAGGAAGCTGAGGCAGGAGAATGGTGGGAACCTGGGAGGCAGAGCTTGCAGTGAGCCGAGATCGCGCCACTGCACTCCAGCCTGGGTGACAGAGCGAGATGCCGTCTCAAAAAAACTAAAACAAAGAATCTCCGATTCTATACTCATGATTAGAACACATTCTGTGCTAGCCCACTTTTTTTCCTTTTGAAAAAACCCTCAAAGGAAAATAAAATGAATCATTTTACTTGTTGAGCTAATAATGGACATGGATCTTATTTATGTCTACATATTAAACAGGACATTGCATGATAAGAAGGAGGTCTTTATGAAGGATAAGTTTATTTATACCTGTGCTGCTTCCCTTTCATTGGCCAATTCTACTTATTTCCCTCCTTGATTTAATTACTATTATAAACCTGGGAAGCTATATAGTAGTAGTGGTGAAAGATAAGTTCAGATTCCAACCTTGTCACATAATTAATTTGTAACTTTCAGCAAGTTCTTTAAGCTCCTGAAATTCAAGTATCTTTATGTGAAATGAGATTATTTGAAATAAAAAAAAAATTCCTACCTACTTCCCTTGTTGTGAAGATTATCTACCCTATGCATATACATTTATATATCCATAAAGTGGTTAGCACAGGGCTTGAAGGTTTTTGTTTGTTTGTTTGCTTTGACACAAGGTCTCACTCTGGCATCCAGGCTGGAGTGCAGTGGCATGGTCATAGCTCACTGCACCTTCCACTTCCTGGGCCCAAGCGACATTCCTGCCTTAGCCTGCCAAGAAGCTGGGACCAAAGGTGTGTGCATCCACCCGCAGCTTATAATACTTTTTTTGTAGAGAAAGGGTCTCACTTCAAGCAGTCCTTCAATATGTTGATAACCTCCTTATTTGCAATCCAACCAAAAATGCCTCAGACCTAAATACTATTACAACTCTTTAGACATTGGCCCCTTGTGGTTATTAAGTCTCTCCTTCCAAAGCTCAAATCTTCTCTCAGGAGGTTTGATTCTTGAGACTAACATTAATCCCAGGACCCAAGGGTCTTTCAGACCACCGCAAAAATCTTATCCTAAACATGGACATTCCATCCACTAAACATCAGTTGTAGTCCTTTCTTCGAATGGTAGGTTTCTGTCACATTTGGATAACCTGGTTTGGACTTATAGCAAAACCTCTTTATGAGGCACTACAAGGATCAGGGGAGGAACTCTTAAATTGGAGCCTTGAAATGGACAATGTTCTAAAAACCCTCAAACAAGCCCCTGCCCTGGCCTTGCCAGATCTTACACAGCATCTTTACTTGTTTGTAGTTGAGAGAAGGGATACAGGCTTGGAGTCCTCACTCAGCCACTGGGACCCTCCCAGTGGCCAATTAGTTACTTGTCAAAAACCCTTGACCCAGTGGCATGGGGATGGCTGCCATGCCTCTGAGTGCTAGTGTGTGTGGCTCTCCTGGCTGTGGAGGCCTCCGAGCTAACTCTGGGCCAAGGAATAACTGTCTACACCCCACATCAAGTAATGAATGTCCTAAACTCAAAGGCCTTTCACTGGATCTCACAGAGCCATATAAGCAAATTTCCAACACTCTTTCTACAGGTACCAGAATTGAGTATTAGGCTCTGCCAACCCTTAATCCTGGCATGCTGTTACCAAACCCAAATATGGAGGGACCACTTAAACTTTCTTGCTTGGAAACCATATATCTAACCTGTAATGTTAGACCAGACCTCCAGGATACTCCCCTTATAGATTCAGAGGCCACATGGTACACAGATGGCAGTGTCTTTATGATAGGTGGAACCCAACTGTCAGGGTATGCTACTATTAACCTAACTGAAATCACAGAATCTGGACCTCTGCCAGGAAGTAGCACCTCAGCCCAAAAGGCTGAGCTCATTGCTCTTACCTATGCCTTACAATTAGGGGCAGGCGTGAGGCTTAATATTTACACAGACTCAGCCTATGTCTTTCATGCAGTGCATGCCCATGCAGCCATTTGGCAGGAAAGAGGACTTTTAATGGCCTGAAATACTTCAATTAAACGTGTTCCTGAAATCATGGCCCTGTTGGAGGCAGTTACGCTTCCCCTACAGGTAACTATCATTCACTGCAAAGCTCATCAGAGAAGCAATGATGAAATCTCTATCGGGAACACCTGGGCTGACAAATAAGTAAAAGTGGCTGCCAGGTCACCCTTTCAGGCTGTCTTTGTTCCTAGCCTAACTTCCCTGTCTCCACACTATACACAGGGGGAAGCCCAAAGAGCTCTAGAAAGAGATTTCTCCCATACCTCAGACGGTTGGCTAAAAAGTCCTAATGGCAAACTCTTGCTCCCAGGAGCCTCACAATGGAAGTTTCTAAATAGCATACACCAATCAACTCATCTGGGGGCTAAGGCCATCCAAGATCTAATAAGTCACTGTTCACCAGCACGGGGATAGCCCAAGCTCTATGGGCCATCTCACAGGCATGTCCCACCTGCTGCCAAATAAACCCAGAGGGAGCACACAAACCTCCCCAAATCCTTCAACCCATTCTAAGATGAGGATTCCTACCACAAGAAGACTGGCAAATATATTTTACACACATGCATCATGCAATGTGTGTATTTGTTAGTCAGGTATTTGTTAGTCTTTGTAGACACCTTCACTGGATGGATAAAGGCCCTTCCCACTGAAACTGAACGGGCCTCAGAAGTCACCTCAGCCCTTTTAGACCACATTCTTCCTTGTTTTAGACTCCCTCATGCCCTACAGTCAGACAATGGCCCCACTTTCATTTCTTAAATAACGCAGAGAATCAGTGAAGCTCTCCAGATCAAATATTATCTGCATGCGTTTTGGCATCCACAATCTTCTGGGAAGGTGGAGAGAGCTAACCAAACCAGAAAAAGCACCTCACAAAGTTAATACATGAAACCCAACAGTTATGGTCAACTTTGCTCCCCATTATACTCTTAAGAGCCTGTATCACCCCAAAATCTGCAAACCATCTAGCCCTTTTGAGATTCTCTGCGGAAGATCTTTCTTCCAAACAGACCTTTTGTTAGACCCAAAGAGACATTATCTCATGCAATATGTTATGTCCCTGGGACAAACCATCAAGGCCATCAATCATTATCAAAGTTTTCATAGCCCAACACCTGGCCCCTCTTCTTCAGGAAACACTCACCCTAACCTTATGCCTGAAGACTAGGTATATCTTAAAACTCTCCCACAGGACAAAAAGCCACTGGAGCCAGTTTGGACTGGACCATATCAAATTCTCCTTATGACCCCGACAGCTGTTCAACTGAAAAGCCTCTCCATGTAGATTTACTGCTCCAGGGTCAAGGTGGCACCAGGACTCGACAAAGAACGCACCACCTACACCTGCGAACCAGTTGGAGACTTTTGTCTATTGTTCAGGAGGGATTCAAACTCAGGCAATATCCACCTTAATACTTAGAAGAAGCCAAAGCAGAAACCCCTGATAAACCCATCAGATCTTGTGAGACTTATTCACTATCATGAGATTAGCACAGGAAAGACCGGCCCCCATGATTCAATTACCTCCTCCTAGGTCCCTCCCATAACATGTCAGAATTCTGGGAGATACAAGTCAATTTGAGATTTCGGTGGGGATACAGCCAAACCATATCAAGCTATATGAAGTTAAAACCAGGTACTATGGGTGTTCATTTGACTTTTGGTTCTCATGAAGATGTTTTTTTCTGTGTAGACAGTTGTTAAATTAGTGTCCTTGGTGGGGGGTCAGGGGGACAATCAGTGAAGCATTCTATTCTGCAGTCTTTCTCCTCCTGTAGGTCTGTAGTGTATTTTGAAATATACCTTTGTAGTATATTTTGAAGTCAGGTAGTGCGATGCCTCCTTGTGTGTTCTTATATGGGCCCAGTTTCTGGAGTCCTAAAGCAATTACAATAATAACATCAAAGATCACTGATCAGAAATTATCATAACAGATATAATAATGATGGAAAAGTTGGAAATATTGTGAGAATTACCAAAATGTGACACAGGGACATGAAGTGGGCACATGCTGTTGGAAAAATGACACTGACATGCTTGACAGTTGCCAGAAACCTTCAATTTATAAAAAACACATAATATCTATAAACACAATAACGTGCATCACAATAAAACGAGGTCGACCTGTACCTGCCAGTACCCAGGTAATTAGTTTACTAGGAATAAGTAATAATAGCTAGAAAAACTAGTTAAATACAGAAATTTAAAAAACACTGTCTTCTCAGGACACAAAAACACGGAAAGATAGTCCAGGCTCATAGATTGACAGGATTAATATTGTATAAATCACAATACTCACCAAAGCGATTAACAGATTAAATGCAAGTCCTATCAAAATACCAATGACATTCTTCACAGAAATAGGAAAAAACATAATATTCATAGGAAACCATAAAATACCTCAAATAGCCAAAGCAATCCTGAGCAAAAAGTGAAAAGCTGGAAGCATCACACTACCTGACTTCAAAATTCACTACAAAGCTATAGTAAACCAAGCAGCATGGTACTGGCTTAAAAACAGACACAGAGACAAATGGAGCAGAATAGAGAACCCAGATATAAAGCCACATGCTTATAACCAACTCAACTTCAACAAAGACAAAAAGAACATATGATGCTGAAAAGACTGACATTTCAATAAATAGTACTAGGAAAGCTGGATAAGTATATGCAGAAGAATGAAACTAGATTCCTATGTTTCACCACACACAAAAAGCAAATCAAAAATGGGTTAAAGACTTGAATCTGGCTGGGAGTGGTGGCTCACGCCTGTAATCCTAGCACTTTGGGAGGTCGAGGTGAGTGGGTCACTTGAGGTCAGGGGTTCGAGACCAGCCTGGCCAGTAAGGTGAAACCCTATCTCTATGAAAACTACAAAACTTAGCCAGGTGTGGTGGTGCACACCTGTAATCCCAGCTACTTGGCAGGCTGGGGCATGAGAATCACTTGAACCGAGGAGGTGGATGTTATAGTGAACCGAGATGGTGACACTGCACTCCAGCCTGGGCCTGAACAACAGAGTGAGATGACACTCTGTTGAAAAAAGAAAAAGAAAAAAAGACTTGAATTTATGACCTGTAACTGAAACCACCAAAAAACATTGGGGAAATGCTCCAGGACATTGGTCTGGGCAAAGACTTCTTGAGTAAGACCTCAAAAGCACAAGAACCAAAGCAAAAATAAACTATTGGGATTACATCAAGTTAAAAGCTTCTGCATAGCAAAGGAAATTATCAACCAAGTGAAGACACAACCCACAGAATGGCAGAAAATATTTGCAAAGTATCCATCTGATAAGGGATTCATAACCAGAATACATAAGGTGCTCAAAAAATTTAATAACAATCTGACTTAAAAATGGACAAACAATCTGAATAGATATTTCTCAAAAGAAGACACAAAAATGACCAGCAGGCATATAAAAATATGCTTATTATGAATCATCAGAGAAATACAAATCAAAACCACAATGCAATATCATCTCACCCCAGTTAAAATGGCTTTTATCAAAAGACAGGCATGAACAGATGCTAGCAAGGAGGTGGAGAAAGGGGAACCTGTGTACACTGTTGGTGGGAATGTAAGTTACTACAGTCACTATGGAGAACAGTATGGAGTTCCTCAAAATCCTAAAAATAGAACTAGTATATGATCCAAGTATTCCACTGCTGGGGAAAGAGAGAGAGAGGGAGAGACAGAGAGAGAGAGACAGAGAGAGAGAGAGAGATGGATAGATAAATTTATCTGTACATCAAAGAGATATATCTGCATACTCATGTGTATTGCAGCACAAGTCACAATAGCCAAAATATGGATTTAGCCTAAGTGCCCATCGATGGATGAATGGATTAGGCAAATGTGGCATATGTACACAATGGAATATTATCCAGGCATAAAAAAGAATGACTGGATATTATGTTAAAGGAGATAAGCCAGGCACAGAAAAACAAAGATTGCATGTTTTCACTCATATATGGGAGCTAAAAAAGTGGTTCTCATGAAGATGGTGACTATAGTGATGGTTACCAGAGGCCAGAAGGGGAAACGGGGAATGAAGGGGAAATAAAAGAATATAAATGTATTTATTACCACCGAACTGCACACTTACAAGTGGTAAAGAGGGTGCATTATATATGTATGTTTTACTTTAGTAAAAATAAATTTTAAAAATAAAATCACGTTCTTCTCACCACTTACTGCTGAGTTATTGTTGGAATAATGAAATAGTACTACAGATAAGTCATGTACCTAAGTAAGTAGTAAAATAGAGACAACAAGAATAGTTCAGTGGAATGTAGAATATAGAGGATCTAGTCAGGTCAGATGAAATTTTGTTGGTGTTGAGTTAATATATAAGTTCTACTTAACTGGACTTTCCCATGAAACACGTTACATAATAACAGCTAACAATCATTGCAATACCAAGTGAACCTGATCCTGAAAATCATGTTCTTTGCAAGTCTCAATTATTCATTTAAGTTGGGATAAGAACTTTTAAGGATAGGTGCTGAGTGTTACCCAGAAAAAAAAGGTCCAAAGGATAACAGGAGATAATCTGAATATCTATGTGATGCCTGGAAAAAGCAAAATCCTTCCTAATCATTCTACTATTTTTTGTTGGAATAATAAATTACCACAGACATCTGGTGGTAAACATGTAATTAGCAACCTAAAGATAGCTAGAATTAGCCAGACCAGGTAATTGATCGCAGGAAGCTGAAGATAACTGGCCTATGCCAGGGAGTTCAATAACCATTTTCCTCAATGCAAAATTCCAACCTCATGTTAGAAATATTACCTAATACAGTAGATACCTACTTTATCCAAGTGAGTAATTAACTAGAGATAACTACATGAAGCCAGTACCTGGAATAAACAAATTCTTCTCAGTACTAGTTGAATAAACAACTAGCAATTACTAGGAAAACTGGTTGAACATAGAAAGTTTAGTAACCATTCTAGTCAATTCTGTGTACTTACTTTTTTAGGATTGTTGACTAGGTACTATGGATATGGTAAACAGAGTTACCTGAGTAAGAGTTAAATACAGAATCCTCCATAAAACTGGAATAACTGGTTGAAGACAGAAGTATAACATTGCATTCTCCTCAGTATTTCTCATTTCTTGTTGGAATAATAAGTTGGTTCTGTCAATGGGTAGTGAGTACCCATTACAAAGCAAGAAATTACAAAGCAAGAAATAAGAAGAGATGATTAGAATAAATATTTGATACCAGAATGGTGAAAAAGACATTCTTTTCAAATAGAAACTCTAATTTCCTGTGTAATTAATGAGTTAGTACTGGAGATATCTATATGAGATGTGGACTTCATTTTGGGGGTGGGGTACATACTCAACAGATGAACTGCTGGGTCATATGGTAGATCTATTTTGATTTCCCAAGGAACGATTATACTGTTTTTTTATA
The DNA here is from genome assembly GCF_028885625.2 of Pongo pygmaeus. Lineage (NCBI taxonomy): Eukaryota > Metazoa > Chordata > Mammalia > Primates > Hominidae > Pongo > Pongo pygmaeus. The sequence goes on along the minus strand of NC_072396.2, from coordinate 8,575,806 downwards.
ACGGCTGTACCAATTACACGTCTGTCAACAGTGTGTAACAGTGAGGTGATAGTTCATTGTGGTTTTCATTTGCATTCTCTGATTATTAACGATGTTGAGCACATTTTCATATACCTGTTGGACAGTTGTGTGTTTTCTTTCTAGAAATGCCTATTCAAGTCCTTTGCCTATTTGTTAAATAGACTATTTATTTATTTGCTATTGAGCTGTGTGAGTTCTTTATATATTTTGGATATTAACTCATTATTAGATATATGCTTCGCAAATAGCTTCTCCCAAACCATAGCCTGCCTTTTCATTTTGTTGACTGTTGGCTGTGCAGAAGCTTTTAGTTTTCAGCCTGCTCACTTGCCCTATATAGCTCAGCTTCCTAGACCCCCACATTGTGTGAATGTGTGAGCCAATTGCATAGAATGAACCGTATCATATATATAATTCATAAATAAATACTATATGATAGTAAATATATATTTATGATATATAATATTACACACACACATACACACACACACACAAACACACAATATCCTGTTGGTTTAGTTTCTCCTTCTCTGAGGAACCCAGCCTGATACAGATACCCAGCTGAGTGAGTGTGTTTGCTGATCTTGACCTCTGGAAGCCAGTGCTTTAAACCATGAGAATGAAAAATTGTGACGCACTATGTGGATGCTGGGAGAAGTATGTGAGATGGAAAAGTTGTTTCATGGCATCCAAGAAGTGAATGATCCTCAAGGTGTAGCAGAGGAATTTCTAGGAGAGTGGGATGATTGACGTCTTCGTATAGCCCTCCATCCAGCCCAGTTAGCATGGAGGGATTTTAGGAAGGTCTTACAGAAACTGGGTAATGATGGCAGGTGTGGAGGAACAGAATGTACCACTGAATGGGAGGTCCGGGGGAAACATGTGGCGGAAATATCCTCCCTTGCCCCATGATCTGCCAAAATTGAGCATAGGGAGTTTAGGAGGGGTGACATGTCAGTTTGGGAACTATCTTTAGGGGTGCTAACCCAAATCTCCCTTTCTCCAACCAGAGCACCCTGCCTTCCTCATCAGATGTCACCCCCTCACGACTTCCTCCGCCATGTCCTGATGGTGCTTTGTGACGTGTAAGGCCTTCCTTCCCACCCAGGGCTACCATTGGCTGGGTAGTGGAATGTTGACCAATCACAGCTCAGGGACGTGATCACCACATTGTCCTGGGATCGCGGGAAGGGTATATACAGGGAGCCTGGAGTTAGTTGACCGTTGCGAGACCTTGAGCTGCGGAAGATGAGTCCAAAGCCGAGAGCCTCAGGACCTCCCGCCGAGGCCAAGGAGACACAAAAGAGGAAGCCCTCTCAGCCGAGCCCCAGTGGCCCGAAGAAGAAGGTGAGTGACCCACCAAGCTCCTCCTCGTCTTCCCCTCGCCTCTTTCCTCACAAGAATCCTCTCCTGTCCTCACCTGGCACAACCCCCCAACCCGGCCCACACCGCTTCTGAGGACACGTCCCTGTTCCCGGCCTCCTCCATCCTCGTCCCTAAACCAGAGCCCTTCTGTGATCTCCCTGTTGTCTTTCCAGACTACCCAGGTGGCCGAGAAGGGAAAAGCCGCTCGTAGAGGGAGACGCGGAAAGAAAAGGGCTGCGAAAAAGATGGCGGCTGTGACGGCACCTGAGGCGGGGAGCGGAGCAGCGGCACCCGGCCCCCGTGACCAGCCCAGCCAGGAGCTCCCTCAGCACGAGCTGCCACCGGAGGAGCCAGTGAGCGAGGGGTCCCAGCACGACCCACTGAGTCAGGAGACCCAGCTGGAAGAACTACCCAGTGTGTGGACGGCCGAGTACTCCCCTATATCCCTGAGCAGCGACTAAGTTCAGGCCCAGCCGCCAGACCTCAGAGATCTCACCAGCAGGGTTCTTCCCCTGCTGATGACAATAAAATGAATGTGTTGCAAACTGATCTGAGTGACTCCGTGTTCTCTGATGGTGGGGAGGGAGGGAGGGAGGGAGGAAGAGGTGGTGTGTGGGGAGGGAGGGAGGGAGGAGGAGGTGATGTGTGGGGAGAGAGGGAGGGAGGGGGGAAGAGGTGGTGTGTGGGGAGGGAGGGAGGAAGAGGTGGTGTGTGGGGAGGGAGGGAGGAAGGAAGAGGTGATGTGTGGAGGGAGGGAGGGAGGAAGAGGAGGTGTGTGGGGAGGGAGGGAGGAAGAGGTGATGTGCAGAGGGAGGGAGGGAGGAAGAGGTGGTGTGTGGGGAGGGAGGGAGGGAGGAAAGAAGAGGTGGTGTGTGGGGAGGGAGGGAGGAAGCAGTGGTGTGTGGGGAGAGAGGGAGAGACGAGGAGGTGGTTTGTGGGGAGGGAGGGAGGGAGAGGTGGTATGTGGGGAGAAAGGGAGGGAGGAAGAGGTGGTGTGTGGGGAGGGAGGGAGAGAGGAAGAGGTGGTGTGTGCGGAGGGAGGGAGGGAGGAAGAGGTGGTGTGTGGTGAGGGAGGGAGGAAGGAAGAGGTGATGTGTGGAGGGAGGGAGGGAGGAAGAGGAGGCGTGTGGGGAGGGAGGGAGGAAGAGGTGATGTGCGGAGGGAGGGAGGGAGGAAGAGGTGGTGTGTTGGGAGGGAGGGAGGGAGGAAAGAAGAGGTGGTGTGTGGGGAGGGAGGGAGGAAGAGGTGGTGTGTGGGGAGAGAGGGAGAGAGGAGGAGGTGGTTTGTGGGGAGGGAGGGAGGGAGAGGTGGTATGTGGGCAGAAAGGGAGGGAGGAAGAGGTGGTGTGCGGGGAGGGAGGGAGAGAGGAAGAGGTGGTATGTGGGGAGGCAGGGAGGGAGAGGTGGTATGTGGGGAGAGAGGGAGGGAGGAAGAGGTGGTGTGTGGGGAGGGAGGGAGGAAGAGGTGATGTGTGGAGGGAGGGAGGGAGGAAGAGGTGGTGTGTGGGGAGGGAGGGAGGAAAGAAGAGGTGGTGTGTGGGGAGGGAGGGAGGAAGCAGTGGTGTGTGGGGAGAGAGGGAGGGAGGAGGAGGTGGTTTGTGGGGAGGGAGGGAGGGAGAGGTGGTATGTGGGGAGAAAGGGAGGGAGGAAAGAGGTGGTATGTGGGGAGGGAGGGAGAGAGGAAGAGGTGGTATGTGGGGAGGCAGGGAGGGAGAGGTGGTATGTGGGGAGAGAGGGAGGGAGGAAGAAGTGGTGTGTGGGGAGGGAGGGAGGGAGGAAGAGGTGGTATGTGGGGAGGGAGGGAGGAAGAGGTGGTGTGTCGGGAGGGAGGGAGGAAGAGGTGGTGTGTGGAGAGGGAGGGAGGAAGAGGTGGTGTGTGGAGAGGGAGGGAAGGAGGAAGAGGTGGTGTGTTTGGAGGGAGGGAGGGAAGAAGGGGGGAAGAGGTGGTGTGTGGGGAGGGAGAGAAGAAGGGGGGAAGAGGTGATGTGTGGGGAGAGAGGGAGGAAGAGGTGGTATGTGGGGAGGGAGGAAGGAAGAGGTGGTGTGTGTGGAGGGAGGGAGGGAAGAAGGGGGGAAGAGGTGGTGTGTGGGGAGGGAGGGAAGAAGGGGGGGAAGAGGTGGTGTGTGTGGAGGGAGGGAGGAAGAGGTGGTGTGTGTGAAGGGAGGGAGGGAAGAAGGGGGGGAAGAGGTGGTGTGTGTGGAGGGAGGGAGGAAGAGGTGGTGTGTGTGGAGAGGGAGGGAAGGAGGAAGAGGTGGTGTGTGTGGAGGGAGGGAGGGAAGAAGTGGGGGAAGAGGTGGTGTGTGTGGAGGGAGGGAGGAAGAGGTGGTGTGTGTGGAGGGAGGGAGAGAAGAAGGGGGGGAAGAGGTGTGTGTGGAGGGAGGGAGGAAGAGGTGGTGTGTGGACAGGGAGGGAGGGAGGAAGAGATGGTGTGTGGGGAGGGACAAAGGAAAGAAGGAAGGAATAGGTGGTCTATGGGGAGGGAGGGAAGTGGGGTCTCACGGGGTTTAGGTGAAAGGGACAGGTCACAGTTAGGCAGACAGGAGGATAAGGATTACGTCACAGCTGAGCACTGGAAACAAATTTCCCCTTCACAGGATGACTCCGCTTCTTGTAACGTTCGTTTCTTCATGCGATCTTGCCAGCACATACACCAAGTACCAAGAACTGGTTTCTACCTACTTAGGTTTCATTGTTAAAATACCTTTTCGTTTATAGAAACTGATGGAAGAATCGTTTCCGTCTCTTTCCTTTCAGCGTCCCCTCCCTACAACCTAATATAATTAAAAAGAAAAATTCAAAGTAGAGCAAAATCTATCTACTTGAAAAAAGCCTTTTTATTTTTGCAACTGAGGAGACAGAAAGTACATTTCATATTTCCATACGTTAGAAATACACAGGTCTTTTCTATATCTAGTAGAATTTACTACATACAAATATATGTAAATTTTTATATAAATAGAATATACAACTATATTTACTATAGACAAACATATATAGATTATATGTTTACATATAAAATATATACATACAGACAAAATATGGAATAGATATTTTTATATAAATATATAAATATAAATAAATGTAAATATAGATTAGACATACACATTAGAAATACACAACTGTTTTCTGTACATGGTAGAACCTACTATGTATATTTATATATTAATATACATAGTAGAACCTACTATGTATATTTATGTATTAATGTATCTATTCTTCTGTTTTTATATTTATAGATTACATATATAAATATTTATATTCTGTATATTATATAAAACATATATTAAACATATATTTATATTTATAAATATATATAAATATAGACATCAAATCTATATATGAAACCTATATATAAATATGAATACATGAAAATAGATATATAAATATAAATATATATAAAATATATATTCTATATGTGATCATTTATTTTAGAAGGTAAGGTGTTGTCCTTGTTGAAGCATCCTTCACAGATAAAAAAAGAAAGGAAATTATCATTTTAAGAAAAATAAAATAAAAATAAAAAATAAATAAAGTACAAAATTCCCAGTTGTCAATAATTACAATGAGAGAATAATATAGAACTTGCTATATATAGAAAAGATGGGTATTTCTAATGTGTATATATGTAATGTACATTTATATATATAATTATATAAATGCACAGATCTTTTCTATATATAGTATAATATACTGCTGTATTTCTAATGTGTATATACATAAAACCTATATTTATATATATTTATAGAAATACACAGGTTTTATACATATTTATATAAATACACAAGTATTTATATAAACATAAAAACACACAAGTCTTTTCTATATATAGTAGAATTTTATATAGTAGAATTTATGATACATTTAGTAGAGACTTGTGTATTTTTATATTTATATTTAGAAAAGACCTGTGTATTTCTAATGTGTATATATATATATAGTTTGTATTTATATGTATATTTATGGATAAATATATAATCTCTATATATTTATGTATCTATTTATATCATATATTTATATATATTTATATATCTATATATTTATATATCTATATATCTATTTATATTTATATATTTATATATCTATTTCTATGTATTTACATTTATATAGAGATCTGTTTCACATATAGATTATCTATATAAATATTTATATTCTATGTAAATATATAAATACATATATAAAATATGTAAATATATTTATATTTATATATAATATATAAATAATATATAAATATGTAATGCATAAAGATAAATATATAATATATAAAATATCATAACGTACCAATAACATTTCTGTCCTGTAAAGGTCCCCTTTTCTGCACACCCTAAAAGGGTTTCACTTTCTCCACACCTTTGCCATCATTATCTTTTATCTCTTGACTTTCTGATAGGAGCCATCCTAAGAGGTGTAACGTAATAGTTCATTGTGGTTTTCATTTGCATTCTCTGATTATTGACGATGTTGAGCACATTTTCATATACCTGTTGGCCAGTTGTGTGTTTTCTTTCTAGAAATGCCTATTCAAGTCCTTTGCCTATTTGTTAACCAGACTATTTATTTATTTGCTATTGAGCTGTGTGAGTTCATATATTTTGGATATTAACTCATTATTAGAGATATGGTTCGCAAACAGTTTCTCCCAAACCATAGCCTGCCTTTTCATTTTGTTGATTGTTGGCTGTGCAAAAGCTTTTAGTTTCCAGCCTGCTCACTTGCCCTACATATTTCAGCTTCCTAGACCCCCACATTGTGTGAAGGTGTGAGCCAATTATTTAGAGTAAACCGTATCATATATATATAATATTATTCATAAATAAATACTATATTATAGTAAATAGATGTTTATGATATATAATATTACAGACACACTGTCTCTCTGTCTCACACACACACAAATATCCTGTTAGTTTACTTTCTCCTTCTCTGAGGAACCCAGCCTGATACAGATACCCAGCTGAGCAAGTGTGTTTGCTCATCTGGACCTCTGGAAGCCAGTGCTTTAAACCATGAGAATGAAAAATTGTGAGGCACTATGTAGATGCTGGGAGAAGTATGTGAGAAGGAAAAGTTGTTTCATGGCATCCAAGAAGTGAATGATCCTCAAGGTGTAGCAGAGGAATTTCTAGGAGAGTGGGATGATTGACGTCTTCGTATAGCCCTCCATCCACCCCAGTTAGCATGGAGGGATTTTAGGTAGGTCATACAGAAACTGGGTAATGATGGCAGGTGTGGAGGAACAGAATGTACCACTGAATGGGAGGTCCGGGGGAAACATGTGGCGGAAATATCCTCCCTTGCCCCATGATCTGCCAAAATTGAGCATGGGGAGTTTAGGAGAGGTGACATGTCAGTTTGGGAACTATCTTTAGGGGTGCTAACCCAAATCTCCCTTTCTCCAACCAGAGCACCCTGCCTTCCTCATCAGCTGTCACCCCCCCACGACTTCCTCCGCCATGTCCTGATGGTGCTTTGTGACGTGTAAGGCCTTCCTTCCCGCCCAGGGCTACCATTGGCTGGGTAGTGGAATGTTGACCAATCACAGCTCAGGGACGTGATCGCCTCATTGTCCTGGGATCGCGGGAAGGGTATATACAGGGAGCCTGGAGTTAGTTGACCGTTGCGAGACCTTGAGCTGCGGAAGATGAGTCCAAAGCCGAGAGCCTCGGGACCTCCCGCCGAGGCCAAGGAGACACAAAAGAGGAAGTCCTCTCAGCCGAGCCCCAGTGGCCCGAAGAAGAAGGTGAGTGACCCACCAAGCTCCTCCTCGTCTTCCCCTCGCCTCCTTCCTCACAAGAATCCTCTCCTGTCCTCACCTGGCACAACCCCCCAATCCGGCCCACACCGCTTCTGAGGACACGTCCCTGTTCCCGGCCTCCTCCATCTCGTCCCTAAACCAGAGCCCTTCTGTGATCTCCCTGTTGTCTTTCCAGACTACCCAGGTGGCCGAGAAGGGAAAAGCCGCTCGTAGAGGGAGACGCGGAAAGAAAAGGGCTGCGAAAAAGATGGCGGCTGTGACGGCACCTGAGGCGGGGAGCGGAGCAGCGGCACCCGGCCCCAGTGACCAGCCCAGCCAGGAGCTCCCTCAGCACGAGCTGCCACCGGAGGAGCCAGTGAGCGAGGGGTCCCAGCACGACCCACTGAGTCAGGAGACCCAGCTGGAAGAACTACCCAGTGTGTGGACGGCCGAGTACTCCCCTATATCCCCGAGCAGCGACTAAGTTCAGGCCCAGGTGCCAGACCTCAGAGATCTCACCAGCAGGGTGCTTCCCCTGCTGATGACAATAAAATGAATGTGTTGCAAACTGATCTGAGTGACTCCGTGTTCTCTGATGGTGGGGAGGGATGGAGGGAGGGAGGGAGGAAGAGGTGGTGTGTGGGATGGGAGGGAGGAAGGAAGAGGTGATGTGTGGGGAGAGAGGGAGGGAGGGGGGAAGAGGTGGTATGTGGGGAGGGAGGAAGGGAGGGAGAGGTGGTGTGTGGGGAGAGAGGGAGGAAGGAAGAGGTGATGTGTGGAGGGAGGGAGGGAGGAAGAGGAGGTGTGTGGGGAGGGAGGGAGGAAGAGGTGATGTGTGGAGGGAGGGAGGGAGGAAGAGGTGGTGTGTGGTGAGGGAGGGAGGGAGGAAAGAAGAGGTGGTGTGTGGGGAGGGAGGGAGGAAGCAGTGGTGTGTGGGGAGAGAGGGAGAGAGGAGGAGGTGGTTTGTGGGGAGGGAGGGAGGGAGAGGTGGTATGTGGGGAGGGGAGGGAGGAAGAGGTGGTATGTGGGGAGGGAGGGAGGAAGAGGTGGTATGTGGGGAGAAAGGGAGGGAGGAAGAGGTGGTGTGTGGGGAGGCAGGGAGGGAGAGGTGGTATGTGGGGAGAGAGGGAGGGAGGAAGAGGTGGTGTGTGGGGAGGGAGGGAGGAAGAGGTGATGTGTGGGGAGGGAGGGAGGGAGGAAGAGGTGACGTGTGGTGGGAGGGAGGGAGGAAGAAGTGTGTGGGGAGGGAGGAAGAAGTGTGTGGGGAGGGAGGGAGGAAAGAAGAGGTGGTGTGTGGGGAGGGAGGGAGGAAGCAGTGGTGTGTGGGGAGAGAGGGAGGGAGGAGGAGGTGGTTTGTGGGGAGGGAGGGAGGAAGAGGTGGTATGTGGGGAGGGGAGGGAGGAAGAGGTGGTATGTGGGGAGGGAGGGAGGAAGAGGTGGTATGTGGGGAGGGAGGGAGGAAGAGGTGGTGTGTGGGGAGGGAGGGAGGAAGAGGTGGTGTGTGGAGAGGGAGGGAGGAAGAGGTGGTGTGTGGAGAGGGAGGGAAGGAGGAAGAGGTGGTGTGTGGAGAGGGAGGGAAGGAGGAAGAGGTGGTGTGTTTGGAGGGAAGGAGGGAAGAAGGGGGGAAGAGGTGGTGTGTGGGGAGGGAGGGAAGGAGGAAGAGGTGGTGTGTGGGGAGGGAGGGAAGGAGGAAGAGGTGGTGTGTGGGGAGGGAGAAAGGACAGAAGGAAGGAATAGGTGGTGTGTGGGAAGGGAGGGAAGTGGGGTCCAGCGGGGTTGAGGTCAGAGGGACAGGTCACAGGTAGCTAGACAGGAGCATAAGGATTGCGTCATGGCTGAGCACTGGAAACAAATTTCCCCTTCACAGGATGACTCCGCTTCTTGGAAGGTTCGTTTCTTCATGCGATCTTGCCAGCACATACACCAAGTACCAAGAACTGGATTCTACCTACTTATATTTCCTTGTTAAAATACCTTTTCGTTTATAGAAACCGATGGAAGAATCGTTTCCATCTCTTTCCTTTCAGCGTCCCCTCCCTACAATCTAATATAATTAAGAAGAAAAATTCAAAGTAGAGCAAAATCTATCTACTTGAAAAAAGCCTTTTTATATTTGCAACTCAGGAGACAAAAAGTACATTTCATATTTCCATGCATTAGAAATACACAGGTCCTTTCTATATATAGAATTTACTGTATACAAATATATAGAAACATATGTAAACAAAATGTAATATACAACTATATTTACTATATACAAACCTATATAGATTATATATATTTATATATAATATATAAATACAAATGTAGAAATATGGATTATATATTTATATATAATATAAATATATATAGATACAGATTATATATATATACCTGTTAGAAAAACACAGGTCTTTTCTATATATACTAGAATCTACTATATATATATTAATATATGTATTTTTATATGATTTGTAGATTATATATAGAAATATTTACATATATATTTTATGTATAAATACATATATAAAACATATATTTATATATTATATATAATCATTTATTTTAGAGGGTAAGATGTTAATATTGTTCAAGCATGGTTCTCAGGCAAAAGGAGAAAGGAAATTATCATTTTAAGAAGAAAAGAGTACAAAATTATCACGATTTAATTTCCAGTTGTTAATAATTACATAGGCAGAATAACTCATGCCCTTTAATCTTATAATGAATAGCACGTTAAACTTTTATGTGATTCTGAAAATATGAATTTCCATATAATAAGGGTTTGAGATGTAAAGCACTAATTTTATAGGCAGTTTTCACTTGTTACATAGATTGTTCTTATAGCTTTAAAGATGTTAAAATTAATGGTGGCTTAGAAGAGATGGTAGCATCATTTGAGAAACAATAAATGGGTTCTGTTTCATCCTTTCCTTGGTGCAGTCATGGCTTCACTGCATTAGCTTAGGAAGGGATTTCAGAGCTTTCCAAGTTGAACTTGTAGCTGCCTCCTATGGAATCCTACGAAACCTAGGCCACTATACCACAGAAACAGGGCGTTGCCCCATGTCCTGAACACCATCATTTTGTGGTATATTTCTTTTGTATTTCTTATATGGAAATACCATATAAGGATAAGCATGCTTGGTATAACTCAAAGCCTGTTTATTTGCAAGGCTGTGTCGACCCTGGACAATCAATACTTGTGTGTTATGGATGGGAAACAAGTCCGAATGAAAAGCTGCTGTCTTTTAGGAAAGCCTGTTGGCTGTGGTTGTATATCTCTTTCCAAAGGGAAATTGGTGAACTCTCTGCTATAGTTTTTTCCATAATGACAGCATAAAAACTGAAATAAACTCATCTTGTCAGTGGCCACTTTTGGGTTTGGTATATATTAGGGAGCAATTTTGCAATGTGTTTCAAAATTACATGCAAGAATTAATTTTGTGCATCTTATTTTAATGCCATATTTCCATTCAAGCTCTGCAAGCCAAAACAGTCTGTGATGATTCTTTTGGCATGGAAAAAATTATCCATGGCACTTAAACCGTGTTTCTTTCATGATTTCATGGCAGTAGGAGCTTCAACTGCTATTTGTTGGGAACCCATCCTGACTAGCTCTTTCATTGGGGCTTCATGTTTTATTGTGATGATTGGCAGTCTGTGTTTCAGGCATTTTCAGATTTGGAAAGTTACTATGATTTTCAAATTACAAATGCAAAAATATCAATGAATTTATTTTCACAAACTATTTTAATTCATTATAGACAATAAGTGGTTTAATCAGAAATCAATAATTTAAATAATATTTTAATTTGTTGGAACATTCACAAATACTACATCTTCAAGTCTTTCTTTGTTCTACATGTTATATACACAGTTAAATTAGTTAATAAGAGTGTTACATATTTTCCCTCCTTCTCCAACTATCCACAAGCTCAGGCTTAAAATAAACAGTGGAATGAGTAAAGACCCAAAGTAATATAGCAGCAAAGCTGTAGTTGATTTTTATAATAAAAAAATAGATATCAAAGCTTCCTGACGTTTTTAGGCAGATCTTCCTGTGTCCCTAAAGGGAGGATCCCCTTGACAGCAGTCATGAACAACAGGTGATCTTGAGATTCTCATCTGTCAAAGACGGTGGGAAAATTTGAAAACACCTTGTACATATTAAAGAGCTAAGCATGAGATGATGTATACATACATATGTCTCTGTCTCATTAGACCGCAGGAAATAGGACACATGGCAGGAAGGCTCACGTCGATTCCCCTTGACCATGCAGCTTCCTCTGCTCCTGAATCCTAAGAACTTTCTGACCTATTGGTCATTCCCAGCTTCAGATCCCCACACGTACGGATTGTTTTTGGCCCCACGTCAGTGATACACAGGACACAAAATTGCTCTCAAAAAACACTCTGGAATTGAAAAATGACAGGAGAAGCTCAACGCGATGGCTGGGTACCAGAGGGAAGGCCTTCCGCTGTTTTGAACACTGATGCTAAGCTCTAGAATAACTGCAGCTGCAGCCTATTGGACCTGGGTATGTGTCAGGCAGGGTGTGAAATGCTCCCCATGCACGACCTCATTTCTCCCTCACATTACCCCTGTGGATTAATCGGGGCTCTCGAGAGACATCACCAACAGCATCAGCAAAGATAGATGAGAGGGGATTTATTAGGGGAATTAGAGGCTGAAAAGTCTCAGAGCAGACTGTTTGCAAGCTGGAGCCCCTGGGATGCCAGGAGTGTGACTCAGTCCACACCCAAAAACTTCAGAACCAGGGAAGTGGATGGTGTAACTCTCAGTATAAAAAGAGCCTGAAGTTCTGATGTCTAAGGGCAGGAAAAGAAGAGTCTCAGCTCCAGGAGAGAAAGGGAGGAAAGTGCCTTTCCTCTGCCCTGTTTCTTCTATCTGGGCCCTCAGAGAATTGGATGGGGCCTGTCTCTATTGAAGGCATCTTCCCCACTCTGTCCACCACCCCACGCCAATCTTTATGGGAGTATCTGCACAGGCTCACTTAGAAACAACGCTTTACCAATTCCTGACGTATTCCTTAAGGCAGTCACGTTTACACCTGAAATTAACCATCACACCCTGTAAAATGGGTAGTGTCCCCACTGAACAAATGAAACAGACAGTTTGGGTAATTTTCTTATACTGCTTATAGGTTATAGAGCCAGGATTAAAACTCAGGTCTGCAAAGATCAAATTCTAAACTCCACCCTCCTAAGGACTGCTGCTCAACACTGTGGAAGCAGCACTGTATTAGACACTGTATGAGGATTGAAGAGGCATTTGAGACACATCCCCTGCTTTAGGGACCACATCCTAGCCTGCATTCATGACAGGAGTCATGTTTCTGTGACTGTTCTACAGACCCTGAAACCAAGTGTGAATTGGCACGCTTTAGGTGTGCATAAGCTCTGCAGAAATCCTAAGAAAGAGCAAGATAATTATAGGCTCAATTCATATAGGGAAGTTTTTATGAAAACAGCTTTTAGCCAATTCCTGAAAGAAAATATTTTTACTGGCAGAAAAATGTTCTGCTGGAGAATAACTAGTTGAAGGGCTTTGGGGGAAGGGACCCTGGACACATGTCTACGAAAGTGGGGGAAAAAGACACACAGAACAGAAACAGAATTGAGGACCCTTCAGGGAGAGAAGTAAGGAAAAGTGCTAGCCCAGCAAGTTGATAAAAATATATCTGCCCTGTATTTAAAGTTAATCCCATCTCTTGATGTTTTTTTCATATTATTCATATTATTATATTTGTTATTATAGTATTATCCATCTTATTGTCCCATATATTATGGCATTTCCCCCTATATGTGAATATATTACCACATAGAAGGAAATGACCTCATTTTCCTAATACATAATTAGACACGAGCTTATTCCTTTACAAGCAAAAATGTGTCTCCTCCATTTAGTATTAAAACGAAGAAAACCATAAAATATTCCAGAGTTGAATCTTGTAGCTCAATACTCAGAAATGTTGCTAATTTGCACATTTTATATGGTACTGAAGACTCCCACATTAAGGAGTGCTTTTGTGTCTGTTTAGTTGGAGACCTCAATGTTTTGATGAAAGTTCATTCTTAGGAGGCCACTGTCATTAATCGACTTTGCATAAGAAAACTTATGAAAACATAAACCATTCTGTCCTCACAACTTTAGTCCACAACACTGGCAAATGGAGTCAAAACTGCATGCTCATAGTTTATCACCACAAACTATGAAGCTACTAGAAGAAAACTATGGGGAAATGCTTGAGGACACTGGTCTGGACAAAGACTTTTTGAGTAAGATGTCCAAAGCACAGGCAGTAAAAGCAAAGCAGACAAATGGAATAACACGAAGCTCAAAAGCTTCTGCATGGTATAATAAACTTTCAATGAAGAGATAACCTAAAGAATGGAAGAAAGTATTTGCAAACTATACATTTAATGAGAGATTAATAACCAGAATATATATATGTTTCTGTATGTGTGTGTGTATATATATACACACACACAGAGAGAGAGAGAGAGAGAGAGAGGGAAAGAGAGAGAGAGAGAGAGCTCAAACAACTCATAATAATAATAATAATAATAATTGTGTGTAGACAAATGAATCAGGCTCTGTGGCTCCTGGGAACTGGAAATCTTCACACAAAGGCAGAGAAAGCCCTTCCAGAATATTTCTACGCTATTTCCTACACTAATCACTCAAGAACCATTTCCAAAAGCAATAAAGTATATCTGGCCAACCCATGATCAGCACCAAAACCTGCAGAATTTTGACTTTGCCTTTTTGGTACTGATCTTTCATTTTTAAAAATAATTGTTTTGTCCTTTTGCTTCAGAAATGTATAAAGCAAACAGAAAACGTTATTTAGGAATGACTGACTCTATATTACTGAATCAATCATTAAATTTTGCTGAATGACTGATCTTGGCAAATAGAGATGTAACTACTTTATGCCAACTGTAATTCAAATCCCTTCTCAGTAAAGAATTAATGAAATGCTTAGCCAGGCATGGCCAATGGAATTAGAATTAGCCCAGTCTTGACATAACTTTCTGCTTCCTTACTGTCCTGAGTTTCAGTGGGCAACAGATTCATTTTTGTAGATTTCTACAGAAACATCTGCAACACTGTCTTTTTGCATTCGTAACTTAAGGCTTTCATAATTATTGCAGAAGTTTCTCAGTCTCTCCATGTGAAATTTCTCTTAGCTATTGGATTTTAGATATTTCACAGTTCCTTTTGTGCCTTTAAACACAACAGGCCCAATTCTGCTACTTAAAGTGGTTTCATGTTCCAGTTGCCTGCTCAGAATATGTGTGTTTAATCCCCCTTCTATGGTGATTGATCTGTTTACACTATACTCTTCTAGACTGGGGAAGTTTCAAAGTTGAATCTAGCTTTTTAGGATGTAGACAGCTGCCAAATTCATGGCAAAAATGAGATGCTACCTTAAAATGTCTATCCAGGCTGGGCACGGTGGCTCACTCCTGCAATCCCACCACTTTGGGAGGCCGAGGCAGGTGGATCACCTGAGGTCAGGAGTTCAAGACCAGGCTGGCCAACATGGCAAAACCCCGTCCCTACTAATACAAAAATTAGCTGGGCATGGTAGCGCATGCCTGTAGTCCCAGCTACTCGGGAGGGTGAGGCAGGAGAATCGCTTGAACGCGGGAGGAAGAGGTTATAGTGAGCCAAGATCGCACCACTGCACTCCAGCCTGGCGACAGAGCGAGACTCTGTCTCAAAAAAAAAAAAAAAAAAAAAAAAAAAAAAAAGTCTATCCAAAGGTACCAAAGGTACTTGCTGTATGAGGCATCATAACTTCCTGTGAAAATGAAAGCTATGCACTTTTCGAATTAAAAACAATGGTGCACACAGATATACACATACTCCTGAGCATACATCCGGTGTGCACACGCACATTCACACACACGCCCCCCCACTCCCCCCCACACACATTATCTTAGAGTGTGCCTTGGCATCATTCTTCACATAGACATACGTCATTGTTGAAGAGACCCAGCTCTGTTTGGTCAGTCTGTGTGCCACAGCATCACCTTTGTCCCTCCACAGCTATGTGCCCACTTTGTGTGGTCTTTATATTTTTCTGAAGAAGAGTCAGGTTACTCATTCACTTTATTTGTGTACACACTTCAAAAATATATATTTTGACATTTCTATAATATCCAATAAAAGGATAAAATTAGAGGATGTAACTTCTGACCAAATAAAGGAGAAAATAAATGGTAATACTCGAGCTAAAATAAAACAAACACAAACAAGATAGAGAGAATAAAAGTGATATGACCAGCAAGTATACTAACAGAAAGTACAATATAAGATGACAGAAATGAATCCATAAACACAATCAATACAAACAGATTAAACTATAATGAAAAGATAAAGACACAAAAGGTTTGAAAAGAAAAAGATGGGAAACAAAAGACCAAATATATTAACCCAAGAAAAAGAGGTTTAACTGTATCAACATCAGATAAATTAAATATTAACACAAAAGTCATCCTTAAGGATAAAACAGTCATGCATATGAGAAAATCTGTTAAGTTCTCAGATAGCTATAACAATTTAAATCTACATGCATCTAATTAAATGGCATTAATATCTATGATATACATAAAAGAAAAATTAATAGAACAAAAATAGAAATGAACAAATCCACCATTATACTGGGATAATTCAGCATACTCTCACCAGCTGTGAGAATGGTCTATGACTGGCATAGAGACCAAACTAACATAAATATAAAAGATTTAAGAATTTAATAAGCTCCTTGAAATAGACATTTATAGAAAACTACACCAAATAATTGGAGAACACACATTCTTTTCAAGCATTCCAGAAAATTTTCTAAAACTCGGTTACAGACTTGACATAAAGTATGTCTTCTCAAATTTCAAAGAATCTGAAATTTTCTAACTATAATACAAAAATTTAAAAATTAATATCAAAAGAAAGCCTTCAATGGCCCTGTATATTTAAAAATGTAAAAAGACACATAAAGATCTCTGTGAGTTAAAAGAAAAGGCATAATAAAAATAAAATTGTGTCTAGGAGATAATAATAACGAACTTAATTTACTCCATTCATAACTTAAGGCTTTCATAATTATTGCAAAAGTTTGACGAAGTACATATTTAAAAGAAAAATTTTACCTTTAATTGTTATCCATGGATCATATTTGGGCCATAAGCCAAGCACATGAATATATATATATGTGTGGTGTGTGTTTGTGTGTGTGTGTGTGTATCAATAAAGATATTCTACTCTGGGGCAGGCAGAAATGTCTAGGAGTTGGGATGAAATGGAATTGGCCATGAGTTGTGACTGTGGAAGCTTGGAGAAGGTCTGTAGCTGTTTCTTGGACCATTCTCTCCCTCTCATCCTTCACCCCAACGAGTCCTGTATCTAGTCCCATATAACAACACCACACGCTGAGACAAATATTTTTGTCAGCTTCTTACATACACGTTGAGATGACTTTATACATTTACAAGAAACAAGTAAAGGCATATATGTATTTTCCCTTATTCACATAATATATAGTATATCGTACACATCCATTTACAACCCACTTTTTTCACCTAACATCATATCTCAGAAAGTCTTCCTTATCATTTGATTCTAGTGGCGTTCCCACCATTTGGACACACAGTATTTTACTGAATCCTTCCTCTCCTGAGGAACATCTAGGGTGTTTGTAACTCTGTGCGAAGGCTAGGGCTTCCATGAACAAAACTGCACATCTGCCAGGTCATCCATGTGCAAGTGTCTCTGCAGGAAACATTCTCAAAAATGGAACAGCTGGGAGAGCTGGGTCCCATATCTGATCATTAACACATTTTGATACTGGTAGATGTTACCAAATATTTCTCCTCAGGGATTGTACCAATTTATACTTGTACCAAAAGTGTGCACTGCAAAGTTGGAGCTCTCGGCAAAATCTAGATGTTATTTGCTTACAATTTTAAGAGTATTCGGTAAGGGTCACATGACCTTGAAAAATAAACTCTCTCTCTAGCACTAAAGTAGGGATTCTGTTTTCTGTTACTATATTCCATCATTTGGAAAAGGATTTTCTTTTTTATCTTTTTTGAGACAGTCTTGCTCTGTCGCCCAGGCTAGAGTGCAGTGGCGCGATCTTGGCTCACTACAAGCTCTGCCTCCCGCGTTCACGTCGTTCTCCTGCCTCAGCCTCCCCAGTAGCTGGGACTACAGGTGCCCACCACCACACCTGGTTAATTTTTGTTGTATTTTTTAGTAGAGACAGGGTTTCACGTTAGCCAGGCTCCATCTCCTGACCTCGTGATCCGCCCGCCTTGGCCTCCCAAAGTGCTGGGATTACAGGCGTGAGCCACTGCGCCCAGCCGGAAAAGGATTTTCAATTCCAGTGTTATAAAGATTATTCTATTACTAGGAAGGGGTTACATTTTCAAACAACTGATCTTGAATCAATTACAGTCATATGCTGCATAGCAAAATTTTGGTTAATGGCAGACTGCATATATGGAGGTGTATTGAGGGATCTGGCCAGCAGCCCGCAATGCAATGGCGCTCTCCTTGTTCCCAGGTGGATCGGCAGGTTGAGAAATAATAGACACATACAAGATAGTGATAGCTGGGTCCAGGGGGGTCATCATCTTCTGGTCCCGCGGTGCCAACAATGCACTGGATATACCAGCATTTATTATTAAGTTTAGTGAGGGCGGGGGTAGGTTAGTGAGGGAATTAGGGTCATTTGATTATGAGGTGAGATGATCACATGGGGATGAAGTAATTCCTTAACATAACATTTGTATGTAGAAGTACAGTACATTTGTATGTAGAAGTACAGTATACAGAGATAAGAATTTACAATATAATGTGTGCATCAGTAATTTCTAACAGAGCCTTAAAACAGAAACACAATCTTTCCGTAACCTATGATTAGTAAGATATTAATCAGCAGTAACAACTGCAACAAAAGCTGGTTACAAACAATCCATGGAAACAGGATGTGAAGCTAGACAACCAGTTAGACCAGAAATTCTCAGAAGGGAGTATGCCTTAACCCTAAAGAGGCCTAGAAGAGCCGTGGCAAGATGAGGGTGTTTATAGCCCTATCTTATCCATATGGACAGGCGCCCCCCCATGCATCCGTTTATAGGCTCTCCACAAGGGTCGTATTCCATTCCCAGAGCTATGAACATCTGCTTTTCTGGGATAGGAATCTTGGTGATGTGAAACCTCCCTGACTGCACGTCCATTCATAGGCTCTCTGCAGGGGGAAACACATTATGTGCTGTTGGCTCGTTCTGGCAGTCCAACCTGGCATTGTCTTTACACAATCCTGCATGCAATTTTGTATTTACAATAATCAGGAGCATTTCATCTTTTATTCCGTAGCAATAGTTTCAGGGGGTCTCCCTACATCTCCCCCTTTTCTCTGATTTACATGAACCATAGCAATCATAGCTTGGCGCTGATCACGATTGGATTGAAGAATATTTTTTCCAATTTTACACATGAACAATAAACCAGTAGCACAAATTATACACAGAACAAAATTAACGATAGTGGATCCTCCCAAAGATTTTACCCATTGAATGGGTTTGAGATTAGATAATCCCTCAAAGATACCGTCTAAAACTTCAGCACCAGGTAAAGCAGTTAAGTTGTGCTTCAGAGGCTCAAAAATCTGTTCTTTTAGTTTGCTTATGTCTAAGCTTAAATTATCTTCACTTCCTTGTAAATGGTGTTTTACTGATTCCCAATTGTGAACAGACTTATTATATTGAAACGGAGTTATACAAAAATCAGAAGTATTCCAATCACATTGCATTTGTAATCTATGTTCTAAATTCATAATTCTCTCTCCCATCCATATAACAATTTGTCTTAGACCATTAATTTGATTAGCCAATTTTTGATCAATACCTGACTGAGAATTCCACATCCAAGTAGAATTTTTTTTGCCATTTATCCACAAAATGAACAGTTTGAATAGATTGATGTAATGCAACTCCAGCAGTAGCAGCAGTCACAGTAACAGCAATCAAGCCCATTATTATTCCAAGTAATGTAAAAATGAATCGTTTACTCCTTTTAAGAATTTTTTGTAGAATATTGTTAATAACATAGATAGAGGGGAAAGATTCCCAAGGCCTATGTAAGGCTACAGGGAGCCAAATACCTTCTCTGACTCTGACTATTAAAATAGTATGATATTGATTAAAGGATGAGTCAATACAAGTATACAAGTAACAATTAACACAGGTAATTATGTTGGTTTCTGAACTAATATGCATCTTTCCTACTAATAACATATATGGAGGTTTAACACAACTTTTAAGTGGTATAGTTTTGTTGGACTCCATATAGATAGTATATATATTTTGAGGTGACAAGGTAGGTTTACTTATAACACTTTCTCCAGCCCAAACTCTCATACCAGTCGTAGCTATTGTTGATCTCCATAATTCTGAATGTTAGGTCCTAAGTGTGGAATAATGAGCCTTGGCTTATGGACGGGCAACCCCTGCCCCTTTCCACTTAAGAGGAAAAAAGGAGTTAAATCTACGATACAATAGGGGAGGCTTGTCACTACTTTTTTGATAAGTAATATCATAGAGAAAATGTTGACAATCTCTGTGACCTTGAGAGCAATCATTAGTAATACGACCTTTGGGAGCCCAATCAACAATGGTGTAGTGAGAAGAATTAAATAACACAGGTCCTTCTGAGCTAACACAATCTTTCCATATTAATTTGTCAGCATTTGAAGACAAGTTGAGAAGACTTTAAGACGCAGGTCCTAAAGGCTTATATTGGGATGTGTGAATATAATCAGTGATTCCTGTTTTGATTTGCCTTAGAGGTTTTAATGAGAGCCCTGATATCAAGTGTCCTAAAGGAGGGACAGAGTGACCAGACGGTAGTGTGACGGCCCGTTTGAATATCTAATGAGAGACATCCATTAGTGGGTCCCAGGCACAAAGGTGGATACCTAAAACCTAAAGTGATATTGAAAGGGGTTCCTTCTTATGAAGGTTGGGCAGGACAACGATCATCTACAGAACCAGGCATCCAAATACTATCATTAACAAAGACCTCGATAGGAGCGTCCATCCATGTCATGGCTTGAATAAGAGGAGGAAATAAGAGGAGGAAAAGGAATACAGGCCCAATATGTATAGTTTTTAACAGTCTGTGGGGTGACAGAGGGTAGAAGGATCAGTGTTATCAGGAGGAGGCAGAGGTTGAACTGGACCTGGATCGCTGGAGACAAGTTGTTCAGGATGTCTGACTGGATTGCCTGTTTTAAAGGAGTTAGCGTGGTCTTTTCTTCTTTTTGATGATTGGATGTGTTAGTTGTTTCCTGCTGTGGCGCTTTTTCAGCAAATTTCTCTGTCTTGTTGTTGCATGCATTTTCAGGACACAATTTTAGGTGTCTAGCAGGAATCCAAACAGGAGATTGATGTTCACCTGGGGAAACACAAGCACAGCCTCTTCCCCACGTTGAAGTAGAACCTTTTGACCATATATTAGAGTGAACACCTTTCCACCATACTTCCCTTCCTTGGTTTACCGTAGGACGGTTACCAGAGAAATGTTTTTCGGCAGCAGTAACAGAACTAGATTTAGGAATATTAAGAAAATTTAACATGAGCAATGCCAAGTTTAGTTGTATGTGAGGGGTAGACAACTCCTTACCCCCCTCTTTTTGTTTAAGTAATTGTAATTTTAAAGTTCTGTTACTTCTTTCTACAATAGCTTGGCCTTGTGGGTGATAAGGAATACCAGTAATATGTTTAATATGCCACTGATCAAGAAAATTTTTAAAAGCTTTACTACAATAGGCTGGACCATTGTCTGTTTTGAGCTCACTAGGAATTCCCATAACCACAAAACATGAAAACATATGCTTTTTTAACATGAGATGTGGCTTCTCCGGTTTGACAGGTAGCCCAGATGAAATTGGAAAAAGTGTCAACTATGACATGTACATAAGCTAATTTTCCAAAAGAACGAACATGAATAACATCCATTTGCCAGATAACATTAGGAGAAAGGCCTCAGAGACTAACTCCAGGAGATTGTGTGGGTAAGACAAGAACCTGATATTGAGAACAGTGTTGTACAATTTGTTTAGCTTGTTTCCAACTGAGAGAATATTTATGTTTAAGACCTGAGGCATTAGTATGAGTGAGTTGATGAAATTGTTTTGCATCTGTAATGGCTAGAGAAACTAGAGTATCAACTTTATGATTCTGTAACAAAGAGAACAAGGAAAACAGATTAGTGTCAGCAATATTTTTGATGGTAGCTGTTTCTATTGCCTTAGTGTCATGGACTACATATGCTGAGTCAGAAACAATATTAAGAGGCTGATCAAAATCCTGTAACGCAGAGATAACAGCAAACAACTCGGCTTTTTGAGCATAACTGTACGGAGTAGAAATGACTTTATCTTTTGGTCCTATATACCCTGCTTTTCCATTACTGGATCCATCAGTAAAAATGGTAACGGCTGTCTCTAGTGGTGATGAACGAGTAAGTTTTGGTAGAATCCAGGAAGTATTTCTTAGAAATTGAAAGAATTTTGACTTAGGCAAATGATTATCAATAGTGCCAATGAAGTCAGCCAGATTAGTCTGCCAGCACAAAGATGTAGAAAAGGCATTTTTAACCTCATTTTTTGACAAAGGGACCACAATAATGTTTGGATCAAAGCCAGAAATTTTAATGATACGTTGACATCCTAACCCAATTAAAGTGGCTATTTGATCAAGATATATTGAAAGAGTTTTAGAGGCTGAATTAGGAAGAAACACCCACTCAACTAGAGAATCATTTTGTACTATAAGTCCCGTAGGAGAGTGGATGGAAGGAAAAACTAAAAATTGTAAAGGCAAATTTGGGTCGAGAGCTTTGTGCCTCTCTCTCACTCTTTGTTCTACAAACGACAACTCTTGTTTTGCTGGCTCAGATAGAGAGCGAGGACTGTTTAAATCTGTATCTCCGGATAAAGTGGCAAATAGATGAGATAAGGCATAAGTAGGGATGCCTAAGGTTGATCTGAGATAATTGATGTCACCTAGTAATTTTTGAAAATCATTTAAGGTGTTTAAATTGTCAGTACAAAGTTGGACTTTTTGGGGCTTAATGGACTGAGCTTCTAGCTGCATTCCTAAGTACAGAGAAGGAGTGGCTTGCTGAATTTTATCAGGAGCAATGTGGAGTCCTGCATTGGCAACAGCTAATTTTAAAGAGGTAAAACATTGAATTAATTCATCTTTAGTGCGGGCAGCAATCAGTATATCATCCATATAATGAAGAACGTAATTATTTGTAAAAGTCTGTCGGATAGGTTGTAACACAGTACCGACAAACAACTGACAAATAGTAGGACTGTTAATCATTCCTTGAGGTAAAACTTTCCATTGATATCTAGCTGTGCGATCTGAATTGTTAATGGAAGGTATAGTGAAAGCAAATTTTTCACAGTCTGACTTGTCTAAAGGAATATGAAAAAAGCAGTCTTTAAGGTCAATGATAATTAAAGCCCATTTCTTAGGAATCATGGAAGGGGAGGGCATACCAGGTTGTAACGCCCCCATAGGTTTAATAACTGCATTAACAGCTCTTAAGTCTATTACCATCCTCCATTTTCCTGACTTTTTTTGTACAACAAACACAGGCGAGTTCCATGGAGACAAGGAGGGCTCAATAGTGTTTGCTTGTAGTAAATCATTAACAATTTCAATTAAAGCCTCCAACTTGTGTTTGGACAGTAGCCACTGCTCTACCAAAACAGGTGACTCACACATCTATTGTGAAGGGGCAGAGGAAAAGAGAAAAAGAGAGTGAGGGCACCAGGATGTGGACTGGGGGGAAGCAGGATTCCAAACCTCTGAAAGAAGGGGTCCCGGAGCGTCAAAAGAAACAGTGGGCTTATAAGAGGAGAGAGGTCCAAAAGGACGAGAGGAATGAGAAACAGACCATTCAGAAGAATGTCGCACGTCCTCCTCTGGCAGAGGGGGCAATGGCTTAGTAGAAGAAGGGTTAACATATACGGGTTCCATCATAGGAGGTGGAGGGAGGGGATCATCACCAGGTTCCTCCTCTTGGGGAGAAAACAAGGAGAGATCGAATTCTTCTTCATCAGAAGGAGGGCTAGTAGGGGGGTCAGGTACCCGAGGTAAAGGGAGCAGTTCACCACCCGTGTTAACTTCTGGCAGTTGAAGAGGATCACCAGACTGAAAAGGAAGTAAAGCAACACAAATACGAGCCCAGTCAGTCCAAACAGAAATAGGAGGTAAAACACCGTCTCTCCTGAGTTGGCGGAGCGTGGCACCAACTCTATTCCAGTCTAACAGGTCCACAGAACCTTTGTCAGGGAACCAAGGACAATGTTTTTCAATAGTCTGAAATAAGAGAATAAGGTTATTGGAGTCAGCCTTGATTCCACCCTGTTTAAGAAGAAGTTTAATAAAAGACAGATAAGCCTGGTGTTTAAACTGCGATTGTCTCATGATAACCCTGGAATATTACCGGTTGACCAACCCAAAAAGAGGGGAGAGTCGGAAAAAGTGTACCCAGAGACCTTACTGTCAAGACTGAAGACTAGTCGTCACATACCGCACTCGGAGTGCACTGAGCCGAGGAACAAAGAAGGCCACATTGGGCGCCAGATATTGCGGGATCTGGCCAGCAGCCTGCAATGCAACGGGGCTCTCTTTGTTCCCAGGTGGATTGGCAGGTTGAGAATTAATAGACACATACAAGACAGTGAAAGCTGGGTCCAGGGGGGTCACCGCCTTCTGGTCCCACAGTGCCAACAATGCACTGGATATACCAGCATTTATTATTAAGTTTAGTGAGGGCGGGGGTAGGTTAGTGAGGGAATTAGGGTCATTTGATTATGAGGTGAGATGGTCACATGGGGATGAAGTAACTCTTTAACATAACATTTGTATGTAGAAGTACAGTACATTTGTATGTAGAAGTACAGTATACAGAGATAAGAATTTACAATATAATGTGTGCATCAGTAATTTCTAACAGAGCCTTAAAATAGAAACACAATCTTTCCGTAACCTATGATTAGTAAGATATTAATCAGCAGTAAAAATTGCAACAAAAGCTGGTTATAAGCAATCCATGGAAACAGGACGTGAAGCTAGACAACCAGTTAGACCAGAAATTCTCAGAAGGGAGTATGCCTTAACCCTAAAGAGGCCTAGAAGAGCCGTGGCAAGATGAGGGCGTTTATAGCCCTATCTTATCCATATGGACAGGCACCCCCCATGCATCCGTTTATAGGCTCTCCACAAGGGTGGTATTCCATTCCCAGAGCTATGAACATCTGCTTTTCTGGGATAGGAATCTTGGTGATGTGAAACCTCCCTGACTGCACGTCCATTCATAGGCTCTCTGCAGGGGGAAGCACATCACGTGCTGTTGGCTCATTCTGGCAGTCCAATCTGGCATTGTCTTTATGCAATCCTGCATGCAATTTTGTATTTACAATAATCAGGAGCATTTCATCTTTTATTCCGTAGCAATAGTTTCAGGGGGTCTCCCTACAGAGGTGGTCCCATAAGACTATAATGGAGTTGAAAAATGACTGTTGCCTAATGATATCATAGCCTTTGTAATGTGACAGCACAAGGCATTACTAATATATTTATGGTGATGGGGGTGTAAAAAAGTCGACTGCAACCGGATGCAGAGGCTCATGCCTGTAATCCCAGCACTTTGGGAGGCTGAGGCGGGCGGATCACTTGAGCGCAGGAGTTCGAGACCAGCCTGACCAACATGGGGAAACCCTGCCTTTACTAAAAACACAAAAATTATCCAGGCATGTTGGCACGTGTCCATAATCCCAGCTACTCGGGAGGCTGAGGCAGGAGAATCACTTGAACCCAGGAGGTGGAGGTTGCAGTGAGCCGAGATTGTGCCAGTGCACTACAGCCTGGCGAAAGAGTGAGACTCCATCTCAAAAAATAAAATAAAATAAAATTGACTGTGCTGCCAGTCTTAGAAAACAATGCATACATTTATGTGTAGCACATAATACCTGATAATAAACAACCACATTACTAGTTTATATATTTATGATACTATATATTTTACTAATATTTTAAAGTGTTTTGCTTCTACATATATAAATATATGTACATATATGTATATGTGTGTGTATATATATACATATATACATATATACACATATATACACATATATACATATATATGTATATACATATATATACGTATATATATATACGTATATATATGTGTATATAACTGTAAAACAGCAGCAGGCAGGTCCTTCAGAAAGTGTTGTAGAAAAAGGCAATGTTATTGGAGGTGACAGCCCCATGCATGTTATTGTCCCTGAAGACCTTCCAGTGGGACCATATGTGAAGGTGGAAGTTAGTGATATTGATGATCCTGACTCTAGTGTAGGCCTAGGCTACTGAGTGTATTTGTGTCTTCATTTTTTCACAAAAATTTTTAAAAAGTAAGAAAATAAATTTAAAAGTAGAAAAAAACTTGTATGATAGAATAAGGATATAAAGAAAAAAACATTTTTGTACAACCATACAATGTATGTTTTAAGCTAAGTGCTATTACAAGAGTCAAAAAGTTTTCAGAAATCTAAAAGCTCATAAAGTAAAAAAAAGTTACAGTAAGCTGAGGTTAATTTATTAAATAAAGACATATAAAAATAAATTTAGTGGGGCCTACATGTACAGTGTTTATAAAGTCTGCAGTAGTGTACAGTAATGGCCTTCACATTCACTCACCACTCACTCACTAACTCACCCAGAGCAACTCCCACGTCTGCAAGCTCCATTCATGGTTTCATGGTCAGTGCCCTATACAAGTATACCATTTTTTATCTTTTATACTGTATTTTTATTGTACCATTTCCCTGTTTAAATTTACTTAGATATATAAATACTTGAGTTAGTATTCAGTACTTCCTATAGTATTCAGTACAATATCATGCTGTAGAAGTTTACAGCTTTGTTACAACAGGCTATACACCATGTAGCCTAGATGTGTGGTAGGTTATACCATCTAGGTTTGTTTACCTACAACCTATGATATTTGAATAACAATGCAATCAACTAAGGAAATATTTCTCAGAACTTATCCCATCATTAAGTGACACATGACGTATATTGTGTAATGGCTTTGGAACTGTAACAAGTTATAAGATCTTTTCCTGAAAGTCACATCCAGCAAAAATACATGCTGGATTTTAATTCCAGTGCCATTCAAATTACTTACTGTAGCATCCTTCAAAACTCTTGACATATATGTCCCTTAAAAGACAAGCACATTTGGTTGCTGTCTTTAAAAAAAAAAAAAAGAAAGGAGTTAAAGGAAAAATAGTAGTTCTAGGGTCAAGTTCAGTTAGCTAAAAGTAAAAACTGAAAATACAATGAAAAATTTAAAATGTCATATGACCTGTGCATGTTAAAGCCATCACTTAACAAAGAATTCAGATTTTATCACATCAACACAAAATGGTACAACTCAAGTTACAGGAGAAAGAATCACAATTCAATTAAAATCACTTTGCTTTAGCAACTACATCATGTCTCTATAACACATGCTCTTATTCCGAGGGTTGGCATTTTCCCCGATGGAAATGCAGTGCAGCTGAGAAAGAACCTTCTGAATTACAATGACATTCCAATGTATGCATCCAAGGGGAAATGAGCACACTGACCTTCAGATGCAGTACACCAGTTTCCAGAAATCACAATTATCGTTCACGTTACTTGTCAGTCAAAATGTATCTGACAAACATACGATCCACACAATGATATGTTATCCCTTAATATCCATAAGTAGATTTATGTTTTACTTCAATAAGAATCTGGAACCAAACCAGTTCAGAAAAAGTATTTCGTTTGATATGGTGCTATATTAAGTAAATTTCATTTATTTTCAACACTATTGAAATACGATAATGCCATATTGATTATACTTCTTATATCTAATTGGTATCACTTCTCCTCTCCAGCCACCAACTGACCTCTTGCCCTTCCTTAATCTCCCCTGTTTGTTCATCAGTTCCTGGCCCTCGGTCATGCTCCTCTTTCCATCTTCCCACTTCTAACATTTTCCTTTACATAATAAATAACCTATGATGACTTTATTGCTTTGACCATTGGCATCTCCAAACATTGACTGCTCCACACATTTCCTACCTTTGTTTTTATCATCACTTGGGATGCCTTCATCTCACACATCATCTTAACATCAAATGTTCCTGTCTCCGGCCATGAGTGCTCTTTCTGCTCTAGTTCATGTCCTCATGCACCATCTTCTTCTTTTTTTGTTTGTTTTTGAAACATTGTCTCACTGTTTTCCCCAGACTGGAGTGCAATGGCACAATCACAGCTCACTGCAGCCTTGACCTCCCCTGGCTCAGGTGATCCTCCCATCTCAGCCTTCCAAATAGCTGGGACTATGGGCATGCACCACTACGGCTAGTCTCCAGCTCCTTAACCCCATATCTTCTGCCTTACATATCATCTATCTCCTATCTCCATTTCTTCAGGTATCCAACTAATGTGTTCAAATAGTGAGGTCCAGTATTTACCATACCAACTTCCCATTGAAAGTCCATTCCTGGGTCATACCTAATAAACTTTTTATTATAAATAGTTCTGGATTTACAAAAAAAGTTGCAAGAACATTACAGAAAGTCCTATACCACATAACCAGACTTCCCTATTGTTAACATCTTACATTAGTCTGGTACATTTGCCACAAATAATGAACTGATAGTGATACATTATCATTAACTAAAGTCTAACATTTACTTGAATTTACATACTTTTTTCCTAATATCCGTTGATTGAGGATTTCATCCAGGATATCACATTACATTCACTTTTTTTTTCATCTTTTGTTTTCAATGTTCTGCTGAACATTATATTTAATAGTCATGTTTTTTAAGTCTCCTTTAGACCATGACGGTTTCTCAGACCTTCTGTTTTTGATGACCTCGAGGGCTTTGAGGAATACTGGTCGGTAGACTGTCCTTCCATTTGGGTTTTTCCAGTGTTTTTCTCATGACTAGACTGGGGTTATGGCTATTTGGGAAGAAGACCACAGAGGTGGTG
This sequence comes from Pongo pygmaeus, assembly GCF_028885625.2. Classification (NCBI taxonomy): domain Eukaryota; kingdom Metazoa; phylum Chordata; class Mammalia; order Primates; family Hominidae; genus Pongo; species Pongo pygmaeus. The sequence goes on along the minus strand of NC_072396.2, from coordinate 8,547,551 downwards.
TTTCCTTCTCATCACATCATGCCATGGGTACATACTGTCAACATGACTTGTCACTTTTGATGTTGACCTGATCATCTGGTTGATCGAGTGTTTGTCAAGTTTCTCTGCTATAAACATTACTCTTTTTCTTTTATTTTTGAAGGACATTTTTTAACAGTAAGTAAGTATTGATTTTAGGTTATCTGAATAACCTGTGAAATTTGCTACATCTACACATATGTTGTATGAGTTCTCATTTGGGCAAATGAGGGAGCACACCTTCAAGTTTATATTGGGATTGTGTAGAACAGTGAGAGGATAAACACAGAGAAATCAAGCATTTCCAAGGAGGAGGAACTTGGAATGACCAAGAAAATAGAAGCATCTATTTTGGGATTGAAGAAGTATCCTGAGCTCAATGTGGAATAGTGCATTAAGTGGACAGAGAGTTACATGCTGTATTAGTTGGGAAACATGTTAAGCTGCTGTAACAAGAAGACCCTAAAATATAATGGCTCAAATAGGAGAGAAGTTTTCTTCTCTTTTGTGCAACAGATGGAAGTAGATGGCCAAGGATGGAAAGGATAGCCTTGTTATCTTTAATACATGGCTTAAGACCACTGGGTTTAAGTCAGTTGTTCCACTTAGCCAACATGAAGGAAGAAATAATGGAATGCATTTGTCTTTATTTCTCAAGGATGAGAGACAGAACTTGTTCATGTCATCACCATTGGGCATGATTACTTTGCAGCTGTATGTGGTCATGTGACTAAGTCCTCTGGCCTGGACTTGGTCACATGACCATGTACAGCTACAAAGTAGTCAGGGCAGTGCAGGGACTAACCGGATGTCCATATGCTTGCTAAAACCTGGCACAGCTTATGTGAATAAAAGTATCTAGAAGAGAGTGGATACTGGGAGAATAAATACTGGTCAAAATCAACCAAACCTTTAACTGAATGTCTGGTGGTAGGCTGTGTGTTATTCATTCCAATAAAAAGATGGCATCTGAACCAAAGCTGCAAATAGATTCAGCATCTTGTTGAGTTTACTAAACTACATCATTCTTCAAGTGTCTTCCATCAACTACACATCTCAAACGGAGGAGTCCAATGGAGTTGTGATGGGAAACAACATACTTGAAATTTTCAAGTTTTAATGGTAACACTGATCTCTGCAATTCTCCCCAGGAATGCAATATTAAATTTGTTCAAGTATCTTAGTAGGGAAGCCAGGTCTTTAGACTTCTACTTAATTATTTCTATTATAAAAATCTTTACTGCATGGGTGATAGGGTCAAATGGGTAGATATTCCCAGTTGCTGACTGTATCAGCTATGTTCCAACTGTGCCCTCAGGTCTTTGGAAAATAATGACAGGGTGCGTTTTCAGATATGCCCAATGGGCTGACCCCTAAACTCCATTTTTTTAACCTGATTCTTAGAATCCATGACTGACTGCATTCTGGGGCCCAATAGTTAGAATCGACCCAGAAGGAATTGAAAATTCAGTATATTCTCCTCTTGTAGTTCTCAGACACCCAGGTCAGTACTGCCAGCCCTTTGGTGTAAAGCTAGGAGGAGGATTTGTAATTCAGGCATGCAATGTCATCTCAGATACCTGGTTTGGGTCACCTGGTTTCCCCTTCATGCAAAGGGTGGAGATGTGAACAGGCTTAGTTAGGTCTTTAGATAAACAGAGAGAGTAAGGTTACATTTGTGCTGACCCAGATCTTTTATTCATGATACCTAATTTGCTTCATGGGCACAGAACAAGTAGGCTAGTCATAAGATTTCCAAACTCTTCAACACAAAAAAAGTAAAAAGAGGGAGAAATGGCAGGTAAGTGATGAGTTGATCTAATATGGTGCCTAACACCAATTAGAAACACAGAAAATCAATAGATCTTTCCTTTATACAATGCTTAATTTTGCACCATTTTTATCTAACCATGTAGATTCTTTGTACTCAGCAAAGGCAACCCTTTGAAATTGTGCTGACATGATTGAATTCAAGAGTCTACTGTTGATGTTAGCCTTAAAAATATGCCATTGATAAATCATAGTTATGCCTGAGTCTGCTGCATTCAATATGAACAGAAGACACTGTTTCATAAAGAAGAATACTCATTAAGAATTCTGAATTCTCTGAAAATTATGAAATGTTTTATTAAAGGGATTAGAGATAAATTACATAAATTCAGTGTGTTTTTATCATTTGCTCATCTAATGATAAATATGGAAGTATATACAGGAAAACATATACGTAATTTTCTGAGATCAGGACAAAATGCAACTAATGATAAGCATTTCCATTTTCCAAATTGACTTCTGAATTTCAAAACTAAACTGACAGTTAAACTGAATTTTATAGAATATTAAAATTGTCTTAACTTTTAAAAAGTCTGAAATAAATATATGGATCTTGACAATTTGCTCACTTTATTAAAATAGTGTTTTGGATATGTTGAATACATTTCACCTTATATTTAGTCTAATTAGAAATAAACAACTTGATTGTGAAAAAAATAGGGAGGGCTTTTTTCTGTTATATAAGAAAAATTAATTCTTATTTAACAAACATCAAAATCATGTTTCCTGTATGTAAGTGTAGCAAAATATCTACATGCAAGCAGTGCTTCTTACAACCTAAGTGCCATGAGGCCAGATTCAATTTAGTTTTAAGATTCTCTGCAGCATTAACAGCATGCTAAGCATTTCATTGCTATAGATTTGCACCATTTTAATGTTTCCATTTTTTCTTGCTAATAATTAAGTTCCAATAAAATTGCTAGCCAAGTAAATGCCATGTGAGTGTTGCAAGGCTGATGAATGACATTAAGTAATTCTGGCTAACGAGGCACTAAAGGATGACCAACCACTAAGGAATTGGGGGTCATTAGCTTGGAAGGGCTCATCCTTTCTCAGAGGGATAAACGAAAGGCAAAGCATTCAGGAACAAACAGTGTAAACAGCACTGTGTAAACAGCAAGGGCTTTAACATATGGAGCCAACATGGCTGACTTAAAAGCTGGAGAGGAAACCTTTCCTTAGGACATCCTGAGGATTCCTGCTGCCACCTGTGCCACTCCCAACCATGGAAATCAAGGGCTTCCTTTCCTTTCTTCCATGACTGGAGTTGGGTTCACTCACCTGAAACAACCTTTCCTATCTTATTACTATGGTGTTTAATTAGCCCTCTACAGACAGCATGTTTTCTTTTATGGTTAAACGTTTGTTATCTATAAAAACTGACCTGGGCGAGAAAAAATCTTTTTCTCCCTATATTGGTATAATCAGGGAATGTTATGCCTGAATTTAATTGTGGTTAAGATCATGCAACTGACAGCTTTGGTACCTGCTGATATAAAACTCCAGAATGGTTTTCATTATTAATCCTAAGGTATTAATTAATTAATTAATCCTAAGAGATAAAAATCTCTTGCAGAAATAAACATGCAAGCAGTAAGTCAGCACATATAATTTTTCTGTTTAAATCTCAATTAGGAAAAATGTTCCAATGTATTATTTTACAAACATGAACCATAAGACTTCTTTTAACTTCTTGGTTTGCCTTATTTTCATATCAAGTATGTAACTGTCCCTGGGTCTATATAAGACTCATATAAAGGCCATTTAATTGAGAAATTAGTAGATATCGCCTTTTTAATTGAACTTAGCATAAAGTTTAAATCTATAGCCTGAGGATAGCACTGAAAATAGTAGGAAAAATCACTGACTTTGTTATTACCGTCTAAATAAGCATTCCTCCAGGCGCAAGTGTCAGTGGTGCTGTATCTCATTCCACCACATAGATAATTCTGTCCACTGGGCGCCTATTTGATACCCTCAACATTAAATTTTCCTGTCTTCTCAAATCTATTGATTAAATAAATTCTGTATAACTTTATTTTTCTTTCACTTAAATTATTCTGTCAGAGTCTGCGTTTTAAATTATTCAATTTTAATAGCATTGGAAACTAAAACTCAAAGATTTTCTTTGTAATGTTTTGCAAAGCTGTAAGTTTGCAAAGTTAGATAAATAATGTTTTGCAAAGTTAAAAATAACGAATCGAATTACACATGCTCACAACTTCTATTTGGAATTTATCAATTACCATTCATCCTCTGGCTTAGAGAAATAATTATCCTCTGCCCACCTTGTTACAACATTACTTGAGCATAACCCTCCAAGGGTTTCAAGGGCATACGGATCAGTAGTTCAACCTTGCCACATCCTATTTGCTTTTGTCAAGAGACTTGATAGATAGTCCCCACTGGAAAAGGCGCTCACTAGCATTGCTGGAAGAATTATGGGAACCATGGCTTTTCTTTACCAGAATATCTGCTGTTCTCTATTGTCTTTGTCTGTTGTACATCCAAACTAAAACAGCCTTTGTCTTTTACTGAGTATGGTAGGCAGAATAAAGACTCCTAAATATGTCCCCATCCTAATCCCTACATCCTGCAAATATGTTTTCTTACATGACAAAAGGGAGTGTGCGGATGTGATTAAGTTAAGGATCCTGAGATAGGAGATGATCTTAGATTAGCTCATTGTGCCAATGGAATCACAAGGTCCTTGTAAGTGAGTGAAGGAGGCAGGAAAGGGTAAAAGTCAGAGACAGATTTGAAGATGCTATTCTGCTTACTTTGATAGAGGAAGGAGCCACAAGCCAGGGGACGCAAATGGCTATAGAAGCTGGAAAAAGCAAGGAAACGAAATCTCCCTTTGAGCCTCCAGAAGAAATTATACCCGGCAGACACCTTGATTTTAGCACAGTGAGAGTTTTCACCTCCAGCAACATAAGATAGTGACTTTGTGTTATTTTAAGCCACTAAGCTTGTGATATTTTGTTACATTGGTAATGATGAGAGGTGGATAGCGTGCTGGCAGTCCTCACAGCCTTCCCTTGCTCTCAGCGCCTCCTCTGCCTGGGCTCCCACTTTGGCGGCACTTGAGGAGCCCTTCAGCCCACGGCTGCACTGTGGGAGCCCCTTTCTGGGCTGGCCAAGACTGAAGATGGCTCCCTCAGCTTGCGGGGAGGTGTGGAGGGAGATGCGCGGGTGGGAACTGGAGCTGCCCGCGGTGCTTGCGGGCCACCGCGAGTTCCAGGTGGGCGTGGGCTCCGCCAGCCCTGCGGCCCGGGGCAGTGAGGGGCTTAGCACCTGGGCCAGCAGCTGCTGTGCTCAATTTCTCACCGGGCCTTAGCTGCCTTTCCGTGGGGCAGGGCTCAGGACCTGCAGCCCACCATGCCTGATGCTCCCCCCACCCTCCGTGGGCTCCTGTGTGGCCCCAGCCTCCCCGATGAGCACCGCCCCCTGCTCCGTGGTGCCCAGTCCCATTGACCACCCAAAGGCTGAGGAGTGCGGGCGCAGGGCGCGGGACTGGCAGGCAGCTCCACCTGCGGCCCCGGTGCGGGATCCACTGGGTGAAGCCAGCTGGGCTCCTGACTCTGGTGGGGGACTTGGAGAACCTTCATGTCTAGCTAAGGGATTGTAAATACACCAATTGGCACCCTGTTAAAACAGACCACTCGGCTCTCTGTAAAATGGACCAATCAGCAGGATGTGGGCGGGGTCAGATAAGATAATAAAAGCAGGCTGCTGGAGCCAGCAGTGGCAAACTGCTCGGGTGCTCTTCCACACTGTGGAAGCTTTGTTCTTTCGCTCTTTGCAATAAATGTTGCTGCTGCTCACTCTTTGGGTCCACACTGCCTTTATGAGCTGTAACACTCACTGCGAAGGTCTGCAGCTTCACTCCTGAAGCCAGCGAGACCACGAACCCACCAGGAGGAATGAACAACTCCAGACGCGCCGCCTTAAGAGCTGTAACACTCACCGGGAAGGTCTGCAGCTTCACTCCTGAGCCAGCGAGACCACGAACCCCACCAGAAGGAAGAAACTCCGAACACATCCGAACATCAGAAGGAACAAACTCCGGACACACCACCTTTAAGAACTGTAACACTCACCGCGAGGGTCCGCGGCTTCATTCTTGAAGTCAGTGAGACCAAGAACCCACCAATTCTGGACACAGTGAGACACTGATACACTGGGCACTGCTAGTTATAGAGTTGAACCTGTTGCTTTTCCTATAAATTTCCTTAGACTTTCAATTGATGAATTGATTGATTTAATTACTTTTTGTCTAAGTTCTCATTAAAAATGAAATTTCTCTGAACAAGAAGGCACATACAATTTGAGAAGAGATATATGAGATCCACTAATATAAACTCTATAATACAGATTTTAGAGTCAGATCCAAAAGTTTTTTTTAACTCAACCAATTGTCAAGTGCAAAACTCACCACCATTTCTGCTTTTATTTCTTTAGTAATTACCTCCATATTACCAAAGGATGCCTTTCTACTGATATTTTTTAAAATTTTATCAACTCCATATAATGATCTGCTGTTATATGAAAGTACTCACAGTACCTCCCTCTCTTCTTATCCCATTTTTAAAAATAATTATATCACTATTTAGACTTTCACTATTGGTTGCTATTATGAGTTAAACTGTGCACATCAAAAATCCATATGTCGGAGTCCTAATTCCTATTAGCTCAGAATGTAACCTTATTTGGAGACAGGGTCATGACAGAGGCAATCAGGTTAAAAAGAGGTCATTAGGGTGAGCCCTAATCCACCGGGACTGATGTCCTTCTAAGAGGGGGAAATCTCGTCACTGAGACAGACATGCATGAGGCAAGAGGATGTGAAGGGATAGGAAGAACGCCATGTGCAGATGAAGACAGACATGAAGTTGATGCATGTACCAGCCAAGGAATGTCAAACGTTGCAAGCAAACCATGAGAAGCTAGGAGAGAGTCGGGAAACATATTCATTCTCATCCCCCTCAGAAGGAACCAGCCCTTGCCAACACTGGAGATTTCAAGCCTCAACAACTGTGAGACAATACATTTCTGTTGTGTTACTTGGTTAAGGCAGCCCTAGTAAATGAATACAGTAACCTTTATAACTCAGAATAACCTACATTACAAGACCAGCTTTCTTGTTTTGTTGTGTCAGAGCAAAAAGGACACAAGAGTCTGCGAAGAGAAGAGGAGTTTGGATTTATCATCCTATCCACTGTCTGCTCATTTAGGCTGGAACATGGAGAGGACACCATTTGGCTGACACAGACACCTATGAGGGCTCCCCTCTGCCCCACAGGCCTTTACTCACCTCATTCAACTGGGAGAAAAGACAAGAAAAAAACAAGCCAAGAGCAGAAAGAGAAGAGAAAAGGCTGAGGGCACCCTTGCCTTCCAGCTCCCCCTACCCCTGCCATAGCCTTGCCTGTGACCCTGTCCTATCCAGGTCCTCCATCCTAGGGAAGGAGTCAGGGAGCTGGCAGAGAGGACAGAAGAGTCCACCTTGGAGCATCTATTAAGAGGTCAATATACAGCTCTCCTTTGACTCCTGCCCTACTATTCTGAATGTCTTAACACCCTTACAATTTAAAATACATTCCCTTATGGAGAACACATTATTTTTATAACCCTAGTTTCTAACACAGACACACAAATGGTGAAGCACAAAGCAGGTCCTTAATCAGCATTTCCTAAATTAATGGAACATGTTTCCATTACTAACTCTAATCACTTGAATAAATACTGGTAGCATTTTAAAACAGTTAAACATATAGTATCTATTGTAGTTGTCTGTTTTTACTATTCTCACTTCTCCATCTGTTGAAAATGGTAGCATCTCTGAATTTCTTAGTCCTTTGATTATAAATTCCTTCTGGAATACTGATAGAGAAATACATTGGGGGTTCCTGTGAATGTCCTTAACCCTTACTCATTATTTCCTTATGGCCCTTCAGAAATCATTTTTATTTTTTATTTATTTTTAGTTTTTATTTGCCTGGATAATTTTTGGATTTTTAGTAGAGACAGGGTTTCACCATGTTGGCCAGGCTGGTCTCAAACTCCTGGCCTCAAGTGATCTGCCGGCCTCAGGCTCCCAAAGTGCTGGGATTACAGGTGTGAGCCACTGCACTCGGCCAGAAATCATTTTTATTTGTCATTCAGATCAAATACATTGCAAATTTAGAGTGGGAGAGTTGCTATGCTAAATATTTCATGCACATGATTTAGTAAGGCTCACAGGGTAACAACAGTCACTGTCCCCATTTACATGTGCCCTCTAGAGCAGAGATGCTAAAGCACAGACAGAGCCTTGGAGGGGAGGCCTGAGGATTCCCACCCAGTCAGTCTCCAGACCCTATAATCCTAACCACCACTCTATGCTGTGTCTCCACCCTTGTGCATGAATAAATGCCATTAGTTTTAGGTGGTTATTACTATCCCTGTTGTATAGTGAGCACACTGAAATCCAGTGAGGTCAAGCAAGTTGGGATAGATCCCTCTAAGCAGAAACTGACACCATTAGGATTCAGATTCTGCTTGCATAGGGAGCCCATGACCTCCACTTTACGACTCTCAATTCCCACCTATGTCTCCCCCGCATGTGTTTGTGCAGGTCTTTTCCTCCTCTTGAAGGTAACCTCTTTGAGGCTAAGCAGTGTGGAAAAGTTGATGGACCTGAGACAGGAATGATACAGGGTGGTGGCAGGAGAAAAGGAAATTTCAGGCAGCAGTCCCACATGATTAGCAAAAGGAAACCGCTGAAATAGCTGCATAAGCTAGGGGCTGATAAGAACCTACAAAATAGGATGTGGACCAAGCTGGCTAAAACCAGCTAGGCCCAACATGATGCTGGATTTGACCTCGTTTCACATAAGACCTCATTATACACTCATTAACATACTACATCATACACCCAGGAGCACCTTGACAGATCTGGGAACACCCATATTTGGTGTAAAACTGGGTGGCACCACAGTTCCGAGAAATCTCACCTTTTTCCAGAAATCTTCATTAATATTCCACTTCTTGGTTTAAGAAAGCCATAAAGGCAGCAGTCCCAACTCTGTTGTACGTGACTCATTTTCTTGAGTACACCTGCACTCACCTTTCTTCAGTGTGTACTTTTGGTATGCAATAAATCTCCACACTTACACTATTTTTTTGACTCTTCCTTGAATTTCTTCTCGTGATGGTATCAAGAGCCTGGACGCCGGCCAGGATTGAGGTCCCACCTGCTTTTGGGGACCTCCCATAGCCTACGGCTATCAGACTCAGCACCCAGGCATTTTCTTCCAGTTCATCAACTTGCAACAAGTGCAGCCACATGATACTATGGTTCTGAAGGAAATCAAAATATTTCACCCAAAAATAGGGCTCCCTGATATAATGAGTATTTTGAACGAAAAGCCCTTAGAGATCAACAAGTGCTGCAAAAAACTTTTTTCCTATCTACATAAGGCTAGGACTCACCCACCAAGGAGAACAATTGTTCTTGTTCCTCTCCTATTATCTCCTTACCCATTGCTGGAAAGATGACCAACATATTACCACACCTGAACAGACCCTTTTTCCAGATGACTGTCTCCAAGAATCAGTTAAATTCCAAAGAAAACTATTTACAAGTTAATCCCTGTTTCCCATGTATTCATTCTCCCTAGTAATCATTTATTGCCCCACAATAGAATTCTTCTTCTCCCCCTCCCATCACCTATTTCACAAGGCTCCAAGCCCCCACTCTTTCTGTAACCTCAGGATAGTGCGTAAGCTTCAAACCTCATTGAGAGGTTGAGTCTTTATTGTGAAGACTCTTGTCTGTACACATTAAATATATTTGTATGCCTTTTCTCCTACTACTAATCAATTTCCTCATGGCAGTGATTTTTCAGCAGACCTTTGGGGTCAAGGATCTTGGCCTTCACAGTTCAAAGGCATGAGATTGCTTTGCCAAATGCCTTCTGGGGAGGTTGTATTGTCACGGATAATACTGTTGTGGAAAGTGTGTTGTGGAAACTGTGTGGAAACCTCATTGCTCTCTGATAACTGGGCAACTTGGCCCAAAAACACCTGGAAAAAAATCTTTTTAAAAAGGCCTATTCTGTCCTAATCTTTTGCCTGACATGATGTTTTCACCCAGAACGGGAGCAGCATTTATTTGTATACTTGACTAAAGCACTTTAGACATTACTTGAATACTGTCTAAAACATACATTTTCACTCTCATCCCCAACTGGGTTTTTAGAAAAGACCAACACCTTTGAAAAGTATCAGTGATAGCTATTTGCAAGTAGGAGATGCATCAGATGAAACATTTTTTGATGAATTTTTTTTCTTCTTAACATCTGAGATGCTAATACCTCAGAGAGCTCTCCTAAGCATTTGGTTTTGAACATATGATTTGCTTTGCCCGGAAGATTTCATTTGATGTTTGGTACTCATCGGTAAAACACTTTAAACTTCAAAAGCACTTCAAAATCGGTTGACTTGAGTCTGAAATCTTTTGCATTTACACAGTATGACTCATGGCACCCGGAGGAGTTGGTTAGAATCTTTCTCAATCCCTTTCACAAGGAAAGTTTGTGCAGCAACTCTCCTTAAGTCCTTGAGAATTTTTGCTGAAGTTTTAAAAATGGCTTTTAAACAAATGTCATTCAGCCTTCCATTAACTTTAACTTTTAAAAATAATTATTTTCTTAGCTTATCTATGGTTGAGCCAAACTTCAAACATAATTACAGTAAGTTATATGTCACTCTAATTTGTCTGAAATAGAAGTCAAGAAAATGGTTTTGTATTTTTAGAGACAACTACAGTTATTGAAATCCAATGGACTTCAGGATTCATGCCTGCTTTTCTAAATACAATTTTAAAATTACGAATATTTGACTGATATTTAAAATCCCATCAAGTACTTTTAAGGAGAAATATCTGGGAATGCCAAATGTCCTATGGGATTATAAGAGTTTATGAATAAAAATGTGGTGGTAACTTGGGAGTGTAGAACAGAGGTAGAATGCATTAAATTTTGCATTCTGGGGCTCCCCTGTTTAATTAACGGCTAATGCCCTTGTCTCTTTGCCAGGTTTAATTGGTTGGAGTGAAATGAAATGCATTAGGAATAAAGAACTGTTTTTCTTGGATAAAGCTAAATCTTTGATCACAATTTCAACTTGTATTAAAATTAATTTAAAACAAATACCAGGCAGTGGCACCACAATCCTCTTTTTGGATCTTTCAATCAACCAGAAAACCAAACAATTACGATCACTTTTTTAAAAATGGAAAATGAGTTTCATTTTTTTACTACCACTAAGAGGAAAGGTCTCCCTGTATCACCAGGCCCAATGCATTCTTCGTTTAATCATATGACTAAAAAGCTAATTGTAGAGTCCTGCCTGTTTTCACTGCCTTAAAGACAGACTTGAAAAATGGGGAAACCAGTCTAGCATAAATTGTTCTGTTACAGCCTATGAAATTAGTCAGTATTTACAAATGATGGTGTCCTCATTGTTAAGTTCACTTTGTTAACAACTTGAAAAAAATCTAAGAAATACAAAAACATTACAGCCGGGTGCGGTGGTTCATGTCTTTAGTCCCAGCTACTCAGGAGGCTGAGGCAGGAGAATCACTTGAACCGGGGAGGCAGAGGTTGCAGTAAGCCTAGATTGTGCCACTGCACTACAGCCTGGGCAACAGAGCAAGACTCTGTCTCAAAAACAACAACAACAACAACAAAATATCTTTCAAACACCAACACTACTCAGTAAATCTTCACTGTAGTGTTTTCTGTCCCTTACAATATAAATCACTTCCTATTTTTTCCCTTTTGACCATAAATAATTTGAGAACATATCCACTTGGTTTTCAGAATATTGTGAAAAGAAAGACCTAAGAGGTTTCAGTTTATAAACATGTGTTTATGGAACTGAAAATATTATCCTGGGTCACAGTGTTATGAAACAGTGACTTTGTATTGCCACGGTAGTAGGCGTAGGTCAGAGGCTTTGAGGTATCTCTCTTAGTCGGCTAGGGCTGCTATTAAAAAAAAACAAACTAACAAAAAAAGAACGACTAAAACAACAACAACAACAACAACAACAAATCTACTATAGACTGGGTGGCATAAACAACAGACATTTGAAAGTCCAAAATCAAGATTTCAGCTAAATCAGTTCCCGGTGAGTGCTCTCTTCCCAGTTTGCAGACAGCCACTTCTCTATGTGTTCTCAAATGGTTAGTGTGGGGTGGGGAAAGAAAGAGACAGAGAGAGACAGAGAGAGAGAGAGAGAGAGAGAGAGAGAGAGAGAGAGAGAGAAATCTTCTTCCTCTTCTTATCAGCCACTAATCCCATTATGAAGCTTGGGCCCTGTGATGGTTAATATTGAGTGTCAACTTGATTGGCTTGAAGGATGTAAAGTATTGATCCTGGGTGTGTCTGTGAGGGTGTTGCCAAAGGAGATTAACATTTGAGTCAGTGGGCTGGGGAAGGCAGACCCACCCTTAATCTAGTGCGCACAATCTAATCAGCTGCCTAGCACGGCTAGAATATAAAGCAGGCCAAAAAAAAAAAAAAAGACTAGACTGGCCTAGCCTCCCAGCCTACAACAACTTTCTCCCATGCCGAATGCTTCCTGCCATCAAACATCAGACTCCAAGTTCTTCAGTTTTGAGACTGGACTGGCTCTCCTTGCTCTTCAGCTTGCAGACGGCCTGTTGTGGAACCTGGTGATCATGTGAGTTAATACTTAATGAACTCCCCTTTATATATATATATATATATATCCTATTAGTTCTGTTCCTCTAGGGAACTGCAAGTAATACAGATTTTGGTACCAGGAGTGGTTCTAGAGGAATAGAAATTAAGGATGGAGTTCTTTAGTTAGTTTTGGGGTTTCTGGAGTTGGTTGCTTAATATGATTAGACCCCAAAATGTTAAGGACTCTATTTCTAATAGTATGGAGAACATTGATAGTCTTTGGTGTGAAATGTTTAGAGAGTTATGCAAAATAAATGCATTTGACACTCCTGATTCACTACTTGTGAAAGGCAAGGAGTTTAGTGACTCTATAGATAATACCTTTGATCATATGTGGAGAACCAAGGAACATAATGAAGGTGGTTGGTTGCTCCTAAGTTCAGTGGACAAAGTGATGAAAGAAAATGATGAACTCAGGGATTCTGTCTCCCAGCTTCAGAAGCAGATACTGAGCCTCAAATTTGCTAAGATTGCCCTGAGTGAGTCTTATCAGATAAATTCTAAATGTAAATTAAGTTTAGTTTTTAAATTGGTTACATTGTAGGCCCAGTTTGCTGTTTAAAGGTCTCTTTGACCCATGGCCTTGCCTAGAGGAATATCACTTATCTTTAAAATCTGATTGAATTTTAAACTCAGTTTAGAAACCTTTTAATCTTATATTTATATTTGGATAATATTTTCATGATAGAAAGTATCTAAATAGAAATATGCCTGTACCCATAGCATATGTTTTTTTTTAAATTTTTTTCCTTCAATTTTCAATTTTTAAAAATGTATTAACATTAGCTCCTTTATGAGGCTACTTATACAACTCTGTGCTGGGAATACTTCCTGAGAAATGCATCTTTAGGTTGTTTGGTCCTTATGCAATCATCTTAGAGTGAACATACTCAAACCCAGAAGGCACAGCCCACACTGCACACCTGGGCTGTATATTGTAGCCCATTGCTCCTGGTCTACACACCTGTGCACCCTGCGACCACACTGAATAATGTAGACAACTGTAACACATGTTACACATGGTATTTGTGTACCTAAACCTATCCACACTTAGGTAAAGTATGCTACAAATACGGTGTAATCTCATGGGACCACCATCAAATATGTGGTCTGTCATTGACTGAAATATTCTTATGTGGCGCAGGTCTATATTTCTCACGACTTTTTAATTGCATTTTTTGCCCAGCAAATTTTTAGAAAATTACATATTCAAATGTTATATATATTTGATTGCATTTGATTTTGAGTGATACTTAGCCCTTTCCCCACACTGAGATTATAGAAGAATTCATTCATTTTTCTTCTAGTACTTACATGGCTGTATTATGTAGGTATGCATACATCTAAGCATGTGTATGTGCATGTATGTTTAGATATTGGATTCATTTGGAGTTTACTCCTGTGTACAAATGAAGTATGGATCTAAATTTATCATTTTCCAGCTTGTCCCAACATTTGCTTAAAAATCCATTATTCCTGACACTGTGGTGCACACCTGTAGTCCTAGCTACTCAGGAGGCTGTGGCAGAAGAATGGCTTGACCCCAGGAGTTCAAGACCCATCTAAGCAACATATTGAGACCCTGTCTCTAAATTAAGAATAAACATAATACAGTAGCCAGGCATGGTGGTGCATACCTATAGTCCCAGATACTCGGGAGGCTGAGCCAGGACGACTGTTTGAGCCTGGAGGCTGAGGCTGCAGTGAGCCTTGATTGAGCCACTGCACTCCAGCCTGGGCAACAGCGTGTGACCCTGTCTCAAGAAAAAAATTTATTATTGCCCAGTGGTCTGAGATACCATCCTTATTAAATACGAAACTGCCTTCTTCTGTACTTCTACCTGTTTCTAGATGTTCTCTTCCATTCCTCTAGTCTGTCTTTTCATGCACTTGTAACATACTATTTTCATTATACATGCTTAATAATGTGTTTAAAATCTGAAAGGGCTTGACTCTACTAAGGGTTTTTCTATCTATTCTTGCCTGCTGGTTATTCTACATGAACTTCCATGTCAACTAATCTTACTCCATAAGACAATTCGTAATTTTCAAAAATTGTGACATTAATTTTATAAATTCACCAATTTAGAATTGACTTCATTATGTTTTTGAGCCATCTTGTTAAAGGATGTTTGGCCTTTTGTTTAATCTACGTTTTTTTTCTTTCAGGAGATTTTAAAGGTTTTTTAAATTATATACTTTGCACATTTCTTTTTATCTTTATTTTTAAGGGGTATGTCATCTTGCTGTAATTGTACATAGAGTTTTCTCTAATACTGAATACTCTATAAATTTTTGTTTTGGGTGTATACTAATGACTTCTGTATGTTATTTTTATTGCCAATTTACTGAATTATTGTACTTTGTGAATTAGTTTGATCATTAATTATCTAAAGCTTTCCAGGTATCATCTAAAAAATAATAGGAATTAATATTTTTCCTAGTCCTTATGCCTCTAACTGGTTTACTTATTTTTCTTGTTTAGAAAAACACCTTTAGCATCATATTGAATAACAGTGGAGATACTCTGCATTCTTTTTTTAACTTTTAAGTTTAGAGGTACATGTACAGGTGTGTTACATAGGTAAACTTTTGTCATGGGGCTTTGTTGTATAGGTTGTTTCATCACCCAGGTACTAAGCCTAGTACCCATTAGTTATTTTTCCTGATCCTCTTCCTCCTCCAACCCTCCACCCTCTGAGAAGCCCCAGTGTCTGTTGTTCCCCTCTTTGTGTCCATATATTCTCATCATTTAGCTCCCACTTATAAGTGAGAACATGTGGAATTTGTTTTCTGTTCCTGCATTAGTTTGCTAAGGGTCATGGCCTCCAGCTCCATCCATGTTACTGCAAAGGACATGATCTTATTCTTTTTTATGGCTGCATAATATTCCATCATGTATATGTACCACATTTTCATTATCCAGTCTATCATTGATGGGCATTTAGATTGATTCTACGTCTTTGTTATTGTGCTGCAATGAACATATGTGTGCATGTGTCTTTATAACAGAACAATTTATATTCCTTTGCACATATACCCAGTAATGGGATTCCTGGGGCAAATGGTATTTCTGTCTTTGTCTTTGACAGTCACCACACTGTCTTCCACAACGACTGAAGTAACTTACACGGCCATTGTGATGGTTAATACTGAGTGTCAACTGGACTGGATTGAAGGATGCAAAGTATTGATCCTGGGTGTGTTTGTGAGGGTGTTGCCAAAGGAGAATAACATTTGAGTCAGTGGGCTGGGAGAGGCAGACCCATCCTTAATCTGAGTGGGCACCATCTAATCAGTTGCCACCATGTCTAGAATATAAAGCAGGCAGAAAAACGTGAAAAGACTAGACTGGCCTAGCCTCCCAGCCTACATCTTTCTCCCATGATGGATGCTTCCTGCCCTCAAGCATTGGACTACAAGTTCTTTAGTTTTGGGACTTGGATTGGCTTTCCTTTCTCCTCGGCTTGCAGATGGGCTCGCAATCATGTAAGAGACCTTGTGATCGTGTAAGTTAATACTTAATGAACTCTCCTTTATGTATATATCTATCCTATTAGTTCTGTTCCTCTAGAGAACCCTAACTAATACAGGTCCTCATGAACTCATCTAACCCTTATCACCTCTCAATGGCCCCATCTCCAATACCATCATATTGGAGGTTAGGTCTTCAACATATGGAGTTTTCCGTGGTGGGGGTGGCACAATTCAGTCCTCAGCTTCCCTGGTGTCTGGTTGGAAATCAGGGAATTGTGCCTGGATAAGGAAGGCAGTCCTTATTCAGGACCCCTGATAATTCCGTAAACAAAACTTCAGATGGTCCTTCACCTTGGAGAGAAGAGTCCCAGTGACAGGGGAGGGAGACAGAGCTGCCATTTTCAGCTGAGCACCCACCAATGGGAAGGAACTGGAATCAAGTATGCCCAATGTGGTCACCTAGATGTGGAAAGTGGAGAAAGTGTAAAGGAATAAAAAACCTTCCTGGGGGGATAACAAACAATTTGATGTAAAGTATAATATGGAGAAAGGGCTTCCATGGAGTTAGCACACACAGAGGACAGAGAGAGGAATCTTCAGCCGGACATGCAAAGCAGAAAGAGACATGTG
Organism: Pongo pygmaeus; assembly: GCF_028885625.2. Taxonomy (NCBI): domain Eukaryota; kingdom Metazoa; phylum Chordata; class Mammalia; order Primates; family Hominidae; genus Pongo; species Pongo pygmaeus. The sequence goes on along the minus strand of NC_072396.2, from coordinate 8,530,839 downwards.
GAAGAAAAACCACATTCTGGAGAAAAAGCAGGATAAAAAGAAAGGAAATTGTAGGAATGAAAAGGGGCTGGGGTCAAAAGGCAAGCAAATACAAGAAACCAGAAGGATGTGGCTTTGAAAATGCAGGCTGAAAAAATAAAATGGTTATGAAGAGAAAGAAAACATGGAAGTGGTCAGTCAAGAATCAAGTGTGAGCATGGCGGTGGGGAAGGGACACTGAATGGAAAGATGGAATAAAGGGCATTAATTGTTGAGAAAACATTCTAAAATGTGTCAGATTCAAGAAAGTCAACACTAGATTTAAACACCTGAGAAATCATTTATATTATCAATGATGTTATCAGCACTTGGAGATAACTGATGTTCTGAAGTCACAGGAATTGAATACCTGGTGTTCTCTATCACCTCTTGGTCTTATTGATCAGCCAATGGCATCAAAAAAATGATTTTAGTTTACTGAAAACTGCATAAGCAATGCCAAATGTATGGCATCATCAAACTCAACCCACTTTCATGTTCAAGGTCTTTCATTCCTCATTTACTTGTCCTTCTCCTTGACTGCCTCTTTGTTCTCCTGATTTAAGAGGCACTACATGTTCATTATATGAAGCAGCTCTCGAGAGCACCTTGGGTTCTTTAGAGAAAAGGAACCAGTAAAGTTAATGAATATAAACCAATAAGCTTTTTGGAGTTCGAAATGAAGTAAATGCATCAGCCACACCCACCCAGGTGGAGCACTGAAGATGAGGTTAAGTTCTTTCTACATCTATAAAACGTATAACACTCTTAATAGAATGATTCTATTGAGACAGAAAATGAGGTTATTGTTTTAATGATTTGAGTAAGAACAAGCTAACTTAGCATAGCAATGTGCATTATAGTTTCTGCTGCATTCTTGCAAACATCAGCTCTCCTGCCTGCTGGTTCACTGACAGATACTTCATGCTCCCCGGAGTCTTTGGTGGAATGTTTTCTAATTGCCTTACATGTGATCCTTGAGGTTTTCAATGTCTCACACTTCTAATCATTCAAAAAAGAGAAAAATAATGTCAAAAGCTTTTGGATTAGAGTTTTTAAATATTTTTTGTCCCTAGCACAGTCTATTTATGTTAAGCTCATCCTTCACATGTATTATTTTTATTTTTGAGACAGGGTCTTGTTCTGTTACCCAGGCTGGAGTGCAGTGGCATGATCAAGGCTCATTCTCTGCAGCCTTGGCCAACCAGGCTCAAGTAATCCTCCCACCTCAGCCTCCCAAGTAGCTGGGATGACAAGCACGTGCCCCAACATATCCAGCTAAATTTTGTGTTTTTTGTAAAAATGAAGTTTCGCCATGTTGCTCATGCTGGTCTTGAACTTCTGAGATTAAGCGATCAGCCCACTTCGGCCTCCAAAAGTGCTGCAATTACAGGTATGAGCCACCATGCCCAGCCCCTTCACATGTAAGTACTGAGATCTGTACCAGTTTAGAAGTTAAATCATTTCAGAGAAACATATTCATGATACAGAACTTGCAGGAAAGAATGGTCCCACAGTGGCCTGACGCTATGAACTCTATTGCAGCCATACCACCAAACATAAAGACAACCTAATACTAAAAAGGACTCTGACCTATTTTACCTTGGAAATAACTTTACCAAGAAGAAGAGCCTTTTTGTTCCTGTTCTTTAATTTTTGCATCATTCCCTTAATTGCTAGACCTTTAGCTACATTAAATCAGTTGAACATTTATCCATTTTAGGGAAGAATAGGAAACTTGAAGTTTTGACTCACTGTTTAGCATGGCTGGGGAGGCCTCAGGAAACTTACAATCATGGCACTAGGTGAAGGCAAAGCAGACACCTTCTTCACAAGGCAGCAGGAAGGAGAAGTGCCAAGTGAAGGGTAAAGAGCCCCTTATAAAACCATGAGATCTCCTGAGAACTCACTCACCATCACGAGAATAGCATGAGGAAAACTGCCCCCATGATCCGATTACCCCCACATGGTCTCTCCCCTTGACACATGGAGATTATGGGGATTACAATTAAAAATGAGATTTGGGTGGGGACACAAAGCCTAATTGTATCAGGCATGAACCTCTCCAGATTTTAATAATTATTTTAATATATATGAGCTCTTAAAAGCATAACATGGATTCATTTGGTCAAGAAACAATGTGTAACAATGTATAGTGTAGGATAAGACTTATTTTTTTCCCCAATAATGGATAAAGTGTTCATGGATCTGATTTATTCAAGGAGTGCAGTGGAGCCATCACAGCTCACTGTAGCCTCAACCTTCCAGGCTCAACTGATCCTCCTGCCTCCGCCTCCCAAGTAGCTGGGACTACAAGTGCATGCCACCACGCCCCGTTAATTTTTTGATGATCCGTATAGGTGGAGTCTTCCTGTGTTGCCCAGGCTGGTCTTGAACTCATGGACTCAAGAAATCCTCCCTCCTCAACCTCCCAAAGTGCTAGGATTACAGGCATGAACTGCTGCACTTGGCCTAATTTATTCTTAAAAGGCAGAACATCTATAAGAGGCCATCAGAGAGCAGATGGGTGAGACAAAATGCTTAAATTGGCACCTTCTTTACATAAAGATTGCGTTTCCTCTCAAATTGTTAAAATGCACAAGGCACTAAGAGGGACAATTATGATTCTTCTTTATGGAAGTGGGGATGTGGCCTGTCTGTCATAACTTCCTTGACGTTTGACATGTTAAAAGATAAAATATTTGTGCAGTAGACAGGCAAGCAAAAGATAGTCAAAATATTCAGCTAGGAAACTAACAGGTTTATTGAAAACATTTTCTATTTATTTTACATTAAGTTGTAATTTTCAGAAAACATGTGAGATTATTTCTTCCCCTAAATCAACACCAACACCTTAATACAAGGTTTATTTTTGAAAAAAAAATGTAACTAGAAAAAAATAAACAGAAAGTAGCTCACAGCAGTTTGGCTGTGAGGTGAGTCTGGATGTTCTACAATATAAATATTTTACCTCCAACTTGGTCAGAATGGATGTACAAATGAAGACATGTGTAGACTTTTAGGTAGTAAGTCAGGAATTTTTAAAAAATGCACATTTCTAGATATGTATCTCAGTTAAAAGATACACTTAGATATATCCTCTCATGCTGTTCATAGCTCCATCTGCTCAAAACAAATTTCTGAGCATGTCAGTTTCCCACTCCATGCTTTCCCACTTCATAAAGATAAAATGCTGACTCCCTGTCTGTTGCATTCAGCGTTGTTCCAAGTTGGACTTTAGTCTTTGTTGCAGCTTCATAACTCACTCCCTATTCCACATCTACACCCCTTCCTTCCAACAACTCATCCCTGTTCATGGAGCTTGTGGCTTTAATCATACCTGTTCTCTCTCTCTAAAATGCCCTTCCATCTTCTCCTCTGTCAACATCACCCTTCTCCTTCAAGGCTTAGCTCAAATATTATCTCTTCTATTAAGCCTACCTCAAATCCTTCCTCGCAGTCAGAATTAATGAGCTCTGCCTCTGTGGTTGAAAGAAGAGCAATTTTACTTCTATTATGTGTAGTGTCCCACTTTATGGTATGTCCCTGCTTGGAACCTAAGTCTTCAACGCAATTATGACCTCTGAGGACAGAAATAGTTTTTGAGATTATTATTGAGACCATGTCTTAGTCCCTGTTCTGCTGCTAGTAATAGAATACTGGAAACTAGGTAATTTATAAAGAAAATGAATTTATTTCTTACACTTATGGAGGTTGAGAACTCCAAGGTCAACAGGCTGTATCTGGTGAGGGCCTTCTTGCTAGTTGGGGGTTGGAGGAGACCTCTCTGCAGCCTGCAGCATTCTCAGGAGGCACAGAGCATCGCATGGTGAGGAAGCTGAGTGTGTTAGCTCAGGTCTCTCTTGCTCTTCTTATAAAGCCACCAGTCCCACTCTTGTTACAACCCATCAATACATTAATTCATAAACTGATTAATCCATTAATTAATAAGTGGATTAATCCATTCTTGACAGCAGAGCCTTTATGACCCAGGCTCCGCTTAAAGGCCCCACCTCTCAACATCAGGGATTAAGTTTCAACATGAATTTTGGAAGGGACAAACACTCAAATCATAGCAGACCATGATTGCACAACAGTGTAATATCAGTACGGTAGGCTAGAGTTAGGTCAGATTTGACTTACACCAGCACTGACACTCTTTTATAAGTTATGGGACCTTTTATATGAATAGTAATATCTATTCTGAAAGGAAAATAAAAACTTGAGGCCCCAACTCACTATGCCAGAAGAAAACAAACTAAGCTGAAAATTGAGTCGTGCAAGAAACTGCCTTTCCTCTTGTTCCTCTGCAGACAGCTAAGATAAAAGGTTAAATGTCTCCATAGGTAGCTACTCTGTGTTCACCTTATCTTATGTAAAGTGCTGATTTATGGAGCAAGAGATAAATATATTATTGACTATTCCCCAATCTGCTTCCTTTCACTTGCAGCATGTGGATTCAGTAATGTGACCATACCCTTCCTTTTTCCCCTCCAGCCAGCTATTCCTCTTTAAATACTGAAGTCCTCAACATTATCTTTGGAGAAAGGCACAAACCTCCTTCACGGTTATTTCCTTCTCAGTGGCAAAATTAACTTCTAAATTGATTGAGACCTGTCTCAGATACCTTTTGGTTTACACTATCTTGCAGAATTCTCAAGGCAAATGGAAATAGCATATGTAAAATCCTTTGCAGAATTCCTGGCGTATAACAGGAACTTAATAAATACTAAATAATGGTAGATATTGGTGTGCTTTTTCTAATGTTAAAGAAGGTTTATAGCAGCTATAACTAAATAAAGAAGATTGAAGGCAGCCTTACCTTTAAAATAAAGTCCCTCTCCCAAGGGAATTTAGGGTCTCTCAGGAGAGATTAGATACGGACATTCATTAAAACAATCCAGAGCTGTATGGATATGATTGGAATAAACGGCTTGAAGAAAGACCTGTATGTAATCTTAGGATGCAGACTTCACTTCTGGCTGGTGCAATCAATGAATGAATGCTTTATGGAGGATGGAGCATTTCAGCAGGGCCATGAAGAAAGGTTGCGATAGACAGAGGTATCAGGTACTTGCAACTAGAAGGAAGAGAACCAGTACCAGAAAGTGGAAACTATAATGTATGTAAGAAACAATGCAAGACAGTGATTGGTTGGGGATTCCAGTTGATGTGAGGCCATGTCTGGGAAAGAATGCACAGGACAGCATTGTGTCCTCAAAGACCAGCTAAGGGCCGGGCACAGTGGCTAACACCTGTAATCCCAGCACTTTGGGAGGCCGAGGCAGAAAGATCACTTGAGATCAGGAGTTTGAGACCAGCCTGGCCAACATGGTGAAATCCTGTCTCTACTAAAAATACAAAAATTAGCTGGGCATGGTGGCACACACCTGTAGTCCTGTGGTCCCAGCTACTCGAGAGGCTGAGGCAGAAGATCGCTTGAACCCGGGAGGCGGAGGTTGCAGTGAGCCGAGATTGTGCCACTGCACTCCAGAATGGGCAACAGAGCGAGACCCTTTCTAAAAAGAAAAAGGAAAAAAATCAGCTAAGAATTTAGGACTTTCTTAAGGAGATAAGGGGAAGATATTTAAGACTCTCACAGAACACAATTTAGACAGCTAAAGAGCTAAAGACGAATGCAGTGTATCATAGCATCATCTTACATTAGTAAGTAGGTCTTGGGGCTTGGTTTGGTTTGTTTTGCATTTCACAGTCCTTTACCAGAGAGTTGCAGGTTGTTATCAACATTTTCTGCAGACTTTTGGAGATAAACTGTTTTATCTTAGAGTGATTCATCCTGATACTATATAATGAGAGGAATACAAACCCCTTTATAGAAAAGGCACACATTTCAGCATACAGCCTAGGTAAAAAGTAAGGGTTAACTGGCTTAGTTGAGATTAATTATATAGATGTTTATTTCCCAGTTGTTATGTGTCTGTAACATAAAAGTGGTTATTGACTAAAAGTAGATGTGCTTCATTAATATCAGTGTGAGGAGAAGAGCAACAGGGAGATGCTGGCACCCATGCAGTGTGGGCTGGAATCTGGAAGACGTGGCCCCTGGCCAGGTATGCACTGATGAGCAGGTGACATTCACCTTGCAATCTGACCTTTCCTCACCCATAAAATAGGAATCATAATACCTGCTCAGTCCTCCAGATGAAATATTGACTGGAAGTCATATATAAAACTATCAAGCAAAATGCACAATAAAATTAAAATTGCTACTTTTCAAGACATAGGAAGTGTATTAATTGTTTTTTCCTGCTTCTTTTCCGTCAGGATCAACGCTGAATAAAGTTTTGTAAAACACATCTCACTTGATGCATCTCATATCACTTAAAAAATAACATTGGGAATGTCTTTCCTTTCACTTTATTCATCCTGACTCTTCTTTGCCAAACATTCTGTATACAAATTTCCACATATCATTATGTTTAGAGTTGTACCATCCACACAAAATGGTTCATATACGGATCTCTTGAAGGTTGCATGTCAGAAACACATTAAACTGTCATTGCCTTTTAGGATACACTTTCCTTTTGCATTTTTATTTGAACAAAAGTTAAACTTATCCTAAAAAGCAGTGATAGATTTCTGTAGATCTAGGGAATTGTTAATATATTTTGTTATCTATATCATACATTTGTACACAGCTGCTGAGTAATTCAACTGTTTAGAGTTGAACTAATGTTTTTGAACAATAAGTCAAATTCCACGATTTAATCTACATCACAAGAATTTCAGTTCCATGGCATTATGGAAAAATGCCCAATCTGTTGTCAAGGTTGAATTTCATTTCTGCTTTCACAAATAAATTATGCCTGTCATTTCCATTAGACACAGTTCTTACCCAGATGGTTACAAAACATCTTTGAGAAGCTTAGGGCATCTCCTATGTTCCACTTCAGATAGAGATATAATTTACTGAGGGGTTAGAAAGAATGGTCAATAAAGCTGACAAAATATTTTAGTATTTGGAAAAAAATTTAAATGCCTTAGTGCAATAATTCCTGGGGAAACTATGGTCGCTAAAATGACTATAATTCTTACTCATGTTCATTTCCGGTTTAGGGGCCTTCCTTAAAGAAACTAATTTCAGAATTTATTTAAGTCATAATAAAGGGTCTTAAAACCACCTGATTTCCTAAACTTTTCTTTACCACTCTGATTTCCTGGTGCCTTCCTCTCTTCCCTGTGTCTAGGTGGAGAGTGGGAGGTGCACATATGAGGTAATGATGTGTGTGATGATGTAATGACGTGTCTGATTATGTAATGATGTGTTTGGTGATGAAATGATGAATGTAATGATGCATGAGAGGCTCTTGTTGATTGAAGATGATAAGAATAAAAGACTTAGCTCACTGTTTCTGGCAGGGTCTGGTAAGAAGGCATTACCACCCTATGCATTTCAACAGAAGGAATCTATTGAAAATGAATCATTTAGAAAGGGGTAGGAGATCCAGAAGAAGGTAGAAAGGAAAGGTAAGATGGTCAAGAGATTAAGAACTGCAGAAAGCTCCTACTACTTCTGTGCTGAAGGAGTGAAAGAGACAATGGTTTTACCAAGAGCCCGTAATCCCCCACCACTGAGGCTCTTAGAACCAAGACCACCACCTTGCAGGAATGCAGGAGCCCAGGGCCCTGATGCTGTCTCAGGACTCTGGGAGCCTGAAGCTGCCAGCCCGTCACCACCATGGCTTGAGCCAGAGCCTGCACCTGCCGTGCCCCGCAGGCTGCTGCATTTGTGCTTGACGCTGCTGCCTCACTGTGACCACACTGCCTGGGGACCACATGGGAGCCAGTCTTTCCCTTATGGAGGCTCTGGACAAAGGGAGGGAACCCAAAAGCCTTCCAGTTCCTGCCTGTGCTTCCCATTGGAAGAGCCCCATATTCCAATCTCACGCAGTTCACCCCCACCCCGACCCTTTCAAAACTCATGCAAGTTCTTCTCTTTGGTAATCACTAATCCAACAGCCATACTCAGAGGCTCGAGACTGGGAAATGTATTTGTAGGATCTCAGCACCCCGCGACACAGGGGATAGCAGCAGACAGCAGGAAGGAAGCTGGAAGCAAGAAGATAAATGACTGGTGCTCTTGGCAATCAGTAACAATGCTCCTGGGATAGGGCTGCCTGACTTAGTAAAACGACAGGTTACCCAGTTAAATTTGAATGTCAAATAAATAACAAATAACTTTTAGTTTAAGCACATCCCAAATATTGCATGGGACATGCTTATACTTAAAAAAAAACACATTTATTGCTTTTCTGAAATACAAATTCAATGGGTTAACATGTATCCTATCAGGCAACTTGTCTCAGACCTTACTCCTCACAGCACTGTTAGACTAAATGGGGCTAAGTTGGCCAGCCATCTCTGCAACTTTAGTCCAGTAAGGTAGACAAAGGGCATACATGTAAACCAACAAATAAACGTATACCATTGTGCATTTGAGGGTGAGGGTGGTTACTAAAGAATTTGAGAACTAAGAATGCTATTTAGGGAGGGGTTTTGCTCTTCTGTTTGTCTTTCTGAGGGAGAAGGTTCATAAGCTTTGAGGCCACAGTTTGGCTGACTGTGACTGAGTTAACCGTCAGAGCTTTGTGAGCATGTGGATGAATCTGGGTTCAAACCAGAAAGGAAAATCACTGAAAGTGTGGCAGCATTTGGGGTTTCATCACAACCATGACGTGGAAGATGGGGTAGAGCTCTTTGAAAGAGCTGCTTCCAGTAGCCTGGGCCTCTGGAAAATGATGGCTTCCACTTCATTCCACCTCCCACATCCCATGCAAACCTTCTCATTTTTCTCAAAACCCATTCTCAGAAGGGATTATGCACATTGGGAAAGGACACTAATTGCCAGTTTTCCCAACAGTAAAATGGCAGCAGGAATAATAACAGCAGTGGTTAGCACTAATAAGTTATCTTTCAGCCTGAAGGATGTTATAGTTCTAATATTCCTCATCGTGTGTTGTACTTGACAATATGAGGTGGGGCACAACTTCTCATACATCACAGAGAAAGAGGGAAACATTCTGAACAATATGATGAAACAAACACTGGAGATGCTACAGTGAAAATTAAGATGCTGGCCAGGCGCGGTGGCTCATGCCTGTAATCCCAGCACTTTAGGAGGCCAAGGTGGGTGGATTGCTTGAGCCCAGGAGTTCAAGACCAGCCCGGGCAACATGGCAAAACTCCGTCTCCATAAAAAATACAAAAATTAGCCGGGCATGGTGGTGCACACCTGTCATCCCAGCTACTGGGGAGGCTGAGGTGGGAGAATTGCTGGATCCTGGGAGACAGAGGCTGCAGTGAGCCGTGATTGTACCACTGCACTCCAGCCTGGGCAACAGAGTGAGACCTTGTCTCAAAAAAAAAAAAAAAAAAGAGAAGAAAGAAAGAAAAAGAAAGTTAAGATGAGAAAAACACATACATACACACACACACACACATAGACACACACACACACACATACATAGACACACACACACACTTTTTTTGGATAAGAGGCATTTGTTTTTGTGTGTTTTGCAGAAGCCTCAGTATCACCCAGGAGATGGTGGCAATGCGGTTTTTGATGAGTATTGAGAAGAAGGGTGATGGGGATTTGGGTAGGTCACAAGTCTGATTTCTGCTTGTACACAACAGGATGGTATGCCAGCCACACAGACACTGTCCTTAGTAAAAATTTCTGCAAATTCTGGCCAAGGAATTGGGGCAGAAAGAGGCACTAAACCAAAATGAATATAGTATCACTCTTTGGTCTTTAACATACCAGTCAGCACACACAAGAATCTTATAACAATATTCAATATCTTAATTGTACCTTTTCAAATAAACTGTGATTGTTATTTGGATGATTCACAGCCGTTTAAATGTTCTGAATGTTTTGAAGAAAAAGAATCATTGTTTTTTTAAAAATGCTGAAGCCCTTAAAGATGCTGAAGTGAGACCTACACACACATGACAGATAAGACCCAGACGAATGGTTAGGGGACTGGCTGTGAGTGGACAGAGGCTGAGGAATGCCTCAGAAGAGAGATTTTTAAGATATATCTGAACTAGAAATGCATTAATGGAAAACACTTGGGTCTTCGGTTCAAATTTTAGCCACGGATGCCAGGTTAAAACTATTGACCTACACATATGGAACATGGCTCTGTCACACTGATTGAACTGGACAGTGTGAAAGCATTTCTGGTTTTCAACGTGTCTGATATCCTGGCCACTTAGCACACAGGCGGCTTCATAAGCAAAGAGCTCCCAGTCTGGAAAATCTGGTGGAATCTAAAACCAAACCAATCAATTTAGATCTGCCTGCTTGAATCATTGTTGGTTGAGAGTTTGTTTCCAAATGAAGGACGTGTTTGAAAATTGGTGACTTTTATAATGTTTTTTGTTCTCTTTCTTTGTCAAACTTGGATTTTATTTTTCACCCTGAATTTAAAACAGATGAATTCAAATCAAACTAAATAAAGTACATGCTTAAAGCCCTTATTTACACACACACACACACACACGACTTCTCCTCCTACCAACACACACATACACACAAAATACACTGGGATGCTTTAAATGAAAATTATGTTTCTTAAGAACAAGGATAGGATGCATAAGTGGTTTTATGGCAGTCACCAAAAAATAAAGTTAATCAAATTCAAATGTAAAATATACTTAAGATTAGAGTGAGTAATCTTAGTCTTCTCTCCTATGGTAATCTTAGCTAAAAGATTAATATTTTCTTGAAACTACCCAGATGCATAAAAGGGAGGGCAGTCATAAACATGAGGCTGTTTACGGATTCAGCAAAGACTCACTGACCTTCCAATATTGGAGATTAAGGGTGTGTCCGGAATTGGTGGGTTCTTGATCTCACTGACTTCAAGAATGAAGCCGCCCACCCTCGCGGTGAGTCTTACAGTTCTTAAAGGTGGCGTGTCCAGACTTAGTTCCTTCTGATGTTAGGATGTGTTCGGAGTTTCTTCTTTCTGGTGGATTCGTGGTTTCGCTGGCTCAGGAGTGAAGCTGCAGAACTTGGCAGTGAGTGTTACAGCTCATAAAGGCAGTGCAGACCCAAAGAGTGAGCAGCAGCAAGATCTATTGCAAAGAGTGAAAAAACAAAGCTTCCACAGCATGGAAAGGGACCCGAGGGTGCTGCCACTGCTGGCTCGGGCAGCCTGCTTTTATTCTCTTATCTGGCCCCTACCTACATCCTGCTGATTGGTCCATTTTACAGAGAGCCGATTGGTCAGTTTTACAGAGAGCTGATTGGTCCGTTTTGACAGGGTGCTGATTGGTGCGTTTACAATCCCTGAGCTAGACACAAAAGTTCTCCATGTCTCCACAAGATTAGCTAGATACAGAGTGAGGATTGCTGCATTCACAAACCCTGAGCTAGACACAGGGTGCCGATTGGTGTGTTTACAAACCTTGAGGTAGATACAGAGCGCTGATTGGTGCATTTACAATCCCTTAGCTAGACATAAAGGTTCTCCAAGTCCCCACCAGACTCAGGAGCCCAGCTGGCTTCACCCAGCGGATCCGGCACTGGGCCGCAGGTGGAGCTGCCTGCCAGTCCCGCGCCCTGCACCCACACTCCTTAGCCCTTGGGTGGTTGATGGGAATGGGTGCTGTGGAGCAGGGAGTGGTGCTCATCATCGTCTGGGAGGCTTTGGATGTGCAGGAGCCGATGGTGGGTGGGAGGGGAGGGGGAGAGGGGAGGCTCAGGCATGGCGGGCTGCAGGTCCTGAGCCCTGCCCTGCAGGGAGGCAGCTAGGGCCTGGTGAGAAATCGAGCATAGCAGCTGCTGGCCCAGGTGCTAAGCCCCTCACTGGCAGGGGCTTGCAGGCCGGCTGTCTGCTCCGAGTGCGGGGCCTGCCGAGCCCACGCCCACCCGGAACTCACGCTGGCCCGCAAGCCCAGCGCGCAGCCCCGGTTCCCGCCGGCGCCTCTCCCTCCACACCACCCCCGCAAGCTGAAGGAGCCGGCTCCGGCCTTGGCCAGCCCAGAAAGGGGCTCCCACAGTGCAGCGGCGGGCTGAAGAGCTCCTCAAGCACGGCCAGAGTGGGCACCAAGGCCAAGGAGGCCCCGAGAGCGAGCGAGGGCTGCCAGCACGCTGTCACCTCTCAAGGGAACCTATTAACATCAGTTTTCCCTTACCTGAATTTGGAAACAATTGAGAGATAGGGAGAGAAGTCAAGCAGTTGGAAATCAAAATTTACAATTTATGCCTGGCAAATTGGGATTGAAAGATATAGATTCAATGTGCAGAAAAATGGACGTCTTCATAGCCCCCCACCCCCATGAGACCTCTGCTTCCAGCCTCTCTGGGTGGGGAACGCTCGCCAATACGATGGTGAGGAAGAGGAGTCCACAATGCCTGCTCTCTTGGAAAAAGGCTGCATCCAAAAATGGAGGAAGGGAAAACTCTAAACAGACCCAATTCTCTATTTCAAAGCAATCAGCATGCACATTATTCCTCTTCTCAGACTACATGCCACAACAACTGTGTGACCACTCATCAGATACGGATGCTGTATCACAGCAGGGACAAGGAGATGTCAGAGAGAAGTGGCAGGGAAGAAACAATATGTCTGGCCTCCTTGGAGATCCCAAGGAGGCTGAGAGACTACTGTCTCTTTTCCATGATCAGTATGCCTAATAGTGACAGCATCAAGAGTTTAATTTGGGGTGAGGGTGGTGGCTCACACCTGTAATCTCAAAGCTTTGGGAGGCTGAGGCAGGAGGATGCTTTGAGCTTGGGAGGTTGAAGCTGCAGTGAGCTATGATCACACCACTGCACTGCAGCCCCATTTATGTCTAAAAAAACAAACAACAAAAAAAGTTTAACTTGGCCCCTAAGGATGTGCCACATGTGCTATGTATGAGTGTGTGTTTCATAAGATCCAGGAATCCAAACATGGGTGCAGGAACACACACTGATGTACAAATGCAAGAATCTCTAATCATATTCAAAATTTTGATGTGCTTTTTCTCTCAAGGGTACATATCTTAGGAGATCTGTTTTCTAAAACTTGCAAATTGATGGAGATGTCAAGGCAGGTATGAGGCCCTTCCGTGTGAACACGTTCACTACCTTTCCATTTTCACTTTGCCCTCCGAGCCCTGTGTTTCTGGAACGACATGGCTGCCTTTGGGATGGGTTCTGTATTGTGATGGGACCCCACGTTGTGTTGTGAGTCCACCAGCTGAATCTTTTGTTGTTGCCTCTCACTATGCCGAGGCCTCAAAACCTGCCTGTTATGGACAGATTCTGCTTTCTTCCCATATTTCTTCAACTGGTGCACAGGCAGATTTATGGTACAGCTAAATAAACCTGAAGCTCTGGTTTCACTTCTATTGTTGGGGCAAAACTGAACTAAAGGAGGCACTTGTTTTGAGCACAAAATTTAAGAGCATGCCCAAAAGGAAAGTAACCTGAATAAGTATTATTTTAATGCATTATTTTAACAATCTGGCTGGGCACAGTGGCTCACGCCTGTAATCCCAACACTCTGGGAGGCCGAAGTGGGCATATCTGAGGTCAGGAGTTCGAGACCAGCCTGGCCAACATGGTGAAACCCTGTCTGTACTAGAAATACAAAAATTAGCTGGGCATGGTGGTGGGCACCTGTAATCCCAGCTACTCGGGAGGCTGAGGCAAGAAAATCTCTTGAACCCTGGAGACGGAGGTTGCAGTGAGCCGAGATTGTGCCACTGCACTCCAGCCTGGGCAACAGCCAGACTCTGTCTCAGAAAAAAATAAAAATAAAATAAAATAAAAATCTAAATTAATGCAAGAAAGTCCCACAATGAACAAAATATTAAAATGTTAAGTAAGGACAGGAACCTTGCACTTGAGTGAATCACTTCACATGCCTAATTGGAATCCTGGCCAGGAGTGCTAATAATTGGTCCAGTTCACCTGGCCAATATTACTGCAATAATTGCAAAAGTAAGAGACTTTCACTGCAATCAACTAAGACCTCTATGTGTCTTTGCTGTCAAAATCTCTCCCACTGTATTACCCTTCAAATTAGGTTGGGGAGGACTATCTAAGTACATTTTGAGAATCATGTTAAGAGTTGAATGAGTTGGGGTAATATTTAATTTCCATTTAGTAGAAGTACATTTTGAGAATCATGTTAAGAGTTGAATGAGTTGGGGTAATATTTAATTTCCATTTAGTAGAATGTTTTTCTTGGATCTCAACATTTTTTCTATACTTAAGGTAATGCTAGTCAGCTATATAAGTTTCCTATTAAGGCTTGATATGGTTTGGCTCTGTATCTCCACCCAAATCTCATGTTGAATTGTAATCCCCAGTGTCGGAGGTGGGGCCTGGTGGGAGCTAATTGGATTGTGGGGGTGGTTTCTAATGGTTTAGCTCCATCCCCCCAGTGCTGTCTCATGAGTGAGTTCTCACGAGATCTGCTTGTTTAAAAGTATGTAGCACCTCTCCCTTTACTCTCTCTCTTCCTGCTTCCACCATGTAAGACATGTTGGCTTCCCCTTCACCTTCTGCCATGATTGAAAGTTTCCTGAGGACTCCCAGTCACGCTCCCTATACAACCTGTGGAACTGTGAGCCAATTAAACCTCTTTTCCTCATAAATTATCCAGTCTCAGGTAGTTATTTATAGCAACATGCGAACGAACTAATAGACTGCTGTAACAAATTAACACAAATGTAGTGACTCCAAATAACACAAATTTATTATCTTACAGTTCGGGATGTCAGAAGTCCAAATTGGGTTATCAAAGCTGACCTTGCTTCTAGAGGCTCTAGGGGAGAATCTGTTTCCTTGCCTTTTTCACCATCTAGTGACTTCCTGCATTCCTTGGCTTGTGGGCCCATGTAATTGCAATCTCAGCTTTCACCCTTATGTCTCCTTCTCTGACCCTCTTATAAGGACCTTGTGATTATATTGGACCCACCTGGATAATCTAGAATAGCCTCCCCATTTCAAGATTCCTAATCACATCTGCAAAGGCCCTTTTGCTGTGGAAGTTAGCATATTTGCAGGTTCTGAGGCCTAGGACAGGTGAACATATGGGGGGATGAACACTATTCTATCCACAGCAACATTCTAGAATAGGAGAGGCTTCCAGGAATCCTCTTGTCACCCACTGTGCTGACTTTCTTGGGGACATGACATGAAAGTGTGCTGCATCATCTCTACACGAAAATGTTCTATGGTTTCCAGCAAGTAGGTTTGAAATACAAAAGAAACAAGACTTGAAATGGATAAAACTAGAACCTAATCTGTGGAAGTTTCTTCTACTTTTATAGCACAGTTGAAAAAGAAATTTGCAACACGTTTTCCTAAATTTGACACAATCTCTGAAATTTAAATAACTTTACTCATAATGACTTTTGAAGATAAAAGAAACTATTTAAAACTATAAATAATTTTTTTTGGGGGTGGGGGACAGAGTCTCGTTCCAACGCCCAGGCTGGAGTGCAATGGCGTGATCTCGGCTCACTGCAACCTCTGCCTCCTGTGTTCAAGCAATTCTCCTGCCTCAGCCTCCTGAGTAGCTGAGATTACAGGCATGCACCACCATACCCAACTTTTTTTTTTTTTTTTTTTTTTTTTGTATTTTTAGTAGAGCCGAGATTTCGCCATGTTGGCCAGCCTGGTCTCGAACTCCTGACCTCAGGTGATCCACTAGCCTCAGTCTCCCAAAGTGCTGAGATTACAGGCGTGAGCCCCCACACCCAGCCATAAATTATTAAATGCTAGTAGCCATGCTAGAAGAAAGAATAAATTTTTGTTCAAGTCTCTTTATGAACACTGGTACTACAAATGTTATTCTGTCATATGAAGAAGCAATAAAATGAAAAAGTATTACACAAGGAAGTTTAGTGTTAATTAAGAAATTATTGTCTCTTTTTTTCTGGATATTTGATGTTTCTGATATTTGTCAGATTTCTAAAATTTGCATTTTGTTGTGATTTCTTTTCCGAGTCTACATAGCTGTGCAATTTTCTTACTTCATTTTCTATATTTAAATTTGTAATATTTTCTGGCCAGGCACAGTGGCTTATGCCTGTAATTCTAGCACTTTGGGAAGTTGAGGCAGGTGGATCACTTGAGATCAGGACTTAGAAACCAGGCTGGCCAACATGGTGAAACCCCGTATCTAGTAAAAATACAAAAATTAGCTGGGAGTGGTGGCGCATGCCTGTAATCCCAGCTACTAGGGAGGCTGACGCAGAAGAATCACTTGAATCCAGGAGGTGGAGGCTGCAGTGAGCCGAGATCCTGCCACTGCACTCCAGCCTGGGTGACACAGCGAGACTCCGTCTCAAAAAAAAAAAAAAATAATAATAATAAATAATTAAAAATAAATTTGTAATAATTACATATTGTGGGCTCCAAAAGTTTTAGAGTTCAGCCCACCCAAACCTGGACTCAGGTTTCTTGTACTGCATACTGGAGAATCACCCTCAGCAGAAATCTAAATAGGCTCCAGTGATAATCATTTTTCAGCTATTTTGCTAGCAGTCTGTGGACAACTGCATCCTCTGTCTTGTTCTACTCATAACTGAATTTTTTCTGCATTTGAATGTTCTAAACCATGAGTAGCAATTCTTTGGGCTTTACCTTTTTCTCCATTAGTGGGATAAGATTCTAATGTTTTAGTCTCCTCTACTCTTTCTATGTCCTTTCTGAAAAGTTGGCTGAGTTTTTAAAAGCTCAGCTTGCATGGAAATCAATCTTCCTTCAAGAAGGAACTATTATTAAGTGCTGAACTGGAGTTCCTTTATTCTCTTGTGTTTTCTGACCCAGCTTCCACCTGTCTAAGGTGTTCTAGAATGTATTTTTGAGGAGTTTTCTAGAGTTTCCACAGAAGCATGCATTTTGGAACTCTCCAGTTACTCCCTGGTTTCCTGAGCAAATCTGATTCCCAGAGAACTGTTCAGACAAAGACCTGTAATTTGCCTTATTCTGGTTTGCAATGACCAAGTTGAATAATTTCTCTTATTTCCTTCAATCAAGATGATAACATAGTCATTTTATAGAAATGACATGTCATTTCATTTCAATTCATGCATTCACTTATTAAAATCTACCACTCTGCCACAGGTCATGCTACAATTGGGTTTTGACACCTAGAGACATTTTATAAGCTGAAATAATATTCAAACCTAAAACTAACTTAGTCCATATGGTGCTGAGAGGCTCTTAATAACCTGAGGAAATAATTCAAGAGACTTTCCCTCCATACTTTACTTGAGTAACTGCAGTTAACAACTTCAAATGCAGTAGAGTTGATCAGCTATTTTTTATTCTTCTGCTAATGATTGCTTGTTATTAATAATTTCTAAAAATAGCCAGGAGGAGGACATTGAATGTTCCCAACACAACAAAAATGATAAATGTTTGAGATGATGGATATGCTAATTACTCCGATCTGATCACTATACATAATATGTACATAACATATCTATCACTATGTACCCCATAAATATGTACAATTATTATATATCAATTAAAAAAATTAAGAAATCAAGACAAAAAAATAAATTTCAGGAAACCTTAAAGTTTACATATTTATATGTGGTTCCAAACACAGACGGTCCCACAATTGAACTCAATGCAATTTCAAGTCCTGACAGGAGATCCTGACTATAAAACACCTTATTTTTTTAAAGAAAAAAGGCAAAAGAGGCCAGGTACAGGGGCTCACACCTATAATCCCAGTATTTTGGGAGGTCAAGGTGGGAAAATTGCTTGACACCAGCCTTGGCAACATAGAGAAACTCCATCTGTACAAGAAAATAAAAAAAAAAATCGCTGAGCATGGCGGTGTGCATCTGTAGTCCCAGCTACTCAGGAAGCTGAGGCAGGAGGATCACTTGAGCCTGGGTGGTTGAGGCTGCAGTGGGCCTTGATCATGCCACTGCACTCCAGCCTGGGCAACAGAGCAAGATCCTGCCTCAATAAAAACAAACAAACAAACAAAAAAGATTGCCAATTTTCACACCATAAGATCTGAGAATTCAGTATATTAAAAAAATATATAATTTATTGGAATCAAGTCCTTTCTTCATATATGACGTCTTAGAAGTCTTCAAGCCTCCATTTGTATGTTTAAGGCCTGTGTGATCCAATGTGAAGCTGCCTCCACCTGCACCCCAAGACTCACATCTTTGCTGAATCCCACACATGCATGCTCAGGCTAGTCTCCTTCTTCTTTTTCTCTAGAAGGTCTGCCTAAGGTGACCTGTCACTGTGAAAACATTTGTCTACGATCAGTATGACCAAAACTGGAGTGACTCACCAAAGGGAAAAATGTTCAACTCTAGCCAAGCCACTTGGTCATCCCAAGGCCTGAAGCCATGAGCCCAGCCCCTACTCAAAACCTCCCTCAATTCTTCATGGTGTGGTCCCAAATTCCAATCCATGTCTATTCCTCAAGGCTCACAGATAAAGTGCTAGAATTTAGTATTTGAGGCTTCTCAAATCACACTTCTTTGTCTTCTGCAAAGCAGTTGGGGAAATGACTAAGAAACTATATATCTAAACTATATCTTCTAATCTAGCCTTCATCGGCAATAAAGGTTAACTATCACCTTTATTGCCGATGAAGGCTAGATTAGAAGATATGCATGGGATGCTTATCAATGATGGGCTAAAACCAAATCTGAGAAGGAGATTTCATTTCCCCACCCAAATAAGGGTAGTGCTATATGATCCCAGCCACCCCACATTATATGGGGATATGACCCTGTAAAACATAGATCATAGAGGATCAGATGAGAACACATGCTCTTGCTGGGCAGCCTGCCTCCCGGAAGTGAAGGTTAAGAGGGAAGAAAGAGCTATGTACTCCAAACTGCTTGTCCCAAGCTCAGAGTAGGTACGAGGAGTCTGTCCACCTGGGGGCTAGTGAGTGCAAAGCAGAGTGACCAGGAGTTTTGTGCTAATAGGTGTTCTTGTGGAAATGCAAAGAGAGTGCACAGGAGACTCCATATTCCCACCAATGTCTCCTTGGTGCCTGGAATTATTCTTGGTGGTCACAAATGCGTTATATTTTCTACTGTTTACACATGTAAATTATTAAAATCCATCTCCAAATGTCAAGACAGGATGGGAAATTTCTAAAACCAAAATGCACAGTTAAAAATAAGTTTGAATTACCATTGTTAAAAAAAAACTGTCCAAAACCATATAAATAAGCCATAAATTCACATCATGGAATCAAATTCACATCATAGACTCAACTGGGAATATACAAGAAACAAGAGATGCCAAATTGGCTAGACAACCACCATAATGACCTTTGAAATAAATACTACAGTCAACTTCTGAGACTTTTAGACACCAAAGAAGAAAAAATAAATCAGCCTAATATCAAAATTTAAAAACAAGAAAAGCAGTATCTTTGCTTATTGTATAAATAAATTATTCCCATTGGGCAAAATGAATGGATGCATTTTTCATTTAGCAAATGTTTGCTTGTTGTTAGATCACGCCAGTTACCACAAAGTAACAAAATTTCTTTTATGACTCATCTTTAAAATTATTTGAAATTCACATTGGAAATCATATGCCCATGATTACTTTCTATTTCAACAATCAGAAGTAAACAGTGTACACAGCATCTCCACTAAAGAAGGTTTATCAAATCTGAAACTTATGCAGGGAGAAGCCCTCTTCCCACACCCTTTTACAGAAGAAGAAACTCAAAAAAATTACCCATTTTCCCCAAAGGAACCTAAGGATCTCAGTAGATTTCAGTGGGAACTGGTTATTTCTACATAGACATTTTATTGCTACTGTGTCTTATCGATGACAGAATAAATCCAAATCCCAGAAGAATTTATTTTCCCACCCAATCAAGAGCGGTGTTAAACCATCCCAGACCCCGCATATTAAATACGAATGTGACCCTGTAAAACTTAGAGCACAGAGGGTCAGACTAGAACACATGCTCTCGCTAGGCACGCTGCCTCCAATAAGTGAAGGGAAAGAGGAAAAAAAAAACCCAGAGCATTGTACCCCCAATTCCTTGTGCCTGAAGAAATTGTGCCTCTGCCTCATACCTCAATTAAACCATTCCTCAGAGCAAGAACATGACACTCTGGCCATCATTCTACAACTTTGGTAGCGCTGTTGCCGAGCATTTGGAATTAACTCTTAGGCCTTTCATTCTGTTTCTGCTACACTAGTGGTTTCTGATTCTTTGGCCAAATGTATTGGCCTCCTTCAACAAACTTTCAGCTATGCTGGCAGGATATGATTTCAAATCTAAAGTGAACCAGCTATTTGCTAAAGGTCAACAGTATTTGGTGGAATCAGCAGGATTTTCCCAACTTTTCCAAACAATTAGTCTAGTATTTTACAATAACTTTCTTAAAACTGTGTAGATTTCATGGCGTTGATTGAAATCACAGCATGCACCTCTGTAAGAAGTTAGTAAAACCAAGAGAAAGCACCATCATCTTAAAAAAATAAATATGGGTTATCATTATGGCACTTCATGCTGCTGTACACACTAAAATATTCCATTGCAAAGGTGTGATACTGGTCTTCCCAACACCATAGCAGACACCTCTGACTCAGGCACTACCATGTAGCATGTTCAAGTGAGCACTTGCACCACACCCTGAGGCTTTGAAATGGGGTGCCTAGCTTCACTCTGCCCTGAAGTGGAACGAGGATCCTTGTTCTTTCCATGCTAGGCTTTGCTTTACTTTGCTGTTGTTTTGTTTAGACTTGTATTCTTTCTCTTCCATAGAAACAAGTTCATGGGCCAGGCACAATGGCTCATGCCTGTAATCTCAGCACTTTGGGAGGCCAAGGCAAAAGGATCACTTGAGGCCAGAAGCTCGAGACCAGCCTGGCTGGCATAGTGGATCCCTGTTTCTACAAAAAAATTTAAAAATTAGCCAGGCATGGTGGTGCACACAGGTAGTCTCAGCTACTTGGGAGGCTGAGGTGGGAGGATTGCTAGAGCTCTGAAGTTAGAGGCTGCGGTGAGCTATAGGGGCCCCATTGCACTCCAGGCTGGGCAACAAAGTGAGACCCAACCTCTAAAAAAAATAATAAAAGAAATAATTAAAATTAAAAGTAAAAATCAAAGAAATAAGTCCAAGTTCCCTGGATTGGGGATAGATTTGAATCAGGAAATATTAATTTACTGAGGACTACCATCTCTCGAAAGACTATGGCTTTGAATTGGTCCCAGTTTCTTTCTGATTTTTCCATTCTCTGAGGTTCCTATAGATCAGTCCATCATGCAACCTTGTTCCTGAAAAAGACCCCACTGCGTACCAAGCCTGCCTAAAGGGTCTGAAAGCCAATGGGAATCTGGCTTAGAGTCATATAGGAAACCACTAAATGCCACACACACAAAATAAAACATGCCACACAAAATACAAAAAGCGTTTTCAGTTGATGCATGCCGTAATTTGCTTGCACTTCTCCATTTTCCACTAGATATACATGGTAAATTTATGATCTCCAACAAACCTATTGGTTCTCAAAAACGTATGATGCATTCAAGTAAAATAGCTGTTACAAATTTAGAAAGGAATGCTCACCATTCAAGGACTTCTATCAGTGTGTGTCTTGTAATTATGACTGCTGAGCATTTTCCGTAATGGCATGCATTGATATTATACAGGCAACTATAAAAGATAATAAACTGGGCAGAAAGGAGAACTAAGCAGGGAGGTCAGAAAAATGGGCAGTGTTGAAAACTGAGAAGTGATGTTCTGCCAGTTAAAAAACAGAGGGAAAAAAAATAAAACTCAGCTATCTCATTGCCATTTTGTGTGGGAACAAAAAGAAATTCGCCTCCTTATGACTCTGAATGTAAGCCTGTAATGGTGTAGCTATCTGTCTGCCTATACGAAGACACACAGCAGAAGGGAAGAGCTGAAGTTCACAACATTCGCAGTCAAGCAAAGGGCTCCATAATAATCATTATACCCTGAAGGAGGGGATATACATCACTCTTGTTAAAAGATTTCCCGTGACACCAGTCTAACAGCTCATTTATTTGATCAATGAAAAAGTGACACTGGAGTTTAAGCTACCTGGAGAATTCAGTTGTGTGCCATCTCCTTACTCCTTGATGGAATGTAATAAATGCAATGCACTGAAAAACACCAATCTCAATCGATCATCCTGTCTAATTAAATACGAACTCATAATTCAAATTAATAAGAAATGCTGGAGTAGAAAACATGAACCCTGAAAGGTTTCTAAGTAGCATATTGGTAATCACTATTAGTCACTGCATATACCTCCCACTGTGCAGGTTAGTGTGATATAGAAGTCAGAGTATGCACTTGGAGATTACACAGAAATCTGCTGTAATGCAATCTCTGCCATTAACTAGTTGTGTGATTTTCTTGATATGTTAATAAGGCTTTACTGGGGCATAATTTGAATCCAACAAAATACAGGACTCTTACATTAGAACTCAATCAATTCTGGCAAATGCTTCTACCAGGGCGGCCAACACTCTGATATAAATATTGGACATTTCAATTCCTTAAGATATTCCTTTACGCCCCTATCTATCCCATTCCTATACATGAAGACATTTATTATGAGGAATTAGCTCATGGAATTATGGAGGCTGGAAGTTCCAAGATCTGTAGTCAGCAAGCTTGAGGCTCAGGAGAGCCCAGTTCAAGTCCAGGGAATTGAGAGAACCAATGGTGTAATTTCTAGTCCACAAGGTGACAGGTTCAAGACCCCAAACAGCCAATATTTCATTGTGAGTCTAAACTCCAGAAACCAATGTTCCAGATCCACGTTCCAGCTCAGGTAGTGAGTCAGAAGGAGTTCCCTCTTACTCAGCCCTTGTGTTCTACACAGGTCTTCAACTGACCAGATGAGGCCGTACCTATAGCAAGGAGGACAACCTACTTTACTCACTCTGTGGATCCAAGTGAGAATCTCATCCAGAAACACCCTCACAGACATATGCAGAATCGTGTTAGGCCAAATGTCTGGACGCCCTGTGGCTTAGTCAAGTTGACACATAAAATTAACCATCGCAGTTACTTAACTTTGCTAAGTCACCATTTTTCCTTTTGTCTTTCATATCTGGAGTAGATTAAATAACAGGTCATATCTAAAATGGTGCATAATTGATGCTCCTTACACCATATGTAGAAATAAGAAAAATTAAAATTATTTGTTAGGATGTGTACTCTGTTCCTGTTTAGCTTAAACTTTTATACATTATGGCCTCAGTGCCCCAGTGAGTTCAATGTTTAAAGTTACCTTATGTCAGAGAAATAATGCACTTCACATTATTTACACCCCCCTCACCTGACTTCCGGAGAGCTCCTTGGAAATCACCCCTTAAAAAATAGGAAAATAAGAAGCAGAAACACAAATTTCATCTTTGGTAAAACGAAGGGAAAAATGTGTAACATCAAAATGCAATGTGTAATGAAAGGCTATCAGATGGAGTAACTGTCAATAGGTGGTAGGAAGGTGCCTAGAGAAGTTATCTACATCTGCAGGTCTCAGCTAAGTCAGCACAGGTCAGCTCCCCAAAACTGAAAGTCCTCCATGAAGGGCTAAAACAATGAGCTCTTGTTGAAATCAGTGCAGGCAGGATATGTCAAGTTGGATGCAAAAGTCTCCCTGGCTGGGGACAAGCACCAACAAATACTAGGTGAGATGAGGCTGAATGAGAAATAAAATACCCACTCTGCAGCAGGCAGCCTATTGGTGAGGAAGAGAACAAGCCAAAAAAACTCTATCTCTCGATGGCTTCCTAGAACAAAGCCTAACTATATACAGAGTTGGGGCTGAATTGGGGCAGAAAGAAATAAAATTCTTATCTTGTTTGCACTACCATGTTTTTGGATCTCAGTTTTACAGCAATTTAGCTTATGTACTAACGTCTATGGAAAATGATAACAGAAGTATGGTGCTAAATAACAATAACAATTACAACAAAAATGTGGCATTGCTTATATTAGGAGCAGGCAGCAAAGAAACTGATATTTTAGGCTAGATACCTGATGACCTTAGAAACATTTGGTAATTTGTCACATGTAGTAGACAAAAAATGTGGAGTATGTAATTTTTGCTATACATGAGCAGAAAAAGCCTGAAGGTTCTTGTGTTTACAAGTGGGCTGTAGACAGAATTGTTGCATGAAACTTCTGGGAGGCTGCTTTTACCAAGGCATTGCAAGAAATAGAATCCATGAATTCTCTACAGAAAAGACATTTCATCTGCAAATGGAAAGATAAAAAGGCAGTAGCCATGGAGCCATGTGAAGAGGTTTAGAGAAGCGTTTGCCAGAAGAGGGAACACTGTCTACAAAGGATGTTGAGCAGTGAAAGGCTTGGTGTATTCAGATACAAAGGAAGATAGTGTTGTTGGTGCATAGAGAATGAGGGGTAAGATTGAAAAGGAAGGAAAGGAAGAAGGAGGGAGGCAGGGAGGACTGCTTCATACAGAGCTTTGAGGTTCTATGAATCAGCAGACAATATATGTACATAAGATGACAGTTTGGCTATGAGAGGTTTGAAGTAGAAAAATCACGTAAGTGTGTTCTTGTGGCAAGTAACAGAAATTCTCATAATGGCCACATTTTATAGGGCCTTGAATATTACCTGTTACAATATCTGACCAATGGAAGTTTTGAGCAGAGTTGAATCTGGGAAGATAACACCATTAGTTGTATAATGAGGAGGGTGAAGGTGGAACACAAATGAGCTAGGAAGCTACAGCCAAAGTCTAATGAAAAGATTAGCCTATGGGTAAGGAGAAGGAAAAGAGTGATCACTATAAGATGCACTTAGCAGGAAGACTCTTTTGGACTTGGTGAATAACTGGAGAAGAGCGCTCAAGGAGAAAAATGGTCAGAAGTTACTCCAAAATATTATATGTGCATCAGTGGGAAATAAATGATGGGTCTCATAGTGCTCAGAGCAAAATCAGCTTAGAGCAGAAAAAAAAAATTGCAATGAAGAAGAGACTTTTTATTCCCCCTAATATGGTTTGGCTGTGTCCCCACCTACATCTCCACTTGAATTGTAACTCCCACAATTCCCACATGTTGTGGGAGGAACTTGGTGGGAGGTAATTGAATCATGGGGACAGGTCTTTCCCATGCTGTACTCATGATAGTAAGTCTCATGAGATCTGATGGTTTTAAAAATGGGAGTTTCCCTGCACAAGCTCTCTCTTTTTGCCTGCTGCCATCCATGTAAGACATGATTTGCTCCTCCTTGCCTTCTACCATGATTGTGAGGCTTCCCAGCCATGTCGAACAGTAAGTCCATTAAACCTTCTTCCTATATAAATTACCCAGTCTTAGGTATGTCTTTATTAGCAGTGTGAAAACAGACTAATACACCCCCTTCTTAATTAAGGTTTA
This sequence comes from Pongo pygmaeus, assembly GCF_028885625.2. Lineage (NCBI taxonomy): Eukaryota > Metazoa > Chordata > Mammalia > Primates > Hominidae > Pongo > Pongo pygmaeus. The sequence continues at coordinate 8,505,439 of NC_072396.2, read as the reverse complement.
TAGAAGTAATAACGGCTTATGCAAGGTCCATCATGATCAATCAGTACCTGGCCATTACCAGTGTTTACAATGGCCCTGGTACCAAGTAGTTTCTTTCAATTGTCTCAAGGCAACCGGAAAAGAAGAGAGGCAATCCGAGTATATAAGTGCTGTGTTTATACTGGTGAACAATACATGACCCAATCACATGTTGTTTGAGTGAACTCTAGTAGTCTAAAAAGAGGAAAGCATGCTTCTGTGGCTGGAGGAATAAATCCACATGTATTATTTCTTCTAGAAAATATCAACCACTATTGTAGGCACCACCATCATTATTATCATATGTAATAAAAGGTCAGCAGAAATGAGAGTCTAGAACATTATGGGACATTGTGCCCTGGAAGCATTCACCACTGTCTCTCAGCAGGACAGCCCTGGCAGCACATCACACCAAGATTCTGTAAGGAGCCCAGGCTACAACACAAGGGAGCCTGCTCATTTTTGGCAGCTGGAGTAGACAGTCTGCCTGAAACTGAGCTTCCAGAGCCAAACCCAACTAAAGGCTTATAGAACAAAGAGACACATGACACAAATATGAAATCTGACCTGATAGCCCACCCTGAGAGGGGCTCAATTTCAGCAGCCCCACCACTCCTGCTAAATTAAGTAAAAACAGCAAGGCAGGGCTACTTCACTTGATGTGTCCCCACAAATTGCTAGGCTATGGAAATACTCCCACTATTTACCGCCAGCGTGATCTGCAATCCACCTCCTCAGGCAGTCACACATTCCTGTGCATGTCTGACAAAAGGTAACTTAGAAGAGCCAGGTGTAAATGCTTTATAGGAGACCACGGACTTTCTCAAACATGTGCATTGCTTTGATGTCCTGCAAAGGGAAAGGCATGCTAAGAAAAATAAACCTGTCAGAAAAGGACAAATGCTGTACTTGTTTGAGTCCACTCATATTAGGTACTTTGAGACATTAAATTCACAGAGTCAGAAAGCAGAATGATATTTGCCAGGGCTGGAGAGAGGGGAGAATCAGAAGGTAGTATTTAATGGGTATAGAGTTTCAATTTGGGAAGATGAAAAAAGTTCTAGAGATGGATGCTAGTGATAGTTGCACAATAATGTGAATGTACTTAATACCACTGAACTGTACACTTAAAAATACTTATAATGGTATATTTTATGTCATGTATATGTTCTACAATTTTGTAAAATAAATCAAACATCAAAAAATGATAAAAGAAACATTCTCCTTGTCTTCTAGTGTTGACTTAAATTACCTTCTTGATATGTACATATGTATAAAAATACATGTATCCGTATCTATCTATATATAATGTATATATATTTGTATTTCTATATTATGTATATGTAGATACATTTATATACATAATATATATAGATACAAATACAAATTGATTAACTCATAGATCTTTAGCTTTTATAAGACAATGAAATCAAAGCAATTTTGTCAGTTAAAAGCAAACAAAACTACAGAACAATAAAATCTAAATTAGCAGTAATTGAACATGATGGAAGCTGCTGCTTTGCTGAGACTAAATGGTTGCTCAGAACATAATTGTGGAAGCAGCTACCGCATGCAAGTGTTCTGATTCTGGCATAGCCAACAGCAGAGTGATGCAGAAAACCATCGGGGCCACCTCTGCTCATCATACACGCAGTGAAGTTCACCCAAGCAACCTGGGTTGAGGCCATTTGGTGTTCACGAAAATAAACGCATCATTTATGTACCTGGACAGGGTAGGGGAGAAAATAATACCTTCTTTCTCTACTCATCTTAGGAACTCTGGGTGGGGCCCTGTAAAATGAACTGGCAAAAGACAGATTAACAAGAGAAAAACAAAAGTGCATTACCACATGCCTTGTGCATGTGTTAACAGAAAAAGAAAACACTAATATGTTTTAAAGATGTTTATTCTGCGCCAATGAGTGAATTCAGTCCAAGGAAACACAGTCTCAAGGAATCCTGAGAAAAACCCGGGAGGCAGGGTAACAGTTTGGTTTTATATTAGGTTGATGCAAAAGTAATCATGATTTTTGCAGTTTACCTTCAATGGCGAAAAGTACAATTACTTTTGCACCAACCTAACACTTCAGGGAGACATAAATTAAAGGGAAAAATATAAATTACATAGAAGGTATACATTGTTCCAGCCCCAAAAGGTGAGATAGCTTACAGAGGGGGCTTACAGATCATAGGTGGATTCAGAGATTATTTAATTTGTAATTGGTTAAAGAGCAAGGCTCTGTCTCAAACTTGGAGTCAGCAGAAAGGCATCTTTAAGATAAGATGCCTTGCTGTGTAGCAAGGTTGATGCCCTACAGGCATGACTTAACCATTGTCTGGCCTGGCCATAGGTCTTATTTATAATTTGGTATCTTATTGCCACAATAAGTCTGCTTTGTCAGTCTTATAATCTCTATTTTAATATCAGTCCTGGTCAGTTGCTGTGCCTAAACTTCAAAATGGAGGGGTTATGATGAGGTGTGTTGACTTCCCTTCCTGTCATGGCCAGTAATTCAGTTTTTAAGGTTTTGCTGGGGTCCTCTTGGCCAAAAGGGGTCCATTCAATTGGTGGAGCATCTAGGATTGTATTTCTAGTTTACACATGTATACATGGGAGCACAGAGGGATGATTAACTCTAAGGTGTGGTCGGATTTGGGCTGATATACCATCTTAGGCTGAACAAAAGAAACAGGACTTTGGGTTTCCCAGTGCGGGAGGCAAGTTGTGGAAAGATGACCAGGTAAAGTGTGGTAAGCAAGGGTTGATTAGTAAGGCTTCTTATGCAGATTTAAATCATTTAAATAACAGTTGTTTAGAATTATTCTCTTGCTGGCCGGGAGCAGCGGCTCATATCTGTAATCCCAGCACTCTGGGAGACTGAGGCCGGGCAGATCACGAGGTCAAAAGATCGAGACCATCCTGACCAACATGGTGGAACCCTATCTCTACTAAAAATACAAAAATTAGCTGGGCATGGTGGCGCGTGCCTGTAGTCCCAGCTACTCAGGAGACTGAGGCAGGAGAATCGCTTGAACCTGGGAGGCAGAGGTTGCAGTGAGCCAAGATCACGCGACACTGCACTCCAGCCTGGCTACAGAGCGAGACTCCATCTCAAAAAAAAGAAAAAAAAAAAAAAAGAATTATTGTCTTGCTGATAGTGGGAGAAGGAGATATCTTTGACAAATGGATATTTTCTTTATCCATGTAAATTTACATATGAAACAAAATCTTGTGCCCTGTTTCTAAAGGTTTTCCTGTGTCTGCTGATTCTCAATGATCTTTAGCTCAAAATAATCCATACATCAAAGAGGCATATTTTGAGGTGGCATATTCTGGCACCCCTCATCCATGGTTCTTTTTTTTTTTTTTACGACCTTCAACAATTAAAGGGGATTACTTGGCACCAAACAATTGGAAACACAGACAAAGGTAGCAGACCTCATAATGGGTCACATGGAAAGTTAGCCATCTTGATGATGCAGGGCATGCTTCATTATTTATTAGATTACCATCAAAATGAAGAAGAAAAATAACAAGGAAAAATACAGTAGGCAGTCAGTCAAATACCAAAAAAATTGCCTGTAGACCCCCAGGTTGGGTTCAATGACACTGGGTCCAATATTGAACTACTTTCATATTTCTTTCAGGAATATGTTCAGGCGGGTTCAGAGGTAAAGTGATATTCAATCACGGTATGGTCATTAGAAAAAATCTTAATTTCTATAGTATGATTTTCCCTCTTGAAAAAAGAATCCAATTATGTCTAAGATCCATTCTATCTTTAAAACTCTATTTTTAGTAGAGTAGGTTTTTTGGCTGGCACAACCATCCATTAAGTATAATAGAATTATAATTGCAATAAAATGATTTTTATAAAACAACTTTAGCACCACACACTGTTACAGCATAAATTAAACCATTGTGAAATGGACATTGATATGTATTGCATAAAAATGTTTTACTTTGAGTCTTCTTCACAGCCAACCATAAATATGCTTTTTGTACTTTCTTTAGCACAGCTTAAAACAAAGCTATAGTATCCCTGTTAGGGCAGTGCTGAACTTAACAAACCAGCTGTACTTCTCTTACACATTTCCTGTGGGTGCTGAAGGTTTTCTAAAAATTGTAAATGCCAGGGATCTGCAAATATTTTCCATAAAGAGTCAGATAGTAAATGTATTTGGCTTTGCAGGCCACGTGGTCACGGTTGGAGCTACTCAACTTGCCACTAGCACAAAAGCAGCCACAGATGATACACAAATCAATAACCTGGGATATGATCCAATAAAACTTTATTTACAAAAACAGGAATCAAACTGAATTTGGCAACAGGCTGCCAATTGCTGACATCTGGCATATTCAAAAGACTGAACATGATAGCATAAATATGAGAGTGAATAATTACTGTATTGTTACTTCAACATGAGAACAAATTCAAAATGTGTAGACAAAGAGATGAAACTGACAATTTTTTTTTTTCCAATGGAGCAAGTGCCTTTTGCATTTCCATTTCTCTTACCAGTGGACTCTTGTAAGATGCAGTGATTTTGTGTGAATCTATCTTTTTTTTTTTTTGTCACATCATTTGGGATAAGAAACTACTGTAGGGGCAAAAGGAATTTTCTAAAGTGCTAAACAACTGACAATATACAGATTAACAAGAGAAAAGGCATATACATGTATTAATGTATATAAGCATGGGAGCCACATAAAATATAAGACTCAAAGAAGGGCCAGATGGTTGAGGCTTAAATATCCTATTTATGAGGAGACAGAAATGGGAGGTGTAGGCAATTTTGAGGAGTAGTAAATAATAATTTTGGGGAACTGAATGAGCCCAAAGAGCAGAAAATAGTTTGTAAATGATTGTCTTTGGAAGCTAAATGGGACCTATAAGTTATGACAGAAGGTGTGGGGTAGAAATCCACTGTGAACAAAGATTGTTTTATTATGCAGATAAAGTTTCTTAGGTAATCTCTAGGAGCTGCCCTCTGAAAAATAGAGGAAAAGTCTGTCTGGGCATGGTGACTACATTTAGTTTTTTCTCTTCTCCAGTATTAAACTTTGCCAGTTAGTTGATGAGATTCCTAGGGAGGGCATCTTAAGACAACTGCATTTCTTTCAGAAGAAGTTTTCCTCAGTCAGAGGAAGGAATGTCCAGAGAGAACCCCTCCCTGCACTTGAGGATGTGCAGAGAAACAAGGGAGGGTTAGAAAGTCCTTGGTTCCAAGGCAGCTTCTAAGGCCTTCCAATTTCCTTTATTTCAAAAATGTTCAGCATGCCAAAGCACCCCATACTTTGGGGTATTATTCTCTGCACCCCAACACTACCTTTGACTTATGAAGCAATTAGCTCAGTAATTATCAAGGAAATTGTGTTGAATCTCTAGATCAATTTTGGAAGAACTGACAACATTGAGTCATTCTATCCATGAATATGGAATATCATTCCATTTATTTAGACTTTTTATTTTCATTAGAGTTTTGTATTTTTCTTGTGTAGCTCTTATACATATTTTGTTAGATTTTTTCCTAAATATTTCACTTTTCTGGTGCTAATTAGGTTTTTAATTCCAAATTTCAATAATTCCAATAATTATTGTTGGCATATAGGAAACTGACTGGCTTTTGCATTTTAACCTTGTAGTCTGTGGCCTTGCCATAACTTACTAGTTACAAGATTACATTGATTTTGAGATTTTATAAATGATCATATCGTTTGTGAAGAAAGACAGTTTTATTTCTTCCCCCTTAATCTGTACATGTTATATTTTCTTTCCTTGTATTATTGCATTAACTAGAACTTCCAGTATGCTGTTGAATAGGAGACATCTTGCTTGCTTCTTGATCTTAAGAGTAAATGTATTTTCTCACCATTAAGCATGATGTTAGCTAAAGGTTTTTCTTTAAGATACCCTTTATCAACTTGAGAAAGTTCCCTTCTATTCCTAGTTTGCTGAGGATATTTATCCCAAATGGGTTTTGGATTTTGTCAATTTTTGTGCATATATTGATATAATCATATGATATTTTTCTTTTCATTAATGAATTTTTAAATGTTGAGCCATTCTTGTATACCTGGAATAAGTTCCATTTGGTAATCACAATGTATAATTCTGTTAATACATGATTGGATTCAATTTCCTAATATTGGATTCAATTTCCTAATATTTTGTTTAGAAATTTCTGTATCTATGTCTTTGAAAAATATAGATACCTGTTTTTCTTTTCTTGTAATGTCTTTACTTGGTTTTGGTGTCAGGATAATGGTGGCCTCAGAGAATGAGTTAAGAAGATTTCTTCTGCTTGCCTTTTTTTAAAGAGACTGTAGAAAATTGAAATATTTCTTCTTTAAATGTTGAGTAGAATTCAACTGTGAACACTTGGAAACCAGTAATTTTTGGGAAGTTATTAATTATTGATTCAGCTACTTATATATATATATATATAAGCCTATTCAAATTATCTATTTCTCTTTGTACAGGTTTTGGTAGATTTTGCCTTTCAAAGAGTTGGCCCATTTTATCCAAATTACCAAATTTGTGGGCATAGAGTTGTTCATAATATTCCTTCATTATCCTTTTAATGTCTGTGGAGTTAGTAGTAATTCTTCCCTTTCATTTCTGACATTGATAATTTGTGTCTTCTTTGTGTTTTCATTGGTTAGACTAGCTAGAAGCTTATCAATTGTATTGATCCATTCAAAGAACCAGCTTTTGCCTTCATTTGGTTTTCTCTATTTTTTTAAATTTTAATTTCATTGTGTTCTGCTCTCATTTCTTTATGATCTTTTTTCTTCTGCTTTTTTTTTTAAGTTTCGTAAAATAGAGCTTCAGCTACTCGAGTCTTTCTTCTTTTCTAATATATGTTTTTTTTGTTGTTTTTTTTTTTTTTTTGAGACAGAGTCTTGCTCTATCGCCCAGGCTGGAGTGCAGTGGCGCGATCTCGGCTCACTGCAACCTCCACCTCCAGGGTTCAAGCGATTCTCCTGCCTCAGCCTCCCGAGTAGCTGGGATTACAGGAATGCACCACTGTGCCCAGCTAATTTTTGAATTTTTAGTAGAGACGAGGTTTCACCATATTGACCAGGCTGGTCTCAAACTCCTAACCTTGTGATCTGCCTGCTTCAGCCTCCCAAAGTGCTGGGATTACAGGCATGAGCCACTGCGCCTGGTCTAATATATGTATTTCAATGCTATGATTTTTCCCTATAAATAGTGCTTTTGCTACATGTCAAAAATTTTGATGTTTTACTTTCATTTTCATATACTTAAAAGTATTTTTAAATTTCTCTTCAGACTTCTTTTTTGAGCCATGTGTTATTTACCAGTGTGGTGTTTAATCTGCAAATATTTTGATATTTTTCAGCTTTCAGATTTTGTCTCATGTATTGTGAGTCAGGTCCATGTATATTAAGCATGTTATGCCTCCTTGACGAATTGGCCACTTTATCTTAATGTAACGTTCTTCTTCATCACTGATAATTTTTCTTTCTCTGAAATCTGTTCTGTCTGTAATTAATGTATAGCTAGCTACTCCTGCTTTCTTTTGATTAGTATTAGCATATCTTTCTCTGTCCCTTTATTTTCAATCTGTCTCTATATTTAAAATGGGTTTTGTAGACACCATATGGTTGGATCTTCTTTTTTTTAAACCCATTCTGACAGTGTCTGAATTTAATTGCTATATCTAGACCATTTGCATTTAAAACAACTAAGGATATAGTGAGATTAAAATCTACCAAGTTTGTAACTGTTTTGCATCTGTAGTACTTGTTCTTTGTTGTTGTTTCTAATCCTCCCTCATTTTCTCTCTTCTCTGGTTTAAACTGAGCATTTTATATATTTCCATTTTTCTCTGCTCTCTGAATATGTCAATTTTTCTTTTTCTTTTTCTTTTTTTTTTTTTTTTTTTTGAGATGGAGTTTTACTCATTGTCCAGGCTGGAGTGCAATGGCGTGATCTCGGCTCACCACAACCTCTGCCTGCTGGGTTCAAGAGATTCTACTGACTCAGCCTCCTGAGTAGCTGGGATTGCAGGCATGCACCCCCACGCCCAGCTAAATTTGTATTTTCAGTAGAGACAGGGTTTCCCCATGTTGGTTAGGCTGGTCTTGATCTCCCGACCTCAGGTGATCCACCTGCCTTGGCCTTCCAAAGTGCTGGGATTACAGGCGTGAGCCACTGCACCCAGCCCAATTATTCTTCTTTTTAAACAACTGCAGTGGTTGACCATGAATTTATACCAGAGTTGCACTAATCTAAATATACCTGAAAATCATATTATCCCATTTCATGGGTAGTTCAGAAGAGGATTTGCAATTCCTTCCTCCCATCCTTTATAATATTGCTATCATTCATTTCACTTACCCATAAGCTATGATAATTTAATATACTATTGATATTATTATTTTGAGCACTTATCTATTGAATCAATTAAGAGGAATTTCAGTTATTTTTACCTTCAATTATTTCTCCTCTAATGTTCTTTCTTTTTATATTAATAGATCCATAATTTCAGTTGTATATTAAATTATATTATATTAGGTGTATATTGTAACCTTTTAGGTGTATATTACATGCATATATAAGCATACACAGAAAAATAAAACACATATGTGAAACTTTAAAACCCATTCCAACAATCTATATTTTTCTATATAAAGAACATATTTCATTATATATGTATTTATTCCTGGGAATGAGTAAAACTGCACTATAATGCAGTCAGAATTTTAAAAATCAAATATATGAATTGGGTGTGGTAGGAGCATGTTATTCAGAGCTTAAATGAGGTAAGCTCATTTGTCCCAGGCAAGCATGAGTGAACTAAACTTTGGTAAAAGCATCTATGACTTCAACTCCTGTGAGTTGCAATTACCAGATGGTACTTATCTACTGCAGATTAATTAACAGTGGTGGAATTTCTGGATCAAGTGACTGGCTGACACAGTAGCACTGATTCCAGGAGGCACACAATAGATTGGCCCCCAATTGATTAGTAAAACAATAGATGATTGGACCATGAGAATATTGGGTATTTAGAGGCCTATGCAGTTTCCTGTTATTTTCCTGTCCCCAATTTTCCTCCATAAAAACGTATGTCTCAGGACATATTTATTATGTATATAGTTATGTTTTTACTAAGTATAATTTAAAAATATATAATTCTAAATAAGTCATAGGAAAAGGTTAACATATAACAACATGTTGTTTTAGGAATTAGAAAAAATTTAATTTTCAGTTTATATCCATATATGATTTTAGAGGGATATTGATATCATAAAAACATTTTCAAAATATTTATTATATTAAAATGAACATTCTTTGACAAAAGTAAAAGGAAATATTAATTCAAGAAGGAAAGAATAATAATGTCAAATGGCCAAATGCTAAAGGAGACTTCAGTCATCTATATGGATAACAGTTTCAAGTTACTATCATATGAAGGTATAATTGAATACATCTATAGGCATATGAAAGAATTTAGATGCCAACTAAAAAGTATGCCAGTGAATAATAAAAGAATTTTTCAGACCAATATCAACTATAAATATTGGTGATTAAATACTAAATAAAATACTATCAAACGTAATCCAACACCACATTAAGAAAATAATATGCCATGGCCAAGTAGGATTCATTCCATAAATGCAAGCATGGATGCAAAATATCTCCACTGCTATTTAACCTTAAACTAGAAGTGTTTGCTATTGAAAGCAGAACAAATAAACCAACTATAGGCATAAAAGTTAAATAGAGAAATAACATTTCCATTATTTTGTAGATGAAATCCGAAAAACCTTAGAGAAACAATAATCCTTAGCAAACAACACAATTACTTAAAACAATAAAATAATTCAATAAAGGAGCTGGAAGAAATTAACATACAATTGGCCAGGCACAGTGGCTCACGCCTGTAATCCCAGTACTTTGGGAGGCCGAGGCAGGCGGATCACTTGAGGTCAGGAGTTCGAGACCAGCCTGGCCAATATGGCGAAACCCTATCTCTATTAAAAATACAAAAATAAAATAAAATAAAATAATATACAGCACATACAGAAATCAAGAGCATTAATATATCCTTAAAGAAATAATTTAGTGTATATAATGTTAGAAAAAGTGCCACATACAATAACACCAAAGAAGATAACATACTTAGGAATAAATGTAACAAGAAATGTACAAAACCTATAATGGGTCTACTTAACAATCCTCCCGAAAGACACAAACACAGATTTAAGAAATGAAAAAGTATTCCCTTTCTTGAGTAGGATGGCTCAACAAAACCTTTTTTTTTTTTTTTTTTTGAGACAGAGTCTTGCTCTGTCGCCCAGACTGGAGTGCAGTGGCATGATCTCTCGGCTCACTGCAACCTCTGCCTCCTGGGTTCAAGCAATTCTTCGGCCTCAGCCTCCTGAGTAGCTGGAACTATAAGGCACGTGCCACCATGCCTGGCTAATTTTTGTATTTTTAGTAGAGACGAGGTTTTACCATATTGGCCAGGCTGGTCTCGAACTCCTGATTTCGTGATCTGCCCACCTTGGCCTCCCAAAGTGCTGGGATTGCAGGTGTGAGCCGCTGCATCCGGCTAACAAAATATTTTAGGGAGTTAGATTAGCTGACTGAAGTTCATATGGAGTAATCAATGTTCAAGAAGAGCAATAAAAACCCCTGGCAGAAAGTGTGTGGACAGCTAGAAGGGGCTGTGAAGGAAGAAATCAACCTCATCCTCAGACAGTTCTGGCTCCCAGGACATAAACTCTAAACACTTGGAATTTCTCAAATGATAAGAATGTCTTGTTTTTCATAGTGGACCCTTCACATCATGTGTAATCGGCCTGATCTCTAGGGTGAGAAGGGGAAACTGAGTTCAACCAGTTGGCCAATTAATCAATAAGCTCCAGTACAAACTTTGGACATCCAGGAACTTGATACTAGCCTGTACATCATGGCGAAACCCAATCTCAACAAAAAAGCAAAAATTAGCTGAGAGTGGTGGCAAGCACCTGTAATCCCAGTTACTCAGGAGGCTGAGGTGGAAGGACTGATGGAGCCTGGGAGGTCGAGATGGCAGTGAGCTGTGATTGCACCACTGCCCTGAAGTTTGGGTGACAGACAAGACCCTGCCTCAAAAAAAAAAAAAAATACACACACACACACACACACACACACACACACACACACACACACACATACCCCTGGACTGTGAAGTTCCTGTGGGCTTCCCTGGATGGCAGTATTCTATATGTGTTGTCACACATTATGGCCAAGAGGAGATAACAAGGTGGATGATTCCACAGGGAAAGGATTACCAGGATCTCTGTTTGCATACCTCAGACTTTGCCCCACATGTCTCTTCCCTTGGCTGGTTCTAATTTGTATCCTTAACATGCTACATGTAACCATGATTATAAAAGGTCTCAGTGAATTCTGTGACTCTTTCTAGCAAACATCAAACCTGAGGATGATTTCAGGAAACCCTCACACTCACAGCTGGTGTCAGAAATATTGGGAAGACTTGGCCTTCTCAAGGTCTGTGCCCTTAACCTCAGAGTTTGGGTAACTCAGGTAGGTGTCAAGCTGTTTTAGATTTTAAATACACAGTAAAGCATTGATAAAGAACCTAATGCATTTTGGGTGCAAGAAAACACAGTAAAACTAGTGAAATAGAATTGAACATCTAGAAATAGATTCAAGTACATAAGAAAATTTAGTATATGATAAAAGTGACAACTGAAATCATTGCATGTTTTAATGAATGGTGTAAATGGGTAGCTATCTGGAAAAATGATGAATTTAGATCCATACTTCAAACCATACATGAGAATAAACCCCAAATGAATCAGGCATATAAACATATATTCACATATACATAAACACATATCTATATGCATACAATCATACTAAAAAGGAAATTAATTCTTCTCTAAACTTGGTGTGGGGAAATGGTTTCTAAGTATGACTCAATATACAAATGCAATGAAAAGTCAATAAACTTGACAGTACATTTTTTGATAAGAAAGATTTTCCAGGGTAAAAAAATATCCGTAAGCCAAGTCAAGAAAAAACAGACTGAGTGAAATTATTTGCAACATAAAAGATAAAGAGTTAATATTCTTCACATGTTTAAAAAAAAAACTCTATAGGGGAAAGAACACTGAAAACAGAGAAAACAAGTTGCAAATAAATGAATTTTTGAAATGAGCAAAATACATGAACTGCATTCAGATACCATTTCTTACCTATCATATTGGCAAAAATCTTTAGAAGTTTAGCAACACGTACACTTAACTGGTACACTCTCACACTGTCCTGGTTGGACCTCAAACTGGTAGAACTCCTGGGAATGAATTTGGGCTATCTATGAATATAAATGTGAGCACACACACACAAACACACACACACATATTTCTAGCAACCCTGTTTCTAAGAATTGAGATGCTGAGAAAGCACACAGAGACACTCTGTGTGCTATTTATCAGAGTGGCTCCCTCATAAATATTTTAGCACTAAATAATTATAAATGGTCCCGACTTATGATGATTGAACTTACAAATTTTTGACTTTACAACGTGACACACATTCAGTAGAAACCCTTTGCATACCCATACGACCATTCTGTTTTTCACTTTCAGTACAGTATTCAGTAAATTACATGAGATTTTCAATATTCAACACTTTAATAAAATAGGCACTGTGTCAGATGACTTCGCCCAACTGTAACCGTAGGCTACTGTAAGTGTTCTGAGCATGTTTAAGGAAGGCTAGACAAAGCTATGATGTTCTGTAGGTGAAGTGTATTATATATTCTTTCAGCTTAAGACATTTTCAACTTATAATGAGTTTATTGGGACATAACCTCATCATAAGTCAAGGAGCATCTGTAATTTAAAATACAAATACACGAGAAATACTTCTAGACTTTACGTTATAGTGAGTAAAAATACCCCAACTGTGACTTTTTTAATTTGGAAAAAATAATTTGGCTGTCTGGAGAACTGGCCTGCCTCCTCTTAACCACTCCAGCACTTCGGAAACTCTTTTAAGCCTAAACTTGAAGCTAATACCATTTTTCTTAGCAAAACTGAAATCACCAAATAAATTTTTATTTTAATTTTACATTTCTTGATTCATTGGGGTATTTTTTTTTCCTTCATGAATAGGCCTTTGCTTAAATATTTTTCCCCAAAACATTATAAAAATGCTTTCAAGCATTTGTTGTTGCTCCTTTGTAGCACTATAAAACATATATGACAGACTTTGGGCTCAGATTTATGTTAGAAATGACAACCGACCATAGTCTGTCTTATCAAATGTTGACTACCATCCACCAATTATTCGGATATTCTGACAGCAGCATTCAAATATCTCTAAACCAATAAAATACAGTAATATTATATATATCAGCTTTTAAAATTATTTATTTTACTACTAAAAATGTTCAACACTGTGTATCAATGAGATATCTACCTGATAATAATGTCTAGATTAAATGTAAAACAAAAAATGCACCTGACCAACATGGAGAAACCCCATCTCTACTAAAAATACAAAATTAGCCGGGTGTGGTGGCGCATGACTGTAATCCCAGCTACTCCGGAGGCTGAGGCAGGAGAATGGCTTGAACCCGGGAGGCGGAAGTTGCTGTGAGCTGAGATCGCGCCATTGCACTCCAGCCTGGGCAACAAGAGCGAAACTCCGTCTCAAAAAAAAAAAAAAAAAAAAAATGTAATCTTAATGTTTCCAACAATTTCATAAAATTCTGCATTTTAATTTCTGTAGATATTTTCTCCAAAAATACATGTTGTTTATTCCTAATGCTTTTTAGCTAAATGCAGATAAAAGTAAACAACTTCATCAACTCTTCTTTTCCCACATTTTACAAGTTAGTTTAGGGTTTCTAAATATATATTTACAATTTCAGAACAGGAAAAAAATTAAGGATTTACTAATTCACTTCGCTCATTCATGTATTGACCACAACAATCCAGTGACCCTCATTAACTCCTAAGTCTACTATAATCTGATATCAATGTCACAAATATATAGGCTTTCATGTCTCTCCATGCATTGCTGTATCTGACCCAGAGCCCTCTTTGTACAAGTCCTCCCCGGCACTTGCCTGGCTGTGGCGGTCACTGCTTAACTGCATTGTGTCTGTGCAGCTTCAACCTTTCACTGTACTCCCACACTCAACTTTCAATGGCATCTCTCATTGTGAAACCTCCTAAGGTGTCCTGCTGGGGGACTAAGTTCATGCTCCTCAGCAAAGGATTCAAGGAATGTTCTGGTGTGGACCTGTAAGCATACCTGGATCTGTCCACCCTACATCACATCATACTGTAGAATCAACGAACGCCGCACCACAGCAAACTGCAGGCTCCTCTCTGAAGGTGAAATGCTTTTCAGCTATCCCTTCCTGTCCAAGTGGAGTCCTGTTGGCTTAACCAGTTTTCCTCCTAGTATGATCTCTGTACCCTCACCCAACCTTTGTGACATCTCCAAGCAGATTCAGGCATCCTGCCTTGAGTTCTGATTTTTATGATAGGAGGTAAGGTTCCTGAGCAATTAAAAACATGACTTGTAAATCAGACAGGCCTGGATTTGAATTCTGGTATTTCTGTTGTTTTGCTGTGTGACTATAAAAGCAAGTTCCCTCTTTTATGAAATGTGATAAAAACTGAAAGCAATCAGATCTATTGTGTAGGGCTGTTGTAAGGATAAAAACATTCAGCATGTAAAGAATGACACACAGTGCCTGGAACAGAATCAGTGCCCTGTCTTTCTCTTTCTCTCCCTTTTTTTTCCTCCCTTTTTCTCTTTTGTATCTGTCAGCTAATATTATATCTATCCTAATCCTCACCATGCTGTATCACTTTTGTGGTTTTGTTTATATGTGTCTTAATTTCTCATAAACAGTGAGCTTTTTGAGGGCATGGAAGATATTACTATGTCTTTTTGTCTTTATATCAATCATAGTCACTGGCAGGCACTAGATGCATAGTAATTGTTAATTATGTGATATAAAAAAGGAGAGGGAAACAGACAACAAAAGAAAGAAATGCACTGCTTCTTTGCATCGTGAGGTGCCAGGCATTCATGGGAGCATCCTGGTGGCCAATTTATCTGTTATCATAACCTCTTTAGAAATCTGCTTCTGCTGTCCAACATAAATAAAAACATAGCAGTAAAATTCCAGAAATCGGTAGCTCTACCTTTAGCAGTGAGATGTGGCAATGTGATAGCAAGAAACGCTTTAAAATGAATCCTTAATTTGAGCATGCTATGAGAAATAGAATTACAAAACTGCTGCATTGCCAGATGGTCTCTATAAGTAAATTTAGTTTCTCCCAATTTTTATATAACAAAACATTTTGTAAATGAATTATTAGCAAATGTGTAGGGTGTACACATGATCTTCGCTGGATGATGTAGGCCAATGTGGGGTGACTGTGGGTGGTGTGAGAAACCTAAATACTGATGGCAAAACCTAAACTACAGTCTTGATGAGCGTAGGAGAAATTCTCATCTGAGATCTTTTAGAATGTAGGCAAAGAGGAAATATAGTAGATGAACAGCTAAACCTAGGTTAAATCAAAAGCCCTATGCAGGCTGGGTAGAGCCTGGCTACCCCATTTTGGTTACAAAATTACTACCATCAGCACATTTGAGAGTTGCCGAGAAATGTAGCAGACTGCTGGAATTAGAGTCTACATTTGAAGATGTCTACGTGATCTTAATACACATAAAGATGGAGATGCACAACATGAGCACTGACGTGTCCTGTGACTAAGACTGTGGCAGGGAAATCAGTGCTTAAAGCCACAAGGAGAGATGTCCCACGTGTGGGCTTTGCTTAAAAAACCACTTCACACAAATGTATGCTTCTGTATCATGCTTAGGAGGATGGCCCCAGCTGCTGTATATCAATAACATGCAGTGCAACTAGGCATGCTGGTGAGGCCACCAAGCCTTATAGACAGTCAAAGCTTCAAAAATCTTGGTGTGCCCATTGACAATTCAAAGTCCAAATGTACATAGGTTTGAGGAGCTTTGGCTACATGATCTCCAATTTCTATTTATTTAACTGCCCTCTTTTTTCTTGCCTTTATTCATAGTACTTTCAACTCCAAAGGATGCATACAAATTTGGTAATCCAAGGTGCTGCTGATTAGATGAAGTCTTCAATCTGGATTCAGTTCTTAACCCTCAGCAATTGATTTTCTCCCAAAACTCTCTTTGATACTCACAAGCAACTAAAAATGTATGGTGATGTCAAAAAAAAAAAAAAAAAAAAAAAAAAAAAAAAAAAAAGTTAGTATGTACCCGGCTCCTTTCAGATAATCTGGTGCCATGTTTTCTGGTTTGCGTACTTTGGCTCTCACACCATCTGAGAAGTAGTGGGATTTATCTCACTTCTAAAAGGCAGGGATAAACCACACCCTGAGACTTCCAGAGGCTTAATTCTTTCTGACCTTTTCCTAAAGTGGAAAGACAATTTCCTTAGATAAATTCCAAAATAGCTGTAGGAATTAGGCATGAAAAGATCTCATCCACATAGTTTTGTTTAATGAATTCCCAAACGGTGCAGCGTTCATGAGTTGTAATTACCCTACCACCCACAGTCACCGCACATTAACCTACATGATCCAATGAAGATCATCTATCTTTTCTCTAAAACTAATGAACACAGGAGTGATGGTGCTCAGCCGAAACTTTAATTTTTTTTTTAAGTATAATATATCTAGAAGAACAGTGACAGCAAAACCACAACCTGAACAGTAGACTGCCTTACTTTGTTGGTAGGCCAGGTTAACACTGTTGTGTGTGTGTGTGTGTGTGTGTGTGTGTGTATTTATATATATGGGTATATAACAAAGGTAAAACATCAGTCGAGTTTAGGCTAGTTCAAAAAATCAGCAACAGAAAGGAAATGTAAAGCCACCTCCTCTATAATGTATCTGCATACCTATTGTATTAGTCTGTTCTCACGCTGCTAATAAAGACATACCCAATACTGGGTAATTTATAAAAGAAAGACATTTAATTGACTCACAGTTCCACAGGCTGGGGAGGCCTCATAAGCATGCTAGAAGGCAAAGGAGGAACAAAGTCACATCCTACATGGCGGCAGGAAAGAGCTTGTGTAAGGGAACTCCCCTTTATATAACCATTAGATCTCATGAGACTTAGTCACTATCATGAGAACAGCACAGGAAAGACCCACCCCCATGATTCAATTACCTCCACTGCGTGCCTCCCACAACATGTGGGAATTATGGGAGCTACAATTCAAGATGAGATTTGGGTGGGGACACAGCCAAACCTTATCACTTATATATGCCTCTATCTACAGAATTCCACTTTGCTGCATGTAAAGCAATGCACTGAGCTAACCAGTGGTATTCTCATCACTTATGAGTCAATGCCATGGAAATGTTTCAACTTGTTAATTACTCATGTCTTGGGTAACAATATTAGCTATAAGACTGGCTAATGGCTGAAATTATTCTACTGATTTAACAGAGGTTTAGTAATCAAAGAGAAGAAACCATGAAAATTCCAGAAGCATCAATTTATACCAATGGAGGCCTAAATAATTAAATCATGGACTAAGTCCTCTACTCACAAGTAGTACTTTAATACTCCTGACAGTGACTGCTCTAAGCAAGAACTGGGTTCTGCCTAAATCTGTACTTGGAATTTACAAATCACAAAGTAGTTGTGTTTTGTTTAGCTCTCATAGAAAAGAAATCCCAAATCAATCACTCTAGCCCATTTATTTGAATGGGTGACCCTTGTAAGGCATGCCTCTGTTTCCAGGAGAACTACTGGTTAGATGTTCCTGGTTCACATATATATATATATATATATATATATATACACACACACACACACACACACACACACACACACACACATATCTTGGATCAACTGGGATAAGTCACCTACATACTGTTTGAATAATAACTGATTCTCCATCCATCACCTGGTACGTGTGAACCTGTTCATTCTCCAAGCCCATTCATTCTCAATCACTTGCACCAGATAAATAGATTGAAGCTGCTGAACTCCATTTCTGAAAGCAAAACAATTACTTCAAATTAACCTGTTGGTTTAGGGATTTATACTGAACACTACATTCCAAGGTGATAGCGACCATGTTTTTTTGGTTGTTGTTGTTTTTTGCTTATTTTAGTGGTGTTATTGCTGAACTCCCCTCAACCTTTGTAAGCTAACTCACAATCCTCAAATACATATGTTCATCAAAGAGGAAAACTATGAGGATGACAATATTTCTGCACAGGTTTAATTTTAATGTACATCACAAATGAAAAAGAAATGAAATCTATTTTGCTTATAAATCTAGAGAATAAATGGAGAACGCAAGTTGTATTTCAATGTTTAAAGGGGAGCTAATTGGAACACTGATATAAAACTTATCTACATTCACCACTAGACATAAAAATGCATTACACAAAGAAAGTCCTACTAAACAATCATTTTATAAAATATGGAGCAGGCTTGGGCAACTCACAATAAAATATTTTGTTGGGAATAACCATTGAACATAATCTGCTAAATACTAAATATGTTTTTATTTTACAATTTAGTCTGTATCAGGGTTTCCCCCCATTGGTAGTACTGGTATTTTGCACCAAATAATTCTTTGTTGGGAGTGTCCTGTGCATTGCAAAATGTTTACCAGCATCCTTGGCCTCTACACAGAAGATGACAGTAGCGTGCCTCCTCCCAGACATGACAGCCCAAAACGTTTCCAGATATTGCCAAATATCTCTCGGGGGTGCAAAATTGCCTCCAGCTGAAAACTACTGGTCTATTTGAATAAACAAACAACTGGAAGATCAAAGTTGGAAATCTATCAGCTAGGCAAATAATTAGTTAGTAGTTCATTAATTTATTCAACTTTTCCTGAGCCCATTTCATGGGCCAGGCACTGTGCAAAGAACAGATGGCATAAAAGTGAACAAGACATTTTCCCTCCCCTGCCCATAAAAGGCATACAGTTTACTGGAATAGGAAAGACAGCAAATGTTGCACACCCAGGCTTCCACTGCAGAAGGGTCAGGCTGGCATTTGGAGATTTGGATGTCGTTGGGGTTCTCATGGGAAGCTGCTGAGGGCTCTTAAACTGGGGATCCTATGATCTGTCTAACTTGTATTTCAGAAAGCCTTGCCTGTCTCTGCTTCTGAATGAATGGGAAGAGGATAAGTCTGTAGTCACAGCCTGGTTATCAGGCTGTAATTATATCCCAGGGAATGAGTAAAGGAATAAAGAGATGGGACTAGATCCCTGAGAAATTACTGTGGGACAATGAAGGATAATTAATGGGTGTGTGCTGGGAAAGGCTGAAGGGGAAGAAAGAACCAGGCAAGAATGCATCTTCCTGTCCTGGCTTTGGCAAGATGCAGATGGTGACCTCGGATAACCTTGAAAAGAAAAAGGGTCTGGATGGGGATTGTTGATGTGAATCTGAGGACTCAGGGGCCAGCTTTCTCTGAACCAAAAAAAAAAAAAACCTCCAAAATATTTTCGACATTTACAAAATTAATATTTGAATCATTCAAATTACTGATACCCTTATGAATGAAAAACTCTTAAAAGTTAAACGTCTTAATAAATTAAATAGAATTTATAAACCTATGAAGTGTCAGGTTTGCCCTCATTACAATTTTTTTAATGAACTTGGTAAAATACTTTTATATCTTTCATCTTAAATCTATTACCCAGTTGTATTAGGTTGGTGCAAAAGTCATTTTGCCATTAATGACAAAAACCACAATGACTTTTGCACCAACCTAATACAACCTAATACAACATTAGAAGTAATCGCAAAAACTGCAATTACTTTTGCATCAACCTAATACAACTAATACAACCTAATACAACATTAAGTAATGGCAAAAACTGCAATTACTTTTGCAGCAACCTAATATATTTTACATTGGAATGACACAGCCAATGTGCTAAGCTTTTAATCATGCATCATTCTCTTAAATATTGCTTTGATTAGCAAATTAACACAATGAATCTGAGTACCATGGGTTCTTATAATTCATCATCTATATTCTTGATATTCAGCTTTGCTGGGTAAGAGACACCCACTGTAAAAGGAATCATGCTTACTCAAACAATGGACTGATCTTCCTAAGCAAGTCAGTGTAGCTTCTCGGCAAGCAGGTGTTTTATCTGAGACCTGGTGTACAGATATACAGAGCAATTATTCTCTTTTTAATCCTTCCTG
The DNA here is from genome assembly GCF_028885625.2 of Pongo pygmaeus. Lineage (NCBI taxonomy): Eukaryota > Metazoa > Chordata > Mammalia > Primates > Hominidae > Pongo > Pongo pygmaeus. The sequence goes on along the minus strand of NC_072396.2, from coordinate 8,485,152 downwards.
GAATTAAAGACCAAGTACATATTTTCCACATCTTGGGATCACACAGTCTGCAAATTACTTTATCCGAGTTACAAATTAGCAAATCTCCCAACTCTGACTTGAATTTACAGCTCCCCTTTCTGGTTGATTCACTAGGGTAATCTGACTCATGGATTTACTGTTTAATTTTATTCTCAAATCTTTGCAGATAGTTTCTGTTAGAGAAACTACCACTCTTAGAACCAAATAAATGACCTTGGATTGGACTCTATGTATCTCTCAAGGCTGTGTTTCAACCTGTTTCACAACCCAAACAACAGGCAAGGCCATACAGAATTAAGTATTTTACAGGTAAATATGAAGTGCCCAAGTAATTTAAAATGGTACTCTTTGAAGGCTATTGCCCATAAATTGCTCTGCATTCATTCTGTTTTACATATCATATGTGGATATAAATAAGATATATATGTAGAAGTAGGTATAGATACAAATATGGATATAGATATGAAAGATAAATAGGTAGATACATGATAGATGATTCATAGACAGGTAGGTAGACAGGTAGATACATAGGTAGGTAGGTAGATAGATAGTTGATAGATACACGGGCAAATAGATGAATTTCTTTTTCCCTAGAAACTTGAAAGTGCACGTTCAGAAATGATAGAATATTCTTGGTTAAATTATTCCACTAATACTCATGTGTAAATTGAGTCCAATGTTCGACAGTCATTATTCATTCATTTGATCTTTTATTCAACAATTATTTCTTGAGTGCCCACTGTGTACAAGTCACTATGATTGTAAAGGGGGCATAGCAAAGGGACAAAACAAAGAACCTCATGAATTGGACTTAGTCTTGTGAGGGAAATCTACAACCACACAGCAACAAATGCTCTGAAGAAGAAATATATAAAACAAGGTAAGGCAAGATGGGTTGCTATACTGAAGTGTATCAGACAGGCAGGTGCTGAGGGGTAGATGCTGTAAATGAAATGTTGGGTGGACTAAACTGAGACTGTTGACATCCCCTTCTGATATGATTAGGCTTTGTGTCCCCACCCAAATCTCATCTTGAATTGTAATCCCCATACTACCCATAATTCCCATGTGTCAAGGGAGAGACTAGGTAGAGGTAATTGAATCACAAGGGTGGTTCCCCCATGCTGTTTTCGTGATGGTGAGTTCTCATGAGATCTGATAGTTTTACAAGAGGCTCTTCCCCCTTCTCTTGGCACTTCTCTCTCTCCTGCTGCCATGTGAGCAGGACCAAGTTTGCTTCTCCTTCACCTTCCGCCATGATTATAAGTTTCCTGAGGCCTCCTCAGCCATGTGGAACTGTGAGTCAATTAAACCTCTTTCCTTTATAAATTACCCAGTCTCAGGTAGTATCTTTATAGCAGTGTGAAAATGGACTAATACACCTTCTCATAAGGGTTTCTGAAAATGAAAGCTTACATGGAGGCAAGATTGTTTCTTGGCACAATCACATAGAAAATGTCTGTCCTCAGGGGTCTTCACATTTCCTTTCCTTATCCTTGGATGATATTATCATCCGTCTTGCCTCTTCTAAACTCCATGCCTTCCACAACCTGTACTTGAGAGAATACAGGACAAAGGCATTCTTTGGAAGAATTCTACCTTTGATGTCAAAGCACAGCATATTCTTTACATCACCTCATTTAATTCTTGGAGCAACCCTTGGAAAAAATGCCTCAGTTCCCAAAGTGCTGTTCCCCCAGAGTGTTTGAATTGCTACAGCTCCAACTGCAGCAGCAACAACACAAGCAAAATAAAGTAGTAATTAGCAACACAATAATAATGATACTGTCTTTTTATTAAGGCTGAATGCTTTACATGTATTTTTTTCACTGAACCCTCACAGAAGCCTCTGAGAAGAGGTATCATTATTATATACAGTTCACAGATGAGCTGAAGGGTTAGAGCAATCTCATATGTTGCTCAAGGTCACATAGCAAACACATGTCAAAACCAAATTGTGAATGTAGGTCAGAATCAGAATTCAAATCCTTAACTACTATAGCATCAAAAATGAAACCAGACAGGATACGCTCAGAATTGTTGAACTTCAAACCCCACTGAAGAAGTAGAGAAAGCTATTTGAGCAAACTTATTTACAGCATCTTGGAATTATACAGCACGTATACAAGTGTAGATGATAACACCAAAAAGTCTAAGGCACTAGTGAAATCGCAAGGTTGAGTTGAGTCTTCAAGTTGGCACTTTCTTGCTATTTTGAATCACCTTCAAGGTTGCCTAATTTATCAATAGTAATATTTCTCACTGTAGATATTGTGCATGATCTTCAGTAAAGGTTCAATATTTACCAGTAAAATATTTTAAAATAATAGTTATTTTGTATGAGTCCTGAGAATAGCTCAAAATGTAGATGAAATAATTCCTTCCTTTTCACCGATAATAAATGCTAAGATATTTCAGAAGACACTTGGTTAAATAGAAATAAAATGCAGTATTTTTCAATGCTATGCTGAATTAACTGTGCAGAAATTATAATCTTCAAATTCATATTTATATTTCCTAATATTTCCTAGAGGTATATTATGTACACACACACAGACACACAGAAGAAGTACTGTTCACCCTCTCCCAAATGAACTTGGTTCTCTAGTTTCTAGCAAAATAGTGTTATACAATTCTGGGCTAAAGACAACTTATTAAAGTTTTCCCAGTGTAGGGATTCTTAGAGATTTTAATATACTAAGTTGAATTTGGAATCATCAAGGACAAAATAAAGTATACACGGTTTCCCAACCTTATATGATGTTTTTTTTTCTCCCAAACACTACATTGTACTGTTTTCTGGCATGTTGAGCAGTTGATAGGCTGTGATATCATTCAACTTCCTTTGTTTTCATTGACGAAAAAGCTTCATATACGTATAAATATGCAACACTTCTAGGGTTACCAGATTTCACAAGTAAAAATAGAGAATGTCACAGTAATTTAAAATTCAGGTAAATGACAGATCTCTCTTTGGTAAATGTGTGTCCAGTTGATCTGGAGTTCAAATTTAACTGGGCATCCTGCATTGTATGTGGTAATCCTAAACATTTTCGAAGATGAAAGAGCCATGTCATTCAGTGCATGATAATATAAACTTTACATATTGAGTTGGTGTAGACAGATCCCCGCACATCAGCAACATTTTGAAAATTTACCTACCTATTCTTAGCCCCTAGTTTAATTCCACTGTGCCCTTTATGTACACATTACTTTAAAATATATAATTTTGCCAGTTTTTAAATTCTTTTTATTGATTTCCCTGAGTTGTATCCCTACATGATAAGGAATCAACCATAAAGGTATTTACTGGCTAACAGTGAACTAGGCACTAGCTACTCAAGAAAGCTTTGTTTTTTTTTTTTTTGTCCACTGTAAAATTGTTCCTTAGAGGAACAAGCAATAACTGATAAAGGCCAAAAAAATTCGTGACTAGATATTCTCAGATGTATATGATGGTTTCCACTGTAGGCATTATTAACATTTTCTCAGAGTTTTCTTTTTCTCACAGTGATTAACACATCATTATTTTTCTTAAGTAACGAAAAGCTGGGAACCCTGCCAAAAGTTATCTTAACAGATGCTATATTATCATTTCAGTGAATTCTATCATTTTTCACATCCTGGTAATTATATTTCAGAGGTGGAATGCATGCTGAGTATGGCGGGCTGCTGTTACAAAAATAGACCCGAGAAACACATTAACCTGATAACTCCTCCCATCCTGGGGATGTGGGATGCTGCTGTGTGCCTTGCCTGTGGTGGGATTTTCTGGGAATCCACTGTTTTCTATTTTGTGCTTCATTTCAACTCACCTTTTCACTCATGCCCCATGCCGAATTACCTGTAAGGAATCATTAAACTTTTGGTTTCCTGTAGGGAAGATTAACTAATTGCAAATATTCGGGAACTGGGGCGGGGGTTGGGGTGCGGAGAACTACAGGGTCTCATTAGTTGCTCCTTCCTGAATTGAAACACTATAGCATTCCCAAAGGACCCCAACAGTCTAAAGGGGCACACTTATTTTTAAACGTTTGCTGAAAAAAACAATACTGTAGTTGATACTTGTCTAATCTTTCTTCAAATAAATTGAGACCTGAATCCAACCCTCCTGGATATATGATGTCTTTAGTTCTATTACTTTGTTTCTTTGACATACCACAAAATTTCCAACAAAAGGAAAATCTTGGCTTTTCATAGTTCAGTGCTCATGAGTCCAAATGAATTATCTTTCTCAATAGCAGGGGATTAATAAAATATGCAAAGCATCCCAAATTGGCCTAGACACTGGGAATAATGTTATTTATCCTACACCCACGTTCCTTCCAGTGAGGAAGGCGGAACGATGAATAATGTACATTTTCCCAGCTGCTCGTCACTGTCCTTAGGAGTAGACTAAGAGGAACATCATTTCTCAGAAAAAGCCTCCAAGTGTGCAGAGTTGGAGGTGACAGCTATTTTTCATTCTGAGTTTGGTTCATAACAAAGGGCAGTTATTCTTCTACTGTAAAAGGAAGCTCACTCTAGGTAAAGTCACCTTTGATAGAAGCTTTTATTTTTCAGTCCTTGCCAGATCAAAGTCCGTACTGTGAAGACCCACCCTACGGGCAGAAAGCAAAGAAACCCTGTGTGTGGTGGGCATTGAATCTCTACAAGAGCGGGGGTGGCGGGGCGGGGGGAACAGAAACAAAAGTCCAACTGAGAAAGTTTGAATGGCCCAGAGATACAGGCGCAGTTGGAACTATTCAATTAGAACACTGACAGGGTATTCATTTGCTTTCTTTATTTGTTCTGAAAATTACTAGGATGTTTTCATTAGCTGTCCTGTAAAATTGGTGACAAGAGCCCATTTGAGAGAATTCTAATCTGAGAAGCCCCTCTTAAGTGTGAGTTACATTGGAGACTTATGGCCTGAAAAATAGAGTCCTCTTTTCTTTCTACATAATTATGTTTGCAAAACGTGAAGCACAGGGGCACAGTGTGTAGATTTTCAAAGCATAGAGATGAACTTCTAGAACATGCAGGTAGAGAGAAACGTCTACCAGAATCTTTGAATTAGAAAATGTTATATATGAGAATGGGGTGCAGGTCATAAGAACAGCTATTAAATACCTTATGAAACTGGAGACGAAGGAAGCAGCATTTCTTTGCTTAAAGAGCTGACAAGACTGGTGAAGCTGAAGCTCATGTTTTTGGCGAAGTGTATGGGTTTTTGATCCTTGAGAAGCAGAAAGAATTTACTCAGGTTAACAAATTACCAATCTTTGATGTGTCTGCAATGTTATTTTTTCCTAGAAACTTGGAATTTAAAAGGTCTTTTTTTTTTCCTGACTCTGAAGTCCAAGAATTTGGAGTCCATATTAAAAGACATAATCATTATTTTGCATTAATATTAAGTTGGCTGCATTCAATAAATATTCACCTGCAAATCTGATCCTTCATATGATCTGAAATAAAATATGTACAAGTTATGGCAATCTTTTTTTTTTTTTGAGACACAGTTTTGCTCTTGTTGCCCAGGCTGGAGTGCAATGGCACGATCTTGGCTCAACACAACCTCCACCTCCTGGGTTCGAGCAATTCTCCTGACTCAGCCTCCTAAGTAGCTGGGATTATAGGCAGGTGCCACCACACCCGGCTAATTTTGTACTTTTAGTAGAGACAGGGTTTCTCCATGTAGGTTAGGCTGGTCTCGAACTCCCAACCTCAGGTGATCTGCCCGCCTCGGCCTCCCAAAGTGCTGGGATTACAGGCATGAGCCACTGTGCCCAGCTGGAAATCTTTAATACTAAAAGAAACAAGTCTGTTTTGGCCTGACCATACCAGTTCCAAACTAAATTTTATATGTAAAAATGAGAGATTGACATCTATACAAAATATATTAAAATATGTTCTATCAGTTACAGCTACACATATATAATGGTTACATATTATGGTTACATATGTATAAATATTGACATATGCTGATACATATACATATAAAAGTATCTATGTCTCTAGCTAGCTACAGTTAAGCTATAAGTACAACAATATCAACAGCAAACTGTCTCATGCATCCTTTCCAAGACTAAATACTTCATTACAAAAATGATTGAGATGGGCCAATATTTGGCTTATGTTTATTTCATTTTGAGCATTTGGTTCTTCTCAGATTTATAAACTTGTGTCCTAAAAATACTGATAATTTGGACAAATAATTTTATGGGGTTTAAGTATATAAATATATGGATACTGTTTTAGAATCCAAAATCCCTCTTTCTGGGGTAAATCTATGCCAGTAGGTTCAATCAGAAGGTTTATTGTAGCAAAAATACTAGAGAAAAGCTGCAAGTAATCCCAAAAGGAAAGCAATTGTAGCATAGGGAACCTTTGCCTTTACCTTATAACTTGCATAGTGGTGTGGAACCCTTAAATTATGCTTACACCATTTGCCCCATGCTCATCTTTGAGATCATCAGAAAACGTGGAGATAGGTTATATGAAAAGAATCTTTAAAAATCATCACTAATTATTCCCTTTTGACTATAAAGTACAAAGTGCTAATGCTACCTCTCCCCAAATATTTACATTTTAACAATGACCCCAAGTACCTCAACACAGGAGGATGTATTTCAGGCAGCTCCCTACAACATAAGAGATCTTCCTGATATTAAAAGGGGCTGCACTTGGAAGCAGAAGGTAGTTTGCTCCCTGTGTCAGTTCTCAAGGTTTTGTCTTTCAATTCCAAAGGCACCCTTCTTTGCTCTGCTTCCCCATGCTCAGAGCTGAAACCTTTAAACATTTCTCCTTTGGCATCAGGCACATGTCAAGTTTTGTCAGCAGACAGTATGAGAGGGCTTTCCCAGGAAGAAAGGGGCTTCCTCTCCTGGTTCTGGTTCTTTCTTTGTTCCTGTGATATGACTTCAAGGGGGGTGTGCATGGGACACCCAGTAGTCCCCCTCCAGCAGCTTTTGTTTTTTGGATCTCTGTGTACCAGCCTCAACCCACTAACTGTGGACCAGCTCTCCTCTCGGACATCCCAGTAAACCTAACCCCTTCCCCTCATTCCATCCATTTCCTGGCAGACTGCAACCTCAGCCTCTCCAATGAGGTCTAAATCCCATCCCTGGGGCAGGGCCACCATTCCAAGTTTATTTCCTCCTTCAGTATTTTTCCCCAGTTCTATGGTATTTTTTAGAGTCCTCTTTGATCTCTTATTAGTAGTAGTCTTTGTCAGTAGTTAGTAATTCTGTTTGTTTAATTTCCCCTCTTCAAATTTCTGGATTACTGGTTTGATGTTTGCCTCCTGCTGGGAGTTTGTTGGATAACATTCCCAAAATCCGTTCCATTGCGCTCATTCAAAAGTCCACATTACAAAAAAAAAAAAAAGAAAAAATCTGTATTTTAAAAAAAGAGAAACTATTCCCAAATGGAATTTTTTAAAATACTAGAGCTCTCTTAAGGAATTCCATTAAGGCAAATTCATCATTTCATAGGATTCTCTCAAATAAAACCAACAATATGGAGTTTACTGAGTTTCATAGGGAGATGAGGAAAGTTACACTACATAGAAATTTCTTCTTTTATCTTAGTATATTAGTCTGTTTTCACGCTGCTATGAATAACTTCCTGGCACTGGGTAATTTATAAAGGAAAGAGGTTTAATTGACTCACAGTTCCACATAGCTAGGTAGGCCTCAAGAAACTTGCAATCATGGCGGAAGGCAAAGCAGGCACGTCTTACATGGTGGGAAGGGAGAGGGAGAGTGAGAAAAAGCAGGAAAAACTGCCTCATAAAACTATCAGATCTCGTGAGAACTCACTCACTATAACGGGAACAGCATGGGGAAACTTCCCCGAGGATCCAATCACCTCCCTCCTGCTCTCTCCCCTGATACATGGGGATTACTATTTGAGAAGAGATTTGGGTAAGAACACAGAGCCAAACCATATCACCTAGATTGACATATATCCAGATCTCCTTCTTGAAGAGCTCCTCCTTATAGACAGCTTCTCAATAAACCTTATCATTTACCCACATGTCAGTTCTAACTTTCAGCCAGTGTATCTTATTTGGCAAAACCAGTTAGGTGGTTGCTCAGAGAGGGACCACCTGCAGCTTCCACCTGAGCCTCGGTTTTTGCTGTGACTGAAGCCTGCCTTGATTTTGACTTGATTAAGAACACTTAAGTATTTTCAGTTATTGTGCTTTTCTTTTTTGAAGAATCTTATCCCTTATGTAAATCCTTAGGCAAAAGACAGATAACCTTCATCTTTACATTTCTAATATATTTCCTAAATTATCAAAATATATTTCTCAGAGTTTCATACCGTGTTATTTTTCCCTCATGGAAATGTTTAGAAAGATTCCATGTTTTTCTAAAGCTCATTAACTACTTGCCAGTGTCATAGTCTAAAAAAATACGTCAGATCTCACATGGTGCATCTAGGAGCCATCTTCTCCTTTTTCACAAAAACAAGTCATGTTGAATGCTATTTCCCAGAAAGAGGTACAACATTAGAAAAGACAAGGTCCTTGTGCTCATAGTATACCTGCCAATGAGAGAAATCTACAATAAATACAAAAATAAGTTACTTGAGTAGTGCAGCTCAAGATGGGTTTGAATGTCTCAGCAGGCACTGGAATTTGCAGTCCTGCAAGCCAGGTTAAACTGCCTTAATTTATTCCAAGGGCCAAAGAAAGTCCTCAAAGCCTTTAAAATAGGTGAGCTTTTTATCCAAAGTCGTTATTTATTTATTTTAGGGACTGCTTTGCCTGCTGGTTGGAAAATGAATTGTAGGGAAGCAGGAGGAAATTGGGGGCAGGTTAGGAAGTTGTCACTGGGTCTAGGCAATAAATGGAGGTGTGAATTAGATATGGTAAAGATTATAAAAACTGTGTTGGCCAGGCGCAGTGGCTCACGCCTGTAATTCCAGCACTTTGGGAGGCTGAGGCGGGCGAATCATGAGGTCAGGAGTTTGAGACCATCCTGGCCAACATGATGAAACCCCGTCTCTACTAAAAATACAAAAATTAGCTGGGCATGGTGGCACGTTCCTGTAATCCTAGGTACTTGGGAGGCTGAGGCAGGAGAATTGCTTGAACCGGGATCAGGGAGGAGGAAGTTGCAGTGAGCTGAGATAGCGCCACTGCACTCCAGCCTAGGCTACAGAGAGAGACTCCATCTCAAACAAACAAACAAACAACAACAACAACAACAACAAAATTGTGTCTACTGGGATACACTTGAGAGATGGGGGCAAACAGCACTTGGGGGTTGAAGGAAGAAGATGACAGGATGACTCTGAAATGTTTGGCTTGAGAACCTGGGTGGAAAGTGGTACCATTTGTTAAGATCTGGGAAACTGTGAAAAGAGTTGTTTTTGTTTTAGGTAAAATTAAGTGATCAGTTTGTGACACAAATTTGGGACACATCTAAGCGAAAATGTCAAAAAAGATAGATATGAGCTCAAAGGAGATACCTATCCTAACAATAAACACAGACATTATTAAGTCATAATTGTCACTTAATGTGAGGAGAATGAATGAGCTAGCTTACAAACAGCAGGAACAAAGAGAACACTGGCTCAGGCAAACTACACACAAAAGCTGGAAGGAAGACGTTATGGCTACAGTATAACCTCCTTCTACATTTTGACTGTTAAATCCAGTTAGATGGAATTCCTTTCATCTCTTACCGCTTAACGAGCATTTCCCTCCTGCAGTGCTTCTCAATTCTGGCTGCATATGAGACTCATCTAGGTACTTTGAAATAATTCTGCTACCTGGGTCTCTCATCTCCAGTTATTTTGCTTTAATTGGTCTACCCAGGTGATTCTAATGTTCCCCAAGGGTTGAGAACCATTGTTGGAAGCTGTGAACTTCAAGAAGAGACCCTTCTTAGATGAAGTCAACTGCTATCTGGCCAAAGGTATATATATTGCTCTGCTATTGTTCCAATACATTAATGCTCTTAAAGTGCCCCCAACCTCTCAAAATGTCAGAAAGTTTTATTAGCAAATGAATTTAGTTTAATGATTCCAAATTCTGATCCACAAAGGCAACACCTTTTTCATTTTCTCAGAATAGTTTTAATTTGAAATGGCAAATGTGATGATAGGACACATAAAGGGTGCCACCAGAATTCAAATAAGGGATACTAGCTCAGAGTGGTAGAGTTAAGAGCGTTTCCCTGAGGGTAATAGTGCCTGGGCTACTTGAAGGATCATGAGGATTATCCAGTTGAGGAAGGATGAGAAGGGAATTTCAAAGAAAATGGAACCATTTGGGAAACTGAATGGAGACTTCAAATAGCCTATTCTATGAGGAGAATTAAAAACTGGTTTTCTTCGAAACATGGAGACAGCCATGGAGAATGTCAAGAAGGAGAAAAGGGAAAACAGATGGAGCTCTGTGCATTACTAAACACCTCAGATGCAAGCTAGGGGCCTGCTCTTTATTCTCTAGTTGATGAGCACCAACACAAGAGTTTCATATTTCTGATTGGGACAGATTACTAATCACTACATATAGCATGGGTTTAAGGCAGTTAAAAGTATATTCAATGAAGCCCGCTAGTCTAATAAGTCCCTCCAGATGAAAGATGATAATGACTTACACTAAAGCAGGGCGAGAGGCGCTATGAGTCAGATCAGATCTGGGAAACAGTTAAGAGGTAAAAAGCACCACTATGGATGGCTGATTGGATGTGGAGGTCCAGGGAAGAAATAACAACTGTGTTTTCTAGATCAGACACAAAGGCAACAGAGTGCCTTTAATTTAGGTAATGGAAGAATTCACTGGATGCCTGAAATGCAACAGATACCTGTGTCCATCAGAGAGCTGATATCTGTACTAGGTTCTGATGGCAGCTGCAGCAAATCATCATAAAGTTAGTGTCTTAGCACAACACAAAGGTCTAGAAATGAAAAGTCCAAATGGGCCTCATGGGGCCAGGATGGTGGTGCCAGCAGGGCTGTGTTCCTTTAGGGAGGGTCTAAGGGAGAATCCATTTCCTTGCCTTTCCAGCGCTGCCTTCTCTGGCTCAGGACCCCCTCTTCTGTCTTTAATAGCGGCAACGACTTGTCAATTTTGTCTCATATTGCATCACTCTGAGCCCCTTTCTGACCCTCTCGTCCACATTTAAAGATCTTTATAATTACATTGTGTCCATTTTAATAATCCAGAATAAGCTCCTTATTTTGCAGTTGGCTGATTTACAGTCTCAATGCCACTGGTAACCTTCCTTCCCCTTTGCTATCTAAAGTAACATCTTCACAGATTCCAGGAATTAGCATGTGGACATCTCTGGGGAGGATGTCATTATTCTGCCTACCAGAGTATCTGAAACATGGGGTAGCTATGAGGGTTCGGATGTCAAATTTGAAACTCCACAGCATATTATGCATAACAAAAATGATGCAGAAACCAAGACTGCCCAGAAGAATGAGGGGAATACAGACAGTGTTTTTGGATGAATGTTTAGGGTGCAGAAGGAAGAGGAGTCTACGAAGAAAGTGAGAAAGAGTGATTGGTGGAGAAAAAGGAGCCAGAAGCAAGTAGCAAAAGTAAGATGTGGTATAACATCAAAGATGTGAGTCCTGGTTTTAAGCTGGGGAAAAATCTGTTCCTGAAAAATTCCCAATATGTAGAAAATAGTGTTCAAAGAGCCCTGGAGGTAATGTCTCTTAATTTTGAGTTATAGCTAAGACACATACAACATTCCTATCTCTTTTTTATGTGCATATTGTGAAAAACATGTTATCCTCCCATGGCAAACATATATACATCACTTCACATTTCTCATCAGGTCCAAATCACATCTAAAACCTTGTGCCCATAAATGGAGTGTCTGACTGAGAAGAACTATTCCACATAAGAACTTTCCATGGGTTTGTTATGGCTAGATGCAGTCAACTTAAAACCAAAAACCTCCTTTGTGTTTTCATTTAGATTAATGCAGCTCATTCCTGTGAAATGTCTGGATTTCAAGATGAATAATCAATTCTGCTCAACTCTCACAAATGTTTTTGTCATATAAGGAAATTATCAGTAGTAGTTTGAATTACTAACTCTTTTTTGGGAGGGGGGTTATCATTTTTATTTTATTCTGTAAGTTTGCTTTTGTCTTGTTAAGTCATTAAACATCTAGGTAATTTGACAATGCTCTTGTAATATGCAGTCCATACACAAAAATGCAGGGTTGATGTGGGGCTCGCTCATGGAATGAAAAGCCAAAGATGAAACTGACTATGAGAATAAACTTGATTTCAACAGATTTGGCCAGGGAAACATCTGCTGTGCTGAAAAACTCAAGGAAGAGGCAAGGTTTTTATTAGATGTATTTTTTTATCATTTTTTTAAGATAGATAGGGTAATACACATTACACATAGGTATAGGTAATACATATAGGAAACGGGTAAAGGAAATATGCTAAAAAACTCAAGGAAGAATCTAGGTTTTTATTAGATTTTAAAATAGGATGATACAGATTATATATAGGTATAAGAAGTTCAGAGTTTATATATATATATAGTAAGTACAGATTATATATATATATATATATAGTAAGTACAGATTACATATATATATATAATCTTATACACACACACATACACACAGTTGACCCTTGAACAACATGGGTGTTTGGGGACACTGACCCCTTGTACAGTTGAAAGTGTGCATATAACTTTTGATTCCCCCAGAAATTTAACTACTAACAGCCTACTGTTGACAGGAAGCCTTACTGATAACACGAACGATAAATTAACACATATTTGTATGTTATATGTATTATACATATTATTATTCCTCCCATAAAGTAAGCTAGAGAAAAAAATGTTATTAAGAAAATCATGTGGAAGAGAAAGTATATTTACTATTCATTAAGTGGAAGTGGATCATCAAAAAGATGATGTATCATAAAGATCTTCATCATAAAGATCCTCATCCTCATTAAGGAGGCTGAGGAGGAGGAGGAAGAGAAAGGTTTGGTCTTGCTTTCTCAGGGGTTCTTGGAGGTGGAAGAAACTCTGTGTATAAGTGGACCCTCATGCAGTTCAAACCCATGTGTTAAATGGTCATTTGTATACATATGGAAAAAGACACACAGAGAAAGAGAGACAGACAGAGAGAGAGAGAGAGAGACACCTTTCTTAATAATATACTTGGCCTAGGCAGAATTCTAAGATGGCCCCCATGGTGTAAGGACTTGTGCATTCCTCTCCCCTTGAGTGTGGGCAGGATCTCTGACTTGCTTCTAATCCAAAGAATAAGTCAAAGATGATGGAATACCACTCTGTTGATTACACTATGTAAGACTTAGCTGAGTGACTGAGACTGCTTAGAGTCTCAGAGGCAGCAAACTCACATGGTGTGAACTGCAGATGGAGAGAGGCATGTCCCAGAGGGCTGCAGGCAGCCACTAGGTTCCGAAGGTGCCCTCCAGCCAAGAGCCAGTGGAAAGCCAGGGCCCTCGTTCACTCAGCCCCAAGAAGATGAGTTCTGCCAACAACCTAAACTTGATTCCTCCAGTCAAGCCTCGAAGGTGAGAATAGAGCCCAGGTGACACCTTGATTACAGCAAGTAAGACTGTGCAGTGGACCCTAAGCCACGCCCATATTCTCAGATCACAAGAGCTATGAGATGATACACATGTGCTGTTTTCAACCAGTAAGTTTGTGACAATCTGTTATGTGGTATAGAAAACTAATACAAGATAATTTTAGAATAAATTTCCCTTACATTTTTGTTACAAAGAAAAAAATATGTTTGGTAAAACAGTTATCTAAAATTAACCACTTTTCTCTCTCTGAATTATATGAATACAAATTTGATAAACTAATACTTTTTTTTCTAATACCTTTTTTGTCTAAGTTAATTGTGCAGAGTTTAAATGCTGTCCCCAAATCTACTCTTGATAATTAAATCTTTGGACCTAGAATCTCAATGTAGTGACCAATCCCTTATCTTGAATTTCTGCAGTTTAGTTTCTTAAACATAAAGCAACCACTAATTATAGGGTAATGGATTACTGAATCATGATAAAGGTATTTATCAAGGCAGATGTAATTTAAATATTTTATTTTATTTCATGTATATGGGGAATATTTTCTACCAACATCAGTATTTTAAACATTTTTATTCAATTATGTATTTACCATCTTAAACAAATATAGTTGCCAGGAAGAGTCAGGAGGCAGGAGATAAGAAGAAAAAGGTACTCCTGCCACTAAGTTACTTTATCAAAGGTACACATGCCACTAAGTTACTTTATCAAAGGTACACATGCCACTAAGTTACTTTACCAAGGTACTCATGCCACTAAGTTACTTTATCAAAGGTACACATGCCACTAAGTTACTTTACCAAGGTACTCATACCACTAAGTTACTTTGTCAACGTACTCATGCCACTAAGTTACTTTGTCAAGGTACTCATGCCACTAAGTAGTTATGCTTTACCTCTCATGAGGTTGTGATTCATTGATGATTGTCTTCTCACTCAGAGGTTGAATTCATTTGTTCTTATTCTTTTTCTCTGATTCTACGTAGCTGACATTTATAAGACAGACCCTATCAAAATCTCTATCTCTCTCCAACTCCCAGATGGGTAAGTAGCTTACTGTCTCTAGAGTATCAGTTGAAGAGGAACACAAGTTCTCTATTAGTAGTATAGAGTGAGCAACAATAACATGTGACCCCCTAAAATTGTATGGCTCAAACACAGTTGTTTATTTCCTCCTCATGGAAAAGCCCCAGGCAGGAAATCAAGTTGGCAGGCGTATTTCTTTCCTATTGATAGTATGACAAATCACAACAAACACAGTGGCTAAAATCAAGACACAAGACCAGAAGGTCTAAATAAGGTTTACCCAAATAAAGTTAAGGTGCTAGAAAATCTAGTTTCTCTGGAGCCTCTGCAGGGAGAATCCGTTTCCTTGGGTTTTTCAGATTCTCATGGCTTCCAACATTCCTCCATTTCTGGCCCCTTCCTCCACCTTCAAAGCACATCCTTTCAATCTCTGCTTCCATTGTCTGATGGCCTTCTCTGCCCTCTTAACCCCCAGCCTCTTTCTTTTCATTATAAACACCCTTGTGATTACATTGGACTCACCTAAATAATCCAAGATAATGTCCCAATCTCAAAATCTTTAGTTTATGACATCTGCCAAATCCCTTTAGGCTGTGTAAGGTAATGTATTCACTGGTTCGGGGGATCAGGACATCTTTGGGGGACCTTATTCAGACACAGTGGAAAACTGTGTTCAGTTAGGGTCTCACACTAATGGCTGTCCTCCTGTGTAGATTACTCATTCTCTGGGATCTCACGGTTCTCTCTTTTATGAACAGAAAATAAATGAACAAGAAAGAGGGAATGGGCCAGGCGCGGTGGCTCATGCCTGTAATCCCAACACTTTGGGAGGCCAACATCAGCAGATCACCTGAGGTCAGGAGTTTGAGACCAGCCTGACCAACATGGTGAAACCCCGTCTCTACTTAAAATACAAAAAATTAGCCGGGCATAGTGGTGCACGCCTGTAATCCCAGCTACTTGGGAGGCTGAGGCAAAAGAATCACTTGAACCCAGGAGGCAGAGGTTGCAGCGAGCCGAGATCGTGCCACTTCCAGCCTGGGTGACAGAGTGAGACTCCGTCTCAAAAAAAAAAAAAAAGAGAGAAAGAGAAAATGTAGGTCTATGAGCTGAGGCTAAAGGTAGTGTGTGTCTATATACACATATACACTCCTTCACACATTCCATTAGAGAGAACAAAGTTCTCGGTGGCTACATATCACTGCAAGGAGGCCATAGACATATAACATAGAATGAGAGAAAGGACTTGGTGGAAAGTGTCCTCAGGGCCGCTATACATCTTCCCTGCAACTTTCCTATCAAAGCAATGGGGCACCCCTTCTCAAAGTCTAATAAAAATACCCCTTGGTGTGAGAGACAGTGAAGAAAGAAGCCCAAGGAGCCACAGTATTCACAGGAGCCACAGCTCTAAGAGGTGTATTTTTCTTTGTTCAATGTTAAAAACATTTTCTCACTATTTTGACATTGAAAAAAACAGGAAAGATGAATCATGAATCATGATGTCTAATTCCAACGTGTCCTTTTAGTGTTAAACGCAATTTCAAAGAACAGTTCCAATTTACGGTGGGCTCTTGTGGGGTCAAGTTCAGGGAAAGAAAGTGAATCGCACATGTCTGCAGGCTTGGGAAGCGCTCAGGATCTCTTCTAAAAGAGGCTTCCTGAAAATCGCACATCCATGTGCTCATGACAAGGAGGAAAAAGTGTTAACCCATCTCTAAGATACTGACTTGTAAATAGTCTTCGGTTTGCTGCCATTTACTAAAATGTTGAACTTTTGGCTTCAGAGGATATGGGCTGATATGGTTTGGGTCTGTGTCCCCGCCCGAATCTCATCTAGAATTGTAATCCTCATAATCCCCACATGTCAAGGGAGGGACCTGGTAGGAGGTGATTGAATCACGAAGGCAGTTTCCTCCAAGCTGTTCTCATGACAGTGAATGAGTTCTCATGAAATCTGATGGTTTTACAAGTGTTTGACATTTCCTCCTACACACACTCCCTCTCTCACCTGCTGCCATGTAAGATGTGCCTGCTTTCCCTTCCAACATGATTATAAGTTTCCCGAGGCCTCTCCAGCCATGTGGAACTGTGAGTCAATTAAACCCCTTTCCTTTATAAATTACCTGGTCTCAGGTAGTATCTTTATAGTAGTGTGAAAATGAACTAATACATGGGCTTTTTACAAAAGGTGCTATAACAAAGCTCAAAGTAGGTGATAGGTTTTAGTGCATTTGGAAGACTTTTTAAAATTTTATTTTTATTAATATTAAGCCAGGCACAGGAAGACAATTACTGCATGATCTCATATGTGGAAGCTATAAAAGTTGAACTCATAGAAAGGGAGAGTAGAATTGTGGGTACCAGATGATGGTGTGGGGGGATAAGGAGAGAGGGAATGGGGAGTTGTTAGTCAAAGGGTACAATGTTTCAGAAAGACATGAGGAATACATCTTGAGATCTAAGACATCACAGGGTGACTATAGTCAGTACTAATGTATTATATATTTCAAATAACTAAGAGAGTAAATTTCAAATGTCTCACCTCAAAAAGCATTAAAAGAGGTGATAGATATGTTAAGTAGCTTGATTTAACCATTTCACATTGCTTACATATGTCAAAACGTCACATTGTACCTTACTGCGAAGACTTTTAAAACCAAGGGAAAATCTGTGGTCCCTGGGTTCATGAAAACAGGGCATTACTGATTGTGAAGATTCGTAAATTAACTTGTCAAAGACCAGCCTTGTCAAAGATTAAGACTGGTCTTTGATCCCAAAGATTAACTGGGATTATGTCAGTCAAAAATTGATTAATCAAGAAGAACCCACTGTGTATTCAAAACTGTGCTTAAGATCTGTGCAAGTTTTAGATATGCCTCTCCTTGGGTATACCTAGGTCAGAGAAGTGACCAATATATACATTTTTTCAGAGCATGAAGCAAAGAGAATGAAAAGTGGAAAACTATCAGTCACTCATGGCTATCCCGACCTATGGAAACCACCTATATGTGATCTGGCTTGGTGGTTTCAAAAAGTACCCCAGACCCCAAATTTCTCATCATCACCCAGTCTCAGTCTCTGATATTTTCACTGGCAACTTATTGAATTAATTTAGTAAAAATACCAACAAGAATGGAACTAACCCATTTGAGAGAGAATATACAAATTCATTATCAGATGTTGAGTTTAGAATGAATGGTTTCTCTGAGTGGCTAGTCCCAAATTAAACTAGTCATTAGTTAAAGCCATGATAACATCGGACAGAACAGAGACATACGGCATTTTGTTTTCCGGGATAAACCTCAGTCACTGGATCAAAAAGAAACAGCATATTTTTATTGAGCAGCTCATTTGTGCAAGGCATTTTGTTAGATACCAGGTAGACTGCAATGATGAATAATACAGCACGCACACTTTACAGAGTAGCCCTCTGCAGATGCGGGTGAACACATAATGGGACAGGGTACAGGGTAGATTTTGATGATGCTGTAATTCAGTTAAAGGCAAAAGGTGGCCAGGTGTGGGGCTCACACCTGTAATGCCAGCACTTTGGGAGGCCGAGGCGGGCAGATCACTTGAGGTCAGGAGTTCGAGACCAGCCTGGCCAACATGGTGAAACCCTATCTCTACTAAAAATACAAAAATTAGCCAGGCGTGGTGGTGGGTGCCTGTAATCCCAGCTACTTGAGAGGCTGAGGCAGGAGGACCACTTGAACCCACGAGGTGGAGATTGCAGTGAACTGGGATGGTGCCACAGCACTCCAGCCTGGGTGACAGAGTGAGACTCCATCTGAAAAAAAAAAAAAAAAAAAAAAAGGCAAAAAGTGAGGAAGAGCTGTGATTGACTGATGACTGTATATAGAAATGGGGCTTGAGCAGGCCCTGAAAAGATGTTGCCCTACTGGAAGGAAGTCTCCTAAATAGGAACTTGTTAGGTATAATTGGAGAGTGGACAGATTTCTGTAGGGCTGGTATGCTGGGGATGGGACAGGAGGATGCAGAATGAGGCTAAAGTACATACTAAGGCTGGTCTGCAGAATCAATGCCAACTTGAACTTTTGAGTCTTGCTCTCCAGGCAATGAGAAACAATGAAAGGGCTGAGCTCTCTGAAGGTCACTCTTTGGGTTCTATTCAAGGTGGATTAGAGTGGGGAAAGACTGCAGTGGAGGCAACAGCCAGAAAATTGATGTGACTACTCTAGAGAGAAGTTATAAAGTGTGCACAGTACACTAGGGTTCTCCAGAGGGACAGGACTAATAGTATCTCTGTATATATAAAAGGGAGTTCATTAGGGATAGTTGGCTCCCATGATCACAAGGCAAAGTCCCACGACAGGCCATCTGCAAGGTGGGGAAGAAAGAAGCCAACAGTGTCTCAGTCCAAGTCCAACAGCCTCAAAAGTAGGGAAGCCAAGAGTGCAGCCTTCAGTCTGTGGCTGAAGGCCCCAGAACCCCCTGGAAACCACTGGTACAAGTCCCAGAGTCGAAAGGCAGAAGAACCTGGAGTCTGGTGTCCAAGGGCAGGAGGAGTGGAAGCAAGGGTCCAGTGCGGGAAGAAGAAAGAGAGCCAGAAGACTCAGCAAGCAGGGTTATCCCACCTTCTCCAGCCTGCTTTCTTCTAGCCATGCAGGCAGCAAATTAGATTGTGCTCACCCACATTGAGGGTGGGTCTTCCTCTCCGAGTCCACCGACTCAAATGTCAATCTCCTCTGGCAACACTCTCACAGACACACCCAGAAACAATACTTTACCAGCCATCTAGGCATCCTTCAATCCACTTAAGTTGACACCTAATATTAACCATCACGGGCAGTGACTTGGAAAAGTGGAAGCAAGGTTATCTCTTTAGATACCTTACATGTATCTAAGAGATATAATTAGCAGGATTTTGCCACTGGAAGGCATTGGGAGTAAGGGAGAGGAAAACTGAGAGAATTCTGAGGTTTTGAGAGGGGCAAGTAGCAAAGGAACTACTTCAAACTCGAAAAAGAAAAAGTAGACAACATGGGGAGACACTGACCAGCCAGTGGCCATTTAAAGCTTGTGGAGCGTGGAGACAGCGATAGAGATAAGGCAGGTTTGGAACAGCGAGTAGCTGTCCAAAATGTCAGTGGCAATGGGAGCTACACATCTTTCTAATGTATAGAAGACTTAGCTTTGATCTGGCCAAGCCCCAAAAGTTAGTTTAGCTTATCCAATCTGACAATTAGATCCAGGGGAATGCATTGAACATGATATATTATTAAAACATTGTTTAAATAGAACATGTAGGGATTTCATTCGCTCAGCACCAAATATGTTTTTAGATGAAGCTCAAGATACCTCAAAATTACAGTGAAAAGTGTTTATATTTTAATCTGAGGCAATATATTGTCAGGAGATGCCAAGTATGACTCACCCCTATAAATCACCTTGCTTTGGACCAGCAAATGTAAATATGTCATCCGATGTGACCATAAGTGCGGCTGGCTTAGCTGAAATGGTGGCTTGACTAATCTCTCTCTATACTGCTTTATGATGTAAGGCTTAAAGTATTTCTGTTTGCTTCAGCTTTACTTAAAACTTTCTTCATGAAGTATTATCTGTGCTGGTGCAGTAATTAGCCATTGCATATCCAGTGTTTTAGCTCTTTTTTTTGTAATAAATAAACCTTTCTCCCTAATGTTATGCTATTAAGTTATTTTTAATATTTATGTTTATTCCTTTAATACTATGCTATGAAAACATTAATGTATTTTTCCTCTTCAAATTTAGCAATTAACAAACCCTGGATTCCTTGTTAAAACCAAAGAAAGATATTTTAACAGTTATGAAAACCATACGAATGGACTGATAATCTGCTCTATTCTCTATATTTGTGTTTACCTTCTCTTGCATAAGCACATTTAAAGACCTAATGCGTAACTGTGTGACTGGCAAATAGCCAATCAATAAAGAGTTCTACTCTTCATTTGCCTCCACGTCTCTTTTCCTTCTAATTTTTAGAGATAATCTTCTGTGTTGGACAATTCAAAGACTGTTCTTGTCATGGCCAGGTGGTAATGTAGTTGTTTGAGCTTGAAAGGGCATAAATGAGACATCCTTCGGTCTCATTGTCATCATCTTCAGACTGAGGAGTTGCATCTTGAAGGTCTACGTCAGCTCCATAGTCGGTGACTTTTTACCCATCCTATCATTTGGTTATTTCATGGTCACTTTGTTTCTTCTCCGTTTTATTGGTCCTGTTCATGAATAAAATCTTCACTCTTTACCGTGTGACTGTATCTTTAAACCAAGTTTCTAACGGCCATTATTTATTGGAAGAAATAAAGCCATTCATTCATTTACTATTTGTTAAATACCTACTAAATAACAGGCGGAGTTTCAGAAGCTGGAAAAATACCAACAAACACAATGGAAAAAGCCTCTGCCCTCATGGAACTTACACACTAAAGTGGAGAGACAAAAAACTACCAAAGAGATAAATATATATAATATGGCAGGTGATAATGAGGGCTAGGAAGAAAAGCATGCCATGTTTAAGAATAAAGAGTGATGAGGTGGTTGGGATTTTGAATAGAGCAATCAGAAGAAAACAAAAATCTCTCTGGTTGTGGGAGTAAAAAAGTGAGCCCTGAAAATATCTGGTGGTAGAATATTCCACGCAGGAGAAACAGGAAGTGGAAACCCCCTCCAGCACAGTCATACTCGGAGGACAGCATGGCTGGCTCTATCTCTTAACAACAGGTAAAGAGATGGGAAAAGACACCTGGAAGAGAGTGGGAGCGAGATCATGTAGTAGATGCTGACATGGACTGGATTTCTTTTGGATTGAGAAGGAAAGCAATGCAGGGCCCTGTCACGACTTACACTTTAATGGAACCACTGTGGCTGCTATATGGGGAGACTAGGGTAGGAACAGGTAGACCAGTTAGACTTCATAGCCCACACAATGCATTATGATGTGTGTTTGCTAACTTGATACGGGGGGTAAACGTAGAGGTGTTAACTAGTGGCTTACTGTGGATATAGTTGAAAGACAGAGAATAGAAAATATGTCCAGGAGTTATACAGTGTAAGGGCCATAGAGAGCTAAAAAAAGATCCAAGCTATCTGGTTTGAACAACTGGAAAAAAATGGCATTTGATCAAATGCAGAAAGATGTGGGAGGGTCGAGATTCTTTTTGGGGGCTAGGGATGGGGAAGGGATGGAAATAAAATATTCTCATAGATGAACAGTTGCCCTCTATGAAGAAAGAAAAAATAAGAATATATACCCAAATGTCTGTTTTATCTAAGCATCAGGATTCAGGGCTTTTGAGGCTTTCTTGGTAATTTGATTTAGTTCATACTCAACATGCCTAGAAGCAGTTTCTAAACTCCTCTCTCTGCAGTCAGTGTTAATATTAGGACATAGAAAAGAAAGTCTTCTTGAAGTTCACTCAACTAATACCTCCTGGGCACCCGTGATGTCCCAGACATTGTTCTGTGATCTGCCTGCATGGAGTTGACACTGGAGTGGGAGGGGGGCGGTGTTGAACTCGTGATTGTCTAAGAGAACTGCACTTTACAGCCCAACTGTTGGAAGCTGCAGGGACTAAGGTGTTCTCAGAATCCCTCTTCTTTCATTGTATCATAAAGGGCCATCAGGACAAGTGCTCTCAGGCCCCAGCAGGAGTGGGCCTGCCAGGTCACGTCTTTACTTACATCATTTATACCTTTATACCACTCGTACATACCATTAACCTGCCTCCATTCCCCTCCCCTGTCCTCCCTTCTAAAACCCTTCAGGGAGTTTTTGCTCTGGCTTCCTTTGTGTCCTCAGCAAACTCCTCTGCTCCTTGAAACCTTCTCTGAACACTCTCTTCACTTTCTCCCCCAGACACAAACCTAGCTTTTCCCTGATGACGTGGCTTCCTCTGTAGGCCTCCTTTGTCTTCCAGAGCTGACTTATAGCAAGGCCTGGGCAGGGGGCAGGGGCCTCTTTGCTCTCTCCTATTTCTTCCCAAAGGTTTCTCTTCCTTTTTATCCCCTGCTCACAAACACGTTTTTCTTTTTGGAGCCCCCATCTCCATTACAGTGCTTTCCAATAGCACAACTTAACAGTGTAGAACATTTTCATTTAATCGCTCTCCCTCTTTCTTTCTCCTCCACATCTTTTTTCTTCTTTTTTAAATTTTAAATGATGGTAAAAATCTTGTCTGCCCCTAGAAAACTATTAATTTTCTTTTGGTGCATAACCAATTACTACAACTTGAGCAAATTTCTCTCCTCAGAATCTCACAAGGCCAAAATGAAGGTTTGGGGAAAAATTTTGCTCAAATTCATTGGGATTGCTGGCAGAATCCAGTTTTTTATGGTTATAGGATTGAAGTCCCTCCAGTTTTTTTGGGGCGGGGGGATGGCGTCTTGCTCTGTCACCCTATCGCACCAGTGGAGTACACTGGTGCGATCTCGGCTCACTGCAACCTCTGCCTCCCAGGTTCAAGCCATTCTCATGCCTCAGCCTCCTGAGTATCTGGGATTACAGGTGTGCATTACATGCCTGGCTACTTTTTGTATTTTTAGTAGAGACGGGGTTTCACCATGTTGGCCAGGCTGTTCTCGAACTCCTGACCTCAAGTGATCCGCCCACTTCGACCCTCCTAAGTGCTGGGATTATAGGTGAGAGCCACCGTGGCCGGCAGAGGCCCTCAAATCCTTTCTGGCTGTTGGCTGGGGTCACTCTCAGCTCCTAGTGGCTGCTCTTGGGTCCGTCCACATCCTTTAGTGTCAGAAGGCCTCCCTCTCATCCAAAGCTTCTCATGCTTCAGATCTTTCTGACTTCTGCTTCTGGCACCAGCTAGAGAAAACACTGCTTTTATATGGCTCATATGGTTGGATTAGTTCCAGCCTGATAATCTCCCTATTTTAAGGTTGACTGAGTAGTAACCTGAACTACCTCTGCAAAAATCCCTTTTGCCTTGTACATAAATGTAACATAGTTCTGAAAGTAATACTGGGGAGAGAAAGTCACAGGAACCATCTATTAATAGAAGTCAACCTGCCATGCCTCCCAACAGAAATTTCCAAGGTGCTCTACTCTCTTTTGAGTGAGAGTGTGAATTAAGGGCCTAACACAGAAATAGAAAAGAAAAAGTAGTGTATACTAAAAAAGAGATTTGTGATTAATGAAACTCACTCCTAGATAGTATTTTCATCTCAACATGAGTGTGAATGATTATTCAAAGTCGTCACTACTTTCAGGCAATACAATTAAATCATGGAATGAACAAGAATTGTTGGATGAAATGGATAAGGGGGAAAATGAGTAGAAAAAACTGTGCATCTGTAAATACTTCATTTATTCCATAATTGTGAGAAAAGAGGGACTGCCAAACATTTGAGATGTATGTTTTTAACTCTGCTCAACACACTTACTCTAAGGAACAGGGCCAGACGTTTAAAGACATCATTAAATTATGTTGAGTTGAATGAATTATACCATTTGCCATGCCAACATGGTGAGGAGATCCACAGTGTGTGCTGGTATACTCAAAGTAATACACTCTTCTTATAAAACATATATTTTACTTACACGTGGATGTTTGAAAAGCAATAAAGTAAATTATACAGAGACTAGGTGACTGTTTCTTTAGTCCTTTTAAAGTAACATTATAAAGTTATTTTTAAAAAAAGAAAAAGAAGAGGCAGTGTGGTACAGAATGTTCAGTAGAATCTGGAAAAAAATTATTTCTAGTCCTTGTTTCATTAACTAACAACATAACCTTGGACACACATTATTTTCTCCCTAAAGCATTGTTCTCCTCTATTTCTAATAAGGATATGTGACTTATCAACATCTTTGATCACTTTCACTTTAAAATCATAGTCTAAGAATGCATCTTTGACTTAGTAAAATATTACAGATACGTTCACTAACTTTTACTGTTTTGAAGAATTTTCTAAAAGCTCTGAGGATTCTTTCACGTCACCCCATCTCCTCTCATGAACCATAAACAATTGGCTTGACTCCAAGACCCCCCAGCATCCCAAACTTCCATTTCTGATTGAAGAAGCTCCACTGGTTGTGTCTGGCCTGAATCCTCTCTCTACTTTTCATTCTACTACACCCATACGTAGACAGCTAATTGAGCTATTTTATCGCCTTAATTTCTATCACGGGAGTGCTGTTTTATAGGACTGCAATATAACTGATTAAGCATCCTGCACGATCCCATGGTGTTTAGTAACTTTTACATCACCAATCCAACACACTCTGTAATTGAGGCCAAATCCAGAAGGAAGAGACTAATTTTATGACTTTCCATTAAAGAGGTGAATACTAACCATTTCCTGGGTTTTACTCATTCTTGCTAAGGATTAAAATGAATTCCAACCATCTGTTGCTTTATTAAACACAAAATTCATCACAGTCTTCCACTGTATTAGCCATTGTCTTACTAGTTCTTACTCAAAAAGAAAAAAAAAATCTAGGCACAGGCCACTGTGATTACAGAGCAAGCTCTTAGAATGTACATAGCACAGAAGAATGAAAATGTTGCCTACTGGGGTATAGAGCAGCGGTCCCCAACCTTCTTGGCACCAGGAACTAGTTTTGTGGAAGACAATTTTTCCGTGGACAAGGGGGTGTGGGGGTGGTTTTGGGATGATTCAAGCACATTACATTTATTGTGTACTTTATTTGTATTATTATTCCATTGTAATATATAATAAAATAATTATACAACTCACCATCATGTAGAATCAGTGGGAGCCCTGAGCTTGTTTTCCTGCAACTGGACAGTCCCATCTGGGGGTGATGGGAGAAAGTGACAGATCAGGCATTAGATTCTCATAAGAAGCACACAACCTAGATCCCTCACATGCACAGTTCACAATAGGGTTTGTGCTCCTATGAGAATCTAATGCGGCTGCTCATCTGACAGGAGGCGGAGCTCAGGCTGTAATTAGAGGGATGGGGAGTGGTTGTAAATACAGACGAAGCTTCATTCGCTTGCCCGCTGCTCACCTCCTGGTGTGTGGGCTGGTTCCTAACAGGCCACAGATGGATTGAGGGTTGGGGACCTCTGGGTTGGGGACCTCTGATGTAGAGGATTTTTACCATATTTTGCATATAAGCTGGACTTTGCTTTCATTGCTTTCTTTTTTGGTGGGTGTTTGTACAGAGATACTGACAGAAAATATTTGACTGTGTTTTAAAAATTCCCATAACAAAATTCCATATTAACATGTTTTCCTTTTTTTAATAGTAATATCTGACAAGGCTGGTATTTTTCCTTTTCCATGAGTGTTCCTGGAATAAATGTCCCTAGACTCTTTGTATCTCTTTGTGTATCTCTCTGTGTGTGTGTTTGTGTGTATACACACAAACACACACACACATATATATATATCTGTATCTATATATGAATGTGTGGTCTATAAATTCCTGAAATACATATATGAAACATATATATATATATATAAAAATGTCTACAGACATATAGAGAGATCTGAATATATAAATATAAAACCTTTTGAGCTAAATCATACATTGATGTGATCAACTCAATGCACCATGATGGGTATTAAAAGAAACTCAAAATACTTCGCAGTTACATGTTCCCATAAAGTTAAGTGAGTGTGTCATCTAGAAGTATTTTTACTAAGCATCTACTAAATATCTGTTTCTTGAAGTGAGGCAGAAATGATGAAATAATAGAAAAATAAAAGTTCTTTCTTTCTTTTTTTTGAGATGGAGTCTTGCCTTGTCGCCCAGGCTGGAATGCAGTGGACGGCCTTGGCTCACTGCAACCTCTACCTCCTGGGTTCAAGCAATTCTCCTGACTCAGCCTCCCAAGTATCTGGGATTACAGGTGTGTGCCACCACGCCCAGCTAATTTTTGTATTTTTAGTAGAGACAGGGTTTCACCATGTTGGCCAGGCCGGTCTCAAACTCCTGACCTCAGGTGATCCACCTGCCTCAGCCTCCCAAAATGCTGGGATTATAGGCATGAACCACCACACCTGCAAGCTAAGTCTGGTGTCATTAAGAAAGTTATCTCCAGAAGGGAAGAAGCCTTTCAAGGGAATACAGAGTAAGCAATGCACTTCGTGTTCTGCTAATTAATGCAAATATACTGCTTTCCTCTGATCAACCTTTCCACTCAAGGTATACTTTTCAAGAGCCATGTCTGCTGTCTGTTGACCATGTTATGCTGTGCCCTTCTCAAATAAAGGCTCAAAAGCCCTAGTGTGCTCTCCAAAGTCACACATTCACATGACTCTTAACAAAGCATTCCTACATTCTAGAGATAAATTCTGAAATATTTACAGAAAACATAATGTGAGCTCCACGGCTGGTATCAAAATAATCCAAAGGGGGAAAAGGAGTCAGTCGGCTTGGTGTGTTGTAACAAAAATACCATCACCTGGGTGGCTTATGAACAACAGACAATTATTGCTCATAATTCCAGAGGCTGGAAGTCCAAAATCAAGGCATGGCAGATTCAGTGGCTGGTGAGGATCTGCTTACTTCTTCATAGACAGAACCTTCTCTCTGTGTCCTCATGTGGTGGAAGAGGCAAGGGAGCTCTCTGGTGTCCCTTTTGTAAGGGCACTAATCCTGTCCAGGAGGGCTCTACCCTCATGAGCTCATCACCTCCCCAAAGCTCCGCCCCCTAATGCCATCCTGTTGAGATTAGGTTACAGCATGAATTTTGGAAGGAACACAATAATTTAAACTGTAGCAGGAGGAAAGGTATAGATGAAATAAAATTGGCCATTAGTAACTTTCTTTTTTGAAGCCTGGCGATAGAAAGTTTATTTATTATTTTTTTTTCTTTTTTTTCTTTTATTATTATTATTATTATTATTATACTTTAGGTTTTATGGTACATGTGCGCAATGTGCAGGTAAGTTACATATGTATACATGTGCCATGCTGGTGCGCTGCACCCACCAACTCGTCATCTCGCATTAGGTATATCTCCCAATGCTATCCCTCCCCCCTCCCCCCACCCCACAACAGTCCCCAGAGTGTGATGTTCCCCTTCCTGTGTCCATGTGTTCTCATTGTTCAATTCCCACCTACGAGTGAGAATATGCGGTGTTTGGTTTTTTGTTCTTGCGATAGTTTACTGAGAATGATGATTTTCACACCAGTTAGAATGGCAATCATTAAAAAGTCAGGAAACAACAGGTGCTGGAGAGGATGTGGAGAAATAGGAACACTTTTACACTGTTGGTGGGACTGTAAACTAGTTCAACCCTTGTGGAAGTCAGTGTGGCGATTCCTCAGGGATCTAGAACTACAAATTCCATTCGACCCAGCCATCCCATTACTGGGTATATACCCAAAGGACTATAAATCATGCTGCTATAAAGACACATGCACACGTATGTTTATTGAGGCATTATTCACAATAGCAAAGACTTGGAACCAACCCAAATGTCCAACAATGATAGACTGGATTAAGAAAATGTGGCACATATACACCATGGAATACTATGCAGCCATAAAAAATGATGAGTTCACGTCTTTTGTAGGGACATGGATGAAATTGGAAATCATCATTCTCAGTAAACTATCGCAAGAATAGAAAGTTTATTACACTATTTTCTTACTTTTGTATGTCTTTAAATATTTTCACCATAATAATAACCTTTTCAAAAATCAAGCACTTCCTTTTTACTAACCTTTTGTATCTCTTGTACCTAAATTCAGTCATGCTTTTATGTCTTGAGTCAACAAGTTGAACTTTTCCTGGTTGATGTTGCCCATTTCCACTGTCAAGTTTTGTATATGACACTAATTGTGTTGTTCCAGCATGTTAGAATTTCACACTGATTATCTGTCATGGGTTTGTCACTGTCCTAAGTGCTGTGGATGGAATAAGCAATACAACATGACTCCTGTCACCAAGCAGATAATGGCTGCACAGGTACACACAGGCCTGCACACAAGCACATATTCCAGTAGACGTGTGTGACTAAGTATGAAGTTTCCTTTCTCATAGTCGATGGTAGGACTCAGTGGTCCATTGTAACTGGGGGTGGAGTGGGGAGCCTGAACTCAGCAGAGAGGAGATGACTCTTGAGTAAATGGACAACATGTGGTTAAATCGCTCTAGGCAGATGGAGGTTCAGGAGCAAGACCCCAAGGAATGAAATAGCCTTATACATTAAATGTCAACTGCAATGAAATAAATGTGTAAATGACTAAAGGAGTGTACTTTATTTCATACATTTTATGTTGCTGGTGATCATTCTTCCTAATAAAAAGAGAACTAAGAAAATCAAGGGATTATCCTGGACACAATATCATCATCATATGACAATTTGCAATATCTCAAAACAAAGCTAATTTAAACTTTTTTTCAGTTTAAAGTTTTCTTTTTCTTTCTTTCTTTTTTTTTTTGAGAGAAGGTCTGGCTCTGTTGCCCAGGCTGGAGTGCAATGGTGCAATCTCAGCTTACTGGAACCTCCTCCTCCTGGGGTCAAGCAATCCTCCCACTTCAGTCTCTCAACTAGCTGCAATTACAGGCATGCACCACCATGGCCGGCTAACTTTTGTATTTGTTGCAGAGACAAGGTTTCATCATGTTGCCCAGGCTGGCCTCAAACTGATGAGCTAAAGTGATCCACCCATCTTGGCCTACCAGAGTCCTGGGATTACAGGCGTGAGCCATAGTGCCTGACCCAGTTTAAGTTTTTCATGATACTAATGTTGTTAAAGTTCTACTCCTTTCTTAATATTTAAGTCCTATTGCTCTGAAGAGATATTTTATATTAGAATAACACTGCCTACTTTTTGGTGAAAATTCTGAGTGATTATTCGTTGCAAAGAGGGATGGAGAATTGTATTCCCAGGTGCCCATTCCTTTCTGACTGCACGCACATCACGGCAGGCCATAGGAACAAAGCGCAGTGAGCAGATGCCTGCGACTCTGCAAATGCTGCTAGAGCCTGCTGGAGTCTGGAACCACGCTCAGGGTCCCATGCTGCTAATCTATATGCTGGGAAATTTCTGATGGTTCAATTCCTTTACAGCAAAAAAAGTCACCTGTACAATTCAATTAGTCGTGCTTTGATTATATTTACATGGTATGGGAATGAGAAGATATATATTCTCTCTAGATTATTAAAAATAAAGTCTAGGCCAGGCACGGTGGCTCACGCCTGTAATCCCAGCACTTTGGGAGGCCAAGGCGGGCGGATCACGAGGTCAGGAGATTGAGGCCATCTTGGCTAACACGGTGAAACCCTGTCTCTACTAAAAATACAAAAAATTAACCGGGCGTGGTGGCGGGCGCCTGTACTCCCAGCTAGTCGGGAGGCTGAGGCAGGAGAATGGCATGAACCTAGGAGGCGGAGCTTGCAGTGAGCTGAGATTGCACCACTGCGCTCCAGCCTGGGCGACAGAGTGAAACTCCATCTCGAAAGAAAGAAGAAAGAAAGAAAGAAAAGAATGAAAGAAAGAAAAGAAAGAAAAGAAGGAAAGAAGGAAGGAAGGAAGGAAGGAAAGAAAGAAAGTCAGTCAGTCAGTCTAGGCTGGGCACAGTAACTTGCGCCTGTAATCCCAGCACTTTGGGAGGCTGCAGCAGACAGCTCACTTGAGTCCACGAGTTCAAGGCCAGCCTGGGCAACATGGTGAAACCCATCTCTACAAAAAATACAAAAATTAGCCAGGCATGATGGTGCATGCCTACAGTCTCAGCTATTTGAGAGGCTGAGGCAGGAGGATTGCTTCAGCTGGGGAGGTGGAGGTTGCAGTGAGCTGTGATTGGCAACACTGCACTTCAGCCTGGGCAACAGAGCAAGGCCCTGTCTCGAAAGAAAGAAAGAGAGAGAGAGAGAGAGAGAGAGAGAAAGAAAGAAAGAGAAAGAAAGCCAAATTGTCTAAACAAATTGAAACGATTTTCTCTCATAGAACAATGGGGCTGTTCCTCTAAATAACATCATCTTCTGGAGGTTATTTTTTTTTTTTTAATTTCTTTTTTTTTAGAGATGGGGGTCCTGCTATATTGCCCAGCCTGGTCTTGAACTCATGGCCTCAAGCAATCCTCCCGCCTCAGCCTCCTGAGTCGCTGGGATTACAGGTATTAGCTACAACACCCAGATCTCACTTTTGTATTTATAGACATTTACAAAATAAGGAAAAAAAATAGAAATGCATTAATTGAAATCTAAGTTAATTCTACCTTTTATTTTATTTAATTTATTTCTGAGACAGGATCTCGTTCTGTCACCCAGGCTGGAGTACAGTGGTGTGATTATAGCTGACTGCAGTCTTGACCTCCTGGGCTCACCAAGTTCTCCCACCTCAGCCTCTCAAGTAGCTAGTACTACAGATGCACTGGTAGCCACTGCACCTAGCTCTAGGATTCTATTCTAAATTTATTGTTCATCTGCTTTATGATTTTTAAATAAAAGAAAACATAAAAGTATAAAACACATTAAGACAAAAGTTCATGTACATGTTACCCCAAAATAACAATAGCACAGTCACGTTTGTTTTGGATACTTTAAAACACCATTAAACATGTAAAGATGAAGTCATTTGTGATAACATCTCATGTCGCATTACTATTTCTCTTTCTCCAGTTGTGACTACTATCAAACGTGTAATATATAACCAACCACTTCTTTGAAGTAATGCTTTCTTAAATAATAATTGCCAGGAACAGTATAATGCTCTCTGCATTTTTGAATATACCTCATAACTGGTAGACAGCAGATACTGTCTTGCAACTTGCATTTTATCCCTCTACTTGATGCTCTCTTCAGGTCTTTCCTCATTTCAACTGTTATACTGGTTTTTCGTTTGTTTTTTAAGTTCAGGAGTACATGTGCAGGTTTGTTACATAGGTAAATGTGTGTCATGAGGATTTGTTGTATAGATTATTTCATCACCCAGGTATTAAGCCTAGTGTCTATTAGTTATTTTTTCATGATACTCTCCCTCCTCCCACCCTCCACCCTCTGAAAGGTCCTAGTGTATATGTTGTTTCCCTTTATGTGTCCATGTGTTCTCATCATTCAGCTCCCACTTATAAGTGAGAACATATGGTACTTGGTTTTCTGCTCCTGTTAGTTTGCTAAGGATAATGGCCTCCAGCTCCATTCATGTCCCTGCAAAGAACATGATCTCATTCTTTTTTATGGCTGCATAGTATCCCATGGTGTATGTATGCCACATTTTTTAAATTCAATCTTCCATTGATGGGCATTTAAGTTGATTCCATGTCTTTGCTGTTGTGCATAGTGCTGCAATGAACATATGTGTGCATGTGTGTTTATAAGAGAACAATTTATATTCCTTTGGGTATATACCCAGTTAATGGGATTGCTGGGTCAAATGGTATTCTGTTTTTGGGTTTTGAGGAATTACCATACTGCTTTTCACAATGGTTGAATTAAATAATTTACACTCCCATCAGAAGTGTATACGTGTTCCTTTTTCTCCACAATCTTGCCAGCATCTGCTATTTTTTTACTTTTTAACGATAGCCATTCTGACTAGTATGAGATGGTATCTCATTGTGGTTTTGATTTGTATTTCTCCAATGATTAGTGATGTTGAGCTTTTTTTCATATGCTTTCGACTGCTATATTGTAACAAACAATGAACATACGTCAAGTTTACCACTTATCCATTAATAGGAATTTGAGTTTTTTTCTGTTTATTTTTTTCCCCTTCACAAAAAAAGTGAAAAAAATAAACATTGAACTTTGATGCATATGTCTCTTTGAGTTCATGTTATATCAAAGACAGTGTAAGACTGTGTGTGTATGTGTGTGTGAGAGAGAGAGAGAGAGAGAGAGAGACAGAGAGAGCACGCGAGAGAGGTGGGGTGATCTGATTGTTTTTACACATGTGTGTTCAAACTATGTCATTTGTTTACTCTTGATTTTTTAATCAGTTTTTGATGCTATATTATTTGGTACACCAAAAGACAAATTTGGGTATTTTCTCATGCATTTTTACATAAGAATTTTAGCATGCTTAATTACTCTGTTAATAAACCTTTTTGTCTTTCCTGTTGCTATGTCATTAACTTTTTAATATCTCTTTGAAACACAAGGTTACATAGCTTGATCAACCTAGTTTACTAAATTATTTAGTTACTGAGGATGAGCAAGTTATGGATTAACACATGTCAAAGTTGGGTGATAACAAAATGTTTCTGCTGGGAGGAAAGAAGATGTTTAATGGGTTCCAATGTCATGAATTAATCCCTTTGCCGTCTACCTCAGTACGTAGTACAAAAGCTTCATCTAATATGCTATTGAATTTTATTTTCTTTTTAATAAATTCTTCCCCATTCTGTCATCTCCACAGACAACTGCCATGTCTTTTAATGATAACAATCATAATCACTGACATAAAAATCATGCCAATATTCACATAAACACTGGGAGACACTATCATGTCTTGTGTACTTATTACAACACCACGAAAGCATTTTTGCAAATTATTCTATTTTGATATCGCCAGATTATGATAACGTAGGAATCATTTCTTTATTTTTACAGAAGAGGGAAATGAGACTCCGCCAAGGGTTACCCCAAGTTACTCTGCCACTAAGTGACAGGAGTGACAATGAGCAGAAGTAACTCCAGCTCTGGCCCCAAGCTGCTTTCCCTGGAGTCTGTGTGCCCACAGTGCCTGAGTCTGGGACACAGCAATCACACAGGATTTTGAACAAATAAACATCATGCTTTTCCAGGAAAACAACTGACAAGCAGGCCCCAAGGAGGAGTGGCCAGAAAACTCTCCGAATGGCCAGAGAAGCATCAAGAAGAAATTGTGTTGAAAGGGGTGTCAACTCTGAAATGTTCCAAGGTATCTGCAGCAAACATAACTGTCCCTGGGGGAAACTGGCCCAATCCAAGCCTCCTAGTAATTCCAGAGAGATAGATCCAAATGGAAAACAAAATACAATGAAAAAGTTACAAAATGTACGACTTCTACCTGCCATGTGTGATAGTCATTAGAAATGAACAAAGCTATCATGCACTAGAATCATCAGATACAGAATATAAAATAAATATTATTAAATGTCTAAACAACAATAGAGGGAATTTGAGACATGAGTAAGAAGCAATATACCATAAAAAATGACCAGGCAAATTTTTGAAAGAGTACCAGCATGAACTTTTAAAATGGAAAAAAAGATAATTGAAATGTAAAAATCAATGGAATGTTTAAAGGCAGATTAAGATAGCCTTAGAGGATATTAGTGGTTTATAATATAGATATGTAGAAATAACACTGAATAACTATAGAGCAACAAAAATGTAGAAAAATTAGAGAAAGGTTTGATATTTAATCTATTGAATGAGAAAGTGCAAAATATATTTGAATGAAATATAAGGAGATTTTTAAAAAGAGAATGCACAACACACAATATTCAAAGATACAATGGTTGAGAATTTTCCAGGTTTATGAAACTCATAAATTGATAGAATCAGAGAGATCAACCTATTTCAAGCTGGATAATTAAAAGAAAGCCACATTACATGCTAGTTAAGCCAATAATATCAAAGAAAAAGTAGCAGAAATTTCAGTCTAAAATGCATATATTAGGGAAAAATCATTAAAGATTTTTGTGCTATGAATTCAAACCAAGCAGTTAAAGAAATAGAATAAACTCAAGGAAATGACTCAAAGAGAGAACAAAGAAATAAAATAGAGCAGAAGAGAACTAAACACTGATTATTTTAAAAGAGAGATAAAATTGATAAGCATCAGAAAAGGGGATTCAGCAAAAAAGAAAAAACAGAGCTCACATAATTGACACTAGAAATAAACTGGGGAATGTGACTACATTATGTCAAAAATTTCAAAATTTAAATTATATACATTTCTTTAAAAACATTAAGACAAATTCAAAAAATAGAAATCTTAAATAATCTGATACACACTGAATAAAAATGGTATAATTGTGTTTCTGTACATTGTGTAGTGTGTATTTTATTTCACAATAAAACATTTAGAAAACAAATAATCACGATGTGATCAGAGACTGCCAGACTTCTTTGTTCCTTGGTTTGTGGTGCAACCAAAGCACAATTTCATTAACTCAATATGGTTGCCACTAACCACATGTACCTATTTACATTTAAATTATTTAAAACTAAATAGAATCTTAAAACTCCATTCTTTAGTAATGTTAGCCACATTTCAAGGACTCCATAGCCACATGAGGCTAATAAAAGGTATTTTGGGAAAGAGATATCAGGCGGGATTCCGCCAAGAAGGAACTCAACAGAAGAGACAACTCAATCAGGATCCTGGCTAGTATGAAGGTCCTTCAGAGGTCAGCAAACTTTTCTATAAAGAACTAGGTAATAAATGTTTCAGGCTCTGTGGACCAGAGTCTCTCTCACAATTACTTAACTCTGCGGTTGTGATCCAAAAGAGGTTCTAGACAGCTTGTCTATGAATGGCCATGGCTGCATTCCAATAAAGCTTTATTCACATAAACAGGCAGCATGCTAGATGTGGCCCACAGGCCATCGTTTCCCGAGCCCAGGTGCAGAAGGAGGGGCATATACAGAGAACAAACTGTTGCACATTTCCTCCGAATGCTTTCTGTTAATAGGAGATAATTACGGTATTGCAGTAAGTTAATATTTGATCCCTTCATGGTACTTTCTGGAACACAACTTATTCAATGAAATAAACATCTCACCAGGCCAATTTTCAAAATTAAATTAAAAAAATTTTTTTTGCACTCTCCTGAAAGTAGTCATGCCAGCTCTGAATTTGAGTAAAGCCAGCTGTGATTTTTATCATCTTTTCTCCCAGGTTATGCTTCACTGAACTCCATTAAAGAACGCACAATGATCTCACGGATCAAACTGTCTTGAATTATAAGCTACCTGGGGAATGTCAAGTCCCTTTAATACAAAAGTTCTTTTTAAAATAAAAAATCTAAAAGGCATTCCTAAAAGGCTGAGCAGCTCTGATTAGACTTTGGCATTGATGGGCCCTGTTGGAAACATGGCAGTCACCTTGTTAGGGAGACCCAGCTGACCCTCACCTCACAGCAGCTTGTAACAAACCTCCTCAGGTCTCTCCCTTTGCTCTCTACTCCAGTGAGGAATCAAAGCTACACTCCCTCTTGACTGTCACAAAGAAGCTGTTTGGAAGTCCTTAACTCAGAGTTCAGGGCATGCAGATTAAAAAGGCATGCTCACTTTCCCAAAGCAGCCTTTAAGGGATTAATTTAGCAGAAACCTTTGCCCCTCTGGAGACAGAAACACTTAGGGTTATGTTGTTCTCTTGGATGTCTTTACACACAGCAGGAGTATCATGCCATGTGGGGAAAAATACAGCATGCTGCTCAACACAGGTGAAATAGAACACTAACGCAAAACAAACAAACATATTTAGTGAGAAAAAAAATCCTGACTCTGTCTTTATTGAAAACCATAGTGATCTGACTCACGTTTGAGACTGATTAGGGCATGGATTTTCCTCCAAAACAATGATACCATCTTTTATGTAACTCTTATACTTGCCTTAATTCAGTCTAGTTTGTTCAATTGTTCATTAAAAAAGAAAATACATTTATGTAAAAAAAAACAAGGAAAAACAATGACAAAATCTGGGTTGCTTTCTGGATACATAACTTTAGGAAATGTGTGCACTGTAATTCTTTGATAATTGGGGGTAATATTTGGTAACCTCTGCTATGAACTTTGTTCAAACAGATACTCCTTAAATAGTTGTGGAATTCAAGGATAACTTCCAGCTGACATTAAAATATGACTGTGCAGGGTCAGGGGGAAGCAGGGATGGATAATGGGTACAAAAGAATAGAAAAATGAATAAGAACTACTATTTGATAGCACAACAGGTTGACTGTAGTCAATAATAACTGAACTGTACATTTAAAATAAGTAAAAGAATATAACTGGATTGTTCATCACACAAAGGACAAATGCTTGAGGGGATGATACTACATTCTCCATGATGTGAGTATTACACATTGCATGCCTATATCAAAACATCTCACGTACCCCATAAATATATATACTGAGCATGCACCCTCAAAAATTAAAAATTAAAAAATTAAAAATTAAATAAAATATGACAGTGCCTCTGTTACTGAGGGTTGGTTTTAACAACATATTGTATCTTCACAAACGCCACAAAGAGTCATGCATCACTTAATGACGGGGATACATTATGAGAAATATGTCCCTAGGCAATTTTGTCCTTGTGTGAAAATTACAGAGTATACTTACACAACCCAGATGGTACAGTGTAATATATACTACTTTTAAACTTTTTAATTAAAAATGAAGACACAAACACACACTTTAGGCTAGCTCTACACGGGGCTGGGATCACCAATATCACTGTCTTCCAACTTCACATCTTATTCCACTGGAAGGTCTTCTGGGGCAATAATCATGCATGGAACTGCCATCCCCTATGATAATAATGCCTTCTTCTGGATCCTCCTGAAGGACCCGCCAGAGGCTGTTTTACAGTTAACTTTCAGAAAAGTGTATGGAATATACTATCAAATAAAGATTAAAAGCAGAGTGTAATAAATACAAAACCAATAACATAGTATTATCAAATATTATGTCCTGTACATAATTATATGTTCTATACTTTTATATGACTGGCAACGCAGTAGGTTTGTTTATACCATTGTTTGTTTACATGCAATAGGTTTGTTTGCATCACTACAAACACATGAAGAATACACTGTGCTACAGCACTAAGACAGCTACAATGTCACCAAGCAATGGACATTGAAAATGGAATTTTTCAGCTTCATTATAACCTTATGGGACCACTATCAAATATGTGGTCCATCATTGACAAAATCTGGTTATGTGGCTCATTACAGTATAAGTAGCTAGACAGGTAGGTAGGTAGGTAGGTAGGTAGGTAGATAGATAGGAATAGAGATAGATAAGGTAAATGAGTGTTTATTGAATATTGTTAAGTCTCAACGCTTTTGTATATATTCTATTTTTCCCAGGTCTGTTAGACTCACATATGCGTATTCCTTCTTGTTTCCTACAACACTGGGTTTACAAGCTATCATGTTCTTTTAGAATATATTTAGTAGAAACAGTTTAGAACTGTGGGTTCTATTTTTTATGATGTCTCTTAATAAATTGATAAGAGACATCAACAAACAATTTTCAATAAATAAAACAAGCCTCTGACATTTATAATTAACAAAAAGTTGCTATCATGATGTATGTTGAATTTTATCTTATGCTTTTTAAATATACACCAAGATAACCATGTGGTTTTTCTCCTTCTCTTCATTCTATATTAACATTGCTACCATTATACACACACATACACACACGCACACACACGTGTGTGTGTAGATATATAGAGATATATTTTGGAAAGACTTCACTGCCACATAAAGTTGGTGTCTGATGTTCTCAAAATTCAAGAATAATCAGGATTTAAAAGAGTCTATTACATGGACTAGCACAGAGAAAGCCTTCTTCCAAAATATTAAGAGTGGGCCTTAGAATGGTGTTTTAGATATTTTTAAAAATAAATATACATTTATCTTGAATTTTTATTTTTTTTCAAGACAGGCTCAAAAGAAGCCCTTATGGGTAAACGCTATACAGGAAAGGAAAATAAAGTGTGTGGTTTGGAGTTCTGCGTTATAGGGCATTTACTCTACTCTGTTCCTGATGGATATAAATTAGGTGAGTCCCAGATTGGGAGGAGCTTCCTGGCACCAGCACAGTATCCATTGGTTAGCACCCATCAGGAGCATGGCCCCCCCTCCAGCTCTCCTGTACATCACAAGGCCCCCAACAGGGTACATGTTGGAGGTGACTTTTTCTGATACTTTCCCAAGCAATCACCTATCTGTGCCAAGACAGGAATAGTCTTTGGCCACATTCCCAGACTTTTTAAGGAGTTGGCAGTACTTCTGAATGTGTGTACGGTGGTCAACAGTTGCAGTCAAAATAAACACAGCGTACCCTGTCTTAGCTGTAGGTTCTTAAGTTTTACCCGTCCCTACCTGTCTGTGTGCATTGCTCTGATCCACCAGCTTCACCTGCTACCTTAAAAAATAATCTAATTTGTCCTTCTGGTCAGGCTTATATTTGCAGAGATCTGCACACCATAGGCATTTGCACTTAGCCCTAAATTTCATGTCAATTTCCAGTACAAGAGAAAGCAATTGCTTCACGAAAGGGTGACTCTCATAAGATATTCTAAGCCTTGTTATGATTATTGGTATTTTCATTTTCTCCCAACCCCAAAGAAATTTATATTCTTCATGGACGCAGCAGAGGTCATCCTGTAGGGTAGACTGCCTTGGTTACATTAAACTGATTAGGCTTTTTTTGACAAGCTACCTGTCCATCATTACTGGAGACTTGGGAAGCTAAGGAGGAAATGAACCACATGGCACCTATTATCTTGTTTAAGAAATACATCTTTTTTTTTCTTCTACCCATGATTAAAAAAAAAAAAACTTGCCATGTTTAAAAGCACATAAGACATAATATTATTCTGATAAGGTCTTTGCCTCCATTCTTTAGTGCATTTGAATGTTAAAAGCTCTAATATCTATTAAGAATGCAAACCATGCATCATCTGAGCGCTGCAAATCCACTTCCTACATTTTTTCTTCAAAAATAACAACAAAGGTGTCCCTGGTTGCTGCTCATAAAACCCACTGGGGTTGAAGAGAGGACAACTTGCAATGGGATGACATCACAAACAACGCTGTAACATATACATTTTTTAAATATGATGAGGAAATGCTTTTTCAGGAGGCATTCAACCTCTAAGTTGCTTCTTCCCATTGAACAGGAAGGGTGCTCTATAAATCCTTTATCTCCCTAATCTCAGCCTCTGCTTCCACCTTCTAACAGAGCACGGAGAGAAGAAACTACTCCCTTGCTGCAGCAGGTAGCTGGAGTTTCTGATTC
The DNA here is from genome assembly GCF_028885625.2 of Pongo pygmaeus. Lineage (NCBI taxonomy): Eukaryota > Metazoa > Chordata > Mammalia > Primates > Hominidae > Pongo > Pongo pygmaeus. The sequence goes on along the minus strand of NC_072396.2, from coordinate 8,445,643 downwards.
TGCACACATGGATGGTCACCCCTGTTTACATTCTGCATTGCATATTTTTGTGCAGGTGCTAATCAGAATACAACAGAGCCATGGATATGCAATGAGGGAAGAGTCTGGACTGTAGGGCCTGAACAGCAATGGAGATGGATACTTCTCAGAAATTATTACATCTGCCTGAAATAACAAAGGGAGAAATGGAATGGTCATGGTGGGACGTGGACACGTATAGGTCCTAGAAAAGGGGTTGACTATATAGAGGACTAGACACATGAAAGTGGTATTCCTTCTCTCTTCCCCTTTCCCTTTTATTGATAACTTACCACAGGTCTAATGTGCTAGACACATGGTTAAGAACTGAAATATCACAGTGAAAAAAAATAGTCACCATAGAATTCAGAGTGTGGTGTACAAGCAGAATATTCTGCAAATCAAACCTGGCTGAGCCATTTGTAAATTCCTTAAAAATGTGCAAGAGACTTTTGCTCAACATAAGCTGCATGTGGACTTAAACACATATGCTTCAGCTAGTTACCAGAACATTATAGCTATTTTCCTTTGCTAACCTCATGCCTATTTTAAAGTGTCTCAAGTATAACTTCAGAGATTGCTAAGGAGAAATCCTCTCCCAGGAGGCTCCAGCTGCCCACTGCTGCTGAGATACAAACAGCAAGAACACAACAACCAGGTTAAGAAGAGCACTCACATCAAGTTGCCAAACAGGCCTCATTTCTATTTGAAGGAGCAAACGTGGTATTGGTCTCTCCTGACCCGGGAACAAGATACATCTTCTCCATGTAAAATGCCAGCATGGTCACCCCTTAACTTTCCTTTCTCTGAATTTACACAAACATGCCTTGCTATTAGGTAAGTTTCTTTCATAAGTTTATACTATCAAACAACATGGCCTTTCATTACAGAAGGCAATGTCAACATATTTGAATTGTGAGTGAATTAAACATTTAGACATATCTAGTTTGAGTTTTTAGGACTATGACCAAATCAAAGCAATTTATAGGCTCAATGGGATCAAATGTAACTGCTCATTAAGATAGCTGGAAAATGGGCAGAGATTTTGATTCCCAAATGTTCTGTGTCCAGTCAGCTGTGTGATGGTTCTAAGTTGAAACCAGAAATAATGTTCTAGCTGCTTACATATATGAACTTGTTTCACAGAGATCAAGGCTGCAGATCTACCAGTTAATATTCTCATCCTCAGATTGACATCTTTCTCTTATGTCTACACAACTTGCCAAAGGCAGCATTCAACAAGTGATGGCTTTATTTTCATAGCATCACATAATTCTAGGGCTGCTTCGAAGTGATTTTATAGATCATCTCCTCCAGCTCATTATTTTACAGATAAAAAGCACTAAGGGTCCCCAGAAGATACAAGAAATCCTAAAATCTAAATTCCTTTAGTGATGAAGCAGAAACTCAAATGTATGTTTCAGGTCCCGATTCTTTTTTCTGATGAAGTTTTTAGATCCTCTTCAGCTTTTATTTGTTTTCATCTGAATTACAGTCTTGGAGCTTGGGATTTGTTGTTGTTGCTTGTTTGTTCGTTTGTTCTAGTCTAGACCTCTGTACATCTTATATTCTCATCTAGGTTTGATGCCACTTCACAGTCAAGTTTATGTGTTACAGTTCTGTGAAATAAAAATGCTGTTTGCAAAGTCAACATGAAGGATGCTTCAACAACAAAAATAATCCAGAGATGTGATTTGGCCCCAATTAAACAGAACAATTAAGTGATTCAGTTATTCTTTTCCATTTAACTGGTATTGGTGAACCACAGTATACATGCTTAAGAGCTAAAAATATTTAAAAACATGAATATTTGGGCATATCTAATATGGGAGGGGGCAGGGAAGTACTGGGTAGAGAAGGCAGTGTCCCTGGTGATGGCTCCATCCTCAGGTCTGTGCCCTCAGGCCTAAGTGAGAACAGGTACTCCAGTTTTCACGCCCAAATGCTGCATTTTCCGAGACCACTCTGGCCCGCCATGTCCCCCATCCTATACCCATATAAACCCAAGAGACCTTAGCAGGCACATACATAAGCAGCTGGACATCGAGAGGAGCAGAAGAACACACTAGCAGACACCGGTAGGCCAGGGATGGTGGAAGGACATGGATGCCGAGGGGAAATCAGCTGGGGGCAGTCAGGGGAGAGTCCAGCTAATGGGCAGCTCAACTCCAAGGGAAGACCACCTTCCCACTCCATCCCCTTTCTGGCTCCCCATCCATCTTGCTGAGAGCCACATCCACCACTCAATAAAACCTTGCACTCATCCTCCAAGCCCACCTGTGATCCAATTTTTTTCAGTACACTAGGGCAAAAACCCAGGACAGAGAAAGCCCTCTGCCCTTGCAATAAGGCAGGGGGTCTAACTGAGTTAACACAAGCCGCCTGCAGACGGCAATGTTGAAAGAGCACACTGTAGCACACACCCACTTGGGCTTCAGAAGTTGTAAACACTCACCCCTAGATGCTGCCATGGGGTCGGAGCCCAAAAACGCTCCCCATGACCTCTGGACCTGCCTGTCTGCATGCTCTCCCAAGGGGTTTGAGAGTCGGGGCACTGAAGAAGCAAGCCACACCTCTGTCCCACACCCTGCAAAGGGGATAAGGTAACTTCTCCCATTTCACATGTTCCCTTTCCCTTCATAATGCTTCTGAAAATGAGCCTGAGCAACATGGTAAAGCCCCATCTCTACAAAAAATACAAAAAGTTAGCTGGGCATGGTGGCATACACCTGCAGTCCCAGCTACTCAGGAGGCTGAGGTGGGAGAGTCACCTGAGCCTAGGAAGTTGAGGCTACAATGAACTGTGATCACACCACTACACTCTACCCTGGCCAACAGAGCAAGACCCTGTCTCAATAAAACTAATAAGCAAAAATAAAGCTTCTGAAAATGATAAAGTACTTGCTTCGTTCTCTGTATGTAGAAACACTTCACACAAATACACCCTGCTGGACATGCTTGTGCTGCTAAACACCCACAAATACTGCCCATTCCTGACCTGCCTCCATGGCATTAGACAGTATCTATGAAGAATTGCATTTCTCAGTGGGAAAACTAATTGCACTATGATACTCACGCATGCAACTGGGGGTAAAAAGGAATGGGCAGGCTCACAGTGAGTTTTGCCTCCCTTAAATATGTATTCATGAATTGCTCACTTTTTTAAATGATGCCATATTTCTAGTTTACAAGGTATTACTCCTAATTTATGCACACAGGAAAAACCATGAAAATCTTCAGGAAGAATTTTTTTAATAGCAAAAATATATTTCTGAAAAATATATAGTGTCCTGTCTTTGGGGGAAAAATCATCTTTACTTTTTAAAAAAGTGTGGTAAGAACTGTCTGCTCCATAGGGCTGGCACTATAATTCACACATGCAAAACATCACCCATCTGCCTGGCTGGTAGGAAGTGTGGAGAAATTGTACATTTCTCTATATGTCTATTCAGTTTCTCTGTGCAGGTCTTTTTATCTGTCTTCAGGTGTGTTCAGATCACCTTTGCCTTAAGGGAAAAGCAAAACAAAAAGAATTGCCACCTTACCACTTCTTCCAGCTGGGCTGCACGTTTTCTGTTTTCTTCTCCTGAGCCTGTTACCTCTCCTTCCCTCCCACACCTCCCTCCTCAGAGGCCTGCAGCATGGCTCCATCTCTTACCCACTGGCACCAGTTCCCCAGGGCTGAGGATAAGCTCCATGCTCAGATCTAGCGGCCTGTTCCTGCCATTTCCTCTTCATTCTCTTTCAGCTCTGTTGGCTACCCACCCTGTGCTTTTGCTTTCTTGGCATCTGATACGGTTTGGCTGTGTCCCCATCCAAATCTTATCTTGAATTGTAACTCCCACAATTACCACGTGTAATGGGAGGGACCCGGTGGAATGTAATTGAATCATGGAGACGGGTTTTTCGCATGCTGTTCTCGTGATAGTGAATAAATCTCACAAGAGCTGATGGTTTTATAAAGGGGAGTCCCCCGGCACATGCTCTCTCTTGCCTGCCGCCATGTAAGACATGCCTTTCACCTTCTGCCATGATTGTGAAGCCTCCCCAGCCCCCAGCCACATGGAACTGTGAGTCCATTAAACCTCTTTTTCTTTATAAATTACCCAGTCTCGGGTATGTCTTTATCAGCAATGTGAAAACAGACTAAGACAGCACCTCTGGTAGCACATTCTTGCTGTGTGTTGCTGACGTGGCATCATGGCTCTCTTTCCTCACTATCTTATTCCTTAATGCTGAGTGTCTATGAGGCTCTGTTTCTGGTTTTCTCTATGGTTTCCATCTTCATCCCTTTACAAATAAATCCAGTCCCTTCTGCGATGGCAACCTCCATAGCAGGGTAAGTATAGGTAACAATAATCTACTGTACGTGTCAAAATAGCTAGAAGAGCAGATCTGAAATGTTTGCAGCATAAAAAATGACAAATTTCCAAGGTGATGAATATCCTAAATACCCTGATTTGATTATTACACATTCTATGCATGTATCAAAATAGCACATGCACCCCATAAATATGTACATTATGTATCACAAATAAACAAATAAAAATATCTAGGTAATCAGAAAACAACCTACAATGATAGTAATAGTAATAAATCCCATCCAAATACCTGCAGACCTCAGGCCTCCCCTGTGTGCTGCTCCTAGATCCTCAGTTCCTAGGCTGCTTGACTCTGTCTACTTGAGTGCATCACAAATGGAACCATCCTCTTTCCTAAAAATGTGCTGCTTATTTCCAACGTTCTTGGCCACACTACAATTCTGCTGGGCTGCTAGGAAGTGTAGAATGTGTGACTATCTTTGATAGTTCTATTTCCTTTTTCTTCCGTGAGCACAAACTTGCTGCTTTATCTAGTAAGGTGCAAGATATTAATTTTTCCTGTGTCTAGAGATGCTGTCTAGAGATGTCTAGAGATGCTAGAGAATTTTTCCTATTCATTTTTCCTGTGTCTAGAGATGCTGCCACCTTACCCCACCTACTCATGCCGGAAGCTTGAATGAGAACTTATTTCATTTCCTCTTCTCTCCAGCCCCGAACCTCTGCTTGTCTTTCAAGGGCTCTTGTAATTTCCCTGTGATTCCCTTAATGTACCTTCCATTCCAGTGACAGCTTTCTCCTCATTATAATGCCAATCCTTCCTTTTTATACTGGGAAGAGAGGCTGCCTCATGCCTTTGGTATAAGGCAATTTCCTGTCTCTCACGTTAGTCCCCATAACATCTGCTCTGAAAAATCGTTTTGTTTCCAGAAGCTCTAAACATATTTCAAAGCCCTTTAAGTTCCACCTCCATGAGGGTGTCATTTCTGATTAGGTGAACAGTCTCCTGTCCTCCTATTGAAATCCTATGGCACTACCCTCCATAGTACTTGAATGCACTTGAATTTAGTATGCCACCGAACAGCCACCCTCCCCTTCCTCCTTATTTCACAACCATGACATTGAGGATGACAATGTGTCCAATTAAAATATGCAGCTTCCCAGATTCCCTTGCAGCTGGGGGTAGCCATAGGAAGATGAAGACAGATTTGCAGATGTGTGTCTTTTTTCTTGAGACCCAGTTTCTACCTGCCTACATCTTATACCTAAGCTCGGAGGTACAGGTGCCATCATGCAAGAATTCCCAATGGCAGAGTAGGAAGGCTCTAAGGCCCTAAGTCATGATCAGCAAAGCAGCCTCAGGCTACTTACATCCCGAGTTCTTGTTATGTGAGAAGAAAAATAATCTATCGAAGCCCTACTCCTTGAAGCAGCTCTGGCTTCATACTGCTGTTACAGCTGGTATGCTACAATATTTTGGTGCTGCACAACAACTGTGTGTTGTTACCAACGTCATGTGTTTTTAATTTTCCATCCTCAACTATGAGAACTTATGAATATCAAAAGTAAAAAGAAACTAAATGAATATAGCCTTTCTAGACTATTTTCTTCAGGTTCACCTTCATCCATCAACTCAATATCTTGTTTTGCAAATTGTGTTCTCCAACATCTAAGAGTTCAGAAGCTAATAAATGACATCTCTGAATAGTGACAGTCATTAAGTTAACCATCTCACTTAGATTCACTATAGAAATTGCACATTTTGCCACAATATGTGGACAAAACTGCCAGATTAACCACATATCATTATCAAACGCAGAAGCTTTAGTGGTCCAGATTGTTTTTGGCAATCTAGTTAGGCTTATTCATTTTAACCTGTGTATTACATTCTTTTCTCCTTATGACTTGGCCCTGCGCCCTTTCTGATTCTGCTCTTTCTAGTTTGGGATAAGGAACTGTACTCACTGTGTACTAAATTAGAGCAGGTATCATATTATGTGCAGGGCTCAATCTAGCTGTCTGTGGATGCGTTTATTTTTCCTTTGATGGGCTGTGAACTAACCCTTTTCCTCTTTTCCTCTCCTCAATGCAGCCTCCTAAGGAGAACATGGGTACTGCAAGTGAGTCAGCAATGGAAACTTAGAAGGTCTCATCAGTAAAGGCAGGACAGGACAGAAGGAGGCCTTGGGGCCCTTTGCTCTTTCATGATTTTCAATGGTTGCCTCTCAATAGTCAAGAACTGCTGAATGTGCCAGGAGAGAATGCTTGGGAGGGATGAAAGACATCCCTATAGGCCTTCATTCCCCTGAAATGCAATCCTTTTGTCACCTTCGCAAGAAGAGCTCTTTGTAGAAGAGGGCAGGTGTCATCGGTCCTCTCCCAATGGAGCCTTTAATGCTGCCCAGCTCAGCCACGGGATCTGCCTGTTTACTGATCCCTCTCTGATAAGGGCTGTCGATAAAGGGGCACTGTCCTTGCAGGACCTAATGAGGAAGCCCGCTCAACCACACACCTGTCACCCCGTATTCTGAAGCAGAGTGGTGCCTGCTGAGCAGGCAACCGGCTCAATGGGTGCAGTGGCCCATGACTGGCACTCAGTGAATGGCTTCACAACCACCCTGGAGACTTCTTAGGCCTGACAGGAGAAAGCAGACAAAGGAGAGAATGGGCTCATGCATTTGCAGCATGGATCCATATACTGGACTGTAAACTCAAGAGAAACTCAGAAACATACACACAAACACACACACACATAGACCAAACACACTCAACAACAATGGGATGCGTGCTGACCTCTGCGCTGAAATACCATCAACTTAGTCATAAATGAAATCATTAGAATTATCACAAACCACAGCCTATACAATTTAAGTATCTTCCATTGCATTGTGTGTATATGTGTGTGTGTGTGTGTGTGTATTTCAAATAATACTTGATTTAATCAAGTTAAGCTTGATTAAAACAGGATAATAATGTGAAAACTGAAGAAAGATAGCTGTGTTCAAATCGTCAAGTTTTATTTGCAGAAAGGGGGTAGAAAATTAAAACCCAAGTTATTACTCAGAACTATACACTTTTAACAAAGAATCATTAAAATGTATGGTTCTGAATTAATCCCAGATTAACTGACTGGCATCAGTAATAAATTAGCTATTACTAATTACCCTGCCACATATGTAAGTGGCCCCATAATTCCCCAGCACAACAATGGGCTTTAACAAATCTTATGGCATACTGGTGTGCCGTGCACTACATAGCAGCATTTCACATAGAAGCAGGGGAATTCCTTAATTTCCTCTCATGGGGAGTTCTCACTCGGGAATAGCTTAGCCATAGTTTCACTTGTTTACTCGCACTCTGATTAGCTGACGTCCCTTCCTGTCTTCATAAAGCATCCAACTTGGTCTTTGAAAGTGTCTAAACTTGTCTGAGACTCAGATTTTTACTTTTAACAAGGGACTATTTAGGGTGTTTAAGGGGCTAACATCCAAAAGCTGTCTTCATAGTAGACATTTAAATATTAAATAACAAATTCCCATTATTCACATACTATGTATAGAGTTTAGGTCATTTTATAAAAAATTAAGTCTATTTACAAAATTCACAGAGAAATTTGGTGTCTAAGCAGGAGAGTAAAATTCTGTTTCTTTGAACACATTAGCTATGTTAATCCACCTTATCTAACTCCAATTCGGTTTCCAGTGATTCTAGTGTTATGCAGTAAGTATTTTCTGACAACTGCCACACTTGGGTAATCAATAGCCTTAGTTAAATGGATGTCTTTTGCAAATGTTAGTGAAAGCTATGCCTTGATACTGAGGGAAGACAGGAAAACCTGAGAGTTTGATAGAAGATGTCCTATTCTGGCCTTTGGACTGTTGAGTTTTCTATAGAAAGCAAAATAAAAAGAAATCCCAAACGTCAGAAGACAAACCCATCAGACTTTATAAGTATTTCAGCATGTGGGAAGCCTTTGTCTTTAAGAGGCCCTGCTTGAGGTGCTATAACTTAGAGAAGGAAAAAAGGATGAAAGAGATAAAGAGAGGAAAAGAAATACTATTTATCTCAACTTCCTCATAATTGCCTTAGAGTTAATTCATTTATGAAATACAGAAATTGCAGAACATATTTCCAGAATGTTATCTCTAGGTTTCCTTTTTCTATAGTCAGTTTAATTCAATAAACATCATTTCCAAAGCTTCATGTACATTTTGAAAACTTTTATGTGATTCCCCATAATCATTAAAGTTCCCTCAATTTAGTCTTAATTTTGCAAATGATTCTTTAAGACATTTTACTGTTTTTCAACCCATTATTTTGCCTCAAACACAAATTATTTTTATTTTTTAATTTTTTAAAAAACCTGATAACATATGTACCTTGAATTCACCTTTTCTTCTGTATGAAAATTTTAAAAGATTAGAAATCCCTTTTTTTTCTTTCAAACACACATTTTTATAAAACAACATTTAACCTGGACAATTTAGGGACTTTTAGAAATAGTTATTACAAGGTATTTTTGAGGTCTCAAATTCTAAGACATAGTCCTTAAACTGAGAAGTATTTAAGTATTGATGTGAAGAATTGATCTTACCTTACTATTCTACTGAGCTACTAAGATTTGACACGAGGCTGGGCGTGGTGGCTCAGGCCTGTAATCCTAGCACTTTGAGAGGCCAAGGTGGGCGGATCACCTGAGGTCAGGCATTGGAGACCAGCCTGGCCAACATGGCAAAACTCCATCTCTACTAAAAATACAAAAATTAGTCAGGCATTGTGGCGCATGCCCGTAATCCCAGCTACTCAGGAGGCGGAGGCAGGAGAATCGCTTGAACCCGGGAGGCGGAGGTTGTAGTGAGCTGATACCTCGCCACTGCACTCCAGCCTGGGTGACAGAGTGAGACCCTGTCCCCCCCCGCAAAAAAAAAAAAAAAAAAAAAAAAAAAAAGATCTGACATTGGAGAGAAGATGGAAATATTATTGCAAAGATATATCTTAATTCACAAACACAAGGGTGTAGGTAATTGAATCACCATTATTTTACATAATTTAATTTCATATTTATTTATTCCTATATTTCATGGAGCTGATAGAATGGGTTAGCTTCAATTTTTTGTGTGCAGGAGGGTAGTGGGGGTACATTCATCAAGGTTCTCTTAAGTTTCTAGAGCTTACATTCTGGGACTTACATAGTAACAAAAAAGTGGGTGTCAGATGGCTGTTAGAGGGAGAGTTTATCAGTCAGGGTTCCACCAGAGAAACATACCACTACAATATCAATACTGAATATACAGTATTGATACCTATATCTATATTTAAATCTAGATCTACAGGAGATATAGATAGACGGATAGATATGATTATATATGCTATTTATATCAATAGTATACTGATTGAGTATATATATCATGTAAATATATCTACATATCTACAGATATATAGATATATAGATTCATAGAAATATATGATATATAGATATCAGTATTTTATATATCTCATATATATGACATCTATCTATATGTCTTCTATATAGTCTATATCTACATCACATACACACACACACATATGAACACGCACAGACACAAGCATGTATATTTTCTTATCCAATATAGTACACATAAATATGTGCATATATGCCTAGAGGCAGACAAATTGATTAATCAATATCAGATATACATCTACCTATCTATAGCTATTCACAGTTACCAGATACTTATACATACAGTTAGAGGTCTTTATGACAGAGCTCTGATTTGCACACTTGTGGAGCTGGTTGAGCAGTCTCTGTAAGGCTTTGATATTGTTTTTGTGTTTGATGCTGAAGCTAGACATCCAGAGGGCAGAAATTCAGGAAGGGAAGAGGAACATGACATGGGAGAGATCAGAGGCTGGAGCCTGCAAGGACAGACTGAAACCCATATCAATTCTTGATGCCTCTGCCCTTCACGAAAGCCATTACAGAGACCCACATGGCAAAGGCTTCTAGTAATTTTGCCCTAAATTTTAGTAACAGAATCCCTATATGCACATAATATTTCATAGCCTCCCTTGCAAACAGAGTGGCTGTCTGATTAAGTTCTGGTCAATGGGTGAAAGCAAGTGTTACTTCTGGATAGTAGCGTGAGAGGGTTAGGAGGGATGGCCTCCTCCTGCTTTTTCTCTTTCTATTCTGCTTTGCTGAGTGTGTATGTGAAGGTTAGTGCTACAACAGCCCCTCTTAGCACACGGGATACAGTGGAGTGGAGACCCGGAAGAAGCCCGGCTCCTTGATGAGTTAATGAGGCCACCGTATCCTCCCTATACTGCCTCCTCCAGACTTTATGAGTTCAGATGAACTTTTACTTGTTCAAGCTGCTGCTATCTGTGTCTTCCTGTTGCATAATGCTAACTGACTCAGTAGCCTTGGGATTCAGACTCGGGTCCACTCAGGGGTATTTAGAAAAGCAAGTCATGTCCTCATGACCCTTCAAACTTGGAGGAATCACTCTTCCTGGTGTTCACAGCTTGGAAAACACAGGAACCCTCTGCCTTCTCCGTGCCAGCACAGGAACCTTGGTGAGACCATCTCAGGTCCCATGCTGCCTGTTACTTTGGGATTTATTGAAGAAGCAAGGTTTCTACCTTTTAAACCAAAGATTTCCTAAAAATGGATGTGGTGACGTTCCCAGACACACTGCAAGATTCCCGATTAAACTCAATTTCAGTTACATAGTGAAACAAACAATGTTGGCAAGTCACAAGGGCTTGCAGCTTCCATCAGCTGCAAGAACATAGCAGTCTCAAGACTGAAAGTGAAACAGGAAACAGGAAAACCATAAAATAAAACCAGTAATCAACAAACAAGGCATTTGAGGACCATTAATACAAAGGCAAATAGTCATATGCAGCCCAGTCTACCTTGAAGATGACCTCTGTATTATAGGCTTAAATAGAACTGACCAACATGCAAATAAAGTTTACAGGTTCTATTGCAGGGGCAAAGAGATGGGTTATATATTGTATACGTACTTTTTCTGCCAAAATGGATGAATACACTTTAATAACTACACATTTTAAAATTCACACGTGTGGGAAGCCTCAGTTACTTTTCCTATGATGCTGAATAAACTGGGATGAACAAAGATGCTTGCTTCCCTCTCCCCTTTTTTATTGCAGTGTAAATAGTCTTCTAATGACCAAAAATATTAATGTGCCTCCTCAGGTGCCTAATTTAATACAAGAAAAAGAAAAATACTGTATTTAACATTTATATGTCTCCATTTGTACACTGTAGGAATGTTTTCTGAGCTGACACTTTTAAAACTTGATGAAATTTTATCTGAAAAAGATGTAGCCATTTAGCTCAGTGAAATGAAACAAAACTGGATTTAAACTGTGGCTCACAAACAAGAGGAATGCCCATGCTAGTTCTAAATCACACTGTACTAATCATCAGTCCACAGATGGTTAACTACTCTCCTATCTGTTTGCTTGCCCCAAGAATAGAATCCGCTTAACATTTTTAGAGCCAGCAGTAGGCTTATGTTATCCAAGTATTTAAACAGCAATGGTTTTCATCTGTAGACACTTCATTATTCGACTCCAAAGTCAGAAGCAACAGCATTTTGTTCACACTCCCCTAGCCACTAGCATAGCGATTCTGAGGTGTGCTTCTCATTGTAGGGGATAAAATCCTCATGGTTTCACTGGATTAAAATAGTGTCCTATTTCTTCAATTAAGGAAAATGAGTAAAACCTTATAATGTAGGCTTCTGTTGTTCTGGTTGTTGGAGGTAAAACCAAAACACCTGAAAGTGCAATGATAGGCAATGCTCAATTGTCAGAAACAAAAAGACGGTTGGTTAAGAATATAAATAACATTTCCCCCCTGAAGTGCCACTGGCATCAAATGGATGCTTTTAAAGTGAGTGACCTCTTGACTGTGATTGTTATAACCTAATTCATGTAATTCTTCCTAAATCATTGAAAACCAAACACAAATTTAAAGACAAAGAAAGGAGGAACATCTATAAAAGACACTTGCGATAACCTACAAAAGCTTGTGCCAAACCAACATCGATCATGTGCTAAATTCTCTCCTAGAAACATTTTCTGGCAGAATCTCTCTTGTGAGTATTCATAAAAATGTATAGTAACAGTTCTCAAGATTCTTAAATCTCAGAAACACCTTTTATTGAGTGTGATTATGCTGCATTATTAGATAGAAGCTGGCTTATGTTACAGATGCTTGGGGCCTTTGGTACTGAAGTTCTATTCATGGAATCCAATTATATGTACTTGTCCATGGGAAGAAGTTGCATTCTTTATAACTTTCCACCAAACTGGTTCACTTCAGTACTATGTAGCCAATTACCTGTGTTTTGGTATCTTTGATAAAGTCTTACAGTTTCACAAAGTTATATTCTGAAATTATTGTTTATGCCCAAGGTCCATCTCTAAAGTACGCTGAAAGAATTGTTTTTTCCAAATCTGCTTCGTTCCTGGGGTCAGATATTCAGTTTTTATTTAAGCAAGGGAAAATATATTTGAAAATACTCTCCAAATAATCCTATCTCAAAAATTCTGTTTCATGAGTTTAGATAGCAAGTATTCAGTTAATAAGAGCTTGGGTAGTGAGGGACATTTTATATATGCTGTTTATATATATCTGTTATACTTACTGCAATGTCTCCAAATGTTTTCCATTAAACTTTGCATGTGTGGTGATAATGAATAGATTAAGATAGGTGTGCGAACGCAGTGCTACAGTGTGAAGGAGAAATAACAGCTCATTCTTTTTCAACAAACCATTCAATTCTGGTTGTTTATACTGAGTCCATGCAGTATTCTTTGATTCAGTAGTTTAAATAGATATTTTTATATAAAATATATGTATTTATGTTTGATATTTGTATCTTTGTATCTTACATATACATGCATATTCTATGTATGTATAATTTATGTCAATATACAAATATAGGCCGGGTGTGATGGCTCACACCTGTAATCCCAGTACTTTGGGAGGCCAAGGTGGGAGGATTGCTTAAGGCCTGGGTCCGACACCAGCCTGGGCAACATAGAGAGGCTCCATTCCTACAAAAAATTTTAAAAGCTAGGCAGGTGTGGAGGCACATACCTGTAGTCCTAGCTGCATGAGAGGCTGAGGTGGGAGGATCACTTAAGACCAGGCGGTCGAGGCTTCAGTGACCTACGATCGCACCAATGCACTCCAGCCTGGGCGACAGAGAAAGACCCTGTCTCTAAAAATGAAATAAAATAAAATAAATAAAAATTAACTAACTATAAGTAAACATTTACATGTAAACTTACGTATATGTAAACTTATGTATACTAGAACTTCTGCATAACAAAATTTAAATCTTTCCTTTCTGATATATATAGAGAGATAGGCATATAGATATATATAATCCTATATCTCCAAATAATCCTATCTCAAATATTCTGTTTCATGAGCTGAAATAGCAAGTATTCAGTTAACAAGAGTTTGGGTAGTGAAGGACATTTTGCATATGCTATTAGCTCATATATATCTGTTATACTTACTGCCTCCAAATGTCTCCAAATGTTTCCCATTAAACTTTGCATGGGTAGTGATAATGAATAGATTAAGATAGATGTGGGAATGCAGTGCTACAGTGTGAAGGAGAAAGCATAGCTCATTTCTTTTCAACAAACCATTCAAATCTGGTTGTTTATACTGAGTCCACGCAGTATCCCCCAATGTGACAATGTTCACTTAGATAATATATATACATACACATATATAATTATATATTTATATTAATCATATATTAATTTATATATTAATACACTGTATTAACTTATATTAATATATAATATATAAATATAATTATATATATTAATACATTAATATATAATTATATAAATATAATGATATATTAATACATTAATATAGATATAAATATAATTATATATTATATTAATACATTAATATATAATATGTAAATATAATTATATATTATATTAATACATTAATATATAATATATAATTATAATTATATATTATATTAATACATTAATATATAATATATAAATATAATTATATATTATATTAATACATTAATATATATAAAATCTAAGTCCCCAAAGTGACAATGTTCACTTAGGATATATATATATATATATATATATATATATATATATATATATATAAATCTTTTCTGATATATATCTATATCAGAAAGGAAAGATTTAAATGTTGTTATGGAGAAGTTCTAGTTAACTCTCCACCCAAAACCATTCAAATGGAATCATAAGGATTGAAGCCCGAGTTTGGAGAATGTGGGACACTATGAATGGCAAGCAAAGAGGGTTGGGATGGGAGGTTCTGTAGGATGGGTCTTCACAGGAGGGGTCCATAGGGATTTGTTAAAGCTGAAAAGAACAACCGGTGTCGGAGCTTGTGCTGGGCTGGGTACAGACCTGAGCTTCATGATTATTCGAGCTCTGATGCTGCGGTGGAGTCCAGAGCAAACAGCTGCAATGTCCCCACCACTAGGTTGTTGATGCAGTTCTCGCTGGTTTTCATTCAGAGAAGCTGCGTCCAGCCCACATTGCCTGCTCTTCTGGTCCTGACCCCTTGCTGTCTTACAGTGTCTCAAACTCCCCAGGCTCAATGTTCCCTTCGTTCTCATTTCCACTAACCCCAGGATGTGTCCAAGAACATACTGTGAAGTAGGGAAACTGAAACGGAAAGGAGAGCAGCAGAATCAGAGAGGAGGAGGGAAGGTTTTCCAACACATGAGAAGTGTTGGGTGTGCTGTGCTGTGCTGTGTGTGTATGTGTCTGTGTCTGTGTGTGGGTGATGGGAAAGAGAATGAATTCAAAATTTAAAAGCAAAGAAGAAGCAAAGTGCTCACCATCCAGGGGCAGGGAAACTCTTGTCAAGTTCCCTAGCACATCAAAATTACCAGATTAAGAAACAAAACAAAATGTGTGCATGCAGAAGATTCAGACCCTGGACTCACAGACATTTTCAGAAATTTTCTTGGAATCCAATTCAAATCCCCAAGATGCAGAACTTTCCAGAAATGTCTTTGGAATTTAATTCATGCCCTACCCCCAAGCTTCAGAATTTTCCAGAAATTTCTAGAGGATCCACAGGGGAAAGGAAACTTAGACCTCACATATAAACATATTTCAAAAAGTCATTACATTTGGAAAGAGATATAAATAAACATGGGAAAGGAGGTTAAGCTGTGAGAACCCATTCATTCCTTCTCAGCTTCACTGAACAGCCAGCACTGAATTTCTCTGCTTGTTGCTAGTTCCGTGTCAGAGCCCGTAATACCTGTGTGGACCTGCTGAGGAATGAGTGTACCCAGAAGAGCTCTCAGCTGGTGACTGATGCAAGCTGAGTCTGCAGAAATGCTCCATCCCCTGTGCCCTCAGGTAGGCTAATTCTGGGGTATCTTCCACTCTGCCTTCCAGAATTCCCAGGGAAGATTCCCCTCTAGTTACCCAGAAGGATAACTTGCTGAATAACAAACACCCTCCTGTCCACCCTCTTTAGTGTCTCAGTTCCCACTCCCCCACCACTCTTCCCCAGGAACCCATCCCAAATAAACTACTTGTACTGGAATTCTTGTCTCAGGTTACTAATTCACACGGAGAGAACACACAGAAGTCAGGTGAAGTAGACCATCGTTAAGTTTTATCCCAGAAGAAGCTCTGCTAGACACATGAGCCCCATTGGCCACAGGTGGGAGGTAGCCGAAGTCACTCCTGGCAGTAGATGGGTTATATTTGCAGAGAACACCTGGTGTGAGAATGGGAACCTCAGAGAAGCAAAAACCTGCAGGTGCCGACTGAGGAAAAACAGAAGGGAAAAGACAATGCAGGGAGAGCCTGAAACAGGGGAAATCAGGTGAAGACTAACAAGAATATGAAATCAGGAGCTCCCTGGAATATCAGCAGCTAGAATAGGCATTGCAATAAGCCGAGGACTTCAAGGCTTCAAGGCTTACTGCGAGGGCATAACTATTATATCAACATTAAGAGACCCAAAAATAACAACAAAAGGATAAAGAAGCCTATCCCCATCCTCCTACACCATACTATTTTATTTATTTATTTATTTATTTATTTATTTTTTGAGACAGAGTTTCACTCTGTCACCCAGGCTGGAGTGCAGTGGCATTATCTCTGCTCACTGCATCCTCTGCCTCCCAGGTTTAAGCAATTCTCTGCCTCAGCCTCCTGAGTAGCTGGGATTACAGGCGCCCACCACCACACCCAGCTAATTTTTTTTTGTATTTTTAGTAGAGACGGGGTTTCACCATCTTGGCCAAGCTGCTCTTGAACTCCTGACCTCGTGATCCACCCGCCTCAGCCTCCCAAAGTGCTAGGATTACAGGTGTGAGCCACCGCGCCCGGCCAACACCATACTATTTTTTATGCTTTTTGTTTCTCCTTTTTTTTTTTTTTTTTTAAGAGTCAGGGTCTTGCTCTGTCACCCAGGCTGAAGTGTGGCAGAATCACAGCTCACTACAGCCTCGAACTCCCAGGATCAAGCAATCAATCCTCCTGCCTCAGCCTCCAGCATAGCTGGCACTATAGGCATGCACTACCACACCTGGCTATGTTTTAAAAAATTTATTTTAGAGATGGGATCTATGTTGCCCTGGCTGGTCTAGAACTCCTGGCCTCAAGTGATCCTCCCACTCAGCATCCCAAAGTGCTCGGATTACAGGTGTGAGCCACCAAGCCTGGCTATTTTTTTTTTAACCAGATTTTTATAAACATGATATTTTCCACAGATATTTTTAACATAATAGCAAAATATATAAAGTCTTAAACTTATGGTTTAAAAAAAATCCATAAATCCTAGATATGGGGTAGTGGTATATAAAATTACCTGAAAAGACACATCACTGTAAGTTCAATATAATTCAACAGTGGAATGATTGTCTCAAAAGCTACTGCAATTCTGACTTCCTTATGGAACTATGAACATCAAGGGAAAAAAGTACGCCCAATCCACTCTACATCTTTAGACTTCCCCTAGGGTGCTGGATCCAGTTCTGGGCCTCTTGGCATGAGTATTGGCAAGCAGGGTAGGTGTTCCAAAGGGTAAACCTAATTGTGAGAGAACGGGAAGCACTCTACTCAGAGAGGAATTTGGAAAAATGGAGGAAAAACCTAGAGTGGAGGCACAATGATAAACCCAAAACATCAGAAGCTGTTTCATTCAGAAACCTTTTAAAAATATTCAGTATTGCTGGAAAGGTCAGCACAAGAAACAGAGAAGAAGAATTCCAGAGAGGCATCTTATTTCAGAACAAACAGGAACGTTAAAGCTGTTAAAAAATGGAAGTGGCCATCTCAGAAGGTAGTGAGTTCCTGTATTCTTGAATGAAGGACTCTGTAGGGGTTTTGGTGAGAGTGTCTGTGAATGGGGGCAGATGGCTGAATTGGAAAAATTACATCGTTTCTAAGTACGATAGTCTGTAATCTTTGCTTCTATGAGATCCAAATTTCCAAAGATTAAAAATTAAATTTTTGTGTTGTTCTCTTTCCGTCTTTTCACCACCTCTCTCCCACTTTAGTCTGTGCACAGTGAATATCCTGGCTGAATGGACCAGGAGAATCCATGGCTTTTCTACTTACAGAATTCCATAATCTGTTGTTACAGCTCTTTGAAAGTGTAGAAACCAGAGTATGTAAGTAACTCTACTTTTATAATGAAAACATTTCCCTCTCTTTGAATGCACACGAAAAATGTTGAACACTTAGCCAAGTGATGAAAAGGAGATGTATTAAAGGTCATTAGAATTTTGTTTCAAATGTTGGCAAAATACAAGACTATTTCCCAAATAAATGAAGGAGAAAGCATTTGGCAAATCCAATAGTTTCTGATTTTTATTTAAAACTTACTTTTCTATTCTGCTTGGCTCTGCTGTAACATATGGAAGCCAAAAACAATTAGAACACAAAGAAGGGTTTGAAAATATTTGCACGTAATTCACAAAGGTAAAGGTAAGTGAGTCTTGTAGAGTTGGAAGCCAAGGAATGAGTAAGAAGTAAAATATATACCATAAAATGATTCCCTTGAAAGTTCCTACTGTAATGACGACCATAAAAATTCCAAATACCAAGAAACCAAATGCAATACTAAACACCTGGCTGGAAGGCACCATATTAAACACACCATAATTTTTATTTGTATAATGTTGAGGTAGGGAATGTCAGCATTGGATGGTTAGAACATTCCATAATTAGTTTAGTTCAGTAACATTTAAATGGACATTTCTCCAGTCTGGCAAATGTTTGTATGTTTTTTCTTTAAGCACTGATTGTAAGTCTTCTCCCAGCTGATAATGGCGTAGGATGGGGAAGATGTTCCCCAATTGATAATGGCATGAAAGTGCATGGTGCTGTTCAAGGTAGTTTGGTGAGCACCTTAGGAATGGGAGAGGGTGAGATTAGAATCTTGGCAAATGGGCAGTGAGGGTGTTGCCTCTTAAAAGCTGTTGTTTATGTCCCTAGCATGACATTAAAACAACCCAAGACATTAAATCATTTACAATATGTGTCTCTAAGGAAAGAGGCAGATCATTTTTTTTGGCAAACACACTGACTCTTACACATTGAGTACCGTCACAGCCATCCAAGTAGTCATCTTTAACGCTTTACTTATTTAATAATGCTGCCCCTCCTTCCATCATTTTTGGATTCTCTCCTCCTTCAGTGTCCTTACATCTGAAGGACATTTTAAAAACTATGATCAGTGGTGTCCCTTTAATCTTTTATGGTGGATTTAACTTTCTGATGCAACTAAATATCATTCTGGACAAAGAAAGTCTAGCAGATATGGTGAACTAACCAGTTAATTTAATTTTCTTTTTTCTTTTTTTTCTCTTTTTTTTTTTTTTTTTTTGGAGACAGTTTCACTCTTGTTGCCCAGGCTGGAGTACAATGGTGAGATCTCAGCTCACTGCAACCTCTGCCTCCCGGGTTCAAGTGATTCTCCTGCCTCAGCTTCCAGAGTAGCTGGGATTGCAGGCACCCGCCACCATGCCCGGCTATTTTTTATTTTTTAGTAGAGACAGGGTTTCACCATGTTGGCCAGGCTGGTCTTGAACTCCTGACCTCACGAGATCTGCCCACCTAGGCCTCCCAAAGTGCTGGGATTACAGGCATGAGCCACCGCACCTGGCCTAATTTAATTTTCAATATAAAAAAATCTAAAATTAGAACTGCTATTCTATCCAGAAATCCCACTACTGGATATCTACCCAAAGGGAAACAAATCATTATATCAAAAAGACATCAGTACTCTTAAGTTTATCGCAGCACTATTCACAATAGCAAAGTCATAGAATCAACTTAAGTGTCCATCAATGGATAAAGAAAATATCCATTGATGGATAAAGAAAATGATACACACACACACACACACACACACACACACACACCCCTGGAAAAGTACGTGGCCATAAAAAAGAATGAGGTCATATCTTTTGCAGCAACATGGATGGAACTGGAGGTCATTATCTTAAACGAAAAACTCAGAAACAGAAAGTACAATACTGCATGTTCTCACTTATAAGTGGGAGCTGAACAATGAGTATACATAGACAGAGAACAGAATAATGAACACTGGAGACTCGCTTAGGTAAACAAAGCAGCCTGGAAGCTTGAACTGGGTGGAGCCCACCACAGCTCAAGGAGGCCTGCCTGCCTCTGTAGGCTCCACCTCTGGGGGCAGGGCACAGACAAACAAAAAGACAGCAGTAACCTCTGCAGACTTAAATGTCCCTGTCTGACAGCTTTGAGGAGAGCAGTGGTTCTCCCAGCACGCAGCTGGAGATGTGAGAACGGGCTGACTGCCTCCTCAAGTGGGTCCCTGACCCCTGACCCCCGAGCAGCCTAACTGGGAGGCACCCCCCAGCAGGGGCAGACTGACACCTCACACGGCCGGCCAGGTACTCCAACAGACCTGCAGCTGAGGGTCCTGTCTGTTAGAAGGAAAACTAACAGAAAGGACATCCACACCAAAAACCCATCTGTACATCACCATCATCAAAGACCAAAAGTAGATAAAACCACAAAGATGGGGAAAAAACAGAGCAGAAAAACTGGAAACTCTAAAAAGCAGAGTACCTCTCCTCCTCCAAAGGAACGCAGTTCCTCACCAGCAACGGAACAAAGCTGGACGGAGAATGACTTTGACGAGCTGAGAGAAGAAGGCTTCAGACGATCAAATTACTCCGAGCTACGGGAGGATATTCAAACCAAAGGCAAAGAAGTTGAAAACTTTGAAAAAAATTTAGAAGAATGTATAACTAGAATAACCAATACAGAGAAGTGCTTAAAGGAGCTGATGGAGCTGAAAACCAAGGCTCGAGAACTACGTGAAGAATGCAGAAGCCTCAGGAGCCGATGCGATCAAATGGAAGAAAGGGTATCAGCCCTGGAAGATGAAATGAATGAAATGAAGCGAGAAGGGAAGTTTAGAGAAAAAAGAATAAAAAGAAACGAGCAAAGCCTCCAAGAAATGTGGGACTATGTGAAAAGACCAAATCTACGTCTGATTGGTGTACCTGAAAGTGACGGGGAGAATGGAAACAAGTTGGAAAACACTCTGCAGGATATTATCCAGGAGAACTTCCCCAATCTAGCAAAGCAGGCCAACATTCAGATTCAGGAAATACAGAGAACGCCACAAAGATACTCCTCAAGAAGAGCAACTCCAAGACACATAATTGTCAGATTCACCAAAGTTGAAATGAAGGAAAAAATGTTAAGGGCAGCCAGAGAGAAAGGTCGGGTTACCATCAAAGGGAAGCCCATCAGACTAACAGCGGATCTCTCGGCAGAAACCCTACAAGCCAGAAGAGAGTGGGAGCCAATATTCAACATCCTTAAAGAAAAGAATTTTCAACCCAGAATTTCATATCCTGCCAAACTAAGCTTCATAAGTGAAGGAGAAATAAAATACTTTACAGAAAAGCAAATGCTGAGAGATTTTGTCACCACCAGGCCTGCCCTAAAAGAGCTCCTGAAGGAAGCGCTAAACATGGAAAGGCACAACCGGTACCAGCCACTGCAAAATCATACCGAAATGTAAAGACCATCGAGACTAGGAAGAGACTGCATCAACTAACGAGCAAAATAACCAGCTAACATCATAATGACAGGATCAGATTCACACATAACAATATGAACTTTAAATGTAAATGGACTAAATGCTCCAATTAAAAGACACAGACTGGCAAATTGGATAAAGACTCAAGACCCATCAGTGTGCTGTATTCAGGAAACCCATCTCACGTGCAGAGACACACATAGGCTCAGAATAAAAGGAGGGAGGAAGATCTACCAAGCAAATGGAAAACAAAAAAAGGCAGGGGTTGCAATCCTAGTCTCTGATAAAACAGACTTTAAACCAACAAAGATCAAAAGAGACAAAGAAGGCCATTACATAATGGTAAAGGGATTAATTCAACAAGAAGAGCTAACTATCCTAAATATATATGCACCCAATACAGGAGCACCCAGATTCATAAAGCAAGTCCTGAGTGAGCTACAAAGAGACTTAGACTCCCACACATTAATAATGGGACACTTTAACACCCCACTGTCAACATTAGACAGATCAACGAGACAGAAAGTCAACAAGGATACCCAGGAATTGAACTCAGCTCTGCACCAAGCGGACCTAATAGACATCTACAGAACTCTCCACCCCAAATCAACAGAATATACATTTTTTTCAGCACCACATCACACCTATTCAAAAATTGACCATATACTTGGAAGTAAAGCTCTCCTCAATAAATGTAAAAGAACAGAAATTATAACAAACTATCTCTCAGATCACAGTGCAATCAAGCTAGAACTCAGGATTAAGAATCTCACTCAAAACCGCTCAACTACGTGGAAACTGAACAACCTGCTCCTGAATGACTACTGGGTACATAACGAAATGAAGGCAGAAATAAAGATGTTCTTTGAAACCAACGAGAACCAAGACACAACATACCAGAATCTCTGGGATGCATTCAAAGCAGTGTGTAGAGGGAAATTTATAGCACTAAATGCCCACAAGAGAAAGCAGGAAAGATCCAAAATTGACACCCTAACATCACAATTAAAAGAACTAGAAAAGCAAGAGCAAACACATTCAAAAGCTAGCAGAAGGCAAGAAATAACTAAAATCAGAGCAGAACTGAAGGAAATAGAGACACAAAAAACCCTTCAAAAAATCAATGAATCCAGGAGCTGGTTTTTTGAAAGGATCAACAAAATTGATAGACTGCTAGCAAGATTAATAAAGAAAAAAAGAGAGAAGAATCAAATAGATGCAATAAAAAATGATAAAGGGGATATCACCACTGATCCCACAGAAATACAAACTACCATCAGAGAATATTACAAACACCTCTATGCAAATAAACTAGAAAATCTAGAAGAAATGGATAAATTCCTCAACACATATACCCTCCCAAGACTAAACCAGGAAGAAGTTGAATCTCTGAATAGACCAATAACAGGAGCTGAAATTGTGGCAATAATCAATAGCTTACCAACCAAAAAAAGTCCAGGACCAGATGGGTTCACAGCCGAATTCTACCAGAGGTACAAGGAGGAGCTGGTACCGTTCCTTCTAAAACTATTCCAATCAATAGAAAAAGAGGGAATCCTCCCTAACTCATTTTATGAGGCCAGCATCATCCTGATACCAAAGCCTGGCAGAGACACAACAAAAAAAGAGAATTTTAGACCAATATCCTTGATGAACATTGATGCAAAAATCCTCAAGAAAATACTGGCAAACAGAATCCAGCAGCACATCAAAAAGCTTATCCACCATGATCAAGTGGGCTTCATCCCTGGGATGCAAGGCTGGTTCAATATACGCAAATCAATAAATGTAATCCAGCATATAAACAGAACCAAAGACAAAAACCACATGATT
The DNA here is from genome assembly GCF_028885625.2 of Pongo pygmaeus. Lineage (NCBI taxonomy): Eukaryota > Metazoa > Chordata > Mammalia > Primates > Hominidae > Pongo > Pongo pygmaeus. The sequence continues at coordinate 8,422,363 of NC_072396.2, read as the reverse complement.
ATCTCAATAGATGCAGAAAAGGCCTTTGACAAAATTCAACAACCCTTCATGCTAAAAACTCTCAATAAATTAGGTATTGATGGGACGTATCTCAAAATAATAAGAGCTATTTATGACAAACCCACAGCCAATATCATACTGAATGGGCAAAAACAGGAAGCATTCCCTTTGAAAACTGGCACAAGACAGGGATGCCCTCTCTCACCACTTCTATTCAACATAGTGTTGGAAGTTCTGGCCAGGGCAATTAGGCAAGAGAAGGAAATCAAGGGTATTCAATTAGGAAAAGAGGAAGTCAAATTGTCCCTGTTTGCAGATGACATGATAGTATATCTAGAAAACCCCACTGTCTCAGCCCAAAATCTCCTTAAGCTGATAAGCAACTTCAGCAAAGTCTCAGGATACAAAATCAATGTACAAAAATTACAAGCATTCTTATACATCAATAACAGACAAACAGAGAGCCAAATCATGAGTGAACTCCCATTCACAATTGCTTCAAAGAGAATAAAATACCTAGGAATCCAATTTACAAGGGATGTGAAGGACCTCTTCAAGGAGAACTACAAACCACTGCTCAAGGAAATAAAAGAGGATACAAACAAATGGAAGAACATTCCATGCTCATGGGTAGGAAGAATCAATATCATGAAAATGGCCATCCTTCCCAAGGTAATTTACAGATTCAATGCCATCCCCATCAAGCTACCAATGACTTTCTTCACAGAATTGGAAAAAAACTACTTTAAAGTTCATATGGAACCAAAAAAGAGCCCGCATCGCCAAGTCAATCATAAGCCAAAAGAACAAAGCTGGAGGCATCACACTACCTGACTTCAAACTATACTACAAGGCTACGGTAACCAAAACAGCATGGTACTGGTACCAAAACAGAGATATAGATCAATGGAACAGAACAGAGCCGTCAGAAATAATGCCACATATCTACAACTATCTGATCTTTGACAAACCTGAGAAAAACAAGAAATGGGGAAAGGATTCCCTATTTAATAAATGGTGCTGGGAAAACTGGCTAGCCATATGGAGAAAGCTGAAACTGGATCCCTTCCTTACACCTTATACAAAAATCAATTCAAGATGGATTAAAGACTTAAATGTTAGACCTAAAACCATAAAAACCCTAGAAGAAAACCTAGGCATTACCATTCAGGACATAGGCATGGGCAAGGACTTCATGTCTAAAACACCAAAAGCAATGGCAACAAAAGCCAAAATTGACAAATGGGATCTAATTAAACTAAAGAGCTTCTGCACAGCAAAGGAAACTACCATCAGAGTGAACAGGCAACCTACAGAATGGGAGAAAATTTTCGCAACCTACTCATCTGACAAAGGGCTAATATCCAGAATCTACAATGAACTCCAACAAATTTACAAGAAAAAAACAAACAACCCCATCAAAAAGTGGGCAAAGGACATGAACAGACACTTCTCAAAAGAAGACATTTATGCAGCCAAAAAACACATGAAAAAATGCTCACCATCACTGGCCATCAGAGAAATGCAAATCAAAACCACAATGAGATACCATCTCACACCAGTTAGAATGGCAATCATTAAAAAGTCAGGAAACAACAGGTGCTGGAGAGGATGTGGAGAAATAGGAACACTTTTACACTGTTGGTGGGACTGTAAACTAGTTCAACCCTTGTGGAAGTCAGTGTGGCAATTCCTCAGGGATCTAGAACTAGAAATTCCATTTGACCCAGCCATCCCATTACTGGGTATATACCCAAAGGACTATAAATCATGCTGCTATAAAGACACATGCACACGTATGTTTACTGCAGCACTATTCACAATAGCAAAGACTTGGAACCAACCCAAATGTCCAACAATGATAGACTGGATTAAGAAAATGTGGCACATATACACCATGGAATACTATGCAGCTGTAAAAAATGATGAGTTCACGTCCTTTGTAGGGACATGGATGAAATTGGAAATCATCATTCTCAGTAAACTATCGCAAGAACAAAAAACCAAACACTGCATGTTCTCACTCATAGGTGGGAATTGAACAATGAGAACACATGGACACAGGAGGGGGAACATCACACTTCGGGGACTGTTGTGGGGTGGGGGGAGGGGGGAAGGATAGCACTGGGAGATATACCTAATGCTAGATGACGAGTTGGTGGGTGCAGCGCACCAGCATGGCACATGTATACATATGTAACTTACCTGCACATTGCGCACATGTACCATAGAGCCTAACGTATAATAATAGTAATAATAATAAGAAGAAGAAGAAAAGAAAAAAACAAAAAAAACTACTTTATACTCTTAAAAATTAAAAAAAATATGAATAAATAAAAAAAAAACAAAACACTGGAGACTCAGAAGGGTAGGAGGATGGGAGGGGGGTGAAGGATGAGAAATTACCTTTTGGGTACAATGTACTCTATTCAGGTGATGGTTACACTAACAGCTCAGACTTCACCACTACTCAATATATCCATGGAACAAAGCTATACTTCTACCCCTTAAATCTATTTTTTAAAAATCATGAAATGTTTTCTTAAAACATTTGAGAGTAATCAAAAGAGAGTTTCCAATAAGACGAGTTGAATAAGTTTATAAACTCACCCCAACAGCCCTAAAAATACCTATGGAAATCAGTCAACGGTATTTCCCAACCACCCATGTGAGAACTGACACTGCTGAGCAAGAAGATTTTACAAATCCATAAAAAGTTTACTCTGAAAACTGAATTTTCTAAAAGTTATCATCTTATTTAGTCCTTATATTAGGACACATTTGCTGTCATATTTGGAAGATACAGGGAGTCTTGTATCTTTCTTGAAAGTTGTAAAAGGAACAGAAATATAGGCATAGATGTCTCATCTTAAAAGGATAAATGAGCCTGGGTAACATAGCAGGACCCTATCACTATAAAATATAAAAATTAAAACAAAATAGCTGGGCATGGTGGCGTGTACCTATAGTCCCAGCTACTTGGGAGGCTGAGGTGGGTGAATCACTTGAGCCTAGGAGTTTGAAGCTGCAGCAAGCTGTGATTGCACCACTGCACTCCAATCTGGGCCACAGAGCAAGACTCCATCTCTAAAAATAAATAAATGAAAGGGCAAATGCCAGTACACATTCAAATCTGTTAATTTAATGAACTATCGATTTAATGAATTTTCATCATTTTCCCAAAAGCCACCACTCACTTCAAATATTAAATTATCTTTGTTCTCCATAAAATTTCTGCAGCTCTCATCTTCTTTAATTCATATTTCACTGGCTTTGGATTCCAACTTCTATTTTACAGAAGAACAGCTCCTAAAGAATGGGATCCAGTGCCTCTCCTTCCACTTACCCAGAAGAGGGCTGCCAGTCCCTTTCAAATGCTAAACACCTCATTACTCCTGTCACATGTTTGGCTTAGGGAGCCCCAAACCTCAAGCTTGGCCTTTTATATGGGTCTCCTATTTGGCAGCTATGGACTGTTAACACATCATTCCAACAGTTACTTAGGAGCCTCTGGCTTCACTGGGTCAGATGCCTCCGACCAGGGGTGAAAATTATTAGAGTAGGACATAAAAAGGCTCATTTTATGCCTTTTGCAGTTACCATCTTCAGTTACACTCTTAAACGAGTGAGTGGATTAACCCTTGCAATCCAGATACTTTAGGAAGATTTAGTAAATGCCTCTGTGGAATTACATGGCAAGTCTCAAAAATTCTACTGAGGAACTCTTTATGCTATATACAGAAACTCCTCTGAAAGCCCACCTGTAGAACAATTGATCCAAAAAAGCATCTTTCCTATTTCCAGAAACTAACACAATTCCTGACACGCTGTTATATCTGCTCTTGGCCAAGAATTTTCATTAACTAATGAAAGAATGGATGGATGGATGGACAGATGGATGGATGGATGGATGGATGGATGAGTGGGTGGGTAGATGGATGGAAGGAAGGAAGGATGAGTAGGCTGGTGGATAAATGGATGGATGGATGGATGGATGGATGGATGGATGGATGGATGGATGAGTGGGTGGGTGGATGAATGGATAGATGGAAGAATGGGTGGGTGAATGGATGGATAAATCGAAAGACAAATGGGTGAGTAGATGGATGGATGCATGGATGAGTTGATAGATGAAAGGATGAATGAGTGAATAGATGGATGGATGGATGGATGAGTGGGTGGGTGGATGGATAGAAGGATAAGTGGGTTGGTGGATGGATGGGTGGAAGGATGAGTAGGTGGGTGGGTAGATGGTTGGAAGGATGAGTGAGTGGGTAGATGGAAAGATGAGTGGGTGGGTGGATGGATAGATGGATGGATGGATAGATGGGTGGGTAGATGCATGGATGGTGGAAGGAAGGATGAGTGGGTGGGTGAACAGATGGATGGATGGATGAGTGGATGGGTGGATGGATGGATGGATGGATGGGTGGGTGGGTGAATAGATAGATAAATCGAAAGACAAATGGGTGAGTAGATGGATGGATGGACGAGTTGATAGATGAAAGGATGAATGGGTGAATAGATGGATGAATGGATGAGTGGGTGGGTGGATGGACAGAAGGCTAAGTGGGTTGGTGGATGGATGGGTGGAAGGACGAGTAGGTGGGGTGGGTGGATACAACCATGAGTTGAGTGAGTGGTTAGATGGAAAGATGAGTGGGTGGGTGGATGGACAGATGGATGGATGGATGGGTGGGTAGATGCATTGATGGTGGAAGGAAGGATGAGTGGGTGGGTGAACAGATGGATGGATGGATGAGTGGGTGGATAGATGGATGGATGAATGGATGAATGGATGGATAAATGGAGAGACAAATGGGTGAGTAGATGGATGGATGGATGAGTTGATAGATGAAAAGAGGAATGGGTGAATAGATGGATGAATGGATGAGTAGGTGGATGGAGGGATACAAGGATAAGTGGCTGGGTGGATGGATGGAAGGATGAGTGAGTGGGTAGATGGAAAGATGAGTGGGTGGGTGGATGGATGGATGGATGGACGGAGGAATGAGTGGGTTGGTACATGGACAGAAGGACAACTGGATAGACGGATAAATGAATGAATGTATGGGTAAACCAATCAATGAATGGACACCTGATCGTATGCAACTTTGACTTTACCTCTGGCCATGAAACTCCCTTTTATGTAATTTTTCACATTTGTTTTGGGACTTAACTTTAAAAAAATGAAGAACCTGGGCCAGGCACAGTGGCTCACGCCTGTAATCCCAGCACTTTGGGAGGCCAAGGCGGGTGGATCACCTGAGGTCAGGAGTTCGAGACCAGCCTGGCCAACATGGTGAAACCCCGTCTCTATTAAAAATACAAAAATTAGCGGGGCTTGGTGGTGGGTGCCTGTAATCCCAGCTATTTGGGAGGCTGAGGCAGGAGAATCCTTTGAACCTGGGAGGCGGAGGTTGCAGTGGGCCGAGACCCTGCCATTGCACTCCAGCCTGGGCAACAAGAAGGAAACTCTGTCTCAAAAAAAAAAAAAAAAAAAAAAAGAAAGAAAGAAAGAAAGAAAGAAAGAAGAATAAATAAATAAAATGCATTTTATTTCCAAGTTACTTTTTCAGAGTCACTTATTTTAAAAAAAAAAAGTTTTTTTTTTTTAACCAAAAAAATGTTTACTGTTAGTGTAACTAGATCAGTAAGGTTATCAAAAATTAATTATCTCTCAGGTTAGTGGGCAACTGCACCTCCTACAGCAAATGTGTTTCAAAATCTTAGTAAACAAAAATAGCTTTCTAAAGCAAATATTCTAAAAGATGTCATTGCCAATAACAAGCATATTCTAGAATCAAGGTTATGAGTTAATGATCTTTGGAAATGTTGAAAAATATCTTTCAACGTTACCTTGGCTCTTTTAGTCAGACTTACAACTTTGTGATGATGAAATTCAGAGTAAAGATAGGCTTATCTTTAATGTTATAACATTGTGTAACTACTGACCTCTGCCATGTCAACATGACAAAATGTAAGTCACTGACTGAGTGCTTACCATCTCCAAGCACAAGTGTACACATGTGTTCTTTTATTTTTGGGGTTTTCTTGCAACTGTTTTTTGAAGTCTATAGTTATTGCTTTAATTACGTCTAAACTAAGGATGAACACAAATTTGGTTTTAATTTAAAACTAAATTAAAAAAATAAGAGAATAATGTGGTTTTATCATGTTCTCAGATGACTTCTAGCCCTAATAATCCATGGGTTTGGCCACAGCTTTCTTTAAGGCAGTGTTCCTATGTGATCGAGTTTTGAATCTTCCACAGTGCCCAGCACTCTCCTGTTCACATGTTAGGAGCTCAAAAGCACCTGATGAATTAATACAGAAGTGAATCTTGCTACTACTCCTGTTTCAGATGGGACCACAAATAATTTATCCCCCTAGATCTGCACTTAGATCAGCTCCACCTTCACTAGTACTTGGCAAATACTATATATGCAGGGGACTGGGGAAGAGAGTGATAACAGAATTGCAATACCTCATCTCTGACTTCACAGCTGATATGGTTTGGCTATGTCCCCAACCCAAATCCTCAACTTGAATTGTAGCTCCCATAATTCCCACATGTCGTGGGAGGGACCCTGTGGGAGATACTTGAATCATGGCTGCGGGTCTTTCCTGTGCTATTCTTGTGATAGTGAATAAGTCTCATGAGATCTGATGGTTTTACAAGGGAGGGGGGTCCCTGCACAAGCTCTCTTCTCTTGTCTGCTGCCATGTAAGACATGCCTTTCACTTTCTGCCATGATTGTGAGGACTTTCCAGCCATGTGGAACTGTGAGTCTGTTAAACTTCTTCCTTTTGTAAACTACCCAGTCTCAAGTATGTATTTATCAGCAGTGTGAAAATGGACTAATACAATAGATGTTTGAAATTAAAGGCAAAAGCTTTTTAAAAAAAGAATAGCATAATAAGGTATATGATAAATACTAAGAAGCTATGCAGATTATGAGTGTTATAGGACTAAAGAATGCAGAGCCATGGGTATAAAGTTAGAAATGGACAAACCAACCCAAGGAAGCCCAGACCCAAAAGAGAGGTGTAAGAAATAATCCAGTAAATTCACACTAGCAGAAGTGAACCCATGGGAAGTCACGCAACATCAGGCACGTCAGCCAGTGGTTTAAACCATGACCACTTGCAAGCTGAGAGGAGCCTGGCTTTAGGACAGTGTGGAATAGACTTTATGGAATAACTGGGTACATTTATGGGGCCAGAAGCAGGATTGAGATAAGGCAAGCCCTTACTCCCTCAGGAAGTAAGATATCACTAGGACAGAGACATGAATGCAGAAAGTAGTGATTTTGTGGCTAGCGGGAAGCCACAGCCCACTTCTAGATCAGAAGGAAGAAAACCAAAGCAGTTCTGGAATCAAGGTCGGTCTTTCCACCATATTCTTTTCTATCTTTCAGCTGTTTCCTTTTCTAAACTATATTTGAATTTACTTAGCTGGAAAGCAGGAATTTTAGTTCCAGGTACTATTTTATCCCAAGATTTTCCCTGATAGTGTGAGAGTCTGGGCTCTAAATAGTAAACTCAATTCCCTTTGTGTACTCCCGCAATCCTGTTCGGCCCAACACTCTATCCTTGGTGCCTTCTTAATTCCTCCATAATAAGGTTTTAGAATCTCACTATGGCTCCATCAATATGAAGAGCTGGAAGTTTCCATGTGCTATGCAAATTGTGTGTTCAACTACCCACGAGACCTACCCGAAGAAATGTCCTGCAATACCCCAAACTGAGGTATGACACTAAAACTATTAACTTCCTCCATGTGACATCCTTCTCCTCCTCTTTTCCCAGTGACTCAAATCACAATCTTGGCCATTTCTCTTCCTATATTAGTTAGAGTTCTCCACAGAACCAGAACCAATAGGATGGATGGATAGACAGACAGATAGATAGATAGATAGATAGATAGATAGATAGATAGATAGATAGATAGATAGATAGATAGAAATATGATAGATAAATGGATAGATAGAGATAGGTAGGTAGGTAAGTAGGTAGGTAGGTAGACAGACAGATAGATAGATAGATGAGATTGATTATAGGAATTGGTTCATGTGATTACAGAAGTTGAGAAGTGCCACAATATGCCATCTGCGAGCTGGAGGACCAGGAAAGCCAGAGGTGTGATTCAGTCTTGAGTCCAAAGGCCTGAGAAACAGAACCAAGGGAGTCCATGGTGTAATTCTCAGTCTGAGGCTGAAAGCCTGAGAACTGGGTAGGAGGGGCGGGGCAGTAGGGTGTGGAACACTGGTGTAAGTTCAAAGGCCAGAGGAGCAGGGGCTCCAATGTCCAAGGACAAGAGAGGGATGTCCCAGCTCAAGAAGAGAGAGAGAGAACTTTTCCTTCTTCTCCCTTTTTGCAGGCAGTCAATGGATTGGAGGATGCCCAGTCACACAGGGAGGGCAGTTTTTTACTCAGTCCACTGATTCAAACGTCAGTCTCTTACAGAGAAAGCCTCATAGACACAAGCAGAAACAACGTTTTCCCAGCAATCTGGACATTCCTTAATCTAATCCAGTTGACACATACAATAAACCATCACACTTCCCTTTCCTTAAACCTCACCTCCATTAACAAATGGGTTCCACTGACTTTCCTTAACATGTGCCTCCATCATCTCTTTAATCCAATCCTACTGTTACCATGTTTGTTCAGCTTCAAAATTTCCTTGTCTACCATCCCCTAAATATTATCTCTCAACCACACTACATTGCCAATAGAGGTTTCCCAAAATTTAGCACTGTCCATGTGTCTCCTCAAGTCAGATTCTTCAATGGCTCCCAAGTGTCTACTTGACAAAGAACAAAACATGGTCTTCACAGCCTTCTACTGTTTTTCCCCACCAGCTTCCACCACCTCCTCCCTTTGTGATGCACCATTATTCACTAGTGCATGTGACATACGACAATTTCCATTTGCCAAAATTCACAATTATTTCATGCATCCATGTCAGTGTTCACATTGCAACTTGTACCAAAATTACTTTTTTCCTTGCTGCCTAGAATACCCTTATCTATCTGTTAAGACACAGTTCAAATATCATTTCTGCTGTGAAGGTTTTCCTAAACATCATCTCAAGCACCATGAAGAAGTGACCTCTTCACTCTTTGTAACTCCTTGAGGTCAAGGGCCATGTCTAGCTTGTCTCTAAGGTCCGAGGGCCTCATGTAGTGTCAGGTCTATAGTAGGCACTCAAGGTTGTCTAATAGATAATATAAATAAAATTTTGAGTAACTGTGAATCAAATGATAAGATTCTCATTTGCTCTTCCATAATTAACTCCTTCAGTAAGACCTAAGTGAATATGTTGCACTTTAAATACAAAGCCCATGAGCAGAACTCCCAAAAATAACATAAATGGGAGTTCCCAATAAAGCTGTATTATCTGTATTATCTGACATATTTCATATACCAGGATAGAGCATTGTAATCCTGGGAGCTTTAGATGAACAATAACTATTTTTAATTTCACTAAGAATAACTGCTCCACAGCCAGGTGATATTGTAAGGTAAATACTTTAGTTAAGAACAAGAAAGCCTAATTTATAAACCCAATAAAAAACTGCATTGTGTGGCTCACAACTGTAATCCCAGCACTTTGGGAGGCTGAGGCAGGTGGATCACTTGAGCTCAGGAACTCAAGACCAGCCTGGGCAACGTGGCGAAACCCCATCTCTACAAAAAAATTAGCCAGCTGTGGTGGTGTGCACCTGTAGTCCCAGTAACCCAGGAGGCTGAGGCGGGAGGACGACATGAACCTGTCCAAGAGGTGGAGGTTGCAGTGAGCTGTGATGGTGCCACTGCACTCCAGCCTGGGCAACAGAGAGAGATCCGGTCTAAAAAACAAACAAACAAACAAAAAACAAACTGCATTGTCTTTCTATATCTTTATCAAAACTGCTTGAATTAAAGCTTTGTTCTACTCAGTGAAATGTAAGATCAAGGACATTTAGAAAAGAAAATGATCCTACACAGTATCTACTCAAACTTCCTCCCCGAGATTGTTTTTCCAAAAATAAGTAAAGTGTGTGCCAAAAAGTTAAGAGAAATTCCGGGTCACAATGTTGTTAACAACAGAATTGGCATTATATCTCTTTTGAAACCTAGTTAATATATCTTGCCTACCTGTCTATGTCATAAGCAAAAACAACTATTATTAAAACAACAACAATACAATGTTTCTTACTTCCAAGCACTAATATGTATCCATTCAAAAAATAGTTATTAAGTATGCCCTACATGTTAGGCAACATTCTGGAAAAGGCCACTTCCAACTACTGGATTTAATATGGCTGTACCCTATTTTATCCATATTTAAAATTATAACTGTAATGCACTGTGGTTATTTGAAGAAGCCAATGAGGTGGTATAGCATATTTTATAAAATGTAAAGCAATGTATGCAAATACAAAGAACTATTTACGTATTTGGAAAACTAAGCGTTAACGGGCACCATGTTCTTTCACAGTCTATGACTGGAACCTCAAACATCTTCAAATATCAGCCAGGACCCTGGCATGAGATTTGTTGAACTGCTCAAGATTGACAAGGTCAGATGTAATTGACAAATATTTCACATTGATTTTTGTTCTAAATGTCTGCAAGAAGGAATTCAAGATCAAGTTATGGCAAGTGTTTAAACAAGAACAGGAGAGTAAGTTGTTGGTGGGGTATGGTGGCTCACACCTGTAATCCCAGCATTTTGGGAGGCCAAGGCAGGTGAATCACTTGAGGTCAGGAGTTCGAGACCAGCCTGGCCAACATGGTGAAACCCCATCTCAACTAAAAATTCAAAAAAAAATTAGCCAGGCATGGTGACAGGTGCCTATAATCCCAGCTGCTCAGGAGGCTGAGGCAGCAAAATCACTGGAACCCCAGAGGCAGTGGTTGCAGTGAGCCGAGATCGTGCCATTGCATTCCAGCCTGGGTGACAAGAGTGAGACTCTGTCTCAAAAAAAAAAAAAAAAAAAAGAACAGAAGAGTAGGTTGCTGAAGCTAATAGTTCAGGGGAGGACCTCTGCTGCCTGTGGATAAGACACACATTATTAATTGGTGCACTGTGGGAAGCAGAAAACAGGAAATCACCATTCTGTAATAATATGCTCTATTAATCAGCTCAAACTCATGGATTTTGACAACTGTGCTAAGGTCTCAATGTGCTTCTATTCCTAATCAGCTTCTTTATTTCTTGAATTCAGGTGCCTGTGTTTATTTTTAATAGTTCCTGAGATCCTATAATTAGCAATCACCATATGAATGTTTTTGAAACCAGCCCAGCCCACATGATGAGTGAAACCATACCCGAAAGCATAAATGTTTTCACAATTGAGTAGAAGATAATCAAGTATGAATATCCTCTTGGAATAACAAAATAAGTCATAAAGTGCATTTCCAGCAAGATACATCTCTCCACATAATGCACTGCTATGACTTGTAAAATATAATGAGCAGCATAAAATATTCCACCATAGGCCATTCTTACCTAGTTTTGATGTAGCTATTTTTTTCTTTAAGGTACAGTTGCTCTTCATACTTCATTATGAAGTTCATCTGTCCACAAAGTGTAGAATACTGAATGCTAAAAATATCAACTTCTAGTTGTACTTTAAAAAGTGAAAGAAAATGGCCTCTGAGGCACATCAACTGCATAATATTTACACATTCCAAAACAATTAAATAAAATAAATCCAGCTAGTGTCAATACAAGGGCTGTTTCTACAACTTGAGCTGATAATAATTAGGCTCAGGCCTCTATCATAGTAGTCTGTGACCCAACATAAGTTTTTAACTTTGCCAAAATCGTGAATGTCAGAGAAGAGAAAATAAACAATGAAATAGAGAAGGTTGAATTACCATGGAACAATTCGAATCTTGAAAGCATCATAAGTAATCAATTAAGAAGATCAGTTTTTCAAAAGCATTAGGAAACATGAAAAGTACTATAAAATGTAGAATGTCTCCAGGTACTGCTAAATGCCCCCTGGAAGGGCAAAATCACCTCTGGTTTAGAACCACTAATAGATAAGCAATCCAGTGGCTGTGAAAATATTGCTCATGTGAAACAAAATATTAAAAAGTCAGTTTATCGTTAGCATTTATACTTATAAATGTCTATATTTGTTTTTTCTTCTTTTTTGTTTTTTGTTTAGAGACAGATTCTGCTCTGTCACCCAGGCTGGAGTGCAGTGGTGCAATCATGACCCACTGCAGCCTTGAATTTCTGGGTTCAAGCAATCCTCCCACCTTGGCCTCTTGAGAAGTAGCTGAGACGTGCCACCATACCTGGCCTTTTTTTTAAAGAGATGACGTCTCACTATGTTGCCCACACTGATCTTGAACTCCTGATCTCAAGTGATCCTCCAACCTCAGCCTCTCAAAGCACTGGGATTACAGGCATGAGTGACCTCGCCCAGGCTGCTTTAGTTGTTTGTTGAGTCATTGCTGCAAAAGATAGTTATCAACAGCACTTTGGTGAATAATAACTAAATAATGACAACACAGGTGAACCTACTGGCAGAAACTCCATCCCTTGTTCTTATGCCCCCTGCATCATTAGGCTGCAGAAGGCTAGTGAAATAATAGGCTTCATGGAAGTATCAAGAAGAGAGAAAACAGGCCCAGCTCTTCATTCTTTCTATATTCTGTTGAAAGCTCATACGTCACCTTTAAGCCACTTGGATTTCACCCTCCTGGCCCTACTCCCGCAGACCTTCTTCCTGGCTTCCACGGAAATGGTGCCTTTGGTTAAAACCTTACATAATTGTGCTACCTTGGGCAAGTCCCTTTGTCTTTCTAAAAATAAATTTATTTCCCTGTTGGTTCCATATTTCATAACTTCATAACTCTTGCTTTATGTGGCTCAAATAAATGTACCCTTCACCTAGAAGTGCCTCATTCGCTGTGGGGTGGATAACAGCAGTGATGCAAAGGTTGTATTTTGCAAACTCTACTAATGTGCTTTCCATTTTTGCCTTTCTGTGAACATATCCTTCTCACTAGGCATCCTGAAGCATTCTGAGGGATCCAGGGGCCTAAGGCAGAGAGGGGGGCTTTTGAGCTATTGCTGCAAAATGCAAAATGTTGAGCTACTGAGCAAAGTGCAAAGGGAAATAAAGAGGCCATGTTGAGCTATTGACAAGCACAGGGGATTTTTCTTTCTTTCAAGACAATAGCTATACAGACCATACTTCACTGAGGGGGACAAAAGGATTCTTTAAGTCAAAATTTCCCAAATTGAAACAGTTACCATTTAACATATTACGAGGCTACCCTTGCAGTTTCTATCTCTTTCTCTACATGCACATACACAGACACGCACATACACAAGATATAACACATTTTAATTTTATGCCAAGAGTAGAGAGAACTCAGGATACAAGATAACGTTTTGTAATCTTGGTTGCACATTAGAAACGATTTGCAAAACACTCTTACATGCAGGACATATCCAGATCAGTGACTGAGAATCTGCAGGCCCCAATCATCAGCATTTTTTAAAAGCTTTCTTGGTACAGTAAAGTTTAAGAACCACTGATGTAGGACAAAAAATAAGCTGTTCCTTCCAACCCAAGGACATTCAGGGAGAAGATGTGGATGCGAGTAAAGCTGACAGTAGGAGCATCTACTTTGATCTCCCTCCTCGGGGTACAGCCAAGGTGAGCTTACATGGGCTGAGAGTCATGCTGACGGAAGACAGGGTTTAGTGCTTCTTGCTCTTTTGGACGGCAGGAGGAGACAGGTGTCCCACAGCAACCAGGGTGGTCACCTGTGGAGGCAGCATGTATGTCTGAGTTAGCAGAAGATTCCACTTCCTGGATCCCTGGGGAGGAGTACAGATGGAAGGCAGTACAGGCTGGCGGACTTCCCACGGGGTTGCTGCAGGCTGAGTTGCCTGCTACCAACAGGAGGCAGGGCAGAATGCTGGGGCTAGGAATGAAAGAGGAGTCCCCACCAGACATCTAGTAGCAGCAAGAGCTGAGGTGGGGCAAAGTCCATAGGAAAGACCAGCAGGCCTCCAACAAGCTGGAAGAGACCAGACCAGGAAATATTCCAGGGGCAAAACTGCATATCCAATGGTGGAGATTTTGTGGCTGTATCTAGACAAACCCCACCCAGTGGAAGCGAGCCATGCACATGCAGGGACCAGCAAGAGCCCAGGGCCCCCATCCCATTGTACAAAGTAATGCCCTCATGAACTTATCCACCATCTTGGGGAAGAGGAAGGTGAGCAGGGCTCTCATCAGCTGAGCATCTACCCAAAGGATCTGAGGTGCCCATAAGTGATTGTTTAAAACAGGTGTAATAAGCAATTCCACTTTACTACACCAGATACCTAAACTGAAAGGAACTTGCTTAGCAAGAGACTGAAATATTTTAAATTGGAAATTAGGTTTCCTAGCTATTGTGTGCTGTTTATAGAGAAGATTTGATTCTCAGCAGAAAACTAAAAAGTCATATTTTTAAAACCAGTCTATGAATACAATGCAAGTTAAGTGAATACAACAGTTTAGCAGGGAGGCTGATGAGCTATTATTGGTACACAAGTGTGAATTCCTCTGCTGCAAAGAGAGGTAGGGGGATAGATAAATAAATTAGTTACTCTTCTCTTCTGCACATTTGGAAATAATGTGAATAATTTTGGGTCCACACTGCCCACAGAATTATTCCACAGAATAATTACCATAATCTGTTACCATAACTGTTTTCATGAAACTTAGCAGCACTTTTATTCAAAAGCTTGTCATCAAAAAAAAAGTTTAATCATAGATATAGCAGCTGCATGGGAATGTATTTGCTTTAGATAATCCTCCAACCATTTAAAGAAAAACACATAGAATTTAAGCACACCTCTAGGTTAAAAGAAGAGCAGCTGTCAACCGTTTATCTTTGCGTTAACAGCATGACAATTAACGCAGTCCAAGGTTGGCCTGGCTGGGGTGATTTCTCAGAACACTGGATGCCTCTTGGCAGTGACCACTGTGTTGCTTAAGTGGCAGAAAAAATCAGAATATGGCAAGGTGAGAACTTTTATGTGATGTGATTCCTTCATGTCTTGGAACTTTTGTGACAGGTCATAAAACAGCTCTGAAGGTAGCACCACATTGCTCAGAAGAACCCAGGGGGAACATGGGTCATTTATCCACCCACTGAATAAAGGAAGGCTCACAGAATTAGAAGAGATGCACTGCATTAATTTTGCAAGGTACACAAGTTTAAAATCTAGAAAAGACAAGTGAAAGCCAAAAAGTGACACGAAAAATCTAAAAGAGGCACTGCCTAAAAAAAGAGTGAATGCCTGAAATGATGGATGAATACATTGTTGGATGGACTGAGCAGGAAATAAGCATCAAATAAAAATAATGACAGAAATAGATTATAATATGTTTAATAAAAAATGAATCCGAGTCCAGGTTAAGATAAATGAATAGGGATACGATAAAGCTCTTCTTTACTGTATACTGTCAATTGATAGAATGTAGAAGAAATGGTGGAATTAGAATATTACTATTTCATAATGGTAACTGTAATAATTCATTCAAGAAATATTAATGCCCAGCACTTTTGGAGGCTGAGGTGGGAGAACTGCTTGAGGCCAGTTCAAGACGAGCCTGAGAAACACAGCAAGACCTGGTCTCTGCAAAAACAGTTTAAAATTAGCTGGGCATGATGGCTGTGCCTGTAGCCCCAGCTACTTGGGATGCTGAGGTAGGAGGATCACTTGATCCTAGGAGTTGGAGGCTGCAATAAGCTACGATTGCACCACTGTACTTCAGCCTGGGCAAGAGAGCAAGTTCCTGTCTTTAAAAAAAAAGAAAAGAAAAGAAAGAAAAAGAAATATCAATGAATGCTTAAAACAGTGGGTACAAATTTGATGAGGAATGGAATATTTACATAGTACCAAAGTACCTCTGTACAAAATTCTTATTGATTACAACAGAGAAACTTGGAATACTCTGCCTCAACCAAGTGATCAAGGTTAATAAGCCAAGAGAAAAATCCACCACCGGATGGTATGCAGGGAGAAGAACACAGTAGTGTTCCTACTACAAATGCATAATCCAAATGTAATCATGAGCAAACATAAGACAAAACCAATAGGCAAACTAACTGGCATGAAACCTTCAAAAACATCAAGGTCCCAAAACGATAGTCCAAGAAAGGCTGAGGGATGATTTCAGATTGAAAGAGACCGCCTCCCCCCCCAACAACAACAAAAAAAACACACACACACGAAACTAAACACAATGCATGATTCTGTATTGAATCTTTCCACTGTGAGGGACATTATGAGGACAACTGGCAAACTTTGAAGGGGATATGTGGCAGCTATATGCCAAGCTGAAGTTCCTGATTTTGGTGGCTGTACTCTGATTATATAAGAGAATATACTTCTTTGTAGAAAATACACACACAAGTATTTCAACAACTGTCTTCAAATAGCTTAGGAAAAATAAAAGTTCTTGGATTTTTTTGAAATTATTCTTAAGATTAAGAGTATTTCAAAATTTTAAAAAATGTATTATACAGGGATTAATCAGTTTTGAATAATTAGAAATATTTTGTTAATAAATTGGTGAAAATACATATTCACAGTCACTAGGAATAACTTAGAAAATAAGTAAACCTTTATGTCTGCAGAAAAAAAAATACTCATTATTTAAAGAAATTGAATTTGTTAAGGAGTGTGAACAAAGAAATATTTTCTTACAGGAAAAACTACTCTTGTTTTCTTTACATTATTTTTAAAAAGGCAAGGATAAATAGCTATATTGTAGGGACAATTATCTTTAAAATATTTTTTCAGAGTGAGATTGTTTAATCTGATTAAGGAGATTTTAAAATATTGACATGCATGTGTATGGAACACATATTATTCAAGTCCAAATAGCTTTACATCAATGATCAGTACATGAATTGGTTTGATCATAACATCTTGAGGCACATTAATTTTGAGTGCCTAATCAGGTAGAGTTCAAACAGTCTAGATACGTATCTGTAGCAACCCCTGGAGGAATTTTTAACTGGGCAATAAAAGTTCCGTTAGAGTGATTGTTCCATGCACAGGTTCGATACACTGTTGTGATATAATTTGCCAAGTCTCCCACACTGAAGAGTTAGTGCAAGCTTTGATATGAGGAGGGCATTAATCCAGCTCAGTGGTTCCCACCCAGGGGTGACACTGTCCCCCAGGGTACATTAGGCAATGTCTGGAGGCATTTTTAGTTGTCACCACTGAGGGTGATGTTCCTGGCATCAAGTGGGTGGAGGCCAGGATGCTGCAAAACATCCACAAGGCACAGGGCAACCCCACCACAGAGGATGGATCCACCTCCAAATGTCAGTAGTGCTGCAGCTGAGGGCAACTGACCCTGGTCCTTGTGCAAACCACCCACTTTGGGGTAGGGTTAGCATGGGCAGGTCCCACTGTGCTGGATCCTATGGTCCAAGTGACTGGATTAGAAGTAGATTCCAAGTGACTCAAAGGAGAATAAAGAATTCCGTTAAAAAATCAGAATACTACAGAAGTATTCTAACAGGATATTATTTTTGATATACTTTCAAAAACCACAGAATTATAATGACGGAAAGTTAATTTTCTGGACTGCGCACAGTGACTGACAACATGATCTTTGGGATTTTGGCTGCCAAAGCCACCACAACTGCACAAACTACAATCTATGAACAGAGTGATGCTGATCTCCAGGTCTCTCAGGCTGTGAAAACGCCATACATTTCATGAACCAGAAGTCATTTCAAGGCAGGCAGAGAACATTTGAAAAGAAGGCAGTAAAATAAGGCATAAAACACTGATGGGATTTTCCAAGACACTTTGGTAGTGTAAACCTGTGACAACCAATCCTGAGGACAAAAGACTTCGCTACTTCCATCTGCAAATCAGCTGAGATTTCTGGGTAAATGATAATTTCTTGGATGTTATTATTGCAAGGTGGCTCTGTTTTGACAGGTTTGGGAAAGGTACTTGGGTTGTAAATTCTAATTTAGGGACAATTTATAAATAAAATTAGTTCATTGTTTATTTCTCAATAAATAGTAAGGATTTTATTATAATGTGTTAATTTTCCCATCTTCAGGCAACCCCAACTGTTTTTACTTGATATGAACTAATAAATTATATTGCCATTATATAATTTCTATCTTAAACATGTACAAAATAATAGCTTTTGGATGCATAGCCACTTTAAAAATTCACATATTTGACCGGGCATGGTGGCTCATACCTGTACTCCCAGCACTTGGGAGGCCGACACAGGCAGATCAGCTGAGGTCAGAAGTTTGAGACCAGCCTGGCCAACATGGCAAAATCCCTTCTCTACTAAAAGTACAAAAATTAGCCAGGCCCGGTGGTGTGCACCTGTAATCTCAGCTACTCAGGAGGCTGAGGCAGGAGAATCACTTGAAGCTTGGAGGTGGAGACTGCAGTGAGTCGAGATTGTGCCACTGCACTCTAGCATGGGCAAAAGAGCAAAACTCCATCTCGGAAGAGAAAAAAAATCACATATTGCTTACAATACTATAATTCTGCACTAAATATCATAGCTTATCTGCCAAAATTTACAGTATCTAACTCAGAAATATTGTTCCCTCGAGACAAATTGGATCTCAAATATTTCTGCTGAATGATTTATTGTATTTCAGATCATGGAGAACAACCAGGATTAAGCTAAGGCCAGGATCTTCATGGAAAATAAAGGTTAGAGTACAGACACTAACGTAAAAATTCCAAACCTGAAGACCCAATGCAGGTTCAAGGCAGGGAACTTTGGATCAGAGGTTCAAGGACTGCCTGAGAAGGGGTTAAAGGAAGAGAATTGGTGGAGAGGAGGAATCATCTAGGGTAACTGATGACAACAAGACAGCACATTTGAAATTCACCTGTATAGGCAAGAAGTTGCAAGGCACATAGAAAAGTTGGACTGGCCGGAAGGAAGTAGACAGTTCTGATCCATCCATGCCTTGCCATGTGTTATCTGTGTTTGTTTATGAAGGTGTCCACTCATTTATCCATTTATCATTCATTTAATAGTAACTTTTTGAAGTCATCTGTGAGAGAATTCTTGCAGAAGAGAACATCTGGCTTTTAGTATCCAATATACTTTTGGATACTAACTTTGTATTCAACTTTCCCCTACTTTGTAAATACCAATAGCTGCTACTATTCACTGAATGGTTACAAGTGCTAGAAACTGTGCTAATAACCATGTAATGTAGATATCACTATTTCCTATTTACATATGTGGAAACAAGTTTGAGAAAGCAATATGCCCAAAATTACAGAGCTACTAAAGAATGTAGCCAGGCTTGGAAATGATTCCAGCAATTTCTTATCTCCTACCAAAATGTCTTTGAAAAATAAGAAAGACAAAATCTCACACCACCACTAAAACCTCTTTCATAAAAGCTTTTTGATTTGACCACTCTAATTCTCAGGGCAGGCAAGAAGAATTTCAACTCACAATAAGGATGATGGAGGTTTTAAAAAGAAAAAGCAAAAAACAGTGCAATCAACCTAAAGCCAAGTGAAATCATGTGGCTATCATGGTAATCTAATAATTTGGTGTACCTTCAAAATATGTTATCTAAATATCTGTCCACTATTTATTAAATGGAAGCAGAGAAAATACTTTTAAGGCAAATAGCATAAATCTATTATTCTGTGTTCAATATAAAAAATGTATTTCATGCAGGCAACATAATATTCTAACTTACTTGGTAGGATCATACTAGGTTAATCACTGATTCTCATTAAGAATAAAGTTTAGGCTCTGTGAAACTGGAAGTATACATTAAATATAACTCAGCGTGGGAGGTGGGGATTAATTAAACTACCCTAGTCAAGAGAGAAAGAATTTTGCAATAGATGTTACCAGGACACTTGGTTAAAAATTTGGGTAAAATAAACAGATTTAGAGTTTTATATCATAACAAACACAAATTTTAAGCCCAAAATTGTTTAGAGAATTTAATTAAAACTATGACCCATGGGAGAAAAAAATAGATAAGTATCTGATCTTCTTGAGGTGAATGATTTTTAAGCATTTAAATAGGAGAAAAAGATTCATTTTCTGTCATAATTATATATTTATATATAATTATCCCACATATTTATATGTAATTATAAATATATGTAAAGTTTTCCAGACATTTATAAAGGTTATCTTAATCTTTTGAGAATTAGCAACTTAACCAGCAATCCCACTAGTGGATGTATATTGAAACGAGGTAAAATCAGTATATCAAAGAAATATCTGCCCTCCCATGTTCATTTCCACGTTTTTCACAATAGCCAAGATATAGAATCAACTTATGTGTCCATCAGTAAATGAACATATAAGGAAAATGTGGTATACATACACAATGGATGTGATGTGATTTTCTCAATGGAGTATTGTGTATATATACACAATGGGGTAATTCTGTAATGAAATTCTGATTCAGCCTTAAAAAAAGAGGAAATTCCTGTAATGTGCAACAATATGGATGAATCTGGGGGGCATTTTGCTAAGTGAAATTAGCCAAGCACAAAAGGACAAATACTGAATGGTTTCATTTATGTATGGAATCTTTAAACAGTTGAACTCATAGAAGTAGAGAGCAGAGTGGTCATTATTAGTGGTTAAGGGGAAGATAGGGTTTGGGTTGGGGAGATGTTGGTCAAAGGATTCAAAATTTCAGTTAGGCTGGAGGAATAAGAGACCTACTGTACATCATGCTCACTATATAACAATGTACTGCATACTTGAAAATCACTGAGAGAATAGATTTTAAGTGTTCTTACCACAAAAAAATAAGTATGTGAGATCATACATATCTTAATTAGCTTGATTTGGCCATTCCACATTGTATACATATTTCAAAACAACATGTTGTACATGATAACATATATACAATTTTTATTTGTCAATTTAGACATGGATTTTTAAAAAATATTTTAAAAAAACAGAATGAGAACCTCTAGCAACAATCTCAGGCATGTTTTTCACAAAAGTGAATTGCACTCTTAACCTTGGGAACCAGTTGTCTTTTCCTGTGTCATGTTTGTGTAGTTCACTCACACTAGGATATACACCCTTCTTGGAGGGATCTGTCTTGGTCATCTTTGGATCGGAGGCAAAAAAAACAGCTTGGTACCTCACAGGTGATTTTTATTAGGTTGGTGCAAAAGTAATTGCGGTTTAGGTTTAGAAAAAGTTCTTATCTCTTTTTTGTTTGTTTCAAATTTATCTTAACGTTTTGCTAAGAGTCCCTCTCAGAGAAGCTCCATTCCTATGCTTTCCTGGAGACTGCTTCTTTCTCTTGGGCCTTGGTTAGTAGGCCCTCCTCTCCACACCAGCATATGAATCTTTTAAGAAGCCTAAGCGCCAAAGCTTTTTCTAGAGCTCCGCTAATGATCTGACTTTTCCACTCCCTGCAGTTCCTCCCAAGTCCTGTAGGCCTTTTTATCAGTGGCTCTTTTACTCCTTACCAAAAATATTTCCTCATTCCTTTTTAACTCCTGAAATGGAATCGATAGGGAGCATAGACGACCTACACATATTATTATAAACATTACAGGAAATAAGGCCCATTGCAATATAAAGCAGA
The DNA here is from genome assembly GCF_028885625.2 of Pongo pygmaeus. Classification (NCBI taxonomy): domain Eukaryota; kingdom Metazoa; phylum Chordata; class Mammalia; order Primates; family Hominidae; genus Pongo; species Pongo pygmaeus. The sequence continues at coordinate 8,400,739 of NC_072396.2, read as the reverse complement.
AATAAAGACAATATGATTTATAAGTTACATTTTAAAATATGTAAATGTTAGGGCACAATGGCACTCGAATGCAGAATAAGGTTGTTATATGCTTGCTCCTATTAATAAGAACAATCTCTTCAACTGAATAATGATTTTTTTTAAAAAAATGCATATTTTGAAAACAAAAGTGTATTTGTGCATAGTTGTAAATGTGCCATAAATACATAAACTTCACCTGCAGCCTGATGTATGAATATAGACCAACAATTCAAACAACAAGAGGCACTGTCAAAAGTGATATGATTTTCTCAAGCAGAAAAACACTCTTAATGACATACTGAATAAAATAAAGTGAAATATATTTCCTCAAGGCCAGGTGCAGTGGTTCATGCCTGTAATCCTAGCACTTTGGGAGGACAAGATGGGAGAATCACTTGACACCAGGAGTTCAATACTAGACTGGGCAACATAGTGAGACCCCATCTCTACAAAAAATAAAAAATATTAGCCAGGCATGATGGTGTGTGCCTGTAGTCCTAGCTACTTGGGAGGCTGAGATTGGGGGATCACTTGAGCCTAGGAGTCGAAGGATGCAATGAGCTATGATTGTGCACCCAGCCTAGGCAATAGAGCAAGACCCCATCTCAAAAACAAACAAATAGGCTGGGGATGATGGCTCACACCTGCAATCCCAGCACTTTGAGAGGCCAGGGTGGGGGGATCACTTGAGACCAGGAGTTCAAGACCAGCCTGAGCAACATACTGAGAGCCCATCTCTATAAATTTTTTTTTAGAAACATTAGCCAGGCCTGGTGGCACATGCCTGCCTATAGTCCCAGCTACTACTTGGTAGGCTAAGGTGGGAGGATCACTTTAGCTTAAGAGTTTGAGGCTGCAGCAATCTATGATTGTGCCAGTGCACTCCAGCCTGGGTCACAGAGCAGGAGTGCACAAGCAATCAAACAAATTTCTTCAAGCTACTTGCTCATTGCACTGCTAGAATATGCAGTATATGTTAAAACAATATATAGAATGCCTGGGGTTTCTATGTAAACTGAAATTTGTTGTTAGTGTTGGAGAATGACACACAACTATTTCCTGGGGGTCATTCAAAACTTATGTGTGACATGGATACTTCTCTGTAGAATAGAACCCTCCCATCCATTGCCTGTGCAATCCCCCTCTAATTGTGACAACCAAGCATGCCCCCACCCCAATATAAATACCGCTTAGGGAGCCCTGAAGCCCCATTTGAGAACCACTGGTTCTCCTTTGACTCCTTCCCAGGTCCTTGAACACTATTTTAGAATGTTGCTATTTCTTTTGATCTTTCTTTCTCCTTTATTTGTACCATCTGAAACACAACCTGTTCACACTCTCAGCTTTTATTTCCTCCCATATAAATCCTTCATCTACACCTGTGTTTACCTTTGTATGGGTCAATATTTACAAACGAACTCCATTTTCATCTACACACACATAGCTACATTTTCTTAAGAAATATCAGTGACATTTTTATTAGCCAAGTTAACACGCATTTAGTTTGATGGATTTGGTAAGAATTAAAGGAAATTTAGCTGGTGAAAGTGTAAAGAAATGTGAAATGTTAGGCTCAGATATATTGTTTATTGAATGTGAAATGGTAAAGATAACAATGACATTTTAAAATAATCGTGTCATAATACATTATTTAATAATTCCAGATATCAGAAATTGCCAGAATATTCAATCATCATATGAGAAAAGTTAAACTTAAAGCATTAGCTTTTTGTGTTCCATGGACATAAAGCACTGAGCTATTCATATGAATGAACTTGTTCTCATTCATCTAAGAAACAGGTGACTATTGCATTACTTGCTTGAGGTGATAGTATTGCCAGGATGGAAATTCTGTAACAAAATTCTGATTGTATCAGTCCTGTATTGCATAGCTCCTTGCTATTAGATAGCAACAGCCATTTATTATTGCTGGGCCCAAGCATAACATTTCAGGGTAGAAAGGACCCATCTGTGTCCCTCCTCATGTGGTGTTGACAAGACTTCTCAGCTTCTCCCAACCTATGAATAAGTCCCAATAGAAGGCTTGGAATGAAGACAAATCCCTCAAGAATTTAAACTTTATTAGATATACTAATCTCCATGATGACAGATGCCACCCATTCTCTCAGAGCCTGAATTTTAGCTATACCATGAGCTCATGGAGAGCAATTTAATCTCAGCTTAGTTCATTTCAATCATTATCATTTTAGCACTATCCCTGTGCATACTGCACAAAGGCTCTGGAAACACAAAAATGGATGTGAAATGATCATGCACATTGCTATTCATGAGGAGTCATCAAAGTATTTTCACTCATCAGGCAGAAAAAAAGGAGAGATCTTTCAAAGGTAAGCTGAGGGTACTTCTGCTGAGTTGCATAAGAAAGAAGAGAAGAAATCACTTCTTTGTATTCATGATCATGGCCACATTTGATTGGTACCTTCCCCTAGGCTTGTCATAATACCTCTGAAAAACACAAGGCACTGACAATGACTGTAAAATAAAATATTTTTATGAGCCACAGAAGAGGCAGGTTGATCAAGAGAATAAAGGAACAAAAGGAGCAAAGAAGAGCTTTCTCCTGTATTCCTGGAAAATCATGTTTTATGGTCCAATGAAAAGCTGGATTAATTACTCATATCAGCTGAAAGATTCAGAACCTTGTTCCAGCATGTGGCTTTTCACACAGCATCTGTATCCTACCAATGTTGTCTTTAGTGGTTATGTGATTGGAAACAAAAAGGAGCTTGAACCAATGTCAACATCCAATTGATGCTAATGAGGAACATTAGGTTCTCAAACATCGTGTGACCTAACCATCCCAGTCATATTACTTTTCCTACAACGAACAGAACGTGACTTCAGGTCACCTCTTCTCTCTCCTGCAGCTCTCCCTTAAACACAGCCATGCATTTGTGATCCTGGTCAAAGGAAAAAGAACTAACAAAATGGCAATTGACCAGGAAAAGGGTTAAAAAATAATCCTGGACACGGGCAAGAAGCTAATTACATCCAGCCAAGTGAGGGCTGTAAACAAGGTCAAAAGTATAAGAAGGCCCTGAAACCAAGACATCCAGCTGGATCAGAAGAGAACAGAGATGAACTCAGGTTTAGGGACATCCAGAGAAGAGCAGGGAAATTAAAAGGAGGAAAGCAAAATGGGGGTAAACAGATTGTTCTTTCAGAGGATGGAGGGAAGGGCAGCACAACCAATCTTGCTTTGGAAACAAAAGTTTACTAATTATATTTATGTCTGTCCAGGCCATAAGATGGAAGCTTCTCAAAGTGGAAGTTCTGTTAATTTTCTGAGTAAAGCTAATAAAATATATAGGTATTAAAACCCATACTTTTATATAACCTGGGTTTCCTTGTCAGACTCCACAAATTGATGCCGAGATGCTGTGGGTAGAAGGTGATTTTTTTTTTTTTTTGAGTCAACTGCATGAGCAATAAAGATTATTAACAAAATAAAACTTTTTTCCCCACATCTCTAAAATATGTCTCTAGATGGAATATTTCTTTTTCTCCTGGCCTTTGCTGTACTGAGTTGTATCACTCCATATGTGTTGATTTACGTAGCAGCAGAAACAAGAAATCCAACCCCAAATGGAAAACCCTCCCAGTCTTTGTCACTCAGAATTCATCACGCTGTTTTCCTTGTCCTTCAGGGACTACCAACACTTACATCTTGCTCATGGGTTTCAATTCACTACCCCTTACCTCCTGGCTTTTACATTCAGCTTGCCATATATCGATAGATAGCAATTGCTAAATTTTCTTTTCTCTAGACATGCCATAGAATCTATTCAGTTGATTTTTTTCTTTTCTGTAGGACAAATTCTCCTTTATTCATAAATCCGGTTTAGCAGAAACTTATATTCATGCCTAACCATGACCTACATCACACTCTTAGCTTCTGACTTTTCATGATAGCTTCTGACAGTAAGGTGGGCCAGAGGAAAAAAAAATGCAGAAAACAGAAACCTAGAACAAACGGAAATTCCATATTCCCTTGAAGCTCCTTCTGCTGCTAATTTTCTTTAGTCTCTGTCTGTGGTTGTCACTCAATTTTTACCTTCAAGTTTTTTGTGTTTTCTTTTTATTCTTTTTTTAAAAAAATTCTTAACCCTCTGCCAGGACCCGTCCCCTTCCTGTGTCAAACAGATTGGCTTATTCTAACTCCTTCAGATATTTATTTGATTCCTGAACCATTTTAACACTCACATAACACCACAGATTTGTTCTCAGAGGAAATAAAAGAACCATCAGGTACCTCCCAAACATTTTTCCCCTCGATTAAGCAAACAATTGAATAATAGCAACCTTAGAAGCCAAGTAAATGTTTCCAAAATAGATGTTTGCTTTGCCAGAAAATATTTCTAAAAGCATTTCAATAGCAGTAATAAAACAAATACCTGCAAAATGGACAAAAAAACACATCAAATATGTTTTTTGCAATCCTTTCTAAGCACCTGGTGTTGCTTATGCTGAATTTTTGACCTAACCAAGAACCCAGTAGATATTGTGTGAAATTATTTGTTTCCCAATTCTCCCTACCAACTACAGAAAATTTAGTAAAAATATTTTGTTTGCCAAAAGGAGGATATTTGTAGTTAATATAAACCCATATCAAATTATTTGCAGTTACTTACAATTCAATATGCACAGTGGCAATCTAATAGAAAAGGATTGAAAAAAATATATGAACTTGGCACATTAAAATATAGCTGTAGCAGGTCTTGATTTGACTGTAAACTGCCTAGAGTAAAAAATATATATATTCCCACAAAAAAATCCTTATCAGGAATGAGTGCTTTTTTGACCAGTTATAACAACTGCAGTCTTGATGACTGCAGTTCCAGGATTCATTCTTGCATTTGACAAGAAATCCTATCAAAATCTATTCATAGATAAGTCAACTTGCTTAACTGACATGAAAAAGGACTACATTTTGTCCAAACTATGATTGAATTTAACAATAACACTTAGTCCTATATCATCTATTTTAATATATATTATGCTGTAAAAACACACCTTCAGAAATATTTAAAATGTAACCCTATCTGGTCTTTTCTTTGAAATTTATGACAACTCAAACTTCTAATAATGTAAATGTTGACAATTCTACTCCACTAGAAATCTGTTATAATCTATAATTACTTCTATAGTTACTAAATTGGAAGTCTTTAAAATTATATAAATATTCTAAAATTTGCTTCAGTTGTTCTCAACCAGTGGCAATTTTACACACACACACCCCACCCACATACCCCAGAAGGGGACATTTGACAACGTTTGGAGATATTTTTGTTTGTCAGGATTGACGGTGGGGGTGAGACTGGCATTTAGTGGGTAGATGCCAGAGATTCTGCTAAACATCCTGTGATGCAGAGGACAGCCCTCTCGCAACAAAAACAATTCAACACACATTTCAGTAGTGCTGAGGTTGAAAACACACAATTTACTCTGAGCATGTATCTTCTGTTGATAAAACAAGTTTAAAACATCAGAAAATACCTTGTGAAATATATTCTTTAAAATTAAATATTACTTATTCTGATATATTCTATGTAAATATGAATAAAGGAATAAGAATAACTAGAAAACTAGTAAACTTTGAACACAGTAGGATTCATGAATATGAAGGTATACTATTTATATATTGAATTAGAGTTTTTGAGAAAGTAATGTTGTTTATATCTTTTTACAGAATGTGGCTTTCTATTTTCCAAAAGACACAATCAAGAAGTTCTTACAAAGGCATTTCAGTTTGATGAGTTTTCAGGAAAGAAAAGATTCAAGAGTTAAGCAAAATTTAATCAGAAACATTTGAGTTTTATTCAGTTTCCTATAAAATGCCATATGGATTTCAAAATTAATAGTGGAATCTACATGACAGACGAATAAGTGGTCATTCTACATTCTAGACATTAGGAGTACTTGTCATATGTTAAAAGAGGAACTGATGTTTCTCGTGTCTAAAATTTTGATAGAATTATTTTATTATAGAATCTAGTCTTAGTTGCTAATTGAGCTAGCATCAAGTAAAGATTTCACATGGTTTAAAATAAGAGTGTTAAAATTGGGGAACATTTTAATCAAATCCTCATCAATAATAGGACGAATTGAAAACCATTTGCTTAGACTGTGGCAGAATGTGAAGAAAAGAACAGGGCCTCACTCTTGCACTAATTCTGGCAAATATGTGCAGTCCAGATATAATCAGGAGGAAATAGCAGACAAACTCAAATGGAGGGACATTCTGTGAAATAACTGGCTGCTACGTTTTAATTGTGCTACTGAGAGGTGACAGCATGCTGGCAGCCCTCACAGCCCTCGCTCGCTCTCGGTGCCTCCTCGGCCACAGCGCCCATTCTCTGGGCTGGCCAAGGCCGGAGCCACCTCCCTCGGCTTGCGGGGAGGTGTGGAGGGAGAGGCACGGGTGGGAACCAGGGCTGCGAGCGGCGCTTGTGGGCCAGCTAGAGTTCCGGGTGGGCGTGGGCTTGGCGGGCCCCGCACTCAGAGCGGCCGGCCCTGCCAGCCCCGGGCAGTGAGGGGCTTAGCACCCGGGCCAGCAGCTGTGGAGGGTGCGCAGGGTCCCCCAGCAGTGCTGGCCTACCAGCGCTCGATTTCTCACCGGGCCTTAGCTGCCTCCCCACGGGGCAGGGCTTGGGACCTGCAGCCCGCCATGCCTGAGTCTCCCAGACAAGCACCGCCCCCTGCTCCACAGCACCCAGTCCCATCGACCGCCCAAGGGCTAAGGAGTGCGGGTGCAAGGCATGGGACTGGCAGGCAGCTCCACGTGTGGCCCCAGTGCGGGATCCACTGGGTGAAGCCAGCTGGGCTCCTGAGTCTGGTGGGGACTCGGAGAATCTTTATGTCAGCACCCTGTATCTAGCTCAAGGTTTGTAAACACACCAATCAGCACCCTGTGTCTAGCTCAGGGTTTGTAAATACACCAATCGACACTCTGTATCTAGTTAATCTGGTGGGGACTTGGAGAACCTTTATGTCTAGCTAAGGGATTGTAAATACACCAATCAGCACTCTGTATCTATCTCAAGGTTTGTAAATGCACCAATCAGCACCCTGTGTCTAGCTCAGGGTTTGTGAATGCACCAATCGGCACTCTGTATCTAGTTAATCTGGTGGGGACGTGGAGAACTTTTGTGTCTAGCTCAGGGATTGTAAACGCACCAATCAGTACCCTGTCAAAACAGACCAATCAGCTCTCTGTAAAACAGACCAATCAGCTCTCTGTAAAAGGGACCAATCAGCAGGATGTGGGTGGGGCCAGATAAGAGAATAAAAGCAGGCTGCTGCCCCAGCCAGCACTGGCAACCTGCTCGGGTCCCCTTCCACACTGTGGAAGCTTTGTTCTTTCACTCTTTGCAACAAATCTTGCTGCTGCTCACTTTTTGGGTCCACACTGCCTTTATGAGCTATAACACTCACCGCGAAGGTCTGCAGTTTCTCTCTTGAGGCCAGCGAGACCACGATCCCACCGGGAGGAATGAACAACTCCGGACTGGAGGAACGAACAACTCCAGATGCACCGCCTTAAGAGCTGTAACACTCACCGTGAAGGTCTGCAGCTTCACTCCTGAGCTAGCGAGACCACGAACCCACCAGAAGGAAGAAACTCTGAACACATCCGAACATCAGAAGGAACAAACTCCGGCCACGCTGCCCTTAAGAACTGTAAGACTCACTGTGAGGATCCACGGCTTCATTCTTGAAGTTAGTGAGACCAAGAACTCACCAATTCCGGACACACTATGACCAGGAAAGTCAAAGAAAGATGAGAAATCAGACTGAAAGAGACTAAGAGACATGAAAACTCATGGCAATGCATAATTCTAACTGGCTTCTTCTGCCTCAAAGCATTTAAAGGCAGTCTGACCATTAGAAGGTAGAAATACATCAGTGCCCATTTCCTGATTTTTAGGTCTTGACTGTGTCTGTGTATAATAATCCTCTTCTAGGGAAATGCATGCTAAAATATTCAGGATATGAGGCATCAGAGTGGAAACTTACCCTCAGATGTTTTAGGAAAAAAGAAAGCTCTTTGTATTCTATACTCAAATTTTTTGTAAGTTGGTGACTGCTTCAAAATAATATATGAATAGTATGACATTTCAAAATTACATATGTATACTTATAAATTATTGTTTCAAAATTATGCATATATATTTTAAGGGGGTACCAAGTCAACCCCAATAAAACCGCATGACTCAAGAAAAAATGATGTTCAATTTATTCACACTATAGAGTTTAGAAACTAATAGAAAATATTTTCATTTAAAATTATTACCATAAAAATATCTTACCACTGAATAAGGGAGGCACTTCATAACAGCTAATGATTGAAAACAACCCAAATGCCCATTAACAAAATGTCATGTAACTACATAATCATCACTTTTCAGCCACAAAAGAATGAACTACTGATAGATGCTATAACGTGGATGGACCTAAAACCATTATCCTGACTAACAGAAGCAAGACATAAAAATGCCACACATTATATTATTACATTCATATGAAATATCTTGAATAGAGAAACCAATAGAAACAAAGTAAATTAGTGGTTGCCGGGGGCTGGGAGAAGGCTGGGATCACTGAGGATGATGGCTAAAAGAGATGGGATTTCTTTCTGACATGATAAAAATATTCTACAGTTGACCGTGGTAATATTCACAATGTCTGTGAATATACCTGATATGGTTAGGCTTTGTGTCCCCACCCAAATCTCATCTTGAATTGTAAATCCCAGGTGTTGAGGGGAGAACATAGTGGGAGGTGATTGGATCACGGGGATGGTTTCCCCCATGCTGGTCTCGTGATAGTGAGTTATCACAAGATCTGATGGTTTTATAAGTGTTTGGCAAGTTCCTCCTTCACTCACTCTTTTCTCTCCTGCTGCCATGTGAAGAAGGTACTCAGTTCCCCTTCATCTTCCATCATGATTGTAAGTTTCCTAAGGGCTTCCCAGTCATGCAGAACTGTGAGTAAATTAAACCTCTTTCCTTTATAAATTACCCAGTCTTGGATATTTCTTTATCGCAGTGTGAAAACAGACTAACACAATACCAAAAACTACAGAATTGTGCAATTTAAATGAGTGGATTAAGTGGCATATACACTCTATCACAATAAAACCACTTGAAGAAAAGAGAGATGGGTACTCCTTTTCTTCCCCCCTTATTCCTTCAATTTTTGTAAACTACATAATGTACACTGTTAATTATTTGTTCATTTATTGAGCAAATATCTTACCACTGAATGTCACTGAACTTAAATACAAGTAGGAACAGACATGGTAAGTGGCTATTAAATAACTCTTCCTATGTCATTATCCAGGTGTGGTTTGTTTGTGTTTTCTTTTTTGGAGATGGAGTCTTGTTCTGTCACCCAGGCTGGAGTGCAATGGTACAATCTCAGCTCACTGCAACCTCTGCCTCCCAGGTTCAAGAGCTTCTCCTGCCTCAGCCTCCTGAGTAGCTGGGTTTACAGGTGTCTGCCACCATGCCTGGCTAATTTTTGTATCATTATCCATGTTTTTAAAAGTTATGCATCTCAAGGTTCATTAATATGAGTGACTAAATGGAAAAGGAATTATGTACATGGATTACATAACTCTGACATTTACATTTGTATTTAGATCTTTATTGAAGAGGGGAAATGTAGTGTACTCTGTTAAATAACTTGTGCCTTTATATTGCAGTTTTATAGCATTTACACATTCCCAATGTATGAAATATTTGGAAATCTACTAAATACTGCTTTGTTCTTGGTTTATGCCACATGTACAAGACTTTCAGTTGTAGTGATCACGGTAGCATATTGTCACATTCTCCCAAAAAAATGTTGACTGTGCCATTCTATCTTTGTCTCTTTTCCCCCATTTTCCAGATATATCGGTAAGGAAGCCAGAAGTATGTTGCTTCAGAGTATGTATTTTCATTTTTTTCTTCTCTTATTTTAGGAATGTAGACACCAGGAAAAATTCTTAGCTTCCTCAAAGGTTACTGTGACTATATTAGCACTGTTTTTCTCTTAGAGTCTAAGACTTAGGCTAGTGGTTATCTAAATTTAGTCCCCAGGATCAGCAGTAAAAGCATCACCCCAAAGCTTGGATAAGATGCAAATTACAGAACTCCACCCCAGATGAACGGAATCAGAAACTCTGAGTGTGGGCCCCAGCAATCTGTTTCACAAGCCCTTCAGGTCATCTAATGGTTTGAGAAACAATGTCTTGGATCACTAGTTTTCAAAGTCATTTTGTGTGTAGAACTCACCTGAGAACCTGTTTAAAAATTCAGGCTCCATCCTGATTCAATAGGTTGTGCCTGAGCATTAGAAATTTGTGCTTTTAGAAGAGCTCTGGTTGCTTCTAACTTAGGTAACTGGGGCAGGATGACTGACTGCATGATCAGTCTCTCTGCCGCATCAGCATTTACAAGAAATCCGACAATGACACAGCATGGGTGAAGGGATAGCTTTCATTGCAGATTGGGGGACGTTCAAAAGCCAAGGTCAATGAGAGAAGAGAAACCACTGTTTCTGTCTATCCTCATCCTTCAGAGAGGTGTACAGAGGACAGCATGGCTGGACACACCATGAGGGTCTAGACTGGACACCCGGCCACCTGATTGCTCTCCTTTGTGTATACGACAAGCATGTGAGCAACCTTATCAGTGAAATGACACACAAACTTCTTGGCTGTCTGGTCATCTGGAACTGGTCAGCAGCCATTTATAGCTGCTGGGCACCTAGAGACTCTGGAACCCAAGGGGTAGTTACAGGCCCTCCTGTCATGGGCAGCTGAGTTGCATGCAGCTCCCTGCAAGAGGATAGGGGAAGAAGTCCCCTGGTTCCAGGTGGCCCAGGGTCAATGCAATCTAGAGAAGGCAGTCAGAGTCATGTTAAAAACTTAGCTCACTGCACCTCAGCCATATGCAGACCATACTTTCAGAAGTGTCTTCACAGACTATTATATAATCTCTAATCTTTTGGATTTCTTTGATAGGCTTTTTTTTTTTTTTCCATCTGCTGTCCTGGAAAAAACAAATTATGGAAGGTCCTATGTTAGTCAGTAGGTCTGCTATAAGAAAACACTATAGACTGGGTGGCTTGTAAACAAAAGACATTTATTGGTCACAGTTCTGGAGGCTGGAAGTCCAAGATTGAGACTTGGCAGATTCAGTGTCTGGTGAGGACCTACTTCCTGGTTCATTGACAGCAACTTCTTGCTGTGTCCTCACATGGTGGAAGGAGCAAGGGAGCTCTCTAGGATCTCTTATATGAGGGCACTAATTCAATTCATGAGGGTCCCACCCTTATACCTAATCAACCCTCAAAGGCCTCACCTCTTGAAACCATCATACTGGGAATAAGGATTTCAACAAAGAAATTTTAGAAGATATAAACATTCAGACTATAACAGTGCTTTATTTCTGAGACTCTATTTCCTTTCTAATCCTTAACCCATGCCCCACTTCCCACTTCCCACTTCATGCTACATGGTTCTAGAAATTCACATTATTAGAGTCTGAATTGAAGCACCCATATATGGCTATTAGTTTGATTTTTTTTTCCATTTCTGGGTCAATGAAAGCCTTTTTGTGGGTCCATAAAGATATGGTCAAGAAGGTATATGAGGTACACTTCCTTCTTGCATGTTATAAATGAGGGTGGGTTGGTCCCTTCCAAAACCTCTACACTACATGTAAATGATTTAGAAAATGACAGGCGTGGCTGTTGAGTATTTGCCTTTATAAGCCAGAAGGCACTGAATGCAAATTGAAAAAGCATAAATTGATTAAAGTAGAGCTAGTATTTCTAGAGGAATTTTAAAGGTGTTTCCCTATGATGTCTTCATGCAGTGCAAATAGGTGCTCCATTGTTTGCTCCTAACCAGTATTAATTCACAACCAAACAGGAAGCAGTGCAAGCACAAACTTTTGTTGCTTGGCAGGATTTGTCTCCATCTCAACAGTAAGTGGAACCTGGAGTCTTATTTCAAGTTGTTGTATACCTTATAGAATCTGTTGCGTATCTAGAAAATATTGATACAAGTGTCTGAATATTTATTTGGCAAGCTACTGGGTTTTATTATAGAGTGTGGGCTTCATTATCCTCAACATTTTGTTGTATTTGTAAAGCTGGATTTTATAGAATGCTCTTTAAATTATCATAGAGAGAAGTACCTGAAAAGATGAACCTTCTCAACAATGGGGGGCAAGATTCTAATGCTCAGAAGAGTCAAACCAAGTCACAAGTACCCTTAAAAGACTGAGTTTTAAATGAGGTTCAGGAGGCATGCTATACATTAAATTCATCGAGTCTGTATCTTGAAATAAATTGCAGAAGAGGATTGGGAGGGTAAGTTAAACACAAAAGTGGCCTGGACACATGAAGTATTTGTGTGATGTATGTTGAGTGAGGAAAGAACAAGCTACCCAGCACAAAGGCTTAGGTGCTCAGAATGAAGGCAGGAGTCAGGAAAGAACAAGCCAGCCAGCACAAAGGCTTGGGTGCTCAGAATGAAGGCTGGAGGGTGTAGAGGAAGCCTTGTGTTGACACAGTTGTAAAAAGGCAACAGAGCACTAGCACCAGGCCATTAGATGCCTGCTTCTCAGGCTGCTTTTTGTTGAAAGTGCACATTACACACCCTTGCATGGATCCCGTGAATTAAGACATTGAGAAACAATTGAAAAAAGTCAATAAAATGAAGGCTTTCCCTGAGTTTGTGGAATCTCCGAACTCTTAAGAACTCATTCTCCCTACTTTAGTTGAACAGGAAAAGTCATTTTTGAATATGAATGTCAACAGAGGAGACAGAAAGTAACAAGCATTATTTTTCTGTTTGAAGTGAATAGTCAATTTGGCAACAATATTTCCACCTTGGTTCTTCCAAGGGGAAGGGGCCAAGGTATCAGGCATAGAGTTAAGCTCCTAAATCCTGTGAGGTGCTACAAAATGAACCATGTGCCAAGGAATTTCCTCTGATCTAACTCAAGAAAAGCCCCAGTGCCTGTCCAAAGAGAAGGACTGGGGTGCTTCTGACACACCCACAGGGTGACCAAGTATGTGTGGTCAGGTATTACTCAAGGGTCTTTACCTAGAGAGGAAGAATTTAGCTGCATTCAGGATGATTCAGGATTTTTTGGTTTGGTGAAAATTAATAATAATGATAAATATATAAACTCCAGAAATCTAAGATATCATTTCACTAATTGAATACCTTTAAAAAATACTAAAAATAACAATCTAATGTTCAATAGTGAAAGTTAAATATCTATATTTGAATAAAGGACAAGAACAGGTGTTAATAAATATTACCACAAACAAAAAAGTTCATTTTTATACTATAGAAAATATATGTTTAAACATTTGCTCAAGAAGGCTAGTATTGAATTTATAACAGGGCAGGTCATAGATTGGTCTTTTTTATTGTCGGACAGTGCCACCTGCAGGAACAACTCAGGTTCTTCACTTCAGAGTGAAGGTTTTCAGCAATCTAATTTTCTTGTGTTCAGTTTGGTTAATTTTTAAGGTAATAGGCAGGTGAGAAGTCTGTTAGGCTATTTCATGTTGAAATCATATTACATTTGCAACACTTATTCAGGTAACATGTAATGTGCAAAAATAAATCTTTAGTTTCTTCTTAAGAAGAAAATACTAAACCACATTATTAAAAATTCCTCCAAGGAAACTGACGTTAGTGCAAAACTTACAATTATATGTATATACAAAACTTACAATGATATGTATATATAACACTTATATGTATATATAATCCATTTTACCTGGTTTTGGGTCTCATAAGAATAATAAATAACTTATATTTCAGGAACTCTACAATGAATATGTAGACCGATTTATTGATTCGTTTCTATTTTATTGTTAAATTGATTTAATCTGATCACAAATGAACATACCATTTTTTACCCTCTTAACCATCTTTAAGTATACAGTTTAGGCCAGGCGTGGTGGCTCACGCCTGTAATCCCAGCCTTTGGGAGGCCAAGGTGGGCAGATCACAAGGTCAGGAGATCGAGACCATCCTGGCCAACATGGTGAAACCTCGCCTCTACTAAAAATACAAAAAATTAGCGAGACTCTGTCTCAAAAAAAAAAAAAGTATACAGTTCAGTATTTAGCATATTCATATTGTTGTAAATCCAATTTCTACAACTTTTTCATCTTGCAAAAATGAAACTGTGTACCTGTTAAAGAATTCCAAATTTCCCCTGCCCCACACCCTAGTAGCCCCCTAGGGGGCCACTTTCTGTTTCTAGGAGTTTGCCCACTCCAGATACCACATATAAATAAAATTATACAGTGTATGCCTTTTAAAAAACTGACAATATAAACTTTGAAAATCACTGAAGGTATTTATTCTTGCAGATACTGAAATGGATCCTGGAGGAAGGTATTTATTATGGATCAACACATGTGAAAAGGAGGAGATGGAAATAGGATGGGGTACAGGGAAAAGATGAGCTGCAATGCAGCCTTGAACCACAGGAGCTAGGGAGCAAATGTCTGTTAGTGTTGCCCTATGCTGGGTTCAAATGACTGGGCTTTACATCCCTGCATGATGCCTTCTTTGGAAGTGGGTCACCCAGGGAAACACGTGTCTCTCTGCAGCCAAAGGAACCCAAAAGGATCTGCCGCCTAACCACACACCTGTGGCTGGCCGGCAAGACCATCTTTTTTTTTTTTTTTTTTTTTTTTGTGACGGAGTCTTGCTCTGTCACCCAGGCTGGAGTGCAGTGGTGCAATCTTGGCTAACTGCAATCTCTGCCTCCCGGGTTCAAGCAATTCTCCTGCCTCAGCCTCCTATGTAGCTGGGATTACAGGCATGCACCACCACGCCTGGTTAATTTTTGTATTTTTAGTAGAGACGGGGTTTCACTATGTTGGTCAGGCTGATCTCAAACTCCTAACCTCGTGATCCACCTGCCTGGGCCTCCCAAAGTGCTGGGATTACAGGCGTAAGCCACAGCGCCTGGCCTAGACCATCCTTGAAGGATGATCTGGGTGGCACATCATGAGTCCGCCACACTCCATCCGAGGCACCCATCTCTGTTTGGGGAACACTTCTCTTCAGGATCCCAGCAGGCCTCTTCTTCTAGGGGAAAGCTCGGTACAAAAAGGTTAAGAGAAAAACCTGAAGCCCCAGTGCAACATCTCATCTCAGGATCACAACAGACATTCATCTCCTGTCTCCTCTCAAAATGCTTCTAGATCCCATACCCTTGGCTACCATTTCTGCTAGTTGTGACTTGAAGTGACACAAGTCCTCACTCCTGGGGGGCACTGAGCTCAGGCACTATGTTCTTTGAAATCCAGGGTCATTGTCCCTGTTCATTTTGGTCACAGTAAATCCTGAGGTGACACCCTTCTTCCTCCCTGCTCCATTGTGTAACAGCATCACGATCTCTTCTAATAATGAAGGTCAAGATGGCAACACTTCTACTTGCGTATTGGAAACAATGAGCCTCAAGTGCCCAAGCAGCCTCTGTTGCTTATAAAATTAACAGGGTTCTTTCCTATCCCCTGGCAAATATATGCTGCCTTTGGGGGACTAGTAGTACCTCTAATTCTGCAGAACCAAGAGTTGCAAGGACAGGAAGCACAAAGTCCCTCAGTGGGTCACTGGGAACAATGGTGAGTGGGGACCTTTCTACTTTTATCTCTTCGCTTCACGACCCATGTAATCTTCTCACTGGAGACGTGGTACCATACTCAATCTTTGAATGCATAGACCACACACTGAAGGAGAGCATCCTACCTTCACAGGCAGCCTGACAACTGTCTAGTCAGTCATTCATTTATCTTGTCCTTTGACACTTGTGTATTATCCAGTCTCTATCTGATATGTAGCCAGTGTTTAGCTTCTTATTCCTGAGCTCGCCTGCTCTCAGATTCCTGCCCTGATATTGTTTTCCATTTTTGCTCACAGAGTCAGGGTCACTGTGTGAAGTTGTGCAATTGTGCACTGCCCAATACCAGGGGTGCGTTTTGTGCAGGATTCCTCTGTATGAACAGTTCCTCTAGGAGTGATGCCATTCTTACTGGTTGCAGTATGATGACGCCATCCCTAGCGAACAATATCTCTAAGTCAATAACAGTAGCTCAGAGATGCCTTTTCATATTGAGAAGCTGGTGTTTGGAGAGAGACAAATGAATCCTATTGGTGATTTTTATCAGGACAAATCATTATCTAATATTTGGCTACTGGAAATGCAACACAATTTATACATTATATTTGCGTATAACTAAAGAAACTCCATCACCTTTCATTATCACTGCCCCTATTGCCATCAATAAAGAAATCAATATGCCACTAGTGTAAAACAGAGATTTTTTCTGAGGGTACATTCTGTGGCAGTGATAAGCATGTATTCTAACAGAAAAGATGGAAAGCTGCCTCTTTTAAGTTTTATAGTTTTCATTTCCTATGCTTTTTATCTCTGATGGTCTGTAAACGTCATAAAACCTTTTAAGAAATTTGAAATATCAAGGTGTGTTCCCTGAGAAAAATGTAATTATGGATGTGCACATATAGTTTCCGAGTGTTTACAGCCTCCCTAATGTCTATCCATAGGTTCTGGGAGATTCCATGGGTCCTGGAATTTGGTAGCCAGGGTGATATATAACAGACACCGAATTTGGAGTCAGAAGGCTTGGTGATAATCTTGTTCTACGATTTACTAACTGTGTGACCTTCTGCAAGGCAATTCTGTGTACCATTGCCAGTTGTAGTGTGACTATAATTATTTTTATAATTATATCTTACATAGTGCTTTTGAGCATCAGATGGGAAGACAAACTGGAAAACCTCTGGCCAAAGCTGGATACATGTTTGTTTTTTTTTTAAAGTGGGATTAATAAACATGTTGTTCACCTGGTACTTATCAGTATGGGTTTCTACAAATGGTTGCCTTTCTGTAATCCCTTCTATGCTTATTGGTCAGCCCAATCAATCTTCAAAATAGTTACACCTTTCACAGAAAATGAGTGAAGTGTTTTCCATTAGGATATTTCTCCATTACATCTGGATAATAAAATCTCAATAATATCCACATGATATTTAGGCAGCTATGTGCTTAAACACACAACCAGTTTGATTATGTCTTGGCTAGTAGTTTCAGGGGTTGTGCATGTCCAAAGGCATGCAGTGTGAGCTGTAAGCACGCCAAAGTAGCAAGAGAAAACCCAAAAAGATCTCCACAATGCCGATATTTGAAATGATGAGGTTTCCTCTTGTGTTCATTGCTTAGTTGTGCTAATTCAAGGAACCAATTAATACATAATCTTCAAACATCTACTAGATTCAAAGTATCATAACAGATATGCCATGAGGATGCACCAAAGTATGAGACACACACACCTGACTCTCAAATATTTTACAATGAGCTTCCTTCTGGACTTGCCCTATGCAAATGAAATCTCAACTCAAAAGACATTGGATGAGGGTGATTTGTGCTAAGGGAAGAGAGAAGCAGTCAGAGCCCGCACACCCTGGCATGTGCAGGGGAAGCAACAAGTAGTAGTTGGGACAGAGGACAGAGTTGGAACCAGGAAGGCTAGCTGGGAGAGCTCAAATCATTTCCCATACGGAGAATGGAGTAAGGGAGGGAGAAATAATGGCAGGAAGGTGGGCTCTAGGGAGGGCTCTCCAGGCAATTGTCTATTTGCAGCTTAATAATTACTGATGGAGCCCTAAATGTATGGCAAAAAAAAGGGTTATGTTTTTTATGGTAAGGAAGGCTGTATCATTCTGCAGAGGATTGAGGTGAATCAGCCCAGCGTGACTTCAATCATTCTATCACTAATTTACTACTACTTCTACCATTACTACACACACACACACACACACACACACACACAGAGAGAGAGAGAGAGAGAGAGAGAGAGAGAGAGAGAGAGAGAGAATGCATATATCACAATCACAATATACTGACTACAATATAACTCTGAATCTGGACCTTCTTCCTCCAGTCTCTACTGTAATAAGATGCCTTTGCATGCCTACTCCATTGGACTGATGGAAAAAGGATTAATGATAGAGTCTTTGGATGAGTTTAGAAAGCACTGTAAAAACATATGCAGTGAAAGAGAGAGGGAGAGAGAAATACGTTTCATGTTAATGTCTCAGATCTGAGAATACTTTGGACACCACACTCGGGGGTAAGCATTTCAATGGTGATTGAATCTTCAGTGGTGAACCCAATGCCCAAAGCTTGCTCTATTGGCATGAGTTCAATCTGTACTCTAGTCCCCAAGCTGCATTTGGTGTGATTTGAGTTATGATTTTAGAATCATAGGCTCAGCACCATGTCCTAAAGTTATTTTTCTGATGCACATATGAGATTTCTATCACAATTAGAAAAGTGACATGAATTGTGCAGAAGACTTCCCAGTTCCAGATGACTATTCCTATGGGTCACACATCACTGTCAGCCACATGCTTTTCATGAGATTCACAAGGGAAGGTCAGGGAGAGCAGGCCATCCTTGCCCCAAAATTCTCTAAGGCACCAGAACTTTGACAGGGTGTAGTGAAGACAGTGTCCTATTACAGCAAATAAGAAGACAGGCTAGAGGTTTTAGAGGTGTTGATTTTTAAGCCTTAAGCAAAACGGGCTTAACCATAAGAAAAGAAGTTAAGAAGAACATGAAAAAAAAGAGATTTTATCTATTACATCTGTGCCACAATAAATGTCACATATTTAATTAGCTCATTTCACTATATTATATGAGTCTATTTTTTTACATCATCAATTGAGCATCCACATTCACTACATTGCAAAAGACATTTTCCAGAAGTCCCCATATTTATCCACGTCTTAAGATGGTTTCAATGAATGGTCCATACATTGCAATCCCGAAAAATTGAGGCAAATGTGCTTCATTTCTTCTCGCTCATGAACAGATGGTTTTCACTAGCTTATATCTTTGATATCTCTAAAATGGTTTTTGAAAAGTACAAATGTGTCACTTACAGGGAAGACACCAGCAATAGCTTCAATATCCATAAAAAATGTGTTGGTAAAAGGGAGTGAAAAATGGAACACAAGTTTCCTTTTCCCTTGCTATAAACAATGAGCAAGCCCAGAATATTTTCCATAAAAACACACATTTTGTTTAAGAGCCAGTATCATGAACCCTGTGTTCATTCCTATAAAATATTGCTTCCAATAACAGTTTGGGGAGGAAGATATATTTAATAATTTTCAGTCAACTTAGTCCAGTGCACTAAAGCTTAAATAAAATGTAATTTAGAAAACAACATCCTAGACAAAACAAGATGACAATGGTGAGGTTCTTAAAAAAATCTCTATAAATCTTTTCATAAAACTACACAAAGCAACTGAAAAGAAAATGGACACTGTGTTGGTTTCCCACTCCTGCTATACCAAATGACCACAAACTCAGTGGCTGAAAACAAATCAGATTAATTATCTTCTAGTTCTGAAGGTCAAAAGTCCAAAAACAATCTTCACGGGACTGAAATCGAAGTGTTGGTGGGGCTGCATTCCTTTCTGGAGGTTTTAGGGGAGGATTTTTGTTTCAATTTCTTTAAAGTCTTATAATATTACCACAGCATATCTCAGTGTTTATTGTTTGGGGTTAAGGTTGATGTTCACAGCTACTAACTGTGCCTTTTCAATGTGGAGATTCAAATCATCTTTTGATGCTCTCTTTATCTCTTGAAGACATGGCAATAGAATGGAGCAATATAAAAATTATTAAAATAATGTGCTAAAAGAAAATGATTAATAAATAACTAATAACAATAGTAAAGCATCTACAAGTAGCTAAGTAAGGATAAAATCCAAGCAGACCCTTCTGCGATGATTTGGTGAACCCTCGGGGTCAAGCACGAGGAAGCCCTAGGGGTCTGATGTCTTACGGTGGAAGTTCAAGAGAGGACACCCTTGGGTTTGACCTCCATCTCATGTACACAGATGCAATTTGCATCCCAAGCATGTATACATCATTATTGTAGGGCATACTCAACATATTTTATCACTATGACTGACACAGAAGTTAAGGCAGGAACTTCCCAATTATTAAAAAAACCCAACCCACTAAGCTGAGCCAGAGAAAACTAATAAAAACAATTAGAGCAGTTTTGATGCAGGTCTTGCTGGAGAGTCATCCATCTCCAGGTGAGTTCACGAGCTCAACCAGATGTTCAGCTGCAATAAGACCTTCTATCTTATTCTTCAGCTGGCTAAGCCAGATGGTGGGGAGATGTTATCTCTCCATCCGTCTTTCTCACTCACTTCTCAAGTTTAAGTCTTTTTCACCTTGGTCCCCAAGTAACTGAGAGCTGCCAAGTGCCTAGGTGTTGACAACAATGCAATCGCTCCCTCTCAAAAGAGAGAAAGGGATGGTTTGTCTGTGGCAAATAACTGGCAGCGTGGGTAGGGGGGAATGTCTTAATTTGTTTGTGATACTGTCACAGAATAGCTGAGAGTGGTAATTTATAAACAACAGATAATTATTTCTCACAGTTCTGGAGGCTGGAAAGTCCAAGATTAAGGCACTGGCAGAGTCAGTATCTAGTGAGAACTGCTCTCTGCTTCCAAAATGGCAACTTGTGACTGGGTCCTCAACATGGCAGAAGGCAAAAGGGACAAGTTAGTCCCCAGAGTCCTTTTATAA
Organism: Pongo pygmaeus; assembly: GCF_028885625.2. Classification (NCBI taxonomy): domain Eukaryota; kingdom Metazoa; phylum Chordata; class Mammalia; order Primates; family Hominidae; genus Pongo; species Pongo pygmaeus. The sequence continues at coordinate 8,380,028 of NC_072396.2, read as the reverse complement.
GCGCACAAATTGCCTGCTAATGGCCCCATCTCTTAATACATTCCCTTTGGGGTCTACATTCCAGCATATGAACTTTGGAGGACACATGTATGTGTAAGTCCTACACTGTCAGAATCTATCTTGGCTCATCATCTCCTTACTAGCCAAATCCATGGGACAATGGCAAGCCAAGCTATCAGGGGCCGCCATAGTGCTGCTTAGGGGTGGTGCAGCCACTTGGCTTGGTTTCACCTTTGCTTCCACATCCTCCACTGTTAACCGACCCCAGTGCTTGTATATTGGGGTATGGATGTTCTGTTGTCAGGCCAACTTGGGAGGATATGATTGTATAGGACGTCCTCCCAGTGATGTAGCCACAAGTCCCTTTTGCTGTTCCTAAATGGTTTGTAAACTTTTTCCACATTTCTGTAGGTCAAGGTTCTCCTGTAACTGTAATAAGTCCATTGCCCTGTGCATGTGGCAAGTCACTGCCCCGAGACACCGGGTTGCAGCAGAGAAAGAGATTTAATCATGGGGCTGCCAAATGAGGAGATGAGAGGAAACCTTAAATCCATCTCTCCAAGGAGTTTGGGGTTAGGGGCTTTAAGGGTTTTGAAGTGGGCCGAAGCGTGGAGATCACTGATTGGTAGAAGAGTGCAGGGTGAAGTCATGGGACAGGGAGATGAAGAAGATGTGTTCTCATGCTGATTGGGTTCCTCTGTGGGGGTCTTCAAACTGGTTGGCCTCAGCTGTTTCACTGGAATTCAGGATCTGCTGAAGCAATTCTTAAACAGAAGCCTCTGATTCTAACACCAGAGATCCTTTCGATAGGAACAACGGAGATGCAAATGGTCAGGATCTAGTGCTATGGGACTTGTGGTTACAAGGAAGTGGGTGCAAGTGCAGCCTGAGGAATGCTGAATGATGACTCTATTTCTGTCCAGAATTCTTGGGAACCCTGTGAGGATGGCTTCCTTTCCTGAGTAGCCCCAGAACTCTTGTGGAGCATCCACTAGGAATGTATGAGGTAAAGGGGTTGATTTTATTAGATCCTCATATTGCTCCAGCTTTATGAGTCACTACTTGTCCTCAAATGCAGTCAATACAAAGGTATTTCCTTAAGAAAAAACAGTGGGCTCATCAAGTCAACACCACACTGTATTTCATCAAAGAGAGCCTTCCTGACACATCGACAGCATGTGAACGTCCCCCTGACTCAAAATACCTATAAAGTGCCCTGAGCAGACCCGGGAGCAAGATCACAGTTAAGTCAAGCGTTCAAGTCTCACTGTAGAGTATTTTCCTTTAGCCCCTCAGCCCTCTCCTAGCCATAGCTTTAAAATAAATAAATAAAAGCCCTAGCTTTCTCAGCCAACTGTCAACCCGTCATATGTTTTCAGCTGTGGCTCTTGCCACAGTCGAACTCATTTTTAATGATAACATTTCTATACTTTTGCAAAGTAGTTAACCCAGATGTGATACACTGAGAATAAAAAGCAGATGTCTTCATCAGATCCTGAATGTGCTACTCTCATAAAACATATCTGTTCATAAATGTCTTAGGCTAGACGATGATTTATTGTAGCTGAGCTTTTCATGCCCCGCCAAAAGAAAGGCTAGAAGCACAAGTGTGGGAGTTTACCAGCTGTCCTGATGAAACAAGAGAGAACCCACTCATGTCTTCATCACAATTGTGCCCAAGGACAGTTTTTCTAATCATGCTATGTCAAGTTTTAGCACAAACAATGTTGTAATTTCCTACTTCCTCTTTTCAGAATCACAAGTTACTAATGAAGAAAAGAAATAAAAGAAAAAACCCTAGAGAGCAACTGTACCCCATCCGTAGAATATCCAAAAAAGAATAGAAATGAAGGCTTATTGCACACACAAACGAGGCTTCAATTTGTGAAAGTTGCGAGAATGAAGTGGGGGTGACTAGCGTTAAGAAAATCCTGGCAAACGGAGGCAGGGAAAACCATGGAGACGGTTCGCATGCTTCTTGGTCTCAACAAAAACTATCACAAAAGGCTGCAAAAACCACAACCTTGCACAAATGTCATCGCAACCTTACAGAAAAAGTACTTCTATAAGGACATCTGCCAAACAACTCCCTGTCCAAACTCGGACTGGTGTCACCTTTGTTATTGATTTTTGTAGTCAAAGATAATGATTTCAAAACAGTTACATCATTCCTCATTTTTCCCTTTAAAAACGTTTGTCTTCCTTTACCTCCCTGAATAGGCGTATAGTTTACTATGGCATGTGTGTTTCTATTGCAATGCCCTGTTCACAAATAAACATCTTTTCTTTTGGAGAGACTCTCTGTTATTTAGGTTGACAAAGTAAAATGTAGTTTTCACTATTTTGACTTCATGGCATTTCCTTTAAGTCTCAGGCTCACCAGTGCATGTTTATATGGAACAAAAAAAAAAAACTATTATTTGAACAGACAGTGCCGCCATAAGAATGTGGGATTTAAAGATGGTGCATTCTAATTTCTTGAGGGTCTGAGTTTAACACTGATTCCAGTGTGCTGAGATTCCTTTGTCCTTGGGAATGACCTCCTTGTGTTTGGGTGGTGGATCCCAAGGGCCTCCTTATAGAGACAAGAGAATCTCCAAGTTCAAGGGGACGTTACCTTAAATATTAACCAGTCCTAAATCCATAGAGACAGAAAGATTAGTGGTTGCCAGGGGCTGGGATAAGGGAAGATTGGAGGGTGATTACTAATGGCTTTCTTTTTGAGATGACAGAAATGTTCTGGAATTAGATAGTGGTGATGGTGATACCTGTACACCCTTGTGAATACACTAAAAACTAGTGAATAGTTATACTTTAAAGTGGTAAATTTTGTACTATGTGCAATATCTCAATAAAAATGAATGAAAAGGTCAGTACTATGTTAAAGTTCTTTTGTGTGCATGCGCCCACACACACGTGTCACCAGCCAGTCTACACATTCATATGGTAATGCTCACATCAGCACCCTTGCCATGGGATCACCCAGCTTATGTACAAATACCCCCAGGATAGAGCAAGGCACCACCTTTCAAAGCAGTCCCTTCCATTGTTGAATGACTCTTGCTATTAGAAAAGAATCCCACCAGCCAGCTGAAATACGCTTTGCTGTGGCCTTCACACACTGGCACTGGTGTTACCCCCTTGCAGCTTTAGAAAATGACTTTATTAATCTTTATGAAAAAGATGCCTTAGCAACAACTTTCCCATTACTCCTGGATCATCCCTTCTCCAGATTAAATAACCTCAGTGTCATCAACCACACATCCTGAAACTTGGTTTTGAGTCATCTTTCTCATTACTCTCCTCAAAGTGTGTTCAGTTTATCCAGGCTTTTTCAGTAGTGTGGTTTCTTGAGCTGGAAGAAGCACTGCTGAAGTCATCTCATGCAGCTCTCCAAGAAGCAAAGCCCAAGTCCCCAACATCTCCCCTGACATTGTGGTGAACACCAAGAAGCTATAAGATCAGATGTCTTCTCTCAAGTAGGGCTGCCAGATAAAATACAGGACTGTTTAACATGAATTTCAGGTAAACAATGAAATATTTTTTGTATAATCATGTCCTAAAGACTGCCTGGGACACACTTATACTAAAAAAGTATTCGTTGTGTATCTGAAATTTGCATTTATTTGCGTGCCCTACACTTTTTGGGTTGACTTTATTTTTCAGTATGGGTTTAGATTCACAGCAAAATTGAGCAGTAAGTACATAAGGTTCCCATGTACCTCCTTCCCCAACAAACCTACAGGCACACTTTCAATATCCCACATCAGACTGATAGGTTTGTTACCACTGATGAGCCAATAATGATACATCGTTATAACCTAAAGTTCATAGTTTCCATTAGGGCTCATTCTTTATATTGACAAATGCATAATGACAAGTATCCATCATTTTAGTATGACACGCATTATTTGGGCTGCCCTAAAAAATTCTCTGTGCACCGCCAATTGATCCTTCCCTGTCCCCAGCCCCTGTAAACATTAAACATCTTACTGTCTCCATACTTTTGCCTTTTCCATAATGTCATCTATATAGCAGGAATCATACAGCATGCAGCCTTTTCATATTGGCTTTTTTCTTTTGGCAATATGCATTTCAGGTTCCTTCTAATCACTTCATGGCTTTCTAGATCATTTCTTACAATTGCTGAATGGTATTGCATTGTATGAATGTACCACAATTTGTTTAGGCACTCGCCCATTGAAGGACATCTTAGTTGCTTCCAAATTTTGGTAATGATAGATAAAGCTGCTTAAACATTTGCATACAAGTTTTGTGTGGACATAAGTTTTCATTTGGGTAATTACCAGGGAGTGTAATTTCTACATCGTATGGCATGTCTATGTTTAGTTTTGTAAGACTACGCTTAGTTTTGCAACATTTGGCAACCCTATTTTCATTGAGTTGTACCCCTTTTTAAGAGGCAAAGAGCAAGCATATACTTCAATGAGAAAAGGCCGTAAAGGACATCTGAAACTCATGTGTTCAGTCATTCATGCATTCATTTGATATTTATTGAGCACAGTTATGTGCGAGACCCTGGGAGTACAAACATATGTAATGGAAAAAATTCATGCACAAACCAAAGCAACATGAGGAGGGCAGTAGGAAAGGCTCCCAATATGCAAGTGACAGAACGAAGAAAAGATGGAAGAATTTTACCTGCAGCAGCTTCAAGAGATGCTCAGAGAGGTATAAACTAGCAATGTAACACATTTATACAATCAACATTTTTTTACCCTTCTCCTACACTGGGTCTGAGGACACAGCTATCATGAAACAGGTGACCTCGCCAAGTATCCTACAGAAAAACAACTAAAGCACGTTTGTGCAACGGAGAACTACAAGCTCTTCCTCATGATTTGGACAATAGATGCCTTCAAAGAGTGGTTCTTTTTCCTATATTTTCCTTCCCTTAAGGGAGAATTCCTTCTTCCACCCTAAAAAAAAAACACAACCATCAGTTTCCCAAATATGAAGAGGGAAATGCATGTGGGTGTTAACGGTGGTTACCACCTAGTAGAATTTTAAGCTTTAAGGATTTTTCTCCCTAATGCCTGCAATTTCCTAAGTTGAGTCAACATTCAGAACTTCAGCTACTATTTTCCTACGTGAGATTTTTGTTTCTTGTATCCAATGTGCTAGTTAGGTATTTCTTTATAGGCTTTTAAAGATTTACAGGTGTACCTGATCAAAAATAGCTGGAAAGTTCTGAGATTCTTTTACTGGCTAATTTATTCCATGTGTACCCCACTGCCAAGCACTTGGCAAATGACCAAAAGATATGATTTGAAAAGCCAGAATAGCTTGTGCAGTAAGTAGCTGACAGATAAAGAAAAATGGCAACTTTATGCTTTCATGGCAACGTAAACTATCTAGAAGGAATATTTATCAGTTCAACAAGAATTGATTTTCTTCACTCTCAAATCCTATTAACAAGTCTTCACTTTCTAAAAGGTAGGAATGTCTGCTCCAGTAATTAATTTGTTTATGTGTAACTAGTACATTGTGAGAATCTCTGTAAGGCATCTTTCTCTGGCACATATTTTATCTTGATCCTGGATGGAAGATAATACTAACCAAGTGACCTGTTTGTTGATGGGAGCACACTTAAAAGCAGGTATGAATATTGGATTTGATGTACATTAGCAGGACATCGATGCAAGTGTTGTGTGAGTACTGAGACAGGTAGGCAAGTGGTGGGGTAAACTTCACTCCTTAAAATAGTGAGCTCAAGAGATGTAAACTACCTAAGCTGTTTGATTTTGTTCCACATGCTCTTTTAAAATGATACAAGGCAAAAGAGATTTAACTGATTAGTGAAAATCTAGTAACAACGGATGTCTGCTTAATTCATGGAAAATGGGAAGTTTGAATAAATTTCAATATAATGTTTGAATTAGGCAAATAAAGTTAATTCTTGTGTTTGCATAAACACAGAGATTGGAGAATTGCTGTGTATTCAACACTTATTCTTTCAAATGACCAATCATTCATTTATTTAGTACATGTATATTGTGCACCTCCTGTATGTCTGGAAACATGCAAGGTTCCAAAAACAAAACTATGATAAAAGTTTTACTCTTAAGGGTAACGTTTAAGTAACAGCCACGATACGGGGTTTGAGAGGTACAGAACCACTAAAAGAGAAGAAAACGGGTACAATTTTGTTTGAGAACTAACAGATTCCAGAAAAGGTGAAGAATTAGGTGGTCTTTGACACAAGCCTTAAAAGAGTAAGTAGGCACTTGCCACACATAGATGAAAGAAAGTGTAGCAGACAAAGAATAGACCAGTCATGGTTATTAACTATCAACTAGTCCATCTTTACCACTTATTTGATTTTCATTCCTGGACACAATTGATCTCAGGGAGGTAGTGAGTAGAATGGTGGTTACCAGAGGCTGGAAACGGTAGGAGGGATGTCAGGGAAAAAGAAATGCTGGACAATGGGTACAAACACACAGTTAGAGGGAAGAAATAAGTTCTAGTGTTCAATAGCACACTCAAGTAACTACAGTTATCCTGTATTTCAAAATACCTAGATGAGATTTGCAATGTTCTCGACACAAAAAATGATAAAAGTTTGAGATGATGAATATTCCAATTACCCTGATCTGATATTTACATATTCATGAATCAAAATATCACATTTACCCCATTTATATTTACAACTATTACATACCAATAAAAATCATGAAGATATTGGTAACTAATAGCTAACATTTATTCAACATGTACCATGTGTCTAACCTTCTCACCATCATCGTTTCCTCTGACACTCACAGTAACCCTCTGACACAGATACCATCATCACTGTCTGTTTTACAAATAAATAAGAAGAATTGATTTCAATGTGTTTTGGGTGAATAGCACTGAGAAAGCCCTGATTCACTTGGATAAGAATGCAATGTGCTGCCTGATTCAATTTTACATCTCAGAGCTTTTGTACTCTGAGTGCAATAAATGAGGTGTGTACACAGAAATCAGGGCAGAGTTAAGCTCCTCCTAAGGAGTGAGTCGAGTATTTTGTGATTTGGCTGGATCACCTTAATTTAGATATCTTTACAAAGATATGAACCTATCAATCCAAGATGAAATTTTAACTAACATCAGGGAGATGAGATGGCCATTTCCCTCCGGTGTCAGGAGAACCCATCTCCAAGAAGCAGAGGCAAGAGACTGTTTCTCCTGGGTTTCAGTTGCTGAAGGAAAGGACTTGCCACTGGTCTGTGGGCAAACTTCCTTGGGAGCTGTCTTTGCATATGACCTCTGAATTTTGTTCAGTACCTCATTGTTCTAAGGATATATTTAGTGCTTTGTGGCTGTACATTTCAACATTCAGCTGTTGAGTGAGACCATATTAGGAGACATGACGCTCTTGATATCAGCCATTCTTTAAAGGGAATATTTATTATGGAACAAAAGAAAATATGTGCTTCGGTCTAGAATTTAAAGGGACTAACTGCAATGTTTCAAGCATATGTACGTAAATAAAAGTTATCTGTCTTGCCATTTTCAGGAGAAAAGTGAATCTTTACATTTGTTTTAGTGTGACTTGTTTCTGATATTCCGACCTAACATTTCTTGGTCACAAAAAAGTATAAATAAAATGTTCTCTTTATGAAAAATAAAACAGGGACTACTAGCACAGGTGACATGAGAAAAATAGTCACTAAAAAAAAAAAAAGGAACCAAGAGTGAACCCTGAAATAATCTATGGACTTGGGGTGATAATGATGTGTCAATGTAAGTTCATGGGGTATAAGAAGGGCACCACTCTGGTGGGGGATATGGATAGTGGGAAATGCCATGGTGGAAGAACAGGTGGTAAATCAGAAAGCTCTAGACCTTCAGATCAATTTGTTGTGAACTAAAAACAATTCTAAAAAATAAAGTCATGTATATATGTATGTGTGTGCATATATTCACATTACATATATGCATAGAAGTATACATATATGCATGTTATATGTATACACACATACATGTATATGCACATATACACACATACACACTCACATTTATACATATACACACATTTAAACACACACATACACACACCCCTAATAACTTTTAAGGGCAAAAACTTTCTTCCCTTCAGAATATCTGCCAAAGTGACTTCAAGTACACAGTTACTCACTTGAGATAAGGGGTGGCATAAATATCAACTGTTCCATCACTAAGTACATTATGGCCTCTTTCTCGTCCTTCCACTATAGAACAAATAGTCACATAGCCCAGTATGTATAACAGAACTCTCACATGGACCTCTGCAGTGCTTATTTTGCCCATGTAATTACTGAAAGAGATCTCAATTAAGGATCTTCTTAGAAACTTGAAGTAGTACTTAAGACTTACACATCAACACATGCTTTGGGTAAAAGGAAAATCCTTTAGAAAAATGCAAACTTTAGGAATTAAATGCTCCCCATAAGGACTCACTTATTCCTGTATAAGTGACTGCAGGCAGAAAAACAGAATCTGAATGAATTTGGTTTTTTTTCTTAAATGTGGAAAACCTTGAAAAGATAAGAGTGGTATATAGGAGCCAATTAAAATGAAAAGAACAAGGAAAAATGAGAGGCAGTCACTCCTCTCCTCCCAATGGGAGTACGGTGTTTTGAATGATCCATGAATGGAATTTCAGAAACTCAGCAAAAGAATATATTTAACTGACTTTAAATATATTCTGAATTTCATACTCTAAATATATTCTGAAATTCATACTTACTAAAGTGTTTCCAAATGAACATTTTGTATGTTGTTACGTGCAAAAACTGCACATTACAAAAGGAAAGGTAGGAGAATTCATCATTCAAGTTTTTATATGCATGTATACTTAAACTTCCACATACTTTACAAATATTAAACTTAAAAAACAAAGCACTCTACATAATTTGCCATGTGAAATAATTGTAAGCATACATAAATGTTAATAAAATACTTTCATTCAATGCTAAAGGGAGGTATTATTGAATGGTGGACCAAAACAAACTAAATGGCATTTTGATGTCTTTGTGGAAATGACATACCCACAAACCAGTGGCTCAGCACTGATATTAATATATCCTGCTCAGTTGTTGTATTAGTCAGGGTTCTCTTAACAGTGAAAGAACTAATAGGATATATATATATACACACCCATATATATATGTATATATGTATATATATGTGTGTGTGTATACACACACACACACACACACACACACACACACACACAAAGGGGAGCTTATTAAGCATAACTTACATGATCACAAGGCCATAATAGGCCATCTGCAAGCTGAGTAGCAAGGAGAGCCAGTCCGAGTCCCAAAACTGAAGAACTTGGAGTCCAATGTTCAAGAGCAAGAAGCATCCAGCACAGGAGAAAGATGTAGGCTGGGAGGCTAGGCCTGTCTTGCCTTTTCGTGTTTTTCTGCCTGCTTTATATTCACTGGAAGCTGATTAGCTTGTGCCCACCAGATTAAGGGTGGATCTACTTTCCCTGGCCCACTGACTCTAATGTTAATCTCTTTTGGCAACACCCACACAGACACACCCAAGATCAATACTTTGTATCCTTCACTCCAATCAAGGTGACACTCAGTATTAACCATCACAAGTCCATCCCTTGTCAACTTGAACCCATACACGTCTCCTGAGATCATACATAATCTTCAAATACAGACAATAATGAGGTCATAATTATGCCTAACATAATACAACTATTCTTTGTACAACCGGAAACACACCAATCCCCAAACCAAATACTATTACATAAAGTTAACAATACTTAAATGCTGATATAATGTCAATAAATCTTATGTCACATGATAAAGGAAAGGGAAAAAATGAAGATATTTTCTTAGAACAAGTGTACACATGCACAAACATGTTTTTTAACAAAAAAAGGAGGAAATACTCATGACAATTACAGTCCTTGTTTCTGCAGCTGGTCACGTGGTAGTAGCTGATACTGATGACTATCTTCTTCTACTACCCATTCTGTATTCCCTTTGCCTTCAGCAAGCACCTCAGCAGGTCATGGTTTTTTTCCTGGTGGAGTGACCCAAACCTTCATTCCTGAAGGGCCTGGGTCATTTGTAGTCCTGTCTGGATTGGGCTGTTGTCGTTTCCCATTGACCTTAATCAGAGGGCATGGTAATACTAAGAGATGCCCTAATGGATCTCCTGTAGTCCATGCATACTCTTCCTGACCTCCGTTGTGGAGTAGTACACTGATTTCATCTTAATAGTCCGGGTCAATCACCCCAGCCAACACTGTAACTCTCTTCTTAGCCTGTTGACTTAAAGGTAGGAGGAGCCCAAAGTGTCCTGGCAATCTGAACTTCCAGTTTAATGGGATCGTTGTTTTGTCTCCTGGTGGCAGCATTCCTCTCTCTGGAACCAAGACCTCTAGGCCAGCAGAACATAATGTCGCAGGAAGAGGAAGCAACAATTTTGCTAGTGGATCACTAGGGGTGATGGTGAGTGGTGTCACCTCCACTTCGACTCCTTGATTCCTGGACCCATGAATCCTGGCTATGGGAGAAACAGTACCATATATTGGATGCTGATTCAGAGTATACACGGCCTTCTGGAGAACTTTGCCACAGCCCTGCAAAGTATTGTCACCTAGTTGGCATTGTAATTGAGACTCCAAAAGGCCATTCCACCATTCTATCAATCCAGCTGCTTCAGAATGAAGGGAAACATGGTAAGACCAGTGAATTCCATGAGCATGATCCCAATGCTGCACTTCTTTAGCCATAAAGTGAGTGCCTTGGTCAAAGGCAATGCTGTGTGAAATACCACGATGGTGAATAAGGCATTCCATGAGTCCACAGATGGTAGTCTTGGCAGAAGCATTGCATGTAGGATAGGCAAACCCATATCTGGAATAAGTGTCTATTCCAGTGAGGACAAACTTCTGCCCTTTCCATGATGGAAGAGGTACAATATAATCAATCTAATACCAGGTAGCTAGCTGATCACCCTGAGGAATGGTGCCATATCGAGGGCTCAGTGATGGTCTCTGTTGCTGGCAAATTGGGCACTCAGCAGTGGCTGTAGCCAGGTCAGCCTTGGTGAGTGGAAGCTCATGTTGCTGAGCCCATGTGTAACCCCCATCCCTGCCACCATGGCCATTATGTTCATAGGCCCATTGGGCAATGACAGGGATGGCTGGGGAAAGAGGCTGAGTGGTGTCCACAGAATGGGTCATCCTACCTACTTGACAACTGAACTCCTCCTCTGCTGACTTCACCTGTTGGTGAGCACTCACATGGGATACAAATACCTTCAGTTTTTTACCACTCAGAGAGGACCATCCACATACCTCTTCCACAAATTTCTTAGTCACCAATTTTCCAATCATGCTTCTTCCAAGTCCCTGACCATCCAGCCAAACCACTGGCTACAGCCCATGAATCAGTATATAATCACACAACTGGCCATTTCTCTGTCCATGCAAAGTGCACAACCAGGTGCACTGCTCAAAGTTCTGCCCACTGGGAAGATTTCCCTTCACCACTGTCCTTCAGGGATGTCCTAGAAAGGGGCTGTAGTGCTTGAGCTGTCTACTTTCGGGTGGTGCCTGCATATTGTGCAGAAGCATCTGTGAACCGGGCCCTAGTCTTCTCTTCCTCTGTCAACTGATCATAGGGAACTCCCCATGAGGCCATCGGTGCAGGCTGGGGGAGAGAAGGCAGGGTGGCAGGAGTGGGGACCATGGGCATTTGAGCCACTTCCTCATGTAACTCACTTGTGCCTTTAGGACCTGCTTGAGCCCGATCTTGTATATGCCACTTCCATTTGATGATGGAATGCTGCTGTGCACACCCAGCTTTATAGACAGATGGGCCAGAAAGCACCCAGTTCATGAAAGGCAGTTCAGGCTGTATGGTGACTTGATGACCCATAGGTAAAGGTTAAGTTTCCACCAAAGCCCAGTAACAGGCCAAGAGCTGTCTCTCAAAAGGAGAGTAGTTATCTGCAGAAGATGGCAGGGCCTTGCTCCAAAATCCTAGAGGCCTCCAATGTGATTCACCTATGGGGGCCTGCCAAAGGCTCCAAACAGCATCCCTATCTGCCACTGACACCCCAAGCACCACTGGATCTGCTGGTCATATGGTCCAAGTGGCAGAGCAGCTTGCACAGCAGCCTGGAGCTGTTGCAGAGCCTTCTCCTGTTCTGGACCCCACTCAAAACTGGCAGCCTTTCAGGTCACCCAATAAATGAACCACAACAATACACCCAAATGAAAAACGTGTTTCCTCCAAAATCCAAATAGGCCCACTAGGCATTGTGCCTCTTTCTTGGTTGTAGAATGGGCCAAATGCAGCAACTTATCCTTTACCTTAGAAGAAATATCTCGACAGGCCCTACACAACTGGACCCCTAAAAATTTTACTGAGGTAGAAGGTCCACTAATTTTCACTGGATTTATTTCCCATCCTCTGGCACGCAAATGTCTCACCAATAAGTCCAGTGTGTTTGCTACTTCTTTTCACTGGATCCAATCAGCATATATCATCAATGCAATGGACCAGTGTGATGTCTTGTGGAAGCAAAAAGCAATCAAGGTCTCTCCAAATGAGATTATGACACAAAGCTGGAGAAGTGATATACCCCTGAAGTAGGAGAGTAAAGGTATACTGCTGCTAAAGGCAAATTGCTTCTAGTGGGCCTTATGGACAGGAATGGAAAAAAAGGCATTTGCCAAGTCAATGGCTGCATACCAATTACCAGAAGATGTGTTAATTTGCTCAAGCAATGAAACCACATCTGGTACAGCAGCTGCAACTGAAATCACCACTTGGTTAAGCTTACGATAATCCACTGTCATTCCCCAAGATCCATCTGTCTTCTGCACAGGCCAAATAAGAGAGCTGAATGGGGATGTGGTGGGAATCACCACCCCTGCGTCTTTCAAGTCCTTGATGGTGGCACTAATCTCCACAATCCCTCCAGGGATGCGATATTGTTTTTATTCACTATTTTTCTAGGTAGGAGCAGCTCTAATGGCTTCCATTTGGCCTTTACCACCATCTTTGAATCTATACTTCAGCTAACCAAGCAAATAAACTATTAGAACCTTTTTTTAACTCCCCAGCTGCAAAATTAAAAGCAGAGTCCCTACTTGGTGGGCCCAAATCAATAAATTCAGCCTGATCCAACTCTATGTGCTTTCCACCATTATCCCATACCCTTAATATCCGTTCCCATGCCTTTTCTCCAAGATTTCTGTTTCTATCAATTAGAGAACTCAAATGGTTCTTCTCGAGTGTAGCGCACCTCCTCATGGGTCACATTCTCAACCTCACCTCTAGGGGCCTGCTGGGACTTTAGTGATAGGTCTAGAAGCAAACAGGGGTGTTGGGGGTGGCTCCTGAGAAGAATCAACATATTTTGCCTGGCAGTTGCCTCAGGGGAGGCCATCACTGTTGCCTCAGGCAGCACAGGGTTTATCTCCTCAGACAAAGGTGGAAAGGCTGATGGCAGCACGGGTCAGGGAACGGATGTTGCCATCACAGGGGATGGGGAAGCTGTTCCTTCTGGCAAAAAAGGTTCATCAGAGTTTACAAACTCAGTGTCCCCAGCTTCATCAGGGTCCTCCCTCACCGTCCCCATTCCAAGTTGCAGGGTCCCACTCTTTTCCAATCAATGCCCTCACTTTAACAGTAGACACCTGGCGAGGCTGTGCATGCATCTTTCATTGCAGGTCAGCCCCTCACATGATAAGAGCTTGTGTCTGTTTTTCCACAATTTCTGCTCTTTCTCTACAGGAGGTAAGAATTTCACTTGGGGCAATCTTAGCAGATCTGAGGCTCAGTATCTGCTTTTGAAGCCGGGAGACGGAATCCCCAAGTTCATCATTTTCTTTCGTCACTTTGTCCACTGAACTTAGAAGCAACCAACCAACTTCATTATGCTCCTTGGTTCTCCACATATGGTCAAAGCTATTATGTACAGAGTCACTAAACTCCTTGGCTCTCATGAGCAGTGAATCAGGAGTGTCAAATGCATTTATTTTGCATAACTCTCTAAACAGTTCATGCCAAGGACTATCAGTGTTCTCCATACTATTAGAAGTAGAGTCCTTCGCATTTTGGGGTCTAATCATATTAGGCAGCCAACTCCAGAAACCCCAAAACCAACAAAAGAACTCCATCCTTAATATTCTGTTTTTCTAGAACCACTCCTGGTACCAAAATCTGTATTAGGGTTCTCTTAGAGAGACAGAACTAATAGGAGATACATATATACACACACACACACACACACACACGTGTGTGTGTGTGAATATATACACATACACACACACACACGAAGGGGACTTTATTAAGCATTAACTTATATAATCACAAGGTCCCATAATAGGCTGTCTCCAAGCTGAGGAGCAAGGAGAGCCAGTCCGAGTCTCAAAACTGAGAAACTTGGAGTCCAATGTTTGAGGGCAGGAAGCATCCAGCACAGGAGAAAGATGTAGGCTGGGAGGCTAGGCCTGTCTCGCCTTTTCACATTTTTCTGCCTGCTTTATATTCGATGGAAGCTGATTAGATTGTGCCCACCAGATTAAAAGTGGATGTGCCTTCCCCGGCCCACTGACTCAAATGTTAATCTCTTTTGGCAACACCCACACAGACACACCCAGGATTAATACTTTGTATCCCTCAATCCAATCAAGTTTTGTCTTTTTTTATTAGAGAAAAAGGTACTTTCCCATGCCCATGCTTTCTACATTTTTGGAACTGATACAGATCCACAGAGGCCAAATCTAAAACTAAATTATCTTTAATGTTAAAATTTAATTCACCAGGTGTATAATTCTGCAATTGCTGCTTTCTCACAGAACTATCTTGGTTTCATTCAAAAGATCACAGAAACAAGGTCTGGCATTTAACAAACAGACTAACGAGAGAAGAGATATACTGATTTATACAAGAATTATCAAAGCACTGTCGTGTGGTTTAGTGTAGCTCAAATTATGCTTATATCATATACCATAGGTTCAAGATTTTCCTTCAGTCATCAGAATAACAGAGGTTAAAGAGACAACTGAATAAGTGCCACTCTTGCTGCAGCTGTTTTAAAAAAAGAAATTTAGTAATTGTGATACACATTTCTTCAAATAAAATATTCCAGTACTTATATCAATCTTGAGTTATTAAGATTAAATATGCACTACTTATAGTCTCTGACACAATTTTATTTTGGAACACAGCGATTTATTTTTTAAGTTGACACTCTTCACCAAAAAGAATTCTTTCATGATACTCTTCCAAGTCCTGGATACTCTACAACAAAAATTCTAGTTCACTGACAAACCACCGCTTTACATCTCACGTTTTAAACAGGGTAAATTAAATGTCAAAAGGAAACAGCTTTTCATATTCAAAGGATGGTGGTTATTTATTTCAAATTTAAAAACTGTAATCAATGCATGGAGCTCCAAATACCCACTTAAATTTTGTAATGCCAGATTTCAGTGAAATATTATTATTATGGCAGTTCCATCAGTCATGTACTTTGCTTGAAAAAAATGAGTTGATGAACATCTTAAGGTCAAGATGGAGCAAAGACAGAAAAAAACTGGCAGTCTGATATTATAAAATAACATATTTTTTCACCAGGTAGTGACCCATTTATTATTGCTAATAGTCCACGTAACACAGTTTCCATTGAAGGGATAAACTTCTCTGTGATACTGAAATGGCATCCTTCACTGGGTAATGCCAGAGGTTCGTTGCCTCATGCCAGGGAAATAAAGGACATGGACAACCCGAGGAGTAAGTTTAAGAGTAGAGGTTTAATAGGTGAAAGAAAAACAGAATAACTCTCTTTCCTGCAGAGAGAGAGGGGTGCTGTCCAAGTGGGTCTTCGATTTTGTGGTGAAGTGCATGGGGTTTTATGACTAACTTGAGGAGGCGGTGTCTAACTTACATAGGACTCAAAGATTGGTTGGACCAGGTGTGATGTTTATATAGCACGCAAAGAACCTGGCTGCCCCATGCTAATCTTTTTATTATGCAAATGGGTTTTCTAGTGGGCCAGTGAGTGCCATGTTGTCTGCTCCCTACTGCACATGTGGTTGGCAAGGAAAGGGGAAGATGGAGCCACCATGTTGGACATGCCTAGCTTCCAGTTAGCCTTTTCCTATTAGCACAGCTGCCGGCATTCACCCGTGTAAGCTTCCAGCTTGGTTATCTATGTTTGCAGCTCGATTTTACAGGCTGCTCTCTGTTAGAAAAGAAATGATTTGGGGGCTTCTTTTCATTAAAAGGGAAACCTTACCAAGGCTGGTATCAAACCATGGGCAGAAGTAGCCACAAGGGCAATCTCAGATGAGCACCCAAATTTGTAATCTCCCAATAGGTTCACCTTGCCTGCTACCCAGACAAAGTCGATTTCTCAAGATAGGAATTGCAATAGAGAAAGAGAAATTCACACAGAGCTGGCTATGCAGGAGATCAGAGTTTTATTATTACTCCAGGAGCAGAGTCTTTAAGGACAACTTGGTGGGTAGGGTGAAGCCAGTGAGCCAGGAGCTCTAATTGGTCAGGGATGACATCATAGGGAGTTGAAGCTATCCTCTTGTGCTGAGTCAGTTACTGGGTGGGGGGCACAGGATCAGATGACCCAGTTTACTGATCTGGGTGGTGCCAGCTGATCTATCACAGGCAGGGTCTACAAAATATCTCAGGCACTGATCTTAGGAGCAGTTTAGGGAGGCTCAGAATCTTGTAGCCTCCAGCTGCATGACTCCTAAGAAATAATTTCTAATCTTGTGGCTAATGTTAGTCCTACAAAGGCAATCTAGTCCCCAAGCAAGAAGAAGGCCTCCTTTGGGAAAGGGTTGTTATCATCCTTGTTTTAAACTATAAACTGAGTTTCTCCCAAAGTTGGTTCAGCCTGAGCCCGGGAATGAACAAGGACAGCTTGGAGGTTGGAAGCAAGATGGAGTCGATTAAGTTAGATCTCTTTCACTGTCTCAGTGATAATTTTGCAAAGGTGGTTTCAGGGGCAGAATTGGAATGAGGACAAAACAGAACAAAACAAAAATACCCTGTATTATACAAACAGTGAAAAAGAAAAATAAGGACAATGAATGTAGAGTTCAGGAAAAGATTTAGTGCATTTTTACACCCTTTTCCTATTGCATTTTCCTCATTTGGTTTATATTTTGCTCTTTCCAAGTTAGATGCTTGCTTATTTTAGTAGCTCTACATAATACCTGCTTAGTAAGTAGTCAATAAATATCATTGAAATTGACATTCCAAAAGATCCAAGTCCTAACAAGAAATCTCAAAAGAAAGGAAAATAAGTCCATAAACTGTCATGATAATCATGTGATATAATAAAATATGAAACCATAGCAAATACAGTTTGCCATAATTTATAGAATGGGTATGTTCCCAAGCTGTCGAAAGCTAACACAGTATTTTGAAATCATAGAACAAGACTTCACAAAATTCCCTGATAAAAGTAAGTGTGGATTTAAAACTGCTTTTGCAAAAATTATAACTGAGGAAATTATGACAGTGAAAGAAATCACACCTAACTGGCCCCATCCTGCTTCTAACCTTTAAGCTGTCCTTGTTCATTCCTGGACATAGGCCGAACTAACCTTGGGAAGAAATTTAGTTTCTCCTTGAACTCTGAAACAAAATTGATAATGGCCCTTTCCCGAATAGACCCCTTCTTGCCTGGGGACCAGTCTGCCTTTGTAGGACTAACAAATTAGCTATAAGATTATAAATTCCTGTTTAGGAGTCATGCAACCTCTTGCTTCAAGTGTCTGAACCTCCCCAAATTGCTCCTGGGGGATAACATCACTATTGTAAAACCTAAGATCAATTCTTGAGATATTTTGCAGACCCTGCCCTTGATGGATCAGCTAGGTCCAATAATGCAGGAATAATTAAGGGAAAGGTAAGATGGGGAGTGGATGAGCTCAGATCTCTTTCACTGTCATAATTTTCTCATTGATATAATTTTTGCAAAGTCAATTTCACAATTTGTGGAGTGGTCACTGTGCAACACATTATGCCAAGTATCCTTGGCTGCATTCCAAGATAAAAGGGTAGAAAGAATGGAAAGAACAGTTACAACTTCAGAAAGCTTCAGTGTTCATCAATGGGCAAGAATCCCTGTGATAAGAAAATGCTGTTACATTCTTTAAGTGATGTTCCTAGATCATGATTTATGTGAATTATGCCCTTTCAATGCTTTCTTCAGCTTTTATCTAGAGATTCTGTACTTTCTAGTTTATAGTGGTTTTAGTAATCTGTGTTTAAATGGAGTCACACAAAACCATTGTAGAAAGCTTCACTGAGATGTTTGTTTCCAACATTTTTACTTCCATACATTTTAGGTTTAAACAATCTGATGCATTTTATCAGTATAGCTAGCTCTTTAGTAACCTCCATCACAACCATTCTTTAACATGTGCGATCTCTGTCTTCCAATCTGTCTCCTAACTTCACTTGTATAACAAATCTTTAGAATCACAATACCGAGAGAAGTTGTACAGTGCTATTCTAATTTGGGCTTATTGATTTACAATGCAATTTCATTCTATTTAACACATGCTTTCTTTGATTGGGCTGGTTGTCACCGGGAAAAACTCAGATTTACGTATTCTTAAAGTGAACCTGACAAGTAATTCTAGTCATGGAAGAATTACCAACTTTCTCCTGAAGGTAACTTGTACAAGATTAAGCAATGTTCTCATGCTGGCAGGTCACCTGATGATGCAATGATTAAGTTTACGCTTTTAACCCCTTTAGGACGTTAATTATATTCCTTTGAACTTAGCCCCTTCTCCTTTTAATTTCTGTCATGTGCCCAGAAAAGACAGTTCTATTTTGCTGTGTACTGCAAAATCAAAAAAGGTTTGAGTTCAGAAATTTCATAGTACACAGGAAGTACAGAACTCACGTCTCCAAAATCCAGGTATATTCTCCTTAAAGGCCTCCTAATCTCATATGCCAAACCATCAATTGAAAAGTTCATATAAATACAAATATGGCTAAAATCATATAAATGCATCACATACATGCTCTGTGCATTTATGCCGCACACTGTATTTTGCTTCCATTATTTATTTTCATTTCAATAGCTTTGGGGGTACAAGTGGTTTTTGGTTACATGAATGAATTGTACAGTGGTGAGGTCCAGGCTTTTAGTGCACCCATCACCCAAATAGCATGCATTGTACCTAACAGGTAATTTTTCATCCCCTACCTCCTACCATTCTCTCCTCTTCTGAATCTCCAATGTCTATTGTACTACTCTGTATGTTTTTGTATAGTCACAGCTTAGCCCCCACTTATAAGTGAGAACATGTGGTATTTGCTTTTCCATTCCCAAGTTACTTCACTTAGGATAATAGTTTGCAATTCCATCCAAGTTGCTGCAAAAGATATTATTTCATTCTTTTTTATGGCTGAGTAGTATTCCATGGTGGGTGTGTGTGTGTGTGTGTGTGTGTGTGTGTGTGTGTGTGTGTGTATAAAACACACTTTCTTTAGCCACATATCAGTTGGTGGCCACTTAGGTTGATTACATATCTTTATAATTGTGCATTGTGCTACGATAAACATATGTATGTGGGTTCTTTTTTATATAACGACCTCTTTTCCTTTGTATAGATACCTAGTAGTGGGATCACTGGATCAAATAGTAGATCTACATTTAATTTTTTGAGAAATCTCTATATTGTTTTCCATAGAGGCTATACTGATTTACACTGCTACCAGCAGCATATAAGTGTTTCATTTCCACCACATTCATGCCAACAGCTATTGTTTTCTGATTTTTTAATAATGGCCATTCTGGCTGGGGTAAGGTGGTATGTCATTGTAGTTTTAATTTTCGTTTCCTTGGTGATTAGTGATGTTGAGCATTTTTTCCTATGTTTCTTGGCCATTTGTATATCTTCTTTTGAGAAATGTCTGTTCATGTAGTTTGTCCAATTTAATGGGATTACTTGCTTTTTTGCTTGCTGATTTGAGTTCCCTATAAATTCTAGGTATTAGTTCTAATATGGTTTGGCTGTGTCCCCACCCAAATCTCATCTTGAATTCCAACATGTTGTGGGTAGAACCCAGTGGGAGGTAACTGAATCATGGAGGCAGGTCTTTCCCATGTTGTTCTCCTGATAGTGAATAAGTCTCATGAGATCTGGTGGTTTTAAAAAGGGGAGTTTCCCTGCACAAGCTCTCTTCTCTTGTCTGCAGCCATATGAGATGTGCCTTTCACCTTCCGCCATGATTGTGAGGCCTCCCTAGCCATTTTGTAAACTGCCCAGTCTTGGGTATGTCTTTATCAGCAGTATGAAAATGGACTAATACAAGTTCCTTATCAGAGGTATAGCTTGCAACTATTTTCTCCCATTCTGTTGGTCTTCTGTTTACTCTGTGAATTTTTAGCTTATAATGTTTATTTATCTATTTCTTCCTCAATACTAACAATAGGAGCACAGTTTCTACATTCTGAATAAGATCATGGAAAATCTACAATGGGAAGAAGATTAAAGGATTGGTGCAGTTGTCAGAGCTGAATTCCAAAACCTACCGACTGGCTGTGGAGCTGTTTAGATGTTCATTGCATCTTCTTAGTTTCCTTACTTGTTCTGCATGCACTTCAGATGCTATTTCTAAAATTATATTTGAAACGAGATTGGTTGTTGGATTTTGCTATAGCATTAGTGGGGGCAGTGAGTTATACTTCTATAAAACATGTTACATTCTTATAATTAGAAGGCTCTTGTTATTTTGTATAGCTTAACCTAGCCCACTATGAAAATGTACCAATGTGTTTGCTCTTGCTTCTCTAGTTCTTTTAATTGTGATGTTAGGGTGTCAATTTTAGATCTTTCCTGCTTTCTCTTGTGGGCCTTTAGTGCTATAAATTTCCCTCTACACACTGCTTTAAATGTGTCCCAGAGATTCTGGTATGTTGTGTCTTTGTTCTCATTGGTTTCAAAGAACATCTTTATTTCTGCCTTCATTTCGTTATGTACCCAGTAGTCATTCAGGAGCAGGTTGTTCAGTTTCCGTGTAGTTGAGTGGTTTTGAGTGGGTTTCTTAATCCTGAGTTCTAGTTTGATTGCACTGTGGTCTGAGAGACAGTTTGTTATAATTTCTGTTCTTTTACATTTGCTGAGGAGTGTTTTACTTCCAACTATGTGGTCAATTTTGGAATAAGTGTGATGTGGTGCTGAGAAGAATGTACATTCTGTTGATTTGGGGTGAAGAGTTCTGTAGATGTCTATTAGGTCCACTTGGTGCAGAGCCGAATTCAATTCCTGGATATCCTTTTTAACTTTCTGTCTCGTTGATCTGTCTAATGTTGACAGTGGGGTGTTAAAGTCTCCAATTATTATTGTGTGGGAGTCAATGTCTCTTTGTAGGTCTCTAAGGACTTGCTTCAGCAAAGTCTCAGGATACAAAATCAATGTGCAAAAATCACAAGCATTCTTATACACCAATAAAAGACAAACAGAGAGCCAAATCATGAGTGAATTCCCATTCACAATTGCTTCAAAGAGAATAAAACACCTAGGAATCCAACTTACAAGGGATGTGAAGGACCTCTTCAAGGAGAACTACAAACCACTGCTCAATGAAATAAAAGAGGACACAAACAAATGCAAGAACACTCTATGCTCATGGATAGGAAGAATCAATATCGTGAAAAATTGCCATACTGCCCAAGGTAATTTATAGATTCAATGCCATCCCCATCAAGCTACCAATGACTTTCTTCTCAGAATTGGAAAAAACTACTTCAAAGTTCATATGGAACCAAAAAAGAGCCCGCATTGCCAAGACAATCCTAAGCAAAAAGAAGAAAG
The DNA here is from genome assembly GCF_028885625.2 of Pongo pygmaeus. NCBI lineage: Eukaryota > Metazoa > Chordata > Mammalia > Primates > Hominidae > Pongo > Pongo pygmaeus. The sequence continues at coordinate 8,358,184 of NC_072396.2, read as the reverse complement.
CTGGAGGCATCACGCTATCTGACTTCAAACTATACTACAAGGCTACAGTAACCAAAACAGCATGGTACTGGTACCAAAACAAAGATATAGACCAATGGAACAGAACAGAGCCCTCAGAAATAATACCACACATCTACAACCATCTGATCTTTGACAAACCTGACAAAAACAAGAAATGGGGAAAGGATTCCCTATTTAATAAGTGGTGCTGGGAAAACTGGCCAGCCATATGTAGAAAGCTGAAACTGGATCCCTTCCTTACACCTTATACAAAAATTAATTCAAGATGGATTAAAGATTTAAATGTTAGACCTAAAACCATAAAAACTCTAGAAGAAAACCTAGGCAATACCATCCAGGACATAGGCATGGGCAAGGACTTCATGTCTAAAACACCAAAAGCAATGGCAACAAAAGCCAAAATTGACAAATTGGATCTAATTAAACTAAAGAGCTTCTGCACAGCAAAAGAAACTACCATCAGAGTGAACAGGCAACCTACAGAACGGGAGAAAATTTTTGCAATCTACTCATCTCACAAAGGGCTAATATCCAGAATCTACAAAGAACTCAAACACATTTACAAGAAAAAAACAAACAAACCCATCAAAAAGTGGGCGAAGGATATAAACAGACACTTCTCAAAAGAAGACATTTATACAGCCAAAAGACACATGAAAAAATGCTCATCATCACTGGCCATCAGAGAAATGCAAATCAAAACCACAATGAGATACCATCTCACACCAGTTAGAATGGCGATCATTAAAAAGTCAGGAAACAACAGGTGCTGGAGAGGATGCAAAGAAATAGGAACACTTTTACCCTGTTGGTGGGACTGTAAACTAGTTCAACCATTGTGGAAGACAGTGTGGCGATTCTTCAAGGATCTAGAACTAGAAATACCATTTGACCCAACCATCCCATTACTGGGTATATACCCAAAGGATTATAAATCATGCTGCTATAAAGACTCATGCACATGTATGTTCATTGTGGAACTATTCACAATAGCAAAGACTTGGAACCAACCCAAATGTCCATCTATGATAGACTGGATGAAGAAAATGTGGCACATATACACCATGAAATACTATGCAGCCATAAAAAAGGATGAGTTCATGTCCTTTGTAGGGACATGGATGAAGTGAAACCATCATTCTCAGCAAACTATCGCAAGGACAAAAAACCAAACACCACATGTTCTCACTCATAGGTGGGAAGTGAACAATGAGAACACATGGACACAGGAAGGGGAACATCACACACCAGGGCCTGTCATGGGGTGGGGGGAGGAGAGGGGGATAGCATTAGGAGATATACCTAATGTAAATGACGAGTTGATGGGTGCAGCACACCAACATGGCACATGTATACATATGTAACAAACCTGCATGTTGTGCACATGTACCCTAGAACTTAAAGTATAATTAAATAAATAAACAAATAAATAAAAAAGAAAATGTACCAATGGACATTCATCTTGGCTTTTTTGAGGACAGTAGATTACCTTTTTCTAATCGTATCCTATCTATCTTCGTTCACAAATATATGTGCAACATTTTGTGTTGATACATTTCTCTGGAAGTTTATATTAATTAACCACCTCTAACAAGTTATTACTCTACTTGTAAAGTAAGGGAGAGAGAAGTACAAGAGGAACGAACAAGATGGATTTCATTTTGTGTCTCCTCTCTGCCTAACCCTGCTAGGTATTTCACATATATTATCTTTCATTAGCTCACATTTATGGTTTAACATTCAAGAGTTACAAAAAAATAAAACACATAAATTCTGCATAATTAAATGTGACTCCTGAGCAGAACATGCTTTCTCTGCTGAGACTGGCAGCTGAGCTTTGTTTCACCAATGGATCCAGTTGTGACTTGTAGGCTTCCTGATTTCTGGCTGATGGACAGGCTTGCAGGTCAGCCGAGTGACAAATCTGAAAACAAACCAAGAGTGGGCATGTGCCAGTGACTTCCTGGAAGACAAACATCACAGCCCTGAGCTTAATTCTGACTCCCTGGGTGTAAGAAAAAGTTCTGCCAAAGCTAGGTTCAAGCAGAGAATCGCAGCACTGGATGGAAACTGGAGGGAATCATTCCCAGGGCAGGCAAATTCCAAGACAGCCCAGGATGCTTGGCAATGTTTTATCTTGTGTTTGAGACAGTCTTTATTTTTCACGTGATGCATGTGCGTGAGATCCTGGCCTGCAGAATGAGTATTATGTTAGAGTACTCCAGTCCTGTCTTCTCCTAGGATTCTTAAATCTCTTCCATGCCTCTGAGCATGTGCCAGCAATGCGGCATGCTTTCCCTAGCCATCCTTCCAAGAAAATCCTTTGAGAATATTAAATTCATTCAGAAGAACATTCTCATCCCAATAAGATTTCTCTGTTTTTCCTTTGAGCTTTTTGGTAAAAGATGCCACATTTACTCATTGATTTATGGCTTCCCAGGAATCTGGAGTCTCACCTTTCATGCAATGGATTCTCTCTGCATATGTATTATTAATTATCTAAGGTTTGTGATAGGACAAACTATCCTCAGGCAACCAATATTGCTTACCTTTAAAATGGGAACATGAGACAGAATCAAGGAATAGGGGCTGACCAAAGGACAGGCAAAGAGAAGCAATGCCATGATTCCTATCTCCTCTATCCCCCAATCTCCTTCAATACAGAAAGCAGTGGAAATGATTCAAGCAATGTTAAATGATCCTGGTCGTTTTTCCCTGGGTCTTCTAATACCTGACTCTTCCTCCAGAAGAGAGATTTTTATCATCCAGCACGATTTCCACTGTATATCAAGAAATCTTAACTCCAAACCGCTTTCAAAGTCAGGAAAATTACAATTTTGTAGAACAGGAAATGCCTGGGAAAAGCTGTAGCAACTGCAGCAGCCCAGAGACGTCCTCATCTTTCATGGCGTAAGGGAAGCAACCACAATTCTACACACCACAGGCAGACTGGCTATCACCCAGGAGAAGAGGAACAATTGCTTCCTACTGGCTGTTAGCACCAGAAATAGCTGTTTTATCTCTTACTCCCTGAGTTCTTCTAAAAGCCAGGATAGTGGGTAAACCTGTGTTTCCCTTAAAACACTCCTACAGTGTCGCTGAGTTCTTCCTTCTTGTAGGATGAGTGTGTCTTCAGGGGATACACCTTCCACTGTGGGGATTTGGCTCTTGAAGGTATCTTCTCCCTCCTTGACTCCTGCCCTGCAAGCCGCCACATATGTGTCTATGTATTGCAATTGTTGGCCCTAACTGACGCTTCCTATCCTGCCCCCAGTGTCCCTAGGTCCTTAGATAAATCAGCTGATTCAAATTAATTGAAGGTGGGTGGGGAGGTCAAAGCATTATCTAGCGTTGAAAATTCTCTATTATTCTCATCTTCAGCCACATTGGACCTCCTGTCATATAGCATTATCTAGATATTCTGCACACCACATGTACTCATTCAATGCTGCTTACCATTTATCTTTCTAAAATGAAAATTGTTTCCTAAATATCATTTGTGAATTTCAAAAGAGGTGGCAAACGTTCAATGATTCTCTAGGAAATAGCTTAGAAAGTTGGAATAAGACAAGCAAACTGAATAGTGATTTGACTGCAGTGTCTTTCTATTCAAGGACAAATTTTATCATTTTTAAAAAGAGTAATCTCCATTATCCATTAAACCTAGGAAAGTCTTAAACATTATTGTCTTGATATCAAATGGTGTATTACAGGAAAAGAAAATGCATTCAGTTTTACTATTCAAGGAGTTAGAATTACTACTCATGGAGTACTTAATTTCTCATGAATAAAGTTTTAAAAGAAAAATGTATATATATTGCTATTTAAGGCAATGACTATATACTTTTATGACATCTGTAAATTTGCACTGAGCTCTGCAGCTGACTAATTCTTTCACATACATTAGCTATCTGCAAGGCTCAACAAAAGGGTTTATATTAGCAGTTCCTCTTTACAGATGATTTAGCTGAAAGTCCTACATGAAAATGAACTTTCTGTGAATGAGTTAAATGGTAGACCCAGAATACAAACACAAGACTTCTAATTCAAAATTTTATGCCCTTTCACATAGCATTTAAAAATTAACTTACAAAAAATTTCTCTTGTGGAAAATACATGAGACAAATTATCTCCATCACTGTACCCGTTTTTCTATCATTTTTAAAATTCATAAAATGTTTATTGGAATTAACTTCAAAAATGATGGCTAGTTCACTTATATTTGAATACTAAAAGCATAAGGACTTGATGTAATGATTTTGTACTTGATTATATTTGCAATCTACTTTATAACCAGTTACCAATTTTTTCATCTTCACCTACATAGACTAGAAATTTAGGCTATTTACCACGCTTGCCTAACTAAAGATATTATAAACATAATGCAAGATGGAGAAGGCTGAGGTGAATGAGTTGTCAGGGTAGTGCTGTATGTAATCTGAGGATAAAACACCCAACAAACGAGCACTGTTATTTCAGGATCTACCCCTTTTCTACATTGCCCCACAGAAATGGGGGATGACTCCCTCAATGCGCCTTGTATAACAGACCAGGTTGAATTAAGAGGTTCCTTTGAAATCCTGTCATAAAAGGTACGGTTAGGATTTAAAAATAGAAGAGTTGAAATGCAGGACCTTCTTCCAAATTCCCTTCTAGCATCATGCTTGATGTTAGAGATTATAATCTGTCATAGTGTAACAGAATTTATATTTAGTGACTCAAAAATCCCCACATGCCAAAGGTGAAAATGACTTAGGTACTTTTCCTATATCATTCCCTTATAGAAGCCATCTGTTACTTCCAAGAGTTGCTTGGAAACACCATGCAGAATGTATCTTAATGTTGTACTTAAGCACATTGATCTGTTCCTCTTGACATTTTCTGACTCTCTTATAATAGCTTTCAACTCTAGCATCTTTCTTGGACTGGAGTGTGGATGTAATGTCAGCTTTCCCTGATGAACTGGAATTACCAACCTGAGACTTTTGAACACTGCTCTAAGAATGCTGAACTCAAGAAAGATGGCAAAGGAATCTGAAAAGCTGTGGAAATATAGATCTCATTAACCAGGTCATTATTTTGACATTGTGCCTTGATTTTTGATCATAAGGAGTAGGTAGAAATGAAATAAATGACGGTACCTGTATGAACAATAGGAATATATTATGGGCCATCTTCCTTGAAGCCATTTCCAAAATGAAGTCAGTTCCTTAGCCTGCCACAGCCTATTCCCATGTCTTCTCCATTCCCCTGAATGTCCAACACTGAGGCCTATGATTGCCTCCCAGCCAAATCCATGTGAGAACTCACTCACTCGTTTTGGTCAATGGGACACAGAACCTCATCTCTCACAATGTCTGTCCTTCTTCACCCAACAGCTCTCATCAGGTGCCACGTTACCTGCATTCTACTTCCTGAGAGCTCTCAAATCCTTCTCTTCTCTTCATGTCTACCTTCACCTTTCTAGTTCAGGTGCTCTTAACTCTCCCTGACCCAAACTACCAGCTCACTTGTCAGCAACCTGTACTTTTGCTTCACACAATCCTTGACACCTCCACACATAATTAACATTTTACCAGTTCAGCTCTCCTCATCCCCACCTTCCTCATGCATGTGACATGTCTCCTGCTGCTCACAAGCCCAGTCCAAACACTTTAGCTGATGTTGCGCTGGTCCCCTGGGTCTGAGTCCATCCGCATCCTGTAGCTCTCCCTCAATGGTACACAACCCTAATTTTCTGACATGGCACATCTATAAATTACCCCAAAGAGAAAATGTCCACTTGTCTCTAATAAATGAAAAAATAAAACTTGAATGTAAATCTTGGTAATTACTTGAGTGTTACTTATTTTCCATTTCATTATCTGTTTAGAAATGTGTTTTTCTCAGTGAATATGCACTGCCTTGATAGCAAGAAAGTTCAGAAACTGCTGAGCTATGGGCCACTTACAATTGGGCCTTCCTGCTGTGCTCTGCTTTAATTTCTGCTTTCCAACTTAGTTCCTTATTGGAAATAGGAAATAAGCCCAAATTTCAGGCTAGATGGCTCTGGCAAGGAAACCATGGGGACTCATCCTGCTAGCATTCTTCCCACCTCCCAGAGAGACTTGATTTCTATTCTCCTGCCTAAACCTTGATAGAAATCTCTAACCTTCATTGGCAACTTCTATCCACTGAGGCTACCAAAAAGCCCTTATTACACACTGTCCCACACCCTAGGTTCATGCTCGGTCCCGCCCTCAAATTAGCCAAAAACTGGGATAGAGGCTTCTTCACTTTTCTGCTCTTCTGTTCCTCTTCGCTTCTGCATAGATCCTACTGTCAACTAAATTAGTGAAGTTGCAGCCAAGCCATGCATTACCATCCTACATATATGTTTGTATATACACAGACACATTCATCTGTGGATATGTGTGTGCATATGTGCATGTATATGTATATGTGCATGCATGTGCATGTGTGTATATTTCCCATCTCCTAGCTGAAAAGCAAATACTTTTTCAAAGTTGCCCACTTTATTGACTGCCCTTAGGGAAGAATGAGGTGCACGGACGAAGTTTGAAGTCAGAGAAAAACAGCAAAGTGGTAAAATTAGAACCACTACTCTTTGTAGGTGAGTATCTGCAATAGCTAAAATCCTCATATTTTCACAATATCTCTGCTTTATTTCCCAACTAAACATCTTTGAAAGTCTGTAGATTTTGTTTTCAAAACAAATGCTGTAGAAGACCTAAACGTAGGAACTGACTCATGAGGGTACATGTCACATCCAATAGATGAGACAATCTTTTTAAGGAGAAAAATAAAAATATATTATGCTATGCATGATTGTTTTTTATGAGTTTTTGTAAACATTTAGGGAAAAAAATTGAAAAGCAGTGTTGTTGAAGTGTCAACCAACCTTATCAATATCAGACATTCCACAGAATTCCCAAGTGGATACACACATTTGTGATGCAAGAAACAGATTTAGAAAATTCATGTAGTGATTCTGCTCAGTGTGACATGAATCATGGTTTATGAAGTGCCATGAAAAAACAATGAGGTGCCTGTGAAAATATATAGGACACGACTGTCTCAGAGAAATTAAACAGAAGGGAAAAAAGCAATCTGCAGGAAAAACAAAGTCAGAAACATATGGCAAAGCAATGTTCTCAAACAAAGAACAGAACTGTAAATAAATTGCAAAGCAGCAGCAAGGTAAAGTAATAGAAAAAAGGCCCCAAAGAAAACAGCATTTCCTTGTAAAGAATTCATTAGCTTCAAGGAAATTAAATAGAGATATTTTACTTTAGACAGAAGAATATTTCACATGAAAATGTCAATCAAAATAAAACGAAGATATTAGAAAGGAAAGAACACAAATTAGTAGACCCACTATCAGTAATACTTTTCTCAGTAGGAATTTTCTTTTAACTAAACACTAAGCTTATCGGGGTGGCAACATGGAGAGCCAGAACAAATTACTGGGACCCAATATTATACAGCAGAGCCAGAGGTTCATCTAGGACATATATTGGTACAGATCCCAAGTACAGATGTTAGAAGTGCAGACTGAGTTCTGTCTTATTTTGTTTTCTTTAACTAGGACCCCCAAACTACTCTCTGAGTACCTCTCTATGGTTAAGCATATCAAAGGCAGGTATTAAAGTCTTTTGCACAGGCTCTTGGTTTTACAGGCATAGGGGAAACCCTGTCCCATCACTGGCTGGTTATATAACTTCCTATAAAAGGAAACTGGTTGTGTCTACTGTAAGGACTATTGACAGAATCGAATGAATCACTGTGGAAAGCAGCAGGAACAGTGTCTGGGACGTACAGTTGCCCCATCAATACTGTTTGCCTTTTATTTTATCTTTTGTTTTTCCTTTCTAGAGAAAAATGTATTCAAACAAAAATTCCTAAAGTTCTTCACTGCAGGAAGCATCCTACTGAGCTGTCGAACAAAAACCTCCTATCCAACGGAGCACAGATCAATAGAAGGCATCACCTTAAATGACAAGAGGAGGAGGAGGAAGAGAAGAAGGAAAAGGAGAAAAAAAAGAAGATGGAGAGGAGAAGTAGTAGGAAGAACAGGAAAGAAAGAAAAAGAAATGAGAGAAGGACAAGGAGAAGAAGGAGGAAGAGAGAAAGAAGAAGGAGAAGAGGAAGAGAAAAAAGGGAAGAGGAGGAGGTGGTGAAAAGAAATAGGAAGAAGAAACAAAAATAAGATAATAATAATAATGAGGTATATATATATTGGAAAATACAGTGAAATAAATTTAAGTAACTCAATATTATTAAACTCTTATGTTTCTTTGTTTTGTTTTGTTTTGTTTTGAGACAGAGTCTTGCTCTGTTGCCCAGGCTGCAGTGCAGTGGCATGATCTTGGCTCACTGCAACCTCCGCCTCCCGATATTAAACCCTTATGTTTCTATTCTGCTTTACGCTTAAGCATTTTCAAATTATTTCTTGTAAAATTCTGGCATGAGATACTATATTATACAAACAAGGGAACTATACATTCAAGGGACATGACCAGGTTATACATCAGGTTAAAGACAAAACTGAGATTCCAACTTCAGTTGCCCCAAAACTAGCCTAATCTGATTCCACTAAACCATGGCCCTCTGAAACTGCTCAGAACAGGACCCTCCACAGCACTCCACATTCATAATACTTGCTTTTGAAAGAGCAGTATAACTCCATCCTAATGAAATGCTTTCAAAGCACACCTAAAGAAAATTACCAGTGCTCTCATGATAGTCTGGATGAGAGCCACTAGCTTGTTTACAAGATATGACAAGCTTATAAAAATAGGACGTATTTTAAAAATAAGCAATTCAATTATTAAAATAAAAATTATTGATACTAATGTCTGTGCTTATTGTTCATGAAGGAAGGTCAGCTCCTTTGAATCAAAGGAAGTCCAAGGCTGAATACATAGTCAAGTCCCTGAAGTCTGCCTGCAGTGGAAGTGCTTTCAGTCATTATTTTGTGGTTAGGATGTACCAGGTACACTGCATACTATTAAGACACAAGGAGGAACAAGATAAAATCCAAAATCTGGGCAGGTTCATGTATGTAAATCAGCAGTGACTTACATAAATATCATGTATATGAAAATAACCAGTAATGAACCAATTGATAAGCATTATAATAGAGTATCAAGAAGACTTCTATTTCTCCCTTATGTAGGAAGGACATAATTTGAAATGCCAACTCAAATAAAGAGAAATTTCGCTGGGGACCAAAGGACCAGTAGGGAGATTCCAGGCAAACAAACAAGACAGGCAAGAAGGGAGAGTGATATGCTTTGACTGGATCCCCATCCAAATCGCATCTTGAATTGTAGCTCCTATAATTCCCACATGTTGTAGGAGGGACCCAGGGGGAGATAACTGAATCATGGGGGCAGTTTCCTCCATACTGTTCTCATGGTAGTGAATAAGTCTCATGAGATCTGATGGTTTTATAAGGGGTTTCTCTTTCACTTGGGTCTTATTCTCTCTTGCCTGCCACCATGTAAGACATACCTTTCACCTTCCACCATGACTGTGAGGCCTCCCCAGCCACATGGAACTGTGTGTGAGTTAATTAAATGTCTTTTTCTTTATAAATTACCAGTCTCAGGTATGTCTTTATCAGAAATGTGAGAACAGACTAATATGAGGGCATCCTCAGTGAGGTGAAGAGTTTGTGCAAAGGCAGAGAGGCACAAGAAAACTTATGATCCTTGCAAATTGAGAATATAGGTTGATTAGGCACTTGGCATATGGGAGGGTGGCAGTTGAAGAGAGATAGTGCTATGTTGGGAGCAAGCCCCCCAAAATCCGGCCATAAACTGGCCCCAAAACTGGCCATAAACAAAATCTCTGCAGCACCATAACATGTCCATAATGGCCCTAACGCCCAAGCTGGAAAGTTGTGGGTTTACGGGAATGGGGGCAAGGAACACCTGGTCCACCCAGGGTGGGGAAAACCGCTTAAAGGCATTCTTAAGCCACAAACAATAGCATGAGCGATCTGTGCCTTAAGGACATGTTCCTGCTGCAGTTAACTAGCCCAACCTATTCCTTTAATTCGGCCCATCCCTTCGTTTCCCATAAGGGATACTTTTAGTTAATTTAACATCTATTGAAATGATGCTAATGACTGGTTTGCTGTTAATAAGTGGGCAAATCTCTGTTCGGGGCTCTCAGCTCTGAAGGCTGTGAGACCTCTGATTTCCCACTTCACACCTCTATATTTCTGTGTGTGTGTCTTTAATTCCTCTAGCGCCGCTGGGTTAGGGTCTCCCCGACCAAGCTGGTCTCAGCAGTGCTAGAGTCAGGGAGAGACATAAAAAAGGAGCTCTTCTCACAAGTGCTCAGCAATGCCTCCTGCTCCTCCTCCTCCTCATTTCTCTTAATTTGAAGGTGTAAGATCAACATTTAAAATGAAAAATGAAGAAACAGAGAAGAAAGAATGGGGGAAGAGAGATAAAGAGACAGAAGGGGAGACAGAGATATATAGAGATGAAGAGAAAGAGACTCAGAGATGGAGAGAAGGAGAGAGGATGAATTACAGAGATCTGACAATAACTCACCAGGTGCTGAATACATAGTTATTGGGGCTTATTGAGGAGTGGCATGGGGAATATAATTATTCCTAATAAAGACTTCCACCAAGAGGTGAAAAACACACAGGTGTTTCTGTTCTTAAAGCTCCTGTATCCCTCTGGGAAAGCAGAAAGTCAAGCATAATAAGGCCTTACATCCATGCAAGTAAACTAACCATGCAGTCATAAGCATCACTGAAAACCATTCCCAGGGAAGCACAAGGCAAACATGAGGTCAAGGTAGACATGGATGTAAAAGTAGGACATGTGGAATTTGATGGAGGTGGGTGAAGCAGGAGGACAAGAGTTTCTAGACAAGGAAAATCAGATGAACAAGAGTTTGAGGTCAGATTGTTCACAACATGCCCACACTCCATGCCAGAAGGGATGAGATGTTGATGGGTCCATTTTAAGAGAGTGGAGAAGATACAGTGGAAGCATGCTCTTAGCTGGTAAGATCCTGTGGTAATGTGACTAAAAGTCAGAGTCAGAACAGGGCTGTAGGAGCAAAGTGCCAGGAAATGTTAATTCAAATGAAATAAGTAAGTATATATTCCATCATTATTACGGTCTTACCACTGTATGAGATCTTGAGAACACAAAGATGATTAAAACCTGATACCGTTTTTAAGGAATTCATAGTAGAACAGAGAGATACACACCCAAAGCCACCACAATTCAATATATGGAGGGATGCCACCGAGCTTAGAATGATGAAGCCAGGAGGGAAGTCAAGAAAGTCATACACAGTAAGTAATGCTTAAGTGGGTGATGCAGGTGAGGAGGAGTTAGCAAAATGATCAGGGCAGAGGGAAACTGGCAGGAAAACACAGGGAGCTATGTGTGCATATAAAGAATGCATGAAAGAACACAACCCTGACTGAAATGTAGAACACACAGAGAGAGAGGCACTGGGTGCTGCTGCTGAAAATGTGGCCGGGTGCCCCAGCCAATCAGACCTCATTAGACCTGGTAGAAAGTAAGTGATGGAAGCAAAGTTCTTAACCAGGAGACATCGTGGATGTGAAGGGTATTGACTTTGGAATCATACAGATCTTTGATTCTGGTTGGTCGAATCACTAGCTATGTCACCTTAAGAAATTCATTTAACTTCAGTAAACTTTTTTTTTTTTTTTTTTTTATCTTTTTATTATTATTATTATTATTATTATTATACTTTAGGTTTTATGGTACATGTGCGCAATGTGCAGGTAAGTTACATATGTATACATGTGCCATGCTAGTGACTGGATCCCTTCCTTACACCTTATACAAAAATCAATTCAAGATGGATTAAAGACTTAAATGTTAGACCTGAAACCATAAAAACCCTAGAAGAAAACCTAGGCATTACCATTCAGGACATAGGCATGGGCAAGGACTTCATGTCTAAAACACCAAAAGCAATGGCAACAAAAGCCAAAATTGACAAATGGGATCTAATTAAACTCAAGAGCTTCTGCACAGCAAAAGAAACTACCATCAGAGTGAACAGGCAACCTACAAAATGGGAGAAAATTTTCGCAACCTACTCATCTGACAAAGGGCTAATATCCAGAATCTACAATGAACTCAAACAAATTTACAAGAAAAAAACAAACAACCCCATCAAAAAGTGGGCGAAGGACATGAACAGACACTTCTCAAAAGAAGACATTTATGCAGCCAAAAAACACATGAAAAAATGCTCACCATCACTGGCCATCAGAGAAATGCAAATCAAAACCACAATGAGATACCATCTCACACCAGTTAGAATGGCAATCATTAAAAAGTCAGGAAACAACAGGTGCTGGAGAGGATGTGGAGAAATAGGAACACTTTTACACTGTTGGTGGGATTGTAAACTAGTTCAACCCTTGTGGAAGTCAGTGTGGCGATTCCTCAGGGATCTAGAACTAGAAATTCCATTCGACCCAGCCATCCCATTACTGGGTATATACCCAAAGGACTATAAATCATGCTGCTATAAAGACACATGCACACGTATGTTTATTGCCGCATTATTCACAATAGCAAAGACTTGGAACCAACCCAAATGTCCAACAATGATAGACTGGATTAAGAAAATGTGGCACATATACACCATGGAATACTATGCAGCCATAAAAAAGGATGAGTTCATGTCCTTTGTAGGGACATGGATGAAATTGGAAATCATCATTCTCAGTAAACTATCGCAAGAACAAAAAACCAAACACCGCATATTCTCACTCATAGGTGGGAATTGAACAATGAGAACACATGGACACAGGAAGGGGAACATCACACTTCGGGGACTGTTGTGGGGTGGGGGGAGGGGGGAGGGATAGCATTGAGAGATAACTTCAGTAAACTTTAAGTGTCTGATCTTAAAATGGGGATCAAATGACTGCCCATCTTTCACTCAGGCTCTTGGGTAGAATAAATGATAAAATGCTGTCTAGTGTGTATACCTGCCACATAGTGGGTACTTAGAAAATTATTAAAACTCCACACATTTGGATAAAAAGAAATATGGGTTCTAGTGGATTCTGGAGTATCAGTTCAAATAAGTGCCTGCAAGGTAGGGCATCTTGTAGATAACTGCCCTATGCCAGCATACAGAAAGGGGTCTGGACCTAGGATACAGAGTGGCTTCACAAAATAACACATTAAATAAGGGCTTTGAGTCAGAATTTCTGCAAAGGAACTATGCAATAAACCAAGATAGAGAACACAGGATATTTGAACAAGAAGAGAATTAAGTTGCATTTAGATGCAATCAAGTAAGGCCCTAATCTCTTGAAATCATCAGTCATGTTACATTGGAATGTAATTACTAGTTTTAACTGATGGAGATTCCTTGCAGCTTAACATAAATATCTGGATATATTTGAGAGATAAGAAGCTGTGTTTGCAGTTACAGAATTTTGCTCTCCTTAGGATGTTGGGCTTCCTGAGATTTGAGAGCAGATAGATCACCTGCCCAGACAAGGGTGGCAATCCAGTCAGACTCCACCTCAGACAGGAACTGCCATCACCTGCATGGAGTATGGGCAGAAAGGCTCTGATCTGAAGAGGCACTGATGGTTTCCTGACAGTTTGGACAAGGACAAGCCAGTAGCCCCAGTGAGTCACCAAATACTGCAAAAAGTTTTATTAGGCACTGTCTGAAATCTTAAACTAAGCAGAGCAGGCAGGTCTATAAAATACAAAAGGATATTCATGATTATTGCAAGAAAGAGCATAAAGCAGACACAAGTATTCTGGGTCATTTACAGTTAGTTCTCTAGGACTGAGAAGCTGCATCTCTCTACTACAACTGTATTAAAAGGCTGAAAATATAAATGGATTTCTGGGTCTTGCATTCACCCTAGATCCCTTATCGAGTTATTTTAAAAATAGAATCTAACCTCCACTGCAGAAAGAGTTCACACAGTTAGAATTAATACAGTAGCAGGAAGTTCTAATAGTAACACCTTTAGAAATTAATTGAGTATGCTGATTTCCTCATCATTTTGAAAACTGGAATTAATACTATCACGACTATAGAGTGCAGATTTTAAGGAAAAACGGTTTTATTCCTGGGAAAAGTAATTCAATTGCTTATGAAAAAGCCAAAAATATTATTTTTTCATAATCTTCAGAAATGTCTGTCCTGAAAATTAGAACTACAGTCTCCTAGTTCTAAAATACATGATTTCATTAGATTAAAAAAATGAAGAACTGACACATAGAAATGAGACAAACAACATTCATACGAACATATGAGGTAATTATTCTTTCACTGCAGCTTATGTATAATATATTCCTATTAAAAGTAATACTGCTGTCCAAGGTTATTACAATTTAACATCTCTCCTGTGTTTTTAGAAAAACAGAACATAATCACTTTTATCCAAGTCACATGAAATAGTTTCTGTCATCAGTAAATTGTGAAGTTAATTATTTTGCAGGATTTCTTTAAGGCAGATGGTGGTTAGCAGTAAATATCAACTACCCTTCCCAAGCAAACAGGCAAACAAAGGACACTGGAAGAAAGGAGAGATGAATTAGTCAACTGTGCCACCTCTGCTAGGGCTAATTTCAGGGAAATTTCTCTCTAAATCTGTTTTCTGGACAGCAATACAGTTCCAAATCCCTGTTATTTTGTAATGTTGGTGGGTCGGGGATTAGGGACTGTGAGGAGGCTCCCAGTAGTCTGAGGTTGCCCAGTAGTTCCTTACATATGCTGGTTTGGCATCCAGAAGGAAGAGTTCCCATCATCTTGCAAACCGGCAAAAGCACAGAGCAAAATACCTCAGTGATGTATAGGTGGTAACGAGATTAAAGGGACTGATTTATCCTCGGAGAAAAATTCCCAAAGCAGCCTGTAAACATTACAAATTGTGAAGGTGTAGAAGCTGGTTCGGTTATAAAAAACTCCCCTACTCCCAAGAGAATTGCATAACTTTATCAATCTACACATTATGCTGGTATATACATGACATTGCTTTTGATTAGTAAGCAAAACTGGTGTCTCGGGGCCATCTGGCATTTTATGGATAGGCACAATTGAACTCAGCCAGGTGGTTTATACTCTTGAATACACACTTGGAAATCAGTAACTGCTTGACATTACAAAAAGCACCTTTATGTTCAGGAATCCAACTCTCTATACTTTCTAAAATTTTTTCTTTACCATGTAGGGGATGCAGTGGCTCAAAGGTGGCACCTTTATGTAAGAAAAACACATCGGAAGTCTAACAGACTCAGAGCTCTTACATTTTGGAGTTGACAGCTGAACTGTCAGAAAGGGCTGTCACTGATGAGGCAGGTGATGGTAGGATTAGTAACTCACTTTTGTTTCTTTTTTTTGGAGACAGAGACCAGTCTCACTCTGTCAGGATAGAGTGCAGTGGTGTCATCTTCGGTCACTGCAACCTCTGCCTCCCTCCCGGGTTCAAGCAATCCTCCCACCTCACCCTCCTGAGTAGCTGGGACTACAGGCTCGTGCCACCACACCCTGGTCAATGTTTGTATTTTTTTCTTGGTAGAGACAGGCTTTCACCATGTTGCTCAAGCTGGTCTCAAACTCCTGGGCTCAAGCAATCCGCCTGCCTCAGCCTCCAAAAGTGTTGGGATTATAGGTGCGAGTCACTGTGTCCAGCCTTGTTTCTGATATATGCAGTGATTTTCACTCACACAGTGAGTCAGAATTTTCTAGGCCTTCTTAAAATCTTCCCATTAGGTCATCCTCCATTGATCTCATAATAACATTGTTCTAGAAAGTGTATCAATGAAGCTTTGGGCATTTCCATGTTGAAAGACATTCCACACAGATTGGATTAACTCAAAATGAATTTTGATGGGCATGACTGTTTCAGCAACCTCAGAAGAGTTATTAAAATAAATTGATCCATTTGAGCAAAAACAGATTTTGGTAAGCCTTTCTTACTTCCCTTGCCCTTCCAAGCAGGTATAGTAAGTCGGTGATTCTCTCTAGACATTGAATGAGTTTAACTGTCTCATTCATAGGAAATTTCATTTTACCATTTTGGCTTCAGCCTAAATATTATAGCTCCCTGAGTGTGTGTGGAAGGACTCCGAGGTCACACGGCTTGACTGGATACTCAAGGTGCTCTTCATTTTGTGGGCAGTTATTAATTCACTCAAAGTTTTTGAATACCCATTGTGTTCCAATTTTGTTGCTAAGTGTGGGGGATGCAAATACGTCTGACCTGATTTCTGCTCTCCAGTCTAGTAATAAAGACTCACAAACAAATAATTACAGTACAATGTGCTATGAATCATGATAAAGGGATGTGCATACTGCACTAGGAATACAGAGAAAAAGCACTCAACAAGGCTTGAATGAACCAGGAAAAACACTTTCAAGTGCCCCATTTCCTCTATGTCTAGGGAAATCTGTTGATCTTTCTTTTTTAAATTAGGTAATTATAAGAATATAGATTTCCTAGACTCTAAATCTCAATGTTAGAAAATACACTTGGCAAATAAGAATTTGTTGAGGGGCCATATGCACAGCTATAACACAGTTCCCAACATTCACAGTGAGGCCACGGAATTGTTTACATCAAAGGAAGTCCCAGTGTAGTTTGCAAAGGCTTTCTTGAGACTTTGTGATAGAAAGAATCTCTGCTACTCAATCAGTTTCTGACTTTCACCCACAATCGTCGATGAGCAAGATGGGTGAATACTCTAGTCTCCACCAGGGTGATGCACATTGGATCCTTGGAATATCATACAATCCCTGGATTCCCAAAGTAGGTGAAGTCATTAATGCTGGGTGAAAAGAACTTATTCTGTCCTTAGTTTCATTCTGATGGGTTTCAATGGCAACATCTCTGGAGGCAAACCCTCACTTTTCAAGATCTACATTTCTGATTGGGTCAAACTGGAACAATATGCCCAATGATGAAAAGAAACACTTAACTATTACTCTAGAAATGTGCCCATATCAATAGATTTTGATGTGTACAGAATACAAACTTCCTTTATACTAGCTTAAAAGTATCTTCATTATTCTGAGAAATGCACATAATGAATTATGATGACCTAAATGCTAAAATTAAATTTGATATTGGCTGCAAAAGTCTCAACCAAGAAGACTGCATCACCACGTCCAAATTGCGTGTTCAAGTCTTTTGATTGGAGGTTTCATTAAATGTCATCATTAGACATGTCACATACAGCAGGATCCACATTGCTATGCATGATGATGTTCAGAAAACCAGTGTCAAGGCAGTTGATAAAGCTGTTGTTTTCTAAACAGAATTTCCTAAAGAACAATTGATGGCATGCATGAGAAGATTTTTCCAGTAATTGTAAGCAATAATCAAATGTCCTCATAAAGGAATTGGGTCAGATAACAGACCTCAGTATTGCATTACTTAGTTGAGTGACAGGGAAACACAGCATATTTCTATTTTGAACAGTTTTATTGTCACAGAAAAATTAAGAAGTTCTCTCACCTTAAGAATACCAAGAAGCATCCTGTATACCCACATGGTGTTCAACATGACTCCAAGGGAGTCTCTGAAAGCCCAGGTCAGACACTATATTTAGTTCCTTTTTAGAAGGGAAACAGCCTCTCTAAGCCTCAGTTCCTTATCAGCAGAGGGACTACACAATTTATCATCCAAACTGTGACACCTGAGAGTGAAAGAGGGCAGGATCATCAGATGGGACACTGAGCAAAAAGTGTCAACTGTAACTGCCCTAGATAAATATACAGTTATCGTAATTATCAGAAAGAAGTGTGTTGGTCCAATTCAGTCATTTTTGTCCCCCGACTATACATTAGAATCATCTTGGGAGAATACATGCACACACACACACACACACACTGAACTGGATCATCTCTAAAACCTTTTCTGGCTTTCAAATTCAGGGATCATAATTTCTGAGCATAAATTTATGGCACTTGCTATTGGCAAAGTTATGTAACTGCAAACTATTCTCATATCTAGAACACATAACTACTGAATACCAGTAAGATAATAACCAATATTCATTTAGGAAGAGTTTGCAGTTTACTGCAAAAGTGTTTTGCAGTTTGCAAAAACACTTTCTCAGTGTCATCCTTTTTTTTTTTTAAGTTCTAACCTTAACCCTATGAGAAAGTCAGGTTGGTTTATTATTATCAACTTTTTGTAGGAGAGGAAATCATTGCTTACAAAGTGTAAATATACAGATTTAAGTTATACAAAGAGCAAATGGAATAATCAAGCCCATGTCTTGATGCTAAATGGTGGCAGATAAGAGAAGGTGCCTGGCCCTCTTCCTGTATGGGTTTGAATTCTACTTCTGTCTCTTTATTAGCTCAATAAATTGGTTCAAGTCATTTAACCTAAACATTATCTCTAAAGTCACAATAATATTAATCCTTGCTTCACAGTGATGCCAGTATTTCATGAGGTATTACATGAAAGGTCTTTGTACTATGTCCAATAAATATTAACAATCACTGCTATTAGTGTTATTACGACTCTTCCTCCACTCTTTCTCCTTCCTTTTACCACTGTAATTACTATACTACTATCATTACTACTACTATTAGAACTCATAATATAATCCGTTTGCTATGGTCTGAATGTTTGTGTCCCTACTCCTTCTAAATTCCTATGTTGAAATCCTCACTACCAAGGTGATGGGGTCTTTGGGAGGTGATGAGGTAATGAGGATTGGGCCTCACAAATGGCATGAATGTCCTTATAAAAGAGACCTCAGAAAGCTCTCTTGCCCCATCTACCATGTGAGGACACAGCAAGAAAGTGCTGTCTCAGAACCAAGCAACAGGCCCTCACCAGACACCAAATCTGCTGGCTCCTTAATCTTGGACTTCCAGCCTCCAAAGCTCCAAAAAAAAAAAAAAAAAAAATACATTTCTGTTGTTTATAAACTACCTAGTTTATGGTATTTTGTCATAGCAGTTTGAACAGACTAAGACAGTATTATAGGCAGAATAAGTGTATTAGTCCATTTTCACACTGCTATAAGTACCTGACGCCTGAAATCCCAGCACTTCGGGAGGCCAAGGCGGGCAGATCACTTGAGTCCAGGAGTTCGAGACCAGCCTGACCAACATGGCAAAACCCCATCTCTACTAAAAATACAAAAATTAGCCAGGCATGGTGGCATACACCTGTAGTCCCAGCTACTTGAGAGGCTGAGGCATGAGAATTGCTTGAACCCAGGAGGCGGAGGTTAGAGTGAGCTGAGATCACGCCACTGCATTCCAGCCTGGGTGACAGAGCAAGACTCTGTCTCCAAAGAAAGAAAAAAGAAAAGAAAAAGGAAAAAAAAGAAATACTCAAGACTGGGTAATTTATAAAGAAAAGGTTTAATTGACTCACAGCTCTGCATGGCTGGGGAGGCCTCAGGAAACTTATAATCACAGCAAAAGGAGAAGGAAAAGCAAGTAACTTCTTCACAAGGTGGCGGGAAAGAGAAAGAGGGTGAAGGGGGAAGAGCCCCTTATAAAACCATCAGATCTCTTAAGAACTCACTCACTATCATGAGAACAGCATGGGGGGAACCACCCCCATGATCCAATCACCTCCCACCAGGTCCCTCCCTTAATACCTGGGGATTACAATTTGACATGAGATTTGCATGGGGACACAAAGCCAAACAATATCAATAAGTGTCCCTTCAACTAAACAGGCTTAATTACAATGAAGCCCTTTGTGCTCATCTTTACCCTCCTCCCACACACTCTTAAATAAAACAAACCACACATGAACAGTCTTCAAGCAAGACACTATAGAGAAACAAACACCCAGAAATGTAGCAATACCGAACTCTGGCAATCCTTGGCATTTATAGCACAGGAACAGACTCTATACAGATACTCGAATGGATTTAGAAACATAGGTGACTGGCAGCCTTGGAGATGTGCCACCAGAAGCTCTCTTTGGAAAAGAAGTCATTTACTAGCTTCAGGGACTACAGCTGGCTGGTAGCCTCCAGCTGCAATGCCTCAAGATCAGCTGCTGTGTTTATGTGGAAGTCACACTCTTCTTGTGGGAGCTCCTAGCCGAGGTGGAGTATGGTGACCAAACAGTAGGGCATGCCCATTTCTGTCTTCTGTGTTGCTACCCTATGAATGATTTTCGCACTGGAGACCCCTGGGCTGGCTGAACCTTCCTCAGAGACGCAGTGACACTTGAGGATCTTCCTATCCAATCTTCCTCCACTCCCACTTCCCTTCACAGGTTTCAGACTGCACCGTGGTCAAAAGCCCCCCAGGTGCAAAATAACAGCCTCAAACATCTCCACACATCTTAAACAACCCTATCCAAGGTTGTACTCTACTTATTTGAGAAATAATAAAAAAAAAAAATTCTAGGGAAACACTTTGTTCCAAAATTCTGGTATTTTCCTGGTTTTCTAATAGTTTATTTATTTTGACAGTTCTATGGAGTTATAAGGTTGACTAGCTTGTCTTTTTAATGGAGTGCCTACCACATATGGCTTAGGAAAAAAGTGATTATGGATCATGCTCTTTTCATGTCATCTTTGTTTTGCAAATTGAATTTGTTAAGCCACATTAGCTCAAAGATATGAATATTTTAATAATGTTAGATCTATAAATTATGGGAAAGTGAATTAGAATTTCAAAATGTATTTAGTTCCAAGGAATTGGATTACTTGAAGATGCATTTTTCATCTGGGGAGAGAAAAGGTGTTCTAAATTACTGCTCATGTTAACCATTGAATTTCATTCTTGTTTTAGTAATTTTTATTTTTCAACATATTTAAAACATTAAAGATAATCAAAAAGCTTCATGCTAAATAAAAATAGTAAAGTATTTCAAAATATTAGTTTGATCTGGTAATCTAAATGTTTTTAATATAAATATTTTTAAGGTTAACAAAATAGTTGCTGTGTGACAAACAGTAGTCTAAACTCTTTGCATATATTAACTCATTTAGCCTTAGATACATTTTAAAGCTTAAGTATAATCATTATCCTCTTAACACACATTTTATTGATTACTCTGATCTACTAAGTTAAATGTTTTTAATGTTAATCTTGTCATGATTTAGGATAACAATACAATAGTTCAACTGTTCTGAACACTTGACAAATAGTATCCCGTGCTCCTTACATGTATTAGGTCATTTAGCCTCATAAACATTCTATAATTTAGGCATAATCATTATCCACAGTCCATAGATTAAGAAACTGAGGGAGGCATGTCGCGGGTGCGATAGGCTAGGGCCAGTGTTGCATGAGATAAAGGAATTTACCAAGAAAGTTATAGGTAAAGAAAGGCAGATTTATCAGAGAAAGTATGAAAATACATTGCAAGCGTGCAACAGGCAGCACAGCAGAGAAGGGGCTGTCTGCCAAGAGGCAGGGGGTGGAGGGAAGTCTTACAAGGTTGTGCTGGAGTGGGCCATGGGTGGAATGAGGTCATGCTGTTGGGGTTATGTGTGCAGGGAGGTAGTTGTGTCAGTGGGTTGTTTGTGATTGGCTGTCTCTCAATACAAATTCACTGCTCACTCTCACTAGCGGCCCTCCCCCATCTGGAAACCTCCCCGACCTGGAGCCCCTTCCTTGTTGTTGCTTACTTATCAGGACTCCACAAGATAGAACAAGAGGGCAGAACAGAAAACTCTACAGATTGTCCCCCAGCAAGGACACCAAGTTAACAAATATTTACACAGAAAAAAACACCTTCATAAGAACTAAATATCAGATGAACACTCATAAGGCCTGGTTTTAACTTCATATCACTGAAAGAGGCACTAAAGAGAGAGAAAAAAACAGTCCTGAATCACCAACGCCACCCACCCCATGCCCCACAGCAGTAGCACTGAACTCAGTGCTGTTCTATTAGAGCAGAAAAGAAAATCAGACCACTGTCACCACCATTAATTCAACATAATACTGGAAGTCCTAGCTAGAGCAATCAGACAAGAGAAAGATACAATGGGCACCCAAATTGGAAAGGAAGATGTCAAATTATCCTTATTTGCAGATGATATAAACTTATATTTAGAAAAACCTAAAGACTGTACAAAAGAACTATTAGAACTGATAAACAAATTCAGTAAAGTTGCAGGATACAAAATCAATCTACAAAAATCAGTAGCATTTCTATATGCCAACAGTGAACAAGGTGAAAAAGAAATTTAAGAAGTAATCCAATTTAAAATAGCCACACATAAAATATAATACCTAGGAATTAATGAAAGAAGTGAAAGATCTCTATAATAAAAACTATAAAACACTGATGAAAGAAACCGAACAGGACACAAAAAATGGAAAAATATTCCATGTATATGGGTTGGAAGAATCAATATTGTTAAAAAGTCCATACTACCCAAAGCAACCTACAGATTCAGTGCAATTCCTACCAATATGCCAATGACATTCTTCTCAAAAATAGAAAAAACAATCCTACAATTTATATGGAACCACAAAAGACCCAGCATAGCCAAAGCTATAGTAAGCAAAAAGAACAAAGCTGGAGGAATCACATTACTTGACTTCAAATTATACTACACAGCTATGGTAACCCAAACAGCATGGTACTGGCATAAAAGCAGACACACAGACCAGTGAAACAGAATAGAGAACCCAGAAACAAATCCATACACCTAGAGTGAACTCATTTTTGACAAAGGTGCCAAGCATACACACTGGGGAAAAGACAGTCTCTTCAATAAATGTTGCCGGGAAAACTGGATATCCATATTTAGAAGAATAAAACTAGACCCCTATCTCTTACCATATATAAAAATCAAATCAAAATGGATTAAACACTTAAACCTAAGACCTCAAATTGTGAAACTACTACAAGAAAACGTTGAGGAACATCTCCAGGACAATTGTCTGGGCAAAAATTTTTTGAGCAATACCCCACAAGCACAGGCAAAAAAGCAAAAATGAACAAATGAGACCACATCAAGTTTAAAACCTTCTGCATAGCAAAGGATACAATCAACAAAGTGAAGAGACAACCCACAGAATGGGAGAAAATACTTGCAAACTATCCATCTGACAATAGATTAATAACCAGAATAGATAAGGAGCTCAAATAACTCTCTAGAAAAAAAAATCTAATAATCCAATCAAAAGGTGGGCAAAAAATTCAAATAGACATTTCCCAAAAGAAGATATACAAATGGCAAACAGGCATATGAAAAGGTGCTCAACATCACTGATCATCAGAGAAATGCAAATTAAAACTACAATTAGATATCATCTCACACCAATTAAAATAGCTTATATCCAAAAAACAGGCAATAAGAAATGCTGGTGAGGATGTGGAGAAAAGGGAACGCTTGTACACTATTGGCAGGAATGTAAATTAGTACCACCACTATGAGGAACAGTTCGGAGGTTTCTAAAAAAACTAAAATTTGGGCTACTGCATGATCCAGCAATCCCACTACTGGGTATATATCCAAAAGAAAGGAAATCAGTATATCGAAAACATATCTGCACTCCTATGTATGTTGCAGCACTATTTACAATAGCTAACATTTGGAAGTACCTAAGTGTCCACCAACACCAACCGATGAATGGATAAAGAAAATGTGGTACATATACACAATGGAGTACTGTTCAGCCATTAAAAAGAATGAGATCCAGTTATATGCAACAATATGGATGGAAATGGAGATAATTATGTTAAGTGAAATAAGTCAGGCACAGAAACATCACATGTTCTCACTTATTTGTGGATCTAAAAATCAAAGCAATTGAATTCACGGAGATAGAGAGTAGAAGGATGGTTACCAGAGGCTGGGAAGATTAGCGAGGGTGGGGTGGGAGATAGGTGGGGATAGTTAATGGGTACAAAACAATAGAATGAATAAGACCTAATATTTGATGGCACAAGAGGGTGACTACAGTCAATAATAACCATACATTTTAAAATAAAGAGTGTAATTGGATTGTTTGCAACTCAATGGATAAGTGCTTGAGGGGATGGATATCCCATTTTTCCTGGTGTGCTTATTACACATTACATGCCTGTATGAAAACATCTCAGGTACCCCACAAATATATATGCCTACTATGTGCCCACAAAAATTGAAAATAAAAAAAATTTTGGAAAGAAAGAAACTGAGGCACAGAGAGGTTAAATAATCTTCCCAAGGTAACACAGCCATAGACGGTAGAGTCTGGATTTGAACCAGGTAATCTGCATGAATCAAGAAAAGCAAATGCTGACTTATCTTAAGTCACATCAATTAAACCTGCAGTCTGTGAATGTGTGTACATATGTAAAGGTATCAACACACTTGCAAACTGAGTAATTTTAAAGTGAACTTTATATATATATATATATATATTTACATATATATATATTTGTTTGATTTAAAGCATATCAGAAAGTTAAAATCCAAATGCTTATAGCCCTCGTCAAAGTACTCAACTTGAATAGTCAAGGCATATTCAGGCTGCCAATACTCGGATTGGCAACCTGCCCTCACTTGTTCAAATGAGTCTCTTACTGCAGGAGAGTTCCTAGAAGCAATATAATCAACTAGCAAGCTATACAAGCAAATCTGTCTCAGCACTCACACCTATCTGGTTTTAGACTAGAATTTTCCAGTTGTGCTTCAATCATTTTTGTTAGCTGTCTTGTAGTCAGTTATTGATAAGCATCCATTGAGCATCTACTGCATGCTTGTCCCTCTGTTAAAACCCTGGAGCTATTAAAACGTCAGTGTGACTCTAATACTACACTGACCTAGCAGCAGGTATTACATGTTAGACTTTAGCTTAGAGAAAAAGAATACAAATTACATCAAATGTTATCATTTACTTACCTATAGGCTATTCAACAAAATACCCTAAACCTTTGAAGGCAATTCCAAAAGAGCTCTCTCCTTTTTCTGGGACTATGATACAATCCTGATTAAGGTACCTTCTCAACTGTTCAGCCATGCCCTGGAATTCCAATGGCCAAGACTGAGCATAGGAATCATGTTGTTTTCACATGTGACCTGACCCCTGGGACTGGAGTGGTAAGATCCCACATTGTCTTGTACCACCTTCCACTTACAGCTTAGATTCCTGTATTGCAATGGCTATCATCTCCCCCGCTCCTTAGACTGCGGACTACCTGTGTCATTCATTATTATGTCCACTGTGCCTATGAAAATGCCAACACACAGAGCACTCTCAGTTGATATTGATGAATAAATAGACTCATGGAAACACATTCATCAATCATGGAAACAGCTGGTAAGCTCTTAACCTATGTTGACGAAAACACTTGCTTGAAAGTATGAGTACTGATAGATGTGTTAAAAAATATATCCTATTACTTTATAGACATCCTCGCCATGCGTGCATTTAATGTTTCTAGTATTGAGGCCCCTGGCATGTCATAATTTATAAATTTATTAGGACACAAATTCCACCAGCATGGTTGTTAAAAACAGTGGGTGAGAAGTCATTTCAGTGGTGACAAAGCCTAGTAAATAATCAAACACCAACATCTAATACAATCTTTGGTCTCCTATCCATAACTATTATGTGCAAAAATGATATTCATGAGTCTAGGTTGTTGAAAGATGTCTGGAAACAAAATATGTAAAAAGGAGTCGTGTATATTTCATAATATTAGGTAACTTACTATTAAGAACTTAAATTACTGGCAGCTCTTTTATTAGGTTATAACTTATATTGGTAGGTTTTGATATAATGTTTTGTATTAAAATTTGAGATAGAAATTTCTACAAAGTAAATTACAAAATGCTTTTACCTATGTGTGTGAATATATCATACATATAATTTTATATAGGTAGTCTTTTAATTCCTGTTTGTATTCTTTAAATTTTCTATGATGAACATGCATTTCTTTGGAAATCAGAAAAATTTTTTTAAAAACTAAATTCCAACAAGAATAGAAATAACATATATTTGGTTTGTGAAATGAATAGTCCCCATTGAGTGTGTGTATATCAACACACAAGCATAATTCTAAAGCCTAGCTTCACATCCTAAAGGTTACATTAGCAGTAGCTTTAATTTTAAGATCTAATGAATAATTATGCTATTTAATGTAGAAATTGTCTTATGTTCACTTTTAACCTTTAGTTTGCTTCACTAAAAAAAAAAATGAATCCATAAAGTGGGCTTAATAAAGTAATTACTATTCGGTAACCTAGTGAACATTTTTAATAAAAATAAAAATTAAAAACAGTCTGAACAAGTAGCTATACTCTATGACTGTTTGATTTTTTAATTCTGGACAAAATCAAATTCATCTATGTTCAAAATCAGTAAGAGCTCCGCAGAGTCAAGGTAAAGGATGCATGAAACAAGAGACACAAAAATGATGAACATTAATCTAAGTTATTCTCTTTTCAATCTTTATCAATTTAATTTTGCACTGAGATTTCAATCATGACTCAGATTAGTAACATAAAGCAGCCTTTTGCCATGCAGCACAGGTAAATGCAAGCAGAGAATAACATTGATCTGAAAACTTCCTGACGCCTTCCTGGAGTTGGTTTGGGAAAGGGTAAAATACAGGTAGTGGGAGAGTCAGTTGGTTTCTGAATGGACTAAGGCCTTATGAGATTGAGACCTCCTTGGCTCTTTCAACCCAGGGAATTGTGGCTTCTCTCTGGCATTTACTTGCCTGGGTCTGTGATTTGCAATATCCAATTCTCATTAGCCAGCAGGGGGCAGACTGGAAACGGCTATAGAAAAACATCTTGAAGACACAAGAAATCTACTTTCACACGCAGGTCAGGCCCACCTGGCATCAATTTTTGTGAGATTATGCATGTAATCTTGGAGGACACACTAGCACTATTCTGAAAGTCACTCATTAACTAAGGGCAAACATTTCTGACAATCTGCTGTGCTTAATTGCTACTATCTTTTTAATTAAGTTCCTTGAAAAAATCAAGCATCAGAAGTTTTCTGAACTCTGACAGCAGTCAATGAATAACCAGGGAGAAAGTGAGGGCTATAATGATAATGATGATGGTTTCTCAACAGAGTATATAATCAAGCCAGCTCGTGTTTGTTATTTTCTAGTAAAAAGAGTACAGGCTCTGAGCACTGATTTGAATCTGGATTTCTTTCCTGGCTCTGCTTCCTTCCTGTCCAGGCCCCTGGGAAAGTGCAATGAATACAACACGATGAGCAAAGATACTGGCACACAGCGTGGGCTCTGCAACTGCTCCCAGATTATTTTTATTATCTTTTATTTATAAAATGTTGTGCTCATCTTCTGTATGATCCAGTTACCAAAAAAAGAAATGTAAACAATAGTAAGAGAAAAAGCAGATATCTGGATCTAGATGTATGATTTATGTATTAGAAAGTTAACTTATGACCAGGACGTTTAACCAAGTACGAAGAGTGCAGTAGAAAACTTCAGGAATGTTGTCCATCCCATGAGCTTCCAAGTCCTGGCCCCCCAGCCCTCACCATTCATCACTGCTAGGACCAGAGACATTTGTCCAATCACATTCTCTCTGCCAGAAATATGGACTAGGAAAAATGAGACTCTACACTGTCTGTGCCGTTTGCCTGAGCTGAGGTTGTGTAAACTCCAGAGCTGAAGGCTGCCACATTTGGTCATGGTGTGCACACTGAGAATCAGAGAAAGTAGATCTCCTGGAATGGAAGCAAGAGATGCTAAGTGAGAATCCACAAGACCCTGGAAATCCAAAGAGGACACATGGTTTCCGGTGGCTTTCCACTTCCTAGTGCCAATCCCCTAGACATCCCCCCTTCCCTGGGTTCTGTATTTTTTTTTAATTGACAAAGAAAAATTTTACATAACTATCACATATAATATGCTTTGAAATATGTTTACATTGTGGAATGCCACATCAACTTAATTAACATGCCTTATCTCTATATTTATCATTTTTTTGTGACGAGAACACTTGAAATCTACTTTTTTAGCAAGTATATTCTAACAGTAATCTTCTTTATCCACATATAATTTCTGCTTTTTCTCTCAGCAACCAAAGCAGTCTTAACTAAGGCAATGAATCTTAGCAGTAGAAATTTTAAACAAACAGCCAAGAGTAAATTATTTTGTTCTTTCATATTATCACTAGTATCTAATAATCACAACAGTCTCATTTCATGCAGAGCAGAAAGTTTCTTCTCTCCCCATTTTCTGTGAGATGTTAACTGGGAATACTGGAAAGCATCCCTGAGCAGGACCAGATTCATGGGGAGGTAGCTGGCACAGTCAAACAGGGCCCCATGCTCAGAAAGGACCCCATGCTCAGAAGGACCCCATACTTGGATTAACGCTCTGCTGTGGCCGTCTTGAAATCTGTAGTAATTTTATGTTTGAACTTGTGTTTTCTAAGGGACATCTGATGGGACACTGATGTATAAACATGAGCAGAGGAGATACTGGCAATGTGCACGTCTGCTGTTCCCAGCTGCCGGCTTCGTACACATAGGGTCTGTGATGCTTCATGAGCACAGAAGAACAATAGACCCATAATGCGTGGGAGATCACATAGTCTCAAAGCAAATACAAAGGGACAGTGTTATACTCATGGCTGAATTAGGAGAAATGCTGCCAGCCTCAGATGCCACATTTTCCCATTTGAACCAGAATTTTCTTCAAAAGCAGAGAGAAAGCAAATGTATACTAAAGAAACACATGTGACCAAGGAAGCCTGTTATAACTTTTCCTACCTATCCATGTCATCTCCTGGATTGGCCAGCCACTTAAGCTCAAAATGATGACACAGAGGAAAGCAAAAGATAGAGGAGCCCACAGTTCTTTTCCTTTCAGGCCTTCCTCACTCAGCAGGTGGAGAGTGTTGGTGCAATGTGTGCATATCAAGAAGTGGAATCAGAAGAGTTGGGCTAGTCTTGCACGGCATCCTCACTATTCAGGCCAGAATGAAACGCATGTGCACGTGTAGGCTACAAAACATGGGTTGTGTGACTGTGATAATCCCATATCCTACTTAAATGCTCTGATATTTGTCTTTAAAACTGGCATCATGCAATATAAACATGAATGGCAAAATTTCATGCTAATTATTTACCATTTTTTCTTTACTTAGACATCAAATAGCAAATTTAAAACTCTTTAACAAATTGAGGGAGATAGGCCACAGAAATAAGGAAAAAGCTAGTAAGGGCAATTTTTTTTCCTGCTCTTTGTGCACAGGTTCTTCATTTCCCTTTTGCACTGGACCCTGCAAATTGTGTATCCAGCACTGTTCCTAGGACTTTGTGAACGGGGGAGAAATGGGAGGTGTGATCAAGTACCAGAAGGCTCTGTGCTGTCTCTGCTGGTCTGGGTGATTCCTGGACTGGCGTTCCCTGAGGTTGCACCTGGCACGTGTGGCACCAGCTATGTTCCTGATGCTGGACTCCATGGCCCTGGTCTTTGCCTCTGTTCTCTATACCCCCAGGACTGCATCCCCATCTCAGGCCGGCCTGGATTTGCTCAGCTATTCTGTCACTCCTCATTGGGGTGTGCAGAATCTTCCAGATCCCTTGATCACCAGGCTGAGGCTTACGTTAGCTCAGGATCTAGGCATATCCCTCTCCCAAACCTGCATTACAGCCCTGGTGCCATGTTGACCAACCAGAGAACTTCTCTAAGAATAGTGGTTCTCAACCCTAGCTACACATTAGATTCACCTGAGAGGTCCCCTCAACTCCCCCCGCCACCCCCACCCCGCCGACTCCCCACCACAATAATATTGATGCCTGGGCTCCATCCTCAACTCATCAAAAGCAGTAGAATTGAGAACCACTGTACTAGAGTATTATAGCTCCCCAAGGCCATGTGTGGGAAAACAGGCATGCCCTTTACCTTCCTGTGTGTGTCTACAAGAGCACTCCCAACATAGAACCATGAAGGTGGGGGGAGTAGCACATTAATTTTCTGCCTCAGTAGCCCTTTTTCCTTCTCCCACACCTCGACTGTGCTAGTGGGCAGGATGGGCTTTCCCCCTTCACCTAGGCAGCGGCTTTCCCTGAGTTATATCCTGAGTTGGCCCCTACGCACAGGTAGGCAGTCCAAATTAGGAGTCCTCGTGTTACCACACTACCTGATGTGGAGGCCGGAGGCCGAGAGACCACACCAAAGCTTTGGGCAGGAATGGTGTCCCCTAGTTGGCACATGGAAATGGACCCCAAGTCTAAGTCTTGATAACTCGACATTTGACAGCTTGGTAGAGGAGGATGAGCCTCTCAAGATCCTGCTGGGGTACAGCTGGACAGCCTCATTTCTCAATTCACTTATCAATGTCTCTATGAAAATGCCTGCCATAAACAACCTGTGAATATGGGTCTACTTTGCTACTTTTGACTTTGCCATTGGGGAGGCACCATGGCAAAATGGTAAAGAAATGAATCCTGGCTCTGCTACTGATCAAATGTGTGATCTTGAGAAAGTTACTTAGCCTCTTTGTAGATCATTTAGCCACCCTTAAAATGTTAGTGCCAGCGCAGTACGTACCTCACAGCGTTATTAAGATGATTAAAAGAATTGATATCTGTAAGGTGGTTGGAAGACACACACAGTAAACACCATGCAAGTGTGTGTTAAGTAAATTAAAAAAACATAAACAACACTTTCCTCTAACAACATAAAATATAAAGTAAATTAAAAGTATATACACAGAGGTTTTGTGTTGCATACAGTATCATATTAATTTGCCATTCTAGTATACAAAGTAAAAAACAAAATGAGTATAGAAAGTAAAAAAAGAAAAGATATTTGAAAACATCTAAGTGATGGAAAATGACCTGCAATTTCAACAATCACATCAACAGTTAATGAAAATTTAGTTTGGGTGGATGCTAACTGTAAGTAAAATTCGGGTCATTGAACCAATGTGTTTGTCTGCATTAACAGAAGGTACTTCTCTTTTAACAATTAAGCAAAAATGTCATTTCAGTTTCTTTTCCAACAGAAGTGCATGTAACTTTTGCCTAGGTTCACAGAATAGTGAAATGAAGCTCAGTTCTCTTTAAAATATTATCTTGTAAATGTTTCTATACCCTACAGAATCTGAATTATTTTCTCTGATAAAACTAGAAAAATGTCCTCATCTTTGGTGCTCAGTGAATTTTCTAAATTTTGGTGTAGATATACATGAAGATACAGGAAAACTAAATTCCAGAATGATAATGAGCCTTTTGAAGAACCTTAACCTTATGGTATATTTATGGTGTGTTCTGCTTTCTACAGTTGCTTTTTGTTTTTTGTCTTGTTTTGTTTTGTTTTTGAGATGGAGTCTCACTCCGTCGCTTGGGCTGAAGTGCAGTGGAGCGATCTCGGCTTACTGCAACCTCTGCCTCCCAGGTTTAAGCGATTCTCCTGCCTCAGCCTCCCGAGTAGCTGGGATTACAGGCACCTGCCACTACGCCCAACTAATTTTTTTGTATTTTTAGTAGAGATGGGGTTTCGCCATGATGGCCAGGCTGGTCTTGAACTCCTGACCTCAAGTGATCTGCCCGCCTCAGCCTTCCAAAGTGCTGGGATTACAGGCGTGAGTCACCGTGCCCAGCTTCTACAGTTGCTTTTTAAGTGAGATGTGAAGGTGCTATGTGGCTACTCAAATGTTTATATTATGAAAGGTTTACTGTCTTAATATGACATTTCTAGTGCATCTTAAGAGTGGGATCATGCTCCCTCAAGATGAGGACAGAGAATAAAATATAGGAAAGAAAGCTTGGTGCTTAAAAGGACAATATAAATAGGGCTCTCCAGCTTCCGTCTGGGAATTTTAAAAATGCAAAACACATCTTAGCCAGGTATACCTGGGGATAGGCTTTCCCATGTAACTAATGCTGTTGGAATGACTTTGAACTTGCCATCTCTTTCCTTCACAGAGGGTGAATTCTGTGTTTTCATTATTTTACATTTAGCTGCTTACAGGAATCAATGATAGTTCATTAGAGCTTGGCAATTTTTTCACCAGGAATAATAGAATCAATCCATACAATTCAACAAATATTGTCCCACATATTACTGGGTTCTATTAGCCCCCTACTTCTCTGCTGGTTTTCTGAGAATTCAAGTCATAATAAGAGAGCTTGAAACTACAGCCACCTTCTACATGTCAGCCAGGGCCCTTTCGGAATTTCACTGTGACTTCCAGCTCAGACGCCTGGCCCACTTTTACCTATTCTTTTTGTAGTTTTCCAAATGGGGAATGCATCTGTATAGTTTCGGATATTATGTTACTTTTGCTACAAATTTAGTGAAGCTGTTGTAAAGAACATTTTTGAAAGTTTATGTCAATAGTATATTTATTTATGGCTTTAACACAAAATATGATACCTTAAAGGATGTCCACTAAATGATGACTATTCTCTTTTTCAAAATGCCTTATGATGCTATGTTCTAAAGTAAGAGATGATGGAGAGAACCTTGGGATCTCCTCCTACTCCTTAAAAATTTTTGGCAGAAAAGCATTATCATTATTGTCACTGATGTCAAAAACAAACATTTACTTAGCATCTACTTTCATCCTATGTGTAAGATAAGATTCTTGCCACCACTCTAAGTAGCACAGCTCCCTACGGGGAAATTTATCACAGTGAAACATCACTCATTTACACTGACTTGGTGAGCAAGTCTTATGCCCCCTCTCACATCCAAAATAGCCCATGAAATTCAAAGAAGCCAAGTAACCCTATAGTTAATTCAATGCTGGACAACATTGATGCCAAGTAACACACTGTTAATTTGAACATATCTAATATTGCAACTAACTTTTGGTTGTACTAAACATCATACTTGTGTTCCTATTTGCTTGGAGGAACGTGTGCCAATTAGATATGTACTATATAGTTTTATGTATCAAAAGGAGTAAAGCAAATTGTCCCATTTTATACAGAGATTACAGCTGCCTTTTTGCTTTCATTGAATTCAACAAATATTTATCAAATACTGCAGCGGACAGGTGGATTGAGTCTGCCAGGCCTCTTCCTAGGAGGGCTTTCCCACCCAACTGTCTCTGGAACCGCAGTGCATCCATTCATATTTACCCACTGTCTGCACAGCCCATGCTCATCTCATCATGGGCTCAAACCATCATGTATCATAATTTGCTGTTCACACTGATAATTGCAAGGACATGCATGTAATAAAAACAGAATCAAAGGAGTCTTTTTCTAAATTTGGGAGGGAGATAGTGATAAAAGCACTTTTCCACTGATAAGCTAAGATGTGGGGCTGCCTGCAGAATGAGACTAAGAAGAGAAACACAGAGAGGAAGTGGCAAAATGGTGATCTGATATGGTTTGGCTCTGTGTTCCCACTCAAATCTTATCTCAAATTGTCATTCCCACCTGTTGAGGGAGGGACCCATAATCTCCATGTGTCAAGGAAGGGAGGTGATTGGATCATAGGGGCAGTTTCCCCCATGCTGTCCTCACGATAGTAAGTGAGTTCCCACGAGATCTGATGGTTTTATAAGGGGCTCTTCCCCCTTCACTCACTCCTCTCCTGCTGCCTTGTGAAGAAGGTGCCTGCTTCCCCTTCTGCCATGATTATAAGTTTTCTGAGGCCTTCCCAGCCATGTGGAACTGTGAGTCAGTTAAACCTCTTTCCTTTATAAATTACCCAGTCTCAGATATTTCTTTATAGCAGTGTGAGAACAGACTAATACATGGCCCTAACAGCATTCACTGAGTGCCTGACTGAGCCATATCTGCAGTTAGCACTACCTCTAGCTCCTTGATTATTTAAAGTAGCATATTTTCCTCTGCTAAAGCTAGTTAGATATCTGAAACATGCAGTTTAAAGATTTTTTTTTTTTTTTTGAGATGGAGTCTCACTCCATCACCCAGGCTGGAGTGCAATGGCGCAATCTCGGCTCACTGCAACCTCCACCTCCCGGATTCAAGCAATTCTCCTGCCTCAGCCTCCTGAGAAGCTGGGATGATAGGCACCTACCACCACACCTGGCTAATTTATGTATTTTAAGTAGAGACGGGGTTTCACCATGTTGTCCAGGCTGGTCTTGAACTCCTGACCTCAGGTGATCCGCCCACCTTGGCCTCCTGAAGTGCTGGGACTACAGGCGTGAGCCACTGTACCCAGCCCAGTTCAAAGATTCTGATTATAAACATTTACTCATTTCCTATGCTTTAGCTAACTTCTGTGTGCTGAAGAAAGCCAAAAAGTACAAGTCATAGTCCCTGCTCCAAATGAACTCTGAACCTAGAGAGTGGTGGAGAGCATATCTCTAACTGAAATAAAAGGTCAGAGATGCTACAGCAATAATGTACACATAGTAACAAAGATGAGGGTGTGGCTAAGATTAACAGAGGTGGTTGAATGTATTCTACAAGTAGAGTTTGATTTAGGCCTTGAAGAAAAAGTAGGGCTTAATGGGACACAGAAGTATGAAAGGACATTTGAACAAGAAAATACAGTGAACTAAAGGAAGTTTACCTTAAGATTCTTTTAAAATATATTTGTAATGCCTAGCCCAGCTATTTTCATATATTAGACAAAAAGTTTATCTAATGAGAGCAAAGGCGTGAAGACAAATGAATAGATACATAATTTATTTGTAGTTAAGACCTTAGCCAATAACATAATCCCCTTTTATAACATTGCTCCTAATGGAAATTATGTTTGTTTTACAATCACCTACTTTATGACATAGCTTCCAGGAAAAGGAGACATAAAAAAGAGTTACTGCTGCAAATGATCAATAGAGAAGGGTAATTTTAATTAATTGCTAGGCTTGCTTTATTTTTCTTTTCAAGACGTGAACAAGTTCTTTAAATGCTATAAATAAACTCATATATAACATCTATTAAGACTTTTACCATTTTTAAATTGTAAATATCCAAATATGAAACCAATCACAAATTCTGACCCGAGAAAGAATTACAGGAAGAAAGATTCTGAGACTCAGAGTAGCCAAATAACACAAAGCTTGGCACATCATAAAAGCTTAGTATTTTACTAATTTGTGCACACGCTTTAGAGCAGGGCGACCTGGCCTTATAACCTCTGCACAGATATGGAAAGGCTACCTTAAACTTTCATCTATTATATATTTCTCTTTTTATTTGAGTCATCTATTATATATTATTATATATATCTATTTTTTTTTTTTTTTTTTTGAGACAGAGTTTCACTCTTGTTGCCCAGGCTAGAGTGCAATGGCGCCATCTCAGCTCACCGCAAGCTCCACCTCCCAGGTTCAAGTGATTCTCCTGCCTCAGCCTCCTGAGTAGCTGGGATTATAGACACGAGCCACCACGCCCGACTAATTTTGTATTTTTAGTAGAGACGGGGTTTCTCCATGTTGGTCAGGCTGGTCTCAAACTCCCAACCTCAGGTGATCCACCTGCCTCGGCCTCCCAAAGTGCTGGGATTACAGCCATAAGCCACCATGCCCGGCCCATATATTTCTATCTTTTAACATTATACAAGTGATATGAGACAATGTATATAAAGGACTGGCATGGAGTGGGCAGACAATAAGTGTAGTATATTAATAATAAGATTCTAATAATAGGAGTGGATGCTCAGGAAAGCAAGGCATTTTACTAACAAAGAATAGACCAAAATCCTTATTTTGTCGCTTTGAAATGAGGTGATTAGATAATTAAATGTTTTAGTAGTTAGGGTGTTTATTTTGATAACAGCACTAGTAATGACTAGATCTTGTACTCCAAATTAAAATACAGTATTTTGGTGAATTTCATGGAGCATAAGGCACTGAAGCTGTCCACCTGTCACCCAACAATATTACTTATTTGATATTGATATTATTTCCTCAGTAATCGGCTCCATGATAAGAAAAATATTTGAAGGCTAGAAAGGACTATTTATGTCTGAACAATTGGTGGACCCCTAGCAGCCATGTCCACTGTATAGTTGCTTTGCGATGAAGTACACAGAGCAGAGAATACCAGTTTTCTTTGATTGGGATTTTAAAAAGTATTTAGGATTATGTGTACATTTGGTACCACATACTCACCACCTGGCTATCAAGGATCTGAACCCGTTTTCTATAAAATACATCGTTTAAGCATAAAAACTCCGAAAGCTTGCCTACTTTACTATCTCTGTTTTTCAGCTCAATGCATAATATTACATTTGGA
This sequence comes from Pongo pygmaeus, assembly GCF_028885625.2. Lineage (NCBI taxonomy): Eukaryota > Metazoa > Chordata > Mammalia > Primates > Hominidae > Pongo > Pongo pygmaeus. Next base: position 8,322,055 of record NC_072396.2, on the reverse strand, counting down.
ACCCTTCACATACTAAATTAAAATGAAGTTTATAAAATAAATGTCACATTTTTAAAATGTTTCTCTTTAATAGAAATAGTTTGATATTTAGTTTCAACACCATGTTAAAAGATCTAAAGATTATCATATATTATCAGATATATTGAGTCATAAATAAATTATATTTCCAAAGGATGGCTATTTTGAATTGTTTTCAGATTGCTATGGTCTGAATGTTTCTGTCCCATCCCAAAAATGTATTTGTTGAATCCTATCCCCCATGGTGATGGTGTTAGGATGTGGGGTCTTTGGGAGGGGAGGAGGTCCTGAGGGTGGAGCCTCATGAATGGGTTTAGTGCCCTTATCAGAGTGGCCCCAGAGAGCTCCCTTGCCCCTTCCACCATGTGAGGACAGGGCAAAAAGGTGCCATCTATGAACCAGGAAATAGGACCCCAACACACACCATCTGCTAGTGACTTATCTTGGAATGTTCATCTTCTAGAACTGTGAGAAACACATTTCTATTGTTCATAAGCCACCCAGTTTTGGGTATTTTGTTATAGCAGTCTGAACAGACTAAAACACAGATGCTATCAAAGAAAAGTCTTATTTTGTTTTATATAAATATGTAAACATATAACAGAAATATGTAATAATGTAATATCTATAATATGGTATATATATAAAATTCATATTTTTTGAAAATATATTACATTTAGAAAGACTTTACCCAGTGTTCCTTTAAGTAGTCAGTTTTTGTAGCATATTTCTAATGGAAAACAGCCATGCGCAATGTAAAAAGCACTTATATTAGTAAGAACGGTTTGGTTTGCAGGCTTTAGAAACTCAATGCTAACTAACTTAACAAATAGAAAAGGGTAGGTGTAGTGGGGAAAGCGAGTCAGGAATATAAAATATATTGTTTATGCATGAAACCTTTGAAAGCTTACCTGCTCTATCTTATCTAGAATACCAGTTACAAGCACTGTAATTAAGGAATTCTAATACAATAATAGAAATACTCAGGAAATCCTTACCATCTCTATTTTTCAGTTCAATGTATAATATTACATTTGCATCCACAGGCTCAAGAGGGGCAACCACACCTAGGTGCCTGTCTGTGTCTGTCTGTCTGTCTGTCTCTCTCTCTCTCTCTCTACCTCATTCTCAGCTCTGGATCCCTCTAAGCTGCCTCTGTTTTCAGGCTAGCTCCCTCCATATAGTGGCATTCACACATGACCCTCTTCATCTATTCCCTCACTGTGTTCCTAGAGATGGTGATCTGTAGGAAGGAAGTAGCCCCTCTTTCTATGGTTTCGGATGGGCAGTTCTACTCCAGGATTGCAAAAGTTCCTTTCTCTGAACTCCATGGTGGTCTCAAGACAAGATATTGCTTAAACTAGGCACAGACGGCATGTTATCATGAGTATTACTTTGAAGCCCCCACGGAAAGGGCAGTGCTCCAGCAGTGTTGCCACGCTCCCCTGAAATTAAAGTGCATGTAACTAAGCTCCACAGTTCATCAGGATCAGTTTGCAAGATTTAGGGAGGAAGTGACAAAAGAAGAGCAGTTATCAAGCAGGAGGCAGAATAAGCAAAGCATATTGAATACACATGACAAGAGATCTGTTGTTTTTTTAAAAAACCAAAGCACTTGTAACGTTGACCGACAAGAGGTGTGAAGATGCCTGCCGGGCACGGTGGCTCACGCCTGTAATTCCAACACTTCGGGAGGCCGAGGCGGGCAGATCACCTGAGGTCAGAAGTTCGAGACCAGCCTGACCAACACGGAGAAACCCCGTCTCTACTAAAAATACAAAATTAGCAGGGCGTGGTGGCACATGCCTGTAATCCCAGCTACTCGGGAGGCTGAGGCAGGAGAATCGCTTAAACCTGGGAGGCAGAAGTTGCGGTGAGCTGAGATGGCACCATTGCACTCTAGCCTGGGCAACAAGAGCAAAACTCTGTCTCAAAAAAAAAAAAAAATGCCAAGACTGGAAAATAAAATAACACCACAAGGAGAATAGGCTGAAAGAACTGATTAGACTCAAAGATTCTGAGATACGGTCCTTTCCCTGGAGCAGAGGTGTGGACAAGCAACCCTTATCCATGTCCATTTCTCCTCCCTTATGGGATACAGGATAAAATCTCCTGAGAGGAAGCACTGGAGAGGAAAAGGAGCCATCAAGCTGGGGCATTTTGTTTCTGTGCTGGGTGCTACTGTAGGCACCTCCCGAAGCTAAAGGTTTCCTACTTTGTAGCTGGTGTGCACAACCAGGGCATCTGTGCATGGCTTTGCAATACCACATCATCACACTTCTGTAATTACACATCAGATGTCTCCCTACCCACTGGACTCTGCATCCCTGATAAGGGCTGAATTCTTTCAACTGTGTATGCCCTGTACCAACGTAACACTTGCTATACAACAGATGATTAATAATTATGTAAATGGCTAAATAAACAAACCCGTTTGAAACTAAATTACTAAGGAAACTAGAGCAAAAATAAGCAAATTACAGAAAAAAGTTTCAAAGGGCAATTAAATTACTATATATTCAGATCACAATGGTAATTTACATAAATCCAACATCCAAAACAAATATTTATTGATCATATGCTATGGGCCAAGTGCTAAGCTTGGCGATGAGATGACAAACACAAATGTGAATGAATATGATATCCTTCCTTACATTATAAAGCTGAATTTTTTGTTTTTTTTCTTTAGAGATGAGGTCTCACTACATTGCTCTGGCTGAAGATTAACTCCTAGGTTCAAGCAATCCTCCCACCTCAGCTTCCTCTCACCCAGCTGGGAGCTGAACTTTTAACTAGTTACATGGAGATATGATACGAGATAGAAGGGAGTAAGGAGGAAATAAGTTTAAAATTTTAAGAGTTAAATTATGGAGCATTTTGCTGCTCCAAAGAGACTTACCTTTGGTGAGCTCTCACTCTGCCAGCCAGGTGTAGAAATAGTGGATGCCCTTATCTTTCCTTTAAGTGAAAGATATCAAAGTTGTGGTGTTCATCCAGGCTGCCCAGTGATAAAGTTTTCACTTGTCTCCTGAATTGACCTGCTGACAGTGTCCAAATGCAGGAAATAACTTGCTCTGTAAACAGCATCCCAGATTCTGGTTCTGTGAATCCAGTCTCTCCTTAAACTTCTGATGCCACCACATCACTTTAAACCAGACCACCTGTCTTAATCCATTCAGGCTGCTATAATAAAGTAGCATTGACTGAGTGTTTATAAAAGAAATTTATTTCTCACAGTTCTGGAAGATGGAAGTCTGAGATCAAGGTGCCAAGATGGTCAGGTTCTGAGGAGTGCCCTTTTCCAGTCTGCAGATTGCCATCTTCTCTGTGTACTTTTATCCTTACATGGTGGAAAGAGACCTCTCTGGGGTCCCTTTTCTAAGAGTACTAATCCCATTCATGAGGGCTCCACCCTCATGACTTAATTACCTCCCAAAGGCCCCACCTCCTAATACTATCACCTTGGGGGTTAGTATTTCAATATGTGAATTTTGGAGGTATACATTCAAACCATAACACCACCAAAGGAGTTAGACCACTGCTTCAGGATTCTGTTAAAACGCAGATGCCGACTCAGGAGATCAGGGATGGGACCTGGGATCCTTCCTTTCTCATGAGCTTCCTGGAAGATGCAGTTCTGGGGAGGATCACACTCGACCTTAGAGTTAGAGGATTGTGGAAGGTTTAAGGACTGGAGTGTGTCCTGTATTTTCCTAATGTACGTTGTGCCTTCCCTTCACTAAATTCCGGTGGAGGTAAAGAATTCCGAGTAATGCAGTCATTCTATGATAAGGCAATAAGGTGTTTTCAGGATCAATTTTCTCTAAAGAATAGTTATGTGAATTAAAAACATCTTCCCTAATCGTCACATCAAGGACTCACAGGTGTTGTTGGCCAGAGACGACGCACCAAGACAGAAAGAAAAAGCCCAAGCCAGAGGCAATTTGGAGAGCTCCACCTCTCCTCCCTGTTTTGTCTAAGGTAGAGACATTCTCGCATCTCCCAGATGCTCCTTTGTAGCCTCAGAGAAAGTCAATCTCTGCCCTTAAACTAGGGGACCTGGAGAGCCTTCAATCACGAAGTCAGGGATTCCTCCAGGCTTGGTTATTAGGATTAGATAAGGAAAACACTGTTTGGGGAGAGAAAGAATTATCAGAGTCCTTTAAATCTTGGTGGGCATGGCAGGCATCTTGGCGGTGGTTGAAACTGCTTAAGTCTAAGCCAGTGGTGCCACAGGACAAAACAGCCACCTGCTCACGGCCCCCTATGTGGAAAAAGCTTTCCAATTTAGTTCTCTCATTTTAGCATCTCAATCTGCACATAAGGCACGCGGGAAACTCAGAGACGTTATGCTACCTACTCAAGGTCACACAGCCTAAGGTCAACTGAGGATATGAAAGTTCCCCAGAGCTACAGTCCAGCTTTTCCTTTAGATAGCACTTCTTAAAAAAACCAAAGGCACGCCTTGAAAAGCTGCAGGATGTCCAGCCCCAAAATAGCCGCTGGAGTCGGCCCCTAGGGGCAGCTGGACCGCCCAGGCGGGCGAAAGGGTGGAGAGGGAGAACCACTTCCGGGAAACAGACGCGAAGAGGGGAAGGCACTTCCGGGGCACAGAAAATGAGGATTATTAAGTCAGTTGCTCGCAGGTGAGGGCCAAGTAGCATTAAAAGACACGTAGGGATTAAAACGCCTCTCTAGGGTGTGGGTTAAAATGTCTCTCTAGGTACTCGAAGATAGCATGACTCTAAACGAGGAAGCCTTGCCTGCGCTGGAAGACGCTCCGGTCTAGCGGCCAGGTTGAGTCCAGAAGTTTAAATAGAGCAGGCGGGGCCTAGCGGACGCCTGCGTCGGCGCGATGACGTCACATACCTGCGCGGGAGGCGGTACCAACCCCTGCCGCAGGACTTTCCTGGGCCGGCTCGCGGAGAGCGTAGCGCGGCCTTGGTGGCGGAATGGCGTTGAGTGACGGTCCGGCCCCGCCATCTGGTTAAAGGGACTCGTTCAACACGGAAGTGTCCCGGGGCTGCATTGGTACGGAGCCCTGGGGCCCAGCAAGGGTGTGCTCCTGCGGGACTGATGCGGGGACCACCCCGGCCCTGCCGGCCTCCAAGCCACCGGGGGGCCCTGAGCCTGTGCTGGCTGGGCCTGGCCGCCTGCATGCTAAACACCCAACCCCCTTCCCGTCCCCATTTGCAGAAGTAGAATCAAAACTGGGGCTTGACCCCGGATCGATGACTGGGACTCAGTCTACGCGGACGCCAGCGCAGCCTGCGGCGGCCGAGCCTCCTGCCCTCACAGGGCCTGGCCGGGTGCATCAGGAACAGGCGGTCTTAGGTCCCTAAATTCGAGGCCCTGTAATGTGCCTCATCTTGGGGTCCCTGAGTGAGGCCCTTGGGCCCCCAAGGAAACCCTGAGACCTTCAGAATGGACAGCCTTGTAGAGGCACAATTTCATTCACGTGGGCAAATTGTGCGCACTGAGGCATAGGAAAACATGTAATTTTGTATTTAGATGTGTTGCAAGTATAAAGTGGTGTGGCTGACATTTCATAGAGCCTTAAATTGCCTTCACCAGTCATGACCTCAGTTTGTCTTGAGATACTTGGCAAAGAAATGTATTGCATTGTTGAGCGATTGCTTATTGCGTTACTGAGTAATTGTATTGGCGTTCATAAAAGCATGGGTGCTCACAATAGAAATTGGGAAGGGGAGTAGGGAACTATATTTGAAATCTTCTGATACACTTACCAAGAACAAATGTATTGTTCATTTGGAATTTCATACGGTCTCTAATAATTTTCTGTTTCATAATGGTAGTGGCACCCCCACCCGCAAAACGTTTCAAAGGGTCAAAAGACCAAATGCCCTTGTCAACTGGAATTTATACATCTGTTTCCCGCCAAGTAATTAAATCGTAGATTGCATAATCTATGCACCGAATAAATGTGGAATTTTTTTTTTTTTTTTTTAATGTATAAGACTTGGGTCAAGGTGAGGAGGGAAAGAAAGGGTTTCCTTGAAAGATTCTTGTGTTTAATTAGAATTAATTGAAACCACTGTGCTTAAAACAGAGAATGATGTTAGAAGAAAGCCTTGGAACGATGATCAACATAAGACTACACAGTACGTGGGATAAACTATTCCAACTTACAGCATTTTTGTTTTTTGTATTGCCAGTGCTGCAGCTAGAATGAAGCACATCAACCTATCATTTGCAGCGTGTGGATTTCTGGGCATTTACCACTTGGGGGCAGCATCTGCACTTTGCAGACATGGGAAGAAACTTCTGCAGGATGTCAAAGCCTTTGCTGGGGCGTCTGCGGGATCCTTGGTTGCTTCTGTTCTGCTAACAGCACCAGAAAAAATAGAGGTAATTAAGTAGTAACTTAGGCTGTGTTCCTCATCAAGAAATTAAGACCCAAAGGCAAACATGAGCATTGACTCTACTAAGTTAAGACTGCAGAGAAATAATCCTTTGCTTGGAAACAGAAAGGATTAGGACTTTTCTCTTAAGATGTAATTATTAGGGATCTGTGTTCTGGTTGTGGAAAAGATTATTTTGGGTGATAGTGAAATAAGGAAATAAAATGACTTATATTACTCTTGAGTGTTTATTTATCCTTAAGATTCCAGCTCTGTTCCTTTCAAGCAAAGGATATTTCTTCTTTCTATGATCATGAGAAGAGCATAGGGCCTGTTTTCAAGGCCTTGAACATGTGGGCAACAAGTCTTACCTCACTGCTACTTAGAAATAGATACATAAATTAAAATGTGGGCATGCAGTTTCTATTAAGTGGAATGGTATAGGAATTTAATTCTTTTTTAATTCTCACAGTAAGAGGAAGCTCTGAGTTCCAAGCAATTTATCCAGAAGTAATACAAATAATTCTTCATTAAGTATTTTATTTAATGCAATCTATGTTTTAAAATCTGTTTTCTGCTATCCAGACAATGATCAATCATTTGCTGACTGTGAGAGCTGAATTCTGTAGTTGGAGAATATTATATTTGTTAAGCATTACGTACTCTAGCAGCTTTGAACAATAATGAAATAACAATTTAACACCCTCATACCCAAGAATGAATTTCAGTCACATTTAAAATTCCAAAACTATGCAATTTTAAACATCAGAATCTCATTTCAGATCTTTTGTGAGCTGCTTATCAAAGGGAAGCTAGATTTGAGGCCAGTCATTCAGAAATCCACTTATCTTCCTGTCTTTATATGGTTGATTTACAGGGAACTAGAAAAGTGATTTAAAAACTGCAGAGATTAAACAGGATGAGAACCTTAAGCCATGCAAGGTATAAATGAGGTGGGAAAATTCCCCCTAAACTAGCAGATTCATAAGCTTTGAATTACAAGCTACCTCCTTCCCATAACTGTGTTTCGTTTTTGAAGCAGAGGACTTTCGGGGTGTCACTTCTTCCTTTTTACTGCAGTCTTTTCTTGAGCTGTGGCAAATCCTAAGCTTTGGAGTTATGTAGACTTGGTTTCCAATTATCAGCAAATTAAAAAATGTATTGTATGATTTAGAATTAACCTGATTTGGAAATACTGCAATAGTACAGCCATTTATACTTAACTAAAATTCTGCCATGTTAAGACATTGAATAATTTATGTGAATTGGAGACTTGATGTCATCATATTCTCAGATTAGTTTACCTGTTGTTATTTATTTTTTGCACTAAATGAGAGACTGGGTTGTGTTGTCTGATGGTGCTGGTATGATGAAAAGGTGTGTGTCTTTATCTGGTGCTCTCATGGGAAGGTAGAAAATAATTTTCTTAGTTTCCTTAGGGCATCCTCATTTGTTCTTCTTCAAAATAATTTTTCAGCCAGAGTAACCCTTTGACTTAAGGTTATTTTAGTTCCTTTATTTTTAGCCTCTGAAATAAAACACTTGTAGGATAGCCTTGAGTTTTCTTTTGCAAATGTTTCTACCTACTCAGATTCGCGTTTGCTCGGTTCTCGCTGATGATGTAAGTTCCTCAAGCTTTTTACTGTTGTGACAAATACGTGTGTAATTAATCTTCTGAGCTTATGCATGAATAATTAAGAGGAGCACCTGATACTGGGCATATTTTAAGTGGTAGGCAAATTTAGACATTGATGTGGAAGAGCTCAATGCTGCAAGTCTTTCCTCAGCCCTCACAATTTGCGAGGAAGCCATGGTGCTAGACTTAGTGGGGAACTCAAAGATGAATAAGTCCATCTTTAATAAGTTTACAGTCTGGTCTGGGCTATGGAGAGTATTGAATATAACTAAAATTAGTACAAAGAAATAGGCTAGATGGGCAGTCTAGCTCAGTAGAATGAACGTACATTTGGTGGGGCTACCCCCATTTCTCACCCAGGAGCTTCCCACAGCCTATAGCAATTCAAGCTCCCTACAATCCACCTACCTCATAGCGCTTAGAGTGATGTCACCCAAAGGCACATCTGATCACCTCATTACCCCCGGGGCAGGGGCTGTCTGTGGACTTAGGATAATGTGACCCAGGTTTCTCAGCATGTATCACAAGGCCCCATGTGACTTAGCCCTACTTGTGGCTCACCATAGGGACACATTTCAGCTCTGTGCCCCTCTCAGAATTGTTCTTGCTGTTGTTTTTACTATCCTCTGCTTTCACCTTCGTCCTCTGCCCAACTCCTGTTTATATTTAAGTCCCAGCCTGGGTGTCAAATTGGAGGGAAACCTTTGGCAACCCATGAGGTTGGAGGTTGACACACACTGTATTCATTTCCTGTTGCTGATTTGACAAAGGACCTTCAACTTAGTGGCTTAAAACAGCATGTGTTTATCATCTTCCAGCTCTGGAGGTCTTAAGTCTAAAAGGTTCTCACTGAGCTAAAATCAAAATGTCCATGCTCACTCTCTCCAGAGGCTCCAGGGGAGAATCCATTTCTTTACCTTTTCCAGTTTCTGGAGGGTGCCCAGACTCCTTGGCCCCTGACCCCTTCCTTGATTTCTAAAGCCGTAAGCACAGCATCTTCAAATCTCTCCAACTCTGCCTCTCCTACCTCCCTCCTTCCCTTACAAGAAACCTTGTGATGACATTGGGCCTACCCAGGTCATCCAGGATTATCTCCTCATCTCAAGGTCCTTAATTGGATCTACAAAGTCCCTTTTAACATAGAAGGTCTCCTAGTCACAGGTTCCAGGGACTAGAATGTGGGCATCTTTGTGGGCAGAGGAGAGACTGCTGCAATAATATAGCCACTTAACTGAAATTCTGCAATGTTAAGACATTGAATGATTTACCTGAATTTGAGACTTGATGTCCTCATATTCTCAAAACAGTTTACCTGTTGTTATTTATTTTTTGCACTAAATGAGAGCCAAACACACCCTTGTGGGGGCTCTTATAGCCCTCTATGACCTGCTCTTGGAGGCACTTATGAATCTCATAAGCACAGGTTTTTTGTATCTTGTCCTCTCCAAGTCCCAGTGCCTAGCCAAGTACCTGGTGCCCAGTTAGTTGCCAAATTAATTCATTATTTAATACAAAACAGACTTAGGTGTAAATCCTGGCTCTGAGACTCATTTTTAATGAGATATTGGGATAGGTACTTGAACTCTCCAATCCTGCATTTTCTTGTCTGTGAAGTGGGATGGTTATACCCACCCTGCAGGGTGATGTGAAGATGAACTGACAGTGTCACCTCTGTGGATCCCAGTCCAGGGTAGACAAGAGCATCCCTGAAAGACTTTATAAAATACCAGTGCCCAAGATGAATCTCCGAAGACTCTGATTCAGTCTGTGCAAACCATAGACGTCACTACTCCTATTTCTGTCACTGGTGCTGTCATTTGTAATCAGCTTTGTTGCAGGGTTGTAATCAAACTGCTGCTGAGACCACAAAATAGGGGTGGGAGAGAAGGTTAATTGCGCTGAGGCAACCTTTTGAAGAATGTGCTCAATTAAAATTCAGATTGAGCCTTCAAGGATTTTTCAGATGGGGCAAAGGCCATTTAAGGTGCTTTACAAAGGAAAAAACAAAAAAAGATTAGGATTCTGAGAGTGTATACCTTGCAAAGGGCCTGAGAGTGGTGGGTGAGGCCCCGGCCAGGTGGGGAATTTGCACACCTTTAATAATGTGACACCCTACATTTGCTGTTGGGTCTACAGAATCCCAAGTTTTAGAAGTGGAATGATTTTTTTCTTTCCAACACCTAGGGTCACTTCTTAATTTTCTTTTTTTAGGAATGTAACCAATTTACCTACAAGTTTGCCGAAGAAATCAGAAGGCAGTCTTTCGGGGCAGTAACGCCCGGTTATGACTTCATGGCCCGACTAAGGTATACAGAGTACATTTTGCCCAAAAGTACATGAAGACAGAATGTTGACAACTCTCTGTACAAACTGTGGCAAGCTCAGCATTCTCTCTTGTGAAATATTTACAGGGAGTTCAATAATTAAAGGTGAATAATTCAGATTGCTTTTTCTTCTTTAGAAGTGGAATGGAGTCGATTCTTCCTCCCAGCGCTCACGAGCTGGCCCAGAACCGACTGCACGTATCCATCACCAACACCAAAACTAGAGAAAATCACTTAGTCTCCACTTTTTCCTCCAGGGAGGACCTCATTAAGGTAACAAAGCCATGTTTCCTATTTGAAGAAATCAGCAAGTGCTGATTTCAATACTTCTTATAAAGTAATGAGCATTACCACGTTCTTTAGATCCTGTGTCTCTTACCAGGCCCGATAGATGGTTGAGTGCTCAGTAAATTACGTGTTAGATGAAAGTATTCACCAGGATCCCTCCTGGGGCCACCTTATGATGCACTGTGATCCAAATGCTCCCTGTACTTGTTCAGTGTTTTCCTGCAATGTTCAGATCTCACATTGATTATGTGAAGCAAGTCGCTGATGCAGTTTGGTAGCAATAATAATTCCTGAAATTTATGTGGCTAATACTTTGGAGTGTATGTAGGGTTTTTAACATGTACTCTCTTATTCAGTCCTTCAAGTCCTTCTGTAAATCAGGTAGGGTAGGTGTTATTGTGACCCTTTTATGTTTTTGTTTTTGTTTTTGTTTTGAGGTGGAGTCTCGCTCTTTTGCCTAGGCTGGAGTGCAGTGGTGCAATCTTGGCTCATTGCAACCTCTGTCTCCTAGATTCAAGCAATTCTCCTGCCTCAGCCTCCTGAGTAGCTAGGATTACAGGCACGTACCACCATGTCCACCTAATTTTTGTATTTTTAGTAGAGACAGGGTTTCACTGTGTTGGCCAGGCCAGTCTTGAACTACTGACCTCAAATGATCTGCCCGCCTCAGCCCCACAAAGTGCTGGAATTACAGGCATGAACCACCACACCTGATCCCTTTTATGTTTTTAACAGAGAAGTGAATGGAAAGATTTTATGTGATGTACGTACCTATGTACCCAAGATTATCCTGCGTGGCAGTGGGAGCTAATTCTGGTACCCAGGTCTCTTAACTTTTCAATCTAATGTTCCATTTTGTTTCTTCCATTTTGTTCTGATGTCTTTCTATCCAAACACATTTGAAAGTTGGTTGGTTGAGAATTCGTTATCTCTGGGAAATACTTCAGCTGGTTGATTTCCAAATACCAGTGTGCCTGCTGTGGTAATGCACTGAATATTTGTAGGGTGGAAAGGGTGTACTTCTCTTGGAATTTTTTCTTGTTTTTCCCTCTAGTGCAAATCATAACAAGCTTCAGGTAATATGGAGAATATATGTTTTCATACAGCAGAAGGTAATGGGTTGAGAGTAAGTGGTAAGATTCCATATATTCGGATGCTGTCATTTGAAATACTTAATGAAATGTTGAATTGACAAGTAAAATTACTTTGCCACTTAATAGATTAGAATATTTTTCCTCGATATCCCTATTATGTCATTCTCTCACTTACAAGAGTCTTTCTATCTTATAAAAAGACATTATTCTATAATCTTATTACAATATTATGTAGACTTGACACTGTCAAGGGAGGAGCTGGGCAACCCATGCTAAGTGGTCCTAAGCCATCATTGTCCAATACAGACAGATAAGGCTTGCGGTGGGCAGACATGCATCCTCTTGTTTACCTAGGAACAGACTGTGTGCTCTTGTGACATAACATGAGGGGGATTCTGCCCCAGCTGTCTCTTTCTCACGGAGTCCATCCCTGGCTTTTCTGTCTACAATGACAGAACTCTCAGCCCCTGATCTCCCCACATCCCTTCTGATTTACGTATCACTCTTTAGCGTGCTACCTCTTTTACTGCTGTCCTGTTTAGCTTTCATTGTCCATCCTCCTTCACCAGAATGTAAGCTCCAAGAGGCAGGGGTTTCTCTGGTTTGCTCACTGCCGCAGCCCAGTACCTGCCACACTGCCAGCCATTGTGTAGGCACTCTGTAATATGTGTGAAACGAATGGATATGAACCAAGGTTGCATCTGTTACACTGGCTCGATTTAAAACAAAAGAAAAGAAAGAAGCTGGGCCCTCCATACTGTATGACCTGGGCAAAATCACATAGCTGGCTGGGGCCCAGCTGTGACTGTGGTCCATGTGTCTAGCACTCTTCCCCTAACTATACCCCACGCTGGATAAAATGCTCATCCTCCCTGTCCATCCCTTTTATGTGGCAGACAGAAGAATGACACCCAAAACTGTCCTTACCCTAATCCCCAGAACCTGTCCAGATGTAACCTTACCTGGCAAAAGGGATTCTGTAGATGTGATTAAGTTAAAGGTCTGATATAGGAGGATGATCCCATATTATCCAAGTGGACCCAAACTAAGTACATGAATCTTGAAAAATGGACACCTTTCCTGGATTCTGTGTACCATGGCTGGTTTAGAGATGTAGCATCCACATGCCAGGGGAGCACAGAGGCTTCTAGGAAAGCAGCTCCCCACTGACAGCCACCAAAGAAAAGGGGGCATCTGCCCTGTAACCTGTGGAACTGAATTCTCCTAACACCTGAATGAGCAAGGAGACACATTCTCCCCCAGAGCCTCCAGAAAGAGACGCAGCCCTGCCAACACCTGGATTTTCCCCAGAGAGACCCATACCAGACTTTGGACCCTCAGACTGTGTGACAATACATGTGTCTTGTTTGAAGGGGTTAAATTTGTAGTAATTTGTTATAAAGGCAATAGCAAACTATTGCTGTTAAGAAAACATGACGTTTTTCTAGTTTCTTTGTTTTGGATAATAACTATTCAGAGAATTCGTGTAATTACTTGAGTTCATTGAACAGAAGAGAAATTGTTGACAGAAATGTGTAATACTTTGTAAGGAGAATATGGAATAATTGATATTTATTCTAGGTTCTACAAGAAACATTCCACGTGTTTAGGAGGATGTTTTAACATTTTTCAGAACTAAAAAGAAGGAAGGATGAATAGTTCCTTGATAGCAGATGGTGATTATCAAACTGTGAAACCTATGTCTGGAATAGTCATGAAGCATTTAGCGGAAAAGAGTGAGAGTGCGGGAAGACTAGGGATGATGTAGCAAAGGAAGAAGTGTGAAGAGGAAGTAAAGTAAACCCCCTGCCAGGTAGGGACGTGATCAAGTATATATGTTCCGGTGAAAGAAGTGGCTGGTGGGAGAATGTTGTCTGAGGTGGTTCCATGGGAGGATGGTGCTTCCGACCTTTTTGGTTGGGACTGGGGAGGCTGCCTGAAGGTCACCCCACTCCCCTTAGGTGGAGACAGGAGGCTCTGAAGCCATGCATTGAAGCAGCTCGATGATGGGTAGCTGTGGGTCTCCCAGGGCTTGGCACACCTGGCTCTGAACACACAGCCTGGGGTCTTGATATGGTTTGCCTGTGTCCCCACCCAAATCTCACCTTGAATTGTAGTTCCCATAATTCCCACGTATTGTGGGAGGGACCCAGTGGGAGATAATTGAATTATGGGGATGGTTTTCCCCATCCCATACTGTTCTCCTGGTAGTGAATAAGTCTCACAACATCTGATGGTTTTATAAGGGGTTTCTGCTTTTGCTTCTCTCTCATTCTCTCTCTTGCCTGCTGCCATGTAAAACGTGCCTTTCGCCTTCCACCACGATTGTGAGGCCTCCCCAGCCACATGGAATTGTGAGGCCATTAAACCTCTTTTTCTTTATAATTTACCCAGTCTCAGGTATGTCTTTATCAGCAGTGTGAAAATGAACTAATACAGGCCTACTTCCCAGTATCTGGATATTCTGTAGATGGGAGGGGATGGGAGACAGAGAGAAAGAGAGAGGTTGATTAAAACTCAAGTTAGAGTAAAAGCATGGGAGAGCATGAAATACTAAACACTGGTGATTTTCACCTTCTTTAAACTTTGCTCCATGTTGTATTTTCTGTTTTTATCATTAACTCATTTATTCTGCTACTTAATGGTTGAATTTTTTTAAAAATGCCAAGTTTTTCATTATCCACTAGCCGACTAATGCTGTTTGTTACAGAGTGCCTATGTACCTGAAAATCCAACTAGAAACCTGTAGCTTAGAATATGTGAGAGTGTGTGCTTGTGTGTGTGTCTGTGTGTGTATTTTGACGTGTTTTTGAATCTCCTCAAGAATGATTACTTGTTTTATGAGTGTCCTGGTGATCATGTCTAGGCCTGTTGTTTCCTGACGTTGTCCTCTTGTACTGATTATTTTTGAGTCTCAGTTTTCTCATCTCTGAAATGGAGTAATTCACACAATAATACTAACGAGTGTTACTGTGCAGAATAAAGATAAAGCATGTGAAAGTGTGTTTTAAATGATAAAGCCCTTTATGCATGCTGAATGGAGCTAATATTTCATAAATAATGAACGAATAACATAATAACCCACACACACCCCTGCTCAGCGCCCTTGTATGAATCTGTCATGAAATTTTAAAGCCATGTTAAATCACAACTTTCTTTTCTTCAGGCTGAATAGGATTACTTTTTCTTATCACTGTTATTCTTTAACCCCTTATTACCTGTCTTCATGAACAATGTGCTAACTGATATCTGTAATACTTCAGGAAATGGTTGCTACTGAGTTCTTGCCACCTTTAGGCATTTGATTTTACAGCTCATCATTATAAGCCTTCTTTTTTAAAATAAATAATTTTGTGTGATGATTCACACTTAATTTATCTTAATGAGCTTCACCTTTAGTAGCATGGAAAAATCACTCGTTTGATAGCTGCAATGCTAGTTGATTGTTTTCTTGGAACCCTTGTGGACTGTGTGGTCCAAGTATTCATTTTTTTGGGGGTTGAATTTCCACAGAATTTTGAATCTTACGTTCATGAGGATTTAACTCAGTCTTTTCTACTTTATAAACTGTTATAAGACAGGTGCAGGCCCTAAGGCATTCCTTTGTTCAGAATTTATTGGTGCCAACCATTCCCCTCCTCCCTTATAGTGACTATACTGACAAAGGGAAACACAGATGATGTCTGCTACTCAACTACTTGAAGGCAGCCTGCAGAGGGGAGACCCCTTTATAGAGTTAACCAGAGCCCCAGGAGGCCCCCCTCCAAAATCATGTCTTTATTTCCCATCTGAGAGATTTATTTCCAGGTGCCACACCCAGAAAAATGTTACCCCCAAAGATGACCCTTTATGTCTGTGGGTCGCCAGCAGATCAACACCAAGCTGAGATCAGTTCCTGCAAATGCAGATAATTTAGGGAATTGAAAAGAGTCATGGAAGGGTGGTACACATCCACCTAACCCTGTTGTTGGTGGGCTCTGGGACCCTTGGCGAGTCTCAACTTCTTGGAGCCTTGGTTTCTTCATTTTTAAGATGGAGACCTTCAGAACAAGGTCAAATGAAGTATGTATGAAAGTATTTCATCAACTCTTAAGTACACACCAGATGTGCATGGTCACCTTCAAGTGCCTCCACTTTCCAGACATCCATCTCTTCATACTGTTCATTATTTAGCATGATTCCTTCCTGATTACTCTCCTGGTGTGCTGCTCTACACAGTATCCCCCGAGTGTCAAGTGTGTGCATTTTGCTTACCAACACATTCATTTCGAGTTCCAGATTTTATTGTGGGCTCTTTTTCTTTAGAAGCATGCATGCAACTAGGAAATCCAAACACATTTTAATGTTAGCCTTCAGCAAAGCATAACTAGGGAGGTGAGCCCCTAGGTTAAAAGAAAGTCATATGCAACCTCCAAGGCTGAGCTGAAATGATGCGTAAATTAACAGTGCAATGGCGTAGTAGAGTTCCACTGCCTCCCTGAATTGGTCCAAATCATTGAATTCTTCATGTTTAAGACTGATGCACAAGTGTTTTCCGAAAGGGTCTTTTGACACGTGTGAATGCTCTAGGGTAGAGGTACCCAGGAAGCCTTTCCGGCACCGTAGTGTCCCTGGCCGTCTTGAGAAAATTCTGCCCTGTCTCTATTGCAGTGATGTCCTGAATTTCTTTGCATGTGTGAGAATGCTCTTAACAAGATCCTCTCACATTTAGCCTTGTGAAGGTGAAATAAAAACTGAATTTAAGATTGGTCATTATCTTGGAAAAACTGAGGAAGATAAATTTGAATCTGTCTTTGAATTTCAACTACAGCAGCAAGTTCTGTATAAACAGTTAATTCTCATTAAAGTCCACAGTAAACTTTAGGCATAAATGAAACTTGCTGAGAATTTAATCCCTAAGGAAGCTAGGCCACATAATTTTCTAAATACCTCTTTTCTCTAAAATGCAAAATGAAGAGAGTCAATCAGAACGTGTCGGGAATGTGCACCTGGCAATGTTTTATACTGTTGCTACAGGAAGACACTAGCTCTCATTTTTATCATTGTGTGTTTAGTAAGAACACAAATCAGTGGTTTCACATATGTCCAACATTTAAAGTGCTGTACCAAGTGATAGGGTGTGAAAAGTACACCCCTGCTTTCCACATCAGCGTTCTCAACCACAAACACTGCACTCCTGGCAGTAAGGGCCCAGATTATTACCCAGATAGTTATTTCTTGTGACAGCTGTCTGTCCTTTGTAGGAATTTGAGCAGCATCCCTGGTCTCTGTTCAGTAGATGCTAGCAGGACACCCCCCCACCCTCCACCCCAGGTTATGACAGACACATTGCTAAATGTCCCTAGGGGGTAAAATCACCTCCAGTTGAGAACGAGTGCTGTAGACGTGTTGAGGTTCATTGGCGAGGTGAATTTCACTGGGAATATTGTGAGGTGAGATACACTAAAAGCACATGTTTAGGCATAATATTTTATTACATGACCTTAGAATGTCAGTCTTTATCTCCTTTCTTAGGAAATCCTATTTGCCTGCAATAAAATGGCAGTAAGCTGACTACAAATAAGAAAAGCTGCTTAGCTCTTAACTATCTAAAGCTAATTTCCCAACTAAACTTGGTTTGATATACAAATCATCAGTCCATATAAAGAGAGAGTCAGTTATGACAAAAACAAATACATTGAGTTGGAGGAGTGACAAGTATTTTCCAGTTCATTGCACTTTTCATATCAATCAGGAGGATTCTTACTGTTATTATCTGTAGGAAAGTAATTGGATAGCATTTTTCATCCAAATATCTCAAAATAGTTGCAAGCATTAACTTGTGAACTCTACATTATACTTTGACACGGGGGAAAAGAAAAAAAAAAAAGTAATTCTAAGGTTAGTGATTTTTTTGCAGTCCACATGTCTCTCTGCAGAATAATGAAATAAATCGTTGTATTTATGTAGTGTCTTTGGTTCTTTAAAGACCTCTAAGTACTGTAATTTCACAATATGTGTGCTATCTACAAATTGCTCTAGTTATTGCTTTGCAGTGTTGCATTTGCTGAATAATTTCATTAAATAGCTAGATTGTGCTTGCGAAACATACCTAGGGTCTGTGATTATTTTTTTTAAAAGCATAGCCAATTGATGATAAGGTCAAGTTTAGTTAGGGTGAATGCAGTTACCTTAACCATAAACAACCTTTCTCTGAAGCCAATGATGTCATTGCTACTGGTGGGCTGAGAGGGTTGGAGTTGAAGATGCCTGCTTTCTGTCCTCTCTCTCCTATTGATTTATTAAGTGATCTTCACCAAATCACCCAAGGTGCTACTCACTCCTGCTTTGCCTCTTTGTGAAAGAGACATGATTGCTCTAATGTCACAGTATTGCATTATGCGGGCCATTTCAAGTTGAGATTTTGAGAAGAATGTCATGGTGCGGGCATGTCCGCATTGACATTTTGTAGAAGGTTGGCAGACCTTGCGTGAGGTTATTATTATGCCTTGTAATAAATAAATAAACAAGCACATAAAAAATAAATAGAAGCGCCTGCTTTCCTTTGGGAAACAGTGCTGCAAATTAGCATGCTTTCAATATTTCAGTAAACAAGCGATTGAGATAGATGTGCATAAAATTGACCAAAAGATGAAAAAAAGACCCATTGTGAGAAATCTGACATGTGTATGTTGGCTTTGGTAAAAATATACATTTTATATTAAATTGGTTCTGGGGACAGTCTCAACCACGTATTAGCAGAGAGACCTTTGAGCAACTTTATCTTTTTGAGACAGGGTCGAGAAGTAATTAAATAAGACACTATATTTGAGGCAAGGTCTACTTCATGAGTGTATGGCCTGTGCATCTGCACGTGGCTGCACTATCCAAAGGGCCTCACCGTTGGTTTAATGCTCTGCTCTCAACATCTTAATATTCTCCATACTTTCTGAACAGGAGGCCCTGCATTTATCTTATTCTGGACAGGACCCAGAAATTATATAACTGATTCTGGCACCTAGCGCCAGCATGGTGCCATAGAACCCTTTCACACTTGGCTATTTCTTACCTTCTTTCCTGCTGGAGTCCCTGTGTTGTGCTGTTACCGTTGAATTTGCCACTGCTGAAACCTGAGGCCCCAGAAGCTTCTTTGGGCACTTGTCAGGAGCCTGTTGCTATAGGAGCTGTTACAACCAGGCCTGTGCCTTTGCAACCAACATGCCACCAACAGCACTGGGCAACCTTCTTTAGTGCCACTATTGGGGTAAGTGGAGGAGTGTTGGGTCCATTCCCATCACAGAGAAGGGAGAGAGATACCCAACAGATGTTTGTTGAGTACTAGCTCTGCCAAGGGCTGGACATACCAGGAGAGACACAAGTCCCCGTCCTTTCAGTGGGTTTTTTGGTAATGAGGAAACAGGAGACATGTCCAAGGAAGAACCACTGCATAAGAAAGCTATGGAAGTTCCCTGTACCTGGTGCAGAAATAAACATGGCAAAAGTGGATTCCAGCTGTGTCAGGTCACAGCTCAAAAGAGGATTTTCCTATGGAAATTGTTATGCTGGTGACTGAGTCTGTAATTTAGTTGCAGTTCAGAATAAATAGGCTTTTGAGAGCTGACCCAAAAACCATACCTATAACATTGATTTTTGGAGGAAATGCCTTCTGAGTTCTAAATAATTGTAAATGGATGATCTGCAAGTCAGCATTTGAGCCATAATCCATTTCTGAATAATGTATGATGAAAAAAAACTCATGAAATCTTTGACAACAAACAGCCAGAGTCTTTCACTTATCAGTTGAAAGATTATAGCTTAAAAATATTCAGTATCTAATGCTGTATGTTTTCAAATAGAACACTAGTGATTTGGAAACTACACGGCAAAATAAAACATTTACATTTTAGAAAAGCTATCAGAGCCCAACTTCTTATGATGTATGGAATGGTAATTTCCTAAATGACAATCTTTTTCAACTGTTTAAATGGGAGATAAAGCATAATTGATGTCACTGCTTGCCAGGGTTCCATTACATATCCTGACCACGTCATTGGAACATAAAATATGTCATTCCCTTTGCAAATCCTGGTGACATAAATGAGAACATCTCTGAGCTGTGGACTAACCTCTCCTGTCATAATCAGAGGGCTTTGTTCCTCCAGAAAGCAGGAGTACAACTGTAACATGATTTTTACAGTATATGATAGAATATTACAAATAATTTATCTGTAACCTTTACATACTCAGGAACTTAGACTTACCTTAAATTTCATTTTGTAGTAACTTCTGTGTCTATTATTAAAATGCTGATTTTTACCTAGGTGAAGTTGATTGATTCAGAGTGTGTCAACTTGTACCTATCTGTTTAGAGTTTTTTCCGATATTAAAAGTGTTATATTTTATGTAATTATGTGCAGTGCTGCACTTGAAGTCTGTGGGGCTTATTGAGATTTTGCTAGTCAATACTACATCAGCTGTATTGTCTGAATGTTCATGCCTGTAGTCATGAGCTGCTTCTTTATTTTATCCATCTAGGTCCTCCTAGCCAGCAGTTTTGTGCCCGTTTATGCAGGACTGAAGCCAGTGGAATACAAAGGGCAGGTAAGCTTATTATAACTGAGGAATTACCCTCCTCCCTATATTAATATGTTTCTTTTGAAACATCCAATTTTATAATTATTCTAGTGGCTTCAAATCAGTTTATATGTTTTTTTCCTCCTAAATAGCTTTGTTTCTCTTTAAGAGGGAAAAAATATACAGGGCCAGTGATAACTTATCATCAAGATCTCGTGAATGGGAATGATTGACTGTGATGCTCTTATTTTCATCATATATATATATATATTCTGTTGTTGTTAGCAGTGAACGATTTTTTTTCCACCTAGTAAAGTCCTACTCACAGCCCCTTCTAAGCAGAGTTGTACTACCGTCAGGGTGAGAAAAGGCTTAAGGGCTCCATACCTTGTCCTCCCGCAGACAATGCAGCATAGGTTCCTTCCAGCCTGTCCTCAGCCACTCTGCTAGGGGATGACCCACTCCCCTCCAAGGCTCTCTACTTACCCAGACACGTTGATCACTGCAAGGCCAAAACCCGTTTTGTTTGAGGAGAGTGCTCCTTACTTGGAGCTGGCACTTCAGACAGGGTGCCAGTTCTTTTAGGGAAATTTAGACATGGGCTTCCACCTAAAGTCTGTGCTGACTGTGACCCAGCTTCCTTCTGTGATCTACACAGAGTTTGTTTTGAGTATTCACCATTCGACCCGAGGCAGCTCCTCCATCGCATGGACGCAGGTTCAACGTGAGCATTTTATTCTCAAATATGATGTCTATTTCACATATGTCACAGATACGTATTTTATAACCAAATATAGTATTTGGTTTAACGTGTTTATTTAACGTATACTGGAAACATGCATTTTATAATTAATACAGTAGCTATTTTACAGACACCAGAGATATGTATTTTATAATCAAATAGAGTATCTGTTTAGCACATACCAGAGATATGCATTTTGTAATCAAATGCAGTATCTATTTAACACATATCAGAAATATGCATCTTATAATCAAATGGAATAGCTATTTAACACATAGCAGAGATATATATTTTGTAATCAAATAGAGTATCTGTTTAGCACATACACCAGAGATATGTATTTTATAATCAGAGTTATCTGACACGTACTAGAGATATGTATCTTTTAATCAAATATTATACCTATTTAACACATTCCAGAGATATATATTTTATAATTAAATAGAGTAGATATCTAACTACTAGATATCTAAATAGAGTAGATATCTAACTACTAGATATCTAAATAGAGTAGATATCTATTTATAATTAAATAGAGTAGATATCTAACACATACCAGAGATATGTATTTTATAATCAAATAGGGTATCTGTTTAGCACATACCAGAGATATGTATTTTATAATCAGGGTATCTGCCTAACACGTACCAGAGATATGTATTTTTTAATCAAATATAGTACCTATTTAACACATGCCAGAGATATATGTTTTATAATCAAATAGAGTAGATATTTCATACATATCAGAGATATATATTTTATAATAAAAGAAAGTATTTAGCATATATCTAATAAAGTATCTATTTAGCATATATCAGAGATCAAGCATATATTCAGGATGAATAAATTACATTTGTTTTATATATACGTAATATATATTTATTTATTAATAAAAGAGTACATACAAAGTGCTTTAACCATCTTTCATTCATTCATTCACCCACTCACCTTGAGGGCTCAGCAACAGGCCTGTGCTCAAGGAATTGATGGTCTCTCAACAAAAGAACTGAGTTTTACAAACCCTTTGGCTAATAGGATCGAAGCAGTGTCTCTGTTCTGATCTCATCGGTCCTCATCGGTGTCTGTCCTTGAGCTTTGCTGAGCTTTGGAATTTTTTCTTTTCTTTCTAGTGCAAATCATAATAGGCTTCAGGTAATATGGAGAATGTATGTTTTGATAGAGCAGAAGGTAATGGGTTGAGAGTGACTAGTAAAATTCCACATATTCAGATGCTGTCATTTGAAATACTTAATGAAATGTTGAATTGACAAGTAAAATTACTTTGCCACTTAGTAGATTAGAATATTTTTCCTCTATGTCCCTATTACGCCAGTCTCTCACTTACAAATTAAGAGTGTTTCTATCTTAGAAGGAGAGGCAGATGGTAGAGGCTCCAGGTTCTCTTCCAATATACACTTTCTTCTTCTTTCTTAGTAACAGAATCCCAATTTTTGTCTGGACCTATGGCTGTGCAGCTAGGTTATATATCCCAGCTTCCCTTGCAGTTAGGTGTGACCATTTATTTCATTGTTGGGCAATGACATGTGAGCCGAATAACTGTGGGACTTACAGTACAAGGAAAGTTGTATATCTTTCCATTTTTCCTGTTGCCCAGAACTTAGATATGATTACTGGAGCTCCAGCAGCTCTTGTTCATCATGAGGTCAAGGATCACACCCTGAAGATGGCCAAATAGTGAGCTGGAAATACCCAGGTCCTAAATGATTTGAGGAGTCTACCTTACCAGCCTGCCCTCGATATTCCTGTTACCAGAAAAGAAGTAAAACTTTTTTTTTTTTTTTTTTTTTTTGAGATGGAGTTCTCACTCTGTCACCCAGGCTGGAGTGCAGTGGCGCGATCTCAGCTCACTGCAAGCTCCACCTCCCAGGTTCACGCCATTTCTCCTGCCTCAGCCTCCTGAGTAGCTGGGACTACAGGCGCATGCCACCATGCTGGCTAATTTTTTGTATTTTTAGTAGAGATGGGGTTTCACCGTGTTAGCCAAGATGGTCTCTATCTCCTGACCTCGTGATCCACCCGCCTTGGCTTCCGAAAGTGCTGGGATTACAGGCGTGAGCCACCGCGCCCAGCCTAAAACTTTTGTTATTATTGTATACACCAGAATACAGTGCTATCTGCTGTAGGGATTCTTACTTCCAATTTTACATGTGAGGAAATTGAGATGTAAAGATGTCAGTCTACTTCACTGAAGTCACTGAGCTTGGAAGGGGCCAACTTCCCCAAGATAGTCCTTAATGTTTCTATCTTTGCTGTGCCTCTTACTCTGCTTTGCCCTTTAGTTCTTTTCAAACAATGCATTCCTTGTTTTCTTCGTGTCCAGCCCCAGCGCCATGTCGTGGGTGTGTGACAGGAAGACTAGCAATGTTTAAAAGGGCGTGAGTGAGGAATCAGTTTCTAGTGAACTTTCCATGATGTGATTGAGTACTTTGGACATGAACATAGAGTGACAGCCACAATTAAACAGCAGGGAACGCACAGGCCCAGAACTGTGAGGAAGATGGAAAGTGACCCACCCAAGCCCCTTGACCCTGGACAATGTACCAGGACAGTGTTCCTGATGATGTGGTGTCTGTGCATAGGAGGCACACCATAATTACTTGTAGAGTTGAACCTTATGTCTCCTGAAAGCATTCAGTTTTCCTCTGTTGTTTAATGGAGTTCGCAATAAGGGGGCCTTATGCACATAATTGACAGAGAGCCACAACGGCCTTGCATTGTTTATAACACCGGAAAGCGACAATTTAGAAGTGCCACATTTTCTTAATCCAGTCTAAATACTATGCAGCCATAAAAAATGATGAGTTCACGTCCTTTGTAGGGACATGGATGAAATTGGAAATCATCATTCTCAGTAAACTATCGCAAGAACAAAAAACCAAACACCGCATATTCTCACTCATAGGTGGGAATTGAACAATGAGAACACATGGACACAGGAAGGGGAACATCACACTCTGGGGACTGTTGTGGGGTGGGGGGAGGGGGGAGGGATAGCACTGGGAGATATACCTAATGCTAGATGACGAGTTGGTGGGTGCAGCGCACCAGCATGGCACATGTATACATATGTAACTTACCTGCACATTGCGCACATGTACCATAAAACCTAAAGTATAATAATAATAATAATAATAATAAAAAAAATAAATACAAAAAAAAAAAAAAAAAAAAACATTTGAAAATCCTACTCAAAATACTGTATTTGCAAATTCTGCGAAGTATTTTAAGATGGCTTCTAAGCTTTTATAAAGGATTAAGTACATCAATTGCCTCATTTCTATTTGTAGTAAGTCATTATGTTGGATTAAGGGAAATACTTGTGGTATACAATGAATACTGTTCACTTACATTGGTGTGGGAAATGGAAAAGTAATTTTTAAAAGTAATAAAGAAATAAAAATGCTGTTCAGGGAAAAAAAAAAAAAAAAAAAAAAAAAAAAAGAAGTGCCATTCTCTGCTTAACACTAACTCTCTTTAAGCCTGATCACCTCCCACATTCTAATAGGGTTTCCATGCCGAGTTGTTTTCTAGAATCTTTCCTTTCCATTTTCAGGGAAGCGTGAATGTTGCTTTAAATGCAGTGTTTTAATGTGGGTATAAGCTTTTTATGTGATTTAAATTACATAAACATTTCAGTTGTGCTGAATACACCTCTTATTTTCTAGATTTTCATGTTTTCATACAGCTCAGGTTTTGATGTATTTGTTGTCTTTAGTTGTTTTTCTGAAGTGACGAAAGTGGAGGTGGCAGAAGGGGAAAAAGGGACTTAGTGTTACTTATATTTGTGGCACTGAGTCAGGAAAGGCAGAGAAAGTGGGACTCAGCCAACAGGGGCAGAGTCTATTCTCTCCACTTGTGACTTTTGTTAAATACACAGACCTCCTCATTTCTACATTGCGGGTGTTACTGGATTTTATTAAGATACGTTTGTGGATCCAATATGTGCATTAAAAAATGTTTTTATTAATCACTTAGAAGAATCATACCTTAATAAGACTTAAGATTAATTTCAACCACAGCAAATACGAGTATGAGTCCTTTCAAAACCCTCTACCAGTGGTTTAAAGTGGAATGATGTCTTTGAAAATTGCTTCTTCTTTTTAACTTGGGAAACATGGCAAAACCCCATCTCTACAAAAAAATACAAAAATTAGCCAGGCATAGTGGCATGTGCCTATAGTCCCAGCTACTTTGGAGGCTGAGGTGGGAGGATCACCTGAGCCTGGGGAGGTTGAGGCTGCAGTGAGCTATGATCACACCACCGTACTCCAGCCTGGGCAACAGAGCAAAACCCTGTTTCAAAAAAAAAAAAAAAAAAGCTGCTTTTTAAAAAATATTATTTTAAAAAGTTCTGTAGCTTTCTCTGGCTTCATCTTATGACTATTTTAGTACCTTACTTATAGTACATACTCATTAATAGATTTGTCAGTGAATGAATGGAAATAAATTGAAGTTTAGTCCTATATTTTTGACTAATGATTTTTCTTTACTACATATGAACTCTTTCCAATGGTAGAATAAATCCACAGGAATGTTCACACATTTAGGCCATGTTTTCACAGATTCTTGTCAATTTGGAATAAGAATGAAAATTTTCAAGAGGAATTCTTAACTCATTTGTTTTAAGAGATAGAATTAGCATTGGCAGGTGACTGAAATATCGGAATAAAATCATCTCCAGAACTGGCACATGCAGATCAGAAGAAAAGCTGTAGGGTTGGCTGGGCGCGGTGGCTCACGCCTGTAATCCTAGCACTTTGGGAGGCTGAGGCGGGCGGATCACCTGAGATCAGGAGTTCGAGACCAGCCTGGCTAACATGGTGAAACCCTGTTTCTACTAAAAATACAAAAAATTAGCCAGGCGTGGTGGCACATGCCTGTAATTCCAGCTATTCGGGAGGCTGAAGGAGGAGAATTGCTTGAACCCAGGAGGCAGAGGTTGCAGTGAGCAGAGATCATGCCATTGCACTCCAGCTTGGGCAACAAGAGTGAAACTCTGTCTGAAAAAAAAAAAAAAAGAAAAGAAAAGCTGTAGGATTTTGCATTGTTTCTTTCATCTGAGTTGGAATTCAAGTAATATTTTGACTGTGTAGTATTACAAGATCGCTTCTTGGCCTTTTGGTTAAGATTAAGTGTATGCTATTACAGGAACGTGAAAATGCACCGTTGTATTACCCTAGTCCATGCGGATTTGGCATTATGGGTCATTTATCCTTTCATTATTGACACTTGTGTGGGAAAGAGAATTGTGGAATACTCCATGTAACTGCTTTTATATGAGGTTGATATTGTGGTCCTTAGGCTTCTATTTGCTCGTGGCTTAGACTTTTTACATGGAAATGCAGCTCTGTCACTGTCATAGCAAACAGTAGTAGCTGGCCTTGCCACCAGCTAGATTTGGCTGGATGGAAACCTGGATATCAATTTCTAGTTATTCTGAAATAGATGCTCTTATTCTTCTGTCACTTTTTAGATTTTTTTTCCACTGTCTGTTTAATTTTTGAAACAACATGTTAGTCCTCTAGGAAAAATTTTCTATATGGTGTTTATAGATGGTCAACTGTTAACCCTTTAGAGCCTTCTCAAAAGTAGATATCTGGAGTCATCATTTTTAATCATCCTTCACACATGCAAAAATCAAGAAAGCAATGCACCAAGAATCAATGCTTAGTAGAGGTTAGTATGGCAGGTTTCTCAACCTCTCTTTTAGAATTGTATTTTTACTTGTCTTTCTTTGATTAAAAAATCTCATCTGTCTCTTCTTTAATTGGAAGATTCTCACCTGTGTCTAAGGAGGTGGGTATCTCTTTGTCTCTTTCCCTCTCCCTTCTATTTTAGGAATTGCTAATCAAGAGCATTGTTGGGCATTGCTGTCTGTAGGGTATCTCATGAAAGCAATGCAGATATGTTTGCAAATAAGAAATTATTGTTCAAAGCACATTTACTTCTCTCTCACCCCTCAGAAATCAGTTCTAATTTGCCCTGCCCCATAGAGCGTCCCTGAATTTTACAGTGTGCGAGAAAAAAAACCTGAAGTGAAAAAGACAACTATCCCTTCTTGCCTGTATATTCTATAGCAATAGATGTTTTATTCTCTGTAAAGTATCAGATAGCAAATACTTTCAACATTGTCTTTGTCAACACACCTACTCAACTGTGCTATAGTAGAGGGAAGCAGCCGCAGGCAATATCTCAACAAAAGGTCCTGGTCATGTGCCAATAAAATTTTATTTACTGAAGCAGATGGTGGGTCATAGTTTACCACCCCGTGAACTATAGCAAGGAAACCTGCAAGCCTCAGTTTCCTCTTCTGTAACATGAGGGAACTGAATATATGAGCATGACCTTTCTGCATTACAGGGTTCACATATTAAATTATACATGTGAAATCACTTTTAAACTATTAGGCTCTCTGCCATGGTATTTATAATAATTATAGATAGCAACATTCGTTCTTCCAGCAAAGTATTTTTTATTCACTTGTTTTTTGAGCAAAATATACCTTAAGAAAATGGAGCCCTTCATCGAAGTTCTATCACAAACATATCCCCAGCATCTACCATACATCCAGACACACACGGGATGCTCAGGAATCACTTGCTGAATGAATAAACTGGCCCTTTCAGTAGAGGTTAACTCATCAGGTCCTTTCTTAAGTTTTCCACTTACATTATGTAATAGCAGTTACTTGAATTCATAAGGCATGTTCTCAATAGGTACCCATAACACATCAATGTATAAAGCAAAGTTTAAGAAGTACTGCCAGATGAATATTCTAGCCTGTTTAGGTGTAATGGGTAGCCTTATCTCTTTAGAAGTGATTCCATTAATTCTAGTTTTCAGTGCCATAACTTTCAGAGAACAATCACAGTAGATGTCTGCCCCACAATTGGGCATGAGTTTTTTTGTTTTGTTTTTGTTTTTCTATTGAGCAGTTGCTTATTTCTATGTCTTAGGACTCAGGCATTGACTTGAATGTGGAACACACTTAGAATATGGCCAAAGATTAGAGAAAAGAGTAGTAGGTCTAGCACTGGGACCGAGAGGTGGTCACTGTACAGCCTGTAACGAGTATGATTTTGAAACTATTTTGCCCTGGAATTTGTATGTACTTGCTCTCCCTTTTCCTTTGAGGATGATGGTGATATGTGATGAAAACTGACAAACACACAGGAAAACTCTAATGGGGTAGACCAGCAGCTATTTTTCTTAAGGACAATTTTGGAGTCACAGAAGCGCATGGAAGTAGCTACCAGCATGTAGAATGCTGCCCATGAAGCAAGAAGGTGGGAATGACTCACAGCCGTATGTTGTGAACAGCCAGAGAATTCATGGACAGAAGTGTTTACTATGCAAGATTTTAAACTATCAGTAAAGCACAAGATATAAAATGTTTCTACTTTTAATTTGGAGGTTGAAGAATATTTGTTGTTGTGACGGTTGTTTCCAGAAACTGCTGGAATCTGCATGCCCGAATGAATGTGTGATTGTCCTAAGTGACACAGCTCGTGAGAGCATAAATCAGGAGTAAGAGGTACCACATTTAGCATATCTGAGCAGTGGGGCTATAGCATCAAGGGTTGTGAAGGAGTTGGTATCATTGCAAGTTTAATCAAGTGATTTGATAAGCTGCTGTATGTTTTCCCTTGTCATTTATCTAATCAGAATAAGCTAACAAGAGTGAACAAAATTTGGAAAAAGGATTTTCGATTCCCTGAAACAGCAGTCATTAACCTCACAGTAAATTAGAACACTTTTCAATTTAATGAGCCAGATTGCCCTTCTTTTCATTAAGTTGAATAAATCAGAAGAGCTGTTACTTAAAGTTGCATATCTTTAATTTTTCTTGATGAAACCTGTATGAATTTTTACATCGTTGATGACAGCTTCTGTTGACAATATGAAATAATTTTGGAAGCTGTCTTTCTTTTCCCTTCTGGGTATTATCCTATTCCAGAATTTGATATTTACACCTAAAGCAATCAGGGAAAAAAAGCAAGTTCTGGGACAGAATCAGATATTTTGGAGCCTTTTTTTTGCAAACCTCCCTTTTAGATCATACAGTTACATAACTAGCTATATTTTATGTATACATATGGGTACATATATAAACACACATACACAAACACATGTATACATGCATATACACATACACATATAAATAACTATGTGTAATACACATAACACATAATATATCATAGTCTTTATATCTTTTAAAAATAATGACAATATGCAAATTTTGCAGGTCAGTTTTATTTTAATCCAATCTACTTATACTCTCTCCTCCACCAAAATGCAATTCTCTCAAAAGGAATTTTCAACCCATTTTTATCTTTTATTTATTTACTTTTATTTCCTTTGGAGGAGTTTGTGGCTGGCCAGAGCCTTTGTAAATAATGTAATACCACTCATTTTGTCATCAGCTTTAGAAATAAACACAATTGGCCGGGTGCGGTGACTCATGCCTGTAATCCCAGCACTTTGGGAGGCCGAGGCGGGCAGATCACGAGGTCAGGAGATTGAGACCATCCTGGCTAACCCGGTGAAACCCCGTCTCTACTAAAAATACAAAAAATTAGCCGGGCG
Organism: Pongo pygmaeus; assembly: GCF_028885625.2. Lineage (NCBI taxonomy): Eukaryota > Metazoa > Chordata > Mammalia > Primates > Hominidae > Pongo > Pongo pygmaeus. The sequence goes on along the minus strand of NC_072396.2, from coordinate 8,292,431 downwards.
TGGTGGCGGGCGCCTGTAGTCCCAGCTACTCGGGAGGCTGAGGCAGGAGAATGGCGTGAACCCAGGAGGCGGAGCTTGCAGTGAGCTGAGATCGCGCCACTGCACTCCAGCCTGGGCGACAGAGCGAGACTCTGTCTCAAAAAAATAAATAAATAAATAAATAAACAAACACAATTAAGAAGGACATGAAAAAGACACATTGGAAGAAATAAATGCATGGTTTTAAGTGAGTTGAGAGCATTTTATTTTGGCCTCTTTCTCCCTCCTCTTGCCACCTTTATGTTGAATAACAAAGGTTTGTTTTATCTGCATTTCATTTTATACATTGAAGCAAAACTCAGTTTACAAACTTCACTAAAGATTCCTGCATACAGGACTTTCAACTGTTACCAGACTTTTTGTTTTTTGTATATTATCTGAAGGCTATTTTTAATAACAGGTAAACTTAGACAATTTGGGCGTTATTTCTATGTGTGTTGTGTTTATTGATTGCTATAGCTGATCATGTGAATATATCAGATCATGGCTGCATTGAGACTGTTTGGCCTTGGAATAGACAGCAGAAGGAATATTGTCTGTGTGGTTCTTCAGTCACCATTTCTCATTGTGCGCTTCTGTAGAGCTAGGGGCTGAGGCTGCACACACCTTGAGCACCTCGTTGTCCATCCTCATTGCCCCAAGACTGTTTCATTTTCTTCCTTGGGAGGCTTCTGTCCTCCGCTTTCTCCATCACTCACTCCCCTTTGGGGTGGGCTTGAGAGCACTGAGTGCCTATTGAGGAATGCGTGCTTTGATGCAGCACTCCCATTCCTTATGGCTTCAGGACATGCCCCTTGCTTCAAGAGCACAGGAACCACTTTGGAATTAGAAGCATTTCTAGTTGCTGTATTTACTTTTTAAGTTTGCCACAAAAAATGCCAGTTTCCAATTCATATAATAAAAATGGAACCTCCTCTGGTGGTGGATGTTTTGTTCAGCATCCACAGTAAATTTGACTTTTTAGTTTGATTAAATAATGAACCCCAATCTAATTACACATGGCTTCTTAAGCATGCACTCTAGTCAGTAAGAATTCAAGTCTTACAGACAATAATCTAGTTAAATTCTGTCCAGAGTTGTTCTTATATTGGTAAGTCATATGTATACCAAGATTTGTTTTACCCCCAGAACAGATCCCCAATGGGATTAGTCCTCAAAAATAGCAATTTAAAAGCATATCCAAGGCACACATATTATTAGAAGCTGCTTTTCTTTGTGCAGGATGTGTTGTTGACATGTGCTGACGTGAGATGTTTCTTTCCACAGAAGTGGGTGGACGGAGGCCTCACCAACGCTCTTCCCATCCTGCCCGTCGGCCGGACAGTGACCATCTCCCCCTTCAGTGGACGACTGGACATCTCCCCACAGGACAAAGGGCAGCTGGATCTGTATGTTAATATCGCCAAGCAGGATATCATGGTGAGTAATTATGTTCAGTGATATTTGAAGAGTTCTGATCTACTAAAAATTCCCACAGAATTCAACGTGTTTCCTAAGCACTGGAAGTTCATTGATAATTGTAGGTAGGAGTTGCATCTTCTCCTTAGTGTGTTGTTTAATACTTTAAAACATGTATCAGCCATAGGAACTTGGGTTCCTATGGACTGTCAGCATTAAGTCCTTTTTGCTGCTTTCATTTTTTTTTTTTTTATTTTTAGCACCCCTCCTACCTTAGCCTCCCATGTATCTGGGACTATAGGTGTGCACCGTCTCGCGGGGCTAATTTTTTTATCTTTTGTAGAGACAGGGTTTCACTAGGTTGCCCAGGCTGGTCTCAAACTCCCTGGCTCAAGTGATTCTTCCACCTTGGCCTCCCAAAGCACTAGGATTACAGATATGCACCATGCCCACCCATTTTTGCTGCTTATTAACTGTCACTTCTTTTTCTTCACTTCTTTTTTACATCAATAAACTTGGTAGGATATCAGAGCAATTTTTTTCTTCTTTGAGAGAGGATGTTGCTCTGTCCCCTAGGCTGGAGTGCAGTGGCAAGATCATGTCTCACTGCAGCCTCGACCGCCCAGGCTCAGGTAATCCTGCCACCTCAGCCTCCCAAGTACCTGGGACTGCAGGCACGTGCCACCACACCCAACTACTTTTTTAAAAAAAATTATTTGCAGAGACAAAGTCTCACTGTGTTGCCTAGGCTGGTCCCGAGCTCCTGGGCTCAAGTGATCCACCTGCCTTGGCCTCTCAAAGTGCTGGGATTACAGGCCTCAGCCACCACGCCTGGCCCAGAGCAATTTTAAATAAAATCATTTATTTGCTTAGAAAGATGGAGGTAATGAAATATATAAAAATAGTGGAGAAAAACTTAGGGACCCAAATGAATAATTGACATAAAAATACTGATTCCCTTAATCTAGTCTAATAGTGTTCCACATGGGATGATATTGTACCTAGACATTTTTGGTTATCATGTCCCAGTGGTGCTACTGGCGTCTGGTGGGTAGAGGCCAGGAATGGTGTTAAACGTCCTGCAGTGCACATGACTGCCCCACAGTTAAGACATCGTGGCCCCAAATGTCAGCAGTACCAAGGCTGAGAAACCCTCCTTTAGTGTATCAGTGGAGGTAACTTCTGAAGTTTAAATTTTTCCTACTGATTTTTTGTTACTGCTAATTGTATCTGTGATAAGAAAACCTAGATTATAAAAATAGTGTATATTTACCTGTACTGCAATATCCTACAGCTTAAATTTCGGTCTTTTTATTCTAGTTGTCCCTGGCAAACCTGGTGAGACTCAACCAAGCCCTTTTTCCCCCAAGCAAGAGGAAAATGGAATCTTTGTATCAGTGTGGTTTTGATGACACTGTTAAGTTTTTACTTAAAGAAAATTGGTTTGAATAAAATGCATAAAAGTTTATAATGCAAAACACGTTTTAGACAGTTTTTGATGGAAGTTTCTAATCAAATCCTTTTAAGAAAATCTATCAAGACAATTTTATTACTCCTTGTAATATTTGTGTTTATTTTTAATATTTGAATTATTACTTAGCACATGGATATAAGAGGCACTTTATTAGAATTTGACAATGTCATTAAGAAAGATACACTTAGGTGATAAGGAACCATTTTTGGTGAATTGTGTCCTTTAAAAAATGGAGGAGGATAGGTTCTTTGGGTAAATTGAGGAACATGGAAAATGGAGGGCCACCACTTAGGTGCCATGGAGAATATGTGGCATGATCTTGACATGAAGCATGGGTGTTTCCATGACTTAGCTGTGTCCCTGTAGCTCTGGAACTGAAGGAACTAGGTAGGAGAGGAAGGATTTGAGAAATAGGCAACTCATGGTTAAAGACCTTTGATTAGGACTGAAGGAACAAAGGTTTGTGTATTAGTCCATTTTCACACTGCTGAGAAAGACATAACCCGAGACTGGGCAATTTACAAAAGAAAGGTTTAATGGGCTCACAGTTCCACATGACTGAGGAGGCCTCACAGTCATGGTGGAAGGTGAAAGGCATGTCTCACATGGCAGCAGACAAGAGAAGAAAACTTGTGCAGGGAAACTCCCCTTTATAAAACCATCAGATCTCTTGAGACTCATTCACTATCATGAGAATAGCATGGGAAAGACCTGCCTCCGTGATTCAATTACCTCCCACTGGGTCCCTCCCACAACATGTGGCAATTATGGGAGCTACATACACTTCAAGATGAGATTTGGGTGGGGACACAGCGAAACCATAACAGTTTGCTTTCCACAGGTGTGTGCAATTGCTCCCAGTGCAGTTAGGAGCAGATATCCAGAAGCCTAGGAGATTTTGAAGAGGCTTATCCCCTCTCATCTTCCTCCCCTAAACCCCACCCCCCAGTTTAGGAGATTATCAAGCTGGTTGTCATTCATTCTCTCTTTCTCTCTCTCTCTCTCTCTCTCTCTCTCTGGCCATACCTCTCTGAGTATTTAGCTATTGTTCTATATACTGGATACATCTATTATGGGAACTTAAATAGATAAAATACTACTAAACACAAAGAACCAAGTAGCCTAGTAAATAAGAATTAAATCCAGAATAATCATTCACTTCTCATTTTTAAATCACGTTGTACTGATCCCAGGTTTTTTACTTTCTGAGTAGTTGTCCATCACTTTGAGGACTTGTGTATGGGCTTGTACTAATTTACTCACACTGTCTTAAATCCTAAATCTGTTTTTATGAGATTTTGCCAAGCAAGAACTCTTGATTACTAAGAGGCAGTTAGAGACAAACCAATTTAATTCCATGTCTTCAATTGTCACGCATTTCTTCTTTTACTCTTTGAAACTATTCTTTGAGTCAATTTTATGGTTCTCAGAAGCCAAAATACACAATTTTTAGCACATAAACACCAACGATGGCCTCTTTTTGAGGAGTTATGCACAGACCCACTCTAGAGTTATGATGGTCCCTGTAGTATGTACTTTCTCCTACTCTAGCAAACATGTAGTTTAATCTTAATGTGTTGTTTCCATAAGTGACATGAAGTGGATAGATTCTCAATTGTTATGTCCACTTATTCACTAGGTAAATTTTCAGTTTTAATACCTTTCTCCTTACCCCTTCCTTTGATCATTTCATGTGAATATTCTATTTGTACGATACACTGTATTTCAATAAATTCCTTGTTGATGTACCCTTAAATTGAAGAAATTTAAGCTGCAAAACCAAATCTCATTGTATAAGACTTTTTTGAAGTATCTTGTATCGACTACATATGTATTTGATCCTGTGGGTGGATGGTACTTTTCTTTTTAACTTTTATTTTAAGTTCAGGGGTATGTGTACAGGTTTGTTATATGTAAACTTGTGTCATGGGGTTTGTTGTAAAGATTAATTTATCACCCAGGTGTTGGTACTTTTCTTTAAAAATATTGTAAGATTATTGACATATCAGTCTGCAGCAACTTTCCTATATGAGGGGAATACAGCGGTGTAATGAAACACATACTTGGTGCACACTAGGCACTCTCCGGGGCTGGTGCACCAAATTCTCCTCTGAGCACGCTACCAAGCATGCTCTGCTTACCTTTGCTGCAGTGTGTGCTCATGCAGCCATACTAGTTGAAAACAGGCATTCACAACAGGATCTGCCTCACTTGTGGGATCAAAATTTTGAGGCATTGTAGAACTGGCATATAGAAAATCTGAAAGGACTTTCTGACCCAGATACTGATATGTTTGCAGGGTAATTACTATGATTGGCAGCTTGATAAATTCCCAATTCCCTGTGGGGGCAATTTCCTTACATCTTTGAATCTGTCATTAAAAATGTCATTAGTCTTCCTTTTCTTCTTTTCAATAACACACTTTACTTTGTAACTATGGTAACCCAGTGCTTCCATTGACAATTAGAGAAAATAGATTTGGTTTTGAAGTTAAATAGTGCTCTAAAGGAACAAGCCATATATTAAAAAGAAAGAAAGAAAAAAAAACTGTTAATTCTGGTTTCTTAATATCAGGTGCGGGGTGTGTATACCAGAAGCTTGCAAAGATACAGTCCCACCACTCTGGGCATTGAATTTTGATTCTAAACAAGCATGAGCACTCAAAATACACAGATATTAGTGATTATGCTTTTAATTTTTTGGAGGATTAAAAAAGATAAATACAATTACATAAAAGCATGTTTATAAATATTAGTTGTAGAAAGTTTTTGGATCCAGTCTATTACTTTTACAATTGAGGAGCCTAACTATGGAAGATCAGTGTTTTGGGATTTTTCTTGCCTAAATTTTGTCTACATGATAGCAAAATAAAATCAGAAGTTGAAGTAATTATCTAAATAACTCAAAGTAGGAAGGAAGGCAGTTATTGTAGTTCATGTAAAGTGGACAGATTTTTAGACAGCTATCATGATTCTGATTTACAAATTGACAGTTTCCTTGGGCAGAATTCACCATTTATTTGCTTAGTTCTGCACTTCGATTTTTCTCTAACTGCACAACTCAAAGCTCTGCTTACTTAATGCTAACACACATTTATTTTTCCTCACACATATCCCCTGACTCAGTATAATTTCCCCATTTTGACTGACTTAGAAGGGAAAAATGTGATTTAACTTTATTCATACTTTAGAATGCATGTCTGAGTACACAGTCATGTACAAGTTATAATATCACATCCAACTTAATCTTGAAATAAGGTAATTTGTGAAAAACATGAATATGAACAAACATACTTGCACATATATATGTATGTACATATACACATACCTAAAACATGTCACAGCAGCTGCATTTTAACTGTACCGAGATGAAGCAGCATTTATGTAATGCCCGATTTCACTGAGTTTATAAATGCTCTTTAACCTTTCTATAGTCAGATTCACTTTTGTGGACAGACCTAGTAAAGTGCATATGTGTACTCTACTCTTGGAAAGCCCCAAAGCTCCAGCCAATCCAAGAATATCAGCCCTCCCTTGATGGGCTCAATGGCTTTGCAACATGACCTTCCAGCTATGGCCAAGCTCATGGCCCTGCAGGTGGGTCCCTGATTCATAAACTGTCCCTTGCAAGATTGGACTTGGGCCATGCAAAGAGTCTACTGGGCACTTTTGTGGATCCCTCCCTTCATGGAGCTCACCTGAGCAACTAAGAAAACAATCATGTGAGATAATTCAGGCCACACAAGCAATGTGAAAGGGCCAGGAAGCTTGAGGAAGGTTTACGGTGGCTGCTTCTCCTTTTGTCCGACAGTGAGATGTGCTGATGTCTGTTGCTAGCCAAGACAGGAACTTCACTATTACCACCTCACCCACCACTCACCTGGACACCCACCACTCACAAGAGGACCCCCTGGAGGAAAGGCTCAGGATGACACATGTTCAAATCCTGAAGATACTCCAGGAAGAAGGTAAAATGGTCGAAGGGGTGATCACTGGGCTTATTGACACTGTGAACACATCAACCCCAAAACTTGGTTCCTGGCAAGGTCATGGAACTAGGCAATTTAGCTCTACTGATCAACCTCAGTCAGAACTATCTCTTGACAATTTCAAATCCAAGGGGGTTACTAGTGCCAATCACTCCCAGTGAGGGAAATGATCTGTTCTACTTTGCCATTTCTGGTTCCTCCTTCTACTGGCTGAACAGAATCATGGTAATGGATGATCTTATTTTACTTGTCAAGGGAAGATGGATTTGCTGCTTCCATGTGATGGGGATAGGGAGGAATGTGCATGAAATTGGGGTAACCCCTCCGGTTATCCAGTCTACAACCAGCACTAGTGGAATAGTGGGAAACCATTGCAACCTTATATGGCAGAAGCTAGGGTACACATCCCTGAGGACCTAAGGTTTGAGTCATATCACTGGAAAATGGACTCTGATCACCTGACCTGTGCCTGAAAAGGAAGCCACCTGGAATAGAGAATGATTGAGGAAAGTCAATGTCACCTCAGAAACAGTGGCAGCCACAGTGACCTAAGATGGCCAACCTGATGCCAAGTAGCTGAGTTTTAGTAGCCTGTTCTCCTACCAGCTGCCAAGAGTAGGAACTGTTCATATCATATCCTTCCAGTACCTGCTCTGTGTGACTTAACACAGCCAGGGTCTATTACTTGCTGCTAAAGGACCCCACTTAGAGTCAATGTACACTTGACCCTTGAAGAAAATGGGTTTGAACTATGAGGGTCCATGTGGATCTTTTCAGTAAAAATTAAACCAAGTGTGCCTGCCTCCCCTTCCACTTCCTCTATGTCTTCTGCCTCTGCCACCCCTGAGACAGCAAGACCAACCCCTCCTCTTCCTCCACCTCCTCAGCCCAGTCAATGTGAAGACGAGGACAAAAACCCTTATGACGATCCACTTTCACTAAGTAAACAGTGAGTATATTTTATCTTCCTTATGATTTTCTTAATATTTTCTTTTCTCTAGCTTGCTTGATTGTGAGAATACAGTGTATAATTCATATACAAGGTATGTCTTAATTGACTGTTTATGTTATTAGTAAAGCTTCCAGTCAATAGTAAGCTCTTAGTAGTTACATTTTGGGAAAGTCAAAAGTTACATGTGAATTTTTGACCACAAGAGTGGTGGACAGGGAAGTCAGCACCCCTAACCCCCATATTGTTCAAAGATGAACTGTATATAAATACCTGCCCAACAACTGGTGAAAAAGCAGATGAGAACTTAACAATTATTTCTTTATTAATTTCTTATGTTAAAAAATTCCTGTGTAGGGCAGCACAGTTGTGCTTGTTTTAGGGTACCTAGGTCTTTCCTCCCAAAGTAAGCATTAAAAGTTAGGAAACATAAAGGGACTTTGATTAGATTGTCATTTACAAATATGCAGCTTTGACATGTGTCTTTAAAACAGGAGAGGTTGTCATCTGTCTCCCAACTAGGAACCTGGTGCTTAACTAGAACTTTCGTGTGGGGTAAAAGAGTAGGAGTGTCCGCCTTCAAATACAACATCCTTAACACTCAGAAACTGAGAGGAGGAGCTGAAGGAGATCAAATGGCTTATCACATTATAATTCCTTACATTTCACCATGAAGTTGTTTTTAGCTGACAGTCTTTGTAAAATCCTCCTCACACACTAAGAACTGAATACATTTTGGTTGCATGTTATAGCCACCTATGTATTCTAATATTTGGTACAAGATTTTCTTCAATGACTTCCAATCTTTCTTGAATATGACCTGTTTTATAAGGTAATCCAATACATATATGCACATATTGTACACATATATTTCCATATGCATATAGGTATACATATGCAAATATAAATATGTAACTACTCATATAAATAAAAATAATTTTTATGAAACACTTTTATTATGTGTAATGTTTTTTGAGGTTTTTATTCCATTTTGATTTGTAAAAATTGTCATGCTACACTTAAATAATTTCACAATCACTAATGGATCACAATCTGCAGTTTGAAAACTTTCTAATGCAAACTTAGAACAACACAGACACTGAAATTCTCAACTTGTGTTTAAAAGACTTTACAAAAAATATGGCATCCAAAAATAATTAGTACTTTATTTAAAATAATTTTCTTTCTCCTCTTAAGTCTTAGATATGTTTTATTTATGTCTACAGAATATCTCATAGAAATTATTTCTGCTCAAAAGCATGATTATTTTCTATGAGTGCTATGGATAAGAATTCCTTAGTTTATGTATTTCATCTATATAAAGCTACTTAAATGGTGATAGTCATTCCATGACGAAATTCCTTAATCAATTAATTATATAAACCAAAAAGTATTCTTATTTTTTAGCCACATTGTGGACATTAAGATAAGGTAAATATACCTGTAAGTATGCAAATACTTTATATCTAACATAGGTCATTGTCACCTTGCAACAATAAACATAAAATCAGTTGGCTAGATTGTCCTTGAACAATTTAGTACACCAGGCCACTAGCATGAAAAAGTGCAATTGATTTCATTTTCATTTGTTCTTATTTTATATAACAACAATGTACAATATATTATATTTTTAATTGTGTTTTACAATACCTTCACTATCTCTGTCAGTGAAATATAATTAACTTACTGTTAGAAAAAGAATGCATATGGAGTTAGAATATGCAATCAACATTGTAAAATACTTTGCTTAAAGATCTTTCTACAATTCATGTTCTATATTGATCTATCACATTTGCTTAGTGGCTACAATTTACTGGTTAGCCTCCATGTCATCTTAAATGGTGTAATTAAATTATTGACTATAACTGGGAAGATTGAGAGGGTACCAATGTAGTTTTAATGTACATTTCAAAATATCAGTGATTTGCAAAGTATTTCTATGGATTGGAAGGGTCAGAAAGAAGGTATTTAATCATTGCTTTCTGGTCTATTCCATAAATATTTATTGAGAATTTACTATGTGCCAGGATTTGTGCTACGTACTTAATATGTAGATGAGAACAAATAAAGCAGGTTCCTGACTTAAGGGAATATTTGTTTTACTGGGTGAGAAAGCAGTAACAAGTAAATGAGTCAATAAACAAGGTTAAAAATGGCGATTTTATTAAATTACAAAAATAAATAGAATAAAATAGTCTATGGTGCTATAGACTAAGGGGGAAGATGGCCCCACAAAAAGCGTAGCAGGATCAGTGCCATCCTCACTCCCAATAGTATCCTTGCATTAATTCAAAAAATGACTTTATTTCCCAAGAAGTTTATTGCCGTTTGCTGGGAAGTTATTGTATTTTTGCTATTGTGATGCACATCTTCAATGACTTTGATATGAATGATGCCTGCTCAATCATAATCAGCTGCCTTTTTTCTTATTTTTTTTTAAGTTTTAGAAATAGGATCTTGCTCTATCACTGAGGCTGGAGTGCAGTGACACTATGCAGTGAATGCATAACTCACTGTAACCTTGAACTCCTGAGCTCAAGCGATTCTCCTGCCTCAGCCTTCTGAGTAGCTGGGATTATAGGTGCATGCCACTACACCCAGCTAATTAACGTAGAGATGGGGTGTTGCTGTTTCCCAGGTTGGCCTTGAACTCCTGGAGGGATTCAAGGGGTGGTCCCACCTTGGCCTCCCGAAGTACTGGGATTACAGGATTGTGCCATGATGGCCCAGCTGCTGTTTTGAAAACGTTGTTAGAAATATTAGCTCACAGTAGTTTTGTTTTGTCTGATGGTGCTAGTGCTATTGGGACTGATCTTTAGCTTTTCCTTTTGGATTAGTTTAATATGCTTTTGGCACAAATAATGTAAAATCATAGATAATAAAAATAATAATAAATTTTAAAAGTCTTTTTTGATGTTGTTGTGAGGGTTGTGTGTAATGCTCCAGGTGCTGTATCAGAGAGATTGGCATCATCCCCATACAGTTCTTTTGTAGACACAACACTGCCCTTTTCTGGCTTTATTCAGTCAAAGCAGACCATCCTTTTGAAAACGCTCTTCTTTCACTGGGCATGATAGATAAATAAAATAGCTATACTCAAGAATAAAAAGAAGTTTCAATAAAATACCATTTTAAAACTCACAATCAAATGGCAGGCCTCATTCTGGGTCATGAAGCATGGGAGCATTCCCATTAAATCAGGGGTAAGGCTCGTGTGCCTGACATCTCTGCTATTCCACACACCGTTCTGCAAGACTTGGAAAATGCAGCAACAAAGAAAAAGAAAAACCAATAAAATGAAAAAAAAAATACTGGAATCATTACTGTTGGTCCAAACTGCATCATTTTGTAAGCTCCCCGCTATTTTGCACACCTTGTAAGAATGTGAGTCCAAACTGCACCTTTATGTAAGCTCCCCGCTATTGTGCTGACTTTGGTCAAAGTGAAACATTTCACGGGGGTTCAGGCCATGAGAAACATCCTGCCTAACCACCTGATCACAAGGCAGACAAAGCCCCAACTAAAGAAACGTCCCTATCATATCTTGCTGGGCAAAGATCCAAGGAACACCATGATGACATCCCGCCAGAACAAGGACCAGAACCACCTTATCGTGGGAACATCTTATCAATATCCCGCCAGGCAGCAAGCCATACTGCCCAAACCTTTCCCGCCTATACCTGTAAGTACCCCCAGCCTGTAAGCAGCGGTGGGCTCTGGCATTAAGCTGGTCCCCCACTTCTTTAGGTTTTATGCTGGACACAAAGCCTGCATTTGCTGTTGTGCCACCCTCTTTCTGTGGTGTGTCTTTTTTTAACCCTTACCTTCCCTTCAAAACCTAACAATTATATTTGTAAATTGTCTCTAGCATCATGCACATGACCTAACCCACCACTGGTCCTCAATAATTGAGGAATAAATAAGTAACTGAATACTTAAATATTTCAGTATAATCAACTGAAAAAGTAATATGAGAAGTTAAAGAATTCACTCAAATGTCTATAAGAATATATTGAAATTAATAATACTTTATATCAGCAGAAATTTTAAAAGTAGGAAAATGAAATCACAATAGCAAAAAAAAGGCAACACACAGAAAATGTGCAAGGTACGTTCAAAAACTCTGCACATTAAATCTGCTTATGTGATACCAGACATATTATGTTGCTGAATGGGAAAATTACGTTGTATATTGGTGTTGAGTACCCATATATTAAACCACAAATTTTACAAATGCCAATCGCACTCAGAACCTTGGTTTTCAAAACATGATAAGTAGATGTTAAAGTTCATCTGGCAGACCAGGTGCACTAGCTCATGCCTGTAATCCCAGAACTTTGGGAGGCCAAGGTGGGAGGATTGCCTGAGCCCAGGAGTTCAAGACCAGCCTGGGCAACATGGCAGAACCCCGGCTCTTCTAAAAATACAAAAAATGAGCTGGGTGTGGTGGTGTGGGCCTGTAGTCCCAGCTACCTGGGAGGCTGAGGCGGGAGGATCACCTGAGGCCAGGAGGTAGAGGCTGCAGCAAGCCCTGAGCATGCCACTGCACTCCAGCCTGGGAAACAGAGTGAGACCCTATCTCAAAAAAAAAAAAAAAAAAAAAAAAATTCGATTGGCAGAATAAATGCTCAGTAATAGCCAAAAAAGATTAACTATTTTTTAAATCTATTTAAAAATTTTTTTTGAACTTTTATTTTAGATTCTGGGGGTACATGTACAGGTTTTTATCTGGGTATATTGTGTGATACTGAGGTTTGTGGTACAAGTGATCCCAGGACCTAGGTGCTGAGCATAGTACCCAACAGTTTTTCAACCGTTTCCCCTCTCCTCCCTCCCCCTTCTAGTAATCCCCAGTGTCTACTGTCCCCATCTTTATGTCAATGAGTACCCAGTATTTAGCTCCCACTTGTGAGAAAATGCGGTATTTGGTTTTCTATTCCTGTGTTAATTCACTTAGGATAATGGCCTCCAGCAGCATCCATATTGCTGCAATGAACATGATTTCCTTCTTTTTAATGGCTATATAGTATTCCATGCTGTATATGTAATTTCTTAATATTCACTTTCTCAAATTCTTCAGTGAATTTTCTCTCACTGTTTTGTCTATTTTTCTAAAGAGGCATTAGAGGTTTTTTGTTTTTTGTTTTTTCTTTTGAGTCAGGGTTTCACTCTCACCCAGCCTGGAGTTCAGTGGCTCAATTACAGCTCACTGCAGCCTCTACCTCCCAGGCTCAAGTGATCCTCCCACCTGCGCCTCAGAAGTAGCTGGGACCAAAGGTGTGCGCCACCACACCCTGCTAATTTTTATTTTTATTTTTATTTTTTTGTAGAGATGGGGTTTCCGCATGTTGCCCAGGCTGATCTTGAATTCCTGGGCTCAAGTGATCCACCTGCTTCAGCTTCCCAAAGTGCTGGGATTACAGGCATGAGCCACTGCTCCTGGCTGGAGATATTTTTATTTTGGGAAAACAGAGTAAAGAGAAATTTCTTTTTCTTTTTATTTTCATTTTTACTTTCATTTATTTTAGCCATTTGAAAATTTTCCAGGAAGAGCAATACAATGCTGAATTTTTCCAATGTGTTAATTTGTATATATATGTAGGGTACTAAGTAACATTTTAGACATTGAAAACATAGCTGGCCAGGCCTGGTGACTCAGGCTTATAATCCTAGTGACTCCGCCAAAGCAGGAGGATTGCTTGGGGCCAGGAGTTCGAGACCAGCCTGAGCAACATAGTGAGATCGTATTTTTACAAAAAATATGTTTTTTAAAAAATTAGCTGAGTGTGGTGATGTGCACCTGTAGTCCTAGCTACTCAGGAGTCTAAGGTGGGTGGACTGCTTGAGCCAAGGAGTTCTAGGCTGCAGTGAGCTATGATTGCACCCCTGCACTCCAGCCTTTATGATAGAATGAGATCCTGTCTCAAACAAACAGAAGAAAACCCCATAAAAACATAGCTAACTTATTATTTTCCCAATTGTTAAATTGGTAATTTATAAAACTTAAACACAGTTACTAAGATTGTTTATATCCAAATTTTTCTATCGCAGACGTGTCATTTTCTCAGCTATTTTTTTCTCATAAAAATCTATAGATAAGAGATTATTTATGAGGGATTATTGTCAAAACTTTTTGTTGCATGTGAAGGAAGCCCAACACAAATTACCACAAGTCACAGAGAGATCAAAGAAAGAGAAAGGAATTTACAAGTACATATAGCTGTACAGTCTAGATCTCCTGGCCACCTGGGCATAGCAGCTGAAATGAAAGCATTCAAATGTCATCTGTTTTCACAACAGATCTACAGATGGTGGGTGAGATGGCTGTTCTCAGAGCAAAACTCACATTCCATCGTATTAACAGCCACAGAGTATATGCTTTCTTTTGTTTTTGTTTTTGTTTTAATAGGCCTGAAAGAAAGTCTAAGAGAGAATTCTGATTGGACATGATTAAGTCATGTATCATCCCTGACCTGCTGTGGGCATAGGGGCTGGATATCCTGACAGTTTGGTTTTAAATCATGTGTTCAGTTTGTTGGCCTGTGGCTCAAGCAACATGGAAAGAGGTAAATATTTAAACCTTTTTATGACTTGGTTTTTTCGAAAGCACAACATAAGTGTTACCCAGTAATGCTATAAGGGGAATCTCTTCCTCCATAGAAGCCACAGTTGTACCGTTTCATTGTATGAGTAGTCTGTGTTGAGTTCAGCAGAGGCAACCAGTGAGATGATGAAGAAAAATCTACTGGATGTGACACCACGGAGATGACTGAAGAGAACGGATTGTATGGAGAGACACACTTGGAAGACAAATAGCAATGAGTTAAAGAGGGAAAAGATAAAAATAGATAGACACGATTTTAGGTTTAACCTTCAAATGGCAGCCTGTAAAAAAAAAAATTAACAAGACTTTGGGTGATGATCCACTGGCTCTTTGCATTTCAAATTCTGGTCTGTGAACCAATCCTGGGGCATCCCTTGGGAGCTTATCAGACATGAAGACTCTCAGGCTCCATCTCCCAGCTACTAAACAAAAACCACGTTTTTAACTACAATCCCATGTGATTTGTACGCACATTAAGTTTTGAAAAGCAAAGTTAAGATGGTGGTTTCTATGGTGATGGGAATACAAATTTATTTTTAAGTGTGTAATTAGTGACAGATTATACAGACAACATTACTGTATTTTATAAACCAACTTTTCCCAAGATGTGTGACATTAAAAACATGGAGAGAGGGCTGTAAAATTGAAAGTTAGGTGTGTGAATAGAAATTAGTTTGGGTTGGGGACAGTAGGATGATGGGAAAAAAAGAAGAATGGGGCATATTTGTCAGCAAATAAAGAAGGGCCAGAGAACGGAAGACAGGAAGAGAATACACAGGCAGTCCATTTGTTGAGCGAGTTTCTGGTGAAAGTTGGCATAGGGCAGATCAAAAACACTGATGGAGGACTGAGACAGAACTCTTCGAGAGAAGCACTATCTTAGGAAGAGAGAGAAGCTGGCTATGACAAAGGGACTTGGGAACAGAGAAGAGAAACATGAGCAGGTCTGTTGTCTTTCAGAATAAAAGGCAAATCATCTAAGTTTGGAACAGCTATGAAAAAGTGGGGGTCTACCAGAGAAAATGCAAGAAACTAGCTGAGATTATGTATTTTGACAGTTAGTGAAAACAGTACCATGTTTTTATAGCATCCTACCACACTTAAATAGTCTGCAACTGCAAGCAGAGAACAAGGACGATGGTAGTGAGAGCTGGACAGGTGGGAGCCTGGAAGGTTGTGGAGTGAAGAAGCCTAGGATGGCAACAATGCCTGCTGGTGCCATGGCTGCCTGGGTTAGGTTGTGGTTAGGTAGGTTGATGAAAACGGAAGGAATGAGGGGTGGGAGTTTGGGAGAGAATCGGAAAATATCCCAATCATAAGTTTTATTTCTGATATGAAATTCTATGAAACATTCTGTACATAGAACGGTAGTGTTGGTGAGCAAGTTTCTAAACTCATTAGAGAACATTGCTTTACCATTGCCATTAATAGAAAATGAATATACAAATTCCAATACCATTCCAGGAAAAATACTATTAATAACTAATAGAGCATTCGGTAGTAACCTTTTAATCTTTTAAAAGATAAGTAATGATAATATTTGTCTTTTTACCTCAGATGATAGAATCACTTTAGGGGTTTGTTAATAATTTGAGGGTTAAGGCTTTATAAAATAATTTATAGGTTATATTTTTATTATACCCACATTTTGCAAAAATCTTAGTTTTCAAATTCTATTAAATTAATTTTAACACTTAAAAAGAGCCAGTAACCAGTGCTTGCTAGTAAATTCATCTTTCACTTTCCCCACTGGGATAACAGTTTTGTTCTTCCTCTCTTCTCCTTATCTATCACGGTACCTCCATTCTTTTCAGAGTCAGCATATTACCTCATCTTCCACACCATGGAGGAAATGAAACACATCTAATGGGGAGTCCATCACCTTCTCATGGTCAATATATCCAACTTCCCCTTTTTCCCTTTTACAAAATGGAGAAAATGTCTCTCCCTCTCTCAAAGCCCGAAATGTGTGTTGACTTTGTAGCCCAACACATCTTGCCTTTTCGGGGAGCTCTTTCCGCCATGTATAGACCCTCTCCGGCATCATCAACCTCTCCCTTTCTCCTTCATACTCTCCGCCACTAACAGGCTTCAATATCCCCCATGTAAAAAATAAAAGCCTCCCAGGGCCCCACTTTCCTCTTAAGGCACCACCATATCTCTCTACTCACCTTCAGAGCCAAACTTCTCAGGAGTCATACCACTGCCACCTCCATTTACTCATTTCCTAGGAACATTTCTTCCATCCTGGTGTAGGGTATGCCCCCAACATGCCATCAAGATTGCTCTTGCTGAGATACCAAAGAGGTGTGAGTTGACAAATGCAGGGGACATTTTTCATTCTTGACCTTACTTCATGTCCTGGCAGTATTTGGCATGCTGTCTCCAAATACTTGCACCCTCCTGCCATTTTCCTCCTAAGTCCTTGGGCGCTCTTTTAGGTGTCTAATGTCACCTTCTTTGCTTCTGCACAACCTCTCGAGGTCAGAGCTCTTCAGATGATCTTGTGAACCCTCTGCTTTTCCCACTCACTCTTCTAAGCTGAGTAATGCAGGCATCAAGTGCAATCCATCAGTCGATGACTCCCAACTTCTAGCTCTGGTCCAGACTTACCATCATATGGCCCCAGACTGGTTTATCCAACTGCTCACAAAATACCTCAAGTTGGGTGTCTCAGAAACATCTTCAAACTTGACATATCTGTAACCAAACACTGATCTCATCCTCACCATCTCTTAGACCCTCAAAATGTTGTTTTTTTCTCAAGTGGCCCCATACCCCATCTAGATGTATGATAAAGTATATGTAATATATTTGCCAGTTTTACATTTTGTCATTTGATTTTTAATTCTTTCAACTTATTCCTTTAATTGCTGAATTATATTGCAAGTTTTCCTTTCAGTGTCAAAATCTCTCTAAAGAATGAATTCTACTAATAGCTATAAATACTTCCATGGAGTGATCTTCTTTGCTTCCTATCACTCGATTTAAATAGGTTAAAACCACAATATTTTCAACTAGTGATTATATCCTTCAGATTTATATAACGTGTTTACCGTATTCCAGAGATCATTGCATCTTTAGTTTCATCCTTCCTTTACCAATATTTCCAGAGTTTAATTTGTACAAGCTATAAACAATGTGAAATACTGAGGCATCTGCCCTTTTCAGTGTTGAGAAATTACTTAATATCCCAAAAGTTTATGCACATTAAAATCACCACCATTTTTACTTTTTGATCTGGTTTATTTTTATTTATGTAGCATTCTCTTAAATATCCATATTTATTTATGTAGCCAATAAAGCAAAAGCTAATCAATTTAACAAATTAGATTCCCATAGACATTTAAACATTGAGTACACACCTAATCAAATAATTTTAATCATTTCATTAAAATCACAGTCTGATAGATCTGATTTTCTTCATGCTTTAAGCACCATAGAAAGCAGACAAAACAAGCACATGTAATGTTACAATTGTTATAATTAGATTGGTTCACTCAGGCTAAGGAGGTCAAAAGTGCTACTACCTGTAATTTCATGATGTCTCTTCATTATCTATATTCTTATTCTCATTCATTTTTAGAGCTCTCTTTCTTGTACATTTTTATCAGTTTTACTAATTTTACATGTGTGGAGTGTTTCAGTAAACTCACGCAGCCTAGAGACAAAGAAGAAGCATTTTAGATTGCCCAAGGTTGAAAGATCTGGTTTACCAACAAATTTATGGTGTGGGTCATCAGAATTTTTTGCACCTTCCAAGGTGATTTTACCCAAGTTGATTACACAACAGGTGAAGTCTTACTTTTAGAGTTAACTTTGCCCTTTACATAAGGAATTGTCCATATCACTGTCTCCAACAGTTTGTCAATATCTTTTTTTTTTTTTTGATAGCCCTACCTTTGATCCCAAAACATCTATTGGTCTGGACATCTCATCCTGGTACAAATCAATCTAAACTTACTTGTTTCATGCCTACCTTCATTTTCAGACTGGAGGGAGTGTTCTCTGCCATTGCTTGTTCTGAAGGAGACCTGGCCAAAGCTAGTTACATCTAACTGTTTAGTTCATATGGCTCTTGGAAATCATTGCTCATCCACCATTTAGTCCTAAGTATTGACTCTATTGCCATTATTCTTATGAGATTAGGAATCCTAGTGTTTGATCTCTTCCACTGTCACATGCCTATGATTATTCCTCACATGTAGTCCTGTACTGTTCATGTTGAAGTATTCCCAGTTCTAGTTCTGTGAGTTTGTCCAAATTTCTTGATGGTGATAAAAAATAAAATTACAAAGTTTCTTTTGATAGCCATCTGCCCTGCTTGAGAAATAGTATCTGAACACCCTCTCAGACTATCACCAGCTGTGACTTTAGAACTATATTGGTCGCTTGGAAATAAAAGCAGGTGTTTTACATACCATAAATATAGTTAGACAGATGGAATGTTTAGAATAAAGAAAAACACTCGAAAACAGGACTCCATTATCTTGTTCTTCCTGAATAATCTACGACTATCAGTAGAAGGTGATTTATGGGAAAACAGGCATGGAGAAGTGAAAGAAACAAACTTTTATTTATGGTGTATAGCAAAATGTTGAAAATAAATGAATATATAATGATACAAAAGCATAGTTAATGCAAAGACTTGAATTACTCTACATAGGTATTAAATTTTTATATTATACTTACTTTTTGTACTTGCTAATGTTTTTTGATTATGGTGACATTTTTGGAATTGACATATCTCCCCACTCTTGATGAATACTCTTATTAAAAGCTCTGTTTGCATTTGGCAGATTTGTCAGATAAGCAGCCTTATTATTATATCATTCATGACACCAGATAATCTGCAGCAACGTTCATAGAAATATTATATTCCTGAAATTTTATAGAGAAAATGTCACTTAGTTTTACAATTGTTTTCTACATGCAAAGCATTTCCAAACTGTGATTTGAGCTGAAGTATTTTCTTTTCAGGGTTATTTTAGAATGAATAAGCTTTTGAGCCTGACAACATGGGGCAGATTGGTTTTAGGTGGGTTTACTTCTTCTAAGCAAGACAGGAGTCAGGTATATGTATGTCTGTATATGGCTGTCAAGCCACCCATTGAGATTTGGATTTTCAATGGGCGGCAGGCAAATACCCAACTATTTTCTACTACATGGATTCTGAGTGTTTTTAGAAACTTCACATCTGGCAGCACATTTTAAAAATTCTATGTATGTCTTAATGCCAAATGGTGATGCATATTGAAAAACAAAGTGTATATGTGCTTAAAAAACAAAAAAAAAGCACCTTCCAATCAGTCCATCATATTCACATGTTAGGAGTATTAACTGTTCTCGTTTGGTGTGTATTCCTTTGTGTGTAGGTACACAGATGCCAAAGTGTATCTTTTTTTCTTTCTAGTACAAAAATAGATTTGGTTCATACTTTCTATAAGGTATGTATTCATCTGCAACTTTCTCTTGTGTTTTTTCCTACTACTAGGTAGTACACCACAGGAAACATTAGTTTTAATAGATTGCCCATGTCTGAGTACACTAAAACTCATATGATCATTTCCTACATGTGGTCACTTAGATTCTCTTTGATCTTTGCATCTGTCTTGGCACACTACAAATATTTCCATGGGATATCCCTCTACAGGTAGTATCGCTGGCTCAAAGGCATACGCAATTAAAATTCTGAGACATTCTAGGCAATTGCCCTTCAAATAAGGCTGTACCAAGATATACTCTCTCAGCATTTTTTGAGAACATTTTCCTCCACACCTTCAATAATTGTGGATAGTGTTAGTATTTTCAAATTTTGAGGATCAGGTTGGCAGAAATACACAAACAGAAATATACCGTGTTTAATTTAGAAAACATATTAATCTTAAGTTGGGTTGGTTTTTATCATTTTAAGGATCGATTTCATCCATATTCAGAAACTCATGTCTTAAGCTATATCCATTAGTTGGAGTCCTTATTCACATGTTTCTTTGATAGTGGTGGCAGAATTATGTCTTATTATTCCTCTTCTTATTTCCTGTCAAGAGAAGAAAAACTCTTCTCCATGGTTAAGGAGTTATGAGCATTGGGAAAAGATTCCTTCTACATCTTTCTGCTTCCTTCATTCATGTCTACGCAAGAGAGAAGGCAGGCATTTTCTCAGTGGTGTTCTCTAGGTAGATGGCAATGCGCGAGATGGCCCTGGACCTGGACTTGGTTCTTTCTTTCTCTTGGGATCTCATTTTGCGTTCAAACAGAGGCTTCAAAATTCTTGCACAGAAGGCTTACCTCCTTTCAGTTTTCTTTTCTATTCATGAAAGATGAAAGGAAGGCTGTAGTTTTTCAAGCATCCAGCTTGGTAACTGGGGTTGAAACTTGCTTTGCTGGTGCCATTTCCCCCAAGATGGACTCTGGGGCCTAAATGGAGGAGAAGGGAAGTTGCAAGGGTAGAAGACCTTTTAAGCCCAATTTATTCTCAAACACATAGCACATCCTACGGTTTGTAGGTAGAGAGTTGACGCAAATCTTTATGTGAGTTCTTACATCTGAGCGTAAGTAACTAAGAGAGGAAGAGAAATATGCTGAAGTAGCACTCCAAGTCTTCAAACTATTTGTGTTGAGAAAAAGAGTTGGTGTGTTTGTGTAAAATTAATTTGACTTGGTAAATTTTACTTTACGGAATTTCTTTGCTCCTCCAGAGGATATCAGACTGGGGGGAAGTGTGCAGCACTGCTTCACAGATCATGTATATAATATAAAATTATAAGCACAATGTGATAATTTGAATTATCATTTCCAATTTGAACTGTACTTCTAAGATGAAGAGGATAAGGAATAAGTTTTGTATGACAAGGAACAGAAAAGTTGTCAAAGTTTCCAAAGCTTTTGTAAAATCTGAAGACAAACGTTTGATAAGAATGCTAAACTTCCATGTAGACAGATGTTTCTCACAGAATGGGCTAATCTTACAGTAAATTTGCAACACTCTCTGCATAATACTAAAACACACAACTCAGAATGAAGGCAAAGTCCATATGCCAGATGTACACACACAAATAAACTTTATCAGTATGGATTTAAATATTAGTCAACATTATAAATAATCAGCCTAATAATTTGATATTTGTTTAGGGTTTTTCTAAAATGAACAACTCATGGAGAAAATTGTGAACAAAATTGAAAAGCAATGCTGTATCTGAGAAGATAAGAATCCCAGTTTCACTTCTAATTTAAGCATTATTCTAAGTGAAGGTAGTATCTGAAGAGGCAGAAAGGCAAACAAGAAATTCATATAATATTCCACTGATCATTCATTCATTCATTCACTCACTTGCTATACATGAATGAAAGGCCAACACAAGAGTGCATTCCAACTGCAATTAATAACCATGTAGAGGACGTTTTGGGTGCAAATTTTTAAGATCTGATGGGAAAACAAAGTGATCAAGGCCACACACAAATTTAGAAAATTTTAGATAATTATACTCTTTTCATTAAAATACAACAAATAAGCTTTCTTCCTTCAGAGCATGTTAATGATACTAAATTAGAAATTAAGAAAATTCTATAATCAATGATCATTGCCTTCTCTTGCTCACTAGATTTATTTACAAATTTTCTTTCCCTATAGCTTTAAGTCAATGGTTAGAAGTTAGTGTCTTTTATGGGTGTATTAGTCTATTTTCACGCTGCTATGAAGAAATATCTGAGACTGGGACATTTATAAAGAAAAAGAGATTTAATAGACTCACAGTCCCACATGGCTGGGGAGGCCTCACCATCATGGTGGAAGGCAAATGAGGAGCAAAGGCACATCTTTCATGGTGGCAGGCACGAGAGCATGTGTAGGGGAACTACCCTTTATAAAGCCATCGGATCTCGTGAAACTTATTCACTATCATGAGAACAGCATGGGAAAAACCCACGCCCATGATTCATTTACCTCCCACCAGGTACCTCCCACAACATGTAGGGATTATGGGAGCTACAATTCAAGATGAGATTTGGGTAGGGACACAACCAAACCTTATCAATGGGGAATGATGCTCTTCTGTGGAACATGTTTTTGTTTGTTTGTTTTTCTGTTTTCCCCCGAGCCAAATGTTCCTTGTCTTTCTGATTTTATGACTTGCAGTTGTTAATTATGGTCTGCTGATTCCTACTATTGTCCTAGAAGAGTTCTGTGGATGCTTAAAATGGATGAAAAGCAGAAACTTTATTTAACCTACTCAGTCTGCAATCCTAAACTGTGTTCTAGGCTTAGCACTGCCAATTTAGCACTGAACACATATACTCTCAGTCTCTCTTATTTGGGTCTGAGCTCTTTCCCTTCTCCCAGGCATAGAAAGATAGTTCTAAAACCTGGATTTACTTTACCTTATCATGTGATACCTATTCCAAGTTTTATTCTAAAAGTCCACTTCTGTTCAGGCTTTTCTTTTATTCTTACCTACCCCTCTTATGATTCAACACCTGACTTGGTTACTTCTTTTTCCAGTTGACTTGGGTAAGAGTGACACCAACTGTATTGAAATTTTCTTCATTGCTAAAAAGCCATGTGTACATTTAAAAAAGATAAATCTTCAGGGTAAGGATGGATTACCCTACATGTAATATACACTACATCAGGCGTAATTGGGTGAGATGAAGGTACCCTAATAGTGATATACCAGTACTCAAAATGATGAGCTATATTAAACACAGTCCTGGAATACAAACTGGTAATACAAGTATCATTGAAGGCAAAAAGAGTCTTGAGACAAGGGAATAGGAGAGCTTCTCTGCATGGGAGGCCGGGTAAGCACTATGTGCAATAAGATGCCTTGTAAAGAAGCTGAGAAGATCACTCTGTGCTGAAGAAAGGGGGTGTATGCACAAACATATTTAGAAACAGAAGGTTTGCTAATGTGGAATTCATTTATTTGAAGCATCTTTTAAATGCACAGTGGTGAAAAGTGGAAGATTAGATGAGGGTATGTCCTGGAAACAAACTTGCATTCCTGTGACAAAGGAATTTGTAATGACACCTTTGGCGATGGAACAACATTGACCATTTCTGAGTGTGGAAGGAAGAAGGTGTTAGAACTGTATTGGAGGAAGGTGTCATAACTGTATTTCAGGAAGATGAATATGAATTCACTGAGTGGGAACAAGAAATGACTTAAGAAATCATATTTAGAGATGATTTTATCATTCTCTGATGGGATTAGAAGGTTCTGAATTGAAGTAATGGTGGAGAAAAGAGAAATCACTGAATTTCCAGGAATGCTAGCTGGGTCATTCAAAACAATTTCCTTTCTGACTGAAAGTAATTTTTAAAAATCTGAATAAAATATCATTTTAAAGTATCTTTAAAAGATTCAAGAGTTTGCAAAGACCCTAAAGAATTGCCAGACCAGTAGTTTTGGAGAAAAGCCTAAAGCAAAAGGAATTAGATAAATATTGGGACTTTCAAGCTGCTTTGGCTCAGAGAGGATTGGCTAACACCACAAATATGGGTTTGGATTTGGGTGGAGCTCTTGCCCTGTGAAGGGGACAGATGTCTGGGTGCAAGAGCTCCCCAATATCGCGGTCTCATGGGAGACACTATAACTTTAAGTATAGGCATCACATGAATGCAAACCAGAATTAAATGTCTCCATTCTACCCCCAGCTCCAACCTCAGCACTGTGGAGTGGGCTGCTTTGACCCTATTTGCAAAAGATAAGAGGAAGAAAATGATTAACAACAACAAGTCCTTGAGACAGTGTGGCCTAGAGAAGACGGATTTGCTTTTGTGTATATTAAATGTGGGAATTGTAGACATTTCATTGAAAATAATCCAATTGGGAGCTTTGGAGAAAGGTTAGCATTGAGGATGGCGATTTGGTATGTGTTGTCCTGGAGGTGATAGAGCTATGAGAGTGCAAGAGATTTCCAGTGGAGTGGAGTGGTGGTGGTCAGGGAAGAAGGGAGTGGTTCAGGAGGAAATAAATAGACCTAAAGATGTGATGGTGAATGCAAAGCTAGAGTCTAATGATGTGATAATGGGTGGAATGATGGGGTCTAAGAAGACAGAGTGTCTGTCTCAGGTTCTTGCAGAACTCACCCCAGCCCAGGGATTCAAGTTCAAGGGATGTAACAAGGAAGCTTTCTCAGGCAAAATCATGAAGAGGCAAGCAGGGAAGGAAATGAGACAAGCAACTGCCAGATGAGGGGATCGATCAGGAGAAGCCTGCAGCAATGGAATCACAGAAATACAGTCAGGGCTCATGGGACACAGAGAGACCAATGGTATCAGGTAAATAATAAGGGAAGTAGCAGGAAAATCGAGTGGGCTCATTTGATGCCAAAGGGGAGGGAACAGAATGGTCAATTCCTTGGAGATACCAAAGATATGAGAATGATGTAACCAGCATAAATTCCTAAGATGCCTCAGAGAAAGCAGCTTCAGGAAAGCACTGGGAGAAGAAAGTGACTTTAAAAGGGGGGCAAATGAAATGGTAAGAATTCTTAAATAGATACAGCAAGGCAGAGCTCTCAATTGGACTGTTTAGCATGAAATGGAGTGGCACAAAGGTTCTGTCTTGACGGGAGATTTTGGGAAGAATTGTTCTCCACAAAGGACACCTGAGTATGTTTGTATATTAGTCCATTCTCACACTGCTAATAAAAACATACCCGAGACTGGGTAATTTATAAAGAAAAAGAGATTTAATGGACTCATAGTTCCACATGGCTGGGGAAGCCTCACAATCATGGTGGAAGGCAAAAGAGGAGCAAAGGCATATCTTACATGGTGGCAGTCAAGAGAGCATGTGAAGGGGAACTGCCCTTTATAAAACCATCAGATCTCATGAGACTCATTCACTATTATGAAAAAAGCATGGGAAAGTCTCGCCCCCATGATTCTATTACCTCCCACCAGGTCCCTCCCATGACATGTGGTTGTGGGAGCTACAATTCAAGATAAGTTTTGTGTGGGGACACAGCTAAACCATATCAGTTTGTCATCAAAGAAGACTGGCAATAGCTTACATGCATAGAAACGTTCCCAAAATTTCACACTTTTAGACTGGAAATCATTCTTATTAAACAGCATTCTGTAAGAGCTACAGCTTCTCACATTTTGTCTGTTCCAGGAACTAGAGTATTGATTGCAACAGGCGGAGGGGGCATGGTTTGTTCTAGGGAAGTCTGTCTGAAAAATTGTGGGAAGATCTCAAAACATGATGACATCCACAGAACAATTACAGGAAAGGACTCTACGCACACTCTGGATTTGCAGCTTTGTAAAGTATACTTTTAACTTAAGCATATTGTATAAAATCCATGAATGATGTAATATCTTTATATAACTACCCATCATATTCTCCCACCCACCCTCCTTTCGTCTCTCCCTCTCTGCTTACCTCCTTCTCTCCCTACCTTGCTTCCTGTACAACAGGACCAAGTTTCCTGTTAGTCAGTCAATAGCAACAGATGGCACATGCCTCCTCTAACCCCACAATGAGATGGACAGGGTGTGGTCCAGCCTGAGGTGCTAGAGCATGCCTGCTAGCAACTGTAGCCCAAAACATTTCTCATGTGATGGCTCTACTAGAAGCCCAGTTGAGGAAGTCTTCCAAGGAAATAAGTCCCTCAAACAGGGACCAAAAAGACTAGGAACACATTACCACCAGCCCCTTCTAGTTCTCTAAGTCTGCTGGACTCTTAGCTCCCATATCTGGACGCTGGTTTAAGCTCTGGCATCCAAGTAGGCTGAATTCCTGCTACCCGTATGTCTGTTCTCCAGTGATAGAGTTTCTCTGTACCGGACTCCTGCTTTCTCTGACCTTTGTTACTAGTTGCCTGGTGTTTTTATCTCTGCCAGTCCCTGGATCCACACTTTCTTGAATAACACATTAGATTTCAGGTGTTGCTGAGATTTTTGCTTCTGTGCTGAGTCTGGCCCATGTCTAGCTTCAGATCAAGCTTAGAACTCACATCCTCACACGCTCTAGCACCTCCCTTAATAAAAGCAGATACCTCATTTTGCTTCATTCTTCAGTTTTCCAGTATAGCCTGCCCTGAAACTGCCTAAATTAATTTGCATTCTTTTGAAGTCTATGAGCTTGTCCACCATTAATTTTTCCCCACAAGTACGAACACATCATTTCCATTATTGGAACATCCCATTGAAAAGTAATCAAAGCCAAACAACCAGTTTATGTGAATTGCGTTTTTCCTTTTCAATTGACAAGGGATCTTGACATTCTGTAGTTTTTCCCAGTTTATAAACCACAAAGCAGTCACAGTATATAATAATATGTTTCTTACTTATTTCTCCACAACCTTGCCTACAATGGCTATTAGTTGAATTTGTAACCCAATAAGCAGAGGGGAGATAGGGTAAGTGTGAACAATTGATATTATTTGTAAAGTTCACTTATCCAAGGTAAATAAAATTCCATTTAATACACAGCTGAGGAAGAACTCACAAAGATTTACATATATTATTAATCTAATCACATCCTTTATCCAGTCAAATAGAGAGTGAGCAGATTTATTTTGATTATATTTGCATTCACTTATTCAAGAAGTATTAAAGTTGCTAGGGTCTGCATGTGTTAAACAAGATGAACAAGGTTCTCATGGAGCTTGCATTTTCTGAGAGGTGAGGGTAGGAAGATTTCAGAGGATAAAAAATATGAGAAAAGGGGAAAAAATATTCCTAATGGCAGAATTACAAGAAAAAATTCTAACATAGTGGTTCTTAACTGGGGCAGTGTCACTCCCTGCGGGATATTTGACAATATCTGGGGTCATTTTTGGTTGTTATACCTGGAAGCGGACTACCACTGGCTTCCAGTGAGTAGTAGATACAAGGGATCCCTCTCAACATCCTCCAATGCACAGGTTAGCCCCCACCACAGAGAATTATCTAGAGACGAGTGTCAGTAGTGCTGAGTGGGAGAAACTCTGCTTTCACACTTGACTTACGTAAATGATCTTTCTCTCTTTTTTTAATTTTAATTTTTATTTTAAGTTCTGGAGTACACATACATGATGTGCAGGTTTGTTACACAGGTAATCATGTGCAGTGGTGGTTTGCTGCACCTATCAGCCCATCATGTAGGTATTAAGCCCCTCTCACACATGTAATATAGATAGTATCACTGCTTTGTTATTTACACTATTCAATTTGAATTTAACAAATATTGTTCAAATGATCCCTTGAAAAGAATCATTCTTATTTTATAGATTTTTCTAGATTTATAAATAAAAACAATATTTATAAGTTTAATTTAAAGGGGCTAAAAGAAGCCACATTTTGGCTGGGCGCGGTGGCTCATGCCTGTAATCCCAGCACTTTGGGAGGCCGAGGCGGACAGATTGCCTGAGATCAGGAATTTGAGACCATCCTGGATAACACGGTGAAACCCCGTGTCTACTAGCATACAAAAAATTAGCCGTGTGTGGCAGCGTGTGCCTTTAGTCCCAGCTACTTGGGAGGCTGAGGCAGGAGAATCGCTTGAACCTGGGAGGAGGAGATTGCAGAGAGCCGAGATCGCGCCATTGCACTCCAGCCCGGGCGACAGCGCGAGACTCCCTCTCAAAATAAATAACATAAATTAATTAATTTTTAAAAAGCCACATTTTAAAATTTGTAATTTAATACAGTCAACATTAAGTTCAAATCAGTAGTGTTTGTAAGATTTAAAATTGCATGTTTTTTTTTTCTCAAAAGAAAAGGAGTCTATCTTTAAGATTTTTTTTTTCTTTTACCATATACAATGATCCTGGTTTCCTTTCACAAAATGCCTTCTTGAAGAAGAGATGTGACTTTCAAAACTTCATAGGGATGATCACCACCATCATTTAATTGAAGATGGACCAATTCCAAGGTGCTACTTTTTTCAGAAACACTCTTAAGAATCTGTCTTTGTGACATTTGAAAGTGGGAGAAAGGCTTAGAAGCTTGCAGGGTCTCTGCTGTGTTGGAATCTTGTATAACTGGCTTTCCAGGTCAGTTGCAGTGTCATTTGTATAGTTAAATGAGCAAATTATCAGAGCAGATGCATCAAGGGAAATGTTACTTTCTGGAGTGTACTGCCAAACATAAATTTCAGATTCATTACTCTGCAAAACAGAACTGAATATACTAAGTCTTGATGATGTAGACTGCGATTGAATTATATTAAATTGCCAATAAAATTGTGAAAGTTCCCTAGCACTCTAGACAATATTTTTTCACTTGGAGGATCTTCTCGAAGGCTATCCTAACTGTGTTTTTCCTTCCTCAATGGCAGCCACCTGCCAAGCTCTGCATTTAGATTGTCTTTGTCTTCATAAGCAGCCTTCTCTCTTTTTTACTTTTTAATGGACAAATCTGAAACTAGTGCTGTGTCTCAAAAAGAAGCAACTAATTATAGTGCTGTATATTCATAACTTTTTTGTGTTCTGTTCTATCCTTTTTATATCTTTAATTACATTTAAGTGTTTTAGGAATCTGTTCTGTATCATAATCAAACATCATCTCGCCTTGTGTGTCTATTCCTCTTTTACATCTAGATTTCTAAAATGTCTGTGCTACTTTTATGTCTTTATCTCCATCCTCTCTAGTTTTCCTATATGAAGAGATATGTTTCAATTGTTTGTCTGCCAGTTGCTACAAACAGGCCGGTCATATGGGTTGCCCAATTAATCATATTTATTCTCCCATAGAAAATAAGAGAGGGAGCAGTCACAAGAGCCCAGACAAACCAAATCCTAATCTCAGCCACTTACAAGTCACTTAACCTCCTGAACTCAAATGTATTTATCAGCCAAATGAGTACAAAATTTACTTGAAGTTGCTAAGAGGATTGCCTACACAGGGAATGATGGCGGCATAGCAAATGTCTGTTTCCTTTCCCACAAAAATACTGGATTCAGGCTCTTCTCCCAAGCGGATACACCAACCACAACAGACGTGGTTTCCTTTATCCACGACCCATAATCCTATCAGTGCCTTTGTAGATTTGTCAAGGAAAATGCCATGTGGACATGTGGGGACCAAAACACCAATCAGTCTCTATTTCAGAACTTGATTAGCCATATAGATATTACTCTTGAAGTCACCTTGGCACAAGAACCACAGGAGAAGAATTGAACTGAAAAATAGGTTTAAAATTCTTTCAAATATAACATGATTCATAACAGCAGAGGTTTTTGCGAGCCTGCAGAACTCTAAAGCTTTTATTTGTTTGAAAAAACATATGTAGGCCGGGCACGGTGGCTCACTCCTGTAGTCCCAGCACTTTGGGAGGCCGAGGCGAGCGGATCACGAGGTCAGGAGATTGAGACCATCCTGGCTAACACGGTGAAACCCCGTCAAAAAATTAGCTGGGCGTGATGGCGGGCGCCTGTAGTCCCAGCTGCTCGGGAAGCTGAGGCAGGAGAATGGCGTGAACCCAGGAGGCGGAGCTTGCAGTGAGGGGAGATTGAGCCACTGTACTCCAGCGTGGGAGACACAGCGAGACTCCGTCTCAAAAAAAAAAAAATATATATATATATATTTATATATATGTATGCATTTACAAGTGGTATCAAGTGGTATGAGGGATGAGGGATTATCACAAAGGGAAAGCATACCTTTGTATATAAGCATATATTCTTATAAAAGCAAGAAACATCTTCAAATGTTGCTTCAGGAGGTAGATGGAGCTGCTGGCAAACTAGTCAAACTCACTCAGCATAAATACAAGAAACATTTCAAGAAGTAAAAGAGCAACTTTACTTAGGTGAAAAGTTTCTGACAAAAGTCAGAGAAACTAAAAGCACATTTTCCCTTAAATTTTTAAAAAATTTTACAAGTGGAGATTTCACATAATCCGTTAATGTCTTGTATTACTTTTAGGTGGGTATTAGCAATACACATGGGGGAAATGTCCCTGCTTAATCTTGATTTTTGCTTTTGTCCTCCAGCCCTGTAGAATTGTACCAATTTGCATACTATCCTACACCATGTGTCAAAAGAGGCGAAGAAAATGCCACGGCTTGTATTACCCCACAAGGCCACTGTCTTGAAGCTCAGCGGCATTGCTACCAACAGGGACTTTTCCTATAACGTAACGGAATGAATCAATAGATTTGTTGGCGTCATTTGTCAAAACTTCAGGTCTAAATAATAATATTCCATAATATAATAAAGACAGCATGCCAATAGGAAGTAAACATGGGGATTTATATTTAAAAATTACATAAATAGTTTTGACAGGAACTAATGTTTTAAAACAACAGACTGGTTGTGTATCCATGTATATGTAAACCCACAGAAGGGAGTGCTTTGCAAAGCACTGCGTAAAATAATAAAATTATTGATTAAATGAAAAAACTCAATGATGCCTAAAGAAAGTCATTACCAAGGAGTCTTTCTGTGAACTTCAGACATGTGTTTCATTTCATTACCACTAACAAAAGAAAATAATGAAATACGATGCAAAATAATTAAGCTTTTTACCTTTTATTTCTATCTAGATGGGAAATAAATTTAAGCCAGCAATGACAATAAGCAATGAGTAGAACTCAAAGCTTTTCAAATTATTCTAAAATCTTGAGCTTGCAAAATTGGTATACTAAGTTTCTTTTTAAAAATTGGACTCTCTCAGCTGTGTGCTGTGGGTTTCAAAGAAGTTCCAATACAGCTGCATTGTACAAATGGTGATTCCACCCTGAAAGAATTATTCTTTTTACTTGACCACACCCATTACTAGGTTACTGTGTGGATTCTAAAAATATGAATATTAACACGTACCAATGTGCCAAGTGAAATACATAAATGGATACAACCAAACAAGACATGTCATGATACAATGATCTCTGAGGTTGAAGCGCATCAGATAGTAAAATGGAAACCATGATTTGATCAGACACTGAAAGCATTTTGAATATAAAGTAAATATCAGTATTTCAACCAAGGAATGTGCATGCCAGTATGTTTTCTCTTTGTCTAGTTTTCTCTCTTTGTAAAAGTTGAACTGGATTATCTCATCAATTTCCTGTCAAAATTAATATACATCGAATGATAACAACTACATTTAGTGTTTTTGGTTGATATTTGAATTGTTTAAATCATCCTAGGAAAGGTTACTAAGAAGTCTTTATATTTTGTTTTAACAATCTGAAATTGGTTTTAAGTAATTTGACTTAGTTTCATCTTTATAGAAATCATATAAAAATGAATGTTTCAAGTCTTTGCCTAATTCATATGACTAAGGAAAGTTAAAAATAAGACAAAACAAAACAAAAACCTCTAAAATGGAACAAAGTTTGATTTGCTCAAACATTTGATACTAAAATATGTCAAGGACAAAATCTGAAAGCACTCTTCAATTAAGATAAAATGTCAATGGAGCTATTCCCATCATGAATATTTATGAGGCGAATGATAAAGCAGCCACATGTATCTGAAATGCACTCACAACATGTTTTTTGAAGTACAAAGATACTAAATTGTTTGACATACTTTTTCTGTCATTCACAGAACAAGTCAGCAGAAATTGACAGAACGAGTCAGCAGAAATAAAATATGGAGAATTTGAGCAATATGACCAATAATGTTGGTTAATAGATGCAAATTAATTAAAGTGCTCTTTCCATTTTAGCAAGTATATACATGTTGCTTCCCCAAAAGGATCGTGTTAGGCAATAAATAATTTATACTAAGCTTTAAAATAATAATAATTATTTTGAAAATATTCTTTCACCTAAACACACGGAAATAGACACATAGGCAACATTTGATAACATTTGGTAGCAATGATATTACTGTCCCCAAAAGAGCAGCAGCAAACTCTGACAACTGGGAAATTAGCCCCACTTACCCAAATAAGAGGATGTTAAGTACCCTCAGAGAGGAAGCCCAGAGCCTATTAAAATTTGCCCCCTCTCCTTCTTTCCTATCATACTATACTACCCTCAGCCATTTCCTTCAAAAACTCTTATCTGAAGTATCTTTTTAAATTGTTTAGAATAGTTTTAGGTTCACAGCAAAGTTGTATGGAAAATAGAGTTCCCTATACCTCCTGCCCTGACACATGCACAGCCACCCCAACATTGACACATTATTATCATCCAAAGCCCACACTTTAGATTAGGGTTCACTCTTGGTGTTGTACATTCTATGAGTCTTGACGAATGCATTATGTTGAAAGACTATCTTTTCTCCATTGCATTGCCTTTGCTACTTTGTCAAAGAACATTTGGCTGTGTCTATGGGGGTCAATTCCTAAGCTCTCTGTGCTGTTTCCTTCATCAATTTGTCTGTTCTTTTGCTAATATCACACTGTCTTAATTGTAAAGCATCTTTTTATTCATGTATTTATTTAGATTTTGACTATTTCCCCAATCTTATCTACTGTATCTTGTTCAGTGCATCAACAAATAAATATTTTTAAATAAATAAATAGGGTTAAAGAGGAAAAGGAAATAGCAACTATGTCCATTTAGAAGCATGCTGAAACTGGTGCGTGTTGGGCAAACAGGACAGTGGCACTCGGTGGCATTGATGATCAGAAATTACTAAATATTGAAGTGCACAGAATATGGTTAATGTGTATGCAGAGGCAACTTCATACTCATAAAAGTTTTCTACATTAAACAAAGAAACAAAAATACATTCACTATTCTTTCAACTTACTTGGTTACAAATAGGAAAAGAAAACTGGACAAAACTGAAAAGCACAATGAGCTAAGTTTAAATAAATGTGTGAATTAATGAGTTAGGAGAAAACCTGAATCTTTGAAAGGAAACCATAAATGGCAAATTAAAATAAATGTGACAGCTGAAGATATAACCTATTTCTCTGCTCCTGACACAAGAAAGCAAAAAATAAACAAGGAAAATGTAAGAAAATCATAAAGATCACTATATATTATACTGTGTGGCATAAACTCTACTTATTGGATAACTGACTTTTCACAATTTAGTTCATCTAATGCCAAATTCTCCTAAGGCAATTTATTGCTTTTGCATATGCCTAGTTTGCCAAATTTGCCAAAAACATGTTTAAGGAAAATTCATCTTAAATATAGTGAATGAAGTTGAATTAATTTTTCTCATTAAATCTTTCTTAATGAAGGGTCTTAACCTCAACCACACAATATAAATATAATTTTAATAATTTTTTTTAGAACTAGTAGTGGCAGATGCAGAGAAGAAAAGTCATTGCCGTAGGGATTAATTCTCTCCAAGAATCTGCTTTGAAAGGAGCTACATGGACTTATCCATTTTTCATGGGTATATTCTTCTTCCATATCATTGAAGAATAAATATTTAACCCTAAAGGGTTCAAGTAAATTCACATTAAAACAATAGAATTTTTCATCTATGGAAAAATGACATTAGAATATCGAGTATTGTTTATCATATTGACTATTATATTTTAGGAGAGTTATTTATTTAAATCCTTTTCAATCCTTTAATCCACCGAAAGTACTTCTAAAACATGTTAAAAATATGATATAAATACACAAAATGCATACTGAGGGATTGAAAAACAATTTGCTTACAATAATAAAGATCAAAACATGGCCTTTGACACTGGTGTAAATTTCTTGAGGTGGTAAGTACTTGCAATCACAATACTCTCATCATCCTTGTGAGGTAGGTGTGATCATCTCTGCTTTCTACAGAAAATGTGTGAGAAGAAAGATCATCAGAGTGGATAAAAAATACTCTACATTTAATCTCACAAAGCAGTAGCAGAGTGAGCATTTGAATCCCAGTCTCCGTAACTCCATCCCCACCTTGATTACTCTCTATACTGTGAAACTAAGAATAAGTCAAGGATATAATCAAGACTGTCATATGAGACCATTTTAAATACAAATAGGCAGGCAGAGTCTGTACATAAATGCATAGAAGCATCTTTACAGAGAGCTATTGAATATGCATAGACTAACTGTCCACCAATAGATGTAAGGATGAAGAAAATGTGGGATTTATTCACAATGGAGTACTATTTGGCCATAAAAAAGAATTAGATCTTTTCATTTGCAACAACATGGATGGAACTGGAGGTCATTATGTTAAGTGAAATAAGCCAGGCACAGAAAGATAACTATCCCATGTTCTTATTTATTTGTGGGATCTGAAAATTAAAACAATTGAACTCATGGAGATAGAGAGTAGAAGGAGGGTTACCACAGGCTGGGGAGGGTAGTTGGGGGGTAAGGGAAAATGAGGATGGTTAGTGAGTACCAAAAAATAGTTAGAAAAAATGAATAATCCCAGCACTTTGGGAGGCCGAGGCGGGCAGATCACGAGGTCAGGAGATCGAGACATCCTGGCTATCATGGTGGAACCCCGTCTCTACTAAAAATACAAAAAATTAGCCAGGCCTGGTGGTGGGCGCCTGTAGTCCCAGCTACTCGGGAGGCTGAGACTGGAGAATGGCGTGGACCCGGGAGGCGGAGCTTGCAGTGAGCCGAGATTGCGCCACTGCACTCCAGCCTGGGCGACAGAGCAAGACTCCGTCTCAAAAAAAAAAAAAAGAAAAAATGAATAAGACCTAGCATTTGACAGCACAACAGAGTGACTATAGTCAATAATTTAATTGTGCATTTTAAAATAACTAAAATAATATTGTTTGTAACACAAAAGATAAATGCTTGAGGGGATGGATACCTAATTTTCCGTATTGTGATTATGATGCATTGCATGCCTATACCAAAATATCTCAGGTACCTATGAATATATACACCTACTATGTATCTGCAAAAATTTAAAACAAATTTTGAAATAGAAAATAATAAATATAATTAACATTTTAATATATGCCTAGATTGTCTCTGATGACTAGTTTTGCCTTTTCCTACAGATCAGTCTAATTTGTCTATAATAAATGTTAGTTTTATGTATGTTTATATTTCATAAAAAGAGAAAACTGAAATACATAAGGCCAGAAAATTAGTCTTTAAATCAGTGAGCAAGATAGACAAAACTCTATAAAATACAACAAAAAGGCAAAAAAAAAAGAAAATTTAAAAATTAGACATGACAAATTGAATAGGACAGAGAAAAGATATTAAAGGATTTTAAGACAACACTATGTACAAATCCCTAAGACAAATTGGAAAATTTTAGAGAACTATCATTAGAAAATATAAATTATCAAAATTAAATGAAGAATTAAAGAAAAGTTGGAAATGTGTATAAATCAACAAAGGAAAAAATGGAAAGGCAAAACAAAGAAAAGGAAATGATATTCAAGACTCTGGGGTCACACAGATTTACTAATGAGTATATTCTAGCTTAAATTAAAAAAAATCAGTCTTATGCCTTGCATGTGCACACACTCATACACAGTGGGAACCCATTGTATTGTCAGACACTTGATCTGATGAATACAGAGGGGAAAGGCATCGTACATTTCAGTGCATTTAACTCTTGCACACTTGCTTTTAACTCTTTTTCAGAAAGCTAAAATGTAGAACAGATACAAAGGGAGCTGTTCTAGTTGGAAAGGAGAATTGTGGGTGGGAGAGAAGGCAGGACAGGAAGTGGAACATCATCTGCTGTTCTCAGTTGCTTGGCAGAATCTCAACCTTCATTAAATCCACTTCATTGCCTCTTCCACACCTGCACCTGAACAGCCATATATAGCTTGAGAAAAACTTACAGCCTAGCAGACTGGTATCTTTAAAGAAGGATCATTATCCTCAAGGGGGCTATCCCGAGTTTATTTACTTGCTTAAATACCCAGAGCATTCGGTCATCAAAATTGATTTCATGTTAAAATCACCTAGGTAGTTTTAAAAACTACTGATGCTGGGGTCTCAATCCCCAAAATATTGTTATGAAATTGGTTTTGGGTGTGACCTGGGCATGCAGATTTTTAGAATAGTCCTGATTCATTCCAGTGTGCAAATTTGAGAAAAGCTGGCTTTGAAATCACTTGGAGATCTTAATAAAGTGCAGATTCTGGTTTGTTTGTTTTGGGGCGACTGTTCATTTCTAACAAGCTCCCAAGTCAGGCTGATGCTGATGGTCTATAGACCACATACTGAATAGCACAGACCTAAAGTCTTATTTCTCACCTGTTCCTGTCTCCTCAGAAATGTCCAATAGTGCAATACCTTCTCTCTCCTATCCTCACTTTCCATGCATGACCTTGCTTCCCATTTTACTAGGAAAATCCAAACCATCAGTAGGGAGATTACACAAGTTCTGACCTCCACCCTACCCACCTACATGCCATCATGCCCACACATTCTTCGCTTCACTCTTGTGATTTCAAACCATCTTTGCTCCCATCTAATGAAAGCACCCCACGTTCACACCAGAGTGGACCTCTCTATCCCTTTGACAAGTCTCCGTCTCTCTGTCATTGTCAGCTCGTCACCAAGGACTAGATCACTACATTCGGAAGCAGGCCAGAACTCTACAATACTAACAGGAAGAAAGGCAGACAGGCAGGCAGGCAGGAAGGAAGGAAGAGAGGAATGTAGGAAGGGAGAGAGGAAGGGGGCAGGAGGGGAGAAGGGAGGGGAGGAGGGAGGGAGAGAGAGAGGGAGAGAGAGAGGGAGGGATGGAAGGAAGGAAGGAAAGGAAAGGAAAGGAAGAAGGAAGGAAGGAAGGAAATAAATCTCTTTCTTATCCCAATTTCTTCTTCTAAACCAGGTTTTCTTCACAACCGACCAGTGAATATGCTGTTTTTTTTCTCAGTCACCAATGATCTTCACATTGCTGCATGCAATGCCAACCTCAAACCTCAGCTGACTGGACCTACAACATCATTTATTTGACAGAGTCATCATCTCTCTTCTTACCTTAGGAAGCTTTCTTGGTGTGGATGCCTCACACTCCTGTTCTTTTCCTTTTACCTCCCCTGCTGTTTCTTCCCGGCCTCCTTTATTGATTTATCCTTATCTACCCCACCTTTAAACATTATTGTGGTCCAGCCTTACCCTTTGAATGTTTCAATTTTCATATCTATACACACTCCCATCCTGGTCTTATCTAGACTAATGACTTGAAATCCTATTTGTCTGCTGATAACAAAATTTTTATCTCCAATTTGTACCTCTCATCTGAACTCTAATTTTGTGCATCCAACTCTTCCTTAACAGTTTTACACAGATGCTAATATTCACCTCAGTCTAACATGTCAAAACCGGAAGTCATCACCACAATCAAAAATTAAAACAAAACAAAACAAAACAAAAATGGAAAAAGAAGAAAGTAAAAATCCCTTCTTCCCTTGCAGTGTTTTCCATGTTAATTAATGTCAATTACTCAATTGAAGACTCAGGAATTATTTTTGAGCTCTTTCTGTCCTTCCCAACCTACATCTGATCTTTCAGGAAATCTTATAGAGTCTGTCTTCCAAGTACAAGCAGAATCTGACCACTTCTTCCCACTTTCTCTCCTACCTTCTCTAAGCCATCTCCATTGCACCCTGGAGGCATAGCATTCACATTTTAACTGGATTCCTGATTCCAATGTTTCCCCTTGTAGACTACTATTAACACATAGGCAGAGAGACACTGTTCTATGATAGAATGTATCATGCCAGCCTCTGTCTGCTCCAGCTTTCCAGGAATTCCCCATTTCCCTGGCAGTAAACATCAATGTCCTTACAAAGATCTGCAAGGCCCCACATGACTTCCCTCCCACCACTTTATTACTCTTTCTCCCTTTGTCATTCTAATCTGGCCAAAATAAGCTTCTTGCTGATCCTTGAACACTCCAATTGCCCTTCTAAGGCATGGGCAATACCTGCTTCCACTTCCTCTCTCCAGAATACCCTTCCCCCAGGCAACCAAATGGCTGGCTGTTTCGCCATCATCAAGGTTGTATGAAAAATGAACTTATCAATGGCTCAGTCAAGTAGGCAGTAATACCCTTCCCCAACTATTTCTCAATACTTGGAATTTACATTAAGAAAACAAAAAGTTAATGGCAATATCAGGTACTTTTTTTAAAAATGGAGAGATTCATTTTATGAGTTATTACAACAAATTCTTTTAAAATAGTACTTCTCAAACTGAATTTTGCATCTAAAACACTAGGGGATCTTGTTAAAATGCAGATTCATATTCAGTAGACCTGGAGAGCCGGCTGAGGATTTGTGTTCCTAACGGGTGCCCAGGTGATATCCATGATGCAGCTGGTCTTTTTGCCACAATTTGAGTAGAGGGTCCTCAGAGGATTTTTAAGAACTTTTAGTAATATACAGAAATACAAAAAGTAAAAAGAAGAAAAAGAAATCATCTGTGTTTTACCTACTCATAATTTGTTAGTATGTCTTGGTCAGTACAGGCTGCTATAAGAAGTCACAGACAGAGTGGCTTAAATAACAAATAATTTTTCGTCACAGTTCTGGAGATTGGGAAGTCCAAGACTGAGATGCCAGCACACTCAAGATCTGATGAGAAGAACCCACTTCCTGGTTTGTAGACAGCTGTCTTCTCTATTTATCCTCACATGTTGGAAAGAAGGAAAAGAAGAAGGAAGCTACTTTGTGTCTCTTCTTATAAGGGCACTAACCCCATCCTGAGGGCACCACTCTTATGATCTCATCACCTCCCAAAGGCCCCACCTCCAAATATCAGCCACTGGGGGTTAGAGATTTAACATATGATTTTATGGGGATATAAAATACAGTTTATAACAACTAATAGCATGTTTAATATCACTGGGTTTTCTTCATCTGTAGAGATTGCACATTCCTTTAGTGCATTTATTCATTAAAATAAGTATCAAGGATATACCATGCAACACACAAGTAGGGTATTGGATGCTGAGTATCTAAAAATAAGGGGAGGATTGGTGCAGTAGCTCATGTCTGTAATCCCAGAGCTTTGGGAGGCTGAGGCAGGAGGATCACTTAAGGCCCAGAGTGTGAGATCAGCATGGGAAACAAGGTGAGACCCTCATCTCTACAAAAATTTTAAAATATTAGCTGGGTGTGGTGGCATACACCTGTAGTTCCAGCTACTTGGGAGGGTGAGGTGGGAGGATTGCTTGAATCCAAGAGTTCAAGGCTGCACTGAACTATAATCACACTACCGCACTCCAGCCTGGGTGACAGAGCAACACCTTGTCTCTAAAAAAATAAAAAATAAAATAAGTGAAGAATCGGCCCTTCTGGTCAGAGATTTCACAGAAATATTGGACTCTCTGTCCTTTCTTTCCATTCATCTTTTCTGAAGACAGAAGGGTAACAATTCAGCACTGGAGGACAGACAGAAGGTAACGATTCAGCATTGAGTGAGTGATAAGGTGAAGAGAAGCCAAAATTCCATGTAAACATGTGGACACTGTTTAGAAAATACTGCAACTTAGCATTCCCTTCTGGACATTAACAATCAAAAGTTTAAAAATAGCTCATGATTAACTCAAAGAACTTTGCA
Source organism: Pongo pygmaeus (assembly GCF_028885625.2). Lineage (NCBI taxonomy): Eukaryota > Metazoa > Chordata > Mammalia > Primates > Hominidae > Pongo > Pongo pygmaeus. The sequence continues at coordinate 8,252,620 of NC_072396.2, read as the reverse complement.
CATAATTTCTCTGTAAAATAGAAGTTGTAAAACAACTTCTATTATTGATATTTCATCTGAATAAGATGTAACGATACGACACAGACAAATTAAGTGTGAGATGTAAATGATATTTCAAGAGAAGTATTTCAGAAAGTTCATTCCGAGTGAACAAACACACATCTTGTAATATTTTGTTTGATTTCCTTTCTAGCAACAATTTTATTCTGCTGAGAGACAGTTACTGTGAAACTATCTCATTACAATGATATTATATTTGTACATAAAATTGAATGTTTTGCAAATTGATAAAGGAGCTAATTCACTTCTGTGGTTCATAAAAATGTAGTATTCGAACAATGGTTTGGATTGTTGTAGGTTAGTTTTTGATATTTGTTTTGGGACGCTGCATTCAGTCGCTCCTGGCAGATTTTACATGCAGAAGAGGAAGAATGCCTTACACTTACACTGCACCTTTGCTGGTCATTCCCCCACTAACTTACTCACAATGTGTTCATTGCCTGCACTTCTGGGAGCCAGCTAGTGTGCTAGTCCAGCCCAAAGGATGTAAAGAGGAATAAGACACGGTCTCTACCTTTGAACATCTTGGTTCAGAAAGAGTGTCATGTGAATAAATAAGTATTCTTTCTCAGGAGAAAGGAGAAAGAATGGAAATAAAGTATTGTGGGCAGAGGAAGGTAATAGGGGAATTGACTGCCTCATCTGAAAGGAGCCTTAGTTTTAATTGGTCTTGAAGAATTAAAAACTTAAAAAAAAACTTATTCTAAGTTTTTTATTCTACTGGGGGCAGGTGAAGGAATTTGATATTAAAAGGTGCAGAGCATAAAAAATATTGGGGGCAGTTTCATCATGGCCAAGGTGAAGGAAATGGGAGAAGATGGTTGAATGAAATCTGAGAAAGAATAGGTCAGATTTTGACAGACTTTTCTCCACAAAGGAGAAGTTTAGCTAGAATGAAAGGACATAGCCTTGCCCAATAATACCAAAACTTAGAGGATGAAAAATGTTTAAAGATTATGCAAATTAAACTGACATTTGCATGTAACAATGCGTGTATTCCTTTAGCAATACAGGGGAAAAAAATCTCAGGGCAGTCTCAACCTTTAATTTTGTAAAAATGCTTAATTTCAACATAAATGACATTATATATATATGTAATATTATTTATGTATGCATATTTTAATGAAATTGTCCTAATTGGACTACAGTAAAAACCAGTAGTTCTTTCCATCACTCTTCTCCATTTCTGGCATTGCAAATGCATGCATTTTTAACTATTTTAGTTGTTTTCTCAAGATATTTACTTCCTTTTTTTGAATAGCAAGCTTATGGGTTTTTTTTTGGATTTAGATATTATCCACCTATTACTTATTGATTTATCTCTCTTATTACTTCCGCTACCATTTTGCTTCTTTCACTCCCTCTCCACCTATAATGAACACAGGAATTGACTAAATCAAGTATACTTCGTTTATGTTATTAAGGCTATATTTCAATTATTCACAGTCAAACCATATGATGAACAATGATTGCATTCCCTTCTAGTACATCTCTTTGGTTTTCCTTGGAGTTAGTAATTGCCTTTTGCTTACTTGTCTAATTTTTATATAGCTTTTCTTGAATTGTCTCTGCCTCTCCCACAGAAATATACACCTGTTTTCAAAATAACCAGAAACATCTGTATGTTCTTGAACCACTGAACTCACTTCCTCTGGACATGCTGCATAGCTTTGATATTGGAATTTCTTATCACCATTGCTCCTGTAGTTTCTTTAGTTTCTCTCTTGTGTTGGCACTATGACTTCTTTACTCTCAGTCCTTTTCTGTTTTGGTAAAGCATACCCTTTAATAATTTCCTCAGAAAAGATGATACATTTTTCAGACTTTAAATATGTGGAGATATTTGTATTGTATACTCAGATTTGATTGGTAACTTTACCTGGCATTGTATAATGTTCTAGGTGGAGAATAACTTTCTCATAGTTTTTTGAAGGAATTGCTTTATTGGCTCCCACCCTCAAGCATTTTTATTGCAAAATTCCATATCAACATGATTATTGATTTTTTTTCAAAGTAAACGTTCTTAACCTTGCAAGTCTGAATTAGGTTAAATTCTTTATACACAATCATTAATTGATTTTTTTCCTCTTGTTCACCAACTGCTGACAGCCAGAATTCCTCCCTCAAGAAATTGACCAACCCAAAGGAAAAACATTTAGATGCTGAGAGTGATGGTCACCTTGTGAAACAGCAGGGTTTCTAGTGAGTTATTGTACAGTAAAGGTCACCATTAGAAAACAGGAGCTACCAATTGACATTTTAGTGTGTCTCTCTCAACATGGAATGAGCAGTCCAGGAAGACCAAATAGTTGACATAGGTTTTAACATGATGTATAAACTAAGGCAAACAAAATAGAGATTAAAAAAAAGAGACTCGGAAGAAAGAGGAAAACTATACTTAAAGGAGCATATCTCTACTATTTCTTCTTTTTTTTCTTCTGATGTTAGATACTTAGTACATTAATTTTGAGCCTTCCATCTTTGCAAACAAATATGTCAAAGATAGTGAATGCCATGGCATAAAATATTAAAATATAAAATATATATGTTTAGGGACAAAAGTAAGGAACATCTTCTAAAATAAAATCAGCATAGAGCTTAGACATATTGGACTATTAAATGAGCCTCACTCTGAAATCTTGCCCAGTGTCAAATGCTACTAATAATTTCACACAGCCAAAACAAAGTTTGGGACCATCCACACTCCTCCTTGAATCCTTTCTTCTTTCATTAGGACACGTTCTGACTCTGGGTTCCAACTATGAGTTCTCTAAGTAGTGCTTGTGGGAGCACCTTTTATGCAGAAGGGAGATGCTTCTTTCATGAGACATTTCCAATTAGACTCAGTTACATAGCTTATGTAACATTTTTCAGAAATCCATGTCCCTAAGTCTATAAACAATACTAACCAGGCCAGTTACAACAGTCTGCTAAAAGTGGATCATAAAAACTTGGTAATGGTATCTCCCACTAAGAGATAAAATTATAGTGTTTTCCAAGAGGTCTGACATTTGCAAGCTTACAGGTAAATTGCCCAAGTCATCTTTCTTTCTTTTCCTTGGCGTCCCCAGTAAAACAAGAAAAAGAATTCCTAAACTGCTCTTAGCCCTTTCTTTACCAAAGGTTTTAAGATTTTGGCCCTAAGGTATTTTTTTTCTCTAAACTATATTTATTTTATTTTTTTAATTAAACTTTAAAAAACACAAAATATGAGTAGAGATTTTGAGTGTTCATATGATTTTAGGAAGTTAGGTGAGCTAATATCAATATTTAAGATATGCACACAAGAAAATAATAATAAAAGTGTGCTGTGAACTGCTTAGCAAGAAGTAGGCACTTGTCTAATAGAAAAATTATTTAGAGACTGGGTGGTAGTTCTGAATTAATCGTGTGTCTTTGTTTATCATTATTGTTGAAAAGTCTGGAGATATGGTCCATATTGCCTTTAAATTTCTTCACATTGGTAATAGCATAATTTCTGACTTAGGGTAAATGTTTTCACTAATAATTGTTGCAATTTATTTTGAACTATTACCCTATTCTTAGACAATATTCCCAAAATAGTCCTCCTATGTTTCAGATTGTTACACCTGCAGAGAGTCCTTTTGTGGTTAAATCAGATGAACCCCCCTGTAACAGTTGCATGCGTTGGGAAATGGTATTCTCAACAAATAGAAACTTTCCCTGCAGTTAAATTGAGTATTGGGCCAATGAATCACTACCCTTCTGACCAAGGAAAAGTTGTATAAATCAATGGTACTCTCTAAATAATATATGAGAGTGGATACTCAATCTATTTCACATTGAGTTTGCGGGGGAGTAGGTTTGGGTTAGGCAGAGTAGAGATTAATGAGACCATGTGTATTTCCTGCTCTGTGGGTAAATAGCTCAATATTCACCAGGGAAGTCAGTGAAGGAAAGCAGTGGACCCTGCATGTAAGTGTTAGATATTTTGAAACCATGCTCAATAGAAATTAATTAAGTACTCCAATGTCCATGATTAAATAAGCCTTTTGGGGGAAACTAGAAAACTCACTGAAGAGGAAATGGAAGAAAAATGAAATGAATTCTAAGCAGCAATGACAGAAACAACTATAGACTATGTTGTGACCAGGGCTTGTGCCAAGTGTGGCCAAAACGCCTCTGTGTCCTTTATATATAATACTTCTCACTTTCTTGTGTCATCCAATCAGTATCTGTCAGGGCTTGTACCTATAAAGAATGATACTTGAGCCCTCAAATAGGAGATTAAATTAGTCAAGAGAAAGTCCAAGGCTGGTGGGACTGGGGTCTTGGAAGTGAGAATAGTGAGAATAGTGAAAACTAACTGGTAGAATTATGGGAATATGATGGTGAGCAATGGCAAAGCCATCCCTGTCTTTATTGGGATGGCAGGCATATGGGGAGAAACAGACACATTTTCAAAAGCTACTACAACGTCGTATGATGAATGTCTGAAGACGTAAGTACATGTGAGATCACCTGAAAAGTCCCTGATATGGTTTGGCTCTGTATTCCTGCCCAAATCTCATGTCGAATTGTAATTCCCAGTGTGGGGACAAGGACCCTGTGGAAGGTGATTAGATCATGACAGTGGATTTCCCCTTGCTGTTCTCATGACAGTGATGAGTTCTCACAAGATCTGGTTGTTTAAAACTGTGTAGCACTTCCACCTTCACTCTATCTCTCTCTCTCTCCTCCTCCGCCATGGTAGGACATGCTTGCTTCCCCTTCACACTCCGCCATGATTGTAAGTTTTCTGAGGGCTCCCAGCCATGCTTCCTTTACAGCCTGTGGAAATGTGCATCAATTAAACCTTTTTTCTTCATAAATTACCAAGTCTAGGTAGTTCTTCATAGCAGTGTGAGAATGGACTAATACAGTCCCTAAATCAGTTACACGGGGCAAGTCAAACTTCATGAAGAAAGTGGCATCTATCAGGAACCAGCAATTTGAAAGGGAGCAGATGGAATGTAGCAGAAATTTTTTTTAAAAAAAGCTTCCATCTTGGAAAAGATGTGTTGTTTCCTTGAAATAGGAGTTGGCATTACGTATGTGATAATCCAGAGAGGAGAATAGGGAGGAAATGGATGAATGCAGAATAGCAGAACATCCAGACAAAGGAAGAGCACATTCAAAGGCCTTTGCCCTTTAGAGTAAAGACTAGCTTTAATTAAATACGACACTTGGGGTCTCCATAAAATAGACCCTGCAAGACTGTCAGCATCATCTTTTATCACCCACTGCAACAGACTGAATGTTTATGTCACCAAAATTCCTTTCTTGAAATCCTAACCTCTGGCTAGGTGCAGTGGCTCATGTCTGCAATCCTAACACTTTGGGAGGCCAAGGCGGGTGGATCGCTCGAACTCTGGAGTTCAAGACCAGCCTGGGCAACATGGTGAAACTCTGTCTCTACTAAAAATACAAAAATTACCCAGGCGAGGAGGCGCGTGCCTGCAGTCCAAGCTACCTGGGGGGCTGAGGCAAGAAGATCACTTGAGCATGGGAGGTTGAGGCTGCAGTGAGCCATGATCTTGGCACTGCACTCCAACTTGGGCAACCAAGAGACTCCGTCTTAAAGAAACAACAACAACAAAAAAAAACAAAAACAAAAGAAAAAGAAATCCTAACTCCCACCAGATGGTATTAGGAGGTGGGGGCTTTGAGAGGTGATTAGGTCATGAAGGTAAAGTCTTCATGAATGAGATTAGTGCCCTTATAAAAGGGACCCCAGAGAACTCCCTTGCCCCTTCCATCCTGTGAGGGTATAACAAGAAGGCACCATCTCTGTGAACCAGGAATTTCGTCCAGCAGACACAGAATCTGCCATGCCTTGATCTTGGGGTTCCAGCCTCCAAAACTGTGAACAATAAATGTCTGCTGTTTATAAGCCACCAAGTTTATGATATTTCATTATAGCAGCCTTAACTGACTAATATACCACCTTGCCACCTGGGCATTCAAAGCCATACAGACACTCTTGACTTTATTCCAGATCAAATAGCAACAGCTTAACAACTGGTTGGATATGGGAAGTGGGGTAGAGAATTCAGTGGAATTATCAAATGGTAATGGAAGGTTGTAAACTGCTACAAGCATTTCGAGGGGCAACTCACCTTATGGTCTGCTAAGTGCCTTACAAATATTTTTTCAAGGTATTGTTGTCTCCGTCGTGCATAAGATGGAACCACAGCTCAGAAAGGTATGGTGATCAATTTGAAGTCACATGTCGGAGCTTGGTTTAGAACTCACATTTGGCTGGTTTCGATGCCCTTGTTCCTTCCATTGTATCTAACTCTCAGCAAAGCCAAGATACAAACATAAATTATGCAAAGTTATGGTGCTCGTTTTGCTTATGTAAAAATGAGATCTTTTTATTATGCAAAGACAAGACACCAGAAACTCATATCCATGATAGAAATGGCTATTTAATATGAACATTGTTTGTATTCATCTAAGAAATGACATTGTGATGGGAAAATGGATTTAGTCATGGTATTTTGATTCCAGGCATTATTCACAATAGCAAAGACTTGGAACCAACCCAAATGTCCAACAATGATAGACTGGATTAAGAAAATGTGGCACATATACACCATGGAATACTATGCAGCCATAAAAAATGATGAGTTCACGTCCTTTGTAGGGACATGGATGAAATTGGAAATCATCATTCTCAGTAAACTATCGCAAGAACAAAAAACCAAACACCGCATATTCTCACTCATAGGTGGGAATTGAACAATGAGAACACATGGACACAGGAATGGGAACATCACACTCTGGGGACTGTTGTGGGGTGGGGGGAGAGGGGAGGGATAGCATTGGGAGATATACCTAATGCTAGATGACGATTTGGTGGGTGCAGCGCACCAGCATGGCACATGTATACACATGTAACTTACCTGCACATTGCGCACATGTACCATAAAACCTAAAGTATAATAATAATAATAATAATAATAATAAAAGAAAAAAAGTAAAAAAAAACAAAAAAAACAACAACAACAACAAAAAAGTAATGCTTTATGTTTTTAAATGTGTTTGTATTTGTGATGGATCAGGACTCAAGTAACCTGTGAGGAAGTTTAGACCAACACTGGGCTTCGTATATGTTCCAAATGGGTTTATTTTCTATCCACTTCTAAACCCATATTGGATAAGAAAAACACAAATTCTAAAAAATGAAGCCCAATTGGTTAGTTCTCCCAATATAAAGACCATGATAAATGTATTTGTACTTTTGTAGGATTTACTTCTTCATCTAGGTAAATTAGTAAGACCAAATCAAAAGACATACAAAAAATGTCACAAAGGAGAAGCCCAATGAAAACACAATTGGAAACACAAGAAGAGAATGAATTTAGCCACAAGTTGTCAATTTCTATAGTTAGAATCTGATTAGACAGTGAAAGTGAAATGCCAAATTAAATATAATTAACACACTTTACAGAAACCGGGGCAATAAATTAACCACACCACACATCACATACAACTCAGATTAAATATGTTGTGTCCGTAGACTGGGGAAAGAGTCGTAAAAAAATACAACAAAGTAACAAAGTTTATAATAGTGCTATCTCCAAACCATAGAAGGTTAACTCTAAGAATTTTTATTTTGATGGTAAAGTCCACTAGAAAGGCACATTATTAGATTCCATTTTTATGCCACAATATTTGAAGTTGTGTCTTAAGATACAATATATTATTATTCAAAATTGTTTTCAATATATTCATTTCTCTTATTGAATAAGTATTTTTGTCCACTGTAAGAAATTGGAAAATAGTTTGTCTATATAGGGAGTCAATAGTGAGGCAATATTAGATTCACACACAATTAAAAAACCAATAAAACAATTATAGAACATCATCTTCATGTTAATTATTTTTAAACCTTATAGATGGCACAACAATATGAGTATTGTAGCAGTATCATAACTGCACTGAATAAATTAAAAGTAGAAATGTACATTAGCTATCATTTTAACATTCATACTTGCTGGTAAATCCACCTGAAAGATATTCACTTTCAGCTTAATTATATATTTATGTGGATTCAAAATTCTTATGAGCATTAATGGGAACTTTGACGCTTTAATAAATGAAAAAGTAGGATGTTAGGATGAGATATTGGATGATATATTCAATTTATTCCTAAAATATATAATACTGCTTGCTGTGACTCTTCCAACTGGAGTAATTGGTTGCAATTAAAATAATGAGATATTCCAAACAGTGATATATGCATTACAAATGTAGGGTGATATATAATTTGTAATTCCTATATCATTTTTATACTGATACATTTCTTTCTAATTATAATAATCTTTTGAGCTAATAGGAATATGTTTTGTCACATGGACTATATTCTCGGATAATTTTTTTTATGATAGCTAATTTGAAAATCTTTTGACTATACCTAAAATATAGTATAAATGTGTATTTTGGAAAAAGAACTTTGGGAAACTGTTCAGAAGTATCTACAAGCTGAATACATGCATGCTCTACAACCCAGTATTTTCATTCCTAGGTAAATATCCAACCTAAGTGGGTACATGTGTTTACCAAAGACACATGCAAGAACGGTTATAGTGTCATTGTGTAGTAATTTTAGCTATACACTTTTAAGGCTTTTGCCATCTGACCTGCTTGAGTGTGAAGGCAGCAATGATGATTTGAAAATTGGATATGGGCACTTCATGGCAGAATTAATACTTATCGTCTGCGATTTAAAACAAGTTAGTTCATATCCTGAATAATATGATAGTTAATACTAGTCCACCAACATTTACTGACTGCTGTGTGGAAGAATAAATTGATTGCTTCTGCGAATATTTACTCTCAGCACTTGATGTGTATTAACTCCTTTAATACTGAAATCAACTTTATGAAATATGCTCTTTTTAAAGTCAGAGAATATGAAATGTAAAAAGATGACTTATTCAAAGTCAAGTAAATAGTAAGTAATAAGTGACACGAAAAAAATAAATCAGGTATAGGAAGACTGACTGGTAGATGGCTTAATTTTGTAGTGTCAGGGCTGGCTTCTTTCTTTCTTTTTTTTTTTTTTTTTGGAGTAGATATATAAATTGCAATCTAAAAGACGAGAAGAACTCAGACATGTGAAGATACTGGGGAAGATTATTCCAGGCAGAGGGAGCAGCTTCTAAAACAGGCTGTGGGCCTGAGTGTTTAGCCTGAGTGTTCAGGCCTGAGCGTTAGCTTTGAGTGTTTAAGGAACTAAAACATTGAGCTAACAGAACTGAAGCAATCATGATTGAGAGGAGAGTGATAGGGAATGAGGTTGCAGAAGGGCATAAGCTCGAGTCACATAAGAACTTCTCGGCTAGGTAAGAGTTTTGCTTCCATTTTAAAGCATGTTTGGAAGTGCTGGAGAGTTTTGATCCAAGAAATAATATTTTATAACCAAAAGTATGGGTATTTTCAGCTAATGGTGTCTGGAAGACCATTTAGGAAACTCTTGCAAGAACGAAGATGAAAGATGATGGCTGCATGGAATAAGGTGACACTAGTGGAAATGAAGAAAATTGAACAGATGTGGAATATAATGTAAAACCAGAGCTGACAAGAGTTATTAATACAGCCTGTTAATGGATGTGAGATGAGGGAAAGACAGGAATCACGTGTATATACCTGGGTGCACATGCTGTTCACTGAGACACAGAAACTGAAGAAGAGAGTTGGAGTTTGTGTAGGATCTAGAACCAATAGCTTTATTTTGGACGTGCTGATTTTGAGTTGCCTTGTAGGCATCCAAAGTACGAATTAGGCAGTTAGATTTAGGATTTAGGACTTTAGAGGAGAAGTCAGAGCAGGAGATAAGAATTTGGGGTCATCGTGATATAAACGCTATACACAACCATGCAAATGGATAACATTGTCTGTCTGCAGAGGCAGAAGAGCTGGAGGAAAAACAGGTGTCAGGAATGGGGTCTTGGGACAGTTCAACATTTGGAAGAGGAGAAGATGACCAAGAAGATAAGAAACATTGACTAAGTGTATGCTATCTTTGGAGATAAGAAAATGTGTTTACAACAGAAATTGTTTAATAACAGTATTAAAACAAAAATAACAGCTAAATAATTTAAAATGCTTTTTGAAAAATTTCCAAGACTTACCATAATAGGAATCAAAAGTATAAAATTAAAATATATACAAGTATATGCTTTGTATACTTGTTTGTGTGTGTGTGTCAAAGAAAGAAATCTCAGCTATCTGAAATATGTCTGAAAAAAATCTTTGTCATGCTGCATGAAGAGTTTAACTATCCTCCTGATAGCTAGTGTAAAGAGAGATCTAACAAGAAATATGTTTATTTTCTTGTGCCAACAAAACTAGATAAAGGACAAGGTCTTTTTCAAGTAACACTATTACAGGCTCCACACCTTTCAAGCTCATCTTTCTTTGGTTCAAACCCAAAGTGGCTACCTGATAAAGGATGGTGCATGATTACCTGATTCAGGGATGTTATGTTAATTTAGGTTTCCCAGGTGACCATCTCAAATGAATGCCAGTGGCACCTCAACCAGCTGTCAGACCACACAGAGCAGTCAGAACGGCATCTGCCTGGCACTCATGCCTTTGCTGAAGTACAATCAAGATCATCTAAGTTTCCTACTAACACACTACCTTGGAGTAAGAATGCTCTGTTTTCAAAAGTTGTATTCATTCGTGTTCATTTGTGTAAAAGCACAGTTCTTTGGGTGGGTGCCAAAACTACGGATTTAACAATTTAAAAATTATTTTCTTCATACTTGTCCTAAGTGAATAGTGCCATTCTCCCCAACTGATATACAGGACCACAGTAATTTGTGGGGAAAAGGTAGCAAAACAACATGTCTTCTGTCGATAGGACAATCACTTTTAGAGTAATGCTTACTTGCTTTGAGTGCACTACGCTTCCTGGTCTAAATTTAGTCTGAGTGGTATTACACTATAGGTAACTTACAGTTTGACACTTCCATGCCTTGAGACTAAATAAAGGGATCTTGCTGGGGATGCAGTGAGCCCACAGAATTGCTTAAAAGGAAACCTCTTTATCCTTAACTTCGATTCTTCGATGCAGACATTTTCTTGTCCCCTATTACTGAAAGTAAGGGTAGAGCCTCAAGCCTGATCCTCACATTCTCCTGTGTTGTGTTCATCAGAAAACAACAAACATTAACCTCATGTAATGCTTGGGTCCCTGTTCCTAATTTTTTTTTTCCTAATAGCAGCTTTTGACTCCTATGCATCATGCTTTTCACAAAATTTGGGGTTTCAGCTTTGTTACACACTTAATTTTATAAAGTACCAGTTAAGATAATAGTTAATGATATTTTGGAAATCTTGAAAATAAAAAACAGTAAAAGTTACTATAATGTTGTCACTTAGAGATAGTCATTTGTTAATGTCTCCTAAGATTCTATTTTTCCTCCTCCTTGTCATCTTCATCTTATCCTCCTTCCTCTCCCACTCTTCCTTTTCTTCTTCCTTCTCCTCCTCCTTCTCTTTCTTCTTCTCCCTTCTCATCCCTCTTTTCTTCTTATTTTTCTCCTTCTCCTCCTTCGTCTTCTTCCTCCACCAGCAAGGTATTTTGTTATACCAGCCTGAATGGACTAAGACAAGTGATCAACTCAACCTTCAGTTGCTCTCCCCTTCCTGGAGGGAGCTCTAACCCTCTAATGACATGGTTGGTTTCCCTGGCAATCTGCTTCCATCATGAAGCTGTTCAGGAGCCCACCAGGAGAACAAAAGATGCTCCTATCACCCAAAACATTCCTAGGGATTTAAAGGCTCTGTGTCAGGAACTGAGGGTCAAATAGAAAATATTAGAACAAAAGATTCTCCTAGCACCTCTACCTAGAAGTTGTTAGGCATTCCTGGCAAGTTCCTGTGCAAGGAACTGAGGGCCAGAGACTAAACATGTATTTCTTATTATGTTATAATACCTGATATGGTTTGGCTGTGTCCCCACCCAAATCTCAACTTGAATTGTATCTCCCAGAATTCCCACGTGTTGTTGGAGGGACCCAGAGGGAGGTAATTGAATCATGGGGAGCCAGTCTTTCCAGTGCTATTCTCATGATAGTGAATAAGTCTCATGAGATTTGATGGTTTTATTAGGGGTCTCCGCTTTTTCATCTTCCTCATTTTCTCTTGCTGCTGCCATGTAAGAAGTGCCTTTCACCTCCTGCCATGATTCTGAGGCCTCCCTGGCCATGTCGAACTGTAAATCCAATTAAATCTCTTTTTCTTCCCAGTCTCGGGTATGTCTTTATCAGCAGCATGAAAATGGACTAATATGGTAAATTGGTACCAACAGAGTGGGGAGTTGCTGAATAGTTACCTGAAAAATGTGGAAGCGACATTGGAACTGAGTAGCAGGCAGAAGTTGGAACAGCATCTTCAGCTTCAGTTCCATGATGAAATCATTGTCTGGCTATACTGTTAAGTGAACAGCGTTAGAGAGCAACGTAAGCTCACACCATTGTGAGGTCAACATTAGCACATGGACAGGGTGGGAAAGAGCTTTTCAGTGGCATATATCACATCGCTAATATAGATCCTCACTGAGGTTACCAAAAATGTTACTCTCTGTGTGCTTCTGTAAGGCTTGAATAATTGTTACTCAATCTTGGATTACTGTTGTCACCAGGAAAAAATTGAAAAATCAAAACCATCTGACTTGAGGCAAATTCTTAAACACACTCAAGTCAGTTTACTTAAAAAGTAATCTAGGACTTGCTTTAAAATAACTGAGTGGGGCAGAGGACGGGTCAGGTTTGGAGAGGGTAACAGGTGAAATGGAATTAGCTGACTTTTGTAGTGGTTGGAGCTGCATGATGACAACATGGTGATCACTATAGTAGTCTCTCCACCTTTGTGCATGTCTGACAAGTTTCAAAACCCTCTCAGTTTGTAGGATGTCAGAAACCACTCCTACAGGGTAGATGGGCCTGAGGACATCATGCTTAAGTGAAACGAGCCAGTCACAGAAGGACAAATGCTGCCCAATTCTACTTTTATGAACTATCTAAAATAGTTAAACTCACAGAAAGTAGAATGATCATTGCTAGGGGCTGGGGGAGGGGAAAATGGGGAATTGAGGTGCAATGGGCATGGAGTTTCAGTCATACAAGATGAGAAAGTGTATTAGTGTTCTCTAGAGGGACAGAACTAATAGGATAGATGCATATATGAAGGAAGTTTACTAAGGAGTATTGACTCACATGATCACAAGGTGAGGTCCCATAATAGCCCATCTACAAGCTGAGGAGCCAGGAAGCCAGTCCAAGTCCTAAAACCTCAAAAGTAGGGAAGCCCACAGCGCAGCCTTCAGTCCGTCTGTGGCCAAAGGCCAGAGAGCCCCTGGCGAAACACTGGTGTAAGTCCAAGAGTCCAAAAGCTGAAGAACTTGGAGTCTGATGTTCGAGGAAGCTTCTGGCACAGGAGAAACACGGAGGCCGGAAGACTCAGCAAGTCAGCTTCTCCCACCTCCTTCTGCCTGCTTTATTCTAGCCACACTGGCAGCTGACTGGCTGGTGCTCACCCAGACTGAGGGTTGGTCTGCCTCTCCCAGTGCACTGACTCAAATGTTAATCTCCTTTGTCAACACCCTCACAGACACACCCGGGAACAATACTTTACATCCTTCAATCCAACCAAGCTGGCAATCTTAACCATCCCAGAAAGTTGTAAGGATCCACTGTAGCACAATGGGCATATAGTTAACAATACTGTACCATGCACCTCAACATTTGTTAAGAGTGTATATGTCGTGTAGTGTGTGTTTTACCACAAGTTAAAAAATACTCCTGAGTATCTTATTCCATATACTCAACACCTTAGCAAACCTTAGTACTTCACTGCCCTTTTCTGGCTGCATGGCGTATCAGAGAATGTGTGGGCTTTGGAGTCAGACAAGCTTCGGTTCAAGTACTAGTTGATCTGGAAGAGGTTACTTAGCCTGGCTGGTCCTCTGGGTCATCTTTTGTAAACTCAGGATGGAGTAAGACAGCCCCATCTATCTTCCAGCACCATTCTAAGGATGACTCATAGGCATTGCTCAGTCATGGCAGCGATTATTATTTTTTGATTAGCAACTAGCCCTCTACCTGGACGATGGTAGGTGCCCAATAAATGTTTGTTGAATGAATAATTTAATTCATTATTAATAAATTTTTATTTTATTTTACCCTGCTCTGCGCCTTTTTTTTATTGCAATTACTCTTATCCAGTTTTGAGTTGTATCCAAATTCTCAATCTAGTTAAGATCCAAATTACACATCAGCTTGCTGGGCTAGCACTTTTCCTTACTCCTCTTCCTGAAGGGTCCCCAGTTCTGTTTTTATTCTGTGTGTCTTTTTTCCCCACTTCCGTGGGCATGTGTCCAGGGCCCCTTGCCCCCAAAGCCCTTCAACTAGTTATTCTCCAGCAGAACATTTTTCTGACAGTAAAAATATTTTCTTTCAGGAATTGGCTAAAAGCTGTTTTCATAAAAACTTCCCTATATGAATTGAGCCTGTAATTATCTTGCTCTTAGGATTTCTGCAGAGCTTATGCACACCTAAAGCGTGCCAATTCACACTTGGTTCCGGAGTCTATAGTACAGTCACAGAAACATGACTCCTGTCATGAATGCAAGCTAGGATGTGGTCCTTAAAGTAGGAGATGTGTCTCGAATGCCTCTTCAATCCTCGTACAGTGTCTAATATGGTGCTGCTTCCACAGCGTTGAGCAGCAGTCCTTAGGAGGGTGGAGTTTAGAATTTGATCTTTGCAGACCTGAGTTTTAATCCTGGCTCTATAACCTATAAGCAGCATAAGAAAGTTACCCAAACTGTCTGTCTCATTTGTCCAGTGGGGACACTACCCATTTTACACGGTGTGATCGTTAATTTCAGGTGTCAACGTGACTGCCTTAAGGAATATGTCAGGAATTGGTAAAGCATTGTTTCTAGGTGAGCCTGCACAGGTATTCTTGGGAAGATTGGCGTGGGGTGGTGGACAGAGTGGGGAAGATGCCTTCAATAGAGACAGGCCCCATCCAATTCTCTGAGGGCCCAGATAGAAGAAACAGGGCAGACGAAAGGCACTTTCCTCCCTTTCTCTCCTGGAGCTGAGACTCTTCTTTTCCTGCCCTTAGACATCAGAACTTCAGGCTTTTTTTATATTGAGAGTTACACTATCCACTTGTCTGGTTCTGAAATTTTTGGGTGTGGACTGAGTCACACTCCTGGCATCCCAGGGGCTCCAGCTTGCAGAAAGCCTGCCCTGAGACTTTTCACCCTCTAATTCCCCTAATAAATCCCCTCTCATCTATCTTTGCTGATAACCTGTTGGTGATGTCTCTCCAGAGCCCCAGTTAATCCACAGGGGTAATGTGAGGGAGAAATGAGGTCGTGCATGGGGAGCGTTTCACACCCTGCCTGACACATGCCCAGGTCCAATAGGCTGCAGCTGCAGTTATTCTAGAGCTTAGCATCAGTGTTCAAAACAGCAGAAGGCCTTCCCTCTGGTACCCAGCCATCGCGTTGAGCTTCTCCTGTCATTTTTCAATTCCAGAGTGTTTTTTTTTTTGAGAGCAATTCTATGTCCTGTGTATCATTGACGTGGGGCCAAAAACAATCTGTATGCGTGGGTATCTGAAGCTGGGAATGACCAATAGGTCAGAAAGTTCTTAGGAGTCAGGAGCAGAGGAAGCTGCATGGTCAAGGGGAATCGACGTGAGCCTTCCTGCCATGTGTCCTATTTCCTGCGGTCTAATGAGACAGAGATATATGTATGTATGCATCATCTCATGCTTAGCTCTTTAATATGTACAAGGTGCTTTCAAATTCTCCCACCAACCGTCTTTGACAGCTGAGAATCTCAAGATTATCTGTTGTTCATGACTGCTGTCAAGGGGATCTGCCTTTTAGGGACACAGGAAGATTTGCCCAAAATGTCAGGAAGCTTTGATATTTATCACTTTATTATAAAAGTCAACTGCACCTTTGCTGTTATATTATTTTGGGTCTTTACTCATTCCACTGTTTATTTTAAGCCTGAGATTGTGGGTACTTGGGGAAGGAGGGAAAATATTTAACAATCTTATTAACTAATTTAACTGAGTGTATAACATGTAGAATAAAGAGAGACTTAAATGAAGATGTAGTATTTATGAATGCTCCAACGAATTAAAAGATTACTTAAATTATTGATTTTTTTTTTTGAGATGGAGTCTTGCTCTGTCACCTAGGCTGGAGTGCAGCGGGTGCAATCTTGCAATCTCTGCTCACTGCAACCTCCACCTCCAGGGCTCAAGCAATTATCCTGCCTCAGCCTCCCAAGTAACTGGGATTACAGGCGCACACCACCACGCCTGGCTAATTTTTGTATTTTTAGTAGAGACAGTGTTTCACTATGTTAGGCAGGCTGGTTTCGCGCTCCTGACCTCAAGTGATCTGCCCGCGTCAGCCTCCCAAAGTGCTGGGATTACAGGCGTGACCCACCACACCTGGCCTGATTTCTGATTAAACCACTTATTGTCTATAATGAATTAAAAGTTTGTGAAAGTAAATTCAATGACATTTTTGCATCTATAATTTCAAAATCATAGTAACTTTCCAAATCTGAAAATGTCTGAAACACAAGTCTGCCAATCATCACAATAAAACATGAAGCCCCAGTGAAAGAGCTAGTCAGGATGGGTTCCCAACAAATAGCAGTTGAAGCTCCTACTGCCATGAAATGATGAAAGAAACATGATGTAAGAGCCACGGATAATTTTTTCAATGCCAAAAGAATCATCACAGACTGTTTTGGCTTGCAGAGCTTGAATGGAAATATGGCATTAAAATAAGGTGCATGAAATTAATCCTTGAATGTAATTTTGAAACACATTGCACAATTGCTCCCTAATATACACCAAACCCAAAAGTGACCACTGACAAGATTCAGTTTATTTCAGTTTTATGCTGTCATTATGGAAAAACTATAGCAGAGAGTTCACCAATTTCCCTTTGGAAAGAGATATACAACCACAGCCAATAGGCTTTCCTAAAAGACAGCAGGAGCTTTTCATGCGGACTTGTTTCCCATCCGTAACATAAAATATTGATTGTTCAGGGTCGACACAGCCTTGCAAATAAACAGGCTTTGAGTTATACCAAGCATGCTTATCCTTATATGGTATTTCCATATAAGAAATACAAAAGAAATATACCACAAAATGATGGTGTTCCGGACATGGGGCAACGCCCTGTTTCTGTGGTGTAGTGTCCTAGGTTTTGTAGGATTCCATAGGAGGCAGCTACAAGTTGAACATGCAAAGCTCTGAAATCCCTTCCTAAGCTAATGAAGTGAACCCCTGACTAAATCAAGGAAAGGACAAAACAGAACTCATTTGTTGTTTCTCAAATGATGCTACCATCTCTTCAAAGCCACCATTAATTTTAACATCTTTAAAGCTATAAGAACAATCTGTGTAACAAGTGAAAACTGCCTATAAAGTTAGTGCTTTACATCTCAAACCCTTATTATATGGAAATTCATATTTTCATAATCACATAAAAGTTTAAAGTGTTATTCATTGTAAGATTAAATGGCATGAGTTATTCTGTTGGAGTAATTAATAACAACTGGAAATTCAATCATGATAATTTTTTACTTTATTCTTCTTATAATAGTTTCCTTTCTCCTTTTGCCAGTGAAGCATGCTTCAACAATCATAACACCTTACTTTCTAAAATAAATGATCACATATAGAATAGATATTTTATATATTATATATTTATCTTTATGCATTACATATTTATATATTATTTATATATTATATATAATATATTTATATATTATTTATATATTATATATAATATATTTATATATTATATATACATATAAATATATTTATATATTATATATACATATAAATATCTTTATATATTATATATACATATAAATATATTTATATATTATATATACATATAAATATATTTATAT
Source organism: Pongo pygmaeus (assembly GCF_028885625.2). Lineage (NCBI taxonomy): Eukaryota > Metazoa > Chordata > Mammalia > Primates > Hominidae > Pongo > Pongo pygmaeus. The sequence goes on along the minus strand of NC_072396.2, from coordinate 8,234,573 downwards.
ATTATATATACATATAAATATATTTATATATTATATATAAATATAAATATATTTACATATTTTATATAAGTATTTATATATTTACATAGAATATAAATATTTATATAGATAATCTATATGTGAAATAGATCTCTATATAAATGTAAATACATAGAAATAGATATATAAATATATAGAGATTATATATTTATCTATAAATCTACATATAAATACAAACTATATATATAATACACATTAGAAATACACAGGTCTTTTCTAAATATAAATATAGAAATACACAGGTCTTTTCTAAATGCATCATAAATTCTACTATATAAAATTCTACTATATATAGAAAAGACTTGTGTGTTTTTATGTTTATATAAATACCTGTGTATTTATATAAATATGTATAAAACCTGTGTATTTATATAAATATATATAAATATAGGTTTTATATACATACACATTAGAAATACAGCAGTATATTATACTATATATAGAAAAGATCTGTGCATTTATATAATTATATATATAAATGTACATTACATATATACACATTAGAAATACCCATCTTTTCTATATACAGCAAGTTCTATATTATTCTCTCATTGTAATTATTGACAACTGGGAATTTTGTACTTTATTTATTTTTTATTTTTATTTTATTTTTCTTAAAATGATAATTTCCTTTCTTTTTTTATCTGTGAAGGATGCTTCAACAATCACAACACCTTACCTTCTAAAATAAATGATCACATACAGAATATATATTTTATATATATTTATATTTATATATCTATTTTCATGTATTTATATTTATAGATAGATAGGTTTCATATATAGATTTGATGTCTATATTTATATATTTATAAATATAAATATACGTTTAATATATGTTTTATATAATATACAGAATATAAATATTTATATATGTAATCTATAAATATAAAAACAGAAGAATAGATATATTAATATATAAATGTACATAGTAGGTTCTACTATGTATATTAATATATTAATGTACATAGTAGGTTCTACTATGTGCAGAAAACAGTTGTGTATTTCTAATGTGTATATCTAATCTATATTTACATTTATTTATATTTATATATTTATATAAAAATATATATTCCATATTTTGTCTGTATGTATATATTTTATATGTAAACATATAATCTATATATGTTTGTCTATAGTAAATATAGTTGTATATTCTATTTATATAAAAATTTACATATATTTGTATATAGTAAATTCTACTAGATATAGAAAAGACCTGTGTATTTCTAACGTATGGAAATATGAAATGTACTTTCTGTCTCCTCAGTTGCAAAAATAAAAAGGCTTTTTTCAAGTAGATAGATTTTGCTCTACTTTGAATTTTTCTTTTTAATTATATTAGGTTGTAGGGAGGGGACGCTGAAAGGAAAGAGATGGAAACTAGTCTTCCATCAGTTTCTATAAACGAAAAGGTATTTTAACAATGAAACCTAAGTAGGTAGAAACCAGTTCTTGGTACTTGGTGTATGTGCTGGCAAGACCGCAGGAAGAAACGAACGTTACAAGAAGCGGAGTCATCCTGTGAAGGGGAAATTTGTTTCCAGTGCTCAGCTGTGACGTAATCCTTATCCTCCTGTCTGCCTAACTGTGACCTGTCCCTTTCACCTAAACCCCGTGAGACCCCACTTCCCTCCCTCCCCATATACCACCTATTCCTTCCTTCTTTCCTTTGTCCCTCCCCACACACCATCTCTTCCTCCCTCCCTCCCTGTCCATACACCACCTCTTCCTCCCTCCCTCCACACACACCACCTCTTCCCCCCCTTCTTCCCTCCCTCCCTCCCCACATACCACCTCTTCCTCTCTCCCTCCCTCCCCACACACCACCTCTTCCCCCCCTTCTTCCCTCCCTCCCTTCACACACACCACCTCTTCCTCCCTCCCTCCACACACACCACCTCTTCCCCCCCTTCTTCCCTCCCTCCCTTCACACACACCACCTCTTCCTTCCTCCCTCCGCACATACCACCTCTTCCTCCCTCTCTCCCCACACATCACCTCTTCCCCCCTTCTTCTCTCCCTCCCCACACACCACCTCTTCCCCCCTTCTTCCCTCCCTCCCTCCAAACACACCACCTCTTCCTCCTTCCCTCCCTCTTCACACACCACCTCTTCCTCCCTCCCTCCCCACACACCACCTCTTCCTCCCTCCCTCTCTCCCCACATACCACCTCTTCCTCTCTCCCTCCCTCCCCACACACCACCTCTTTCCTCCCTCCCTTTCTCCCCACATACCACCTCTCCCTCCCTCCCTCCCCACAAACCACCTCCTCCTCTCTCCCTCTCTCCCCACACACCACTGCTTCCTCCCTCCCTCCCCACACACCACCTCTTCTTTCCTCCCTCCCTCCCTCCCCACACACCACCTCTTCCTCCCTCCCTCCCTCCACACATCACCTCTTCCTCCCTCCCTCCCTCCCCACACATCACCTCTTCCTCCCTCCCTCCCCACACACCTCCTCTTCCTCCCTCCCTCCTCACACATCACCTCTTCCTCCCTCCCTCCCTCCCTCCCCACACGCCACCTCTTCCCCCCTCCCTCCCTCCCTCCCTCCCCACCATCAGAGAACACGGAGTCACTCAGATCAGTTTGCAACACATTCATTTTATTGTCATCAGCAGGGGAAGCACCCTGCTGGTGAGATCTCTGAGGTCTGGCGCCTGGGCCTGAACTTAGTCACTGCTCGGGGATATAGGGGAGTACTCGGCCGTCCACACACTGGGTAGTTCTTCCAGCTCGGTCTCCTGACTCAGTGGGTCGTGCTGGGACCCCTCGCTCACTGGCTCCTCCGGTGGCAGCTCGTGCTGAGGGAGCTCCTGGCTGGGCTGGTCACTGGGGCCGGGTGCCGCTGCTCCGCTCCCCGCCTCAGGTGCCGTCACAGCCGCCATCTTTTTCGCAGCCCTTTTCTTCCCGCGTCTCCCTCTACGAGCGGCTTTTCCCTTCTCGGCCACCTCGGTAGTCTGGAAGGACAACAGGGAGATCACAGAAGGGCTCTGGTTTAGGGACGAGATGGAGGAGGCCGGGAACAGGGACGTGTCCTCAGAAGCGGTGTAGGCCGGGTTGGGGGGTTGTGCCAGGTGAGGACAGGAGAGGATTCTTGTGAGGAAGGAGGCGAGGGGAAGACGAGGAGGAGCTTGGTGGGTCACTCACCTTCTTCGGGCCACTGGGGCTCGGCTGAGAGGACTTCCTCTTTCGTGTCTCTTTGGCCTCGGCGGGAGGTCCCGAGGCTCTCGGCTTTGGACTCATCTTCCGCAGCTCAAAGTCTCCCAACAGTCAACGGGAGGCTGCCTGGTCTTCCTATATATACTCCTCCCGCGATCCCAGGACAATGAGGCGACCACGTCCCTGAGCTGTGATTGGTCAACTCTCCACTACCCAGCCAATGGTAGCCCTGGGTGGGAAGGAAGGCCTTACACGTCACAAAGCACCATCAGGACATGGCGGAGGAAGTCGTGGGGGGGTGACAGCTGATGAGGAAGGCAGGGTGCTCTGGTTGGAGAAAGGGAGATTTGGGTTAGCACCCCTGAAGATAGTTCCCAAACTGACATGTCACCCCTCCTAAACTCCCCATGCTAAATTTTGGCAGATCACGTGGCAAGGGAGGATATTTCTGCCACATGTTTCCCCCGGACCTCCCATTCAGTGGTACATTCTGTTCCTCCACACCTGCCATCATTACCCAGTTTCTGTATGACCTTCCTAAAAATCCCTCCATGCTAACTGGGGTGGATGGAAGGCTATACGAAGACGTCAATCATCCCTCTCTCCTACAAATTCCTCTGCTACACCTTGAGGATCATTCACTTCTTGGTTGCCATGAAACAACTTTTCCATCTCACATACTTCTCCCAGCATCTACATAGTGCCTCACAATTTTTCATTCTCATGGTTTAAAGCACTGGCTTCCAGAGGTCAAGATCAGCAAACACACTTGCTCAGCTGGGTATCTGTATCAGGCTGGGTTCCTCAGAGAAGGAGAAAGTAAACTAACAGGATATTTGTGTGTGTGTGAGACAGAGAGACAGTGTGTCTGTAATATTATATACCATAAACATCTATTTACTATAATATAGTATTTATTTATGAATAATATTACATATATATGATATGGTTTACTCTAAATAATTGGCTCACACCTTCACACAATGTGGGGGTCTAGGAAGCTGAAATATGTAGGGCAAGTGAGCAGGCTGCAAACTAAAAGATTTTGCACAGCCAACAATCAACAAAATGAAAAGGCAGGCTATGGTTTGGGAGAAACTGTTTGTGAACCATATCTCTAATAATGAGTTAATATCCAAAATATATGAAGAACTCACACAGCTCAATAGCAAATAAATAAATAGTCTGGATAGCAAATAGGCAAAGGACTTGAATAGGCATTTCTAGAAAGAAAACACACAACTGGCCAACAGGTATATGAAAATGTGCTCAACATCGTCAATAATGAGAGAATGCAAATGAAAACCACAATGAACTATTACCTTACACCTGTTAGGATGGCTACTATCAAAAAGTCAAGAGATAAAAGATAATGATGGCAAAGGTGTGGAGAAAGTGAAACCGTTTTAGGGTGTGCAGAAAAGGGGACTTTTACAGGACAGAAATGTTATTGGTACATTATGATATTTTATATATTATATATTTATCTTTATGCATTACATATTTATATATTATTTATATATTATATATAATATGAATATATTTATATATTATATATAATATAAATATATTTATATATTATATATAAATATATTCATATTATATATAATATATAAATATATATATAATATATAAATATATATATATTGTATATAAATATAAATATATTTATGTATTATATATAAATATAAATATATTTACATATTTTATATATGTATTTATATATTTACATAGAATATAAATATTTATATAGATAATCCATATGTGAAATAGATCTCTATATAAATGTAAATACATAGAAATAGATATAAAAATATATAGAGATTATATATGTATGTATAAATATACATATAAATACAAGCTATATATATATATACACATTAGAAATACACAGGTCTTTTCTAAATATAAATATAAAAATACACAGGTCTTTTCTAAATGTATCACAAATTCTACTATATAAAATTCCACTATATATAGAAAAGACTTGTGTGTTTTTATGTTTATATAAATACCTGTGTATTTATATAAATATGTATAAAACTTGTGTATTTATATAAATATATATAAATATAGGTTTCATATATATACATTAGAAATACAGCAGTATATTATACTATATATAGAAAAGATCTGTGCATTTACATAATTATATATATAAATGTACATTACATATATACACATTAGAAATACCCATCTTTTCTATATATAGCAAGTTCTATATTATTCTCTCATTGTAATTATTGACAACTGGGAATTTTGTACTTTATTTATTTTTTATTTTTATTTTATGTTTCTTAAAATGATAATTTCCTTTCTTTTTTTAATCTGTGAAGGATGCTTCAACAATCACAACACCTTACTTTCTAAAACAAATGATCACATACAGAATATATATTTTATATATATTTATATTTATATATCTATTTTCATGTATTTATATTTATAGATAGATAGGTTTCATATATAGATTTGATGTCTATATTTATATATATTTATAAATATAAATATATGTTTAATATGTTTTATATAATATACAGAATATAAATATTTATATATGTAATCTATAAATATAAAAACAGAAGAATAGATATATTAATATATAAATATACATAGTAGGTTCTACTATGTATATTAATATATTAATATACATAGTAGGTTCTACTATGTTTATTAATATATTAATATACATAGTAGGTTCTACTATGTGCAGAAAACAGTTGTGTATTTCTAATGTGTATATCTAATCTATATTTACATTTATTTATATTTATATATTTATATAAAAATATATATTCCATATTTTGTCTGTATGTATATATTTTATATGTAAACATATAATCTATATATGTTTGTCTACAGTAAATATAGTTGTATATTCTATTTATATAAAAATTTACATATATTTGTATATAGTAAATTCTACTAGATATAGAAAAGACCTGTGTATTTCTAACGTATGGGAATATGAAATGTACTTTCTGTCTCCTCAGTTGCAAAAATAAAAAGGCTTTTTTCAAGTAGATAGATTTTGCTCTACTTTGAATTTTTCTTTTTAATTATATTAGGTTGTAGGGAGGGGACGCTGAAAGGAAAGAGATGGAAACTATTCTTCCATCAGTTTCTATAAACGAAAAGGTATTTTAACAATGAAACCTAAGTAGGTAGAAACCAGTTCTTGGTACTTGGTGTATGTGCTGGCAAGATCGCATGAAGAAACGAACGTTACAAGAAGCGGAGTCATCCTGTGAAGGGGAAATTTGTCTCCAGTGCTCAGCTGTGACGTAATCCTTATCCTCCTGTCTGCCTAACTGTGACCTGTCCCTTTCACCTAAACCCCGTGAGACCCCACTTCCCTCCCTCCCCATAGACCACCTATTCCTTCCTTCTTTCCTTTGTCCCTCCCCACACACCATCTCTTCCTCCCTCCCTCCCTGTCCACACACCACCTCTTCCTCCCTCCCTCCACACACACCACCTCTTCCCCCCCTTCTTCTCTCCCTCCCTCCACACACACCACTTCTTCCTCCTTCCCTCCCTCTCCACACACCACCTCTTCCTTCCTCCCTCCCCACATACCACCTCTTCCTCCCTCTCTCCCCACACATCACCTCTTCCCCCCTTCTCTCCCTCCCCACACACCACCTCTTCCCCCCTTCTTCCCTCCCTCCCTCCAAACACACCACCTCTTCCTCCTTCCCTCCCTCTCCACACACCACCTCTTCCTCCCTCCCTCCCCACACACCACCTCTTCCTCCCTCCCTCCCCACATACCACCTCTTCCTCCCTCCCTCCCTCCCCACACACCACCTCTTCCTCCCTCCCTTTCTCCCCACATACCACCTCTCCCTCCCTCCCTCCCCACAAACCACCTCCTCCTCTCTCCCTCTCTCCCCACACACCACTGCTTCCTCCCTCCCTCCCCACACACCACCTCTTCTTTCCTCCCTCCCTCCCTCCCCACACACCACCTCTTCCTCCCTCCCTCCCTCCCCACACATCACCTCTTCCTCCCTCCCTCCCTCCCCACACATCACCTCTTCCTCCCTCCCTCCTCACACATCACCTCTTCCTCCCTCCCTCCCTCCCTCCCCACACACCACCTCTTCCTCCCTCCCTCCCTCCCTCCCCACCATCAGAGAACACGGAGTCACTCAGATCAGTTTGCAACACATTCATTTTATTGTCATCAGCAGGGGAAGCACCCTGCTGGTGAGATCTCTGAGGTCTGGCGGCTGGGCCTGAACTTAGTCGCTGCTCAGGGATATAGGGGAGTACTCGGCCGTCCACACACTGGGTAGTTCTTCCAGCTGGGTCTCCTGACTCAGTGGGTCGTGCTGGGACCCCTCGCTCACTGGCTCCTCCGGTGGCAGCTCGTGCTGAGGGAGCTCCTGGCTGGGCTGGTCACTGGGGCCGGGTGCCGCTGCTCCGCTCCCCGCCTCAGGTGCCGTCACAGCCGCCATCTTTTTCGCAGCCCTTTTCTTTCCGCGTCTCCCTCTACGAGCGGCTTTTCCCTTCTCGGCCACCTCGGTAGTCTGGAAAGACAACAGGGAGATCACAGAAGGGCTCTGGTTTAGGGACGAGGATGGAGGAGGCCGGGAACAGGGACGTGTCCTCAGAAGCAGTGTGGGCCGGGTTGGGGGGTTGTGCCAGGTGAGGACAGGAGAGGATTCTTGTGAGGAAGGAGGCGAGGGGAAGACGAGGAGGAGCTTGGTGGGTCACTCACCTTCTTCTTCGGGCCACTGGGGCTCGGCTGAGAGGGCTTCCTCTTTTGTGTCTCCTTGGCCTCGGCGGGAGGTCCCGAGGCTCTCGGCTTTGGACTCATCTTCCGCAGCTCAAGGTCTCACAACGGTCAACTAACTCCAGGCTCCCTGTATATACCCCTCCCGCGATCCCAGGACAATGTGGCGATCACGTCCCTGAGCTGTGATTGGTCAACATTCCACTACCCAGCCAATGGTAGCCCTGGGCGGGAAGGAAGGCCTTACACGTCACAAAGCACCATCAGGACATGGCGGAGGAAGTCGTGGGGGGGTGACATCTGATGAGGAAGGCAGGGTGCTCTGGTTGGAGAAAGGGAGATTTGGGTTAGCACCCCTAAAGATAGTTCCCAAACTGACATGTCACCCCTCTTAAACTCCCCGTGTTCAATTTTGGCAGATCACGTTGTACGGGAGGATATTTCTGCCACATGTTTCCCCCGGACCTCCCATTCAGTGGTACATTCTGTTCCCGCACACCTGCCATCATTACCCAGTTTCTGTATGACCTACCTAAAATCCCTCCATGCTAACTGGGATGGACGGAGGGCTATATGAAGACGTCAATTGACCAGGCACAGTGGCTCACGCCTGTAATCCCAGCACTTTGGGAGACCAAGGTGGGTGGATCACCTGAGGTCGGCAGTTGGAGACCAGCCTGACCTACGTGGAGAAACCCCATCTCCATTAAAAATACAAAATTAGTCAGGCGTGGTGGCGCATGCCCATAATCCCAGCTACTCGGGAGGCTGAGGCAGGAGAATCGCTTGAACCCGGGATGCAGAGGTTGCAGTGAGCCAAGATAGCGCCATTGCACTCCAGCCTGGGCAACAAGAGCAAAACTCTGCCTCAAAAACAAAAACAAAAACAAAAAAAAGGCCGTCAATCAATCATCCCTCTCTCCTACAAATTCCTCTGCTGCACCTTGAGGACCATTCACTTCTTGGATGCAGTCAAAGAACTTTTCCATCTCACTTCCTTCTCCCAGTGTCCACATAGTGCCCCTCAGTGTTTCATTCTCATGGTTTAAAGCACTGGCTTCTAGCGGTGAAGATCAGCAAAGACACTCTCTCAGCTGGGTATTTGTATCAGGCTGAGTTCCTCAGAGAAGGAGAAACTAAGCCAACAGGATATTTGTGTGTGTGTGTGTGTGTGTGTGTGTGTGTGTGTAATATATGTCATAAACATCTATTTACTATTGTATGGTATTTATTTATGAATAATATTATATATGATATGCTTTACTCTAAGCAATTGGCTCACACATTCACACATTGTGGGGGTCTAGGAAGCTGAAATATGTAGGGCAAGTGTGAGCAGCCTGGAAACTAAAAGCTTCTGCACAGTCAACAATCAACAAAATGAAAAGGCAGGCTATGGTTTGGGAGAAACTATTTGTGAACCATATATCTAATAATGAGTTAATATCCAAAATATATAAAGAACTCATACAGCTCAATAGCAAAAACAATAGTCTGGTTTACAAATAGGTAAAGGACTTGAATAGACATTTCTCGAAAGAAAACCCACAACTGGCTGACAGATTTATGAAAATGTGCTCAACATCATTAATAATCAGAGAATGCAAATGAACCACAATGAACTATCACCTCACACCTGTTATGACGGGTATTATCAAAAAGTAAAGAGATAAAAAGTAATGATGGCAAAGGTGTGGAGAAAATGAAACCCTTTTAGGGTGTGCAGAAAAGGGGACCTTTACAGGACAGAAATGTTATTGGTACATTATGAAAAACAGTATAATGGTTCCTTGGAAAATCAAAATAGATCTACCATATGACCCAACAGTTCATCTGCTGAGTATGTACCACCCCCCAAAATGAAATCCACATCTCATAGAGATATCTCCAGTACTAATTCTAACTAATTAATCACACAGGAAATAAGAGTTTCTATTTGAAAACACTGGTTTTTTTTTTCACCATCCTGGTGTCAAATACTTATCTAGTATTTATCTAGTCATCTCTTCCTAGTTCTTGATTTGTAGTAACCTAGGTACTACTACACATTAACAGAACTAACTCATTATTCCAACAAGAAATGAGAAATGTTGAGAAGAATGAAATTTTATACTTCTTGTCTTCAACCAGTTATTCTAGTTTTATGGAGGATTCTGTATTTAACTCTTACCCAGGTAACTCTAGTTAACATATCCATGGTACCTAGTCAACAATCCTAAAAAAATAAGAACACAGAGTTGACTAGAATGGTTACTAAACTTTCTATGTTCAACCAGTTTTCCTACTAATTGCTAGTTGTTTATTCAACTGTTTGCCTAGGTACCACTAAATGTCTAGTTTTATGTCACTAAGACCTAAGAAAAAATATGACAAAGAATATGTTTATTCCAGGTACTGGCTTCATCTAGTTATCTCTAGCCCAGGAGGAAAAAGTGATTTTATGGGCCAGGCCCAGGGTCCCTGTGTTGTGTGCAGCCTAGGGACTTGGTGCCCTGTGTCCCAGCCACTCCAACTGTGGCTGAAAGGAGCCAACGTACAGCTTGGGCTGTGGCTTCAGAGGGCAGAAGCTCCAAGCCTTGGCAGCTTCCACGTGGTGTTGTGCCTGCAGGTGCACAGAAGTCAAGAATTGAGGTTTTGAAAGCTTCACCTAGATTTCGGAAGATGTATGGGAACGCCTGGATGCCCAGGTAAATGTTTGCTGCAGGGGTGGGACCCTCATGGAGAACCTCTGCTAGGGTAGTGTGGAAGGGAAATGTCAGGTTGGAGCCCCCACACAGAGTTCCTACTAGGGCACTCCCTAGTGGAGCTGTAAGAAGAGGGCCATCATCCTCCAGACCCCATCACAGTAGATCCACTGACAGTTTGCACCGTGGGCCTGGAAAAGCTGCAGACACTCAACGCCAGCCCGTGAAAGCCAGGAGGGAGGCTGTACCCTGCAAAGTCACAGGGACGGAGCCACCCAAGACCACGGGAACCCACCTCTTGCATCAGCGTGACCTGGATGTGAGACCTGGAGTCAAAGGAGATCATTTTGGAGCTTTAAAATTTGACTGCCCCGCTGGATTTTGGACTTGCATGGGCACTGTAACCCCTTTGTTTTGGACAATTGCTCCCATTTGGAATGGCTGTATTTACCCAATACCTGTACCCCCATTGTATCTAGGAAGTAACTAGCTCACTTTTGATTTCACAGGCTTATAGGCAGAAGGGACTTGCCTTGTCTCAGATGAGACTTTGGACTGTGGACTTTTTGGTTAATGCTGAAATGAGTTAAGACTTTGTGGGGCTGTTGGGAAGGCATGATTTGTTTTGAAATGTGAGGTTTTGGAGGGGCTGGGGGTGGAATGATATGGTTTGGCTGTGTCCCCACCCAAACCTCAACTTGAATTGTATCTCCCAGAATTCTCACATGTTGTGGGAGGAACCCAGGGGGTGGTAACTGAATCATGGGGGCCGGTCTTTCCCTTGCTATTCTTATGATAGTGAATAAGTCTCATGAGATCTGATGTGAGATCCAGGGTTTCTGCTTTTGCTTCTCCTCATTTTTCTCTTGCCATTGCCATGTAAGAAGTGCCTTTCGCTTCTCACCATGATTCTGAGGCTTCCCCAGCCTTGTGGAACTGTAAGTCCAATTAAACCTCTTTTCTTCCTAGTCTCAGGTATATCTTTATCAGCAGCGTGAAAACAAACTAATATAATACCACAGGCACTTTATGGGAGTATTGAATGGAACTGGACAAATATGTCCAGGGTCCTCCAAGCTAACTGCTAGGTCATTACTAGAGTGAAGGTCTTTCCTCATTCAAACACAAACACAGGCCAGCAGCATCACACTGACTGACATGAGAGAGAGAATAGACAGAGACATCCCTGCTCTTTTACTCAGGTCCCAGAACAATCAATTCCACCACTGGGAAAAATTAAAGTGGGTGTTTGTTTTCTGTAGGTGCTGGTGCTGTCTTTTTGTTTGTTTGTTTTTTTGCATTGCACTGAAGCTTTTTAAAAATTATCACCTCTTTCCCCCTTCTTCTTCTCTTCCTCTCCCGTACCTCCTCTTCCCTGACCTTCTTCTTCACCTTCTCTCTGTGTCTCTCTTTCTATGTGTGGTGGCAGATAAACATGAGAGAGTATAATGAGGGGCATATATAGATCTATCTATCTATCTATCTATCTATCTATCTGTCTATCTATGAATTTATCCTTAAAGATATATATATATCTCTAAAAACTTAATTAATATATAGATGGTACAATAGCCTTTATGTGTCAATATTGTATTTTTGATCATTTACTCATGAACTGAAATGGGTTAAAAACATGACTCTTAAAATCTGTAGAATACTGCCTTTCATGCAGGATCCATGATGTACCTACCTATTTGATATGGTTTGGCTCTGTGTCCCCACCCAAACTTCATCTTGAATTGTACTCCCATAATTCCCACATGTTGTGGGAGGGACCCGGTGGGAGATAATTTGAATCACGGGGGCGGTTTCCCCCATATTGTTCTTGTGGTAGTGAATAAGTCTCATGAGATCTGATGGTTTTATCAGGGGTTTCTGCTTTTACAGCTTCCTCATTTTCTCTTGCTACCACCATGTAAGAAGTGCCTTTTGCCTCCCACTATGATTCTGAGGCCTCCCCAGCCATTTGGAACTGTAAGTCCAATTAAACCTCTTTTACTTCCCAGTCTCGAGTATGTCTTTATCAGCAGCGTGAAAACAGACTAATACACTATTCTTCTACATGGAGTATATTGATCTTTTCCATTTTCTAAAATTAAGACACGATTGGGTTTAGGATGCTTCTTTGGCCTGACTGTGACCCTGCATGCTGGTTAGCTGGAGCCCGTGGTATGTGATTGTGAAAGAAAAGCTCTTGGTTTCATGTAGCAAGAACAAGAATTGACTTAATATCAGCTACTCAGAAAAATAAATGCATCAAATAACCATCCAACTGTGCATATGGAAGATGTCCAGAAAATCCATAAAATAATAATATCATTGTCACTGTGACCAAGATGGAAGAAATAAGACTGTTTTGTACCCAAATCAGACAGGTTATGTAGTCTCACTTCAGTCCAAGTATGTTTTTTCAACATGATCGTTTTTCAATGCTGCATGACCATTTTTAAAGCAGCATTTACTCTGAATAAATTTGAAGACCTCTCATCATTTTAACCAGTTTTATATATGTTGACAATCTGGGTGAGAGTTGTCTATGATCAGGAGAAAGATTTGGTGGGTAAGAAAATCGCGAGGCATGTTTAGAAGTTGGAGAGGAGAAATTCAGATTCTGTGACCTGTTAGGTCTGTTTTTAATCTATTTCTGAGTCATCTACAATTTTGATGACATTTTGGTTGTTCCCCCAAATTCATCAAGTGAGCTCACCTTTTAATTATTGTTATCCACTGAACCAAATTGTTCAGAATATAGTTTTTGCATTTATTTATATTTTTCCTTTTGTGTCCTTTTTCTTCATAGGTCTAATGAGTCATTGAGCCCTGTGATACTGCAATGTACGGATGGCTCTCTTTTCGCTGTATTATCTAGAAATGAAATACAATCCATGGCAGGAAGCCCAAAGAGGAGTTTGTCAGTTAGGCCTCCTTATGTCTCAGAATTGTGTCCTGAGAAACATAACTGAGAAAATGGCTTCTGGACACCCCAGGACACTTGAGATTCTCAAAGAGACAAGGCATAAACAGCCCCAACAAAAGACTTTCCTTCTCACTAATTTGATGTTTGTATCAGCTGAAAACCAAAAGACTGTGAGGCAATGCTCAAATGAAGACAAGGCACAACGTAAAACATAAAGAATAAATGAAGACAAAGTCCATCAGAAAACCCTGAAGAATTTGGTACTCCTGAGTGCTCATATTGAGTAGTTTGGGAAGCTTGGGTTGTAAATTTAGGTCAACATTTGTTGATGGCTATATATATATATATATCCTTTACCTATGAACTCTTATGGGTTGAAAACATGACTCGGCCAGGAGTGGTGGCTCACGCCTGTAATCCTAGCAGTTTGGGAAGCAGAGGCGGACGGATTGTCTGAGCTCAGGAGTTTGAGACCAGCCTGGGCAACATGGTGAAACCTTGTCTCTACTAAAATACAAAATATTAGCCAGGTGTATTGGCACATGCCTGTAATCCCAGGTACTCGGAAGACTGAGGCAGGAGAATAGCTTGAGTCCAGGAGGCAGAGGTTGCAGTGAGCCGAGATTGTGCCACTGTACTTCAGCCTGGGTAATGGAGTGAGACTCTGTTCAAAACCAACAACAACAACAACAACAACAAAAACATAACTCTTAAAAGGTGTATAATTCTCTCTTCATTATTTACCTACATAGATGTACTTTTTGCTGATAACAGAAAACATACACATTTATTCCTAGGGGTGAATCTCTTCCTTCTGCTGATCTCCTGCTACTTCTCGAATTAAAATTCAAGGAATATTGTGTGGGCTTTTATGAGTGACAGTAGATGCAATGTGCAATAATTCATTTGCAAAATTATAAAAACACTACCCAAATCGACATCTGTGTAATACGTTCTCTAGAGAAGACAAGGATATAACATCAAATTGCCTCTCAATGAGTGTATTCGCGAAGGCCCAAGAAGTGTGTATCTGTAACTCCATGATAAACTGTTGACTTCAAAAGGACTGCATACAGTTTGCTCTCAAGCATCAACAATCTGAAGTAAAGCACTTGGCCTTTTTCAGAGTCTCCAGATATGTATATCGATCCGAGAACCACATTTACTTTGCAACAATAGTCCTGAATCTTGCTGCTGTTTTGGGACCTTTCCCTATTTGGTATTTGGGAAAGCAGTTTGCCAGGAAGGAGAATGACAGAGTAGACATTGAGTACCTCTTTCTGTTTTCATATCCCCTATCAAGAGGCTCAATATAAAGAGTTAGAGGGCTGACTTATTCCTAACAACTGCATATGATTGCAGGAGGGCCTTCCTTCCTTCCTCTGAGGCTACCCTTCCTTATTCCATTTGATAGTCTCTGTCAGTGCTAGAAGATTAATGATATTCACCCAGAAGCTTCCCCTGTCTCTGAACACAGAACATAATTAATACATCATCATCATCATCATCATCATCATCATCATCATCATCATCAGATAAGAGTTTCTGGTACCATCAGCAGCATAGCAATACATCCTTGTCCTTTTCTGATACACTGAAAAAATCAAAATGAAACGATTCATACCTCACACTCCATTTCAGCATGGCCACTGGAGTCCACATAGCATTAACCTCAAGAACAATGACAGAAATGTCCTTATGCAAAGCACATCTCACTCTCTGTAACAGTTCAAACTCCATAAATGTCAGCAAACTGCCTTCTGGGAAGAATGGATAAAAAAGGCTAAATTGCTACAAATCTATGCCCCCAAAAGAGGCAATAGGAAATCATTTTACAATAGCCAAGTGCACAGAATATAATATTGTAAAATACGGAGCTGGAAATCACAAATTGGAAATAAAAATGGGGACCTCAACCCCCACAGAAAGTGAGATAATCAACTACTATATAATGACTAAGAAAAAAGGGGAGAAGAACTACAATTTACAATAATAATAAACCATTATTCTGAAGTGAAGTTGGAAAGATAATCTTTACAATATGGAGAGAAAGATGGAATTAAACCAATGTTACAAAATGATTTGTTCATATCTGAAGAGGCAGTGTGAGTGAATCATGTTCACACAAACACTTTATTTTCCCATGTCAATAGGAAAATATTATTTTATTTTGTTATTGCATATGAATTTTCAATTTCATTCATTTGTTCAAAACGTGATTTTATAGTTTTAAACAAAGAGGCAATTTTAGAAAAGCAGGATATGAAACATGTCTAGGATAAGTACCCTTTTTGAGAAAGACCTCAGGCTTTGTCCTATTCAAGAATGATGTTTTAGACTCATGGTCTCTCATGAATGACTCCTTGTAGGGGGTAGGGAGATGGATGATCATTCAAGTCAGAATTGTTGGCTCTGATACTGGCAATAATTTCGGGTTGGGTTTTGTATCATTTATATCGTTTACTTCTTTTGGACGAGTGTTTCCCCCGATAATCTACTCACACCCTGCATCTCATCCAGCAGCAAGTTTTCTTCTGTGTCTTACAAATGTGCTATGAATCTGATGGCTTTGGCCCATGTCTGCTTTCACCTCTTGTCTGAGCTCCCAGCTCGTTCTGCTTTTCTCACGTTACCCCTTCACACCACCTTCCACTTGGTAACCGGAATGGTCCTATAAAATTGTAAATCAGGCCTTCTTATTGAGAGGCTACTAACCTGTCCATCTCTCTCCATCCAAATGTAATTAAACCCATCTTTTCCCCATGGCACATCACTTTTATCTCTCTGAGTTTTCCTCTTACAACTCTCTCTCCTCCTGTTCATTATGCCGTGAACACACCACACCTTTCTAGAACCTTTATCTCAGAACCTTGCCAGTTCTTAGTTGCACTGCCAGAAATACATACTCCTTACATTTATTTTTCATGGTAGGTTCCTTCTTGTCACTCAATTTTCAGCTCACTTGTTGCATCCACCAACTTATGCAGCTGTACCTGCCCCCAAATTACCCATTGACCTCTTGCTCGCTCCTTTTCTTCATAGAGGCTCATCTCATCCAATGTCATCTTCTGTTCCATTACCTTCTTTCATTTTCTTCATTGTTCCTAATTTTAACCAATAACAGCTGCTTTTTGTGTTACGTACCATCTGTCTCACACCAATTTGAGTATCAGCTCCAGAAGACAAAAAGCCTTGTGGTTTTGTTTATTATTCTCTTTTTAGCACCTAGAACCGCTCAGAACCCAGAATGCAATCTTTAAGTGTTTGTTGAGTTAATGAATGACTCCATTCCTTGGTGTTTTGAGGAAACAGGACAATAGACAGGCAGCCAAGCTAGGATCTGGGAGTTGATGCCCTGAAGTTGCTCCAGTGTTATCTGTCCCTTCCTGGCATTGCTGTTGGAGGCGTCTCTGAAGTGGCTACTGCGGCCAGCAGCACACTCCCCAGGCCCTTCAGGCTGGCCCCAGCTAAATTGCTACCAGTTCCCATTAGCCATCCTGAGCCAGCACCAACATTTACTCACTCACCACTCAGAACCTGTGAGTGGTCATTTATTTGCTTTTTTTTTTTTTTTTTTTTTAACCCAGTCCTCTGTGAAGCAATGACTATGGCCATGTGGATGCGATAACAACAGCAAAGGTGATGCCTCCCTGAAGACACATCAAATACTGCATTGGCCAAGTGTGGCTATCAAGAAATAGTTCTGGCGAGCTGCAAGGCCTCTCTTCTTTCTTTTCGATGTTGCCAGGAGAATGGCGTCCTTGGTGGTGGTAGGTATGACTCTTGGTACATGGTGGTATGTGTGAGTGAAGGTGTGTGCGAGTGTGTGTATGACCCTGTGTGTGTATGCATGTGAGTGAATTTGTGTGAGTACGTGCATGACTCTGTGTGTGTGGGTGGGAGGAGGGCTTTGCTGCTGATGGAAGAGAGCCTGAGAGCACGCGGGACAGGTAGGTTAACTGCACTTTCATTCCTGCTTGCCACTCAAGCATTTCTCTCCTTCATATGGGAGCTAACAGGACACTTTGCTACTGATCAGAGATGGCTCACAAGTGAAAAATTGGTTCCCCCCGAAAAACGTTTATAGTCATGCACTGATTAATGACGAGGATACATTCTGAGAAATGTGATATTGGGCAATTTTGTCATTGTACAAACATTACAGAGTGTGCTTGCACAAACCTAGATGGTACAGTCGATTACTCACCTAGGCTATATGGTATAGGCTATTGCTCCTAGGCTACAAACCCGAACAGCATGGTACTGTACTGAATACTGAAGGCAATTGTCACACAATGGTATTTTCATATCTAAACATAGAAAAAGTAATGTGTTGTGCTACAATATTAGTAGATGATAGAATATTTTCAGCTCCCTTATAATCTTATATGTGATCCATCATTGATCAAAATGCCGTTATGCTGTGCGTGACTATACTTTTGTTTTTCGTTTCATTCATAACAATACAACACCAACAATTATAATGATAAATATCTATTTTCTGCTTACTTTTGCCAAGCACTTTTCTAGGAAGGTTACACATGTTAATTTACTTAATTCTTGTAGCACCTATGGATTAGGTATTTTTCTCATCATTGGTGTTTTGTCGATGGAAAAATGGAAGAACAAAAGTAATTTTGCAATGTGTACATTGGCAAAATTGATATGCATGGAAATACGACTTGCAGGACTGATTTTATAGCACACACTTTGGGATAAACCTTTGTCTTCCCACAGTTATAGAGAAAGAAGAAGGGCACTTGATATGAGTTAAATGGCAAAAATGGCCGTTGACCTAGCTGACAAAAAGAACAACTCTTGCCCCTTATTAGGGTATCACTTTCAGCCTCTCTAATGCTCAATTTTCTCACTATAAAATGAGATTAGCACCTGCCTCACATTGAGGAAATTAAATGGGCAAATGTATGTGGGAAGGCATTTTAAACTGCAAGCACTATATTAACATGATATATTTAAGGCACACCATCAACCGACAATTGCCTGGGTCCTTTAGCTATTTCAGTGTAATTCACCAGTGTAGGTTTGTAGAGGAATATGACAATTGAAGAGCACCTCAACTCCAGACCACTGTAATGACATTCATCAAGAAGCTACCTAATGTGCTATTTTAGGTCATAAAAACTACACTATATTGTATCACAGGGTGTTCCAGAATTCTCTGATCATCATCTCTAAAGATACACTCATGCAACTACACGTAATGGAAATGTTTACTTCCACTCCTGTCTCTTCAATTATGATAATGTCTTCTGGAAACTTCTCCTGCATATATTAGCTAAAATATTTTCTAATACCCATTTCAGCCCCTTGGAGAAACTCCTCTTAGGATCCTTTCAAGCATCCAAAGCCTCTGAGACTTCTTGGCTTCTTGTATTTCATTTGATGCATTGTTCCTCCTTTATAGTTTTTAATTTTCATCGCCTAGACACTGCCTTCACATAATCGTCTTTCATGTTTCTACTCCTTCCATTCTGATGGTTCTTCTTTCCCTTACCTCAGTAACTATGGACCTCCTTAACACTTTGACCTAAGGAGCTCACTTATCCACTCATGTGTGTCTCTTTTCAGAGATCTAATTAGTTTTTACAATGTGCTGTGGGTGGTTCTAGGCAAAATTACATCAGTGACATTTTACGTCTCCCTCACCTCTCTGCCTTTCCTCAGTGTTGCCCAATTGCCTGTTTCTCTGATGCTCTTGTAAAGTTCCAAGTGTCTCAGGGCCCCCTTCCTGTACAACATGCAGGATTTTCTGATAATTTTTGGTCGAATTCCATCATCAAATCTTAGCAGTTCTGAGCTTACTGCATTGTCGGGGGTAACAACCAAACTAACGAAATCAAGGTTTTACAACATTTTTATTTTGACCAAGCCTGCTCCTGCCTACATTTAAAGAAGTAGATAAATTCTGAACAAGAGAAGAAAGAGAGTGAGAAGAATAAGTGGAAGGAGAATAAAGAGAAGGAGAAGGAGAAGGAAGAGGCGGAACTAAGTAGAAATCTGGGAGGGTTTTTTTTAGCTTCAGGTTGCATCACAGGGATAGATGCTAAATCACTTAGAGCACTTAAGAGATTGTCTTGAATGTTTATAACAGGGTAGAAAGTTCTTGTCCAGGAGGAGATCCAAAGTCTCACCAGGCATAAGACCTGCTACCAGAGGTTTTGTCTAATCTAATCTTTCTTTGAAGGGACTACTCTGATTTATTTGTATGTTTTAATAACTTCAAAAAAAGTAATGAGCATTTCTTTTTCCTCTTATGCCTCACCCCTACTTTTTTCTTTCTTTCTTTATTTTTTTTTTTTTTTTGAGACAGAGTATTGCTCTGTTGCCAAGGCTAGAGTTCAGTGGCATGATCATAGCTCACTGTAGCCTTGGACTCCTGGGCTCGAGTGTTCCTTCCACCTCAGCCTCCTGAGTATGTGGGACCACAGGTGTGCATCACCATGCCTGATTAACTTTTTAAGATTTTTTGGAGAGATGGGTTCTCCCTATGTGGCCCAAGCTCATCTCAAACTCCTGGGCTCAAGCAATTTGCCCACCTCAGCCTCCCAAAGTGCTGGGATTACAGGCATGAGCCACCATGCCCAGCCTTCTTCCCTCTTTTGCACACTATGAACCATTTATTAATCCATCCATTCATCCATCCATCCATCCATCAATCCATCCATCCATCCCATCATTCTATATATTCACTTAACCTCATTCATTTGTTTAATAAATATTAATCGAGTACTTTTTCAAGCCAGATACTGTGCCATGTTGCAGAAGCAGTCCCAGTCCTTACTTACTGTTTAGCAGGAGAGAAAGGCATCGCATTCAGAGGTTCCAATAAACCCAGAGGTATTCACATAGAACCCGAATAACACTTTATAACCTCTACTCCCCTGTTCACTTCACCTCTGCACACAAAACAAAGTTCTCAGTAACAATCCATTGCCCTTTCATCCAGCGTTGCTCTCTCTCACTAAGAAAGTTGTCACAATAGTAAAGTGAAGTCATGGGCACAGGAAAGGAAACCGATAATTCATTTATTGTCAATCATAAGTAGAGCCTGGCAAAGTGGTCTCCTTGCTGAACAGGCTTTAAAGGCAACATCGACCCCCATTTTCACCTAAAACCATGTAAAAAGCTGCAGTCCTACCCCGACCCCTGAACCAACTCTGGCAGGGTCCAAACTAATATCCCAATGTCTAGGACACCCTTGGGGGCTCAAGCCTCATGTCCACAGCAGACTTCAATCTGCAACTTTGCATTTAGCAATTGCCTGGGTTTGTCCACAGACATCCTGATGTCCATACCAAAAATACTAGGCTGATGGTTTGTATGCTTTATTTACAAACCACCCCGTGTTCCTTCAGCCAAGGCACACTGACCTCCTGGCAGTCCCATCCACCAGAAAACACCCTCAGTTTTGTGTTTTCCCTGTTCCTTCTTCAGTACACATATATAGTCCATAAACTGACATTGGAATTCCTAGTCTACTTTGCATGTAAATTCTTGAACATCCAAAGTGGCTTTTTCATTTTATATGCAATGAATCAGTAATAAAAGCCAACTTCATTAATTCATTCACTGTATTCCTCCGGAGGGAAATGCAAGTAATAAAAATCATGTTAGGACAAGCATATTATGTGTACTTCTCTGCTCTGAGGTACTATGCTTTTATTTGATTTATGATGAGCCTCAGACTATACAAATAGATAAATAGTTCATAGGAATTAATTCTCTTGTTGGTAAAATATTATTTTATTAAGTTTTATTGGATTTTAAACATTGTGCAGTTAACCAAAGATGTATTAGACTTTCCCAAGTGGATGTTTTCTGTTTAATAAGTGAATTAAAGTTCAAAATATTAGATAACTTTAAAATACTTTTGAGTGCAAAAGTATTGAGTGCAAAATTTTATTGATTTAAACGGCAAGTTTTTAAATGACTTATTATGTAGAAGGTCTTGCTCATTGAAATACCACCATCTAGCCATAAACATTCTAGTTTTAAATGTTAAAAGAGAAGGTGGACTGTAGTATAAATTAATTAAATCCTTTAGAGACCATACAAATATTGGAAATAGCCTCCTGGTGGAACACAAATCTTTTTAAAAAATCACACACACACACAGATATATATTTGTACTATATGTACGATTGTATGTACCGCATATATGTGTGTACACATACTACTGAAAAAATCATATGTATGTATATATATTTGTACTATAGATATGACTTTTAGTTATATATGTACACACACATGTTTGCATGCACACATAAATACATGTACATATGTAAACACAGATACGCCCACACCTACATATGGAAGCATTTGAACCATTGAACCTTGTACTATATACAGAATGCTATGTCACATTATTTATTTATTTTTGAGACAGAGGCTGGCTCTGTCACCCAGTCTGGAGTGCATTGGTGTGATCTTGGCTCAGTGCAACCTCTACCTCCCAGGCTCAAGCAATTCTCCTGCCTCAGCCTCCCGACTAGCTGGGATTACAGGCACATGCTACCACGCCAGGCTAAATTTTGTATATTTGCTAGAGACGAGGATTTCGCCATGTTGCCCAGGCTGGTCTCGAACTCCTCGACTCAAGTGATCTGCCCACCTTGGCCTCCTAGAATGCTGGGATTACAGGTGTGAGCCACCACACCTGGCCCTATGTCACATATATTTAAATATAATTTTATACAAATTGACAAATATTCAATATAAGCATATTAAATATGTTAATCCTCAAAATAGGTATTAGAATGAATTAATGAAAATATGGCCAGATTCCTTACTCTGGGGCAAAGAACAAATGTTCCAATGAGAAGAAGACAGGAGATAGGTCAACAGGGGGAGTTGTAACAACGCCTGGTCATGCGCATCTGACAACTCCTGGTCATGCACATCTAACGGTATACGATTAAGAACCATGGATTATCTTTGGCTTGGTATTTTCAGCACAAGTCTTGAGTAGGAAAACAAATTGGGAAATGGTATGCTATATTTTCTTCCCTAGATTTCCAAAATAAAGCTCTTTATTCACACGCACTTTTTTTGCATTGCTTATGTTTCCATGGGTTAAAAAAAATGTTTTCATCGAACACTACTTGAGATATGATTAGGTAAAAAATTGTCTAGCAGTTTTTAGATAACCAGGAACAAAAAATAAACTCTTGAAACAAGTATTTGGATTCTTGTCCATTTTAAGCCTGCCGCCATTGATAAGCCACCATCTCAATTATGAAATGCATTTTTAGAACTCAGCAATTCTATCATAATATTAGAACATGTTATTAGACAGCACGTGGAAGGGTGGTGGATCATTTAAAAAAAGCCAAATTAAAGTCTTTCTTGATTGACGCATACAAGGAGCACATGAAATACTCTTAATTTAAAAAGAAAGGAATTTAGAATAAAATAATCTAATAATGCTTCTAGAGTTAACCTGAACTTGTGGCGAAAGCAAGGTTTGGATTTGCATTTCTATTCTCCTGCTTCAACCAATTATTTCTTCCTATAGGATGTAGAAAGCAATACTGTCCCTAAACTGTCATGGAGAAGATTTCAGCAATTTTAATTGAGATAATATTTTTAAAGGTGTTAATACACAGTAGAAACTCAATAACTTTCTATTCTTTTCTTGCATGAAAACTGTGAATATCAACATTAGGTTTAGTATGCATATGATCTTCAAAACCTCATTGGAGAGGGTCAATAGGGTTGTGCATGTATATACTATCACTTTGATCTTCTTCTCCAAGGTTCAAACTGAGTCTGTGAGATTTTAAGAGATTTTTCTTGCATTCTCAGTGCTCCAACTTGGCCAGAACTCCTGGCCCCAAGATCTAATACTCACATCTCAGTGTTCTCCAGGAAAGACTAGAGCTTGGTAGTCCAGGCAGCCTAAGAAGTTCCTGCATAAAGTTAAGAAGTCCCCCATGGCTCATTATCACAAAGATAAGATCCTGCCTGTTGTACTCAGAATCAAATATATCCTCCTCAATCTTATGTCAGCACTTTTAAAGTTGCAACCGACAGCCAATGGTATTCAAACTTTAAGATACCAAATAATCAACCCAAGTGCTTGTTAATAATAAGACTGCCAGAAGTAGTCACTGGAAGCTTCCCTTTAAATAAGGTTGCCAGGTGATGCTGATGCCTATATCCTAAGGGCACCATCTTGAAAACCACAGAGAGGTAGCTGTCTATGGAGGATATCTGCCAACACCCAGAAGTACTTTTGGTTTAAAATTGATGTCTCTCACCATTGGGATTCAACTAAGTCTTCTTTCTCTATTAAACAATTCTTTTGGTTAAAAAAGAGACCTATATATTGGTTAAAGAAAAATGATTTATGCCTACATATTTAGAGGCAGAGATTATATAGAAATATGCCATCAGTATAGAATATGTCCATTAATTGCATTAATTTCTGTAAATAACATTATTCCAGGTTTGCTTCCCTAATCACCTTATACAAAGTTGCCCACATTCTCCTTTTACTCTCTTTCAATCTGAAATACATAACTTTTTCTTCATAGCGTTTAACCCCATTTAAAGAAATAATCTTTTGAAATATAATTTTGCTTGATAATTCTCTGCCCCTCACTGCAATCGAATGTAAGTTATATAGTATTTATTGACTTTAGAGCAGTCTTTTAAAAATCAGAAAGGTTCGATGAATATTGAATAAATTTGAGGAAGGAAAGAAGGAAAGAAAGAGAGAGAGAGAGAGAAGAATGAATGAAAGAAAGAAAAGAAAGAAAGGAGAAATAGCTGAGTTATATGGTCACTATGCTTAACTTTATGACAACTTTCCAGGACTTTTCCCAAGTTAGACTCCCACAAGTTGTGAGTAAGCATTCATATTTTTCACAACACTTGAAATTGTCAGAATTTTCCACTTAAACCAGACTAGTGGGTACAGAGTGGAGTTGCATTGTGATATAATTGACATATAATTGATCAGATTAGCATCAACATCTGATAACTAATGATGTTGAGCAACATTCCGTGCCATTATTGGCCATTTACATTTCTTCTTATGTAATGTGTCTTTTGCTATCTTTAATTGGCTTTTTTGATCTGTATTATTGAGTTATCAGAATTCTTTATATATATTGAATTCCATTACATTATTAGATTAGTATTGCTAATGTTTTCTTCCATTCTATGTCTGACTTTTTTTGTGTATTGGTGTATTCCAGAGAAAAGTTTTTAACATGGATGAAGTCTAGTTTATCAATTCTTTACTTCTGTAGTTTATAGTTTTATGCCTTATCCCTATGGTTCCTGATTTTTCTCTTATGATTTATTCCAGAAATGTTACTGTGTTAGCTTTTGTATATAGGCCAATGAATTTATTTTGTGTTAACGTATTTGTAGTGAGATAAGGGTTGAGTTCCCAATACACACACACAAAACAAACATGTCCTTTAAAAATACTACAAGAAATAACTCTACTTTGCTCATAAATTTTCTAAGCTTTATGTTCCTGTGCTGTGTGAGTATATAACTTCCACTTAAATACATGTGTATATGTGATAGATAAATTTGAAATGCATGAGTTCATCCTTTCAAGGAACAGTTCAAATGCTGCCCTCTTCATGTGGGTCCCTTTTTTATTGATGCAACCCTTCCCTGCCTGTCCACGTAGCATCCACACATGGCAGTACCTCTCCATTTCTCCTGTCCAACATTCAGATCACTCCCAAACCCTGCCAGTTGACCAAGCTCAACCACTTCTCACCAATTCTACAACCTTTGTCTTCCACCTGGACTACTGGGATGCGGTTAATTCTGCTTATTGGAGGTAGTTGTGCTCTAAGAGGTCATCACAAACACTGAATATGGAACCATTTCTTCTTGGAAAATTCAGGGTTAGGTTCCCGTGAGCTCCAGTTTCATTTTCATCAACCAACCAATATATAACTTTGTTTTGGGTGTGTTTTCGTACAAACATACTTTACTGGATATATATTGTTGATTCACTAACATTGAACTGACACCCAACTGCACTGTCATGCATGCATAAATGAGGCATATCTAAGACATGTATTTTCTCTGTAAGGCAGGCACATCACAACCGCCTTGTGTTTGGGAACACTAGGCAGCACTTCAGCACTGCATTTTTGGGCTATTGTAAACAGCAAAAGCGCCAACAAAAAGCACAAAAATACAAACAATATAGCCCTAGATAGACCATGAAAAGAATAGTTATTTACAGTATGAGAACTGAAACAAGAAGGCAGAGTGTCTCCTTACTCAGCCTCAGCTGGGAATGTACTAGAATATTTCACCACTCTGCACATGTCCACAAAAGCACAGGGAGTATTCATTTGGGGGTTACAAATAAACTGTAGCAACTAGATGGATTTACAAATACAGAATCTGCAGATAATGAAGATCAACTGCAGTGTTCTAACTGGGTCTCCCTGTTCCGATTCTCACCCAGGCACCACTCAGCAGTCAAAGTGATTTATATTCAATCCACGTGAATGATTACTAGACTTTTCTGCTTGACACCTTCCAGTAGCTTCCCGTAGCAATCAGGGTAATAAAATTGAAGGCCCTTTTACTACATCTGAATAAATGGTTTCAGACTCTGGCACACATGTGTCCCGCAAAGACTCACTTGGAATATTTCTCCAAAAGATCTCCCTCTCATTACTTCTCCTTTGTTGGTTACGTTCTGACTTTCTGTTTCTCCAAGTCCCTCAAATGTCTTTGCATTTGCTCTTTCCCCATTCTCTCCTCATGTATTGCCATGGCCAACCACCTTTCTCCATAAGACCTCAGCTTAAATGCCATCTTATTGAAGAAAAATTCGACCATAGTCTATTATCAGGGAAGAAATATACTTTTTCTCATCCTCCATAAGCTTAGTTGGGATGAACTCCTATAACAAAAGGCAAGTCAACAGAAGGAAAATGGAAGCTGACTCACCTGTGCTGTTCACATCATACAGGAGAAATCTCAGTGAAAGGTAGCTCAAGGCAGTGGATTAGAACTCTGGCTTACAGGATATATTCCACCAAGAACAATGCATGTGTAGAGAAATGGTAAGACAAAGGAAAGTGGTTTTAGCTTCCAAGGGACAGAAATGGTGGGAAGGTAAATATATTGTAAGAAACTTAACAGAGTAAGTTTTGTTTGCAGATCTCTCTGATGCCATCTCTGGGCTGATAAGAGTTTAGAGTCATCTCCAGTAAAGGAGAATCTGTATTTTGCCTTTAGGCAGAAAAGCAGGAGGACAGGGCCAACATTTCCTTCATTTTCTGCTTTCTAATTACTTTTGGCTCATAAATAATTTCTATGTTAAAGAGTCATCTTTTGTGGGACAGATCCTCGTTTCCCTCACTGTCTATGGTCACAATTCCTCTCAACTCTGTGCCCTGGCTGTGTTCTGCACTTTTCTTGATCTGAAAGGGTCTTGTGTGTTTGCTTGTCTACTGGTTATTGATGTGCACAGGGATATAGAATTCCTGACAGCAGGATCCTTGTCTACTTTCATCCCTGCTGCATTTATAGCATGAAGAGCAATGTTCCTGGGACTCAGTAGCATGCCTTACACATGCATTGAATGGAGAACTTGCAGAGTACTCCTGTGTACTATTTTTATGGTACTAATTTATGTATTTGTCCCCATTTTCTCCCATTATAATGTAAGCTCCTGAATAGCAGCAGTGACTTAGGCTCTGGCTTCACAAGAAGATATTTTTTAATAAATCTCCCCTCCTTACTGTGTAATGTGGGGACAGCAGGATATGGGTAGCAATGAAGCCACACATTTGAATAGCTTTGGTATGTTATAAGCTAAAAATATGTTTATCAAATAAATGGTTTCAGATTCTGGCACACATGTGTTTTAGTTGTGTTTTGCTTCATAACAAATGATACTTAGTGACTGAAATCAACAGCAGTCTTTTTTTTCCCTACAAATCTGCAATTTGGGCAGGTCTCCGTGGGCACAGCTTGCCTCTGTTCCATGCGACAGCTGGCTTGTTGGAAGGATAGCTGGGGGCTCCATCATCACGAGTCTGACGACTCACATGTCTGGGGATTTTGTTGCCTATCCCTGAAACTTCAGCTGGGGCTGCTGGCAGGGGACCTGATGTGGGACCTATCTACATGGCTGCTTGGCTTCTCCGAAGCATGGTGCCTGCATCCCTAGGGGAGAATGCCACAAACACTGGGAAGAAGCCGTATGATCTTTGAGTACCTCGTGTTGGGAGACTTTCAGCATCACTTCCTTCTTAGACACATTGTAGGTACACCCAGAATCCAGGGAAGGAAGCACTAACCCTACCTACTCATGGGAGGGCCATCAAAGACAGTACACCTCCATGTGTAGCAAGACAGTTTGTGTCCATCTATCACATTCGAATGGATCGAATCTGGAGCAAAATGGTGTTACAGGAATGCCTTTATTCTTTCATTTACTCCTCCATAGTACGCACGTGAGCATGTGTATGCATGTATGTGTGCGCATATGTGCGTGTGTTTCACTCATGGAAGCAGCAGGGAGCAGAGAAAATAATTTTTTTTAAAAATTGAATTCCCTTGTACCAATGAGTTTTTTAGAGCAAAGCGGAGGAGTAAAATGTAATTAATTGCAGAATCGAATCTCAAAATAGAATAGAGCCCCAATAAGTAATAAATTTTCCCCAAGTCAGTTTTCTAGAAAAGTATACCAAAACATTGGTCATTGTAAGCAGTTCCCAGTGACTATTTTTGATATTCAAATCTGTAATTACAAGCCAAATACTGCCAGTTCCAGGAACTCCCTTGCCCTTTTACTATTAGGTCCGCAGTGGAACAGAATGCCAATGGGATTGCATCCTTTTGCTCACATCTCAATAGGAGACATTGATCTATTTTAGTAAACTTTGTGTGTGTGTGTAGCTCATAATACTCACCCTTTGATGTCTATCTCTTCCCCATCCGTATTGCAAATTGCCTTAGGCATTCTTTCAATGAATACTTCTGAGCTACTCTGTGTCAGGAACTATATCAGGGTCTGGAGATACTGAGATATTAGCCATGGTATCTACCCTCAGGTGCTTCCCAGTGCAGTAGATAAGAGAGACAACTGACTCCAAATCTTATAGTCCATTTTGAAAGGAAGATAACATTTTGTAAAACTCCCAAAGAGTTTAACTAACTTAATAGTGTCAGTTCCTTCACGGGGTCTGCATACATGCTATGAAATCCTAGAATAGGATTCAAACTTAAAATAGCCCAGTCAATGTGAAACTTTTAAGGCAGATTATTCCCTCTCAAAGTGGAATCATTACAATTCATATGTGGATATACAAATAGGTATTTATAGTGCATATATAAATGCCAATGTAGAATAATCAAAACTCAACAAATTTACATTGATATACATTTATGTATATATAATAAAACACGTGAAGGAATTTGTGGAATTGGCCAATGTCTATTCTCCTAACACTCTCTTCTTGTCAGAGAAGAATGTATTACATCTGCAGGTGAATGTTTCCATGAAAATTTAGGTGGATGGATATTTGGCTAAAGTTTAGCAGCTCTTATGCTGTTATGCTTTGATAAACCACCACCAAACTTCTAAATGAGCAGCCACCTTACTCACTAATTGAATATTTTAACTTTTTTTCCTGTAGAGCTAGTGTTTCATTATATTTTCTATTTTCTGCCTTGCTTTTCATGCATTTAAAGTGCTGGAGCAGCTGTTTATTTGGAAAGGTTCCATTATGGCCATAATAATCTCCAACTAATTGCACATCAAATATTTATTTCTTGCACATTAAATTAATGAAGCAGTTTCAACAAGAGAAAAATTGGATCAGGATGGCAAACAGTGCCTATAAATTCATGAAAGATTCCCAGTTCTTTTTTGGCAGGATTCCTTTAATACAGATTAACAGTTTTTAAATGGAATATTTTTCTATTATCTAGTTGTGACTTTGAACATATCCAAGCTTTACTGTGTAAAGTGCTTTTCTCGATTTGCTCTGGATATATCATATTATAATTTTCAGAAATAAAAGCTAAATCAAACTATCAATTTTTAAATAAATTATTTGCATCTTTTTTTGCCTTAGATTTTATATAAATTTTTCCTAATTCCACTTTTTTTTTTTTTTTGAGACAGAGTCTCGCTCTGTTGCCCAGGCACGAGTGCAATGGCACGATCTCGGCTCACTGCAACCTCCGCCTCCTGGGTTCAAGGGATTCTCATGCCTTAGCCTCCTGAGTAGCTAGAACTACAGGCACATGGCACCACACCTGGCTAATTTTTGTATTTTTAGTAGAGATGTGGTTTTGCCACATTGGTCAGGCTGCCCCCGTACTCCTGGCCTCAAGTGATCCTCCCACCTTGGCCTCCCTAAGTGCTGGGATTACAGGCATGAGCCACCATGCCTGGCATAATTCTATGTTTTATACTATAATTTTTTCAGTGGGTGGACTTTAACTTATTTTCTATTTTATTTTAGTTTTTATTTTTTAATAGCTTTATTGAAGTATAATTGATATACACATAATTTCACATATTTAATCTGTATAATCTGATGAGTTTGGACATTTGCAAATAACTGTGATACAATCACCACAATCAAGGTAATAAACTGATATGGTTTGGCTGTGTCCCCACCCAAATCTCATCTTGAATTGTAGCTCCCATAATTCCCACGTGTTGTGGGAGGGACCTGGTGAGAGATAATCGAATCATGGGGGAGGTTTCCCCATACTGTTCTCGTGGTAGTGAATAAGTCTCATGAGTCTGATGGTTTTATAAGGGGAAACCCCTTTCCCTTGGTTCTCTTTCTCACTTGCCTGCCACCATGTAAGACATGCCTTTCACCTTCCACCGTGATTATGAGGCCTCTCCAGCCATGTGGAACTGAGTCCATTAAACCTCTTTTTCTTTATAAATTACCCAGTCTCAGGTATGTCTTTTTCAGCAGCATGAAAACGGACTAATACATAGACAAATTGAACATGTTCCAAAGTTTCCTTGTGTTGATTGATTGATTAATTTTGTGGTAAGAGCACTTAACATGAGATCTCCCCTCTAAACGAATTTTGAAGGGTAGAATACCACATTGTTAACTATAGGCATCAACGATGTGCAGATCTCTAGACCTTATTATCTAGCATAACTGAAACTTTATGCCCATTGAACATGTTTCCCACTCCAGGTCCTAGCAACCCCTGAGTAGCTTCCATGAGTGTGACTATTTTAGATGCCTCATCTAAGTGGAATCATGAATTATTCGTCCTTCTGTGACAGGCTTATTTCACTTCCAAAGCAGATATACAAATGGCCAACAGGTATATTAAAATATGCTCCACATCACTAATCCTTAGGCAAATGCAAATCAAACTATAAAGAGATATCACCTCACACTTGTTAGGTTGGCTATTATAAAAAAAAGATAGCAAGTGTTGGTGAGGATATGAAAAAACTGAAACCCTTGTGCACTGTTGGTGGGAATGTAAGATGGTACGGCCGTTATGGAAAACCATATGGAGGTTCCTCAAAAAATCAAAAATAGAACTAACATATGATCTAGGAATCCCACTTCTGAGTATATATCTAAAATAATTGAAACCAGGATCTTGAAGAGCTATCTGCAGTCCCATCTTCATAGCAGCATTATTCGTAATAGCCACAATGTAAAAACAGCCCAAGTGTCCAACAATGGATAAAGGGATTTTAAAAATGTGATCTATATACCCAATGGAATATTATTCAGCTATGAAAATCCTGCCACTTGTGACAATATGGATGAACCTGGAGGACATTATGCTAAGTCAATGAGTGAGCTTTTAAAGCTTTGCTAATTAAAAGTAGCGGTTGACTAATGATTTATTCTGACCATTTATTCTGAAAACTAATTTGTACTTTCAACTTACATTTTTTCTGTTGATACGGTCTCTGAAAGATCTCTGATACTATTTTCTCTTAGTCCTGTTGCTGGTGTGTGTAAAATAACTGTTTTAGGAAACAGTTTCAGAAAAGAATTTCTCTAGGCAGTTGGTCTGTCAATGTTAAGGATAATGTCTATGGATTTCTTTCACTGGAATAAATTATGTTACAATTTTACAACAGGGAAAACTTGCCCAGTTGTCACCAACGATTATTGAATACTTACAATTCTTGGTAAAGAATACAGTTCCTACACAAGGCTAATGGTCGACCACTGAGTTGGTATGAGCCAGTAATTATCCTTTTTTGCATAACCCTTTTGAGTAGGGTTTTGGCTTTAGTTACTTATGAATGCAACATAACTTACATTTGTTTGCAGAAAAGTCCTTTTCAGGTAGTTGTGATCTCCCTGTGTTGTTTCCTCAAAACAGCAAGTTACCAGTAACTTGTCCTCTAGGTGGGGCAGGATGGGTTTGTCTTTCTTCACTTCCACCCATTACCCTTTATTGCACATGGTCTTTAATAGAGGAAAATAAGATGCGTCACATATATGCTCTGAAAAGCACTCAATACAGCAATATTTGTTTTCTATATATTTTACTCAAAATAATCTGATGTGTCTAAATTTCTTTTAGAGACTCACAGATTCTGATTCTACCCCTTTCTCTTCAATGCATGGCTAGGACCAAGGGCAGGAGAGGTACAAGGGGCTATGCTAACCTGCAGAAGGGCTTTGTTTGGTCAGCCTAGGCCTCATGTTTACTGTCTCCTCCACCTTCTCTTCTTCCTCCTCCTCTTTGGTTTTCTTCTCCTCCTCCTCATCCTCTTCCTCTTCCTTCTCCTCCTTCTCCTTCCCCTTCTCCTTTCCTTCTCTTTCCCCTTCTCCTTTTCCTTCTTTTTCTCCTTCTCCTTTTCCTTCTCTTTTCCCTTCTCTTTCCCCTTCTCCTTTTCCTTCTTTTTCTCCTTCTCCTTTTTCTTCTCTTTTCCCTTCTCCCTCTCCTCCTCACTCTTCCTCTTTCCTCCCTCCTCCTCCTCCTCTTCCCTCCCTCCTCCTCCTCCTCTTCCCTCCCTCCTCCTCCTCCTCTTCCCTCCCTCCTTCTCCTCTTCCCTCCCTCCTACTCCTTCTCTCCTCTTCCCTCCCCTCCTCCTCTTCCCTCCCTCCCCCTCCTCTTCCCTCCCTCCCTTCCTTTTCTCCTCCTTCTTCTTCTTCTTCTCCTCCTTTTCCTCCTCCTTCTTCCCCCTCCCCGCCCTCCTTCTCCTTCTTCTTGCAGTGGGCAAGCACTCTCCAATTGCAGACATCCCTAGTTCCCTGCTGTTCACACTCAGCCTGAATCATGCCTACGTGATAGCTGCCTGTCTCCTGCAGTCGTTTGAATTTTCATCTCTGACTTAAATGATCATATGTGGCTCTTGTAAGATACAACTAAGAGGAGAAAGCAAAAATAATGTTGGTGATATGACAGCAACTGAGACATGACACTGGGTACAACACTTATATGTATTTACTGAAGATATCATAGTGCAATACTACTGTTTTGTTATGTACTTACCATTTTGTTATATGCCACTGTCTCTATTTTACACCATATTTTGAAATTTGCATAAGTTATCTTTTTTAAGTCTCACAATGGTGACATGAGTTATGTATTATAACCCAAACATGTAGAGAAAAAAACAGAATTAAACAGAATTAGTTATGTATTATAACCCAAACACACAGAGAAAAAAACATCATGTATCCAAGTTGACACAGAAATTTTGTAAGGAGTAGATTCAGGATTGCGGCATGCTTGAAAATGGGAACAGCACGTTTTTCCTCTCCAAAGCACAATACTGAATATAATTTTGATGCCACCCAAAATGTATCAGTTGAAGAAAACAATATAGGTATGTGGTCAAAGTTGAAAGATTACAAAGAAAATGGGGACAAATATAAATTTTCTTTCAAAATACCAACAGACTCGTTGTAAGGTCTTTTGGTCAAACTTGAAAGGAATAAAATTAAATGAAGAATAGAAATATAGTGAAAATGAATATGTATGCATGCATACATGTACACATATATGCATGCACATATGGATAGACAGTCATTTTGATTTAGGGAAAAATAAATGTTTAGGGAATATGTCATTAATCTTATCATATACTCTCTACCTGGAGGAATCCATGCCTTTTTCCCAAATTTTTATCAGTATCTCAGGAGATACCAATAGTCAATCTCCATGCTTCCCAGTGATGACAACCAAAAATGTCTCCAAATATTACCAAATGTCTACTGGGGACACAATCGCCCCAGGTGTGCACCACTGCCCTAGCTCAATCCCATTTCATTGCAATGTCCTTTTGAAACTCTTCCATATTTCCTACCAGTGTATTAAGAGCTCTGCAACCAATCTTGATCTAATTGTCAAAATGAAAAACCCAGCAATTACTGTTGATTATTACCTATGAGTAGTGACAGATTTAAACTTCTTTCTGCTCCTCTCACACCATTTCCAAGTGTTTGTAGAAGAAATCAGATATTATTGTTTAAATTCATGGTTCTTAACTTTATATGCACCTTAGAATCATCCAAGGATTTGTTTAAAACTCCAAACACCAGGTGGCACCCCAGAAAATCAATTCGGAATCTCAGAGGTGGGGGGCCACACAGGCATGACTGTCTTTGAAGTTCCTCAGATGATTCTAAAGCATAGAATCTTTATGTGTTGCATCCCTTAGAAAATTTCCACATTATCTTGGGTATATGACTTCATCCAACTCTGTTTTTCTCTATGAGATCGGGCTATAAGGCTTAACTCATGAGACTTAAATAGACGATGTGAATTTCAAAATATAGTGAATGGCATCTATAACAAAATGGTGGTTTCTAAAATAGCTATAATTTTTAGTGTTATTCCTTTTCAATAATTATGTTGAGCTCATTCTTTCCATTACAATCAAGTTTTCAATAATTGTCTAGTAAGTTGATTAAATAAATAATTCAATCAGGGGATTTTAAGCAGGGTCATTATTTTAATCTATATGTTGGTAAACTGGAATGTATATTCAAGTAATTTTTTTCAGAAAAGCTATTTGTGTGGTATATATCGTAAACCACAGCATACCTTAGTGTCTCTTTCTCTTGCCATTACGCCTGAGGAAAATCTTTTTTGGGGTTGAATTCTTGGGCCCTGAATCCTAGCCTGTCAACACTCTGTAGATGTTACTTGATCTTTCATTGTTTGGTATTACAGAGAAGTTGGAGCCAGCCCAGGAATACTTCCATCCCATGCCACATACTTTGTTTGCCAGGGTGATTAGAGTTGATATTTCACTTTTATTTAAACTATGATGATACAACACATTTTGGTTTCGTTTTACTTTTATTAAATTTTCCTCAAACCAAAGTGAACCCAATTAATCTGCAACTCTGCTTTTTTTTCTGTAGAAAAGTTTTCTTTTGTTACAACCTTGAATATTATTTCTGCTCCATTTGCTTGTAAATCATCTTCAAGAACACTAATTATAAGTTGAATTTTTTCTTTGTCATTTGTATTTTTTTAATTTCTTTTTAAATTTATTCTATTTGTCCTATTTTTCTGCATTCTGGGAATGTGCCCCATGTTTTACATGCCAGAAAATTTTTAGTGTCAGTTACATTCTTTACAAATTCCAATGCAAATTTAAATTTGGTCATTGAACTTTGAATTTTTTTTAAAGTCATGTCCATGTTCATTTTATCCTGTTCTCTTCTTATACTGCATGGTTGCCTTTGTATTTGCAATACTGGGAGAATAAAATAAATCTGAATATTCTGAAATCCAAATGTTTAAAATATTTAAAATCCAATTTTTAAAATAACCCCAAATGCTTAGAAGCCTTATTATGTACAGAAAGATCTAGAACATTTTCTAAAATGACTCTTTAGGAAAAACAGCTCTTACCTTTTAAAAGTTTCTCTTTTTCAAAGTTAAGGTACAGACACATCTAGAGATTTCTGTATCTTACATGTACTTCTCTGAAAAGCAATCTCTTGCTGTGAACCATTTACACTTCTATAGATAACCCATACCAAATTAGAAAAAAAAAATTGAAGGCCTATATTTGTCCCTGCCTTGAAATAGGTTTGTATCTCATACCAGATTAACCCATGCTGTGAGGA
The DNA here is from genome assembly GCF_028885625.2 of Pongo pygmaeus. NCBI lineage: Eukaryota > Metazoa > Chordata > Mammalia > Primates > Hominidae > Pongo > Pongo pygmaeus. The sequence continues at coordinate 8,198,953 of NC_072396.2, read as the reverse complement.
ACAGAGACAGTGAAGCACTAAGTTAGAGACTGAATCTCACCTAACAAATTCTGAGAAAGGCAACATTTTTCTTCAAGTGCAAGTCTCCACTCCCATTTGTGAAGATTTTGTCTCTTTTCCTTCCTGTGATCTGTCTCTATGGCATTCTTTCCTGTTATAAAATAAACTATTTTCCAACGAAAGTTAGGACCTCGTGACAGGGGCCACATGACTTTTAGACAGGAAGTAGCTATAAGGAAGTGGGCTGTTGGACAAGCTGGTTAATGCTTAGCTTTGCTTCTGTTCAAAGCTTAGGCTTTTGCTTAAAAACTAACCAATTCAGTTGCATTAATTTCATGATGATGGTTTCACAGGCACTGTGTTAAGTGCTCACGCTGCATGAATTCTTTCCATCTGTATGACAACCACGTGATGTAGGTGCTCATAATATCTCCATCTACAGATGAAGGAATATAGGAACAGGGAAGTTAAGTAATTTTTCAGATATACAGATGGGATGGTCAAAGCCAAGTCTGTTCATCAACTGTTCATAGTTGATTTTATAACAGGAAAGAATGGAAAATACTCAATGGAAAAGACTCTGTAAACTTATCCACATGAAGGGTTACTTTTGGCATATTGATCAAACAGCAATTATTGATTGAATGCTTGCCATATGTAAGGAAAATACAGGCTCTGGGAGGTATTGAGCAACCTCTGCAAGCAGCTTACAGGTTTTGAGGTAGAAAATGATTAAGAATAAGGCTTGCCTGAGGAAAGATGGAGCCTCCTGGCTGAAGAACACGGCTTTGCACTTCACTCCAGGTAATAGTAATGTGATTATCTAAGTGAGTATAAAGAGCACAAAACTTATATAGTGAAAGGAATGAATCACAGGGGACACAGACTAGAGGCAAGAACCCTGAGTCCCAGGAATAAGACTATTTCAGGGAAAAAGATAATTTCCATTTTGTGGCTGCCTTCTTGCACCTGTCATTGCGTTGGATACTTTATAAGCATTGTTTTGTTTCATTGTCTGAACATGTTTATGCAGATATAGGGATGGAGAAAGCATGTAGAGTCCAGTCCAGACTTGGCTTTGACCATCCCAACTGTATATCTGAAAAATTACTTCCTTCCCTGTATCTCCACTTCTCCATCTGTAGATGGAGACATTATGAGCACCTACATCACGTGGTTGTCACACAGATGGAAAGAATTCATGCAGCTTGAGCACTTAACACAGTGCCTGTGAAACTATCACCATTAAATTAATGCAACTGAATTGGTAGTTTTTAAGTAAAAGCCTAAGCTTTGAGCAGAAGCAAAGCTAAGCATTAACCAGCTTGCCCAACAGCCCACTTCCTTATAGCTGCTTACTGTCAAAAGTCACGTGGCTCCTGTCACAAGGTCCTAACTTTCCTTAATTGTTTCTATAGACAACATCTTAACATTAAGAAACTTCAAGTCCTCCATTGGAGATATTGTCCAGATTCTGCATTCCAATGGGTCCAGTGATGCCAGTCTGTCTTAAGATCCCCTCCAAGGAATTGACTCAATGAAAAAATGCAGTTTCTACATCTTTATGATCTCATCCCTAATCACATCCTATAAACAACCCCCAGCTCCTCAGTCCCCTACCCACCAAAATTCCCTTAAAAACTGCAGTCCAAAACTCCTCAGAAAGGTGGGTTTGAGGTTCCCTCCCCTTTCCTCATTTAGTTGCCCTATGATGATTAAACTCTTTCTCTACTGCAACTCCTGCTGTTTTGATGCATTGGTGCATTTGGTGCCTGTTATCATGCAACAGGCAATCAAACCTTGTTGTTCTATAACACCTGGAAGTCAGAAAGGACCATAGATGTTTGTTGAATAAAGCTATTCCTCCTGCATAAATTAGGAAATTTCATCCTGATGGAGTCAAAGTTTGAAAATCAAACACATAGAAGAACCACAAAACGTTCTGGATCCTGACTTGGGGGATGGAAATGGGAAAAAAAAAAGTTTACAAGAAAAGAAATAGCTAGACTTAGGAAAGAGTCATCTGCAGTCACTCAAAGAGTCATCTGGTTAATATTCCTTTCAATAAGTACAATTTCTTTTCCACTGTCTCTTTCTTTTATGCTCCATTGGAAAACTCCTGGAAGAGCCTGACTTTCACTTTAATCACTGAAGAGGAAATAGGATAGTGAATTACATGGTGACTAAACAGAGTCCACATTACACCACCTTTAACAGACCTCACAAGGTTGTTTAAATCTGGAAACCACAAGGTTTAGCGAGAATGATAAGGCTGACCACCTGTTTCCCACCTCTAACAAGAAACACAGTTTAATTTTGCTTCCTTTAAGAAAATTAGCATGCTTATACTGGTCACACTTAAGACACCATATGGGGCCACAGGTGCTAATGAAACCACCATGATGTCTCCTGGTCATTAGATGCACAAGAATAAAATCACCTTGTGACAAAGGGCTAGAAAACCAGAAAATGAAAAGTGACACATTCTTTTCAAGTTCCTCTGCCACAGGTGTTTCAAATGCTCAAAGTAATATCTGATTCCTCTCACATTTTTATAAGATTTTGAACCAAAATAAGCAGCTAATGCACCAGCCTTTAAAAGATCTTACATAATCAGAACTGTTTGTTCTCCTTGTATCTCCCATGAAGGCATGGACATTATCAAGCCTTCCCTGACACACATGAACAAGATAAGTCAATGCCCCACTCCCAGACTCAAGATAATCTGGAATCAGTACCGTGTTGCAAAGCATATAGCTATGGCACTGATTCTACATTTTATGCGTAGAGGAGCTTGGAGACATAACATTGTTTTAAACCAGATGTACTTTCTTTTCATGGTACTTCAAAGTCTCCCACTGACACTAGCACCAAAGTCTGAATGTCATCAATTGCCCATATAGATAGACAATTATCGGTCTAGTGCAGGAAAACACTGAAGACCCTCATGCACAGAGACCTAGTTCATCCAAGCAGGGAGCCACCCATGCTTCTCATATCTATACAGATTCATGCTTTCTGCTTTTTCTTTCCCATTCTACAGGTACAATTCCCTTGCAGGAAGATTTTCCACTGAAGAAAAGCTTTTGGGATGAAGGGGGCGAGAGGCTGATCACTGTCTATCTATATGGGCAATTCATGAAATTGAGACTTTGGTGCTAGTAGCAGTGGGAGACTTTGAAGTACCATGAAAAGAAAGTACATGCTATGGTTTGAAACCATGTTATGTCTCTGATCTCTGTGCATAAAATGCAGAGTCAGTGCCATAGCTATATGCTTTGCAACAAAGTACTGATTCCAGATTATGTTGAGTTTGGGGTGGGATTGACCTACCCTGTTCATGTGTGTCAGGGAAGGCTTGATAATGTCCAGGCCTTCATGGGAGATACAAGGAGAAAAAGAAGTTCTGGTTACATAAAGACCTTTTAAAGGCTAGACATTCAGCTTTACTGTTTATGTGTATCCTCAGGTGAATCTCCACACCTTCCCTGTGAGCCAGATACCAATACATCCATTTTAGAAAGGCGAAAGTTGTCAATGTTGACCAAGAATAAAACCAGGTCTGTCCAATGTGGAAAATTACACACTGGTCTTCCAAATGTCACTGGCCTCAGTAAGCGGGAAAGGAAAGGGATGAAAGGGCCTGAGGTATGGCCTAGCTCTCATTTTCTTTGCTCTTTTAGGATCATAACATGCTGTGCTACAGGTGTGCATTGCTGTATAGAGAGGTGTATACCACTGGGCTAGTAGGAGTAAGAATAAACTTCTAATCTCATGTTAGGACCATGAGCTGCTAGAATAGGCACCCTTTGTTTCTTCTAGAAATGGGCATTGCTATGAATTTCAAATCAAAATAGAAACATTTTTAGGCAGTGCCATTCTTTATATAACTGTGAATAAGTAAAACACTGGTTAGTATGTTTTCTGTTTTATGATGAATTCTTTTAACTACTAGGTTGGTGCAAAGGTAATTATGGGTTTTGCCATTACTTTCAATGGCAAAAACTGCAATTACTGTTGCACCACCTAATATGTATGGTGCTTCAAAGAAAGTAGCATGTGACAATAACATTTATTTGAAGGACTAAGGGAGTTCACTGGATTAATAATTGTACGTATCATTGTATAAGAGTACCCAAGATTCAGTAGCACCTCTTCAACTCCAAGTTTAAGGGAATCCAGACTGAAAGGTAATATCAGAGGACTGTCAGTGAATGGACGTCCCAGATTTTGGGCATGAGCTAATGGCTTTTAATGCTAACTCCCATCTCTATGCATTTGGAACATATTCTGGCAACCTCGCACAGCTTTGCTGGTGCCAAAGCATTTGGGCATTCTCCACTCTAAGTTATTTTGACTAAGTGACTCCTTCCAAGTCATAAAAAGAGCATGGGTGGATTTGCATCTTTGGAAGGCAAGGTTCATATCCTATGATATTATTTTGCTCATTTTCCCTCTTGCTTATCATGAATTATAAATTTGTGCATTATTCAGCCAGGCTAACAGCTAGAAGAAGCTCTCGAAATGCAGGGTACGCATGAATTTTGCTAAGAAAGACCCTTGTAATATACATATTTTAAAATGCATATCATCCTTTTCTCTCGTGACTACACACATTCAATGAACATATTTGTATGTCTGAAAAGAGGGTATGCTGGCAAAATAATAAAAAAGCAATCACTGTTTTTGAGCTTCAGGATCGGAGACTCAAACCTACTTCATCCCTTTCTACTCTTCCTCAATAGCCTCTCTATGGACCAGTTGTTTTATTTATTAACTGAATGTGTGAGGTGGCATTTTCTGTGAAAAATTAGAATCAGATATCTCTAAGCATTTTAACTTCAACAATAGAGTACTTAGTTATAAGGCAGTAATATTCAGTTCAAGAGCAAGTGTACAGGGAAAAATAAAAGAATAAGATGCATCTGGGTGAGGGGCATGGTGCAAAAGATAAAGTGGCCTGAACTGCCGCTCCTTATCACCACACAGATGCTCTGCGGACAGACACTCCATGCACTGCCACTGGGAAACAGATAACCATGCCTGCCACTGGAAGGGGAGGTCACAGAAAGAAACTGCTCTCAGACATCACAGAATGAATTATAAAACAAAAATATCTATATCTGTGAAGGCCTTTTAAATCCAATACAAAAAGAAGGGCTTTCTTTGTCCTTCCCTTTGTCATGCCTGCATTATCAAGGATAGCTGCTAGCTGTATACTGCTTGTCTGAAAACAGCAGTAAAAGCTGGAGAAAAGGCCCCATAGATTCCCTTCCTAGTAAAGGAAGACTATTATTACAGGAAATCACACTCTAATTCTGTTTATGTAGACAACTTCTCTTTGAGGGAAAAAGAGTATTGAATATTTAATGCCGTTTACATTTTTCCTGCAACTTCTTATGTTGAGCAAAAGCCATTGTAGAAAAAGGTAAAAATACATTGGTACACAGACGAGTACCACAAAACATTAAGGGAGAGGGTGAACTTCCAAAAGGGCTGGAAGTAGACATATTCAACAGGAAACAGAGACTACTGTTTGCATGGTAAGAAAATAATTGGACAAGGAAATCAGAAAGCTGGAATCCAGACTCAACCCTGTTGTAAACAAGATTTATGTCCTTGGGAAACAGGCTTAACCTTCCTGGGATTGAATTTGGTTGTGTCTTACATGAAAGGTCAGGTGACTTAGGCTGCTCAGAGACAGATATCAATCAATCAAGGAGGGATGTGGAAAAACCAAGATCCCCTGTTTAAAGTCTTCCAGTTACCCAGCTGCAACAGATCACCATGAGTGTGTTCATACACAAGATCTGAGGACTTCAGTGGTAGGTTCTTTTAAGAATAATGTTAGGCCAGGCACAGTGGCTCATGCCTGGAATCCCAGCACTTTGGGAGTCCGAGGCGGGTGGATCACCTGAAGTCAGGAGTTCGAGACCAGCCTGGGCAACATGGTGAAGCTCCATCTCTACTAAAAATACAAAAATTAGCAGGCATGGTGGTGCGTTCCTGTAGTTCCAGCTACTCAGGAGGCTGAGGCAGGAGAATCGACTGAACCCAGGAGGTGGAGGTTGCAGTGAGCCGAGATCACACCACCGAACTCCAGCCTGGGTGACAGAGCGAGACTCCATCACAAAACAAAACAAAACAACAGAATAATGTTAAATAGCACTTGATTAATTACTGAGATGCATAGAAAATGTCAAGTATCAAAGAATATTTGAGGATTTTTCTGCTCAAAATTACTTAGAAGGACTAGTGGGACTAGTGACTTGGGTTAACCTATCGTCCAGGGGTCTGCAAGCTAGGGCCCATGAAATACTTCTCTGCCACCTGTTTTTGCAGATAAAGTTTTATTGGAACAAAGCCACACACATCCCTCTATTTACATAATGTCTATAGCTGCTTTCCTGCTACGATGTAATGAAGGCAGAGTGGAATAGTAGTGATAGAGACCATCTGGCCTCAAAGCTGAAAATATTTACTATCTTGTCCTTTGCAGAAAAAAAGATTGCCATCTCCTGCTTTTGACCTAGAGGAGGTTATAAGGCCGCCTTATGAGAGATGAAAATGGAAAAGTGTGATACAGGTCGTAGGTGACATCTGATTCCTTATGATAGTTTTTGTTGTACTTAATGCATTGTCTAAACGCTTAAGGTAAATGCTGAAGGAAAGTTCCCTTATTTTAGAAATAGCTGGAGAGAAGTGGTGTTATTCATGCATCTCCCCAGTCAATATGCACTCTTTAGACCTGTACCACCTGGGGGCTTGTTAGAAATGCATACTCTCAGGCCCTGCTACAGCCCTACTGAACCAGAATCTGCATTTAACTGGCTTCCTGGGGGATTTATACCCACATTTAGTTTAACTAGCACAGCCCTAGACATTAGAGGAAGTCAGTTTTTACAGACACAACAGAATCTGGGTGCTTTTGCTTTTAACTGGATTCCTGGGGGATTTATATCCACATTTAGTTTAAGTAGCACAGCCCTAGACGTTAGAGGAAGTCAGTTTTTACAGACACAACAGAATCTGGGTGCTTTTGCCAAATTTTCACAGCTATGGACTACAGAGTTGACATACAAATCTGCCGTTAAAAGCATTTTAGGCAGAGGGAACTGTAAATTCAGAATATTGTATGTTTACAATTTCAAAACACTTAACGTTTTCAATAAAGTATAAGTTTTAGTTATTTAAAATTTAGCATGTTTATGATATTTGAAAACCACATCCCATAACCATCTTCCCTCTAGAATTGGGTTTACCTGAAATAATAATTGCAATCTTTATCATTTGGTCTTAGTGGATGGCTCATGAAATTTACCAATGTTTAACAGATCTGAAATCCCCATTATTTTCTGCCCAATTGTTTCCCCTTTATTCCTCTGAAGAACTGTCCTGTTTCCCCTTTATTCTTGCTGAAGAACTGTCCTTGTTAATTTGTTCATTAAGGATATATGGGTGGTAAATTCCTAGTCTTTGTATATCTGAAAGTGGTTTCCATAGCTTCATCTTGATCTGAGGCTACCTGGGTATTGGATTTTCAATTGATGATTATTTTTCAACACTTAGGCTACTTCTCCAAGATGCTTTCACTTCTCCTGATGTTTATGTGAATCTACTAACAGACTAACAGTTTTTCTATTGCAATCTGCTTTTTATTAATATCTTGGGAAGGTACTTAACTTTATCTTCATTCTCAATATTCTTTAGTTTTACATCAATCTGTGGATTTACTGATCATTTTATTTGGTACTCAAGTGATGTACTTCAATGTGAGAGCTCATATGTTTCTTTAATTTAGGAATATTTCCATCCATTATCTACCCAATCATTGTTGCCGTGGTTTGCTCTCATCTCCTTTTACTAACCCATGTCCATAAACATATCTCCTAACAGCTCTTTATGTATTCATATTATTTTTTATTTCTTTGTGCATCCTCTGTAATATGTTTCAGTGTTCTCTTTCATTGTAGAGTCTACACTTTACAGTATTATATTTTATTTCCATTACTGTATTAGTCTGTTCTCATGCTGCTAATAAAGACACAGCCGAGACTGAGTAATTTATAAAAGAAAGAGATTTAATGGACTCACAGTTCCACATGGCTGAGAAGGCCTCACAATCATGGCAGAAGATGAAGAGCGAAGGGATGTCTTACATGGTGGCAGGCAAGAGAGTGTGTGCAGGGGAACTGCCATTTACAAAGCCATCAGATCTCATGAGACTTATTCACTACCTTGAGAACAGCATGGGAAAAACCCATCCCCCATGATTCAATTACCTCCCACCAGGTTCCTCCCACAACACGTTGGGATTATTACAATTCAAGGTGAGATTTGGGTGGGGACACAGAGCCAAACCATAATATTTATTGTATCTTTTTTGTTTCTGTAGTTGTGATTTTGCAATTTCTATACCCACTTGCTTTTATTTGGTGACTGCCTGTCTCTGTTTCACGATTTTTTTGCTCTTTTCATGATTGCTGTTTTTTCTTGCATGTGTCTTCCTTTGCTTCTCCCTTGTAGTCTCCAGAGGCATTAGAGGTACTGTTCCCTGGAGGCATTATAGGTCCTGTGCTGAAGGCAACTGCTCCTCTAGGGAATGCTTACCCCATTCTAAGGAATTTCACTTAATGTCTATTTTAAAATCTAAACTTGTGGTTAATTTGGAAGACTGCATTTTCCACTTCTTGATTCTTTTTGCATGTGTTTTGGGATTTGGATCTTCAGGTGAGTAAGATGTGTCTCTCTCACTCTGTCTCTGTCTCTCTTTCTTCTTTGCGCACACATCTGTCTTCATGTGTCTATTTCCTTGTCCCCTTACCCTTCTCTATGGTCTTATCCTCAGTGGTTGGAGCTCCCACCCAGAGACGTGAGTGGCGTAGTCATGAGTTCATTCACTGGATCTGCAGCCTGCTCAGCTTGGTTCTTGGTGGTGATGTTGTGTCAGCTCCCTTTCTCCTCCCTAGGATCTCAATTTCATAGAAATGCCAGCTCTGAGTAATGGTCAGTAGCTGCCTTCAAACTCTCTTATTTCTGGAAACAAAGGGCTCTGTCTCCCAGACTCTTGGGACACCTTTCGTAATTTCCCAGGAATTACACTCCGGGTGTCTCCTGGCTCTTGGGCCTAGAGTCCAGCAGTTCCTGGCCACTACTGTGTTGAGTTCCCATCTGGTTTCTATTCCTAAGAAGACAATTTCCTCATTTGGAAATTTGACTATCACTGTTCCATTTTTACATATTATGTTTCGTCTCTCGGTCTTATGTGTTAGAAACAAAGAAGAGACCTCAAGTATGAGCTTATAATTTTGTCTACAGTAAGGCACAACAAGAGACGTGACCCCCTCTATTAAACAGGCCAGGAGAGTGTACCTGAGTGAGTCAATTTAAGCTGGAGACCAGTGTAAATGTATGTTGTGTATGGGCATGTTGGTATATACAATAATAATATGTAAATGTAGTTGAAATATTTTGGATACTGGATATTTTATTAAATACATTACCAGAATCAGATTTCTAACCTGAACCATTTCTTGACTATTTATTTATTTATTTATTTATTTATTTATTTATTTTGAGTCAGAGTCTCACTCTGTCACTTAGGCTGGAGTGCAGTGGTGCTATCTCGGCTCACCGCAACCTCTGCCTCCCGGGTTCAAGTGATTCTCGAGCCTCAGCCTCCCAAGTAGCTGGATTACAGGCATGTGCCACCATACCAGGCTAATTTTTGTATTTTTAATAGAGATGGGGTTTCACCATGTTGGCCAGGCTGGTCTCAAACTCCTGACCTCAAGTGATCCACCAGCCTCGGGCTCCCAAAGTGCTAGGATAATATGCATGAGCCACTGTACCCAGCCTTTTCTTGACGGAGTTCTGATATCTTCAAATTGAGATGAATACACAATAAGGATAACATTTCCTAATGTGCTACCATATTAGAAGCTTAGGGACAGGACAAGATGTAAATAAATAAATGAATTAGATGGAAAATAGATGGATATGTAGCTAAAAATACAGCATGTTTATTATTAGTGAGTGACTCAAGCCTGCTAGAAAAATGGAAACCTTTTCAAGGACAAAGCTAAAACTTTCCATTAATTACATTCCAAATACAGGAACTATATGAAAAAATAAAGCCACTGAAAATTGCTAAAAGTATTAAACAGCTACTTTTATATCACAGACAAGACTCATCTTTTATATGTGAGACAGTATCACCTATTTAAATCTGAAGCTATTTTTGCATTTGCCGTGAATGTGCAGGTACTATATTTAAGGCAGACGGGTGATGAAGGAAATAACGCCTACTCCAGTGGATTAATTTAGTGGATTCACTTGAAAAATAGCCTTACCTTCCTCTAAATTAAGAAATATTTACTCTTACTCTGCAGATGTCAAATGAAAAAGAAATGATAGGGCCCTTGGTTTCAAGAGAGACGTCTCTTTATAGTGTTATAAATTGTGCTTTGCAAATTAAACTTGTACAAGCAAAAGTTTCCCTTCATTCTGGGAAAATAGGCCTTGTTAATACAGTGCTTTTCCTCTGCAACTTTAGAGTTTCTGCATAAACTTAAAAGAAATTAAAAATAGACAAATATGATTTATTTAGCCAAAAAAAGAAAACAGGGTAAATCATTCAACTTATTAAGAGAAATGTAACTATTCAAGTTGCTGAAAAGACCACAAATCCTTGTTTTTGCAGAGACGCTCTTATTTTTCAGTCTATTTATTTTACATAGTGGCCTCAAATACAAATTTTAGATAAACATAAGTTATGAGCAGACTTTTTTTTCTGCTTTAAGTATTATATTCCACCAGATGGATAAAACTTAACAGTTTTATTAAACTGCAAATTTAAAAACTGCATTTTAAAAAGTCAATGTCCACACAAACAATTCAAAACACCAATGTATTTTAAATTCAGATCTATGTATCTGGGGATGAAAATCTTAAACCAGCCTTCCAGCCTTTCACCTTGGGGTAGGGGGAGCAAACGTTAGCACTGTGGTTGGGGAGAAAGGAAACTGTATTGATTGATTGATTGAGACAGGGCCTTGCTCTGTCACCCAGGCTGGAGTGCAGTGGCACGATCACAGCCCACTGTAGCCTCTATCTCCTGGTCTCAAGCAATCCTCTCACATCAGCATCTCAAGTAGCTGGGACCACAGGCATGTGCCACCAAGCCTGGCTAATTTTTATTTTTATTTTTTTATAGCAATTGGGTCACCCTGTGTTGCCCAGGGTGGCGTCAAACTCCTGGACTCAAGCGATCCTCCCGCCTCGGCCTCCAAAAATGTTGGGATTACAGGCGTGAGCCACTACATCCAGCTGGTTTTAAAACAGAATGTTTCAGTAAAAACAATGACTTCTATGGCAAGAGGTTTTAAAACCTGGCCATGGAAGAATCATTGTTTCTACTGAAAATGATAAGGTAATGTGACACTTCACTGCTGCCATCATGTAGCTTATATCAATGAGGGCATGCCAGCAACTCACTCTCCCAGGCAGAATAAAATGCATAATAGAAGCTAAGAAAAAAAGTTGTGATACCTCTAAATAAGAAAGAATCCTTTCAGAAAGAGTGGGGCATGAGGACGGGGTGCATGGCAGCAGGTGGTATGAGGGAGATGGCCTTGAAACCAAACCTCGGAAGAGGAAGACATATTCAAGTTGTAAAGAAAACGGCCTGAAATTTCACTAAAAATTAAATCAATGTTTATGCTACATGCTTTTATTTCCATTTGAAAAATAAACAATCTTTTTTTACATTAACTGTTTCATGCATCTTAATTTGTTATGGGTTTGCCTGATAGAAGCATTACGATGGAAAAAATAAAAGAGGAAAAGGAGGGAGATGTAATTCTGGAAAAAAAATGTACACTGGAGGTAGGGAGCTCAGGGATGGCAGCTCAGATCCGGAACAATTACAATGCAATACTTGGGCATGAGCATTCTAAATCCTGAGGAGCTAGCCAGGAGTGAAGTGAGGAAAGAGCAAATAAATTTAAACAATGCTAAATACCAAAGACAAGCTAGCTATTTCTTACTTTGCATGAGGCTTGCCCACGTCCTTTCCTGTAAATTGTGTGGACCATCTCTGGTCATTTGGTGGCATCAGCAGGACAGAGATATAGTGAGATGCAGAGAGCCATCGAAGTTGTCTGACTTGGTGGAAACAAATGTGACTTGGCTTGGAGTGTCAAAGCAAGAATGAATGCGTGCATCAGGTGAAAGTTGTCCATGGGGTCTTGCAGACATGCATCGCTACAAATGCAGTCTAGTGAAAAAGCAGAATTCAGATGCAAAACACCGTTTTCAAAACTTCTCTTTCAAAACCCAAATGCAAAGTGTATTTCCCCATATAGAATATACTAAATAATGCATGGCCAACAGACCCATGCTCACAGTACATCACGGAAACATTCCCAATGCCTTTCTTCAACCAGTTATTTTAAACTCAATATTATTTATCAAAAACAGAAAACCTTTTTACCTTTATTGCTTAAAATTCCTTGAGAGGCTTGGGCATTGTATAGATAGAAAAAAAATGCTTTCAGGATGAAAATAAATAATTAATGACCTTTAGATCTGAAGCATGGAAGCAAAAACAAAATCGGTTTTGCATTTTCCCCCCCACTCAAATATATTTATAGTCCAAAGCTGCTTCTCTGAAAGTAGACATGGTTTTAAAAGAAAGCTTACCATGTACTTTTTGCAAGGTGCATGAACAATGATTTTTATTTCATGAGGAAATAGGGGATGGAAGTGAAATAATAGAATACAAAATAGACCCTCCCAATTAGAGGGTGCTAAGGCAACTAAAAGAGGGGAAAATCACACTTGCTTAATTATTAAAGATTGGAAAAGAAATATCCATTTCTTGTAGAGGAATGACATTGCACAGCAACTGCAAAGGCAGGTGAATAAATAGGTTGCAGAGAATCTTACTGCATGCTTGCTTCAGTTTACAAATTAAAGAGAAATCGAATGCATTTTAATGAATATAACAGTGCCCTGGCAGAGAGAAAGCATATTATTTGTGGCTTGCACACACTGCTAGAGATATGCAATTTCATAGGAGCAAAATCTATAATTTGGAATTGGCTTAACAGTTATCATGACTAGCATGCTGCTGATTCTTAATGAATGTGTGTTAACGTCAAGTGTTAATTTAGAATTTAAAAATCAGGGCTCCCTGTTTACTTCCATGAATGTTTATTGATACTGACATGTGATAGGCACAGTATAAGTCACACAAAGATAGAACCATTGTAATGCTTGCTAACTGTGTATACTTCGAGTTAAATATCCACCTCACTACCTGTCCCCAAGTAGCTGGGACTGGCAGGCAGACAGCAAAAGTATAACATGTAGGAAGAAAGTGTATTCCCTTCATTTTTTTAAAGATTCTCTTTTTCAATACTTCCTATGCCAATCTCAAAACCCTTTTTGTTCTCCTAAAGTCCATGCAAGGTTTTAACTTTTCCCTCATAGATGCTTCCTCAGACTCTGGATCTCCTTCACCCATTACCTCATCTCTATTAATTTCTTCCTCCCAATTCTTGCCTCCGGAGAGTCCACCCACAAGTCCCAAGCACACCTGCACAGCACTCTGATAACCCAGTTTTGTGCTCAGCCTAAGCCAGTGCTTCTCAACCTTGGCTGCACATTGGAATAACCTGGGCAGCTTCCAAAAATTTCAACAGATTCTGGCAACAATGTTTTCTAAAGCTCCTATGAGGCCTCCTGTGATTCTAGTGTGCAGCCAATGAATCCTGGGCTGAGGGGAGGCCATTGGCTTATTCTATGAGTCATTTTGGGGTATTTGTACATTAATCAGGGCATTCTAAAAAAAAAATCTTAATATAGCAGTCCCTTAGAGAAACACTTTTGAGATTTATTAATAGGTATTGGGTGCATCAAAAAAAATTTGGAGTTCTACAGTCTGATAAATTTGTCAGTGCATGTATATCATGTCACCCTCTCAGAGACAGGAGTGAATACATCAGATACTCTATGAACACATGGCTTAAAAAAACAAACAAACAAACAAAAAACCCCAAATAACAAAAAATAAAACTAATTTCAGTTTTATTTAGTCTAGGACTCTCAAATTTATTTGACCACCAAATAGGGTTTTGTTTTGTTTTTTTCAGAGCATCAAAATTAGCATCCCATGAAAATGAGACTCAATTTTCCCTTGGGAAAAGGCTGTTTCAACACCATAAGATTTGTCTTTAGAGGTGGAACTTGGTCCTCAGTGCAAACTTATTGGGAAGAAATCAAGGAGAGATTGTGGGGAATTTTCTCAGACTTTCTTCACTTCTTCTATAGAAGGTCAGTGGATTCTACAATCTGTGAAGTCAGCTTAGAATGCAAACTTTTCTTCAACCAAACTAAGCTATTCGCCACTTCTGTAGTGGAGATTCATGTTACTTTATTTCCATGACAAAATTTAAATTTTGAACATCAGAGCTGGAAAAATTCTAAGACATTATCTAGAATGAAGAACTAATTTTTCCACTGTGGGTCCGGTACCTAACTCAAAGAAACCTCAGCTCAATCATCTATAAAATGGGGATGATGAAAAAAACATTGTCCTTGTCATGTATCTGTGACAATTAGATAAAACGCACTTTCCAAGAACCCAGTGAAATGACTGATCCAGAGAACACACTCAACACATGAATGCAGTCATTATTGCCATTTTCAAGAAGTCAGATTTTATGGGAACACCAGGTACAGCGTTTACAGGAAAGGACATGTCAGTAAGACACACACATAGACCTTTGACCTTCCCACACAGGAACTGGAAGAAATGTGTGGTTTGTCTTTAGTAGGTCTCAAATTCTAAATGACAAATATAGAAACAGGAAGGAAAGGAGCAAGAGGAGACATCTGCAAAAAGGTTTGAGGAGATTCCCTGGTAATTTGTTTGAGAAGACCTAGGGATAAACGAAGTGGGATGTAATATACAAAACTATGAGGAAGCATAGAGAGTTGAATGTTGATACTTAAAAGTAATGGATGATCAAAAGGAAAGAGTGGTACAAATAATTTAGGCTGGATTGAATTGGTGGAAGATTTCCAAAATTAAATGTCATTTAGGGCTGGGTGTTGTGGCTCATGCCTGTAATCCTAGCATGGAGGCTGAGGTGAGTGGATCACTTGAGGCAATGAGTTTGAGATCAACTTGAGCAATGTAGTGAGAACCTGTTTGTACAAAAGAAAAAAAAAAAGAAAAAATTAGCCAGGCAGGGTGCCACTCACCAGTAGTTTCAGTCACTCGGGAGGCTGAGGTAGGGGGATCACTTGAGCCCAGTAGTTTGAGCCTTCAGTGAGCTATGATCGCTCCACTACACTCCAGCCTGGGTGATAGAGGAAGACCCTGTCGCTAAAAAACAAAACAGAACAAAAAGTCACGCAGTAATGGAGATAAGTTGTGAATTTTGAGGAGGAAAATGAGGTGGTCACAAGAATAGAGTTTATTGCTGTTAAAAATTTTTGTTTTAAGTACTGCCTTAGAAAATGGGCATAAGTTATGGCCTCAGGAGTTGTACATCAGATCCTTATAATTTTTATCTATCATACTGGAAAGTTTTCTGAGAATCAAATATGATGTAGGCAAAACCAGCTGTTAATCCAGGTTCTACACCTGATGAAAAGCCACTTCTGAAAATACCAGATTAAGCTACATTCATTAAGATATTCCTCTTTTACAATAAAATGTCATTATTGCTGCTCTAGCTAACTGAGAATTCATGATGATTTAGACATCACTTAACAAAATGTTACTCATGTAAAGCAAAGCTCTTCTTTACATATTGTGCAAGTTCTTAAAGTAATAAATATGTATATACCTGCAAATTGTAACATAATTCAGACTACTTTTTCCACTAATGTAAAGCAGTCAGGTTTATAGATTTTCTCTTTCAATGTGCACTTCTGAGTTTTCAAACTAGAATATATGTTTCATCCACTGCATACTGTTTATTCTCACATTTACTTCCAACTACTCATTTTGTACATATGAGCATAGCATGTAAAATATTCTATATACCTAATTCTTATAGGTAGAGATGTTTCTTTCTTTTTTCTTAAAGTGGAAAAGGTCTAATTTCGAGGGCTCATGAATCCATATAAAATCAGAACCATTACCTGTGTTGTTCATTGCTATGGCTACATACTCATGGGATCTGCAGATACAACATAATTCAGGTATCTGCAGAGCAATATCACTGCAAAGAAATCAAGAAAATTTAAACAGCACAAGAAACCAAGAAAAATAATTTATAAAAAGGATACTCTTGGAGATAATAAAATTTCTTACTTTATTTTGTAATATATTTTCAACTTTTATTATTAAATATTAACATCTTTTTTTATGTATTCTGTCTCTCCTAAGAATCTAATTCTTCCATTTAATACTTAAAATGTATTCACTAACTGGATAGGAAAAAAGTAGAGAAGATTTTCTTAGCTATGGCATATTGCATAAAATAATGTAAGACAGTGGTAGAGATTAAAAGTTTATTGTTTGCTATTTTAAATAAGTAAATATTGCTTTTAACTTGTAACTTGTAGAGGGTATGTTTGTGCAAAGATATTTCTTTTTCTGGCATCAAATATATTAAATTTACTGAATGACCTTTGATAAAATAAAAGAGCTATGTTGCTTTTCTAAACAATAATCTAAATTAGCAGTTGGGTTGATAATCCGGAAATACAAATAAAAATTTAGAATAACACAATGATTAGGTGTTCCTATTATAAATAAGACAAGCCTGTTAGTATTCATGCATGGCTAGATGGTTGAGAGACAGGTGGTAAGCCAAAAAACATACAAATGCATTCAGATATTAATTGCTTAATAATTCGTTTCACTGGATTGTACATGTTTTCACATGAATTCATTGTAGCCAAAACAAGTGTTCACCTCCTGAATCACAGGAAATAATGCTTCTTGATTGATATATTAAAGTGACTGGTAAGTAGTGATTCTTATAAGAATGTTATATTTCTGACCATGTATTTCCTTAATCAAAAGTTAAAATTTTAGGAACTATAAATTTGGATAAGCCTGATAAAATACTTAAAAGAACATGAAAGTGCCAATGAAACATTAGGAAACTGTATTATTCTGTCCTCATGCTGTTAATAAAGACATACTAGGGACTACATAATTTATAAAGTTCCACAGTTCCACATGGCTGGGGAGGCCTCACAATCATGGCAGAAGGTGAATGAGGAGCAAAGTCACATCTTACATGGCAGCAGGCAAGACAGCATGTGGAGGGGAACTCCCCTTTATAAAACCATCAGATCTCGTGAGACTTATTCACTATCACCAGAACAGCATGGGAAAAACCTGCCCCCACGATTCAATTACCCCCCACTGGGTCTCTCCAACAACATGTGGGAATTATGGGAGTTACAATTCAAGATAAGAATTGGGTGGGGACACAGCCAAACCACATCAGGGAGAAAGAAAACCTACCAGGAGACAAAAAGAAATCTACGTTGATGAAGATGAAAAACACTGAAAAAAGACAAGAGCAACTGAAGATAAAGGAAACACTGTGAACAAATCCAGATAGAAGCCCTGGGTGTGAGTAATCAAGTAACAGTCAATGTGAAAGAAAGCTGGTTTCATAAATACAAGTTTTACCTGTGAGTTATCAGTCATATTGATCTGTCCCTTCACACTGACTGCATTGGTCAGAGTTTTCCAGAGAAACAAAACCAATAGGATAGATAGATAATGAGGTAGACAGATAGATATATAGATGATTGAAAGATAGATGACAGATAGATAGATAGATAGATAGATAGGGCTAAATAGATGATAAATAGCTAAAGAGAGATGACAAATGATTGACAGATAGGCAGATGATAGGTAGATTATGGAGAGATCAGTAGATAGATAGACATGGATAGGTAGATGATAAATAGCAAGAAATAGATAAATGATTGACAGGTAGATGATAAGTAGATGATAGATAAATAGATAGACATGGATAGGTAGATGATAAATAGCAAGTGATAGATGACAAATGATTGACAGGTAAATGATAGGTAGATTATAGATAGATCAATAGATAGATAAATATATAGATAGACATGGATAAGTAGATGCTAAATAGCAAGAGATAGATGAGAAATGATTGACAGATAGGTAGATGATAGATAGATAGATAGATAGATAGATAGATAGATAGACAAATACAAATGCAGATGTACGTTTTTGTCTTTCTATATGTATCCATCGATGACATTTACTTGTAAGGAATTGGTTCACCTGATGATGAGGACTGGCAAGTCTAAAATAAGTAGAGGAAGCAGTATGCCGGAAACTCAGGATTTCTATGTTACTGTCTTGAATTTCTTGAGGCTGAGTTTCTTTACTCTAGGAAATCTGTTTCAGCTCTTAAGGTCTTCAAGGGATTGGATGTAGGCCATCATGTATTGAGGGTCAACTCCCTGATGTCAAGTGATAGGGAATCTTAATCCCATCTACAACATACTTTTGCAGCAATATCTAAATTGGTGTTTGGCCATGATTGACTTGTAAAATTTAATCATCACACCAACCTGACTTCTCTCTGCTCCAGACATCCCTCTCACATTGAAGAGAACAGAGTTCTCTTGTTTAGTCTTTTCAGTCATCATGGAGTGGATAAGTTTGTGTTGTGTTCAGAGTAAGTTGCACCACTGAGTAATCTCTGGAATCTTTAAGAGCTTTGTCTGATAAGAAGAAGATTAATTGTATCTACAATGAAATATGTAAGTGAGAGGGAACCGGAGAGACAAAGGAGAACACTTGGGCCCAACCTCTACATTCATGGACTTTATAGTTACAACAAGATTGGTTGATATGGTCAAGTATCCCTGCACGTTTTGTCGTTCTTTTGTGTGGGGCTCAGTCAGGGGTGGTGTATAGCATGATGATTTTTGTCATCAGGCTACTCAGGGTCTGATATTAGCCTTGTCACGGATTAGTTGAGTAGCTTTCAGGAAATTTTTTAACCTCTGTAGACCTCAGTTTCTTCACTTGTAGGACAGGTACAACAATGGTACCCAGCTGGATTGCTGTGAAGTTGTAATGGCATAATTTGTGTAAATTAAACAAGACAGGGTCTAGCGTGTAGCAAACATTCAGCAAATGCGAGCTACAATTCTTAGGGGCTCCACTGTCATCTCTGACTCAGATCATGGGAGCCTGCGGTGTCTACTAAAGATGGGGTGGCATATATATGTGACACTCCAGAAAGCTTGCTCTACTCCAAGAGTAAGTTGGCCTGTAGCAATAGGTAAGGCTGATGTTCAAGTCTTTCCCACGAAAACATCACTTATATGATTGAATGACTTGCTGTAGCTATTATTCTTTCCTTCACAGATAAACTTATTAACAGGGTTGTCTATTACTTGTCCTTGAACTATTACTGTTCAATTCTCCACAACCTGGCTTCTGCACCAAGTATGCTACTGAAATGAATTGAAAATACTATCATCTTCTCAGTAATTTCTCCTGCCTGCCACCAAGCTCATACCTACTTCCTAAATCTTAACAGTAGTCATGTTTGCCTTATAAGTCACACTGTAGCATCGCAGACAAAAACTAATGGTGATACAATGTATTGGTGTCACACATTAGCTAAATAAACTTGTGGACCTTATTAATATTTTATAGGTCCTTTAAAAAGGGCTCTTTCTGATGGCTGGGGATACCAGAGTGATAATTAATCATCCTCCACACTGTCACCCTGCCGGGCATTTTGCAAGTCAGGAGGATGGATTGTGGTGGGGCTTCCTAGATTCTTATCTGTATACATCTCCACAATTTTTTCTTTCTCCTTCTGTTATTTATGCTTTTAATCTGTGAGGCAGCAGAAAGTGGTACAGTCAGTTGATGACTTCATAGTTTGTTGTAATCAAATAAATATACCCCTTTCCCCATCTCTATGGGTCTCCTTCTTATTTAATCTTGAGTATTTGATTTGAATAGAATAAAATGATATAAATCCAAATTTTCTACAAATAGAGCAATATGGTTTCTTATGGTGAGACTGAGTGGTAGAGAGAAATGATACAGAAAAAAGGCTTACTTTTCAATCCATGTATGCCCTTTCGTACCTTTGAATTCTCTGCCATGTGCATGTATTACTTATTGAAATATGTTAAATAAGTAAATTAAATGAACAACCATATGAACAAATTTAACTGCAGAATATCAAAACCTGTAGTTTTTGTGATATATACATACATATATATTCAAGAATAAATGTTTTTATATGATTAAACGATTTCCTTCTTCCAGATTTAGCTTTTCAATAAATAGAAATTGTGTCACAAAAGGAACCACGTGAGGATTTAAGACATGGATTTCAGAAATCCAGATGCCAGTCATGCTCTCTTTGAGGCAATTCAGAAAGAAATGTTGCAGATTGCCTTCCTAATAATGCCTGATGAATGACACCTCCCTGTGTCCACCATAAAGACACAGAGTCTATTTCCATGCCCTTGATCTGAGAATAGCCTTGTTATGTACTTTGACAAACAGAATGTGGCAGAGTAAATGCTATGCGAAGTCTGAGAATTCAATCTTAAGAGACCTTGCAGCTTTCATTCTTGTCCCCTGGTAAAGGAACTCTGAGGCCACCAAACACTGAGGAAGCCAAGTGTAGACTCTTGGAGAGAGGTCATATACAATGCAAACCAAGGCACCCCAGCCAGCAGGAAGCAGCAACTCTGGGCAGGTGAGTGAGGTTATGTTTTTCTACTTCTCAGTTCCTTCATCTTACACCCTGTGATCTCCGATCAGTGTAAAATGGGATTTCTCTTTTTGATGTTTTCTCCTGACATTTCTACTTTTGAACCGTGAAATGCACCTATAACTTTCTAGAACGATGTGAAATGAACCTATGCAATAATAAGAATTCCATATTATATATCAGAACTGCCTTTCAAGTTTCTTCTCACCTTAGAAAGCTATACATGATCCAAGCGACTCAAAAGGGCATGGTTTCTCAAATAAAGAAGAGCAGATGCTTCTAAAAAGCTCTCCTCTGGGCTCATTCTCAGTGTACAGCTGTCGTGATGCATCCCTTGCCATAGCCTTAACTTCTGGTGTTGAGCAAAGAATAGAAAACCAGGGTTGCAGCTCAGTGGCATCGCAGAGGCAAACAGCATTTAGCTGTCTCCATGCATCACTCTGATTTGACTTTGAGACTAAAGTCTCTCCTTTTCCTCTTTGCATCAAGAAGAGAGGGGAGCACCAGATTAAATGGGCAGATCTTAGGCCATGCCCTGCCTGTCTTCACATCAGCCTGAGACTTCTATCACCACCTTCCACAGGTAGCAATCACTGAACTTTGCAATAGCTCAGCTTCTGCCCACACATGTCTTTGACCAGTGGAGACAATGGAGGCATCATTGCACCAAGAGTGCTGGCTAAATGTTTGATGAATGCAGTCCAGAGCACATCTGCCTTTAAAACTGCTTCACATTCAAACTAAGGTAGAGTCACTGGGAGAGATCTGGAAGATGAGCACTTCTCTCACATCACATCATCCCACTGTTCCTTTAGAACACATGGATCGCTTTCGAAAACATCGTCATGTTTTCAGTAATCTACTCCTCTTTTGTTTTACTCCAAATGATTTTCCCAACCTTCCACAACCTTTATAGGGACACACATTTTCTCCTAAAGATTTTTTTGCATCATACCAAACATAGTTGATTCTCTACAAAAATCTGCCATTAATAAGAATATTTAAAGAAAATGCCTTAGGCATTTAAAAATGTTTTAAGTAGTGCCAACATCATTGGATTAAGCACGTGGCCTTAGAAGTTGACTACTTTGATAGACAATGTTCATTTGGATAGAGGACAACTGGTATCTTTTTTTAGATAATTAAAACATAACCACTGTAATCCAACCATAAACATAAACCACAATAAAAAGCAAAACAACATACAGGTATTTATTTATACTCACACTGTGCATCATTTGCCCATTTGGAGGTATATCTAGCGTTATTTTAATCTCACAATCTAACATTTTGGTCTCCTGGCTTTACTTCACTTTTCCTCTGATATGTGATGCTTTACAACTAATATCAATTCCAGAAGGCATCTTATTTTCCCTATATCCTAAATTATTAAAAAATACATCAAGGGAAGAAAACTAGTATCAACCCTTTTAGCAGCTTGACTATTCCTTAAGTCAATACAAATACGTATTATTGACCTTCAAGTCATTTCCCCACAGGGTGTACTCTTTTGGTGGAAGCTAATTTGCTCCTATTTGTAGGGAAGCAGAATGGTGCAGTGCATAAAACAATTGTGTGAGAGCAAAGGGGATAAGTTTGTATTCCTAATACTGCCAGACGTCATCATCAAACCTTTCCTGATCTCAGTCTCTTTCTCTGTACAAGCAAAGGAAGATCTGGGGTTGGAATTTCCAAGGCCCTTTCCATCTCAGGATTCCGTGCCAATTCTCCCTTTAATGTTGGAGGGGCAGGTAACCTTGTAACGAGAAATCTAGACAGAGCTTTTCCACCCTAGGTGTGCACAGCTCCAGAGCAGCCTCCTCACCACTTTTGATGGCTGCACTATACAAGCTGCTGGGAGAACGAATGACATGACCATGAAACCAGAGCTCTGATTACTTCCACCTATTAATCCTCCTGGCATCATTCTTGAAGGAGAGATAGAGAACAGACAGAGTAATATGTCAAACACACTTACATTAGTTTCAATGTGAAGTCCCTACTCCAATCAGGTATAAGAGAACCAATAAAAAGAAAAAGTAGAATTTCCTGGGTGTCTCCTCTGAGCTCTTTGATTATAAAATTCCATTCCATTTTTGCTGGACACTATGGCTCCAGTCTTTAATCCCAGCACAATTGGAGGCTGAGGCAGAAGGACTGTGTTAGCCCAGGAATTTGAGACTAGACTGAGCAACATAGCAAGACCCCTATCTCTACAAAAACAAAAAAATTTAAAAACAGCCAGGTGTGGTGGTACATGTCTGTAGTCCCAGCTCCTTGGGAGGCTGAGATGGGAGGATCACTTCAGCCCAGGAGTTTAATGCTGTAGTGAGCTGTGATTGCACTACTGAACCCCACCCTGGGTGACAGAGCAAGACCCTGTCTCTAAAAAATAAATAAAAAAAAATAAAATGAAATAAAATCCAATTCCACGTAAGCATTATTACTCTCTTACAACTGATAAAACGAACTAGGCTTAAAAGAGTAAAATAGCTTGTCTAGGGTCCCTTGGTCCCTTGCTCCTCCCTGGAGTGAGGAGAAGTGTGGTTCCCAGATGGCCTGCCTCCAGTGGCTGCACCGAGGGGTGGCTTGAAAAGGATTTAGACCACACAAAAATCTCCATCACATCCCTCTGAATCACCCAAACAAATACACAATCTCAGTGATACGGTTTGGCTGTGTCCCCACCCAAATCTCACCTTGAATTATAATAATCCCCAGGTGTCAAGGGTGGGGCCAGGTGGAGATAATTGAATCATGGGGATGGTTCCCCTCATACTGATCTCATGGTAGTGAATAAGTCTCACAAGTTCTGATGGGTTTATAAATGGGAGGTCCCCTGCGCATGCTCTCTTGCCTGCCACCATGTAAGATGTGCCTTTCTTCTCCTTTGCCTTCTGCCAGGCCTGTGAGGCCTCCCCAGTCATGTGGAACTGTGAGTCCATTTAACCTATTTTTCTTTATAAATTACCCAGTCTCAGGTATGTCTTTATTAGCAGTGTGAGAACAGACTAATACACTGAGCCATCAGAAACCAGGTGCTTGCTATGTAATGTAAACACAGCTTCTAAGTAGCATCCTTGCCCTCCCTTCCATCACATTGATGATCCCACCCTCCTTTATATAGAGATCCTGGGGTCTCCACTACCTAAATCAGATCAAGAGGGTTCCACTTTAGAAACACAACAAAAAAAGTATGTTCCCAAGCTTCATCTCAGAATTGGACCACAGTGCAGTGGGGACCCAGAATCTGCACTTTTAACTGGAAAGCCAGGTAATTCTTGATAGTTTCAAACAGCAATGCTTGAAAACTACTGCCCTGGAACACTCTAAGTTGTACTAGGTTGAGGTGAGGGGAATGGAACAAGAGAAGATGTCAGGGGGTAGAAATATACAGAGTCTGTACTAAACCTGCTCCCTGGTTTCCCCCATGACATAGTGCTGCCCCCCCGGGCATCATGTGGTCCATGAACCAATAGCACCAACATCACTCAGGAGCTTGTTAAAATCACAGAGTTTGGGGCCCATCTCCAAATCTACCAAATCATAATCTGTATTTTAATGAGATCCCCAGATTTTTCATGTACACATTGGAGTTTTAGAACGGGTGAGGGAATAAATATGATGATTCACCAGGAATCTCACCTTCCCCAACTCAGGGGAAAAGAAAACAAATATTCACATAACATCTACCAGGCACACTTTATAAACAATGTTAATTATTTCTTTCATGATTCACCAAAGTGTAGGGCACTTGGTTTCTCGAGTCACCTGCTTGGCCGTCTTCCAAGTGTACTTTCCTTCCTTTCTTTTCTTTCCTTCCTTTCCTTACTGTTCTAAAGCTTTTTAATAAACTTTCACTCCTGCTCTGAAACATTCCTCCATCTTTTTCCTGCCTTATGCCCCCCTGTTGAATTCTTTCTTCTGAGAAGGCAAGAATTGAGGTTGCTGCAGATCCATATGGATTTGCCGCCAGTAACTTGGATACCTTCCACCAGTGACATATTTGGTGCCACATGATTCAGATACCTTCCTTAGTGGTAAGAGATCTCTATGCCTCACCTTCTTTGGCTGGAGGCATCTGGCCCCCGTGCGTGTTTTTTTTTCTCCTCTCTCTGTCTAATTAAAAATAAAGATTCACCAAATTATCTTATTTCAAATTCATAGAGCAAGGACAGAACAAGGATTTTTAAATCAAAATGACTCTCTCCAGTTCCCCTGGCTTTTGCACAAAAAACCAGACAAAAGAAGGCTGCAGGCAGTCCAGGCGCAGTGGCTCAAGCTGGTAATCCCAGCACTTTGGGAGGCTGAGGTGGGCAGATTGCCTGAGGTCAGGAGTTGGAGACCAGCCTCACCAATATGGCGAAAACCATCTCTACTAAAAATACAAAAATTAGCTGGGTGTGGTGGTGCACACCTGTAATCCCAGCTACTTGGGAGGCTGAGGTAGGAGAAACGCTTGAACCCAGGAGGCTGAGGTTGCAGTGAGTCGGGACTGTGCCACTGAACTCCAGCCTGGGAGACAGAGCGAGACTCCATCTCAAACAGAAACAAAAAACAAAACAAACAAAAAAAAAGTGGCTGCAGGCAAGAGGAGCCAGTTTTCACAACACCCCCACCGTGGACTCACCACCCTTGTCCCCTATACAGGAAAGACTTAACACAGCAGGCCTGGGTTGCTCAAACCATGCACATTCCCAAGAAAGTCCCACTTTAGTGATGGGCCTTGGTTAGTTTCCTGCGATTTAAGTGCTTAGAATGTTCCCATTGATTAGACGGCTTTTCATGCTTTGAGTGGGGGGAGTGTCTTGAACCATGCATACAAGATTGTGTATATAGTGCATGCAAGCGGTGTGCATTGTGGTAAACACTTTTTGTTTCCTTCTAAGAGTCTAGAGATTCAAAAATCATGTTTGATTATATGCCTTTGTGTCTGCCCTCCAATAAAAACTCTGTACTCCAAGGTTTGAGTGAACTTTCCCAATTGACAATTCTTTGGATATATTATTACAACTCATTGCCAGAGGTATTAAGTGCACCCACTGGGAGGACACACTTGGAAGTGTGCCTGGTTTCCCCTGCACATTGGAAGCTTGTGTCTACTTTCCCTTGCACCCTTGCACTTTGCCCATCCATCTTTTTCCCTGTGCTGATTTTGTTTGTGTCCTTTCACTATCACAAACTCTAACTATGAGTAGTATAACAACTTCTGAGTCCTGTGAGTATTACCAAATCATTGAATGTGGGCATGGTCTTGGGGACCACTGACACATCTCTCTTCCTTCTAAGAGGCTGCTCTGTTATCTCAAAGCCTAGTGGGGAAGATCTTTTCCACCTCATCAAGCCATCTGTCTTAGTCCATTTTGTGTTGCTATGGAGAAGTATCTGAGGCTGGGTAATATATAAAGAAAAATGTTTATTTGGCTCACAATTCTGATGTCTGGAAAAGTTCAAGTTTTGGCATCTGCATCTGGCAAGGGCCATGGACTGTTTATACTCATGGTAGAAGGTAAAATGGAGCTGGTGTGTGCAGGCATCACGTGGTGGGAGAGGAAGCAAGAGAGCGAGAGAGGCAAGAGGTGCCAGGCTTTTTTAACAACCAGCTCTTCTGGAAACAAAGAGAGTGAGACCTCACTTATCTCTTCCCTCAACTAGGGTATTAATCTATTCATGAAGGATCTGTTCCCATGATCTAAATACCTCCCATGAGGCCCCACCTCCAACACTGGGGATCAAATTTTAACATGAGGATTGGAGGAGTCAAATATCCAAATCATAGCACCATCTAACTTTTTTGCTACATGGTTGATCTTCAGATACAAAATCACATCTCCTACAGGCTTCTCTATATTTTCCCCAATCTTTTTTCTCCAAGATCAAAATTCTCAGATGCTTTGATATCATCATATTCAGCTACTTCAACATACCATGGTCGTCTTCTCTTAAATGTGTTCAAGTATGCCTGGGCTCTTGTCCAAGTGATTAATTCCAATACTCCCAGATGCATTCCAACCTGCACAGAATGGAACTTGGTCGACACCAACCTCTAGGAATGAAGCCTGAAATCTTATCTCAGCTATTTTTGTAGACACTTTTAATTTTCCATTTATTAAATAATAACATACTTGAGCTGTTTTTTATTTTTCCTTATTCTGTGCTAAAGATTCACAATCTGTTTTCTTCAAAGTTATTTTCAAGCCACCTGAGCAAAGCCTGCAACTTTCATACAATCATCATTCTTCTTGGGAGAGTGGATTCATAATTCCCATCTGTCAATATCTTTTGGATCCTGATGAGTTGATATGAGACAAGATTGTAAATGTTCAAACAGGGTTTTTATCAGACAACTAAGGGTAAACATGAAATTCTCCCCAAAGAGCGAGAAAGAAAAAAAATTTACAGAGTAGCAGTGGTTGTTTCTGATCCTAACTTCAACTGACATTTAGCTAAAATATACTTTGGTCGGTGATATTTGTGAGCATCTAGGCCCCGGGTGCTTTTGCTTTGCCTCTAAACAAAGACATAACCCTTCTTTTCTGAGATGAACTCAGATTGGCACTGCTTATGTTTGTTCAAGCTTTACCCCTTCCAGCCTGGCTTGCTGTCCTCCCGGCAACTGGAGGACAATCCCCGCACAGCATTTCCTGCTTGGCTTCTGGTATTCAGTCCCTAAGGTCCCAGAGGTCAAAAGGTACTTCTCATTGCACTGCAAAGTTTTCTTTCCTGGTTTCAGGCTATCTTGTATTTGGTTTTGGATATGTCTTCAATCCTTTCCTAGTGGACCTTATGACTTTGTCGTTATTCTAGCTGGCAGGAAGCTATTTAAAACCTAACTCATTCTGCTGAGATGCTTGTGATCTAAGTCTCAGATGACATGAAAGCTCCTGATATCTCATGTCCTTGCACGGAACTCATTGATAATAATGTCAGGGCAAAAGAGCTTGAAATCTAAAACTTCCAGCACTAGTGTGTTGGTCCATTCTGGACATCCTTTAGACCAATCATTTAGAGAGCTGTTAGTTTGCTTAATTTAGCCCATCTTTTCTCACCTTACCTTGTATAATTCATAATTTCAAAGCAGGAGAAGATCAGTAAAGCCAGGGAAACCTATTTTAAGCTTTAGACGGGAAAACAGCGACCCAATAAGAGTAAAACTAAGCCAAAAATATTCCAGTATGACTTCAATAAAAATGTGTGTTCTGCTTCAGTAGATGTGTGAGCTGGGAAGAGAGAATAGCATTTAAATGCTATGGGAGGCAGAAGGGATGATTGGGAGGCATGGTGAAAGAAAGGTCCCAGAATATGGGATGAGACAAAGAAATAAAAGTGTTCCAAAACACCACAAATTGAATTCTTTTAAATATTCTTAGAGAGACACAGATAAAGAATAGAAGTCTTTTTTAGTAAGTTTTTGTGCTTGGATTGTACTTCTTTAAATAAGGCACTACTATGGCACAAACCAAGTAAGTCACGTACTCAATAAACTTGTTATATTATAGGACATGCATGCATGAAATCCACAATGGAAACCACTATAACAATGTGCACAGAATTTAATGTGGGGATTCACAGAATCTTGACTAACTTGGCCAGTTGATTCAGCTCTATGGCCTCGTCTTCCCCAGTGAGAAAACAAAGGGTGTGCAGAAGAAATCTAAAATCATTTCTGCCACCATTCTATGTTCTTATCAGATGGTGTTTTTTATCTGCTACAGATAACGTTGTAGGTATAGGTAAAAGGAACAGACTTTTGGAGAAATGTATTTATATTTTCTTTGAATCCTTTTGTTTAGTCACACTGAAGGATAAGAGTGTGCATATGGAGTGGGGATAGTGTGATGATGATAGTGACAGGAGACAGACAAATTCCTAGGCAGACAAGGAGAGGTGAGACCTGACCTTCAAGCCAAAGATGGTTTAAACCTGAAAACTGAGCTTATCTGGTTCCGGATAGAGTCCACGACTGGAGCGAGAACTTCTATCCCCATGTTACCCTCTCTCTCTCAATTGTTTCCTTTTGGACAATGCCTTTTTACCATTGAATAGTGCTTTTGCCAAGCCCACTGATGGATCAGTCAGCACACTCTCCCCCATTCTAGGTCCATAAAAACCCCAGACTCAGCCTCACAGATGGCAACCTGCTTTCAGGTTCTCCTCTCACAGGTGAAAGCTTTCCTTCTGTCACTTGATAAAATTCTTCTCTGCTTTATTCACTTGCTAGTGTCCGTGCACCTTATTCCTCTCAGTCACGGGACAAGAACCTGAAACTCACTGAGATGCAGGTGGTGGGAATGAAAGAGCTGTGATGCTCCTGGCCAGCTCACGGAGCTGTGGGCAATGGGAATAAAAGAGCTGTAACACGCTCCTGCTTGCCAGACTACAGGAGAAAGAGAGTTGTAACATGATCTTGCTTGCCAGGCTATAGGAGTGAAGAGCTGCCACATTTCTTCAGGACTTGAACCTCGGGGCTCCCTGAGCAAGACCTATAACACCTCTAGGGGCTCCGTGATTGCTGGCATCTCTGAGTTTTCAGGTGCCACTGTGTTTGCCTCATCTAGATGCTGGTACTAACATGGAAGCCATTCGTGGCATGCCTGGGAGTCATGTAAAGACAGCAATGGGAAAACTCATGTTGCCCAGTTCTCTACCAAGTATGGATTTCAGGGTAATTGAAGATTCAAAGTATTGGAAGGGACAGTTCATCAGTGAAATACAGCATTTACAGTGTTGGAAATACCTTTCTCTTCTCAGAGAGTAAAATATCTCAAAGAGTATAATGATCCAAGGAGACATTTAAAAAGACAATCATACACAGATTGATTTCAAAAAGTTTGCAAATTACCTCATCATCCTGATTTTAACCTATTTTGCTTAATATGTATAAAATAATGCATGATTCCTCAGATCAAGTGTCTCTTGCACCCCCATACCTTTTTATTTGAATCTGTTGGCTCAATAGA
The DNA here is from genome assembly GCF_028885625.2 of Pongo pygmaeus. Taxonomy (NCBI): domain Eukaryota; kingdom Metazoa; phylum Chordata; class Mammalia; order Primates; family Hominidae; genus Pongo; species Pongo pygmaeus. Next base: position 8,169,222 of record NC_072396.2, on the reverse strand, counting down.
AATGATAATTGAGTGTAGTTAAAACTTTATGGGTCTCCTTCAGCAGTGTTATTATGGGATCACTGCCTTATGTTTTGAATGAATTTGTAATTGATTATTTAAATAAGATTATGTTTAAAAGTGATATGGTTTGGCTGTGTCCCCACTCAAATCTCACCTTGAATTGTAATAATCCCCATGTGTCAAGGGTGGGGCAAAGTGGAGATAATTGAATTATGAGAGTAGTTTCTCCCATACTGTTCTTGGGGTAGTCTCACAATATCTGATGGTTTTATAAATGGGAGTTCTCCCACAGAAGCTCTTGCCTGCCACCATGTAAGACGTGCCTTTCTCCTCCTTTGCCTTCTGCCATAATTTTGAGGCCTCCCCAGCCATATGGAACTGAGTCCACTAAGCCTCTTTTTCTTTATAAATTACCCAGTCTCTGTTATGTCTTTATTAGTAGCATGAGAACAGACTAATACAAAAAGCCATATGTTAACTTCATCAGCAAATAACCTTGCCTTCTTTGGAGTAGCTTGGTTGAGAACTCCAATCATATCCAAAACTGCTTTGGTAGAAAACTCTTTCATGCTTTTTGACTTCATATCCTCTACCTTATTTTTTTATTGTAGTAAAATGCACATAACATAAAATTGACCATCTTAAGCATTTTTAAGTGAGTTCAGTGGCACTAAGGGTATTCGCATTATTGTGCATCACCACCATCCTTTTCCAGAACTTTTCTCATCTTGCAAAACTGAAACTCTGTATCTGTTAAACAATAACTCTTCATTCCTCTCTCCCCCCAGTCCCTGGCAATGGCCATCCACTTTCTGTCTCTATGGATTTGACTACTCTAGGTGCCTCATATAAGTGAAATCATACAAAGATACAGTTACTTTGTAACTGCTGGTTACAAAGTACCTCAGCATTTGCTTGTCTGTAAAGGATTTTATTTCTCCTTCACGTATGAAGCTTAGTTTGGCTGGATATGAAATTCTGGGTTGAAAATTTGTTTCTTTAAGAAAAGAAAATAATTTTCTTAGTTATTTCTTGTCTTCTGCTAGCTTTTGGATTAATTTGCTCTTGCCTCTCAAGCCCTTTTAATTGTGGTGTTAGGGTGTCGATTTCAGATCTTTCCCACTTTCTAATGTGGGCATTTAGTGCTGTAAGTTTTCTGTTTAATACTACTTTAGCTACGTTCCAGAGATTCTGGTATGTTTTCTCCTTGTTCTCATTGGTTTCAAATAACTTCTTGATTTTTTGCCTTAATTTCATTATTTTCATTATTATGTAGGAGTCATTCAGGAGCAGGTTGTTCAATTTCCATGAAATTGTGTGGTTTTGAGTGAGTTTCTTAATCCTGAGTTCTAATTTGATTGCACTGTGGTCTGAGAGACTATTTGTTATGATTTCAGATCTTTTGCATTTGCTAAGGAGTGTTTTACTTCCAATTATGTGGTCGATTTTAGAATAAGTGCCATGTGGCACTGAGAAGATGTATATTCTGTTGATTTGGGGTGGATAGTTCTGTAAACATCTACTAGGTCCACTTGATGCAGAGCTGAGTTCAGGTCCTGAACATCCTTGTTAATTTTCTGTCTCGTTGACCTGTCTAATACTGAAAGTGTGGTGTTAAAATCACCCACTATTATTGTGTGGGAGTCTAAGTCTCTTTGTAGGTCTCCAAGAACTCATTTTATGAATCTGGGTGCTCCTGTATTGGGTGCATATATATTTAGAATACTTAGCTTTTCTTGTTGCATTGTTCCCTTTACCATTATGTAATTCCCTAATGAAGGCATAATTCTTAAGAAAATTAAACTTGCAAATTTGATATCCCATGCTTTCCTAGAATCATTCATTTCCAGGATGTTTTTGCAGATTTGACAGTGCCTGGGAGGGATGGGGGAAATGGCTCCAGCTCCTTAAATTATTAATTCAACTTATTCCGAGGAAGCTAATGTTCTTGACCAAAATTTAAGATCAAATTATTGGGAACTGGATACAGCCCTTATTTCAATATGGTGGAGTGGAAGCACAGGGGCTTGGAGGGTTGGCAGGAATTGATTTGAAGACAATATCCATCCTCACCACATGAATAATCACATGTGACCTTCAGCAAATTACATTTCTTAGGGTCTACATGAAGGACTGACTTGGGTCCTTCATCTAGAACACATATATATCTGTATTATAGCACCTGGGCTTTTATGGAAATTAAATGAAATGATGAAGATTAATTGCTCTGTCCACCATCGAGATATTCAAATACGATACTGGATGGAAAGCTTTTGCCCAAGGGTGTGCAGACTATGACTTGTGAGCCAAATCACTCATAATACCTGTTTTAACAAAATGTGGGCATATTTACAAATAACAATTTTGTGGGGGACACACTACACCCATTTGGCTTTTGTATCATTTATAGTGTCTTCATGCCATAATAGTACAGAAAATGTATGGCCCAAAGAGGCATCAGAAGGTATTTTAAATTGGGGGGAAAACACTGAAATACTTGATGTCTGTCAGATATCAGCAAATACCATGCTAGAGATTGTTCTGAATTGCAACATTAAATCATGCTCCATCCTTTTCAGTAGTGCCACATCTTTGCAAAACTGCGTTTTGGGCTCTTGGTGGGATAAAAAAATCACATACTGTTTGAACAAATCAGTGGGTAATAGGGAATGAGGATGGGTGATATGATTTGGCTGTGTCCCCACTCAAATCTCATCTTGAATTGTAGTTCCCACAATCCCCATGTGTCATGGGAGGGACCTGTGGTGGAGGGGAGGTAATTGAATCATGGGGACAATTACCTCCATTCTGTTCTCATGATAGTGAGTAAGTTCTCATGAGATCTGATAGTTTTAAAAGGGTCTTTTCCCTTGCTTTGCTCTGCACTTCTTGCTGCTGCCATGTGAGGAAGGGCATGTTTCCTTCCCCTTCTGCGAGGATTGTAAGTTTCCTGAGGCCTCCCCAGCTCTGCGAAACTGTGAGTCAATTAAACCTCTTTCCTTTATAAATTACCCAGTCTCAGGTACGACTTTATTAGCAGCATGAGAACAAACTAATACAGCGGGTGAGTCTAATCTAATTTCAAGTTTTGTGAAATTGTATGGTACCAACAGGCATGCACATCCCATTCATTTGTCAATAGTTACGGTTATTCAAGAATGAAATATAAATATACTTCTTTGCTTTCAAATTAATAGACATGATTTTAAAATTGTTTTACTAAAATATTAGCACATAAATTTCTTGTAACTTATTTGGGCTAATAAACAGACATTTTAGGTCTTTCTTTTGGCCTAGGGGAAGTAGGAAAAAAGTTACTCAGACACTAAAGAAACTACGAGCTCACAAAGTCTGGGAAGCTCTGCCATAGTTGGTACACAGTTGCACAGAAGCAGGCAAGCTAACCTTGGCTGCCCTCTCTTACTGAGCCGTCTGCATTCAATGTACTTTTCTGAGTGTCAATATAAAACCTGGTTGGTTTTCAATTGACCAAGAAGACTGTTGACTTGATGGTGCTATGTACATAGGTTTACAAAAAAAAATTGCCTTTCTGGAAATGCTACACTGACCTTAAGAAAATACTCCAGTGGTTGGAGAAGGTGGCTTGTGCCTGTAATGCCAGTGCTTTAGGAGGCTGAGGTCGGTGGATCACTTGAGCCCAGGAGTTCAAGACCAGACTGGGCAACATAGTGAGACCCCATCTCTACAAAAAAATTTAAAAATTGGCAGGGCATGGTGGGGCACATCTGTAGTCCCAGCCATGTGAGGGTAGGCTGAGGCAGGAGGATGTCTTGATCCCAGGAGTTCCAGGCTGCAGTGAGCTATTATCACACCACTGCACCCCAGCCTGGGCAACAGAGCAAGACCCTGTCCCTAAAAAAATAAAAAGAAACAAAAAATAAAGAAAATACTCTAATGAATACAATTCCTGGCACCATGGCAGTGAGAAAGGATGATTTTGGAGGAATTATATCTTCCACAAGTCTCTAGCTTCATCATCCAGGAATTTACCCACCAAGACTTTGTCAAGGGTCTGTCGGATATGGAATCTGATCTCATTTTACTTCTCTTGCAAATGTTGCATCTGTATATTTTCTTTCAACCCTTCCCATTAGCTGCACAGTCTTCACTTTTATTTAGCCACTAGGAAAAGCTGATGATTTAGAGCCATTGTTCTTTCTTCTTCAAAGGCCACAGCTGCTGGTGTGAAGCTTGGAGATGCTGAGTCACAAAATAATCTTCAGTGGATAAAATGCAGGGTTAGCCTCCCAAGTAAATACATTTGGGACAACATATAGTTATCTTCCTTTGTTCAAAGCTAATGGATTTTCACTTTTCTCCTCCTCTGTTGATTATCATTTTAACCTCTTCATTTCTAATTTTCTATATTATTATTATTAGGCTGGTCTGGAGACCCTTATAGATGATACCTGACACATACCCATATACTAATAATCATTACTTTCCTTTGGCAAGATAATCAAGGTTATTTTCATTCAGAGTGCATTTTGTGGTTCAGTGACTCTGGCCTACTTACAGTCTCTGAATTTCCTATTCAAGAGATGAGAATAATACTAATAATTTCACTGACAAAAAGTCCTGCATTGATATAGCTTTCTCTATTTTTATATTTATATGGAGAGGGATGTTTTGTCTTGGGTCTACATGGTACTGCAAGTAAAATATTACCCGAGTCTATTCATGCTTTGGAAAACAAATATACATTAAAATTAAGTAGAAAAGTAATGATTTCTTCTCCTGAAATATGTTTGTCAAATATAGAACTATTAAATAATAGTGGCCAGACATCTCCCAAGAGGAACATTGAGTTTGTCAATCGTGATCCAAAGAATCAGGAATGACAGAGAATTCCTGCTAGCTATGGAAGTAATGATCACAATGTCAGTTTCCAGGAGACCGTGGACCATGTGTCCATGCTGCTTGGATGGAAGTACAGTGACCTCATCTAGCCTCCTGTGCTGAACACAGTGGTTATGATTTTTTTCATGGTCATGCTTGCTAGACCTGTCTCCCAAGTATTCTCATTGGATGGGACCATTAGCAGGCTAGTGTTAAGCATGGGACCAATGGCAGATTAGTATTTTTAGCAAACTCACTTTTAAGTCTCCAGGTTGTGATCAAAACACACAACCAGTCCATATTGTCCATAGTGGGATTCTGACCCTAGAGCAGCTCCCAAGTTCACATTCTGCAAGTCTGACAGGCCATCTTGAAGATCACCTGAGCATTTTCCTGAATACTGGACACTGGTCCATCTCTGATCTTGTGATTCAAATCTAAAAACTAGATTTCACCTTCTTCCTGATACTAGCTTCCCTCTTTGTGGTTCTTACTCTTCCTTTTGACTTGTGTCCCTCTTTGGTAACCTTTCCAAGGTTTAGTCCTTTTATATTGAAGACATGGTCTTTGTGACGGTTAATTTCACATGTCAACTTGACGGGCTGAAGAGATGCTCAGAGAACTGGTAAAATATTATCTCTGGGTTTATCTTTGAGGGTATTTCCAGAAGGAATTAGCATTTGAATTCATAGACTGAGTAAAGAAGATCACCTTCATCAGTGCAGGCAGGCATCATCTAATCTGTTGAGGGTCTGAATGGAACAAAAGGTGGAGGGAGGGAGAATTCACTCTCTGTTTGAGCTGGGACATCCAGGTTCTCTTGCAGTTGGACAACAGTGACTCTTGTTCTCAGACCTTTGGACTTCAGCTGACTTGCTTCAGCTGGAGCAAGTCTCCAGCTTGCAGACAGCAGATAGTCGGACTTTTTGGCCTCCAAAACTTCATGAGCCAATTCCCACAGTAGATAGCTAGATATAGATATGGATACAGTTATACAGATATATAGGTTTAGATATGAATATAGATATAGGTATAGATATGGATATAGATACATAGACATGGGTATAGATATATAGATATAGGCATAGATATGGATATAGATATATAGATATAGGTATAGATATGGATATAGACATACAAATATAGGTATAGATGTGAATATAGATATATAGATATAGGTATAGATACAGATAAGTATATATACATGTATCGATATAGGTATCGATATAGGGATAGACGTCAATACAGATTTCGATATAGCTACAGATTTTCTATTGGTTTTGTTTCTCTGGAGAACCCTGATGAATACAGCCTTCCTCTCCGAGGCTTCTGATCACATTTTCCAGGACTGATGTAATTTTCTTGGATGACGACATGGTTGTTAAGACTCTTTACCAATTGTGAAGGCTCTAAATTTGCTCTATCAATTATCACCTATCCCTCAGTTACTGGGCACACCATTTACCGACCCGGTGGATCTAACCTCTTAGACTCCAGGTTAGATGTCCTTGAAGCTCCCTGCTCAGCTTGGTCCATTTTGTGTTGCTCTCTGACCACGGTCTAGCCATCACACAAACTTCTGGAGAAACTCTGGAGAGTATGGAATTAGCTGGGAGCTTCGCGTCCTACAGTTAATTGGCCTAGTTAATTTTGCTTGGATAGGATGCCAATACTTGGACACCACATAGACAGCTAACCATTTCTTTAATTTTGATGGTTGTGCCACAGGGCTTAGTGCCATTCTTACCTCTACAATTTAATCCCTTGGACTCTGGTTTATGTGGAAAGAATTTCTTGGTCCAAGTGATCACTGCAATGGCTACCTCACTGCTGAAAATATTTCCCCATGTGTTAAGCCCACTGGTGGGTAAATTTTCTGGAGTGTTTCATGCTGCAAATCTAATCAACAATCCATACAATCTTGTGAAATTTAATTGAGAAACTTCCCATGCTGACCCTTTTTCGCCTACTAGAATATATAATTCGCATCTTCTTTCAGGTCAAAAGTGAAAACTAGGGTCATTATCATCCCACTCCCCAAGCCTAACTCTAATTAAAATATCGAGCTTGCTTTAGTTTTCCTGTGCATTTTGCATTTAGATAGACACAGCATGAAGCATCTTTATAATAGCAGAAGTAATAGGTTTTAGAGAAAAAGATAAGCTTTCTCCATTCACTTGTTATTTTGGATTTGTGTTCTAACAAAATGGGAATGCACACACATTTGATTACGTTAAACTGATAAGTATGTTGTGGTAATTGCCTCAAAATGAATGTAGATAAGTTAAAAAAGAAAGAATATCCCAAAGTAAATGGGATGTTAAACATGGGCTCTTTGGTCTTGAACAAATCAGATATTTATCTGCTGCCAACAACAAAGTTAGAGAAGTCACACTTACTCTTTTTCCCTACCGTAGGGAGAAAAAAGAAATTGCTACCTATTACAAATATATGACAGCATGTAAGTATATAAATGCTTATATTTTATATATTAGCTAAATATATAACTTCCAATTAAATGTTATAAAGAACAGAGTACTGAAATAAGTATTTGCCTAGGTAAGTGATTCTCAACAGAGGGAGTGATTTGGTCCTCAACAGGAGACATTTGACAACATCTAGAGATATTTTGGTTTCCACAACTGGGTGGGGAGGGGAAGAGGGAAGCAGCTAATGTCTAGTGGGAAGAGACCAGGGATGCTGCTAAACATTCTTCTGTGCATAGTATAGCTCCCCCACAACCCAAAAATGCACAGCCTCAAATATCAGTAGTGCAAAGGTTGAGAATTTCTGGTGTAAATAAACTGAAAATAGGTATTTTCAGGTTTGATGTTAGGTATTCACTGAATTTATCTGGCATGATGCTTTGAATCTTTATTTAAATGGTCTCATTTGATTTTCACAACTTTCTTATGAAGTTGTGCCCTTTTTTGAGATGAGAAATTGAATAACAGTAAGTTCAGTGACCTATTCACATTGGTTAAAAAAAACAAGACACCCACCATTCACAGCAAGATATAGCTGGTTCCAATGGCATCATGTATAATATCCATGGAAGCTTTTCATTCCTTTTATAGAAACTACCTAGCTTCATATTAGCAAACAGATTGGATTAGGTACTGCAATTCTTATTTTATAATTAAAGAAATTAATGGAAAAGATTAATCATTGTCCAGGGTTATCACTAGTAGATATTGGAGTCAGTATGCAAGATTATTCTTCTGACTCCAAATCTAGAGCTCTTAAACAAAATATAATTTTATGTCCACACTGTCTAGATAAATCACTGTTGTAGGCAGAATCATGGTCCACAAAGATGTTGATATCCTAATCAACAGAACCTGCAAATGTATTCTATGAAATGGCAAAGGGAAATTAAAATTGCCCTTGGAATTAAGGTTTGTATTAAGTCTGGAATTAAGAATGACTTTGAGATAAGATTACCTCGAATTGTATGCATGGGCCCACTGTTATCACTTGGCATTGAAAACCCTGTCCCATATTTAGGACACACCAGCCATTCTTGTTTTCATGGTAACAGAAAACAAGTAACCTCTTATTACAGAAAACAAATCACCATGTTTGACATGCCAAATGGCATGGGACTCTGTGGCCAGACACCTCCCAAGAGGACATTGAGATTGTCAATGGTGATCCAAAGAATCAGGGAAGACAGAGAATTCCTGCTAGCTAAGGAAGTGATGATTGCAACGTTCAGTTTCCAGGGGCCAGTGGGCCATGTATCCATGCTGCTTGGATGGAAGTACAGCAGCTTCATCCAGCCTCCTGTGCTGAACACCATGGTTACAATTTTCTTCATGGTCATGCCTGCTGGACCTGTCTTCCAAGTGTTCCCATTATTTCCACCCACACTCCAAGCTTGTTTCTCCAGTTTTCCTGGTGATGATGTGAGACGCTCACTATCTTTTCAATATACTCCTTTACCATGCCATCAGCCCACGTTAGTTCCTTCTCCTTTTATGTATGCATGTATGCATGTATGTATGAATGAATGCCAAGTACTCAAAAAGGACAGCACCAGGTACATTAGCTCAGCAGAGATACTTGGTTGGTCAGAAGTCCCAGGACATACATAGGATCTTGACAGCCATGTATAGACTGGGAGAATGCAGAAGCAGACAACATCCACAGAGAGAAAAAAGGGAAGCAAAAGTGAAGAGAGAAAAAAAGGTAAAACTTCATGGGCCTCTTAAAGAGAGTCAAGAGGGGGTCATGGAACATAACTACCTGCTCCACTATCCTTGACACCTTACGGGTTCAAGACTTCATCCTCCCATGAGATTCTGTTGTTCTTCCTGTCCTCAAATCCCTAAATATCATAGAGGAAAAGTTTGGCCAAAGAATGCTTAGAGGAATATCTTTTACTTGCTGGCAAGCATGTCTTAACTAAGACTTCTGTTGTGAGCCTGTGGGTGTGCTAGTTCCTACTGGAGATGCAAATGATTACCATTTGTGATGCCTCTTCTCCACGCTCCATGATTCATGGGTGGCAGCAACTCCATTACAGATGAAAGGTGGTGACGATATATAACACTTAAGGAGGTATGTAAGAGGTCACAAGTTGAACATTCCAACGTGCAAAACAAGACATGTTAATGATCACACAAAGTGAAAAACACTTGGAAGTTCAAGAAATAAAAAGATTTGAATTTTTATGCAATTCTTAAGAAGAGATGAAGAAGGAATCAACATTTCCACTGAGAAGCAGATGTTGGGAGCTATGCTATGTTTGATGACACCAAATGGAAACCATAAACATTTACCTTACTACTAGAAATTAATGGGATTTATTTTAGCTCAAGATGTCCAGTTAAAAAAAATATGATTCCCTTAGAATAAAAGGCTTTTCAAGAAGTTGTGGTTCACAGAACATACTGATAATGAAATTAACTAATTAATTATAAGAGGTGAGAGGTAAGTGTAGAGAGAATCAAGACTAAATATGAAGAACACTTGAATATACTCAGCTTTTCTATCTTAGTTACACTTTAATTGGCAACTAGAATTAAAAACCATGATATTTTAGAAAGGGACATTGGTAAATTCTACACTTTTGCAAATGTACAAAGTGGGAAGAACTGGCCTACTGAAATGGAACTGAAGGTCATTTTCTAGTTTTGTTTTCCTCCCACCAAATTATCTAATGAACTGAATTATCTAATTGGCAGGCATCTAATGCACAGGGAGTCCTGTGCACCTGGGATGTTTAGCCACATCCCTGGCTTTTACCCATTAGATGCCAGTAGCATCCTTCTCCCAGCTGTGACAACCAAAAATGTCTCTCTATGTTGCCAAATGTCCCCTGGAGGAAGACTTGCCTCCAGTTGAGAAGAGTTGTTCTGATTAATGTCTGTCTTGGTAGTCTAAAACAAATGCTTGCCAACCCTTAAAAAATATGTTCAGAGACTACGCCTTTTTGGCTCTTTCTTTCTGATTCTGGTGTCTAACCATGAACTGTATTTACAAGCCACCAGCAATTCATCAAATGACTAAGTTAATTATGTTAAAATGCAGTAAATTATGTTGTCTGTACATTCTGCTTAGTCAGTCCAATTAGTTACAGCTATGGAGTTGTGAAATTATTTTATTCAAATTATTCTCTCAATCTTCCATGCTGGTAGAGAATTACTGACAAGACTCATTGGGTATGGAAACTTACTGTTCTGTGCCAGCAGTGATGAAAAGACCTACCAGGAGGAGATATTGCCTATGGTGATGGTGCTTAAGTTGCTGAAGAGCCAGTCTCAGCAATGCAGGAAGTTGCTGGATCTTAGTTTGTGAAAGGGAAAGGAGTTCATACAAAGTGAGTGTTGTCAATACCTTAAGCACTAGTCATGGGAGCTAAGGTAAGTTTTAGGTATCATATCCTCAAGAATCCTCCATCAATAGTGTCTGAGCCTTTGTTCCCCTTCTCTATTGTCCACCCCTATTCCCAACACTTCTAGTATGTTGGTCCCAGTGTCTTCCCACCATGAATTCTGAAAGAGCAGCCTGTTGTCCGCTCCTTGCTAAAGCTTACTGTGACCCAGATAAGGAGCAGGAAAAGAGCCTCCCCTTCCTCTCAGTCTAATTTTCCAAAAAGAAATGTGGCTGGCACCATCCTGTGCCCAAATGGTAAAACCTCAAGTTTTAGATAGATCTTTCTTTCTGATATGCTGTACCTATTTCAGAAAGACTTCATGCATTTCAAAAAAAGAATATATCTAAAACAGCAGCATGCCCATGAAAAAGAAATGACAATTACATCCATAATATTTTCTTAGCACAGTATTTCAAAAGCAATTCTGGGTATGAGACTTATTTTTGTAACCTATTTCCCAGCTTTTTCTTGAATCCAAAATTTATGGGATAATCTAAAGTTTTAGGATTTGAAAAATAACTACAGTAATCTTTTCATTTTCTGTAGGCTTTCTTGTTTTGAACTACATTGAATATAAATATGTTTTATGGCCCCAAACTTCAGGTAGGTTTTAAAAGTCATTTAAGGATATACTTCGGTTATATTTGGGATCAAATCTTGATAAACAGCCCACTCTGTCTATCCCCTCTTGATAATCCACTACTTTATGAGGTTGGGCTGTGGCTACTGAGTAAGAATAAGAACAGACATCAAGGATCATGGTCAGAAGTAAAAATGTGCAATCATTGTTATAAGATATGTTGTCTCAGGACAAGATAAACATGGCTATGTGCCAATGAACAAGTAAGCAAGGAGATGGAACTTAATGATCACACCCTGATTATAAAGCCTGAAAAGGTGGTAGTTTAGGGAGTCTGCAATTTCAGACATATAAATTTTAATTCACTTTTATAAGTATTATGCCATGAATGTCTGTTTTTTAGCTCTTCCATGCTACTGAGGATTGGCTTACTATGTTATGAAAGGGGAGGAACTTATAAAAGTGATCTGTGTGGCCTCTACAGATCACTCTCAGATCTAGTATTCTAGCCCTAACCAAACTCCCATGCGAATCAGAAAGGTATCCCCACCTATCTGCTGGATAGTTACACCTGAATGTCTTACTGCTGTTGACATCTCAGTGTGCCCATTGCTAAACTCTCTTTTCCCCTAAACGCTCCCTGGGTGTGACTTTCCTATTTCCTCTAATGACATCATTGATTTCCAAGCTCTTGGATCAGGGATCTTAAAGATCTTTTCTCTAGGCTCTTATATCTGATAGGATTCCAAGTGCATTTATTTTTCTTTTTCATTTTATTTTTCAGCTTTGCCTCTATTAATTACCATTCTACCAACACCAACCAAAACCAAGCCATTGTTACTTGTCATGCATGCTACCATTATAGCCTCCTAACTTATTTCCTCTTACCAGTTTTTTTCTTAATTCAGTTCCAAAAGAAATTTGTCTTATCTAACTCTTTTCCTACTTAATAATACCAAGAAATTCTTTGTAATTAAAATAACTAAAATTTCTTAGTAAGACAATAAAAGACACTATGATCAGCCTATCTTTACAATATCTTTCTCCATCTAGCCGAATCAACCACCGTTCCCATTTTTTGACCAAAAAAAAGCAATCTCCATGGATTCTTTACCTATAATATTCCATGCCTCTGAATCGTTTTCTCATTGTGAGGAAATAGGTCTAATATGTTCAAATCCACTTCCACTAAACAGCTATATAGCACTGTGCACACAGGAAAAGACATGTAATATTTGTTGATTAAAGTCAGTTGGCTACCTGTGGGATTAATACAATGACTGTAATATAATCTTCTACATATTTCCTGAGGCATAAATGTCATCCAGTGAACTTTATTTTTGTACTTTGTAATTTTTAGCTAAAGCATATGGAATTATCCTCTTGTCAAAATCAGAGATAAGAAAAAGCCTTAAAGAGGTGATCTTATACTAAAGAATATATAAGATTAGGTTTACAAATTTAACTGGCAGAATGACCATTCCACAAATCGAGCATTAAGTACTTATTATAATTCCCACATTTTTAGAGCACCTACTATGTGCAAAGCACAGTGCCTTAAGGGGAAGGAATGTAATAAAGAGTTCAACCAATAAGTAAGAAATATGTTTTTTATATTTTGTGAAACTTTATAAGAAAATTTGAATGAGACGAAGAGTTAGAGAGTAATTTGCATGGTGGCTACTTTAAATAAGATAGGAAAAAATGAGAAGGTTCTCAGAGACATCAATGCTGATACTGAGGATATGTTTATATAAGAAACATGTGAGGATTAGTGGGATTTATGCTTTAGACAAAAAAAGGGATAAGGAATAAACAGACCACTAGACAAAATATATGAAACAGTTGCTTTCAGATGTTGTACAATGATAAAGACAGGAATGGGATCTTTTATGTGTATGAGTCTGACAATTGCCCTTTGCACCTGGACAAACTTTTGAGGCTTTAAAAACAGAGGAAGTCAATCACTGAGTTGATAAAACAGAGATCAAAGTTCAAAGAAGCTGAGGTGGCAAAAGTTGCAGGACAGAGTTCCAGAAAACATAAAACTTCATAAAGAAAGACCTCTAAAAATCTGCATAGGGGTTCTTTTAAGTGTTTTCTACAAATAAGGACATACATATAGTTGATGAAATTCTATCAGTCTGGGCAGAAATCTCCAGGGATCTGTAAGCGGAACAATTTCCAGAGCGTACACAGGGTAATAAGGTGTGAAAGTTTAAATTGTTCAAAGTATAGAATTAAGAACTAGGGCCTTATTATCGACTGCAGTAGGACCACGTCTTAGTATTAAGGTTAAACTAAACCTAGGCTAATGGTTACTCTAGCAATGCCCTGACAAAACTTAAAAACAACCCTTTAAAGCATCCATCCTATCTAGAAGTAACTTAAATTTACCTCAGGTGAGAATTTATACTCCTAAAGGAAGATAACATTTAGACTCTAAAATAAATAACATGCATTATGTTCCACATCCAATTATAAATTGTATAGAAAGGCCAAACATCAAGACAATGTAAAATATTTTCCATGATAAAAATAATAGAATCAGATTCAGAAATTAAAGTGATGGGATTAGTAGAAAAGGATTTTAAAACAGTTGTTATACTCAAAATGGTCAAGGATTTAAAAGAAAGCATGATTATAATAAGAAGAAAATTGGAAGACTAAGAACTGAATATAAATACTTGAGATGAAAAATAAAATATCTGAAATAAAAATTCATTGCACATGATTAATTGCAAGATGCAGAAGAAAAGACATGTGAATTAGAAGACACAGTAATTGAAATTATTAAGCTGAGTCATAGAGGCAAAAGCATGAAAGAAAGGAGTAATTAACTGTGGAACAATATCACATGGCCTGATAAAAGTTCAATTGTAATCCTAGAAGTAGAAAATGGTGAAATGGGACAGAAAAATATTTGGAAAATAATGATTGACAGTTTCCTACGTTTGATAAAAATTACAAATTTAAGATTGGATAAGGTCAACAAACTCCAAATTGAACAAAATATAATGAAATTACATCAAGACAAATCCGTAGCAAATTGACTAAACCTAGCAATACAGTGAAAAATCTTAAAGTGAGTTAGAGGAAAAAGGCACATTTTATGCAGAGGAATAAAGATAATCATCACTTAAGATATCTTGTCAGAAATCACCCAAGTCAGAAGACAATAGATTAGCATGTTTGAAACATTAAAAGAAAAAAAATTAACTTGGAATTTTTTATCTAGCACAAAAATTATTCTAAAATGAATGTAAATATAAGAATTTTTTAGACAAACAAAACCAGAGAAAATTTATGACCAATAGAAATCTTTTACAAAGAATATAAAAAGAATTTTTCCAAGCATTAAAAACATGGCATCAGATGGAAGATGGGTATGTGGAATCAAATAAGGGAATGAGGACTGCTAGCAATAGTATAACAATGTATATGGGTAAATTTTGAAACATATTCATTGGTATAAACAAGGTAATAAATCTAAGTTTCAACTTAACAACTTATGCAAAAATTGACTCTAAATGTTTCATAGACAGTCCTAAACCCCAAAGCTAAAATTGTAAGGAGAAAGCTGTGACCTCAAGTTAGATAATGAGTTTTTAAGTGTGATTTGAAAAGCACAAATCATAAAAAAGATGATAGAGTGAATTTCAAATTTTAAATCTTCTGCTCTTCTAAAGACATCATTAAGAAAATGGAAAAAAAGACTGTAAGAGACAGAAATTCAACAAAATCTTAATTCAAAATGCATCAAGAACTCATACAACTTATAATAATGCAAAAATCCAATTAAAATCATCAACGTATGTGAGCAGACATTTTGCCACACAATATACACAAATGGCAAATAAGCATACTAAGAAATATTCAACATGATTAGCATTAAGGGCTAAAACCTGGAAGTACATAACACTATACATCCATCAGAATAACTAAAATAGAAAGACTGATAATATCAAGTGATGGTGAGAGTGTGAAGGAACTGGAACTCAGATACATTTGTGGTGGGATAGTGAAACTGTATAATTACTTTGGAAATTACTTGGAATCTAGCTTCAGTAATGTTGATTGTCTAACACAGATTTGGATACTTCTCTTGGAGAAATTATTCCTTGGATTAAGGACCATTTGGCAGAAAAATAGCTTCTTATTTGTAAGTTTTTACCTCCTCTGCCCTACTCACCATGGTATGCTTTCATGTAATTATCTCAGGCTGATTTGCGCTTGCACTAATTTGGAGAGGGAGCTAGGAGTTTCTATGGTAGCCTGACCAAAATCTGCATAAAATCATCCCTAGAACTCCTACCAGAGTTGTACCTTACGGAAAATACTTTTATCAGATAATATCCTTGGATGCAAAATATAGGTGTCAATACTGGCTAACATAAGAAGCAACAAGATTTACTCAAGGTCATTATGCAGTTGACCAAAATTCCAAACTGCTGCTGACATGCTCTGTGTCATCTGCCCCCGCTATAAAGTCCTGGATCAGAATATCCAAATGACCAATACTAGGTCATGGGCCTATGATTGTCTAGGTCAGGGACAACCAGAATCTAAGCTTGTTGCTTTGGTAACAAAAAGCAGAGCTTTACCTTCCCTTAAGACTCATCACTAACAATCTCCCCAAACCCAAAAAGGACCTCAGATATCCAGCCAGAAAATAATGACAGACGTCCATTACAAATAACCCATCACTCCAGCGATGAGTTGGGTACTTTCTTGTTTAAACCAAATATATGAATTAATTCATCATCAAAATATTATTTATAACTTTCTTTTCTAATTAAATTTAAAATATCAAAACATTGTATTCCTGTTGATATGGATTGGCTCTGTCTGTCCACCCAAATCTCACCTCAAATTGGAATCCCCATAATCCCCACATGTCAAGGGCGGGACCAGGTGGAGGTAATTGAATCATGGGGGCAGTTTCCTCCATGCTGTTCTCCTGACAGTGAGTGAGTCTCACAAGATCTGATTGTTTTGTAAGCGTCTGGCATTTCCCCTGCTTGCACTCACTCTGTCCTGCTGCCCTGTGAGGAAGGTGCCTGCTTCTCTTTTGCCCTCTGCCATGATTGTAAGTTTCCTGAGGCCTTCTCAGCCATGCGGAACTGTGAGTCAATTAAACCTCTTTCCTTTATAAATTACCCAGTCTTGAGTATTTCTTCATAGCAGTGTGAGAACAGACTAATACACATGTCATCATATAAAATGAATCTAATATTTTTGCATAGGATCCTTTTGTTTAGAAATCATTAAGCTAGTTAGAGGAGCTTCCAGTAACTTAAAATTTCAATTGCAAAATTCCACAAGCTTCTTTAGTTGTTGCTAAATGAAAATGTGTATCTTCAGTTACATTGTTTGAAAGCTATAAGTAAAAGGGAAAATAAGAATAGAGGTTTCATTATGGCATTAAAGGATCTTAAAGCTGCAATGATGCATTTGCAAATCTAGCACTTCAAGTTCCAAATTATATCTCAAAAGAGCAAAATAAATCCATAACCAGTGTTTCTTCATAAGCCCCAGTTAAGGTGGGTTTTAGTCTTCTGTTTTCTAAACTCATTCGTATTACAGATAAGTTTAACACCACAGACATGTTGTTTACAAATTTTACACTATGTAAGTAAAACATATATTATGTATATTTGTGCTTTATAAATAGAGGGAGGTTTGCCCTTCTCAAGAAAGAACCCTTTCTTTGTCCCTTGGGGATGATTTGTCTCCCTCTAAGAATGCTTTCTTTAGATCAGTACTGTCCAATAAAATTTGCTGGGATGTGGAAATATTCTCTAATACGCAATACCCAGTAGCCACATACGTCTAGAGAATGGGTTTTTAAATTGTATTTAATTTTGATTGATTTAAACATTCATATATGGCTAGATGCTACCAGATCGGACAGCATAGTTCTAGAGGGTTAAGGAAGAAAGTGATTAAATACAAGTATATGAAGAAGAGTCCTCTGTAAAATCCCTATGGGTAGCTAGTGTGATTCCTGGAAAGGCAGAGACTACAGTCGTGGTTTTCAACCAAGGCCATCTTTGTTCCCCACTCCCTCCACCCTGGGGATATCTGGCAACTCCTGAAGACATTTTGGCTTGTCGCGGTGGGAGGAGGTGCTTCAGGTGCTAACGGTATCCAGTGAGTAGAAAAGCCAGGGATCTCAATAATAATTCCTGCACAGAATTATTCAGCTGCAGTCCCAACAGTTCAAGACTGAGAAACTCTGCAGTGAAGATAGTCTAGCTGAACCCGAAGCTTGGAATTTAAGTCTCTCCAGACATTCCCTTCCATTTTGGCAAGCAACAGGGCTGAGAACCTGGCTTCTTGTCATTATCTTTAAAAATATATTGGAGCTGCAATGCTCAACCAAGGTATATATTAAATCTGCCTCTTGAGACTTTTTGGAGTTCTGTCAAGCAAGAATACAAATAATACTTTGGATAGAATGTTTACTTTCCATTTCCCTCAGAGTATGAAAAAAACAGCTGATACAATGACTGTGTGTTTCTGAAAATCTACAATGCATGCCTCTCAAATTAAGGTGCAACAATAGCTCTCCTGAAGCTGGAAGGAGTGTCAGAAGAGTCTATTCAGCTTGGTTTCAGATTAAAAATATCATGAATATTATTTTTATGCCAGTTTGGAGAATTGGCTCAGAAGACAAGAACTGGTAAGAAACTTTCTGAGGCTATGCATGAAAAATCTACTTTCTTCAGCTAAGTGTCTGATGAGGCTAACTGTGGAAATGTGATAGGGCAAGTTCACAAATATTTGCACTCCCGACCGAGAGAAATCTTAAAGGCATAGAAAAAAGGGGTCTAAGATCTCCTGGAGCAGTAAAGCAAAACAGTGGAGTGGATTAAATTACAAAGACCATTTTGCAACAATTCTGTTAGTGTCTGGATCTCTATTTTGTTTTTGTGGTATAAGCTTTGTCACTGTGAGCCATGCATGGCATAAAATATTTCATGAAAAGTAATAGAAGAAATATCACAGAAAGGAAAGTGATTACACAGAAGCTTGGGTTTCTGCTGGAGGCATCTTACAGTCTTACAACGGATCTCCATTTTATATGGGGAGCGGTGTTTATTCATACCACTAGGGAATCTCAGAAACAAAATTTACATGGAGCCCAAATTAGTGTCAAATTCTTTCTTATTAATGAAATTTAGTTTCCTGGAAATGAAAATAAGCTACAAATAGAATTTAAGTCACAAAGGTGGTTAAATATTTTCAAAGAGAACGCATTTTCACTTATTAGTCACCTGGGTAGGTTTTCCTTTTCAACAGCACGGTGATCCTAAATATGATTAGAGCCCTCAAATGTAGGGACGAAGATTCTTCGATTTCTTCAGGTTGAATTTAATCACTTTTTTATTTTTTACATTTTTAAAATTTTTAGAGACAGGGTTTCACTGTGTCATCCCAGGTGGTATGCAGTGGTGCGATCGTAGCTCACTGTAGCCTCAAACTCCTGGGATCTAGAAACCCTCCCACCTCAGCTTCCTGAGTAGCTGGGACTACAGGCATGCACCACAATGCCTGGGCAAATATCTTTTAGCTGTAAACTCAGCTGTGAATGAAAAGTGCCTAGAACAAAACATCGCTGTTTAGTTTATTATGAAACTCTGCTAAAAGTTAAAATGCAGCCTCAAGACCCCAAGCAATTTCACATTTCTGAAATGTACTAGAGAATCAGCCAGTTCCCTGTACAAATCAGTTGCCTATGGGTTGTACCACTGGAAAAACAACTCTCCCCTAAGGTATCTAGAAATCTCCAGGGAAGAGCAAAACCTGGAGAAGCCCATGGGAGGCAAACTGTTGAAAGATCTTGAGGCAAAAGAAAGAAGACAAAAGGGAAGGCTTTGGTTTAAGAGAATTGTTCATATATTTCCCACCTCCCGCTTTAAGCTTTTTCTTTGTTGTTGTTATTAAAAAGATCCTTTGAACTTTATGAGGAAAAATTGGGATTTTACAAAATGAAAGAGGAAGGCCCCAGCTGTAATTCTTTTCTTAATTGAGGCTTACAAGGAATCTCATGCTGTCATGGGTGAGATTAATGGCTATAGGAACTGAACATTGCAGGCAATTCTATAAATAAGTACAACTCTCTGGGAAACCAGTTTTGAATTGTGTATCCAAATGAAAGAAACTCGTATGCCTTTTGACTCAGAATCCAAATTTATATGAATCCATGCTAAAAACTATTTAGAGCAGAATAAAAACGTTTGGGTAAGGATGTTCATATGGTGAAAATTACCAGCTTATCATACATCTAGCAAGAGTAGAAACACTAAACAAACTAGGATACATTTTTTTGCTGGAATATTTTTAAGACAGTGTAGCCACTGATAATATTTTGTGTAGCCTTATGGAAGGAAGGTAGCTTGCACACTGCCTTTCCTATCTATTCCTCTTTGGTAATATCACATCCACGGTATGTTGGAAAAGTATAAAAGTATGTCCTAGATCTTGACTTGGCCTGAGATTTTCAGGGGACAGTGTGGGAAAACCTAGCATTTATTGTCTGTGCTGCCAGGCAAACAAACAAACAAACAAACAAAAACAGTAACCTAGGATTTAGAAGAATGATAATACCTCCTTAAAACTTGGGGCAAAAGCATCCAAGTCTCTTCTGTGGTAGGATTTTCTGCACCCTCTCCGTTATAGACTGGAGACCTGAGAAGCCACTCAAGCCGGTGGATGTGAGTCTGAATAGATCCTGCACCCTTTTATGTCCAAGGAACCATGGAAGAGGTCTCCCAAGACATGAAAAGGGGAGTTTGGCCACAGCTTTCACTTTGCTGAGAGCCAGACCATAGGAAGAGTAGGCTTCTGGCCATCAGCTGCTACCTGGGTTACCAACAGGCTGCCCCCAATAGGGGTCCAGACATGACCTCTTACAAGCTGGCAAAAGGAAAGTGCATTTCATTGAAGGAGACTGTGTAGTCCACAGGACTAAGGCTGAAGCTCATGTCTACAGCCAGCAGTTCCTGTTTAAGTCGAAATAACGGGAAGGACAGAAGAAAAATTTCACAAGAGTTATAAGAATTTTAAAGAAGTTATAATTGGAGAACAACATAGGCTGCCTGGGTGTAAAACAATGAGTAAACAAGTAAACTCAGAAAGAGCATGGTAATTCTTGAGAATTGAAGAACCTTGCAAAAATCCATTCTTACAACAGGACAAAAGGAAATGAACATCAAAAGTGAAAAGTGGAGACTCGGAATACAGTGCTTTCAGTGAAGAGTTTACTGGGTATCCTTCTAGGCACAGAACCTGCAGATAAGTATATTAGGTATTACTACCTTATTTAAGTAAGTTGAATTGCATCATACATATCATTCTTCATTTTGCAACTTTCACAACTATTAGAGGAGTCAGGTAACATACCAGTATAAAAAGCTCTAGGAAATTAGTTTATGATAGCATTTAGAAGCATTGACCCCAAATCTTGACTGCTTGAATTCAGATTCTGCCTCCCCCACTTCCAACCTGTGAGATTTTGGGTAAATTACTGATAACTTTCCTAGGTCTGAGTTTCCTCTTTTGTAAAATGGGCATGAAATATCACTGGCCTTTTAGGCTAAGTACAAGGATTATTTACATCAAAGCACCTAAGGAAGTAGAAGAATGTTACCCAGTAACAAATGCTATATAACTAGTAACTATTATTCACTTACTCTTTTTAACAACAGCATTGTACTGTCTAGAAGTCACTTAACAAAGGCCCTCTTGACTAACATTTAGAACCTTTCCTTTATTCCCTCATTGCAACAAACTTCCTTGTTTCCTTGGACACAGTATCTTTGTTCCTTTGTTCACATGCCTGCCACCTTTAAATTAGCATATTTGGTGTCAAGCTCGTTAACCTTGATGAAATGTAACATATTTAAAGAAAGTTTTAAGTCCTGAGGTACACAAATATGCTGGCTGTCTGGTTGTATGTAAAATAATGATGCCGATAATGACATTGACAAATAACTAGCATATATCAAGCTTTCTAGAGGCACTACTTAATTTAATGTAAAATCTATTTAAAATGGGACCACCACAAAGGGGCTGCTTTTTTGAAAACACAATCATGGTTGTTTGAAACGAAAAAGAAATCTCCCTCTGTCATAGAAATTTATAAAGTATGTGTACCTTGTGGATCATTTAATTGTATATATTTGTGCATATTAACTTATTTTCTAGGTTAAAGCTTCTCTGATGGTTTATATTATATTTCCTTTTTTATAGTCTTGGTAGCTCCAAAGCACCAAGATAGTGACTTGCCCCCAAAAGAAAAGTAAAATAATCACAGTTGTAATAGTAATCACAGTGGTCTGCATTATAGCAGTGACTATAAGAGAAAAATAATTTTTAATACAGAGGTCACCAGCTGTGCTCAGGTAGATAGATATTCACAGCCCCCGATGTGTTCATTTTTCCTGCAAAGTGTTTGTAAAAATCAAATAAATTGTAAACATTTAAAAATCAACATAACAGTCAGATTGTGATGCAGCATCTCTTAAAAACGTGACAATCTGCCAACACCTAGAGGTCTCCTGCATGGTGTGTCAGTGTTTGGAGGTGAAAGAATCTCCCCTTTGAAAAGCATGTTCCCTTTATACTTCAGCAAAACTTCATCTAGTTTTGCTCTCTGCAGTCTGACTTGTAAGCACTTGAAATACTGTCTGCTGAGTTAGGCTGTGTCAGCCATTAGATGAAGGGCTTCACATTCATTATTTCACTTAATTCACAACATCCTATGAGTAGATGCTTTTTAAACATACATTTTATAGGTGAGAAGACTGAGATTTGAGGCAGTCCTATGAAACTTGCTCAGTGTCACTCAATGCCCAGCCAGGATGTCACCCAGGACTTGAACTAAGGTCTATTTGACCTCACAGCTGAAATGCTTAACCACCAGGCTACAAAAATATTCCCTAACCCTATGTGAATTAAGCTACATTTGTGCCTGCATATTCTTAAAGTTTCCTTCTCGGAGGTTGCTGTGTCTATGACCATCTTCTCTTAGTGGACATGAGCATCGTCTGTCTGCCTGTTTGCAATTGTTGTATCTGAATGGTCTCCATTCTGCGTCTGTCTTCTTTTCCCTCATCTTCATTCCTGTACTCATTCCATCATTATTTTCTTCTCTCACACAATTTCTCTATTTTTCACATCTTTTCTTTCTATTCCATCCTTAGCTCTCCAAAGATGCAGAAAATAAAATATTTTTCATTCCTGTACCCTATTTTGTACAAGAAACACATTTTGCCTGAATGGAAAGGATTATGTTGAACAATGTCATTTTTTAAATATCAGTACCCCTTGATAGTATACACCCAATTCCCCCTCATTCTCTGCTCACACTCTCATCTGAATTATATCTTCATCAGTGAAAACTTATTGTGACCCACGTGTGATAAAGTCCTAAACATCATCCCCTTTGAGTAAAAAGAGCATTCAATTAATCATCCTTTGAGAATAAAGGTATGAATGATTCAGTTGTCTGAAAAAAAATCTTTGTCAATTATATGGGACAGAGATACCTATATGCACCTTAACCTAACAGCAGTGCCTCATTGTAATTCTCCATTCATTGCACAATTCCATTCATCACCATGTAGTTGACATCTGTAAGACGCACTCCATGGCTCCCAAAGCTTCTATTGCATTCTTCTCCTCCAGGAACAGAAGCTGGTTTGCTTTCTATTTCTACTTCCTTCTAACCTTCAAAGCAGTGAATGTTCCGATATCTTTTTATTATTTATTACTGGTCTGATCACAACTTAATTACAACTTATGTGTGCAAATGCTATCTCATGAAGGCTTTTATTATTTTAAGTTATTACTTTTTAAAAAGTTCTATCTCAACCTCCCCAAACAAACCTCCTTACTGTAGTGATAATGCGTAAAATGCATCTATCATAGTTCATTTCTCATGATAGGTTTGCAATATAGTATCATACCTCCACCCTAAATATTTTTCATGGTATACGCACTAAGTTATTTCTTCTTTTGGTTATAACATTTCAGTCAAAATGCCTGAAATGCTCTTTTCTTTGTAAAGGACCAGATCACCTACATGGATTGATATGGTTTGGCTGTGTCCGTACCCAAATCTCATCTTGAGTTGTAGTTGCCATACTCCCCACATGTTCTGGGAGGGACCTGATAGGAGGTAATTGAATCATGGGGATGGTTTCCCTCATGCTATTCTAGTGACTTAACTCTAGTGAGTTAAGTTCTCATGTGATCTGACGGTTTCATAATGGGCTTCCCCTTTCACTTAGCTCTTATACTTCTATTCCTACTGCCATGTGAGAAGGACATGTTTGCCTCCCCTTCTACCATGATTGCAAGTTTCCTGAGGCCTCCTCAGCCATGCTGAACTGTGAGTCAATTAAAGGTCTTTCCTTTATAAATTACCCAGTCTCAGGTATGTCCTTATAGCAGCGTGAGAATGGACTAATACATGGATCTAGCAAGGGGCTAATTTGACTTGTTAAAAGTTTCATTTAATAAATGTGTTGGAAATCTACCATAGCCTTGCCCCAGTGAAGGATACCACAAATCAAAAGCTCATAAACCCCTCTCCATTCTCTCAGAAACCTCAGAGGAAATGGGAGACCAATGTACAAACAAGTTACTTCACTAAACTGTTATCTGTACCACCTCTGATGTCTGTATAACATGAAGGGATGTGGATAGTCCCACCTTTTAACTCAGAATAACAGGGTCACGTAATGTGAGGTGTTTGTGTGGTCATGTAATCACTCCATGGGAACCCCAGGAAGCACTTTTATTTTTCTTTTTTGACAAGTGGGTCATCAAAACATGAGTTAGAATACTTTCGGCTTCAAGAAGTAGACATCAGTTTTTGCTATCTGAAGCCCCAAGTAGGAACTTATTGGGAGGATTATTAGATTTCTCACTAGAAAATGAAAAATTTGAAGGAAAAGAAAACCAAAAATCAGCAACCAGGAGTCTCAGGAACAAGGACAACTCCAGAGACCTCACCTGAAGAGATTGGGCACCTCCTAAAAAGTAGCCACAAACACAACTCAGCTTCCAAAAATCCCAGCCTTGGAGTCTCAATCCCAAATGTCAATTTCCTGAACACATGTGACAGTGGTCCAACCTGAATGACCTGCGCAGCTTTGGGTCTATCAGCTATAGCCAAGAGACCAAGTGCTCAAGCAATTCAAGTGTAGCCACTGGGGCCAACCTTTCTAAGAAGCCATGTCCAGAGAAGAGAAAAGGAGGAGACTAAACCCAGTGACCCTGAATATTGTTTCTGTCAGTTTCAGATACCAACAGCAAAATGGTCATCAGAGTGCTCATTAACATTTACAAGAAAGGCATTTGTATTTCTTCCAATCAACTGTAGAAATTAAAGCATTCATGTAAGCTTAGAGAATTGGAAATGTGAGAACTTCTTAATGTAAACTAAACAGGGTGATGAGAGAGATATTTGCACTCAATCCACCCCCTGTTTTATACTATTACTGCATCTAAAATAACATATATGAGCAATAGTAAGAGAGGAAATGAGGGAACACAAAGAAGGTTGGAGACATTTACCATGAAGGGTGATTCAGTAATTGTTATCAAGTAAGTGAAGGGTTATTATGAAGAGAAATCTGGCCAACTTTTCTTAATCTTCCTAGAGCAAGAATAAATGGATTTAAATGTCAACAAGGGAAGGTTAGGTTAGAAATTAAAAAGGATGTCTTGACAATAAAAGTTATTAAGCATTAACTGAGGATTCTTGGTCGCAAACGGTGGGAAAAGAGATCCAATACTTCATTTTAAAAATCACTTAAGTCACCATTTCTTTTTATATAAAATTGATTGTTATAAGAAGGCATTTGGATGGAAAACAAACAATTTTTACAATCATATTTGAGAGCTTGGGAATTAGGCAATTTCACAGTGTCCAAAGAACGATAAATAATTGATAAGATTAGCTTTAAGTCAGCTATTTTTTAATAGAGTTGAAAGATAATGAACTTCACTAAAGTTTATCACTTTATGTCTTGGAATCTGTGTCATGGGACTGACCCTAGATAAGAAAGCCCTCTTAATGGAATATCCTGGGTTGTTGAAATCACTTGGAGGAATTTCAAGTCAGATACACTTGCCTCTTTACCAGAGGGCCCTGAATTTTGATTCTGCCAGTTTCAAATACCAACAGCAACATTGTCATCAGAGTGCTCATTAACATTTACTAGAAAGGCATTTGTATTTCTACCAATCAGCTGTAGAAATTAAAGCATCCATGCAAGCTTTAGAGAATGGGAAATATGAGAAGTTCTTAATGGAAACTAAAGAAAAAGTAAAAATGAATGAAGTATTATCATGTACTGGCCATGTGTTAGTAATGACAGAACATAAAATGCTTGTGCTTAAGTATTCAAATTTTTCAGTTTATCATCATCAAACTGTTTTCATGAAAGCCATAGGTATCCATTTTTAAATCCCTATCACTCATAAACCTTTATGGTCGTCAGTTGTTAATTTTAGTTTATTTAGTAAAAATTCATTTTCAAAGTGGACACTCTATGGAATACCATCTTTTATTGGTTATTGGACTAGTATAGGTTAAAACAGAGTGAAA
Source organism: Pongo pygmaeus (assembly GCF_028885625.2). Classification (NCBI taxonomy): domain Eukaryota; kingdom Metazoa; phylum Chordata; class Mammalia; order Primates; family Hominidae; genus Pongo; species Pongo pygmaeus. The sequence continues at coordinate 8,143,272 of NC_072396.2, read as the reverse complement.
CATGGTGATAAGGCAGCATTGGTACTGTCAGAATAAATTCATCAGTTTCCAAATTGTGTTCTTTACATAGAGATCTCTACATGGCAGTGTTTTAAAATAATGCTCTCCAATTAAGCACAGTACAATGGTACATGTTCATTATTTTTTGTGTCCTGTTGTTGCTGCTATTATTGTTGCTAGGAAAATGGGATAAGTTCTTTTGTGTTATATCATTAGAACCAAGTAAAACAAAGTGTATGTACAATGGAGTAATTGGGGATTAGTAAAAAGTTACCATATGGAATAAAACACACACACACACACACTCCATTCTCTCACTCAGGGGAACCATCTATTATCCATTGACTGCCACCTGCGTACAGGGGGCTTTGCAAGTCACAACTACAAACAAACACACAATTAAAATAACTGGTGTTGGTGAGGATGTGAAGAAAAGGAAACACTTGCATGCCGCTGGTGGGAATGTAAATTAGCACAGCCATTATGGAAAACAGTATGGAGGTTTCTCAAAAATATTAAAAATAGAAATACTAATCTGAAATTAAACCAGCAATCCCACTTCTGGGTATATATCCAAAGGAAGGGAAATCAGATTCGTGATTTTCTAGATGGCAATGCCTTTTAAATAATGTTCCCCAATTAAATAGAGTACAAAAGCAAATGTTCATTATGTTTTAAGTTTTGTTGTTGCTACTATAATTGTTGCTAGAAAAATGGGGAAAAAGATAGCTGCACTCCCATGTTCATTGCAACATTATTCACCATAGCCTAGACGTGAAAACACAAGTGTCTATCAGTGGATGAATAGATTTTTTAAAATGTGGCATATACTCACAATGCAATACTATTTAACCTTAAAAAAGAGGGAAATTCTGTCACTTGCAGCAATATGTATAATCCTAGAGGATATTCTGTTGAGTGGAATAAACCAGACACAGAGGACAAATACTGCATGTTCTCATCTATATGTGGAATCTAAAAGTTGAACTTCTTAAAGCAAAGAGTAGAATGGTAATTACCAGGGCCTGGGGATGAGGAAGTGTTGAAGAGATGCTGGTCAAATAATAAAAAATTTCAGTTAGACAACAGGAATAAGTTCAAGATATCTATTGTAGTCAGGTTGACTGTAGTTAATAACAATGTATTGTCTGCTGGAAAACTGTTAAAAGAGTAGATTTTAAGTGTTCTCATTATTTTAAAAAGTGATGTGTATGTGAGGTAATGGATGTGTTAATTACCTTGATTTAGCCATTCCACAATGTCTATATATATACTGAAACATCATAATGGATACCACAAATATATTCAATTTTTATTTGTTAATTTAAAACAATAAGTAATAGATAAATAGCGGAAATTCAGTTTGATGTTAAAAATCCAGACGTGTAGCCTGGCTTTGTGGTACACTGGCCCAATTTGAGTGTGTCATGTTTCCTGACAAGTCTTCACTGTGGCATGGACTATGTTCTCTAAATGTCTATACTCACAAAATGGCTTTTCCCAAGCTACGTTCAGGGTCATGCTATATATTGAATATCTCCTGCTGGACTCTGCAGGAAATTGAGTCTGGGAGGCAGATTTTTTTCTTATTCTTTCAATTTCCAAGCCATTGTTTTTGGTGCCGTAATTGCTGATGTTCACTTGTTTCCTATTTGTAAATCTCATCTTACCAAGAACTTCAGCTGAAGACCCAGGGGAGATCCTGAACTTTGGCTGTGTAGCACTCACAGTACAGGGTTAGAAGAATGAGTGGTATCCTTGCACTGGTCCAGCTAGCTGACTCATGGAAGCTAAGAGATGCTGTGAACATCTTCCCCAAGTTTGGAAACAGCTAGATGCACATAGGAAAGCAGAATCCCAGTGGGTTTTGTGAGTTTTCTTGGTGAAGTACCTAAGCACAGTCAACTTTTAGGAGCTGTGGTCCAAAGAAGTTTCTTTGAAACTCAGAACATGGATCACCTTTGCTTGGTTCATAGAATCAGAACAATTAATATTGCAGCCCAGATTAAGTTTTCAGCCCACTATTTTCTCAACAAATATGTGACACCTGAAGTTAGATAACACAGGTGCTGCTCCATGGAGCAAAGTAGATATATATATCTATATATAGATAATATGTATTTGTATGTGTGTTTTAAGCAACAATGCAGAGGCTTGAATCAATACTTCCTCATACAAAATGCAGGATCAAAGTGATATCATCATTCTACTTCATTTAATAGAATTGTGTAGTTAAGTGGACAGTACACGGGGTCTTAATTAATCAAATGCACTTCTTAGCCAGGTGTTAATTTGAAAGTTGCTAGGTGGCAGTTTTAGCACTTGGTGGATGTCTTCACGTGGTTCACTGAATCCAGAAGGTCTTAATTTTCCATCGAGGGCACAATGTGTTTGTTTTAACTTCCCTGAATGAAGCCCTTACCCCTGACTCTGAGGCAAGGCTTAGAATGCACATCATTTATGTGACAGGTGATTCTTCCCAAGGAGAACTTGGAGAGATGACACAGGGAAGGGAGAAAAGCCAGTAAATCAGTAAATGGTATGTTCAAAAGCGGGCACCCTTGCAGAGGACAAGGGTCCAGTGTCCCAAGAGACCGGAACATGCCTCAAAGTTGACAAAAGCTGAGGGACTACAGAGCTGGGATACGTTATGCCAACTCCAGCAGTCATTGGTTGAGGTTCACTGGCAAACTCACTGCCTGGTGTTTCCAATCTGTGCCTCCTGGAGTCAGAAAATGCCCACAAAGAATTATGACATTAAGAAATAGGCAATACTAATAACTGCTACACTCTTTTTTTTTTTTTGGACAAGGCCTCAGTCTGTCACCCAGGCTGGAGTGCAGTGGTGCAATCATAGCTCACTGCAGCCTCCACCTCCTGGGCTCAGGTGATCCTCCCACCTCCAACATTATTAGGGGAGTTTACACAATCAGGTCATATCCTTCCAAATCTGGGCATATTTGGACCCAGAGTGTCAAGTACTACATTATTTCTCCTAGTATGAAATGTTTGCTGCAAACCAGCTTGAGTTTCTTGTGTTACATCTTTTGATGGATAAAATTCCTTGCAGTCACTCATTGTTCTTTCTGGTGCAAGTCTGGGTAAAATGATTGGGTGGGAGCAAGTCCTCAAATTGGCAGCAACTGATGCGTGTACATCCACACAGCTGGATTATTCCAACTTAGATGGGAATGCTTAGTCTTTGCTCAAGTTTGTACAAAATCTATCACAGCTTTAAAGCTCAAATGGAAGTGATCTAAGGCTGATGTTCTTTTCTTTTAGGGCTATATAAATTCATGACATATCTACATACATAAATGGATGCATATGAGAGTTCTACCAAAGAACAGCAGTAAGGATCCCTAAGTCTTTTCATTAAATTTGCAAAATAAAATGTATTCAGTTCACTACCCCTCTCCCTTGAGAGACTCTCCCTAGAAAAATGTCAATACATGGTAATTTGTCTAATATCTACAGAACTAAAGACATTATCCAATGACACTTTCTTAACTCTAGAGCCAAAAAGCTTTAGGCAACGCTTGACTGATAGTTCTTCAGCTTTGCAATAAAGCCATAAAAGATTGCAGTCTCCATCAGATGTCGCATCCCATGTGCAACGAATAAAAACGTAAACTTCTTACAACACAAACCAACCAAATGAAACCCTTTACAGCACAAAAATCATATGCTTTTAAAGTTAAGTGAGAGGAAAGTTACCTTCTTCACATAGCTTTACGGCCTATGAAAACAGCATCATATTAGCTTTGAGTTAGGTGCCAGGTTGATTAAAGTCCATCCTCTTTATGCTCCCAGAATTTGTGGCCCCATTATGTCTCTGTACAAACTTTTTTGAGGGAGCAGTTCTGATGTTTGTGATAAGAGGATTGCTATTTTAATATAACCAAAAGTTTGTTTGGATTGCTGACTGTGTGCTTGCAGGAAATAATTGCCTCAGGCTATGTCTGCAGGCTGTCAAGAGACAGATTTTTCAGGCAAACTTGAGAGACAAATCAAGTTGAATGCAGTAAGAATATTCTGTGCATAAGCCTGTTTTTTCTTATCACCTAGATTATTGCATGTGACCTATTTTGGGGCACTTTAATAATGGAACTTTCCCAAATTCCAGAGAAGAATTTTAATTTTGGAAATGCAAATGAAATGTAGTAAAATTCAACACCAGTAATGATTTCAAACTTTGAAACGTCATCAATATTTATGAAATTGGATTACAGTCATTTACAGATGATGCAATCATCGTTTGAAGCTATCTTCTGTGAGTTAATTTTCAAGATTAAATGTATGTGGTAGTCATGATGTTTTGGTATTTAATTATCTATTACCTGGGTCTAAATGCCAGAGTTATAATCACATTGCAAAATGAATCCTAAAATAATCAACTTTCATTTGTTTTATATCATATCCACACTTTAAGTGGTGAGTTAATTGAAAGTGTGTGCAGTTAACGTATTTGACAATTTGATATGTATGTTAATTTATAACTCTAAAATGCATTTTGCTAAAGCAATGTTGAACATATAATTTGGAGATTTTCAAAACTCTGACATTTAAATCAAAGTGTTCACCGTGGCTTCTGAACATGGCAGACATGAATGGTTAATGATTTTAAAACTCTTGGTATAATAATAAAACTGGATATAGTAGCTTACCAAATGTATTTTAATGCAGCTCAAATAAATGTAAAGAGTATTTTCAATGTTAATTACTTATGTGTGAGAGAACAGAAGACATATTTGTTTCTGTAGGGCCCAGCCGCAACGTGTAGCATACACAGTGAATAATCGATACATGATTGTGAAGTAGAGAAAAAAGGCTTATGTGTAATCTTTAAACAATGAATTTGATGATCAGAGGCAATTATTTGAAAAACATTATACCAACCCTTCCAATCAAGATGTAAAATGATAATAATTATAGTCTCCTTTCTCCATTCCAAACATGGACATGTCCCTGTTATTCCATTATACATGTTGAGAATCGAGGAGAGATCATTGCCTTTAGTCATCAGGCAGTTGTTGGTGACACTTGGGAAGAGTTTCATGGGCTAGGAGAAGAAAGCAGATGTCTGAGGGTGGCAGAGTAAATATGAATTGGAGAGCTTTAGCATTTTGGGTTTGGTGGAATTCAACAACTTCTGGCCAAAGACTGTTAAAAAACATTTCTCAAAAAATACATAAAAACAATGTATTTTAGATAAAACATATGTTAAAAAATAAATAAGGTAGAATGAGTATCTCATTAAGTAAACCTAAACAATCTTTTGGTTTTATGAGAAAAATCATCACCTTAATGAATCATCGAGCTGTCCCTTCAGCATTCTTGAATACAAGTTTAGGGATTCCCAACTTGATATAATGAGCTTATCTGTGTTATTCCATATGAGATTTATTTCCCAAACCTGAGTCTCAGTACATATAACCCCTATGCTCCCAACCCCGAGCACAGACAAAGGTATTCTTACAGTCTAAATACACAGAACAACACAGGAGGTAAATACACAGGACATACACAGGATACACAGTTCTTTTAATTGTCCAGAGCCCTACAACACTAGAGTGGCTGGATGCAGGTTTCTGAGGGCACCTGTTCACCTTAGACACTGGTTGTGTTCTACAACGAGGATCAGAAGTTGCATCTCCCTGACCACTGCTCTTTTTTATATATAAAATTCTAAATTTTAATGTCTATGCATCAAGCTTTATTGGATCACATCCATATCCATTGGTTTCAGTGTTGTTTACAGCTGTTCGCATGCTTCAGTAGCAGGGCTGAGTAGGCAAAGCAGAGACGACATGGCCTGCAAAGCCAAAATATGTTTACTCTCTGGCCCTTTACAGAAAAGGATTGCTGATGTTTAGTCCAGAATTCTTGAGTGTTCGAAGGTTAGATTCAGTCGCTTTTTTTTTTTTTTAAGTAAGATATATCAGGTAAAGTAATATCATTGTATTCTTTAATATTTTATAATACAAATATTTGAAAATGCTCGCTATCAAATGATTTGAATAAAGGAAATCCCACACCACTAGGAATTAAGTAAAAAGTAAAAATAAGGGGGAAGAATATTTATATTTTAAAATTTTAAGCTAAGGACACTTGGCTCTGAGTTCCTGGCCAAAAAAAAGAAAAAGAAAAAGAAGAAAAGGAAAAACAGAATCTCTCTCTCTCTCTCTCTTTCTGTCTGTTTGTCTCACATCTGATAATAATTTCTCATGTTAGTTTCTACCACCACTTCTTATTAACCTATAAGGATGAGGAAAAACTCTGTGCCTAGTGAGAAATTAAATTAGACCTTTGTTTAATAGAAAATTCTATACATTCAAATAGCCCTGAAACTTGGGATCACAGTCAAAAAAAAGTGTGTGGGGGGGTGCTAATTAATAGGAATAAGACTTTCTCTGGTTTAAAGCTCTTAGGACAGAAACCTATAATGTTTTCTGTCTTTTACTGTTTTTCCTTAGGAAAATGCTTGGCAGAAATGATCAATTCAGTATTATGAACTATAATGTGGAAACAGCCTACTTCCTAATTTAATCATCAATATTAAATAATCAGTAATAGGTCCTGAAAAAGTATTAGCCTCAAACCCCTAATTTACTCTAAAAAAATTGTATCATGATCAGTAGGATTAGTTTTCCATCCATGGTGTCTTAGCCCATTCAGGCTGCTATAACAGAACACTACAGATGGGGTGGCTTATAAACAGACATTTATGGCTCACGGTTCTGGAAGCTGGAAAATCAAGGCACCGTAGATTCAGTGTCTGGTGAGAACCTGCTTTCTGGTTCAAAGTCAATTCCTTCTTATTGTGCCCTCACATGTTGGAAGGGGTGAGGGAGCTCTCTGCGGCCTCTTTTATAAGGGCACTAATCCCATTCATGAGGCTCCACCCTCATGACCTCATCACCTCCCAAAGACCCCACCTCCAAATACCATCCTTTTGTGGGTGAGGATTTCAGCATACGAATTTTGAGGAGACACAAACATTAAGTCTATAGCACATGACTTCTGTTATTTCCAGATTATGGGATTTCCAAATTATGCATGTATTAAACCCAAATAATTTCATTTTTAAAAGGCATTAAAAATGAAGAGTGATGAGAGATCAGATCCTATGTTCACTGGCAGTTGATTTTTTTTCCCTTTTAAGCCATGTGATCTAAAGGCAAAGCCTGAAGACCTGACAGTACCACTGTTCCTTCGAAGACTTTAAGTTCAGAACCTCATGAAATCCACATGAGAGTGACATTTCAATACAATTCTTTTCTTGAATATGTGATTTTATTATGAAACAAGAGCCTTGCATTGACAAAGAGAAGAAAGTTCATGGACTCTACATTTCAGCCTCTCTTTGTACAAAATAAATGGACATTTCTCTTTGCCAAGGGAATGGTCGTGGTGGTCACCTTCACCCTGAAATGCACACTATGGTGATATCTTTCAGGACGCAAAAAGGCATGAGAATACTGGGTGCCTTACCCCCATCTAAATATTAGACTTCCATTCCTCATAGCAAGATGATGTGAACTAGAAATCACATGAACTCGATTCTTGGAAATAAATAATTTACTGTTATAAATAAACAGAGAGTTCTTATTGCTAATTATATATTACATGAAGAGATGTATTACACAAAGGGGGGCATCATTCAAAGTTCTTATGCCTTTCTGGAGAAGCATTGGCCATTTTCGAGTTGAACAAAACTCTGACATATTAAAATAATCCAGTAAATAGATTACTTGAGTGGATACCCTGGTGAGGCACATGCTGACCATTTAATTAGAGTATTGCAGGGTGTGACAACTGAAAACCTGTTCGGTGATCATATTCTCCTCCTGAAGATCAAAAGGCACTTGTGCCCTTCATGGTGAGTGTGAATACATCAGGGTGCAGCAGAGGGCATACTGGGGAGGGATGCTCCGCATCTGATCTCAATCTGTGTGCGCTGTTTTCAGAAAGTCACTTTGGGGGCTTCACACATGGAGATTATTGTGTAAGTGTCACAGAAGCTAACAAAGCTTATTGTAGCAGAGCTGGGAAAGCCAGAGAATAAACACACACAACGTAGCCCCAAGGTAAAGTAGACAACATCCAGCAGGCTCAACCCCAGGCTGTGTCTGGTTGCTGTCTTGAACTTCAAGCCTATTTTACCCCACAGCTCTCCACCGACAGCTACCTGGAGCAACACCTTGGGCTCTCACTCACCTTATGGAGCAAGTTAGTCCCGGGAAAGCTGTGTCGCTTGTATGAACTTCAAGCTAACATTACATTTTAGCAAATTTATATTAAAAAACATTTTTTGAAATTTTGTGATTCTAGCAACTGATATTTACCAATGGCATCCAAGGTATTAGATAAATAAATTGTTGTGTGTGCTGTATCTCAATCCTACTGCTAACAGCCAGTTGATTTCAATATTAGGAACTATAATGTGGAAACAGTCTGCTTCATAATTCAGCATTAAATCATTAATAATATGCCCTAATAAAGTATAAAATGCACCATATTTTATAAAGATTTATTGCCAAATTGCTTTTCTATATTTTCAAAAGTATATTCTGTCTATCAAACTAATCTTTTCCTTCCTTCTTTCCTTCCTTCTTTCCTTCCTTCCTTCCTTCCTTCCTTCTTTTTCCTTCCTTCTTTCTTTTTCTTTCTTCCTTGCTTGCTTGCTTTTTTTCTGATATGGGGTCTTGCTATGTTGCCCAGTAAACATCTTTCCTTAATAAACTGCTACAAATCTACAGTGCATAGCAAGTGTAAGACAATTCTATTTCTACTCTGCACTGAAGGCCATAATCTATGCCATAAAGAAATAAATTTATGCATAAATGAAAAGGAGGATAAGTATTGAAAAAAAACCCCAAATGTCATGAATTACAGATAAAATGATTGCTACATAGAAAACCCCAAATAATCCACAGCTCAATTACTGAACAAACATGAGAATTTAACAAGTTGGCCTATCACAAGATCGATATAAAAATTACATTGCACTTCAACTTATTAGAAACAAACAAAATATATTTTTTAATTACTGTTATGAAATACCTGGTATCCAGTAGTAAATAAAATTTTTTAAAAACATGCAAGAACTATACAGTGAAACACATTAATGAAACATTAAATGCATTTTATGGCCAATAAAAAGTGTTGATTCACAGAAGGGCGAATTTACTGTTGGAACAGACAAGTATATTGATCCAGACACACACCATTTCATGTATAGAAACTTGATATATTACAAAGGCAGCATTGCAGATTCTCAACTAAAGAATGGTCTCATCAATTAATGTGTTGTAACAATTGGTAATCAATAGAAAAAATAAAGGGCCCAAGACTTCCCTTCTTATGTCTTTTCAAATATTCATTATTGATAGATGAAAGACATGAAAGTGAGAGACAAGACTGTAAGAAAGTTTTATTAAAAAACATACTATGATCTTTCCCTGGGTAGGGAAAATACTTTTTGAAGACACAATAAGCACAGACCATGAATAAGAGGATTCATAAATATAATCACATTGATTTTAAGAACTCCTTTTCATCAGAGATATCATAAAGTGTGTGTGGGGAGGAGGAACGACAGATATTTGCAAATCTAATAATTTATAACAGGTAAGTATCCGAGACATATAAAGAGTTCCTTTAAATCAAAAATAAAAAGACAAACAATTCAGAATAAAAATGGACAAAATACATAACAGACTTTTCACAGATCAGGAAATAAAATGCTCATTAATATGTGAAAAGGCATTCAGGGTAATTTTTAAAAAGATCTCATGCATGCCCACTGGATGGGTAAAACCTAAGACTGAAAATGCTGAATGGTAGGGAAGATGTGTTTCCACTGGAACTCTTACATACCAATGGGGCAATCGGCGTGTATACTGACACAGCTATTTGAACAACAATGTGTCTCTAACTTGTAAAGTTGAATAGTCACAAACCAATGACTCCACGATTTCACTCCTAAGAGGAATATACCTCACATTAATGCTTGCACAGGTGCAGCGGGGGATATGAAAAAGAATGTCAAATCAGCATTGCTTATAGTAGGTAAAATTTGGAAAAATCCAAATGGTTATCAACAGGAGTAGGATAAATAAAATATATATGCATGGGGTGGAATATTTTATAGCAATGAAAATAAGTGAACTATCCTTACATTAACAAAACAGATTATCTTAAGACTGCCAAATGCAAAAAGAAAATTATAGAAGAGTACATGTTATATGATATTTTCACAAAACTCAAGAGCAAAATACTCAATAGATTGCTTAGTTGTGGTAATGTCCTCATTGATGAACTGAGTAGTAGGTTCACACACATTCATTTTATTATTGTGTTTCAACCACACACACACATACACCCACACAAATATATATACACATTGAATATTATACAAAATAAACAAATATTATTGAAATGCTAAAAAGATGGCATGACTAAGACTACATCTTAATAAAAGTGCTACAGACTACAACAACAAAGCTAATTCTATTTCATGATATCATTGTGATAGATTATTTTCCATCAGTCCAGTTACTCAAGATTAACCTCTCTCAAGGTGTCCCACAGCTATTTCTAAGAGGCTCCAAGGTGCTGGCTCAGGTGTGCTCAAGAACAGATCAATCGGTTTCTTATTTACCATTTTGTTTCTGTTGCCTCTATCGGGACAAGAATCAAAAGCCTCAAAACTGTGTATATCCTTTGACAAGAAAAGTCATGTGCATCTTCAGGAAATAGTCAAGGACGTGAAGAAAGACTTGATTCTAAGGATGTTTTTTGCAATATTGTCGATAATAAAATATTTGAAACAATAGGGTATTGCTAACTAAAATATGGTTTGTTCCTTATACCCTCCTGCTCCTGTCACCATGTCCCAGGTAGGGGGAAAGATTGTCTTGTGTGCCACTCTGGCAGGGGATGGACCCTTTCTAAGTTCAACATGGAACCACTGAGATCAGGCTGAAATCATTAGCAGGAAGTGAATGAAGTTTTCAGGAATAATGGAAGGAATTTACATAATAGAAAACATCTTATAACTACTGACTGTGTTAACCTTTACCTATCCAAAGCCAAAGGCCCCTTTCTGGCTCAACACCCTGCCAATAACCTTGCCTGCACCCCAGTAGCAAGAAGTTCCTCATCTTCCAACAACTGAAAATATTTTATGCATTGTGCATTTCTCAGAGTCTGAATCAGACTGAACTCTTGCCCCAAAGAAAAATGTTTTCCTTTGCCTCATCTCAGACTGTTTCCTTGAGTCTTTTTTGTTTGTTTGTTTTTGGCAGAGTCTCACTCTGCTGCCCAGGCTGGAGTGCAGTGGCACAATCTCAGCTCACTTCAACTTTCGCTGTCCAAGGTCAAGCAATTCTCCTGCCACAGCCTCCTGAGTAGCTGGGATTACAGGCATGTGCCACCACACCTGGGTAATTTTTGTATTTTTAGTAGAGATGGGAAATCGCCATGTTGGTCAGGCAGGTCTCGAACTCCTGACCTTGAGTGATCCACCTGCTTCTGCCTCCTGAAGTGCTTGGATTACAGGCATGAGTCATTGCACCTGGCCTACCTTGAGTCTTAATTCATGGTTCAGGAGGAACCTCTTCTCAGAATGATTGAGGGTGGATATATCTATTGCCTTCAGGGTAGCTCTACATCTTTGTAAAAATATGTGGTCATGCTCAAAAGCCAATTGCAACATTCTCTCTCTTGATAGCCGTTTCTCAATATCTGGACCATGAAGCTTTAGAAATGCTCTGCCTAAAATATCAACCAAGTGTAAGTTGGGCAGTGTTAAGCCCAATGTCTTCCTCACCAGAAGATCAAAATACATTGAAGTTCAATTTTATAATGACCACCTTGCTTCAGAGACAAAAACACTCATAAGGGAGTTGGATTTTAGGTTAACTTTTTAAAAATGGATTAAGTTTTAGAAAATCTGGTTTTAGGAGAACTGACTTTGGGCAGAGTTGTTGGTTACCTTTGCCGCTAGTGTTGCCTCAAAGCTGATGATGAGAATCTTTAGGTATTTTTCTCACTTCCACCCCTTGATGTGCTGCTATCTCTCCTAGAGCTGCCATAGCTCAGAGGACATACAGCTTCATCCCTATTCTCTACTTATTCAACGTTTCCATGAAATATTAAGATTGACTCCCCTGTATGAAGAAATCTACTCAAAGCCACATGCAGTATTCCATCCTTGCCCACAATACCTTTCTCCTGGAGGGCAGAGACTTTTAGTGGTGTCATTCAAACTTGACAAATATTGGCACAAGGTCACTTGAGTGGTGCAAGGTCACTTGAGTGATGAGTGAAACAAGGCTTTGGAAGATTAGGTGGCATGGCTAAGATCAAGAAGATCACTGCAGATCATAATTTTTTTAAGTGACTTAGTAAATTTTCAGTTACAAATAACAAATGTTTAAAGTAAGTAATGTCTTTTTTACCATACAGCTTTGGTAGTTCATTCTCCTCCTCATCTCCCTTCCTCTCTTCTCTCTCCTCCTCCTCCTCCTCCTTCCCTTCTTTCTCCTTGTCCTCCTTCTTGTCGTTCTCCATCCCCTTATCTTCCTCCTCCTCCTTCTTCTTCCTAATATTATTTTAATTTTTTTAATCAAGTAGTAGTATTCTCAGATTTTTACCTTAGACATCAAAGACAATGGAGATGTTGATAAATTTTTAAAATTCAAACAATTAATGACCAAAAAAAAGACCATACCAAACAGCATACAACTTCTTAATCACCAAAAACAAATTATCACCAAAAAATCCCACCTGCATAGAAAATGGATTGAGATGATCATGGTCTGGCAAAAAGAAAGCTGTGAAGAAACTTAATGACTTTCAAATCCACATGGGACTGTGCTCAGCTATATTTTTATCTCAGCTGAAAACAATGTGCTTGGGCTGAGGGAAGGGAAGTGGCCTAAGACACCAACTAGGTGAAAGAGGAAGAAAAGTTTCTTTTAATACAGTTAGTTTTAATATTCTGAAACAGACTCCTGCTGAAGCTGGTAGAACTGCCTTCCCTGAATATCTTTAAGAATAAGCTGACAATTTTCTATCTGCCTGAAAGAGTTCTAAAAGTAAAATGCTGGAATAATGAAGGTGAAATAGGAAATCTCCAAGGATTCAGAACTGCCATTCCTTTCTGGAAATGTTTTAAGATCCTCAAATTAATTGTGCAGACTCATAAGTATTTTTGAAGTACGTGCCATGCCCACTGTGCTGCTAGTTATGAATTGCACTAGTCATTGTGGAAGGAGGAAGGATGGGTAACTATCTCTCCTGGACGTTATAAAACAGGTGGGAGAGAGATTTATGTACATAAGAAGGGGTCATTTAAGGCAGAAGGCATAGAGTACCAAAACACAAGTGCCAACAAAAGTCAAGTGAAGAAGGAGTGTTTATACGAGATGTACTAGTGTAGTATCCCATATAGTAGCAAACGCAGGAATTACGCATGCCAACCCAGCGAACAATACAACAGTTAAATAAGCAAAAGCTCTCGGCAATCCTACAAGAGATGGTGCGGGATGTATGAGATCCACTCTGGAACAAGAGGACATTCTGAGATGAAGGACATCAGATGGGAGCTGCTTTTTGCAGGAAACACTTATTTTAAAAATCACATTGGCAGTGTATTAGTCCATTTTCATGCTGCTAATTAGGACATACCCGAGACAGGGTAATTTATAAAGAAAAAGAGACTCACAGTTCCACATGGCTGGGGAGGCCTCACAGTCATGGCAGAAGGTGAAAGTCATGTCTTACATGTGGGCAGACAAGAGAGAAAATGAGAGTCAAGGAAAAGGGGAAACCCGTTATAAAACCATCAGGTATCATGAGACGTATTCACTACCACAAGAACTGTATGGGGGAAACTGCCCCCATGATTCAAGTATCTCCCACCGGGTCCCTCCTACAACACGTGGGAATTATGGGAGCTACAATTCAAGATCAGATTTGGGTGGGGACACAGCCAAACCATATTAGACAGCATACAACTTCTTAAATCTTTTTTATAAACTTCCAAGTAGTTTTAATACATTTTAAATAATTTTCCAATAGTTTTAGATTTACAGAAAAATTACAAAGATAGTACAGAGAGTTTCCATGTTTCCCACACTCAATTCCCCCATTATTAACATCTTATATTAGTGTAGTACATTTGTCAAAATTAGTAAACCAAGGTAGATACATTATTATTAACAAAAGTCCATAGTTTATCCAGATTTCCTTATTTTTCTCTAATGCCGCATTCAGAATACCATATTAGATTTAGTTTTTATGTCTCCTCGGCTGTGACAGTTTCTCCCTGTCTTTATTTTTCAGATCTTGACAGTTTTAAGAAGTACTGGGTGAGTATTTTGTCGAATGTCTGTTAATTTGAGTTTGTCTGATGTTTCAATTATGATTCAACAAAGGCTAGAGGTTTTGGGCATGAAGACCATAGAAGTAAAAGGCCATTTTCATCATATCTCATTAAAGGTACATGCTGTCAACATGACTTATCACTGTGGAGGTTGACCTTAATCAACCTCGGGGAGTGTTTGTCAGGTTTCTCCACTCTGAAGTTACTTTTCCCACCTTCCCCTACTTTACTCACTGGAAGTTACTAAGCACAGCCCACGCTTAGTAAGTAAGGTGTGGGAAATGATGTTGCACTTTTCTGAGGATGGAGTATCTACATCAATTATTGGAATTCTTCTGCAAAGAAGATTTGCCCTTCTCTCTCCCTCCATTTGTTTATTTATTCAATTATTTATTTATATCACTATGGACTGACAACATATAACTTTGATGCTCAAAACTTTATGTGAGTGAGCCTCTCTTTATTCTCCCGCAATCCAAAATACCTCTCACGTGCCTTTTGGACACAATACTTCAAAAAACTCCCCAAATATTATACAGGTAGATTGTTTTGTCTGTGGTATTTATTTGGTTGATGGGTGACCTTAAGATTCAATAAGTTCACGTGTGCATATGATTGAAACAATCCCATCCTACCCATGGAAGCAAGTTCTATTAAGAGTGAATGCCTTACTTATTCTTCTGAAATTTCCAAGTTTCAGGTTTATAAGTTTCTAACTCAGTGAAAATGCCTTCTGGGTGTTGCTAAGCAATTTAGTAAATTGAGTTTCCAAACTTGACCCTGAGTTCCTTCAAAGAATTGAGTTCTGATGAATGAACAGTAATAAGGCATTTGCATCAGTCCTGTGTTCATCTAAAATTATTAAAGCTTAAAATTGCACATGGCCCTACAGATGTGATGTGGTTAAAATGGATCATTTCCCAAGCACATATCTGGTGAAACAAAGGGCTTTTGTTTCTAACTGTTAATGTGGAGGATGGGAAAGATTCTCTTAGCAATTAAACCATTAGGGACATGAACGACCTTCCCAAATCATCACATGTTTAAGCCGAATACTAGGAGAAGTCTATATGTGTGACAGCTTTTTTTTTTACCCAAGATATGCATTTTTAAATGGGATCCTAGGAAAGAAATCTGTATGCAAGCATGATATGCATAGATAAATGGCTGTATTCTGTAACCCTATGTTTTTACACGAGTCAGATCTCTCCTAAGACCAATAGAAGCAAGACATTTCATTTTGGTAAAACTCTCCAGCAAAAATATGTTTTTAATAACGCAACTCTAAGTTTGTTCTCTGATACTTAGCATGGTGGTGTTTCTATCAGACCATGTGGGAGCCTCATTGCCCAGAGTTAGCTGAAAGACCTAAGGGTAAACTAGTACAAATAGCTCAGAAAGCCTCACCACTCTCTTCTCAGCCTAGAAAAAATGATTCCTGTGGTTATCTTGAGGGTCACCCTTCTTCCCCTGGGACTGCAGTGTATGAATAAACCTTAAATTCTCTTCAACCTCTCACTGAAAATGACCCAAATGTCAATGTTATTTTGAAAGCTTTATTGAAAAAGCAATTAGTGGGTTTATATTTTGCATAAAATGTCAGAAAGTGAGATGAGGAACCTGTCTTCTATTTTAGTAGTCTTCAGTTGAAAATGTTCTCATTCTACACTCAGATGCACAAAGAAAACATGTGCTTTTTATGCGTTTAAAAGTAGATCTAATCCTTTTTTTTTTTTTTTTTTTTTTTTAGTACTGGGGTCTTGCTCTGTTGCCTAGGCTGGAGTGCAGTGGCATGATCATGGCTCGCTGAAGCCTTGACCTCCTGGGCTCAAGTGATTCTCCTGCCTCAGCCTCCTGAGTAGCCACCACACCTGGCTAATCTTTCTCACCTCATTGAGAATGTGGGATAATCACAAACTTTCAACCCACCAATTCAGAGTGCGACAATTTCTTCTGTTTAGTCTCTTGAATGACTTGACTCCTGGGTCAATACCCAGTTGCTAATTTTGTTACTGCTCTATACTTCTCCCCATGACACTATCTATGTATACAGGCAATCTACCAGGACCTTAGGGTGCTGGGAAGAAGGGAGTCTTAAAACCTTGTGAGTGCCATGAATTCTCACTCTTCTGTGCCATAGAGGAACTTGTAGAGTTTGGTTCCTGGACTGGGTTAGATCTTTCCAATCTATCTTGCTGGGGGAATGTGCCAGCATCCTATCCTGAAGCTTACAGCCCCAGCCATATGTCACTTGTTTCCAAGTTTGCATATAGCAAATTTCCCTCCCATATTGACCTAGTCATCACTCCTGTGTCTCCACATTCACATATACATAAAGTTCCCAATCCACTACATGTCACAGAATGGCTCAGGTGAGCTACAATTCCCAACCCCCAACCCATCAAGCCCTCAGATAACATCTCCTCACTCCTCTCAAACCATGAGAGATCATGAGCCTTTGCAAGACTTGGCTTTCTCTGAGAGCCTCATCATCTCCCCAGCAGAGATGAGAGACACAGGTGCTAATTTTCCACAGCATCTTTATGCCGTTCCAATGTTTATGTAGTGCCATCCCAAAATAAGTGGGGGAAATGAGGATCCTGCTCTGTGATCACCACACTCTGTCTCCATTTTTGTTTCAAGGTGCACCAGGACAGAAGGTACAGGTTTTCCACTTCATTTACTCTCTGGCATAGATTTCAGCTACATTCCATCCTCCTTCGAGATGGCACCAGAAAGCCAGCTCAGCCTTCAGAGAACTGGAGATTACTGAAAACAAAAATATTGTACTTGTAATCATATTTTACTTAGCAAGAGTCCAAAGAGAGTCACTGCATGAAATAACAACTTTCAACCTTCTAACCAATTTTATCTTCTCTCCCCTCTTTCTTTTGTATTTAATAACTGAGTCATGTGATAGCAATTTGCACCAATTGGCACGGTAGAATGGTATTCCATGCTGTTCCTCACACCTGCCAAGGAAACCCTTCTGATGACAACAGTCAAATAGGCTTGCATCACAGGTTAGTTCAAGTCAAAGGATTTGATTCAGGACCAAGCTTGGGAGCAGTTTATTTGCTCCATGTTCAGGGCCCTAGGGCATCTTCTATTCTGATCAGCCACAATATCTCAATTCAGGGGCTTCTGGACATGAATGTTTTGTATAGAAACACAGAAGGATCGCTAACAGAATTATAGACCACTTTCAGAGTCAGCCCGATATTACAGTCTGATAAAAAGAAAAATGAAGCAGAAAACTGCCTGATAGAAAGGCAGGGACCCTCTATGAGTCCATCAAGCAGAGGATGGTGCGTTGAATTCTGTGACTCCTAGCCAGATGAGCAGTCCACTTGATGACATCTAAAGGATTTAAAGACTCCAGTCTGCCACAGGCATCACATCTACCTTCTTGTTGATAACACTTATGAGCGGCACCATGATGTTGGACAAAAAAAAAAAGAGGAAGCAGAGCCTGGCCATCTCACTCCTATTACAACTGAGTCTCCAAATCTGCCAGAGGATGGATGAGTGCAGGGTCCCAAAGCAATTAACAATTGCTTTGTTAAATTGTTTTCTTTCTTGCAAAATCAGAGAGGGCACCTAAAGAGAAAAGAAAAGCAGTAGCTGCTCATGGCGAAACACACACATTTGAATTCCTCTGCAGAGCTGGTGAGGGTTGATGGAGATGGATGATGAAGTAACACAGAGGCATGGCCTATGGATGCTTGACTACTTAGAGTGACGTGTGTTCTCTGGAGGAAAAGGGTCAAGGTGAAGAGAGAAGAGATGGTTTCATGGAGCTCAAACAGTAGGCTGAGGAGGAAGGCAGTGGACAACCTCTCTAGGTGGCAGCAGAGGAAGGGGCTTGGCCATTTTCTAGCTGTGTGACCAGGGCACCTGGTCCACTCCTATCCTCAGTTTCCTCATGTGCAAACTCAGAATAATGATTCCTAAATCTCACCATGGTCTGGAGGATTAATGGCAAATTCTCATCATAAAACATAGCTCCGGAAAAGAGGTAGATTCTCAGTGAGGATGGCTGCTTTCATTTGCTATAAAACTTTCATTTGCTATTCTTTTTCTTTTCTTTTTCCAATGATAGTTCTCCTTTGAACATCTTAGTCTAGTCAAGCAGTGGGTGTGTATGGGTAAATTCGCTTGATACTTTAAAAAAGAAAAAAAATCAACCTTGAGGTTGTTTCCCAGCTTTGTCCATCTGGATGCACCTTATAAATTATTTAAGCTCTCAAAGTCTCCGTTGCTTGAACTATAAAATGAAGACTTTCCGTAAGGCTTTGTAAAAATTAGGAAGTAGCACATTTAAATACCCCTGGTACATATATGTATATGCTGAGGTAATGTTACTTCATTGTCTTTTGTCAAATTTTCATCAAAATAGAATTTGTCTTATGCTACATTAGTCACAAGAAATAGCTTTCTATTGCTCGTGATTGTGGTGAAGATGTCTTGTGATTATCCGTTTGGAAAACACTTTCCAAATATGCTCCCTGGATGTTGACCTGCAGTGTAGCTTCCTATTATGCCAAACCATCCTCCTCTCAAAATATTTCAATGCTGATCGATTGCGTTGTGGTTTCCATTACAGGTTCATAGATTTATGCAATTTTTATGCTGGCCGAGTGTGTAGTCTGACACTACCATCTGACAGCATATCTATCTAACTTTTGAACAAAACATCCTAAGCCATTGCTATAGTCCAATCTTGAGTCACACCTCACACATGGGGACACATAGATGCCTTTATGTTCACATGTTTATTTTATTATTTACTCCCTGTGTTTTGGCATACCCATACCTAAGGCTACAACTATGCTTCTGTCTCTCTTTCCAGTATTTTTATTTATTTCATTGTTTGTTTGTTTCTGAGAGCAACTGAGCATTTCCCATACTTCCTCAGTGCCGCACAACCTTTTCTGGCCTGCTGGAGACATGCCTTCTCACCCTTCATTTTATATTGCATGTGCCCTGCCAGCTTTCAAAAAAAGAATGAGGCTGTAGGTGCAATGATCTCCCTGTGATGTGCCTGATTTCTCAGTTATAGTCATCTGCACAAGCTTATAATAGCATTCCAATTTTCACCTCCAGCAAGAAAGGGAAACAGGTGTGAATTTGAGGTGTGTGTGTGTGTGTGTGTGTGTGTGTGATTTGAGCCACAGCCTATTTCCATCTCTGTGCTCAATGTTTTTATTGCTTGTATCCTGTAGGGTAAAACCCTACTGGGAAGATACTTCTAGAGCTTGTACTTGTGCTTCCGTTTCAATTATTCCGCTTTTAAACCACAGCAAGGCAATTTGTAATGACCCACATTGTAGGAATGCCATGGTACAATTCCTTTGAAATGTTTTTGTCTCCAGGATGGTATTTTTAAGCAATATGAGTTAAGTGACAACGTGGTCTTAATGAAAAATGTGCTACAGAAAGAAAGCATTTTTCTAGAGTAATGCTCCCTTTCAGCTACATAAATGCCAAAGCCAGGCAGGGGGGCTTCAGGCACTTAAAAAATTCTAATTGTATGGGCTTCATTCTGTGGCAAATGCTGATTTCAGTGGCAAAAATCAGTGTATTTTACAAAGAGACAGTTTGCTGATTTCCTGACAGCAATATTTCTTTATTTTTCCACACCTTAGTTTTCAGACCACTAGTATTATCAAACAAATGATTGTTTTAACAGCAGGTACCATGGCAGCATGCAGTGGCTCACACTTGTAATCCCAGCATTTTCAGAGGCCAAGGTGGGAGGGTCAGTCTAGGAATTTGAGATCAACCTGTGCATGTCTACAGCAAACACCAAAAATACTAGCCAGACATGGTGGTGTGCCCTACAGTCCCAGCTACTCAGGAGGCTGAGTTGGGAGGATCTCCTGAGTCCAGGAGGTCGAGGCTGCAGTGAGCAATGAATGCACCTCTGCACTCCAGCCTGGGCAACAGAGCAAGACTCTGTCACAAAAAAAAAAAAAAAAGAAAGAAAAAGGAAAAAGAAAAGAGCACGTACTGCATCTCAACAGCTGAAACACTTTACGCTTGGGTTACATTTTCTTTTGTTTTGTATTGTTTTGCTTTTGCTTTATGAAAATAACAACTATGACATTGCTATTCAAAATTTAGACCTTGAAGCAGAAGTCATGGCCTCACCTGGGAGCTTGTTACAAATGCAGATTATTGGGTACCCATTGCAGACCCACCAGATGAGAACCTGAACTTTTACAAGATCCCCAAGTGATTTGGCCACATCTAAAAGTTTAAGAAGCACTACACTTCAAGAGACATGACAAGAAGGAAAACTGTCACATTTTGTGAATTTGTGCCAATGGTTCTTAAATTTGGCAACATATTTAAAACGGTCTTATGGGATTTAACAAGAGATTTTGGTAGGGTTGGTCTACCGATTTTTTTTTTTTTTTCTGAGATGGAGTTTTGCTCTTGTTGCCCAGGCTGGAATGCAGTGGTGCAATCACAGCTCACTGCAATCTCTGTCTCCTGGGTTCAAGTGGTTCTCCTGCCTCAGCCTCCTGAGTAGCTGGGACTACAGGCGGACGTGACCACGCCAGGCTAATTTTTCTATTTTTAGTAGAGACGGGGTTTCACCGTGTTGCCCAGGATGGTCTCTATCTCTTGACCTTGTGATCTGCCCGCCTCGGCCTCCCAAAGTGCTGGGATTACAGGCATGAGTTACCACGCCTGGTGCCATGGGATTGTTCAGAAGTCCTCCTCTCCCAGGCTAATGTGCAGCCAGGATTAAGAATGTTTCTATTAGTATCCAGAAGAAAATAAAATGGATCCTTATATTTTATGAAATATAAAAATTATATATATGTGTGTATACATATACACACACACCTCCACACGCACATACACACATAACTTTTTGCAGGGAATTTGCTGTGGTCGAAATGTGTTTCCTCCAAAATTCAGGTGTTACCAATGTGACACTACCAATGTAGATAGTAGGGCTTTTAAAAGGCGGCTGTGCCTTGAGGGATCCTCCCTCATGAATGGGATTAAGGCCCTCATATAAGAAGCTGCAGGTAGCATTCAGCTCACTTGCCCTTCTGCCTTTTGCCATGTGAAAACACAGTGATCCTCCGTTCTGGAAGATGCAGCCCTCACCAGACAACGGAACCTGCTGGTGCCTTGATCTGGGACTTCCCAGTCTCCAGAACTGCGAGAAAATACACTTCTGCTCTTTATTAATTACCCATTCTCAGTACTTAGTTATAGCAACACAAAACAGACTAAGACAGAACCCAAAAAATAATCCTCAATGGTTAGAACTAAAATTCCAGCTAGTGTAAAACTACATGGATTCAGTGGATTTGAAAATCTTTGCAAAAAGAGCACAAACGCTATTCTGACAAGAAACCATTCTAAATTTAAATTCTAAGGATTTTTTTTCCTCACAAGAGCCATCCCAGCATCTTATGCCTAAGGATGCTCACACCTACACACATCAAGAACTGTGAAGGGCCTGAGATTTTACTCTACATTCAAGCTTACTAGTTAGCCTGCCACAATGTCACAGGGGTTAGCCAAAGGCATGAGACTCCTGGGTCAGGGATAAAGAACAGATTATTATTCATGGCACAAAAGGAAGCTGAAACATTACATTTTCATTAGCTCTGTTTGCATCAAAGTCCCACCAGGTTGAAGCAGATAGGCTGAAAGAGGCTCCTACAAATGCAGTAGATATGTTACAGAAGAGGCATCCCATGCTTAAGGATCCTGGTGGATAGAGTTTAGATCTGTGTCCCTGCCCAAATCTCATGTTGAAATGTAATCCCCAGTGTTAGAGGAGGAGCCTCGGGGGAGGTGATTGGATCACAGGGGCAATTTCTAATGCTTTAGCACCATCCCTATAGTGCTGTTCCTATGATAGAGTTCTTATGAGATCTTGTCGTTTAAATGTGTGTAGCACTTCCCCCTTCTCTCTTCCTCCTGCTCTGGCCATGTAAGACATGCCTGCATGCCCTCTGCCTTCTGCCATGATCGTAAGCTTCCTGAGGCCTCTCCAGAAGCAGAGCAGGTGGTCAACACCATGCTTCTTGTACAGCCTGAAGAACTGTGAGCCAATTAAACCTCTTTTCTTTATAAATTACCCAGTCTCAGGTATTTCTTTATAGCAGTGCAAGAACAGACTAATGCAGTGGTGGACATTCTGGCCCTTTGCTCTGGAAGAAGATACTATAGCCTATCTTTCCAAAGCTGTTTGCTATACAAACATCCTTGAAAAGATGGTCTGAAGCAAACAGTAGATAAGACTTCCCTTCAAGACACGGTGAAGCAAGACAGACTCAATGGGAGCTGTTGCCCAAGAAGTAGCACAAGATGTTTTCATTAATGAATGCGATGGCACTTCCATTGGGTGTTACTACATACAATTTCAGTTAGATGAACATTGTTTCATTGCTGACTTCAATTATAAGCTCAGGGATGCATTCTAATAGTTAGCAGAGTTAACACTTTTATCTAATGAAATCTTCTTTTGTGAAAGCTTTGCTTAAAGTTAATTATTTGAAGGGAAATACATAACTATCTTATTCTCTTCATTGAGAGTATATTAAGAATAACCAAAATAGATTTAGATTGAGATGGTGCAGTTACTGCCAGAGTACAGATTGTAAAATTCTATTTTACCAGAGATAAGAATGTGCCATCATATTGAATACTGCTGTAGTGGCTTCATCTCGACAGTAGCACACTTCAGGGGGAGAAACAATAGCATCCAAAAGTTATGAAAGATGTGAATTGCTGGTGTCAGGGAGTAATTTCAATAGGTTAGGTCATATAAATGTCATAATAGAAAAATTAAGAAAAAAGTATTATAGTGAAAAGTAACAAAAAATGGGTTGTACTTTTCAATCAGGCCTTCTTAACTAATAGTTTTGTCTGCATGCCTTATAGACACTAATTTAAGTATAAACGAACAGTCTTCCATGATTTCCTTTAAATCATCCTGATAATATTGAAGTTTATTAGGAATGCATTGATGCTTAATAAAAATAAGTGATAGTCAAATAGGAATGATTATAGATCATAATAAAATATTAAGATTGAAAATATAGTAAAATGTAAGTCATTGACCATATAATTATCCGCCTTACACAGATCTACTGTTTGACATAAGATAGAAACAACAAAGACAATTAATATGCTTTCCATAGTAATAATTTGCCAGGCATTACACTGTGCTTTTTATTTAAATGGCCCCTTTAATTTTAACAAATACCTCGGCGCCAGTTCTATTGTGGCCATCCCCATTTTACGGACAACAAAGCAAGACTTACAGAGTTCATGTAAGGGTCCACAACAGTTCACAATAACTGCAGCAAGATTCTGAATGCAGCCCCAGCCAAGCTCCTCATAGCTGCCCTTTTCTTAATTAAAATAAATAAAAGCTTAAAATTTTATAGACAAGTACACTTCAAATTTTATAGACAAAGTAGTTATCATTCTTGCACTTAGGTATACCTGAAAACATCTCTTTGTTACAATGGAATGAAAAATAATTAGTTAAGAAGACAGCAACTAAAAATCCTGCCATCTCGTGCTCATTTAACATTAAAGTGTATCTATGGTCTCCTGGATTTTTCAACCTACATAGAGGGAAAGTTTAAAAAGCACTACACTTCAAGAGACATGACAAGAAGTGATAGACATGATAGAGGTGACAGAAACACATGCACACCTTTACCAATCATCTAACTTTATGAAAGCAAAAATCTAAAAACGTGCACCATCTCATGTTAAATCAACACATTTTACTCTTTGTGTTTCATTCCAATCTTCTCCTTATGTATCCACACGTTTTACAGCTCCAATCTTGCCTGCCATGGATAAAATTTTGTTTTTGCCTTTGTCGCTGAATTGACACAAACAGTTTCAATGTTGTTATACATATTTAGGGATTATCATTTTAATGGCTGTACGATATTTCTATCAGTTGGCAAAATATAAGTTTTTTACTCATTTACTTACTAACACTCAAGTTGTTTTTAATTCTCCTTTTCTTTATTTTGTATTACTTCCCAATATGTATCTTTTAAAACAATATTAGACAGTAAAGTAGGTATTTATTTTTATGCCTCTTTAAACATCAAATGGCTCTTCATAAGAGTTCAACCAACAGACAATGTGCAATGATAGAATTTGCATTATAAACTTAATGATACAGTATGGTACCATTATTTTACATCCCCATCCTCCAACTTTATTAAAGTAAAACACATTTTCACTTTTGTCACAGGTATAATTTCTTGCCAGGAAAAGGCCAATCCAAGAATAGCTGATGCCAACCCAACCCAAGAATAGCTGATGCACAGCACGCCCACAGCTGGGCACCAAGGGCACCTGGAGGCAAAGGAAAATCTCTGAACCAGGGAGAGGAAACAACCAAATGAAGAAAGATGAGAGCAGAGATAGACAAGACCTGAGCAGGAGAGGTTCCTCTGTCAATATCTGCCATTCAGGTCATTCAGCTTTGCCCCAAGTATTTACTTCTTGTTGTGTTCCAACAAGAACCAACACAATCTCGTTGTCTCCCAACAAAAAGTCTCCCAACACAGTCTCCCAACACAGTCTCTGGAGCCCTTGTCAGTAACAAAAACTCTCTAGAGAGAATCTAATTAGTTCTTTACCTGGTAACTGACAGATGCTGCATCCACCCACTGCATCCACCATGTCAGGCATCTTCCCCAATCCAGTCTGCTGTGAGGTTGTGAGGGTGACGAGGTGCAGCCATTGTATCTGCTTGCTTGGACAGTCTGCTCAACAGGACCTAGGAATTATTGAGACTTCTCTGAGAAGAAGAGGCTGTACAAGCCAGAGAATGGCTTCTAAAACTCCATGTGCAGAGAAATCCCCTGGGGGTCTTGGTAAAATGCAGACTCTGGGTCTGTAGGTCTGGGAATCTGCATTTCTGACAAGCTCTCAGTTGGTGCTGATGTTCCGGGTTGGTAGGTCTGACTTTAAGTTGCAAAAGAATAGCCCACTGATTGTCAAGCTAGGCTGCAAATTCCAATAACCTGGGGTGCTTTAAAATACTAATGTAAAAATCGGCAATTTGAGAATTACAGTAACTCTAACCAGGGCAATTTTGTTCCGCATTGGACGTGTGGAAATGTCTGGAGACATTCTGAGTTGTTGCAACGTGGGTGGGACAGAGAGTGGGGGAGTTACTGGCATTCAGAAGATAGAGGCTAGGGATGTTGCAAAACAGCCTGCAATGCATAGGACAGCCCCACGGAGCATCATCTGGCCCCAAATGTCAACAGTACCAAGGCTGAGAAACATCCTCTGGTAGGCTCTTGCTCCAAATCATGCCCATCATCTCTGCAGTTGACAGTTATATTATAAAATTAATTGTGCAATAGTTCACTGATGGATAATCGGTTAATGTATGTTGAAACATATTTACTAAGCACAATATTGCTAATTAGCTTTGTCTAACTGCTACATAGAATAGCAAATAGCCAGCCCTGCACTTAGTTTCAGTTATCATGAGGTGCAATATGCTAGGAGAAGTTCCCCGAATTTGCCATACTTCGGAGTGCTGCCCCTTGATATTCTCTAATCTAAACCATGAATTCTGCAACACAGACCTTTGAGGATGAATAATTGCATTGTGATGCTTTTAATATCAAACTCCTTAAAAAAGACTTTTGTTTTAGCATGTTATCCTTTGCATGGTACAGTGTAGCTAAGTGCTTTATAAATGGTGTATTTTATGACCTACTTGAGCAGTTAAACTATCCTACATCTGCAGAATGAAACTGGATGGTGACTCGAATCCTTGAATTATCAAAAATATCAACTTAGCACTCTGCGGAAATATGCAGCTGATGCTACTTGGAGAAATACTAGGGAAGGGCTTTTTATGAATTTTATTCCATGTAGTAGCTTATTTTTTATTTTCTATATTTCCTTCAGAGCTCTGCAAAAATTCTTCAAAGAAGGAAAAAAATAAACTTGGTTGGCATTTTTACCAAGGCACAGAAACCATGTATACGTATAAAACAAATAAAGAGAAAACATACTTGTCATGCAAAATTATATGAGCTACAATCAAAAGACTAGAAAACAATAATTATCAGGATGTTTTATTAATCTCATTTTTAAAATAAAAGAGCTTTCTATGTTGGTTCAAACTCTTTATGCATAGCTCTATATGAGTAAAAAAATATGTGAATATATAAATGATCCTCAACTTTTGATGTGTGTGTGTGCCTATACACATATATCTTGCATGATGGATTTGTGGATGTAAAGGTCAGGTAAGGTTTTTGACATGAACATAAGAGTAGTTCAAGGCTGGGCACAATGGCTCACACCTGTAATCCCAGCACTTCGGGAGGCTAAGGTGGCAGGATTACTTAAGGCCAGGAGGTCAAGACCAGCCTGTGCAACATAGTGAGATCCTGTCTATACAAAAAAAACAAAAACAAAAACAAAACAAAACAAAAAAAATAGCCTGGCATAGTAGCACACACTCCTAGTTCCAGCTGCTAGGGAGGCTGAGGTGGGAAGATTGCTTGAGCCCAGGAGGTCGAGGCTGCAGTGAGCCATGATGGCACCACTGCACTCTGGCCTGGGAAATATAGTGAGACCCTGTCTCGAGAAAAAAAGGAGTAGTTCAAGAGTACAGGGTTTCCTCTGCCTTCTCCCCCTCTGAAGGAGTTTCCTAAGACCCTTATATTTATTGAGCAGGTACTGTAAATAATATTTTGTCTTCATAGCAACACACTAGGTAAGTGTATTTGTATGAGTTTGTAGAATTTTTTAAATGTAGGAAGTTAATTGCCTTGCAGAGGAACACACAGTCAGGATCGAACTTGCCTCTGAACCCAAAGCCCAGGGTCTTGCATCATATCCTGCTACCTCCTGCTACCGGGGACCTTCCTCAGTCTTTCCCAGGGGATGGAATTGCTGCCCAAGCACAACATTCTAATAAACAAAATGACTGCAGAGCTGGAATACTTTTCCCATCATTTCAGCCAATGTATTGATTATGGAGGGTGATCAGATAAGAGATAGCAACCTATGTGAATGGAAGAGGTCACTGAGAAGTAGGACGAGTTAAACCACGGTTGGCTTCCAAACACAGACACTGGTCCCTGTTCCCATTCTGATTTGTGATTCTGCTCAGTGACAGGTCTGCATTACCCTAAGGGTGGAGCTTTGGAATTGCAATTTTTCTAAAGAGCCCCAGCTAGACTGAGATGTCCTGCAGATTTGGGAATGATTCATGGCTGTAATTGGGCTTCAATCACATTTCCATGCTAAGAGGGATGTCCTTACCCTCGAACAGACATGTGTGGAGAACTGGAGTGATTTACACACAGGACCAAAAGCAGAATCATAGCCTCTTGAGGCTGGGAAATTCAGGGGAAAGGGTTCAGGCACGGAAACAAGACAGCTCAACCCTCATCTTCTCATTCACATTTACTGGCCCTGGAGCCTTGCACAAGCTCTGGAACTTCTGGGCTGTTAGTCCTGCCCTCCTCACCAGACCACCATGTGACTTCTCCCTTCTCAGCAGAATTTTCTCACAACTTGTGCAAGAATCTTGTGCAAGAGAGCAGCAATCTTTATTAATCAAATTACTTCAGAAAGAACAATTCCTTCAGCATAAGCTTTTCTAATGTTAACCATGTAAAAGCTAGTTATTGGCATACATTTTAAACATTGCAACTTTAGCAAACATTTTAGAGGTTATTCGTTGTTCATAATTGTCAAATAATTAATTATTGCTTAATTTAATAACGCACTTTTATGTCACATAATAAAGTATGTGTGTGTGTGTGTGTGTGTGTTTGGGGGGCACTGTGTGTTAGGGTCACATTTAGCTTAAAATAACTTTTTTTAATAAAAAAAATGGTTTGCTACCCATATGCATTTCAAAAGGTGTTCCATCTCTTTCTTTACCCACAATTGTTTGTGCAGGAATAAGTAGGTGTCCTTTATTGAGACACCCTAAGTAAGCCTTTTAAACTTCGAATTCTCAGGCTCTGTACCCTTGGCTCTCATCTCGTGCATTACAGTGAGGATGTGGCTCTCATTTTAGGATTGTCAGCTTAAAGATAAGCACAGGATGTGTGGATGACTTAGTTACCTGAGCAAACATTAGTAGGTGGACTCAATTCTAGGCAAACAGCCAAACGAAGTCTTGAAAATACAAAGCTCCAGATACTGTTTTTCAAGTTCAGCAGCACTTTCAGAGGAATTCTGAGATAATAAAATACTGCAATTCTGAGATTGCAAGGCAAGAAAGGTCTGAGACTGCCTGAAGACTGAAAAGGAGGAGGCCTGACTTGCCTACAGAGGAAGTAAATTCCACGCACCAAGAAGAAAGGGGAGCAAGTGAGATCAAGCGGTAAAGATACCAAATCCCGGGTCTTCTCACCCTATGTATAAGTGATGGCTGATGTTAGCCGCAGCCAGCCACATGGAAGTGTCTGGAGGAGGAAGGGTGGCACAGGAAGGAAAACACACAGCAGCTCCCATCCAAGACACCAATCCACATTCTGAGTTTAGAATAAGCTCTACATAGGTACAAACCATTTTTAAAAATGTTATTTCACATGAAACTGCAAGGCAAAGGCCCATAGACACCAGATTGCAACACAAAAATTACATCGAATTTGTCATAAGCAGAATTTGAAGCAAATATAAACAATAAGTTTAATGCAATGGGCTGACTTCACAATATAGAATCTTCTCACTTGTTCTTAAGAACCAGCATGTGTGGTGGCTCACACCTGTAATCTCAGCACCTTGGGAGGCCAAGGCAGGCAGATCACTTGAGGTCAGGAGTTCAAGACCAGCCTGGCAAACATGGTGAAACTCCGTCTCTACTTTGAAAAAATACAAAAATTAACCAGGCATGGTGACGGGTGCCTGTAGTTCCAGCTACTTAGGAGGCTGAGGCAGGATAATCACTTGAACCTAGGAGGTGGAGGCTGCAGTGTGCGGAGATTGCACCACTGCACTCCAGCCTGGGTAACAGAGTGAGACTCCATCTCAGGAAAAATAAATAAATAAGTAAATAAATAGAACTAGCATGTGATGGACTCACTAGCATAAGACATTCCTACACCGTGTCCTTACAGAATCAGCCTGCTACCTTTGTTTCCATCAGTTTGGTCATGTATTAAAAAAAAAAAAAAAGGAAAAAAGACAAAAGGATCGTGCTAAGGACTCATACTGAATTGTTATGTAATTCTACCAAGTCTTTCCAACATCACAGGAAGAAACATCCAAAAAGTTCTCGAGATTCCTACACATCTCAGGCACACATCTATACATAGCTGCATACCACACAATCTCTTATATCAACCTGTTTGGCAATAGTAAGTTGAAATCCAAGTCTTCCTCCAAAGGCTGATTTTTGTGCCTATGCTTTAAAGCAATAAAACCAACCTGTGTTATTTGGATAAAGAGTGATCTTGTTCTTTGACTTTATTTATTTATTTATTTATTTATTTATTTCTCTACGTGTTTTATGCGTTATGGGGAAATGCTATTGCACTGTAAGTAGTTTAGCCCTTCTTAAGTCAAAATTTCACTTAATACCTTTCCCTGACCATCGCCAGTTGGATTAGTAATCACGGCAGCTGCACAGAGGCTGCCAGTGGGTGGGGAGTAGGAGCCAGGAATTAAGTAGATGTTTGTTCAAAACATGAAATCATGAGATTTAAGTTAAATTGAGAACACAGCAAGGATGCATGTTCCCTCACTGTGACAGAAATGAACACCTCACATGGTATAAACTGATAACGTTCCATAGTAAAATGTTATTGCAACAGCCCTTTCACTAGCAACCTGTTGAATTTCTCAGAGAAGAAACAGACAAAATACCATTGTTATTTGTTCCTTCATATCTCCCATACGTATACTAAAGATCTCAAAATAGTTTGAAATATCACTGCTAAATGAAGATGACAGTAACAATGAGAAAAAATCTATATTCTAAAAATTCACCTAAGCTTTTATTAATACCTGGGGGAAGAAAATGTAGAAAAAAGGATGATGCAAATTTCTTGAATGCACAGTTATCTTCTTTATCTGAGTACACTCATTTTTTCACATTATATTATAAAGCTCTTAATATAAACATTGAACCAGTACCTATATGTCTTCCATCACAGCACCTAGGGGCTAAGTATAGTATATATGACTTAGAGGATTTTCCCATAGTTTGCTTGTCTTTTAAATGTTTTAATAAACAACGCTGCTTTATAAGAATACTTTGTCCTCAAATACAGAGTTTGGAATGCAAATAATCACATGTAAAACAAATAAGACAATTTTATGGATGTACTCTGAGCATCTTCATGCATTTTCACAATACAATGTCTTCTAAGGGTCTTGCTCCACGATTTAAGCAATAAACACAACTTCTCAGTCCTAGGTTGTCATCCTTGGGAGGATGACTTGAGCCCAGGAGTTCAAGGTTGCTGTGAGCTATGATGGCGCCACTGCACTCCATCCTGGGCAACAGAGTGGGAACCCGTCTCAAACAAATAAACAAACAAAAAATGATGCCCCTGTGATGTGGCCCTATGTCACACCTAAACAAGCAGGTGATTCACTGAAACACCTGTCATCTTAGCGTCTCACAAAGGGATGTAATTTGGGAATGCTTATCAACCTCAGGTTTCAGAAGTTTTTACTTCATGGCCCAACTTGCCCTGTGTACATTTCAAAGAAACGAAGCCAAACAAAGCAAACCTTGAGCATATCTTTAGCCCTTCCCATTTAGACAGAATTTCAGTAGCTTTCTCATACCCCTTTCCCTCCTCATAAATATGGAAAATGAAGAAAACCCTTGGTCTCTAAAATCAACAAAAAAAGGCTGAATTTAATAGGATGCATTTCGCTAAGATAATGGTTACTTGAAAATCTGTCAAATGCAAACCTGCTGTGGACTGAAAACTTTCCTCCACACCTAAAGATGAACAGGATATGTTAAAAAATCAATAACACTCTATCTAGGGGATATATATATATATATATATATATATACATATATATACATAACCACTATGAATACATATGGCTATATGAATTTAAGAAAGATGTCCTGTGAGCTTTTTATGCTCCCGAGTTTTGACTGAAGAACAGAGGGATAAGTTTACGTTACAGTCTACATTTATACTTATGAAACCAGGTAGAACCTGCGGTGAGAAGCTCAGATTGTTATTTATAAGTCCAAAGAGTGAAGTGAATCTGTCAGTATTATTTCCATTTCCAATGAAACAATGACTTGGTGTAATTCAACTGTTGTGATAAAAAAAATCCATAGTTGTTTCTCAGGATTATGTAAAAAATAAGTTCTACAGCTATCTTAGAATTTCCAAAATATGCTTACATTTAAATATTATGTCATTTTAGGACTTTGAGCCTCTTAAATCTTTAATTGCTAGCATTAAAAAGAGATTAAAGAAGACAAGAGAAAACAAGAAAAATAAGGAATAAAAGACAATAAAGCTGAATTATTAGAGTGGTTGAATTCAATTTCAAGATCTATCCCTCCACCCACATATGCATATGTAGGTATATGTCATATATATGACAATGATGTCATCTATGAGAATCTTATATATTTATATCTATATAGCCATAGATACATATATATCCGTAGTTCTACTGTGTGTATAGAGCATTGCTTCATTCACTGAGCACTTTCAAAGGAACATAACCTAGGAAAACTAGTTTGAATTTATCAATTTAATGAGTTCCCTTTTAACTAGACTCCAAATTTATGAAAACTCTGCTGGAATCCTAATTTATCACTAGAAAAAGTGTTGTCATTTGGAAATGTGGGGTGTTATAAAGGTGAACAGGCCCCCTAAAAAATCCTGTTGATTCTTGTTCTTGAAGTAGTTTCCTCCTCCTCATTCATTCCCTTATTTTTCATCAAATTCCATTGACTTCTGAAGTTTTTGGAGAACGAAGTTCATACACAACTCTCATAATATTGACTAGGAGGTCAAGTGACTTAAGTATGGGATAGAACTGATAAATAACTATTTGGTTCTTCACAGAGACATTATCAGATTAAAATGCTCCCCTAAGACTGGCAGAAAGCAAGAAGATTTCCCTTCTACACACCCATATAACTAACAAAATCCAATAACTCCACACATTTGTTGAGCTAGGTAAATGATGCATCAGGGAGTAAAAATATCTCATCATTCGCCTCATCATTCCAATAAAAAATATTATCATTATCTCCACTATTAAGTGTGCAGGACTAAAAATAGCTTCACAATGAAAATGTTCTTTAAATAGAGGTCTTTAAATACAGAATAATATTATTGTGTAAGAGAGATGTTAAATTCTTTTTTTTTAATTTTATTATTATTATACTTTAAGTTTTAGGGTACATGTGCACAATGTGCAGGTTAGTTACATATGTATACATGTGCCATGTTGGTGTGCTGCACCCATTAACTCGTCATTTAGCATTAGGTATATCTCCTAATGCTATCCCTCCCCCCTCCCCCCACCCCACAACAGTCCCTGGAGTGTGATGTTCCCCTTCCTCTGTCCATGTGTTCTGATTGTTCGATTCCCACCTATGAGTGAGAATATGCAGTGTTTGGTTTTTTGTCCTTGCGATAGTTTGCTGAGAATGATGGTTTCCAGTTTCATCCATGTCCTTACAAAGGACATGAACTCATCATTTTTTATGGCTGCATAGTATTCCATGGTGTATATATGCCACATTTTCTTAATCCAGTCTATCGTTGTTGGACATTTGGGTTGGTTCCAAGTCTTTGCTATTGTGAATAGTGCTGTAATAAACATACGTGTGCATGTGTCTTTATAGCAGCATGATTTATAATCCTTTGGGTATATACTCAGTAATGGGATGGCTGGGCCAAATGGTATTTCTAGTTCTAGATCCCTGAGGAATCGCCACACTGACTTCCACAATGGTTGAACTAGTTTACAGTCCCACCAACAGTGTAAAAGTGTTCCTATTTCTCCACATCCTCTCCAGCACCTGTTGTTTCCTGACTTTTTAATGATAGACATTCTAACTGGTGTGAGATGGTATCTCATTGTGGTTTTGATTTGCATTTCTCTGATGGCCAGTTTCTTACATGTGCAAGAATGTTTACTGTCACATCACAAATTACGTAATGGGAAATGAGAAAGTCTAGACAAAATGAAGTCCAACAGAAATCACTTTTCCAAATTTAACTTATCCACACTTTATGGTTTATTTCATATTTTGAGAGTCCAATTATCTACAGCTTTCACACCTCAACACCTTTTCTAAACACAACTCTGATTCTTCTTAAAGGTACCAGTAAGATGAAATCAAGTGTATTTGCAATTTAGACCTTGTTATTTTTGTTTCTTATAAAAAAAATAGATACAATCAAGAGTGCCTTGTGTCAAATCTCTTGTGGATGCATTTTTTTAAAATGACATGTGCTATAGGATCAAAGGTCTTTAACGTGATTAAGAGACCTATTATTTGCAAGAGAAAACATTAGAGATCAAAACCATCATGAGATATGTTTGCTTCATGGCTATGATTATGATCAATTTGCATAAAATGAATGCTTTTGTGCCTTAATGTTTTGGGGAAAGCATACGTGTTTTAAATATCTATAACTTTTGTTTCTATTATAAATGAAAAGGAAAAGAGAGAAAAGGGGAAGATCACTGTAAGACTAAGTGTCTAGTAGGTAGGGTCAGTTCTCAGTTCCTCCAGTGTGTTTCTGTGTTCCTGTAACAACCTTGACTCTTCCAAGAAAAAGAGTTGGGAGAAAGGTGATTGGGAAAAGTAATGACCCATGTCTCTAGCTTTCATACACGCATTCAATAAAATATACAAATGTGTGCTCTGAAACAAGTATAGAAACCTCTCCGACTAGTTGGTATCAATTTTCACTCCATCTTTAGGATCTGGTAGCCTTACAACTGAGGCATGTTGCAGAATATTCCACAGTATTTTACTAACCACTGTAATTTCTTCTATTTTTAAACTTTAATGGCTTTTTAAAATGATCTCTCCAAGTCCAAATCCTGAATGCATCCCTGTATTATGCAGTGTGAACCTTAAATTACATGAGAAATGTTCAAATTAATGATGTTCAAATATTAAATTGATCTGTCAGGGCTCAGTGAAGCCATGAAACTAGTCTAGCAATTTGGACCCTCTCCTTTCCTGGGATAATTTAATGCCCTAAAAGGCTCCTAATTTCAACATATAATAGGTATACTATATTTTAAATAACTTTCATCTTTCTGTAGCAGTTAAATGGTATAATAAGTTCTGTTATTAAAGAGTCCATTATATAGAGAAAAATCTTTTATAAAGTCAAGAATAATATTTTACTGAGTTAGAATTCAGGTTTCATTTTTCCTGGACTGTGTTTTGAGATTTTTTCATTTCTCTCCTTAAACCGAAGAGCATCTGTTTTGTAAAATACATGAGATACTTTGAATCACTTTGGCTTCTACTGATAGTTTAGACTTTGGTTTACACCACCAAATGCTCTTGCTAGTTCCTCTGCCTGTTTCCAATTTCCTTGTTTATTCCTTATGAAGTTTATTTCAAAATCTTGCTTGCTGAGACCCCTGAAGGCTCATTAAGCATGAAGGTCATAGACATATTAATGAAAGTTTAAACATGCTGCTTGGTAGCATAGCTGTGACTGATGGGCACTGAGTAAACAAAGGACTCACCCAAACCCAGGATCAAGTCTCTGCCATCTGAATTATCCCTGCTTATTTTTACAAACTGGACAGTTCTGGTGTCTTACATCACTAGTGCTTCTCCTAACAAACAAACTGGGAAATCTAAAATACCACCGATGACAACAATCCAAAACAGGTGTAAATACTTGGCATTTCAAGAAGGCTTCACCAAGAAGCACAGCTTAATTACAGAGAAGCAATTGTGAAGATGGAAATAAATGATCACACTTCCCTGATGTTTCTCGAGACCCTGACAATTATGTAAATATAGTTTCTGCACATTTATTGTGTCTAATATTCTTCATTTTAGTTTTTCAGAGAAAGCTATTAACCATAGATAAGTAAACACACACGCACGCGCACACACACACACACACTGCAACACAGACATGTTATAACGAACAGCTAATTCCAATCAACAAAAATTTTTCATCATTGACCCACATAAGAAAAATTTTAATGCATGACTTTTAACTGCATAAATACATTATGTTTTATCTAGTTGTAATTATCAATATTATAAATCTATGAATGAAAACATACTATATATTTTTATGTCTACATTAGTATAGTGCTTACACTAAAGAGGTAGCCTATTTTTAAAATTTACACAATTTGTCCTCTGTTAAAACCACTGAATTTATACTCACTGAGTAATTTTGATTGAGCAAAATGAGCAGTATGTTTAGTTAGAACCATTTCATTTGACTTGCCAAAATTTTTTAGTCCTTTTTAAACTGCCAATACTATTAATCATCCCAAATTCTGGGAAGTAGGCTCAACCTGACCACAGATTATTTAAAATTGTTTATGTGGGATTCTATCTGCCAAAGGACTTCTAATAATGACTTTGTCTTACTATTTTTTTGTTATGATTACCATTTTTTGTCACTAGAAGAAGAGATAGAAAGATGCCATGGCTCTGATTATTTAAATTTGAGCAAGCCCAGCTGTAAAATTATGCTGCTTTGCTTTGAGTTGTGTGTGGAAATTGTGAGAGACTCAGGCTCATTCCAGTAGACTCGGTGGACAACAAAAAGGCATTGCTGATTCTCCCCTTTGAGAACTTGTATGCAAGAATATTGGCTCAGCCTGACACTTGCTCATGTTCATTATGCATGTTTCCATATCTGGATGCATCCCTGATAGGAGTCCATAGACAAGCTTACTAGTACCCAGTGCAGTCTATAGACTGGCCTACCCATACCTAGTGTAGTCTATAGACTAGCTTACCCTATCTCTACCCAGTGGAGTCTATAGACCTGCTTACTAGCACCCAATTTAGTATGTAGACTAGATTATCCATATCCTCTGCAGTCTATAGACTGACTTACCCAAAGCAAATATAGCCTATAGACTAGATTGCCCATATCCACTGTAGTCTATAGACCAGTTTACCCATATAAAGTATAATGTATATAATAGACTGCCTATATCCAGTTTGGTCTATAGACTAGCTTACCCAAACCCAGTGTAGTTTATAGACCAGCTTACCCACACTCAGTGTAGTCTATAGACTAGCTTACCCATACCCAGCATAGCCTATAGGCTAGCTTTTCCATACCCAAAGTAGTCTATAGACTAGCTTACCCATACTCAGTGTAGTCTATAGACTAGCTTACTCATACCCAGTATAGCCTATAGACTAGCTTACCCACACCCAGTGCTGTCTGTAGAGTAGTTTACCCATCGTCAGTATAACCTATAGTCTAGATTACACATATCCAGTGTATTGTATAGTGTAGCTTACTCATACATAGTGTAGCCTATAGACTAGCTTACCTATACCCAGTGTGGTCTGTAGACTAGCTTACCTATAACAAAAAAAAAATGCAAAAATTTGTTTATCAAATTGTAATTTCTCTAGGGCCTGTAATTATTTAAAGAAAATCATTCTATACAATAAATAATTTTACTAAAGGAAGATTAAAATGACACACATCTGTAACCCTAAGCCTCTGTGTTTTAAATGTTATTTGGGCACTTCTTGGTCTCCAGTGCTCATCTAAACACAGGCCTACCTTGCTTTGTTGCGCTTCACAGATACTGCATTTTTTTTTTACTGAATTGAAGGTTTATGGCAACCCTGCATTGAGCAAAGCTATACATAATTTCTCCAACAGCATGTGCTCACTTTGTGTCCCTATGTCATATTTTGGTATTTCTCACAAAGTTTTTTGTCATTATTGTATTTCTTATTATTGCTATACTTGTCTTGGTGATCTGTGGTCAGTTATGTTTGTTATTACTATTGTAATTGTGTTGGGGTGCCACATATCACACTCTTATAAGATGGCAAACTTAATTGATAAATGTTGTGTGTGTTCTGACTGCTCCACCAACTGGCCATTCCCCATCTCTGTCTCTGAGCCTCCCTATTCCCTGAGACACAACAATATTGAAATTAGGCCAATTAATCCCCTACAAAGGCCAAGTGTTCAAGTGAAAGGCAGAGTCTCTCCCTTTAAATCACAAGCAAGAAATGATCATGAGGAAGGCATGTCAAAAGCCAAAAGAGGGCAGAAGCTAGGCTTTTGCACAAAACAGTTAGCCAAGTGGTGAATGCAAAGGAAAAATTATCGAAGGAAATTAAAAGTGCTACTTCAGTGAACATATGAATGCTAAGAAAGTGAAACAGCTTTATTGCTAATATGCAGAAAGTTCCAGTGGTCTGAACAGAGGATCAAACCAGCCACAATACTCTCTTAAGCTAAAGCCTAATCCAGAGCAAGGCCCTATCTCTTTTCAATTCTATGAAGGCTGAGAGAGGTGAGAAAGTTGCAGAAGAAAAGTTGGAAGCCAGTGTAGGTTGGTTCATGAAGATTAAGAAAAGAAGCCACCTCCATAACAGTGCAAAGTGAAGCAGCAAGTGCTGATCTAGAAGCTGCAGTAAGTTATCCAGAAGACCTAGCTAAGGTCATTAATGAAGGTGGCTACACTATACAACATATTTTCAATGTAAACGAAACTGCCTAATGTTCAAATAAGTTGCCATCTAAGACTTTCATAGCTGAAGAGGAGAAGTCAATGTCTGGCTTCACAGCGTCAAAGAACAAAATAACTTTTGTTAGAGGCTAATGCAGCCGGTGACTTTAAGTTGAAGCCAATGCTCATTTAGCATTCTAAAAATCCTAGGGCCCTTAAGAATGATGCTAAATCTTCTCTGCCTGTGCTCTAGAAATGGAACAACAAAGCCTGGATGACAGCACATCTATTTACGGCTTGGTTTACTGAATATTTTGAGGCCACTATTGATACCTACTGCTCAGGAAAAGGATTCTTTTCAACATTTACTGTTCATTGACAATGAATCTGGTCACCCAAGAGCTCTCATGGAGATGTATAAAGAGATTAGTGTTCTTTTTGTGCTTCTTAGCGCAACATTCATTCTGCAGGCCCTGGATCAAGGAGTCATTTTGACGTTCAAGTCTTATTACTTAAGAGATACATTTCATAATTTATAGTTGCCATAAATAGTGATTCCTCTGATGGATCTGGGCAAAGTTAATTGAAAACCTTTTGGAAAGGATTTACCATTCCAGACGCCATTAAGAACATTTATGATTTGTGGGAGGAGGTTAAAATATCAACATTAATAGGAGCTTGGGAGATATTGATTCCAAGGAGCTTGGGAGATGTTGATTCCAAGCCTCATGGATGACTTTGAGGGGTTCAAGACTTCAGCGGAGGAAGTAACTGCAGATGTGGCAGAAATAGTAAGAGTAGTAGAAGGAGAGATGGAGCCTGAAGATGTGGCTGAATGGCTACAACCTCATGACTAAACTTGAATGGATGAGGAGTTGCTTTTTGTGAATGTGCAAAGAAAATTATTTCTTAAGAAGGAATATACTGGTGAAGATTATAATATAATATAATATATAATATACTGGTGAACACTGTTGAAATAACAAAAAAATCTAGAATATTGCATAAACTTAATTGATAAAGAAGTGGCAGGGTTTTAGAGGATTGACTCCAATTTTAAAAGAAGTTCTACTTGTGGGTAAAATGCTATCAAACAGCCTCTCATGCTGCAGAGAAATCTTTCATGAAAGGAAGTGTCAACCAATGCAGCAAATTTCATTGTTGTCTTATTTTAGGAAATTGCCACAGCTATCCCCACCTCCAGAAACCACCACCCTAGTCAATCTGCAACCATCAACACTAAGGCAAGACCCTTCACCAGCAAAAAGATTACAAATCGTTGATGGCTCAGATGATTGTTAACATTTTTTAGCAACAAAGTATTTTAATTTAGGTATGTGTATTTTTTTAGACACAATGGTATTACGTACTTAGTACTTAATGGACTACAGTACAATGTGAACATAACTGTTATACTCACTGGGAAACAAAAAAAAAATTGTGTGACTTGCTTTTATTGTGATATTTTCTTTATTGTGGTGGTCTTGAACTGAACCCACAATATCTCTGGAGGATACCTGTAGAAGCCCCTTGGCCTGTCTTATG
The DNA here is from genome assembly GCF_028885625.2 of Pongo pygmaeus. Classification (NCBI taxonomy): domain Eukaryota; kingdom Metazoa; phylum Chordata; class Mammalia; order Primates; family Hominidae; genus Pongo; species Pongo pygmaeus. The sequence goes on along the minus strand of NC_072396.2, from coordinate 8,103,674 downwards.
AGACAGTTGACAGCTTTGCCAATGTCTACATTTTCCACTAGATAGTACAAGTTGGCAACATGTCTCCTTCCATTTACAAGGAGCTGTCAGGACTAGATGTATTCCTTAATATTAGTGATGGTTACACAGTGGTTTCTAATATAATTATACCCTGCTTTCTCTACATGGTTTCCAATGTTTTTTAATCTTTATTTAACCATAAGGCAATAATGAGTAATTTGCTTTCATTGTTTCCTTTTTATTTATTACACAACACATACTGAGCTTCACTATCAGAAATATGCTCATAGAGGTGACAATGAATTGAGCAATTGATGTATGATCTATGTCTGCTAAGAGTTTATTAATGTCAGAAAGGCTCCCAATTAATAATAAAAATAAAAGTAGCAATAACAAAAATACTGATCATAGTATTTAATATTTCCTAGGTGGTATACAGTAGACACACAATTATGAAAAAAACTATAATATTCTAGGAGAATTGTCTGAATATAAATAGAGATTGTATTAATGCTCTTTCTGAAAATAGTGCCATATGTAGAATTCTCCTATTTAGCATATATTTATGTTTTTCTTACCTCTGTCTCCTTGTGGCTTTTATCTGTGAGATCTAGCTCTGTCCCCTGGAATGCAACAGGAGGACTTCTTTTACTCTCTTATGTGAATTTCAAATATTTCAACAGCAAGATGTGTCTTTTCTAGACTAATCATCTCCACCTGTTCCAATGCTTCCCAAACAACAGTTCCTAATCACCTCATCTTGTGGATGGGAGATCCATATTTCCTATTTAGTTGTGATTACTTTTACATTGCAGGGCAAAGAAAAGAACTGAAACCTGGACATAGAGTCTGAGTAACAGGAATAACTGTGAGCTTTCGTATTTGTAAAGGACAGGTGCTTCATTGCTTATGACCTATGACGTGCATGCTACCATGAGCACACCTACCATCTTCTTCCACACACTCTCAGAGCCCGGGTGCAGACTTCCATTCACATTAAAATTTTTCTTTTAGGTTGTGCCCGACACAGAAATGGAGGAGACAGCTGTAGAAACAATAACATTTGTAGATAGGGAGATGGCCAAATTCCTTTTTCATTCATGTGCCTGCAGTTAACAGCCAGCATACTGTGAAAATAAAGCATGTTTCAGTGAAATACTGAAATGTAGGAGAAATCCTATTAAGCCACTGCTACCTATGCATAATTTTAATATGCTTTTATATATTTGTCTAGCAAGTCAGTCATCCACCTAGCTGAAGTCATGAAAAATGAAATTTAAATATATTGAGTGGACACTGGTTATGAAGTTTCACAATTGTGATATGTTGCTAGCAAAGCATTGGGGAGCCAATTAAGTGCTTAACTAATACATGGTGAAAATGAGGTATCGTCTAGTAACAAATGTGATGATTATGGCTTCTTTCGATGTTAACTTTGAAAGCTTGTGATTTGAGAATCTCCCCTCTGTATTTTTAATATCTGTTTGTAAATCAGAGCTAGGGCAATGGTATGAAGAAGAATTCCTATGTCATCTGGCAGACTACCAGTCATGCATTTAGTGTAAGACTTATGGATCTGCCAGGCACTGATCCATTGCTCTGTTATGTTCTGTTGCATCTTTGGAAATTAACTCCACAGATAATCCAAAGGGAAATGCATGTCTTTGGCACATACATTGCAAGATCGTCTTTAGTCATTTCTTTGCCCCTGCAAGGCACATGAATGAAGATGATAAATAGGCATCTATTTTCTTAATAGGGCTTAGATCTTGGGCTGCAGGAATGGTTCACTTGCAATTTCCTTTATATACTTGAAGGTTTGTTTGGCCCTTACTGTCCTGGGCTGTTTATTGAGAGGCTCAGAACCACTTAAGCACATGTGCACACTGAGAGCTGGCTACTGGAGGGGTTGGCAGGATGGAAATCAGACTAGAGATCCAGGAGCATCAGGCATGAATTGGGTTATATCAGCCCCCGACAAAACATTGTATTTATGGGGTCTTAAGAATTCACTTCAACTCAGGTCATCCTCTTCAAACCAAGGTGCCCTGAGTCAATCTTAAATCCTATAAGTGCAATTGTTCACGTGGGTTTTCAACAGCCTTCTCAGCTAGGAGCAGTGTGTATTTCATCAAACCTCCTGTTGGATCCATAACCTGTGATGGCCCTGGACATAATTTTGAGGAACCCAGTGTACTTTTACGTGCTTAATTACAATGGGTATCAGACCATCCAATAAACTCCTACCACAATTATTCATGATTGAGCTCACATGAAGCATTCTGAGGTCATATTTGAATACCCTTAAAAAGAAAAGAGATGTCAGAGTGTCCATAAACTAAAAACCAAAGCAAATTTTAGAGTTGTGCTTTTCTAAAGAGAGAGAGAGATCAGAAAGTGTACTTTTCTTTCTTATTTCAACACATTGTGTTAGTTTCATTTCATCAGCATACTTTCAACCTACTAATACAGGGCTGTTTAATACAATCTTGTTTATGTCAGACAACTGTGCGCATTTTCCTCTCACCTTTCAGTAGAACAAGGATTCAAAAATGTCGAGGTCTATTATAGCAATTCTAAGGGTGCAAACAGTAAGTTTGGTATTTTATTGAAATGTTTTGTTTGGAATCTGAGAGTTCATTGTTCAACATCCTCTGACACAGACAATGAAATAACATGTTTTCTTAGCAGAAAGAAAGGTAAAAGTCTTGAGATTCTATAAAATAATTTTCAATGTAGTTTATGGTTCTCCTTTAAATGTCAAGAAGAAAGACTGGGAGAAAATACACTGAAACATTTATGCTCTCAAAAGAGAGATTTCCATTTTTTTTTCTTGTTTTTACTTTCCTATATTGTCTGAATTTTCCCTAATGTGCAATTATTTTTATCATTGGAATTGGAATGAAAAGGATACAAAAGTTGGTGGTTTAATAGTTCCCAAAATCTTTACGTGACTAGAGAAATCATTAATGATTTTGGAAGCATCAGCAATTTTTGTTTGCACCATCCATTATAATTTGTATGATTAATCAACATAGTTAAAAACTGCCCTGGGTGATCTTTGTTCCCCAGATGTGTTTACATCCTGTTTCAAATGAGAGACCTCAATCCTTGCTGTGCTTCGTCTGATTCCCTGGGCATGGGTCCCTCAGGATGAAATAATAAAAATAATCTGCCCCATTTTCAAAAAGAGGTAACTCTCTGTGTCACAAATATGGTAATTCATTACTTTTCTGCATCGCTCATCAAAATTCTAAGTTAATTTTCTTCTCAATAAACTGCTTCTCCCAAATTTTCAGGTTTCTATGAGGAGTAAGCAGTCTTAATAATAATAACTATAATTTATTGAACAGTTAAATATCTGCCAGGTGCTCTGCTAAGCATTCTGAATATACCATTGAATTTAATAATTCTCCAAGCAACACTCTCATGGAAGTAATATTAATAGCTCCATTTTTTATGAAAAAGCTGATGCTTATAGAATTTAAGGATCTTCTACAACCATCTAAAACTGATAAGTAATTGTGCTAGGATTTCGCTGCGGGGCTCCTTGGCTACCAAGTTAGGCATGCCATGTTGCCATTTAATTTTACAGGCAATGTCCCCACCCACTTTGAGTTGTCTCGCCTTTATGTATTTCTTAAATGTACTTGATTGATGTCTCATGCCTCCCTAAAATGTATAAAACCAAGTTGCGCCCTCATCGCCTTGGGCACATGTTCTCAGGACCTCCTGAGGGCTGTGTCATGGGCCATGGTCACTCATATTTGGCTCAGAATAAATCTCTCCAAATATTTTACAGAGTTTGACTCTTTCTGTCGGCACTCAGAACATAGCCCTGTTGTTAATCAATGCGTTATTGTAATTGTCAACCAGAAAAGCAGGGAGCTTCCAGGCTGTAAGTAAATTTAAACATTTTCTGGTTGACAATTGGTTGAGTTTGTCTAAAGACCTGGGATCAATAGAAAGGAGATGTTCAGGTTAAGATAAAAGATCGTGGAGACCAAGGTTCTTTTGAAGTCTTATAGTGGCAGCCTTTAGAGACAATAGACGACAAATGTTTCCTGTTCAGACCTTTAAAAGGTGCCAGACTCTTAGTTAATCTCTTCAGAATTGGGAGTGCCTGGAAGAAAAGATCTAGCTACGTTAATAGACATTCTTTACAGATGCAAATTTTCCCCCACAAAGGACAAGTTTGCAGGGCCATTTCAAGATATAGCAAAGAAACATGTTTGGAGGTAAAATATTTTCACTTCCTTCTTTGTCACATAATGTTATGACAGAGTCTTATTGGAACGTAGGTCACAATATATAGAGTTAAATAAAACCCATCCGATAAGAATTTATGTTTTGTAAAGCATGACTACCCAGACTCCTTAGATGGGAATTTGGGCAAGATAAAATATAAGAGCTTAATCCTCACGAGAAATGTGTCATTAAATGATTTTGTTATTGTGTGAATATCAGTAAGTGTACTTACACAAACCTAGATGGTATAGCCTGCTACGGTCTAGGCTATACATCATAGCCTCTTGCTCCTGGGCTTCAAACCTGGACAGCATGTTACTGTACTCACTACTGTAGGCTATTATAACACAATGGTAATGTTTGCGTATCTGAACATAGCTAAACATAGAAAAGGTACAGTAAAAATATGGCATTATAATCTTATGAGACCAGCAGCATATATGTAATCTGTTGTTGATCAAAACATTGTTATGTGGTACATAATTATACATATAATACCTAATCTAATGTAAATGCTATGTAAATAGTTGTTACTATTTACAAGAAAAATAGGTGTTTATCGTTCACTACAGATGTACCTGATTTTTCCAAATATTTGGATCCAATATTGGTTGAATCCACTGATGTAGAACGTGTGGCTGACTGCATATACAAGGATGTATTTAGGTTAAATGCAAATACTATGATGTTTTATATAAAGGCCTTGAGTACTCTCAAGTTTTGGAATCCATGGGGGTCCTGAAACCAATCCACTCTAGATACTGAGGGACAACTATTCTCAATCAAACAAGGGTATGCTTAAGAAAAGATTGGTTATCTAGTGCTACAATAATGCAGCATAATAAACACTCTTTACCTTACCTTGATGGCTTGAAATGAAACGCAGTTGTCTAACTCATGAGATGGATTATGAGTTGCATATTTAGGTTGTGTTCAGCTAGATGGTATTTTGGTTCCCTGTTGACTTCACTCCTATGGCTATCAGCTGAGATAATTGCACCATAGGTCTCTATCTTCCAGCAAGCTAGCTCAGGCATGATCTAAAGATGGGGGCCAACAGCAGGAGCACAAGAAAAAGCACAAACACTTTCAAAATCTCTGCCACTGTTGACACCCATTGGCTAAACCAAGTAATGAGGTGAACTCAAAATTTAGGGGTGAACTATCCCCTGCCTTCTGTTGAGAGAAGCTGTAATGTGGTCACATTGTGAAGGGCCTGGTTTCAGGAAAGGCTGAGAAATCAGGGCACTAATGCAATCTCCCTTCCTCCAGGAACACCTGAATTTCATGTCATATTATCATTAGCAAAAGCAGGTCTGTGACAGCTATTTACACACTACGAGCTTTGTTTAGAGTAGATGCTTTTTGCCGTTTAATTCAACATGAGTGCATGCTACTCGAGGTGCAGTTCACATCTAATTCAACCTGGCAGGTCCTTAGGGAGGCCATGACGTTCAAAACTGGAACTGCCCAAACACTATGCAGTTATTCTTTCATATTTAAAATGATCAACGGGTAACCCACACACAATATTGTCTGAGCCAAAATAGTATCTTCTTGCCCTAAGTCACAGAAATAAAAAGTCTCACATGAATAATTGCTTACAGCATTGAACATTTAATGTTTTATGAAATAAATATTGATAAAAAGTATGTGTGTGCATGTGTGTGTGTGTACAAAGTCAGGAATGACTTTCTATCTTAACACATGGGTAAATCAGGATTCTTCTTTCAGTTGCAGAACACCAACACCATCACCATTAGAATAACTCTATTAAAGGTATTCATGGACAAACTGTGCAATACTGAATTTATTACCACAAACTCCAACAAAAGCACCATGGGAATAATGGATATATAGGAAAAAATAGTGCAAGTGGCATAGTAATCATACAAACTGTTTACGTTTTCTGAGCTTGGTTCCCTTATCAAAATATTTCCCCAGAAATACTCACCCATTTCACATTAGATTGGCTTTCTGTAACTCCAGCTTTCTCTGACTACTTCTTTTCAGGGTCTGTCTCTGTTGCCCAGGCTGGAGTGCAGTGGTTCTATCATAGCTCACTGCATTTTCAAACTCCTGCGCTCAAGCAATCCTCCCACTCCCGACTCCCAAAGTGCTGAGATTATAAACCTGAGCTATCACGCCCAGCCAAAATCAGACATAAAAAATAACTTTTGCATTTTCTTTAATACAGCTGCTATATGAACTTTTTATGAGACAAATCCCTCTTAAAAACTGGCTCTAGGAGACAATCTGTTTGTCCAATAAACTTTTTTGCTTTTATCATATGTAAAAAATTATAATTTTGGCTTTTTTTTTCTCTAAAAAGAACAAGGTATATATTGGCACATAATTGCAGTTTCTACATTAGCTTAGGTTTGTATTAGGTTTGTATTATTATCTTTTATCAGCCTTTGCACTGATATATTTTGTAATTAAGTCAAAATATAGTGGCTGATATGGTTTGGTTGTGTCTCCACCCAAATCCCATCTTGAATTATAGTTCCCTTAATCCCCACATGTCATGGGAGGGACCCTGTGGGAGGTAATTGAATCACTGGGGCGGTGTCCCCCATGCTATTCTTGTAATAGTGAGTAAGTTCTCATAAGATCTGATGGTTTTATAAGGGGCTTCACCTTGGCTCAGCTCTCATTCTTCTCCTTGTTGCTGCCATGTGAAGAAGGACGTGTTTGCTTCCCTTCAGCCATGATTGTAAGTTTCCTGAGGCCTCTGCAGTCATGCTGAACAGTGAGTCAATTAAACCTCTTTTATAAATTACCAAGTCTTAGGTATATTTTTATTAGCAGTGTGAAAACAGACAAATACAGTGGCTTATACAACAGTTGTTTATTTAATGCATGATACTACAGTTTGCTAATTTGGGCAGAGCTCAGCTAGGATAGCTCATCTCTATTGCTTGTGCTATCTCTGGGTTCAGTCATGTGGATGGGGCCTCACCTAGGAAAGCTGGGACAGCTAAGATGGCCTCACCTCTATTCCATGTGGTTTCACTTTCTCCAGGCGACTAGCCCAGGCATGTTCACATACCACTGTTTAAACAGAGGAAGTGGAAGCTACAGGGCTTCTTGAAGTCCAGACTTGGCACTTTAACACTATTACTTTGTTGTATTTTATTGGTGAAATCAAATGTGGAGGCCAGCCCCAATTTAAAGGGTAGGAAAATAGACTTCGTTTCTTGGAGAGAGGAACTGAGAAGAATTTGTGACCACCTTAATCTTCCACAGCTACAGATAAAGTGAAGTCTAGGTGATTCACCACTGCATGAAATTATCAGCACAGAAAAAATGACTTTGGTTGTTTTAATGGAAAGCTCAATTTCCACTTAGGGAAATAAAAATCCAAATTCAGTCAGTGGCAATTCAAATATAAATAAAAGTAATTAATGTATATTTTAAATGGATATAAGATGCATCAATTAAGGAAACATCAGAGATTTCATAGTGCAAATGAATTATACAGTGAAACAGAATTTAATTGCAATGTATTGACACGTCTTATGATATCCTTTCAAAATGTTTCAAAGAGTGAATTGAATTATAGCCTTCCTATAATTTTAAACAAGTTTATAACTTGTTTTCCCTTATATACTTTATCTTTTGCATTAATGCTAGACGGATTTTTAAATAAATATGGAGAGATGTGTGTATATGTGTGTGTGTATCCCCAAGTCATTTATAAAATGTAACATAGCAGTACCTAAGAAAACATTGCAAATTAAACAAATAACTATCTCATAACCATCTTTCTTTTTTCAGCAGCTATCTGTCTAGGGAAAAAATAGTCAAGTCTAGATATAAATGGAACAAAATTTAAAAGTAACAATTTTAGTCATTGGAATTTAAAGAGATAAAACTTATAAGTGTGTAGATTTGTTTCTTATTAAGTATGCATTTCCAGAATTTTTTGAATTTCCCAGGAGTATAAACAGTAATTTGTCTCCTTCCATAATTTCAGTTTTTCACAATCATCTAAAAGATAAATAAGATAGTTATCACAAAGGCAAAGTCTGAAAGCTGCTATTTCTCTCCCTCTCTCTTCACCCTAATCTGCATCCTGCACTCTTCTGGAGTTAATTGCAGCTTTCATTTAAAGCGATGCGTGTTCCTAGAGAGGGAAGGGCACAGGCGTTTGAGCTCTTTGACGGCAAGGCAAACGAAAATGGCATTCTCAAACAGCCTTGATAGAAGATGAAGTTCAGCAGTGAGCATGCAGTGCAAGTACTTGGATGTCTCTGTTATACCCAAAAGACTGGAAGGGATTCTTCTGCAAGGCTAATTATAGGGCCACTGCCAGGAAGCAATCTCCGTAATCTCCGTATGATTTCCTGTCTCTTTCCAAGCTGACACACCTAAGAATAGCTATTATGGAGTCCGCTTCCTCTGTCCTTCCACAGTAATGTGTTATTTTGCCATGAACTCAGGGCTGCCATTACTTTCATAAAAATTATCCATCCAGTGTGACAGCAGAGAGTTAGGATGTGATCCCAGGATGAGTTTTGGGAGGATTTCCAGGGATCCACTCACAGCACACTCTTTCTTTCATGTGACTGAGGGAAAAATATTTAGTGGGTAACTGCTTATCATGGAGTGAGGGGACCATGTTTAGCAAAAACTCTCAAACCATGTTTTCCCTCTGCTCTCAAACTGCAACAATCAACAGAGAAGACTTCTGGGACAAAATGTTGGGGTTTTCCCCATGCATACTGTATTAGTCTATTCTCACACTGCTAATAAAGACATACCCGAGACTGGGTAATTTGTAAAGGTTTAATGGACTCACAGTTCCACATGGCTGGGGAGGCCTCACAATCATGGTAGAAGGCAAAGGAGGAGAAAGGCACAGCTTACATGGTGGCAGGCAAGAGAGAGTGTGCAGGGGAACTGCCCGTTATAAAACCATCAGATCTAGTGAGACTTATTCACTATCACGAAAACAGCTTGGGAAAGACCTGCCCCCATGATTCAATTACCTCGCACTGGGTCCCTCTCATGGCATGTGGGAATTATGGGAGCTATAATTCAAGATGAGATTTGGGTGGAGATGCAGCCAAACCATATCACATACCAAGCAGTGAACACCAGCTGGGTATCCTCTAATTAAATTTGGACACTATCTTTCTGGATACAGTGTCAGATCCTACAGGGATCTACCCTGAGACACCAGTTGCAAGTCCAGGCCTCCTGAACTTTGGAATGACCAGCTTCAAGTTGGGGTTCCCACAGTCCCCTCTTTGGGTTCCATTAATTTGCTAGAGTGGCTCACAGAACTCATGAAAACATATTTATGGTTTATTATAAAGACTATTACAAAGGACACAAATGAAGAGGCATGTAAGGCAAGGTATGGGCAAAGGAGTGTGGAGCTTCCATGCCCTCCCTGGGAATCACCCTCCAGGGACCTCCACATTTTCAGCCACCCAGAAGTTCTCCGAACCCAGTCCTCCTGGCGTTTTATGAAGACTTCATTATATAGACATGATTGACAACTGTGTACAAATGCAATTGGACCAAAAAAACCCATGATCTAAACCCAGCAAGGAGTCTATTCAGACTTTTCTTGGCCTCTCTGGGTAGCATTCCTCCCTCTAAGGTATGGGGCAGAATGCTGTCTAGAATGAGGGTCTTTTGATCCACAATCAATTACAATCTTGTCATGGGCAGGTGAAAAGAAGATGGGAGAAATTCGGTGAGAGAGAGAGGTTCTGTTTTCTGAGACCTAAAGTGCCCCAACATTCTAACAAAAGACTGCAATAAGGGTTATGGGAGTTATGAGTTGGAAACCGTGGCCAAAAACCTATACGTGTGTGTGTGTGTGTGTGTGTGTATGTGTGTGTTTTGTCCAATCACATTTCTACTTGTTCTCAATCAGGCCTATGTAATGAAGCCTGCATAAAACACACACATATATGTGTATGTGTGTTTCTGTATGTGTGTGTATCATATATATGTATATATTCAGAATATCACAGACCCCATGTGAGAATGTTTATGAGTGGGCCAGGGTGGCAGGGGCTGGGCAGGGTACAGTTATGAAGCACATCTCAACCCAGCAGCAAAGGGCAGTAGCTATCCTAAGGATATCCTAGCATGACTGAAGATACTACTGCATCTAGTCCATTGCCACACAGATCCAAGCTTAATGATGTATAGGAAAAGGTGATCAGGTATCTGAACTGATCTGCATGAGGAATGCCACAGCTTCATGAATAGAATACCCCACGTGGTTGGGCTCCCAGAACCTCAAAACTGGTTCTCAGAGAGGTTCCACTCATCACTGAGCACCTTCCATGATGAAAATTCTGGTATGTGAAAACGCACAGTGCTATCTGTCTTGGAGAACGCTGGAAATTTTTGATGCATGTATGCTCTTGTAATAAGCTAATTTTACAAGAAGTTTTCCAAATGTGAACCATAAACCAGAGAGGACCCTGAAATCAATAGAGTGGGTTGCAATGGGCCTTCTTCAAAATGAAGGGCCAGTGTGGCTTGCAGTGGCCTCTGGTTTGCAGATACCTGTGCTAGCTCAGTGATTTCCACACTTTGTCTCGCAAAGAATCCTCAGGGATTGTAGGTGTGGGGAAAAGAAGGAGGAGGTGAGAGTCTGGAATCCAGACTCTTGTAATCCTCACCTTCCTGCTAGCCCCATGGGTTCAACAACAGCTCCCTGGTTTTGTCTATTTGGCACAGCGAGCTATCAGCAGATCAGCTCATGTGTCGATGTGCCTCAGTATGTTGGGATTTCAACACGAAATTTTTTTATGTTAAAATGAGCTGCCTTGTAAGAAGTTGTATTAGTCGGCCAGGGATGCTGTAACAAAGTACAATAGGCTGCAGGGCTTCAACGACAGAGATTTAATTCTCTCACATTCTGGAGGCTGCAAGTCTGACGTCAAGGTGTCTCAGGGCTGATTCCTCCTGAAGCTTCCCTCCTTGGCATAGATGCTGTCTTCCCTCTGTGTTCTCACATGGTTGTCCCTTTGTGTGTGTCTGTGTCCTGATCTCTTCTGATAACATCCCAGTCGGATAGGACTAGGGTCCACCCGTATGACCTCATTGTACCTTAATTACCTCTTTAGAGGTTCCATATCCAAATATAGCCACATTCTGAGGTCCTGAGGGTTAAGACTCAGCGTATGAATTTAGGAGGACACAATTCGGCCCATTATAGAAGGGGCTGAATATGTGCTCCCATAACAACATCTCCATGTAATTCCATAAACAGTCACCTTCAGTTGCTGGGACAGTCTCATTTGTCACCACACAAACCACCCCTGTGACAACCAAGGTAGGCTTGTCGGGTCTAGTACTGGTTCTTTTGACGTCTGGATGGGGAGGAAGGAGAGGAGCACTCAGAAGCAGCTTTCTGGGGCTTCCATGGAGAAGTTGGAGTCCTCTGGTTCTCTCCTGGATGGGCTGTATGCACTGTTCTACTTCATGATCATGGAATTGCCTCAATGAGCCCCAGGACAAGGAGATCTCTACAAAACAACATCAGATCATATTTTCTGATGTATCTTCAGCTGGTTGCAACACAGCACAGACTTTGAGGGGCATGGTTTTTGTTTAATGCTGTGCCACAGTGACAAAGGCAGAGCTCCTCAGTGCCATCCACTCTTGTGGAATCTCTGAGATTGGGACCCGCCGCTTGGAGAATCCATCATCTCTCTTACTATGGACTAAATAATTCACTGAAGGGCTGACAGGGAGGGATTCAAACAGTTAAACCAAAATCCCTTTTTACATTTCACAGCAAGCTCAAGATCTAAAAATAACTTATCTGGGATTTGTAAAGTTGTTATTTCTGAGACCAAGTTCAGAAATTTGCTTTTATTATGAATTAAATCTCATCATTTAAATTTAAGTTTTTATTTTAATCTATTCATTAAAAAATGCTAACCCACTTATAGCATTATCTGCAGTTGTTTATTTTCATTTGCCATCTGAAAAACATCTCTTCATTTTAGCCCCATTTCCACACAGATGAGATGGCAATAAAGACCCAGTCTATTACAGACATCATAAACTACCTTTGGCATTAATTTTTTTTTTAGAACCTTTGAAGGTTATTGAACTTGAAACAAATCTGTAGAATTACATGGCTTTTCGGCTCACATTTTCTTTTGGCTTGTCCACAAGGAGGCAGCAAGATATTATGGAAATGATGATGGTTCCCAAATTTGGAGCCGAGAGACTTTATTCCAGAGAGTTAGCCTCTTGGACCCTCAGTCTTCTCATCTGTGCCATGGAAGCACTGATAACTAATAGCAAACAGCTATTGAGAACTTACTATATGCAAAGCACTATATTAAAATTTTTACCTGCCTTTAATTTTCACAATATTTAATTTTTACACATTATATAAAGCAGGTCTTATAATTATCACTATCTTACCGATAAGGAAACTGACACTTAAAGAGGTTAGTTCACACACCTGAGTTCTCATAGCTAGAAAGAGGGAAAGTTAAGAGTCGAATGTAAATCTGCCTGACTTCTAACTTCTGATTTGTAGGATCATGAGAGAATTGCAGTTGGCATTCATGAAGTTCTTGACATAGGAGAGGTGCCTGAGAGATGGCAAATTCTATCCTTAAAAATAAAAAGGTTTTGCCAATCATTTTTTTGAAATACAGATTTAACATGACTAAACACTTTAGTCAAGACTACCAGTCTTGCATCAAGAAAAGGAAGTGTGAAGAACCTTACAAAATGTGTACTTAGAAAACCCATGCTGACTTTTAGCAAGTGCCTCTTAATTTTCGCTAAAGGCTTACAAAACATTTGCTTAAGTAACTGTGCTAGAATTGGGCCCAGGATTTGACATCTCTATCACCAGAGTACTATTTTTTCTATTGCAGGGAATTCCATTTAAAAACTACAGCAGGAACAAGCATTCTATGAATTCTACAGTGTGGACATTCTATAGGAGAAATAACTTGGTTTCCCCAATATCTGAGTAATGTGGGGAAAAGGAAAGCAAAAAAGAGAGGATGAAAGCTAAAAAACAAAAAGATAGATTCAATTATGTCAGACTCTATTCTCTCAGCTTAGGATAGTGGTAATGTGAAGAAAGACCCCTGACCTACAGAATTCTTTTATTTCTCACCAAAATCTTTCATCTTATAGAAAATCAGAATTTCATCTTGAAACCTTTCCAACACTTTTTAGCCATCCACTTTCCACCACCTTGAGCCATCCACCTTAAGCTAAATGATAAATACATTGCTTTTAAACTTAAACATTTTTAAAAATAACATAACTTGAAACTGGTCATAAAGTGACATCAGAAAAGCCCTAATTAATGACATCCTACAAAAGAGTTGGGTAGTGCTCATGCCATAACAAGACTCAAGAACTGCCCTGGATTAAAAGAGATTCAATAAACAGGACAACTGAAGCATGCTTTTGGACAGTCTCACAATTGGTAGTATCTGAATCGGTCCCTAGATTACATCCTAGGATTGTATCAATGAAGTTCCTGATTTTGATCATTGCACTGTGGTTATGTAAGAGACTGTCTTGTTTTAGGGTATTCTTCCTGTGGCTTTTATCTGTACAAGTTTTGAATTTGTTGCAGGAAGGTATTTGAATATTTCTGTAGAGTTTAAGTGTCTATGTTATGCTTGAAAAATATATCCGTTCCAACCTCATTGTCTTGCATACTTATCCAATATTCTCTGTTCTGAATTTACATTTACATTCATTGACTTTCATTCAACTAAACCTTTTTTGGAATAAAAAGCAATTTCACCTCCCATTATGGAAGCCTTGTTTATTTTAAAGACAACCTAGTAACCATATAGAGCACAGGGACACAGAAATAGTAAGAATTAAGAACTGCCATTTTTCAGAAGTGGCCAAGACCACCCTGTCTGACATGGCCACACAGAGAAGTTTGCCAGAATGAGCTCCCAGTGTTTCTCAAACTGTGGTTTCCAGACCATGCACATTAGCATTCCCCGGGTGCTGACTGAACAGGCAGATCCCTAGGACCCACTCCAGACATACTGAGTCAGAATCTCTAGGGATTTAGCTGGGGAATTCACATTTTAAATCCACTGCCCAGGTGCTTCTTGTCATTCAGTAATGAACAAATATTGATTAGTATCCTCTGTGTGCCAGATGCCATTGGAGGTCGTGAAGATAAAAGTGTACAAAACATCAAACAGAATGCAAAATGGCATAGCCACTTTGGAAGTTTAGCATTTCCTTATGAAACTAAATCACTTTTACCATACAATCCAGCAAACATATTTGTTGGTATTTACCCAAATGAGTAGAAAACTTACACTCACATAAAAACCTGTGGGCTACCCTCTTTAGGTCCCCTCCCTTTGTATGGGAGCTCTGTTTTCACTCTACTAAATCTCGCAACTGCACTCTCTTCTGGTCTGTGTTTGTTACGGCTCGAGCTGAGCTTTCACTGGCTGTCCACCACTGCTGTTTGCCGCCATTGCAGACCCACTGCTGACTTCCATCCCTCAGGATCCGGCAGGGTGTCTGCTGTGCTCCTGATCCAGCAAGGCACCCATTGCTGCTCCCGATCATGCTAAAGGCTTGCATTGTTCCTGCACAGCTAAGTGCCCGGGTTCGTCCTAATTGAGCTGAACACTAGTCACTGGGTTCCACGGTTGTCTTCCATGACCCATGGCTTCTAATAGAGCTGTAACACTCACTGCATGGCCCAAGATTCCATTCCTTGGAATCTGTGAGGCCAAGAACCCCAGGCCAGAGAACACAAGGCTTGCCACCATCTTTGAAGCGGCCCGCCACCATCTTGGATGTGACCCACCACCATCTTGGGATCTCTGGGAGCAAGGACCCCCTAGTGACATTTTGGTGACCATGAAGGGACTTCCAAAGTGGTGAGTAATATTGGACCACTTTCGCTTGCTATTCCATCCTATCCTTCCTTAGAACTGGGGGAAAATACCAGGCACCTGTCGGCCAGTTAAAACGATTAGCGTGGCCACTGGACTTAAGACTTAGATGTGAGGCTTTCTGGGGAAGGGCTTTCTAACAACCCCCAACCCTTGTGGGTTGGGAATGTTGGCCTGCCCGGAACCAGCTTCCACTTTCAATTTTCTTGGGGAAGCTGAGGGCCGACTAGAGGCAGAAAGCTGTCGTCCCGAACTCCCGGCATTAGCCGGTTGAGTTCATGGTGCAGCCAGAAGTCTCTATTCAACAGTCGCCCATGCGTGCGCCCCTACCTTTCCTTCTGACTCATACCTCTTGGATCCCAACCACGACTTTCTTGAAAGTGTCACCCCAAAATTCTCCGTACCTCTGAATCTACTTCCTCTGATCCCTGCCTCCTAGGTACTAATGGTTCAGACTTTCATTTCCTCTAGCAAGTTGTATCTCCAAAGGGATTTAAGAAAGCTCTACCCTGCGTCCTTAGGCATCTAGGCTATAAACCCAGGGAGTCTTGTCCCTGGTGTCCCTCCCAATTTAGGCATACAGCTCTCGACATTGGCAGTTATGTGGGACCCATTCCCCACCACCCTTGCCAGGGCCTCACGTTTGTAATGGCTAAGAGAAGAGGGGAGAGAGACAGGAGAGAGAGAGAGACAGAGAGGAGAGAGAGAGACAGAGGAGAGAGACAGAGAGGAGAGAGAGAGACAAAGGAGAGAGAGACAGATAGGAGAGAGGGTGAGAGACAGAGAGGAGATAGAGAGACAGAGAGGAGAGACAGGGAGACAGAGGAGAGACAGGGAGACAGAGAGGAGAGACAGGGAGACAGAGGAGAGATAGGGAGACAGAGAGGAGAGACAGGGAGACAGAGAGGAGAGAGAGGGAGTCAAAGAAAGAGAAAGAAACAGTAAAAAAGAACCAGTGTGCCCTATTCCTTTAAAAGCCAGGGTAAATTGAAAACCTATAATTGATAATTGAAGGTCTTCTCTGTGACCCTGTAACACTCCAATACTACCTTGTTGTCAGTGTAAACAAGGGCATAGCCTGAAAACACTGAGACCACTGACAACCCGTAGCTTTCCTATCAAAAATCCTTAACCCAGTAACCCGCAGATGCATTCAATCTGTAGCGGCAACTGCTTTGCTAATGGAAGAAAGTAGAAAGATAACTTTTAGAGGAAACCTCTTTGTGAGCACACCTCACCAGTTCAGAATTATTCTAAGTCAAAAAAGGTAGCTTACTAACTCAAAAATCTTACAGTATGGGGCTATTCTGTTAGAAAAAGGTAATTTAACACTAACCACTGATCATTCCCTTAACCCAGCAGATTTCCTTACAGGGGATTTAAATCTTAATTACCATACAAAGGTCTGACCAGACCTAGGAGGAACTCCCTTCAGGACAGGACAATAGATGTTTCCTCCCAGGTGACTGAGGAAAAAATCACAATGGGTATTCTTCAAAAGTCCGCCTTAGGCCCAGAGCAAAACTTAGAAACCCTATTGAACTTGGCAACCTCAGTTTTTTATAATAGAGATCAGGAGGAGCAGGCAGAATGGGACAAACGGGATAAAAAAAAAAAAAAGGGCCACCACTTTAGTCATGGCCCTCAGGCAAGCGGACTTTGGAGGCTCTGGAAAAGGGAATAGCTGGGCAAATCAAATGCCTAATAGGGCTTGCTTCCAGTGTGGTCTACAAGGACACTTTAAAAAAGATTGTCCAAGTAGAAATAAGCTGCCCCTTCGTCCATGCCCCTTATATCAAGGGAATCACTGGAAGGCCAACTGCCTCAGGGGACGAAGGTCCTCTGAGTCAGAAGTCACTAACCAGATGATCCAGCAGCAGGACCGAGGGTGCCCAGGGCAAGCGCCAGCCCATGCCGTCACCCTCACAGAGCCCCGGGTATGCTTGACCATTGAGGGCCAGGAGGTTAACTGTCTCCTGGACACTGGCATGGCCTTCTCAGTCTTACTCTCCTGTCCTGGACAACTGTCCTCCAGATCTGTCACTATCCAAGGGGTCCTAGGGCAGCCAGTCACTAGATACTTCTCCCAGCCACTAAGTTGTGACTGGGGAACTTTACTCTTTTCACATGCTTTTCTAATTATGCCTGAAAGCCCCATTCCCTTGTTAGGGAGAGACACTCTAGCAAAAGCAGGAGTCATTATACACCTGAACATAGGAGAAGGAACACCCGTTTGTTGTCCCCTGCTTGAGGAAGGAATTAATCCTGAAGTCTAGGCAACAGAAGGACAATATGGACAAGCAAAGAATGCCCATCCTGTTCAAGTTAAACTAAAGGATTCCGCCTCCTTTCCCTACCAAAGGCAGTATCCCCTTTCACTCTCACTGCACCCCCTCCATGCCGCTGTACAACCGGTAGCTCCCCTTACCAAGAGTTTCCTGAAGAATGTGGCTTCCCGGAAATATTGATGTCCCATCGTATAGGAGTATATCTAAAGGAAACCCCACCTTCACCGCCCACACCCATATGCCCCGCAAGAGTGGCTATAACTCTGCCTCTCTTTGCATGCATGCAAATACTCATTATCGGACAGGGAAAATGATTAATCCTAGTTGTCCTGGAGGACTTGGAGCCAGTCTGTTGGACTTACTTCACCCATAACGGTATGTCTGATGGGGATGGAGTTCAAGATCAGGCAAGAGAAAAACACATAAAGGAAATAATCTCCCAACTGACCTGGGTACAAAGTACCCCTAGCCCCTACAAAGGACTAGATCTCTCAAAACTACATGAAACCCTCCATACCCATACTCGGCTGGTAAGCTTATTTAATACTACCGTCACTAGGCTCCATAAGATTTTGGCCCAAAACCCTACCAACTGCTGGATGTGCCTCCCCCTGCACTTCAGACCATACATTCAATCCCTGTACATGAACAATGGAACAACTCCAGCACAAAAATAAACACCACTTCCATTTTAGTAGGACCTCTTGTTTCCAATCTGGAGATAACCCATACCTCAAACCTTACCTGTGTAAAATTGAATAATACTATAGGCACAACCAACTCCCAGTGCATCAGGTGGGTAACTCCTTACACACAAATAGTCTGCCTACCCTCAGGAATATTTTTTGTCGGTGGTACCTCAGCCTATCGTTGTTTGAATGGCCCTTCAGAATCTATGTGCGTCCTCTCATTCTTACTGTCCCCTATGACCATTGTATAAATCCCACTGAACAAGATTTATACAATTATGTCATACCTAAGCCCGGCAACAAAAGAGTACCCATTCTTCCTTTTGTTGTCGGAGCAGGAGTGCTAGGCAGACTAGGTACTGACATTGGTGGTATCACAACCTCTACTCAGTTCTACTACAAACTATCTCAAGAACTAAATGGTGACATGGAACAGGTCGCTGACTCCCTGGTCACCTTGCAAGATCAATTTAACTCCCTAGCAGCGGTAGTCCTTCAAAATTGAAGAGCTTTAGACTTGCTAACCTCCGAAAGAGGGGAAACGTGTTTATTTTTAGGGGAAGAATGCTGTTATCATGTTAATCAATCCAAAATCATCACCGAGAAAGTTAAAGAAATTCGAGATCGAATACAACATAGAGCAGAGGAGCTTCAAAACACCGGACCCTGGGGCTTCCTCAGCCAATGGATGCCCTGGATTCTCCCTTCTTAGGACCTCTACCAGCTATAATATTGTTACTCCTCTTTGGACCCTGTATCTTTAACCTCCTTGTTAAGTTTGTCTCTTTCAGAATCGAAGCTGTAAAGCTACAAATGGTTCTTCAAATGGAGCCCCAGATGCAGTCCATGACTAGGATTTTCCGCAGACCCCTGGACCAGCCTGCTAGCCCATGCTCCGATGTTAATGACATCGAAGGCATCCCTCCCTAGGAAATCTCAACTGCACAACCCCTACTATGCCCCAATTCAGCAGGAAGCAGTTAGAGCAGTAGTTGGCCAACCTCCCCAACAGCACTTGGGTTTTCCTGTTGAGAGGGGGAACTGAGAGACAGGACTAGCTGGATTTCCTAGGCCGACTAAGAATCCCTAAGTCTAGCTGGGAAGGTGACTGCATTCACATTTAAACATGGGGCTTGCAACTTAGTTCACACCCGACCAGTCAGGTAGTAAAGAGAGCTCACTAAAATGCTAATTAGGCAAAAACAGGAGGCAAAGAAATAGCCAATCATCTATCGCCTGAGAGCACAGCGGGAGGGACAATGATCGGGATATAAACCCAGGCATTCAAGCCGGCAACGGCAACCCTCTTTGGGTTCCCTCCCTTTGTATGGGAGCTCTGTTTTCACTCTATTAAATTTTGCAACTGAAAAAAAAAAAAAAAAAAAAAAAACCTGAACACAGATGTTTATTACCGCTTTATTCATAATCAACAAAACTTAAGGAACAATCAAGATATCATCCAGTAGGTGAATGAATACAATGGAATATCATTCAGTGCTCAAAAGAAATGAGTTGTCAAGCCATGAAAAGACATGGAGGAACATTAAGCACATATTACTAAGTGAAAGAAGCCAGTCTGAATAGGCTACAGACTATGATTCCAGCTAGACCACATTCTGGAAAAGGCAAAACTTTGGGGACAATAAAAAGATCAGTGCTTGCTAGGAGTTTGGGGAGAGAGAAGAGTGGATGAATAGGTGGAGCACAGAGGATGTTTAGGGTAGTGAAACTACTCTGTCTGATACTATAATGATGGCTACATGTCATTATACATTAGTCAAAACCCATAGAATGTACACCACTAAGAGTGAACGTTAATGTCAACTGTGGACTTTGAACAATAATTTTTCAAAATAATGCATTGCCGGCTACACTTACAAAATTAATAAAACTAATAATTCAGCAACTATTTCTAGACTCATGGAGCTAGGAATAGGCACTAAACCTTAAGAGCAAATGTCCTAAGGGATATGTATGAGTTCAATTAGTCAGGATTTCATACATAGAATGATCTGAATCTGCAGGTCCAATATTTTCATTTAAATATATTTAAAATATTAATATATTACATTAATATTTTAACATACAAGAAGTATATATTAAATAATTATATTATATAATTAATAAAATAAAATACAAATAATAAAATATTATATAATTAATAATTATATATATACATAGACAGAGAGAGTATGCAGGCAATTATGTCTTTTGCCAGCATTCAGCACATGAAAAATTTTAGATGCCAACTTTAAAATAAGCAAAGAAAGACATTGTTTTTCAAAATGATTTTAGTGGGCACTAGAAGAGTTTTGAGAAGCAGTGTTTCATTCACCTTCATGTTTAACATTTGAGTTTGATGACGTTTGCTGGGAGCTGGTCTACACAGTAGTGGGGGTGTTCCAGACATGAGAACGGGATGGGAACCAACGAGCGGGCATGAACTGGGAGAAAATTAGAGTAAAATGGGAGCAAATCCTGGGAACCTATCTAGGAGAAATAACAGGTTACTCTCCCATGTGTAACGAGGCCTATTTACATCATCACTTCAGAGAAGTAGGAAAGGAAAGAAAAGAGAATCTCAAGTCCAAATCTTTAAAGAATTTACAAGCAAGGAATGGGTTGGGGCAGAGAGAGGACTGTTTCATTTTACAATAAAACACGTTTTGGATTTTGACATCCAGATTCTCAGAGCCACAAACGTCACATTTTTACATTTCCACCATCAAAGTGCAGGTGTATGGCTCCATCTGGAGCACTTGGAACTGAAAATCAGTCTATGGAGATGAGACTGAACGGAAGAAAGCAGCAAGGCAGACTTAATTAGGGTTGGAAATGGGACTAAGGAAAATCCCTCAAATGAATGCACTGATGTAACAGAACCCTGGAGAAGCAAATTTGAGTGGGGTTGTGGGGAGGGGGTGTCCAGGGCTGGTGCTCAGGCGTGCTGGGGAGTCGTTTAGTTTTAAGAACAAAATATGAAATACAAAAAATGGAGTCATGGTAAAGATTGGGAGTGAAAAGCCTCCGAGCCTAAATTACAAGGGATTTGATGGCTGTGTTCGGCACTGAGAAATAAATAAGCTAGATGCAGAGACATGGGCAATAGGGGTGAAAAAGAAAATACATTACCAGTTCAAGGAAAAGAGAAGGGCGTGCAAGATATGTTATAAATCAAAATTGTCAGTGCTACAAGAGGAGGACTAGAAAAAATGAAGTATGAGGTGGGGAGAAAATGATCCGGGAAGTGGAGATTGAACGAAAAAGGGTGGCAGGAGATTGGAAACATAATAAACAGCTTCCGGAACAAGCAAGCCGCAAGAGGTCAGCAGAAACTGGTGTCCCCCTCAGGGAGGTGGATAAAAGAATGGGTGGGTATTTCTGGGACATGAAAAGACATGCCCTCCGCACTGTCTCTCACACACACAAACCCACACACACTGTCACTGAAGGAGCTCAGAAAAAGAAAACATTGCAGGATGTAAGCTGAGAGGTGAGAGTGGATAAAATACCTGTAGGATGTCTTTTCATATATACAAACATTGATTCAAAGTAGAATCCATTCGTAGAGTTTATCAAAATAAATGGAATTGGTTATTGCAAAAAAAAAATCTGAGTGAGCTTTTCCTCTTAAAGTATATAAAAGATATGTAATACTTATGATACTTTTTGGGTAATTTAAACATATACCATTTGGCTTTATAAATTCTAATACTCTTCAATTACAATGTTCAAATATTCTTTATTGCAAGATAAAATTAAATTTATTTTTAAAGATCTGTGTCCTGAGCTGAAATTATTTAAGGTTAGCAATGTTGTTCTGTGAATCAAATAAAACTTTGAAGATGTTAAAAGACAAGAATGCTTACGCAGACCAGAGGGAATGAATGGAAGGGGTCACTACGTTATATCCAAGTAAATAGATCCCTCTCAAAGAAATAATCATGCCGAGAATTAAATCGTAAGTTATTTTTCAGCTGTTACATGCCTTCCAGGGTGCTATATGTAAGGTGGGGTAGAAATGGATGTTTTCTAACAAATTAAATATATGTCATGGCAGCAAACATTTTCTTGTACTATTACTTACATCATGGAAATCCTTATTTCAATATTGATGACTAAAATAAGGTTGCATTAATAATAATGATGGCAATAATAGCTTTAAGTCAGTTTTATCATTTGTTTGTATTCACGTACAAGATAGATCAGAAGAAACTTTCCAGAAAGAAGAATAAAATGATAGAATAATCAATGGAAACGAACCCATAGAAACTAACTGACATACAAGTTAGAATTCACAGAAAAAGACATTAAACATAGTTATTATACATGTATTTCATATGCTCAAAAAGCAGAGACTTAGAAGATATAAAAGCAACCCAATAAAATTTACAGAGATGGAAATTGTAGTGTCTGAGATGAAAATACACTAGATAGAACTAATAGCCAATTAGAAACATTACAGAAGAAAAGTTCAGTGAGTTTGATAATACAGCAATAGAAACTATGCAAGATGAAACAGATAGAGAAAAACGGGATCTAATAAAGAAAAGAACATCAATGAGCCCTGAGACAACTCCAACTGATCAAATATATGTACAATTGCACTCACTATTTTTAAAATGTAGATTTTCAGTTAAGTCCCATTGTATTACCATCTTGAATCTAGACTATTTTTGGTTCTGAGTGTCCAGAGGGCAAACTTCCTAGATTTACACCAGAATCACAGAGTGGATCAGGTGATTCAGATATCTACCTACTTTATAGACAGACATTTGATCAACCTTACCATTAGTCTAACTAAGCACCCTTACTTAGAGAGTTCTTTGTGTCTAAATTTTGAGCCTTTGGAGGTTATCAAATGCTGCTTTAGGATGAGTTTCAGCTTCAGTCTATTCGTGTGAGTTACAATATGCCCACATGCTTTCTAGCTTCCAAAAATATTAATATTCACCCTTCATCAGCTATTGACTTGTCTTTGTGTCTTAGTCTCTATGGATCAATATCTTCTTTATCCCCATCTTATTACTGAAGTTTAAGATTGAAAAAATGAGTGGTTGGATCTACCATGAAGTTGCAGTGGTTGGATCTACCAGAAGTTGCAGAGATTCTTTAAGTAGCCTTCAGGACAAAAATGTGGCTGTTAAACTTTATAACTACCTTCCTTTGTAAGAATGTTTTTATCACTCTTATAAATGAGTATCTTAAATGAGTATTGAATCTATGTCACAATCATCTGTCCTCATAATTCTATTGATTGCTATATTATGCTGTGGAATTTACTATTAAAAAGGAGCAGTCTGATTATTCTTCCCACTTTGTACAATCTTCATGTGATACTTTCATTCTGCCAGAGAAATTATAGGATTTCTTTTCCTTAATGTTGATTTAAAAAAAAATCACCAGGATACATGGATACTTTTAATTTTGCCTGGTTGACCATAAAATCTGAAATCCTTTTCTCAGAGGACTCTGGTTTATTACTGCTTCTGGTGACTTTCCTTTGCCCTTTTATAATCGTGTTGTGTTTCCAGTCTTCCCTCTACAACATGTCTTTTTGTTCATCCATTTATTCCCTTTATTTTTCAAAAACCTGAATTGTAGGGTATTCTACATTTCATTTTCCAACTCACATTTCTCAGTCTCCAATCCACACTTTTCTGCTGTAATTGCAATTTTAAATATTCAGAAAACATTTCCATTTAATCTCACACGTTCGTGATGTATGGTTGCTCTCTTTCCATGACTACTCTTGTTTCATAATCTCTCAAATCCTATTGACAATACCCTTGAGGATACTTCTGATGGATCTTTAAATGCATCTGCACGGTCATGTCCTTGTCTGCTTATCACTATGGAAGGAGGTTAATGTTTTGTTTTGTCTTGTCTCTGAATGTTTTGGAAGTTGAAATGCATGGATGCAAAACTTATTTGGCTCCTGGGTTGAGAAACATAGGAAATGTATACAAGCAAACAAAAGACACGTTAGGTTTCCTGCAACTTCACTTCTCCCTATAAATAATGCCCTGGGGAGTACAGAGAATGAGGCTATCCACTTTAGGGCAGCTGTAGCCTCTTTGGTGAAGAACTGTTTGTTTGTTTGTTTGTTTGGTGTGGCTGCTGGTAGTTGGATGGAAAATAGAGTGCCCTCAGTAATGAACACCACACCTTCTGAGGAGCCTGCACAACAGTACCCCATTTCCAGGACTTTGGCAGCCTCCTGACATACACACCAGATGTGCATGCACCTCAGGGCTAGGGTCACACTCTGAAGATGCTTGTCTCTTGCCCACTTCACAGAGGATGCCACATGAGCATTTTTTCTTCCCCACATTGTCTACCCTCAGTCTCATCTGGATTCCAGACTTCATATCTTGGACTAGGCTTCATAAGGGGTATGTCTAGGGTGAGTTTCTTTTTTAAGTGTGAACTGTAGTTTAAATGTCCCTTTCCCTCTTTCTTTTCTATATTTTGCTTGTGAGAAGCACTAGTGCTGTATTTCCAGAAATAAATCCATCTTTAGTTGTTCATTCTTTGCTCTTTTTTGTTGGAATTGAAAAAAAAAGGAAAAGAGGAATGTAAAATGTAGGTGCTCAAGTGATCCTGACCTGAAAAGCTCTCTTGCTTCTTGCTCAGTCATTGTTTAATCTGAGCGAATCAACTCCAGTTCTGTAATCTACCTGCCTGTAATGTATCCCTTTGATCATCTTTAGTAGTCTCCTTTAAATGCTTTCTAATGCCATTGAAGCTCTTTTAGATAAGATGGCATAAACTGGACACATTTCATATAAATATGAAAGAATATTACCTGTGTATTGGACACCTTATAATATATCCCACAACTGTGAACTCTTTTCTGCACAATTCAAATTATGTGCAGTACGGTGCAGAGGTAAGAAGCATAACTATCAGTGTGATTTTGGTGTTGCAGAAAGGCAGCTATGTGTTCTCCAAACTCTGTTGGTTTTCCAACCAGGCACCAAGCCACCGAGGCTGTGTAATGTGTGCCAAGGTTCTGGGTGACAGAATATGGTCAAAAGTGATGGGCAACTTTTCTAAGCCTGACTCCTATGCTTTACCGCAAAATCTTTTAATCAATCACATTCACAACTGAAATATAAATAACTAGTTTAAATACTGCTACGTAATTCTCAGATCTTGTGTGCCTTTTCAGGTTCTTGTGACATCACTGTCTCCTGAACCATCAACTCCTTCTACTTCAGTCACTGCAGAGGCTGAACAATTGCACGTGGAAATGGGACCATGAGATTTCATCTCCTCGAGTCCTTGGTTCCTCCTGGCTTCTAAAGTTGTCAAAGGGGCTGGATGACAAAGAGAGGTCTGTACCATGAGGTAAGTTGTCACCAGTGGAAGACAGAAGGCAGAAGGGAACTCAACTAATAAATTCCTTCACCTTTCCTCACTACAGTGTAATCTTCCTATGGATTCTTTGTTCTGCCTGTCTGCAGACTACTCACCTGGCTGAGTGAATGCACCTGTTGATCTGCTATATATCTTCTTATATGATTTGTTGTGTAGCAGATGCCAGTGCACTAAATATTATATCATCTTGCATTCTCCTTAGTGTCACTTCCTTTTTCCCTCAGCCTTTCTGCTCTGGGATGCACCTCCCACATAAAGCATCTAAACATAATCCTTTCCTCAGATTCTGCTTTCTAGTGTAGTCAGGATAAGATGCACCATTTCCCAGAGCATTTGCATTTTAAAAATTACAAAATTCTTAAGGAAAAGGAACAAGTAGTTAAAGGTGAACATATCAGCCTCACTGGGAATTATTTTCATTTCAGCATAGAGTTCTCAATAGCCTTGAAACTTTCTGCATCTGCACTAATATGATATCCATATATTCAATGTTATTCCAGTGTATTATAATATATAGGCTCATCAACAATAGTAAAGTTAGGACTATTAATTAAGCAGTAAAGTGACATTACCTTTTGAGCATTTCTCACAAGGTAATTCCTATCTTAATATATTAATAAAGCTGCTTCTGTACCAGATAAAGAGAATGGCTACTGTATTTGTTTTCTAGGGCTGCCATAACAGAGTACCACTGTCTGACTAGCTTAAAAAATACACATTTATTTTCTTACCATTCTAGAGGCTAAAAATCCAAGGGCAAGGTGTTCATAGAGTTCATTTCTCCTGAAACCTCTCTCCTTGGCTTGTAGATGCCGTCTTCTCTCTGTTTTCACATGATCGTCCCTCTGGGTGTGTCTGTGTCCTAATCTCTTCTTATAAAGAAACAAGTCCTATTAGATCAGGGCCCGGCCTAAAGGCCTCATTTTACCTTAGTCACCCCTCTAAAGAGCCTAACTCCAAACACAGCCACATTCTGATATACTGGCATTTAGGGCTTCAATATATGAATTTTAGAGGGCACAATTCAGAGCATAACAGCCACCATCTATCTATAAACGCTCATTTTAGAGACCACAGAATTGTTGGATCAAGAGCAAAACAGAGCACTTTGGTGCCTAAGTGTATCAGTTAGGGATCACTGGTTGCATGCAGTAAAACTACTCAGAACCGACCTAAGAGAAAAAAGAAATGATTCAAAAGAAGTAGACATAGTGTATGAAATTCAAGGAAGACCTAAAAATTTAGGACTGAATTGAAAAGGCACCCAGAGGCTCCAGGGAATCTATGGAGTGGGAAAAAATAATTTCCCTGCTACATCCATACTGCTGCTGGAGTGAGTGAGAACCAGCCACCTGCCCTTAGCCATAACAGGAGGCAGTGCTCTAGTTCAGTGTCCAACTAACCTAGCGTTGGTCATTCATTGCTCCTTCCTTGACAAGAGGTGGAAAGGGCATTTGTAGTCACATCCTCACCAGTACTGCACACACTATAGGAGGTGTGCTTCTCCAAAAGAAAATTGCAATAATGTTTCACTAAAAACGAGAGATGGGTGTTTGATGGTAAAGAAGGAAACAGAGAACGAAAAAAGGAAGGTAAGGACAAAGAAAAAGGAAGGAGGAAAGAAAAAAGAAAGAAAGAAGGAATAAAGGAAGGAAGGATGAACAAAGGAAAGGAGGAAGGAAGGAAAGAAGGGAAGAAGGAAGGAAGGAGGGAGGGAAAGAAGTAAAGAAGAAAAGAAAGGAAAGAAGAATTAAAGGAAGGAGGAAAGATGAAAGAAAGAAAGTAAGAAAGAAAGAAAGAAGAAAGGAAGAAGGAAGGAAGGAAAGAAGAAGGAAGTATGAACAAAGGAAAGGAAGAAGGAAGGAAAGAAGGGAAGCAGGAAGGAAGGAGGGAGGGAAAGAAGTAAAGAAGAAAAGAAAGGAAAGAAGAATTAAAGGAAGGAGGAAAGATGAAAGAAAGGAAGAAAGAAAGAAAGAAGAAAGGAAGAAGGAAGGAAGGAAAGAAGAAGGAAGGGAGAAAAAAAAGAAAAGAAAGAACAGCATGGGAAAAGGAAGGAAGAAAAGAAAGAGAGAAAGAAAACATCACATCTAAATTGGCTTGCATTGTTCATATAAATTGGCTAATCACTGGGCTTCCCCTTGTAGACAGATTTGAGTCCACGAAGCAGGGAAGAACTTAGCCCCTTCTGCCAGTTTTTTTCTGCATATGTCTGTATCTTATCCATCATTAGGTTTGGCATTCTTGCCATTCTTTCCTTGGCCACAAGCTGTGAGCACAGGGAGGACTCCACTGACCTAGCAGGTGTCCAGCCGCCTGTGGGAGAGATGTGCCCGAAGGCAGGTCCCTTACCATGAATTTTCTTGTTTCTGATTATTGCTCTTTGCTTCTACATCATTTAAATTGTGCCATATTTTACTTACAGTTCTTTCAAGATATCTTTTTCGTTCTTTTTACTGTTACAGCCTGCTGGTGGCTCTTTTAAAGAGCCCGTGTCTTTTACAGTATGAAAACAATGGAATCATGTTTGTTAAGAGAACTGTTATAAAGAAGCCTGCCATCTGGAAGGATAAGGTTGACGGCAATTTCTTGATTTTTACTTCTACGGGAAGGAGCACATAACTAAAGAAGGATTTTTTCTCTCCTATTATAAATCCATATATCATATTTCTGGGCAACTATATAAGGATACTGTGTACCGATCCTCATTTTGTATAAGCACCATATCAAGTTTGACCCAACATGAGACCTGGGCGTTGTGAAACTGGTGTCCTAGCCTCTTAGTTCTGCGTCTGATCTTTCCTTTGACAAACACCACGTTTCACCTCCCTTCAATCTAAGTGTGTCCATACATTCATGTGGCAGCTAAATCACAGATACCCCCTTTGTCTTTTCATGTTAGTCTAGGACACGACTGTAGAACAGAGCTCACCTAACATTTCTGAAAAGACACAGAAAGTAAATATTTTTGGCTGAGTGGGCCATATGATTTCTGCAGCAACTATCCAACCCTGCTGTTGTAGTGAAAAAGCAGGTGTGAATGGTACACAGATAAATGAATGTGGCTGTTTCCTTTATTTACATAAACAAGCAGTGGGCCAGATTTGGCGCAGAGGTTGTGGTTTGCTGACACGTGGTTGTGCATTTTTCTTTTATCACTAATCCACTGGGTGCCGACCATTTATCCAACAGTAATTGCCATCTGTTGAATCTTATGTGTCTACCTATTATATGTCTATGTAGCTTGTGGAAATGTACTCATCTTCACAACAACTCAATATTTACATTCCCACCAACATTGTATTGTCAAAGAACATGAACAGATATGTCTCAAAAGAAGGCATACAAGCAGCCAACAAACATATGAAAAAATGCTCAATATTACTAATCATCAGAGAAATGCAAAATAAAACCACAGTGAGATAACATCTTACACCAGAACGACGATATTGCCGAGTATGCAAGGAAAGGCAATCTTTTATACACTGTTCGTGGGAATGTAAATTAGTACAACCTCTATGGAAAACAGTATCAAGATTTTTTTTTTAAAATGAATTCTTACTTTGTCGCCCAGGCTGGAGTGCAGTGGCACGATCTTGGCTCACTGCAACCTCCAACTTTCGGGTTCAAGCAATT
This sequence comes from Pongo pygmaeus, assembly GCF_028885625.2. NCBI lineage: Eukaryota > Metazoa > Chordata > Mammalia > Primates > Hominidae > Pongo > Pongo pygmaeus. Next base: position 8,074,532 of record NC_072396.2, on the reverse strand, counting down.
CTCATGCCTCAGCCTCCCAGGTAGTATGAAGAGTTCTCAAAGAACTAACTACCATTTGATCCAATAATCCCACTTCTGGGTAACCACCCAAAGGAAAACAAATTATTATACATAAAAGATACCTATATTCATATATTTATCTTTGCTATCACAATAGCAAAGATATGGAATCAACCTAAGTGTCCACCAGCGAATGGTATGATAAAGACAATGTGATACACACACACACACACAATGGAATACTATTCAGCCATAAGAAAGAATGAAATAATATCTGTGGCAGCAACACTGATAGAGCTGGAGGCCATTATCTTAAGTGAACTAACTCAGGAACAGAAAGTCAAATATTGCGTGTTCTCACTTACAAGTGGGAACTAAACAATGTGAACACATGGACATAGATTATGAAATGACAGACAGTGAGGACTCAGGAGGGTGGGTGAGGGATGAGAAATTACCTATTGGATACAATGTTCACTATTTCACCACTGTGCAATATATCCATGTAACAAAACTGCATTTGCACTCCCTAAATATATATCCCTATTTTATAAAAGTTCCCTATGGTAACTGAAGAGTGAACTAGAGCAGACCTTCCTAAACTTTAACATGCATGTAAGTCACCTGTGATCTGCTTCAAATGAAGCTTCTGATACAAGAGTTTGGGGTCTGAGGTCTGAATTTCCTTCCTTCCTTCCTTCCTTCCTTCCTTCCTTCCTTCCTTCCTTCCTTCCTTCCTTCCTTCCTTCCTTCCTTCCTTCCTTCCTTCCTTCCTTCCTTCCTTCCTTCCTTCCTTCCTTCCTTCCTTCCTTCCTTCCTTCCTTCCTTCCTTCCTTCCTTCCTTCCTTCCTTCCTTCCTTCCTTCCTTCCTTCCTTCCTTCCTTCCTTCTTTCTTTCTTTTTCTTTCTTTCTTTCTTTCTTTCTTTCTTTCTTTCTTCCTTCCTTTCTTTCTTTCCTTCCTTCTTTCTTTCTTTCTTCTTTTTTTTGATAGCGTCTCACTCTGTTGCCCAGGCTGGAGTGCAGTGGTGCGATCTTGGCTCACTGCAGCAACCTCCGCCTCCTGGATTCAAATGATTCTCCCTCTTCAGCCTCCCAAGTAACTGGGATTACAGGCACCTGCCACCACGCCCAGCTAATTTTTGCATTTTTAGTAGAGACAGTGTTTCACCATGTTGGCTAGGCTGGTCTCGATCTCCTGACCTCAGGTGATCTGCCCGCCTCCCAAAGTGCTAGGATTACAGGCATGAACCACCGTGCCTGGCCTGAGATCTGAATTTCTAATACTCCCAGGTGATGTTGATGCTGCAGTTCTGGTGACCACTTTAAGTCATAAGTACTAGTCTGGCAAGAAAATGATTCCATCTGAAGAAAGAGAAACATCAGCTCAACACTATGTGGCCAAAACAAGTCACGTGGCTATGCATAACTTGGAGAGGATAAAAAGTGGAGTTCACTCCTTTGCCAGGGAGTAGAAGCAGCATGTATGTTTATAAATAGTTGTAATACATACTCAATCCATGTTTGTCTGACTTCCAAATCTTTATACTTTTCACCACATCATGCTGCTTATTCTAGTTGGAGGCGGAGATAGGTTCTGACACCCATTTCCTTAGCTAGGAATGCCACTATTCACTGAAGATCCTTTTCCTGGGATTGATACCTACGTTTTAACACCCCTTGCAATGCAAAGTGTGATTCCTAGTCCATCAGCATCAACTGGGGGCTTGTTAGAATCTCAGGGTCCACTCCAAACCCACAGATCTTCTGGGGAGGAGTAAGCCGTAACTCCGGCCACAAAGATTTACCCTGCATAAAGTTCCCATGAACCGGAGGTCACAGTCAGAAATCACAGAGCACAGAACAAAGCAAGGAGAACAAGAGAGAGTGGGCAGAAAGAGAAAACAGCAAAGTCAGATACTTTAGATATTGGAATAATTAACTACAAAGTATAAATGCAGAATCTGCATTTTGAGGAGATCTCTAGGTGATACGCATGTGCATTAAATAATGAAAAGCATGTTCTAATCCAGTTCATAGGCAGCAGACTGCCACATGTGGAGAAGTGATACAGTTAATGAAAGTTGCCTGCAATCATTCTGATTATCCTGCCATTACCTGAACCCACCATGAAAGATACTTTAGGAGGGGCCAATGAGTCTATAGAGAAAAAGTAGCAAACCAGCTAAAGGGACCAGTGGCCACAATGAGGAAAATGAGGAAAAACAACTAGGAAAAAAAATGTCCCAGGAAAGAAAATTGCTGGAGGAGGAAGAGAACATGCAATAAAAATTCAACAAATATTTGAATGGGTATCTACTAATTATGATATTTTGCTTTTAGCAAAGCAGCAGACTAGATATTTTTAAACTCTCCCTTATTATAAAGCATATAGAAATGCCAGATAAATCATTTTAAAACATCTCTTTGAATGCATACTTGAGTTTGCAAAAACAGTAATACAAATTCTGAGAGGTAAAATGAAATAATGAATCAAGAGAAGTAAACTAGTGCTAAGGCCCATAACTGCCCTTGGGTCATCTACACATCCCAGGAAATAGGAGCTTCAATTTTAATGCCTGCCTGCACACAAAATCAAAAGAGTGTTATAGGCTCTTACAAGATAAGGATAAAGTCCAAACTCTTCTTTTCTAATTTTTAAAATTATTTTGTAGAGATGGGGTGGTTGTCTCACTTTGTTGCCCAGGCAGGTCTGGAACTTCTGGCCTCAAATGGTTCTCCCACCTTGGCCTCTGAAAGTGTTAGGACTACAAGTGTGAGCTACTACACCCAGCCCCCAAATTCTTGAAGCGCTACCATCTCAATGAGAAGGTGAACTACAAATCAAAATAACAACAACAAATCTGAAACAGAGAACAGTGAAGTGTTTCCTTTTTGAGATTGGCTCTTACGCATCAGGGAAGGTGAAGTCCTAAATGTTCAGATAGGTTTCTAGCCTGAATTCAATTTAAAAAACCCAAGACCTGAAATATTTGATTTAATGTGGTTTTATTTTTTAACTTTTAACTTTTTATTTATTTCTTTTTTAACTTATATTTCAGGTTCGAGGGTACATGTGAAAGCTTGCTATATAGGTAAATTCATGTCACAGGCATTTGTTGTACAGATTATTTCATCACCCAGGTATTAAGCCCAGAACCCAATAGTTATTTTTTCTGCTCCTCTTCCTCCTCCCACCCTCCACCAGCAAGTAGACCCCCAATGTCTATTGTTCTCTTCTTTGTGTTCATGAGTTCTCATCACTTAGCTCCCACTTATAAGTGAGCACATGCGGTATTTGGTTTTCTATTTCTGTATTAGTTCTCTAAGGATAATAGCCTCCAGCTCCATCCATGTTCCTGCAAAAGACATGATCTCCTGTTTTCATGGCTGCATAGTATGCTGTGGTATACATGTACCACATTTTCTTTATCCTATCTATCATTGATGGGCATTCAGGTTGATTCCATGTCTTTGTTATTGTGAATAGTGCTGCAGTGAACATTCATGTGCATGTGTCTTTATGGTAGCATAATTTATATTCCTCTGGGTATATACCAGATTGCTGGGTCGAATGATCATTCTGTTTTTAGCTCTTTGAAGAATTGACATACTGCTTTCCACAATGGGTGAACTGATTTATACTCCCACCAACAGTGCATAAGCGTTTCCTCTCCTCTGCAACCTCGCCAGCATCTGTTATTTTTTGACGTTTTAATAATAGCCATTCTGACTGGTGTGAGATGGTATCTCACTGTGGTTTTCATTTGCATTTCTCTAATGAGCAGTGATGATTGAGCTTTTTTTTCATATGTTTATTGGCTGCATGTATATCTTCTTTTGAAGTGTCTGTTCATGTCTTTTGCCGATTTTTAATGGGATTGTTTTTCTTTTGTAGATTTGTTTAAGTTCCTTATAGATGCTGGATATTAGACCTTGTCAGATGTATAGTTCGCAAAATTTTTCTCTCAGTCTGTAGGCTATTTACTCTGTTGATAAGTTTTTGTTTTTGTTTTGCTGTGCAGAAGCTCTTAAGTTTAATTAGATCCTGTTTGTCATTTATTGCTTTTGTTGTGATTATGGTGTCTTTGTCATGAAATCTTTGCCGGTGCCTATATCCAGGATGGTATTGCCTGGGTTGTTTTCCAGGGTTTTTATAGTTTCAAGTTTTACATTTTTAGTATCTTCAGGGCTTTGACAAATTTAAACATAAATCTTCTGTGAAGGAGTGAATTGATAACTCAGGCCACAAGGATTTACCCTATGTAAAGTTCCCACAAATATGAGGTCCCAGTCAGAAATCACACGAAAAGGAAATAATTAAAATCATGAAAAAATTATCAAAAAGAAAAAGGTTAAAGGACTTGAAGGAACATTTAGAACTTTATATATATTTGAAACTGAAAACTAAAGTTAAAATAATTTATAGCTTACTACTATGCCAGGCACAGTTACAAGAATTTTCACACATTACTTCATTTAATTCTTAACAGTTTTATGAGGTAGGTATTAATTGCCCTAAAGCCACATGGCTAATATCTCTCAGAACTAGAATATGAAGACGAGCAGTCTGTCTCCATAACCTGACCTCTCAACCACTACATAATAGCATCTCTTAATGGCTGCATTTAATGAGCAGAGGAGACAGAAGGAAAAGGAAAATTAGCAAACTGGAATACAGATCTGAAGATATTACGAGAAGAAATGCAAGGAAATGGAATGAGGTTAAGAGACGTGGAAGATTGAGTGAACAGGTCTAATACCTATCTAATTGGAGTTTTTGAATGAAATGACGGAAAGAGAGGTGGTCAACCTTGGCAGAGGCATTTTCCGCAATTTGTGGAACGCATGATACATCAGATTCAGCGACTACAGCAAATCTTAAGTAGGATAAATGAAAATAAATCCATACTTAATAACGAAAATGCTGAGTAGTAATAATACCAACGTCAAAGAAGAGATCTTAAAAGCAGACAGGCACATATACACACACCCACACATCGATCACCCACCAAGGTGTCACATGGAGACTGGGAACTGACTTCCCAAAAGCCAGAGGAGGACAGGAAAAAACCTTCATGTTGCCAAGAGAAAAGAACTACATCCCATAATTATACTCACAGATGAACATTCTTTCAAGGACAAGGTAGAAATAAGTACATTTTTTAGATCACAAAACGGTGAAAATTTATCATAAAAAGAAGCCCCCTCAAATCTAAAGGAAATATTTAGGAGAAAAAGAAAATAATCTTAAAAGAAATATGTGAAGTACAGGAAGGATTAATGAGGGAGGAAAATGGAGTTTTTCATAGAACTGGATGGGATATTTTAAAATGTATATGGAAATATAAAGACCCAAGATTAACCAAAATGCTCCTGGACCAGTGTGGTTATGGACTAGCTCAAGCTACAGTAGTTAAGGCTGGGTGTGATTGGCAGAAGAGTAGACAAATGTCCTAACGAACCTAACGGAGTCCTCAAGGACTGACCCACACATAGACTTAACAAATGGCAGAGACTGCAGAGCTAAGGGACAGAAGGGGCCCTTCAAGAACATGGGTAAAAATGAAAACATTCTTGCCGGGAGGGAGAATGCAGAAATGGCCAGAAATGAACCTATAAAAAGATGTTCAACATTACTAGTCATCAGAGAAATGCTAATAAAAAACACAAGGTAAAAAGTTTATCACTTCACATCTACCAGATTAGAAAATATTAGAATGTAATAATAGCTAGTGCTATGCAAGATGCAGAGGAATGAAAACTCTCAAATGCTTCTGGTGGGAGCGTAAGTTGGTACAACCACCTTAGAAACAAATGTAGCATAATCTGGAACCTTATGTTGCTTATGTTCTGTGATCCAGTAATTCCCTTCCTAAGCACCCATTTAAAACCTCTTAGAGAAACTCTTAAGTATATGCATAGAGGGGACATGCACAAGAATTTTACAGACCCATTCTTTATAGTAGCACACCATTGAAAAACAGTAAAAAAAGCTGAAAGCTACCCAAATAACCACTTAAAAAAGAGTACATATAAATGATGGTGTTTATTCATAAGATAATATATCCATGTAAATATACATCACTGTGTGTGTATATATATATGTGTGTGTGTGTATGTGTGAGTGCATATATAGTTTCACAAAGTAGTTTCATTTGCACTGATAATATACATAATTAATTATATATAATGAATTACATAATTACACAAATATATACATATATATACAATCAGTGCAAATTAAGGAACCACTATGGTTAATATTGATATGGATGGATTACACAAGGGTATTGAATGAAAAAAGAGATCAATATGATACAACACTATTAATCTAAGCTACAGAATAACTAAACATATTGTTTAGATTACACACATATACACCAAAACTATAAAGAAAAGCAACACAGCGATATGCACAATGATAAAGATAGTGGGAGGAAGAAGGAGAAATTTGGAAATGGACACCACTGTCTTCAATTATATTTATTCGTTTATTTAAGAGAGCATTCTTTTATTGCAATAATATTTAAATATTCTGTTGTTGAAGCTGGGATGTGTACATGAGTATTTTTGTTACTGGTTGTACCTCATGTATCTTAGATGGACTAGTTCATGATAATGTTATTTGTTTATTTTTATTTTATTTATTTATTTATTTATTTATTTATTTATTTGACAGAGTCTCGCTCTCTCACCCAGGCTGGAGTGCAGTGGCACGATCTCGGCTCTCTGCAAGCTCCATCTCCTGGGTTCACGCCATTCTTCTGCCACAGCCTCCCGAGTAGCTGGGACTACAGGCGCCCGCCACCACGCCTGGCTAATTTTTTGTATTTTTAGTAGAGACGGGTTTCACCGTGTTAGCCAGGATGGTCTTGATATCCTGACCTCGTGATGCCCCCACCTCAGCCTCCCAAAGTGCTGGGATTACAGGCGTGAGCCACCGCGCCTGGCCGATAAAGTTATTTTTAAAAATTAATGTATTTATTTTTTTCTCTTATGAAGGAGTATTATCACCAGATAAATTTTACGGGGCTTACTGTTCTAAGATATTGAAAAGTACTCATATAAACTTGGACCATTAATTTTTTATTTTATTTCAAAGGACAGACATTAAATGCTATGTACTAAGTTCTAGGTGTCTAACGAATAATAAAAGACAGCCTTTGGTATCCAGAAACTCATAATTTCGTTTGCAAATAATGAAATATCAATAGATTAAATAAGTGGTTTAGCAAAGGAGTGTGCAATGTCCTGTGAAAGCATGTAAAAGAACAAGGAAGGAAACCAACACCGTTGAATGGCAACTATCAATTAGGCATTTTGCAAAGTGGTTTCATATAGTGTACATTTTTCTCTTTCCATCTGTCAGCAACAGCCCTGCGATGTCCGACTATCATTATAATGGCAATGAGATACATAGGCTCAAGGATATGGGACTCCCACACTCTCTGGTGGGTGCGTCAATCACTGGGACAACATTAATTTGTCATGACCAATAATTTGGAAGGTGCAAAATACTCACAAATCAGCCATCCCACTCGTAAGCACTCCCTAGCCCAGAGCAAAATTGAGAAAGAAATTCCACACCAGGCCTGGCAAACTCCCCAGTTCCTGCTTCCTATGACCTCCTGTTTCCTCCTCTATCTTAATCACAGACTAAGGGTCTAGGAAAGTCCTTTAAAAATCATTTTCTTAACATTCCTGCCTTCAGACATGGAGACCTAACTCCTTATCATCTCACTAGATAGATACACACTATTACATCACCAGGATATTGATTTTTTGGTGCAATTATTTAATCTCCAATAACTGCAATTTGTGCAAAATGGTAGGTCACTTGGTGTTCAGAATTAAATTAAGGAAGATACCTGGAAGTGTTATTTCCTGTGTCTAATATTTGATTTGGGTGGTCCGTGAAGTGAATTACGAGGTAAGCCAAGTTTGTGATGATGACCCTTTTAAAACAGTATTGGCAGTGCCTTGACTATCAAATAAGAGTACTGCATTTCATTGGAAATACTTTGCAGATTAAGTGATGGATATGCCAACCCATCTTGGCTATCCCTGTGTATGGGAGAACTTGCAAATCTCAAGAACACGAGGCAAGAGGTTATTTCCCTTCTTGGCAGCACATGGGGGAGTATAGCCTCGTGGCTCAGGATTACAGGCATTTTGAAGAATGTTTGGCCCCTTTTAGAACATTACTTCTAGACTTTGCATCATCCTTAGCTCAATATCTGATTATAGCATATTATGCTGCTAAGGTGATTCCAGTAGTATCACAGCATTATCATAATATTGCATACTGAAAAATTACTCTTTCTTTATACTGGAAAATAGTGTCAAAGTACTGTCTTGCTCAGACGGTTACTACACTTCACCTCAACACTTCAATTCTACACTTCAGAACTGTTAGCACCATCTAGTATCCATGCACCAGAGTGAAGCATCTCACAGTACATCCAAGGGGGTGTTTTCAGCTCACTCTTACATCTCTTTAGATTAAAGTGAAAGTCTGTTGAGGCCAGGTGGAGTGGCTCACGCCTGTAATGTCAACACTCTTGGAGGTTGAGGCAGGAGGACTGCTTGAGGTCAGGAGTTCAAGACCAGCCTGGGCAACATAGCGAGCCTCTGTCTCTACAAAATCTTTTTAAAAATTAACTGGGCATGGTAGCACCTGCCTGTGGTTCCAACTACTCAGGAGGTTGAGGCAGGAGGAATGCTTAAACCTAGGAGATCAGGGCTGCAGTGATCATGCCACTGCACTCCAGCCTGGGCGACAGAGTAAGACCCTGTCTCTAAAAAACATAATAATAATATTTTTTAAAAGTTCTGTTCAATTATCCAGGGGTCTGGAAGCAAAACTGACAGCAGGTCCAGACTCAATCCTAATAGGATATTGGGAATTAAGATTGATCCTGATTGACAACCTAATACTAGATAGTATCCCTCACTATCATGACTTCAAAGAACATTCTGTTTTCAGAATCCATCTTTCCACTTAGCCTATCATCAGAGGTGTTCTGGTTTGATGATAAAATTTAATTACAACATTTATAATTCGGCTAATAATTATTTTAGCTATATGCCATAGTCACTAGTATAGATTAATAATGTAAAAATGCCCAAACTGGGGGGCAGAGATCCAAGTTAAACTCCCAGCATGGGCATTTATAAGCAAGCTTAACTTGGACTAATTATTTTACTTCCATGGAACTTAGAATCCTCATCAAAGATGCTTACTCGTAGGGTTCCTCTGAGGATTCAGTGAAGAGACCCCTCATCTCAGATATGTCCTCATATTGTCTGTGTGAGGATGTGATGATGGGATACATTCTCTTGCCCCAAAACAGGCTCACCCACTCTGTTGCCAAATCTGATGGTAGGCAATATATTTGAAAGCAGGATTGTTAGAGAGAAACTGAACCATATGCTCACCCATATGCATGGTAAAAGCACTTTGTAAACTGTAAAGTGTGGTGGAAGTTAGGGTTATTATTCAGGCATATAGCCAGGGGCTGTGCTTATTCTGCAAAGAGCCCCATAATCTGCTCTGAGCTGCCTGGAATGTGCACTTTGAAAGGGTATATACATTAGCATCACCACAGGACAGTGTAGATATGTTAGATATGTTTAGGAGCATTTATGGCCTCTTGTTTAGATTTCCCTGGAGGCCTTGAAGTATATTGTGAAGTGTCCCAAATACCTATCTTAATGGTAAGGAAATCTGAGCTAAATAAATGGATACAATTGGCCCTATGATATAACCCTGCTTCATTTTTTGCACACATAAATGGAGTGTGAATCCCTGCCTACTGTTTAGGAGGCCGTCCAGGAGAAATTCAAAGGCAAAGACACTTTTAGTGTCTTGGTAACTCAAACTTTTTTAATCAAATTCCATTTACAGCAGAAAAAAAATATGCCAGATGACATTATTCTAGATAGTTGAGTAAATATTTTTTTTAAAAAATCAAAATGGTGGCACAGGGACATGGATGAAGTTGGAAGCCATTATCCTCAGCAAACTAAGGCAGAAACAGAAAGCTGAACACTTCATATTCTCACTTATAAGTGGGAGCTGAACAATGAGAACACATGGACACAGGGAGGGGAACGACACACACTGGGGCCTGTCTGGGGATGGCGAGGTGGGGAGAGAGTATCAGGAAAAATAGCTAATGCATGCAGGGCTTAATACCCAGGTGATGGGTTGATAGGTACAGCAAACCACCATGGCACATGTTTACCTATGTAACAAACCTGCACATCCTGCACATGTACCCTGGAACTTAAAATTCAATTAAATTAAAATTTAAAAATGGCGGGGGCAGGGGGGTGCAGAAAACAAAAAGTAAAACAAAATAAAAATTGTAACTTTTACCAGGAAAATATAATTTAACAAGCAAACCAATATCTTAGATAATTTCCACAAGAAAGTTGATTCAAGAGAAGGTATCAATTTAGTGCCTTAACAAATAACTAGTAAATGAAGATGTTTATGAAAGAATTATTGATTATGATTAAAAATGGGGTCAAGACAACTGACATTGAGTATTATTTAATAAAATATTCATAATGTCAGATAATTTTAAGCTTCCCTTTAATCTTAGATATCATCCTATTTAGTCAAAGAGAGAAAAGGGTGATATATTTTGACAGACTGAGTGTTTACCAGGGAAGAGTGAACTAACCTGAAAAACTGTTTTCATCAGCACAAAAGCCTTGTCTGGAAAGTTTATGCCCCTATAATTCCCTTTATTAGGAAGATTTGCAAGCAAGTTGAGAACTCTTTTAGAACATTTAAAAAATTATGTTTAATACTTTAGGTGTATGAATTTTATTTCCCTACAATATGTGAATGAGTAAAACATAATGTGCTAAAATTAAATGTTTACCTTATGGTAGGATTGTATGTGATGATGATTTTACCTTGTTTTCCAAAAGATTTCTTTAATTTTGTGTATATTTTCTTTATACAGTACTAAAAAGAAAAGCCACTGGCTCTTTGCAGTACTTCATGTATTGGGCTTGCTTCACCTGCACATAACCTCAAGTGTTAACCTCTTTTTCACATCAAATAGCCATGTATTGATACAGAAAATACCTAAAACAGAGCTGGACCACATGACACTTTGAAGCCATGCCAAGAGACCCTTAATTTCTAACCTACAGCAAATAAGCTGCAAGGCACAATTACAGGACAAAAATCAATTCACTTGCGGCACAGGTCGTTGTATGGACTCTCATACACCTTCTTACCTTCCTAATGTCCCAGATGTTTGGTAGACATGCACGCCTCCACCATCTGAAGCTAACAAGCCACACGCCCAAGTCTCCAGCATCTCTCATCACTTCCAAACTTGGTTGAAGCTTCAGGCCGCAGTAGGTGCTGAAGGGGCCCAGGTGAAGCCACATAGATGTCCAGGAATGTCAACTGTCTATGGGGCAACAGAGGCTAAGAGGAGACAGGAGACAAGAGTGAATGAGTAGATGAAGTCCTCTCTCATCCTGCTCCAAAGCGCAGAAAGCATGGATGCACCATATTGTTGACAATGAGACATCTTGTGCCTCAACCTCCAGCTCCATCTCTGGTGGTTCAGACTGAAACATGGGCAGTGCACATCATTCCGTCTCCTTCCCATCTTTCCCTGCTTCTGTGCCGTTTAGGTCCTCTCTCCATGGCTTTGGGATTGCTGCTTCCAGCAAAGCACCAGCCAGCACTTTGCCTAAGGTTTGTTTCTAGAGAAAATTGGCTAAGACCCCCTAACCCAATCCTAACATAAACCCACCCTAGCTCTAACCTTAACCCTATCCTACCCTAAACCAAACCCCAGCCCTAGCCCTAGTCCTAGCTTTAGCCTTAGCCTTGGGCTAAGATCCTTGTTTTGTTTGTTCATTTGTTTATCTTTATTTTCATGGCAATTACACACCATCTATGAAAAGACCAGAGTCCATCTTGAGATAATCAGATGACGCTCCGCAGATTTGGCCTCAAAGTCTAGCCCTGAAGGTCTCTTAGATGGGCCGTATGTACCTTCAAATACCAAATTTATGTTTACACTCACATCCATGCATGCTAAGTTTTTGCTATTTTATTGTGCATGTCTGGAAACTATGACATTGAGTACGTTTCTCAACCAAGCAAACATAGCAGGATGCAGTCCTCGATCTCCTTACTCTGCACATCATGATCTTTTGATGGTTTTGATCTCTCAACTGGAGATCAATAAGGAAAAACTAGAAAATTCCACAAACGATGTCCTGCATATTAAGAAATGAAATTGAGGTGCCATGAAGATAGATTAACCAAGATTTGTGGGTGGGACTCAGTAGTTGCTTTAAAATCTGTGAAGTATCGCAGCCTCAGTCTTATTGTTTAACAATTCATTTTGTTATCCTACGTATGTTTAAAGGAATTGTGATACTTGAACATATCCAATAGAAGACTAAAATATACCAAAGTAATTTGTGAGCTGGACTTATCAATCTATTATGAAAAAAAACAAACAAAAGTAAAAGCTTTCCATCAGGCTATTTTTTTGACCTTTCACCAAAACTGCAAGAAGTTTGCATTGTTGGTAGCCTTTAAAAGCAGTGGTATAGTCCTCAGAATCATGAATTTTAAGAGAAAATAGCAAGCCAGTTCTCCTAAAAGAACAAGAGTAAAGGCTTTAAAATTGTCCTACTGACTTCAATTAGATACCCAGAAGAGCTATTTGACTCTAACAGTAATTAGGTAATGAAAGTATTTTCTGAAAGCAAGTGTGGAATCTTTGAACCTGAAAGAAACGTTTAAAGATAGACTTCCAAGTATCTTGCTTTAATTGTCTAAGAGAAGACTGGTCTGGGAGTGAGATCTTGTTTTGACCTTTGTATAAATAGTGTTGAATAATGTAGCACATGCTGCCCACCGCCCACCAATACCCTCTCACCCTTGCTATTGGAGGGCACCCCACTCACTTCTCAGTGGGATTTCTCGGGCCACTGAACTCCACTTTCTTCTGTCGCATTGGCAGGTGAGAAGTGATGAGGGAGTCAACGCCCCTGGGAGGAGCTCTCAACCCTCAAGTGACAGGACTTGCTGAATACATACCACAACTCACTTGCTCTCTCATAGGATATTTCTGACTTTAGTTACCAGCATTTTCTCAGCAGGATTAAGCGCCAGTCAAACACAGAGAAAGCTGCCTTATAACATCTCATTTATTACTGTGCAGCTCAATATGGTAGCCACTAACCATAACTCAACTGAGCTTCTGAAACGCAGACTGTCTGAACTAAGATGTGCTTTAAGTACAGAATGCACGCCACAGTCTGAAGACTTTCTATTAAAAAAGTATAGAAAATACCTTTTTAATAATAGTATATTGATTGCATGCTGAAATAATGTCTTGGATATATTGGGTTAAGTAAAATATCTTATTAAAATGAATATTGCCCCTGATTTTTCCTACATTTTAAAAAGTGTAGCTATTAGAAATTTTAAAATGATTTATGGATTTACCTCTCAGTATTGTTCTATAGACTATATTGCTTTAATGCTTGCATTCTACTTCCTGGCTTTTGTTCTCATTCACCTAGTTTTATGTCTCTAATAAGCCACTTGCATTTGAACACCGCTTTCCATGTATACATATAGGGAAGCCAAACAAAGGCAAATAATAAAATTCCCCTGCAATTGGAATAACAATTTATGTTTTTACTTTCAAGTAATACACAGTAGGTATAAAAAAACTGTTTCTCCAAAAACAGTGTGTATGTGTGTGTGTTCAATTATAAAAATATAGTCAAAAGTAAAATTTTCAATAGGTGAGGTTTTTTAATACTTCCAATAAAATTGCAACCATTTGCATTGTTGGAAGATTTTAAAAAACAGGTGAGTGCTGTAATCCCCAGAATCACACATTGTAAGATAGAAACTAGCAAGCCAGTTCTCCAGAAAGAATTGACTCTCACTTGGCCCCACAGACTTCAGTTAGATACCCAGAAGCGTTAGTTGGCTCTAACAGGAATTAAATAATGAAAGTGTTTTCCAAAGACATATGTGAGATCCTTGTGGGTATGACTCATAATTGTTTCTGAATATATGAAGTGTCACAGCCTCAGTCTCATTATGTAGCATTTTGTATTGTTTGCTATGAACGATGAAAGAAATGGTGGCATATATATGTAAAGTCAGATCTCTTACTCTAAATGTCATATTTTTAAATCATTTTGCACAAGATGCCCTTAATTGGCCTTTAGACATAGGACCTAAGTGGCAAATGTCTTTATTTTAAAGTTCTGGGCCTACAGAAAAGAGTGGACTAATTACTAACGCTGATGCTAGTAATTAATTTCCAAGCCTTTATGGGTTCTATAGAGTCTGTCAATATCGCTGTAACCCTGATCCTTTGTTGAAATTCACCCAGCTGTTTAGACAAGTTTATGGCTTGAGAACTTTTTAGTAAAAGGTGTTTTTATTGGTGTTTTCTTTTTTTACAAACCCGATTACTAGACCCAGAAACCTGGACTCAATTTGCCAAGTATCATGAGCAAGCCTCCAGCCTCAATCCTTGAACCCTTTATTCTTAATTGTGGTAATAAAACACACACACAAAACGAAATTTACTATCTTCTTTTTAAGTGCACCGTTCAGTAATGTTAACTATATGCATATTGTTGAGCAAAAGATCTCCAGGACTTTTTCATCTTGCAAAGCTAATACTCTGTAGGCATTGAACAAAAATTTCCCATTTTCCCTCCCACCAGCCCCTGGCAACCACCATTCTACTTTCTGTTTCTATGAGTTCGATCACTTTAGATACCTCATATAAGTGGAAGCATACAGTATTTGTGTTTTCATGACTGGCTTCTTTCACTTAGCATTGTTTCCTCAAGGTTCATTCATATCGTAGCATGTGACATGATTTCTTTTTTTAAAGACTGAATAACATTCCATTGTATGTATCCACCACATTATCCATTCATCCATCAATGGTTCTTCCACTTCTTGGCTATTGTGAATAATGCTGCAATAAACATGAGTGTGCATATATCTTTTCTATATTCTGGTTTCAATTCTTTTACATGTTACCTAGAAGTGGGATTGCTGGATCATATAGCAGTTCTATTTTTAATTTTTTGAGGAATCTCCATGTTGTTTTCCACAAGGACTGCACCCTTTTCCATTTTCACCAACAGTACACAAGGGTTCCAATTTCTCCACATCCTCACCAACACTTGTTATTTTCTTGTTATTTAATACCAGACATCCTAATGGATGTGAGTTGATATCTCATTGTAGTTTTGATTTGCATTTCCCTAGTGATCAGTGATGTTGAGCAGCTTTTCATATGCTCATTGGCCATTAATATAGGTTTGTTTTGGAGAAATGTCTGTTCAAGTCTTTTGCCCATTTATTAATCAGCTTTTTTGTTTTATTTGGTTACTGTTTTGGGGTTGTAGAAATTCTTTATACTCTAGATATTAACCCTGTTTCAGATACATGATTTTCAAATTTTTTTCCCATCCTGTAGGTTGCCTTTTCACTCTGTTAATTGTTGCTTTTAGTGTGCAGAAGATTTTTAAGTTTGATGTAGTCTCACCTGTCAATTTGTGGCTTTTTTGACTGGGCTTTGGTATCATGTCTAAGAAATCATTGTCAAGACCAATATTATGAAGTTTTGCTCTATGTGTTCCTCTAGGACTTTTATAGCTTTAGATATTGTTTAGGTTTTGAACCTATTTTGAATTAACTTTTGTATATGGCATAAGGTAAAAGCTCAACTTTATTCTTTTGCATGTGGATATCTAGTTTCCCCAATACCATTTGTTGAAGAGACTATCCTTTTCCCATTGAGTAGTGCTGCCATCCTTGTAAAAGATCATTTGAATATATACATGAGGATTTATTTCTCGTGTGTTTCTAGTATTCCATCCCACTGGTCTACATGCCTGTCTTTATGCCTGTACCACACTGTTTTGATTACTGTAGTTTTGTAATAAGCTTGGCAATCAGGAAGCGTGTGATCTCCAAATTTGTTCTTTTTCAAGAATCTTTTGGCTATCTGGAGTCCCTTCTGACTCCATGTAAATTGTAGGCTTTTTTATATTTCTGCAAAAAAAAAAACAAATGCCTTGGCATTTTGATAGGGATTTCATTTAATCTGTAGATCTCTTTGTGTAATATGGACATTTTAACAATGTTATCTTTCAATCTATGAACACATGATGTCTTCCTATTCATTTTCATCTTTTTTATTTCTTTCAGCAATGTTTTATATTTTCAGTATATAAATCTTTCACCTCTTTGGTTAAGTTTCTTCCTAAGTATTTTATTCTTCTTGATGCTATTGCAAATGAGGTTGTTTTCTTAATTTCCTTTTTTTGATAGATCATTGTTAGTGTACAGATATGCAACTGATTTTTGTGTGTTGATTTTGTCTCCTGCAACTTTATTTGTTAGTTCTAACAGTTTTTTATGTGGAATCTTTAGGGTTTTTTACATGTAAAAATCAACATTGGCATTTTTGATCTCTAATCTTTGTATTACTGAAGTTGTCCCTGTGGTCCCATAAGTGACACTATTTCTGCTTTGCAGAACCCTGCAAAGACATCTGGATAATTGATTCATTATTTTAAAAATCACAGCAACAGGCTAAATGAGATTACCACAAACTCAAGCTGTTTGATGACTGAGGCTTCAAACCTATCACTGGGACATTTCAATAAGGAAGTAGAGCAAAGAGAACTGCTTCTGCTGGTGTGCCTGGCAGACTCTCCTCCAGTTGGCAATGATGGGCTCTTATTCACGACCAGGATAAGAAACATAAAATGTATTCAGAAAGTACCACAGGGAAAAGGGAAGGCAAAAACACTCTTGTGTCTTTGGCAGTCTCATCTATTCTACCAGTCTCTAGTTAAAATGAGCCAATTTTCTTCTAGCACTGGCTACTTATAGCTTGGTTATTTCTAGCACTGTCATGGATTTTTTTAAACCTGCAGTGTGGATGAAATGCATGAACATGTGTACAGATCTTCAGAAAGCATCTCCTACCCCCATGCAAATGTAAGTTGCCATCAGAACCATTACACTAAAATTCCAAGGTGCTAAAATATTACAAGTTCCACTTGCCGATACCATAGGCTAGGAGATTAACACAAAGATAATATCCCCAGCATAGGAAGAAATACTACTCTGCATAATTTAATGAGTGCTATAGTAAACTTGCAGGAAACGAAATCCATAATTGCCCATCTTGGAGCACTGAAATTAAAAGAAGGCGCTAATGTATAGACGAAACTTGAAATTCAGGAAACGGTTAGGATCACTTAAATCATTGATCTTGGCTCTCTTCTACCTTTGAGGTAGAATTTGAAATGTAGACATTAAAAGGGTTAGGAGGGATTCAGTTCAGAAGGAGAGGACAAGAAACCTGGAGGATTCTAGCTTGAATACTAATTCATCTCTTCTTCCTGGTCCAAGGCTAGACTCATTTTCCAACTTCCTTGAGGTTGGGCATCACATGACTGATTTCCAGAGGAAGGAATGTGAGCAGAAGTGTTGAGCGACACCGTAAAAACCTCCCATGTGCACTTCCTTGTATTCCTTCCACTTGCACAGACTTGAGACCACAAGCACGGAGAACTTGAAAACTATTCATAGAAGATGGTAGATCCATAGGATGTAAGAGCTCAGGGTTCCCACTGGCTGCTTGGGGAACAGCTGCCTTCCATCAAGGATGCCTGTTTTGGTCTTTGCAGGAATGATAAATGAACTTCCAGCATGCTGGAGCCATTACATGTGCTCGGATTCACTTATTTTAGCAGCTAGAATTCCCTGACGAATGTAGTATCTGTGTAACATGGAATAAGATATTCCGCATGTCTGAGACTCCATTTTATCATTAAAAAAAATCATATTAGTCCATCTAGAAGGAAATGAAGCATTGAAAATAATATATTTTGGATGCTGTAATCAGTATTATAAGCAGTGTTATCATAATCATCATCTCACATAAATGCAAAATTAGATAATTCCAGCCTAAATGTGCACCTAAGATTTAAAGAGCATATTTCATTGATTCTAAGATCCAGATATGAAATTAGCATGTGACTCAAAATTGATGGACTGACATTTTCAAAGGGATAGCTTGTTGTTTTAGATGTGTGTGTGTGTGTGTGTGTGTGTGTGTATTTTACATGCTCTCGTTCTTTAATGGCATGTAAAATAAAGATACAACTTTCAATCTATGGTATCTTAGAATTGATGGAAGTGGCATGCCATGTTCTGGATTTCAGAATTATAATTTCCATACAGTTTCTGTTCTTCCAGGATTAGGCCATCCTTATTCTGAGTTTTCCAAAGCTACACCACCCCAGAAAGCAAGGATGTTACATAGTCAAGGCCAAAAGAAGTTAAAGTAAAACTCAAACATCAACATTAACACAGTCCTGTCAGAGTTCTGTAAGAACAGGGTGAGAGATTTTACCTGGATATAACAGTTTTCCCCAAGCTAAGTACAGTACCCGAGGCTCAAAACTCTAATGTAATGGTTTATACAGATATTTAAATTTTGTCCTAGTGGTAACTGTATGGACATATGGAAATACTAAATAAAAAGAAATTGCAGTCATGTCCTAAAGCTCCAATTAAACCATAATTGGACAACAATTAATCTCTATAAATCATACTAAATGTATTTTATATGTCCCATTGATCCATAGTGTAATATTAAATATGGAACAATTAAACAGATGGTTGATATCTTCTCTAAATATAATTTCCAGAAATTAAAATAAACGTGAAAAAACAAAGGTGGTCTTAGTGTCTAATCTCCCAGGATAATGTTTTCTTAAAAGCACATGAAACTCTTTACTTCTTTTGCTTTTTCACAGAACTCCTATAAACAACTTGCATCTGGGGATGGAGGAGAATGTCTCGTTTTTATTCAAGCACAATCCACTTCTTGCAGACAGCCCAATCTACTATAGAATGATGAATTAAAGCAGAGATCAGTGCACTATGGTCCCAGGCCATATCTGGCCCCCCACCTGTTTTCATACAGTTCATGAGCTAAGGAAGTTTTTTGCATTTTTAAATGTTTGAAAAAAACTTATAATATTTTGACCTGGCATGGTGGTTCATACCTGTAATCCCAGTGTTTTGGGAGGCCAACGCAAGAGGACTGCTTGAGGCCAGGAGGTCAAGACCAGCCCGGGCAACATAGTAAGGCCCTGTCTCCACAAAAAAATTTTTTTTAATTAACTAGGTATGGTGGTACATGCCTGTAGTCCCCCCTACTTGGGAGGCTGAGGCAGGAGGACCACTTAAGCCCAAAATGTGGAGGCTGCATTCAGCCATGATCATACCACTGCCCTCCACCCTGGGAAACAGAGTGAGACCCCGTCTGAAAGAAAAAATAATATAAAATTCAAAACTTAGTGTTTGTAAATAAAACTCAACTGAAATACAGCTACAGTGTTTCATTTTTTCATTGTCTCTGGCTGCTTTTGGGCTAAACTGGGAGCACTGAGTAGATGGCACAGATCATCTAGACCAGAAATGTTTCCTATCTGGTGCTTTACAGAACACATTGGCTGATCCCTGACTTAAGCCTGACTACCCCAAGGACCTGAAGCAGCATGAACATGACCTAGCAGCTGGGCGGTAGAATGCAGAATCCCAGTTGCTGCTCCAGAGCTGCTAAATTATAATTCGTATTTTAAAAAGATCCCCAGGTGATTTATATAAACATTAAAATTTGACAAGTACTGCTTTAAAGAATGGATATGCTATACATTAATCAAGAATAGGATATCAGTTTGAGAAAATGCAAACAAATAGATTCATAAATTCTATAAGTCATGGAAATGATAGTGTCCTAGTTCATTTTCTGTTGCTTATAAGAGAATAGCTAAACTTTGGTAATTTATTTAAAAAAAAGTAATTTACTTTTTGCAATCATAGAGGCTGAGATGTCTAAGGTTGAGAGGCTGCATCTGGTGAGAGCCCTCTTGCTGGTGGAGACTCTGCAGAATCCCAAGGCGATGCAGGGCAGTATGTGGTGAGGGGGCTGAATGTGCCAACCTGCTAGTTCAGATCTCTCTTCCCCTTCTTATAAAACCACCAGTTTCCCTCCCATAATAACCCATTAAGCCATTAGTGCATTAACCCATTAATCCATTGAATAAATAAATCCATGAGGGCTCTGTCATGATCCAGTCACCTTTTAAAGGCCCCATCTCTCAACCCTGCTACATTGGGAACCAAGTTTCAACATGAGTTTTGAAGGTGACAAACATTCAAACCATAGCTCATAGTTGAGAAGTAAATATTAGATGATGAGATGTTAGCTTTCATGGGGCAATACTCTGAGGAAATTTTGGGTTTAACCCTAAACAACTGTATAATGTAAGAAAATAACAAATATAAATCTAGATTAGTTTTCTAAACCAAACACTTGCTTAATTGTAGTAGTTTGTTGTTACTGTTTCTTTCATAATTGATCTTAACTGTTCCTTACTGTATGTATCTGAATAATTAAACAGGAGCACCATATAAACTCATTCATCTGTGCAAGAGAAGACTGAAGATTACAAGGGGATATATGTTCTAAGGTTGCATACTAGTATAATAAAAAATAACAATAATTTTAAAAAGTCAGTTAGATCATGATATGGTTTTTCTCTGTGACTCCACCCAAATCCCATCTTGTAGCTCCCATAATTCCCATGTGTTTTGGGAGGGACCAGGATGGAGATGATTGAATTATGGGGTGGGGTTTTTCTCGTGCTGTTCTGTTGATAGTGAATGGGTCTCACAAAATCTGATGGTCTTAAAAACCGGAGTTGCCCTGCACAAGCTTCTTTTTTGCCTGCCGCCTTCCAGGTAAGATGTGACTTGCTTCTCTTTGCCTTCCACCATGATTGTGAGGCCTCCCCAGCCAGGTGGAAGTGTGAGTCCAATTAAACCTCTTTCTTTTATAAATTGCCCAGTCTTGGGTATGTCTTTATCAGCAGCATGAAAACAGACTAATACAGATCACTTTTGTGGGACAGGCACCACAACCAATTAGTCAATATCCAGTTATCAGAATAAGCAATGTATTGTGCTTTTCACTTTGACATTTTCAGCCAGAAATGTCATCTTCCTTGGACAATGATTTCTTAAAGATGACTCAAGTATCCTATATACTCGAACAGAGTAGTTTAAACTCTTAACATTCTGTGTGTCTTAAATTTAAGCCCATGTTTCTTCTGAGGGTGTTCCAGGCAATCCTTAGAAATGTCTTCTCTGGTCATTAATCATAGAGGAAGAGCTGACAAGATGAGGATTGTAGTAGCTTTTCCTTGGGCAATTGTTAATTTTCCCAAAATAAGGTATGTAGTCCAGGTTAGAAGGGATGGCCTCAATGAATTATCATTTTCTAGGTTTTTTTCTCACCAATGCATGTGTTTTCTGTTGGTCTAATTTTAATTTAGGGTGAGAAATTTCAAAAGGCTTAACTTTCAAAATATTGGAGGGTGTGGAAGTGTCTGTAAAAGACAATGACATCTAGTGAAACCTCAAAACAGTCATACTTATCAATCAACTTCATTTACTTAGCTGTCATTAAATGGATTTGCATAGAAATCAGCTGTCACATGCTATTTACAAACTTAATCGATCATCTGTATCTTTTCTTAATTCTTAGCATTGTGGTGATCTATGCCCACACAGGGGCTTTCTGATTCAATTTCAACCAGTGGTTATGGCCCCATCAGTTTTGGTCCACATCACTACAGCCTCATTTACAACATGTCGCAATGAGTTTGCCCTTTAATCATTCCTACCCTTCATATTACCAGAATGTCCATTAATCTGCCTCTGACTTAATACCCAGCCTGGCCTCATTCTACTGGGTGTGACTTGGAGACTGGGAATACTAATGGTTGTTTATAACTGCAGCTATTTCCCCATAGGAAATGGAACCCTACTGTGTTAATTTAATTATCGTGACTTTCACAGTCTTGAGTCCTTCAATGGAAGAATCTTTATTACTAAAGGCATTCTGATTTTTATTTTAAACTGTTACAGTTATTAATGCAATTCCTGTAATAAATATAAGATTTACAATAATATCAATATTCTGCACTGGGCACCCTCAATGATTAAAAAAACAGGAAAACAACTAATCTAGTGTTTTGAACCAGAGGGATAATTGATTTTAAGTAAATCATATTCACCTAACAAACTATCATATGTTGAAATTAGTCATAAGGAATGTCAATGTGGATTTATTTATTAGTCTCAGTGATAGAAACCATTGCTAACTAACTTAAGGAAAGAAACAAACATGATTTAAACAATAGGATCATTCATAGCTCAGAAAGAATTAGGGCCAGAAACTAACAAGGACAAAGGTGTCTCCAGAATCCAGGCAACAATGATTGCTTGATTGCTTCATTTGTGTACAGCTCCTGGGATGAATGAGCTCCAATTATTTTTCTGCCCTGTGTAACGTTCAAAGGCCCTGAAAAGAGAATCCAATTTCTCTAACATGGATTACATGCTCACCCTTTCACGATGTTCTTGGAGGCCATTTTATCATAAAGTCCCCTATAAGACCGCACACAATGAAGACATGGCAAACCGCCCAAAGAAGTGAAGATACTATTCTGGGGAGTGATGAATGATTGATATGTGTTCAAAAACATGAAATTCCTTGCTGCTCCACTACCCAAAAATAGGCTCTTCTTCATATATACATTTTCATAATTATCTTCCACCTAACATGTTGCAACAATTCCATATACAATAAAATCCCGACTGGCTTCTCCCTGAAAGGAGACAACTCAAAGCCCAGCCTTGAGTCCTGGACATCATGGGAATATCTGTCTCCTCTGTGGCTTTATTTGGATCCATGTTAATATCCAACAACAGAGGTAGTAAGTGGTACATTTAGCCATCACAGCCAACATACACTATCATTCTAGGGCAAAAGACAAGGAAATAAGGCATTTGATTTAAAAATGTAAATATGTGAGATACCAAAACAGGAAATATGGGTAGAACCTACAGACTCCATATGGTATTTTCCGCTTGCATCCTTCACTACCTAGTTCAAATCCCTCTTTATTGTAGATGGCTCTTCTATTCATGAGGGTTCTTTACTTGATGGAATGAGACCAACGTAAGCAATCATAACATCTCAAGTGCTGCCCAGGTAGGGTTAATACTGTCTTCCATGAACACTGACCATTACACATGGTGTGAAAAGAAAGCAGCCTCCTGGATCTCCCAAAGCTCTTCTCCGTCCCCTTGTAGAAGAACACATTTCCCCTTAAGTGTCCAAGTCTGTGATGCCAGACAATACTACTAACACCTAACACAGAGATACAGGGGCATGAAAATCTCCCCATACACAAACATGAATGCCTCAGCTTCACAATACTGCTACTAAGGGTATGTCCCATTGAAGGAGAATTTAGTCATTGAATAATAAAATGTCTGCATCAGCTGACTCAGAGTCAACTAAAGGAAAAATATTTTCTGAGTGGGACTTTAGGAATAGTCATGAAGAGAGACAGAGAGAGAAAGAGAGAGGATGAATGAAAACATGCTAGTCTGATGATTAAGGTATTAAGGTAGGGAGAATATTCTGTCAAAAATATCTTGAGCACTGGCAAAAATGTTATGTGTTTTTACCTAAAATTCTGCAATTCTCTTTTACCTTAATTAAAAAAAATTTAGTTGTATTTTGATTTTTAAATCTATGTGTTTTATGTACTATAGGGTAAAAACTTTACTCTTCTCTGTAGAAAAACTGTGCAAATTCTTCTCCAAGGCCCTTTTCATTTTTAAAAGGAATGGTATCCTAATATGATAATATTGCTTTCCCCATGGAAATTTAATGTGGAATTTTTGCTCTGTATTGGAGATTTCCAGGCGATCTATATATGGGAGAAAAAAAAATGTATTTTTAGATGGTAAGTACACTTACAGCATTAATAAAATAATTAATGGTGAGAAATATAATAATTTGAACACAAAAAGCAAAAGCATCTGTGTTGTTTGACTGTTGTGATATTTTTCTGGAGTATGTGCTACAACTAAGAAAGGAAGAATAAGGAGTTAGAGTATGAAAAATTTATGATAAAGGAAACCATAAGTCTATGGATTTATATGTGATTATTGCAAAGGGTAATACAGAAAGAGTGTAATAGGACAAAACCAATTACCTATTTATTACTACAGAGATGTGCTGAGCAGGAGAAAGGGGAATATTTGTGCTTTCCAAGGCTCATAAACCAGCAAACATTACTGATTCATGGGTGCAGGAGTTGAGTTAGCTGATGTAACCTACCAAAAATGCTCTCTTGGGATACCTAGAATTCTTCATTTTTGATTTATCACAACAACATTCTTTATTTTATAGCAATGTTTACAGTTTACTGATTTACTGGTAAACAGGTTCATCCATTTTGGGACAGCACTCTGCTTACAAATAAACCATAAAAATCATAAAATTAATAAAAAGAGGCATGGCAAGAGAAACTTGGGCATGAAATTGAAGTAATAAATAAGGCAAATTTTTCTTTTGATGTGTGTTTTTATGACCCAGACTGTGTTTTATTACAGAGAACTAATGTGACCATTTGTTGTAAATGAAAGAATTCTCCAAGTAATATTCACCAACCAAGTACTCAGGCAAGATAAAGTTGAGCATTAAAATCATTAAGAGTATTTTGTAACTGAAAGAGATAAGCCCGCATTTTAAATGTTTGTTCAGCGTTTGACTTATAAAATATCTTGCATTTTATATCATAATGTGTTGCATCCGTATCATCAAATGCCTTAATAGACAATCCCCAGCCTTTACTATAATCTCCTAGAGGACAAGAACTATACCAATTTAACTTTCTTGGAGATACAACTAATAGAACAGCTTGAGCTTGGAGATGGGGAAAATGTTTCTTTTGGTAAAGTCTTTGATTCATTCCTCATTTCCTTTCCCAAGCCATTTGCATAATCCAACTCATAGTTGATATTTTGAATAAATTTATATAGTTTTCACTTGTGTCCCTACTGGAAGACCTCCACTTGCAACATGTGTCATTTCTAGAAGCATCTATTTCAGGGGTTTTCAATCTTGGCACTATTAACATTTGGGGCTGGATAATTCCTTGTTATAGGGGGCTGTCCTGTGCATTGTAGGAAGCTTAGTGGCATCAGGCATCTGCCCACTAGATGCCAGTCACATTTTTACCACCCAGCCATAGCATCCAAATATGTTCCCCAGACATTGCCAAATAACTTCTAGGACAAAAGAGTCCCCACTTGAGAACCATTGCCATAATAGAAGTTAAATACAAATCTAGAAACTTCATTGCTATAGATTGGCAGAGAGAAAGATATATCTATATCTATATCTATTGTCTTTTCTTCCTGTTCTCTTCACCTTCAATATCTAAACTTCTTACTGTTTTTTATTATTCCTGTTATTAATAGCTTTCATTTTTGCACAGTCACTATCTGCTAGGTGTTTGACATGCATTTTTGTAGCCTTCATATTTCGGAAGATTGATAATTTTCTGTATTTTACAATAGAGGAAACTAAAATTCAGAGTGTCTAGTCCAGTGCTTCTCAAAATGTAACATGCACACATATCACCTGGGGATCTAGTTAAAATTTGAACTCTAGTTTTGGATTGGCACGTCTGGAATGGAGCCTGCAAATCTGCATTTCTAGTAAGCTTGCAGGTGATGCTGATGCTGATGCTGCAGCTCATGAAACTATACTTTGAGAAGCAATGGACTAGATAACTGACCCAAACTCCTACAGCTGGAAAATGCTAGAGTCAGAATTTGAACCCAGGTCTGCTTCTCACACAGGATACCCTCTCTCTTCCTTCATGCTGCCTGTCTATGAGCAATGCTGTGCCAGGGAGTTAGCTTTACTCTTCCTAGAACTGTCTCAGGTTCTGGTATTTTATCTCTACCTTTATGTTTAGCTATAGTGCTTCAGGTCTGGTGGTAAAAGATAGAATGAGTGTAGTCAGTTTAAGTAAATGGACAGTAGTTGGAATATAACTATCCTTCTTTTACTTTTCATGCGTATATCCAATAATCCCTGATTGTAACACATTCTGGCTGCTAGACAGGAGACTAGGAGCTTGAATTCATAGATGAAGGGATATAAATCTTTCTCTCTTGAAGTTCAAATTTAATTGGGGATATCAATGCATGCACAGATAATTATGAAACAACTTCCTAGATGTATCATTGAAGCCTGAACAGGGAAATTATTGGAGCATTGAAAAAGGAAGAATTACAATTGCTTGTTAGATTATGGTCATCACAGTGAAATTGATATTGTACCACCTCATCTAGGATAAGCCCGAACCCTGGTCACGTTCCCTCAAATTCTGTGTCCATTGCAATATGGCACCGCCATTTTGAAGTTGTCGCCCTGATCTTTGAACAAGCCTGTCCGGTTCTGCCTGACAAGCTGGAGGTGGTAATATAAGTTCATACTTGAACAAGGTATGTGACACACAATAGAACGAATAGGAAGCTTACTTAGAGAGATGAAAATGAAATAATCTACTGATGGCTTTCATAACTCTTCACCTTGCGATTTATTCTAAATGTATCCACTGTGTGCTACTGTATCTTTGGCTTTTATAAGATGTGTACTAAACACATAAAAAAATGGTAGATAATGATTTCAACAATTGAAAAATGTTTCCAGTTAAATTTGGGAGGTGAAGTTAATAATCTGTGAGTTATTCAATGTGGTCCACTCATAAGATGGGGGAGTTGACTTAGATGCCTCCTAAAGGGACCTCATGGTTAAGGGATTACTCACATTCATGCTATCTCATCCTAAATTATTTGAGACCTCACTCCACCTACTTTGTCTCTCCTGCACCTTTAACGTCATTATTTCTACAGATACATACCCATTTCTTTATCATTAATTAGCTGATATGCCATTGAGAAATGGAAGAATAATGTCAGAAAAATGTGAAAGTTGCATTGGCTTATATTACTTTGATTCCAGAGATAAATGTTTCATACCACCAAATAACAGCAAAGGAATACAAAGTGTACTTTTAAAAGCATGAAGGCATCAGCCCCATACGAAAAAAAGAGAACTATAACAATTCCCGTTCACCCCATTTTCTCTTTCTGGCAGTTATCACCTGGTGCTCCCTGACTTTTGTGCATTTTTGCCTGTTTCTTCTGAAACCTTCTGTGCACCCCCTCCCATTAAACTATCACTATTTATTTTATGATAATATTCAACACTCATTCTGGCATCCTTTTAAAAATAGGACTTTAAACATCTTCTGCATTTCCTATGTTTTTGATATATTTATTTTTTTAATTAGGTTAGGAAGTTGAGTTCAAAAAATTTTGAGAAAACTATTTCCCACATTTCTTCCCACGAGCCCTGCTATTTTTAGACAACAATTTTGCTAACTACTGGATATGTTTTTCAGGTGTGTATATGTCAGAATAGTAAAACAAACAAACAAGCAGGAACAAAAACTCTGTATTCTCCCTTTAAGTATCCCCCTTTAAGTATGATTAAATACCTATTTTCTTACAATAAAAGTAACAATCTTCATTTCAGCTGATCTCTCACTGGAACTACAGATCACTGTCTCTGCCTTGCTTCCCAGCCAAATTTCATAAAATATTAAACTAAAATTGCCTTCTCCTCTTCACAACTCCCCATTCCCTCCTCATCCAACGTCTGTTCAGCTTTCATTCCAACCACTGCACTAAAACAGCTTTTGCCTTGGTTACCAGTAACATTTTCTTAACTCAACTTAACAGATGAAAAAATAGAGACAGTACACATGCCCCTTGAATGGGGAATGTGGTTGCATCCATGCAATGGAGTACTACTCAGCAATAAAGAGGAATGAACCACTTGTAAGCAGTGGCACAGATTTATCTCTTGTATATGATGTTAAGTGAAAGAAGGCAAATTCAAAGACTGACTACTGTGTAATTCCATTTATATGGCATTCTTGCAAAGGCACCATTATATGGACAGAGAACAGATGAGTACTGGCCAGGGCCTGCATTGTGGATGCTGTTAAGTATAAAAGGGCATGTACTTCTAGAAGGTGTGTAGGAAGAGTGATGTTAATAAAGTTGATCTATATCTTCTTCATTTTGTGGTGTTGCACAACTGTCACTGTATATGCCATTCACATGATGAACACTTAAAGGGTTAATTTTGCTGTATGTAAATTACATCATGTTGGGGCTCATAAAACAATACCCCAAAGTGAAGGTCTCAGAAACAGAAGGATTTCTCTGATCTTCTCCTGCCCTTCTGTCTCTCAGTTCCATTCTTTCCAGAGGCACCACGGAAACTAGAATCCCTCTTCCCCAAGGCAGGTCCTAGAAACCAAAACCCCTTTTCTCCAAATTCAGCCATAAAACCCTAAAAGTATGACTCTAATTTTCCCTCTGCCTTTCTGTGTAAAACCTGGCCATAACAAAATTCCCTGACCTACCTTGTTTGACTTTAGGTCTTAAGACCTCCTATTCCAGAGGGTCTTAAGACCTCAGAGTCTTAAGTGCTTTAAGACCCCAGAGGGTCCTGCCCCACACCCAGAAGGAAGAAATATTGCTCAGAGAGGCCAAGAAGAATCTTGACAGACAGGTCTTGCTGGGTTTCCCTGCTCAGTCCATTAGCATTAGATCAGGCCCTTTCTGTCCAACCCTGTTTCTACACAGCTTTCCAAACTTTGTTGAACCTAAGCATAAAAATGGGCAATTTCTCCAGTATCTTTGGATCTTCATTTTGAAGGCTCCTGTGTGCACATTTTAAATAAATTTATATGCTTTTTCTCCAATTAATCTGCTTTTGGTGAGTTGATTTTTCAGCAAAACTTCAGGCAGAGGGCAAAGGTGAACTTTTCCCTTGGCTCTGACAACTACAGTAAAATAAATAGATTTTTAAAATAGACATATCTGGTCCCTGGTATATTTGATGCAATTGCTGCACATGGCATCCTTGGTTTTCTCTTCTTAGCTGCTTTCCGTGGACATCTTCATTTTGCTCCCTCCTTTCTGATGTCTTCTTAGTATCTCTCGTGGACCCCCACCTTCCTTTATCCAAATCCTCTGAAATGGCTCAGTTCCTGACCCTCCTCTTGTCTTAGTCTCGCCTTTGCTAGCTCCTTCAACCCAGGAGCCAATAAGTCACCAGTTTCCCCAGGGATGTCTCCTGCTCTGGGGAACCCTAAATGACGTGATTTTTGGACATCTCATTAATACGTATCCTATGTGCTCTAGCCTTGACTTCCCTTCTGTGCCCTCCAGCTTGATAAAAAGCATCACAATTTCTCCGTCGATGTGGAGAAACACAACTTCATCATTGACTCCTCTCTTCCTCATCCTCCCTCTCCCACCATTGGATGAATGAACACCTGGGATTGAGTCCACTATTTCTCATCTTCCATGGGCCCTTGAATCTGTTTTCTCCTGTCAACGTGCCTTGCCTCTGGCTTGGGTCAGGCACCCATCATTCTCTCCTGGGTGACGGTGCTACCTTTCAGCTCTCCTTCCTCCCTCTCCCCCTGCTTCTTTCCCATCCACTTGTTGCAATGCAGTGAGAATGGACTTCCAGTCAGCTATTCATTTGCATAACATGTATTGGGCCCTCTCTGCAGGTCAGTACTCAATATGTGATTTCAAGGACCTCAAACCCCAGTCAGCACTGGCTAAAGTCCTGATAGGTACTTAAACCAGAAGATGCTCATGAGAGCTGCCCTCGAACTATGTTGAATTTCTCATAAGAAAAGTATTTATTTTCTGTTAAGTGACATACACTTACAAGCACTAAGCACTTAAAAGATGATGGATATTCTGTGCTTCCTTCAAGGAAGGAATTGATAAAAAGCATCACATGTTAACATGGTAAGTAGATAAGTTTAATAAAATGTCAATATAGACAGGTGTGCCTCAGCCAGGCTCTTCCCCACATCACTACCCACACACAGCCCTCAAAGGTACCTTCTGCAATACCTGTGTGTTTGGAAGAAATGGAGAGGAAAAGAGAAAAGAGGCCAGGCAGGGGAAGTGGATCGCTTGTTTTTGTCTTTGATTGTCCCAAAGGAAAGCTGCTATTATGCTGTTTTTCAAGGTGAAAAATCAGTGCTGAATTGAAGTCACTCCTCTATGTGGACACAAAATGACAAACAAAAACCTAACACAGTTGAAAGTGAGGAATGAAGGCATATCAAATATTCAGGTATGAGATCAAATCAACATTACCCAAAATTGATTAAACTATCATCTTAGCTTAAGAGAATGGAAGCAAGAGGATTGAAGAAGGAGATTTCCTACACTGGCAAAGCAAATGTCAGCAATGTTATTAAATAATGTTTAATATAATTTAATGTTGTTAAGTAGTAACGGTAATAGCAAACACTTCTGACTTGCTTACTGTACATCATGTAATGTCCAATACACTTCATATATATTCCTGATCATCACCACAACCTCATAAAATAGATACTTTTATTATCCCCATTTTACAATAAAACAAACCAAAAAGTAATCTAGAATAACCCAGAATTCCAGTCATTTGCCTAAGATCACACATTTAGTAAATGCAGAATTAAGATTAGTAACCAGCCAGTATTACTCCATAGTATACACTCTGCATCATTTTACTTTTTCAGGAAATTGATCAAAATGAAGAAAAAAATGAAAAATTAATTTTTAATGCCCAAAGCTTTAAAACTGCAAAAAGAGAGACAAGTAATGATTTCTGAAAAATCACTCCATAGAGAACAAGGGAATTAATAAGGACAACAATTCTATACAAATTAGTCTTAAAAATGACATTTAAATTGATTAAAAGAAAAGATGTCTCTATGAAGCCTATTGAATTATATGGACAAGACCAGGATGGACGGGTGACTATCTCCTTCCTGGGCCCATCAGTTTCTCCCTCAGAAAGCCTCTGGAGTTAGAATAGAATGCATTCACTCATAATGACTTCAAAACTTGGAAATCGTATTTCAAGAGAACTCACTCCATTTTTAAACTAAGCACAGATAAAATATAGTCAGTTCTATTTTCAAAGGTATTTCACTCTGACAGACCTGGCAGAGTATGTGCTACAGCAGGTTGTTTTTCAAAAACTCACAAACTGTATCCTAATAACTTTTTTCCCTGTTACCAGACAAAATATGGAGTATCATATATCTAAGAATGTTAAGTACCTTATTTTTGCGGTAAAAACATAAAAAAGGAAAAATTTTTGCAGGTAAAAAATAAAGGAATGCTCATTTCTTACCCAACGTACTCTTTCATTTTCTTTTTACATATGCCCAGCATATGTCAGACTATAGAGGCAACATCATTCTGTTCTTTCAGTTTCCAGTAAATCTAATAGTAAATATGGAGTGTTCTCTGGTAGCTGAATCCAATTTTTTCAGATAAAAATATATGGAGGAAAATCTCTGCAGCATTTTCAAGATGGGCATTTCTTCAAAATATTAAGAATGCATCTGTTTGAATGGTCTATTTCAACATTTATCAAATAAGTAATATCCATATGAGTGTCAACATGGCCAATTTTACAGTAATTAATTCCTTAAAAAGGATAATAACTTAGGGTGATAAACTACTTGTATGTTTTATGTTGCATTCCATGGCAATATTTGTATATCTATAGACCAGGACAATCTAGAGTCATACTTTGCTAGTAAAAGATCTTTCCCAGAGTAGGGGGAAAAATCTGTGGGTGAAAAATCTATTGTATTTTTTTTTACTGTTGAAGTGTAGATCAGTAATCCTCTACTTGGACGTTTTGTGTATTTTTTAGATTTTTCTCCTGAGCTTGAACATCAAAGAAGGCATGCTAAACAATAATATATGCTCACCTGTCAAACTCAAAAATAACTACACTTTACCCAGGTGCTTATACCTCATGCTACAAAAAGGGGAAAAAAAATCTCCATTTAATGGAGAGTGGCCATCTCCCAGGATGTAACAGTGGCTCAGAACAGGAAACCCTGAAAGTCCTGGAATAGTCCTCATTGGTTACTCAAGTTCACACTGCATGGTGTGCTTGTGCCTTGGTGACCATGTGCATGTGCTTGTAGGATTTAAGGATTTACGCTCACTTGGCTTGGGGCAGCAGAGTAGACAAATGTGCTGAGTCTCCTATTCAAAGGAGGCCTGGTTTTTAATAAGGAGGTACAAGTGAAAGAGTAGGTCAGAGAAGCATTCTTTCCATTTTTGAAATGTATTCCTAAGATAGAAGGTGGTCAATGGCATTATCTTCCACACAGGGATTGATAAGTGAGTTTCATCTTCAATGGCTCAATGCTATTTATCTTCAGAGTTGGGGTGAAAATGATGCTACAGAGATGAGACGTGAACTAAGAAATGAAACATATCGTGGTATTTCTGAGCCCCTCTAAATATTCTCCAGACAAAACTTAGAACCTAATATCCACCAAATCAAAATATTTTGGTCGGGTTGTTGATGTTGGTGTTTTCTCCTGCAAACAGTTATGTGATCTCAGAGAAAGAAGTATTCTAACCAAAAGCCTTCTCAACATGGCCTGGGATACAGCAGGACTAGATTTGAGTGTGCACTTGATCTCCTGAAATAGGCTGTTTTGTGCACTAGATGAACTTCACTGTCAGAAGTTCAGAGAACCAGTGTTGTCTGGTTTTAAAAGATAGGACTATTCAACCTTCACCTGTAATAGAAGAAAGTCTGTTTAAGGTTTTTTTATTGTGTTAATGTAGCTAAGGGAGTTCTATGCTTTTCAGAATTTGTTTACCTGTATGACTCTGGGTTAAGGTTGGCCACACAGAAAATTTTGTGAGACTGGTGAGATGGAGTAGAGAACCCTCTGAGGGACCGGCCAGTGCCCTTCCCCCATCGCCTGCCATGTATGGAAATAAAGGAAAGTCTTGAGTTCCTACAAGGGAAATTCAAGGCGCCTAGCTAGCCTTGAGAAGTAAAGAAGCAACCTGATAAGCAAGGACACAATAATAGCTTAAAACAATATTTAAGGAAGTTACAGTCCCAAAATGTTTGGTTCCTTATAGACACTAAAGATAATATCTTGACATATGACCCTAATTTTTCAGGAATCCAGCCTACTACCAAATGAAAAATGCCATCCATTTTCTAATTCCAAACTGTAATTCCAAAACTCTAGTGAGTGATTCCATACTGTCTTATGAGAAGAATTTCTAAGCCTTGTAGTCATGTTCCTAATTCCCTTTATGTCCCTCAAAGTGCTAGGAGACTCTGAGGCTTACACCAACATACCTGGATCTGGACCTCAGATAAAGGGAGACTGAGGACTGACATCTGACTGCCATCCTTTCCTCTAAATTTATTCCTGAGGGGCCTGGAAGAACTCACACCCATAGAACAGAGTGAACATTCTTTTCTGCTGATCCCAAGTCTGTAAATAAAGCTCTGCCTCCTTAACCAATTGCAAATCAGAAAGTTTCTGAATCTACCTGTAAACACCCACTTCAAGATAAACTGCCTTTTTAGGTCAAACCAATGTATAGCCTCTGTGTACTGATTTATGACTTTGCCTGTAGCCTCTGACTCCCTGCCTTAAAAACCCCCCCTTTCTCTCACTGCAAACCCTGATGTCAGAATTTGGCTTTGTTGTGCCAAATGGGTAAACCCAAGTTGAGTTTGGTAATACAGGGAAGGTATGAGGAATTAGCAGCCATTACAGAAGGCTGACATGGGGACAAGCAAAGATGTACCACTTCAAGTTTTCATTGGTCACTTCCACTCCATGTTGGTATGGAGTGGTCACTGGGCCTATAACTCCTCCAAATCCTTTCAAGCACTTCCTCCAGTGACTCCAGGCCCCAGGCCAGGTCCACATGCAGTTTCATCCAAAGGGCACTGGCTTTTCCTACAGATCACTGAATGGTCCAGTTTCAATGTGGAATTAAAGAGATGTGGGTTCCAGTTTGTCTTCGTAGACTCCAACTAGTCCGCATGGGCTCCAGGTTATCCTTATTGGCTCTAGGTGTCCTTGCAGCTTTCAGTTCCAATACTCTTCATGAGTACTGGAGAGTATTTCCAGTTCCAATACTCTCCATGAGTGCCCAGTTATCCTAGAAGGCTCCAGTTTGTCCTTGCTTTCCACTGCTTCATGTCCAACTTTCTTCTCCCCTGTCTCCCCTGCTGGTAACTAGAATGCAATTTAATTAATTCTTCTACCAACCACATGAAGCAGGAATTTTTATACCCAGCTATTATGTGACAGAGCCAAACTGTAAACTCAGACCAATAAGTCTAATTCCATACTCTAGTGAGTGATTCCATACTCTTTCAAAGAATGATTTCTAAGCCTTGGATTCATGTTCCTAATCTCCTTTGATTATGTCCCTCAAAATGCTAGGAGATTCTTTGAGGCTTACACCAACATACCTGGATCTATAAGTCTTGCAGCTGAAAAGCCCCTTTGAAACTATGTACTATTCATCAGTTGCTTTATTTTAGAATTTCCCAAGTCCAGTGACCACCCACCTGAATGTTCTACTTGTTTGATTTCTTTGCTTCAAAGCTTGGCAAAGGGAGGCCAATGAGAAAATTCAGAGTGTCAGTAAAAACAAGAGTGGATCAGGGCTGCACAATGTGATGTGCTTTCATGGACACGTGAAATATAAACCAAAAGGGATCAAAAGCTATAGATAAATACGAAATACTTGTAACAAAGACAATGGTATGAATTCCATGCTGCTGCTCTGACTATTATACTCCTGTTTATATATGTTATGTTCAACCACATGAGTGTCTCAAGAGTGCAAAATAGCTCTGAAAATAGTTGAAGAACAAGCTCAGTCCCTCCATTTCTGTCTGCCCAAAGTTCAGCATGACAGAACCTGCTTTGTTCACGTCCAGGCTTCATGACATGCATTTCTATTGTTTTTGTGCTATTTCTGTCCCCAATTTCAGTCCCCCCTGAGTTGGTAAAATTAGAAACTGCTGGAGTTTGGATTCTGCACTGTGTTGTCCTGTGAAGATCCTGGTGTGCCTGCAATTGTCTTCCTCCTTAGGTTTTTCAAGAGGATGCTTTAAGAAGAAAGAGGAAAAAAAGCAAATGTGTGTGTGTGTGCATGTGCACTTCAATGCTGCTTCTAAACTCTCTGCATTACTCAGATTGCCCCTTTTCTGTGGTTAGATCCTGTCTGTAATGACAAATGCCTCCATTGGGGAGGAACCACCTGCTTCGTGGGCCTATTTAGGGAAACTTGGCTGAGCCAGCACTTTTATGTTAACTGCATAGTGCCCACACTCTGTATGCGACTCCTCAGGAGGAGAGAGACAACTGGGCAACATCCATCACAAAAAAAAGACCAAGCATAAAATATATTCTTACATGATGGAAATAGATTTAGCCAGTAGTACATTATATAAGACTCATTAGTGAATTACTTCTATAAAGAAATACATTATTACTGAACTATCCTGCTATGACTCTTTAATTTGAAGGTGGAAACCCTGCCTACTTCTATGTCTGAGAACAGACACGTATTTATACATTAAACAATTAGGGAATTAAAATTCAAGTCCAACATAGACCTACTACCTTAAAGTGGGAAACAAATAAATATTGCTACTGGAAAGGAAGGGAGGCAATGTATAAGTAATTGATAAAAAGATATACACCATTTAAAAAAAAACTGATTAGAAACATTAACAAGATACCAGCAATAGGTCGTAATGGGCAATCTCTCAATTCTTCTCAAATTAGAGGGCAATCTCTTAGAGCTTAAAATACTGACACTTCATTATGGTCAAATAATTGGTTCTGATTTTTCCTACTTTTTCATTT
Source organism: Pongo pygmaeus (assembly GCF_028885625.2). Classification (NCBI taxonomy): domain Eukaryota; kingdom Metazoa; phylum Chordata; class Mammalia; order Primates; family Hominidae; genus Pongo; species Pongo pygmaeus. Next base: position 8,038,694 of record NC_072396.2, on the reverse strand, counting down.
AGATTTGTGACTAGGTTTAGGTGGATCAAGTGCTTACTTAGTTTTCCTTCAGGAAGACTCACTTGCTCCAAAACAGTCACACACACACACACACAGACACGCAGACACACACACACACACACACAGACACACACACACACACACACCACATTGCAGCAGCACTGAATGTCCATGCTTTACTTTTCTTTGCTTGTCAGATGCCTATGACAGTGCTTAACAAATATTTCCTGGAATTAATCTAATCTTTGTTAAGAATTTTCCCAAAGAACCTTTTTTTCAAATACTATCTTGGAAGAAGCCATGCTTTAGCCACTAAGATCTCATTGATAATGAGATTATCAAGTCATTTTTTTCTTTCTTTGAAAGAGAGAAATCAGAATAGTCCTTCATAACTGGGCAACACACGTGTGTGTGTGTGTGTGTGTGTGTGTGTTTGTGTGAGACAGAGAGAAAGGGGGTTGGGGGAGAGAGAGTGAAAAAGAAAGAGAGAGAAGGAGGAGGCAATGGGAGAAGAGGAGGAGGAGGAGGAGGAAGGAGGTGCTAATTTAAAGAAAGCTGAATGCAGAAAGAAAAGACAGCACCTACAGCAAAGAAGCAAGTACCTACTGTAATTTTTCCTGGTAATAGAATTTGTTTTTCTGGAATATGAGTGAAGGAGCAGGAATATCTACTTCTGTTCTCTCAAGTCACTCAGTGTGACACTACTGGCCTGTGAGCAAGGAATGACCTTAGTAATGACCTGGCAGGAAATAGCTTGGAGGACCCGGGACATGTGTGTCCAGTTCCAATACTCTCCTAAAGTGCCTGTGATATTGTGACATACTAAGAAACATATTTTTGTTCTCTGTTCCCTGAGTCCTGGCACAGAGGTCCTAAAACCACATATGTAGGAGTGCTAGGAGAATCATTTGTTCCAATACTTGGTCTTTGACCCTCAGTTCCCATCACAGAGCTCCTAAATTTGTAGGAATTTACTGGGTGATAGGAGCATGTTTTTTTTCTCATGAGGAGACTCTTGGTGGGCTTCTGGACAGCCTCAGGATGGGGGCTGATGGCCAAGAAAACCAACCTTGTCATTAAAGGGTTGGAGCTTGTAGCCCCAACTCTTGACCTCTGGGGAGGGAAAAGGAATGGAAGTTTGAATTGATCACTGTCTTATCCATTCATGTTGCTATGATAACATATCTATCTTATCCTGGGTAATTTGTAAATAATAGAAATTCATTTCTTGCAGTTCTTGAGACTGGGAAGTCCAAGTCAAGGCATCTGCCAATTCAGTGTTGCATGAGGGCTTGCTCTGCTCCAGAGACGGTGCCTGTGGCTGGGTCCTTACATGGAGGAAGGGGCTGAAAAGACTACAGAGCTCCCATCAAGTTCCTTTCTAAAAGAACTAATCCCACTCATAAAGGCAGAGTGCTCCTGACTTGATCACTTCCCAAAAGGCCCCACCTCTTAATACTATCATATCACATTGGCTCTTAGGAGCCAATGTATGATTTTGGGGGCATACATGCATTCAGACTATAGCATAATCACCAATGGCCAATGATTTAACCAATCATGCCTGCATCATAAAGTCTCCATAAAAAGCCCAAAAGGATGGTGTATTCGTTCCTTCTCCTGCTGTTCATAAAGACACACCCCAGATTGGGTAATTTATAAAGGGAAGAGGTTTAATTGACTCATAGTTCCGCAGGGCTGGAGAGGCCTCAGGAAACTTACAATCATGGTGGAAGGGGAAGCAAACACGTCCTTCTTCACATGATGGCAGGAAGAAGTGCAGAGCAAAGGAGGGGAAAGCCCCTTATAAAACCATCAGATGTCGTGAGAACTCACTCACTATCACAAGAATAGGATGGGGAAAACTGCCCACATGATTCAATTATCTCCACCTTGTCCCTCCCACAACACATGGGATTACAGGAACTACAATTCAAGACGAGATTTGGGTGGGGAAACAGCCAAACCATATCAGATGGGGCTCAGGGAGCATCCAGATATCTGATCACACGGAGCTTCCTGGAGGATGATGGACCCAGAAAGGGCATGGAAGCTCTGCACGTACCCTTACATCCCTTGCCCTGTGAATCCCTTCTATCTGCCCATTCATCTGTATCCTTTGTAATATCCTTCCTAATAAATGGGTAAAGTGTTTCACTGAGTTCTGTGACCACTCTAGAAAATTCACTGAACCTGAGGAGGAGGTCATGGGAACTCCCAATTTCTAGCCAGTCAGAAGCACAGGTCACAACGTGGGACTTGTGACTAGCATTGAAAGCATGGGGGGCAGTCTTGTGGGACTCAGTCTTCAACCTGTGGGATTTGACACCATCTCTGGGTAGATAGTGCCAGAAATGAATTTAACTAGAGGACACCCAGCTGGTGTCCGTGGGAGAATTGCTTGGCGTGTTGGGACAAATGCCCACCCATCTGGTGTCAGAAGAATTATATTGAGTGGCGTGTGAGTAGATGGGAAAAAAACTCATTCTGTTATGGTGCTCCACGATGGAACTTGAATTGCTGGAGTAATTCGAACACTATAGCACCACTTACTCAACATATTATCTGTAGGAGAAGAGATTATTTCCACTCACCCTGTGTGTGGAGGTACATAAGAAGGCACACACATGTGTGTACATGCACACACATACACACACTATATATATAGACACTGTCTCCATTCTGTATGGCAGACATCTGTGCACACTTAGGTTAGGAGAATACCTCCAAACATTGGAACATACATTTTTGTTGTTGTTATTATTGTTTGCTGCAATATGTCAGTTCTCCAATAAGATAAATTAGGGCTTTCCAACTACTCTAAACCAGGGATCTCAATTAGGGATGATTAGGCCCTCACCCAGGGGATATTTGGCAATGTCTGAAGACATTTTTTAAATTTACAACTGGAGGCAGGATGTGCTACTGGCATCCAGTGGGTAGAGAACGGAGATTCTGCTAAACATCCTCTAATGCCCAGGTCAGCCCCTACGATGAAAAATTATCTGGTCCAAAAAGTCTGCAGTGCCAAGGCTGAGAAAGTTTGCCCAAAGTCTATATAGGAAAAATCCACTGACAATAACTTGGTACAAGTTGCAGGATAGTGGTGCTTGGAAAAGAAACAATCCCTGTATCCCTGAAGCTTCAGTTGTCTATTTTTACTAGCACATATCAGACGCTTAAGAGTGGAGTGAAACCCATTCTGTTGTTTCATGTACCCAATTACTTCAATACTCCATTGATAAGCCACTGGCCTTGAGGCAGGGATCAAAAAAAAAGAAAAAAGCCTCATATGCTAAGAAAAATCCACAGAGGAATACTATGTGACAAAACTCTATTAGGGCTGCTGGGAGTGTCATCTCCTGAGAGGGTAAACTGGACTCAACTCGCATGAGCCTTAATAAATTCATACCATACAGAATCATAATGTGGAGATAAGGGAGAGAAAAGAAATATTCATATCCTTGGGCACATTACATTTTCCTCATGAATTATATTTACCTGTGGGTAAAAGGGTCCTAAAATGCCTTCCAGTAAAAAACTCTATAATTAATATCTATGAATGTGAGCTTATATAGCTTTAGGGGAAACAAAACTAAAAAACTAAAGATCTTGAGGAGATAAGCATAGGCAGATTCTTTTTTTTTTTTTTTTTTTTTTTTTTTTTTTTTTTTAAGACGGAGTTTTACTCTGTCGCCGAGGCTGGAGTGCAATGCCACGATCTCGGCTCACTGCAATCTTCGCCTGCCAGGTTCAAATGATTCTTGTGCTTCAGCCTCCCAAGTAGCTGGGATTACAGGCACCTGCCACCATCCCCAGCTGATTTTTGTATTTTTTTAGTAGAGACAGAGTTTCCCCATGTTGGCCAGGCTGGTCTCGAACTCCTGACATAAAGGGATCTGCCCACATCGGCCTCCCAAAGTGCTGGGATAACAGGCATAAACCATCATGCCCGGCCAACACAAGCAGATTCTTAATGGTTTCCAGAATATAAAATACAAGTTGGCGCCTCTTTGAAATTTGTTATGTTTGGTGGGTTTCTGCTTGGTTGATTAGTTGGTTTTACATTAAAAAATGTAAAGAGCCTGTTTCTTTTTCTGTTTTTGTTTTAAATTTACATTTATTCTTTGTTCATTAGAGTTATGGATTCTGTCTTTCTGTCTGCTACAGGTACTTTTCCACCTAATGGTTGGATTTTTACATACAGTTTGTAATTCTTTTAGTATTTTCATTACTTTTAAATTTTACAAACTCACCCATTCAGATTATAAGATTACTAATTTGTTTATTTTTGTTGTTTGTTTGTTTGTTTGTTTTGAATTAGGGTCTTGTTCTATTGGCCAGGCTGGAGTACAGAGTCATGACCATAGCTCACTGCAGCCTCAACCTCTCAGGATCAAGCGACTCTCCCACTACAGCCTCCTGAGTAGCTGGGATACAGGCATGCACCATCATGCCCTGCTAATTATTGTATTACTATTTTTTTTTTTTAGTAGAGACAGGGTTTTGCCACGTTGCCCAGGCTGATCTCAAAGTCCTGGGCTCAAGCGATCCAGCCACCTTGGCCTCCTAAAGTGCTGAGATTACAGGCATGAGCCATTGCATTCATCCAATTCCTTTGTTTTCAAATTAAAATAGGTTAAGTATATCTAATTAGAATTAGAAAAACTAATTCATGCTCACGTAGAAAATTCAAGCATAATATCAGTCTTTGGCATTCAAAGAATTTTGATAAGTTTCAAACTCTCTGAATTATTTTAAGTTGACATCTAAAAATTTTAACATAAGTTTAAATAGTTGCAAGGGATGATTTTGCTTTCAGAATAAAATTTATTCTCTTTGTCCTAATATCATTTGATTTTAAAAAATAATTCAAGCTTATTTCTTTAAGACTCTTCAAAATGATGATCCTGCAGACATTTACCTCCCCACTCTGTGTCCACAGGTCTCTGTTTTCCTCTAAAGGTCTTGGCTGATCTCCCCTGCTCTGTCTCCAACATGATTGCTTTATTTAGTTCGCTCATCTGACTGCTCTCTTATCCTCCATCTCCACAGTGCATTTATTTTCTCAGTGGGAAAAACAAACATTTGCAAAGAGGCAGGTATTGGAGAGGGAAAGGATAAAGGAACTAGTTCCTCCTGCCAGGACTGACCTTTCGGCCATTTTGATAGACACAGACCTTAAGCCCAGGGGAACACTCCTGCACCACAACTACCCCAGCACTTGGCTGTTTGCTACAGAGCAGGCTTATTTTCCTAACTTAAGAAAACACAATATGTCCTTTAAGTCAGTCTGAAGACGTTTGCTTTCAGTGCCATAGAGTTGCGTGGCATTTTTCATGTTATGCCATGTTATGTCTTGTTGTGTGTGAACTTTGTTTTCTGTTATCAAAAATAAAAAATAAAAATAAAAATAAAAGAGTGCATAGACAGGTTGATTGACCTGACAGAAAAGTAAGCTTGGAGGATTTTCAGAAGCATTTGTCACAGAAGCCCCTCTTTCCTCTCGAGAGCACAATTTCCCTTGTCCGTGATGATTTAAAGAATTGGAAAAGCATTTCAGGGGATAGATAAAATGTAGAGATTGAGAAGAGTCTCGACCTCTTTTCGGGCCAGGTTTTTATTCAATTTGAATAAAACAAAATGCACTAATTGATAAAGCAATTCAAACAGGCTGCTTTCCTAACATGATATATACCAGGCTCCAAGATTTTTTTTGGCCTTTTCTGCTTCACTGGGGGACAGGAGCAGTGAAATGGCCTAAAACAGATTCTCACTTTAAATTGCTCTGTGGACCTCACTTTAAATTGCTCCGTGGACCATATAAGCCACTTGATCTGTTTTGCTGGCTGAAATCTGATCAGGGATTTCCTGCGCAGGCTGAATGGAGAGAGAAGATTAAGGTAAATGCAGGCTGATCTTTTAGGGCCCATCCTAAACGGTACCTTTTCTGTGATGCCTCCTCTCATTGCCTCCAGGTAGAATTAACAGCTCTGTCCATTGTACCTTTAAGGTATTTCTTATAACATTTCATTACTGATCATTCAGAAGATCATCTCTCCCACATAAATGGGAGAACCTCAGAGACAGCAGCAGCAGGACCTTGCTTATTTGTACTTTTTTTTAAATCTTAGAGACACGGTCTCACTATGTTGCCCAGGCTGGTCTCAAACTCTTTGGCGCAAGTGATCCTCCTGCCTCTGCCTCCCAGAGTGCTAGGATGTACATTCTTCATATCCAATGCACAGTGGATGCCAATAAATGCTTATTAAATGAATGAATGCATGAATAGGAGCAATAGCTCACCCTTTCAGCTTACCAAGTACCAGTTGCTATTCTAAGCCCTACAACACCATAAGGAGGGTAATTCAACTGGGGTTGCTCAACTCGAAAATGATGAAGCGAGTCCTTAAGGTCTTAAGGTCGTAGATGCTTTTGCTAAAGGCATCAAACTAATGGTTCAAAAGTAACGATGATAGGAAGCTCCCAAGGACAACGCCAATTGATCCTCAGAAGTTATTCATAAATCAAAATAATACACAGCACTAAACAAACTCCCTGCTAAGTGTCAGCAGACAGACAAGGGCATGGGCCATCTTATTATACAATCACCAAGTAAAATTAAAGATGTCAAATACTGTGACAAGCAGTCCTAGGCATATTATTCTGAATATAGGCAGATACGAAAAAGGAATGTAAAAGCATGTCACACAGATATAAATGTGCACATTCTGAGAACTACATTCTATAGGAACCTGCAGTTTACAATTCTTGGAGTGAACAGGCTAAGACTTTGTCTGTGCATCTGCCAGAGAGGCTTAGAGGAAGAACGCCGCCCCACTTCAGGCCCCAAGATGTCCTGTCTGGGAAGAAGAAGAAGGGGGAAAATTAAGGCCCTTCTTTAAGAGAAGCTGGATGTGAAAGCCAGAACTCAGCCTCTGTCTGCAAGCATTCTAAATAAGTAAAGAAAGACACAACTGGACTTAGTCTTAATTACTCTACTTATTCAATTATTTATTTATTTATTTATTTATTTTTTTGAGACGGAGTCTTGCTCTGTCACCAGGCTGGAGTGCTGTGGTGCGAGCTCGGCTCACTACAACCTCCAACTCCCTGGTTTAAGCGAGTCTCCTGCCTCAGCCTACCAAGTAGCTAGGATTACAGGCACGTGCCACCACGCCCGGAAAATTTTTGTATTTTAAATAGAGACGGGGTTTCACTATGTTGGCCAGGATGGTCTCGAACTCCTGACCTCGTGATCCACCTCGGCCTCCCAAAGTGCTGGGATTACAGGCGTGAGCCACCGCGCCTGGCCTATTCAATTATTTATTAATGTGAAACATTCGTTTATTTATTCATGAATGTTACACATGAAAATAAATTTTACAAATTTATTCTATAAATACTTTCTATAAGTGATTACTGATCATCTGTTAGGGCAGCACTTCTCAAACTTTGATGGGCATGCAAATCACCCAAGGGTTCTGTTAGAATGCACTTTCTGACTCAGTAGGTCGGAGGTGGGGCCTGGGATTCTGCATTTCTAGCAACCCCTCAGAGGATATAGATACTGATGGTCTGTGGATGACATTTTCCCAGGCACTGAGAATATTAAGATAGATAGGATACAGTCCTTCTGATCCAAGGAATGCCTCTGCTAAACTGGGAAGATAACCAATGAGGCTTTCCTCAGAAGTTCATTCATACTGCAACCAACTTGGATGTTCAGGGACAAAAGTATATCCTTTGTATTCTGTCTTTATATGATTATGTATGTATATAATACATATAACATACATATGCACATATGCATATACAAGTTGACTATCCTTTATCCAAAATGCTTAGGACCAGAAGTGTTTCAGATTTTGGATTTTTTTGGATTTTGGAATATTTGAATTATACTTGGGGTCGAGCATTTCTAATCTGAAAAGCAAAAATCCAAAATACTCTAATGAGCATTTCCTTCGAGAGTCATGTTGGTGCTCAAAAAGTTCTGGATTTTGGAGCATTATGGATTTTGGATTTTTGGATAAGGGATACTCCACTCTTGTTTTAGAGGATAATTATTCTTTAATCTCATCTGGTTTGGAATTGTTATGAGGTTAATCTCAGTCTCACACACTTGCTATGGTCTGTTCTCTGAATGGTACCATTATACTGATCTCTAGGTACATGGAAGGTTATGTGTGTGAATTGTCCTAACTCAATGAGAGGGATAGTCAGGGTGTCTGAACACAGCCTCTCTGGCTCCCATGTTCTCCTGGGAAGTGCATCCTAAAGGTCTCCTAGCCACTGCTTGTCCTGCTGGAATTCACCACTGAAGCCCAGAGAGCTGACCACTTGGTCCCTGTCAGGACACAGTAGACCTCTCTGGTTGGTGTGGCCTGACTTTGGCCCTTCGTGGTACCACAGACCATGAGTCAGCTCTATGACTTCCCTCTTACTGAACCAAGCTTGGATCCAGCACCCCTGGAACAGCAAAGGCAAACATTGACAGGATTTGCAGCAAGAGAAGGTGAGGCATTTATTGCAGGGCTCTGAGAAAGAAGAATACAGTAGCTAACACTTAAGACCCAAACTCTTCAATGCCTTTTGTGTCAGGGTTTTCAAAGGCAGGAGGCAGAGGTTGCAGGCTAAGTCATAAATCAATACATGGAGGCTATACATTGGTTTGAGCTGAAAAGGTGAGCCATATTGAAAGGGGGGCCCAAAGGTCAGAGGTGGATTCAAAGATTCTCTGATTTGGGATTGGTTAAGGAAGTGAAGCTTTGTCTAAAAACTTGGGGGTTTTAGACAAAGGAATTTGAGCTTGGCCTATAGGTGAAAGTTCCTCCAGACACCTCAGAAAGAAACTTAGAACATAGAACAGCAGTCAGAGTTCAGTCCTCATTCACCCCTTATCTGAGGTCTACATGTCAGATCTTGTGAGACTTATTCACTATCATGAGAATAGCATGGGGACAGATCTTCCCCCTTGCTATTCTCGTGATAGTGGATAAGTCTCATGAGATCTGATGGGTTTATCAGTGGTTCCACTTTTGCTTCTTCCTCATTCTTCTCTTGCCACCGCCATGTAGGAAGTGCCTTTTGTGTCCTGGCATGATTCTGAGGCCTCCCCAGCCATGTGGAACTATAAGTCCAATTAAACCTCTTTTTGTTCCCAGTTTTGGGTATGTCTTTATCAGTAGCGTGGAAACGAACTAATACAGTGAGTATTGCCCAAAAAAGATTAACTGGTTAGTGGGAAAAGGAAATCAGCTAAAACAATAAACTATAAGTCTTCACAGTCCTCTGTTTCATTTGTTAATTTTATTTTTATTTTTTATTTTAGATTCAGGAGGTACATGTGCAGGTTTGTTGGAAGGGTTTAATATGTGATGCTGAGGTTTGGACTTCTACTGATCCCATCACCCAGATAATGAACATAGTACCTAATAGGAAATTTCTCAGCCCTTGCCCTTCTCCCTCCCTCCTTCCTTTTGGAGTCTTCAGTGTCTATTGTTCCCATCTTTATGTCAATGTATACCCAAGATGTAGCTCCCACTTATAAGTGAGAACATGTGGTTCTCTGTATCTGCTTTTCTGTTTCTACATTAATTTGCTTTGGTTATGGCCTCCAGCTGCGTCCATGTTGCGCAAAAGATATAATTTTGGCTGCATAATATTCCATGGTGTATATGTTCCACATTTTCTTTATCCATTGCACCATTGACGGGCACGTGGCTCAATTCCACGTCTTTGCTACTGTGAATAGTGCTGCAATTAACATACGCATGCGTGTGTCTTTTTGGTAGAATAATTTATTTTCCTTTAAGTATATACCCAGTAATGGGATTGCCGTGTCGAACGGTAGTTCTATTTTTAGTGATTTGAGAAATCTCTGGAATGTCTTTCTGTTTCAGATGTAAATGTCACAAATATTTTGCGTCTTTTCCTGAGAAAAACAAAAACCATGGGACAATCTCCCTTCTGGTTTACAGTTTGGTCTCCCAGGCCTTGACTACAGCTTACCCTGGGAGGATGGGACCCTGCCTGATTATTGTGAATAGGTAAAAACTAAAACTCTGGGTTGTAAAATTAAAGATTTATTTCCTTATTTCACATACCTTATGAGAAATACTCTCCTTTTCTAGAATTTTTCAAGACTCCAAGATTTTTGGCCATGATTTTCAGATAACTCAGATTCATTTACCATATAGAGGGATAATTCTTAACGTTGTAGTGGCATTCTTCAGACAGAACAATTTCATTAAATCAACGTAAATAGTTTAGGTGAGCGTACATGAAGAACATATTCATCACATGCCATAACAAGTATTTGTCATGCATTTATGTGCATAAACACATATAGATAACATATTACCATGTGTATATGTAGTCACATATGTAATGACTGCATACTATACATAAATATGTAAACATATATGAACTCTCTCTGGATTCAAGCTTGTAGGAAATGCTCTTCACCTGGTGTTTTGTTTTTTTTAATTTTGTTTTGGTTTAGCACCTAAATTAGCATTTAGGCCACGTCAGAGTGAGTGATGTTGTTAAGCCACTCACAATTGAAAATAATCTTTGTCTCCATTGATCAGGCATCTTTAAATCTTTTGAATACATACTGCTCTACAACAACATAACGTACTAATCCACTCCTGGAACTGCACAACTCCATTTCTCTGTTCTGTTTACTGTGTTCATTTCCAAGCCATAATGCTGTAGGCAATCAATGATCTAGTATCAGTGTGTTCTGAACAAATACACTTCAATTTCAGTCACAAAGCACAGAGGATGAGATGATACCAAAGATGACAAAACATGGCCAAAGAGATAAAAGCAAACAAACATTCGCATAACCTTTTAAAACACAATACAGAGGCAACACATTCGGATAGCAGAGAGACGTCTTCAACCTATTCTAACATTTCTATATTCTACAGATTTTTTTTCTCATCTCCATCATGCAAACAATGTAATAATCAGCACACTTTTAACCTTACTGTTAAATAAGCCACTACAGCTTTAATTATGATAGCAGAAATGAGTCAACATCTAAAATGTCATGTTTTTTTAATGATCAAATAATGTATGCCCAAGTCAAAGGACAAAATTGTGAAAATGAAAAATCATGGCTTAAGAGAAATTTTCAGTAACATGGGACAATATTTGTGGTGAAAGATTCAAGGAGGAAGTAGCATCTTGTCCATGTATGCATTGTGTATACACTGTTTTATTAAATTTAAGCAATGGGTAGATAGGTGAGGGATAGACATAGCTATATAATGCTCTGATACATAAATATTAAGAAGAAAAAATGTAAAAGAAAAAGCTGCAAAGAGATATATCAAAATTATAACTATTTAGTGATGTGTGGAGGGGTTTTCTGAACAATTATTTTACAAAAGAGTTAAAGAACCCTGTAAACATCAATACATCTTGATAATTTGAGTGACATCACATGGCTTTTCCCTAAATATAAAATTTTCATGGCCGTATATGCTCATCTGTGTGTCTGTGCCTGCCCACCCAAGTTACCCCCTCAAATTAGTTCAAATCAATCGTTAGTTCAAATAAATTATTTATGTCAAATGTTTAATGCTTTTTTCTACTTCCCGAGTTACAGGCTGTTTAATATTCTAGACTATTTTAGTCTCAATGATGATGAGTAACTAAAATGTAGAAGCTAGGCACATGTGAATAACAATTGACTGTTGATTGTTAACACGTCATGTTAATATATATACACACACACATAGATACATATAAGTCTATACACACACTATATATATACACACACATATATATACATATTATATATACATATTTACAGTGTTTGTGTGTGTGTGTGTGTGTATATATATATATATGAGATCTTAATGGTAAACATTACTGATTTAGGAGAGGTGGGCTATTGTGATATAATAAAAAACATATATTTGATCTTCGTCCCTAGCTATTGAAAGAGAGGTCCTAAAATTCCTAAGCTCAGAATTTCCTAAGTAACAGAGATTTTTGTTATTTGTAATGAGCCCCTTTCAACCATAGTTGATGCTACCTGAGTTTATGCTAATAAGGTAAACTTTGGTGGGCCCATGGATAGTTTCACAATGGGTTCCACTTACCAGAGGAACCAGCCCTGTAATTAGAGAGTTGGGACTTTAAGCTCTACCCCCAACCTCCCAGAAGGGAAGAAAGGCTGAGATTTGACTCAAACACCAAAGGTCAATGATTTCATCAATCATGCCTATGTAATGGAACCTCCATAAAAATCCTAAATGGAGGAGATCAGAGAGATTCCAGGTTGGTGAACGAGAATGTATCTATATGCTGGGAGAGTGGTGCACCCCAAGCTCCATGGGGCCAAAGCTGTCACGCTCAGAATCCTTCTGGACTTCACTCTATGCACCTCTTCATATGACTGTTCTTTTGTATCCTTTAAAATGTCTTTCATAATAAATTGGTAATAGTAAGTAAACTGTTTGCCTTAGTTCTGTGAGCTGTTCTGGCAAATTGCCAAACCCAATTTGTAATCAAGTCTGACAGAAGTTGTGGGTAACCTGGGGACCACTACTTCCTATTAGTGTTGGGGTAAGAGTGGGCAGTCTTGTGCTACCAAACCCCTAACCTGTGAGTCTGAGTTAACTCCAGTGAGTTAGTATCGGAATTGAAGACACCCAGTCTGTGTTAGCTGAGAATTGCAGAATTGGTTAGTACTGGGGGGGATCCCCATAAATTTGTTGTCAGAAGTGTTGAGACTATAGAAAAACAGTTCATTTTCTTTTTAAGAGGCTGGTTTGGAAGAACAAACTCATGGCCTAAGGCCTCCTCCATCATCCTGTTTCCTGGTCTTGGTTCTGCTGGGGCTCAGAGAATGATACCTCAAAGTGTCATTTGCTATTTTGGCATGCTGAGAACTTTTGAATTAAAGGACATTGGAAGGCCTTAGAAGTTGCCTCAGATCCAAAGACTTTCTAATCTTCTCATATTTCTGCCTCCAATGCTCAGGTAGGGCCTCTCTGGAAATTCCCTTATGTGACAAAGGAAAACTTCTTCCAAAAGAAATGTTAATTGTCTTAAGGCCCCCTCCCTTGGAATCTCATGAAATAACCAGAAATGATTAACCATTGAAGAAGAGAAAAGACCAAAAGTTATCATGTGCCCAGAGAGATTTTTCATCTATTCTTCTGAGGACAGTTCCAAGAGATTACCTGGGAAATTTCATTTGCATAATAAATCAACCTTTGTTCATTGTGCAATTCTGCTCCTCACCTTCCCTCCACTTCCTCCAGAGCTCGGAGGAACTTTGTCCCAGCCATTGTGTATTCTTTGGGCTCATTCATTTCTCTTGAAAATAATTTACTAGCCCTCACAATTGCCTACAGTTTCCATTCCCCTCTCTCCTATGAAGAGGGTATTTAACTGTCAGCCATCAGTGCCTTCTTTGAGTCTCATATTTTGTATGGTTTCCATGCTTATGCACGTTAGTAAATTTGTATGTCTTTTCTTCTGTTAATCTGTCTATTGTCAGTTCATTTCAGTAGACTTGAACCTTCAGTGGGGGGAAGGGTTTGGAGGGGAGAGGGAAGCTTTCCCTTGGCCCCTACAGTTCAAATCCTGCTTGCCCTTCTCCCCTTTACTCTCTTCATACACAGACATTCACTTCTCATCTGTGAGATTTTAGGAAAGCTACTTAATGTCACTTTGCCTCATCTTGTCAATCTGTAAAATGGGAGTAATAAGAGTAAGACAAGCTCTGATTTGTTTTAGGGGGATGTAAGTCTCAACACAGAGGCTAGTACACACTAAGGAATTAGTAACACTTATCTAGTATTGGGAATCAGAGTACTCTATTCCAATGAATTCACACTCACTGATTCCTCTCCAATCCCTTCTAAGCCAGCCTTCACCAATATTCAGAGGTATCCAGAGGTGGCCCATGTGGTAACACTCAGTTTCTATCCTGGGGCTAGAACAGGAGTTAGCTAACTGCAGCCTGAGAGGCCACATCTGGCCAATGCTTGTTCTGTGCTGCCCTGAATTAAGCCAGCCACGTTCATTCGTTTCTGCACGGTTTATGGTTGCTTTCTTGACGCAAATGCAGAGTGTATGTCTTGTTGGCCAGCAATGCCTAAAATATTTATTCTCCGGTCCTTTACAGAGAAAGCTTGCTGAGTCCTGGGCTGGAATCTCAATGAGGGTTGTAGATAACATTTTTATTCTATATTCAAGGTTTTACTGATATATATTAATATAGTACCAAGACACGCACAGTTGCTTATGTTTGACACCAAGTACAGCGTCTCTATACATTTGAAGTGCTACATGATGAGGTAATTGCTTAACTATAAATGATGATTTATGATTCATGGGCTTAAATAACCATGAAGAAATGTAATTACTAAAGACATAAGTGGGGAAACAGCACTAATCGAATCCATGCTACACAATAAATTCCCCAGCTGGTGAATAATGCCATCTTTTAATAGGAAAGAAGACTAAAACAGGGACATGCTAATTTTCCCTAGAATCATCTTCTATTTCATTGGCTACATAATTATAACTCTCTGTGATTTTATTTTATTTCATTGTAGCATTCTCATTTTATAATGACTCTCCTTCAGTAGAATTCTCAGTGATTAGGGCTTTTGCTAGAACCAATGGTCCACATTGGTAACATTCCCCCTTCCAGCATGGCACAACCATGGTTTTATGAATAAGTCAAATGTAAAGAGTAAAATATATGGACAGAAATTGATGAAGGGTGGTTTAGGATGCCAGATGAAGGTAACAAGATGTCTTTTATTCCCTCAACCCTGAAAGACAGTGATGTGTATTGTAAGTTATCAGGGCAGACGCTATCATTTATCTTTTCCAAATGGCAACCAGTATCCTCCTTTTTCTCTTTGTGGGCTGACAGTTGTGTCCAGAAGGCCTGGTTTTATGGGAAGATTCCCCAAGCTTTCTCAAACTTGCAAATTGTGTACCATTGACATTGCGTGTCAACCATTCCCTTTATAAGGGGAATGGAAGCATCGTGCTAATGATACTAGGCTTGGCAAGGCTTCAAAACTTATCTATCCACTCAAAAGAGCTTGTGCAAAGTTGAGGAACAATGGATCAATTCTCATTGAAATGGACTAGCCATTTCCCAATGGTAGAAAATAAAACAGAATTCTTAGGGTGGGCTATAATCATTAAGGAGAACGAATGCACCCACACTCTTGTCTTTTTAAGATCAGTGGACCAGAGTTTGAAAAGATTTAGCCCTAGAATGCCAGTTTCTGGAAGACTCTTTTCACTGATGACAAGCAGTTTATTTGCACTTTCGTTAGGGCTGCAGTGACTTACATGTCTGGCAAGCACTTCTTTGCAAAATGTGATAACTGCTGCCGTGAAAACACACTGGTTTTAATGACAATAACTTGATATTATGGGTGGCACCATCAATTGCTCAGAAATTGCTGTGGGTGATAAAAAGTCTGTAAACTTAAAACGTGATACAATGGTGGTTAAGAAGGAGAAAAAGACACTCTTGGGAAACCATCGTAATAAAAATGTCTGAGCTAGCGGTAAATTGGGACAAAGAAAATGCCCTTTGGGAAATAAAATTCCTGCCTGAAGGGGGCATAAAACCTGTTCCGGGTTACCAGATATCAGCTATCACTTGAGAACTAAACCAATTGTCTTCTATCTTTTTGAAAAATAGGATTTGAGTCTTTCTTTTCTGTTTTTCCCCTATAAAATAATAAAAGATTTTATCATCATTAAAATCAAATATAGAGGGTTACATGGCAATTATCTGTACTCTTCTCAGGTTCTTTCGTAAATAAAAAACTCTTCTTAAAAATTAAATCTAGTAAAATGCAAAACTACAAAATGCTTAGAAGATGATTTCAACTATAAGGATGACATTCTGGAACAGGCAAAGCTATGGAGACAGTAAAAATATTAGGTGTTGCCAGGGGTTAGGGAGGGTTGAATAGGTGGAGCTCAGAGGATTTTTAGGGCAGTGAACCTACTGTGTTATATTACGATGGTAGATACATGGCATTATACATTCATCCAAACCCATAGAATATGCAATACCAAGCGTGAACCCTAATGCAAACTGCGGACTTTGGGTGATAATCATGTGTCAATGTAGGTTCATAAATCGTAAAAAATCTATCACTCTGGTGAGGATGTTAATAATGGGGGAGGCTGTACATATGCAGGGGCAGGAGGTATATGGGAAATTTCTGTACTCAATTTTGCTGTGAAAATAAAACTGCCCTAAAAGTGTAAAGTTTATTAAAACACACACACACACAGACACAAAATCCCCTTTTAAAAACAACATTCTGACTGACTGTCAGGTTTTGGGTATATATATATATATATATACCCAAAACCTGACAGTCAGTCAGAATGTTGTGGGAGAGATGAAAGAAGCACCGTGACTGTTTTGTTGGTGAAATTTGCTGGTTCTTAAGCTCAAGGCTGCTACCCATGGTTCCTTCCTTTCTGTTTCCTAAGCCTAGGGCTGCTTCACAGCTGTTTGCTGAAAATGTGGACAGATTCCAGAAAAAAAAGAAACTGAAGACAGTGTAACATGCTTTAGTCTTTCTTTGGTGTATTTCAATGACAAAGAAAGGTCACTTGCTTTGAGGAAGCAGACCCTGAAATACCATGTGCAAGTGCAGTGCCAGGCCTGCCATAATTATGTCCAAGTCTGAATGAAATGTTTACCAGATGATGAAAGGGAACCTCCTGGCATGTGTCTCAGGAAGTCAGGCAGGATTCCAATACGAAGAGATGATTTGGGATGCTAAGATGGAAAATCTATTAGATCCTTAGGATACAGGGTTGAATGAAGGGTTTAATCTTATTTGATGTATTCACCTTTACCTACTTGTTTGTTTTTTTTTTGTTTTGTTTTGTTTTTGAGGTGGAGTCTCACTCTGTCACCCTAGCTGGGGAGTGGTGTGATCAGTGATCATAGCTCAAACTCCTGGGCTCAAGTGATCCTCCTACCTCAGCCTCCCAAGTAGCTAGGACTACAGGCGTGTGTCACCATGCCAAGTTAATTTTTTATTTTCTGTAGTGACGGGCTCTGGCTATGTTGTGGAGGCTGGTCTTGAACTCCTGGTCTCAAGCAGTCCTCCCACCTCAGCCTGCCAAGTTGCCACCACATCCAGCCCCCTCATCTGTTCTTTCAAGATAGTCCATTTGTTCCCTAAAAATAAACAGCAGCCACACACTGGGATATTCTTTAAGTCCTGCTCCTGCTAGTGCTATATAGAGAGAAAGAAGAGCAGAGAATGGAGGCCCTGGGGAACTCCAGGACTTTCCCTCTCGGTGTCTGATTGGGGTACTGTGTACTAATGCCCTAAAGCTATACAAAGTGTGGCACCTGGGCATCTACCACCTCCACCTCCATTCTTGCTGGGAACACATAACCCCCTATTTGTAGCAGGTGTTCAGGTGATTGAATCTAACTCTCTCCATTCGGGTCATAGAATCTGAACCTCCACGAAATTGGTAGGCTGAAAACATGTGCTTTAGCTTGCTTGGGTTCTAGGGCAGTTAGGTTTTCTCGCTTAGGTCAAGAAGTAGGTTACTCTCTGTACTTCCTGGACCATATTTGCTCCCTATCGTTTTTATTTGTTTTTCAAATCTAAAAGTGCAGCTAATTACAAAACGTTTCTATGCCTCTTTGCATGTGCTTTCCTCAAAAACACACAGGACACGGCGGCTTGCTGAGGACAGAAATCATTTTCTCACGGTCAAGGTGGTTGGCAAAGTCAGTCTTCTGTTCAGGCCACTTAATTCTCTACTGTGACTGCCTCTCATCTAGTCATTTAAAGATGATTCTTGTCATTGAATTAAATGATTGTGGCAGTCTTAATGTAAGAATTTTGTTTTAATATTCTAAAATAAAAGAAGATAACCCCCACCCCAACTCCCCTGTACATCTGTATGAATCGAACCCAGTTAGCTCAGGATCTTTTTGTTTGAAAAATTCATCCGATGTAAGACTGCTTTTAGCGAAGTATGAGTCATGCATTCAAAGTCATGCATACATTTAGATCCAGACTTTTGTACTGAGACTAGGAGATGACAGCTTTAGTGAGACTTTTTTCTACACTTTTGTATTTACTGTCTCACTAACAAGGGACCACACTGACTTGTTTAAAGCAGTATTTCCTTTCATAAAATCTTATTTGCTGAAAAGTGTTTTAAAATGAACTCTAATGCATTAATAAATTATGTCAAAATTCATTTGCAATTGACAAAAACATTATTTTATCAACTGTTTAAAAAATAAAATTTCATTTGATTTGTAAAATTTAAATATTTCCTTTCCTCGCCAAGATTAAAAAAAAAAAGAAGAAGAAGCAGCTTGTCATTTTCTTCATGATTAACATGAACAGGGCTTCTACTTGACATGTTAACTTGTTAACTTTTTTATATCTGAATTAACAGAACTTTCACCTTTTAATTAAACGAGGTACTTCAAAAGCTCTGACCTCTTTGGGCATGATCCTTTTCATCTTACTCAGTCTCTCCCCAAAGGGGAGTTAATAGTGCTACAGAAGTTTTACTAACATGATTTTTTTAGATCTGCTAATAACCGTCAGCCTGGATGTGCCTCCTTTTATAATCTAGCAAATGCTGAAAGTTTGAAAAATGTCTGTTTTTTTCTCAAGGATTTTCTGCTTTCTTTGATTATACAAATCTGCTTTATATGGGACCTGAAGGCTTTCTCCAGGTTGTTGGAGAATTGCTATTTCAGCTGACTACAGAATAACAGGTACAATACTCCATCACTGTAGAAAAGGTAGGTTGACAGATTTTAGATACACAGATATTGATACAATTAGTTATAATATATATTACATACTGATATATACAGCTATATATGATATACAATATACACAGCTTACATAAAATATGTATCATATGCTAAATTAGTTATGTAAATGTGTAACTACAAAGAAACCTTTAAGTGAACCAAGTATTAAAATTTATTTATTTTTTAAATTTCAACTTATACGTTGGTGCAAAAGTAATTGTGGTTTTGCCATTGAAAGTAATGGTAAAAACTACAATTACTTTTGCACCAACCTAATATATTTTGGATACAGGGGTTACATGTGCACGTTTATTACATGTTAATTTGAGCTCTTTCTAACTTCTTGATGAAGATGTTTAATTTTACAAACTTTCCTCTTATTACTTCAGCTGTATCCTAGAGATTTTGGCAAGTTGTGCTTCTGTTTTCATAAATTTCAAATAATTTTTTGATTTCTGCCTTAATTTTGATGTTCACCCAGGAGTCATTCAGGAACAAGTTGTTTAATTTCCATGTATTTGCATAGTTTTGAGAGACCTTCTTGATATCGACATCTGGTTTTATTGCACTGTGGTTCAAGAGTGTGCTTGGTATGATTTTGATTTTTTAAAAAATTCATTAACACTTGCTTTATGACTGAGCATGTGGCCAAACTTAGAAAATGTTCTGTTTGCAGATGAGGAGAATGCATATTCTGCAGTTGTTGGGTACAGTGTTCTGTAGATATCTATTCGGTCCAAATAGGCAAATGTTGAGTTTAAGTCCAGAGTTTCTTTGTCAGTTTTCTGCCTTGATGATTATCTAACATTGTCATTGGGGTACTGAAATCTTCCAATGTTATTGTGTGGCTAAGTCTATTTGTAGGTCGAGAAGAACTTGTTTTAGGAATCTGGGTGCTCCAGTGTTGGGTGTGCATATGTTTAGAATAGTTAAGTTTTCTTGCTGGATAGTATCCTTTATCAATATGTAGTGCTCTTCATTGTCCTTCTTAATTGTTATTGGGTTAAAGTCTGTTTTACCTGATATAAGAATGGTGACTCCTGCTCTTTTTTTGCTTTCCATTTGCATAGTACATCTTTCTCCACTCCTGTACATTGAGCTTGTGGGTGTCATTACATGCGACATGGGTATCTTGAAGACAGCAGATGGTTGGGTTTTATCTTTTTATCCAGCTTGTCATTCTGTGTCTTTTGATTTTTGTTTTGTTTTGTTTGAGACAAAGTCTCACTCTGTTGCCCAGGCTGGAGTGCAATGGCATGATCTCAGCTCACTGCAACCTCTGCCTCCCAGGTTCAAGCAATTCTCCTGCCTCAGCCTCCTGAGTAGCTGAGACTACAGGCGTGTGCCACCACATCTGGCTAATGTTTGTATTTTCAGTAGAGATGGGGTTTCACTATGTTGGCCAGGCTGGTCTTGAACTCCTGACCTCATGTGATCCACCTGCCTCAGCCTCCCAAAGTGCTGGGATTACAGGCATGAGCCACCATGCCCGGCCCCATACTGTGTCTTTTAATTGGGGTGTTTAGCCAATTTACATCTAGGGTTAGTATGTGAGATTTTGATCTTCCCATTGTACTGTTAGCTGGTTATTATGTATACTTGATTGTGTAGTTGCTTTACAGTGTCTGTGGGCTATGTGCTTAAATGCGTTTTTGTGGTAGCAGATATCATGCTTTTGATTCCATGTTTAGCACTCCCTAAACGACCTCATTTTAAAGCTGGTCTAGTTGAAACAAATTCTCTCAGCATTTGCTTGTCTGAGGATTTTATTTGTCCCTCACTTATGAAGCTTAGTTTGTCAGAATATGAAATTCTTCATTGAAATTTCTTTTATTTAAGGACACTAAAAATAGTTCCCAATCTCTTCTGGCTTGTAATATTTCTGTTGAGAGATCTGCTGCCAGTCTAATGGGATTCTCTCTGTATATGACCTGTCCCTTCTCTCTAGCTGCCTTTAAGATTTTTTCTTTTGTATTGACCTTGGTGAATCTCATGACTATGTGCCTTGTGAATGGGCTTCTTATATAGTATCTAGCCAGGGGTTTCTGTATTTCTTGAATTTGCATGTAATCCTCTCTAATGAGATTAGGAAAATTTTCATGGACTACAGCTTCGCATATATTTTCCAAGTTGCTTATTCTGTCTCCTTCTCTTCGTATTTCTCAAAGGTTTTGTTCATTTTTAAAAAATATTTTTTCTTTGTCTGGCTGAGTTGATTCAAAGAACAGGTCTTTGAGCTCTGAGAGTCTTTCCTCAGCTTGGTCTATTCTGTTGTCAATACTTCTTTTTGAATTATGAAATTCTTGTGGTAAACTTTTCAGCTTTAGAAGTTCAGTTTGGTTCTTTTATAAAATGACTATTTCATCTTTTTGGCCCTTGGATCATTTTACTGGATCCTTTCGATTGTTTTTCAACTCTCTCCTGAATTTTGATGAGCTTCCTTGTCATCCAGGTTCTGAATTCTACATCTGTCATTTTAGTCATTTCTGAGTGGTTAAAAATCATTGCTGAGGAACTAGTGGACTTGTTTGGAAGTAAGGGGACACTCTGGCTTTTTGAGTTTCCAGAGTTCTTATGCTGATTATTTCTATCTGGGAGGGTTGGTGTTCCTTTAACTGTGGTGAAAATTGAGTATAGTCAGTTGGCTTTGTTTCTGGGTGTTTTTACAGGGCCAAGGCTCTGTACAGGGTCTTTATTTGTGGCTGAATCCTTGCCCTTTGCTTCACAGGGGGGTATTTTAGCAAAATATTTTTGGTGTCGTAGTTTGGGCTGTGTTCCAGTAGATAACGCTTAAGAGTAATGGCTGATTGATAGATAGGCTCTTAGCTGCCTGTATTTCCTCATGTTTGCAGCCATGCTCTGCAGTGTGGAGGGAAGAGAGGTGACTACCTCACCAGGCCCACTCCTGGGCCTTGGGGAAGCCCCCTCCAATCACTGGCATTATGCCTACCCTTCTTTTTTTAGGTGTTCTGGGCCGTGGGGCTCCCTTGGGCAAAATCCATGGCAGGGAGCTAGGCCATGCCCTTTCTGGGCTGGCTCTATGGAAGGAGGCATGCCCCACTTCTGCAGCAGCCTATGAACCTGTGTGTTTCACCCCTCTCAGTTCTCTGAGAGTGAATGTTCCTCCCCAGCTCAAGTGCTGCCCACAGGTCTCAGCTCAGCACTCCTGAGCTGCACATCACAGCCCTGGATGGTGGGACACCCCACACCTCCATCCTCCAGACCCTTGGGCTTGGGTTCCTCATGTTCTAGGAGATCCAAAGTGCTCTGAGGATGCTGGGAATGTACTCAGGTGCAGCAAAGCACCTAGGCTGGGCAGCAGAGACTGTGCTGTGCACATGCACACACTCTTGTAGGTTGGCCAGATAGGGGCCCTGAGAGGGGCTGACAGGCAAGAGGGTCTGCAGAACAGACATGCCCCAGTCCCACAGGGAAGCTGGTTCCACTCTCTCCTGGCCCAGCAGTGAGCTGAGGCTAGAGCTTCTTGGAGGGAGGTGGGGAGCCCCAGGGGGATTGGCGCTTATGGTCGGGTTTGCTGGATCCGCCCCATACACAAAGGCCCCCAGTTCTTCACTGGCTGAAGTCCTATCTCTGCCTACTCTCTGGGTGATCCCCTGGCTGGCTCAAATGTCCATGGGGTTTGTGGGGTTCCCTCTAGCTAGGGCTCCCCAAGGTCCACCGCAAGAGTGGGAAGTCCCACAGTCCTTCATGTACCCCTTCCCCAAGAGCCGTTCAGGGCTGGGAAGTAGCCCTAGCGTTCAAGTACCCAACGCCAGGTTTCCAGCTTCCTCCTTTTTCAGCCTCAGTGTCCACATCACATCTCCATCCATTCTCAGCATTTTCTCTCTAAAGATCTATTCAAATTATGATGGTTTACTCAAAATGTTGGTCTCTCTTGGTGGGAGCAGTACTTCCTGGCTATGTCTAGCTGGCCATCGTGTCCCACTCCAAGTATTGAAATTTAAATTCAAGAATGAAACATTTTCTCAAGATTGGGCAAGCCACATATGGTCTAGAAATTGTTTTTAAAATATGGACCTAGTTAGAAGAAAATGCCAACAGACACCATATGAAATGGTCATAGTACCCTGTCTTATTGGAATGTGTTTATGCAGTTTTCTAAAAGGTTTTTTTTTTTTATTAAAAATCTCTAGTTTGGAAGGATTTTAAAGCCAGATTACCATAAACATTATTCATTTCTTCATAGCTTGTATGTTTCTAAATGTATATGTACATGTTTAATATATTTGTACAACTATACGTGTTGGGGGTGTGTGGGTATGTTTATGTATACAAGTATCCATATCACTAAAAATATTTAATTTAGATGCAAATAATATATTTCATAGTAGATGATATTTTTACTATAAATTTTTTAAATGCCATAGGAAGATTTTTAGAAAGGGGAATAAATTTGGCCAGCTGTCTAATTTTTTTCTAAATCAAATATTTCCCTAATATCCAAAATTTATATACAAAATTATGTGTCTTAATTAAATTCATCAGAAACATCCTGGGAACAGGCTTTTGCATAAGACTGATTATATTAATAAATGCTTTATACTGACTTCTTATTTTCTAATTAAATTGAAAATAAAGTCAAAACAATCTTTTACTTTTGATCCTTCATCAGAAGTAGAAAAGCGGTACAGAACGTAGGAAACAAAATAATCAAGGAGGAAGATAGGGTCACTGTTGGGAAGTTTATTTAAACATTTCTTTATGAATAGAATTTCAAGTTTGCAAAACAGATTACAGAATAAATCCTGTGTTGAATTCTAGACCAGAGAAGGTGAAATTAATGCAGGAAGGGCTCTGTATTTTGCCAACTCAGCTAATGACTGTAGCAATGTTCTTAGATTGAAAGAGAAAATATTCCTTATAAAAGCAAATGTGATTATTTTTAAAGACATCAGAGAAGGCACCATTTGATTGTGTAATCTCAGCAAAATAATTAAAATCAGCAGCAAGTAGAGCACAGAGGAAGATGAATGGAAAGGCAAGGACATAACAGTCAACCCAAAGCAATTCTCCTTTAGAACCGAAGTCTTAACATACATACGGCTGCTGAGACCTCTGTTTCAGCAGAATTTGAGAAATAGCAGATCAGGTCTGGTTACTGGAACACAATAGAGGGTAAGTTTATTTGAATTAAAAAGACATAATAATACTATTAGATTATCAAATGAGCTATTTGAAAGGAAGCAAAGGCTAAAATGAAGACACTCCGTACAATTGGAGTGTGTACTAATTTTAGCTCCAATAAGGCAGTCTTTTATACTTTTGGTTCGCTCCTGTATTCCTCACATGTAGAACCATGTCTGACACCCAGAATATGCATTACACATTGGAAATGACTCACCCATATTTCCATAACTAGGTAATATTATAACGAAGCCATAGAAAGCATAATGATCAAATGGAATCAACCAATTTTCATGGTGCACCAAAGAAGAGGCATTTTTTAAAAATCACACTGGTGTTATATGACTCCAGTTTTCCTAATAGAAAATGTGTATGTGTGTGTGTGTGTGTGTGTGTCTGTCTGTTCTTCAATTTGATATAACTTTTGCCTAAAAATTATTGCTTGCTTCCTTGAGAAATCTACTGCCTCTCACACATCGCATTCTATAACTGTTAAAATTAGCCAAGAAAATTACCTAAAGAAGAGATATTTAACAGAATTTGGAAGAACGGTGACTCAGGACATAGAAGCGGGAATCTGCATTGATAGGCTGAAGTCTGAGCTGTCTGGAGATAAGTGGCTTTCAAACAGAAGAACCGGGAATTGAACGTACACAGGCAAAACCCGTGTGAAGACCAAGAGGAATGCGGATAGGCAATGCGGTAGGGAAGCTTTAGTAGCCCCTGCATGGAAATGTTATGCAATTCAGTAACAGGAGAGGCTTCAGGAGGCTTCATTCTTCTCCAAAGTGAGGACCTATTCAATCCTGTCTGTAACTGTCATTAGGACTCTCTTCTTTGCTTGTGTCCACATATCTGAGCTCATTAACAACCAACTTTTTTAGCTTAAGCTTTCCTGTTGATCTCTTTGGTATAGGTATATCTCCCACTTTCCAGAAACCAGATATATCAAAACTACAGTCACTCAATCTCAGTTACAGAAGCCTGGTAATAAAACCAATTAACTAAGCTCAGGCTCCCACCAGTCAAAATGGGAACAGGGTGTGTGATCACAGTACATGAGTTTGCATGTTAGTAATTTTGGTTGCATCCAATTTCACCCTGGAAAATGTTTGTGGCCCTCTTCAATGAGAAGTCAATTTAAAGCCCAATATCTCTTCTGTTTTCCCCTAGGATGCAGCAGAGTCCCCTAAGGTGCAACACAGTTCGTGCATTGTATCCCTGGAGCTGGGACAGAGGCAAGGACTTCATTATCAGGAGGCAAAGGAACCAAGAGGATACCCAAGCCTCAAGGAAACTAGTGTAGCACCATCCTGCCACCTAAAGTTTTGAAGTTCACCCCATACCCAGGGGCACATATCTAATTTTGGAGGGGTGATTACTGGGATTACAACATCCTTCCTCTTCATTCTTCAATAGGTGCAGAAGTTGTGATAAGATGGGTGGCTCATTATCATATTATTAAAGTCTACACAAACTCTGCTTGGATATCTTTAAGACATGGGACCTATTCTCTACCCATAAGCAGACAGTATGTTGCTTACATTTCTTCCAACCAGAAAAAAACACAGACAATTGCTTTGTAATCTCAGGAATGCCCTTGTATATCCAGATTCCGCAGCCCTCAGCTATAAATTCATTCCTGTCCATAGTAGTAATTGTTTACAGCAACGTCAGACTTTGCAAACTTAGAAATTAATACCAAGAGGATTTAGGTAAACTCTCTCTCATACAGAAGTTCCTCCCTTTGAGCCGGTCCATTTTGTACTAATTTCCTCGTATGTTCTAATCATGACTCTAACTACTTTTCTCTAAACCTAGCATAGTACTTGCTTGTGACTCTTAATTTTCTCTTAGAAAGTAGTTTGTGTCCTAGGCTACAAAAGTTGTTTGGTTTTAAAATTCACAACTTCAACCACAAGACCACACGTGAGCATGACTTAGCAGGCAGTTGCCTTGAGCCATTACAGAAAAGATCTTTCTTGGACCACCTCTCTCAGGACTAAATACAGGAACATTTAGTTCCAAACTCTGTCGTCTGAAAAATGTACATTTTATCTTCACTATGATATTTCTTTCCCACATTATTCCAAAAACTGTCACGACAGAGATTTGATCAAATCTCAGTATTTGGTCATTGTTCCAATAGTCTGGCCATTCGAGTGAAGTGTGTTCATGATTCAGGTTTAAAGTCATGATTTTAGCTCCAAATAAGACTAGATGATGTGCTTTAGCTAACAGATGCTAGGCTACCCTTGAGAGCCCAGCTACTATAAGCCCATTGAAGTCACCATCTATGTGGACCATTCTCAGTGGGGCATAACAGTCAAGGGAATAAAATCCAGCATCCAAAAGGTGACTTTGAACTTGTAACTGTGCTCAATCTCCATACTTGTATTTCTTGAACACCATGGCATGATAGATTGCCCACAGCGATAGTTTACAAACTTAATTTCTTTCTCTCTGAGTTGCATCTGATTCCCTCCTAACCAGTGGCTCCTACAGCACTGCAACGTTCCAGACTTAGTCTAAAGCTCCTCATTTAGATGTAGCCTGGGGCATGGGGAAAGCTGAACAGGCAAATCCACACTTCTTTTAAACAGACAAGGAAAGAAAAAAAGAGAGAAGCACAGATACACCTGCATTGTTATTCCTCAACAAGATATGCTTGTAGAAGACAGAACTCTGATTAAGAGCTTCCTGTTATTTTAAAAAGGAATTAAGTTCAAATATTTAGGGGACTTGATTAGGTGACCTCTAAGCGATGGACTGATCTCTCTGTTTTTTTTTTTCCCCCAAACAAGCATGTTTCTTTGGGTCCAGCACTGCAACTTCAATTTCATCTGCTTCTGTTTTGTGAGATGATGCCCTCTTTGTGCCGTGTATTATCAAAACTTTGATAATGTGTTAGAAGATGAGGAAGTGGGTTCTCCTAAAGTTAATTGGTTTTATTACCAGGCTTCTGTAACTGAGTGAATCTAGTTTGGATACATCTGGTCTCTGGAAGGCAGGAGATATGCCTACCAAATAGATCAACAGGAAAGCTTCACCTAAGCTGAAAAAATTGGTTGTTAATGAGCACAGGTGTGCGGACACAAGCAACCATCACACCTCCAATAAATAACCCCTGTTCATGGTAGTCTATGTGGGAAGGCTTCCTGGTAAAGGTGCCATTTCTGCTGCTAGAAGAATAAATCAACATTCAACTCGCCACACAGTAGAAGGTGGACATTTGCACAGATGCAAAATCATACCCACCTAAGGGACAAAGGACCTTCTAGAACTTACTTGGATCTGCCTGGAAGTTTAGATTTGGGCAGACAACTTGCAGAAAAGGAAGGACCAGGTTGTTTTTATTGCTAAAGCAGTTTGCTGTTTATGTGCATCCTTTGCTATGCCTGAAACTTGGAACTGTTGCAGGGCTGTCCCTGGAAAGCCAAGGAGACAGAGCTTAGCATATGAGAAGCTTGGGGAATGGGGGGCATCCTCTAAGGAGGAGGAAAGGAAGGAGGCACATCTGAGCAAAGGGAAAAATTTGAACTATAGTGCTCTCACAGTAAGGACTTGGCTGAGCCCATGAGAGCTCTAAGGTTGCAGTGGCCTGGTAGAGTGCTATTGAGTAGATGAGGTTGCAGTGGCCTGGTAGAGTGCTATTGAGTAGATGAGGTTGCAGTGGCCTGGTAGAGTGCTATTGAGTAGATGAGGTTGCAGTGGCCTGGTAGAGTGCTATTGAGTAGATGAGGTTGCAGTGGCCTGGTAAAGTGCTATTGAGTAGATGACGTTTCAGTGACTTGGTAGAGTGCTCTGGAGTACATGAGGTTGCAGTGGCCTGGTAAAGTGCTATTGAGTAGATGAGGTTGCAGTGGCCTGGTAAAGTGCTATTGAGTAGATGAGGTTGCAGTGGCCTGGTAGAGTGCTCTGAGGTGTGTTTGTGGGGAGGAAGATTTATAGCCTTGCACTGAACAGTTACTGGATGCAGGATGGTCCTGAAGTAACAGTACGACCTAGGAAAAGAGACGTCTTCAGAGAAGGGTAATTCTTGGAGAGGATGAAGAGTTGAGGGCTACTAGCAGGGACAGCACCTCCTAGCAGCTGGAGGAGTAATCCCTTATCCTGTAGCGGGGCTGGCAGAGTAGCATGGTCTTCATCACAGGTCCTGATAAGATACTCCTGGGGGGCCAACACCGCCATGTGCATGATGTTCAGTGATGGGATGCGAGCAGCCAGTGTCCGTGGATAAAAGGTATTTCCTGAGCTGAGATGGAATGTGGACAGGGAGCACTCAAACTGATCATCTGACTGCTCAGGAGATGTCTTTGCAGGCTTTCCTGGATCCATTAGTACTGCCCAGCCCTTGATGGAAATGTTTGCTTCTCATCCAGGGACCACCCCACTGCCTCTCTTTCTTCCACTCAGTTCTGGGCCACTGGGAGTCCTGGGATGTAGTTAAACAAAAGTTCACTGGGGATGGGAGGAGAGGAGGAATGGGGACTCTCCCAGGACATGGGAAGTATGGTCAGGGAAGGCTTCTGGGGAAATATGATCTTTCTGCTGCCCTAGAATAAGTCAACATTCTACTAACCACATAGTAGAAGTGGACACTTGCACAGATGCAAAACCATACCCACTGACAGGACAAAGAACTTTCTAGGAGTAATTTGTGTGCCTGGACTATGGTCCATTTGGGGCATAGGTTGAGGAGGGCCTTCAGAGAGGCTAGAATGGGGTCAGCTGAAGGGCCTGGAGAGCACTTGAGATTTTACCTTGATACTGAGAAGGGATCACTAAGGCCGTTTGAGCTGTTGAGAGAGATGCTTAGATGTGCGATTTGGTACAGGAGTCAAAAGGGAATGTTGCTAATACAAGTCAGTGCTGTGAGCAAGACTTTTGTAATACTCTCAATGCTAATGCCTTTCACCTTTACTATGCAAATCCATACTTCAATTTCATCCACTTGAACTGGCAAGAAAATAAATGCCTGTAGTCAGTCCTTTGTACTTAGAGATAAGATTAGCTACTTCTGTAAGGCAGGTATTTAGTAACACTTTCAGGACAAAGAACCTTGTGATTAAAATATTTAAAAGATCTCAGACACTTAGGAAATTGTCTTTTAAAAGATCAAATAAATAATTTAAAGTAGTAATGGCAAGACCATCTTCTTATCTGCTTTAGGAGCCATTTCTGCGAATCTTCCTTAATAATCATTTTTTTTTTTCAGTCTGATAAACGTTGTATACCAAGGCAGGGATAGACATTTCTTCACCTAAAGAAAATGCTGAGATTATAAAATATGCCTTCTCTATTGAGGAGGCATCGAGGGTAGGTATCCTGCAGCCACACATTACTTAAAACAAGCGAATAAAAGGCTCTAACATAATGCCCAAGCCGTGGCAGAGGGACATCCTATCCCTGAACTCCCAAGACCTTTAAGATAACAATTTATAAAGTCGAGGTCTCAGGCATTTCATGAATGAATAGTCCATGGGCTTCCTGTCTAAATAATTGCTAATTTTCAAAAAAGAATTGATTGGATGCAGGACAGAAGAGAGCATCTTTAATAATTGAAAGGCTCAAACATTGTTTGCCTTAAATCAAAGAAAAAAGAAAAATGACTTACACCAGGAGGACAGGATGGCTTCCTTAGCAATTTAGGAAGCTCACTGCCATTGTCAATAAAGTCTCTGCACAGAAACACTGCAGCCTGTCACCTACGCACACTGTTTCCCAGAGCACAGCCTCTCTCATACAGTTTAGACAATTATTTCCTCTTAACCAAAAATTGCCTTTTGGGCTTATCTAACAGTATCAACTCTCTTTGCTGGAATAGGTGCTCTTTATTTCTAGGTCCCAGTATAAAGGTCTGGGAATAGAACCACTTGGATTGTCTACCTTTGCCCACTACAGAGGAATTGCAATGAGTGATACAGCAGTTTGAGGAACAGAGTCAAGCTTATTAGAAGCATGTTCTCTTCCTAGGTCATTGCATAGCCACTCATAAGAATAACAATTTCATCTACAGGGCACACAGCACTGCTTACTGAGGATACTATAATAACCCTGGCCACATATAAGCAGATTCTGGTAGGTGATACTATTATAACCCTGTAGTATATTTCCAATACCAAGCACCAAATGTTACTAGAAGAAAACATGTGGTGTAATGGAAACAGAACTGTAGAAAGGGAGTATAAATATCAGCCTATAGAGTTATTGTGAAGGTTAAATGAGCTATCATGTGTGGGGTGGTATATGACACAAGGGGAGAGGGTTACTACCATTTAGGTTGTTGGCTTTTCATATGGTATGCTCATATTTTCATCCCTTCATTTATTTATCTGTCCATTTATTCAACAGATGAGGAGTAGAGATAGAATTCTAAGCAAAATAGACTTAGTTTCTGTCCATAGGAAGCTTAGGGCTAAGATGAAGAGATGTTAACATAAAAAAGAGAAGACAGTAAAAGAAAGGATGATGAAGAGAGAAAAACAGAATGAGAAGGGAGGGAGGGAGGGAGGAAGGAAGGGATTAAGGAAGGGAGGGAGGGAAGGACAGAGGAAAGGAGGGGAGGAGGAAAGGAGGGGAGGAGGAAGGGAGGGAGGGAGGAAAGAAGGAAGGAAGGGAGGAAGGAAGGAAGGAGGAAAAGAAGGAAAAGAGGAAGACAGGGATGCAAGGAGAGGAGGAGGAAGGGAGGGAGGAAGGAAAAGGAAAGGAAAGAAGGAAGGAAGAGAGGGAAGGAGGAAGGAAAGAAGGGAGGGAATGAGGGAGGCAGGGAGGGAGAGAAGGAGGGAGGATGGAAGGAAGGAATTAAGGAAGAGAGGGAGGGAAGGACAGAAGAAGGGAGGGGAAGAAAAGGGAAGGAGTGAGGAAAGAAGGAAGGAAGGGAGGGAAAGAGGGAGGGAGGGAGAGGGGAAGGGAGGAAAGAAGGAAAGGAAGAAGAGAGGGATGGAGGGAGAGGAGGAGGAAGGGAGGAAGGAAGGAAGGCAGGGAGGGAAGGAGGAAGGAAGGAAGGGAGGAAAGGAGGGAGGGAGGGAGAGGAGGTAGGGAGGAAGGAAGGAAAGAAAGCAGGGAGGGAGAGAGGAAGGGAGAGAGGGAGGAGAAAGGAAGGAAGGAAGGAAAGGAGAGGAGAGGAGGAAGGGACGGAGGGAAGAAAAGGAGGAAAGAAGAGAGGAAGGGAGGAAGGAAGGAAGATAGAAAGGAAAGACAAAAGAATGGAGGAAAGAAAGGGAGGGAGAACAAAAGACGTAAGGCTAACAAGATAGAAATAAAGGAGAAAGAAAATGACAAAAGGAAAGAGAGAAGGGAGGAGGAAAGAAAGAAGGAAGGGGGGGAGGAAGAGAAGCTGTAAGATGGTAGCTGTAATAGTAGCTATGAAAGAGAGAGATATTGTGCTGGAATGCTGGCCCTTTTCCTAGACGGGAGTGCACACGGAGGGTGTCCCAACGCTCAATGTTGGGGTGGTAATTTGACCACAGCAAGGAAGTGCTACAGAAAGGTGTCTGGAAATGAAGACTCTGAGAGAAGGTAAGATGTAGCAGATTTACGAAGATGGGAATTGGAAAGCAAGAGAATTTTCTGTGTGCCTGAATGTCTTCCTCTCCAAAGTGGGAGTAATACCATTGAGTTCCAAGTTGCTGTCAGGACTGACTCAGGTAAAGTAGAGGAAGACATCTGACAGGTCCTCACACTAATTAGGTCGTCTTAGGTTTGTTTATACATCTATCATTTTGCCTGTTTGTTCTTTGCATAAGTTTTGGTAATGATTCAGGCATGAGACAAGAGAGAGGAGAAATAGGGGCAAATACTAAGATTGTGGCTAAGAAAAGCTACTGTACTTGGAAACGTGTAGAAAGTAAGATTAAAAATTAATGGACCACTGATTGTTATAGGAAATGGAAAATTTCTATTGCTTTGGGGTTTATGAGAGGGCAAGAAAATTAGAGGGTTGCTCAACTAATGTTTCTTGACTGCTCCCCTTAGGGGAAAAAAAAACTAAAAAATACAGAGCATCAGATTAGAGTCTCTTACCATTAAATGATCAACATATAAACGTTAATTCTTTTTTTCTTTTTTCATAAATGACCTTAGTAAGTTATTAATGTTAATTCTTTACAAGGTTCACCTAGAAAAGTGTTTTTGTTTTTGTTTTGCTTTTTGGTCTTTAAATATGGAAGAGGAAGAAACAGACTGTAAACGCAAATAAATAAGATGGCTGCATAGTGTATTGGAAAAAGCCCTGAGAAATAGGTAGACCATTGCCTAGCACATGTATTGGAACTTATTTTATACACCTCCTTAGTGACGAGGTGCAAAAAATGCTACCCCAAAACCTGGCACCTCAGAAACTGAGAAAACAGCAGAAGCAAGGATGGTCACTCTCTGACTATCTCCCATCCTTCCTCCCTGAGAGCTGGCCATAAAGAATTCTGGCCTATCTCCCCTGAAATGAAGTCATAAGACCTCACTTCAGAGGGGTCCTGCCATATATACCTGGAGGGAAGGAATGTCGCACAAAGAGGCCAAGAGGAATCTAAACAAACAGGCCCTGCTAAGGTCCTCCCCACCGCCCCCAGCCCCCGGGGTTTCTTGGATGGCCCTGAAGTACAAGAGTGTTAAGACCCGGTAGGGGAGCTCAGATGCAAAGCCATACCTATTAATGTATATCCCTTCCTCCCTCGGTGCACTTCTCTGGATGATGTCATTCTTCCTATGCAGACATGTCCAGCCTGCCTGAACAGCCAGCTGTGCTTCCTCCTCAAGCTATAGCCAGTTCTTTAAATGGATCAATTCCTCCTTGATTTCCTTGAGCTTACTTTCTCTTGGTAAAATGTAATTCTGGGGGTAATCACTCTCTCATTCTCCCCATGTACATGTTGACATGTTGATAAATGTGTATGCCTTTTCTTTTATTAAAAAAAATGTAGGCTGGGCATACCAGCTCATGCAGAAGATTGGTTGAGGCCAGGAGTTCACTACCAGGCTGGGCAACAAAGAGAGACCCCCCATCTCTACAAGAAATGTAAACATTAGCCGGGCATGGTGGCCTGCACTTGTAATCCCAGCTACTCTGGAGGCTGAAGCAGGAGGATTGCTTGCACCCAGGAGTTGGAAGCTGCAGTGAGCTATGATTGCACCACTGCACTCCAGTCTGGGTGAGACCTTGTCTCTAAAAATAAATAAATAAATAATGTAATCCCACAAGCTGTGCCTTAGCCACTAGTTTCTATGGAATCCAGGTACAGACAATAAGCACCTTCTTGGACTAGAAAGCAGACCCACTGGAGAGGATTCAGGACTTAGGTCGTCCACGTCTTTTGAAGCAGTAGGGACTAGCTCGCTGGAGGTAAGTGGAGATGGTGATTACACTTGCAAACAGTGGCCTCATGGTTGCAAAAGCTTTCACCTGTGGATAATTGGGATGCATTACAGATGGAAGAAAAGGCTTTGAAAGACGGAGTGGCTGCTATCCTTAACTGCTATGTGGGCAGTGATCATTGGAATGAGTCTGGTGTGGGAGGGCTACTTTCAACAGGACTGAAGAAAGACCGCACTAAAAGAAAATGATTGACTCAGAGTGGCACATTGCCCATTTAAGGGATACTGTGATGGCCAGGAGGCCCCTTGGGAAGGTCTAGAGAAGACTTTCATCTTCTGCAGCTACAGGGCTGATTACGTAACAAATCAGTCCCAAGTTGGATAATATAAGACTAAGCTCCAAAAGTGACTAAACAAGGAGCCCCAAGAGCAGCACCTTGAGACTTGTGATGGAAATATTTCGCTGGACAAGCTTGAGGACCTCAAGCCCTCAACATCTTCTGGAACATTCCTAAATGGCACAAGCAGCCCTATTCCACTGAGCAGAGGAAACATTTCTGCCGATGCAGTGACCTCACCTGGCAGAGGTGCCTTGAAAATGAAGCACAGGTTCCGCAAGACCCACCCCCATCTGTGTTTGTGTTCTCCAGAGCCGTGGTTTTCAAACCTGAGCATGCATGAGAATCACTTGGAAGACTAGTTAAAGCACAGGTTGCTAAGACCTACTCTCAAGGCGTCTGATTCATTTGGTTTGGAGTGGGTGCTGAGAATGTGTCCTGTTAATTATTTACCAGGTGATGCTGCTGCTGGTGGTCTGGAAGCCACATGTGTAGGAACCTCTGCTGTAGATAAGAACTCTTATACAAGTGGTCTATATAGGAACCTTTGGCCTAGTCCTATAACCAGGTCTCATCATAGCCCGAGTTGGGCAGTACAAGCCCAACTCCTCAGAAATAAACTCCTGTATGTCAGAGGAGTTGCAACACTGGGCTCATTTGTATCAGTTGTGAAAACATAGGTTTGTATGTTTGTTTGTTTTTAGATACAGGATCTTGCTCTACCACCCAGGCTGGTGTGCAGTGGCACAACCACAGCTCCCTGCAGCCTCAACCTCCCAGGCTCAAGCAATCCTCCTGCCTCAGCCTCCTGAGTAGCTGGGACTACAGGCATGTGTCACCATACCAAGATAAGTTTTTAACTTGGTGTAGAGATGGGGTCTTCCTGTGTTGCCCAGGCTGGTCTCTAACTCCTGGCCTCAAGCAATCCTCTCACCTCGGCCTCTCAAAGTGCTGGGATTACAGGTGTGAGCCACTGCGCCTGCTTTGGGACTTGGATCTTAAAACAATGAGAGTGGAACTGGAGGATAATAACATAAAGCTAAACAAGAGAGAAGTCATTGATTAGGTAGCACTCACACGTTCCTTGAGGTTCAAATTCTGGAAGGACATCTAGAGCTGATCATGAGAGTCTGACGTGAAGGCACCTGGAATAGGGGACATAGCAATGCCTTCTATAAATACGGTGGAGTTGCCAGATTCCTTAGCATAGAGATGGGAAGGGATGAGAAGGATAAGAGAAGCTGAGATGCTAGAATGAATTGCACATGGAAAATAAGAGACCTCCTACCTGACTTTGTTCTCTGGGAGGATTCAAAGGGACCCCTCCCCACTTCACTATGGCTCTAAGCAACGCATGAATGAATGGGGCATTAGCCCATTTTAGAAGCTACTCAGTGGCTGTTACCTATAGGCCAGGGTTCAGACTGAATGATGCAGCCATACAACTAGGTTCCCTAATACCAATGACACGACTGAATTCTGGTGGAGGAAATGCCAGCAGTTAGCCATCAGATGCAAGGTGGATCTAATTCCTGTAACTAGCGTTGACCCAGGGTAACAGTCAGGATGTCTGATGCCTGGGGAACCTGTGGTTTCAGTGGTGTTTCTCTATTGCTTTCATAAAAAGAAACTAGAACTAGCAAACAGAAAACTCTATCAGCTGCATCAGTGCCGAGCTCCTTAATCAGTTTGCAAAGCTAAGGCAGCTCACAGACCTAGAGCCCACTGATAGGAGGGAAAACTAGATTCTGCTGAGGAAAGACCCTACAGCACTATTACAAGAACATAATGGGTAAATATTTCAGTTACTTTTCCTCAATGGTATCTGTAGACAATTGCCAAGACACTAGGGAGAATGGAATACCCAGAAATTTTTAGGTGTCTTACATATGAACTTTTGACCCAAATTCTTCTCACAGTAGATTCACTGGTTCTGTGGAGTTTCCCAGGTCATTCTCCAAGTTTGCAAGTGTGTAACTGAGATTATCTACTGAAGTGGGCAGAGGCTTCACATGAGTTTTCTGACCTAAGAAGTAAGTGTCATTATAATAGGAAAAGCCAGGGAGAATCCCCTAAACTCGTCAAGAGAGTGCATCAGTAGCAATCATACATGTAGGAGAAATGGCAAAGGTTAGGGGCAGACTCAGGAGCTGTGAGTACCATCATATCCTATTCAAATCACTTGTCTAATCTGTGCCAAAGTCAATTGGGACATAGAAAGTAATTGCTGTTCACCATAGACCTAACCAGACAGTAGCCCCAATTGCAGCCACTGCTCCAGAAATGGTATGTTGTTTAGTGGAGCAGTTCAAAATCATGTTTGGTGTGTCACTATTTGAGAATTATTCCTTCTTCGTACTCATCATCAGGGATGATCAAAAGCATTTCCCTTTCGCATGTTGACTCTTCTACTCTCTCGCTATCTTGCTCTCTCTCTCTCTCTCTCATTTTTGATCATCTTGACATTCTGCACAGCATCACACTAGTCTATTGTATTTATAACATCACATTATTGAGCAGGAAGTGGCAAGTTCTGTTTATGGTCTACTAAGACAGGCACACCAAAAGGGGAGAGATTAACTCAATGAAGACTTCATTCACGGCCTGCCACACTGGTGGAGTTTGAGGGGTCCAGCAGTCTGGGGCATGCTGGAACATCACTTCTAAGGTAAAGAGCAATTTGTTGTACCATAAACTTCCTCCTACTGACAGACAGGCACAGAGCTTGGGGGGGTATAAGAGAAACAGCAAAGTCCAAGTTGTATCCAAAGCTTGGGTCAAATTAACTTGATGAAGATTTCATTTACTGAACAGAGGAGAAGGCTGGGTAAAATAGCAAAAACCACTCACTTTAGACATATGAAATTTAAGATTCCTATTCAAGAAGCACTTGAATATGCGGGTATGTATTCAGGGTGGAAGTCACTGCTGGAGTCATCAGCACTCAGGTACTGGTTAGAATCACGGAACTGAATAAGATCACCTAGAAAAGTGAGCATAGCTAAGAGACTCAAGGACTGAATGCCCTAATATTTAGGGGCATTGAAGTGACACTGCCTGATAGAGCTCTCACAGGTGAGCTGATGGACTCTTGACCCACATTTACGGAGGGGGCTTAGCCTGAAGTTTGTTTTACATTTATGAAACCACCACCCCAATTCTTTTCTGGGGAGTGAACTCCCCAGATGTGATGGAATCAAGCATTTAATAGACATAATGATTGCTCAACAAGGAGTGCCTCACAAAAGCATTTAGCCAGGTTTCAGTTCACCCAGGAAATGAAGATTTTCTTTAAGCCTTCAACAATTGCATGGCAAAATTTAAACAGCCTGTTAGCCAGGCTGCTCATTCAGCTTGAATATTAACACACTTCATTTTCACAAGCCCCGGGTCCTTTTTTGTTTGTTTGTTTTTAGACAGAGGCTTGCTCTGTTGTCCAGGCTGGAGTGCAGTGGCTGGGACCTTGGCTCGCTGCAACCTCTGCCTCCCGGGTTCAAGATTCTCCCACCTCAGCCTCTCGAGTAACTGGGATTACAGGTGCACACCACCATGCCTGGCTAATTTTTGTATTTTTTTGTAGATACAGGGTTTCACCATGTTGGCCAGGCCGGTCTTGAACTCCTGGACTCAAGCGGTCTGCCTGCCCCCCGCCTCCCAAAGTGCTGGGATTACAGGCATGAGCCACTGTGCCCAGCCAGCCCTGGGTGGCTTTGAGGAGATTCTAACTATGACTTATTTAGGGTTAGATGACACAAGAAAATTTGAGAATGCTTTGAGCTCCTGAGCTTACGACACACACATATACATATATAAATTATAGTCATTTATTTTTTCTTATTTAAAAATGATTTTTATTATATACGATATGAAAAATAGGGAAAGCTATAATGAAAAGAGTAAAACTATCCCAAATCCACTTCCTAGATGTAACTCTTGATAACTTATTGCATGTTCAACTCCAACCAAAATCTAGGTTGTGAATTTGCTCAAAGAAGACTGTAATGCAGGACTCCTATTTGGGGGATGAGAAGAGACTCATGGAGGTGGTTTCAAGCTAAGCAAAAAAGCATAGGCTTTGCAGAGTGTGAAAGAACGTCTGAGCAAACAGCTCAGAATATAAAGTCTATAGGTATTTAACGTGAATGGATTCTAAATATAAAAATAAATATATATGCATGTGTGTGTGTGTGCGTGTAAGGGTCTCTGCAAAGACCCACCCAAAAATGAGGATTCCATTATTGCCTTTGCACCTAGTACATAGTTGCCAATGTTACCTCTTAATTATCAGTTCCAGTTATCCAAGGATTAAATGAGAGAGAATATTTGGAAGAATAGATACATTTTAATTGGGATCTCCATATATGTGTCTTTTCCAGAGCAAAAGTCATCTCCCTTTTCAAGGAAACCACAGTGTGTGATTTTCCAAGAATGTGAATTCTGCCTCTTGGTTTACGGTCATTGTACTCCAAGCAGAGCGCAATGGGAGTTTTCTTTTTTATTAAAAAAATAAACAAAGAGAGCAATGAGACCTCACTTCTGCCAACTTTTTAATTATATTATGATGTTTTTTCAGGAATAATACCTTTCTGTAATCATACATCATAAGTAAACACAATTAAACCCACACCTGAGGGCCTACAAAATCACAGTGACCTTTACTGAAACAACACAAAATTATTTGAGAAATGTTTATTGGAAAACATTTTCCCCTCACTCTTATGTCTTCTATATAGCAATACCTAAATGTTTGTATTATTTTTCATCTCTGCAGTTGGTAACCAGGTGCTGACATTGCCAGGATTGCAATCATCGGGAGAGGGTTTTTTTTTTTCTGCCTTCTGCTGTGGGCCATCTCAGTCTTTCTGAGGAGGCCTCTCTGTCAGTCCCCTGCATGACAGGACTGCATCAATAACACCTCTCATGACACTTGGTAATTTTCCAAGAGTGTTGAGAGTGAAACCCACAGAGAGGTGCTTCAGATCCCCACATGCTAGGTATTTGCCATTTGAAGAGCTCTCTCAAATCTGTGTTGAAAAGAACAATATAAGTGCTATTAATGTCTTTGCCCGGAACTCCCATCCCCCACCTTAGTATCAGAATACAGTTGCTGTCCTTTCCAAAACAAAGACACCTGGTTCCATGTGTCAGTGTTTTCTTCTGCTTCTCACTACTGAACAGCTACTTCCAACAATTCCTGAATTTACGTCAAATCCCAGTCCCATAAATCGGACAACAGTCCCATGGAAACATAGATGGTTGAGTGATAACATTGAAAGTATAAGGATCATATGCCTTTTGGTTATTAAACTCCGGCTTATAGGTGTGCAATATTTTAAAATCCAAACTCTTCATTAATTCATTCAACAAATATTTACTGGATACCACTGTGCATTAGACCCTGAGCCACGTGCGGGGAATTCACCACAAAGGGTGACCCTTTTTGTATGTGTTTTTTGTTATTTAAAATTTAGGTTTGTTTACTTTTTCTTCCTATATTCAACAACTTTTATTGGATACCTCCTAGTTCTAAAAACTGAATTTTGCAGTGAATTTTTGAATTGCCCAGCAGATTACATAGGAGTCCCTAGGAAAAATGACTACCCAGAGATGGTCCCTTATTGTTTCTGCTAAATGGATAAGATCTGCGGTGGTAATACTACTAAAACGGATAACTAGTTACAACTGGGATGATCCTAACATCAAAACTAATGTGTAGGAAGCTCTTGATCCCTGCCAGAGGCCATGCTATAGCTTTTTGCATGTTTTTAAAATTTGTTTAATTTAGAAAAAAATTTAATTGACAAAAACCTGTGTAAGTGTATGGTGTACAATATGATGTTTTGGTATATGTATACATTGTGAAATGGTTAAATCAAGCCAATTAACATATGTAACCTCATGTACTTATCATTGATTTTGTGGTAAGAAAACTTAAAATTTATTCTTTTAGCAATTTTCAAAGATACAATATGTTGTTTTTAACTATAGTCACCATGTTGTACAATAGATCTCTTGAACTTATTCCTTCTGTCTCATTGAAATTCGTTTCCTTCATCCAACATCTAAATAACCTGACATTGGTCTTATTAAAACTCCACTCATATAGATGCCAAATCTAAAATTTTAGAGTAACTGGTCCAATATCAGCACATCATTAAAAAGAAAGAAAATACTGAAATGCAGATGCACCCACCCTATAACATGGATGTCCCTCAAACACATTGCACTATGTGAAAAAGCCAGACAAAAACAACTGCAAATTGCATAAATCCTTTTACATTAAAAGTCCAGAATAGGCAAATTTGTAGACACAGAAAGTAGATTAGTGGTTGCCAGGGGCTGGAGGTGGAAGAAGGAATTGATTACACATAGGCACAAGTGATTTTTTAGAGCAATGGGAATGTCCTCCAATTGAATTGTGGTGGTGGGTGCACAACTCTATAAATTATTAAAAGCCATTAAACATGTGAGTTCTATGGTATATAAATTACACCTCAGTACAGCTGTTTTAAAAAAGAAAGAAATGGTCCTTGCCTCGGGAACAATGAGGGACCTTGTCTTTCAGGGTGGTTAATCCACATTTCCACATGGTTTCATGTTTATCATCTCCCTCACCAGGATACTGCAGGTCTTTTGCATGGCTTCCAGACCCCACCTTTTCAGCTGAAGTTTAGCTGCCCTTCAGAATACAGGATGAATTGCCTCTGAGCCCCACTCCTATCTGAGCTGTCCATGCCTGAGGTTTCAGTGAAGTACAGGGTGCAAGTTCTGTTCTCTATGCCCTCTCTCCCTGAACAAGTCAGCGAGCCTGCATCTTGGTGTGCAGGAGAAGCAGTATGTATCCAGCCCCTGCTGTGTGCCAAACATAGCCACTTTGCAGAGGTCTTTTATTATTCCTCATAAAACCAGGGAGAACGCATCTCATCATCCCACTTTTCAGGTGCAGAAAGTAACACGTAGAGAGGGGAGCTATTTAGATCCAAGGTCACACAGATAATAAATGGCAGGGCCAGAATGTGATCCCAGCCGTCTCTAGTTCCAAGAGCTCTCATGTTGATTAATTTGGTCTGCTCAGGTAGTGGTTCCTTATCCCCATATGCACTCTGAGTGTGTCATAATTCCATCTTATCAATGGGCATCTTAAAGATGCCAGAAGGTTGGTGAAACTTGTATTTTGCAACCACAGAGTGCTCAGCTGTGGGACAAAGTTCAATAAACAGCCAGGCACGGTGGCTCATGTCTGTAATCCCAGCATTTTGGGAGGCCAAAGGGGGAGAATTGCTTGAGGACAGGAGTTTAAGACCAGCATGGGAAATGCTGTGAGGCCTCATTTCTGCAAAAACTTTAAAAATCAGCCAGGCATGGTGGTGTGCACCTGTAGTTCCAGCTACCCAGGAGGCCGAAGTGGAAGCATTGCTTGAGCCTGGGAGATCAAGGCTCAGTAAGCCATGATCGTGCTACCACACTTAACCTGGGCAATAGAGTGAGACCTTGTCTCAAAAAAAAAGAAAAAAGAAAAAGAAAAAGAAATTTCAGTAAATACATTTGCAATGCCTTCATTGCTTGAACTCTAATTACATTTTAACTAAAGCCAAGCAAAAACCTTGAATAAATGTAGTACTAAATTGTCTGTACCTAACATATATCTTCAACATTTAATTTTTAACA
Source organism: Pongo pygmaeus (assembly GCF_028885625.2). Lineage (NCBI taxonomy): Eukaryota > Metazoa > Chordata > Mammalia > Primates > Hominidae > Pongo > Pongo pygmaeus. The sequence continues at coordinate 7,997,396 of NC_072396.2, read as the reverse complement.
CACCTATGAGGCCAAACACACTTTAATTACTGTATATATTTTTTCAAAATTCTACTAAAGTCCTTTTCTAAAAATAACATTTTCATTGCTCAAGGATCACGTAAGACAAGCTGAGAGGATGAACAGCATTCTGGTCTTAATAGAGGACACAAAAAATCCAGATAAAGAAATCGGGACATGTAGGGAGAAAGCCAGGCACACATGTTTGTCAAAGTGTTTAAAAAATGCTGGAGTGTTTTTCAGGACAATTTAGAAAAAGACAATGAGAATGGAAGCATATGTAGAAGAGGAACTCATAAGATTGTATTTAATTTCAAGAACTTCAATATTTAGTAGTGCAGCAAGTAAGTCTCTATTTAAAGAATTATACAAATTGTGTTATTTATATCAGTCCTTCTCAAATGGGGGGATTTTGTATGTGGGTACACACACACTTTATGTGATACAGTCAGCAATGTGTGGAGACATTTTTTTGTTTTCACAACTGTGGGAAAAAAGGCCTACCAGCATTAGGTAGGGACCAGGGACTCTTCCAAATATCCTACAATGCACAAGGTAGTTCCCCCCAACAAAGCTATTCAGCCCCAAATGCCGAGAGTGACAAGGTTGAAGAAATCTGGTTTCTACTGAAGCCATGAAGAACTTCATGTGCTGCTAAAAAAATAACCGGCCTTAGGATTTTTACTAACTTAGTGATGATTTGGATTATATATTTCCTTAGTATCACTTGATATCATTTATTAGAATTCTACAGACTCCCAGGCCGGGCGTGGTGGCTCACATCTGTAATCCCACTTTGGGAGGCCAAGGCAGGTGGATCATCTGTGGTCAGGATTTCGAGACCAGCCGGTCCAACATGGTGAAACTTCAACTCTACTAAAAATATAAAAATTAGCTGGGCATGGTGGCGCATGCCTATAGTCCCAGCTACTTGGCAGGCTGAGGCAGGAGAATCATTTGAACCCGGGAGGCAGAGGTTGCAGTGAGCTGAGATCATGCCACTGCACTCCAGCCTGGACAACAGAGCAAGACTCCGTCTCAAAACAAAACAAAACAAAACAAACAAACAAAAAAAGAATTCTACAGACTCCCAAGTCATCAAACCGGAGCATCATTTCAACCCTTCTTTGAGGAAAGGACTTTTTTTTTTTTTTTTTTGTAGAATAACTGTGCTACCAAAGTACTGTCCAGCAATATCCCATGGGGAGGTTCATAGCTGGACTTTGAAGGCAGACATTTTCATCCGTTTTTAACATTGCCCATCATTGTGTGTAGTGCAGAATGATATACTGGATCGTATAACCACTCAAACTAGCCTTTGCAGAAAAATGTTCCCTAGATGAAATGAACAGATTTTTAAAATCTCTGTTACAAGTATGAGATGTCATCAAGGAGCTTCGTTTCAGAGCTACCTTTGGCTGTGAGATAGGAATTCATCTCTCTTTAGGATTTTTGTTTAGAAACTGCTCAGCTATGGATGTTTTGGTTTTCAGGCTAAGTTTCCCAGGCCTGATCATTGAATAAGTAGATTGATTGTGCTTCAAACAGAAAGACCTACAAATAAAGCTGCTCCAAGCTGCTCTATTCATTAATTTTGTGCAGTCACAGCAGCAACAATTATATATTGATTTATTAGTGAAATTTTGTGTTACTATAGCTGCGTTTCATTCTCAAACACTCATGAGAGCCACTTATGGTTTACCAAACAAAAAGCATTTTTCCAGTTAATAAACTTCTTATTTATCTATTAATCCTCACACAAAAGGACATTCATAAAATCCTTCTGAAGGCTTGCTTTGGAATTTTGAATGAAAGGCATCCACTGTAGGGAACCACATTTTATTCCTACAGCTCAGGTTTTTTATGATTCTGTGCAATCCTGGGTGTGTTCTGCCTTTGGCCAAGGATGGAATGTGGTCCACATCCTCCATTCAAAGGCAATACTTTAGCTTCATGCAGCACTAAAACTCACCACATTGGTGAGACAAGCAAGACTTGAAGGTTGCCATAACTCTTGATTTTGAGGTTTGGAAATCTTGTACCCAAAACTACTATCTCTTTATTTATGTTTTTGTTTTTTGAGACAGGGTCTCCCTCTGTCACCGAGGCTGGAGTGGAGTGGAGTGGCATGATCTCGGCTCACTGCAACCTCTGCCTCCCAGGTTCAAGTGATTCTCCTACCTCAGTCTCCAGAGTAGCTGGGATTACAGGCGTGCACCACCATGCCTGGCTAATTTTTGTGTTTTTAGTAGAAACGGGGTTTCACCATGTTGGCCAGGCTGGTCTCCAATTTCTGACCTCAGGTGATCTGCCTGCCTCGGCCTCCCAAAGTGCTGGGATTACAGGCGAGAGCCCCAGTGCCTGGCCAAATCTCTCTTAAGAAGGGATATGAATGCTAATGGGGGTCTTTAATGGAGGATGCAACAAGTGTGTTTGAGTTTTGTCATTGACTTTACAAAGTAGTGTATTAGTCAAGGTTCTCTAGAGGGACAGAACTAACAGGATATATTAGTTTATATATATACAATATATAATATATAAACTCATATATACATATATATATATATGAGTTTATTAAGTATTAACTTACACGATCACAAGGTCCCACAATAGGCTGTCTGAAAGCTGAGGAGCAAGGAGAGCCAGCCCGAGTCCCAAAACTAAAGAACCTGGAGTCCAGTGTTCGAGGGCAGGAAGCATCCAGCATGGGAGAAAGATGTAGGCTGGGAGGCTAGGCCAGTCTCTCCTTTCACGTTTTTCTGACTGCTTTGTATCTGCTGGCAGCTGATTAGATTGTGCCCACCAGACTGAGGGTGGATCTGCCTTCCCCAGCCCACTGACTCAAATGTTAATCTCTTTTGGCAACACCCTCACAGACACACCCAGGATCAATACTTTGTATCCTTCAATCCAATCAAGTTGATACTTAGTATTAACTATTAACCATCACAATTAGGGTGGAGTATCTGAGCATAAGGATGGAGAAGTCTCATCTATTAGACGTACCTAGCTGTGGTTAAAAAGAGGATCACTTCCTCCAACTCATGGGAATTAAATTAGGGTGTGAAGGGTGTTTGTCAGAGGAGATTAGAATGCTATTGCCTCTTGTCTTTCTCCTTATTCTCTCTTCTCCCTCCATCCGTTCTCCCTATCCTCCACCCTGTCTCTTCCTCCTCCTTTCTCCCATGCAATGCGGATGTCCAGGAAGAATTGGAAACCGCTGCTCATAAAGCAGCGGTTCATGAGTTAAGTTGTCTTTGTGCTGGGAGAGCACCTGCATGTGAACACAACACCACGTTGTTTGCAACCACAGAATGACGCTTCAACTCCTTTCTTCTTTCCCACTTCCCGTGAATGTTTGTATAATATTTAACCATTAATTATGTAATGTTTGTCAAGTGTTTGAAGCTCCTAGGGAAAAGGCAGTAAATTAACAGCATTATTATTAGTGTTTTCCCCATTAAATTTCCATTACAAAACGCACCAAGAAATGAGGAGCGGCCATCTGTCACACAGCTTAAATGCTTACAATCTACAGGACTGTGTTTACCTCAGAGTGGCGGTACTTTGTAAGCCATATATGAAAATAATTTGCAAAAATGAGTTGAACAGCTGCTGTGTCTTGTACTAAATTTAACACCTTGCTGGCAGTTATTATTTTTAACAACATGAAAAGCAAATCACAGTTTGCATTGCTCAGTTCTAATAATGACCATGTAAGCATGCATCGTATTATACCATAAATAATTTCATTGGGAATGAACAAAGGCAGAGACTCATGTTTGGCTTTTTGATGGATCTCAGGGTCTCTGTCAAGGTCAGTTTTTGCCCAAGCCACAGCACAGCCTGGAGAATGACCAGGGAGGTTGTTTTCAGGTAGGGTTCAGTGAGCAAGGGCATCGTGGCTTTTCATCAACACTGAGATTACCCCGCTTTTGAGGCCTGCTAATCTAATAGGTGTAAAAAGCATCTTAGCTTTTTAAAATTTCTTCAGTATTCCGTAGAATTGAATATTTTCTATGCATATTTGTGTTAAAGAAAATAATATTCAATGATACTTGTTAAAGCATGGTAAGGAAGACTTTATTCAGGACCTTTGAGTTAGGTGTAGGGCCCATAGCCATGGAAACCAGCGGTTTCCAATTCTTCCTGGAAATTTGCATTGCATGGGGGAAAGGAGGAAGAAGAGGAAGAAGAGATGGGGTGGAGGTCAGGGAGAAATGATGGAGGGAGAAGAGAGAAGAAGGAGGAGAAAGACAGTGGGTCTTGCAGTGAGGGAGAGAGATTGGGCTCAACTCTGAATACAGCATGGGCAAGTGGGAATTTATAGCCAAGGAGCAGAGTGAAGGTCAGTAGAAATTTGGACATTGGATGGAAAATGACTAGAAGGAAACATCAAGGGTAAAGGAGGTTCTGGACAAACCCATCTAACAGGATTCTAGCTGAAGACAGGCCAGAGTCACCAGATATCACCTGGGGAGGGTGGAGGATGAGGAACTCACTCGGGTATCGAGGGTGATAGGATATCGAGTGTGGGGAGTTCCTGCCAAACTGACTTAGCAGGGTTCTCTGCTAAAACTGGATTTTACAGGGAGGTACACAGGTAGGCCTAGGAGAAGATTCAGAAGCCTGACTACAGTTTGGCCAGACAGAGAATCTTTGTCATTCGCCATTGGTACTTTATTTTCTTTAAACTTCTTGTTCATACTCTTGTCCATATTTGACTTGAGTTGTGATCTTTTTCTTTTTTATTTCTAAGAGATCTTATTTTAGAAAGAAAAGCATCTTAACTAGACATATTGTTCTAAGTACTATTTTTCCCTCCAAATTTTCATTTCACTTTTAGATTGCTTATGCAATGGTGAGTGTGTGTGTGTGTGTGTGTGTGTGTGTGTGAGAGAGAGAGAGACAGACAGAGAGAGAGACAGACTTCACTATTTGGAAGACATCAACTTATAATACATTTTCTTTTTGACTTCTGGGCTTAACAGTGATTAGAAAAACTGTTTCCAACCCCCTCTTACCCCCTCAAAAAGCTATCAAATGATTTCTTTTTTTTTCCTCTAGACTGAGTCTCGCTCTGTCACCCAGGCTGGAGTCCAGTGGCACGATTTCAGCTCACTGCAACCTCCACCTCCTGGGTTCAAGTGATTCTCGTGCCTCAGCATCCCGAATAGCTGGGATTACAGGTGCCTGCCACCACGCCCAGCTAATTTTTTTGCATTTTTAGTAGAGACGGAGTTTCACTGTGTTGGTCAGGCTGGTCTCGAACTCCTGACCTCGTGATCCGCCCGCCTCGGCCTCCCAAAGTACTGGGATTACAAGCGTAAGCCACCGCACCTGGCCTATATTTTCATTTTTTAAATAGATGTTTACATTACATATAATTTATTCTGGTGCAAATTGTAAGAAAGGAATACCAGTTGTGTTATTTTTCCAAATGGTTTTTTAGTTGCCCCAACATCTGTATTTTTTTAATTATTCATGTTTCTAAAATATAACACTAACATCGACTAAATTCCCATGTCTATCTGGTCATTTTTGCTGACATTCTGCCCGTTATATTGATCTGTCACTCAGGCCAATACCAAACCATTTAGAAGTGGTTTTTCAAATGCACGTTACTGAGGATTAAAAGCATCCTCAGTAGTTGCATTTTCTTTCTTGAATGACCTGCGATGGAAGCTACTATTTGTGAACCCTGAAATATGTCTTTACACATAGGAGAAATTAAGTGCCAATGCATTGACCAGAAACCCCATCAACATTTTCACAAAGCAAAGCCATTCTTGTCACTGAAAAATTTTTGTAGCAAAGCAAAGCCATTCTTGTCACCGAAAAGTTTTTGTAGCATTGAAACTACACAACTCTTGGAGGTGAATGACCTAGAGTTTATCAGATATGTTACAAAATATCTTTAGGGTGCCTTATTTAAAAGTACAATTGATAGTTTTCTATTAGGATCTTTGAACTTTGTGTGTAAATGTGCAGACCTGAGGGCCATGGTGACTTTCCTCCTAGATACAGTAGTAGATAACAGAGTATTTGGTCTTGACTCCAAACACAGATGTATGAAAAACCATGTGTCAGGACTTCCTTTGGCTGTTATGATATCCTTTGGCTATGAGTCACACAAAGCTCTGCTAGGGTAACTTAAATAGACAAGGGGTTTGTGATGGTTAGTTTTAGATGTCAACTTGAGTGGATTGAGAGATACTCAGATAGCTCTTCAAGCATGATTTCAGGGTGTGCCTGTCAGGGAGTTTTTGGAAGAGACCAGCATTTGAATCAGTGGACTGAGTAAGGATCCACCATCATCCAGTATGGGTGGGCACCATTCAATCATCTGTAGGCCCAGATAAAAGAAAAAACAGAGAAAGGCAAATGAATTTGCATTATCTTTCTCTTGTGGAGCTGGGAGACACTTCTCCTGTTCTTGGACATCATCACCCCAGCTTCTCCAGCCTTTGGACTCCAGGACTTGAACCAACAATGCCCCTCTCACTCTGCCTATTGTCTGCAGGATCTCAGGCCTCCAGCGCTGAACTGATAATTACACCATCAGCTTCCCTGGTTCTGAGGGAAGTCCCTTGGACTGAGCCATGCTATTAGCTTCCCTGGTTCTCCAGCTTGTAGATAGCCTGTGGTGGGACTTCTCAGCCTCCTAATTGTCTGAGCTAACTCCCCCAATAAATCCCCATTTCTCTATCTCTCTATCCATCTCTCCATATCTCTCTCTGCTTGTCTATCTATCACCTACCTATTCATTTATTCTATCTATCTATCTATCTATCTATCTATCTATCTATCTATCTATCTATCTATCTATCCATTCATCCAGCTAGCTATCAGATCTGTTTATCCAGCCACTTAGCTATCCATCTATTATGTCTATCTCTCTATTCATCAATCATATTTATCTATCTATCCAGCTAGCTATCAGATCTATCTATTCAGCTACCTAGCTATTCATCTATCACATATACTTCTTCATCCATCCATCATATCTATATATCTATATCTATTAATCTATCTCTATATCCATCTATCTCTCTACTTACCTACCTACTTACCTACTTACCTTCTACTCATTCATTTATTCTATCTATCTATCTATCTATCTATCTATCTATCTATCTATCTATCTATTATCTATCCATCCTATTGGTTCTCTTTCTGTAGAGAAACCTGATGAATATAAGGTTGATTCATCTCTGGAAACTATAGGGATTGGTGTGTTTATGGTTATTCAAGAAATGTTCCTATGACATTGACTTCTTCTGTCCTTACTCCCAAGTGGTTTTATCTGCATGGTCATGAATGTCTGCTGAGCCTATAGATATCACGCTAAATTTCTAAGCAGAAAGAAAAGGGAAAAGAAAAATGGACAACAATAAATGATACATATGTTTCATTGGCCACTCTCATAGCACATGGACACTCATCACTGTAGAAAAGGTAGATGAATCTAGTTATTTTCATAGCCTTTAGAATGAGGCAAGTTAAGAGGAAAGGAACTAGACATGGCGATAGAGTTAGCTAAGCTACAGTGTCATACTGTAAAAAAAAAGGAGTCTTTCATCTTCACGTCAGCGGGAGCTCTAAATTAATTAAACTAAACCCATGCCTACATATATCTTGAGAAAATGCTTAAATTCAAAGCCATGAAAAAAGTATTGTTGGAAACAGGTGCTTGGTGTCACGAAATCACCAGTGAGACAAAGGATCTCTCAGCAAGGCTAGTTTATTTTCTGCAGAAAGGGTGCCGTCTTGCTAGCAGTCTTGCCATGAGAGCAAACCCAAAGAAAGGAGACAGCGACATTTATAATCTTTGTAAGCTGATGCAGTCGTCCTATGGCTGTGTCCCATTTCCATTGGCTGGAACAGGATCTCACATTCTAAGCTTGACCTGATTGGCTAACAGCTTGAAACTTTTCTAAAGAGGCAAAGGGGAAAGAGAACAAAGAAAAGAGGAAGCTAGTCATGAGAGGGTTAGGAGGGTTTCCAAATAAGGAATGGCATGCACTGTGGTCCGGGGCTCACTTAAGCCTGTCCAGGCATGCCAGGTCAAGTCAGAGCAGCTGCACTGGAACATATATAGACATGCATAGAGCAAAGAAATGCCAAGCTCTTTATCGTTTTAAGAAACTTTGAAGAAGAACTTCTCCATTCCTCACAAATATGAAGACTTAATCCTCCATATCTTTAAGAAATAAGATATTTTTGATATTTTGATATTTTTTATATTTTCTTTGAGAAAATATCAAGTTAGGTCCATAATTCTCCTCCAAAGTATAAGCTGCGAAAAGGACATGGGGATTTGGGGACCTAGCATTGTAACTCACAAATTCTACAACTAAACTAGGAAAATATTCTGTCATGCAAGAATTTTAAATGGATGCTGATCTTTAAAATACTCAAGTACTCCAATAAGCTAATAGATGAATCAAATTAATATCCCCATGAAGAGAAGTTATATGTATAAACAAAAGGTCAGTGAGCAATGGAACAGTGAAACTCTTGGCTAACGTCTGAACACTGGATGATATCATGGTGACTAAGCATAAGACAAGAGCCAAAACTAAATCTTAGAAGAGAAAAAAAACGATGTAGCATTTATACATTAAAACATAATGAAATGTTATATATAACATATATAATACATTGTAACTAACATGGTTACACTAGTCTTGATCTAAAAACTCAATTCATTTTAACACAAATCTATGCAAAGTGAAGTTAAATGCTACTGAAGATTGTGCTAAATCTCTCATTACTAAGGGGCAGAGGGCAGTTGATGCTAGTATAGAGCTAAGTATCCAAATATATTTTGTTTGATATAATTTCTAAATAACCAGAGGAGGGAAAAAGCCAATAATATTTGAGTCATCAAGTAAAGAAGAGGACATAAGTAAGAAAATAAGAAAAAACAAAAATACAGATTTGAGAAAAAAAAATGGCAAAGAATCAAATATCATCCACTGATGGAATTATATATACTTAGACTGCTAACTTGGTAGTTGTACTTTAGACTTTAGACATGTGGTTCCTTAAACATGTTTCCCAAAACAACTTGCCTTGTTCCTTTAAAAATTTAACAGGTTCTCACTGATAACAACAGGTCAATATAACTGCTAGTTTCAAATCAGGGATTATGTCCCACTTCATCTCAGCATCAAGTGTGTGAGTCAACAGTCTCAAAACAATAACACACAGGTAATTCTGATCTATCTCTAACTTACGGAGGTTGGAAAACACTTGAGAATCACTCATTAGAGGCTTCAGTATTGGGACTCTTTTTGGCAAGAAATAAACCAGGTGGTGGTAATATTCCACCATGAATCATGGCTCAGGAGATAAATAGATAAATTAGATATGCCTTACCGGAAACAATAAAACCCTTCTTAACCAAGGTGGAAAATCCTTATTTAGCATCTACTGGAGACACCCCCCATTAATTATGGGGGTTTTTCATAAAAAGTTTAAAGTCTGCTAAAGAGAAATTCCATTGTCGTTACTAGGTAGCACATGGTATCAATAACTGTCAAATTCAGAGGAAGCTATGTGACTTGGGTTGAGATAATTAAGAAAGGCAGGTGGAAAAAGTAGTATTTAACTTAATCTTAAATTATGAGCTGCTTTTGATATCTATAACTATGTAAAAAGGAGATGTATAATCATGTGAATTGGTCTTTTTTTTTTTTTTTTTTTTTTGGTTTTTGGAGTTTTTGTTGTTTTGAGACAAGGTCTCGCTCTGTCACCCAGGCTGGAGTGCAGAGGCATGATCTCAGCTCACTGCAGCCCCAACTTCCTGGTCTCAAGTGATCCTCCCATCTCAGCCTCCTGAGTAGCTGGGATTACAGGTGTGAGCCGCCATGCCAGTCCTCGTGTGAATTGTTCTAAGTAAAAATACAAAGAACAAAGCCAAGTGCAGTGGCTCATGACTATAATCCCAGCACTTTGGGAGCCTAAGGCAGGAGGTTCACTTGAGGCCAGGAGTTTGAGACCAGCCTGGGAAACACAGCAAAACCCCATCTCTACAAAAAAATTTAAAAATTAGCTGAGCCCACTAGTGCACACCTGTAATCCCAGCTACTTGGGAGTCTGAGGGGCAGATTGCTTGAGTCCAGGAGTTTGGGGTTATAGTGAGCTCTGATCACATCACTGCACTCCATCCTGGGCAACAGAGTGAGACCTTGTCTTTGAAAAAAAATACAAAGAGGAAGGCATAATCAGGTTGGCCGAAATAGAGAATGAACATAAGAAATAGGCAACAGATAAAGCTGTTCAAAAACGTGCTTGCCCTGCCTGAGCGTTAAGGATTATTGATTCAAGAAGAGCTGCCCAATGAGTGTGGCACAAATAAGTTACATGTGATTTTCACAACTGAAATAAATTAAGGCTACTTTTCTTCAGACAGCTTACCTTTGGGATTCCAGCTCTATCTTTGCTCCAAAGACGTGACCTAGACAAGGTTATTTAACTTCTAACCCTTAGTTTCATCTCTGTGAAATATGGATCATAATATTTCCTAGGTCATGGGGATTTTTATGATTTTGAATTAATTCAGGTAAAGCACTTAGCATCTCCCTGGTCATATATTCATGTTTCTTTAACTATTGCCATTTGTACTTGTTCAGAAGAAAAATATTGAAGAGCTAGTGGTGTCTCAAGGTGAAACTATTCAACCAGAGTTGGAAATTAGAAACTAGAAACTAAGTCAATGTACAGTGGGATCTATCTGCATGGAAATGACACCTGAAATCAAAGGAAGGAGGTACAAGGATATATAAATAGTGATTTCACAACAAGGATTTACGTTTCTGTTACTAAAACATTCAGGGAAAAATTAATTTGTTATAAGATTTAAAGATATATAAACCTGGAACTAAAGCAGAGGTTTCTAAGCCAAGTACTGGCTTAGTTTATAACTTTGGCCATATGAAAGTCTTTCCCTGTCCTCCCTGCAGTCAGGAGAATATTCAGCCTGCTCTTCTTGGCTCAGCTTTTTGATTAGTCCTCACAAAGCTTTGTATTTCAAGTCGTGACACATTTAACTTTCTGACCTTCCTCTCCATCTACTTAAAAAAATCTGGTCATGTCCAGGTGTGGAGGCTCACACCTGTAACCTCAGCACTTTGGAAGACCAAGGCAAGAAAATTGCTTGAGGCCAGGAGTTCGAGACCAGCCTGGGCAATAAAGCGAGACCCTGTCTCTACAACAAATTCTTTTAAAATGAGCTGGGTGTCTTGGCGGTGGTTGTAGTCTCAGCTACTCGGGACACTGAGGTGGGAGGATCGCTTGAGTCCAGGAGTTCGAGGCTGCAGTGAGCTACGATAGCACCACTGCACGCCATCTGAGGTGACAAAGCAAGACTCTGCCTCAAAACAAGCAAAAAAATAAACAATAGAGTCTTTCTCCGATGTTTGGCATGAGCAAGATGTGGCATTTACCTCCACACCCAACTGTATTTCCTTAGGCACTAAACTTTGACTTGTTCCGGTATTGCCTTGGTTTCCCCTAGATCTTCCAAAATTGAAGCTTTGGTCTGCGTTGAAATATGGGACCCATGCTGAAAAGACTAAAGCCAAAATGTACAATGTAGATATTAGGAAGACGGCTGCTTCTTCACCAAATCGATTGCCTCTTTTTCACTGGCACTTGGCCAAACAGTACTTCACAGCCTATCTTGCAGTTAGGTGCAGTTCCTGGACATATTCTAGACAATAGTTAATGAACAGAAGTGATGTGTGCCACTTCCAAGACTGGCTCACAAAGTTCCCCGATGAATTTCCTCCGTGTTTCTCTCACTTTCTGTGGCCTGGGATACAAATAAACCCTACCACTTCCCCATAGGGAAACCTTGGACACCATGCGTTGAAGATGAGTCCTGAAAAGATGGTTTGGAAACAATGATCAGAGTGAAGAGACAAACCACAGATGACTGTGAGAAAATACTGGCAAACCACACATCTGATAAGGGGCCAATATCCAAAACGTATAAGGAACTCAATTCAATAGCAGTAAAACGAACAACATGAGTAAAAACTGGAAAAAAGCACCAGAACAGACATTTCTACAAAGAAGACATATGAATGGCCAGCAGATTTATGAAAAAATGCTCAACATCTCTAATCACCAGGGAAATGCAAATTAAAACCACAATGAGACATCACCTCACACCTATTAGAATGGCTATTATCAAAAAGATGAAAGATAAGTGTTGGCAATGATGTGGAGAAAACGGAACCATTATACATTGTTGGTAAGAATGTGAATTAGTAAAGCATTTTGGAAAACAGTGTAAAGATTCTTCAAAAAATTAAAAACACAATTACCATATGATCCAGCAATCCAATTTTTGGGTATCTATCCCTTAGCGGATGAATAGATGCAGAAAATATGGCTTATATATACACAATGGAACACTAGATAAACTTTTAAATAAAAGGGAAATTCTGTCATTTCCAACAACATGGATGAACCTGGAGGACATTATGCTCTGTGAAATAAGCCAGGCACAGAAAGACAAATACTGCATGTTCTCACTTCCATGTGGAATCTAAAAATATTGAACTCACTGAAGCAGAGAGTAGAATGGTGGTTACCAGGGGCTGGTTGTGGGGAAACAGTGAGATGTTGGTCAAAAGGTACAAACTTTCAGTTAGAAGAAAGTTTCACTGATCTAGTGCACAGCATGGAGAACATAGTTAATAATAATGCATGGTGTATTTCAAAATTGCTAAAAGAGTAGCTTATTTTAATTGTTTATTAATTGTTAATTACTTGTTAATTGGCTTCATTTATTCTTTCTCCAATGTATAAATATATCAGAACATCACCTTGTACCCCATAAATATATACTGTTATTGGTCATCAATTTTTTTGAAAAAAGATTGCTTGGAGCAGAGAACCCCTTCCATCCAATCCTGATAACTAGGTACCACATCTTAGATTGCTAGCAAGAAGACAACTTCTATTAAGCCAGAACATTATTCATTTTTATTTTATTCATTACAGCAGTTTGGCATCCTCAAACTAACTTGGCAATTCTAACTATCTTTACCCAACAGGAGAATTCCAGAAAATGCTGGCCACCTGGGAGGGCCATCCACATTAACAAGGGCTCCTCTTCTGCAGGATATATTGGATATAACACCAGCTGACTCCAAGAAGACACAGGTGGAGTGTCAAATCTATTTCTTAGGTAGGCATAGCCTACATTTGTATAAGGCTTCAAATCCTTTTATCTGTCACAGTAAATTCATATTCGGAAATTTTGATTTAAGAGGTCATTCTTTCACCTTTTAAGTATTTACACATATTGGGACTAGTAAAACACTGGTAAAATATTAAATATTCTGAGAATGGTCCCAACAAAGTTTATGGGAAATGAATATATATCCCTATATATAGCCATATATATTCATATATGTGTGTATATATACACACATATACATACGTGAATACATATTCACTTGTATATGCATATATACATGTATACAAATGAATATATATTATAAATATACAGATATCTTATAAATATACCTATAGTCATGTGTATATATACTATATCTGTATATATAAACAAATTATATATACTTACAATTATACACATATTCACTTATATATGTATATATACACTATATATTATGTACAATATATACATATATAACATATGTATATATTAGGTATACATATATACTATATACATTATAATATATAATGTATATATGTATACATATACATAAAAGAATATATGTATATTTGTAAGTGTATATATATTTGAAATATATATATTTAAAATTGCAGTAAGGATATTGCCCACTGTCCAGGTCTCTGCATTTCAGTAAAATCAAAACACAGCAGAAAAAGGCTCAGAGAAGAAGAACAGGATGATTAAAAGTCCAGGGCCGTTGCTGTATGCAAACAGCCTTAGAGGCTTAGTATGATTCCATCTGCAAACACTGAAGCTGACAGGGGATATGACTGAAGTCTATAAAACTCATAAAAGGTAGGGCTGTGATGAACACAAACATGTTCACCAAATCCCAGTTTACCAGGACAACAGTCTTTCCCTTATATCTTGAAAGAGGGAAATTTAGAACAAACAGAGAAAGGATAAGTTAACAAAACAGAGCAGGTAGCAATGGCCAGATTGGCAGAAATCATAACCTTGAAAACCAGAGGCAGACTGCAAATATAAATAACTTCAACTAAGTACTAGAAAAATCCATGCATGACAGTTCCATTAAGGGAGCTAAAATGATGCCTAAAAATTTAAAGAGGCTAAAAGTGATTGACCAAAAATGAATGACTTAGAATTAGGCATCTTTCTAGATTTAGAGTCTTCATAACAACAGCATTGCACACACATCCTCGCCAGCTGCGCACCTTTGGAAATTGCCCCTGCATTGCTTCCTCTGGTTTGCTGCAAATATTGTTTCTGGTAAATTTATCTCATGTCAGCCAAAGTGCTGTTTTTATGGAACTGCCCATGGAGAGAAGCCCATCATAGATTCTGAGCGACATGGAGAAGCCCTGGTACACCACTAAATTTAGATAGAATTGAGCCATACACTAAAACTCTTAAATGACCTCACTTTTCAGATCTCCTCCAGGCATGAAATAGACCCACTAGTGTAAGATATAGCATGGGTATTTTCGGAGGGAATAGGAGATATTCTACTCTTCCAAGAGCAGGCATATGAATTGCAATGAAGTCATTGATTAAATCCCTGGATGCTTGCAGATTAAATTTAGTTACTTTTTTAAACCTTGCCTTCTGGATGATCGCACTCTAAAGCAAGTAGCATGGCTTCTGGTTACTGCCAGCCGAAGACTTTTTGCTTTTCTAGGAACTGTTTCAATTGGAAAAGGGCACTTAGTCTTTGGAAACAATCCTATTTCGAAATAGCAATGATCATACTCAACTGATTTAAAATTAGTATGTACTGTGCTTGAATGCTACACCACACAATTTCTCAAAAAAATGCTGAACTTCTAGGATTCTTCTCTTCAGTATTCCTTACCACACAAAATATGTGTTTTGTATTAATTCCTAAATTATAGATCATGACTAATCTCTGTCTACTCAATAAATAGATGTTTGTTAAATATTTACTGGTTCTCTTTGGACTTACAAGGAAAAACACTTTTTGCAGTTATTTTTTCTTAAGGCAGTGGATAAACACTGCCCAGCTGGAAATGTACTGCCTGGAAGTAGCTTCTGATGCATGCCTGCATGGTACTCAATTTCAGGGCACCAGTATCTTTACTGGGTATGGTGCTCTACCAGGTTATTGTTGCCTTCTTCCTTCTGTAGGCACTTTCTAATAAAAGCATGAAATTAAGTACTCCTTGTGATTTACCAGTTAAAAACTTGCAAATCTCTGCTGGCCAAACATGTTATAGTCTTAATTGTGGAGGTATAAATAGACATCGTCCTAGTAAAATGTTCTATAATCAACCAAAGGGAAACCCTTTATAACCATTGTCATATCAACCTTATAACTAACCCTAAATCCCCTACCTGGACTGACAGTCTAACTAGGACCACAAGGAACGGAATAATATAGTTCCTAAAGAATTGTCCAAAGCAGGAGGAAAGATTTTAAATAAGCCACGCACAAAAACTCTGCTACATAAAGTTCATAGGCAATAGTTATTTTGTCCCATAAATACAATATTATTAAGGGCTGGAAAATTATGGAGGAATCAATAGTATAGAGGTCATTTTTTTCCAACAACTAAAAAGAAGTGTGTGTGTGTGTGTGTGTGTGTGTGTGTGTTTTAGGTAAGTAGAATCCAGCTAGAAAGTGTAATTCAAAATACAGGAACCTCCATCACAGGACACTCACCATTTGTTGTATCTTCATGTCCTCTTGAAAATCAGCCACTCATGATGCATGCTCCAAGACTGCATAAGGAAAGATGAAAAGCAAGCAAGCATTGGTCTTTTAAGTGCAATGTGAGAGCCAGGAGCTGAGGCAGCATGGCCAAGATCATAGGCTCTTACTATGACAACATGTAATTCAGAGGCCCCCTGTGAAGGGAGATGTCATAGGCAACTGCTGGAAATTTAATTGGTGTCTGGGACTTTATCAGTGACAGCTCATTATTTGTGTTACCCAGAGAAGAGGAGGAAAAACACACTAACCAGCATCCTTTCAAAAGCAAGTCTCAAAGACCCAACTGCAGCTTACATGCAAACAGCATTTATTTTTTAGAGGTGACAGCAGACATTGACACCAGACATGTTAGAAACAAACCCAGGCTGGGCGTGGTGGCTCATGCCCATAATCTCAGCACTTTGGGAGGCCGAGGTGGGTGGATTACCTGAGGTCAGGAGTTCGAGACCAGCCTGGCCAACATGGTGAAACTCCGTCTCTACTAAAAATACAAAAATCAGACAGGTGTGGTGGTAGGCACCTGTAATCCCAGCTATTTGAGAGGCTGAGGCATGAGAATCGCTTGAACCCAGGAGGGGGAGGTTGCAGTGAGCCGAGATAGCACCACTACACTTCAGCCTGGGTGACAGAGTGAGATTCTGTCTCAAAAAAAAGGAAAGAAAAGAAAGAAACAAACTCAGACTTAAGGCTGAGTGGCAAAAACAGCTGCTTGTATTGCTACTGTGCACTCAAAGCCTCTTGCCTCAATGAAACTTGAGCGTTTTCATTTAGAACTTTTGAATTACAGTTTCTGGCCTTATGGCATGTTTCATCTGGGCCACTTCCAAATGGACCCTCTGGCATGGTTATATCCAATGATAGAGAGATGTTCAGTTTAAAAATAATTACCTAAATCATCTCTGCCACTTTGATTTAGTATGAGGGGTGGTTGATTTTGTTTTCTTGCTCACTGTGAAAATTTTACTCATGGTAACATTACTTTGACTTTTAAATTGAACTCATAGACAAAAAACGCAAATTTAGAGTATATAGTTTTGGGGTTTTGTTTCTGACACCTGTGTTGAATCAAATTTGACAATGTAACTTTTCCTGAGTTGAACCAACCACGAAAATTTAGTGTTTGCTTGAGATAAGAGAACGGAAGAACTGAATGTATTGGGAATCTTCTGAATCTAGTTTGAGAACATTGTACTGTCAGTAGTTTCCATACTCACCCACTAGGAGGAAGACTCGAGCATGTTATGCAGCCAAATCTGTGAAAGAACTTCTTGTCTTCATTCAGCTTGGCTTAATGACTTCATCTTGAGATGTTTCCTAATTTCTTAAAAATAGTTTCTTACAGGGAACAAAAAGAAAAATAGGTAATTTAAACTACTTCAAAAGTAAAAACATCTGTGCATCAAATAACATAATTAACACAGTGAAAAAGCAACCTATGGAACAGGAGAAAAGAATTGCAAATCAGATATCTGATAAGGGGTTACTCTCCAGGATACTAAGAACAAAACAAAACAAAACAAACAAACAAAAAAAACTCTTGCAATTTAACCACAGAAACAACAAAATATTCTGATTTTAAAACGCACAATGGCCTATTTCTCCAAAGATAACATGAAAACGGCCAACAAGCTTAGGGGAAGGTACTCAACATCACCAGTCATTAGGGAAATCCAAATCGAAACCACAATGAGATATCATCTCATACCCATTAGAATGGCTACTGTTTAAACCAAACAAACAAACAAACAAACAACAGAAAATAAGTGTTGGGAAGGATGTGGAAATATTGGAACCCTTCTGCACAGTTGGTGGGAATGTGAAACCCTTCTGCACTGTTGGTGGGAATGGTGCAGTTGCTATTGTTTAATGGAGGTTCCTCCAAAAGTTAAAAGTTGAATTATCATATGATCCAGCAATTCCATTTCTGGATGTGTGCTCAGAAGAACTGAAATCAGAGTCCTGAAGAAGTGTCGGTGTTCCCATGTTCATAGCAGCATCGTTCACAATAGTCAAGAAGTGGAAACAACTCAAGTATTCATTGACAGATGAATGGATAAAGAAAATATAATGTATACACACAAAGAAATATTATTCATACTTAAAAAGGAAGAAAATTCTGATACATGCTACTACATGGATGAACCTTGAGGACATTATGCTAAATGAAATGAACCAGTCACAAAAAGACAACTACATCATGATTCAATTTACATAAGATATCTAGAGTCATCAAATTCATAAAAACAGAAAATAGAATGGTAGTGTCCAGGGGTTGGGAAAAGAGATTGGATAATTATTGCTTTGGGTAAAGAATTTCAGTTTTGTAACATAAAAAAGTTGTAGAGATTGGTTGCACAATGATATGTCTACACTTAACACTACTGAACTGTTAAGATGGAAAATTTTACATGTATTTTACCACAATTAAAACTGTTTAAATTTAAAAATAGTTTCAACCTAGCACAGTGGCTTATCCCTGCTATCTCAGTACTTTGTGAGGCTGAGGCAGGAGGATTGCTTGAGGCCAAGAGTTCGAGACCAACCTGGACAAGATGGCAAGATCCCTGACTCTATAAAAATTTAAAAAATTAGCAAAGTGTGGTGGCACATGCCTGTGATCCCAGCTACTCAGGAGGCTATGGTGGGAGGATCCCTTGAGCTTGGGAAGTCGAGGCTGCAGTGAGCTGTGATCATGCCACTATACTCCAGCCTGGGTAACAGAGCAAGATCCTGTCTCAAAAAAAGGAAAAAAAAAATCGAACATCAAGAGATTTGCCCTTTTTTCCCCTTTCAATCAAAAACTTCTAAGCCACATGTAGAATGCCATGTGTATCTACCTAAAACTAAATTGGGCCACTTTAATCAAACATAATGATTGAACAGTTCAAAAAACTGCCGAATTTTTGGAAAGATTTTCAAGCCAGACAGACAGAAATGTTGGGATTTGATGTTACATTCCTAAAGCTACCTTTATCATTCCTTCTTTTGAACGTCATGCGTAGACTTCTTGTAATGTTTAGCTTCAAAATACCAAAGTGCCATTTATAAACTGTGGTTGTTAGCCCACAAGCCTTCAGTTAAAATGAGCATTAAAGTTTTATGTTTTCTAAGCTCTTTTAATTGATGATACAAATGAATGGGGGAGGGGTGGTGGTGAAGGGTGTGTTATCTGTCTGAGGCTTAAATAAATATTTCAGTTTCAGAAAGCTAGCATTTTTAAAGAGGCCTTGTAAAATAACATTATTTGGTGTCGTCAACAAATACTGGTCAATCAATCTCGGGTATCTTGGTAGCTACCAATAAACAAACAAAAAAAGACATCCTATTTTTTGTCTTCATACACATATACAAAATTAACCCTGGGAAATAAAATAACAAGAAATTCCACATGCTTATGTCAGAATATGTAAGTGTCATAGCACAAAATATAAATGCTATCATATCTAACCCAGTACCTCTTTTCTAAGAGGTGGATCCAGGAAGAGCTTACTGGAGTGTCCAGGACCCCAAACATGTGGTGGAGCAAGAATCTTGGGGCTAAAAAACAAGCTGGCCAGGCAAAGGTCACTAAGTGTGCAGGTGAGACACATAGATACTGGAACCAACTGATGTTGCCAGGTTAAGTGCCGTTGCTGGAGTGAAGGAGACAGCAATAGCAAGCTTACAAGAGGTAGTAAGTTCTTTCTCACCTCTTCCTGTCTGCCAATATCTTCTAGGTCCCCCTGTTGGTAGCACTAAATATAGAGTCAACTGACAAAGGAGAAAGACATTTGCCCCATCATCACCGTGGAGAATATAGATGGTGGATTTGGAATTGAGAGATAAATGCGTAATAACTAGCACAGGAACCCTCTTGAATTTTTTTACAATGCATTCTCAATGGGTATTATATGCTCTGCACACCACAAAAGAACGATTCCTTGCTGACTGGCATACAGAAGTGCCTAGCTTTGGTTTATCCTGAAAGTCCAAAGAATAAACCTCTACACTGAGAAACAGCAAAATAGGAATCTGTGAAACTCTTGCCTGAGTTTCCTGCCTGTCATCTTATCCTATGCAATTCAGATGTGCCAGACCCACAATCACATGAATCAAGTCATTAAAGTAAATTTTTCTCTTTCTCACTCTCTTTCAATAGATTAGATAGATAGATAGATGATACATAGATAGATAGATAGATAGATAGATACAGTGAGTGAGCTATCGTTTGAATGCTTGTGTTCCTTCAAAATTTATGTTGAAACAACACTATTCCAATGCAATAGTATTAAGAGGTGGGGCATTTAGAAGGTGATTAGGTCATGAGAACTTATGAGGGATTAAAGGCTTTATAAAAGAGACTTCACACAGCATTTGACACTATTGCCCTTGCATCCCTTCCACCATGTGAAGACACAGTGTTTGTCCCTTCCAGAGAGTGAAGCAATAGGAAGCCACTTTGGAAGCAAATAGTAGCCTTCACATAACACCAAACCTGCTAGCACCTTGATCTTGGACTTCCCAGCCTCCAGAACTGTGAGAAAAAAATATATTGTTTATAATTATATATGGTATTCTGTAATAGCAGCACAAATGGACTAAGATATATAGATGATATGTGATAGACAGACAGATAGACAGACAGTAGATAGATAGATAGATAGGTAGATAGATAGATAGATAGACAGACAGATAGAGTTCTTTGGCATATCCTATTGTTTGAAGAACCCCAATTAATACAGTTCTTTACCTGTGCAGGAAATCAAGGGTCAGGAAGCAGAGACCTCAGCTGCAGAGACAATAGTGGCAACATCTTATGTCATATACTCTCCCTGGGAGAGATAATGCTGCTTTTTCTCCCTGATGATTATTTTTGCTTGGTAAGGATTGAGCAGAAAAATTATTTCTCAATGTTGCTTGAATCCAGTGATCCCACAGAACTGGAATCATCTCAGTTTCCTTCTTTCCATCATTGCCATTGCCCTTTAAATATTGAGGGAGTGTTCTATCTGGTTATCGATGATGTGTTCTGCTGCATAATTCATTCTGGAGACTGTTGACACTGTGGCCACTTCCCTTCTCGAGATGCCTAAGCCTGGAGAAGTGTAAACATACATGTGAGGACTCCCCATCAGACTTTGCAAATCCTTTCCCAAGTGAGACTCATAAATAAACATAAGCAGTAGCCAAAATGTGGTTAGCCAGCAGGGAAGTGCTCACGAATAATAGCTTTATTGTGGAGTGCAGCAGACCATAAACACAGAATGCCTGTGGGCAGCCTAATGAAACACGAAGTAATTGTAAGATGGAGTAAATGCATTTCCTTCATCTACCCTTACTTCTAAGATAGATTAAATAGTGTTTCTTAAAACAAAAACTGTATATTTTCTTATTTAGGAAACTCAGTTTCAGTTCCCTAGGTGGATAATAATTAAAACCAATGTCCATAAAGGAGATGCCACAGTAGATTTGGACATTTAAAAACAGAATAGCTAGTTTGGAGCATAATCTTTGGGTTTTTGTCTCTTCAAATATGTTTTCTGTTGACAAAGGTGAATAGCTTCCAGTTTATTCACTGAAACCACTTCTTTACATCTCATTTGCCCTTATTTTCTCTTATTGTTGTGGGAATTATCACACCCAGACCTTCAAAATTTCTCACGTGACTTCTCAGTCATTTCTGTGGAGTTTTGCAGGTATTTCTTGGTACCTATATTATTAGCCAGGACACTAGAAAGTATCAAGGGATTCAGACATCTCTCTACATACCTTGTAGATAAATATCATTCAGATCACCTAGATCTTTCCCTCCTAAAGGATCATGGCGCACAGGAGGTAAAATATTTTGTGCAAACATCGTGCTAAGAAGAACAGTGATAAATTTTCGGAGAAATATTTCCTGGCTTTTTTAATGCATTTTGCATGGTGGGATTCAAAATATTGTACTACAGCATTCTGTAAGCAAAGCAAAGTCCTCTGGAATGTCATGAAATTTATTTCTGCCAATATATAGGTAATGTTAGTTTTTATGGAAACAGTATAACTAGGCTTGCAGTCATTTCTATGTCCATCTTTATATTAAGAGAAAATTATTATTTAAAGGTAGATTCCAATCACAGGGTATCTTGTAAGCATACCTATGGGCATGTTCTATCAGAAATGACCCTAATAAACATATTAGTTTATTCTACAAAGTCTTTTCATGTATGAAGAGGCAGAAGACAAGGCATAAAGTACTGTAATTTAAAAGCATCTTTATAATTACCTGAGAAGTTCTTCTTCCCTACCCATCTTTTCCCTGCCATCCTTTCCTATCTCTTTTCTGCTTAGCTTCAGAGGTTTTTGCTTAAGACAATATAATGCAAAAGATATAACTCTCACCCCATTGACCTCTTTCCACCTTCTATTTACTACCTCTATTTCTTTTCTATAGATAACTACTTTTGTGAGGTTAGTGTACAATTTCCCCTCCTCTTTTTATAGTTGCAGTTACAGGACAGTGCATTATTATTTTAATTTAAACTTTCATAAGTACTAATCAGGCTCATTCATTCCCACAGTCCTGTCTGTATCCTCTGGCCACTTTTAGATTGAGTTGTTTGTCTTTTATATTGACTTTTAGAAATTCTTTACATATTTTAGGTACAAACATTTAGTCACTTGTATATGTTACAAATATAAACATTCCCAGTCCATGGTTTGTTACTTGCTATGTTACTTGCTGGTTTTCTTTTAATGAAGAAGGTTTTAATTGGTATGCAGTCTGCAGTCACATTTACTTTATTTAGGGAGGAAATCTCTGCATTCCTATTCCAGGCACTAACTTAGTATTCCATGTAGTGAAGAGGAAAAAAAGGTGGAGGCTCAAAAATTTGATATGCATCTTTTAATTTCTTCTTCTGTTTCCTCCCTGTGTGTCTCTTATAACTATCATGTACCTTGTTTCATTGATTTACAAGTTTCTCAGGGTTAAATCATTTTCCTCCCCCTTGCCTTAATCACTCTCTACAAGTATCTAAGAAAAAGGATTCACCCACTTTCCACGTTCAATACCAATACTCTTCTATATGTGTTTCTGCATTCAGAATTTCTGTGATTTATTCAAATACACCCTCCACTCTTCTCTTTATCATTTTATTATCTTACTATCATTGGGTGTAGGAAGAAATAAATAAATGTGTGTGATCCATTTACGCTTTTTAATGTAAAGACCACACAACTGTTGCCAACTCAAGGGATTTGCCTGATGCCCTCCAGAGAGCTAGTAGGGAGATGTCCATGGTTCTGATTTTAAGAACAACTCTTAGATGCTGTGACTGACTAATAATGCAGTCTGGCTTTGTATCCCCACCCAAATCTCACCTTGAATTGCAATCTCCATGATCCAAATGTGTCAAGGGCAGGGTCAGGTGGAAGTAACGGAATCTTGGGGGCAGTCTCCCCCATGCTGTTCTCATGATAATGAGTGAGTCTCATGAGATCTGATGAGTTTTATAAGCGTCTGGAGTTTCCCCTGCTTGGATTCACTCTGTTCTGCTGCCCTGTGAAGAAGGTGGCTGCTTATCCTTTGCCTTCTGAGATGACTGTAAGTTTCCTGAGGTCTCCCAAGCAATACAGAACTGTGAGTCAATTAAACCTCTTTCCTTTATAAATTACCCAGTCTCAGGAAGTTCTTTATAAAAGAGAATGGATAAACAAGTAAAAATGTCCATAAAAATATAAAATGACAAACTACTGCTTAGTGATATGGAAAATAAACATATTACAATGTGTTTTCTATTTCTGCATGCATCTTGTGGCTACATTTTAAATAACCACATGTTTATGACTACAACACTGCATTTAATATATTATTTGCATAACCACTCCCCTATTGTTGGACCAGTTTAAAATTAGCCTATTCTTTATTTTGGAGATTCTAGAAGTGTGTGTTTGAGCAACTTACATTATAATTATCTTACATTATTTTGAAAAATCAGATTCCTTGACATCACCCAAGGCTTGCCAGAAAAGAAGCAATGATAAAATCAACACTTGAACTACCTCCTTAGTTGATTTGCATACGCCTCAAATTTTTTATATTATGTCTTAATTCTGTGCTTGCTATTTTAATTATGCTAGTCCAGCACCACAATAGGGAAGTTTGTAGAAAGACATTGATGATAAAACACTGAGAATAGAAGCAGAGAGGCAATTGGAGTGGGTAAATTTAAGTATATTCCTCTCCTTGACTACTCTACTGACTTCTAGTTCCAAATTTTTCATTTAATGAGAATACTAATACATGTTCCACTATCACTGCAAACCCAAAATGTTTGAAACAGATAATTAATTTTCAGTTATGACAGTTATATAAACAGTAAATTAAGCCCTCTGGGGACACAAAGTGTGGTTTGTGGATACTGGGATGGGAAGACAGGAGTGGCTTTTCTTAGAAGGTGAAATTTGAACAAGCAACAATAATTATGAAGCCCCAAAATGTGTTCCACAAAAGGAGATAATATGAGAAAGAGCCTGACAATGAGGGAATGGGAGATAGGAGAGGATAAGCCAAGAACGATACAAAGGCTGGCCATATGAAATAAGAAAATCTGTGTTTGAAATTAAAGTGTTTCCATTGCTATGGGTCTCTTTAATAGGAGAATGATAGATTGACATTCTAAGAAATAACATGGAGAGACTGTAGATTTCTGAACTGGTAAATAATATCTGTTGTGTGATCCAGATTATTCTGACTGAATGAAGCCCTATTTTAACCATGGCAGAATCCAGGTGTAAAATGATGAACGGTTGGATGATGGTTTTGTGTTGCTAGATGAAGAAATAGAGAATAGGCAAAGAGACATGTGGAGCTCTTGCTGGGATTGGCAACCCAATCCAGAAAACTGCTACAATGTGTCTGCTAAATGAGCAACTTCCTCAGCTAAATTGTATTACTAAAGTGACACAAGTATAAAATAATTACCTAACATGTCCAAATTCCTTCTCATTCAAGCCTGACACAGCTGTTACTGTATCACTCACAGCTTGCTATTGCCCACAGCTTAACCACCTTGAAAACCCATGCCCCTTCCATTCTTAGGCATCCGTTAGTAGGCAATTTAAGCCATCATTCTATGTCTGCATCCTCTGGGGCCATTCCATTAACTATGAGCAAGGTTGCTAGTCAGAGAGAGGTGTAAATTAAAGCAGCCAAAATTGAATCTAGTAAATTTGATTACTTGATAATCATGCTCATGCAGATATTGAGATAGAGTTTGAGACTATTGAATGGAATTAGGTTTGAGATTTTCTGGAGATTTAACTTCTCATTATTCCTTTTGTTTATAATCAGCATAAATTGCAGAGTTGAGCTTGCACTGAAAACAAATTGTACTTCTCACCATATGCATCACATTCATTTTTGCCAGAAAAATGGTGATACGTTCCTGAGAATATAAAACCCAATGAGAATTTGTCTTGTACTATTTGTAGCTTTCTAATTGTTCACATTTTTCTTATTTTTTTTTTAATAGAGACAGGGTCTTGCTATGTTTCCCAGGCTGGTCTCAGACTCCTGGGCTCAAGCAATCCTTCTGCCTCAGTCTCCCAAAATGCTAGAATTGAAGGCATGAGCCACTGCTCCTGGCCATGAAATCGCTTTTTCTTTACTTTCAATACTTTAGCTTGCATACTGGTCAGGAGAGATAAAAAAATGAATGATAAAACAGTTAATTAGAAGAATGAGAGAGAAGTTCTACTTGAACCTCATTGCACTCCCAGTAGTGAATACTACTTGGAGAGGCCTAAGGAGGTGAAGCAAGAAGAATTTTTGAAGACTCAGATTTCTTCTCAATCTGTGACCTATTCATCTTGCCTTTATGGGGAGAAGAAGCATGTTTTGCTAGTATTCTAAAATCATGGACTGCAAACCACTTACAGCATGGATCATAACATCCATCTCTCTAACAGCAGAAAATATATTTTAAACTGTCATATGTTCTTATTGACCATTTATTGAATACTACATGCATTAATCTGCTAAAGCACACAGAAATGAGATAGAAAAAGATGTTTCAGCAAACAGCTTGGAACTGGCTTTGGCCTTCTGAGATTAAAATCAGCTACAGGTTTTGTTCCTGTCTTATGAGAGTGATAGATAAAAGAACAAATCTCTACTGTAAAAAGTGCCTTGTGTTATTTTTATGTAAAAATGTTGGACATGTAAGGCTAACAACAATTTTGTAATACCTACCTGTCTTAAGCCAGGTCCCCAAAAGCAAACTTTAATAAGAAGACACACATGAAAACAATTGATTAATAAAGTAGCCAGGTGTATTAGTCTGTTTTTATGATGCTGTTAAAGACATACCGGAGACTGGGCAATTTGTAAAGAAAAAGAGGTTTTACGGACTCACAGTTCCACGTGGCTGGGGAGGCCTCACAATCATGGTAGAAGGTGAAAGGCATGTTTTATATGGCAGCCGGCAAAGAGAGAAATGAGAACCAAGTAAAAGGGGTTTCCCCTTATAAAGCCATCAGGTCTCACAAGACTTATTCATTATGACAAGAACAGTATGGGGGAAACTGCCCCCATGATTCAATTACCTCCCACTGGGTCCCTCCCCAAACACATGGGAACTATGGAAGCTATAATTCAAAATGAGATTTGGGTGGGGACACAGCCAAATCATATCACCAAGAAGGATAAATTCTGAATTTGATAAGGAAAAAAAGCTTTGGAAAATCTACAGCAAAAATTATACTTAATCATGAAATATTACAATTTCTTTCAAAGATTGGGAATAAAAGAAGGATATTGACTCTAATCACTTATAGCCAACATTTTATCGAAGTTGCTATGACAAGAAAAAGAAATACAAGGCATAAGAACAGAAAGAAATAAGTTAAACTATTTATATTTGAAGATAACTTATTTTTTTCCGTGAAAAATCATAAAGAACTTATCAAACACACACTACAACACTTAATTTAGCAAGACCTTAAGACATAAAATCAACATACAAAAATCACTTGTATTTCTATGTCAGTAGCAAGAAACCAGAAAATGACAATTGGGAACCAAACCGTTTGCACTATTATCATCAATAAAAAATAGTTAGGTGTCTACAATGAAAATGACAAGGTATTCCTGAGAGAAATGAACAGAGACATTAATAGGGACTTGAAAACAAGAGCAATAGCCATCTGGCCCTTGAAAGCTTTGGGCAACAACTCTCTCCTCCAATACCCTAACTGTGGTCCTTAGCAGACAGTCCTTCTAAAGAAGGATGCAAGTGAGAGTGTTCGGAAAGAAACACATGAAGTTGGGGGGTAGGCACTCAGAACCAATTGTCTGAGTAGCTGGCAGGGCAGAACTGTCATTTCCTCAGCTGGTGAAAACCAGTTACACGTTTCAAGTAGGGAGATGAAGAGTTTGATATGGAGCTTGGTAAGTGAGAGCTGCCTACTAGACACTCAAGTGAAAATGCTGAAAAAGAAGTTAGATTTGTGAGTCTGGGCTTCAGGACTCATAATGTAACTTCAGGGCTGGAGATTTAATTTGTCTGTTAACATCATCCAGTTAACATTTTAATTTGAGATTATGTAAGATCATCAAGGCAGTGAATACAGAAGAAGAAGAAACCGCCCAAGAAATAAATACTGAGGCATACTCCAAGATTTAGAATTGGGAGAGAGGAGGAAAAAGTGAAGGAGACTGATAAAAATTGACCACAAAAGTAGGGAGAAAATCACCAGAGTGTGTTCTCTTAGAATATAAATTAAAAATAACTATATTATGTAAGTTGAAGGATATCAATTGTCTCAAATAATGTTAATAGAGCAGACAAACTGAAGACTAAGAATTGGCCATTAGATTTAACAATATGAAGATTATCGGCGACTTTGACAAGGGATGTTTTGTGGGATTGTTGGTGGCAAAGGTTTTAGTAGAGCACATTCAAGAGCAAATAGGCATTTAAAAAATAAATTATACAAATGTTAATGTTTTATATTTTCATCATGTAGCTACCATGTTTCTAGTAATGATAAAAAGTATTCATTGGTATATTAAGCTTACTGGAAGATTTTTTTGAGACAAAATCTCTCTCTATAACTCACTGCAGCCTTGACCTCCCAGGGTCAAGTGATCCTCCCACCTCAGCCTCCTGAGTACCTGGGACAAAAGGCACTTGTCACCACTCCTGGCTAATTTTTTGTTTTTATTTTTTCAGAGACAAGATTTCACTATGTTGTCCAGGCTGGTCTCAAACACCTGGGCTCAAATGATCCTCCCGCCTCAGCCTCCCAAAGTGCTGGGATTACAGGTGTGAGCCACTGTGCCTGGCTGGAAGATATTTTTCAACTTAAAAATATATATGATGCCAAAGGCATCTTTCCTCAGGATATATTCCCCTAAATTTTCAGGAAGCAGAGAAAACATGCTTAAAGACAAAATATTTATATACCAGTAAGTATTCAGGAGCCAGTTCTCTGACACTATGGGCAAGAAGAAGAAGAAGAAAAAACAACATGGATGGAGCTCCTTATTAGGATTCAGTTGGAGGGTGTTGGAAGCCTAGGAGAAGACTTTAGTTACAAAAAAGTTTAAAGAACCAAAGAAGGAAAAGGAGACAAGAAGGCCATGAGGATACCAAGCTAATGGCTGAGAGCTCAGATCAATAAGGATGTCAAAATGAGGTACAAGAGATGAATTGAAGGGTTAACATAAACCAAGCAGAGACAGCAAGGAGCTGATAGGCGAAGAGACAGTTCAGTGTGAATCTTGCAAACATTAAATTTTTTTCTCCACTTTTCCTCTCATTCAGGATTTGCCACTGCTGCCCTACTGGAAGTTACATTTTTTTTAAGGATCCATTTAACTGGAGAAATAAGTGAAGTGAGAAATTGAAAGTATAAAATGAAAGTATCCCTCAGTCATGAAACACATTATAATATTTCAATTGGCTTGGACCACAAGCAGATAGCATTTCGTTTCAGAGAGTTGTTCAGAGGGCAAAGGAAGTTTGTGTAAAGATTCCTAGGACTGCTCTCTGCTGTCTCTGGTCCTGAAAGTTGAATATCAGCGTGATAGTGTTATGGCAGTCAGGACTGCGTCTGTTCTTGTCAGCTCTGATTCATAAGGTACAAGGCAGGACTGAATTGTCCTTGTCTGTTACCAACTAAGCATACAATAAGATGGGGCAGATCAAATGTAGTTTTGGTGAATGGAATAGTTTAATTCATATATTACTTGCAAAGGATGCTCTTGGCTTTAATAGTTAATGCTACTCTTGTATGTAAATGAGTTCAAGCATTATAGACCCAACTTTGATGGGTTACTAAGGACTCTTTTCTTCTGACACTAAAATTATTTAAGGGACCTGCAGTTTTGTGTCCATTTGTAAAACACTAAAATATATAATTGGTTTCTAAAAAGGAATCAATAATTGTAAACCATGGTGTCAGGAATTAGAAAAAGATTAATCGCAAGTGGTCCTTGTTTAGGGTGAATTAACAACCCCAACTAGCAAGGTTCTAGCAATTAATAAAACACCCAGCCATAAGACTTACATTAGTGTTCAAAGGTCAATCTATTACAATGAAGGAGTGTATTCATTAGGAAAAGGAAACTTCAGGGAAATCCTATAACTGCCCCTCATTCTGCGCACTTCTATCAGTCTTTCCACTGGCGAAAGTCTATAGAAAGAAGAACATGATGTTCCAATGGTAATGGATATGAACTGCTCCTCACAAACACTGAGTAGTAATTGGATTATTGTTTAGCTCTTGAACTGGCTTTCAGGAAACACAATAAAGGCTTGAGGAAGCAAATATGTTGCTCCACTTTCAATAATACAGAAATAATGACTTATTTCTGTCAATGAAAACTGAAGAGGGCAGTGAGATATCTCAGAGCTTTCAAAATGTAAAATCTACTTTCTTTCATTCAAACCTCTTATCTTTTGATACAGATGAGATGTGTGAAGTTGTGATGGCAAGATTTCCAATTTGTAGAGAAGCAAGCCAATATAGTTGTATGGAAACACTCGATTTAAAAATGATAGATTCTAAAATACATATAGTAAAGTACATATTACTTATACTATAGCTTATATTAAAACTGAGTATAGCTTAATTATTTTTTCTTTTCTCTTTTCTTTTTTTTTATTTTTTGAGACAGGGTCTCACTCTCACCCAGGCTGGAGTGCAGTCGTGCAATCATAGCTCACTGCAGTCTCAACCTCCCAGGTTCAAGCGATCTTCTCACCTCAGCCTCCTGAGTAGCTGGGACTACAGGCATGAACCACCATGCCCAGCTAATTTTGTAGCAACTGGGTTTTGCCATGTTGCCCAGGCTGATCTCTAACTTCTGGACTCAAGCAATCCACCCACCTCAGCCTCCCATAGTGCTGGAACTACAGGCATAAGCCACCATACCCAGCCTCGATATTTTTTTTTTCTGTACATATATACCTCTGTAACCAAATACAAGAATAAAACATAAAACTTTTTCACTACCCAAAAGCCCCCTTATTTTTCTTTCCAATCAACATCCTCTGAAGTTAAGCACTGTTTTGACCCCTAGTGTATGCTCTTGAAATTTACACCAATGAAATCATATAACACGTACTCTTTTGTGTCTAGCCTCTTTTATTTAATATTATATCTGTGCCATCCATCCATAATCTTGCATGGAATCATTCTTTTTTTGTTATTATATAATATTCCATTTTAAGAATACAGAACAACTCCTTTATTTTAATAATGGACATTTGGCTTCTTTTCAGTTTGGGGCTATGATGAACAAAGTTCCTACACACATTCTTGTTCACGTCTTTTGGAGAGAATAAACACTTATTTCTTGTGACCTAGGAATAGAATTTCTGTATTATACAGTAGGTGTGTTTTCAGTTCAAATTAATACGCCCAACAATTTTTGTAGCAATTTATATTCCTGCCAGCTGTGCATGAAAATTGCTTCCATTGTGACTAACTTTTGACATTTTCTTTCTTTTTAACTTTAGCCATTTTGATAGGTTAAAATGCCATACTTTTGATGGATATTTGGCTTGCTTATGTATGTTACAATATCGAGTTATTTTCATATTTTTCAAATTTAAGAAATCTTGTAAAATATGTATTAAGATATATATTACTTTGTGCTTGATATTAAAGATGTTATCTCATATTAACCAACATTTATTTAATTACAGAAAATAGAGTTTGCAAGATTTACATTGCTTTCATTGGACTTAGTATGACTAAGACCTGGTTACATTTTCTTTCTAATGTCTCAGACCATTCCAGAGATTAGTATTTCTAAGCCCTTCTCATTTTTATTTCATTTTATTCCATCGCACCTGGCCATTTTCTCTTCTTTCTATTGATCTTCTGATTTTTCTATAATAAGCAGATGCTACACTCCACATTTTAGAAAGACTATGTGAAACATTTTTAAATAAATTATGTACAATGTATGAGTAACTAGTGATTTAAGGTTCCTAAATGTCCCTTTTGAGGTCTTGGCATAAGTGTGCTTCATCTGATAACAATGATTGCTAGTTTAGCCTGGTGAAAATGTGATATCTGTGTGGCATACTCACATGGTATTTCATGCACAAAACAAACCTCGGGTCTCACAAATTAGTGCAAAACAGAACCCTAAACTTTTATGTGCCTTTAGCATGGCTACAGACCCTGAATAAAACAAGAAAATAATGAGCTGGTATAAATTTGACTCATAGATCTAAATGTTAGTATATCTAAAATGACTATAGCCTTTTTCAGATCCAGATGAGTAGCATTTTAAAAATAAAAGAATATCATCTCGAAGAGTTTCTACTGAAATCCTTAAAATGTACATTTACTGAGTATTTTATAAAAAATAAGAGAAAACAATTCAATATTCAAATGCAATACATATTCACTTTTAAATTCATTCAACCGATATTTATTGAACACCTACTAGTCTATGCCAGGATAACAAAGTGTGAGACTTTATTTCATGTTTACCTAGTTGAGGAGACAGAAATTAAAGTAACCAAATACATATTTAACAGTTTCAGGTAATTATTCCTTCAGGTCATTTGGTGATATGATTGCTAAATTTTAACCCAAGTCACTCACTGATATGGTTTGGCTGTGTCCCCACCCAAATCTCATCTTGAATTAGAGCTCCCGTAATTCCCACATGTTGTGGAAGAAATCTGGTAGGAGATAATTGAATCATGGGGGCAGTTTCCCCTTACTGTTCTTGTGGTAGTGAATAAGTCTCACGAAATCTGATGGTTTTATAAGGGGTTTCCCCTTTCACCTGGCTTTCATTCTCTCTTGTCTGCTGCCATGTAAGACATGCCTTTCATCTTCCACCAGGATTGTGAGGCCTCCCCAGCCACGTGGAACTGTGAGTCCATTAAACTTCTTTTTCTTTATAAATTACCCAGTCTCAGGTATGTCTTTATCAGCAGCATGAAAACAGACTAATACACTCACTGATTTTAAACTAAACATGGAATTTGATCTTTGGAAAAGTTTATCCCAAGTCAGGGATTTCAAACTTCAACATTTGGCATGATGTGCATTTTTTTGTTTTGTTTGTTTGTTTTGTGTCCTACCAACCAATATGAGTCACATTTTAGATGAAAAATGGACTCTAGCAGGCAGCTTAAACATCACAGGTTGCTGATTGGTTCTCGGCAATGCAATTCTTACAAGTGCCACTTTCTCAAGGAGGCAATTTGAGAAATGATTTTCCAACACCATCTGCCTGAAGCACCTGATGACATTCATGCTGAGCTATTTCATAAGGAAAATGTAGGATGAAAAAGACAGTGAGCTGAGGCACGTTCCTGGAATGTTCTGCAAGCACCAGTGCACCAAGCTGATAGATGACTCTCATCTGCCACCGGGGCTCACTTGTGAAAAAGGTTTTCTTCCTAGTTGATTTAATTTTTGTTAATTCAGCAACTTCCCGGAAGAAATTTGCGGTGTGTGCATTTTCCGTACAACAGCGGAAATCCCTTCAAAGGATTTCCTTGGGATACAAGACTAAGGAAAGTAATCCAGATTGCCTTTCATGCAGCAAACCATTTACAAGAAAACCACACGTGTGCACAGAGCATAAAAGCCCTCCTATTGAAACTGCCATTGTTCAGAAGAAGAGTAACTTTAAATCCCTAACTGAAGGTGAACTGGGTCAGGAATTGTGCAAGTTAGCACTGCCAAGGGACTCAAGACTCTTCTAGGGAGGCTTCAAATACGTTTTCTGAGATTCCCATGAGTAGACATTTTGCTTAATATAGCCTGAATTTACTATATCTCTGAGCTATTCTCCCTAGAATAGTAAATGTGAGAAATAATGAAATAAGAAATGAAGGTTCCACATCAGTAATATTATATTTTGTTATAATTTTAATTGCCATTTAACACTTAGCTCACCATGTTGATTGAAGGAGAGAAAATGCTTCAATTTTATCATCACTGACAACATTTAACTGACAACATTTAACAGGCTTAAAATCTATATGTCAAATAAGAGATGAAATAACTATATGCAATTCATCTCCATAAGTTACCTCCCGGTTATTGACTGATCTTTATGAAACATATAAATTCCATGGAGTATGTGATTCTACTTATGGAAGAATTGAGATAAGGAATGCATCATTCATATAGGTGAATCCACTGATGTAATTGCATGAAACTAGCACTTCTTATGCACCAATATTTTATTTATAAAATGTAGATAAAATCTACTTCTTAGAAAGTTAAAAATAATCATTCCCAAGTTTCCTCTGGTGGTCCTTTTTTACGAAGCAACATTCATCTGATTTCTCCATCTGCAAAGGTATTTTAAGACCAACAAGATCAGGGGCCAGAAATCTATATTTCAAACCCGGACTCTGCTTGTTTTTGTAAATAAAGTTTTATTGGAACACAGCCACACCCATTGATTTATATTCTGTTTACAGTGTCTTTTGAGTGCCACACCAACAGAGTTGAATAGTTGCACTAGAGATAGTATGGCTCCCCAAATATTTACTGGCTGGCCTTTTAAGAAAAAGTTTGTTCATACCTGAACTGGCCCAATCCCCTCATTTAGTGATGAGGAGGCTGAGGTTCACATATATTCAGACAGCCACCCTAGAACCAAGCAAAAACCTCATTCAAAAAAAATCCAGGCTGGACATGGTGGCCCACGCCAGTAATCCCAGCACTTTGGGAGGCTAAGGAGGGTGGATTGCTTGAGCCCAGGAGTTCAAGACCAGCCTGGGAAACCCCATCTCTACAAATAATACAAAAAATAAAAAATAGGCATGGTAGCACCCGCCTGTAGTACCAGCTACTCAGGAGACTGAGGTGGGAGGATCACCGGAGCCCAGGAGGTTGAGGCTGTGGTGAGCCATGATCACACTACTGCACTCCAGCCTGGACAACAGAGTGAGACCCTGGCTCAAAAAAATAAAAAATAAAAAATAAATAAATAAATTCCAAGGCCACCTTTTGAACATGATATTTGGATAAAACTGCAATGTTATATAAAATAATTGGTTTTCATTGATGCCTTTCAAAGAGGGATAAAATGAAATATTAATATACTTTTTTTAGTGTAACAGGTAAAAAGAACTCTTTGTATTATTGTTACACCAAACAAATTAGCTAAACATCAATGTGGATAAGATGTGAGTACATATGTCAGTTTAATCAAGCACTTTCTATAGTATTGTATCTGAGGGGGAAATGGTGTCTTTCCTTTTCTCGGTGCACATTACCACATAAGAAGTATGAATGAAACTTCATACTTCATACACATACACATAAGAACTTCATACTTCATACACATAAGAAGTATGAATGATACCACAGAACAGTGGTTGGCAAACTACATCCCAAGGGCCAGATCTGCTTGCTGCCTGATTTTATGCAGCCTACAAGCTACAAATGATTCTTACATTTGTAAGTAGTGTTCCAAAAGAAAAACCAAAAGAAGAATATTTCATGACATGTGAAGTGTATAAGAAATTTAAATTTTAGTGTCCATACATAGAGTTTTACTAACATACAGCCATGTGCATTGTGTATCATGTGTGGATTGCCCACTGTGACTTTTGTGCTAAAATGGTGCAGCTGAGTATTAGTGGCAAAGACTGGCCTGAAAAGCCTAAAATCTGATAATAGAGCTTTTTGCAGAAAAAAAGTTTGCTGACCCCTGATCTAGAAGCACTTGTGTCTCTCCTGGTGCCTGACAAGTCTCGCCTTTCAAAGCTCTGAATGCATAAGGAAAAGTTAAAACAGAGGCTTGCTTTGTTCTTGTTATAAAAATATAACTTCAGTTCTCAGCAGCTTCTCAAAAGGTCACGTGCTTCTGACCTTGTGTCCCTGTATATCTCTCTTGTGTAGTTCAGACCCTTTTCCCAAGCCCTCAAAAGAGTTGTTTTTCTTTGCACAGCTCAATGCAATTGCACAAGAACCTTGTCTGATAATAACCTGTCCCACGAATGTTGGGTAGGAGCTTAATGATGGTTGATTTAAATTGAAGTAAATGAACACAAAATGAAGATAATCAGTGAAATGACTCCCATTTGATTAGATAAGCAGAAAGCCTGAATTCTGCCATTCCTTTCCAAACGAGTTGTGGAAGCATAATTTATGCTAATCAAATGGTATAGTCCTGACCTATGACATGGGAGTATTTGGAAAAGACTTTAATCCATTTACACAATGTGTGCATAAGTAGAGAAAATAGCTATATTAGTCAGGGATCTCCAGATAAAAAGAATTGATAGGAGATCTATATGTCTCCAATAAAGATATACATATTAAGATGTGTCTGTGTGTGTGCATGTGTGTAGTCAGCCTCTATAACTGCATAAGCCAATTCTTTAAAACAAGTCTCTCCCTACATAGAAAGATACAGGATAGACAGCTCCAGTAAAGATATACATGATATATATAATCTGTGCACACACACATACACACAGAAAGAGACTTATGATAAGAAATTAGTTCATGCAATTAAAGAAGCTGAAAAGTCAAAAACCTGTAGAAACTCCAAATGATCTCCCAATTCAAGTCCTAAGGCTGGCAGGCGGCTGCAGAACCAGGAAGAGTCTATGCCCCAGTTTGAAAGCTGACAGGCAGGAGAATTCTCTGTCACTCGGGGAAGGTCAGTCTTTCTACTTTTCAGGCATTTGACTGATTGGACAAGGTCCAGCCACATTGGCAAGGACAATCTGCTTCAGTCAGTCATCGATGTAAATGTTAATCTCATCCTAAAACCCCCTCCCACCAGAGGTTAAATGCTGGAAGGAATGAATACCTAATTTTCCATGATGTGATTATCATGTACTGCATGACCATACCTAAGTATCTCACGTGCCCCATAGTTATATATGCCTACTATGTACTCACAAGAATTAAAAATAAAACGTCTAAAACACCTTCCCAGATAGAGTCAATAAGTTTGACCACATATCTGGGCACCCTGTGGCCCAGTCAAGATGACACATGCAATTAACCAGCCCAAGAGACCTGAGTAGCCAATGACTCATACTTTCAGAGTCCAAGGACACTACAGATATGCAATAGATAATCTCTAAGCTTAGAAATGCAACAATCCTGATGGGAAAATAGAATAGGCTTGAAGGGAGGCCTTAGCAGTTTTAGAGCTTAATACACATGAAGTCCCTCACACTGCCAAACCTGCCAGACTGTGTCGGAAATCAACACCAAGGCCCAGAAATCATTATCTTTGTTATTACTCAACCCCATGAAACAAATAAACCTACCCCGCTTTCTGAGTGTGTTTCATCTTCTGCCCAGGTTTAAAAAAAATTAATTTACATTTTATTTAGGCAATAAATCTGCTAATAAAGGTGTGAAACTTAAATTCTATAAGAAAGCTATGCAAAATATCGAGACCTTAAGGATGCTTCCAATATTATTTTTCTCACTTGTCCGTCCTCATAAATGCTTTTCATTAACACCCTTTTCAAGTGTTTCAGTATGGATTGTTTATTATTATTAATTTATGTTTACAATCCTAACCCTGCTAATTATTTCTACTTCCTGAAACATTCCACCTGGACCTGATTCAGCACATCAAAGTAAAACTCTCATGTTTTTTAGAGTATGTACATTTAACTTCCTTTTTTTGATATGTCTGAACATCCAATTACACTTACTGGGTTAAAAGGAGCCTAAACACTCACTCAGGAGGCTGAGGTGGGAGGATCGCCTGAGCACAGCAGTTTCAGGCTGCAGTGAACCATGACTGCAGCACTGCATTCCAGCCTGGGCAATAGAGCAAGATCCTATTTCAATAAATAAATAAATAAATAAATAAATAAATAAATAAATAAATAAGTGAATAAATTTTTTTCCCAGGGCAATGAGGAAGAGAAGCCTATTTAGAAAATAAAGGAAAGGAAAAAAAGAAAATATGAGGGAAGGAAAAAAGAAATGGATGGAAAACGAAGGGAAGGAAAAGCAAAAGTATTTTTGTGATCTTCCTCTCAAAAACCTATAAACCCAGTCTAATCCTGGGAGAAAAACATCTCATTCATATCAACTGAGGGGCATTTTACAAAATATCTGATTCTCTAACTTTTCCCGTAACTGTCAAGATCACCAATAAAGCGTTTGAAAAATTGTCACAACCAAAAAGAGCCCAAGAAAACATGACAAATAGTGCAATATGTTACCCCGGATGAGATCCTGGAACAGAAAAGAGACATTAAATAAAAATGTAAGGGAAATCCGAATAAGAAGTGGACTTTAGTTAACACTAACATGTCAACCTTGGTTTATTAAAATTTTGATAAATTTACCAGATGTTCACAATAGGGGAAGGAGGGTTTGGGGTATATGGGAACTCTCTGTACTACTACTCATTGTAATTTTTCTGTAATTATAAAACTATCCCAAAATCTTCAGTTTATTCTTAAAAGAAAAACAGAATAAGAAGAAAACTAGAATTAGTTGAGCTGCTACTAAAAGTAAGGACTATTCCAGGGGGATAATGCCATTAGCCTCATTTTCTGGAAGATAGCGACTTATCTTGGGAATTATCTTGGGTAACTTTTGTACCATCCTGCTAAGGGATGACCATTCTTTCCACTGTTGTAGATGAAAACAAAACAAAACAAAAGAACAACTGAAGCTGAAAGAAGGAATCTTTGCCCAAGTCCAAAGAGGTAAAATACCCAGCTCTTCCTACTTCCACTCTCACCTTCTCTCGACCATAGCAAGTATAGAAATAATTATTGTAATCTATCTATTAGAGTAATTGCAATGTTAATAAAATTTCAGACCAAGGATATTAAAGCAGTTCAAATGCCGTTCCTTTTTACCAAGAGATTACAATTTGCACAACCTAGGAAAACTTTAGAGAACCACTCAAAACCTCATATAATTACATGCTAAGATGTACTAAGTGATAAGACTGCCAACGATTGTTACTTTGGAATCACACGCCCTAAAATAATCAGTGTGAGCCAGAAGGTAACTAAGTGGTAAGTGGGAAGATGTCTTAAAACCAGAATTGATTTTCCTCACTGAATTGTTAATGCCTAAAGAGAGGTGGTTCTTAAAATTGTGGAGCTGTGTTACCCTTCCCCAAATGAAAAGGCTACGAGTATGTCAGTATTTTCTCAGTGATTTGCTTTGAACTTATCTGTGCAGAATCATCCGCAACTCTCATTGACAGTGCTGGGAGTTGGATATGCCACAGTGAATTTCCTGATTTTCTAATTCACTGGTGATTATTAGCTAAGGAGCTACTTGCAGACAGTAATACATATTGGAATTATGACAGTCTGTGAATGGAAATATCAAAGAGACTGTTTCATTATGTCTTTTTTCTCCATATAGGAAGGTAGCCCCTTAGACTAGTATTTTAAGTAACTGTGATTTTTTTAAAGCCATCACAAATAGTTTTGAAAAAAAGACAGGTGGCTCTCAAAGACAAATAGCTAGAAGCCTCCACTAATGACTTCAGGATTTCACTTTTTGTACAGAAGACAATGGAAGGTACAAGGCACTATTTAAAATTTAATTCTAATAACAACTACAGGAAGCCAATACTAATTCCACCCCATCTCCAGCCCTGTCTGTCTCACAAGATGATGAATCACCAATAAAATGATAACTTTGATTCAATGTGCTCTATTTAATATGGCAGGAAAACGTGCTGGTACAATCTTGAATTTTTTGCAATCACAAGAGTAGAAAGAAGATGTCTCAATGTCCTTACACGAAATGGAACATTCAAATAATCAGGCCATCTATTCTCAAAGTATAGAGAATGTACACTATTTTTAAATTTTAAATCATACTAATTTTAATATATAAGTGAGGACAAAAGTGAGCTAATTTTATGCCGAGATAGGTAAACAAGATCGTTATAGATATGCATGTATATGTAAATATAGGCATAGATGCAAATGGAAATAGGTCATTTCCATGACTAAACACAGGTTCTGTCTCCACATGTGACATTAGACATGCAGGCTTTCAGTGGGTGGTGAAAATTACTACAAAATGCCTGTAAATGAACACTTGCATAATCCTCTGATTTCAGGCTCACTCATTTATACGTCTGTCTTGTCCTCTAGAATGGCAAAAGGGAAATTGCCAAATAACATGTTAACATCTAGACAAGTTATATCCAGGGCTTTTAATAAAACTGGCTTGGTAGGGACATACTTTGAGCAAACCCATTGAACCTCTGGAAATTGCTATTTCATTTACTATGGGCTTATAAGACATTTGTTAGGTAATCTATTCTAGAACACAGAGGATTATTGTCAAATTTAATAGTCTGTAATTTCCAGAATGCTATCCTCTTTTAAGAAAAGAAAAGAAAGGGGAAATGGGGTTATAGTTACCCATCTCTTACATCTCAGTAGTTCTCTTGTCAAGCATCATTAATCAACAACTACTAGCAAATATTCTCCATTCTGGAGATAGAATTCATCTGAGTTGGAATTTATTTTAAGAAGCTTTGTCCTCTCATTGTTTCTTCACCTATCAAAGGCTTAAATCCTTGTCACCTCTATTTGCTTTCACCTTTAAAATTTAAAGGTCATTTTCTTTGGTGTAGAAATAGAAGAAGAAAGTCAGTATTTGAAAGAGCTCTGAACTCTCTTTACAGCTGCTAACATACTACCTGCTCTCAGAAATAGGCGTGGGTTTTCTTGGTCTTCTCACCCAAAAGCTACCACCAAAATACTTTTTAGCTTTCCTTAGCATTTTTCATAAGCCTGTGATTCAATGTTCTTGACATTCCTTTACTGTGATCTGATCACTGAATATTTTAAAATGTCATTTCGATTGTCAGTGTCAGTCAGGGAACATCTTGAGTTGCCACACACTCTCCCAGCCCTGAGAACTCTACTACTCCTGTTAGCTTAAAACATGGTATAATTGCTTTCATCTTCTTAATAATAAAAAAATCCCTGTTACTTCTATTGCTTCCCTCTATAGCAAAATTTGTATTTTTTCTTTTTAGAATATTTGAAACTTTTTATCGTGCAAAATATCAAATACAGAAAAAGTAAACAGACTGGTTTATTGACCCTCCCCCAAATCCACCACCTTACCTCAGTTCTATCCATATTCTGCCATTGTCTATGATCAATACCTCTACCCATTCCCAAACCCTAGGTAATTATTATTTTCACTGTGCTTTTTTTAACGATAAAGTATGTAGTGCTAAAACACACAAAAATTAACTGCACAATTTTGACAAACAGATACACTTCCATAATCCACAACCTTCTTACCATATAGATCATTTTCATCCCTTTTACCTCTTCCCAGTTAATCATCCAACAAGAGGCAACCACAGTTCTGATACGCATTTCCTTCTGTTAGCTTTACCTGCTCTAGCAGCTTGTGTAAATGGAGCCATACAGTGCAAGCTGTCTGTTATCAAGTTTCTTTTTACTCATCATCGTGTATGTGAGCTTCAAAAGCATTGTTGATGTGTCAGTCCTTTGTCCTTTCTGATTACTGAGTGGCACTGCACTGTAGGAACATTAAAAAAAACAGCTCCTTTACCCATTCTCCTTTTGCACATTTCAGTTGCTTGCAGGTTTTGGCAATTGTAAATACAGAAGTTATGATGATTCCTGTACAGTTGTTTTTCATAGATAGACCCCTAGGTATGAAATTTTGGGGTCAAAAGGTAGGTGCATATTTAATTCCATAAGAATTTGCCAACAATATTGTTGGACCATTTTATACTTCCACCACCAATGCAGGAGAGCTTCACAAATATTTTGTTCTCAACTTAAAAAAAATTTTTTAGCCATTCTAGTTGCTATACAAATGGCATTTTGTCTTGTTTCTAATTTGCCTTTCCCTGATGACTAATGACACTGAAGACATTTTCATGTGTTTATCAGCTATTTGTGCATCACCTTTTATTTAAAAAAATTGTTTTGAACTAATGTTAGACTTACCCCAAAGTTGTAAAAATAATATTGTCCTTACCTCATAACCTAATGTAAACATCTTACATAACCATAATATAATTATCAACCACAGGAAATTAACATTGGTAGAACGTTAAACTAGATCTTACTTGATTCAATGTATCTTAGTAGATAAAAATTTATGTGGTTCCAAAATCATGGTATGAAAAGGCATATATTGAGTAATCTCCTACCTGTTAATCCCTCCTCTCCATTTCTGGCCTCCCCATTCTATATGCTTCAAATGTTTATTCAAATATGAATATATATTATTACTCCCCTTTTCCTAAGCAAAAACTGGCATACTGTATATACTCTTTTTCTGTTCCTAACTTTTTCTATGTAAAAGCTTTCTGGAGATTTTACATATCAGCACATAAAGCACTTTCTCATCCTTTTCACAACTGCACATTATTTCATTGTCGGGATGTGCTCTAGTTTACGTAACCACATGTATTTTTAAAGGTTCCTCCACCTTCCCATTTATTAGAGTGATCTTTTATGATGCTGATGTCAGAATTGCATCTCGTTTAAGAATTTCCAATCAGATTGTAATCCAAGCACTTTGGGAGGCTGAGGCCGAAAAATCACTTGAGCCCAGGAGTTGCAGAGCAGCCTGAACAGCAAAGTGAATCCTGGTTTCTATCAAAAAAAATAATAATAATAAAATAAAAAAAAGAAGGCCAAGGCGGGTGGATCACAAGGTTAGGAGATCGAGACCATTCTGGCTAACATGGTGAAACCCTGTCTCTTCTAAAAAATACAAAAAAATTAGCTTGGCGTGGTGGCGGGCACCTGTAGTCCCAGCTACTCGGGAGGCTGAGGCAGGAGAATGGCGTGAACCCGGGAGGCAGAGCTTGCAGTGAGCCCAGATTGCGCCACTGCACTCTAGCCTGGGAGACAGAGAGAGACTCTGTCAAAAAAAAAAAAAAGGAAAGAAAATTAGCCTGGTGTGGTTGCATGCCTGTAGTCTCAGCTATTTGGGAGGCTGAGGCAGGAGGATTCATGGAGCCCAGGAGGCTGCAGTGAGCCATGATTATGCCATTGCACTCCAATGTAGGCAACAGAGTAAGACCCTATCTGAAAAATATTATTATTATTATCATTTATTATTATTATAGTTTCTAGTCAGAGGACCCTAACCACATAAGTTCTGGTGTGAACTACATGGGGTTAACCTCATTAAGGTTTGGTTGTCACAAACTCTGGAACAGGGCCCCTCATGGCAAAAACCTCAGCTCATTCACAGCAAGCTGCTGAACTCCAGAGAACAAGGACTCCAAGGGACAATGGGAGGGTGGCCTTGCTGACTGCTTCAGGAAGCAGAATGTCTCATGAAGACCCCAGCCCATCTGGTGGACATATTAATACACACTGACTCCAATATTGGAAGGTTCTAGACACAAGAGGACAGAACCTTCTACCTCCAGGAACTGTTTACTGATCTACCTGGCCTGTAAAATGGAGGAGGTCCTCTCTTCGTCACCTCCCACTTACCCTAGGCAGATCTCACCAAGTAGCTAAGACACATGCAGAGGAATGGGGTTCATAGGCTCTAGTCCAGAATCCAATCCCATAGCACCCTTGAAGATGTCCAGCATACGGAGTGTCAGGCAGTTCTTGTCATCTTCTTTCCTTCTCCAACAGGACCTACACCAAGCTTTAGCAAGAGCTTTGGAGCTCAATTCATTTCCTATCCTCATGCAGCATGACTTGGAGGCAATTCCTTAACCTCACTTGTTCTCTATGGTCTCGCATTTATATCATGAAGTTCTTGTGAGCCACTTTTCCTTTTTGAAGAGCTCACAAATCATACTGTAACAAATCTGTTCTAGAGTCCTTCGGTGATTAATTTTGAACTCAACAGCATAAATTTCTATAGTGATTCCTCCATTGATGAAAGGATAAAACACAGTCTTCATTGCAGAAGGGTGTATGCTATAACTCTATATTTATAAACCTCTTAAATATGTAAAATTTTGTAATTTAAGAATGCACATCTATGTTATAAAAGTATAAAGACACGTATAAGAGTGCTAAACACCCATTCAGGATAGTGCTCATATCCATGGTGAAAAAGGAGAGAAATGAAATCAGGGAGGAGTATTTAGAGGGCTTCACTTAATACACAGCATTAAATAAAAGAGAGAGCCTCCTCCTCCTTTGTTCTCCAGAGATAAAAATAATCAGCTACCAGCCCTGGTTTGGTCGCATGGTTCCCACCCGTGGGGTAGACTAGCTTAACCTGCCTAGCACAGAAGCCAGCGTTCACGTGATTCTAAGATGTTACAGATGGCATTTTCTGGACTAACAATGGTACCAAAAAAATCATGTCAGCAGCACAAAAGTATTTGTTAGTAAAAGTAAGCATAAGCCAAATTTTAACTTCAAATTCCATCAAGAGCTGGAGGATTGGAACTATTTTTAATTTAAGTTTGATGTCATTAGTGTAAGCATGGAAATAATATACTATTCACAAGTCGGTGGGAAATAAGACTTAAAATACACTGTTTTGTGGAGTAGTCAGGGGAGAAGTTGCATTCCTACTGTTTTTCCATTTATTTAATCATTGGAGTCTAGGATTTCTTATCTCCCACTAAGTTTTTAAGTTGAAACAAAGAAAATCATTTTTCAGTCTAGATGGATTAAACCCACATCCTGTTTTTCTCCAAATGTGCAAATGACTGGAACAATCTGATTAACACATATTTGGAGAGGTTGAAATCAAAAGTGTTTACTAAGAGAGCACTTAAAAAGCCTTCAAAGTTAAGGCTTTGTCACTCATAAAGCCTTAATTTGTGGATGTGCCATTTGTATATTGATGGAATTACTGCACATTCTCTATTGTCTTCTTTTAGCTACTTTATTCTAAAAATGCAGAGGGAAAAAAAGAAAGAAGGTAGGAAAGAAGTAAAGAAAGAAAAAGAGAGATAGAAGGAGAGAAGGAGGAAAGAATGATGGAAGGAAGGAAAAAAGGATGGAAGGAAGAGAAGAAGGAAGGAAGGGAGAAAAGGAGAGAGGGAAGGAGAGAGAATAAAAAATTAATTTTATCTACTATTTAATCTAACCTTATCAAATATAATATGGTGGTTGAGTGGCTGGGCGTTGTTTGCTGTTTCT
Source organism: Pongo pygmaeus (assembly GCF_028885625.2). Classification (NCBI taxonomy): domain Eukaryota; kingdom Metazoa; phylum Chordata; class Mammalia; order Primates; family Hominidae; genus Pongo; species Pongo pygmaeus. The sequence goes on along the minus strand of NC_072396.2, from coordinate 7,952,926 downwards.
GAACCACTGATATTTTATTTATTTATCTGAGATATAGATCAACACTAAGACACTCAGTTTCTTATTTAAGCTGTCACGTCAAATGCCCTGACAGTATGCACAGATTTACTCTATGAACATTTATTGGGCATCCCACATCTGGCTGGCTGTTTAAAGCCATCAAGAATCCAACGTAGAATGAGACCTGGAACAAGTACTAAAGAGTTACAACAGTTAAATCTCATTTTTAAAACTATGCATGGATAATTTTTTTCTTGATTCTTCCTAGAAAACTTATATTTCAAAAACAAAACCAAATTCCTTTGTTCTGGGCTAGTTTGGGATTTCTTTCAAGGAAGAGCAGGGAGGGGAGCAGATCACAGAGTCAGCAGTTGATGTCTTGTTAGGATTTTCTATCTTGTGCAGGGTATTTGAGGGGTAAAAGGTGGCATACTAAGATGGAATAAGTAATTGAGATTTAGTGAAGAACTACTTACAGATGTGCAGGAAGCTGGCTTGTGAGGGTAAGAAAATACATGGGGAATATGGAGCACCCTGAATTTAGGGACTAGGGAGCCATTCTTATCCTGAGTCTGAAGGATCAGGAGGAGAGATCAGGTGCCAGAATTAGAAACCGCCTCCTTCAGCTCAGGAATGCAGCCAGCAGCGGGGTGTGGTCTCCTAGGCAGAGAGCACAGAGGATGCAGAGCATGGCTTCACTCCCAGCTCACCTTTGGATACATTACTAGCTCACCCGGAGAGTTCAGCTGACAGAAAGCAAAGGGCAAAGGGACCTGTTAATGATGTCCACTGTAGGTCGGCTGAAAGCAGGCTGGAGAAGGGTTCAGAAGAGATACAAGGTGGAGAACGTCCAGGAAAATATTCAGGCATCGAGGGAGATTGCCAAGACTTCATTGTTCCTACTATGCACCATGAAGATCCATCTGCAATTTTTAACTGAGATGTCCTTAAGGAGACCACATCTTGAGAAGCAGGGATTCCACTAGGAAGAGTTTGACCTATTGGCTCACTTATTATTTTTCTTCCATATTAAACTCGAAGCAAGATGTTCATTTTCTTTCATATATCCCCAGCACTTATTAGGACAGTGACTGCACATCACGGGTGTTCAAAAAATAGCTACTAAGTCATCTGGCATAAATTCAGAAATATCCATGTGAGACAAGTAGACACAAGGGCAGACACTGTTTAACAGTGAGTATTTTGTTCTAATTGCATCTCCATGGTGCTGAGACTTGCTCTCACAGAACCTAGTTCTGTAAACCAGAGTTAAATAATGTGCAGTTGCAATGGAATCACAGCAGCCTGCCCTGGTTCGCAGGAGGACGGAAGCATAAGTCAATCGTTAAAACTTGTCAGTTCTAAGTTTTTTCCAAAAGCTTTTCTCAAGTCACAGGAATTTGCTACTGCCTGTCTACTTGTAAAAGACAAACCACTCTCAAAGAAGCAAATAAACAGCCTGAGGAAAAATTCAGAACTGGCCTGTTACAGATAAGCACAACTGTGGCTGAGCTTTGGGACTGCACATAGAACATGGTCATATTTTATTATAGCATTTCTTTTCAATAATTTCATGGAATTAAAACATCAACATCCCACCATGCCCTACAAAGAACGTTATGAATTTCAGTCTCTCTGTCGGCTGAAAACAGCTATGCACCACTTTCAGGACTCATGTCAGGGTGTCCGAATGTTCTTTTTTCATGTCCCTTTCATCCTGATAGACATATCTTAGACGGGATATAAATCAAGAATGTGACACCCATAGACCCTTGAGGAAATGTGCTGCATCTTCCCCGAATTTCTCCCAGGCAAGATTTTGGTTGGGATTACAGGTATGAGTGACTGTGCCCAGCCCCTAGTTGTTGGCAAAGATGGGAAGGTGGAAAATGAGCTCCACTCTCAAAAATGAGATAAACAGAGTGATGAGGCTTAGGGAATAGCTGCCAAGCCCATCAAAATGGGTAAGTCAAAATAGTGACAAGAAAAAATTCAGTGGGGTTCTTTTCATTCATTCATTCAACAAATGAGTAGATTATATGACTATATTAGAAGGTCATAAACATCACAGGGGAAAATAACGCAGGGTGAAGAGCCAAGATTTATTTTTAAGACTTTCTACTGGCTAGCCATATGCAGAAAACTGAAACTGGACCCCCTCCTTACACCTTATACGAAAATTAACTCAAGGTGGATTAAAGACTTAAATGTAAAACCGAAAACCATAAAAACCCTAGTAGAAAACCTAGGCAATACCAATCAGGACATAGGCATGGGCAAAGACTTCATGACAAAAATGCAAAAAGCAATTGCAACAGAAGCCAAAACGGGATCTAATTAAACTAAAGAGCTTCTGCACAGCAAAAGAAACTACCATCAGAGTGAACAGGCAACCTACAGAATGGGAGAAAATTTTTACAATCTACTCATCTGACAAAGGTCTAATATCCAGAATCTACAATGAACTTAAACAAATCTACAAGAAAAAAACAAACAACCCCATCAAAAAGTGGGCAAAGGATATGAACAGACACTTCTCAAAACAAGACATTTATGTGGTCAACAAACATGAAAAAAAACTCAGCATCACTGATCATTAGAGAAATGCAAATCAAAACAACAATAAGATACCATCTCACGCCAGTCAGAATGGTGATTATTAAAAAGTCAGGAAACTAGATACTGGTGAGGCTGTGGAGAAATAAGAGTGCTTTTACATTGTTGGTGGGAATGTAAATTAGTTCAGTCATTGTGGAAGACAGTGTGGCAATTCCTCAAGAATCAGAAATACCATTTGACCCAGTAATCCCATTACTGAGTATATACCCAAAGGAACATAAATCATTCTACTATAAAGACATGTGCACACGTATGTTTATTGCAGCACTATTTGCAATAGCAAAGACAAGGAACCAACCCAAATGCCCATCAGTGATAGATTGGATAAAGAAAATGTGGTACATATACACCATGGAATACTATGCAGCCATAAAAATGAATGAGATCGTGTCCTTTGCAGGGACATGGATGAAGCTTAAGCCATCATCTTCAGCAAACTAACACAGGAACAGAAAACCAAACACTGCATGTTCTCACTCATAAGTGGGAGTGGAACAATGAGAAAACGTGGACATAGGGAGGGGAACAACACACACGGGGGCCAGTCGGGGGGGTGAGGAGTGAGGGGAGGGACAGCATTAGGACAAATAGCTAACGTATGCAGGGCTTAAAACCTAGATGATGGGTTGATAGGTGCAGCAAACCACCATGGCACATGTATACCTATGTAACAAATCTGCATGTTCTGCACTTGTATCCTAGAACTTAAAGTAAAATAAAAATAAAAACTAGAAAGGAAAATAGCAGGTAAAAGCAGATGGAAAAAAAGACTTTCTGTCCTTAGGATGTAGCAACTCTTTCTAATTTATTTGTGTATTTTTATTTTTATTTTTATTTTTGAGATGGAGATTCACTCTGTCTCTCTTAAGGCAACTCTTCTACCTTAGCCTTCCGAGTAGCTGGGATTACAGGCATGCTCCCCCACGCCTGGCTAATTTTTGTAGTTTTTGTAAAGATGGAGTTTCGCCATGCTGGCCAGGCTGGTCTTGAGCTCCTGGCCTCAAGTGATCTGCCCGCCTTGGCCCCACAAATTGCTGGGATTACAGGCATGAGCCACTATGCCCAGCCTATTTGTGTGTTTTTAATTACCCTTGCAATTGTTTTTATTTAACCTCAAACAGAAAACTCTTTATGAAAAACAGTGTGGTGTGTTTTCATGACACCATGTCTGAGGCAAATCCATTCTGCATTCTGCTGGGGCCAGGGTGTGTGGGGACACCAAGGAGACAGAGTGAGATTTTGCAGCTTTAAATAAATTTTCTGCATGTTTGAACGATTTCATATTTTTATAAAGAGAGAGAAAAGAAGATCAAGCTGTCTCTAGGTCCTTTGGCTTGGAAGCCAATTGGAACAGAGAAGTGGGCCTGGAATTTTAACTCTGAAGCCAGCTCTGTCCAAATGAACTTTCTAAGACAAATGTTCTCCATCTGACCTTTGCAATATGATAGCTTCTAGCTAGTATAATATAACCAAATAATATTCTTATTCAGTTGACAGCTACTAGCCACATGTGGCTATTGGGCAGGTAACAGGTGGCTCATGCAACTGAAGAACTGATTCTCACATTTATTTATTTTTAATGAATTTAAATTGAAATGGCTACATGTGGTCAGTGGCTATTGTATTAAAGACCACAGGTCCATATAATCTCTCCTGCAATTTTTGGAATGTGGGAGTTTATCTCTGACGTGCAATACCATTCTTATTATTATTGTATATTTCATAAGGAATCAACAGATAAACCAACCTCATTGCAATCCACTGCACTTCAGTTTCATTCAACTTGATTAAGGAGTGTGTATTGATCAACTAGCTTATGCCAAGTATAATGCTAAGCACTGGAGACCCAAAGACGAAGGAGTCTTTGTCCTTGTGTATTTGGATGAGTTCTCAGACCACATCCTGCATTTTCTCTACTCATGTTTGCATTCCAGGCCATCAACCAGCTTATCTATTCTCCACCTCTGTCAAATCAGATAAATTTTAATAGGTAAGAAATCCTTTAAACCTAGTTCACCCACTGTGTACTGTAAGGTCCCCATAAAAAGGAGCCTTAAAATAGATAACTGCTGGTCAGGCACAGTGGCTCACACCTATAATCCCAACACCTGAGGTCAGGAGTTCAAGACCAGCCTGGCCAACATGGCGAAACCTTGTCTCTAATAAAAATACAAAAATTAGCTGGGTGTGGTGGCACTTGCCTGTAATGCCAGCTACCTGGCAGGCTGAGGCACGAGAACCACCTGAACCCAGGAAGAGGAGGTTGCAGTGAGCCAAGATCGCACCACTGCATTCCAGCCTGGGTGACAGAGATAAATTATACATACATATATATATATACACACACACACGTATGTGTATATATATACATACACACACGTACGTGTATATATATACATACACACACGTATGTGTATATATATATATCTACTATTCTTATTTGGTTGACAGAACTATGTCATATCAGGGAGAAAATGAAGGAAAGTCATTTCTAAGAAACATCTGGTGAAGAAAAGTTCCCTACATATGCAAAGCTGATTTCAAAAACTGTCAACATTTTCAGTCTCTCCTCTGACATTATTTATGGTTAAGTTAAACCTCCTTCTATTTAATAGATAAAAGGTAAATTGGGATGCTATTGGAAACTGGGTTCCCCAGAATAGGCCCTTGAGATTAAAAAGTTATTTTTTTTAGAAAGCATTCCCAGAAAATCCATTAAGGGTGTGGAAAGCTGGGGCAAATCACAAAAAGATAGCAACAAGGGTACAGTAAACAACAGGTTTACTGAAGCTCAATCCCACAGAGGAACACTGAAAACAGGGCAGGTGACACCTCACGGTTGTCCCCAGCAGGAGCAGAAGGAGCTGAACTATCTCTACTTGCACACTGTTCGTCACTGGGTAAGGGCTGCCCCTGGGAAAATGAAGATTCCCAGAGACTTCCTCATCTCCACTCAGGCACAGCAACCCTCGGAAGCCTGAGGCTTCCTAGGTAAAATGGGATCTGAGAAATCATCTGTGGTCCACTGACAACATGGACTGCAGTTGCAGAAGAAACTAATTTGAATGAAGCCCTGCAGATGCCCCTTTGGGGAGAAAACATGAAATTTGACAACAACAACAAAAAGCTAACGAAAATGGGCTGCAACTAGGCATCTCTCATCGCAGACTATTGCAGTGCTCTGCTTCTTCCTCAGAAAGAGGAAAACTTGACAAAAAAAGGGTCATGTGTCGTGAGACCATTGGGTTTTTACTTCCAGGAATCCAAAAAGCAAAGTTTCAACATGCGACATCCTTGTCACTTGATGGAGCTGTAGATCCATGCCTTCCTGGGCTCACTGCTCCTGTTTAACCGAACTCAAAAGCCAAATACAAAGGCAGAATCTTCAGAATGGAGACCACAACCCAGAAGATGGCTTAGCTTGGTAACCAGATAGCACTGAAAGAGAGATCTGTCACATCTTGGGAAACGGAAATCCACACAAACACTGTAGCAAGAGAATGCTGCCTGGAGTACTGAGTAAAAAGTACCCAGTTGGGTTTGTTTATAAGATCTTGCATAATTTAATTTAATTTAGCATGGCCACACTTAATTTAATGAACATTGCAGAAATTGTGTTACCCACTGACACGCAAGTGATTCAAAATCATGCCAATAGGCCAGGTAAAGTCTTGGGCTGTAGCACCTCTCTCTCTGCTTATTTTAATAACAGTGATTTTGCATTTCAAAGTAAACAGAAAATATATTCTCTCCCCTCAACTGCTTCCATGACAGAGCCTCTCTCCAGCCGTTATCTCAGAGAGATTACTGTGTGTTTTCTCATGAGATCACAAACTATTTATTTTTACTAGTGTTTGGGTTTTTCTCTGAGGAATTTAAGGGAATAGAGCAGGGAGTTGCTGATAAAGATTTCCTAAGAAAATAATCCAGGAAAGGAGAAGAACGTTTAGTGGTCTTGCCTGCTGTGGGCAGAGCCCAGAAACAGATGTTATATTAGGCACTATAACGGAACCAGGTTTGAGGTGGAATTCCGTATGCAAGAATTCTCTTTTAAGATATGACACCACTGTGAGTTTGTAACAAGTGTTGCTTTAAAAGGAAGAGTTGATTGTATATCTAGAAAACCCCATCATATCAGCCCAAAATCTCCTTAAGCTGATAAGCAACTTCAGCAAAGTCTCAGGATACAAAATCAACGTGCAAAAATCACAAGCATTCTTATACACCAATAACAGACAAACAGAGAGCCAAATCATGAGTGAACTCCCATTCACAATTGCTTCAAAGAGAATAAAATACCTAGGAATCCAACTTACAAGGGATGTAAAGGACCTCTTCAAGGAGAACTACAAACCACTGCTCAATGAAATAAAAGAGGATACAAACACATGGAAGAACATTCCATGCTCATGGGTAGGAGGAAGAATCAATATCGTGAAAATGGTCATAATGCCCAAGGTAATTTACAGATTCAATGCCATCCCCATCAAGCTACCAATGACTTTCTTCACAGAATTGGAAAAAACTACTTTAAAGTTCATATGGAACCAAAAAAGAGTCCGCATTGCCAAGTCAATCCTAAGCCAAAAGAACAAAGCTGGAGGCATCATGCTACCTGACTTCAAACTATACTACAAGGCTACAGTAACCAAAACAGCATGGTACTGGTACCAAAACAGAGATATGGACAAATGGAACAGAACAGAGCCCTCAGAAATAATGCTGCATATCTACAACTATCTGATCTTTGACAAACCTGACAAAAACAAGCAATGGGGAAAGGATTCCATATTTAATAAATGGTAATGGGAAAACTGGCTAGCCATATGGAGAAAGCTGAAACTGGATCCCTTCCTTACACCTTATACAAAAATTAATTCAAGATGGATTAAAGACTTACATGTTAGACCTAAAACCATAAAAACCCTAGAAGAAAACCTAGGCAATACCATTCAGGACATAGGCATGGACAAGGACTTCATGTCTAAAACACCAAAAGCAATGGCAACAAAAGCCAAAATCGACAAATGGGATCTAATTAAACTAAAGAGCTTCTGCACGGCAAAAGGAACCACCATCAGAGTGAACAGGCAACCTACAGAATGGGAGAAAATTTTTGCAACTTACTCATCTGACAAAGGGCTAATATCCAGAATCTGCAATGAACTCAAACAAATTTACAAGAAAAAAACAAACAACCCCATCAAAAACTGGGTGAAGGATATGAACAGACACTTCTCAAAAGAAGACATTTATGCAGCCAAAAAACACATGAAAAAATGCTCATCATCACTGGCCATCAGAGAAATGCAAATCAAAACCACAATGAGATACCATCTGACACCAGTTAGAATGGCAATCATTAAAAAGTCAGGAAACAACAGGTGCTGGAGAGGATGTGGAGAAATAGGAACACTTTTACACTGTTGGTGGGACTGTAAACTAGTTCAACCATTGTGGAAGTCGGTGTGGCGATTCCTCAGGGATCTAGAACTAGAAATACCATTTGACCCAGCCATCCCATTACTGGGTATATACCCAAAGGATTATAAATCATGTTGCTTTAAAGACACATGCACACGTATGTTTATTGCGGCAATATTCACAATAGCAAAGACTTGGAACCAACTCAAATGTCCAACAATGATAGACTGGATTAAGAAAATGTGGCACATATACACCATGGAATACTATGCAGCCATAAAAAATGGTGAGTTCATGTCCTTTGTAGGGACATGGATGAAGCTGGAAACTATCATTCTCAGCAAACTATTGCAAGGACAAAAAACCAAACACCACATGTTCTCACTCATAGGTGGGAATTGAACAATGAGAACACACGGACACAGGAAGGGGAACATCACACACTAGGGACTGTGGTGGGGTGGGGGGAGGGGGGAGGGATAGCATTAGGAGATATACCTAATGCTAAATGACGAGTTAATGGGTGCAGCACACCAACATGGCACATGTATACATATGTAACAAACCTGCACGTTGTGCACATGTACCCTAAATCTTAAAGTATAATAATAATAAAAAAATAAAAAATAAAGGAAGAGTTGTATTTTATCCTCTCAAGGATCCCTCAAGAGGAGATGGCCAAGACATCGATTTAAAGGGGTGCTTGATTTGGGAACCTGACAGTTATGAAGGGCAAAGTTCAGGACTTAGGGTTATGTGGTGCCCAAGCATGGAGGCTCTCATATACAATTTAGACTGCAGGGCTACCCTGGCAAGCTCATTCTCCCGCCCTCCTCCCTCCTTCCCTCCTTCCCTTATTTTCTTCCTCCCTCTCATCCCCTTCTTTCTCTTCTTCCTCCCTTCCTCCTTCTCTTCCTCCCTCCTTTTTTCCCTCCCTTCTTCCTCCCTTCCTTCCTCCCTCCTTCCTTTCCTTCCTTCCCTCCTCTCTTCTCCCTTCCTCCCTTCCTTCCTCTCTCCTGTCTCCCTTCCTTCTTTCTTTCCTCTCTTCTCCCTTACTTCCTCCCTCTCTCCCTCCCTTCTTCCCTCCCTCCTGTTTTTCTTTTTCCTTCCCTTCCTCCCTCCCTTCCTCCTTCCCTTCCTTCCTCCCATCCTTTCTCCCTTTCTCCCTTCTTTCTTCCCTCCTTCCATTCCCTCCCTCCCCTCTCCCTTTCCTTTTTCCTTTCTTTCCTCTTTCTTTTCCTTCCTTTCCTCACTTCTTCCATCCTCTCTTCATTTCCTCCTTTCCTTCCTTTCTTCCTTCCATCATCCCTCCTTCCAACCTCTCTTTCTCTTCTCATTCTAAAAACATTTCACTTTTAGGATTTCTAAAATGTAATATGCATTACAAAATCTATGAAAATATATTTATGACAACAATATCAAAAAAGTCTACCCACAAACTGAAACTATTATGAGAGGAGTTAGAATAGAGGCTGCAACCTGGGGATCTGGGTAGAAAAGAACATGAACAAGCTTCCCAGGGTGTCAGAAATTGCCCATGTCTACATTTGGGTGAATGTTACACAGGATTCTCATAGGTAAAATCTCATCCAACAACTGATCAGCAAAAATGTTTGCACTTTTAGGCGTTTGATACCTCAAATAGGGACAGAAATTTTAAAAATAAAAATATAGACCTGGCGTGGTGGCTCATGCCTGTAATCTCTACACTTTGGGAGGCTGAGTTGGGAGCATTGCTTGAGGCCAGGAGTTTGAGACTAGCCCAGGCAACATAGTGAGAAATCCTGTATCTACAAAAAATAAAAAATTGAAAACATTAGCCAGGTGCAGTGGTGTGCACCTGTAGTCCCAACTACTTGGGAAGCTGAGGTGAGAGGATCACTTGTGCCCAGCAGTTCAAAGTTGCAGTGAGCCACAATCAAGTCACTCTAGCCTGGGCAACAGAGCAAGAGCAAGCCCGTCTCGGAAAATAAATGTGTATATATATGCATATAAATGCCTTACTCTTACCACCAAGAGGAAACTGATGTGTAGCTGTTTCTGACCATGTGTTGCATGAGTGCGTGAGTCCATTTGTGTGTGTGCACATGTATGTATGTGTGGAATTGCATGCACATAAGGTTTTCAACCCCTTTTTCCTCCCCTTGATAATAAATGAGAACATTTAGTCACATCTCTCCTTCCTCCTCCTCCTCCTTCTCCTCCTCCTCCTTCCCCTCCTCCTCCTCCTTCTCCTCTTCTTCTTCTTCTTCTTCTTGGGAATACAGGCACCTGCCACCACACCCCAACTAATTTTTGTATTTTTAATAGAGACAGCTTTTCACCATGATGGCCAGGCTGGTCTCGAACTCCTGACCTCAAATGATCCACCTGCCTCCGCCTCCCAAAGTGCTGGGATTATAGGTGTGAGCTACCACACCCGGCCCCCTTAGTATTCTTCCTAATTATACCTTTTAAAGATGATAATATTCCATTGTGTGGAGTGCTCTCTATAGTAGGACCCTTAAGTAATCTTCTGCTTTCAACCATTAAAAATAATACTCTAAGAAGCATACTTGCAGCACGTTATGTGTTCAGTATGCTGCTATTTTGTTGTACAGTTAAAATATTTTTTTCTAAATTAGTCCTTTGAAATTGCTGACCTTAATTAATCTTCTGATGTCCCTACAGAATGAAGGGACCGTAAGTTTAATGTTGGGCATCAGTATTTTGTATTTGAATGTTGAAAAGAAAACCATATTTTATTTTATAGTAAAGAGAAAAGTTATTTGAAGAAGTAGCTGAAGAAAATAAAGAAGCCCTTTCCCCTTCGTTTTTGCTCTTATATATACCAATACATCTTTTTAATGGAGTTTCCATTTTTAAAACCCATTTAACCATCTGGGAGTTTTTTAAATTATTTGAGAAGTTGGACTGGGAAGGAGATTTTTCTCATAAAAAAACCAAAGCCTATTCCACACGAATAAAGAGCCTCTCATTTTTTTTTAATAAGAAACATATTATTAAACTATTCCCTAATGTAAATAGAATTATATTAATTTTTAAATTATTAATGGATGAGTGAGGGCTCAATACGATTCCAAGGAAACCAAGGGGTATTTGGAAAGGAATGAAAGACTGAAACTGAATTTGAACACTGGCAAAGGAAATAACAAAACAAAATATACAAGGCGGGTAATGCCACAGTCACACAGCAGAGAGCAGGAGGTTCATTCTTTCCTGGCCTACCATCGTGGACCCTAGGGCATATCTGAAGTTTCAGAAAAAGAGTGGGTTCTGGGATTTACTGGAGCAAAGATGAATCTGATTCTTGAAAATGAGGGAGAACAGATTTCACAGGGAAATGGCAGAACACACAGAGACATTGTTTTTGTAAATGGTGTGATCTGCAAGAAATAGCAATAATACTGGTTATGACCCCATCATCCATGTAGAATGCCATGCTACATAAGGGTAAACCTGGTAGCAGGAAAGAAGTGACAGGGAGTGAATTCTTTTGTGGATAATGTGGTTTAAGCAAGAAAAGAAATTTAGGAAATAACCACATAATATTACTTTCATTCTACATGTCTTAAGGATCTGTTGGTGTCAGGCTCTTTGATGGGAGGAGGGGAGGGGAGAAGGAAGACTCCGAGAATGAATAAGATATGGCTCATGTTCTAAGGCAGGATTCCTCAATCCCAGTTATTATTGACATTTTGTGCATGGTGGGTCTTTGTCATGGTGGCTGTCCTGGGCATTGTAGGATGTTTAGGAGCATTCTTGGCTTCTACACACTAGACACCAGCTCTTCCTAATAGTGACAACCAAGAATGTCTCCAGATATGGCCAAATGCTTCCTGGAGAACACACTTATTTCCAGTTCAGAATTACCGTGCTACATAAGACATGTCAATGTAATGTGTTAGGTGCTGTAGGGAGGATATTGCAAAGTGTCTGAGGAGAATAGAAGATAATTCTGCTAAAGTTAGAAGGAAAATAGATCAGCAAGTGTGATATTTGACCTGGATTATAAAATAGGATTTCCCCAGGTGAACTAGAAGGAAAAAGCTAATCTAGGTAGAAGGAAAATGGCAGGCTTAAAAGGGTCTTTTGAAGGGTAGGTGCAGACCACTGGGGACAGGGCTTTTAACTGGTGAGGATTTCCAGGCTAATAGTGAAGGCTCTTGTATACACCATGGGAAATTTGAGCGTAATCCTCTAGAAAATGGAAAATACTGAGGGTTCTTAAACAGAGGAGTGATAATCGGAGGTCAAATAGATGACGTAGAAAGTCATTTTGGCTGCTAACTGCTTATTTGAAATTAGGACAGATGACGGGGGAAAAAAGGCCTTTGTAAGTTTCCAGAAAAGCAGTCAGTCAGTCTCATGTAACCAAATTGAAAACGTGGTAACATACAGACTCCAAACAAAAAGTGATTGTTCCACTTACTGGATTAGAGTAAACACGTAGAAGAAAAAAAATCTTGTAAGTGAAAATCTTTAAGAAATTATTCCTTTTCTTTCTCTGCCATACTAATCTTCAGTACTTATATTTACATCCCAGCTGTTAATTAGGAAATCTAAGAAAACAGTTTTACAACCTGAATTATGTCTGTGTAAGATTTTTGGGCAGAGGTTTTATCATGAATGTATCTGAAGGGAGAGAAAAAAGCAATATGAAGGCCCGTGTTCATGGAGCAAAGCTATTTAAAAACACACTGGGCCAGGCGTGGTAGCTCACACCTGTAATCCCAGAACTTTGGGAGGCCAAGGTGGGCGGATCACTTGAGGTCAGGAGTTTGAGACCAGCCTGGCCAACATGGTGAAACCCCATCTCTACTAAAAATACAAAAATTAGCCGGGTGTGGTGGTGTGTGCTTGTAATCCCAGCTACTCGGGAGACTGAGGCAGGAGAATGGCTTGAACCCAGGAGGCGGAGCTTGCAGTGAGCCAAGATTGTGCCACTGCACTCCAGCCTGGGCGACAGAGCGAGACTCCGTCTCAAAAAAACAAAAACAAAAACAAAAACAAAAACAAACAAACAAAAAACAAACAGATAAAAACACATTGGATCCGACCTAGCATCCCATTAAACCTAAAACACAACTAGTAAATTCACTCTCTTCTGTACACTTCTGTAACATTTTGCTGGCTTTAAAATGTCTGAAATATACCTAATGTAAATGACGAGTTAATGGGTGCAGCACACCAACATGGTACACGTATACATATGTAACAAACCTGCACGTTGTGCACATGTACCCTAGAACTTAAAGTATAATAAAAAAGTAAATAAAAGTCTGAAATAAATGATTCCTCTTTGTCATTCATGAATCCAATACATCAGAATGATATCAGCTTCCACCTCGGTATTCAGCAAGAAATTTTAATATTTTATAAAGCAGAGGCTGAGGTGGGATGTTAAGCCAGGAGCTAGAAACTAGTCTGGGCAAAATAGTGAGGCCCTATCTATACAAAAATAAAAAAATAAAATTAGCTGGGCATGGTGGCACTCACCTCTACTCCCAGCTAGTTACTGGGGAGGCTAAGGCAGGAGGATTACCTGAGCCCAACAGTTCAAGGCTGTAGTAAGCTATGATTGTGCCACTTTACTCCAGCTTGGGCAACAGCAATACTCTGTCTCCAAAAAAAAAAAAAAAATGTTAATGCATTCTTTCGCATGGGCCATTCCATTTTTTCTCCACTGGGGATAGGGAAACCTTAGTGAAAGATATATGAAATTTGACATTAGATTCCAAAAACCCAACCCAATTGTCTATTACAAAAGTGTTAATGAGGAAAGCTAACAGAGAGGAAATAAGAGCTACTGTCAATAGTAATCACTCAATAATCAGCTACTTAAGTTTGATAGCCTCTTTCCCACTATTATATTGTTAATTAGCTTAAGTACTATTGAATACCCTACTACTAAAACATCCATGTAGAAGTATAAAAAGATCCTAGGGAAAAAAAAAGTGAATCTCATTGACAAAATCAGCACCCATCTATAATAACTTAAACAGATATTCTATTTTAGCCGAAGAGTTCATTTCTAACTTGCAAATCATTTTTTAATTTTAATGGTATCATTCACAGTGGATTCCTGGGCAAATGACTTTGTTGCAACTGACCTGAATTCATGTTCTCTTTGAATTCCACAAACAGGATGTGACTTACTACAAAGCAGCCTTAATTTAGATATTACCAAGTGTTCAACACATTGAATCTATCTTTCAAGAGAATGATTTTCAAACTATGCTTCAAGGATGGGCAGAAGACAGAGAATATGGAAGAGCGAATAAGGGAAGGGGAGAGATGAGTGGGTGGGCTTAGAGTCTCCCATCTCCTCAACTTCCAGAGAAGGGTGGTTTAATTTTTTTTTTAACATATTAGCCATATTCTAAAGAGATTTCAGTACAGAGTAAATATTGGAAGAATGTTTCAGAAGAATAGTTTGCCTTCTTAATCATCCCCTGAGCATTATGGGATTCTAAAATAGACAAGGGAATTGAATTTGCTTTCTACTTTTATTTTCGTCTCAGGTTTTCACTCAATAACACAGGCAAATCTTATGTGTGTAGCAATGTGGAGTTGCTGGATTAAGAAAAGAAGAGCTCATTTTCAAGTGTCTGTTTGCTTACTTCTAATACAGGGATTGCGATATCCACCCCCAATTTCCTTTACAAAAGGTAGTAAAGTCCAAATGAAACACTAATTTTAAGAACGCCTTATGAACTATAAAGTGTTGTGCAAAGGATGTTATGATTTAAATAAAATCCCAAAGAGTAGGTGGTAAATGATTCTTCTCTTCAGAAGGTAAGGATATTATGTCTCTGATATCTTGTATATTTTCTAATTTTTGTATAAGGCATAAGAATATTTATTTGATATATTCAGTGTTGGAGCACAGTAATTTTCTCAGAATCACTAATAACATGAGTTGGCAAAATTCTTATAAGGGCCTTGTGTGTACTTCTGTGAAGCTGACATTGGTGGTGCTTTGAAATTGCAACCTCTTGCCTTAGACTGCATTTCCATAGACTCTGATTCCACGTTAAAGGTGAGCCCCTAAGGTTTTCGTAACAAAATCTAGATTTTTCCTAAGAAATTCTACATTTTCCTAGAAAGAAGATCTGTGCAAATTTGGATGGGAAAGAATTTTCCAGTTACTAGTTTTTCTTTCTCCAGTAATGCTTTCGCATTTCCAGCGGTCAGATGTACTGATAACCTCAGTCAGACATACAGTAGCTTCAGACTGTGAAACAATTGCAAGAAAAAAAAAGGAGGGAGGAAACATCAGTGTTGGCGAACTTTGCTGCAAAGGGAGGCATGATGCTGGCCCAATCACAACCTACCAAATGGGCAAGGTATATAGTCACTATTTTAATGATGTCGATGATGTCATTTCTACTGCAGTACTTTTCTAGGCTATGTGTGTTAGGCTGAGCGTCAAGGAAGACAGAAAACAAAATCATTTAAATTTAAAACTGACAAACTAACAAATAATAACTCAAACTGAGAGCACCCTGGAATCCTAATGGCCCTTTGAAGACATCTAGTTGAGTAGTCAAAAGCTTTATAGATCACTCTCTCTATATATATATACTATATATATTATATATATATACTGTAATTTTTGAAGGAGCTTCCTGGAATAGTGTACTTTAAAAAATCAATATGCAATATCTAGAAAATTCACTTTTAATGAGTGCCCTCCCTCTTCAGTGATGACAGGGGAAATAATCTTGTGTTCATTCATTTATTCAATAAGTATGTTTAAATATTTACTACATGAATGGCAATAACCCATGAATTAGAAATGTAACAGCCTCCAAAGGAGCCAAAAAACTCCACCTGCATGCTGATGTCAGCCTGTGGGTAATGTCACATTACTCTACCAGAAGAAATTTATATTAAAAGACAGAAACTAACTGTTACTGGTGGCATTGTCATATAGACTACCATCTATTAAATGTATGCTTTCTGTTATCAATCCTTTCCTCCTACTATACCAGAGACACTGCTATCTTCAGATGGCATATGTAGTACATATATATATATGTTAGGATATACAATTATCTTCCAATGACATCTTCACCTTTCAGGGTTAGAATGACCATGATCATCCTATAACATCTAAATCTTCCTTCTAATTCCTAGCATCCTCTTCACTATACCCATAGGAATCTAAAGTTCACTTTGTCCAACACAAAACTAATTTTCTTCTTTCCCCCAGTCCAGACCCAGTTATTAGATCTCTTTTCCCACTCAACAATGGCATCATCCACACTTGCTGGAAACATCCACTCTCATATGTGCCTTTCCTTATGGTGATGATTTGTTACCAAGACACTAGGGATTTGGTCTAGGTCCTGCTTCTTACCACACGGAAAGCCAATCACTGAGACTAGTATTGCCAAAGAAGAAGGCTTTAATCAGGTGCTGTAGCCAAGGAGATGGGAGATCAGTCTTGAATCTATCTCCCTGACCAACTAGAATCAGAAGTTTATATAGCAGGGAAGAAAGGTTAACTACGCCTGAGAAAACAGGAATTTGGGAGGGGTAAGAAAGCAATCGTGAGGAATGAAGGGCCTGGAGCCTCATTGTCTAGATGCAGTGATCTGGTGAGTTTCAGCCCTTTGATGCTTTTTTTTTTTTTTTTTTTTTTTGAGATGGAGTCTCCCTTTTTTGTTGCCAGGCTGGAGTGCAGTGGTGCGATCTCGGCTCATTGCAACCTCCGCCTCCCAGGTTCAAGCGATTCTCCTGCCTCAGCCTCCCAAGTAGCTGGGACTACAGGCACACACTATGACGCCCAGCTAATTTTTGTATTTTTAATAGAGACGGGGTTTCACCATGTTGGCCAGGATGGTCTTGATCTCTTGACCTCGTGATCCACCTGCCTTGGCCTCCCAAAGTGCTGGGATTACAGGCGTGAGCCACCGTGCCCGGCGCCCTTTGATACTTTTTGAGAGGCTTGGGGGTCCTTTCCTGAGGATGGAACTCAGATAAAACTAGTGTAAGTTTTAAGCTTTAATACCAGAAGGGCCCATTTTTATGTTTATCAAAAAACTCTGTGCAACTATTGAGTAGGTTTCAGATTCATGTAGTCTCCAATCTATCAGGTATAAGTTCTTCCATGACCTTGTTATGTTTTTAAAACACAAACATCATTGATGCAGGATATTTTCTTGACCCCTTGGCAGGACTCTTGACAGGGGTGCCCCTGCCTTGCGGGAGGGAGCGTGCAAGTGAACAAGTGCAGGAACCAGAGCAAGCGAGTGCAGGAACCTGCCGGCAGCCTGGCAGGAGCAAATTCCATTCACTAGGGTCCCCCGGGCTCCAACCCTTGTGGGAGGGAGCGTGTGAGTGAACGAATGCAGGAACTGGTCGGCCACTTCAGCGCCGGCAGGAGCAAACTCTGTGCAGGCCCTGTGGCAGCATCCAGGTTAGGGTGTGTTATCAGCTCAGTGGGCCCTTTGCCTCAGCACATGGGGTGGCTGCCCTCTGGCAGCGAGGGCAAAGGGCCAGTGTGACTGCCTTTTGGGGTACCCCAGTTGGTGCATCCCAAATTCTTGTCTGGTTCCCAAGAAGAATGAGGTCATGCAGACAAATTGAAGGATGATGAATGTGGAGAATTGTATTGAGTAATGAAAGCAGCTCTCAGCAGAGAGGGAAGCTGGAAAGGGGACAGGAAGGGTAGTTTGCTCTCCCTTAAAGTCCAGCCACCTTTCAGTCTTTCTCTTCCAAAGTCAAGTTGCCTCAACCAGCCGCCATCTCTGAAGTTAAGTCTCCTCTCCCCGATGTCCAGCTGCTTCTCTCCTTTGCTGACTGAGTCTGTACTCTTTATAGGCACAGGATGGGGGCAGGGCGGGCCATAGGTAGTTTTGGAAAAGTCAACATTCAATTGGTAAAAAGACATTATTCAGAAACAACCAATTGGGAGAGAGAAGGCACACAGGGATGGAAGTTCTCCCTTTGGGCCTCAGGTTTCAGGCTTTCTGGCTCAATGATGAGGTTTTGCCAGGGACCCACCCCTGTCTACTAAAATTTCTCTGCCTCCTGTGGCTATCATCATCATGTATTGCTCTGCTTAAAACCCTTCAAGGGCCCTATATTTTTTACCTAATAAAAGTCAAGCTCCTTAACATGGCACACAAGTTCCTCTCATCCTTTCCCTAGTCTCTCTACTCTCCTGCTCTTCAGTTCTCATCTTCTTTGTCTAATAATTCAGCAGCCACTCTCTCCTAGCTGTTGTCTATCTAAAAAGAGCATTTGCTTCTGCCTCTGAGCCTGTGCATAGGCATCCCCTGTTTCTGGAATGTCTTTCTCCTTCTTTGTTCAATGGAGATCCCTCCTCAGTCTTCAAGACCTGGCATTGTTGTCAGCCTCTGAGTCACCTGCTGACCTTTCAATTGGTGTGCTTGCTAAAATCACCCTCCCCTCTGCACTGGGTGCACACTTTGATTTGCGCCTGTGACCAGGCAGTATTACAAACCTCTTTTACTTCCTTTTTCTCCTACTTTACAGAGTTATTTTTATGCATAAAAGGCACTCAACTCATTTTGGCTTCTGCTGTATGTGGTCCAGCCCTTAAAATGAGTAGATGCCCTGTTCAGAAAATGTTGGTAGAAGTAAAGAGTTGAATACAAATCACATTTTAAAAATTATATCATGGCGTATATCTAAAAAGAGACTTTACTGTTCAAAGTACTACGCCAGCCTCAACTAATCTTGATGGAGATTCCTTGTGAATTGTGAATCTCTTCCTCAATTAATTATTCTGAAATTTTTAATGTTTCCAAAAATAGGCTAGCATCTGCATTTGCAGAAATATTGGCAAAAAAAGTGCTTTACTTTGGAGGTTTGCTCCACTAGAACTTGTAGTAAACTACATTGCAATACCTGCTAGGAAAAAGAAACCTCATGGAAGGTCATGAAGAGAACATCTGGGCTTGTCCTCAAGCACAGAATTAAAAAGCTCTAAGGATTTTATCTAGTAGGAACACTGCTTATCAAAGCCCTATTCACATTCTAGTTAATAATAAAAAACAATTTTGAAAAATCTTTCCAAATCGAGAGTTTGTGGGAAGCAGCACAAAACCAGATAGGTCCACATGTTCCTGATGCAAATCTGCCTTGTACATCCTTGGAAGCTTATTCATTACTGGCCTCTTGGCTTTTATTTTGTGCAACTCCCATTTCTTTTGCTTCAAAACAAAGAAAATATCCCACTCTGCATCTTAGGAAAGCACAGGTGAGGAGCTCGGTGATTCCATAAAAGATCGACCGACAAGTGGGATGTAGACCAGTAAAGGATGTATTATATAAATTCTTATTTTGTTGGTGACAGAGAGAAATCATGGAAGTAGGAAATAACACGCAGACAATCAAAGATAAATTTTGCTTCAAATGTGCAGGTTTTAGAAAATATCTTCTTAGAAATCTGGATATTAATTGGTCAATGCTTAAAAAATAAAACACCTATCTGCTATAGTGAGCTGATTCATTATGAATACCTCTGGGCTAAAGAAAAATCGCACACACACACACACACACACACACATGCACACACAAACCTATGTTCACACTATGCATTCTGCATGTAGATAACAAAGAAACAGATAGTGTTGAGACAGAAGGAATGGAAAGTGTATTATTAGTCTGTGTTACCAGCATACTGAGAACTTAAGCAACATGCGTGCCCTCTCTGGGCTTCTGTTCCTCATCTGAAAAAGCAAATGAACAAAAAAAGTCTTGCACCAGAATATCTAAGGGTCCCAAACTCAAGTGCCTACAGCATTGAGCAAGGTGATGGAAATGAATCCGCAAAGCACTTGATTTAAGGCAATAGGAATGCTACACTTCTTTCTTGTTCAGATGAGACTATCTTTGGGCTGGATAATTACTCACTGTAGTCAGGTAGGGAGGGAATGTCCTGTGCATTATAGGGTATTGAGAAGCATCCCTGGCCTCTACCCACCAAATGCCAGTAACCTCACACTCCTCCCCAAGTTGTGACAACCAAAAGTGTCTTCAAGCATAACCAAATGTCCCCTGGGGGATAAAATTGTCCTCCTTCATTTAAGAATTTGTTTTCTAGATATAAAGTCAAAGGGAAATGATTTTCTTTTAGTATCAATTGACTACATCTGAAAATAGAGACGAATAAATAGATTTTTTTTTTACTTTCTTGTTTCAAAATCATTACAAAAAATCATATTTATTCCTCTGGCCCTTTCCTTTAAACTGATGAAGACAGAGTCGGATTAATCCGTTGGCTTCTCAAGCCCTGGCAGAAGGATGGTGAGGACATTCGTATTTTCGCTGCCCTCTTAACCTTGCCACGACTCCTTTCCCATTGACAGAGCAGGCAGGCAGGCAGCCACAGAATCTTACCATCTGTTTGTATCTAATTCACACAATTTCCTTCTGTGAAATTTTTTTCTCACATTCAACAAATGTCTAATTTCATTTTTATGATAGTTTTTTTTTTTCAGAAAGATTGGACTCACTAAAAAGTCAAAAGACACATTCATGGTAGAAGACTAGATAATATTTTTTTCCTATGACTGTGCCAGATTTCTCATTAGAGAATCAAATTACATACATCTTTAATGCTCATACAGCCGTTTGTGAGAACATCATGCTGTATTATTCATTATGACACATAAATCACTAATGCATTTAAATTTTAAATAAAAATTCGTGCCAACACTAGATGCCTTTGATCTTCTATGGGTAAGTTTTCCTCCTAGGTCCTGGCTAGAAACAAAGCCCTTATGAAGGAAACGCATCCAGTTGGGCATAAGCACAACAACTGTGGAAAAGAATACATTGTTTTGTGTTTGTTTGGCATGTGGAGGGCAAAGGGGCCTGAGCAGAGTTGACCAGCAAAGCTTTTTGTTCCTTTTTGAAGGTTTCACTCACAGCTGTGCGAGAAGAATTATTCCACACAATATATGACACCCTGAGGAGTCCATTGGCATGTAATTAATTTTCTTGCTTGTATTATGAGACCATTTGCAAGCTGTTTAGAAGCCAAGTGTCTGTCTTTTGAAATCACTTTTTAAAGACCAGCTTCCAGTTGTCCCTCACCATGATGAGATACCGATTTTATCTGAAGTATTGGCAATGGGCTGCAGGCAGGATCAATATCATGCATTGCTAATAAGAAACAAGCCATATTTGCAAGGAAGAAATGCTTTTCTTGATTCTTTCTGTCAGGCTTTGGTATGTTGAGCCAGCACTCCCAGGGCCCCTGGCGATTGTTGACTCTGAGCTTCATAATGTGTCTGGCTTAGCCATCACATGAACACATGGACAGTGTGCTCATTCCTACTGAGAACAGCTCAGTGTAGTTTTGCCTTATCCACCAGTTTGTCTTTTCCTAAGGAATGTGCCATGATGCCAGTAGAAGGATGTGATGAGTAGAGCCAGCTGCAGCCCCAGTTTCAGAATTCTTGTGCAGTTCCAGAGCTTTCATACTTTGAAGGATTTCCTTCTGTTTTTCTTCTTTGAATAGTTTACCAGCTACCAAGATAATAAATGTGATGGGGAAAGATAAGAAGATCTCTTGATTATAAGCTATTTATGGTTTTTTATGGTAGGGATTTATGGATTGCATACTAAATCAAATATGACATGTGTCAACCTACAGTTTCTTAGGTTTGGACTGGAAGTCCTTGCATATTTTTCTCATCCACACTTGAAATAGTCTAGCCAAAGCAAGACTAAACAAAAAGAACAAATCTGGAGGCAGTGCACTATCTGATTTCAAACTATACTATAAGGCCATAGTCACCAAAATGGCGTGGTACTGGTATAAAAATAGACACATAGATCAATGGAACAGAATAAAGAACCCATAAATAAACCCAAATACACAGTCAACTGATCTTTGACAAAGCAAACAAAAACATAAATTGGGGGAAAGACATCCTTTTCAACAAATGGTACTCAGATAATTGGCTAGCCACATGTAGGAGAATGAAACTGGATCCTCATCTCTCACCTTATACAAAACTCAACTCAAGATGGATTAAGGGCTTAAACCTAAGACCTGAAGCTATAAAAATTATAGAAGATAACATTGGAAAAACCCTTTGAGACATTGGCTTAGGCAAGAATTTCATGACCAAGAACCAAAAAGCAAATGCAATAAAAAAAAGATAAATAGCTGGGATCTAATTAAATTAAAGAGCTTTTGCACGGCAAAAGGAACAGTCAGCAGAGTAAATGGACAACCCACGGAGTGGGAGAAAATCTTCACAATCTATACATCTGACAAAGGACTAATATCCAGAATCTACAACAAGCTCAAACAAATCAGTAAGAACAAAACAAATAATCCCATCAAAAAGTGGGCTAAGGACATGAATAGATAATTCCAAAAGAAGATATACAAGTGGCCAACAAACATATGAAAAAATGCTCAACATCACCAATGATCATGGAAATGCAAATCAAAACCACAATGCAATATCACCTTACTCCTGCAAGAATGGCCATAATCAAAGAAATCAAAAAACAGTAGATGTTGGTATAGATGTGGTGAACAGGGAACACTTCTACACTGCTGGTAGGAATGCAAACTAGTACAGCTAGTATGGAAAACAGTGTGGAGAGTCCTTAAAGAACTAAAAGTAGAACTATCATTTGATCCAGCAATCCCACTCCTGGGTATCTACCCAAAGAAAAGAAGTCATTATACGAAAAAGATATTGCACACGCAACCCAAATGCCCATCAATCAACGAGAGGATAAACTGTGAAATACATATATGTATCTCACACACACACACAATGGAATACTATGCAGCTATAAAAAGGAATGAATTAACAGCATTTGCAGTGACCTGGATGAGTTTGGAGACTATTATTCTAAGTGAAGTAACTCAGGAATGGAAAACCAAACATCAGATGTTCTCACTCATATGTGGGATCTAAGCTATGAGAACGCATAGGCATAAGAATGATACAATGAACTTTGGGGACTTGGGGGAAAGAGTAGGAGGGGGCAAGGGATAAAAGACTGCAAATATGGTGCAGTGTATACGCTCGGGTGATGGGTGCACCAAAATCTCAGAAATTACCACTGAAGAACTTACTAATGTAACCAAATACCACCTGGACCCCAATAACTTATGGGAAAAAAAAAAGAAATACTTTTTTCCCTATCACATGGGAAAGTTGCTATTCACATGCAAACCTAAGACTTCAACAGAATATTGAAAAACTATTGTTTCCAAAATTCCATCATCCCTTCATCCTGTTCCAAATTATTTTAATAGGACTCATGGTATATTTGTTTATTTTTTCCTTATATTTATTCATTCTGGAACTAAAATTTTAAAAAAAACATACACATCTAGTGTTTTCCGAGAAAGAAAGAGTGTGTTTTCCTTGGATCTATCTTTTGGAGGATATCAGTTGCATAAACTGTCTTCCCAGAGTTACAGATATGGGATAACGGCTGATATGTGGAACTCCTTACTCAGTCTTCCAT
This sequence comes from Pongo pygmaeus, assembly GCF_028885625.2. Classification (NCBI taxonomy): domain Eukaryota; kingdom Metazoa; phylum Chordata; class Mammalia; order Primates; family Hominidae; genus Pongo; species Pongo pygmaeus. The sequence continues at coordinate 7,929,397 of NC_072396.2, read as the reverse complement.
GTCTAGCAGATTTTTCTTCTACATCAGAGCTGCCAGTTCCATCATGCTTCACCATCATGACATTCTATTCAGATGGGCACATGGAAATGGCCACCAGCAACAGTACTTCACCCCAGAGACAGTGCAACCCTTGTAATATCTAACACTCAAGAGTGCTAACGGTGTATCAGGCACCATTCTGGGCACTTTACACATGTACCTCAGACAATGCTTTTAGCATGTCTATGGGGAAGGACTTCAAATTATTCCAAACAAAGAGAGTAAGAAACTGAGGCACAGAGAAGTGAAAACATTTGCTGCAAATAATAATGTTGTTAAGTGGTGGCACCAGCATCAGGAACAGACATTTTTATGTCTAAGGATCATACACTTAATTTGTACCCTCTGGATATCTCCACCAGGTCCCCTCCACTCCCCATTCATTGTTCACTCAACTTGCTCTCCATGGCTAGATTTATTTGTTGATTCAGAAATATTTACTGAGTAGAGATTGATGGAAGGATGAGGGTATAATTCAGGGTGATTTAAACAGATAAAGTCAGTCCTGGCCTCAGAGAGCTAAAGTGCTACTTTAGTAGAAAACTAACAAACTACTATAGCCAATACTGATACATTTTGCTAGAGCAAAATTATAGTCAACACGTTGCAGGAACACATAATTCAGCTTGGGGGATCAGAGGCTGCTTCCATGCAGAAATTACATTTTTGCTGAGACATAAAGTTAGAATTAAAGTGAAAGGGTTATGACCGGGATCAAGTGTGTTCCAAAAGGAAGGCATGATTTTTGAAAGCCCCCAGTTCGGGAAAAAAAAAAAGTTTCTAATGTTATTTATTCATACCATTATGGTCAGAAATGATACTTAAGATGATTTCAATTTTTAAAAGTTGGTTAAGTCTTGTTTTGTGGCCTACCACGTAAACTACCTTGAAGGACATTACATGTGCACTAGAGAAAAATGTATGTGCTGCTACTGTTGGATATTAAGTTCTGTATGTATATTTTTGGTCTGTTTTGGCTAAAGTGCAGTTTAATTCCAATACTTCATTATTAATTTTCTGTCTGATTGATCTGTCTATTGTTGAAAGTGGGGTATTAGTGTCCTTCACTATTATTGTATTGCTACCCATTTCTCCCTTTATGTCCATTAATATTTGCTTTATATATTTAGGTACTCTAATGTGAGGTGCCTATATACTTCCAATTGTTTTGTCTTCATGATGAATTGAGCCTTTTCTCATTAAATAATGATCTTCTTTGTCTCCTGTGACAGTTTTTGACTTTAATCATATTTATATAAGTATAGCCAATCCTATTTTCTTTTTCTTTCTCCATTTGCATGGAATATCTTCTTCTATCCCTTTACTTTCAGTTTATGTGTATCTTTAAGGCTAAAGTGGGTCTCTTTTAGGCAACATATTGTTGGATCTTGGATTTTTTTTGTCCATTCAGTCACTCTATGTATTTTGATTGGAGAATTTAATCCATTTACATTAAACTAATTATTGATGGGCAAGGACCTACTACTGCCACTTTATTAATTGTTTTCTGGTTGCTTTGTAGATCATTTGTTTCTTTTTTGCTCCCTTTGGAAACTGTGCATATACATGGAAATTAAACAACATGCTCCAGAACAACCAACAGGTCAGTGAAGAAATTAAAAGAGAAATTATAAAATTTCTGGAGTCAAACGAAAATGGAAATACAACATCCCAAAACATATAGGTTACCAAAAAAAAGCAGTATTTGGAAGTTATAGCAATAAACTATATTAAAATGCCTACATTAAAAAAGAAGAAAGATCTCCCATAAACAACTTAATGTTGTACTTCAAAGAACTAGAAAAACAAGAACAAATTAAACCCACAATTAGTAGAAAGAAAGTACTAATAAAGATCAGAGCAGTATAAAGAAAACAGAGATAAAAAATAAAAGATCAACAATATAAAGAGTTTGTTTTTTGAAAAGATAAACAAGTGACAAAATTTTGTGAGACTAAGAAAAAAGAGAGAATATTTAAATAAATAAAATCAGAGATGAAAATAGACATTATAATGGACACTACAGAAATACAAAGAATTATAAGAGTCTTCTGTCAACAAGTGTATGCCAACAAATTGGAAAACACAGAAGACATGGATAAATCCCTGACCCCATATAACCTGCCAGGATTGAATCATGAAGAAATAGAAAATCTGAGCAGACCATAACAAATAACAAGATTGAATTAGTAATAAAAAGTCTCCATCAAAAAAAGAGCCCAGAACCTGATGTCTTCACTGCTGAATTCTACCAAACATTTAGAGAAAAATTAATATGAATTCTTCCCAAACTCTTCCAAAAAACTGAAGAGGAGGCAATTCTTCCACACTCATTCTATGAGGCCAGCATTACCCAGATACCAAAATTAGACAGGGACACATACAGACAAAGAAAACTACAGGAAAATATCTCCAATGGAGATAGGTGCAAAAAGCCTCAACAAAATACCAGCAAACTGAATTAAACAGCATATTATAAAGATCATTCACCATAATCAAGTGGGGTTCATCCCATGGATTCAAGAATGATTCAATGTATGCAAATCAGTAAACGTGATACATCATATTAACAAAATGAAGGACAAAAAACATATGATCATTCCAATAGATGCAGAAAAAGCATTTGAAAAAAATCAACATCTATTCATAATAAAAATTCTCAACAAATTACATATAGAAGGAACACACCTCAACATAATAAAATAAATATATGACAAATCCACAGCTAACATCATACTGAATGGGAAAAAATAAAAATCTTCTCTGAATCTGGAACAAGATGAGGATGCCCACTTTCACCATTTCTATTCATCACAGTACTGGAAATTCTAGCCAGAGCTGTTAGGCAATCGAAAATTTTAAAAGGCATTCAAATTGGAAAGGAAGAAATTAAATTATCTCTGTTTACAGATGACATGATTTTATATACAGAAATCACTAAAGACTCCACCCCAAAACTCTTTGAATTAATAAACAAATTCAGTAAAGTCACAGGATTGAAAATCAACATAAAAAAGCAATAGCATTTCTATATGCTAACAATAAACAATCTGAAAAATAAATATAAAAATTCCCATTTATAATAACTACAAAAATAAGTAACTAGGATACCTAAGAATAAATTTAAACAGTGAGGTGAAGGATCTCAACACTGAAAACTATAAAACATTGATGAAAAAAATGGACGAGAACATAAATAAATGGAAAGATATCTCGTGTTCATGGAATAGAAGAATTAATATTGTAAAAACGTCCATACTACCCAAAGCAGTCTACGGTTTCAATGCAATACCTATTAAAATATCAATGACATTCTTCACAGAAATAGAAAAACTAATCCTAAACTTTGTATGGAACCACAAAAGACTTTGAACAACCAAAGCAATCTTGAGCGAAAAGAACAAAGCTGGAGGCATCACATTCTTTGATTTCAAAATATACCACAAAGCTACAGTAACCAAAGCAGCATGGTTCTGGCATAAAAACAGACACTTAATGGAACAGAATAGAGAATCCAGACATAAATCCACACATCTACAGGCAACCAATTTTTTACAAAGTTGCAAGAATATACACTGGAGAAAGGACAAGTCTCTTCAATAGATGGTTCTGGGAAAATTGGATCTCCATATGCAGAAAAATGAAACTAGACCTCCATGTTTCACCATATATAAATATCTTCCCAAAGTGGATTAAAAACTTAAATTTAAGACCTGAAACCATGAAACCTAGAAGAAACTATTGGGGAAGGATTTTTGGTTAAGACCTCAAAAAGCACAGACAACAAAAGCAAAACTAAACAAATATGATTACATCAAACTAAAAAGCTTCTATTCAGCAAAGGACATAATCAACAGAGTAAAAAGACAATCCACAGAATGGGAGAAAATATTTGAAAACTATATATCTGACAAGTTGTGAATAGTCAGAATATATAAGGAACTCAAACAACTCTGTAGAAAAAAAAACAACAAATAGTCCAATTTTTTTAATGGGCAAAAGAAGACATACAAGTGGCCAATAGGTGTATGAAAAAATGCTCACCATCGTTAATCATCAAGGAAATGCAAATTAAAACTGCAATGACACATCACCTCACTCCAGTTAGAATAGCTATTATCGCCAAGACAAAAGATAACAAATGCTGGCGAGGATGCGGGAAAAAGGGAAACCTTTACATATTGTTGATGGGACTGTAAATTAATATAGCCAATATGGGAAACACTAAGACATTTCTCAAAAATTAAAAATAGAACTATCATATGAATCAGCAATCCAACTACTGCATATATTCAAACCCAGAGAAAATAAATGATTCACATTGCAAAAGAATAATTTTGCAAGAGAGTTTAAGTTAAGAGTCAATGCAGGAAAAGTGATATCTGCACTCCCATGTTTATTGCAGCACTATTCACAATAGCCAAGCTATGGAATCAGCCTAAGTGTTCATCAATGGATGAATAGATAAAGAAAATGTGTATACATATACACGAGGAAATACTAGTTGGGAATGAGATTCTGTCATTTGCAGCAACATGGATCAACCTAGAGGGCATCAAGTTTAAGTGAAATAAATCAGACACAGAAAGAGGAATACTGCATGATCTCACTCATATGTATAATCTTAAAAAGTTTACCTCATAGAAGTAGAGAGTAGAATGGTAGTTACCAGAGGATGGAGAGAGTAGAGGGGAGGAGAGGTGGGAAGAAGTTGGTCAATGGGTACAAAGTTACTGTTAAATACAGGAGTAAATTCTGCTTTTCTATTGCATAGTGGGGTGACGATGGTTAACAACAATATATTGTATATTTCAAAATAGCTAGAAGAGAGGATTTTGAGTGTTCTCACCACAAAGAAATGATAAATATTTGAGGTGATGAACTTGCTAGGTACCTTGATTTAATCATTATAGAATGTATACATCTATCAAAACATCACATTGTATGCCATAAGTATGTACAATTATGTACAATTAAAATAAAATGACTAAATTAAAAACAAAACAAAAAACAAGGTATAATTAAATAACAAGATATAATTAAACAACTGGAGAAAAATATCAGTGCATCTGGAACATGGATAGAGTATGGGTCTATAGGGTTGGTTTGGCCAGGTAAAAGGGCCAAGTATCAATTGATGTGGTTACAGAGTTAGGGAAACTCTAGGTAAAAAACAGGCACATTAAAGTCAGCGAGTGGTGCCACCAAAAATCTGGGGCCATGGCTGGGTGCGGTGGCTCACCCATGTAATCCTAGCACTTTGGGAAGCCAAGGCGGGCGGATCACGGGGTCAGGAGTTCGAGACCAGCCTGACCAACATGGTGAAACCCCATCTCTACTAAAAATACAAAAATTAGCCAAGCATGGTGTGCTCGTAATCCCAGCCACTTGGGAGGCTGAGGCAGGAGAATCTCTTGAACCTGGGAGGCAAAGGTTGCAGTGAGCTGAGATTGCACCACTGTACTCCAGCCTGGGAGACAGAGTGAGACTCCATCTCAAAAAAAAAAAAAAAAATTCACAGCCATGTAGTTGCATACACTTGGCACTTCTGAAGAAGGGGGAATAGAAGGTGAAATACAGAGGTCTTGTTCTCATCTTTCGGGTAGACACAACATGGGCTGGGTGTCCATTTTATGTTTTAATTCTGTTCTTCCTCTAAAAGTTCACAGATTAGCATTCTTAACTTCTGAATATGAATTGTTGGCAAAGTTCTCCAAGTTCTTCCCTTTGCTAGATTATTCTCTTGAACCTATCTCAAGCCATTGTTTCTAAGCTCTCACCTTTCTTTCCCAAAACACTTTTCCATGTTTATCACAGATAGTCATGGCCCAGCATGTGTTCTTCCAGCTGTGGGGCTTGGGTCTGCTGCTATATCATGAGGAGGTGGCTACAGAAATGGTTGCCAAAGAATATCTGAAAAATATCTGGATAATAAAAGATAAATATATGCTTCTCTAGTAGACAAGAGAACAAAGGTATTCTAGATTAATGAGTCCTTTCCTGCACTGATTTTCATCCTAGACACTCTTACCAAATCATTCTTCTGCAATGTGAATCATTCATTCACTTTTATTGATTACCCATACTGACTAAGTCACTGATATTTACCAGGGATTCTGGGGGTGACGTAATAATGACCTGCAGTAAAACATATGTTATCCTAGATAAAAAGCACAGATTTTATTTCTGTTTACTTACCTCATTCTCAAAAAGGGAAGAAATGAAGTAGCATTTATTGATATCCTCTATCAGCCAGGTGCTGTTCTACATGTTTGGGATACCACTGTAATTAGATGAGTATGGTATCCCAAACTCTGGGATAGATAATCAGACAGAGTCTGCTATCCCAAACTGAATGTACCATGTCCGAGATGAGAATTGCCTTTTAAAGAGTCCAAGATCAATTCTCTTGCAAACAGTACATTCAGTTGACTCCCAAAATAGAGACTCCAGGGTATTTATTTGTCTTATTATTTAAAAATTGGCAAAAAATTACCTCAAGGATGAAACACTCAAACTACCACATCCAGTCAATTTGAAGTTGTAACTTTAGGTAAACACAGGAATGCTTCTTTTTAGGCATTATATTAGAAGACTATGTTTATATTATAAGATAATGGTTTGCTTACTCTTGTCATTTCTAGTTTTGCATAGAGATCAACAACAACTTCTATCATTTAAGATACATTTTTGATGCACTGGGCATTCTACATTTGTCAATGATTGAATTCCTAGAACAGTTCCCTAGTGTAGGTGTTACTATTTTTACCAATTTTACAGATGAAGAAACTGAACTTATAGAGACATTAAAGAACTTTCTACATGTGTGAGAGGCCAAATAGGACCTGAGACAGAGCTGTCCACCTGCATTCACTCGCTCTATGAATTATTAAAGCAAAACAGCTACATCAATATGTGGTTCAGCCAGCTAAGCTCTGGCCTGCTGTTCAGGCATCTGTCACAAGCTAGCAGCAATGATGACAATGCAGCAAATCAACCCAAACCCCCACATTATTTATATCTGTGGTTGCATTGGCAGCCAACAGAGTTGAAGAATTTTCAAAAAATCAGTGTTGCAAAAATCTTTTCTTTAAGTTCTTGAATAAGCAGAAACCTGGATCAAAGGACTAGAAACTTTAGACAAATTCTATAGATACTTCTGAAATGAATCAAATTCCACTTGAACATCAGAGTCACTATTACTATCATCTGCAACATCCCTCCACCCTGTAATGGCAAAGAAAAGAACTTTGAGAGACAGAATATAATCTTTTATAATCTTTTTCCTATTAATTGCAATTCTTTTTCATTGTATTTTTATTTGTTTATTTATTTTGAGACAGAGTTTTGTTCTTGTTGCCTAGGCTGGAGTGCAGTGGTGCGATCTCGGCTCACTGCAACCTCCACCTCCCGGGTTCAAGAGATTCTCCTGCCTCAGCCTCCTGAGTAGTTGGGATTACAGGCATGCACCACCACGCCCGGCTAATTTTGTATTTTTAGTAGAGACAGGGTTTCTCCATGTTGGTCAGGCTGGTCTCAAACTCCCAACCTCAGCCTCCCAAAATGCTGGGATTACAGGCATGAGCCACTGCCCCTGGCCTATTAATTGCAGTTCTTAAAGAAAAAAGGGCCCATGCTTTTAGACAGCTATTCTTTGTGTGTAAATGTGTAGATTTCAGAGCTGTGAATCTGTACACTATAGGTTTTATTTATGTATGTCAGTTCTGTCATTGCCAGTAACATGCAACATCTCCCGTCCTGGTTACTCACATTTAATGGGTGGAGTGGATGTGTGTTCTGGCTCCAGAGAGATTAAGTTGCTGGCACTCATAGTCTATACCTCATTTATTTTTGTATCTCACCAGTACAGAGCTAGTTTCAGGTACTCTATGAATGTGAGTGGGTGAGCATGTGGACTGGTCTGCAGGTACAAAAAGAGCAAATTATTTCCCAAAAGGAGCACAAGAAGGTAGCAACAGACTTGAAGCATGGTCTAGAAATAATACTTTTAAGATCCCCAGCTCAACTTGGTGGTGGTAATCATTCCATAATATATACGTATAGTAAATCATCATATTGCACACCTTAAATACAAACATTATATTTGTCAACTATACCTAAATAAAGCTGGGAGGGGAAGCCGAAAAGAAAGAGCCCAGTTCAGTTCACAGTAGTTGCTAACGTCACCACTGCCTTCCATAGCTCAACACAAACCAAGTTTCTTTGGGCAGAAGATTTTGCTAGGTGCATTCAACAGGGGTCCCCAAGCCCCAGGCCATGAAATGGTACTGGTTCGTGGCCTGTTAGGAACCAGGCCACACAGCAGGAGGTGAGTGGCAGGCAAGAGAGAAAGGTGCATCTATATTTACAGCTGCTCCCCATCACTCATGTTATGGCCTGAGCTCGCCCTCCTGTCAGATCATCAGGCATTAGATTCTCATAGGAGCGTGAACCCTACTGTGAACTGCACATGTGAGGGATCTAGATTGCACGCTCCTTATGAGAATCTAATGCCTGATGATCTGTCACTGTCTCCCATCACTCCCAGATGAGAGTGTCTAGTTGCAGGAAAACAAGCTCAAGTCTCTCACTGATTCTGAATTATGATGAGTTGTAGAATTATTTCATTACATATTACAGTGTAATAATAACAGAAAAAAAGTGCACAGTGAATGTAATGAGCTTGAATCATCCCAAAAGCATCTCCTCCACCTGCTGGCCTGTAGAAAAATTGTCTTCCATGAAACCAGTCCCTGGTGCTTAAAAGGTTGGGGCCACTGCACTAAAGGACACCATCTGTCATCTTAGGGCACCTGAGTTCACAGCGCCCTATATCCCCCAGCTTTATGGCCCTACGTCAATCACCAAGTCCTCTGATCTCTGACCCATCTCCCTGAATCCATCCTTGTCTTGTCCTCACTTAGAGATTCTAATATGATCCTGTCCCTCTCCCATTTAAGATCCTCCAATACCTTCTCATTTCTCCCAGGTTAAAGAGAGAAGCCCACAGGGCTGCTGCACTTCAAGCCTGCAGTTTGTTACCCCAGGGCCTTTGCACAGACAGCTCCCTCTCTCCAGTTCCCTCAGCCTGAAAGAACTGCCCAATCATTCTCTCCCAATTAGTCTATAAGCTTCCAGAGGGCAGGGAGAAGGTCTATTTTTTCTTACCTTTGTAATCTTTGCCATTATATCCATGAGACATGGGTATACCTGTGCACTTACTTACACACAAGGTAAGTGCACAGGTGTGTGTACAGGTGTATATACAAGTGTGTACATGCACACATACATACTGTACACAGCTAAAGGCAGAATTACTTTTCCTGGTATATTTATCACTGAGAACAATGCCTGGCACATAAGAGTGTTCAATATATTCATGTGGAATGAATAAATATTAGCAGCAACTAACTATTTTTCTTATCAGATAAACACTCGATGAATAATTATTGAATGAGTTTGATTGGGTGTTCTCTAAGACCCTGAGTGGTCTCTGTCATCTTTCATTCCACAGCCAAGAGGGTACGGTTATCTTTTTGCCTTCTTTGGTTCCATTAATCATAACAAATTGTACAAGGGCAAATTGAAGGGCGCAGAAGAGAAATTCCAAATCTGCTTATGAACTTGCAAACAATGAGAAATAGTTCCTCACCAGAATGAGTCACCTGAGTGTGGCACACAAATGACACTCAGTAGTTTGTTTGTCACATTCAGTGCAGAAGTGACATCCCAAAGGAGAGGATGAGGAAATTCCAGCCCTTCCTGAACCAAGGCTGGGAAGAAGATTAGCAAACGAGGCACTTGGTTTGGATGTAAAATTTAAGAGGGCACACACAAAAAAACCCTCAGTCACAGAGATTATAATAGTGTAACGCATTTTTTTAATTTAACTTTAATTTTAGGTCCAGGGGTACATGTGCAAGTTTATTATATGGGTAAGTGTGTGTCATGGGGGTTTGTTGTGCCAATTACTTAGTTACTTAGGTTCTAAGCCTAGTACCCATTAGTTATTTTTCCCTGATTCTCTCCCTCCTCCCATCCTCCATCCTCCAATAAGTGCCAGTGTGTGTTGTTCCTCTCTATGTGTCCATGTGTTCTCATCATGTAGCTCCCACTTATAAATGAGAACATGCAGTATTTGGTTTACTGCTCCTGCATTAGCTTGCTAAGGATAATGGCCTCCTGGTCCATCCATGTTCCTGCAGAAGACATGATCTCATTACTTTTTATATCTGCATAGTATTGCATGGTGTATATGTGCACATTTTCTTTGTCCAGTCTATCATTGAGTATTTAGGTTGATGCCATGTCTTTAATGCAATTATTTCTTAAAAATCAGAATTAATACAAAACACCCATGAATAACAAAATACCAAAATTTGGAATGAAAGGAACATCAATATTGATTTTTTTGCCTTAAGTTCCAATTTGGCTCATCACAAAAGGGCTACTGATTCTCAGTATTTAAGTTTGATATTTTGTTGTTCATGGATGTTTTACATTAATTTTTTTAAATATTGCATTAAAATACTATTTATCTCTATTACAGAGTTGAATTTTGCACTACAGGTAAATGGTCAATAAATAATAACACATCTCATTTACCATACCCTAATTCTGGCCCAGTTGCCAAGTATCACAAAAAATATCCTGTTAAAAACCTTAGCAAGTCCTCCAAATTTTTCCGGCACATTCGGAAAGAAATTAAACACTCCAAGAAAAACAGACCTTTTTTTTTAAAAAAAAAAAAAAAAAAAAAAAAGAAGAAAGAATAGTAAATGTGAAGTATATGTTGATAGTGTACCTCAATGATGTATATTACCCACCCCCCCAAAAAATCTTGGAGTTTAAATCAAAACTATCTACATTAAAATCCGAATAATTATTTTTACAAGGATCTTCCTTGAGTAGCTAATTAAAGAACAACTCATGAAAGTATATTTTATGCTGTAAGGTTTGCTGAGGAAGTATTTTTATTATTATTATTATACTTTAAGTCCTAGGGTACATGTGCACAACCTGCAGGTTTGATACATAGGTATACATGTGCCATGTTGGTTTGCTGCACCCATCAACTCATCATTTACATTAGGTATTTCTCCTAATGCTATCCCTCCCCGGTCCCCCAACCCCCAACAGGCCCCAGGGTGTGATGTTCCCCGCCCTGTGTCCAAGTGATCTCATTGCTCAGTTCCCACCTATGAGTGAGAACATGAGGTGTTTGGTTTTCTGTCCTTGTGATAGTTTGCTGAGAATGATAGTTTCCAGCTTCATCCACGTCCCCACAAAGGACATGAACTCATCATTTTTTACGGCTGCATAGTATTCCATGGTGTACATGTGCCACATTTTCTTAATCCAGTCTATCATTGATGGACATCTGGATTGGTTCCAAATCTTTGCTATTGTGAATAGTGCCACAGTAAACACACATGTGCATGTGTCTTTATAGCAGCATGATTCATAATCCTTTGGGTATATACCCAGTAATGGGATTGGTGGGCCAAATGGTAATTCTAATTCTAGGTCCTTGAGGAATCGCCACACTGTCTTCCACAATGATTGAATTAATTTACACTCCCACCAACAGCGTAAAAGTGTTCCTATTTCTCCACATCCTCTCCAGCATCTGTTGTTTCCTGACTTTTTAATGATTGCCATTCTAACTAGCATGAGATAGTGTCTCATTGTGGTTTTGATTTGCATTTCTCTGATGACCAGTGATGATGAGCATTTTTTTCATGTGTCTGTTGGCTGCATAGATGTCTTCTTTTGAGAAGTGTCTGTTCATATCCTCTGCCCACTTTTTGATGGGGTTGTTTGTTTCTTTCTTGTAAATTTGTTTGAGTTCTTTGTAGATTCTGGATATTAGACCTTTGTCAGATGGGTAGATTGCAAAAATTTTCTCCCACTGTGTAGTTGCCTGTTCACTCTGATGGTAGTTTCTTTTGCTGTGCAGAAGCTCTTTAGTTTAATTAGATCCCATTTGTCTATTTTGACTTTTGTTGCCATTGCTTTTGGTGTTTTAGTCATGATGTCCTTGCCCATCCCTATGTCCTGAATGGTATTGCCTAGGCTTTCTTCTAGGGTTTTTATGGTTTTAGGTCTAACATTTAAATCTTTGATCCATCTTGAATTGATTTTTGTATAAGGTGTAAGGAAGGGATCCAGTTTCAGCTTTCTACATATGGCTAGCCAGTTTTCCCAGCATCATTTATTAAATAGGGAATCCTTTCCCCATTTCTTGTTTTTGTCAGGTTTCTCAAAGATCAGATGGTTGTAGATATGTAGTGTTATTTCTGAGGCCTCTGTTTTGTTCCATTGGTCTATATCTCTGTTTTGGTACCAGTACCATGCTGTTTTGGTTACTGTAGCCTTGTAGTATAGTTTGAAGTCAGGTAGCATGATGCCTCCAGCTTTGTTCTTTTTGCTTAGGATTGTCTTGGGAATGTGGGCTCTTTTTTGGTTCCATACGAACTTTGAAATAGTTTTTTCCAATTCTGTGAAGAAAGTCATTGGTAGCTTGATAGGGATGGCATTGAATCTATAAACTACTTTGGGCAGTATGGCCATTTTCACGATATTGATTCTTCCTATGCATGAGCATGGAATATTCTTCCATTTGTTTGTGTCCTCTTATTTCCTTGAGCAGTGGTTTGTAGTTCTCCTTGAAGAGATCCATCACATCCCTTGTAAGTTGGATTCTTAGGTGTTTTATTGTCTTTGTAGCAATTGTGAATGGGAGTTCACTCATGATTTGGCTCTCTGTTTGCCTGTTAATGGTGTATAGGAATGCTTGTGATTTTTGCACATTGATTTTGTATCCTGAGACTTTTCTGAAGTTGCTTATCATCTTAAGGAGATTTGGGGTGGAGATGATGGGCTTTTCTAAATACACAATCATGTCATCTGCAAACAGGGACAATTTGACTTCCTCATTTCCTAATTGAATACCCTTTCTTTCTTTCTCTTGCCTGATTGCCCTGGCCAGAACTTCCAACACTATGTTGAATAGGAGTGGTGAGAGAGGGCATCCCCGTCCTGTGCAGGTTTTCAAAGGGAATACTTCCAGTTGTTGCCCATTCGGTGTGGGTTTGTCATGAATAGCTCTTATTATTTTGAGATATATTCCATCAATACCTAGTTTATTGAGAGTTTTTAGCATGAAGGGCTGTTGAATTTTGTCGAAGACCTTTTCTGCATTTATTGAGATAATCAGGGGTTTTTGTCATTGGTTATGTTTATGTGATGGATTAGGTTTATTGATTTGCACATGGTGAACCAGCCTTGCATTCCAGGGATGAAGCTGACTTGATCGTGGTGGATAAGCTTTTTGATATGCTGCTGGATTCGGTCTGCCAGTATTTTATTGAGGATTTTTGCATTGATGTTCATCAGGGATATTGGTTTAAAATTCTCTTTTTTTGTTGTGTCTCTGCCAAGCTTTGGTATCAGGATGATGTTGGCCTCATAAAATGAGGTAGGGAGGATTCCCTCTTTTTCTATTGATTGGAATAGTTTCAGAAGGAATGGTACCAGCTCCACTCTGTGCCTCTGGTAGAATTCAGCTGTGAATCTCTCTGGTCCTGGACTTTTTTTGGTTGGTAAGCTATTAATTATTGCCTCAATTTCAGAGCCTGTTATTGGTCTATTCAGAGATTCAACTTCTTCCCAATTTAGTCTTGGGAGGGTGTATGTGTCGAGGAATCTATCCATTTCTTCTAGATTTTCTAGTTTATTTGCATAGAGGTGTTTGTAGTATTCTCTGATGGTAGTTTGTATTTCTGTGGGATCAGTGGTGATATCCTCTTTATCATTTTTATTGCATCTATTTGATTCTTCTCTCTTTTCTTCTTTATTAGTCTGGCTAGCGGTCTATCATTTTCGTTGATCTTTTCAAAAAACCAGCTGCTAGATTCATTAATTTTTTGAAGGGTTTTTTTGTGTCTCTATCTCTTTCAGTTCTGCTCTGATCTTAGTTATTTCTTGCCTTCTGCTAGCTTTTGAATTTGTTTGCTCTGGCTTCTCTAGTTCTTTTAATTGTGATGTTAGGGTGTCGATTTTAGATCTTTCCTGCTTTCTCTTGTGGGCATTTAGTGCTATAAATTTCCTTCTACACACTGCTTCAAATGTGTCCCAGAGATTCTGGTATGTTGTGTCTTTGTTCTCGTTGGTTTGAAAGAACGTCTATATTTCTGCCTTCATTTCATTATTTACCCAGTAGTCATTCAGGAGCAAGTTGTTCAGTTTCCATGTAGTTGTGCAGTTTTGAGTGAGTTTCTTAATCCTGAGTTCTAATTTGATTGCACTGTGGTCTGAGAGACAGTTTGTTGTGATATCTGTTCTTTTACATTTGCTGAGGAGAGCTTTACTTCCAACTATGTGGTCAATTTTAGAATACGTGCGATGTGGTGCTGAGAATAATATATATTCTGTTGATTTGGGGTGGAGAGTTCTGTAGATGTCTATTAAGTCCGCTTGGTGCAGAGCTGAGTTCAATTCCTGGATATCCTTGTTAACTTTCTGTCTCGTTGATCTGTCTAATGTTGACAGTGGAGTGTTAAAGTCTCCCATTATTATTGTGTGGGAGTCTAAGTCTCTTTGTAGGTCTCTAAGACTTGCTTTATGAATCTGGGTGCTCCTGTATTGGGCGCATATATATTTAGGATAGTTAGCTCTTCTTGTTGAATTGATCCATTTAAGATTATGTAATAGCCTTCTTTGTCTCTTTCGATCTTTGTTGGTTTAAAGTCTGTTTTATCAGAGACTAGGATTGCAACCTCTGCTCTTTTTTGCTTTCTATTTGCTTGGTAGATCTTCCTCCATCCCTTTATTTTGAGCCCATGTGCATCTTTGCACATGAGATGGGTCTCCTGAATACAGCACACTGATGGGTCTTGGCTCTTTATCCAATTTGCCAGTCTGTGTCTTTTAACTGGGGCATTTAGCCCATTTACATTTGAGATTAATATTGTTATGTGTGAATTTGATCCTGTCATATGACGTTCACTAGTTATTTTGCCCATTAATTGATGCAGTTTCTTCATAGCATTGATGGTCTTTACAATTTGGCCTGTTTTTTCAGTGGCTGGTACCAGTTGTTTCTTTCCATGTTTAGTGCTTCCTTCAGGAGCTCTTGTAAGGCAGATCTGGTGGTGACAAAATCTCTCAGCATTTGCTTGTCTATAAAGTGTTTTATTTCTCCTTCACTTATTAAGCTTAGTTTGTCTGGATATGAAATCCTGGGTTGAAAATTCTTTTCTTTAAGAACGTTGAATATTGGCCCCCACTCTCTTCTGGCTTGTAAGGGTTTCTGCTGAGAGATCTGCTGTTAGTCTGATGGGCTTCCCTTTATGGGTAACTTGACCTTTCTCTCTGGCTGCCCTTAACACTTTTTCCTTCATTTCAACCTTGGTGAATCTGACAATTATGTGTGTTGGAGTTGCTCTTCTTGAGGAGTATCTTTGTGGTGTTCTCTGCATTTCTTCAATTTGACTGTTGGCCTGCCTTGCTATGTTGGGTAAGTTCTCCTGGATAATATCATGAAGAGTATTTTCCAACTTGGTTCCATTCTCCCCATCACTTTCAGGTACACCAATCAAACATAGATTTGGTCTTTTCACATAGTCCCATATTTCTTGGAGGCTTTGTTCGTTTCTTTTTACTCTTTTTTCTCTAACCTTGTCTTCTCACTTTATTTCATTAATTTGATCTTCAATCACTGATACCCTTTCTTCCACTTGATGGAATTGGCTATTAAAGCTTGTGCATGCGTCATGAAGTTCTTGTGCCATGGTTTTCAGCTCCATCAGGTCATTTAAGTCTTCTCTACACTGTTTATTCTAGTTAGCCATTCGTCTAATCTTTGTTCAAGGTTTTTAGCTTCCTTGCGATGGGTTCAAACATGCTGAGGAAGTATTTTACACACCCAAATGACAGAAATTCTCATTTGAGAATAATAGTTTTAGCAGCAGAATTTATAGTATTCTCATAATCTATCTGAATGTTTAAGAATTGATGAAACTAGGGCAATCTGAAGTTTAAGAGAACTTTCAGGTTGCACTGTTTTTTGTCATTGTTGTGAAAGTTGAAATTTTCCAAATTGTCCATCCAAAGGCTGCTCAAGATTTACATTCCCAGTTACCTTCAAAAGCATCTATGATTTCATGTTTTCTTTGTTTTTTATGTTTAGGTATAAGTGGATCTCCCCAACTATTATTTGTTTTATTAAAAGCTGCCTCCTCTTATTCTTATTATCATATGGACAGCTTGTGTCAACTCCTCCTTCTCTAAACCTTGGCATGTTTCTTGTCTTACAGACATAATTACCACTTACTTTCATATGTGTGGGCCTTGCCTCTCCAATTAGTTTGCAAGCATTTTGTGGATTAAAAGGTTTTTCTTTTATAGCCAACTTACACTGGTATTAAAACAAAGTGTTAACAAGGTGTTTGTAGTACACTATTAGTATATGATCTCTAAATGTTTCCATTTATTTTTAAATTGAAAAACCAGAATGCAAAATTAATAATCATGAATTATAATATTTCTGCTTTGTTCCTCATTCTAGTTAACATACAAAACATTCACTTAGAAATTGCATTGAAGAGATTTTAAAACATCTACTGTGTGAGAATTTTGCAGATTTTTAACATAAGTGAAAGAGAATCTCTTTTTTCGGCAAATGAAAGGAATATAAAACAACAGATTGACTTTCTGGCCATGAACCTCAGCATGAGAAAAATAAGAGTTACATATTGTGAACGAGCAGAAAAAAAAAAAAAATCCCAAATTCTCATGAATCATGTGTAATGTTCAAGTGCTAAACTATTCAGACTTCATCACTGGAAAATAGTAAGCAAAAGCTGTACATTTGATTTTCATCAATTTCTTTTTCTCATCTAGCTTTACTAAACATCTTATGTGGAATATTCCATGCCTTTTATTGTTTTAATAATCTGCTTCTACCACGTTTTATTTTTGGTTAAATGTGTGAAAGCAAAATCTAGGATAGATATTCTGAGCTGATCTGGAAGGTAAGCCCAACACTAGACTGGTGTCACTGGCTCCTAATTTATGTCTAGGGGCATAGAATCGCCTTTTGATGCATCCTATAATTCCTTAGAATGATAGATATGCATATGTCAGCAATATGCATTGCTCTCAGTTCCAGGGTATTTATTTGAATTATCTCTCCACTGGGCTGTTGGCCATTCTTTCTCTGTACAAAGATCCTCTTTTGTTTTATTCTAGTGCATAATTCTCTCACTCTTGTTCCACTCTCTTTCACACATTGTCACATGTGTAACTTTATGATCTATTCTGATCTTTGTGATCTGTTTATTCAAGATCTATTTATTTAAGATTTATTTATTTATGATATATTATTTAAGATCTTTTTTATCTATTCTTCATACATGTATTAAGTACCTATCTACATAACCATGATAACTACATGGATCCAATGGCCATGAGCATCTCCTCTTTTGCACCCATTTGAAAGTTCTTGTGGGCTAGGAGTATGATTGTTGGTGATAGCCAGTTTCTTTCCATCTTGCTATATGGCTTTCCAAAGTGATCATTGATGGTAAATTGCTAACAGTTCACTGATCAGCTGGCTGTATTTTGAATGGTACTGCAGGCAACAGCATATCCCCAATGAAAATCTGCACATAGGCTCAAGAGTCATTGGGAATAGCCCCTTGGTACGCTCAAGCCATTGGCTGTTTAGAATGATTCTACTGTGACACACATTAAAGTGCAGTCTAGTTACCAAGTCTATATTCATGTTCTGTGTGTGCATGCACAGTGAATCATGCTTTTGATACACGCCCAAGCCAATATGGTACATACAGCTGCACAACTTGTTTGTTCTCCTAGCTTGGCCAAACGTCTGTTTCTAGGCTGGCTCATCTGGGTGTCCTCAGTTATTTATAAGCTAAATTCAATCCCACCTGTCAAGAGCATCTCTGTCTTGACTAAGAATTTAGGAACCTAAAGCAGAGCTGGGAAATAAGGAGAATTGGAAGGATTCCTAAAATTGAAAAAAAATGAAATCTCCTCCTGTTTCTGTTGTGGACTAATGGATGGATGAGCCACAGTGTGACTATTAAAGGCACCTGCATGGACCTAAATTGGAAGACAAACTTTGCCTTAGGTTCTAGGGCCACCATCCTCTGTCCCCATATGTTCCTACAATGACAAACAACAGAAAACATATTTGTATGGAATATACAGGAAAGATTCAAATGCCATTGTCCAAAACAAGCCACATGGTTACATTTCACTTCCAGTGGACATGAAACACCAGGTGCTTCCAAAAGAGATTTAGAATATTTGCAAACAGGCTTCATGACTACTTAATTGTGTTTCTCTTTTAATTTTTCTTAGGAGGTTTTACTTATTTACTTATTTGTGGAAATACAAGTTTATATTTTAACTAATTGACTGTATTGAATATTTTTCTTTTGCAGTTAAGTTTTTTGTGTTCTATGTAAGCAAGCCTTTCTTACTTGGAAGTCATAAAAATATTCCTATCTGTTGACTTCTAAATATTTTGCACTTTTGCCTTTTACATTGATCCATATGGGAGTCATTTTAATGTATGGTGTGAGAAAATGATTTTTATTTTTTTCCACATATAGTGAATTGCTACAGCAACAATTGTTAAGTGTTTCTCTTCTCAACCCTTGACTTTGTGAATTCTTGCTATAAGTTTGTCTAGGCTGCAGTGTAAGGTTGTTCAAATTTGAAATAAACAGTGTAGGGTGGAGTATTGTATAAATACACTACAATGCAAATAATGTTCTCTAGAGTTTAGCTATGCAGGGTCCTTAGGGTTTTGCTATGATTTTAACATTCCCTTCAAAACTTGTGTAGAAATTTAATTGTCATTGTGACGGTTCTTAGACCTCAGACCTTTGAATGGTGATTAGATCATGAGAGCTCCACCTTCATGCAAGGACCAATATCATTACTGGAGAAGTGGGCTCCTTATCATAGAAATGATTTTTATTAAAAGTGAGCTCTGCCTTGTCTTCTTCTCTCAGTCTTCCCCCCTCTTGCCCTTCTGCCTTCCATCATGGGATGACACAGAATGAAGGTCCTTGCCAGATGCTGGTGCCTTGCTCTTGAAGTCCCCAGTCTCCAGAACCATGAGCCACATTAGCTTCTATTGTTTATAAATTACCCAGTCTGTGGTATTCTGTTATAGCAACACAAAACAGACTAAGACAGGTTGTCTGTTTCTTTATTTGGCTTTGCTTTTGTTTGTTTTTACATTCCCTTAGTTTCTACTTTTACCTTCATAATTTTACTGTTCATTTGCTATACTCTTAAGTTGGATGATTATTTATTAAGTTTTGATTTATTTTCTTCTCTTTTTCTAACATAACCATTTTGGTCTATGAATTTCCCTCTAATTTTGTTTTAGTGAAATTTACTGATTTTCATATGTAATACATTTATTTAGTCCTAATTATTTTCTCATTCTCATTACTATTTCCCTTTTTACCCATGAATGTGTATCATTATATTTTAATTGTGAAAAATAAGATAATTTAATTATATTGTCACTTGATTTCAAATTTTATTTTATTGTGTTCAGAGAATGTTATCTGCTTGATTCTTGTTGTTTCAATGTGTTAAGATTTACCATAGCAAATATGTTCATTTTGTGTTAAAATCAACAATATCTCTTTTAAATATTTTATTTTGAAAAAGTTTGAACTTACAGAAAGTTCATATATACTCTTCATTCAATTTTCCCTAATATTTACAACTTATATAACTGTAGTATCATTGTCAAAATCAGGACACTAACAACAGTGTCCTATTTTGACAACGAACACTATTAATTAAACCACAGACCTTAACATTTCACCAGTTTTCCCCTAATATCTTTTTAATTTCTAGGATCCAATCCAGAATCTCACACTGCATTTTGTTTTTGTATATGTTTATTCTCCTGCAATTTGTGTTTCCTTGTTCTACTCTAATTTATTTCCTTGTCTTTTATGTCCTTAATACTTTTGGTGAGTATTGGTCAGGTATTTTGTAGACTGTCTCTCAGTTTGGGTTTGTCTTAAGATTTCTCATAATTAGTTTGAAGTTATGCATGTGATGTTGTGTCTTCAGTGCATCCTACCAGGATACAATGTTTTTAAAGGAGAACCTTTTTATTTTCAAGAGTGTAACAAAACTTCGTTTATATTGCCTCGTTCCCTCTTGTATTGCATAATTTTACTTTTTACTCCATGTCCTATGAGTTATTAAAAAAGGTAATGTTGGCTGGGCGTGGTGGCTCATGCCTGTAATCTCAGCACTTTGGGAGGCTGAGGCGGGAGCACCACGAGGTCAAGAGATTGAGACCATCCTGGCCAACATGATGAAACCCCCGTCTACTAAAAATACAAAAATTAGCTGGGCGTGGTGGCGCGTGCCTGTAGTCCCAGCTGCTTGGGAGGCTGAGGCAGGAGAATCACTTGAACCCAGGAGGCAGAGGTTGCAGTGAGTCCAGATCACGCCACTGCACTCCAGCCTGGTGACAGAGCGAGACTCCATCTCAAAAAAAAAAAAAAAAAAAAAAAGGTAATGTGAATTTTTAAAATATCTTCTTGTTCTTCTGATTTACTTGTTTTGTGCAACATTTTTATTTACATACAAGATAATAATATTTTTATATTTTCCTGATGAATAAAATGTCTTTTTTGAATGTGGTATGTAGTGCCCTTCTCTGTCCCTATTAGTGATGAAGTCTGAATAGTTTAGCACTTGAACATTACACATGATTCATGAGAATTTGGGATTTTTTTTTTTTCTGCTCGTTCACAATATGTAACTCTTATTTTTCTCATGCTGAGGTTCATGGCCAGAAAGTCAATCTGTCTACAGTCACTAAATGTATATAAAAGTTCCTTTTGCATGCGGGCACGGTGGCTCACTCCTGTAATCCCAGGACTTTGGGAGGCTGAGGCAGGCAGATCACCTGAGGTCAGGAGTTTGAGACTAGACTGGCCAACATGGTGAAACCCCCAACTCTGCTAAAAAAAAAAGTACCAAAAAAAACTCCTTTTGCTTCATGTCATCATGAACATTGACATTGTCAGTCTTTTCAATTTTAATGTTGGGATGTTGGGTGTCTAGTGGAATCTTGTTGCATATACCTGACGACCAAAGAAGCTGAGTTATTTTCCATGTGCATATTGGCCATTTATTTATGTTTTTATGAGAGTTGTTTAATTTTTTTTGCCTTTTTAATGCAATAATTTCTCTTTTCATTACTGAGCTGTAAAACTTGCTCATAGATCATAGTTCTCAGTCTTTTATCCACAATTTATTTGGTGAGTATTTTCTCTCAGTCTTTGTCTTGAAGCTGTTGATGACTCCTGTGTATTATGAGATCTCTGCACTCTGGCTGGTGTGAACAAAAACTGTTTTCATTCCAGTGGGAATTCAGGGACTCATTCAGTGGACTTACTTCTGTTGGTTCTCTACAATATGGTAGAGATCTGAACAGACAGGGTGGCTAGAGACTGCTCTGTAGATCCCAGGGGCTATTTCTCTGTAGTTATCTTTCCCTTCCAGCACTGTGCCTTGCAAATCTCAGCAACCTCAGCCTCCTAACAGTTTTAACTTGGGTCTCTGTGTCATCAGTTCAGCAAAATCACCAGCTATTTAGCTTACTCCTCCTTGCGCTGAAGCGTAGAAAGTACCCTAGGCAATAAGCTGGGGCCATGTGAGTGCTGACCTTTGGTGTTCTTCATCTCAAGGATCACCATCATGTTTCCTGCTGTCCATAGTCTGAAAACCATAGTTTCTTATATTTCCAGCTAATTGTTTACAGTGTTATAGCAATTCCCTTAGCTGTTAATTTTTCTTGAGCAGAAGTAGAGTGTTCCTAATTCCTTCATTATGTTTCTCTTTCTGTTGCAAATGTGGATCAAATGTGCTAAAATTTACTATGTATAAACCAATTCTACAATTATAATATTCTTCTAGAATTGAATTCTTCATCTTAAACTTCTACTCTTCTCCTTTACTCAATATATACACCTATATAACTGGTGACTCTTCAATTTTCTTCCATCTCAACACAGAGCTCAAGTCATGGCCCAACACTTTGTGGATACTCAGTGAATATTGCTGAACTACTGAGAGCCGTTAACTTAAGGCCATCAATTTACCTGTCAGCAATCCAGTTTTATTTTTCCTTTTGATTTCTTTTCCTTTTACCCATGTTCCCTTCTCCTGCCAGCAAATCTATTATCTCTACATTTTATGTAGGTATTCAAACACTTTTCTTCATTATGTAAAGTTGCAAATTGTGTTTCCTGCTGCTTTTTTTTTCTTTGCACTGACTATAAATCCTTTTATTAGCATCTATCCCCCATGACTTTTATATTTTGTACTATTTCGTGCGACAGGCACAAATCACATGGCCTAGACCTTTTCAGAGAGTAAGAAAAATTAAATATTCTTTATACTGTGTTTTTTGTGCATCAACTGACATTAAAGTGTTGTCTCTCTTTTTTATCCTTAAATGTATATGTAAGTAATTACATATGAATAACTTGCATTTGTAACTTCTCAAAATATAATTTAAAGCTTGTTGACTACAAAATTGAGGCCCTGAAATTCTGTGGTGTTGGAGGCTTAGTAGACATCTTTTCTTGTCCAATGTAACAATAAAAATGCCTTCCACTAACAACAAAAGGCCCGAAATAAAATGACTAGAAATATAAGAAAAATGACTGAAAATTAGTTTACATAACAAAAGGGAAGATAGAAAGGTGACTCCAGGATCAACAATTTCATCTGTTCAATTTTCTTCTAATAGTATATATATTTTCATTAATCATCAAACCCATGTGTAATTTGCTTTTAAATATTATTGGCTGTAACAATGCAGGTATAAAGAATTTTTTCCATGATAGAGCTACTTATCAATGAAATCAATCATATCAGTTTGTTTCCACTGAATTATACTGTTACCTTGATTACATATGTATTTAATATATATGTTATTTATTTAATAAGTATACATATGTATGTATGTGTAAGCACATACATATATCAGTAATCTCTTCAGGTTAATTAATATATTTACCCATTTCTTCACCAATATTATCTGCTTTAAGTAGCAGGGACTTCATGGTAAGTGTTCATTTCTGCTGAATTATGCACATGCACACATGCACAGAAGCACACACTCGTAGACATCATGGTACAAACACCATTATTTTTCACAAGACCTTTCGCTCTTAAGGTAAGCTAACTAAGATTCTTATTGGAACATTAAGAATATGTAATCAATTTCCTCTCCTTCTCCCCACTCATTGGGATTTTTATTGGAATGCATCTAGTTTACATATTTCTGTATTTATAAAGTTAAATATTCAGATCCAGGACAATGAACTATCTCTACATATGTTCAGGTTTTGTATTTTGTACTTCATAAGATTGTCCAGATTTCTGCATATAAATTCTAAATCTTTTTTATTAGAATACACTCCATGAATTAATTATTTTCAACATTATTATGAGTCTTTTTAAAATTCCTTAAAGAGATTATTATCACCATGGGGTAAAAACTATTGACTTGTGTGTTTAACTTGTGTTGATGTTTCTAATTCAACCTGACAAGGTTTACTTAATTCTAGTTAGTTTTTATCAGTTTCCAAAAATACTCTGCAGATATAAATAATTTTGCCTCATGTTCTAATCTTGCCATAAATTTTATCTCCTTCTTTTGTGTTTTATCATCTAAAGTAAACCAAAAAATTGATAATAGTGATGACAACTAATATCTTGTTTCTGTACTTAACTGTAAAATAAATTTTCAGAATGTTGCTGTTAGACTGATGATTATTATGGGTAAATAATATTTATCATATTTAAGCAGCTTCTTTCTATATCTATTTCACTTAGATTTTTTATTTGTAAGGGCTGTTTTATCTATCAAACACCTTTCTGGCACCCATTGATGTAGTTATGTGTTTTTTCTCTTTCAATTTTTGTTATCAACTATGCTGATGTATTTGCTGATGTTGAGCCTTTTATCATTTATGGAATAAATTTTACTTGATTATAATATATTATTCTTTGGAGCTAGACTTGCGTAATGTCTGCCAACATTCTGTTCAGAATTTTTCATTTGTGTTCATAATAAAAAATAATTTATTTTCTTTTCTTTTAATCTTACCATCTGATTTTTCATCAATGTTATACTCATGTATAAAACGAATTTGGATAGTTTACGTATTTTCTACTGTCTAGAATATCTTAAACCAGTGCTTCTCAAACTTAAGCATGCACAAGGCACCTAGAAAGCTTTTTAAATTACAGATTTCTGCTCCCATCCCCAGTGCTGTGTTTCAACTCTGTTATCCCCATGCAGGTCCTGAGGCTATGATTTCTAACTAGCTCCCAGTTGAGGCTGATACTTTTGGTTGGCCAGCACTCTGTAGCACGTTTAGAAATACTGGTACACATTGCACTAAATTATTAATCAAAGGGATACATGTAAATCAGACATAAACCCATCCATAAATCCATCAACTGCCATTTTTAACGACAGATTTTTTAAACTTACTAAGATTTTCTATATTGTGCAGATTAATTTTGGAAGTTTATATGTTCCTAGGAAATCATTCATTTCCCCTGGATAATCAAATATGTTGCCACACGGGGCACTTAACATTATTTTATAATTCTTGTCTTAAGTTTTTAAAAGAACCTTGAATTAAAGGAGTATCTGCATTAGCATGACTTTGTAAACATTTTGTGAAGTATATGATACTTCAGTTTGGAGTGTGTGTGTGTGTGTGTGTGTGTTTTATTTTGTACTGTTCTGCTTTTTCAATGATAAAGTTTTTATTTTCCAAACAATTATACCATTTGTTATTATAGAAGAATGTATACCAAACTCAAGAGTCAAGGAGATATTTCTTACAATCAATTAGAGAAAGGCGATCCACTATTTTCATAAAGTATGTTTTCTGTCCCAAGAATGACAACATAAATATAAATACATGAGTATAGGTTGGTGCAAAAGTAATTGCTTTTAATGACCATTACTTTTAATGGCCAAAACTGCAATTACTTTTGCACCAACCTAATAAAATCCAGCACACCATAAACAAAAAGAATCCCATGTGTCTTTGCTGCAGAGCCTGGTCTGGAATCCCACATCTAAATAAAATTGCAGGACCCTATAAAATCCTTGAGATTGTGAGCCATAAAAATCATCTTTGAGTCTTCTTCACTGGCAGAGCCTACCCGCCAAAAGGTGAAGCAAGTTTAGCTATAATAACCTTCTAGAATGACAGCACCAATAGAAACCCTGGCTCTGAATCTGAAGTTGACCAGCTTATCTGGCAAGGGTAGATGGTTTTTCTGGACTTGGTAGGTAACCTCATCATAACTAACTGTATTCCATGAAGTTCCTCCAGGTCAAAACTGGATGCAAATTGTTTTCGTAAGTCTTGTCAACATTCCATACTCTGTGGGTGTTGACAGAAATACTCTTCCATAATAAAATGCCACAAGTGACCATAGAAATGGCCTCCCAGGAAAGGTGACCCATCTTCTTTAGGAAGATTTCAGGGGTCTTTCACACCCACCAATAACTGTCAGGCCAAGAACATGCCACAGGAATTGCATTTCCTGTTGAGGAAGAGCAGGCTGACACGAAGTACTTTGCAGGCTGGTAATTGGAGACTGGTCTACATTGCATGAAATCTAAAAATGGATTCAGGAGCCCAAATCTTGCAATGTGGGATACCCTCAAAATGTACTCTAAGACTCAAGTATCTCTGCTTCTGTTTCCACCCCTACAGAGTCATCTCAACGTGGCCAGTTGTTGTCTCTCCTGAAAATCATAGAACAATTTTACTCACTTTCCCTCTTCCTTACAAACCTCATGGTCCCCCGCAATCACTGCTAAGATGATGTAACTCCTTGTCTCACACATTTCCATTCATATCAAGTTTTCCCTATGGCATTTATTACCCTAAATCCTATCTCTTTTTTCATCTTTTGCTGCTGCTTAATCTTGTCTAACACCCTTTCTCATGATTTCCATAGTGCAATGCTTCCCTAGTCATGTTTTGGAAACACTTCCAGAATATTTCAAATTATGTGCAATGGTCTCCAACTTTCTAATCCTTGTTCTAGATTTGAAATTCTTGAAAAAAAACCAACTATATTCCATGCATCTCTCAGTCATAGTCTTGTGGTAGAATACACTGCAGGTGTGCAAAGATTTTTTCAATCAAATTGAATCTTGGTGAATTCTTTTGCAGAATGCCTTTCTGTTTCTCCAAGGCATTTATGATAAATCCTTTCTTTTGTGAATTCAACCCAATCATTTTACCTCCTCTCCTTACCACTATTAATTATTCTTTAAGTCATTTTTCTAGATTATGAAACAAAATGTTCATCTTCATTCCTCAATTTATTTAGTTTCACACAAGAAGATGAATAACATAAGAATTATAAATAAATTATGTCTTTAAAAATGTACTCTGTTTTCTTTAATTGGATAGACAGCACTTAACAAGCTGTTCTTGTTTAGTTATAACTAGTTTGGTAAACAACATTTGTGTTTTATGCCTGACCGAATAAACCAAGTACGGACAAAAAGAAAAAAAAAGCATTACATATTCTAACCATTGGATCTAAGTAAAATGACTCTAAGCCCACATGTGCCATTATACAAGAGACTGATCCACCTGCCTGTTAAAAACATAAAGTAGCAACGAAGTCCCACGAAGGAACAGCTACAAAAGATCATTTATAGTTTCCCGAATAATAGCCATGTCCACTTATATTAGGAAATCTAAAAACCAGTAGTGTAGAAAGCATAAATTAGCATATTCTTTAACATTTTCAAAAAGCATGGTACAGTATGAAATTTCTATTTTATTTTCAAAGCTTATCCCACGAATCATGCCTCTAAATACCACAGTGAGTACATTCACCCTGGCAAGGTTAGTGACACTTGGCTTGAATCACAACCCAGAATTAGAATTTTCAAAAGCTGGAGCCAAAGATTACACACCTAGAAAACTGCTCCATTGATTTTAATGATCGACTCTGTTTCAGGATCATTATTTTAAAGCTTGAAAGTTTTAGTCTCAGAATGCCTTTATATCCCTAAAGATTATCAAGGACCCCAAAGAGCTTTGAAAGATAGCCAGAGAATATATTTATTGTTATTTACCACCTTGGAAATTGAAACTGAGACATTTCTGTAATATGGACTGAGTAATGCTATGTCATAACATAAATAACACATTTGTAGTTTACAAAGCAAAGTTAAAAAGTGAGAAGGGTGCTATTGGTTTACACTCTTGCAAATCTCTTTTTTTTGTATAACAAATTATTGTATTTTATTTTATTTATTTATTTTTTATTTTTATTTTATTATTATTATACTTTAAGTTTTAGGGTACATGTGCACAATGTGCAGGTTAGTTACATATGTATACATGTGCCATGCTGGTGTGCTGCACCCATTAATTCGTCATTTAGCATTAGGTATATCTCCTAATGCTATCCCTCCCCCCTCCCCCCACCCCACAACAGTCCCCAGAGTGTGATGTTCCCCTTCCTGTGTCCATGTGTTCTCATTGTTCAATTCCCACCTATGAGTGAGAATAGGCGGTGTTTGGTTTTTTGTTCTTGCGATAGTCTACTGAGAATGATGATTTCCAATTTTATCCATGTCCCTACAAAGGACATGAACTCATCATTTTTTTATGGCTGCATAGTATTCCATGGTGTATGTGTGCCACATTTTCTTAATCCAGTCTGTCATTGTTGGACATTTGGGTTGGTTCCAAGTCTTTGCTATTGTGAATAGAGCTGCAATAAACATACGTGTGCATGTGTCTTTATAGCAGCATGATTTATAGTCCTTTGGGTATATACCCAGTAATGGGATGGCTTTGGAAAACAAAAAAAGGCAGGGGTTGCAATCCTAGTCTCTGATAAAACAGACTTTAAACCAACAAAGATCTAAAGAGACAAAGAAGGCCATTACATAATGGTAAAGGGGTCAATTCAACAAGAAGAGGTAACTATCCCAAATATATATGCACCCAATACAGGAGCACCCAGATTCATAAAGCAAGTCCTGAGTGACTACAAAGAGACTTAGACTCCCACACAATAATAATGGGAGACTTTAACACCCCACTGTCAACATTAGACAGATCAACGAGACAGAAAGTTAACAAGGATATCCAGGAATTGAACTCAGCTCTGCACCAAGCGGACCTAATAGACATCTACAGCACTCTCCACCCCAAATCAACAGAATATATATTATTCTCAGCACCACATTGCACGTATTCTAAAATTGACCACATAGTTGGAAGTAAAGCTCTCCTCAGCAAATGTAAAAGAACAGAAATTATAACAAACTGTCTCTCAGACAACAGTGCAATCAAACTAGAACTCAGGATTAAGAAACTCACTCAAAACTGCACAACTACATGGAAACTGAACAACCTGCTCCTGAATGACTACTGGGTACATAACGAAATGAAGGCAGAAATAAAGATGTTCTTTGAAACCAACGAGAACAAAGACACAACATACCAGAATCTCTGGGACACATTCAAAGCAGTGTGTAGAGGGAAATTTATAGCACTAAATGCCCACAAGAAAAAGCAGGAAAGATCCAAAATTGACACCCTAACATCACAATTAAAAGAACTAGAAAAGCAAGAGCAAACACATTCAAAAGCTAGCAGAAGGCAAGAAATAACTAAAATCAGAGCAGAACTGAAGGAAATAGAGACACAAAAAAACCCTTCAAAAAATTAATGAATCCAGGAGCTGGTTTTTTGAAAGGATCAACAAAATTGATAGACCGCTAGCAAGACTAATAAAGAAGAAAAGAGAGAAGAATCAAATAGATGCAATAAAAAATGATAAAGGGGATATCACCACCGATCCCACAGAAATGCAAACTACCATCAGAGAATACTACAAACACCTCTACGCAAATAAACTAGAAAATCTAGAAGAAATGGATAGATTCCTCGACACATACACCCTCCCAAGACTAAACCGGGAAGAAGTTGAATCTCTGAATAGACCAATAACAGGCTCTGAAATTGTGGAAATAATCAATAGCTTACCGACCAGAAAGAGTCCAGGACCAGACGGATTCACAGCCGAATTCTACCAGAGGTACAAGGAGGAACTGGTACCATTCCTTCTGAAACTATTCCAATCAATAGAAAAAGAGGGAATCCTCCCTAACTCATTTGATGAGGCCAGCATCATCCTGATACCAAAGCTGGGCAGAGACACAACCAAAAAGGAGAATTTTAGACTAATATCCTTGATGAACATTGATGCAAAAATCCTCAATAAAATACTGGCAAACAGAATCCAGCAGCACATCAAAAAGCTTACCCACCATGATCAAGTGGGCTTCATCCCTGGGATGCAAGGCTGGTTCAATATATGCAAATCAATAAATGTAATCCAGCATAGAAACAGAACCAAAGACAAAAACCACATGATTATCTCAATAGATGCAGAAAAGGCCTTTGACAAAATTCAACAACGCTTCATGCTAAAAACTCTCAATAAATTAGGTATTGATGGGACGTATCTCAAAATAATAAGAGCTATCTATGACAAACCCACAGCCAATATCATACTGAATGGGCAAAAACTGGAAGCATTCCCTTTGAAAACTGGCACAAGACAGGGATGCCCTCTCTCACCACTTCTATTCAACATAGTGTTGGAAGTTCTGGCCAGGGCAGTTAGGCAGGAGAAGGAAATAAAGGGTATTCAATTAGGAAAAGAGGAAGTCTTTTCCCTGTTTGCAGATGACATGATTGTATATCTAGAAAACCCCATTGTCTCAGCCCAAAATCTCCTTAAGCTGATAAGCAACTTCAGCAAAGTCTCAGGATACAAAATCAATGTACAAAAATCACAAGCATTCTTATACACCAATAACAGACAGAGAGCCAAATCATGAGTGAACTCCCATTCACAACTGCTTCAAAGAGAATAAAATACCTAGGAATCCAGCTTACAAGGGACATGAAGGACCTCTTCAAGGAGAACTACAAACCACTGCTCAATGAAATAAAAGAGGATACAAACAAATGGAAGAACATTCCATGCAAATGGGTAGGAAGAATCAGTATCGTGAAAATGGCCATACTGCCCAAGGTAATTTATAGATTCAGTGCCATCCCCATCAAGCTACCAATGACTTTCTTCACAGAATTGGAAAAAACTACTTTAAAGTTCATATGGAACCAAAAAAGAGCCCGCATCGCCAAGTCAATCCTAAGCCAAAAGAACAAAACTGGAGGCATCACGCCACCTGACTTCAAACTATACTACAAGGCTACAGTAACCAAAACAGCATGGTACTGGTACCAAAACAGAGATATAGATCAATGAAACAGAACAGAGCCCTCAGAAATAATGCCGCATATCTACAACTATCTGATCTTTGACAAACCTGAGAAAAACAAGCAATGGGGAAAGGATTCCCTATTTAATAAATGGTGTTGGGAAAACTGGCTAGCCATATGGAGAAAGCTGAAACTGGATCCCTTCCTTACACCTTATACAAAAATCAATTCAAGATGGATTAAAGACTTAAACGTTAGACCTAAAACCATAAAAACCCTAGAAGAAAACCTAAGCAAATCTCTTAATAGAAATGGTGGGATTCTAATACCTGCTCCTGCAAGCAATCTTTTGTCATATGTTGTTTTGGTTGGAGTCTATGAACAAAATCCAGTCTTGTGCAGATATGTATTTGGAAAAGAGAAGAGGCTTCAAATAACCTTTCAGATGATTGTGGACATTCTTTGACTCTATACCCAAAATCTAGAAAGAGAAGATTTTTAAAGATTAGTTGAAATTTGGAATCTGTCTTCAGTGTTCATAATCACACTGTTGTATTAAAATCCATGGATATATGGATTTAAATGAGTACTTCAAATGGGTCTCTTAGCTTCACTTGACCAGCCTAAAAAAATAAATACACATTTTAAAATTGGTCTTTTAGCCATGCATGATTTTGTATCAGAATGCATTTTTCATTTAAAAAATATTGTTTCAGTAAGTTTATTTAGATCTTCCAAATACTCACACATTTTATTATGTAGCATTAAAAATATCTTGCTGGTCAATATCACCATTCATCTCCTCAGAAAAGTCTTTAAGTATTGGAAAGCTGTTGAACATTATCACTGACAATTACTGTCAGGAATTTATCATTGGAATATATACTTGGAATATACTGAAAGAGACCAAAGTGACTCACTTTGGTCACTTTCAAGAAAATATCAACCAAATCCTCAAGTCCAAAGGACAATAGTTTATCTGGAGTCATTATTTCAAATGAAAATTGTGTGTCCTCTAAAAAGTGGTAAATTTAGTACACACTTCCCACATCTGCACAAGTGCTTTCCTTCACACATACACGAAATGACACTCTGGTATCTGGAGAACTACTTTATGCACAGTTCTTATCTTGTCATACCAAATATTGAATCTACGTTTACCCTAGGATTAAGGTTGAAGACAGTTAAGATTATTTTGTGCTTCATCAGGGACATTCTTCAGTGATACTGGCTTTTTATAAACTACTAGTGCATAGCAGGGAACCATACTGTGACAACTAGCACAGTTTAGCATCCCTGAATTGATTTGTGCTAAGGTACCGGCAGCTTAACCCTGCACTGTTTTGGCACTGTCAGTACAAAAGAAACCCAGTAGGAGAAAGAAAAATGTTATCTCAGCATTATTATCAAAATAGTTTTGGCTTAACCCCTGAAAGTGTTCAGAGACTCCCCGGGGTCTGTGAACCACACTATAAAACCCCCAATTTAGTGTCAGGAGTGTTTGTTTCCCTTGAAGACTTTGGACTATATAAGGTGTGTTTTTGTTTTTGTTTTGTTTTTCCTGTTATTACCACATAATTGCTCTTGCATTTGACAAAGTTTTAAAGGTCCTTGTCTGATGTTTGGAAATTGATCTTGTTTTATGCCTGGTATCCTGCAATGCATGAAGCTCCTGTATTTGCAAAATGCACTATAATAATTGCAATGCATAATCGCCTTCCAGTCTCCAAAATGAACAATGCTAAGCTCTAATGAATTATATGGTCATGATTTGTAACAGAATGATTGATATATAAAAGGTGTTAGGGAGAAAAAAACTGCTTGCCCAGTGAAATTGAATTAAATTGGGCACAGGAAAGAGCAGAATAAAGTCAGGCAGGGTTCCGTGTTCTTGCCAATCCATCACTGGATGTCTTCAGGGAGCCTCACAGTTCCAAGAGCAGCTTCTCTGTAGAATGGAGTTCTAAAGAGGAATTCGAAAGGAAAAGGGTATAGCCCAGGGAGAAGAAGTTCTGAAAAGAGAAAAAGCAAAGCTTTGACTAATATCTCCTATAATCACCCTTTTGTGAACTGACAGGTCAGCACAGCCAGTTGACAACTTGGATAATCCAGAGATTTTTGCTAGTGGCAAAGAATGCTGAAAAGACCGTTTGCTACTTTCTCATGGAAGCAAGAATGGGTAGACAGCCTACGTGAAGACCCCAAGGAACCTTTCCAGTCTTGAGTGTTGCTATGTATGTTAAACTTACTAGAACTACTGAATCGATAAGCTGGATTCTAAACAAACTGGACATCAGAGCTGCTTGGGTGAGAATCTTAGTGTTCTGATCAAACTGTGTAGCGTTTTTTGTTTTGGGGTTTTATTTTTACCTCTAGAATCAGCCCAGAGAATAAACACGTCTCTGGAAAAACAGTGCATCCTTTCCTCTGTATTCTCTTGAAACACCTCCCTTCAAGAATTTGATGACGTGCATAACTCCTTTAAATACACAGATGCACATACATAACTTTATGTATGTATGTATGTATGTGAAGCCTTGAGTTTCACATACCCACTAAAAAGTTTATCCACAAGGAGCTTTTTTATCTAAGTTAAGAACCTCAGTATAATGGTATCAGACATGTTTAATCCAAAGCTGGATGTACCTAGAACGTTTTCCTAGTACTCTCTAATTGCATTTGCTGGGATGTTGCAGACTGGCTGGGGTGTGTTGGGATGTTATTGTAACCCCTTCCACAACAACACATATCACTTCTCTTCCAGAAATTTCCACTTGGAATATTTACATTTTGGAATATTTAAATTTTAACAATAAAATTTGTTAATGTGAACTATATTGGAGCAGCCAGAACAATTCCAAAGCAGTTCAGTACCTCATTTCCTCTGCCATTCTTCAGCTTATAATTATGCAAATGAACCTTGCCTTTTGCTAGCACTCATAATTCACACTCTCAGGGCTACCCGCCGACAACTGTTTATTGAAAAACTGCCATGTATCCAGGGCTCCGCCAAGCGCTCTCAATCCACGACACAGCCCACTATTGAAGAATGCATAATAGGAACGAAAAGTCAAGGCTTGCATTAGCAGGAACCAGTGAAAAGAAAAAAGGCTAGATGGAATCAAGGGTTGAGTATGAAATATCAATAAGAGGTGCTACAGAGATCAGGAAATGGCATGTCCAAGTAAGGCTCCATCCTCCCTTGCAGAAATTGGGTGTAGGCTTAATGGTTTGGGGCAAAGTGCAGATACTGGCTAATTTTTAGCTCTGACTTTCAGCGGAAGGTGTGTGCCATTCCATGAAGTCTATAAGGACACACTATTTGAGGTCCACAGGGTATTAGCTTGATGAATCAAAGATGTTTGGAATTTTTTTCTTAAAAACAAGAAGTATTCCCATGGGAGTGACAGGAAATTTGAGATGAAAGATACAAAAAGATACATCCCTTAAACACAATGGCAATGCATTCATCTTCCAGCTAAGGAATCCTCTTACAGATGGCTCTTTTTTCCTGACCTCTTTTCCATAGCCTCTCCAGACTAAGCAAGAGGTAAGTCATATTTACATACCTAATCAGACACATGATTGCCTACTTCTGTTATATCAGATCGCAAACAGCTTGAGAAATGATGGGGTGCCATCATTTGAGTCATTTGACAAGCAGGGTCTTCTACTAGTCCAGAAATACAGTCAGTATGATGTATGGATCTGTATATGCAGATTTTGGGGAAGTTAGATGGGAAGAGAAAGATACAAGAATCAATACCATAAGAGTTCACAGGCTAACAGACAGACAGCTGCAGAGATGAATAATCATAAAATAGTGTCATGCTACAATGGAGATATGCCTAAAATGCTGAAAGAGCCCTGACAAGCTATGTTGAAGTTGCTAACACCTTATTAACACTCTGTAAATTGGGAACTGAATGAAAAAAGGAGTGCAAATTAAAAGCCAAGATCCCTGCACTGCAGAAAATATGCCATCCAGTGGAAATCAATACAGAAGACAGTATTGACAGTTGGTGGTGATGTGACACTTAAGTGATCCTCAGACAAGTCCAGCTGCTAATTAATGTGTGGCATGTTCCCGAGAAACAGAAAGGTACACTTTCTTATTTAATGCTGTGTGTTCCTTGGGGATAGTATATGTCAATAAATACTAACAACAAAATAAGCTAAGTATTGTATTTGCTAACAAAACAAGTACAAAACGCTCAGAGCTGTAATCTGAGAGCGTACATATATTTATATGTATATGTGTATATAAATATGTATATAAATATATGCATTAATCTTAATTAATCTTAATCTGCCTTTTACATGGAATTACTGTGTTACTATGTCATAAATATGTTACACTCTATTTTTGTGGCTCTCAGATTACAGCTCTTATATATATATATATAAACATATATATTATATATATATTTCCATAGGTTTTTGGGTAACGGGTGGTAGTTGGTTACACGAATAAGTTCTTTGGTGTTGATTTGTGAGATTTTGGTTCACCCATCACCCGAGCAGTATACACTGAATCCGATTTGCAGTCTTTTATCCCTCACCCCCTTCCCACTTTTTCCTCCTGACTCCCCAAACAAATATTTTTAACCCACTACACTAACATGTAAAACACAGGCATTTTATTCCATAGCAATGACCATTACCTCAACAGCTGGTTTTTCTTCAGGTCTGTTCCACTGATGTGGGTTTCATTGTATTGCATCTCTTTCTGTCTTTTTGGTGGAAATGCATTTCGTACTTTGGTGGAAATGCTTCAGAATTATATACAGTGGTCAGTATATAATTCCACTAGACAGACAATAACAAATGATTTTGTAACTCTGGTGTAAAGCTGCTTGTATTTCTCTCTTGTGCCATAAACTTGTTAACGACAATTTTAATAAGATGGTCACTCAATAGAATATCAAGATGTTCATTGTACAGCAGGTATACTAGACAAATATACTGGCTAGTGGGTCTATATATTGTTATTCTGCAAATGACCAAAGGGCTGACTTAGTAGAAAATGCCTTTCATCAAGGAAGTCGGCAGGGTTCATGCATTTTTTATTAGTGAATAACAAAAATCCAGCACTTTTTTTCAAAGTCACTTATAAACTAATCTAACCCAGTCAAAATAAATTCACTTCACACTTGAGCTTTAAAACTTATTGATTTCAAGTTTCTCATTTAGGCCTCTTTTTTAACTCTTCATACTCTTCATAATCTGATTCCACCGAACTTCCACCAAACCACGTTCTTTCTCCCTCTGACAAATGCCACAGCCTTGTCGCATCTTTGCCATCATTTCCTCTCATTCTCCTGCTTTGAATGTCAAATTTCACAGAGCACAGGAGTGTCATTGACAGAGCTAATTCTCATTTTGATGATGAGTATGATGCTTGTTCTTTATTTTAAGCTTCCTTTGACTACAAAGTCTGATCTTTATGACTTTGAAACCCAGGCTCATTCCAGATCACTATTCTAACCTTAGATTTTGATTTTTCCTTTCATTCATTCTAATTGTGAAAAAAACCAGATAACTAACTTCTCTATGAATATATTTTACCTTATTACTCTTTCGTCTATGTTTCTCCAAGCCAGAATATGTTTATCTCATAGAAGAGCATGAGCCCTGTCTCACACAGGGACCCTCCTGGCACCCTCTGTTTGCCTCTGATTTCAGCACTGTTGAAGGGAACAGCTCCAGGAACACTACCTCTGACCCGCCTTTGACAATCTCTGTCCTGTTCCATGGCTTCATTCCACTTCAGCTCATAGAAGTGCAGGCCAAGAATGCCAATATGCCATAGGTTTCATTGCTTTACATTATCTACAATAGCACAGTCATAGAATCAACCTAGGCACCCATCAGTGGTGGATTGAATAAAGAAAATATGATACATATACACCATGGAATACTACACAGCCATAAAAAAGAATGAGATCATGCCCTTTGCAGCAACATGCATAGTGCTGGAGGCTATTGTCCTAAGTGAATTAATGCAGAAACAGAAAGTCAAATACCACATGTTCTCACTTACAAGCATGAGCTAAACAAAGGGTACTCATGGACATAAATGATGGAAACAATAGATACTGAAGACTTTTATAAAGAAAGAGTGAGAGAGGGAAGGAGGTAAAAAGAAACTACATATTGGGTAGTATGATCACTATTTGGATGATGGGTTCAATAGAAGCCCAAATTCCAGCATTATGCAATATACCCATGTAACAAACCTCCAAACGTACCCCCGAATCTTAAAAAAAAAAAAAAAAAAGACTTCCATGTTAGGAAGTTAAAACCCTGAGAACCACCTTCAAACCAACAGGCGATGGGAATCAGTGGTAAATATCCTAACTTCCTATCCTTGTTTACCAAATTTTTTTTTTACTAAAAATATCTCAATGGACTTTTGTGAGAGCAGTTGAGCAATGCCCTTTCTTTCTGATCAATCTTAATGTCAAATGGTAGGATGGCTAGCCAGGTAGATACTGACCTAATGGCCTACTGGCATTTCTTTTTACAAAGAAACAGAAGATACATATGTTTTAGAGGTGCCTTTTCTGTAAGCAATATTTCAAAGGCTGTCAATACCTGAAGATTTCAGGTGACTTTGTATCCAGAGACTGGTTAAATAGAAAGGCAAGCTCCACTGTAATTTTATCTGAAGGAGCGGTTGAAACAGAAATGGAAATTACCATCAAACATAGAAGATTGCTTTCGTGCAATTTCTCTATTTTATGTTCAAAAGCTTATATTTTCAGAAACATTGTCTGTCTTTTCCTTTCCAAGGGATCAAATTCACAACTTGTTCTTGAGTCTCTTTTGCTTAAATTGCCTTAGCATTAAACTGTACAATTCCTGGCTTCTTCAAAGCACCCACGTCCTGTTTCAGTGAAATTCCTGGAGAGACCAAGGGTTGTCTCTTAGAACAGACAGCACCAAAGGGCCTTCATTAGTTTCTTACAGAAACCTGGATGGTGAGAGACATTACACATGTCTAACTAGAGTGTTTCATCTTCTATTCGTTTTTTTACAAATGCCCACAGGTAAGACAGCACATTATAAGGGAGAAGTCCTTCAGAGGTGGATGCCTGGGATCTCATGATGCAACAGCATAAAAAACCCAGACAAAATAACCCCACACAAAGAACTCCTGAAGTTAAACACCTTGATCATCCGTGGGCAGCACTGAGATGTAGCAAATTGCACAAAGAAAAGCTCCTATTCAGCTGTATATACTTTCCCTGAATCTCATCTTTCCCCAAAACCATCTGATGAATTGCCTTCCAATTGCTAAAATTTCCTCTGGGGAGGTATTAGATACATCACTCTCAGAGTTTGTTTCTATACAAAATCAACTCTTACAATGGCTGACTGTTCACTTCCTGAATGGTTGTTAAAATGACTGACTATTCACTTCCTACTTCTTCCTCAACTCCCTGAGTTCTATACCCGTGCTCACTCTTTGCCTTGCTGACTACAGTTTCTGCTACAACTCTTCAGATATACCAGAGAAAAACAACAACAACAAGTGACAAGACAGCGTTTTCTGGGAAAGGGGTGCTGAATTTTTAATTTAAAAAACAAACAAACAGCAAACATTACTCTTTTATTCTTTGAGAAGTTAACCATGATTATTTCCTATTCCCCCCAAATAGAAAAAGCTATAGTGCAATATGAAAATTAGCCCGTGTCAATAATAATTATAGTGAGGCGTTCAGCCTGTACCTACTCTATCCATCTGTATCAAAAACCATCTTGTTTGTGGAAATAAATAAAGACTTCCCCCTTCTTTCCAAAATGAGAGCAGAGACTTTTTAGTCAGAGCTTGCTCTAGCAAGGGAGTCCGGCACTATCGCTTGCATTTGGCAGAGACTCAAAGGCCAGTGGGGAGTGAGAATACTTTAAAGTGTTACAGGTAGTCAGGCATGAGCTGACTCTCCCCGCCACCCCCACTGGAAATATCAGGTGATGGTTCAGCAATTATGGCATTGCCTCTCTAAAAGGGATAAATTGCCAGCACCAGGAAGAGGCCAGTTGCTGCTGGTCCACACCTGTTAACATTAAAGTGTTAAATAAAGGCAGGCCCCAGGATGAAGCAACTTCCTGGGCATGCGCATTAAGAGACAAAAATGGTGAAGTATGACCTTCCAGGTATACTCCACTGGAAGAAGGAAGAAATCCTCAGATGGGTATGCATACAATTCCCTAAACACACTGCGCATGCTCATTTCCCAAGGGTAAGGAGGACACTGTGCGGTGGAAGGCCCACCCTAAGGGGAGAATCATGGGAAAGAGAGGAGCCTATAAAGTCCAGGTTCAAGACTAAAGTTTCTCCTCTTTTCTCTTTGACCTTCAGGTGACCACTTGGGGTCTCTTCCAAGGGTTCTTTCCTTTCTTTCCTCTTCTAAAGCCTTTTTAATAAACCTCCACTCCTGCTCTAGAACTTGCCTTGGTCTCTTTTTCTGCTTTATGCTCCTCAGTCAAATTCTTTCTTCTGAGGAGGCAAGGGCTGAAGTTGCTGCAGACACACATGGATTCACCGCTGGCAACTCAAGGTAACCTGGATCTCTTCCACCGCTAACAAAAGGAGAAGGCTGTGGATGTGCTGTGTTTGGAGTTTGCTGGCATGGGAGAACTTCAGGTGAGCTGTCCGAAAGTGGGGCATCTCGTGTCATTGGTTTGGGGAGCATATTTCACTTTCCCTGGTTGGTCCTGAGTTGGAAGAGGGGAAAAATATAGGAAAGCTGGCAGAAATGGATGAAGTCTTGATTGCTGGGGATGACTGTTGCAGAGATTATAGTTTGGATCCCAGAACTGGGTGCTGAATGGGTGGTAGGACAGAGTTCTGTTGTCATATATGGTCTTACCATTGTCTGTTGGTGTACTTGGCCTCCAAAGTCCATTTGCAAAGCTCCACCATTGAAAAATGATTACCCGTTAGGATTAGTAATGAAATATTTGTTTACAAGAACAAAATAGGTTCTTAAGAAATTATAAACTGCCAATAATTTGTTAACCAAACCAATGGAATTTTAGAATGATTTTATACATATATATATACACACACACACACATATATACATGTATACATATGAACATATAGAAAATACAAAATATATATAATATGCACATATATAATACAAAATATATATAATACACATATAAAAAATAAAAAATATATACAATTACCATGATTATTGCTGGCTATAGGCATTGGAAGAGATCTCAATGGTACTGGGATATTTGGGGGCCAATTCTTTAATTTTCTAAATAAGGAAACTAAGGAATAGACAAATGTATGATCTTGTGCAAGATCATACAACTAGAAAAAGAAAGTCTGAAACACATATTCAAATATTTTCACATGCGGTATCCTGGGCAAGGTTCCTATTCGATTATGCTTTACTCTAAATTTGAAATCCACATGTCAAGTTTAGTAAAACTGGAGTCTCAATCGTGCATAAAACATTTACTTGGTATTGCATTCACTTAATGTAAACTATTTGACTCCTAGTTTAAAGTGGTAATGCCAGATTCTGCATAAATGTTAGAATAGGCCATTCAGCAAGTGGACAAGGAATACAAGACTTTTTGTATCAACAATAACAACACATCTTGACAGGCACATTGAATGTGTTTGCAAAGTTCCAAACTTCAATATGGATTGAAGATGCCAAAAAACAATTATTAATTTGTTATATTAAATAATATTATAAAAACAGAAGATGAGCCTGATCTTAAAATTAAGAGAGTCTTTAGATAATTGTCTATGGGGTTGGGGGAAATTTAAGCATTATTGATGTACAGCAGTTACTCCCACCCTCTACTTTGATTTAGCCTGCATCTTCAAAGAAGCCAAGACTATTTCTGGAGAGAGAATCTTGCAAACAATGATCAAAGTGTAAATGTATGCAAATACAGTGCTTCACCTTAATTACCTAGCTAGCACTTGTCAGCAGTCTCTTCCTTGGATTCGCTGATTAGCAAGCAATCACAAATAATTATTGTTTCATCTACAATTACAATGATTCTGAGTTCTGGCTTCCCACCCAGCAACTGCACTGCCTTTTACCCAAGTTCACTCTTCATACATTCTGAATTAGCAGCGACCCCACCTTATTTTTAAATAAATCTCCATAAAGGCAATAAATTCCTTTATGATTTTGCAAGCCAGGATCTCTCCACCGCTACAGGTAAAGAAGGTGTGTAAAACTGACAAATAGGGTCTGTAATGTGGCCAGGAAAACCTTTGTGCTTACGTGATTTCCAACCACTCACCAAATACACCATTTTCGGTTTGCTGTAGCATGCTTTGACTTTCAAAGTTCACCTTTGCTGACTGAACTCAGAATCCTCAAAACTCTCAAAACAATGTTCCAAGAAAACAATTTCAAAATAATTACAAGATGAGATGGAAGTGTCGGGGCACATGAAATCAGCACGTTATTTCGTTCCATATAGAAAGGACCAAAAGTTATATTTCACACTCAAGAGGAGCCAATTGACCTAATAGCCTGAACCAAGCCTTGTGTGTTTTAAGAACACAGGCACTAGTATTAACTAAAGTTGGTGAGAAACCACCATAGTAGCTGGGAATGAGTTGTTAGCCTTTAAAGAAAAATCTCCCTTTTTGAAAGCTCATCCTTGTTTTAGCTCAATGAAGAAAGAGGAAAGATAAGACTTAGCTCCTGCTGAGTATTTAATATATATATGTGTGTGTTGAACAGATGAAGAACAAATGAATAGCCACAAAGAGAACAGAAAAAGGGATGAATAAATGCCAGTTGAATTACTATGTTTCCAGAATCCTTTGGGGGTGATAATGAAGGGATATTAATTATATTCTTACATTGGTTACACTGATTGGCAAAGTTTATCAAAATTTGAAAGTCCTTACATAGCCTTTCAAGGATCTTTGTGGTGCATATTCACAACCTCCCGTCCCAACATCATATTCTCCTGCTATGGGGTATTGGTTAATGTGGCCACAGGTGACACCCACTCGTGATGTGGTCAGGGTCCTGAGGGGGAGGTAGCTGCTTTCTGGACCTCCTGCAAATGCCTTTTGCCTATGAGCTTCCATTTTCTCATCTGTATCATGTGCGCTGCACAATTCACTTTGCAGGGTGGCGGTAAGGCTTAGCAACAGTTTAGGCAACATTCCTCAAATACACCAGGTTGTCAACAAAAATAGCTACTTCCATTGAACCTACCTGAATAAAATTTATTTTTATTGAGACAAGTGACTTTAAGAATTTTGACATAGAGCCTAAGAATATATGATTATCTTCTCTACCTGAATAAGTAAATGGTTGATTTAGGGTACACTTTTCTTTGAAGTCTCTGTTTTTCTTTTTTCCTTTAAGTAAAAAGCTTAAATGTTTTGAACTTTTCTTGAGAATGCATGTGAACCACCTTTTGAAATATATATTTTCCTCATTTAATATATTCTATTTGTTATATTACTATATTAATGTCACGTATTTATTAATAGAAAAATATGGGGGCTGTGTTTTATTTTTTTCCGTGCAACATAGTTTCTGAAAGGTTTAATGCTCTTTCGTATTCTTACATTTGTTTCGATAGAAGGATTTATTAAGACACAAAATGTCATTTGAACACTGAGTGAAATATTCCAGGTTACCAACCAACTTTATTTGTAACAGTATATTTTCCAAAACCTCCTTTAAACATCAAGGCTTAAAAAGATTGTTGGATGTAAAATATCAAAGGTTAAATAATATCACTGATTAAGAAGTGATCTGTCTATTGGCACAGTATGAAATTATAGATTTCAAAAATTATAAAACAAGATTTTTGAATATACATGGGACTCCTTAAAACATTTAAATCAATTCCATCCACCTACCATCAGATTCACTCTCAAAAAGGTCCTAAAATGTAACAAATGAGTCTATTGGTGCTAGCACCTAACAATGGAAAAGTGTTTATTTTGTTATTTTTTCCTCAATTCAGAGTTGAAGGTGGAAAAAACACTTGGAGTTTGACATGGAGTTTTAAATCCATAAGGTGTGCAGGTCTACCTGTGTCTCCTTTTGCTTGTGTGTGTGTGGTTTTTTGTTTGTTTGTTTGTTTTTGAGACAGGGTCTCACTTTGTCACCCAGGCTGGAGTGCAGTGGTGCGATCTTGGCTTACTGCAACCTCTGCCTCCCAGATTCAAGCAATTTTCCTGCCTCTGCCTCCCGAGAAGCTGAGATTACAGGCATGCGCCACCGTGCCCAGCTACCTTCTGTATTTTTAGTATAGATGCGGTTTCACCATGTTGGTCAGGCTGGACTTGAATTCCTGGCCCCAAGTGATCTGCCCTCCTCTGCCTCCCAAAGTGCTGGGATTACAGTTGTGTGCCACCATGCTCATACCTTTTGCTTGTGTTTTGTTCTGCTTTGCTTTCTATGGAGGTGGCCTCTGCTATGACTTTCTGCATCTGCTCTTCATGCCTGTCATCGGAATGATGACAATATTTGAGATATCCACTAGAGGGTTCTCAGCCTAAGGTGGGGGGGGGGCATCACAGATCCAGGCCACATGGGTCCTTTTACATCAACAAAGGTCTGAGTCTAAAGCCTCATCTCCTCCTGTACCTTCCACCACTACACTAACCATGTCTCTAATTCTATGCTCTAAGTATATAGATGAGGAAATAGGCTCAGGAAATCACATGGACCCAGCAATCCCATTACTGGGTATATACCCAGAGTAATGTAATTCATTCTACCATAAAAACACATATATGTGTGCATTCATTGCAGCACTATTCACAATAGCAAAGACACGGAATCAACCTAAATGCCCATCAGTGATAGACTGAATAAAGAAAATGTGGTACACCTAAAGTATAATAATAATAATAATAATAATAATAATAATAATAATAATAATAAAAGAAAAAAAAAAGATAAAAAATCTGAAAAAAAAAAAAAAGAAAATGTGGTACATATACACCGTGTAGCCTTGAAAAAAGAACGAGATCTTGTCTTTTTGCGGGCACATGGATGGAGCTGGAGGCTATTATCCTTAGCAAACTAACAGAGGAACAGAAAACCAAATACCGCATGTTTCACTTATAAGTGGGAGCTAAATGATGAGAACTCATGAACTCAAAGGAAACAGTACACTGGGGTCTACTGGAGGTTGGAGGGTGGGAGGAGGGAAAGGAGCAGAAAAAATAACCATTGGGTACTGGGCTTAATACCTGAGTGATGAAATAATCTGTACAGCAAACCCCCATGACTTGAGTTCACGTATAACAAATCTTCCCATGTACTCCTGGGCTTAAAATAAAAGTTAAAAATTAAACAAAAAGAAAGCTTGGTGCCTGAGGTTCTAATGAAGAATGGACGAATTCAGGTTGTACACATTTGCAATTCTATGATGACTTGTATGTCTTTTAATGAGTAATTAGAAAGTATGAGAGGCGCAGTAATTAATATCACTAGACATGATAATAGGGTTGGAATCTTCTTCCACCATGAGCTTTGGTGTGTACCTTAGCGTAAAATATTTTATAGCATACAACATCTTATTACTGTTCAGTGGGCTTTGAGTACCAACTTAGCTGTTGCTCGGAGCTGAATTTAGAATCAGGCAAGCTCCTAAACCGTTAGTTGTTGATGCAAATAATGCTCTAATTTTGGTTCAAAGTAGACTAGTTCTATTCTTTGCTAGATGAGGTTTATTGCCTTTTCTGCTAGCCCTATAAATTGAGAAAAGCCAATTCTGACTGTTGAAAAATCACTG
This sequence comes from Pongo pygmaeus, assembly GCF_028885625.2. NCBI lineage: Eukaryota > Metazoa > Chordata > Mammalia > Primates > Hominidae > Pongo > Pongo pygmaeus. The sequence continues at coordinate 7,885,193 of NC_072396.2, read as the reverse complement.
GTGAGTAAATTTTCAAGTGTTGATAGCCTAGGTGAAATTACTTTAGAATCTTTATCAGTGAAGGAATAGTTAATGGAGTGTTTCTCTTATTGAAATAGTCCCACTTCTAAGAAACTACTATAATTTCAATTTATCCTGTATTTTGCTATTTTTTGGTGAGGTGTTCTTACTAAGTAGCCATATTATGTAAGATTAGATGTAGTTTTAAAGCACCTTTATAAAGATTAATTTCCTTCAGTCATTATAGCTCCTCTTAAATGTAACAGGAAATTCCCCTTATATTGTAAATTTGTGCCTTTTTATCTATTTCAAAGTTTCCTGACAAAACTAAGAACTCTGTGAGAAAAAGCTCAATATGACAAATCATGTTATTTCTTACGTGTGAAGGAGGGTATGAACTTGCAAATGAAGTGATGTTTACTGTATCCCCATTAGTGGAAACAGAATCTGCCTAAACATAACACTCTGGCTTCCTGATAAAGACACAGTCAATCTTCTGCAGCTAAATAATAATTACTCATATTTTGTGCACAGTTGGTCTGGTAAAATAGAAAATCCAAGAAAAAATGAGGTAGAGAAAGAGAGAAAAGGAATAAGTGAGAGAATGATGAAAAAAAAAATTGGAAGTCCAATCCGAAGGTCAGTAGGTCAAAGAATTAATTGTAAAATATGAGTCAAAATGAAATAGGAAGATCAAACATCCAAAGATCTAATCAGCCTTGAGAAAACAGGTCATTATCCAGTGGGGTCAAATGTGTTTTGGGGTCAGTACATACACATATTTTTGTTTAAAGAGAAAATGCAGAAATCTCAAAATCTCCATAAATCCATGATATAAAATAGGCTCTGATCATCTAGTTAATAATAAATCATTTGTAAGGAAATTTTTAAGTGATAGAGTGTCAACTGAGTCAGCTGCAGCCACATTTACCTCCTTCCCTCCTGGAAGTTATAAAAATAATTATCAATTCTGCAGTAGGGTGGAAAAGAAAAAAGAGTCCACCAGTCTCCCAGGACATTTGAAACAAACAGAACTCACCCATCATGACAGATATCAGAAGAGTGTTACCATTTTGGGATCTGTAGTGGTTCGGAGTGGGCAAGAATGGGTCTTCCAGAAGAGTCATGTTCCACTCCCTTTTTTATCTTGTTGCTGGTGACATACATCTGTCAGTCTGCAAAATAGAATAAGACGCTAAGTGTTGTGGACACCAATTTGGTCTGTGAGGGCCATAGAAAATTACCTTGAAATCTAAAGTAAGCATATTTCAGACAAACAAAGAAGTGAGCTTTTGTGATTGAAGGTACTAAATAATGTTTTTTTTTTTTAGAGAAAAACTCCACTGACCAGCATGGGAGGAGACATTTAACCAAGATCACACATAACATGAGAGGCGGATTTGAGGGCTAGTCAGTAGGGTCGTGCCATGGGAAGCAGAAAGCCCACATTCTTCCTCTGTCTTCATCTTTGCAAGGACAAGTAACCTCTGGCTCCATTTTCTCATGAGTAATTATAAACAATTCAGAACTTGGAGTGAGTGTCTGAAAGAATGTATACCTCATAAGAGTGATCCTAATAGCTAGTCTATGTCTCAAGGATGTCATATCATCAATGATGCATTGATTAATAAGAGTTAACATTAACTGAACAGGCACTCCATTTTAGAGCCTGTGCTACTCACTTTCTATCTATTGTGTCTTTCTCTGAAAAAATTTATTTTTTAAATTGACAAATAAAAATTGTATGCATTTATGATGCACAACATGTTTTGAAACATCTACACATTGTGGAAAGGCTAGATTAACCTAATTGACATACGCATTACTTCACATACTTATTTTTTCCAGGTAAGAACATTTAAAATCTACTCTTTTAGCAATTTTCAAGTATACGATATCATTACTAACAGTAGTTACCATGTTCCTGAATATTCCTCCTGTCTAATTGACATTTTGTATCATTTGATCAACAGCTATTGTCGCTTTTAATCCTCATGGTATCAAAATGCCACAGAGTCTATTGGGTGTAGATCTTATACATGGACAAAAAGTAGCTTATGAAGGTGGAGTTATTATACTTGGAACAGGTATGTGATGTTGGCATTCTGACTCCAGAGCTTACTGCTAAGAACTCTGCCTATGCACTAACTCGGGATGAGAGGAAAGGGAGGGCCATGTGGTGTTTAGGTCCCCATCCTCTTCCCACTAAGAAAAGGCCCTCCGTCTAATCTACATGGCTCTGCTGGAGCCATCAGGCACATGTATGTATAAGATGACACATTTTCTTTATTGATTAAGCTGGCCCATGAAGGTATCTGTGCCTTGCATACCCCCGTCCCCAGCCTGATTAATAAATTATAATGTGATGGACCTTGATGGACATTTGAGGTATTTTTGGAGCAGACACTTATTCCCATTTTGAAACAACGAAACCGTGCTTCTTTTTTACACAAAATTTATTTTAAGATAATTACTAATCCTAGGAGATATGGAAATGTGAGGCTAAGAAAACGGTAGATGAAAAAGAAAGCGGAAGAAGTCACAGGTTCTGAATCACAAGCAAACTCCCAAGGGCAGAAGTAAAACATGAAAGCCAAGTGTGGTAGAAGAATGCTTACACACTTTGGGAGGTCGAGGAAGGCGGATCACGAGGTCAGGAGATCGAGACCATCCTGGCTAACACGGTGAAACCCCATCTCTACTAAAAATACAAAATATTAGCCGGGCTTGGTGGCTGGCGCCTGTAATCCCAGCTACTGGGGAGGCTGAGGCAGGAGAATGGCATGAACCCGGGAGGCAGAGCTTGCAGTGAGCCGAGATCGCGCCACTGCATTCCAGCCTGGGCGACAGAGCGAGACTCCATCTCAAAAAAAAAAAAAAGAAGAATGCTTACAAACCTCATGTCACAGCAAAAATTTGAGTATTCAACAAAAAAATAGTAGTTGGTAATTAAGATCTGTATTATCTATAACTCTGTGAGTAAAGTCATCCTCAGATTCAAACGCATCAGTATTAGCTCTGGGAGGACAGGAATTTTTGTTTCTTTATACGTTGCTGTATAATACCTTGCACCTAGAAAGATGTCACATAGTAGGCATTCAATACATGTTGAATGAATGAATCATCCCACATTTCCCATCAAGTAATTCATAAGTTCTCTATGGTTTGAGTGTTCTGTGACAGGAATTATGGGACCTTAAGGAGTTTATCTTACAGCTGGAGGTTAAAGGGTACACATATGACAGCAGGTGGTTATGAATGCATGAGGTTACCTTGATAAAGTCCACTGAGGCTAGAAACACAAAGCGGGCGAGGATATAGACACTGTACTAAAAAGATCATACTTCACATGTGTTTCCAGAGAGAATGGATTTAGATTGGGGAACAAAAGACTGAAAAGTAAATCCTAGGAGGAAAATAATTAGGAGGAGGAGGAAACCACACTTCAGGCGTAGAATGTTTTGACTTCCTTGGCTCAAAAAAGGAGATAGATAGAGTTTTCACATAAGAGATGATAGAGTTTTCACATCAGCTCAGAGCAATATAAAAAAGGAAAAATAATACTATTGCACATTACTACGGGAAAACAGCGCATAATATCAAATGAAGTCTGAAGAGGAAAATAATTATATGAAAGAGAGTATCACTGTTCATCTTTTCCTCTCACTTTAATTCTCTCCCCCGCCGGCCCACATTAAATGTCTCCATTATAGGGTGATTTTAATATTTATAGCCGGATGCATGAAGGTTTATACTTCTTGGATTGAGATTACACTCCTCTCTTTAGGATCACTATATATTGAGTTTTAACATGAATGAATAGAACTCTTTTAGGTTAGTGCATTTTACCATGAATTACAATGTTTGCCTGCATTGGATAGCAAGGCTACACATCAGCTCTCTTGCAGGTAAATGGGGAGATAGTTACTGTTACCGATGAGAAATAATTTTAAAGAAACCACTTACATTCACTTAATTTCTTTTTACTTATAAAAGTTACAATAGAGAGACAACTGGATTGTCCACAGGATAACACAGAGCAGCTGTCTCTTTTCTGGACAATAATGTACCTGGGACCAGTGCCCCCCCCCTCCCCAAAAAAGGGACTGTGCATAGGACATATGACCTGCCTGTCTCCCTGCCTGGTAGCCCCAGCCTGCCCTGGGTGACATGGGGCTGTTTGCAGAGGCCTTTCACTCCACAGAGGAAATGATCAGAGAGTGAATGATAGGATGCCATTTGAAGGGAGAATGAAGTCAACACTTTTCTATGTATGTAAAGCATTGTGTGTGGAAAATGTAAAAAGATACTGCATGTGGACCTACAAGGTTGAATATTTAGTTTATCTTCAGGGAAGATTCCAGTACTTCTCCTTGCTGGTGACTCAGAATGTCACTGTGACATGGAGAAAAATTCATTTATTTAATAGTCCATTTCTTGGACAGTTATTTACACATTTATATAAATGGTATATAAATGGTTTTAAAGATTATCTATTTAGACTTTGGGCTAATAGTGAAAAGTCAGAAAACGTATTCCTTTTCATAATACTAAGTATATGCAAATGATATGTGTGTGTTTGTGTGTGTCTGTGTGTGAGTATAACTATAAATGTATATATGTTATAACAAATGTAGATTATATATAGCATTGTATATATGCACATTATATAGAAAACACTATATACATGTATATGTTATATATATTAAGCACATTACATATATAACTTATGAATTATAGTACAGTGAAAAGTATTATGTTATATATATGCATTGTTATATAACAATTTTACAATGTATAACATTATATATAGTATAATTTTTAACATTATATATATCTCTATATATAGAGAAAAAGAGACATTATACATTGTGTGTAGATAGATAGATAGATAGATAGATAGAAAATTTCAATTTAAAGCTCAACTTTTCCCAATTACCTTTTTCAAAAAGTTCTCAGTCTAAAATTCAACAATCTTTGCATGCAGCTGAATCAAGAAGAGGTTTAATCTCCCATTATTCTTTGTACACAGAACCAATATCTTTTTCTCAGCTAATGGGAGTCACAGAAATAAAGAAAAAAATCTATAAAAATGTCTTTTTATTTTTAATAGTTTCATAGTGTAGAAAACTTTAAATCCTCTCTGAAATTTAAGAAATGTTTCTCTGTGGCCTTTGCTGACCTCATTTTTCCACAGTCTCTTCCTTTTCGGTTTTAAACAAGCACGGTTGATACACTACACCAAAGGAAAATAAAGGTAATTTGTTCACTCTCTTTGCCCTAAGGACAGTCAATGAATCTAGACAAGTTTTAAAAGATCCTTGAAGCAGATCTTCCATGACAAAATGAAGCAGATATTTTGAAAAGGGGAAGAGAAGAAAATTCAAGCAGACAAAATTATGAAATATAGGTAAATCTCAGTTAAAATTCAGGCAGGGTGAATTAATGGCCTGGTTTGGTGCACAACATTAAACACATTTCTAAGATCTCTTTAGCAGATCTCAGAAAACCTCCATCAGTGGGATCTATGGATGCCCCTTGTAAACTGAGAAATAACTGGGCATTCTATTTGTGTGGAAAGTCCTCCAGAATGTGGCCATCTGGTGGTTTTCTCACACTGACAATTCACTCTAGCTAAAGTATGCATACTAAGTGCAGTCCCGCAGCCAGGAGTTGCTGAATTTCCATCACCTCCTTCATCAGACCTGGTTTTGCTTTTTCCTTGGAGGAACGCAGAACAGTAGCCTTTGTCTGAAATAATATTTGCTTCCTTGCTTATCAACTAAACTCAACTCCCCTGCAGGAGGAATTTGTTGCTGTTTTCTTACCCACTTAGACTCAGTCTAACTAGTGGCTGGGACCTTGAATCCCCGTTCTTCCCTGATTAGTAAGTCATCTCTAACTTTTGATCGTGGCTCCATTTATGTTTTCCCTTTAAAATAACAGCGGACACTTACAGAACTCTAACTACTTGCCAAACATCATTCTATTTGCTGGACAAGTATGAAGTTGTTTAGCTCTTCAAACACCCCTTGAGGTAGTTACCATCATTTTCTTCATTTCCCATTCAAGGACACTGAGAAGTAGGATTGCAGAAACTTGCCTAAAACGATGCATCTAGGGAAGGGCAACACTAGGATTGAAATCTGGAGTCCGCACAATTGTGACCCCTGAGAAGTTTCCATTCCTTAATCCCTGGGACTGTGAACATATTACCTTACGTGGAAAAGGGAATTTGCAGATGTAATTAACATTACTAATCATTTGACTTTAAGATAGGGAAATTATCCTGCATGGTCCAGGTAGGTTCAAGGTAATCACAGGAGCCCTTAAAAGTCAAGGCAGGGCAAGCACAGTGCTTCACACCTATAATCCCAGCACATTGGGGTTGCTTAAACCCAGGAATTTGAGATGAGCCTGGGCAACATAGCAAGACTCCATTTCTTAAAAAATAAATAAAATATAAAAACAAAGGCAGGAGAGGAAGTCAAAGAAATTCAGTTTCCTTGCTGGCTTTGAAGATGGAAAGGGGGTATGAGCTAAGGAGTGTAGGTCACTTCTTGAAGCTGAGAATAATCCCAGGCTGAAGCCAGTGAAGAAACAGGGATTTTAGTTCTGAATGAGAAGAGGAGCAGATCCTCCCCCTCTGAGCCAGCCCAGACAACACCTTGACTTCAGAGTTATAAGACTCTACACAAGGAGCACAGCCAAGTCCATCTGGACTTCTGACCTGACGAACTGTGAGATAAAAAAATAGTGTTGTTTTCAGCTGCTTGGTTGGTGGTGATTTGCTACGTTCTGGAAGCAATAGAAACCTAACACAAAATCTAAGCAAATCCGTAGCAGAATGGTTGCATTTGACACTGATGCTTCCAGCACTGCCACCTTGATATTTGGACATACATTCAGCTCCCCAGCATCTTGGCACCCAGCTCCTGTTTCCTAATCATCACTGAAGAAAGTGCCAGATTCCCATGTATTCCCCTCATCATTTCCCCAAGCACTTCCCTTCTCTCTTCTCACTTTCCAAAGGCCACCTCCTTTTGTTAAATATTTGCAGAGTGAAACAGAAACACAAGCATGTCTAACTACAGTTGCTATCTCACTTCCCTTCATCAAGGTTAAGATTGAAACTTCATCCTTAATCATCTTGTCTCCTTAGCCACCTTGTCCCTGATACTACCAAAATTGATATATTCCGCTATGAATTTTTATGCTGGTCTTCCAATTGAATCACATATAACCTAGCAACTTCCTCATCTCAGCATCTCTCTCTTCACTTAGTCCTCTGTTTCTTGGACACTATTTTTAAGGTAAATATTTTAGGTAATATTCAGTGGAGATATGGATTAAGCCTATGTGTGTTATATTTCTATAATGGATTGTTATTCAATTTATAATAAAATTCAAGCTACTTCTACAACCCCCAGAACCCTCTATAAACTGACCCCTGATAACTTTTCCTGTCTTATTCCTGTCATTCTAGCATTTACCCACACAATTCTAGGCGGGACTGGCCTTTCTGTTAATCAAACAACTACAGCAGCATCCAATAAATGTGTGATATTGATGTGCTTACCGAGGAAGGGCTTCCTTGGGAATTCCTTACCCCTCCAAGGGATTCTTTGGGTCTGAGGAAGTCCTTTCATTTTCATGAGTCAATCAAAGAGGAAATAGCCACTCTTTGGGCTACCAATTCTATGAGCTACCGTAACATGTCATCTCGTATTTGTGCACCAGGAGAGTTTCAGTGAGGCCTATTGGGTTCTCTGGGTTCATTTACAGAATCTTAATGTAATCCTGTATACCATAGGAGTCTTTGAGGAAAACAAAATGATACCTAGGTGATATGGTTCAGCTCTTTGTCCCTACCCAAATCTCATCCCGAATTGTAATCCTCATGTGTCAGGGAGAGACATGGTGGGAGGTGATTGGATCATGGGGGTGGTTTCCCCCACACTGTTCTCATGATAGTGAGGGAGTTCTCACAAGATCTGATGGTTTATAAGTGGCAGTTTCTCCTGCACTTGCTTCTCTCTCCTGCTGCCTTGTAAAGAGGTGCCTGCTTCCCCTTCATCTTCTCTAATGATTGTAAGTTTTCTGAGGCTTTCCCAGCCACGTGGAACTGTGAGTCAATTAAAACTCTTTTCTTTATAAATTACCCAGTCTCGGGGTAATATTTTTATAGCAGTGTGAAAATGGACTGATACACTGAGGAAAAACTCAATCCTTGAAATAGACTGTTGTATTAGTCTGTTCTCACACTGCTATAAAGAAATACCCAATACTGGGTAATCTATAAAGACAAGAGGTTTAATTGGCTCATGATTCTGCAGGCTGTACAGGAAGCATGGTGGCTTCTGCCTCTAGGGAGGCCTCAGGAACTTACAATTATGGCGGAAGGTAAAGGAGGAGCCAGCACTTCACACTGCTAAAGCAGGAGGAAGGAGGGAGGTGCCACACACTTTTAAACAACCAGATCTCAGGAGTGCTCATTCACTACACAGTTCCAAAAGCAGTTGGTGCTAAACCATTCATGAACACTCCACCCCCATAATCCAATCACCTCCCATCAGGCCCCACCTTCAACACTAGGGATTACAATTTGACATGAGATCTGGTGAGATCTGGGCAGTGATATGGTTTGGCTGTGTCCCCACCCAAATCCCATCTTGAATTATTGTTCTCATAACTTCCGTGTGTCATGAAAGGGACCCGGTGGGAGATAATTAAATCACGGTGTTGAATCATGGTGTCAGGTCTTTCCTGTGTGGTTTTCGTGATAGTGAATAAGTCTCATGAGATCGGATGGTTTTATAAAGAAGGTTTCCCCTGCACACACTCTCTTGCCTACTGCCATGTAAGACATGACTTTGCTCCTCCTTTGCCTTCTGCCATGATTGTGAGGCCTCCCCAGCCATGCAGAACTGTGAGTGAATTGAGCCTTTATAAATTACCCAGTCTTGTGTATGTCTTTATTAGCAGCGTGAGAACAGACTAATACAGGCAGGGACACAAATCCAAACCATATCAATGTGTACAATTGTTTAACAGTGGAAATGTAATAGCAAACATAATGCAAGGACACTATCAATCCTTTCTAACCAGGGTTTGGTTTTCAGGCTGGTGTCCCTGGACCAGAGTCTCTGCTGTGCTCTTGGTCAAGAAACCTTAGTCATCTGAGTTTTCTGTCTTGGACTAAGGTGAAACAGTACCTGAATGCTGATACAAATTACTCTCAAAGAGTAAGAATCCAAGTGTGTGACATTACATAGCTTTGCATCTATGGAAACCTAAATCATAATTGTTTCCACTGCCCAATTACGTTACTTTTCATAACATTTACTATTCTGGCTATATTTATCATAGAACCTAGGAACCTTAGAGTTGACCTGAATCTAATTAAATTTCAGACCTCCTGGCCGAAGACCCTAATGGAAGAGCAAAACTAAATCAAATATTACCAATCTCAAGTCTTTCTCTGAGGACCCAGACCACTGACTTTTTGTTGTCATTTTCAGGTTGATCCTATAACTGCATGTTCTACGATATCTGTGCTCCACCAGCTCAGTGAGGAATCAACTGAATATCAAAAGTAAATGTTGGTCACTATATACCTTTTGGTACTAGTCTACGAAATAATTGGCTGAGGAACTGTTTCAGATTAAAGAAAAGCTAAAAGCAATGTGTGATCTTAGATTAGACCTATGATTGGAATACATGTATATTTTATATACAAAATATTGAGGAAATTGACAAAATTTAAATACAGAATATGGATTAGATAATAGGAATGTATCAAGGTCAATATTTAAAAAGATAATTTCAACTTTTATTTTATTCAGTGGGTACATGTGCAGGTTTTTTTTTACATAGTACCCAACAGTTTTTCAACGCTTATCCCCCACCCTCTAGTAATCTGCAGTGTCTATTATTGTCATCTTCGTGGCTATTGTACATGGGATTCCATACTTGATTTTGCTCTCAACATGAACATTATTGGTGTAGAGAAATGCCACTAAGTTTTGTACATTGCTTTTGTATCCTGAAACTTTGCTAAAGTTATTTATCATTTCCAGGAGCCTTTTGTTGGAGTCTTTAGGGTTTTCTAGTTATAGAGTCATCAGTGAAGAGAGATAATTTGACTTCTTCTTTTCCTTTTTGGGTGCCTTTTACTTCTTTCTCTTCCCTAATTGCTCTGGCTAGGATTTCTAACATCAAATTTTTTGATGTTGATCATTATACTGTAGTTATGCAGGGGAATGTCTTTGTTCTTTCTAAGAAACATACATCGAAATGTTTAAGAATAAAAGATCATTATATGTAATTTACTCTCAAATGGTCAAGGGAGAGGAGAGAGAAAGAATAAGAAAAGAGAGTGAGTAAATGGGGCAAAATGCAAACAATTTGTCAATCTATGTAAAATGTTTACAAGAGTTCTGTGTTATATTTTTGCAACTCTTCTGTATGTTTAAAATAATGTTAAAATAACAATTTTCCCAAATGTTAAATGTTGCCACATACAAGCATTTATGAGCATGGAAAATGTGGCTTCTGAATGATGGGATACAAAATCTGGTGATGAGCAAATACACTGAAAATATCAAGATTGAGTTTCCATCTTAGAAGGAGAATATTAGCTATAAATCACATGATGAATACATCAATATTAAATAGACTAGAAAACCAATAATTATAAGGTTACAAGAGTGCAATAAACATGAATTATCTCCATTGCATGTATTTTCATCTCTACTTGCCAGTTTTATGAGATTCAGTCCCCAATACGTTTTCAATTAATTCAACATAGAAGATTCACTTCTAGTATGTTTTCAAATTGTTTCAAACCCTGACCATCTTTTTGATTGCTCTACCTTCCAAAAGAAAAGAAGTGAAGACTAATTTTCTTTCCTGATTTACTTCATTGTTTTCTTCTGTTAGATTAACTTTACCTATAAAAGATTGTCTCTTGACTTTATATATATATATATATATATATATATATATATATATATATGTATGTATTTGAAGAGGACATGTGCCTCCACAAAAGGAAAGAAAATGAGAGAATACATTATTGATTTTGTGAAATCAAAATATTGGAATTATGGTTTCTCAATATTCAAAAACTCTTGCAGTTTCTGTACTTATTTCTTCTGATGCATAGAGTTTTGGGGACTACATATGTTTCACAACCACAGATATCCACTTGAAATAAAAACATTATAAAGTTAGAAAGTGACTCTGTCGAAGTTTTTCTTTTAACTCTCCAACCAATGCTTCCTAGCTATGACTCTTGTCTTTCCCATTCTTTCTCCTTGGCCATTGTATTCATCATTTATACCCACACCGTGTGGCTGTGGACTAAAGAGGTTGATTTAAATTCCAATCCATTGTCTACCTTTGCTGGCTTATCCTGTGAAAGTTTTAGCAATGGTGCTGCACCTACGCGTGAATTCCATTTGTTGTTCCCCGCCTTTCCAATGAATAATAGAAATTTTGCTAGATTTTCTTCTGCCAGGGCACTTTTCAATCTTCCATGCCCTCAGGATTCAGAATTCATGTTAAGATGCTTCTATATGAACATAACCATCAAATTGTCTCCTAGGTTATACAGAAATCTCTCACTTGGCTGTCTAAATTTCAGCAATTGTAAAAGAATAAATAAAAAATAAATTGTTTTGTAATGCCAAAAGGATAAAAACAGCTAGTAGAAATGGAAAACATTTTTTATCATACCAAACTCTAAGCAAAAGAACTCCTTTAAGTTCAAAGAATGCAGTTCTGGAGCTGTAAGAAGTTCCAAAAATGTTTCTCCTAAAATTCACCTCAATCTGCTTTATAACATTTTAGATATCAGATTCACAGGTTTAAAACTTCCTTGAGAGAAACTATGATGTCATAAATTTAAAGATTCTTGGCTTTTTGTAAATCGAGCCTTATCTTGCCTTAATTGGCCCGTGGCTATACAGTGTCTCACCTACATTAATGATGTAAATCAGACCTTCCAGAAACTTTCTGATTTTTGTCTTTTAGGAGGTCCAACTTCCCTTTGCTGCCACAGGATGCCCCTTTGTCCTTAGAATAAACATGTTTTTATTTGATAAAATTAACTTGACTTGGATTCTGATGTTTGCATCCTTCACTGAGGGGGTTCAGAAAATCCACTCCCAATGCTGACTGTGAGCCCTCGGAAGAATCATGCTTTGTATTAGAGTATGTAAATTGGTCCTCATCCCCAAACATGAATATCTCTTCACCCAGCCTGACCAATGTGTCAACGTACTCAAACCATTCACACCTCCCTGCTTCCACCAAAGAATTCTTTGCTTCTGAACATTCTGAACTTTGGCTTGGGCTGTCCCTGCATATACAACATGTGAAACCCTTCTAAACCCTACTATCCCCACCACCACAACCTTGTCACCCATGTTCCAACCTGGTCTCTTATTGATGGTCTTCACTGAATGCCATTTATACTATAAAGCCGAATTTAATTCCCTCAAAGAGGAAGTCATATTCTCCTCTTCCAAACTCCCATAGACCTTTATTCCAAACTCCCATAAACCTGGAATTCTTTATATTTATAGGACTTATCGCACACTAACTTTTTTTTTTTTTTTTTAGAGACAGTGTATCACTCTGTCACCCAGGCTGGAGTACAGTGGTGCAATCATAGCTCACTGCAGCCTCAAACTTCTGGGCTCAAGCAATCCTCCCACCTCAGCCTCCAAAGCAGCTAGGGCTACAGACAGAGCCACCACACCTGGGTGATTTTATAAAAAAAACATTCATGGAAACAAGTTCTTGCTGTGTTTCCCAGGATGGTCTCAAACTCTCAGCCTCAAGTGATCCTCTTGCCTTGGCCTCCCAAAGTGCTGGGATTACAGGCATGAGCCACCACACCTGGCCACTAATTTGAATAACTGTGAGTCATGTGTCTCTTCTGTGGTCCCTTCATATACACAAGAACCTCTAGCAATGGGTTTACATAGTAGACATAATTTAATGAAGTTTTGTGAGGTGAAGGATGTGTGCTGTTGTTCCTGTTTGAGGTCCTCTTTGGCCCCATAGATATCCCGATTCTGTTTCTACAGCCCTGACATTTGTGGCAATCAACTTGTTCTTGACTATCTACTGTGCACAACAACCACTCAGAGCACCCAATCACTGAAAGTTCATGCACACACACACACACACACACAAATACAACATACATACTCCTGAGAACTTCTCCCTCCACATCCCAACATTCTGGGCTGTGTTATCAAACATGATAGTAGGTAGTGCAGGCATCACCCCCTGGTCATGCTCAATTGTAGCAAGTGTAGAATCATGCCAGCTGGACACTTAAAAACATATTTTTTCTCTAGGAGGAAATTATAATTGAGATTTAGAAGCACTGCTCCTTTGAAGCAAGGTCTTGCAAAGTCAGCATGGGATGAAATAGCCATGTATCTTTGTGTATTCAGAATTAGTAAAAGCAAGACAGGAAGATATGCTTTTCAGAAAAAAAGATAAAAGCATGACTTCCATACAGGTAAAAAAAATGAACACATGTAAATGATTTTATTTTACTCATTAATCAAATGAGCCAACTGGACAGATAATATAACTGGTTCAAGGGGGAAAATGCACAAATTCATATATAGCAAATCAGTTGAATTGCAAAAGAAGGCAAAACTGTAGACCTTACTGAGAATCAGTTGAAACTCTATCATACAAGACAGAGTTTGCATATCAATTACCTCTGATTTACAAAAAGTTACAAAATAGCTCAAAGTCAATGAACAGGGATAGAGTTGTATTGCCTGGAAAAGTGTGTAAGAGCCAACACATGTGATAGAGTTTGGCTGTGTCCACACCCAAACCTCATCTTGAATTGTAACTCCAAAAATCCCCACGTGTCATGGGAGGGACCCAGTGGGAGGTAATTGAATCATGGGGGCAGTTACCTCCATGCTGTTCTCATGATAGTGAGTGAGTTCTCACGAGTTCTGATAGTTTTACAAGGGGCTTTTCCCCTTTTGCTCAGCACTTCTCTCTTCTGTCACCATGTGAAGAAGGACATGTTTGCTTCTCCTTCTGCCATGATTGTAAGTTTCCTGAGGCCTCCCCAGCCATGGGGAACTGTGAGTCAATTAAACCTCTTTTCTTTATAAATTACCCAGTCTCAGGTGTTTCTTCACAGCAGCGTGAGAGCAGGCTAATATAGCATAATTTTTCATTGAAGTACATTTATTCCCTACAGTGCCATATGGGGAGAGGGAGAGAGCTAATGCCTGTTTTCTAATATATTTGCAGCATCTTGTTTCAGTTCTCAAGAGGCTGAGTTATACATCTTCCCCTGAGTTTGAAGAATGCTATAGTATCCTTGTAATAAATTCTTCTTATTTGGTTAGTTCAGCTTGTTTAAGAGATTTTCTGTTGTGCATTTGATAAGATAACATTCATTTCTTCAGAAACGAAACAAATCAAAACAAAAAGCCACCAATACTTGCCAGGCATACTTTCTGAACCCTTGGTTGCCTTTCCTTTCTGGTAAACAGTTTCTGGAATTTATTTGGTTAAATCAAGACAGAGGGCACCCTGGATAGAGACACTCATATAATTTCATATCCTTTTGGGGTAGCTCGATGCTGGTCTGTGGTTTGGAAAACCACAAAATAAAATAAATAACGGAAAGAAGGCAATGGTCTTAGATAATTGTACTCAGCACAAGTGAGGGGTCATGACATCAAGATCACGACAGAGGGTGGGCACATTCTCTTGGAAAGCAGATGGCCTAGTGACACATGACCAGCAATTCTACTGAGCAGCCGTGGACTGAAGCTGAGTAGGTGATCTCTTTAGACAGTGCACACCTGCCCCATCTCACCCAGGTGCCCACTCCACCTATTCCATCCTTTCAGGTTTCTCTTTCTGGCCCCAGAAGACATCAGAAGCTCCAAGTCCTTCTTCTAAGCCCCCAGAGTCTGACCTGTAAAAAAACTCTGACTCCATTCATGCCCACATCCAAAGACACACCCTGCCGTGATACAATTGCTATTCCTTTTCAGGCTGCAATGAATGTTATGAGCTTCTTTTCACCTGGGATGAACCCCACCTACATGGAAACCTTGTCCCCATTGTTAGCATCCCTCAAAGATTATCCTGCTTTATGGATAAATGAACGGTTCCCAACAAACCCCCATGTGATGGCAGTTCCTGACCTGCCACTCAGACTCAATCTTCTCATCAAACTCACTGATGCTAGGTGGAAAAAAAAAAAAAAGATAGCATTATTTAAATACAATTTGACTGCACCATATAAATCAATTTTTACAAAAGTTCCAGGGAAAATGCCACTTCTTACTCTAGTGAAAACACTTTTTAAAACATATATTCTAAATTTTAAGCATCTGTTAATTTTGTTGTGTTTTATAGTATCTTAGTTTCTTATTTCTTACTAATCATTTAGTCATTTTCAAAGAATGGTTTAGGTACCTTTATTACTTTCTCATAGATATTCTTGATAAAAATTACTAATTACAATAGATAAAATGGTCTTTTGTTGTAAAAATTATACATGCTTATATCGTTCTAGTTTATATGTCTTCTTCATAATCATAAAAAGCTCAACAGAGAGTTAAAACAGAAAGGCTTCTACTTTTGAGTTGTATTAAAAATTTGGGTCAGATTCCTAGACTCAGAGCTGGAAGTAACCCTAGAAATAAAAATAGTTCTATGGTTCTTAAATTTTGTATTATTCCTTAGTTAAGAATGCCCTTTTGAAATAAAATCAAACAATCAACCTGGTATATGAAGCAGAGCAAAGCTGAGCCCATTTTATACATTGGAAAATTGAAACACAGAAAAATCAAGTGGCTTTTCCAAAGGTCCAATTGTCATAGAAGGCACAAGAACTCAGATGTCTTGACTCATATCTTTCCTTTCTCTACACCAATTAAGAGTTGACCCTCCCACTGTGCGAGTGTGTGTGTGTGTGTGTGGTCTATCTTTTAATTTTGTTTAAAAGTAAGCTATCACTTACTACTTACAAGAAAATAGCCAGTGTTTCATTTAAATTATTTCTTTGGAAAACAAAATACTCCTGGGTTATCGGCCATCAATCATGGGTTTATCACCCAGTTGTAGGTGGCAACAGAGAGACGATGTGAGAATGGGATACAGAAGGAAACAGTGAAGCATGGTCCAGAACAACTCAATGGAAGGTGCTAAGCCAGCAATGTATGGATGAGATACACATGTGTAAAGGATCTCAAAATCACCATGGGCGTGATAACAGGGACCAACCAACAAAGCAGACTGCACTGACATTTACATAAAGAAAGCCCACCTAACTCAAGGTTAGCCTTAAATGCTTGCAACCATTCTATAGAGTGGAGATTATGAACACATAATCCTGAATTTTTAAGAATGACAGTTTGCACACCCTAAAGACATTTATTGTCTTGTCTTTTTCTTTCTAGTTGTTCTAATGATGGGAGTTTGGCAAAGAGGAGAAACCAGGCTGCTTCGTGCACCTTTTCCTGCCCTCCAACTCCTTTTTTTTTTTTTTTAAGACAGAATCTCGCTCTGTCACCCAGGCTGGAATGCAGTGGTGCAACCTCCGCCTCCCGGGTTCAAGTGATTCTCCTGTCTCAGCCTCTTGTGTAGCTGAGATTACAGGCACCCTCTACCACGCCCGGCTAATTTTTGTATTATTAGTAGAGGCGGGGTTTCACCATGTTGGCCAAGCTGGTCTTGAACTCCTGACCTCAGGTGATCCGCCTGCCTCGGCCTCCCAAAGTGCTGGGACCACAAGTGTGAGCCACCGCGCCCAGCCCCAACTCCTTTTCAACAGCTCATAGCAGCCCACCCGGCTCTGATTCCCTATTCTGTGGAAGAGACCACGACAATATCCCCAACCAATAAATAAGTACACAGAGGAGGTCTGAACAGATACCAGGGAAGGCAGAATCAAACTTTGTCTCAGTGTAATAAAGACAAACTACAACACGCCCACCAGGAATTATTAGAAAACTAGTGAAAAGAAATAGAAAAAGTGTCCTCTATGGCAAAAAAGGAACATCTTTTATCACAATTGAGGAAAAACAATTGAATTTTAGAGTTTCCTCATGCATCTGGATTAAAAAAAAAAAAGTCACTGTTTTGAGAACTAAGATTGACAATGATGAAAAAAGTTGATAATGCCTAATATCAATATACAGTGTCAATAGTTGCATGGACAGTTGGAAGTAGGTTTCAAAAATCTTAATTGTGTATGCACTTCTTTCTACTCAGAAACCTCACTTCAGAAATTTATCCCAGGAAAAAAAGTCTGACAAATGTAAAACAGGGATGTACAAATACAGTCATCACATTTTTGTATAAAAGAGTGAAAAGTTTAAAAACATTTTAAATGTTCATCAATAGTGTTGATTTAACAAATTATAGTACAATGAAACATAGGGAGTTACTTAAAATGATAATAGAGACAGATGAGATAGATGATAGATAAACAGGTAGATAGATACACAATAGGTAGGTAGATAGATACATAATAGAGAGGTAGATGGTAACAGATAGATGAATAGATAGATGAGATAGAGACTAGATTAGATAGACAGGTAGACAGATAGATAATTAGATAGATGGTTGGATGGAAAGATAAGATAGGTAGATAGATAGATGATAGATAGACGATAGATAGGTAGACAGACAGATAGACAGATAGTAGAGAGACAGATAGGCAGACAGCAAAACTGAGCAAAACTGTCCTTGATGTATTCTCGGGAGGGGGAAGCAAGTTTGAGAGAGCATAAAAATAACCGATGTATCTTTCTGTACAAATGTATATGCACATGTGTAGAAAGCTAAGTAACACATTCACCAGTATATTTACGGTGACTCTCTCTGGGAATGGAATTTGTACATACAATTTTATGTCTGCTTTACTTCTGTGTTGTTTGGAGTATTTCACAGTAAACCTGTATTTATTTATATAATTTTAAAAAATAAAGCAATTTTCATTGTAATGAAGAAGGGAAGGCCCCTGTGAGTTTGAATCAATGTCCTCTAGAGACTGCACAAATGTTGTCTTCCATATAAAACTGTTGTTTCATATTTATTAGAGCAGCCTATAGTCATGGCCATAATCACATCACATTTTTTGTGCCAGGATGCACATTTTTTTCCCTAAAATAACTGAGGTATAATCCAAAGATTTGACATAAATAACCCAGAAAACATAAAAGTGGATGCAGTGAGCCACAAGGACATAGCCAAAAAACCCAGGATGGTGTCAATGACCCTAACAACACCCCCGACATATCCGACCAATGTCAGGTGGTTTAACATGGAGACAGTGCAGTCAGCAGTGGCCCATGTATCTGTTGACGATCACAATTCACGAAGACCTGCATTGAGTGCAAGGTCCTCTCGCACCAACCAAGATCAACTCTGCATGTTCCCATCCAAGTAATCCCAGCTGAGGCATTTTTGCTGCTATTATAGAATTTAAACTATATGCCAGAGACTTCTTTTATTTTTCCTTCTCTGAAAGACACGAATGTAAACGGTCAGGGTCTAACTCAAGTTCCTCATTAGTGCAAAACCCTTCAGTTACTCCTACTATTCCTATTCCTATTATACACAGCCTTCTCTTGACATGCCCTCCTGATGCTAAACCTCATGCCCATCAGAACTGTGTTCTCTCCCTGAAAATCTGTGACCACAGAACGGTGCAAGGTGAAAACATGATTCCAACATGTGTGAGTTTTAATTGTCATGATAGTGAGCAAAAGTGAGGACTGCGGATTGTCATCAACAGTAATACTGGTATTAACTGTAATGAAGGTTCACTCTGGTTAGCCCTACCCATGAGCCACATCTTGTGCTAGGAATTTTATATTGATTCTCTCACTAAATCTCTACAGCCTCCCATGAATGGAGTAGCATTATTGTTAGCATTTTACAAATGATTGCATAAAGGTGTGATGTAGCAGGTGACTTGTCATGAACAGAGAAAATATTTAGGCCTGAAATTTCATGGAGGAGGTGGCATTTAAAGTGGGCTTTTGCTAAATAAAGAAGAATCTTCTGAGACAGAATATTCTGGAAAAACTAATACAGAAACCCGCAGAACTCTAAAGCCAGAAAAGGGCAGGATGCATGTGGGGAAGAGTGAATGCTGCATTGTGTATGGGATGTGATGAGGATGTGGCCTTTGCGGGGTCATACTTCCCTGAGAGCCAGGGTCTCTCACCCATTCTTTTTTTTTTCATTTATTTTAGAATCAGGGGTTTATGTGCAGTTTTGTAATGTGGGTATACTGCATGGTGCTGAGGTTTGGAATACATAAATGAATTGCATACCCCAGGTGGTAAGCATGGTACCCAATAGAAAGATGTTTTTGACCCTTACACCTCTCTTTCCCTCCTCCCCTTATATTCCCTAGAGTCTATTTTCCCATATTTTTAAACTTTGTTCAGGGACACATGTGCATGTTTGTTACATAGGTAAACTTGTGTCATGGGGATTTGTTGTAAAGATTATTCATCACCCAGGTATTAAGCCTAGTACCCATTAGTTATTTTTTCTGATCCTCTCCCTTCTCCCACCTTCCACCCTCTGATGGGCTCCAGTGTGTGTTGTTCCCCTCTATGTGCCCATGTGTTGTCATCATTTAGCTTCCACTTGTAAGTGAGAATATGTGCTATTTACTTTTCTGTTCCAGCAATCCCATTATTGGGTATATACCCAAAGGAATATTGTTCCCATTTTTGTGACCATGTGTACCCAACGTTTAGCTCCCACTTATAAGTGGGAATGTGTGACATTTGGTTTTCTGTTTCTCTGTTAGTTCACTTGGGATAACGGTTTCCAGATGCATCCATGTTGCTGTAAAGGACATGATCACATTCTTTTTTATGGCTGAATAGTATTCCATGGTGTATATGTACCACATTTTCTTTATCCGATCCACTGTTGATGGGTACCTGGGTTGATTCCATGTCTTTGCTATTGTGACAGGTGCTGCAATGAAAATATGAGTGCCTGTGTCTTTTTGATAGAACAATTTCCCCTTCTTCCTGTCGGCACTGGCAAAGAATTTATGGCTAAGTCCTCAAAAGCAATTGTAACAAAAACACAAACTGACAAATGAGACCTAAACTCTTGCCCTTTCTAAATTACTGTCACCACGTGTTATCTGTCCCACAGAATTGTGACAATACATACAGGATTGCCCTCTTCTATTGCTCCATTTGAGAATATCTTTGGTTTTGAACTAGGTTATTATTACATTTAAATTTATTTTTTAAATTTAACTTTTAAGTTCAAGAATACGTGTGCAGGTTTGTTATATAGGTGAATTTGTGTTATGGGGGTTTCTTGTACAGATTATTTCATCACCCAGGTATTAAGCCCAGTACCCATTAGTTATTTTTCCTGATCCTCTCCCTCCTCCCACCCTCTTGTCCTCTGACAGGCCCCAGTGTCTGTTGTTCCTCTCTAAGTGTCCACATGTTGAACCAGATTATAACCTTCAAGGATAAGGGGGCTTTGCCTTCAAAATTCCAGCATGCTGACTGGACATAGAGATGGAACTCAAATTAACCCACTGCTGATCAATTACTTGTCCACTGTGAAAGTTCAGACACTACCTTCATGTGTCCTGTCAACACGTTCCTATTTTTTGAAAAACTGCATTCTTTATGTAGACATGGGAGGAAAGATGTGGAATTACATCTTGTTTCTTATTTATTGGAATTGTCTGGCCTCTGGCAATTATTTAGTCTCTTCAGGCTTCAATTGTTCTTCACTGGAACTTAAGCTCCCAAATCAAGGTTGGGCATCCATTATATATGCTATATGTCTCTTTTTGCAGTTGTCAAATTGTCTCTCCTACTCATCGTAAGCTCCAAGGGTGTGAGGAACAGCATCCATGCCATTCTGCAGCTCAACATCTGGCATAGAGTAGATAAACAGGATGTGATATTTGCTATATCAAATGGAAATTATATGAAATATGTGCCTGCCTACGATTATCACTTATCTCGCAGTGGTTTTTAAATAAAGTAGGATTATACTTGTGAAATTGTTGGGTTTCTTCTAAAGTTCAATAGCAATTGTATTTATATATGATAGAGGTAAATACTACATAATCCTAAGTTGTGATAAAAAAGAGCTTCCAGGAACAGATGTCTAGCAGAGGGTCTTTAAGAATTCCAGTGATATTAATTTTAAGGTTCCATTTTGGGACTCAGGATCAAGGAGGAAGCTACTTATAGCCAGGGAACATCCTGATGAAGCCCCAAGAGTCCAAATTAGAGGGACAGTGTTCAGCCGATTTCTACATTGATAATAGGTATCAGTGTTTGGATCTATGAAGTATCTCGCATTCCTTAGAAACTCAGGTGAATCAAAGTTCCAGTTGGTCTTTGAAATTATCTGCACCTGGTCACCTGGGTTCTCCATCCATTAAAAGGCAGCTCTGAGCTTGATAAGATGAGGGGCCACCATCAGCATCCTCTTTGCTTTCTCCCATGGCTGGTTTGACTCTCACTCCAAGGATGTATAGTCCATCTCATCTGAGTAATAAGCCCAAGTAGAACAACTTCAGAGAAACCATTCTTATCTCTTGTAATGACTGTTTGTGAGTTTAGGTCTATTTCCTTCAAAAAAATAAGACTGAAATTCATGAGATGCCACACAAAATATAGAGTTTACAAACTTGGGTCATTTCCTGCATATTCTTTTAAAAGTGATTTGTCCTTTCTTTTCTTCCAGTGAACAGATGGATAGAATCGTAAGTTTCTCCCTATAATATAAAATCGTGTTTGTTTAACATTTATGAAACTTGCTCCCTGGGAACATTTATCAGACAATTTGGGAGTAAAACCAGATATATGACGACAGAGAAATATTGGGCGGCTCCCATTTTTCAATTTGTGTTTATGACAAACTTATTATGAATTAAATAATAACGGCCCAGGGTAGAATTAAAAGAACATTACTGAAGGTTGAGAATGTCTCATTCCTCGAACCTTCTGTTCTCTTCCAATATTTCTAATTCAGCAGGAGTATAAAAAAGAAAGAAATGCCATGTTAAAAATTATTAGTTTTATTATCACAGTAAAAGTTTTATTAAAATGGCCTCCAATTAATCATCTTGTCAGATTCATCAACAGAGCCCGTCACTTCTGTAAAATGTTCTGGCTAATTCACTAACATGTTGAGGTCTTAGTATAAACATGGCAGTCTCTAGTTTGTCTATAACTTTCTGCTTCTGTGAGTAGAGTTGTTTGCCTACCATAAATCCATTGCTTTGATCCCAAAACTGTGTTACAGCTTGTACTTGTTATTGTAATTATGGAATTTGATTAGCCAGAATGTAACCTAATCTTATTTGACTGCATCAAGAAAAACAGCTGCTACTTTCAAAAGAACATAGTGGTTGGTTTTTGTAAAACTAAGTAAAAGTGAGCTAAATATTTCTATTAAATTTGGTGGGGGCAGCATAACCATAAATGCTTGAGAAGAAAATCATAAAAATCTAGAAAAATTTTGCACTGAGATTCTTTATATGTGTCTTAATTTCTACCTCTGCTTTAAAAAAATACTGTCAATTGTATGTAATAGATTAGTTACCTATTACTATATAACAAATTACCACAAAACATAGTGGCTTAAAACAACACAAATTTGTTAGCTCATGGTTCCTATAGGTCAAGAATCTGGGCATGAGTTAGGTATACAGTTCCTCTGTGTCAGGGTTTGCCACTGGGCTACAAGCTTGGTGTTGACCAGGGCTGAGGTCTCATCTGAAGGCTTGACTGAGGCAGATCCACTTCCAAACTCATGTGTGTTCACTCAAAGGGACATCTTAAGCTCAGCTGCCCACAAAGAACATGGATATGTCTCATACAGAAAACAACTCCAATTTGTGAACACATACTCAAAGAAAAAACTTGATCTTATTTTAAAAACGTTGGTGGAGGATAAATAGAAAGAGATTGATCTATATCTATCTATAAGTAGATAGATATAATATAGCTATATATATAGGTAAGTGTACTATTTTAAGTATGCATACATCATTTTATGTGAATCTCCATTTTAGCCAATCATTTAGTAATTAAATGATTACAAACCTGGATCTCTTTGGATAAAAAATGACAAGCTCATGAGGTTTCCTTTAAAAATGCCCTAGGACATATTTTAGCTTTGTTCAAATATCTTTGCAAAGCCAGAAAGTATAACAACAATCCCAGCTTTGCAGTAACAGTAAAATTAAAGACCAGCAAATCTCCTAATTGTCCTTCCTGACTTGAGGAAGGCCAAGCCTTTCCTCCAAACCAAGGTGCATAGGAACATCCAGCCTGTGTACCTCCCACAAGAGGAGAGGAAGCAAACAAGACCTTGTTGACTCCCATACTCTGAAATACAGCAACCATAACCAATAGCATAGCAACTCTCCCATGTGAAGTAGCTATAAAACAGGGCAGGTGGAGGGGAAGAAATGTGGAAGGAAGATACACAAATGTCTACGTTTGAGTGGAGAGATGGCCAAAAGTTCCCATTTCCACAGGCCCTACTGTATTGTTCAAATTGAGTGTATTACATAGAGTACAAAATTCTGTTAACTAAATAACATGAATTTTTATGTAAATAAGTGAAATATGACTTCTATAAATGTCATATAATTTTGGGAAAAAATATGTGTAATTTGTAGCTACCAACCAAGGATTTTAAAATAATTTCCCCCAATATCAACTTTTTTTTTTAATGAAAGAATTTGCCTCCAAGAAAGAACATCCAATATACTGGGTACCAGATGTCTCAGGAAATATTTGAGTCAGAGTCCATGTACCCTGAACCTGGTAGTATTGATAAGTACACTAAGAAATGTCTTTGGTTGTCATATTATTTCTGAATCAATCTGATGCTACTGTTATTCACCAAATTATTCAAGTTGATTCACTTGATGAACACAAGCTTCCTTTTTCAGATTTTAGGACCCATTTCAGGATGGGTTATTTTCTGTCAATCCATCCAGAACAATGTTCCCAGAATCCCTAGTGCATTGAAGGCACAAAAAAGTGACAGTAACTCATTATTTTTCTCTCTGATCCATAGTGATCTAACCTTAGACCTACCATTCAACCCCATTTTCACTTAGCATATTGGATATGGAAATTTAATCACCTTCCTATAAATGCAATATAGTGGGTAATGGATTTTCTGAAAATTTTGTGTTTATATTCAATACGACTTCCCCTTTTTTTTTCATTTAGTTTGAAACTCATAATTAGCAAATCCCAGTGCCATGTAAGTTTGGCAAGTGAGATAACAAACGGCACGAATTCCAGACAGAAGCCAGAAATCTAGAAACCTAGCTAAGTTCTTTACCTGTCGCTGGCATTGACTGTTTGACTTTGAGATGTCATTTCAGCTTTTGTCTGTTTCTTCATCTCTGAATTGGGGCTGATCAAAACACAAGCAGACTGTGCTCACATGTGGAGATGAATAACTAACCGAAGCAGTATGAACATTGCAGTGCTGTGTGACTGCCAGGGGTCATGAAATCCTGAACCTTCTCTTTGGGCTCCTTTGGAAGACACATGGATTTGTATTCCGAGCGGGAAGAACACTTGATCCAAGAGCCTGGCTGCCAACAGCACTTCAAATCCTTCTGAAGGACTTCTTTGCCCCCCTTTAGAAATTACAATGCTGAGAGGATGAGATTTTAGGTGTTTGGAGGTGTAGGGTGTAATTTCAGCTGGGAATGGATTCATTTCTTGGTTAATAGGAAGGTAAAGGAGAAATGGGTAAGGGAAAAAGAAATGTGTTTTTTCACCTGACCTAAAAAAAGAAAATGTATCGGATCTACAGTGACCAGAATGAATTAAAAATGTGATATGAAAGATAAGTGTTACTCACGTACCTTGAACACCTACCCTCAGATGCCTGGCATTGGAGGTCTTTGATGAACTGATCCAAACTTGCATTTCAAGCCCCACCCGCCGTCCTCCTCTGCCTATGTCTGTGTAACCACTCTAGCGCTCTTGCACTTCTGGCTGACAGTTGAAATATGCAGCAGACATTTATAACTCTGTGATTGGCTCTCTCCATTCTCTTTGAGTAGAAAACTCTCAACTTCCACTGTCGGATAAAACACAATTCAGCTCATAATTCACTCCTCCAGTGTAATTAGAAATCATCACATCTCTGATCCATCAAAGCATGTGGTCCACCCTGACAAAATGGCCATAATTATGTTGCCTGTCACTGCAAGCATCTATACTTCATTGTGCATTATGATCTCCAAAACGTAGAGGATGTGCTTCGATCATTTTCATACTCCTAAGTTTGAGCACCATACCCAGAACCCAATACCTTCTCAATCAATATACATGAGAGGAAAAGTGAGGGAGAGACAAACTGATGGATGAGGCCCATGAAAAAAATGAATTGCATGCATTTTCTTGGCACTAACAATTCCATTTATTATTATTATGAATATGTTTTATTTTGTTTATTTGGGCATATCATGCCAGAGAAGTCATTACTCCCTCTTAGTCATTTGGATGTTTTCTGAAGCTATTTAACTGTTTCAGGTTTTGTTTCCCTCCAGTTTATTCTATGTGTCCCTGTTTTATTTAATCATGATCTAAACTGAATTTCCTCAGTCCCATGTTGTCGGGAGTCCAATTAAGATCCATAGTGATCCGAATTCTACTGGTTGGCTCACTCCATCTGCCTTGTTCAATCTTTTCTAGTTTTTCTAGAAATTCAAGGTGCTCATATCATGTAAATGCAAACACAAATCATTTCTTCCACCACAGTGCTTCAGGTATGTCCATCTATGCTAAATACAGGGATTTCTGCTTCTAGCTGATGGTTCCCCACTGACATCTCCTGCTAACTGCTATGAATCACCCTAGGGGCCTAGAGCACATGTGGCCCACTAGGATCACTGGTGCATTAGTAGCACCCAAGGTCCACTATTCTGTGAAGTGCACTAAAGCCCCGAGAACTAGGAAGATGGGGGAAGGAAATTCCTGTCTTGGTGTAAAATATGGGATCATGAGATTCCAACACTGATTTGTTTGTCCTTCCACGCATCACCGATTTTAGTGAAGTGCTTCTTTTATATTTTGCAGTCATTGGACACTTGTTAAATGTCAGCAACTAGGCGAAATGCCCAATAAACTCAAATATCCCTTTATTTAACCTTCACAACTTTACTTTGGGACAGTTAACACCCTTAAATATTGCCTTCTTCTATGGTTGACATTTATTTTTTGGAGCTGGACTGGAAACCACTTTTGGGTGTGAGTCATTCACTTAAAGTAGTTGCCTCTCTCCTGAAGTCAATGTTTAATAAGAGGTTTTTTTCCAGGCGCTGTCTCTTCTTAGAGTGTGTGTGTTTACCAGAAGTCATTGAGCTGAATCCAATAAATGAATGTTAGGCCGACCTGCCCTGGTTGACCAGATGTACCTGGAGATGCTGCATCCAGGCAGTTGCCAGGTGTTAATTTATTCTCCAGAGGTATCTGCAACCTTCATGCATACTGGCTCAGCAAATCACTGATTCATCACAGAGACAGTGATACCCCTAAACCTCCTAGACTAAATTTCCCCACTTCACTTGTTATATTTTGTCAGGCAGTGCCTCTGAGAGCCCTTGGGTTCTATAAAATGTCTCAGGCTTTGGCTTAAGATTCTAGGGTAAGGCAAAGCTAGAACTGCTTCAAATTCCCTTTCTCCCCAACCCAAGTTTTCTCAACTTTGCCACTACTGATATTTGGCCTGGACCCTTCCTTGTTGTGAGAGGCTGTCCTGTGCGCTGTAGGATGCTCAGCAGCATCCCTGGCCTCTGCCCACTGGATCCCAATATCACCACCCCCTTCCAGAATGACAGTCAAAAATGTCTTCAGACATTGCCAAATAGCATCCCAGGAAAAGCTGTGGGTTAGCACCCTCTCCTGAATATTTACAAAGAACAATAATTTGATAAAGGCTCTGAAAAGTCCTGTGGTACAAAAACAAGTCAGGTCAGCTGCATTGTCCAAATATATGGAGCCATTTATCAGAAGACAGCCCACAAAGGTAGCCTTGAACACAATAAAATCATAGAACTACTCTTTCAACCCTATTTTAAGCACATGAGACCAGCACTTGACCTAACTTAACGTACTTTTGAAAATACAGCCTGTAATCAAATGTCTATTTTTAAAACCTCTTATTATTTACTTATGAATATTAATGCCTACCTAATAGGTACATTTGTAATGGAGATTATCACTCTAAAATTACTTTAATTACTCCATGATTTATTATTTGTTAGCATATTTATTTGGGATATATTTATATATATGTGTGTATATATATATGTACACATATGTGTGTGCATGCAATAAATACATTACATATTTTTTCTGGCAATAGTCAGTGTCCCAATAGTAACACCCTGTTGTGCTCTTATTGTGCAGGGAATATATTATTTGGTTAATTATTAGCACACACCTCATAATGCTTTGAATTCATTCAATACTTGATAATTTTTATATTATGCGATATGCTGCAAAGACCACAAGCATTAAAGTTGGCTGTGCACCCAACTCTTTCTCCTTCCCTAGCAAACACAGCAGTGCTGGATAAATCACTCCAGCCTTTCAAAGTAAGAATGGTGATATTTATTCCAGAAAATTATTGTCATGCTCGTGGAGGAATAAGTAAAATTTTCTTGGCACTGAAGATGCTCATTAGAAATTGATTTATGTCCAAGATCCAACCCCACCACCTACTGATTACAGAGAAGGAATGCTCTGATATTTTTTACAAGTTCGTAGGGTTTTTAAAAAAATATTTTTTATTATAGAAGGTATACTTCCATGCTTATTGTTAAAATGCAAAAAATATATAAATGTGCAAAGAACAAAAAAATTACAGCTATTACTTTACTTCCCAGAGATGAATCATTGAAGAGAGCTGGTGTGTTTCCTCTCCATTCTTTTTTCACTCTGTATTTCAGAGACTTTTAATGAAAACATGAGGCAATAGGATATGTTGTCTTTCCTGAGATAAATTCTGACCTCTTATCTTCTCCCAGGATTTTGAAGGATCTGCTCAGAGGCCTCTGATTTTTCTATAAAGCAGACGAGGAAGGAAAGAGGTGCTGTAGGTTTTGGCATTCATCCACATCCTAATGCAGGGGTCAGCAAACTTCTATAAAGAGCCAGTAATAAGGATTTCAGGCTTTGTGGGACATATGGTCTTGGTCACAACTACTCAGCGCTGCTCTTGTAGCACAAAGTAGAATGAAATTGCAGCCATAGGCAATACATAAATGAATGGGCATTGTTGTGTTCCAATAAAACTTTATTTACAAAAGCAGGCGATGGACAGAATTTGGTTTCTGAGCTGTAACTGGCTACTTGCTATCCTACGGTGGCAAATGATGACAAGAAATGAACAAGTAATAAAGTTCCGGAAATATTATAGCACTTGTATCTAACTGCGAAAACAGTTCCTGTTCTGTTTAAAAAAAAAAAAAAAAAAAAGGAATACAAAAGAACATCAAGGGGAAAAAAACATCCAAGTTTATGACTGAAAAATCATTTACTAAAACTTTGTGTCAGGGAAAAATATTGCACTGATGAATACTTTTCAAATTGAAACGCTGTCATGTGCTTCACTGACTGTTGTTTTGTTCGCAGACAACCCGTTTGAGGGAGTATCAATTCTACTTTAATCCCCATGATTCAGCTTTTTCTGGCTGCTTTCCAAGTTATAACCATTTCTGTCACTACATAAATCTCTTCAATAATTTTCCCCCAAATTAAGTCCCCTCTGTCTTTTCTGATCAACCAATTTCTCTCCTACAAACTCCAGATTCGACCAGCCACACGTGGCTGACAGAATCTGTTTTTTTTCTTTTTGGAGATGGAGTTTCGCTCTTGTAGCCCAGGCTGGAGTGCAATGGCATGGTCTCAGCTCACTGCAACCTCCACCTCCTAGGGTTCAACCGATTCTCCTGCCTCAGCCTCAGCCTCCTGAGTAGCTGGGATTACAGGTGCTCGCCACCACGCCCGGCTAATTTTTGTATTATTAGTAGAGACGGGGTTTCACCATGTTGGTCAGGCTGGTCTCGAACTCCTGACTTCAGGTGATCCACCTGCCTCGGCCTCCCAAAGTGCTGGGATTACAGGCGTGAGCCACCGTGCCCAGCCCAGAATCTGTTTTTAAAAGGCTATTTTGTGATTAGACAATTTTCTTCAAGGATGATTTGTGAAAAAAGCCATCAACAATTATATTATTTTTTTGCAAGGAATACATTCAAGATGAAGATGGATTTCTGGTGCATTTCTTTTTTTTTTTTTTTAAGTCATCAATTTGCTACAGATTTAATCATTGCAGAGTCTACAGGCAAATGGGGTTTTAGTTCAGCAAATATTGAGTGACCACTGTAGCCAAAGTTGCTGCTCTACCAAATTCTCAGCAGCTCCGTTTTACCTATTCTGTGTGGCAACCTCTCGCTGCTGAGTGCTTTTTTCTAGCATTTTTATCAGGGGACCTGCTGTCCTTGGGTTGCTGGAGCATGGAGAAATGACAGTAGTTGATATCACTTCTCATTCTGCATCTCCATCCTCTCACTCACCACAGCCCCAAACTGCAGCCAACATAGTCCATGATTGAATGGGGGTAGATAGGAATGCCCAGCTCCCTTACCTCCAGGCAAAACAAACAAACAAACAAACAAACAAACAACAACAAACAGAAATCCTCTAAGACATTGTGTAAGCCTCTATGATCCCCAGAGATCAGTCTGAGCCTGGGACTTTGCAGGAATCACACTCTATTTGACTTTCTCCCTTTTTCTATCCAGCTTTCTCACTCCTTTGCTGGCTTCCCCACTCTGAGATCCCAAGAACCCCAGTTTAGGAGCCACCTTTTGGGACCCTGACTTAACTAAAGCCCTAACCTGTAGTAGACACTGTACTGGTTACCTGCAGCTTTTCCTCACCTCTAACTACTTATGGGTCCATGCCAGTCTAGCTAGGATGCCATAACCTACACAGAGAGCTAGGATCAATGCCCCAAGCACCTGTGCTAAGAGAGAACTAAAGCGTATGCATTGATCAGGTAGGTCTATAATTATTTGTATTTTTTTTTTTTTTCAGATTTTCCAGACTGGCTACAAGTATTAGTCAGGGTTCTGCAGAGAAACAGAGCCAGTTGGAGACTGGTTTTCCAACTGGAGAGATGGAGATAGATACACAAATAGATAGATAGATAGATGCTGGAAGAGATGGAGATAGATACATAGATACATAGATAGATAGATAGATAGATAGATAGATAGGTGATAGATAGATGATAGATAGATAGATGATAGATAGATGATAGATAGATAGATAGATAGATAGATACATAGATAGATAGATAGATACATAGATAGATAGATAGATAGATAGATAGATAGATGGATGGATAGATAGACAGATAGATAGGAAGAGAGAGATTATAAGAAACTGGCTCATGAAATTGTGGAGGCTGAAAAGTCCCATGATTTGCCATCTACAACCTGAAGACCCAATAAGTCCAGTAGTATCATTCAGTCTGAATCTGAAAGCCCAAGAACTAGGGAGCTGATAGCGTAAATCCCTATCCAAGGCAGCAGAATATGAGATGTCTCAGCTCAAGTGGTAAGGCAAAAGAAAAAAGGAGAAAGGTGAATTCCTCCTTCTTCTGCCTTTTGTTCTATTGAAAGCCTCAACACATTGGATAATGCTCGCCCACACTGCAGAGGGCAAACTCTTTGCCTGTACCATCCACCGATTCAAATGCTGATCTCATTCCAAACAGCCTCACAGACACACCCGGAAATCACGTTTAACCAGATACCTGGGAATCCGCTGATCCAGCCCAGCTGACACACAAAATTAGCTGTTGCAAGTTATGTGGGTCTCTTCCAAGGCATTATAAGAATTATCTGGGCAGTTAACTGAGTGTCTTTTAACCACATAATACTTGCATCGGGTTCTGCCAAATTATTGTGATGGCAAAAAGGCTAGAACCTACACTGATGAATACTGTCAACTCTGCTCTCAGATCAATACAGTCTGAACCTGTCCCAAAATACAATTTTTATCTGTTTACCCAGCATTGATCAAGCCCTGGGAAACTGATTCAAAACAATGATACAGAATAATTTATGAAACAAAATGTCAGCTTGCAGACTAGCCATTAAAAGAAATCGAGTTTATTTATGGGGGCTTTTGTGCAGCTCAGCCCACCTCAGCTGGTTAGGTATGTACATAGGAACCAAGATGTATTATCACCTGGGAACTTTAGTAGAAATAAGAGTAAAATGATTTAAGAAAGGCCCAGCTAGCCTTGGTATGAATGTCCTAAACCCTTAAACAGGAGGGATTTGTATTGGGAATTAGCTCAAATAGTTGTTGCCGTGGAGTTCTAATTGTTTGCATAATGAAACGTGGCTGATATCAACAAGAGTTCAACAAAGGTGATTTTGTTTTACCTCTGTTCCTGTTCAGGTTGTTAAATATACTTTAGAATTAAGGTGATTATCTTTACTTTTTATTAGCAATTAAGCCTGAGCATGGTATATACATTTTATTTTCTATTCCTCAGCTATGATAACACTTCTTGCAGCCTAAATACCTGACTTGATAACTATTAGAGTTCAGAAGCAGATGACTTTACAGGAAGGCTATTTTGAAAAGATATATATAATTAATTGTACCTGAGTAAAATAGATTAAAATGTTATGACTTTGAACAGTAAAAGTTTTCTTAGCTAGACATAAAGAACACGAATCTAGTCCAGGCATGGTACAGTGTGCACCTGTAGTCCCAGATACTTGGGCGGATAAGGCAGGAAATTGCTTGAGCCCAGGATGCCAAGGCTGCAGTGAGCTATGACCATATGATTATGCCACTGCACACCAGCCTGACCAACAGGGTAAGATCCTGTCTCTCTCTCTCCCTCTCTCCCTCTCTCTCTCTCTCTCTCTCTCTCACACGGAAATGATTGATATTTTGATAGCCTTAAAAGTTATACAGTAAATTGTTTAGCCACCACTTTGACAAACAACAAAAACAAGACACAAAAATACAAGCCACCATTGTTATCAGGGGTTTGTGTGCATGTAATTGAGAAATGTTTTATAATATATGTATATAAATATATATAATAAGAAAAATTTTATATTCATAATATATGTATATATGTGTGTGTTTGTGTGTGTAAATTTCTATAAATCTGTTAGAGAAAAAATGGTCAAATAATCTGAACAGGAAATTCTCAGAAAATCCAAATGACCAATAAGCATATAAAATGATATTTGACCACACTGGTAATGAGAGGAATGCAAATAAAAACAATAAGTGAGCTCTGGGAGGTGGAGGTGTGAGGATCACTTGAGGTCAGGAGTTCAAGACCAGCCTGGGCAACCTGGCGAGGTTTTTCTGTCTTTCCCCAAAAAAAAAAAATTAAAAAATAAGTACGATATGTTATTACATCATAACTATCAGATCAGCAAACATTTAAAAGTCTTCAATTTAAATTGTCAGCAGGTAAATTGTTTAAAACCCCATATTGGTAAGCAATACTAAATAAATATACCTGCCCTCTGAGCCAGCAATTTCATTCCTAATTATATATGCTGAAGAAGTTCTCATATTGGTGTTCAAAATGACGTCTACAGGAATGTTCCTTGAGGCATTTTCTATAACAGCAAAAAACTGGAAACAACTTAAGTTTTCATCAACAGAGAAGCAAAACCATGTGTTTTATAGCCATACAATAAAAACATGTACAGTAGAACAAATGAGTCAACTAGAGATATATTAACACACAAAAAAATCTCACAAATTGAAAGCAACAGAGAATGGCGAGTACCAGGAGGATATGCACAATATAATTGCATTTATTTACATAAATACTTTACATTATTACAGTTTTGAAATCAGGCAAAACATGTCTACATGTAGGTTCTAAATAGCTAATACATAGCAACAATTTTAAAATATGTATAAAAACTAAATACTAAATTTATGGTCCAGATTTTGGGGGTTCAGGGGGAGAAGACACTATGGAAATAAGTGGGGAAAAGGTACCAAAAAATTCAACTGTGTCTGAAATTTTCTATTATTATTATTATTTTGTGAGATGGAGTCTCACTCAGCCACCCAGGCTGCAGTGCAGTGGTGCTATCTTGGCTCACTGCAACCACCATCTCCCAGGTTCAAGCGATTCTCCTATCTCAGCCTTCTGAGTAGCTGGGATTACAGGCACTCACCATCATGCCTTGCTAATTTTTGTATTTTAGTAGAGACAGGGTTTCACCGTGTTGGCTAAGCCTAGCCTCAGGTGAACTCCTGACCTCAGGTGATCCACCCGTCTCAGCCTCCCAAAGTGCTAGAATTACGGGTGTGAGCCACAGTGCCCGGCCTGACATTTTCTATTATTAAAGATTGATAGAAGATACACAGATAAATAGATGATAGGTAGATACACAGATAAACAGATAGATGATAAAATCAATAGATCGATAGACAATAGATGGATAGATAGATGATAAGATAGATAGATAGATGGATAGATAGATAGATAGATGGTAGGATGGTATATTAGTCTGTTTTCACGTTGTGGATAAAGACATACCCGAGACTGGGAAGAAAAAGAGGTTTAATTGACTTACAGTTCCACATAGCTAGGGAGGCTTCAGAATCATGGTGGGAGGCGAAAGGCACTTCTTACATGGTGGTGGCAAGAGAAAATGAGGAAGATGCAAAAGCAGAAACCCCTGATAAAACCATCAGATCTTGTGAGACTTATTCACTACTATGAGAACAGTATGGGAGAAACCACCCCCATGATTCAAATTATCTCCCACAGGTCCCTCTCACAACACGTGGGAATTATGGGAGCCCAATTCAAGATGAGATTTGGGTGGGGACACAGAGCCAAACCATATCAGATAGATAGATAGATGATTGATAGATAGATAGATAGATAGAATGAATATATAGACACAGGTAAATTTTCATTTTTTATTTGTAATTCCTTGAGCAGAGCCATTCAATATTTGTCAGACAGACATAAGGCCTAACTCTATGCCAGACACTATTTATTTAGGGAAAATAATTAAGCCACTTCATTTTCTCAAGGCAAATGATGGGTCTCTAAGACCACGCATGTCTTAAGCGGAGCTCTGGATCACAGCCAATGAGCTGACCCTGGGTTTTGTTCCACTTCTGCCCAATTAGATGTGTTGTTAGTCATTAAAATTTAATTTTATCTCACTTTAAGAGGATTGTGGTTGGGAAGTTGATTGTTACACTAAAGTTAAAAATAAAATCACAATAAAAGCAAAGCTACCATTGTCTTCTGGATTCCTGTTGGCATGGCATCTTTTCATGAGTATAGGTTTCAGAGGGTTAACAGTTTCACAGAATTCTACTTTGGGAATCAATATTCATCCATGTGATTTGAGGTGTGGAGACTATCACTGGAAGCGGGTTGCTATTCTGCTGTCTCTTTTTCTTTGCAAGGTCATTTGAATTAAATGAAGTCTTATAGTGTTTCTATGAAAGGAAATCCAAACTTGAAGAACATTCATAACGAGAAATATGTACAAGAGAAATTTTCAAAAGAGAAGCAGCAATTAACTTGCTGCTCTGTAACACAGTCTATGCAAATTATTTCCAGAATTCTTAATAAGAAGGTTAGCTAACTCTCAGATATTAAGAATAAAAATAAAATTATTTAATATTTACCATCTATGAACCTCAGCAATCATAGAATTATTAATCTGAAGTAAATATCCCAGAATTACAATAATTTGGTATTGTTGAACCCACACTTGCCTAATTTCAAACATTTCTAAGAAAGATACTTCAACTCAAATAGCATGGAGCTGCAGATTATAAAGTTTACTCACAATCACAGTCAATTCTATTAAATAAATTATGTTTCTATTTGAGCTATTGGCCTATGACCCTCTATGTAACATAATTGGAGTGTCATGTTTTATTTAGATAACTGACATTTTGACCGACATACACAATATTTTTGTCACTCATGAAGGTTTATATAATTTACTCTCAACTCTAAGGCTTACTGAATCATAAAGATGTGATTCATGCATAATAAATGTAACAAAATTAAAAGAAAGAAAGCAGCCTCAAGGTTATAGTTTGGTTGGAAGAAGAAAAAAGAAACAAAGAACTACTTACTCTTGTAGAGAAGACATAAATAAGAGTTTTATATCTGGTACCATATCAATACATTTTTTTTGTAGGCTAGACTTTATAATATGGGCATTGGAAAATTAGAGGTAAAATACACAAATACCCATTGCTTATGTGCATACACACACAAACACATAACTATGTGGTGTGTGTGTACACATATGTTGTTTTACGGATGAAAATCACACCACTGTTCTGCTTGAATGTACCTAGCAGAGGATGCTTAAGACAATACATGAAATCAAGTCATGTTTGAGTGCCAGTGGGGCTCATGAAAGTTCTGAGCT
Organism: Pongo pygmaeus; assembly: GCF_028885625.2. Lineage (NCBI taxonomy): Eukaryota > Metazoa > Chordata > Mammalia > Primates > Hominidae > Pongo > Pongo pygmaeus. The sequence continues at coordinate 7,849,636 of NC_072396.2, read as the reverse complement.
AATTAAGAAAAAAATACGTAAGGTTTATGGACATCAAAATGTCACCTTGATGGTCGATAGCCATATCTTGAAGAATGTCATTTTTGTCTGGAGGCAATCTAGTCCTGACCCCCAAATCCTTCCCCTCCAGTGAGTCTCAGCCAGCATAGGACTGAGGTAGACTTCCCTAGAAAGACTGCCCTCTTGAGACTCACAATACTGAAAGAGAAGAATGGCTGCTCTCTATGGAGCTGCTGACTCCCAGTAGAAAGGGAAGAAGCATGCCCTGTTTCTCCTTACAACAAAGGTAAGTCATTCCACTCCTCATGGGGGTCGGGAAGTAAGTGAACAGCAAGAGAAGCTACACAGACTGCACCCACTATTGGAAAGACACATCAGCCATGGAGAAGTGTCCTCTCTTTTCTCGAGTTAGGAGGCAAAAATTATTTATGTGAGGACCTGAAATCCACGGCTATTCGACATCTCATCTATCCATTGCACAAATATTTATTTGAGCAGCTACCATGCGCCACGTGTATATTTGCTGAGAATGTACACTCCTGTGTTCATGCCCCTTGAAGTCTGTGGGTCACACTGGCATGTGCATTGGAAAAAATTTATTTGTGCCCATTGTGTATTCATACAACACCCAGAGCAATTTCAGCCCAAGAAACATAAGATTGAGGTAGCTAACCAAGATTTACATGCAGACTTTCACCATGGAACAAAGCCAAATACAGCAGTCTTGACAAGGCTGGATGGGAGCCTTACCCTATTTAACAGGGTACCAAAACCACTATAAATTTGGAATTACCCAATGAGTGGGACTTATCTCCTATTGAATCAAGAAAGGAAGGATAGAAAGAAAGAAGGAAGGAAGAAAGGGAGGGAGCAAGAGAGGAAGAGGAGAAAGAAAGGGAGGGAGAAAGGAAGGGAGGGAAGGAATAGAATAACATGAAGATTTGTATGTCCACATTGCTAATGATGCCATCATACCCAAAATCAACTTCTCCAACATTTTTCATGTTGATAAGTCATGGCAAAGATTTAATAGAGACATTGAAGAAAAATACAGACAAAGGGCTTATCGTAAGTCAGAAATATTTGAAGAGCTAGTGAATGGAAAATAAAAATATTAAAATCTGATTTATAGCACCGATATTACTCATTGAAGAGGTAATGTACTGAGCTATCGGATTAATCATCACCATTATTGGAATGCAGAGAGGGAACTGTGGGCTTTAAAGATACCCTTGTTTTCCTTAAAGAATGATGCTGTTGAATTTTCATAAAACACTAAATTAAGAGTAACTTTTTTGTGTTATCTCTGTGTATTTGCAATGAAATTTTAAAGTCAGAAGGCTCTATAAATTTTAATCTATGAGATATGCATAGCTCTTTTTGCACAAATAATTTAGTGAGGTCTTTTCTGCTTAACTTCAACTGCACAGGTAACAATAAAGGATTTTTTTTGTCACCTACGTTAGTAGACAAATTCAAGTAAACTTCAGAGGAGCTGATTCAGGCAGTAAGTTTTTCTTCAGTTTCATAAACATCCTTCTTTGGTTTGGGGTACGACTACTTCTTTGCATTTTATGCTCCAGTGTTAAAGAATAAAGTAGAAATTATAGGCAAAAAATTCAGTAACTGCATGATACTCTCTTACCTAATTGTGAATTTGGGGAATACTAATTGAAGAATATGATTTAAAGTCTAGAGGCTCCATTGCTAGCATTATGTCAGACTTCATGTTGCAGCAACTGTTTTTCCAGGATGGAACCTCTAAAATAACAGGTAAAATGTAACTATTCTTTTATTTTTTAAGTAAATCTGATCTGATGGTTAACTAAGAATCAAGTTATTGCCCTAAAGTAGTCTTCCAAATCCTGACTACCATTAAGTCTTTCATTTAAGGGTCTCTGTGCTGAGGACTTAAGTCCAAGATTTTGGCCTGAGAAATGGACGTGCAGTTTGAAATTCTTGCATAAAGCCAAGATTCCCAAACAATTACAACTACCGTGGTAAGTTAGTGATCAGAAACTACTCCGTCAGAGTGGCCAAGTTACAATTACTTTACAATGCCTCCAAATTTGCAAGTACCAAGAGGTTCCTGGTAGAAGCAAGAACAAATCCTTACCAAAAAAATCATTTTAAACAGAGTTCAAGGAACTTCTACAAATCAAGTTCCAAAGAACATGAGAATGTGTTCTTTCTCTCTCTCCACCCCGCCACACTAACACAATCGTAACATACACAAGAAATCATTAGAGAATCAATTAATTTTGAAAAGTAAGGAAAAAATGCAATTTATGAAAGCAACAAAGGCTGGGCATGGTGACTCACACCTGTAATCCCAGAACTTTGGTAGGCTGAGGCAGGCAGATCACCTGAGGTCAGGAGTTCGAGACCAGCCTGGCCAACATGGTGAAACCCTGTCTCTACTAAAAATACAAAAAAATTAACTGGGTGTGGTGGCGTGCACCTGTAATCCCAGCTACTCGGGAGGCTGAGGCAGGAGAATTGCTGAAACCCAGGAGGCAGAGGTTGCAGTGAGCCGAGATCACACCACTGCACTCCAGCCTGGGCAACAGAGTGAGATGCTGTCTCAAAAACTAAAACGAAAATAAAACAAAACAAAAATAATACTGATAAAATAAAATCAACAAAAAGCATAAAATACCTAAAAATAAATTTGCAAGAACATGTATAAAATTTCTACGCTGAAAGCTACAAAACTTCGCTGAGAGAAATTTGTTAAAGGCATAAATAAATGGAAATATATACCATTTTTACAGATTGGAAGACTCAGTATTACTAAGATTTCTACCATTCCCAAACTGGTGTATAAATTGAATTCAAGCCCAATCAAAAAAACAAGCAGACTTTTGTGGAAATTGAGAAGGTTGTTCTAAAATTTTAGAAATTCAAAGGACCCAGCATAGCCGAGACATTATTAAAGAAGTTGGAAGACTTAACATTCCACATTTTGAGACTTATAATGGTGGAAGTAAACAAAGACACTCCTAACCCAAATGAGAACAGGAACTCTTTATTCAAAGCTTGCTATGGGAAGGGAGGCCAGAACGTACATGCAGGCAGGAGAATGGTGCAGCTTTACCGTAAAACAAAACAAGGAAAGGCTTCAGGTGTGAAGACCGGAGGTTAGTGGTGTGAGAAAACTGTAGTCAGACTAAGTAAAAGCAGCATGCTTTAGGTGGCTGGCTTGCAAAACATATTTGATTTTCCCTGGTTGGATCTGATGTTGGAAGAAAAGGCAAAAACTAGGGAAATTAGCAGAAATTGACCAGATCCTGATCATTCTGGGTCAGTAGCTGCAGAGGCTGTGGTTGGACTGCTAGGCTGGTCAGAGTTCTATTTTTGTATATAATCTGGACACGGTGCATTTGATATTCACTTTCTCAATGTGACACTATAGTAATTAAGACGGTGTGGTCACAACACATGCATAGACAAACAAAATAGACTGGAGAGTCCAGAAAGAGACTCACACATGACTTAGGGCGAAAATGTCATTGCAATTTCAATGCTAGAAAGATGGTCTTTTCAATAAATAAAGCTGGAGCCATTGATTATTTCTATGTTAAAAAGTAAACCTTGATTCATTTCAGACTTATTAAGCTAAATGTGCCTATTAAGATAAAAGCAGAGTGCACAAATGTGCATATAAAATAAAAGCAGAGTGCACAACTTCTAACTCTACAGGGGGAACAAATGAAATTTTAAAAGAATATGAAATCTAGGGTCCTGCACAAGGTTTTTCAGGGTTGCAATTTTTTCCTATGCACTGCTGAATGTAAAATTGATGACCAAAAAAAACACTGCAGAATATCCAGGTTAATGAACTAAATTTAATTATTAGGTGCAGAAAATAACAATAGCGATTGCTAGTGGAATACAGTGGCCTGAATTTTTAGAGACAGGCAAGAAACGGGAGTTAAGTCCATGAATAGAACCTGAGCTTGCAGATTGTAAATTTTTCTTGCTAATTATAACCTCAAAATGAGCTTCCTTTTAACTAAATGTATGCTATACAAGCATCAGGATGCTAGAGAGAGCATTGGATCTTAGAGCTTAGCTCCCACATTTTAAAGGTGGAAAGTATTTGAACAAAATGACATGAGTTAATGTGATAATTACTGAGATTGGTTTCACGCTATTGTTGCCTCAAAGCTTCCCAAGGCAGGCAAGCATATTCTAGCTCACTGCAAATGCATCTGCAGAACAGAGCCTAGCAGAAGAAATATTTCAGTCTCCACTGAGCACTATGCATGGGCCACAGTCAGGCAGAACTCCTGCAAGGGTGCATTGTGCACAGGGGATATTGCTGTAAAAAAAAATAATAGTAATGATACTCTCAGAAATGGCAGGGTTCTGAAGGTTAGAAGGCAAACTAAATATTAGCCCTTTGTCAGATGAGTAGATTGCAAAAATTTTCTCCCATTCTGTAGGTTGCCTGTTCACTCTGATGGTAGTTTCTTTTGCTGTGCAGAAGCTCTTTAGTTTAATTAGATCCCATTTGTCAATTTTGGCTTTTGTTGCCATTGCTTTTGGTGTTTTAGACATGAAGTCCTTGCCCATGCCTATGTCCTGAATGGTACTGCCTAGGTTTTCTTCTAGGGTTTTTATGGTTTTAGGTCTAACATTTAAGTCTTTAATCCATCTTGAATTAATTTTTGTATAAGGTGTGGGGAAGGGATCCAGTTTCAGCTTTCTACATATGGCTAGCCAGTTTTCCCATTACCATTTATTAAATAGGGAAACATTTCCCCATTTCTTGTTTTTGTCAGGTTTGTCAAAGATCAGATAGTTGTAGATATGCGGCATTATTTCTGAGGGCTTTGTTCTGTTCCATTTGTCTATATGTCTGTTTTGGTACCAGTACCATGCTGTTTTGGTTACTGTAGCCTTGTAGTATAGTTTGAAGTCAGGGATCATGATGCCTCCAGCTTTGCTCTTTTGGCTTAGGATTGACTTGGCAATACGGGCTCTTTTTTGGTTCCATATGAACTTTAAAGTAGTTTTTTCCAATTCTGTGAAGAAAGTCATTGGTAGCTTGATGGGGATGGCATTGAATCTATAAATTACCTTGGGCAGTATGGCCATTTTCATGATATTGATTCTTCCTACCCATGAGCATGGAATGTTCTTCCATTTGTTTGTATCGTCTTTCATTTCATTGAGCAGTGGTTTGTAGTTCTCCTTGAAGATCCAGAATCTACAATGAACTCAAACAAATAAACAAACAACCCCATCAACAAGTGGGCGAAGGATGTGAACAGACACTTCTCGAAAGAAGACCTTTATGCAGCCAACAGACACATGAAAAAATGCTCATCATCACTGGCCATCAGAGAAATGCAAATCAAAACCACAATGAGATACCATCTCACACCAGTTAGAATAGCAATCATTAAGAAGTCAGGAAACAACAGGTGTTGGAGAAGATGTGGAGAAATAGGAACACTTTTACACTGTTGGTGGGACTGTAAACTAGTTCAACCATTGTGGAAGTCAGTGTGGCGATTCCTCAGGGATCTAGAACTAGAAATACCATTTGACCCAGTCATCCCATTACTGGGTATATACCCAAAGGATTATAAATCATGCTGCTTTAAAGACACATGCACACGTATGTTTATTGTGGCACTATTCACAATAGCAAAGACTTGGAACCAACCCAAATGTCCAACAATGATAGACTGGATTAAGAAAATGTGGCACACATACACCATGGAATACTATGCAGCCATAAAAAATGATGAGTTCATGTCCTTTGTAGGGAAATGGATGAAGCTGGAAACCATCATTCTCAGCAAACCATCACAAGGACAAAAAACCAAACACCACATGTTCTCACTCATAGGTGGGAATTGAACGATGTGAACACATGGACACAGGAAGGGGAACATCACACACTGGGGCCTGTTGTGGGGTGGGGGGAGGGGGGAGGGATAGCATTAGGAGATAATACCTAATGTTAAATGACGAGTTAATGGGTGCAGCACACCAATATGGCACACGTATACATATATAACAAACCTGCATGTTGTGCACGTGTACCCTAAAACTTAAAATACAATAAAAAAAAAGAAGGGAAACTAAGACAGCTGATTGCTTCTTTATCCAGTGCCAGATACGGGCTAGTTTCCCAGGCATCCCCCTGCTTTTAAAACTGGGATCGTTAAGGCTTCTAAACACCTAAATCTACACATGCAAAAAGACGTGCACATATGCATACTTCGTAAAGTTTCTGAGAGTAGGTCACCCTTGTTCTTTAAAACCATGTCCAAGAAAAAGGATCTTGTTTACCTCTTATATCTGGAACATACCTTCATTGTCCTGTGCAAGAAAGCTGAATGATAAAGAATCCAAGCCTTGCAGAAATGCAATCACTATTTAAATAAAAAGCTTAGGGGTATATTTCGGCTTCTTAGTCCTAGGACTAAATCTGCTTTCTCAAGGGAGTCCACCGCTAGTAACTGTGTTTGGCACAGACTCAATGGCAGGTGGAGAAATGAAAAAGCTTTATAGTGGAAAAGGGAAGGCTTCAGGTATGCCTCAAGTGGAGGTGGTTGGCATCAGGGGAGCTGCCAGTGGGCTACCTAAAAGCACAGCATCTCATGTGATTATGTGGGGGAGCATATTTGTCTTTCTCTGGTTCCTCCTAAGTTGAAAGACGGGCAAATATTTGGGAAGCTGACAATCGCTAACCCAATCTTGATCATTCTAGGCAGATTCCTGCAAAGACTGAAGGGCAAAGTTCTATTGCCCTGTGTGGTCTGGCCACTGGCTTTGTGCATCTTCAGTCTTGAGTACGAAACTCTAAGTGAAGCATTACAGCATTACAGAAGAATGATAAGTTTTGAAACCACCCTCACAGGATTAAGAATTCTGGATAGAAATACAGCCATAATTAAGCATTAATCAGGCTGCACTTTGACCCCCTTCCTTGTAACTGAAAGTCACAGCAGATACTGACCATTTGCACCCCCAGTGTTCCTATAGATAGGATTTCTGACACTAGAATCATAAGGATTTGTTTAAGAATCAATTTGAATCCCCATTGTTCTTATAGATAGGCTCTCTGATGTTAGAATTAGAAGGGTTTTTGTTTAAGAATTGCTGAAGACGTTTTTCAGATCTTAAATTCCAGCAAAACAGCTGACACCAACCAGTTTGAAGACACCCCCCCCCAACACACACAGAGAAATGGGATCAGCATGAGAACATGGCTTCTTCATCTCCCTGATCCATGACTTCACCCTACACTCTTCCACCCGTCAACGATTTCCACACTTCCACCCACTCCAAAACCCTTATAAACCCTTGACCCAAACTCCTTGGAGAGATGGATTTGAGGTTTCCTCTAGTCTCCTCATTTGGTAGCTCTATGATTAAACCTCTTTCTCTGCTGCAACCTGTTGTTTCCACATATTAACCTAATATATGAAAAGATGTGAGAGGATCAGCAGATGCCCTTTTACTCACTGAAACTAAAGACGGTCTCACAAGATCACACTTGATCATTCTTGGACTACAAAAAATGAAGATGTTAAACTTCAACTCTCTGAGCCTGGGAGTAAATATCTGGCTAGACCTCCCTTAAGGGCTCATATCTCCTGACTTGTGATGTTGGACTTGTGTGACAGTCACTGGAACACAAAGAGGAAGCTGTGTTTTTGTGTCTCATTTGGGCAGTGAGTAGTTCTGTTTTACTCATTGGTGCCAGGCTGGGTATGCCTGGAAGGTGGAGGGAAGGAGATCCAGGCACCAAAACACCCAAGATGTTAGGCAATCCAACCACCAAGACACCCAAGGTATTAGGATATCCAGCCACCAAAATATCTCATGATGTTAAGGTGTATTGAGGTGTCTCCTTTAGAAGCATATGCTCATGAGTGTTGTTGTGGAAATTTAATTTAAAAAAAACAAAATTTTCTCCCAATCCAGAAAACCTCTTCACAAAGGAAGAAGAGGAAGAAAATAATTTCATTATTGAATATGCATTAAATCAAAATGTAATGGATATCACATTCCACAATCTCTTAGAGATTGTGAAGATAGAAAGAAATCTCACTCCGTAGAACCAAGCAAATATAACCCCCTTACATATACATTCCCAAGATAAACAATAACTAGTCCTCAAGTAAGAGGACTTGACAACATTGTTTATTACACACAGTTCACCATCAGTTCACCTCATAAATGGGGTGACCATCATGTTAGTTAATTTGTTTTGTACAAAGCAAAAATAAACTTCGCTTACTTTTATGACAGGTGGTTTTGCAACCAGGAACCAGGCCCTTCTGAAGTTAGGCTCCTACCTTCCTACAGAGACTGAGAGTGGGAGGTGATAACTCCCTTGATGTTTACGTGGGAGGTGATAACTCCCTTGATGTTTACATTTCAAAGGGAAAGGGATGGCTCCCAGGTCCTTAAGGAAGACACTGCTAGTTCCTAATGCTGGAAAGTCTTCTTGAGCTTTCAAGATGATTTACATATATTTCAAAGAGACCAGGAGAAAAGTTACAAGTTTTCTAAAGGAAATGTTCCAAATAAAAATGTAAGGGCAATTTGGGCCTGCCCTCTTAGGTCCGGCGGTCCTGGTAAGTCAACATGTATCTTACAAGGGCAGCACAGTCTACTGCTGTTGCTCAAAATGGCTTCACGTTTTCCAAAGTGAATTCACTTGTGTTAAGTACTAAGACTATCTTTCAAATTTTAATTGGGTAAGAGGAAAAGAAAATATTTCTTTTAACTCTACCAACCTACGTTGATGTCCTTTCCCTAAAAATCAGCCCATGCTTTGGCTCAGTAATTTGTACCTTCTGGTGAGATGGACTGAAGCTAAGGGGATAGGATAGATAAGCAATATTTGTGTCTACCCCTTCTCCAAGCCTTTGAGAGAACCTCAAAAGAGATACATCCAACGTAGCCTGTAAGAAACATACCTCATATGCCATAATGTTGGGATGCTACATGGATATCAATTTAGGAATTGATTTCAGAATTATTTGATAAAGGAGGAACAGGGGGAAATCAAAACTTACGATTTCACTTATGATTTGATGAGCACATCATTTATACCTTTCTCTCTGCCCAACATGTTATTCTCCAAACTCAGGTCCCAATAACTGTAACAATTTTTGCAAAGGTGGTTTTACTTACTGCCCTGTTCGTGGATAGCATATGCAGTGGCCCATGAGCACAGACTTCTGGTAAACCCACAGTGAATAGGAGATCAGCGAGATTCAGAAGGAGGACAACGTAAGCATGGGACACCTACAAGTGAGTAAGCTAACAGCCGAGCGAGGCCATGCTTTCCCTCGAAACCACAACTTCCTTCCAATTCAGAAAGAAGGCACAGGCGTTCTGAGAAACATGCAAAATGAAAAAATCCTGGGTTACCCTGCATGAGCCAACTCCTTAGGATGAAAAATGATGACAGAGAATAAAAGACTAAGAAGGGAAGCCTGTAAGTCCTTTTCCATTAAGTACTTCCTTACCAGTAACTAATCATAGTGAGGTACAATGTGCACATAGAAAGAAGCAAAATAAAAACAGTTGATTTAGTTTTGTGTAGTGTTTCCACTGTTCTGGTAAGAACAAAATACATATGCATGTATGCACCATGAAGCATAAATTAGGTAATTTCAGTGATTCTGTCCACAAGTTAAATGCTCTTCTATTTGCATTTAAAGTTGGTATTACATCATATAAAGATGAATGGTAATACGCTAATAATTTAAAATTTTAATTTTCCTTTTCTCAGAACAACATTAAATAGCAAATACAAAACACCATGACAAGCCAAGTGAGAGGCTGCAGAAGAGAGGTAAATGCTTTACACTTATTTTTCCTTTAATGGCACTTTGGGCTGTTTTTTTGAATAAGGGGCACTACGTTTTCATTTTATACTGGGCCCCACAAATTAGATAGTCAACCTCATTAGAATATGTACACTTTACATCCTCCACTCAAGTTTCTAGAATAATCTAGATATTATAAACTAAATTCTGCCATTTGATTCACTGGTAGCTTTTATTCACCACTTTGATACTCAAAAAACATCTTATACTCAAACATCCTGCAATTATGTGTGCTTTTTGGAACATTTTAGAATAAATCACTTTAACGTAAAAAGATGAGCTGACAGTCTTGCTTGGAGTAGGTCAGTTTTGTGCGAAAGCACATATCTCTTAGAACATTAATGGCCTCTATCCCTCTTCCCCATTATATAACTAGCACGCTTACTTGATGGAGTACTTGACATTTGCTATCTTCTCGCTAGGGCTTGCTGAAGATCAGCAGTTCTTAAATTGGGCTGCATGTTACAATCACATGGGGAGTATTTTTTTTCAAAAAAAAAAAAAAAAGAAAGAAAGAAAGAAAGAAAAATCCCAGTCCCCAGGCTTCATCTCAGACAATGCACCTCAGACTCTATGGGAGTCTAAAATGTAACCAGGGTCAAGATTCACTCCCTAGCTATATGACAGTGCTTCTCAACTTTGCCTGAGCAAAAGAACGTCATGAAAGTCTCGGTGAAATTCTAGACTCCTTGGCTTCTCCCCCACCAAGTCAATGAGTCGTAAAGGTAGGAATTCTGTACATTTCACAAGCACTCCAGGTTATTCTTATGGTCAGGGTCATTTAGAGAGCATGACTCTAAGATGAGTTGAGAAGGAAGAGAGAAGAAAAATGATTAATAAAGCTGCCAGTGATAAAAGGCTCTGAGAATCAAGCTGTTCTCTGGTCTTCCCTCTCTGATCATACTAACCCACCTGCATTACTTATCTATATGTGTGTAACAAATTACCATGAACTTAGTGGTTTAAACCAGCCCACATTTATTATCTCATGGTTTCTGTGGATCAGGAATCTGGGTGTGGCTTGTGTAGATTTTCTGTTTCACGGTCTCAAAAGACTGCAACCAGCAATCGAAGTGTTAGCCAGTGCTGTGGTCTTATCTGTGGCTCAACCGGAGAAGGATCCACTTCCAATCTGGCATCATTTTTGGCAGAATTCAATTCCTTGTGAAGTGAAGGACTGAAGGCCTCAGTTTCTTGCTGGCTGTTGGCCAAAGATGGCCCTCCCTTCCTTGCCATGTGGGCCTCTGAAATATGGTAGTTGATTTCTCCAGTGCCAGTGAGGGAGAGAAGCACCCAGCAATATGAGAGTTACAACCTTATGTAACATAATCACAAAGGAAGCATCACATCTCTTCTGCTATATTCTACTGATTAGAAGCAAGTCTCAGGTCCTGCCTATGCTCAAGAGAAGGGAATTAGGGTCTGCCTGCCACAACTCATATACAGCAGAGTACTATAGCCACAGCAACTGTCCATAAATTCTAAAGCCATAACACATGGGTTCATATATCTGGCATCCCAGCTTACCAACATTCACCTTCAGCAGGCTCCTTAGCTTCATGGAGCCTTAGTTTTCACATCTGTACAATGGGGATAAAATAGGATATACCTTATAGTGTCACCATCATAGGCATTTGAATGATTACATGCAATGAGCTTGGCAAACTGGTCTACACATACTATGTAAAAATAAAAGCAAGTCTTGTAACTATTTTTATATGACACATGGTTAAACCATATTCAAGGTGCATTTGTCCAGGGTTAGTGAACTAAAATCAACATGTTTTTTGCACACCAGTTCTATTGGAAAGTGGCAGAGCAAAGGGCAGCTTCTCTGACTCTCTTAAATGCGTGGGTATAGATACCTGGTGCATAATAAATGGCATTGTGCTTTTCTCCTGTCTTTCCTATTGGCATTCAAAATGGATTCATTTATACATTCAGGGAACATAGATTGTATAAGGCACTTTCCCATGATGACCAGGCAACCCTGCCTCCAAAGCTCTGCAATGTACTCATTTTGTGAGTACCGTAGTATAACTGCAGTAAAAGGAATAATGTAATAAGTTGTGTAAGAGACTGACAATCAAAATGCTATGGCAGTTTATAGCAAAGAGAATCACTTTGGGCTGTGGAGATAAAAGAAAATTCCATGTAGAAGGCATCTATGGACACAGCAGTAAATAAAATACATTGCTATTGGAAAGTATATTAAAAAGCCAGTCGTTCAATTATCGATGGGTGAGTGCATTATTTTGCTCCAAGGAGTAAATTCTGCTTGTTCTGCAAAATGATATTGGGCTCTTTATGGTATTGCTCAGGGCTGGGACCTAATACCCACTGTAGTCATTCCACAGAGGTGGGATGGACCCCTCCCTCCAAACACGCACACATCCAAACTTTGCTTTAGAGGTCAAGACTGATGACATTACATGCATAAAGAATGTATGAGAAGGCTTATGACATAGTGGGGCTTTCTGGGAAGAGCAAGGAAGACTCCCAAGCTAGTACAGAGATGGCTTCAGTCACAGAGAAAGGAGATGACTCAGCTTTCATGGTGGTTAAGGTGTGAGGTTGCAGGGAGCCTTCTTGAACACAGGCTGCGGCTTGCAGAGTTTCACCCCCTCAACCCCCAGGCATTCTTATTACTTACCTGGCTGTGGTGACAGAAGGGGAAGGGGAGTTGTGGGTTTGAATGCTGTTTGCGGTAAAACATCCAAAATGGATTCAGAATATTTCTTGCAGTTTTTTCTTTATGCACATGAAGTAACTGAATCACAAGGATTTATTTGTATGCCCTGGGTCACGTGCCAACGCGAGAAGCCCAGAAACAAACAAAAAAAAGCAGGCTTCTCTCGGCCTTCCTGGGCTCCAGGTTAAGCTTGTGTGTGCTTTCTATTCAGAGTAGAAAAAGAGAATAACAAAGAGTTTTCCCTTTCATGTGACCTCTTGAAATACATTTTCAAGGATGGAAGACAATGGACTCTACCTATCATATCACGGAAGAGGATGGGTGAAGAGACTTAGAAGTTCAAGGATAAGGGCTCAGTCAGTTACAAGGCGTATATTATCATTCCCTTTGTTTGTGATAATACCCTCCAATTAAACTCATAGATTTCATGCCAAGATTCTTTTTCAAAATGACAATTTTATGCCAGGGTTATGAATTACACATCTCCAGAGGAGACAGTTCAAGGTTTTCTATTATTAATATTACAGCATTACTATTAAATAAACAATAATCAGTATCATCCCCTTCTCTTCAGAGGGCTGGTTTTCTCACCAGACTGTGGGACATAACAGAAGTTTTCAGAGATGAGGGTCCTCCCCTGGTCCTTGTAGAAGTAAATAGAAGTCAGAGACAACAGACAAGGACTTCACTATCTGGGGTGTCTCTTACCACAAGTTAGCAATGTCTTTGTGTGTGTGTGCGTGTGTGTGTGTGTGTGTGTGCGTGTGTGTGTGTGACAAAGTCCTGTTCTGTTGTCCAGGCTGGAGTGCAGTGGCATGATCTCAGCTCACTGCAACCTCTGCCTCCTGGGTTCAAGCAATTCTCAGGCCTCAGCCTTCTGAGTAGCTGGGACTACAGGCACGTGTCACCATGCCCGGCTATTTTTGTCATTTTAGTAGAGATGGGGTTTCATAATGTTGGCCAGGCTGGTCTCAAACTCCTGACCTCAAGTGATCTGCCCACCTCAGCCTCCCAAAGTGCTAGGATTACAGGCGGGAGATGCCATGCCCAGCCACAAGTTAGCAATATCTTTTAATAGGAGATGAAATAACTTCAAGGCTCATTCTCAAAATCCATTCATCTTTTCTCAGTAACCAAATCCAGTTAGCCGACATAAGTGTTAGAGACATCACATAACAGATACTCTCTCTTGTAATAAAATCTCCTTTAAACATTTTGAAACGACCCTTTGAGTAAACCCCACAGGAAAAAATAATACCAGGAAATGCTTCCACTGTCTGAGAAATCATTTTATGTATTTGTTTCTTGCTGGCTGATAAGTACGTATGAAGTTCCATAGGCATGTATTCTGTGCTGGGCACTGGGTGAGCACCACGAAATACACCAATGAATGGCCAGAAACACAGGTAAATGCAGGGTGCTTGGAGGCGTGTTAAGGTAAAGAAATGTGCACCACGCTAACTTGAGCAGAAGCAAAACTCAGACCAAATCAAGGATGAAATTCAACTCATGCTTCAATATCTAGTCCAAAACACTTTTTTGAATTCAAGACTTCTTCAGTGTTTTCTTATTCAGTCTATGGCTGAAAGAGATGGCTCAACTTTTATGGTGGTTAGGGCATGAGTCCTACTTGAGAAGATTATAAATAATGCTGCCAAAAACACTGTTTTCCATGCTGACGGTGAACAAATGCACAGATTTTTAGGATGGGAAATGTTGGCCCATAAAATATGAATACACTCTACAATACTTAAATACTGCCCAACAGTTTTCCAAAATGACCAATTTATATTTTCACCCAACATGTACGAAATTTCCAATCATTCCACGTCTTCATCAAGATTTGATGTTGTTTGCCTTCTTCATTTTAGCAAATTCTGAAGGTTGTGTAGTGGCATCACATGGTTGTTTCAATTTGCATATCTCTGATTGCTGATAGGTTTGAGAAGCTTTGAATATGTTCATTGGTTTTCTAGTCACTTTTTAAAGGGCCTATTCCATCCCATCTTTCTATTGGGTTTTCTACAATTTTAATATTGACTTATAGAAGTTCTTCATATATTCAGTCAGTCAGTCTTTCATTGGACATATGTCGTACTTTTTCCAACTCTCTAATTGGCTGCATCACTTCTTTAATGGTGTGTATTGATGAACAGAAGTTACGCATATTTGTATTTTTGATTTTGGTATAATTTACATTTCCCCAGTGACTGTGCCTTCCATCTGTGACCACTGAAAAGCACATATTTCAGTAATAGTCTTTATTAAATGCATCCATTGTAGTTTTCAACAAACTACATCCTGTGTACTTGTTCATGTATTTAAATCATCATACAAAGAACATGAACTGCACCACAGCATGGCTGTCTTCATCACAGTAGGAGTTTAATAACTCCTGATAGCTATTTTATAGATGTGAAGATTTAAGCAGCACTCAATAGGTTTACTGTAAAAACAAAATCAGCAGGCAGTTTACACTAAAGTCATATGATAATCTCATATCAAATGAATATCCTCAAGCTATTAGAGGCAGTTTTTGTTCAGTCAGTGACTCCCAAATCCACCTGGATTAGTCACCAGACTTACTCTTTGAGCTGCAGTCAATTTGCTTTTTTTCAGATATCTATCTGAGTTTGACTCTAGGAACTTGTAATTAGGAATATGTTATCTCTTGAGAAGCCAGACCATGGCAGTATTTCTGCTTAATCTTTTATAATCAAGGTGCTTGAACAACTAGTTGATAGGTAAACTGCCTACTTAGCATGCTAATGAATGGAAACAAAAATAAAATGTAAGTATGGAGATATTCATGCTGATATTATCTTGTGTAGGATAAAAATAGGGCTAAGAGGCTGGGACGCAATAGCTCATGCCTGTAATCCTAGCACTTTGGGAGGCTAGGGTGGGTGGATTGCCTGAGCTCAGGAGTTCGAGACCAGCCTGGGCAACAGGGTGAAACCCTGTCTCTACTAAAATACAAAAAATTAGCCGGGCACAGTAGCATGTGCCTGTACTGTAGTCCCAGCTACTCGGGAGGCTGAGGCAGGAGAATTGGTAGAACCCGGGTAGCAGAGGTTGCAGTGAGCTGAGATCACACCACTGCACTCCAGCCTGGGTGACAGAGCGAGACTCTGTCTCAAAAAAACAAACAAACAAACAAAAAAAAACAAAAAAAAAAACAAGGATCTGGGTGGGAATGCATCATAAAGAGTTTTATGAGGATGAGAGAACCCAGATTAGAGAAATGGAGGATTAGCTATTAACTGGCCCACAAATTCCCTGGAGCAGTTGTCAAAGGGAAGTGTATCAGTCAAAGCTTAAAGCATTGGCAAAATAAGAGGAAGGAATGGCTGGATTCAGAGGATCATAGATGCTAGCAGCTGACAGAAGGTATAGCGTTAGAGGCTTTAAGAAGAGGAGCGGTTTGCAGGATGAAAGAGGATTTTAAGGCAGTTTTATAAATTTCTAATACTCCCTAGCTTCTGATCATGGTCTGACTTCTCCAGAACAGTGGCTGGCCTGCCCTGCCTGGATTAGTATTAACAGAGAAAAGAGTTTGGAATGGAAAATGCCAAGATTCCAGTTAAAGTCACTTAGGCTCCCAGGAATTTCCCTGTCAATATCACATTAACAGAATCTTTACCATCCACAAAACAGATCATGAAAATGGCATATATTTTAAAAGTTTCAAATGGATAAAGATTATGAAAAATTATATACTCTGTGGCAGAGCTAAGAGATTTATCCAAAAAAAGTTTTAATTTTTTAATTGATACATAATAATCATACGTATTAATGGGGTACATAGTAATATTTTGAGACATGTATAGTAATCAGATCAGGGTGATTAGCACTTCCATCATTTCAAATATTGATCATTTCTTTGTCTTGGGAACATTTAGCATCTTCCTTCCAGCTATTTGAAACAACAATATATTATTGTCAACTACAGTCATCCTATACAGATAGAGAACACTAGAACTATTCCTCTTATCTAGCTCTAATTTTGTATCGTTGAACAAATCTCTCCCTATCCTTCCCTTCCCCCTTCCCTTCCCGGCATCTAGTATCCTCTGTTGTACTTTTCAAGTCTATGAGATCAGTATCTTTTTTAGCTTTCACATATGGGTGAGAATATGAAGTAGTTAACTTTCTGTTTCAGAGTTATTTCACTTAACATAATGTGCTCCAGTTCCACCCATGGAGGTGCTCATGACAAGATTTCATTGTTTTTATGGGTGAATAGTACTCTGTTGTGTGCATATAGTGCATTTTATTTATCCCTTCATCTGCTGTTGGCTATTGTGAACAGCTAATAAACACAGGGGTGCAGATGTCTCTTCCATATACTGATTTCCTTTCCTTCTATTTGGACAAATACCCAGTAGTGGGATTGCTGGATCATATAATAGTTCTGTTTGTAGTTTTTTGAGGAACCTCCATTCTGTTTTCCATAATGGCAATACTAATTTACATCCTCTCTGTGTATAAACGTTCCTTTTTCTGCAGATCCTCACCAGCATTTGCTGATTTTTGTCCTTTTGATAATAGCCATCCTAAGTGGAGTGAGATAGTACCTCATTGTGACTATGATTTGCATTTCCCTGATGATTAGTGATGTTGAACATTTTTTTACATATTTGTTGGCCATTTGTATATCTTCTTTATTTTATCTAAATAATTTTGCAAACCTCTCATGATGTTGCTAAATAAAAAACATAGTACCTCATCCTGCTTGGATCTCTGAATGAATAGAGGTAGTTGTTGGGTGTGCACACCAACTACCTGGGCATCTTATCCAAATGCAGATTCTGATGCAAGAGGTCTAGGGTGGGATGTGAGCATCTGCATTTCTAACCAGCTCCCAGGTGATGCCTAGGCTGCTGGTCCACAGACCATACTTTGTAGAGTCAGGGTCAAAATCATTTGAGATTATCAGGTAGAGACCCAAAACAGTGGTAAAATACACTTGTATTAGTTTTCTATTGCTGCTGTAACAAAATTTCACAGTTCAGCAGCTTAAAACAATACCCATTTATTCATCCTCCACTCTGTAGGTCAGAATTCCTGGTGGCTCCATAAAGTTCTCTACTTAAAAGTCTCACAATGGTGAAATCAAGGTGTCAGCTGGGCTGGGCTCTTATGTGGGGGCTCTGGGAAAAATCCATTTCCAGGCTCATTAGGGTTGTTGGCACAATCTGGTTCATTGCAGTAGGACTAAGGTCCCTGTTAGTCTTTCTGGCTGTTAGGGGGTACTGCCCTCTGTTCCTAGAGTCATCTTTAAAACCTTGCACGCATGTAGCCAGCTATGTCTCAGAACCAGCAATGATGCACACGTTTATTTCTTTTCTTCCACTGCATCTCTCAAACAGACTCTTCTTAGACGTTAAAGGGATTAAGTGACTAAACTGGGCTCATTCAGATAAACCAGGATGATCTCCCTATTTTAAAGCCTGCAAGTTTAATCACATCTGCAAAGTCCCTTTGGCTGTAGGATGTAATAACTACACAGGTTCTGGAGACTGGGGCATGGAAATCTCTGGGCAACCATAATACTATGTACTGCCATGCCTGAGGGTATCATTTTGTAATTACCTATAGTCCACATCCTTGTGCCAACAAGGGCAGGTGTGAGTTAGGTCTCTTGATCTGTCTTTGAAAGACAGCTACACCCAAACACACTATTCTCCCTTGTCAACCCCTGCCCCCAACACAGGGTCCTTTTATAGTGTATTAGTTTGCTCTTGCTATTATAACAAAGGACCACAGACTGGGCGGCTTAACAGAAATGTATTCTCTCACAGTCCTGGAGGCTGGAAGTTGGACATCAAGTTGTGGGCAGGGCTGGTTCCCCCGAGGCCTCTCTCCTTGCCTTGTAGATGCCATCTCCTCCCTGTGTCCTCACAGGGTCATCCTTGTGTGTGTGTCTGTGTCCTCATCTCTTCTTGTGAGATGTCTTAGTCCATTTCAGGCTGCTGTAACAGAATACCATAGACTGGTGGCTTATAAACCAAAGAGATTTATTCTCTCACAGTCCCAGAAGCTGGAAGTTTGAGATCAACGTGTGGGCAGGGCTGGTTCTCCCTAAGTCGTCTTTCCTTGGCTTGTAGATGCCGTGTCCTCCTGTGACCTCACAGTATCGTTCCTCTGTGTGTGTTTTTGTCCTCACCTCCTCTTATAAAAACACCAGTCCTATTGGATCAGGGCCCGCCCTAATGACCTCATTTTAATTCAATTACCTCTTTAAAGACCCTATCTCCAAATAAGGTCACATTCTGAGGTCCTGAGAGTTAGGGCTTCAACATATAAATATTAGTCGGTGGTGAGGGTTGGGGGGTGACACAATTCAGCCCATAACACATAGGAAGGGCACTGTCACTGGTTCAGTCCCCTTCACTCCCTATGGATGCTTTTGATCAATTCTATGGACCCGTAAAACTGCATCTAAAGCCTAGCTTCCATTCTCATTAAAGAGAGTAGCCATTGTTCATCCCCACCACACACACACACACACACACACATTGCAGGTATGTGTACATTTTGTTCTTGCAAATCAACCCTTTTCATGTCGGGGTCACAGAGAGGCACTTAAAGAGAAGAGCTGGTCCCAGCAATAAATAAAAGTAGACTAAAACTCAGTACTTCATAATAGGTTTGCAAAAGACCTGAAATGGCTTCAATTATATAGCAGTGCACTTTTCTTGAGAAGTGGGGCAATTTGTACTTGAGTTACTCTCTGATGTCAGATTATAGGATACGCAAATCAATTAGTTGAAAGAGTTTGCAAGTATTCAAATGCAAAGTTCAACAGCAACAATCAATATGTTGCATTTTCTGTCAACAACAGATGAATTTGCATAATTATAAATGTGAATTTCAGGGTCCTATGTAACCAGGCTGATTTTGTTCTGTCCTTCCTATTAAGGGACTACTGACAAGAAAAGGTGGGTCAGCCACTTCCCTCGGAATGAAGTCATATTGGCATTATTCCATGTAGACAACACACCTCAGGCCCTGAGGACTGACGTGTGAGTTTAAAGACAGATTCCAGGGTTAGGGTTTGCTAATGTTACAAGAGCTTTTGAAACCAGCCACAACTTAAGTCACTTCAGATTTCAAGCATATTCACAGCTATCAAAATACATTTGACCTCAAAGTCTATGATCTCAAATAGACTTTATATTTTGTCTTTATTAAGGTTAAATTCCAACTGTTTAATGTACTGATTAATGTATATCTGAAAGAAGAGAAAAACACCAGGTGAAAATAATTTTGTTACTGTGCTATTTTGCAGAATCATGCTAGACCTTTATCAGATTCTCAGGGAAATTACTTCTATAAAAAGAAGTAACCCTTTATAGAAACCAAGGAGGAAGAGGGAGCATGAGACATTTAGAGAGCTGACTGCTAGGACTTCAGAAAGAGAGCTTGTCTTGTGAAGCCGACCAACAAACACATGGTATTTTAAGTAAACTAAGCAAGATGGAGGAGGTAGGTGATTGTAATAAACTTTGTCTTGAAGTGAGTTGGAGTTAATATGCTGTACCCATATTGGCTAAGTAAAAGCACTTAATAATTACTTCTAAGCATGAGCAGATCACGTGCATCCAACACAAGATGGCTTCAGAGCGCTAAAGGTGCAGGCATTTTGCATACCTGTTTGCAAGTTGTCAGGGCTCTGCCTCCTAGACTGGCCTCATGTGGTACCCACCCACACTGGCTGGAATGCAAAAGCAACACTCCAAAGAATATGCTATTGGCCATGGCCCTTGTACCCCAGTCTTCCTCTAATTCCTTATCTCCTGACTCCTCTCCTACCTTTAGGGTGACACAGAGCAGGGCCCAAGCCCCCAGAGAAATTCCTTTAAGTCAAGGAAGACACCTTTCTTGAGGATTTTTTCAC
Source organism: Pongo pygmaeus (assembly GCF_028885625.2). NCBI lineage: Eukaryota > Metazoa > Chordata > Mammalia > Primates > Hominidae > Pongo > Pongo pygmaeus. The sequence goes on along the minus strand of NC_072396.2, from coordinate 7,829,172 downwards.
TGCTCCCCTGCTCACAAAAGTCCCCTTTCAAGCCCAGGGAAGAAGTCAGGTGGAATATCACTCTCCAGAGATATCACTCTCCCAGCGGCACTAGAGTTCCTTATGACAAGGTAGAATTTGTATTAACTCTGAAAACTCTAAGGCCCAGCATGATGGCTCATGCCTGTAATCACAGCACTTTGGGAGGCTGAGGTAGGAGAATCACTTGAGGCCAGGAGCTCAAGACCAGCCTAGCCAACATGGCAAAACCCCACCTACACAAAAAATAAAAACTAGCCAGATGTGGTGGCATGCATCTGTAGTCGTAGCTACTCAGGAGGCTGAGGTGGGAGGATTGCTTGGGCTTAGGAGTTGGAGGCTGCAGTGAGTGATGATCGTGCCACTGAACTCCAGCCTGGGTAACAGAGCAAGACTCAATCTCTACATAAAATAAAATAAATAAGCCTCAGAAATCTGATTCCTGGCAAACTCTACTGGGGAGAGGCCTTAGTACCCTAACATCAGCAGAGTGAATATTTGTTAGAGTAGGAATTTCTAATCTCCATCCTAGTAGAGACAAGGCCCCAGTGGGACCTGTGAATGAAGCAAAGTAAAGGGAAGATTCCAGGGCTTTTGAGAACCCCTGAGCTATGTAGGGACAGAACCTAAGGCACAGCCAATGGGGAGCAAAATGAAGGGGGATGATAGAGAAGACAAATTCTGCCTGCATCATAATACTGACTTTCTTTAAAGTATTATATAGGCTGTCTCTCTCTCCTACGTTATGGAATTATTTCATTTCCATGAACAAAAATTGTGAATGACTGAAATTTTTCTGTCTAAATGTGATATGAATAACTCAAGCATTTCCAACTATTATTTCTCTTTCAAGAAGCAAATAATTTTCTTTGTGCAAAATCATTTTTCTTGAAAATGAAAGCCACGTTCATTGTCCATTCTAAACAATTCTAATTCATCTCATGCCATTTTTTTCTTTTGTTCCATTTTAATAACAATTATTTTAATTTCAAATTAGGTTGGGACAACACAGAGCTGCAAAACAAATGCTGTCAATAGGCTTTATTATCACAAAACAGAGACTTGAGCAAAAGTTGATTGTGAAATCCACAGCTTGCTTGAAAAGAGTAGCTAGAAATAGGAGCAAAGCTTATGTTGTTCATTTCTGGATGTCTTGTGCAAAAAGGTTTTATCTTACCCAAAACTGTGCAGCGTGGGCTTATTTCTATTGTGTTTGTTGTCAGAGACTTGGTCTACTAGGTTTCTTAAAACTGAAAAGAGGATTAGGCTACATTTATAATTGTACCTATAAATACCGTGCTTGAAAGGACTTTTTTCTTCCCTTGGGGAGAAAAAAAAAAAACATTAGATTAAATGCTCTGCATAAATTCACATTTTCTTCTTTTTTTCTACTGAAATCCACTCTTTCCTCTTTCTGTCATGTCTGTCTTTTAATTTTTCCCGGTGGTCATGATCCTAATTTTACCTGAGTCATCACCACATATGCTGAAGTGACAGCTGTGTTTAATATTATTGGAATTTAGCCTGTCAAAATAGCTTCACTCCAAAAAGATGACATTTCCATATATTGACTTTGGATTGTCACTTCTGAGTGCCATTTATTATTAATTGCTAGTGATATTAGGACGGTTTATTAATGCTCAAGATGTTTCTACACTTCCCTATTGCTCAGACAAAACCAAGACTGTGCACTATTCCAAAGACTTCCACCCTACCCTACCAGGGTTTGACTTAATGAAATTTATCCTAACCAAATGTTAAGCAGGGAAGGGCGTAACTGCTTCAGAACTCATAATGCCAGGAGTTTTGATAACCTCCCCAGAAGAGATATTTCTAAACAGGATTTCTAGTGAGTGGGAATTCCTGGGGCCAGAGGTTTTGGAAAGGCCTTTAACGCCCTCTAAATTTTAAGTTGCCAAATGTTGACTCTACTCTTATTATCAACAGCAAGCATTATTGAGTACTGCCTGACATCATATTTTTCCCCCAGAGATCTTTCTTCAGTGAGAATAAACTGGGTTAATTATAGTATCTAACCACTCAAAAATTTCATTGGCTTAAAACAACAAAGATTTATTTCTTGCTTAAGCTGGCATCCAATGTGGTTGGCAGAAAGACCTGCTCTGCCCTTATAGAAGGTCATCGTCTCAACATAAGGCATCATGGGAGGAGATGGCTGGAAAGTCCAGTAAAGGTGATTAAATACTTCAGCACATGCAAAACACATCACTTCCATTCATGTTTCATTGCGAATAGTGAAGTAGTCACCTGAACACATCTACTGCTTCCAAAGGCTTGGGTATAATCATAATCCTCCATGTACAGAAGTAGAGGAGATACAGAAGAAATTTATGATGCATACCACAAGGGAAAAGGAACCTTAAGTATGACTAAGCCATGGCACTAAGCAAACACAGGTGCCCTGAGTCCCCTAGTTCATTTTTTAAGAATAGTCATTTATTCCTTGGAATTAATGCAACTAACTTGTAGAGATATATTGTGTTGAACAATATACACAACTGTCATGGGTGAATATTGGCAATTTCACATGATTCAGCATAAAATTGTTGATGGAATGGTGTAAACATATCCAAAATCGACTTTATCAAATAATGACTCTTATCATGTACCTCGTTTAGGGAGGGTAGAGGGTACACCATGCTCTGGTGTAATAGCAGCAAGTTTAGAAGGGAGACACCAGTAAAAAAAAAATGGATAGTAATCATCTCTGTTTTCAGGCTCTTTCTTTCAGCACTGTGGATTTATTTATACTTGTCTTAAGAAAAGCATATCATATGGCCCCAGGAAAGTGAGGGGGAAAAAGAAGAAGATCTAGCAGCATGTGGCTTTATGATTTTTCTTATAATCTCCCTTTTTTATTTTTGATTCATCTCCTCTTCCTCTGCCTGCATTTTGCCTCTTGGAGAGCATGTGGAGTTGACTTTGTTTCCCACAGAAAACTCCATTCCACAGGACGTTTTTCCTACCCAGTTTCATGAAGACTGGCCATTGTGGTGGCTGAACCAATTATCTTACAGGACACAGATTTCGACAAGATCCTTCTAGTGGACAATTGAGCCCAATTGGGCAGAGATTACAGGATTTGTTTCCAAAGAATAAATTGTGTCTTGACCGTCTAGTTCAATGACATAAAATCCTCTTTCAAAAATACGGCACCAAACGTTTCGAAAACTGTTCAAATTATAATAGCAATTAAGTTTCTTTTTCTTACACCATCTAATTTCAGCATTGTTACTGAAACAAGCAAAAAATGAAATTCAAAAGAAACAGCTAGCAAAGGATGTTAAGCAACGTTTGGTTCGACTATATTCTAAATTTTAGCATTTTGAAATGAAAACATTGGCATTCAAATGCAGTCAGTTTGCACTGATGATGAGATTATGACCAGACGATGCTAATTAGATCATCCAGGTAATCCTCCAGGTATTTATAATCCTTTAGTTGAAAAAAACCAGCATTTTCTGTTGTGGCTTTTGATGTGACATGTCCATGGTGTTCTCCTGTATGTAGGGCATATGGCTGTGGTTACTGAGTAGGTACTTTTGGAGATATTAAAGAGAAACAATAACAAAGTATATGTGGAAGGAAAAATAATGCTACTGTAATTATTTTAGTTGTGCATATTCAGGAACGACAACAGATACATGGAAATGTGGACAGTAATTGGATTGCTTCTTCCAGCCTCCGCCTTCCTGAGTTTGAAGACCAATATTCATACCTTACAGATAGATAGATGTAAATGTTTATTCTTACTTTATTGATATAGATCATCGTTTTATGTAAGGAGTGATAACCTGTGTCAAAACTCCTTGGGTGTCATTCCTATCTGCCAGGAAGGGAAAGAAAAAGAAATATCTACTTGAAGGATTTAATGTTAGGAACCCATAAACTTTGCATATTTTCCATTGCAATTTAGGCAATGACTGAGTCTACATTGTATCTGGTTTTGCAGCCCAATGCCCTGTAATGACTCAGTCCGGTGGCCCTGTCTAAAATCATGTGTATTCTTGCCTTACGGTTTCTAGCATTTCTTGTTTGGTAAAAGTACAAGCCATGTACATGCTTAGACAAGATGAAAAAACACTTATAACAGACAACTTTTCAGTTTTGCCTCCTTGAAATACTATCATTTCAAAGACTTGGAAACTTTTGAAGTGTTTCTCTAACTCCCAGCCTTTCTTCAGTCAATATGTTTATGTCTTTCTGTGATGTCTGGGTTTGTTTGATTTTTTTCTTAATTGTATGCATTTCTGAGTATACATGTTCAATGATTGATGTTACTGTAAAATATCCTTTTATAAGATTAAAAATGATCTTGTTGATCGAATATGCAAATCTAAAGCAACTCAATCATCTTTTCTTAGTTCTGATCAATTTTGTTGCCCTAAGAATTTAAGACGCTTTTACTTTCCTCTCACAGTTTTTCAATGGCTATGGTGAATGGATAAGACCCTGCCTTTCTTTGCAAAGTGGTATATTTCAAGAGGCAAACTGATTTCATGTTATGATTCCATACGGTCATTGTCTGGACAAAAATATGTTATTTTTAACTTTCCTCTTCTTTCTTGATAGGAAAAAAATCTAGAAAATATTAATTATTTCTATAATACTTATATGTCAAATATTATGTAAGTGTATTAACTATTTGACATCTGATAATTATCAATGCTTGGTTTCAAAAACAATGATAAAAACAGGTTGGTAAGAATGAGATGTCTTACAAGATTGGTACTTGATACTATATTATTCTCAATAATGGATGAACTCAATTTTGCTATAAGAGAAAAGACGAAAAGTATGAAAAAGCTAGTTTGTTCAGGCTGCTATAACAAAATGCCATAAACTGGGAGGCTTATAAACAACAGAAACGTATTTTTCACAGTTCTGGAGGCTGGAAGTCCATGATCAGGGCATGGCAGATTCACTGTCTGGTGAGAACTCGCTTCCTGGTTCATAGACAGCTCCTTCTCTCTGTGTCCTCCCATGGTGGAAGGGGTGAGGGAGCTCTCTGGAGTCCTTTTATAAGGGCACTAATCCCATTCATGAGGCTCCTCCCTCATGACCTCCTTACCTCCCAAAGCCCCACCTCCTAATACCATCACCCTGGGGATGAGGGTTTCAACACAGGAATTTTGGAAGGACACACACATTCAGACCATAGCAGGATCTATACATTATGATAGAAACCTGGAGCACAGAGGATTAACAGTTTTATGTTATTTTCTTTCTGATTTCATGATACTTCCAGGACTCCATGCTGGGCAGACCAATAAAAATCATCCACTCTGCAACAAACATTTTTGAATGTCTACTATGTGCTAGGCACTATTCTAGCCACTGAGAATATACAACTAAGTCCTGCTCTCATGGATTCATATTTAATGTAGAAGATAGATAAGACAGATGATAAATAGAAGATAAATAAACAGAAGATAGATGGATAAGATAGATGATTGATAAATAGAAGATAGGTAGATAGGTAAGATAGATGATAGATAAATAGAAGATAGGTAGATAATAGGATAGATGATAGAGATAGATGATAGATAGATAGATAGATAGGATGGATAGATAGATGGAACAGATAGGATGAACAGATAGATGTTAGGCAGGTAGATAGATAGGACAGATAGATGATACGTAGATAGATACATACATAAGATAGAGAGATGATAGATAGATAGATAGATAGATAGATAGATAGATAGATACATCAGATATGATGGATAGCTAGATAATAGGTAGGTAGATAGATAGATAGATAGATAGTTAAATAGATAGGACAGATAGGATGGATAGATAGATACAGGTAGATAGAACAGATAGGATGAATAGCTAGATAACAGGTAGGTAGATAGATAGGTAGATAGATGATAGATAATAAGACAGTGATAGAGGATACATAGATAGTAGATAGATGATAGAGAGATTAGAGAATGAATAATAAGGTCTTAGCTGGAATTTGGGATTGCCATTTTATACAGAGTATTTAAGGAAAGCCTCTCTAATAAGGGGATGTTTGAGAAGAGAATTGAAGAAAATAAAGACCGAGCAATGTGTCTTTCCACCTACACAGAGAAAGTGGTAAGCACAAAGTCTCCAGATGCTGTTGGCATATTTGAAGACCAAGCATGGGCAAGAAGGAGACGTGGAGGGGTTGTTCGGGCAGAACACAAACAGAAATGAAGAGTAATAGCAACCAAGAAGGAATCGTAGAAAGAAGGACTGAGAGTCTTGACACAGAGGCTTGCAAGCAAAGGATGTGTGGTCAATACATGGTAAAACATGCTTGAGGACAATTATTTACAACTAAAAGGGTTGGGCATGGTAGCTCATGCCTGTTATCTCATTGAGAGGCTGAGGCTGGAGGATCACTTCAGCCCAGGAGTTCAAGACCAGCTTGGGCAATATAGTGAGACCTCAATTCTACAAAAATAATTTAAAAATTGCTGGGCATGGTGGTGCATGCCTGTAGTACCAGCTACTGGGGAGGCTGAGGTGGGAGGATTGCTTGAGCTCAGGAGGTAGAGGCTGCAGTGAGCCAAGATCGCACTACTGCACTCCATGTCTCAAAAAAAAAAAAAAAAAAAAAAGACTAAAAAGATTAGGCTTCATAGGGCCGGGCGCGATGGCTCACGCCTGTAATCCCAGCACTTTGAGAAGCGAAGGCGGGCAGATCACGACGTCAGGAGATCAAGACCATCCTGGCCAACATGATGAAACCCTGTCTCTACTAAAATACGAAAAATAAAAATAAAAAAAAAATTAGCCGGACATGGTGGCGCACACCTGTAATCCCAGCTACTCGAGAGGCTGAGGCAGGGGAATCGCTTGAACCCTGGAGGCAGAGGTTGCAGTGAGCCAGGATCACGCCACTGCACTCTAGCCTGACGACAGAGCGAGACTCTGATTCAAAAAAAAAAAAAAAAAGAAAAGAAAGTTTAGCTTGATATCAGCTTATAAAGCAGATGGTGGGTCAGTCCATAGTCTATTTAGCCATGGACTAAAACAGAATGAATGAGACTAGACGAGATAACAGCAGAATGCCTTGATCACCTCCCAGGTTTCCTCCACTGTCTTTTTCTACCCATTCACTCCACTCTCTTGCATCTTCAAAGCCCACTTTGCAGATGTTTTCCCACAGCCTACATTCAGATGGAAGCTTCTCTCATTCTCAAAAAAAAAAAAAAGATCTCTTTCCCTGGCTTCCTCAGATGTGCCATTCCAGGTCTCTAGTGGAACTCTCACACCATTCTAAAGGGAAGGAGAGTGGACCTGCCATGCCTGCCTATCTTCATATCTCACTGCCTATGAATTGCTCGCGCTCGAATGTTCTTTATCTTAGTGCTGCCAAACCAGGCTCTCACAGCTCACAGGCGACCTGCAAATCCACACATCCACTGGCCCTCTGCAGCTCTCTCTCTTTCTTTTGCTCCCCTCCACCTTCTTTATCCTTTTCTCCTTCTGTGGGGTCAATGCCAGCTGGAAACCTGGCTTCCTTCCTTTCCTCTCAAGGCTCCTTTTCTTTCTTCTCTTTTACTTGCTCCACTGAAATCATGTGTTCCCTCTCCTACTTCAATATGTTGTCCAGCTGTGCAGGTGACGCCCACATCTCTATTGCAAGTTCTGTACCTTCTGGTGCTGACCATATTCATGTTCTACTGCTGCTGTAACAAACCGCCATGAAATGGGCAGCTGAGGGCAACACAAATTCATCATCTCATACTTGTATAGGTCAGAAATCTGCGTGGGCTCAGCAGGTTCCTCTGCTCATGGGCAGTCTCACAAGGCTAAAATTAAGGTGATAAGCAGCCTGGGTTCTTATCTCCAGGCTCTGAGGGAGAATCTGCTTCCAGGTTCATTGAGGTGGGTGCAGAACTGTGTTTGTCCCTTACAGTTCTAAGACCAAGGTCTCGGTAGGACGTCTCTGGTGCCACATCTCTTTCTCCTCAGCCAGCAAAATTCTCTGCTACTAAGGACTCCTGATTACATTGGTCCCACCCTGATAAGCCAGGAGAACCTCCCTCTTTTAAGGTCAGCTGATGATAACCTCAATGACATCTGTAGACTTCCTCGGGCCATCACATAACCATGGGAGGAACACCAAGGGCCAAAACTCATGGTGGCCAAAATTCTGCCAACCATACCGCCTTCAATATCTTTGCCTGAACTTCCAGTCTGTACCTCAAACTCAACAAGATGACAGCTTGGAAGTTAAGGAAAACGTGATCAACACACGGTAAAATGTGGTCAATTTATTAAGCAGAATAAGTTTCAAGGAGCAGCTACCCTCTTAGGACATATGAGAGAGCTCGTAGTAGACAAACAGCCTTCCCTTTCAAAATTATATGTCTTTCAGTTTTCTAAATAGTTGTAACGGCATCTCCATTCTTCATTTTTTTGTTTGTTTGGGTTTTGTTTGTTTGTTTGTTTGTTTTTGCCCCTTATTGGCTCTTCCTCAACCTGTAAATTTCCCAGTATCCTTAACATGATGTGAGAGTATGAATACCAACCTTTTCTTGCTCCTGTTCATATAGAAAATAATCACATTGTGTGCCTCACTGGTGTCCATAAATATGGCTGCTCCTGGCCAGGAAGAGGGGAGCTGATCAGCCATCCTCATGGCTGCACGGATCAATATCGCTGCATCACCTCTTACTGTAAGAGAGTGTCCTGATGACTTGCTCCTCAAACTGTGGTCCACGGACCAGGAGCATCAGCATAGGCAGTCTCAGGCCCACCCTTGATGTACTGAATCTAAATCCAACATAATCCCCAGCTGATACGTAAGCAAGAGATACAAAAAGAGGTCCTATGCCTGAGGTCTGGAATTTCCTTCCTCACCTTCAGGGTGTTGCAAAGAAGTTTTCCTGCCAAAAATGTAACCAACCATTCTGATTTCTTCTCTTTCTTTTCTGGGTCTGCACATCCTATCTCTCATCTCTTTAGATACACGTATGCATTCCTGCCATCCTTGACACTCTTAACCCTTTTCCAAAATCTCACACTCCGATTTTCTCTGCATCGTCAAACACTATCTAAAGTTGATGCTTCCTGAAGGTTCTTTGAAGGCCATTGATAACACATTTAATCTTGGTGGATAATCACAGATCTGTGATGAATTCCTTCAATGCCTCAGACATGCTCTATTTTATTTTGTTTCTATAATTCACATTTGTTTTTTGGTTTTTTTTTTCCAGAGACAATGTCTCACTGTTACCCAGGCTGGAGTGCAGTGGTGCTATCATGGCTCAATGCAGCCTCAAACTCCAGGCTTAAGCAATCCTCCTGCCTCAGCCTCCCAAGTTGTTGGGACTACAGGTGCAAGCCAGCATGCCCAGCTTTTTTTTTTTTTTTTTTTGTAGAGATGAGGTCTCACTATGTTGTCCAGGCTGGTCTCAAACTCCTGGGCTCAAGTGATCCTCCCACCTTGTCCTCCCAAAGTGCTGGGATTATGGGCATGAGCCACTGCACACAACCTCATGTTGTTCTTTATCAGTGTTCATATTCATTATTTCTCAATGGATTACTGCCTGGTTACAACAAATATTGTTATTGATATTTGTCATTAAATGCTCAAGGTACAATTGAGTTTGATTCCTTCTTTATTTTCGTAAGGCAAGGGAGAGAACGAATTTTAATCTCAGTAATATGTCTTCCAGTGGGTTATATCTGTATGGGAATGTGAACCTCAGACTTAAATAGTTTATGGTGATGAATTGCATATCATTCAACAGTCACCATTCTTTGTGTTCCATTTTCCTTGTATATTTATAAAATGAGATTTAATTGCAAATGGCTGAAATTATGATAGAAATTGCTTTCTATCAATGTCCTTTATATTATTGATTTTTAGGTGATTAGTAATTTTATTCTAGTTTTAGAAACTAGTATTATTTCATAATCATGGTATCTCCCTTGCCAGGTAAGTATGCAAACTCGTATTATTTCAAATCTTAAATTGCATAAATGATGCATGTCCTTATAGCGATTAATTAAATGTCATTGGTTAACATAAGAAACTTGTATTTTAATCCTATTGTTAAAGTGTATAATTGCCATACCATCTCTAAATATAGAAAGCACCAGAATCTCAGAAATCACCACTAAAGAACTTATTCATGTAACCAAACACCACCTGTTCCCCAAAAATCTATTGAAATAAACAATTAAATTTAATTAAATATAAAAAAAGAAAGCAACTATAAAAACATAAAAAATAATAAGTAAATGTACAGATTTCATTTTTATTCTGGGCCTCTCATTCAGCTATGTTTGCCATAACTGGGGAAGATTATAATTCAATCAACAATATATATTTTATTGGAAACTATGAGAATACAAAAAAATAAATAAATAGGATGTAGAACCCACCTTAAAATCTTACAGTATAATTGTCACATTGACACATGAAAAGTTACAGAGCAGAATAAGTTTCAAAGAGCAAGTACTCTCTTAGCACGCAAGAGAGAGCTCACAGCAGACAAGACTGACAAAGAAAGGCTCCCGGTGCCTTAAAGAATGAATAGAATTTGAATAAATAGGGGAGGTAGACGGGGAACTGAGGAAGAAATGTCAGTAATGGGAACATATGTTGCTTTGTAGAGGAAAGCCATATACATCAAAGTTCTTATTATGTGAGTAGCACCTAAAGATTGATTCTAATTCCAGAGAACCAAAATGGGAGGGACGTGATGGGGGGGTGGGCAGAACAGGGAAAGACCTGTCTTAAACCCACCTACTTTATAACAGCCATTCCCTTTTGCCTGTAAAATGCCATAAAGCAATGGCAAATAAGCCATGCATAATATGTAATCCACTGACATAAAACTGGGAGATTTAATAATGGAATAAAGTTTAATGGAAAGATACTCATTAATTGCCATTGAATATGCTCCTCTTGGCTGCATTCATTATTTAGGATCTAGAAATTCTAGGGGAGAAATGTGGAAAATTCATGTTCTGAGTTTTCAATGAGAGCAGAAGTTTGGTGGAGAACAAATGATACTAGCTCTCTATGTTGACGTTTTACTGCAAGAGGAAAACATTCTCTTGGATCCCTGAGAGCTTTCCCCAACATCCACACTGGCATGTAAATCTACCACCTTCACTATCTTTTGCATTTTACATCTTTTCAAAAACTAATATCATTTGTGCATTTTCCAATCCCTAGGTGGGTGGACTGTCACATGATTTAGAGAGATGTGTAAAGGGCCATGGTTGTGTTGATTAGCAGTATGAAATGCTGTCACTTTCTTCCCATTGGATTTACAGATTATTTGTTTCATGGCCTTCTGAGCGATTTAAAAAAAAATGGGGTCTCACTTGGTTGCCCAGGGTGGAGTGCAGTGGCACAACCATAGCTCACTGCAGCCTTGAACTCCTGGGCTCAAACAGTCCTCCAGCCTCAGCCTCCTGAGTAGCTGGGACTACCGGCATGCACGACCACACCCAGCTACTGAGTGATTTTTATAGCCAGAGGATCTGATACTTCGTGGCCTTTTTATATGCCTTTCCTAACATCTGCCTAATAATGGTAGGGTTGTTCATTTTTGTACATTTCTGCCTCTTTAAGTAGAGACCAAGCTTAGTGAGGTCTTTCTCAATTTTGTGCCACTCACCAGCCTAACACAGCCTCTTACACAGTTACTGTTCAGCAGGCATGTGTTGCTTTGACAGGACATTCAAGGAACTATGACAGAAAATGGAAACTGTTACCAAAGCAAAAGAGATGGAAAGATGTTTAACTAGAAAGATGCTAAAGGAAAATGAATGAAAGAAAAACCACAGAACAGGTAAATATTTCCCTTTTTAATTAATTAATTTATTTATTTATTTATTTTTGAGCCAGAGTCTTGCTCTGTTGCCCAGGTTGGAGTGCAGTGGCGCGATCTTGGCTCACTGCAAGCTCCGCCTCACAGGTTCATGCCATTCTCCTGCCTCAGCCTCCCGAGCAGCTGGGACTACAGGCGCCCGCCACCACGCCCAGCTAATTTTTTGTATTTTTAGTAGAGACGGGTTTCACCATGTTAGCCAGGATGGTCTCAATCTCCTGACCTCATGATCCACCTGCCTTGGCCTCCCAAAATGCTGGGATTACAGGCGCGACCCACCGCGCCCGGCCTTTAATGTATTTTTAATTAAGAAACAATAATTGTGTATACCTATGGGGTACAATGTGATGTTTTGATCTATGTATACATTATAGAAAGGTTCACTCAAGCTAATTAACCGTATTGCACAAATATGGTTTCAATATTCTTATCGTGCCTAGTAATAAATTGTGTTAGGAAGCATTGAACACATAACAACACGAGCTTTCTGTACACAGCATTTAAGAGCTCTGCTTTTCAAGGTGGTTTTATGTGTAACCTGAAGGGCACATTGATGTGGACAGTTTCCAGTACTAGCAGTTTTATTTACTGTATTTGAAACCCACGACTCCTGCTTAATGACTTTAAAAAAGTAACATTAGGCTTTTGATAAAAGATTGAACCACATGAAATTCTTGTTTACAACTTGAGACAGAAAGTATGAGCACACAAACACATATACACACATACATCAGAAGGATTGGAAGGAGTTGGAAGGAGATTAAATAAAATAATTACTGGATATTGAACAGAATTTTTTTGTTTGTTTGTTTTGAGGGAAGGTCTCCCTCTCTTGCCCTGGCTGGTGAGCAGTGACGCAATCTCTGCTCACTGCAACCTCTGCCTCCTAGGCTCAAGCAATCCTCCCACCTCAGCCTCCCGACTGCAGGCCCGGCTAATTTTTGTACTTTTTTAGTAGAGATGAGGTCCCACCATGTTGCCCAGGCTGGTCTTGAACTCCTGAGCTCAAGAGAGCTTCCTGCCTCAGCCTCCCAAAGTGCTGGGATTACAGACAAGAGCCACCATGCCCAGCTGCAGGAAAATTCTAACTAAATACTTTACAATTTTTCCTTTACCAAGAATGAGTTATTTCCTTACATGGCATAACTGTTCCCTGGAGCCTGAAATAGGCTGTGAAAACTGTGACACTATAAACTGTTCCCCACATGACTGATATTAAATTGACATCTGCAGGGAATAAAATTGAGTACTTCCAGTCTGAGAACCAGTACTTTCACACAATTCGTAAAAGGGGTCTACAGACATGCAGATAACTTCATTCTAGGCTGGTATTGAGAACTTTTACACTCGAATAGCAATATGGAACTACAAGAAATATTTTATTTTAAAAAACAATAGCTTTATCACACTGCGAGTGGTCACACTTGCTTTCTCTCTTTTTAGGCTGACACACTATGTTTTGGTTTATGCCAGTTTATTCAACAAAAACATGCACATGCCTGCTTTTTCCCAAGACTCTCCTTAAAAAGTTTTTCCTGGAAGTGAGGATTGTCTGGGAGAGGCTATTTTTCCTATGTCCTGTGTTCACCTGAATGACACCAACATTTCCATTGTACCTATTTATTTATTGCTTCTATAACCTATCTCTTTAGCTTTTCATTAATTCTTTATTCTTACTTTCCTGGGGCAGGGGCTTGGGGGAAACTGGATCCCTCATATCTCAGGGGATTATCCCATTTAGAAGCAAATATCCAGTCCCTGGCATACTACAAAGACTCAAATGGCAACTATTGTTATTAGGAAATATTATGATTTTGTTTGTGATCAGACAGCTTACATGTTCTCCAAGAAAATGGGCTCTCAAACAAGCTTTATACTTTATAACTAAAAATAATCATGTATTAAGAGCAGCTAGTTTTGAAACTCACATTTTCCCCAACATCCACTTTTAGAGTTAAAGGTCAAATTATATGGGCAATCAATCAGTCTTACATAGCAATAAACGGCCAAGTTTTTTTTCCCCACAATGAGCCCAAACAGACATAAGTTTAAAACGTTTTTCTATTATCTGATGGTGTTTAGAGCATCTTATTTTGGACTTGTGGATTTTTCCAAAGCCATTGTGTGAAAGTCACTCTATCTCTGGCTCCTATAAAGTGACATAGCAAATTACTTCTACTATTTCATTGTAATTCACAGCCCAAGAAGCTTGCCTAAAAATGTAACTATAACTTTCCAAATTTTCCATAACTTGCTATGATCACCAACTCCTAAGACTGAGGGATAAATCATAGAGACAGAAAATTAACAAAGACCTTCAGGATTTGAACTCAGCTCTGGATCAAATGGACCTGATCGATATCTACAGAATTCTTCACCCCAAAACAACAGAATATACATTTGTCTTGGTGCCACATGGCATTTACTCTAAAATTGATCACATATTTGGAAGTAAATCCCTCATGAGTAAATGCAAAAGAACTGAAATCATAACAGTCTTGAAAATTAGTTCAACCATCATGGAAGATTATCTGGCGATTCCTCAAAGATCTAGAACCAGAAATACCATTTGACCCAGCAATCCCATTACTGGATATATACCCAAAGGAATATAAATCATTCTATTATAAAGATACATGCATGTGTATGTTCACTGCAGCAATATTCACAATAGCAAAGACATGGAATCAACCCAAATACCCATCAATGATAGAGTGGATAAAGAAAATGTGGTACATATATACCATGGAATACTATGCATCCATTAAAAAGGAATGAGATGATGTCCTTTGCAGGGACACGGATGGAGCCGGCAGCCATTAATCTCAGCAAACTAACGCAGCAACAGAAAACCAAACACTACATGTTCTCACTTAAAAGTGGAACCTGAAGAAAGGGAACACATGGACATGGGGAGGGGAACAACACACCCTGGGGCATGTCAGCGGGTAGGGTGGAGGGAAGGAAAGCTTTAGGAAAAATAGCTAATGCATGCTGGGCTCAATACCTAGGTGATGGGTTGACAGGTGCAGCAAACCACTATGGCACACATTTACCTACGTAACAAACCTGCACATCCTGCATACGTACCCTGGAACTTAAAATAAAAATAAAAATTAATTTTCTTTAAAAAAGACTGTGGGGTGATAATAGGGAACTGAACAAGCAATACAGTTGTGTTCTACTGTGTAGGTTTGATGTGCAGAAAAGAATTCTACACTCCTACGTCCTAAGATACTTTTACTAGGGCATTCCTGCATAATTATCTCTACTCAGCTTCCAATATTTTCTTCCTTTGTCTGGGAACTGATTTCTCTCTCATTTCCTCTTCGAAGTTGAGAATAATTAAAAAGCCATTAGGGTTCTCTCTTCACAACGACACTACATAAATTAAATCTTGGTAGTGCTGAAAAGCAACAACGTGACCTAACCCTTCCAGAGTGTCACTTTATCTACAATTCAAATTTCATCTGTGCAAACAGGTCTCCTTCAAATGTTGTTAATTTGAAACTCAAGGATTTGGATGCAAATAATGAAAATATATTATTTATTATTAATGTGACATCTTGTAAATAATCTTCCATATTGGAGACGTATATTAGTAGGTAAGGAATAGTATTTTCTATGGCACCTAGAAGGGGCATCTCTATTAGTATTTTAGAAGTTGAGTGGTTGGTTTCCTTGCATTGCTTGGTAGAAGACAGCTTCTTAATCCTTGTACTTTCTGTCAATTGGTATCTGGACAAAGAGGATATTTATTGGTTTTCAAGTAGAAAGGATTGATGCTGGAATGAAATAAATCCAGGGTGATTAGAGTCACAGGCTACAAAGACATTGAAGAGAGTCCAAGAGAGCATTCTCATAAACACACTCTCACTCTCCCACTCTCTCTATTTAACTCAATAACATGCACCAGTTGCTGTCCCTAGCCATGAAGATTCAGAGTTGAATATATTATTTTTGCATGACTGAGTCACAGGGCCCAGTAGATACCACAGGAACAGAGATGCAATATAAGGTCAAGTGTGTAATGGGAATGGTAGGCTCAAGATTGTGCAGCAGCAATGAGAAGAGAGCCCCAGGAAGAGCAGAACTGAAGGATCAAGGAAGGCTTCCCAAAAGACTGGGCTGAGTCTTTGAGAATGAGGAGGAATTAGCAAGAGAAAAAAAAGGCAGAAAAAGTGTCTTAGGAAAAGCAGCAGGACAGAGGTGGTAACTACTGTAGTAAATGTATCCAAGCAACTGTTGCTATGGCAAAGGTACCCAAGTAACCACTACAGCAAAGATACCCAAGCAACTATTACTATGGTAAAGGTGCCAAGGTAACTATTACTATGGTAAAGGTGCCCAGGTAACTATCACTATGGTACAGGTACCCAAGCAACTATTTCTGTGGGAAAGATGCCCAAGTAACTATTGCTATGGGTAAGACACCTAAGCAACGAATACTATGGTAAAAGTACCCAGGTAACTATTACTATAGTAAAGGTACCCAAGCAACTACAACTATGGTAAAGATACCCAGGTAACTATCACTATGGGAAAGGTATCCAAGCAACTATTGCTATAGCAAAGGAACCCAGGTAACTATTACTATGGTAAAGGTACCCGGGCAACTAATACTATGGTAAAAGTACCCAGGTAACCATTACTATAATAAAGGTACCCAAGCAACTACAACTATGGTAAAGATACCCAGGCAACTATTACTATGGCAAAGGTACCCAAGCAACTGTTGCTATAGAATAGGTACCCAAGCAACTACTACTATGGTAAAGGTACTTCAGATAACTATTACTATCGTAAAGGTACCCAAGCAACTATTGCTATGGGAAAGGTACCCAAGCAACTATTGCTATGGGAAAGGTATCCAAGTAACCACTGTTATGGCAAAGGTGCCCAAGCAACTACTACTATGGTAAAGGTACCCAGGTAACTACTATAGTAAACGTACCCAAGCAACTATTACCATGGTAAAGGTACCCAAGCAACTACTACTATGGTACAGGTACCCAAGTAGCCACTATAATAGAGGAACCCAAATAACCACTATAGTAAAGGTACTGAAGAAACAACTACTATAGTAAAGGTACCCAAGTAACCACTATAGTAAAGGTACCCAAATAATCACTATAATAAAGGTATTGAAGTAATGATTCATATAGTAAACGTACCCAAGTAACTACTAATGATACTGATGTTTGTCCTGTTCAGGTTTTAGTGAAAGGCTCTGGAAAACCAAAACACATTGCAACCCACAGAAAACAATTGGCTGTGAGAATATTGTGACTACAAACTAAGCCAGGAAGAAGGTGCTTGGTTGGGGTTGAATATCATTGTTGACATTCCTCATACACATTATGCACCTTCTAAAAGGCATGAAAAAATATGGTTTTGAAGGAGGGATGTGATATGCATAACAAAAATGTGCAAAGATTCTATATATTGAGTTTAGGTCTCAGTGATAAAATCTCCATGGGGGATTATTTCAGGTTTCAGAAACAGCTTCCATGGTGTGTTACCACTGCTGAAGAGCTTCAGTCCTGATCACCTACTCATTAGGTCTAAATTCTTCCACCTAGCAGTCAAGACATTATAATAATAAGACCCCCACAACAGCATTCTCTGCCATGAATTTCAGCCTATTTCTGCTTACCTTTCCATGTGGGCGCACTCTAGGGTCCACCTGCATGCGTTTGCCCACGTTGTTGTTTTCTCCTTGATAACATCAGAAAATCTCCCTCCTCTGAGGACCCTTCCAAGTTACTGGGGAGGATGAAAGTGCTGTGTGCCAGGTAAAATAGATACTACCATTGTCCTCCAGCCTACTGGAGGAGAGAGGTATCCAATACTTTAAAAAAGAAATATAACTTCAAATTGAGTGCTGCAAGGAAAAGAAAAAGGACTCTGAGAATGACAGGAGGGAACTCACTGAGATTTGGGCATGAAAGAAAGACTTTGGAAAATGAGAAGTCATTGAAAGTGGAGTCTTTGAAGGGCTTTAAACAGAATTGTAATATAATCTAATTTATTTTTTTAATCAGAATCACTCATGTCTTCAGTTTTCCAAACTAGATATTATTTCTCCAATAAAATGCTTGCTTAATTATCCTTCCTCCATACTGTCTCCTGCCTCTTTCATGTTAGAACATGTTGTGTTGTTATATATAGTAGGATTCTTGGTAAGTTCTATGCCTTCTCTTTAATACCTTAACCCGTCTCCTCAGATTACTAGTAAGTGTGGATGACAATTGATAGAGACTACCCAGCCTGAAAACTGTTTGTCTGACTTGCCCCAGCTGTCAAATGGGGCAAAGGGAGAGTTAGACAGAGAAAATTCTAAAGTAGGATTTCTCAACATCAGTAATACTCACATTTGGGGATGCAAGACTGGTATGGGGGTGTCCTGGGCATTACAGGATGTTTATCAGCATCTGTGGTCTCCATCCCTTCATGACAGGTGGGAACTCAGAAGATACAAGTAACATCCCCCTTCCAGTTGTGACAAACAAGAATGTCTCCACGAATTGCCAAATGTCCCCTTGGCGGGCGGCAGGGATGATTGACAATCATTGTTATAAAGTAATAAATATATACAACTCACTCATGAATCATGAAAAAAATTTTGTATGCCAAAGAATATTTAAGGTGTGCAAGATCATGTTAAAATATAAATATTCAAATTCAGAATATATTAAAATTTTCAGAAAATATTAAAAAATCAGAAGAGGTATTAGTTTTAGGAGAAAAACAGGTTTGGAAGAAACAGGTAATGAAAATATTGGTGACGAGTCTCAAAATGATATGAAAAGGGAAATGCAAATTAAATAAAAAGTATTCTTGCTTATTCTGCAATGCAAAAATAAAAATTATTCTTCAAGTTTCTTCCAGTTCTCAATGAACAAGACTTACTTTAGTAGTGGGTCACCTTCAAGTTCATAGAGCTTGCTCTCCTAAACTTGAAGGCATGAGAGAGCTAATCCTATTTATTCTACCATGAAATCCATTTTTCAAACATGGTAAGTCCGTCCCTAGATCACAAGTTCCTCCACTTTCTGTAACTTTCTTAAAGATAAACATGTTTTATACCTATAATCTTTGTCATAGGTAACAAAAGTTACATCTTTCTCTTTGAATCTGATATGATTATAGCACACTGAAAAGAAAAATAGGATTTTGTGATGATAGGATTTCCTTTCCATCTATTTTCCCTTTACAGTGTAATTTCTGAGCTTGCCTTAGTTTACAGTCAGCTTTTTTCAAGTCTCTTTTGTGAAATGACATTGAAAAATATTTGTATTCTGTAATGCTGGATAAATGTTATTATGTACTTTTCAAAACACATAGAACTATACAACACAAAGAAGAAAGTATAATGTAAACCAAGGACTTTATAGTTGATAATAATGTATCATTATCAGTTCATTGAACATGAAAAACTGTACCACACTAATGCAAGAGATTAATAAGAGGGGAAACTGAGGAAGGCTAAAAGACAGCATATGAGAATTCTTGATGCTGTGCTCAATTTTTCCATAAATATAAAGCTGTTGTTTAAAAAAGAGTCTGCTAAATGAAAAATACATACTGTATTTAATAACATTCAAACACATGAATAATAAACTGAAGGTGAATAGTAATTATGGAATGTGTATTCTCCTGTCATGTCAATAATATCCAATCCCAAGGAAGAATCTGAATAGTCCTCCTTTATCAGAAGTGGTCACAGATGGATGGGATATTATAAACCCTAGGATTCAGTGACTGCTGGGTGACCATTAGATATTGGCTTCTCATCTGAGAGACGTCTGGGGATTAGCTGAGCCTCAAAGCATCATCCAGTTAGTAAGATGTGCTGCAGGTGCACCGTGGAGATGGTTCAACCTGAGTCCCTGCAGCTCATGACCACAGAGGCAAACTGTCTCCTATGGTTACTCTACTCCAGTGTTTCTACATCAGGAATGAGATGTACATCTTTCCGTGACTTGGCTTCTTCATTTCCCTGGTTGTAAAATGACTTGGAGGTGCTGGAAATCAAAACATTTGTCTTCTATGACCAGAATACACAGATCAACACGAACTAGTCCCTCTAGAGAACAGTGTTCTCTAGATGTTGTGTTTCTTATATGAGTAAGAATATACCTAGCTATCCTACTAACGGATGTTTATTCATGAGAATAAAAGTATATGTCCACACTCAGACTTGCACATGAACCTTCACAGCCACTGGATTCACAAGAGCCAAAAATGGGAAACAATACAAATGTCCACCAACAGGTGACTAGGCAGACACATTGTGGTATTTTCATTCAACAGAGTACTACTCAGTAATGAAAGATTTTCATTCAGCAGAATACTACTCAGTGACTAGTCAAATGATCCACATACGACTAAATCACAAATTTCTTATTGAGTAAAAGAAGCCAGACTCAAGAGGGGATGTAAAATACAATTCCACTTATACAAAAATGTAAAAAAAAGTTGAAGCAAATATTTAGTGCCTGAAAGCAGGTTGTTGTCTTCATGAGCTGGGGCAGATGCTGTCATTAACAAAGAAACTTTTGGGGGTTTTGGGAATATTCACTGTCTTGTTTGTGGTAGTGGTTTTTCGGGTGTACACAACTCATACTTTCAATGGATGCAGCTTAATTTACACAAATCATACCTTAATAAAATTATTTTTAAAGAGCCAGAGAAACAAGTTTTACTTAGTGGAGTAGAGTTAGAAGGACTACTGACTTTTAAATACTAATTATGAGAAATAGTAACATAGAATATATAATAATAATAACTAATATGCAATAACTAGTATAGAGACAATCTAAAAAAAGATGGAAACAGATGAAAGAAAAGAAACCTCATCTACACCAAATAAATAAAAACCAAATAAAAAATATTTTGTGCTATCAGGCAAAATATATTTTATAAATGAATTATTGTTGAATAAATGAAATATATAGTGAGAAAAATATATCAAAGCCCCAAAAGACATAAAGTAAAAACTGACAGAATTAAAAGGAGTTATAGACAAATTTGTAATTATTAAGGAAGAATTTAATATACCTTTTCCAGCCATTAAGAGAGCCAAGACAAAAATTTTAGTAATAATAGAGGAGATTAGAATGATTCAATTAGCACCTTTGACTTAATGGACATATATCAATTATTGCACTACAAATGGAAAAGTACATATTCTGTGCAGCCATGCCTAAAACATTCACTTAAATTGATGATACACTGCACCAAAACACAAGTCTTCAGATATGTCAAAAGATTAAAAACACACAATGCAGATCTCTGACTTTGAAATCCCCATATGTTTGAAATTTTTAAAAATTCTCCATTATCCACAAGTAAATGAATAAAGTAAAATGGAAGTTGGAGAATATTTTTTAAACAAATGATCTGAAAAATACATATCAAACATTTTAGGTGTATCTAGATCAGGGCCTAGGATAACAGTGTGTATTAACAAAGAAAAAAAAAACAAAATTAGTAAACTCATCACATCTTAGAAAGTTATAAAACAAAAAAAAAATCAAGAAGATGGTAGAAGGAAGGAAATGTAAGATGAGAGAATAATTTAATTAAATAGAAAAAATATATATTCTGTAGGGAGAACTGACAAAACCAAAAGTTGGTTCTTCAAAAAGTCCAATGAAATTAACAAATTAGCAAGTCTGATTAATAGGTAGGGAAGGAGAGAAGGTAGAAATAACCAACATTAGAAATGAAAAACAGAGCACCATAAAATCGTACCACATTAAAAAGATAATAGTAAAAACATGAAGCCAATAAATCCCTAGAAAGATGTAACTTAAAAACTGAGGGGATACACGGAAAGCCTCAAGTCATGTATTCATTAAGAAAATTGCATTCCCAGTCCAAATATTTCAAGAAAGAAAATGCTTGATCCACATGGTTTGATCAATGAGATCTACAAAGCATTAGGGAGAACCGAGAAGGGAATATTCAATAAATCATTTTATGAGACTAACATAATCTCCATTCTAGTATCTGATAAGGCAGGATGAGAAGGAACACTTATGAGCCACTCTTTCTCAACAAATTCAAAAAGAATAAAGAAAATTTTAGCAAAAACCTCCAGCAGTGTATTAAAACAATGATAATACAGCCTAAGTGACTTTTGCTTAGGGATGTAAGTGCTGATTTGACATATTAGTATCATTCTGAAAACCTTTACTTATCAACTAAGTTTTCATTGTATGCATTTCCATTTTCATATGAAATTAATAACTTTATTGGATTCCTTGAATCAAAATGATGTGAAATAAAATATACTGTTTGTTAGGAAATATTGTTTGGAAAACGAGGTTGAAAGCAGACCATGTTTGAATTAGTTCAGTTAATTATTGCATGATATTTATGTCATCTTTAACAAACATTTTTAAAGAAGAATTTGTTTAAAAATCTTTTAAAAATCATTTTTAAAGAAAAAAATATTTTTAAAACATTTTCCATGTTTATTTATACAAGCATTGTTAAGGTTAATATATTTCTCCGATAACATTCTTCGTTGAGTATTTTTGTTACTTGTCTATTAACTGTGCTGAATTGACCAACACTGCATCACAGATTCTGGGAAAATATGAAATGTAATTTAAGCTCTCTCTACTTTGCATCGAAACAACTTGCAGTCTTCTAGGGGTTGAGGATGGAGAAAGATTTATTCTATTACCATTTTGCTCCTACCTGGAGTGTGGAATGCTTGAGGACCCAAACTTTATGGAGCCAGGTCTTCCATCAGACCCTAGTGAGCCTGGGCGTAACCCTAATATCTGCTCCTGTGCCCCTTAAGACGATCCTCCCCAAAGCTCAAGTTCTCATGATTCCATGAATGTCTTCAAAGAAATAGCGTATGCTCCATTCTGCCTGCCTCTCTCTGAACATTGTGCCATCATGTCTTAGGGGTTATCTCCAAACTCCCCTGTCCATCCATTCTTTATCTTCTTAATGTGTGCTCCATTTTATCATTTCCCCTTAAATATTAGTCTTGTATGGAATTATTTCTGAGGTTATATGTCCCTCAGTCATTTCCAGGATAAAATTCAATCTTCTTGCCTTGGCACACAGAGCCTGGCAAGCCCTGGTCTATGCATGCTCTTCAATTAGTATGTACTGCTTTTGCCAGTTATATAGAAACAACACTACTTCTTTAAATGCTCCATAACAGTGTTCAAAAAATAATTTAGTTTTCTTTGCCAGAATGTTTCTCTTCTTTGTCTAGCTAACTGCAACAGCTCACCCCTCCATTGCAACAACTCACCCCCACATTGCAACAAGCTCATATTTCCTACAACTTCTCCCATTGCATTTTATTTGGCAATTTCCATATCAGACTCTCTCTATTATAGAAACAAAGAGTCTCTTCTCCCTGAAGGAAAGAGAATATCTAATTTGGTTTAGTATTCCTACACTTTATCCCAGACATGGTACTTAGTATGCATTCATAATAGTCACAGTAATTATGAGAATGTGCTAATGGCAGGAGTAAGTCAGCAGTCGTGACAGGAAGAAGAACAGGAATAAATGTTGTGAATTGACAAAATATTACTTAAAGGCATCATTTTTACAGCTCCTTTCAAGAGGCATGTAGTAGAAAATAAAATTGTGTGAAATTCCCAAATGATTCAACCCCATTCTTCCACTTGGCATTCTCCGCCATTGGACTCAGAGAGTGAAGCACCATTATCCAGTGAACAGGAAGCTTAACTGCCTAGTTTTCCACAAAATGGAGCTAAATCTCCTGTGTTATGGAATTCTTACCTAAGGAAATAGAAGGAAATTTTGCATCAACACTATAAAAGGGCTTTGGACACGGCCACCTCTAAGGTTAGTCTACATCACAACTGGGAACTTGTCATTTCCCGAACACAGTCCTCTTTAAAGGAGGATTACGTGACTCTAGAAGAAAAAGTAAGGCACATCCTCAGAAAACAGGGCAGTGTGTTTGACTTTAAAGCAATCATAAAAGGGTTTTTAAATGCTGGAAAAAAAAATAAAAGCATTGTAATTTCAGACTGCCCAGAAACCATGCGGCTGAATAGGTTTGCAGATCTGTGGCTCAGATTTCAAGGTTATCGCTCCAGGCAGTGACAGTCTGTGTTTTGTAAAATTGACACGGAAGCATATTAAAAAAATTTTTTTTCATCTCTTTGCTGCCATTGTGTTTTGAAGGTCAGGAATGCATGTAGGGTCTATTCACTGACAGCAGATGTAACAGGAGTGTGGGCAACCTACTTAATTTTTTCTACATGCTGTGATTCTAAAGTTGGAAGTCAGAAGGCAGTACATGCATAGATAAGTTTGTGCTTAGTAGTTAGCATCCTCCCACAGTGTTTGGACCTACGTATGCCAAAAGGTGGAAGGCAGTAGATGGATTTTGGGCAAATTGCAAAGGTTAAGCCTTCCATTCTTTGTACTTTTCCTATCTTGCTGTAAAACCTCAATCAATTCACCTAATTTGCTGGTCCTAATTTTGACATTTAATGAATCAGAGTAGGCATCTATGGAAGTCAGCCTTCTAAGATGGCTTCCAGTGATCCCCACCTCCTGATATTCATACTCTCTTGTGATACCCTCCCCTCAGGTATGGGCTGGGACCTAATGATTCACTTATATAAGAATATTGTGAAAGTATAGGAAAGACATGGAATCAACCCAAATGCCCATCAAAGATTGACTGGATAAAGAAAATGTGCTACATATACACCATGGAAGCAGCCATAAAAAAAGAATGAGATTATGTCCTTTGCAGGGACATGGATGGAGCTGAAGGCCATTATCCTTAGCAAACTAATGCAGAAACAGAAAGCAAAATATCTTATGTTCTCACTTATAAATGGGAGCTAAATGAAGAGAACACATGGATACATAGAGGGGAACAACACTCACTGGGGCCTATTGGAGGAAAGAGGGAGGAACGAGGGAGATGATAAGGAAAAATAACAAATAGGTATTAGGCTTAATACCTAGGTGATGAAATAATCTGTACAACAAACCCCCATGACACATGTTTACCTATGTAACAAATCTGCATATCCTGTACATGTACCCCTGAACTTAAAAGTTTTTTTAAAAAAGAATATTGTGAAAGTAATGGATGTTGCTTCATCATGAGGTTACAAAACACTGTGGCTTCTATCTTGCTAGCAGACTTTCTTGGTGGCTTTGATGATACAGAGGCCATGTTGCAGACACCCAACTTACATATTAGAGTGCTACATGTGACAGAACTGAGGGTGACCTCCAGTCAAGAGTGCACAACGAACTGAGTCCTTCAGTCAAAGAGCTTGCAAGAAGCTGAATCCTACCAATAGGATCAACTGAGTGAGCTTGAAAGAAGATCCATCCCCAGTCAAGTCTTGAGATGAGAATGCAGCCCTAGCCAACACCTTGATTGCAGCCTTCTGAGAGATACTAAGCTGGAGGGTCCAGTTAAGCCATGACTGGGCTCCTGATCCACAGAAACTGTGAGATAATAAATGTGTGTTGCTTTAAGCCACTAATTTTTTAATTAAAAAAATCTAGACTGCCATATCCAGTACATTGATAGTTACCTACTAAGTCTTATTTTTTTCCAATGGATCTTTCAACCTGGAAATAAAAGTAGAAATAATAACATGATCTCAGAAAAGGGTTTATATATCTAAGGCAAGATAACGTAATCTGCTGCATCAACATCCTAAATAATGTACCATATTTTTCAGTATTTATTATGGGTAATACACATATAGAGCCTGCAACATAATTTTGATGAAAGTCCTTCTGTTCCCAAACTTATAGACATGCTTTAAGTATGGGGCCAAAAATAAAAGTTTTTAAAATTCCTTTCTAGAAAATTATAAAATCCACCTGAAGTCACAAAATCTGTAACTATACAAGCCCGGCAGGTATTATCCAATAGTGATAATTCAGAAGGCAAAATTCATAACATGCCAAGTCATTACCAAATATTCTATGAAGATCTAACAACTGAAGTAATTTGCCCTCACTTTTCCTTCTAGATGAGAAAATGCCTTGAAAAATTGGAATCTGCTTGACTGTTACTTTATAATCATTTGTTGCTTATTTTTGTTGGTTTATGTCGTCTCTACTTCTCATAGAGGTTTTTTAATTTAAAAAAATTAATGTGATACTCTACTAATACTTCATGGTAGTTGGTGGGTATTATCATTTTCAGTACGATGTAAACAATAATGAAAGTCATAAAAAATTTCCAAAGTCACATGACTGGAGAGTGGTCACTTGCATTCCAACGTCTAATTGTAGGGTTCCATCCAAAAATCCCCCTTTCAAATCCAGTACATTGGATATCACTCAGTCTTCATGGCATGCTTTCACAAGTAATTACTATGCTCTATACTATTCTGCCATTTTCTTCAATTAAAATCACTAGCTCCAAAAATGCTGTGCTCTCAACCTTTTCCTTCTTGATTTCTTTCCCTTTGGTGAAACATTGATGTTCTTAACCAAGATTGAAGAATACCCATTGTATTAGCCCTCTTTCACTCTGCTATGAAGACATACCTGAGACTGAGTAATTTATAAATAAAAGAGGTTTAATTGACTCTCAGTTCCTCGTAGCAAGGGAGGCCTCAGGAAACTTACAATCATTGTGGAAGGTGAAACAGGCACATCACATGGCAGCAGGTGAGAGAAGTGAGTGCTGAGCAGAGGGGGAAGCCCCTTATAAAACCATCAGCTCTCATGAGAACTCACTCGTTATTATGAGAACAGCATGAGGGCAACCGCCCTACCTGGTCCCCCCCATGACACATGGGAATTATGGAAACTACAGTTCGTGATGAGATTTGGGTGGGGACACAGCCAAACCATATCACCCATGTTGTTTGAGAGGAGGCTAAGATACCCTATTAATTAAAACAGTCTTTCACCTCTTCTATAGATACATGACGTCTGATCTAAGTTTTCAGCTTGCTCCCTAGTTGTCTGTGTCCTTGATATGTTGGTTTCACTATTTGCAAACTGTTTGTCTGTCTCACACATATACCACGCAAAGCTAAGAAATGGGATCAAGAAGCAGATGGGAACACATGTGGCCGTGTTCCCTCTTGCAACAAATCCAATAAAATGCCAGAAACTATATTCAAAAAGCAAAACACTGCTTCCTTCCAGAAACCATCATAGCATGAAAGATAAGAAAGAGTATCATCAACAGACCAGGAATTTCAACAGATCCCAGAAAGATAGAAAGCAAACACACTTACAAGGAAGAGAACACAGCTATGGTGTTGGAGTGATTCAAAGTTACCCCAAGAGGCAACAAATAGAAGGAATTAATTGTGGAGAGGCAGTCAAACCTATAAAGCTTTATTGACGTTTTTAAAAGAAGACTGATATGGAGAAGCATAATATGTTTCCAGACTTAATATTATAAATAAAACATTTCTCCAGAACCAATCTATATATTCAGTGCAATCACAATTGGAATTCCAAAAGGATTTTTTATGAAGGTGTACAGGCTGATTCTAAAATTCTTATCTAAATGAGATCCTGTCATTTGCAACAACATGGATAGAAATGGAGATCGTTATGTTAAATGAAAGAAGCCAGGCACAGAAAGACAAGTATGGCATGTTCTCATTTATTTGTGGGATCTAAAAATCAAAATAATTTAACTCATGGAGACAGAGAGTAGATGGATGGTTACCAGTGGCTGGGAAGGGTAGTGGTGGGAGGGGAGGTGGGGATCATTAATGGGTATACAAATATAGAAAGAATGAATAAGATAGCACAACAGGGTGACTACAGTCAATAATAACTTAATTGTACATTTAAAAATAACTGAAAGAGTACAAATAGTTTGTAATACAAAGGGTAAGTGTTTGAGGGGACAGATACCCCATTCTCCATGATGTGATTATTAGTATCTGGTATTTGATAACACAAAAGGGTGACTATAGTCAAAATAATTTAATTGTACATTTTAAAATAACTAAAAGGGTATAACTGGATTTTGTAGCACAAAGGATAAATGCTTGAGGGGATGGATACCCCAATTTCCATGATGTGATTTTTACACATCACATGCCTATATCAAAACATATTATGTACTCCACAAATATATATCCCTACTATGTACCCACGAAAATTAAAAAAGAATCTTATCTATTAAAAATATGTGAGAATAGAGAAATAGTTTTGAAAAGATGAACAATTATGGTGGAAATTTTTCTTCTGAGATATCAAAACTATCATGAGTCTGTATTGAGTATGAACTCGATGCGGGGGAAAAACAGTCAGTGGCTAAGTAATATTTTCTAGAAATTTAAGGTGACCTTACCACAAATTCTCTTTTCCACAATATGCAGGCCATGAGAAACTATCACATTTTTTCCTTTAGTTCTGCTAACCCAACTGCACATCAACAATGGGATAAAGAAAATAAGAGCAATTTCTGGTTACCATAAAGAACATTTCTAAATATTACATCAACAATGGGATAAAGAAAATAAGAGCAATTTCTGGTTACCATAAAGAACATTTCTAAATATTACTCTGATATATAAAGTACAAAATAGACAGAAAAATAACATTCAATTAAGGTGGTACTATTACTTATCATGTAAAAACTTTTAAATATTTTTTACTGTCAGAACATTAAAAATATATATTTCCAAAATCAGTGTGATATTTCCTTTAAAAAGATAGTTACTGTATTTTACTAATGAGCAGAACATTACTAGCAGTCACTTTCCCACTTCTAAAAATGTTGTACCTTTTCAGTTAATTAAAGTAATTAATTAATTAGAGAAAGCATCTTGCTCTGTTGCTCAGGCTGGAGTGCAGTGGTGTGATCACAGCTCACTGCAGCCTCAAACTTAGGCTCAAGCAATCCTCCCACTTCAGCCACCCAAGTAGCTAGGTCTAGAGGTGCAGGTCAGCATGCCCAGCTAGTCTTTTTATTTTTCGTAGAGACTGAGGTCTTGCTATGTTGCCCAGGCTGGTCTCCAACTCCTGACTTCAAGCAATCCTCCCACCCCAGCCTTCCAAAGTGCTGGGATTACAGGTGTGAGCCACCATGGCTGGCCCCTTTTCAATTTAAATTTATGGTGCTTTAAAAGTTTTTAATTACCTGGTAAGTATGAGGTATAAGTATGTTGGAAACATTTAATATAACATGACTGAGGATTACACAAATACAAATACCCTGCAAAGCAAATCAGACCCTTAAACACAATGACACAAAATAATCCTGAAATCAAACCATTAATATTTAGCACATGTGTTGCATCTGTTTTCTGAAATTATGTACCATAATGTAGTCACCTCCAAATTATTAATAATAAGCAGAAACATTTTTTAACAAATCACTCCCAAGAAAACATGAATTATTGCTTCTGGAAGCCTTGTTCAAAGGATTACTGGTAAATAATATGCATTTGTTATTTCAAGACTTATTGAAGACCCACACAACAAGCTTACAGTCTCCAAAGAGAAACGGACGTATGAACAACTCACCACAACACAAGGCCATGCATTCTACACCAAGGAAATAGTAAGAAAAGAATCAATTTCACGGGTTTGATGACATGCAATGCAGCCGCGGCAGGAGAGGAAGAAGGAGGGAGTTAGAAGAAAGGAAGGAGACATCAACAATGAGTCCAAGGTCTCCCACTTGGTGACTGGGAATATGGACAGGAACATTCAAAGCCGTGGCAATGACAATATTCACAGAGGGACTGAGATGATTGAGCATGGGTTCTAGAGGAAGCAGAAAATCAAGAGACATATAGGGTATTGGTGGTGTGAAGTTCAGAGATGAGTCAGGGGGCTCCCAGGAGAACCTCAAAGAGTCGTGGACAAACTTAATGGACATGAGGATCTGATGGAGCGGGGATAGTGGATGATGTCCCCACAAGTAAGATCTACATTTCTGGAGAGCTCACCTACTGAATTTTCAGATTATCAAGGTAGGGGACCATATGCTGTTTATCTGTATCTTCAATACCTAGCAAAATGTCTGCTCCACGCCAATTACTGATGAATATTCCTGACCTAGTCACATCTCCACCTGCAGCTGACCTCAGCAACATTGCTGTGGATACAACATGGATTGCAGCATCCTCTAGAGTTTCTATGGGTCTCAAGTTGTCACGAACAATTAAAGTCAGATGCCAGGTGATAGGGTTTGGCTCTGTGTCCCCACTCAAATCTCATGTTAAATTGTAATCCCCAATGTTGGAGGTGGGGCCAACATTGTAGTGGTAGGTGATTGGATGATGGAGGTGGTTTCTAATGGTTTAGCACCATCCCCCTAATGCTGTCTCGTGATAGAGTTCTCATGAGATCTGGTTGTTTCAAAGTGTGTGGCACCTCCTTCCTCACTCTCTTTTCATCTTGCTCCCACCATGCAAGACATGCTTGCTTCTCCTTCACCTTCTGCCGTGATTGTAAGTTTCCTGAGGCCTCCCCAGAAGCAGAAGCCTGTACAGCCCCCAGAACCATAAGCCAGTTAAACCTCTTTTTATTATAAATTATCCAGTCTCAGATATGTCTTTATAGCAATGTGAGAACGAACTGATACAGCAGGGTTGCAGATTTTTTACATATATACTTAGATTATGTTGACAAAACCATATTAGCTTTGCTACATAAGTAGAGGAGTAAGGTGTTGATATTTAATATAATATATTGATGGCAAACTAGTTGAATCTTTATTTTCCTTTATTTGAAACATAAGTCATTGGGGGCAACAAATTTTATTAATAGGATAATATAGTATAAGAGACATTTCATGGTAGGGGAAATATATTTTCATGGACCAGACAGATTTTGAGTAAAGAACTGGCTGTGTCAGGATTATGAAAAACACTTTTATTTGTTCATTCTGTTTTCTCTTTGGACAAAATAGCTTATAAACTTGTGATTTCTACTATCATATTATAACAACAGCTGAGTTTGGAGGGCATGGTGAAGTGGTATTGTGGGAGAGACAGGAAAGTAGACTTCTCAGACCTTAAGACGGAGCTCAAGTTCACTTACCGGACGCCTATCATCTCTACTTGCCAGAGTAACTTGACAGTGAAACCTTTTTCTTCTAGAAATGAACACAGCATGGCATGTTCTAGATAGCTTAAATTTCTGGATAACTAAAGATTTAGTAAATATATATATTTTTAAAAAAATGTTTCTGGTCATACGACAAGCATTGTAAAACTTGATAAATCCATTTTTCTACCTTGTGTTTTGTTTTTGTTTTTTGCCAGGGATGGTCCTTCTTGCTGGAGAAAGACAATTTCAGGTAACCATGGTTTACATGAGGTTAGAAATTTGGAAAGACCTCAGAAGCTGCATGGCCTAGCACCACACTGAAGTAAATTCTCCAGAAATTCTAGTTTTCATTAGAAATTTGGAAAGACCTCAGAAGCTGCATGGCCTAGTACCACACTGGAAGTGATTCTCCAGAAATTCTAGTTTTCGGGTCATCTGCCATGCTCTGTTGCTCGCTCTCTCTCTCTTTCTTTCTCTCTCTCTCTCTCTCTGTCCTTTCCTCTCTCCTTCCCTCTCTTTCTCCCTCTCTCTTTCTTTGTCTCTGTCTGTCTGCCTCTCCCTTCCTCCCTCCATCCCTCCCTCTCTCTCTTGTTCTCTCCCTCCCTCCCTTTGCCTTTCATTCTATTTTAAACAATTATGGATCATAAAATGGTGATTTTCTTAATTCCATCATTCCTTCTACATTTTTTTTCTTGATTTTCAGAAAATAATTTCCTTCCCCCTCTTTATTTATTCACGTATCTAAGCTTATCAGCCTAGACTCATGGGCTCTTATTTTAGTCAATGAGTTATAATCCCTTCCTGTCATTACTTATTTTGATGCTCAACTCATGCAGGATTGGCTGGTAGGAGCGCCTTCACACCGGCTCCTGCATCCTTTGTTATTTCCCTGTCGTTATTTGGGTACTTGTTACATTCTGAAATGGCAAGGTGTTGAAAATCATCTTGTGCATTTTCTGTTCCCACAGTGAATGAGACATTTCTCAGGAGCTATATCTTAAAGCACCTTAGGACAAATTACTTATTCATTACAAAAGGAAAATTCATTCCTTTACACTGGAGAAATCTGTCAGATGATGCCTTAGCAAAGGGATCCAGTTTTACATCACCAGTAAGGGGACAAATCGACATCACATGTCTCCTGATGCAGCACACTGAGAGGGACATAGCTACAATTCAAAGTATCAAAATGTCAAAGTCATAAAAGAGAAAGGAAGTCGGAGAAGCTTGTCTACATTAAAGAAGACTAAGAAGCCATGGCAACTAGATACAATGCATGAACAAGGTTTGGGTGCTGGAATGGAGAAGGGATTGGAGAAGATTTAAAAGACGTGATGGAGACAACTGACAAAATTTGAATGTGAATTGTGGATTAGATAATGACATTCTAGGAATGTTGAATGTGCTGATTTTGATATTTGCATTGTGGTTAGGAAAGAAAGCGTCTAGTTCTTAGGAAATATACCTAGAAGTATTTACAGCTAATGGGGCATAATGTCTACAACTTGGTCCCAAATGGTTCAGAAAAAAAGTGTGTAAATACACACACACACACACACACACACACAGAGGGCAGATAGTCAAAAAAGCTTGGTCAAAATGTTTATGACTGGTAAATCTAATTAAATTGTTCACAGGACAGGAGTTTTTTGTTTTGTTTTGTTTTGTTTTACTAGTCTTGCACCTTTTCTGTTGATTTGAGGTTGTATTAGGAGAAAAAATGACCAGACAAAATCCCTCAGAAGATGGTTACAGACAAAGCAAGCTCTCTGTGGTTTCTTGGTGAAGTACCTTCCATTGCTTGCTTGCCCCAGGGTGCTTTTAAAGCTCTGGTCAAGCTACTGGACATCAATTACCCACGGCTTCTTCTGCATTTCTGCCTGAAGTCCTCAAAGGCATCTGCACACCAGGCAGGAGCTCAGCTGAATGGGTGAGAGTATCGTCATTTCAGCAGAGGTTTTTTTTTTTTTTTTTTTTTTTTTTTTTTTGTCAAACCTCTGAATCCACAAATAATTTTTTCTTTACTAAATGACTTGTATGCTATGCCCAAGCTATATAATTTTGTTAATATTCTTTTTTTTCCCAAAAACAGATGTGGTTTCTAATATAAAGAGGAATGGGCTCAAAGTCACTAGAAATGGGTTTAGTTCCAGTTTTCTACCCACTTCATGAGGTTGAATCAATTTTTTAATTGCTATAGATTTTTTTTTAAGGCCGGCTGTGGTGGCTCATGCCTGTAATCCCAGCACTTTGGGGGGCCGAGGTGGGAGGATCTTCTGAAGTCGGGAGTTCAAGACCAGCCTGGCCAACATAGAGAAACCCCGTCTCTAATAAAAATACAAAATTAGCCAGGCGTGGTGGCGCATGCCCGTAACCCCAGCTACTCAGGAGGCTGAGGCAGGAGAACTGCTTGAACCTGGGAGGCGGAGGTTGCAGTGAGCTGAGATGGTGCCATTGCACTCCAGCCTGGGCAACAAGAGTGAAACTCCATCTCAAAAAAAAAAAAAAAAAAAAAAAAAAATTTTTTTTTTTTGAAGCATGACCTGATTGTGAAAATCAAAATGCATCTATGTGAAAATCCTTTGGCAATAGTAAAACCCTACACAAGTATAAAGTTTTGGTATTTTGAACACATTTGTAATTGTTACACATCTCTTCAACTAGAGTCCCACTCACATGATTTGCTCCATCTCAATTAATAGCAACCAGCCCCTCCCATGATAGTTAATTTATTATGCACACAGAATATAATTGCATTTTTGATGTTTGGATGGTTTTGAAAATCACCAAAAGGCCATTGTAATCTTGAGCACATTTTGTGTGCAGTGCACTTCATCAGAGGTTTGATGGGATCCATATAAACTGATCATTTATGTCCCTTTAGGGGGAGAAAACCCCTCATCACACTCAATGTTCAGTCCATTGAATGCATTAGCAATGACTAGTTATTAATCTTATAACCTTTTCTAATTAACAGAATAAACTGTAAAATGAAGACAAATTGAATGTATCCAAGGGTGAAACACATTCAAGCACTTATCGCAAACTTACCCTGAAAAAGTAATCTATAAATATTTCACGACAGAGGGAAGCTGGTCTGTGCTTATTTATAGGAAAAATGCAAAAATGCAAACTAACTCCTTTGTCATTTGTTTCTCTGTGTCTTCTTTCATGATGCCCGGAAAATTGTTAGGGATAAGTACTGTAAACATTGTCATTATTGTTATTTATTTTATATAGCACCCCTTATAAGTATCCCAGAGCTGCAGAATAAATAGCAAACCACAGAGAAATAACAAGCAACAATAAACAAATTTGTAGCAGCAAAACACCCACAGGAAAAAAACATAGACAAAGAGTTGAAAAGGCAAAGGAGACAAGAATCATAAAAATGAACTGGATTAAATGCTACGGCCATCAGTGCTGAATGCAGTATTTATATGCATAGAACTACAGCAGAATAGCAAAGGGATTTTTTTTTGCTTTTTCTAAAAATAATGTTTGAGAAACAGTTTATTAAGTCAAAATGTAGTGTGGAGTTTCTCAGCCTTTACTAACATTGGCTCTGCTGGCATTTGGGGCCAGATAATTCCTTGCTGAGGGGGTTTGGAGGGGTGATGTGCATTGTGGGATATTTAGCAGCATCTCTGGTGTCTACCCATTAGAGGACAGTAGCAGCCCTGCCCCCCAGGTATGACAACCAGAAATGTTTTCAGACTTTCCAAATGTCTCCTGGCCAGTGGTAGAGAGAGGTGGGGCCAAACTGCCACTGGTTGAGAACCACTGATGTAGTGCAAACTAAGTGGGAAGAATTTGTTATAATGTGGAATAGTTTCCAGAATGAGGCTTTCTGGCTTCACGGCTTAATGAATAGGCTTCCAAGGGCTTAACAACCCCAGTTTGATAATACAGGTTCATCAGAGATCATGGTGTTTAGGTCAAACCTACCTGGGTTTAAGATACCTTATTAACTGAATGACGTTGAGGCAGTCAAAACACTTGTGAGCACCACTTCCCTACCAGCAAAGTAAGAATAAAAGTAATGATTTCCAAAGATCACTAAGGGGTGTCCTTTTAAAAAAATTATTTTATTGTATTTTATTTTAGGTTCAGGGGTACATGTGCAGGTTTATTATATACATAAATTGCATGTCATGGGGGTTTGGTGTAGAGATTACTTCATCACCCAGGTGATAGGCATAGTACCCAATAAGTAGTTTTCAATCCTCACTCTCCTCCCAATCTCCCCCATCGTGTAGTCCCCAGTGTCTATTGTTTCCATCTTTGTGTCCATGTGTACTCAATGTTGAGCTCCCATTTATATGTGAGAACATGCAGGATTTGGTTTTCTGTTCCTGTATTAGTTTGCTTAGGAAAATAGCCTCCAGTTCCATCCATGTTGTTGCAAAGGACAAGGTCTCATTCTTCTTATTGGCTGCATAGTATTCCATGGTGTATATGTACCACATTTTCTTTATCCAATCTGCTCTTCGTGGGCATTTACATTGAATCCATGTCTTTGCTACCGTGAATAGTGCTGTGAGGAGCATAGGCACGCACGTGTCTTTATGACACAACTATTTATATTCTTGTGGATATATACTCAGTAACAGGATTGCTGGGTTGAATGAAAGTTCTGTTTTAAGTTCTTTGAGAAATCACCAAACTGCTTCACTTTGCATGTGAAAGTCCCTAACCCAGTGGCTGGTACATAAATAGGAGACTCTCAATAATTGTGGACTTAATGCCTTCAAGTGCAGCCAAAATCACGTCTCAGAAGATGAAGAGAATAGAAGCAAGTATCAGTTTAATCACTCTAGATTACAGGCTGAAGAACCAAAAACGGGAAATGGCTTTGTGTGCCCTGTTACTAAAAGCCACTAAATCACTGGATTGAAAACCAGACTTTTTGTTTTTTTAAGTCCGGTGGTTGCTGTATTGGAAATACCTAGAAAAGTGAAATCTTTATGATCAGGCAATTGGATGGACGGTAAATGTCCCAAAGGTTCACATACAGTTCAAAGCAGGCCAGGGCTGTTTAGAATAGAATCTGTTATTTTGTTGACATTGCTCAGAGAGAATGATGGTGAGAAGTAAAATGCTAGAATTGTCATCTATGTTGGATTTATCTTTAATCAGGACACAACTTCATGTGATATTAATGGAAAGATCCACTACCCATCTTCTTTTCCCACAGGGGAGATTTTGGAGGACTCTCCTAAGTGTCTACGGAGAAAGGTCTTAGGACAGTATTCATTGAATTGAATCTAAATGTGTTGCAAATGTAAACTGCTGACTGGATAACCAGGTTCAGCTCAAAGTGGATAGGAGCAGTGGCTGATTTTCCATCTGTGGTGGGAACCTCTAGGGTGGCCCCCAGGATTTTCACCCTCTAGTATCCATGCCTTTGTGTCGTTTTCTCCTTTGAATGTGGGAAGGATCTATGACCTTCTAACCTACAGAACATGGCAAAGAGAATGGGATATTACTCCCATGGTTATGTTTCATGGCAAAAGTAATGTGGTTTTGCAGAAATAATTGAGGTTCTCATAATCAAAAGGGATATTATCTTGGATAAGCCTGATGTAGTCAGGTACACCTT
The DNA here is from genome assembly GCF_028885625.2 of Pongo pygmaeus. NCBI lineage: Eukaryota > Metazoa > Chordata > Mammalia > Primates > Hominidae > Pongo > Pongo pygmaeus. The sequence goes on along the minus strand of NC_072396.2, from coordinate 7,792,659 downwards.
TTTTTTTTTTCTTTTCCCTATTTTCTTTTCTTTCTTTTTCTTTTTTGAAACAGAGTCTCACTTTGCTGCCCAGGCTGGAGTGCAGTTGCGTGCATTTTGGCTCACAGCAACCCCCACCTCCAGGGTTCAAGCTGTTCTCCTGCCTCAGTCTTCCAAGATGCTGGGATTACAGGTGCGTGCCACCACGCCCAGCTAATTTTTGTATTTTTAGTAGAGACAGGGTTTCACCATGTTGGCCAGACTGGTCTCAAACTCCTGACCTTAGGTGATCCACCTCAGCCTCCCAAAGTGCTGGGATTACAGGCGTGAGCCACCAAACCTGACCTAGGTGCACCTTTAAAGGAAGATCTGGCCAGGCATGGTGGATCACATCTTTAATCCCAGCACTTTGGGAGGTAGAGGCAGGTGGGTGGATTGCTTGAGCCTAGGAGTTTCCGACCAGCCTGGGCGACATGGTGAAACCCCATCTCTACAAAAAATACAAAAATTAGCCAGGTTTGGTGGTGCACACCTGCGGTCCCAGTTACTTAGGAGGCTGAGGCAGGAGGATCACTTGAGCCCAGGAAGTCAAGGCTGCAGTGAGCTGTGGTTGTGTCACTGCACTCCAGCCTTGTCAACAGAGTGAGACCCTGTCTCAAAAATAAATACAGTAAAATAAAATAGGACCTAGAACTACCCTGAAGTCAGAATCTCCAAGCAGCAGAATCTTCTCTTTGACTCTCCCTCCTCCTTTCTCTCTTTCTCTCTCACTCTCTTCTCAGTTTCTGGATTTGAAGGCGCAAGTTGCCTTGAATTTTGTAGCCACCAGAAAATGGTTTCTGCCAACAACTCAATGGAGCTTGAAAGCAGATTCTTCCCCAGCCAAGCCTTCAGATGAGAGCACAGCTTAATGACATCTTGATTGAAGCCCTGAGATATTCTGAGCATATGACCCAGGTAAGTTGTACCCAGATTCCTGACCCATGGAAACGGTGAGAAAAATGGGTGTTGATTTAAGCTGCTAAGTTTGTGGTTATCTGTTGTGCATCAAGAGATAATAATACACTACTCATCCCCACTACTCCTTCACAAACACTCTTTCCTAAGGAATCAGAGGCTTCAATATCTACTCTGGCATGCTACATATTAAAAGACATTAACTTAGTGTCAAATTCAGTAGCTAAAACCGGGCTGATGCATAGGTTCATAAAGAATGGAAACATTTATCTTTGCTATGCTAATGATGAGAAAATGTGTAAATCCCACCTCTTCTTCTAAATATTAATTCAGAGCATTTATTAGGCTTCTCAACCAAGAACTAAGGAGAGTCTTACAGTTTTGAGTGCCTTGATTATTAAGGCTACATTTACAGTATGTCTGTTGATGGAAAGGAAAATCCATTCAACAGCATGAATATAGGTGGAATTCTTTCACATATGACATGAAGGGCTAACCAAGCCTCTCATTAGCCACATAAACTTCCTCATCTAATATTTTCTGCATTTTACTCCTTCAGATAAAATCTCTTATAGAACTTAAGGTGAGCTTTTAATATGGAGTCTATGCTTTATCTTTATATTCCATCTTATGCTTAAATACAACTGGAGAATATCAAAGCTGCAGTCTCTAAGGCATTTCTCACCATTGGTGGAGCCTCAAAAAATATTGGACAAAATATTATTAAATACACACAAAAACCATGTACAGTGCTCTTGGATGCATCAATCTGGGGATGGATGGCTGGTTCTATTGATGCCTGATTGCATTTGACACTCTATTTTCTGCATTTCAAGAGCTTTTCTCCAGTGCTATCGCTAGGTTTTTTAATATATCTGACTTTGAGGGAAAGGCAGATATTTCCAGAAATGGGTAGAGGGTTAAGGGAGGAATACAGAGTGAACTACTGTGTTCTGAAACTGCCCTGGGAGACTCACTGCACCAGAGATAGTCTCCTGTCAATGAACTAGGGCTACATATTTGAGTTCTTGGTAAAGACACATTTTTGGAGGTTCTTCCATGGGCCAACAGAACAAACCCAAAGTATTTCAAAGGAGATCCCTAAATTGAGCTTCAGTTCAGACCCAGAAGGCAGCACTGCTACTCTCTTGTCCCCCATGCTATTATGAGGGACCTTTCTGCAGTCATTCCAGCACCCAAACTGATATCTAATATCATGGGCTATTATGAAATGACCAGAAGAGAATTTTTATCTCCAGCAGAAGGGCCACAATCAATGATAATCCTCTATGATGAACAGCAATACAGTGGTGGTCACGGTGGTGTTTGAAAACCAGGGAAATAATGTGCTGGGATTTCCCTGCAGTTGCTGGGAAAAATTGAAGAATTTCTTCTATTTCATTTGTGTAAAATTTTACAGTGAAATGTTCTGAACTAAATAGCAAACCTAAATACAGAAGTAGTGTGTTTGCTACACTTATATGGCCAGACATACAACTTAGTATCATAAATTGGAATTAATGGTAAATTTTTAGTGTGAACCATCTATGCAAATAAAAAAGATTTATAGTCAAAAGACTTATTACTATACATATGGTATCAAGACTGTTACTATGCATTTGATATGTGTTCATTTAAAGTGAGTGATGCTAGGTTAGATGTGGTGGCTGACACCTGTAATCCCAGCTCTTTGGGAGGCCAAGGCAGGAGGATCTTTTCAGGCCAGGAGTTCAAAACCAGCCTGAGCAACATAGTGAGACCCCATCTCTACAGAAAATAGAAAAAATTATCTAGGTGTGGTGGTGCATACCTGTGGTCCCAGCTACTTGGGAGGCAGATGTAGGAGGATCACTTGAGCCCAGGAGTTGGAGGCTGCAGTGGGCCATGATTACACCACTGTACTCCAGTGGGTGACAGAGAGAGACTATGTCTCTTAAAAAATAATAAATAATAAATAATAGAGTGAGGAGTTGCTGACTATGTTCATGTTCAAAACCATACTTGGCTGGGTGCAGTGGCTCACGTCTGTAATTCCAGTGCTTTGGGAGGCCGAGGTGGGTGGACTTGAGGTCAGGAGTTTGTGACCAGCCTGGCCAACATGGTGAAACCCCGTCTCTACTAAAAATACAAAAAATTAGCCGAGCGTGGTGGTGGGCGCCTGTAATACCAGCTACTCAGCAGGCTGAGACAGGAGAATTGCTTGAACCTAGGAGGTGGAGGCTGCAGTGAGCAGAGATCACGCCATTGCACTCCAGCCTGGGCGACAGAGTGAGACTCAAAAAACAAAACCAAAAACAAAACCATACTTACAGAGCATGAACCTGATATGTAACCTTAAAACACAGCTCAGTAAAATGATTCTGTGGCCAGACCTCAACATTTACTGGTGCTTTCATATTACAAAGCCTTTTATTCAATTAACTAAATTATTTAATTCTTAAAGTTTTGGTTGATAAGTTATAATTGTATATATTTATGGAGTACAATGTGATGTTTTGATATATGTTTATAATATGGAATAATTAAATCAAGTGCATTAACCTATCCATCACCTCAAATACTTATTTTTTTGTGGTGAGACCATCTGACATTTACTCTCTTAGCAATTTTGAAATATACAACACTTTATTATCAAGTATAGTCACCCTACTGTGCAACAGATCTCATACACTTATCTGCACAAAGCTGTTTCAAGTAGCACATTTTATCCTGAAAGGCTGGCATTCCCAAACCCACATTCTGTGAATCGTTCAGGAATTCATCACCTTGAAAGTGTGTCTGCCTATAGGGCATACTAGGAAAAAAATGTCCTAAAGAGAAACAAAGGGCATGTTCAAATTAGGATTATCCGTAAAAGGATTGTGTTGTTGTTTTAATTTATTAATTAGAAATGTGTGTAGGGAGGTCATAAACCATGCAGGAAGTCTTGGTGAGGGTCAGGCTCCTGATACCTGGAAGGAAAGCAGTTTGCCTCCAGCAGCCACCTCAAGAAGACACCAGGTGTCTTCTCTGTTGAGGTCATCCCAGCCCTAGATGTCCTCACAGGGAGCACGCTGGGGGAAGAGGCACCTATCTTTATTCTCCACCCTTCCTTGGATTTCCCATCAGTGATACCATCCCCATAAACTTTACAAAAATAATCAAAGAAAAACGGAGGGGTAGAAACAAAAATAAAGCAAGTTTGCAGCATATTCAGCATTAATCTCTAGGTTAGCTCGCTCTCTGACCTGCTTCTTCATAGTGGTTTGGTATCTATTGTCCAAGTCTAGATTATAGCTCCCCATAACTGCTCTATAGATAACAACTTAAGCATTGTGAAAAGTTAAAAGTTTTTCCTTTAAGATATTCTTTCAGGACCTGCATACCAAAAAAATGACTGATGCCAGCTGGTCTAAAGGACCCTGCAAGGAGTTGACTTACCAAGAATGCAGTTGCCACATCCTGATGATTTCAACCTCCTTATGCTGACCAATCAATGACCCCAATGTTCTAGCCCCTTGCCCTCCACAATCCCCTTAAAAGCTTCAGCCAAGATCTCTTTGGGGAGATAGATTTGAAGGTCCCCTCCCATCTCTTCACTCAGCACCCTGTGATTATTAAACTCTTTCCTTGCTGCAAACCCTGTTGCTTTGGTGTTTTGGTATGTTACTGTGCAATGGGTATATAAACCTATTGTTCATATAACAGGGCTTATCATTGCCCAAACCACAGGAGACATGGGATCCACTGACATAGCCCACATTGGTCATCCTCCCAGGGCACAAAGCAAGAATAAGAAGGAGGAAGGTCAATGGAAGCTCTAGAGAAGCAAGAGAATGATTAGGGATCATAAGGAGACCTCTACACCTGCATTAGAGAACAATCCCATGGCAAGGTATAGTCCCTCCTGGAGCTGCCAGATTATTCCTCACCATCAATGGAGCTCACGGTATTAGAGTTCATGGATGTATCATAATCATCATGACCACATTGGGTAGTGCCTATCACTAACACCAGGCACTGTGCAAATCATTCCTCATGAACCATCTCATTCTGATCCTCACAACAAGTCAATGAGAGAGGTATCATTCCATCTGCCCTGTTTCAGAGATGAGAACAAAGAATCCTAGAGAACAGTTCAAGAACCTTCCAACATTGCAAGGACAGCAAAGGAAAGATCACATATGGAAGTTTAGACAGCCTGAGTCCAAAACCAAAATGTGTATTGTTACTTGGAATAGTAAGTAGGCATTCACATCACTGGGAGTGCGGTGGGGGTGGGGGGCAGTTCAGGATGCATAGTGAAAGACCAGCAGGAGAACTATATATATGAAGAAGATTAGCCTAAGCTCTTTTCTAGCTCATGATCATAGCCATTGCTCAACTTTGCTAGTAGACAAGTGAAGGGGAGAGGCCACTGCATGCAGCCTCCAGATGGGTCTCTCTCCTCCTATGGTGAGAGTATTAGAGCAAGCAACATAGGGTGTTAAAGTTTCCTCTCTACTGCTAGACACACAGCTTCAGCCAAGACGTAGCCTGGTGCAATCATGAGGCACCCTACCACAGTATCTCACAGACCCTGCCCAAAGAGGACACGCTGCCTCCTCCAGCACTAAATAAATTTATTCTCCATTTTCACCCTGGTTTTCCCACTCTGGGAGCCTTGTCCTCTGCAGCCAAACAAAAATCCTCTGAGATGTTAGCACATCCATTGGATACTTCTTGCTTCTCATGGAGATACTTCCCTCTTAAATTCCGAAACTACAACATTGACAGAAAGACTGCACATCATAGGACTGGATAATAAAAATAGAAAGCAAGACCAATCACAGCATATATTCAAAGATGGTTGGATGCAAGATTAAAAACCATATTCCACTGTTGTTCTCTCATCACAAAATGTCATTGTGATTTGTTAAACTCTACTGACTCTTGTCCTCTTAACTGCTTTGCCCAAAACAGCTTTGCCTTTCTAACTCTCCCTTACTAACAGATCAGCTCAAACTTCATCCTACCACTGTAAAATATATCAACCCAACACTTCATTTTCCACTGGGCTTTTCTAGAACTGAATATTTTATCACATTTATTTCCTGGACACTTTCTTGCCCATAAGTTCTTAGCACTCATACTAGGATATTATCCAACATAAATACCCTCACCCCAATTCTGACTTCTACTTTGCTGTCTCCATGAAACTCCTACTAACAATCTAGGGCCCTTATAGGCACTTAATACACTTTGAAGAACATCTCTTCCTATTGCCTTTCTTTTCATGTTGGATCTCTGAGTTGCACTTGATATTATTCTATGTTGTCCTAATTAGTCCTTCTCCTGTCATTATTCAATCAAAGAATACATGACATTTTTAGTACCGTTATCTCGGAAAGTTCAGGTTTGAGGCCAGGTGCAGGAGCTCACACCTGTAAACTCAGTACTTTGGGAGGCCAGGTGGGAGGACTGCTTGACCCAAAAGTTCGAGGCCAGCCTGGGCAGCATGGTGAAACCCCATCTCTACAAAAAATTTAAAAAATTAGCTGTGCATGGTGCTGTGCACCTGTACATCCAGCTAATTAGGAGGCTGAGGTGGGGGGATTGCATGAGCCCAGGAATTTGAGGCCGCCGTGAGCTGTGATCGTGCCACTGCACTCCAGCCTGAGTGACAGAGTGGAACCTTGTCTCAAAAAGAAAAAAAGAAAGTTCAGGTTTGAGGTCTTTAAGTCTTTAACTCTAAATCATATTGATAGAACATGTGAGCAAATGAAAACCAGCTGAACTCATTTCATCATGTGGCTACCTGCTGATGTTTTTAAAACAGTCACTTGTTTCCTACCTTAATTGTCTTTGTGGACAATTACAAACAGTGAAATAATACAAATGTTAGCACTTATTCAAACTCAAGCCTGAACAAAATTTTTTTGTGGGCTTGGAAAACAGGAATTCTGTTAGATCAAAACTCACTCATCTCTTTAGGGCTGTAAAGTGAATTAAAGATAAGACTGTCTGGATTTTAGGGTTTGATTTATGCCCCATGATCAAGAAGGCTGAACCTCAGTCATTGTGTGTCTACTATTTCTATTCTATCAGAAGCCCTAGTTTCAAATCAAGAATCGACTCTAATACACCTTTTTGTATATGCAGGTTCATGCAGGGTTGAAGTTAAGGGGAAAGAAATCCCGACAACTTTACATTAAAATTGGAACACAGTTGGATCGCCTCATTTCATAGAAATCTAAAGAACCTGTGATGTTTTCACAGTCAACCACTGCCCCACCCCCCCACCAAAAGCGAACTGTGTATGTATCACTTTTAAAAAGAAAAAAAAAAAGTAAAAGAAAAGAAAAAACCTGCAATATATAATCCATGTTTTCTGGTGAATCCTTGAAGGTTATCCGTTTGATAGTGGGTTTTTATCCAACTCAGAAAATGTCATAATTATTGATGATGATCTAACACAGTCATTTTTCATCAGGGACATTGCAGAAAGATAAGAAAATACATGCTGTGGTCAAACATAGCTTACAAAAAAAGAAAACACATGCTGTCTTGTGAGCTAATGTCTTTTATGTTTCTGTGGAAAGAACTCATCAGTTTCTGTGGGAAAAGAGGAAGGGAAAGGTTGGCAAGGCAAAGGTTAACAGACTCAATGTAAAGAACTGATGTGTTATAGACTGTTTCTTCCTATATATTTTGAAAACTCATTGAGAGGCTTTTCTGATATCCATACTTCTGTGAAAAAAATAATGTGCACATCTGTATTTCCCCAGAATGAAGATGACAGGTGGTGGATCTTCCTTGTAATATGTGAGCTGATGATTTTGCCCTTAGGGTGGGAAAAGCAATTTGAATCATTTTACTTGGGCACCGTACCAATGAGAGGCACAAGGTCAAGTGAAGGTTCAATTCAAAGGGTGAGGCTATCTTCAACATTTCAAATACCTTAAACACCACTCTGCTAGGTTTCTCAGGTAAGAAATGTGAATCAGTATACAGCTTTTAATGCTCTTTAGCTACCAAGGGTGTTTATTATGCCAAGTGAAGACACTCAGAAAAGAAAAGAAAAAAAAAAAATTTTGAGAAGACAATGTGTGCCCTTCTAGATTAGCTCACTGTATCAGTTTCCTCTTGCTGCTGTAACAAATTATCAAAAACATGGGCTTGAAACAACACACACATGTACTGCTTACTGTTCTGGCAGTCATAAGTCTGAAATGGGTTTCAAAGAGCTAAAACTTTCTCTTTCAATTATAGGGACCCTTGTGACTATATTAAGCCCACCTGAATAATTCAACATCCTCTTTACATCTCAAGTTCCTTGACTTCATCACATCTGCAGAGTTACAGTCCCTTTGGTCATGTAAAGTAATATATTCAAAGATTCTAGGTATTAAAACATGGACATCTTCAGGGTGGGTAGAGGAATTATTCTGCCCACCACACTTGGCTTAATGGGAATTTCCAAAGTTTTCATCTAAGATTTTGAGAGGACACTTTCTGCACTTGGATAATACAGTGAATTTCCACTTGCCATGGCCTGGCCTTCTATTTGCAATTCTTCCCTTTGTGAATTTCCAACTATTTTTTTCTTCTATTCTTCTCTTTCCCTTTCATGATTCCTAGCTTCTTGAGCCCCATACTGAGGGTCAAATCTCTCTTCCACTAACCTTTTCTGGTCATACCTTAAGTTATATTTTTCTCCAAGAATTCCCTTTTAACATGTTATAACAACTGTCTTTAATTGCTGCCATTTAGTTGCAAGGCAGATTTTTATTATCAGACTTGAGGATATCAGCCCTATTGGGGTCAACTTTTCATTCCCAGCCCTCTGAGCCTAGCTGATTACACGTGAGAGTTGCTCATTCAATCATTCATTCGTTCACTCACTCAACAAATATTTATTGAGTGAACATCTTGTGCAAGACGCTGTTCTAGGTGCCCAAAGAAGTGGATGCACTAGTGAATGAATAAGTGAATTAATTCTCTAATATTCTAATAGAAATGAGTTGTCAGCATAAAATCTTCTTGGCTTAATTTGGAGCCCTCTCTCTAGAACAGTTTATTATTTGAAAAGAATTAGTCCTGTGAATATCCTAATCTGAAAAATGAGAAAACAACTGCTTCTACCACTAGGAAAAGATTATATAGTCTGTGTTAATTTATAAATACGTAGCTCATCACAAATGCTTAAGGAATGTTAGACATCATTATTGTCATAAGAACAGGTTAGAGGAAAAATTTGTTAGAGTCATGCCTGTTTGTTTCACCAACAATATGTAAGCTACATGCCATGTGGGGAATTCATTTCGTTTTGCAATACTCTGGAATGACAGCAAAGCAATGTCAATATACTACCTCAGTAAAAATCGTGGAATATATATATGTACACACAAATATATATGTACACACACAAATACACACATATGTATGTGTATATACAACTTCCCCATTATAAGAAACATGTTTTCTCTTATCAGCACTTGGATTTATTTCATTTGTCAAGCTCTTACTCAGTGGAAATTCCATGGAGAATTGTGCTTATTTTTGAACCGCCTGTCCAAGGCTTTTGGGAAAATGTGAGCAAACAAATCCCCAATTGGCTTGCAGCACATTTATTGTATTTGTAAACATGTTGATTTGTTCCAGACTCTTGTGAGAGGGCCTGGAAAAAAAATTGTCTCTATTTTTAACTGAGAAAACAAATTTTACTTCCATTAGAACACAGACTTTACATGGGTAATTCCAATAGATGTTACAGACTCTCTGTATGCTCAAGATAATAGAAGGATTAAATGCAATGAAATTATACATGAGAAATATAAAATACAGGAAAAAGAATGTCTTGATCTATTCTTCAACTCCTATGGCATTGTCTTTCCCCTAACTTCTTGCTTTTCTTCTTTCTTCCTGATTTCTTATCAGCAAAAGATAGAACCCCTATTCATAACAAGTAATTTCTCTCTTCCTAGGCTTTGTCAACACCCTCATACTCATGTTTGAGGAATTTTCTCAATATCATGCCTTCTCATATTATTTTAGAAAGGCTTCTGGATTCCCCCTATGGGAAAACAAAAAGCAAAAACAGTCAAGTGCCTGAAATTGATTAGCTCAACCAGATGTACTTTTTCATTCCATTACTGTCCCCACCATCCACGTCACTTTGGAGGCTAGAAAGTGTAGATTCCTATGTGCATAACTTAAAGAGTGAGCCAAAAATAAAGTAGAAATCTCTTTTTTTAGTACTTTTTTTTTTTTAAAATTGATGAACGGGCTTGAGATTATCTGAAGTTGGAGGGAATTATATAGGGAGTAGGAAAAGGAAATGAAGGGTCCCATAAGAAATAATTCTTAGCTGCAGAATAGAACTATAGTTTTCTATCTCTGAATTGCTATCCACGGAGAAGAGGCCCCCAGCTGAGAGACTGCAAGTAGCTTCGTTACTTCCTATCTCCCATTAAGAAGTTACGCTTCAGAAATATCTAGCATGACTAAGATTGCTCTTCTCCTGGGCCTTATTTTATATTAAAAATCCCCTCTGGCTCTGACTTTTCTACTTTAGCAGCACCTAGCACTTCCTCAGATAAGGACAGCAAATTTAGGAGTTTACAGAGTAGCCATAAGGATCCCATGCGCATTTACGCTGATAAGAATCTAAAAACAAGGTACAGGCAGCATGCACAGCTACAGCATCAAGCTTTAGTAGCAACTTCATGGACTGAGAGGACTAAAGAGAATGAAAATGGAGAGGATTAGGAAATGCCCTCATACTCCACAGTTGACCTTTATCATAGTGGCTGTTATAGCAGATGGATTTATGAAGTCTATCAAATGGCATATTTTTCATGAGCCGTGTATAACATTTCAATAGAGTATGTTGAAAAACAAGATATCTCCTGACATCTGAGAGGCTCAGAATATCAAGAGGACTGGAATTCAGCAATGTTGACTTTTGCAACAAAACGTGTCCGGCTGTGATTGCAGATGTTCTTTGGTGTCTGGTTGAAGCTAGGATGCCTTGAAGTGTGCAAAACAATGAAGAAATGAAATTAGAAAATGTGTTTCAAAGCTAACCAGTGATTATGTCTCAGTGGACTGGGTTGAGGCAAAAGTTTAGGGCTGGGTATACAGTAGTTGAATCAATTTGGTTTCCAGTAAACAATACCAGATAAAAATACCTCTTTAAGCTATTTCTCTCTGTATCTCTCTCTCTCTCTCTTTTTGACTCCTCCTGCTCCTTTCTCCTCTCCATTGACTCTCAAACATTTCTCTTTGGGTCCTTCTCTTTACCCACTCATTAGATTATACCTTTTGAATTCCAACTCCCAGATCCTACTATGACACATGCATTTTTTCCCCTCTGAGCAAAAGTGAATTCTACTGGTAGAAACTGCATTTTGCTCATGCATATGAGCAAAACTGCCACAGCATTAAAGGACAGGGCAGTAGATGGATTTTTCCCCACACATGTCAAACTTTTCAATCATGCAACTCTAATCACCGTTCCTTGGGCATGTTCACACTATTTTCTCCTTTGTTAATTCTTCAGCCATTAAGCAGCTACAAGTGATGAACTCAAAAGCCCTTCACTCTAATCATCCAGAGTCATATGAATCAACATGATTTTCCACTGACCTTGAAAACCATGAATATTAAGGAGACTGATGTTGAAATAAACACTGAAAAAAAAACCACAGAAATTATGCAGTCCAATTTGCATGTAAACCTCTGGGTTTCAGCACCTGTACTGTAAAAGACACTTTGAGTCTAGACATGCAGCTGAGGTCAGGGGTCAAGGGGCAGCTGAGAATAGGTTGTTACAGGTAAGCCTCCAGAAGGAAAGGAAAAATCAGCATTTACTGAGAGTGTACCATGCCCTAGGCACTTTGTCATGCCATATTTACTCCTCCTATGAATTCTATCATGTAAGCAGGTGAAAGTTATTCAGATTTTGTAGGTGAGGAAGGTGAAATTTTAACAGATGGAGTAATTTTCCCAGGGTCACACAGCTAGTGTATGACCAACGAGGAATCTGAACCAAAGATTCCAAAGCTCAGTCTCTTTTATGCCACTTTTGCTCTCTTAAGCATTTTTAGGGTTCAGGAGCCCTTCCTAAGCCAATGTGGGTAAGTCAGTGGACACATGTCTTGGGGTACAATGGTAGTGCTGGAGGGAGGTGTGTATATGAGTGCATGGTGTTACACCCTCTATCTTCCTCCCACAACTACTGATAACCTGCCTTCCTAGTACCTACCCTGCTAAAAGAGCAGAGAACTGGAGTGGGAATATTCTAGCCCAGCAGAAAGGCAGGAATTAGGAGGCAAAGTGAGGATCAAGGCAACACCAGGATCAGAGCAGAGTGGGGAATGAGGCCCAATGTAGAAACAAACTAGGATCTCCAGAGCTAACAGACCCACACTGCTCTTCTCTTTCCTTCCAGGACTTGATGGGCGATAGTTGGTGGGGTATATTTCATTCCTGTCCTAGGTTGACAAACCCTGGACTGGCTGAATAACAACATGATCCCAAGAACAAAGGGCTGGAAGGGCCTAGATAAAGACTGGAATTTGGGTTGAGGACTTGAGCACACCATAAGCTATAAAGAGATTCTGCCCATTGTCTTCAAGGATGAGATTGGCAACTTCTGATTTTTTATTTATTTATTTATTTATTTATTTATTTATTTATTTATTTATTTGACAGAGTCTTGCTCTGTCTCCCATGCTGGACTGGACTGCAGTGGTGTGATCATGGCTCACTGCAACCTCCGGCTCCTGGGCTCAAACGATTCTCCTGCCTCAGCATCCCCAGTAGCTGAGACGGCAGGTGTGCGCCGCCATGCCTGGCTAATTTTTATTTATTTATTTTTTGTGTGTGTGTGTAGAGATGAGGTCTCACCATGTTGCCCAGGCTGGTCTTGAACTCCTGAGCTCAAGTGATCCCCCCACCTTGGCCTCCCAAATGCTGGGATTACAGGCTTGAGCAACCGCACCCGGCCTGCAACTTCTGTTCTTTAGAGTTTATTCACACTCTCAAATCATGCCACTCTTTAGGGTATTACAGTTCATAACTGCTACTTTTCCTAATTATAAATATATAAAACTGGCTTATTTTAATAACTAGTAGTAGATGGGAAATTGGCGATTCAATAAAAAATATACACATATTCATATATAAAGCTGATAATAGATCTGAAACAGTAAACCAAAATATATTTTCTTCTCCCTAGTTCATGAAACTCTGCCCACTGAACCCATTGAACCAGGAGAGCTGATTCCTTCAGAAGGAGGCACACGTTTCTAGAATAAAGATCTCATTGCTGCATTTTGGATTTGCAAAGTGGATGTGTCTCAATCTTCAGAGATGGTCTAGTTTTGCACGCATGGTATTGACATCAAAAGAAAAGGCTTTCTAAGTCCATAACATTTTTCTTGATAAACCAAAGTAAAACCTGGAAGTACAATCCTGGCATTTTGCTGTAAGCAATTAAAGAAGCACAGAAGTTAACATATAAAGAAAGTCCTCAAGAGACATAAAGGTGAAATAGGTTATTTGATATTGGAAGGATGAACTAAAGATGAGAAGAGGGAGAGGAAAAGCCAGGCAGTTGACATGAAGGGTGGGTTAAGTTCTTTAAGCTGAGAACCTCGAAGAGAAGGAGAGAAACTCCTGAAGTCTAGGCAGAGGAATCCAAGTAGAGAGTAACAGTGGCATCCCTTGCCTAGGCAAAGAAACATCTCCTGAGAAATACTTCCAGGGAAATCTCCCAAACAGCTACCCCTCTGACTCTCCCGTAAACTCTACACTCACTTGATGTGAAAGCCAGTAGTTCCTTCCCAGAAGACAGCTGGAGACAGTGTTTGGCATGCCTTTCTTTCGGATGGGGAGTGAAATTACTCCATATTGGAGGACTGCAAACTGGGGTGCCCAAAACAAGAGACCAATGGAAAGAAGAGTCGAAATCTATGAGCAACAGGACCAGCGAAGCCAAGGTGGGGATCCCTTTCATTCAGAGAACTGTCCCTGAGCTATGCCAGCTGCAGGTGCTTCAGCAGGGCAAAAAGAAAGACAGAGAAAAAAGGCACCTCGTTACACAGGTCACACTCTCACATTCACAAACATAGAGAGGCTTCTCCTGAACCCAGACACCATTTTGTGATGAGGATGGGAAGCAGCTTTTGAGATGGAGTGGAGGAGGACTCTAACCTGATGAAGTTTGAATTCTGAATTGACTGAATATTTACCCAAAATATAAGATCAGAAGAGACTGTTATCCTGACTGGCAAGTTGAAGCTTGAGCTTTTTTGCCTGCCCCCATCAGCAGAGGAAATAGAGGTTTTGACAATAATATGAAGCAACACAAACAATAATGCAAGTTCATTATTTCTTCACGCACCTATAATGCAGCGTGAAATATTTTGTCATATGTTTATTTTTTGGCCTGGAAGTCTGTGGCTATTGCAACGACCTTTCCTTTTGCTTTTGGATATTTGTTTTTTGTTTTGTAAATTCATCCAACAGACTGAATCCTGAGCCAAAGAGAATCACAGAATCATGACACTTACTCCGATGACTGACAAACCTGCCCTAGTTTTCTATTCTGCCTGGATTATTTCCATGAATTTCCCACCAGTTGATTTTCATGTAAATGCATCTACCAACTTTACACAAATGTGTAGCAGTCTTTTTTTTAAGTCTAGTTGTACACACATTTGATAGTTCACAGCTGCAACAAGATGTATATGCTGACAGCTCCATGCAAAAACGCTTAAAGTATCCAATTAGATTCCAGTTTTCCCAAGAGACCAGGCTGGGTTTTTGAAGTTGGCACATAGGGACAGCCTATGCTGGTATGTCCATCGCCACCAGGAAGATTTGTGAAAGCTACAGCCTTTCTATGTCATCAGTCATGCGTCTATCCATATAATATGTGAAAAGTGTTAATTACCATGTGTAAATCTACATGACTGACTCAGTAATAATATTAATAATAATTGACATTCAGATAGAATTACCAACATGCAGATTATATTTTTAAATTAATCTGCGTAAGTGCTAATGTGGGAAGAATATGTTGATTTCAAGATGGTCCCCTTGACACGCAACTTGTTTCTCCTTGGCAATAAACCATTGGAACTTTGGGCACTATGAAGTATTTTGATTTACATGAGCACACAACAGTGTAGAAGAAGAATCCAATCCTGTCATGTGATGCATTCCAAACTCTGCATGTAGAATTTCTGGATGACCACAGAGGTTATCTCAAACGATACTCATAATATGTAGTCCTTAGAAAATACAGGACATTGCTCTAAGCACCTTACATGTAGTAATCATACCTACTAATTCCGAGGGCATTGCCAATTGTAGGTTTTGTGATGACACAGCAATACAGCCTTGCCTATGAATAAGTCACTTATGTGCAATAAGCTCTCAAAACATTCTGAGACTATTTAGTTGTCCGTGGTTGTGTTTATTTCAGTACAGAATGACAAGGTCAAAAAATTCTAATCTAACAGTTCTCTTCATTTCAGACATATTTATTCAGCATCTATGAAATAATTACTACGTGGAACAGCTATATGCTGCCAATTAGTTTGAAGGATTTGCTTCCTCTCTGCCTTAACTACTTCGGCAACGTGACTGAACTGACCAACTATTTCCCCATTAGCAGGCAGATCCTGAATCTCACCTGACTTACTACACTTCTGAGGGACTTGAGAGCTTGGGATATGAAAAATCCATTATCATAAAAAGACCCATCAAAGGACAGATTGATAAGAAGAAAAAAAAAAGCCAGGCTCATTAACAGGAAAAAGAGTGCAATCATTTTCTTTTTTTTTTATTATTATTATTATACTTTAGGTTTTATGGTACATGTGCACAATGTGCAGGTAAGTTACATATGTATACATGTGCCATGCTGGTGCGCTGCACCCACCAACTCATCATCTAGCATTAGGTATATCTCCCAAAGCTATCCCTCCCCCCTCCTCCCACCCCACAACAATCCCCAAAGTGTGATGTTCCCCTTCCTGTGTCCATGTGTTCTCATTGTTCAATTCCCACCTATAAGTGAGAATATGCGGTGTTTGGTTTTTTGTTCTTGCGATAGTTTACTGAGAATGATGATTTTCAATTTCATCCATGTCCCTACAAAGGACATGAACTCATCATTTTTTATGGCTGCATAGTATTCCATGGTGTATATGTGCCACATTTTCTTAATCCAGTCTATCATTGTTGGACATTTGGGTTGGTTCCAAGTCTTTGCTATTGTGAATAATGCCACAATAAACATACGTGTGCATGTGTCTTTATAGCAGCATGATTTATAGTCCTTTGGGTATATACCCAGTAATGGGATGGCTGGGTCAAATGGAATTTCTAGTTCTAGATCCCTGAGGAATCGCCACACTGACTTCCACAAGGGTTGAACTAGTTTACAGTCCCACCAACAGTGTAAAAGTGTTCCTATTTCTCCACATCCTCTCCAGCACCTGTTGTTTCCTGACTTTTGAATGATTGCCATTCTAACTGGTGTGAGATGGTATCTCATTGTGGTTTTGATTTGCATTTCTCTGATGGCCAGTGATGGTGAGCATTTTTTCATGTGTTTTTTGGCTGCATAAATGTCTTCTTTTGAGAAGTGTCTGTTCATGTCCTTCACCCACTTTTTGATGGGGTTGTTTGTTTTTTTCTTGTAAATTTGTTGGAGTTCATTGTAGATTCTGGATATTAGCCCTTTGTCAGATGAGTAGGTTACAAAAATTTTCTCCCATTTTGTAGGTTGCCTGTTCACTCTGATGGTAGTTTCTTTTGCTGTGCAGAAGCTCTTGAGTTTAATTAGATCCCATTTGTCAATTTTGGCTTTGGTTGCCATTGCTTTTGGTGTTTTAGACATGAAGTCCTTTCCCATGCCTATGTCCTGAATGGTAATGCCTAGGTTTTCTTCTAGGGTTTTTATGGTTTTAGGTCTAACATTTAAGTCTTTAATCCATCTTGAATTAATTTTTGTATAAGGTGTAAGGAAGGGATCCAGTTTCAGCTTTCTCCATATGGCTAGCCAGTTTTCCCAGCACCATTTATTAAATAGGGAATCCTTTCCCCATTTCTTGTTTTTCTCAGGTTTGTCAAAGATCAGATAGTTGTAGATATGTGGCATTATTTCTGACGGCTCTGTTCTGTTCCATTGATCTATATCTCTGTTTTGGTACCAGTACCATGCTGTTTTGGTTACTGTAGCCTTGTAGTATAGTTTGAAGTCAGGTAGTGTGATGCCTCCAGCTTTGTTCTTTTGGCTTAGGATTGACTTGGCGATGTGGGCTCTTTTTTGGTTCCATATGAACTTTAAAGTAGTTTTTTCCAATTCTGTGAAGAAAGTCATTGGTAGCTTGATGGGGATGGCATTGAATCTGTAAATTACCTTGGGAAGGATGGCCATTTTCACGATATTGATTCTTCCTACCCATGAGCATGGAATGTTCTTCCATTTGTTTGTATCCTCTTTTATTTCCTTGAGCAGTGGTTTGTAGTTCTCCTTGAAGAGGTCCTTCACATCCCTTGTAAGTTGGATTCCTAGGTATTTTATTCTCTTTGAAGCAATTGTGAATGGGAGTTCACTCATGATTTGGCTCTCTGTTTGTCTGTTATTGGTGTATAAGAATGCTTGTGATTTTTGTACATTGATTTTGTATCCTGAGACTTTGCTGAAGTTGCTTATCAGCTTAAGGAGATTTTGGGCTGAGACAATGGGGTTTTCTAGATATACAATCATGTCATCTGCAAACAGGGACAATTTGACTTCCTCTTTTCCTAATTGAATACCCTTTATTTCCTTCTCCTGCCTAATTGCCCTGGCCAGAACTTCCAACACTATGTTGAATAGAAGTGGTGAGAGAGGGCATCCCTGTCTTGTGCCAGTTTTCAAAGGGAATGCTTCCAGTTTTTGCCCATTCAGTATGATATTGGCTGTGGGTTTGTCATAGATAGCTCTTATTATTTTAAGATGCGTCCCATCAATACCTAATTTATTGAGAGTTTTTAGCATGAAGGGTTGTTGAATTTTGTCAAAGGCCTTTTCTGCATCTATTGAGATAATCATGTGGTTTTTGTCTTTGGTTCTGTTTCTATGCTGGATTACATTTATTGATTTGCATATATTGAACCAGCCTTGCATCCCAGGGAGGAAGCCCACTTGATCATGGTGGATAAGCTTTTTGATGTGCTGCTGGATTCGGTTTGCCAGTATTTTATTGAGGATTTTTGCATCAATGTTCATTAAGGATATTGGTCTAAAATTCTCTTTTTTTGTTGTGTCTCTGCCCGGCTTTGGTATCAGGATGATGCTGGCCTCATCAAATGAGTTAGGGAGGATTCCCTCTTTTTCTATTGATTGGAATAGTTTCAGAAGGAATGGTACCAGTTCCTCCTTGTACCTCTGGTAGAATTCGGCTGTGAACCCATCTGGTCCTGGACTTTTTTTGGTTGGTAAGCTATTGATTATTGCCACAATTTCAGCTCCTGTTATTGGTCTATTCAGAGATTCAACTTCTTCCTGGTTTAGTCTTGGGAGGGTGTATGTGTTGAGGAATTTATCCATTTCTTCTAGATTTTCTAGTTTATTTGCATAGAGGTGTTTGTAGTATTCTCTGATGGTAGTTTGTATTTCTGTGGGATCGGTGGTGATATCCCCTTTATTATTTTTTATTGCATCTATTTGATTCTTCTCTCTTTTTTTCTGTATTAATCTTGCTAGCAGTCTATCAATTTTGTTGATCCTTTCAAAAAACCAGCTCCTGGATTCATTAATTTTTTGAAGGGTTTTTTGTGTCTCTATTTCCTTCAGTTCTGCTCTGATTTTAGTTATTTCTTGCCTTCTGCTAGCTTTTGAATGTGTTTGCTCTTGCTTTTCTGGTTCTTTTAATTGTGATGTTAGGGTGTCAATTTTGAATCTTTCCTGCTTTCTCTTGTGGGCATTTAGTGCTATAAATTTCCCTCTACACACTGCTTTGAATGCATCCCAGAGATTCTGGTATGTTGTGTCTTGGTTCTCGTTGGTTTCAAAGAACATCTTTATTTCTGCCTTCATTTCGTTATGTACCCAGTAGTCATTCAGGAGCAGGTTGTTCAGTTTCCATGTAGTTGAGTGGTTTTGAGTGAGATTCTTAATCCTGAGTTCTAGCTTGATTGCACTGTGATCTGAGAGATAGTTTGTTATAATTTCTGTTCTTTTACATTTATTGAGGAGAGCTTTACTTCCAAGTATGTGGTCAATTTTGGAATAGGTGTGGTGTGGTGCTGAAAAAAATGTATATTCTGTTGATTTGGGGTGGAGAGTTCTGTAGATGTCTATTAGGTCCGCTTGGTGCAGAGCTGAGTTCAATTCCTGGGTATCCTTGTTGACTTTCTGTCTCGTTGATCTGTCTAATGTTGACAGTGGGGTGTTAAAGTCTCCCATTATTAATGTGTGGGAGTCTAAGTCTCTTTGTAGGTCACTCAGGACTTGCTTTATGAATCTGGGTGCTCCTGTATTGGGTGCATATATATTTAGGATAGTTAGCTCTTCTTGTTGAATTAATCCCTTTACCATTATGTAATGGCCTTCTTTGTCTCTTTTGATCTTTGTTGGTTTAAAGTCTGTTTTATCAGAGACTAGGATTGCAACCCCTGCCTTTTTTTGTTTTCCATTTGCTTGGTAGATCTTCCTCCATCCTTTTATTTTGAGCCTATGTGTGTCTCTGCACGTGAGATGGGTTTCCTGAATACAGCACACTGATGGGTCTTGAGTCTTTGTCCAATTTGCCAGTCTGTGTCTTTTAATTGGAGCATTTAGTCCATTTACATTTAAAGTTCATATTGTTATGTGTGAATTTGATCCTGTCATTATGATGTTAGCTGGTTATTTTGCTCGTTAGTTGATGCAGTCTCTGCCTAGTCTCGATGGTCTTTACATTTTGGCATGATTTTGCAGTGGCTGGTACCGGTTGTGCCTTTCCATGTTTAGCGCTTCCTTCAGGAGCTCTTTTAGGGCAGGCCTGGTGGTGACAAAATCTGTCAGCATTTGCTTGTCTGTAAAGTATTTTATTTCTCCTTCACTTATGAAGCTTAGTTTGGCAGGATATGAAATTCTGGGTTGAAAATTCTTTTCTTTAAGAATGTTGAATATTGGCCCCCACTCTCTTCTGGCTTGTAGGGTTTCTGCCGAGAGATCCGCTGTTAGTCTGATGGGCTTCCCTTTGATGGTAACCCGACCTTTCTCTCTGGCTGCCCTTAACATTTTTTCCTTCATTTCAACTTTGGTGAATCTGACAATTATGTGTCTTGGAGTTGCTCTTCTCGAGGAGTATCTTTGTGGTGTTCTCTGTATTTCCTGAATCTGAATGTTGGCCTGCCTTGTTAGATTGGGGAAGTTCTCCTGGATAATATCCTGCAGAGTGTTTTCCAACTTGGTTCCATTCTCCCTGTCACTTTCAGGTACACCAATCAGATGTAGATTTGGTCTTTTCACATAGTCCCATATTTCTTGGAGGCTTTGCTCGTTTCTTTTTATTCTTTTTTCTCTAAACTTCCCTTCTCGCTTCATTTCATTCATTTCATCTTCCAGGGCTGATACCCTTTCTTCCATTTGATCGCATCGGCTCCTGAGGCTTCTGCATTCTTCACGTAGTTCTCGAGCCTTGGTTTTCAGCTCCATCAGCTCCTTTAAGCACTTCTCTGTATTGGTTATTCCAGTTATACATTCTTCTAAATTTTTTTCAAAGTTTTCAACTTCTTTGCCTTTGGTTTGAATATCCTCCCGTAGCTCGGAGTAATTTGATCGTCTGAAGCCTTCTTCTCTCAGCTCGTCAAAGTCATTCTCCGTCCAGCTTTGTTCCGTTGCTGGTGAGGAACTGCATTCCTTTGGAGGAGGAGAGGTACTCTGCTTTTTAGAGTTTCCAGTTTTTCTGCTCTGTTTTTTCCCCATCTTTGCGGTTTTATCTACTTTTGGTCTTTGATGATGGTGATGTACAGATGGGTTTTTGGTGTGGATGTCCTTTCTGTTAGTTTTCCTTCTAACAGACAGGACCCTCAGCTGCAGGTCTGTTGGAGTACCTGGCTGGCCGTGTGAGGTGTCAGTCTGCCCCTGCTGGGGGGTGCCTCCCAGTTAGGCTGCTTGGGGGTCAGGGGTCAGGGACCCACTTGAGGAGGCAGTCTGCCCGTTCTCAGATCTCCAGCTGCATGCTGGGAGAATCACTGCTCTCCTCAAAGCTGTCAGACAGGGACATTTAAGTCTGCAGAGGTTACTGCTGTCTTTTTGTTTGTCTGTGCCCTGCCCCCAGAGGTGGAGCCTACAGAGGCAGGCAGGCCTCCTTGAGCTGTGGTGGGCTCCACCCAGTTCAACCTTCCAGGCTGCTTTGTTTACCTAAGCGAGCCTGGGCAATGGCGGGCGCCCCTCCCCCAGCCTCGCTGCCGACTTGCTGTTTGATCTCAGTCTGCTGTGCTAGCAATCAGCGAGATTCCGTGGGCGTAGGACCCTCTGAGCCAGGTGCGGGCTATAATCTCCTGGTGCACCGTTTCCTAAGCCCATCGGAAAAGCACAGTATTCGGGTGGGAGTGGCCCGATTTTCCAGGTGCCGTCTGTCACCCCTGGAAAGGGAACTCCCTGACCCCTTGCGCTTCCCGAGTGAGGCAATGCCTCGCCCCTGCTTCGGCTGGCGCACGGTGCACTCACCCACTGACCTGCGCCCACTGTCTGGCACTCCCTAGTGAGATGAACATGGTACCTCAGATGGAAATGCAGAAATCACCCGTCTTCTGCATCGCTCACGCTGGGAGCTGTTGACCAGAGCTGTTCTTATTTGGCCATCTTGGCTCCTCCCTCATTTTCTTAAAATTAGATTACTGAGTTTAACTATTTGACACATATTTATTCCAATTAATTTCAATTAGGAAAAACAAGTGTACATGGATGAGTAGACATAAAGTTACAAGGCAGCTTGACTGAGATCATTAGACACGATATTCATGTGTAACTATTAGTATAGCTAGTAGATGGTGAATCATTCCTTCTCAACAGTCACTTCTGTTTGCTGGAAGTCATGGTATGGCACTCCTAAAATTAAGTATGTCATTAAGGATTCTAATCAATCTTGACATGCATATGGCTTTTTTTTGCTAAGAAAATTAATAATGCACAAGAGCCACAGAAAGTAACTAAGGCATTCTTGTCTTCCTCTCTTTCAACTCCTCTCAGAATGCTGCACACAAAAGGAAAGGCAAGAACGGGCCAATGATTTTGAAGCAGGTCTTGGTAGTGAATATTCAAGGTAGACTCTCTGGAGGATCACCACGTCATAGCACATTTATCCTGGAACCTGAGATCTGTTGCTAGTGTTGCAAATGAAAGAATTATGATAGTCATGTTAGCAAACCTCACTTTCTCTGAGGGTTCCAGACATGCAGGCTACGAAGAACCATCAACAAGGAAATCAGACATGGAGGGCCTTTATCCAGAAAGAGTTTATCAAGAAAAGGTGACCATCACAAACCTGAAGCTCAGGCTTAAGACCCCTGAGAGTCAGGGAGATGTTTCAAGGGATTCTGGAGAACATATCTATTTTTATCATCATACTGAGATGTCACTGGCCTTTTTTACCTTGCTAACAATTGCACTGATGGTGCACAAGCAACAGGCAAAACTGCTGGCATGTTAGACTTGATGAAGGCAGTGACCTCACACTGTACAACTACTTATTCATCATTTACCATGACATGGTGAGCAAACAAAGTGAGGGTAAAAGCTGGTTTGTTAGTGGTAAATGAAATGCCTTGGAGAATGTGTTTTGTAAGAGGTAAATTATGAGGATAATTGCATTATTTTAAAATAGTTTTCTCAGACATCAGTGAAATGGGAAAATGGCTATGTGATAACACAGAATAGCCCTTATGAAAACAACAGTTGGCTGGGCCTGGTGGCTTCTGCCTGTAATCCCAGCACTTTGGGAGGCCAAGGCAGAGGGATCGCTTGAGCTCAGGAGTTTGAGACCAGCCTGGGCAACACAGTAGGATCCCATCTCTACAAAAAAAAATTAAAAAAGTGGCCAGGCCTGGTGGTGCACACTTGTGGTCCTAGCCACTTGGCAGGCTGAGGTGGGAGAATCGCTTGAGTCTGAGAGGTTGAGGCTGCAGTGAGCTGTGATCACACCACTGTGCTCCAGCCTAGGCAATAAAGAGAGACCCTGTCTCAAAATAAATGAATAAATAAAATAAAATAAAACAATAGTTATGCTTATTGAGTGTCTGCTGTGTGCAAAGTGTTCCATATATATGATTTTCAACCTTTTGCAACAATTTTGAGATGTTTTTATTCTCAGTTCACAGAAAAGTGAACCGAGGCTCAGAGGAAAGTGAAGGAATCCCCCATTATCACTGCCACATCCTTGTTAGTAGAACCTAAAGCTCTCCCATCTCTGTCAGGCTGTGAAGACATACAAGTTAGTGCTTCATCGTGGAAAGTCACACTGGTACAATCTGGGAAATCAGGTCTTGGGCAGATGTAAAGTGATAACACCTGGGATAGAAAATTGTCCATAATCAAAGCATTTATACAAATTGCTAACCCACATTGTGCCAAACAAGCTTTAAGATGGAAATGCTGCTGGGTCATGAACACTGAGAATCACCTCTACATGTTAAGCTATTTCCCCTATGCAAACTGGATTGATTAAGAGCAATTATAGAACACTTGCTTTTAAGAGTTAGGTTGTTATTTAATCAATTTTCATTTTAACCACTATTTCTCTCTCTCTCTCTCTCGAACTGCTTTAATGTATAATTGCTAATGTTGCCTCTGTTATATATTTCAATGAGCTTTTCAAGGTGTGTTTTAGTAGAACAGAATTGAAAGATTGTGTCAATTTGCTTTTATTTCCAATTTGCTATTTTGCTATTACAGAAACAAAGACAGCTGCATTCTCTATGGGGTTTATACACTAAACTGTACCTTTATTTTCTCCATCGTTTGATTACATGGTACATATTTCTTTATTTTTATTTAACAAAGATCTTTAAAGTGTTGAATATTTCGAAGGGTGGTATAACTAATTAGGAAAGGCACAAAATCCTCAAAGAGGTATTGGGTCTTGTTGAACAGACAGACATTCACCAAACTACAATCAAAAGAATAAATTCAAGTCAACCAATCAAAACCAAAAACAAATAACAACAAAACAGGAAGCTCTGAGGATCTAATTTTGGCTCATATAGAAGTAGTCAGTATTAAGTTTCCTCCTAAGTTGAGAAGTTTTGCTTCGTTTTGGTATCTAGAGAAGTGATTGGAGAGGAAGACAATGTTTAGCTAAATTGTAGCTGAGGATAGGGAGTACAGTGAAGTTGTGAGTCAAGTAGATCTTGATGTTTGTAATCTCCTCTTGGAGGGTCACTTGAACATGCTGCTTGCTATAGTGCAGTGCAGTGAATGGCAACGTTTGTACATCAGACCCCTGGGAGTTGGGGAGATGTTTTAAGGGATACTGGAGAACACATCTATTTTCATCATAATACTGAGATGTCACTGGCTTCTTTTTACCTTGCTAACAATTGCACTGGTGGTGCACAAGCAACAGGAAAGATGGCTGGCATGTTAGACCTGATCGAGGCAGTGATCCCACATGGTAGTACTACTTATTCATCACCACCATGCGGTTGCAGTCAAAGGACGCTAGTTTCACATAAAAAATTTTGATTTTCTTAACCATCTCCAGAATACATGGCTTTTTAATATTCTGCATGATGAGATGGGAAGTACACAGAAAGCTCTCCTGCTACACAATGAAGCTAGATGTTGTCTCCAGGAAAAGAACACATTCCACCATTTCAGTGGTGATGTGAAATAGTCTACCACTTATATTTCAAAAACTAACAGTCAATCTATGGAAATTCAGACTTGGCTATTTGGCAGACATTTTTTGAAACACGAACAAAGTGAGCCTTTCACTTCATGGAAAACAACTGACAGTATTTGCTGTTGAGGATATGATTCAAGATTTCAAGAAAAAATAAAAAAATAGAAATCTTACATCTGATGCCAGGAGCTTGATGACCTCCCAACACTTAAATTCTTTCCTAATCAAATGAGTGGTGCTATCAATAAATGTGAATTTTTTTATCTTGTATAATGAAATGTATGAATATTTGCAAGTCATGCATAACTTAGTAAACCAATATTTTTCCAAAATCATGCATGGGTCAAAGATGCATGCTAAATGTAAGATAAAACAATGGGTTTTAATGTTACAAAGGACAGAAAGGTTTTTGATATGGGTTCCAATTACACTTTTTAATGAACCTTTAAGAAACTATCCGTGTTGAGTTTTGGTATAGTATTAAAGAAGAATATCCACAATTATCTAATTACCTTTTTCAAACTATATATCTGTGAGAGGACAGATTTTCTTCATACACACAAATTAAAACAATATATTGCAAGATATTGAGTATATCGGCTGATATGAGGATCCAGCTTTCTATTATTGAAATCAGACATTGAAAAGATTTTCAAAAACATACAATATTCCGTATCTCACAATTTTTTTTTGCTTTGGGAAATATAGTTATTTTTAATAAACCTGTTTTTATGTTAACCTGAAATAAGATTATTATTCCTTTTAAATAAATTCATAAACATTGTTAAATTTCTAAGTTTTAACGTCTACATCAATAGACATAACCCACCTAAGTAAAATCTCTGTGAGATCCTCAATAATTTCTTTTTATTATTATACTTTAAGTTTTAGGGTACATGTGCACAATGTGCAGTTTTGTTACATATGTATACATGTGCCATGTTGGTGTGCTGCACCCATTAACTCGTCATTTACATTAGGTATATCTCCTAATGCTATCCCTCCCCCCTTCCCCCACCCCACAACAGGCCCCGGGGTGTGATGTTCCCCTTCCTGTGTCCGAGTGTTCATGTCCTTTGTAGGGACATGGATGAAGCTGATCCTCAATAATTTTTAAGATGGAAAAGAAGTCCTAAGACCAAACCATTTAAGAACCACCATTCTAGAAACGTATTCATTTCTGCACACAGGAATATGTTATGCTTTTATATGTTCAGAAGTGGGCAGACAGGGTTGTTAACCACTGGGGCATTACTTGATCATTTATGTCAAGACTACTAACTTAAGCCTTGAGGAGGAGCTTTTATAAATAAAGGATTCCATTCATCTTCTCTTGTCTCCTAAATCACTTTCCTCAAAATATCAGCCCCTCCATCTAATTTCTTGGTCACAATCCCACCAAACTCTATGATCAGCTGCTCTCATTCTCTCCCCCTAATGCACATGTTTTTCCATCTACTGAATGATTTAATATGCTTATGTATCTGTGTCTCTGCACGGGTGCATAAGACAAGCTGATGCTCACATGGCCTCCAATGGTTCTGCCTCCTGATAACCCACACCCTGTGTAATCCCTTCCCTTCTGTGTGGCTGGCTTAGTAACCTGCTTCTAACTAATAGAATACTACAAAGGTGATGGTGTATCTATTTCATCATTAGGTTACACAACATCTAACTCCTGCCTTGCTTTCAGATCTTCTTGCCATCTCAACTTTCACACTTGGTGGATACAACCTGCTATGTTGGAGCTGACCATGTGATAACAAACTAAGGGAGACTTCTCCAAATTGCTGAGAAGGAACTGGATCTGCCAACAACCACATTAGCTTAGAGGCAACTCCTTCCTCACCCAAACTTTCAGGTAAGACCCCAGCCCTGGCTTACACCTTGACTATAGCTTTGTGGAAGACCTTGAAACAGAAGATCCAATCAAGCCACCCCTAGATTCCTAACATATAGTAACTGTAAACTAATAAATATGTGCTATTTTAAGCCCCTAAGTTTGTGGCATTTTGTTATGTATCAATATGCAATTAATACAGTGAGTATGTGGGGGTATTTATTCCTCTGTATACATCAGTGTGCCTTGATGTAACACAGACGAAAGTTCACCTATCATGTTTAACTCTACCTGATGTCTTCAAATTGCTTCTCATCTAAAGATAACAATGCTTCAGACATAGCAAAAGCTTAATAAACATTCAGCAAATTATTACGGAACATACTCAGTTTATTTGACAAAAACACATAAGGCACTGTGGGATTCTGCATAGGAATGTCAAGGTGATTAGGGTGTGTTTTCTGAGTTCATGTAATTTATTATTGATAATAGGAGACATATTTGTAAATAAGTTCCTATAATATAATACTGCACAATTGTCAGAGGACATTAACAAGTACAAGGTTAGGGTAATACCCTGAAGGACGCAACTAAGTGAAAATCACTTTACAGAGATAGAGTTTATATTCTGAAAAATTACTGCACTTTTGTGGTAGGCAAAATGCCCTCCCTACTCTCCACCTCAATCATGTCCACACTCTAATACCTGGAACTTACAAATATGTGAAGTTATATAACAATTACATTTGCAGATGGATTTAAGTTTACAGAGTTTAAGAGATGGACATAATCCTGAATTATCCCAGTGAACCTAATCTAATCACATGCACCCTAAAAAGTGGAGAATTTTCTCCAGTTGGAGAGGAAGACGTGGTAGAAGGAATTGTCAGAGAGAGATTCCAAGCATGGGAAAGACTCAATGCATTGTTGCTGGTTTGGAAATGCAGCAGGCACCATGATAAGGAACGCAGGTAGCCAGAAGGAGCTGAGAACGGCTCCTGGCTGACAGCCAATCAGGAAAGGGGGACCTCAGTCCGACAGCTGAATCTTCCAACTACCTGAGTAGGCTGGAAAGTGGGCTCTCCTCAGAGTCTCCCGATAAGAGGTCAGGCCACTGACCACCTTGATTCCAGCCATCTGAGAGATTCCAGCAGAGAAACAAGCCAAGCTCACCTCAACTCCTGACCTATATAACTGTGAGATAATAAAGGTGTGATGTTTTAAGCTGCTACATTTGTGGTATTTTGTTATAGCACCCACAGAAAACTAATACAGACTTCAGTAGGGGGGAAGGAAGAAAAGTCATTCCAGACAGCAGGATCTGCTAACATGAGCCAAGATAGATGGCCACAAACAAAAAGAGGACATGGCAAGTTATCTGATATGGCCAGCGCTTCAGAAATACGGAGAGAAGAGCCAATGCAGACAGAAAAGATAAGGTCGGAGAATGAGTGTCGTGAAAGATAGTTCTTGCATTTGTCTGTAGAACAGATTAGCGTGAGCAGGAAGCTGCAGGAAGAATGATCAGTCAGAAATAATATAGATCAGATATGACAAGACCCTGAACTAAGAGACTGCCATTTGGAATCAATAAAAGTTTACAAGTTCAAGAGATAGTCCTAAAGTGGAATCAACATAACTCGATAAAAATTGAATGAAACGTTGAGAAAGAAACAAAAGTGACTTCCACATTTTGGGGCCAAATGAATTGAAAGATGGTAATACAATGAACCAAAAGAAAGGGTACAACTGTATCTGTTTTTCCTCCCTCAGGGAAAGGGGAAGTTGGTTCATTTTGTTTGGAATGTGTTGAGTTTAAGTGTCTAGCAAGGAATTTATAATACTGAGGGAAACTCTAGGTAAAGGTGGAAACTAGTGGAGGGGAAGGAGTTGGAAGTCATTTTTATGAAAATATTTACAACCAGGAGTAAGTATAAACTCAGGGGAGACACAGGTCAAAGGAGAAATTCCTACACTTAATATAAAGGCAGCAAGAATAGGATAATGGAGAAACAGTGGGGAAACAGAGAATTCATCAAAGGAAAATGAATGATCTAATGAGATAAGAAGAGAAATTGGAATGTATAGTGTCTTAGACCCAACAAGGAAGACTGATCCACTACTGGGTATCTGCCCAAAGGAAAACAAATCATTTTATAAAAAAGACACCTGTGCATACATGTTTATTGCAACACTATTGACACTAGCAAAGTCATGGAATCAACCTAAGGGTCCATCAGTGGTGGCTTGATTAAAGAAAACATGGTACATATACATCATGGAATACTATGCAGCCATAAAAAAGAATGAATCACATTCTTTGCAGCAACATGAATGCAGATGGAGGTCATTATTCTAAGTGAATTAATGCAGAAACAGAAAGTCAAATATCATTTGTTCTCAGTTAGCAGTGGGAGCTAAACCATGGGTACACATGGACATAAAAATGGCAACAACTGACACTGGGGACCCCAAAAGGGGAACAAGGGCTGAAAATGATCTATTGGGTACTATGTTCACTATTTGGGTGATGGGTTCAATAGAAGTCTAAACCCCAGCACCACAAAATAACCCCATGTAACAAATCTTCATATGTACTACCTAAATCTAAAAAACTTCTTAAAAAGGGGGACATGGAAGAAAGAAGCATTGGTTAGCAGTGTCAAATAGCACTGAGCATTCCATTAGAATGAACATGAAAAGAGGTCACTCGAGTAGGCAACTATTTGGAAAGAAGAGCTCTAAATGGACAACTGTATGAGAGGGGATGTTCCATGGTTGAAGGGCGAGCTGGATAGGTAGAAGTAAAATCAATGGCATGCACTACTGTGTTATGATGTGGCAAAGGCTTGAATGCAACCAAGAATGCGATGAAGCATTAGTGTATCAGGGAAGGAGGGTCAAAGTAAATCTTCCTAAGAAGAGGGACACAGGGTGGGAGGGGATGGCGGAGAGGAAGGGGCTGATGTCACAAAAGAAAATTCCAGATGGAAAAAGTTCCTAAAGAGAGGACAGTGGATGAGTTCAAGAGTTTGAGAGCCCAGCACAACAGGTGAGACTTGCAAAAAAAGTCTGCTGAGACAGAAATAAATGGCCAGGGGCAGTGACTCATACCTGTAATCCTAACACTCTGGAAGGCCAAGGTGGGAGAATTACTTGAGCTCAAGGGTTCAAGACCAGCCTGGGCAACACAGTGAAACCTTGTCTCTACTGAAAGTCGGAAAAATTAGCTGGGTGTGGCGGTGCATGCCTGTAGTCCCAGCTACTTGGGCTACTGAAGTGGGAGCATTACTTGAGCACGGGAGGTTGAGGCTGCAGTGAGCTATGACTGCACCATTGCACTCCAGCCTGGGTGACAGAGTGAGACCTTGTCTCAAAAACAAACAAACAAACAAAACAACAAAGAAATAAAATAAAACATAATGACATGGATAATATTTGAGTTGACAGGTAGAAAACCTGAAAATGGGTTAGCTAAGGGAATTCCATGTTCTTAATCCAGTAAGAGTCCAGAGAGAGGGATGGTGTAAAGGACTAGAGACTCAAAAACAGTGAACACAGTATGAACAGCTGCCATGTGGAATAGAATACGACATGCATTATGGATGAAAAGACCATCTGAGGATGGGCTAAGGATGCTTGTGATGGCAACAGAGACCTGTCTGGAGTGGCCACTGCCATGATGCCGGCTGTGGCGGGGGAGGCGTGGCCAGGGCTGTTCACTCCATGGAGCCAGTGGGAGCTGGGAACAGGTGGGAGCCCCACCCCCTTCTGAGTTAGAGGGGTGAAGCCCCACCCTTACAGGCACAGATGCAGCCACCCAGCCATGGCTGCAGACCTGGGCATCCCTGTGCTCTTGGGGACTGGTGTACTAGTCCATTTTCATGCTGCTGATAAAGACATACCTGAGACTGGGTAATTTATACAGGAAAAAGGGTTTAATGGACTTATGGTTCCACGTGGTTGGGGAGGCCTCACAATTATAGCAGAAGGCAAGGAGGAGCAAGTCACGTCTTATGTGAATGGTAGCAGGCAAAGAGAGAGCTTGTTCAGGAAAACTTCCATTTTTAAAACCATCAGATCTTGTGAGACTCATTCACTATCAAGAGAACAGTACAGGGAAGACCTGCCCCCATAATTCAATTACTTCCCACTGGGTTCCTCCCATGACACGTGGGAATTGTGGGAGTTACTATTCAAGATAAGATTTGGGTGGTGACACAGGCAAACCATATCAGCTGGGAAGCCCCCCTCCCTCCACAGGCTCAGAAGTGCCTTCTCCAACTGCCTGGCCTCTCCCCACTCCCAGTATCCAGTCTGATTTCGCAGCAAAGTTGAGGTCAAGCCCAGATGCCGACACGATCCAGCTGGGTGTGTGTGCTTGAGGCAGCACTGACACACCAGCCTCCTGCTGCCTCGGCCCCCTCTGGGCTTTAGGCACTGATGAGCACAGGAGGGAGGCCAAGGAGTGGGGCTGAGGGCAGCTCTGTGTGGGCCTGCAGGTTCCCCTTGGCGTAAACAGTCTGGGTGCCATGGGCACTATGGATGACAGGTCGATGACAGCAGGAGGCAGACAGGCTTCTGGGTGGAAAGGGGTGGGTCCCTGGTGAGGCCTCACCTTCAAGCCAGGGGTGATCTGAGGCCAGGCTGTCAGTTCCACAGACCGCAGTGAGAACTAACGGTGCTTTTCCTTGGCCTGGCCATGGCCACCCAGGGACCAATCAGGAGGCACTTCCTCCCCTCTGAAGCCCATAAAAACCCCAGACTCAGCCAGATTCGGGCAGATGAAGGGACGACCTGCCTGTGGATAGGAGCTACCCATTCCGGGTTTCCTCTCCACTGAGGGCTGCACAGATGTCAGGATGACTTGCCTGTGGATAGGGGCTACCCACTCCAGGTCTCTTCTCCACTGAGGGCTGCACAGACATTGGGATGACCTGCCTGTGGAGGGGAGCTACCCACTGCAGGTCTCCTCTCCACTGAGGGCTGCGTAGACATTTAGATGACCTGCCTATGGAAAGGAGCTACCCATTTTGGGTCTCCTGAGAACTGTTCTGCGACTCAATGAAGCTCCTCTCTGCCTTGCTCACCCTCCAGTTGTCTGTGTACCTCATTCTTCCTGGAGATGAGACAAAAACTTGAGATCCACTGAATAACAGCACTAAAAGAGCTGTAACACAAACAGGGCTGAAACACGCACCTCCACTCACAATGGTGCAGATGATAAGAAGAAGAGAAGAGCTGCTTCCCTTTTGGGAGCCCAGACCTAGGAGCTCTCAGAGCCAGGGCTGTGACACCCTCTTTGGGATTCTGCAGTTCCTGGCATCTCCAAGCTTCAGGACACCACCACGTTCCCCTCGTCCAGATGGGAGTGCCCACAGCAGAAGTTGCGTGCAGTACATCTGGTCCAGCCACAGCCTGGCATGGAGCTGGCACCTGTGTTGGCACCTGGAGCTGCCTGACCCACTGCAGCAGCCAGCATGCCTGGCTGCATGCAGTGGCTGGACCCCATGCTCGCTCACCTACACACCCCTTGCCACTCCGCACCTGGCTTGCACTTGGCAAATATGAGATCTGGGCTGGTAGTGCAAGCCAAGCACAACCTGCCAGGCGAAGTGGGTGAAATGAGACCAGCAGGTGCAAGAAACACCCAGGCAGAAGGCGTCACTGGCCACAGAGGTTTCTGGCTGGTGAAGCAACACTCCAAGGATTCCATGACACTTGAATAGGTGGATGACCAATGAATATTGAAAAATGAGTGTTAGGCATACATTATAGATACTGCAAACACTTTTATATAATGTGTGTGTATTCATTATATTACAGTATGACCCTCCAAAGTGACAAGTGTCCACATGTCCATATTACAGAAGAGAAACTGAGCAAAAAATCGCAAAACTGGCAGCCATGGAATTTTTAACTTTTTTCATGTATATTTTTAGAAACAGGGTCTTGCTTTGTCACTCAGGCTGTAGTGCAGCGGTGCAATCCTAGCTCACTGCAGGCTTGAACTCCTGGCCTCCAGTAATCCTCCCACCTTGGCCTCCCAAAGTGCTAGATTACAGGTATGTGCCACTGCATTCAGCCCAGACATGGAGTTTTAAATGTAGGTTTGTCAAGCTTCAAGGACTATGTTCTCTGCCTCACTGTGAGACCAGAGAGTGGGGGAGATCTTGCCCAGGGAAGGAAGACTTGGAGAAGTATGAGGGTAAGAATGTGAGTGAGGCTTTGGCCCCTGGTACTCACAGGAGTGAGTTCTGCTCTGACCTTTTAGTCTTCTTCTTTCACTCAACTCATTCAAATCTACTCCTGGTCCAGTTATAGTCTACTGAGCAATTTTCCTTGGTCACTTAATACTGTTCCTTACATTATTGTTGTAATTGTGGTCATCATTATTGTTCCCTCATATGCACAGCTTTCTCTTCTTTTTCCCTCTAGATCCGCCCTCTCTTCAGGAATATCCAATAGCAGTCATCAATTGAATTAACTGAAATCCTGGCTTGGGATCCACTTACATTTTAATGGACTGTCAGTCCAATGGCTGTTGCAGGACAGCTGAGAACCTTATATTATAAATAAACCAACTAACACATAAAATACATCAGGTACAGAATTCACATTTCCTTCAGTATAACATATAACTTAACTCTTCCACATGAATCTCTGATTTGTCACACAATATAGAGGCTGAGGGTGTGGCATCTGAGTCACACTGAAGAATGTGCCTTTCCTAGCCTCATTTTCCACATTTTAAAATGTAGCTAAAATACCTAATAATGCCCTTTGAGAAATAACAGAGTCAATATCCATAAAGTTTTTAGGATATGGTCTGGTACCTAGTAAACAGTCAGTGCATATTAGCTAATTTTTGTGTAAAGTGAGACGGTTGTTGTTTTTCTTGTGAAATCAGATACCCTCTTGAGGAAACCCAAGTTGGGCAAGAAGTGCACATTTTTATGAGACATCATGGAAACGTCAGGAAATCCAGAGAAAGGAAACCAGAAACAACTCAGCACCCAAGGAACTAGAAATGAAGCCGTATCTTTGCAGAATCACAATGTTTTGGTTTGCACTCTCCCAGACATGTGACTGACTCCATTTCTGAAGTTCCCAAATTCAAACTGCTGGCAAGAAATTGGACTGGCCCAGCTCCTGCATTCACAGCAAACCCCACAGGCCATAAACATCTTAGCAGCCTGTACATGTATCCATTATCTAATCCTATTCCAAGCTTCTCTTCACCTCATTCAGAAGTGAACATAGCTTCTGAATAGGGGCTTTGACAGGGGTCATTCTAGAAAAGTTCTAGGTAGAGTCATTACCTTGAAATACATCTAGTGCAAGCTGCCAAGCACAAAATTTATAGCACCTCCACTTTCTGTTCTGCCATCATTTATTTGATGGTAGAGCATTTTATACAGCGCCTCAGAGTAAATAAGGAGGAAGGAGGAACAGCCGTCTTTCCTCTGAGATATATTGGTTGGTATAGATGTCATATCTCAAGACAGCTACCAGTTTATTGCATCTGCTACTCCTCCAATTCATTTATAGTCCTAATGTGACTTACATTTGCCTTGTGACATGATGCTGGAGGCGCTTCAAAGACAGTCTGTGCAAAGGAAGGAGGCAGGAAGAAGGGAGAAACAGGGCTGAGCCCCTCTGCAGAAGGGTCCTATCATCCTTATTCACCCAGAAAGAGACATGAGCCCTTTGCAAAAAGGATGCTTTCAGTTCTGGAAGGGAAACTCCACACATATTCATTACTTTCCCTCTTTGAATTACAGGAGCATAAATTGGAGAAACATAAGGAAGCATTTCTGCAGTTTTATGGAACATTGTACGAAGTTAAATATTTTTTCCCTTCCAGTAAAATAGTTTTGGGTATCCCTTGTCTGGGCAGTGATATCTTGAGTGACTCATTTTAATTACAAACAACTTACTTTTTTTTTTTTTTTTTTTTTTTTGAGACAGGGTCTCACTCTGTTGCCCAAGCTGGAGTGCAGTGGCACTATCATGGCTTACTGCAGCCTCAAACTCCTAGGCTCAACTGATCCTTCTTCCTCAGCCTCCCAAGTAGTTGGAATTACAGGTATGCACCACCAAGACCAGCTATATAATTTGTTTTATTTTTTGTAGAGACAAGGTCTTGCTGTGTTGCTGGTCTCAAACTCCTGGGCTCAAGCGATCCTTCCACCTTGGCCTCCAAAAGTGCTGGGATTACAGGGGTGAGCCACTATGCCTTTTATGTATGTCACCTTTCACCCAGCTGATCCATATGGGTTCTGTAGGCACCAGAGGTGCAACAAAGAAACAGCTCCAATGTTTAATTTCTGAGAAACATTTTAGCCCCCTTCTTAAAACCTTACAATGCTAGTCTCTTGAATCATAGCTCTCATTTTCAGCCCTCATAATTAACACATACAAAGGCATACTCACATACACAGACACATAAACACACACAAATTCAGACACACGCACAGACATAGGCACAAGAACATTAAAGAAACTGCAATTGCTAAACTGTAGAGTAATATTTCACCCTGTCTTCCTTGTCTCCCCTACCACCTTCTGCCTAGAATTTCTTCCCTCCTTTACCCACCCACTAAACACTAATACCCTCAAGTATCATAGGTTTTTCTCAGTTGTTAATTGAGAAAACTGTCACTCCCTCATGGATACAATATAAGAATAAAATGATGTAATGTAAGCAAGACTGATGACATATAGAATGTAAGTAAGCCATTACAATAGATATTGGCTTAACACTGGCAGCCTTTACTACCTGCAGTGTTAAGCCAACATCTATTCTGCATTTCTTTCACAATTATAGAATTTTTTTATTTGAGCATGTAGCTAGTCTGCTAAAGACTACATTTCCCAGCCTCCTCTGTGGCTTGGTCATGTGACTACATTTTAGCCAATGAGATATTTTATTTTGTATGTCTTATTTTATTTTTTAGAAACAGAGTTTCGCTCTGTTGCCTAACACTCAGTGCAGTGGTGTGATTATAGGTCACCAAAGCCTCAAACTCCTATGCTCAAGTGATCCTCCCACCTCAGGCTCCTGAGTAGCTAGGACCATGGGCACGTGCCACCAACCCAGCTAACTTTTGAATATTTTTGTAGGGACAGAGTCTTACTACGTTGCCCATGCTGGTAACCAATAAGATGTTTTAAAAAGTTGAAATAACCTCATTTCCCAATGAGGACTTCCCTGAAAGAGTGGAACAGAATTGGTCACATGGAGCAAGAACACTGGCGAGGTCATGGTGATGTTTTAGGTCAGAATAGGGCTAGGGTGAGGTAGGACATTGTTCAGCAAATATTTGCCTCTGTTTCTGGGGTAGGCAGAATTTTCACCATCATGACTTTCACTTCCTGGTGCTGCTCCTGTGGTTATAAGTAGGTTACATAGCAAAAGGGATTTTGCAGATATAATTAAGGTTACTAATCAGTTGAATGTATCTTCCAAGTTATAATAACTTAAGTTGAATAACTTCAGCTGAATTAGTTGAACTTATCTTCTGACTGAATAAGATTACTCAAGCTCACTTAATAAGCTTCCTACTCAACTGGAGATTACCCTGGATTACCTGGTGGATTCAGTGTAATAACATGAGCTCTTAGAAGTAAGAAAAAGACAGAGGATAATATCAGAGAGATCTGAAGTGTGAGAAGGACTTGATCTTCCATTGCTGTTTTAAAGATGGAAGAACCTGGTTGGGTGTGGTGGCTAATGCTTGTAATCCCAGCACTTTGGGAGGCTGAGGATTGCTCGAGCCCAGGAGTTTGAGACCAGCCTGGGCAACATGGAGAAACCCCATTTCTACAAAAAATGCAAAAGAAAAAAAAATCAGCCTGGTGTGGTGGTGAACACCTGTAGTCCCAGCTATTCGGGAGGCTGAGATGGGAGGATCACCTGAGCCTGGGGAGGACAAGGCTGCAGTGAGCCGTGGTCACACCACTGGACTCCAGCCTGGGTGACAGAGTGAGATCCTGTCCCAACATAAAAAAAAAGTAAAATAAAATAAAGATGGAGGAACCCATGTGGACAGCATGAGAAGTAAAATAATTCTGCCAATAATCATTGATCTTGGCAGACAACCTTCAGCTCCAGGTGAGATCAGAAGTCCTAGATGATACATAAATTTCATTCTGGTAAGAACTGGAGCAGAGATCCCAGTTAAGCTCCTCTGCATTTCTGGCTTACGGAACTGAGATAATAAATGGG
The DNA here is from genome assembly GCF_028885625.2 of Pongo pygmaeus. Classification (NCBI taxonomy): domain Eukaryota; kingdom Metazoa; phylum Chordata; class Mammalia; order Primates; family Hominidae; genus Pongo; species Pongo pygmaeus. The sequence goes on along the minus strand of NC_072396.2, from coordinate 7,755,794 downwards.
TATTGTTTTAGACTGCTAAGTTTGTGGCAATTCATTACACAGCAATAAAAATCTAAGTAGTACAGTCTCCCTCAAGCTCCATGAGAGTATACTTCACTGACACATGGTCTGACCAAATAAATGTAGACAGAAATGACACTTACAGGCTTAAATCTGAAAAGGAGCTTATGTTTCTTCTTGTCCTCTGGGTGCTCTGTCCTCTGCCTCCAAGCTTGGCCCTGAACGTAACACAGGGAGTAAAGCCACAATAGATGACTCCCAGAAAAAAATGAGCATGAGAAGAAATATGTATTTTTATGCATTGAGTTAGAGGCTAGCTTATTATATAGCATTATTGTGGAAATAGCTGACTGACACATGGACATGTTCAAGCCAAAGCCTGTGGGACCTCAGCCAGAGTTGATATACTCCTTTGAAGGTCTATGCCTGTGGTCCTCCTGCCCACAGTATTCAACAGAAGAAAGCACTAGCATCAAAGAGGTTAAGACCAAAGACCACCAATAACTGCCTCCAAATCAAGAAATGACAATAGAATGAAAATAAACCCATGCAAGTAAAGGTTAGTTCTGAAACACATCCATTGAACTCCATATATTCAGAAATACTTTTAAAACTAAATACTAATTTGTGTAAATGCTTACATAAATTAATTACATGACATATGACTAAGAAATTTGACTACATTTTGAGTCACCAAAATGATCAAGTTCTTTCATTTAAGAATCTATATAGAGTTGAATTCCTCTGTGACATGTCTGGTGGTTCAGTAAGTCAATAACAACCAGTTATTTAATTCATGATGCCAGCCTCAATAAGTTAGCTCACATTCATTCTACTTCACCTTGGAAAATTTACACCTTCTTCAGAACATCAAGCCTTGTGAAAACTGTTTGCAAAATGCCAAACAGCTCAGACAATAAGGGAATAATTAACCAATCAATTTGAATGACACATAAGAGCAAACACACACAAATTATCTTGTCCTTTTTAAGGCTTTACTTATAAAGCTAAAGTTTATTTATCATTGACAAACCACCAAGTATCTGATGTCTTGGATAATTGAAAGCTATATTATATATCTTTTGGAATATGTAATTTTAATTAGGCCAAGGCCCTATTCCTGTGATTATCCTCATAGATGGGTTAAAGTTATTTTAAGCCTGTATTATCTGCAAAAAAAAAAAAAATAAGATTCTGCCTTGTGGCTCCAGTATATTTATTCCTAGAACTAGCTATGTCTGCATTTTCATTTTTTTATTGCTAAAAATCTACCTTTCCAAATATACCAATGTATCACTTGGGGTCTAGAACCTGTGGAAAGCCTGGAATTTGCTAACACAGGAAATCCTATGAGCTATTTTGTTTATTTCAGGGTAGCCTAAAGAAAGATAAGACATCATCCTCCAAAAAAGAAGTGGATACAAATGTTGATGACATCAAAACAGTCACTTATAGAGTGAGATTTTTAGGTCAATGAAACATTACACAAATGTATTGGATATATACATTTAGACCATGATGATTCTTATGGAATAATTTCTTGTAAGGTAGTCATTTTTATGCAGGCAATTCAGACTACATTGAATGGCAGCTGAGCTCAGTAATGGTGTCTAGAGTGATTTGCACCTCAGATAAGAGAGAGTCCAAAAATACATGCTTCTTTGAAAGGTCATGTTAGCTACTCAATTTTTAAATAATTTTATTTAGATTGCTTTGCAAAAGTCATTGCATCTTAGGTAAGAGACATAAAGAGTTTCTGATAAATGCCCATGTAGAAATGGGGACAAGAGAGTTACAGGAGCTAGTGAGAATGGGAATGAATACAGGGGATTAATTTCCATTCAAAGGGACAAATTTAACTATGAATAGTGGGGCGAATTCTCAGCCAAGTTTAAACTATAAAGCCAAACTGGAGGAGATAAGTAAAGTTTGGATTGAAAGTTTGAGAATAAGGTTAATTATTCAGAGCCAGGTTGAGAAAGAGCACCCAAGAAAGAGTGGCCAGAAATCTGTGCACTTGAGGCTGTCAGTTAGAGCTGGGATAAGCTGGTGTATTAGTCTGTTTTCATGCTGCTGATAAAGACATACCCTGAGACTGGAAAGAAAGAGGTTTAATGGACTTATAGTTCCACATGGCTGGGGAGGCCTCACAATCATGGCAGAAGGCAGGGAGAAGCAAGTCACGTCTTACATGGATGGCGGCAGGCAAAAAGAGAGAGTTTGCGCAGAGAAACTCCCGTTTTTAAAAACATCAGATCTCACGAGACTTATTCACTATCACGAAAACAGCACGGGAAAAACATACCTCCATGATTCAATTATCTCCCACCAGTTTCCTCCCATGACACATGGGAATTGTGGGAGTTACAATGCAAGATGAGATTTGGGTGGGGACACAGCCAACCCATATAATTCCACCTCTGGCCCCTCCAAATCTCATGTCCTTACATTTCAAATCCAATCATGACCTCCCAACAGTCCCCCAAAGTCTCTACTCATTTCAGCATTACCTCAAAAGTCCACAGTCCAAAGTATCACTGAGACAAGGCAAGTCCTTTCCACCTATGAGCCTGTAAAATCAAAAGCAAGTTAGTTACTTTCTAGATACAATGGGGTGCAGGTATTGGGTAAATACAGCCATTCCAAATGGGAGAAATTGACCAAAACAAAGGGGCCAAAGGCTCCATGCAAGTCCAAAATCCAGTGGGGCAGTCAAATCCTAAAGCTCCAAAATGATCTCCTTTGACTCTATGTTTCACATCCAGGTCATGCTGATGCAAGTGGTAGGTTCCCATAGTCTTGGGAAGCTCTGCACCTGTGGCTTTGCAGGGTACAGCCTCTCTCCCAGCTGCTTTCACAGGCTGGCATTGTCTGCGGCTTTTCCAGGTGCATGGTACAAGCTGTCAGTGGATCTACCATTCTGCGGTCTGGAGGACAGTGGCCCTCTTTTCACAGCTCCACTAGGCAGTGTTTCAGTAGGGACTCTGTGTGGGGGCTCTGACCCCATGTTTGCCTTCCACACTGCCCTAGAAGAGGTTCTCCATGAGGGCCCCACTTCTACAGCAAACTTCTGCCTGGGCATCCATGAGTTTCCATACATCTTCTGAGATTTAGGCAGATGTTCCCAAACCTCAATTCTTGACTTCTGTGCCCTTGCAGGCTCAATACCATGTGGAAGCTACCAAGGCTTGGGGCTTCCACCCTCTGAAACCATGGCCAGAGCTCTATGTTAGGCCTTTTCAGCCATGGCTGGAGCAGCTGGGACACAGGGCACCAAGTCCCTAGGCTGCACACCACATGGGAACCCTGGGCTTGGCCCATGAAATCACTATTTCCTCCTAGGCTTTCAGGCCTTGTGATGGGAGGGGTTGCCGTGAAGACCTCTGACATGCCCTGGAGATATTTTTCCCATTGTCTTGGGGATTAACAATCGAATCCTCGTTACTTATGCAAATTTCTGCAGCTGGCTTGAATTTCTCCTCAGAAAATGGGATTTTCTTTTCTATCACATTGTCAGGCTGCAAATTTTCTGAACATTTACACTCTGCTTCCCTTATAAAATGGAATGCCTTTAACAGCACCCAAGTCACATCTTGAATGCTTTGCTGCTTAGAAATTTCTTCTGCCAGATATCCTAAATCATCTCTCTCTAATTCAAAGTTCCGCAAATCTCCAGGGCAGGGGAAAAATGCCACCAGTCTCTTTGCTAAAACATCACAAGAGTCACCTTTGCTCCTGTTCCCAACTAGTTCCTCTTCTCCATCTGAGACCACCTCAGCCTGGATTTCATTGTCTATGCCATTATCAGCATTTTGGTCAAAGTCATTCAACAAGTCTCTAGGGAGTTCCATACTCTCCCATATTTTCCTGTCTTCTTCCAACCCCTCTAAACTGTTGCAACCTCTGCCTGTTACCCAGTTCCAAAGTTGCTTCCACATTTTTGGATTTCTTTTTAGCAGCACCCCACTCTACTGGTACCAATTTATTGTATTAGTTTGTTTTCATGCTGCTGATAAAGACATACCTGAGACTGGGCAATTTACAAAAGGAAGATGTTTATTGGACTTACAGTTCCACGTGGCTGGGAAGGCCTCACAATCATGTTGGAAGATGAAAGGCAAGGAGGAGCAAGTTACATCTTACATGGATGGTGGAAGGCAGAGAGAGAGAGAGCTTATGCAGGGAAACTCCCATTTTTAAAACCATCAGATCTCATGAGACTTATTCACTATTATGAGAACAGCATGGGAAATACCTCTCCCCATGATTCAATTACCTCCCACCAGGTTTCTCCCAGGACACGTGGGAATTGTGGGAGTTACAATTCAAGATGAGATTTCGGTGGGGACACAGCTATGAGCTGGATAGGATAGAGTTGGCCAGAGATTCTGAGCAAAGGAAGGATTTGGAGCAGCGGATGGCTATAGTACACAAGTCCAGGGAGCACTGTTCATATTGCATTAAACGGTGGGCCCCATAGTGGAGTACTGTTCACATACGCAAAGTGAAATAGGCTCATTGGACTTGGGGTGGCATTCTGTTGGGGTTCAGGTTCAAGTCAGATACGAAATGCACATTCTGGATAGAAGAGTACGCTCTATATCTTAGAACCAAGGAAAAGCTGAATGAGTCCACCCAGGTGGCCAGCTTACAGTTCAAGTGTCACCACTCAGTGTGTATGCTTATTATGAGTTAAAACCTTATTTTTTATGTATGTAAGAGTTAATACTACTTTTAGAGCAATTTTACCTTCATAGCAAAACTGTGTGAAAGGTATAGACATTTCCTCTATATCCCTTCCCCAACTCATGCACAGCCTCCCCCATCATCAACTTCATTCACCAGAGCAGTGTATTTGTTACAACTGATGAACCTACATCGACACATCATCATCACCACCATCTACATTAGGGTTCACTCTGGGTGTTGTACATTCTATGGGTTTGGACAAATGTATAATGACATGGATCCACCATTATATAATGTCACACAGGGTAGGTTCACTGTGTTCTACCCTAAAAATCTTCTGTGCTCCACCTATTCACCCCTCCTTCTTCCCCCTGGCAACCACTGATTTGTTTTTTACTGTTCTCATAGTTTTCCCTTTTCCAGAATGTCCCATAGTTGAAATCATACAGTATGAGCCTTTTGAGACTGGCTTCTTTCACTTAGTGATATGCATTTAAGTTTCCTCCATGCCTTCTTGTGGCCTGACAGTTCATTTCTTTTAGGTGCTGAATAATACTCAGTTGTCTGGATGTACCACTCATCTACTCATCCACTCATTTACTGAAGGACATCTTCATTGCTTCCAATTCACAATCGTGAATAAGGTTGCTATAAACATCCGTGGCCACGTTTTTGCATGGAAATAAGTCTTCAACTCCTTTGGGACAACTCCGTTTTTAAGTTGCCTTTACAACCTTGGGCAGAGGAGGAAAAATGGACAGTGAGTGCTGGTCTGGACTAAATGTTGCAGAGATTGAGGGGGACATAACATTCACTGTGCCCAGAGAAGACGACAGATTCCTGCTAAGGTGTCAGGCACCATGCTGTGCACTTTGGATACAAACATGAATAGAAATTGGTCCCTTTCTGAATGAGTTGGCAGTTTAAAACACATCTAGTTGAAATCATCTGTTACAAAAGATATAACAGCAGCAGTGATGGGTTCCAAGGTGGAAGTGAGTTTTATAGAGAGGAGATGATGGAGTTGAGACCTCTAAGATAAACTGTGGTTCATAATTTTGGGACTGTAACTAAGGTATGTAGAGAAGGGAGCATTCAAAGCAGGAAGAGTAGCTGGAATACAGACATGGGAATTTGTCCAACAAGACGAACTAAAGAAAGCGCCATCAACACTCCAGGAATCCATCCTAAAGATGGCATAGAAATTGGACAATTTTGCAATGATGACACTCTAGAGAGTCCATTTTGAATAACTGATGGCAAAAGAAATTTACTTTTTAAAATTAATTAATTAATTTTTTTAGAGACAGGGTCTTAATTTGTTGCCCAGGCTGGAGTTCAGTGGCACAATCTCAGCTCACTGCAACCTCAACCTCCCGGACTCAAGTGATCCTCCTGCCTCAGCCTCCTGAATAGCTGGAACTACAGGTACACGTCAGCACACCAGGCTCATTTTTCTTTTTCTTTTTTTTCTTTTTTTGAGATGTAGTCTTGCTCTGTTGCCCAGGCTGGAGTGCAGTGGTGCAATCTCAGCTCACTGCAACCTCCACCTCCCAAGTAGCTGGGATTAGAGGTGCCTGCCACATTTTTGTACTTTTAGTACATACGGGGTTTCACCATGTTGCCCAGGCTGGTCTCGAACTCCTAGGCTCAAGCCATCTGCCCGCCTCAGCCCCCCAAAGTTTTGGGATTACAGGCATGAACCACCATGCCCAGCCTACTTTATCTTTTTTTAATTGAAGTGGTGGATTTCATTTTTTAAAAAATCAGATACAATTCACATCCCATAATATTTAGCATCTTAACCTGGACAATTCAGTGGTTTTTCTATCACAGAATTGTGCAACCAGCACCAACACCTAATTTCAGAATATTTTCATCCCTGGAAAAGGAAACCCTCTACCCATGAGAGGTTGCTCCTTATCCCTCCTCCCTCCAGCCTCTGGCAAAGGCTATCTCTCCTTTCTGTTCCTATGGGTTTGCCTGTTCTGGACATTTCATATAAATGGATCCCAGATGTTGTGTTTCCTTGTATCAGGCTCTTTTACTGAGCATTATTTTCCACATTTATCCATGTATTATACTTATCAGGGCTTCATTCCCTCAGAGAAAAGATTTCTTTGTACTAGGCAACTCCATATCAGGTCAAACACAGATAAATACACCAGCATTAGGAATGAGGATTTCCTGGAGCTCCAGCCACACTCCGCTCCCTCTGCTCCCTGCTAGAGAACCCACGGGCTGCTGTTTTTCCAGCCACCATTCAGTGGGAGAATACAGGCTTGCACTAGGATAAGCTCAAGGAAAGCTCAAATGCCAACGAGCACACTCTTCTTACTGAGATCCCACCGTTGTTCCCAGGGGATGCAACAAGCCTTTGGCTAATTTCCAGAGTTCTGTAAAAGTTATTTCTGACAACCTTCTCTAGCTTTATTATTGATTTCACAGAGAAGAGAGTTTTTGGAAGTCCTAATTTGCTATGTCAACTTCATCTCCTTTTGATAAGACTTTAACTTTATGAAGTAGATTGTAAAACTGGCCACAGAATCTTCCCTCCTTTGTATGCATGTTCTTTTTTGTTTTTTCTTTTGTTTTTTGTTTTGTTTTGTAATGTGCCTTTGCAGCTACTCCCTTTAAGAGTTGTCTTTATATCTACCCTTGAAGCTGGGCTTAGCCAGGTGACTTGTTTGGGCTCTAGAGCAAGCAGACACAAGCATAGATTTGCAAGGTATCTGCACACTGGGCTGGTCCTCTCTTGCTGATCTTGGAACCACTAGAATTATAGCCTTGAGGATTGGCTGGGCTAGCCTGCTGGAGAATGACAGAACCACATGCAGAGAGGCCCCAGGTGTTCCTGCCTTTCCAGATGAGGCCATCATAAACCAGGTAGCCCAGTTGTTCATCAACCAATGTCAGATATTGAAGCAGGCCCAGCCAAAGTCATCTAAGAAAAACCACTCAGCTGAACCAAAATGTCAACCCATAAGACCAGCAGTTAAATATGTGGGTATAGCATTAGGCCACTAAGTTTTGAGATGGTTTGACACACAGAAGATACCAATATAGTTTATGTCTTTATTACATTTAACTCCTTTACTATTTACCTTTATGAAAATATATATACTTTGAAGAAACACATTGTCATAGCAATTTATGCAGTATATCATGAAACATTAAAATCCTTATTTTCTGTTCATGGACGACAATCCAAAATTTTAAAATATCATGACCATGATTGTGTTTGAAGATAGATAAAATGGTGACAATTATTGACGCTTGGGAATAAAGTTGTGGGGATTCAATATTACATTCTTTCTACTTTTGTGTTTGTTTGAAATTTTCCACAATAAAATATTTTTCTTAAAAATATGCCCAGCAATTACAATGCACTCTTTCTATCTTGTACTCTATTTGAAAGCACATAGATGAGTTTAAGTTTTAAAATTTAAATTTTCATGTGAGTCTCTCTCAAAAAACATGCCTTAGATTATTTTATTCTAAGTTTTCATTCCAAATTGCTGAGGCTTCAAAGGGCAGATTGAAAGCATTTTCCTTTCAGCAATGAGCACAATGCAATTCCATGCAAATCATAAATGAATGATCTATACTATTATCAAATTTAATATAAAAATGCAAAATGCCAAGAGTCTCCTGTAGCGGTTCATGTCATATTTTAGTGTTTGATGAAGCTGTCTTGCTTTTGTAACATCTAAGGTATTGGCAACTAAAATGGACCACAAAGTAATCAGAGAACTGAGTTCCATGCTGAAAAGAACTCTGTTCTTCTGCCAAGATAAAAGAAAATCTAGGGCAATGTTATTAACTCCCTAAATTGGCAATTCCATATTTTATGGTTCAGAAAAATATTCACTGACCAAGCAGGAAATAGCCTAGAGTACTATTTCAATTTGTATTTATCCTTACACACTACAGTTAAGCAGGAGGAAAGATACATCACATGAGTGTTAATATGGTCCTGCTGAAAACATTTTGTAATTGGGTAATCCTCTCTTATTGGCATAATTAAAATGTGTTATGTAAGATAATTGCATTTAATCACAATAATGCCTTAAAATTCAGCCACCTCTGTCTTCACCATCTACCCTTCTCAGACACTAGAGTGACTTTTGTCATGGAACTGAATTCTTTTGTGTTGAAACTTAATCCTCAAAATTGGTGACATAGGGCAATGTGAATTTGCAGAGTCTAATCCTTTTCCATCCATCGTATGCACATTTCTGTGGTTATAGTGCAAAAGGGCGAGATTGGAAGCTTAGCCACAGAGGTTAGTCTCTCGATGTACAACAGAAGGAAAGAGGACAGATCTAACTCCAGGCTTCTTATTAAAGGTTTCAAAATGGATGGGCAGTACTAAGTGTCTTCAGCACTCACAGAGTGCACATTAACATAGCTGCCTGGGCTGAAGCAAAAATAGATTTGTCATTGCCATTATATTCCAGAAAGGGCACCAAGTCATCTAGCTGTTAGGGACACCGCTCATTGCCAAATCTCATTGAAAGATAATCCAAGAGCATTGTCATTTTCTAGAATAAATCTCTGCATCTCCAAAAGGGATTTCTCTTATTTTTAGAAAACTTCTGTGGAGCAGAGAGGCGCCGAGATGAACTTTTGCAGAGAAATATGTATTTTTATGCCATGGTAAGCGATGAGCTGACATTAGATCTCTGCACATTTTAGACATACAAGACAGTGAGGGGTAAGGATCTGAAACTCTGGTTCTTTTCTCTGCCCTGGAGCTTCAATAGTGGTTAGGACGGAATCATTCATCAAGCACTTTCTTATGCATTATCTAAGATAGTTGAAGATAGACTATTACAGGGTAATTGTCACCCTGAGACTGATAGCATGTTGGTTCTCTCACCCTCTATTTTATCTTTAAGATAACTGCATCATAAACAGACGTGGGATGACTAAGGTTTGCCTACGCATCTCCTACTAATCTTTCTCTTGCCTTTCCATTCCCTTCTCCCATTTTGACACAGAAGTCCTTGTCTCAATTGGGGCTGGTAGCTCTCTTCTAAGTGTCATCACTGTTGAATTTAATGAACTTTACACAAAAGGAGCCATTACAATCCTGGAAAAGCTTTAACATTGCTTTGTTGTGATGGAAATAATACAATAAAATTTTAAATGTGCTTCCCCACACAAGTTACCCTTTAAAGCATTGTCATGGAAAATAATAGCACTATATAATTTTTTAAACACCAGAATTCACTCAGCATGACTGGGATGAAAAAAAGGCAAACAATTTAAATGAGAAAGGGTCAAAAGACCATTTACTTGCATTCAAAGCACTAATAAGTAGGATGCACACGAATATTATTGTTCCTACTAGATATTATTTTCACTTTAAAAGGATTGTCAAAAAATTTAACATACAATTAAGTAGGATTAAATATTTTAAACACATTTAAAGTGACATTAAAATGCAGGGCTTGCTATAGTTGTTAAAACAAAGGGATCTGAAGTTGTACAATCCTTCAATTTCCATGTGGCATAAGATGTTACCAAATGAAGTGCCATTCACCTCCCTAAGATTCACTCAGTAAAAGTTAGTAGATGTGTATATTTCTGAAGATACAGTGAATCTCAACATTAGTTTTGTTTTGTTTTTACCTGGCCCAAAGCCATTCTCATTTCTCCTTTCCTCCAACTATCTGAATTATTTTTCCAAGTCTGATTAAGCCTTGGATTTTCCATGGTCCAAAATATCCCAGGATCCTTTAGCTATAAACTCCCTGAGGGATAAAAATGGGAAATGAAATATTTTGCAAAATGTAATACTCATTCCTTTGCAGAAACCGAATGGTAACATAGTTGCTCAAGATGAATGTATCTAGGCTGCAGGAAAAATATCCAAATCTCAGTGGCTTCAGCAACAAAGCTTTCTTTCTTGCTCACACTGTGTATTACTCCTAAGTTATCTGGACTCTGTTTGGTGTCATCTTAACTCTGAGACCACCCGGAGGGAGCAGCCTCTGTGTGGGATGTTGAGAAAGTGCTGGTGACAGATGCTGTAGCTCTGAAGTAGCCTGTGACATGTCTCCTCACAGCTCACGAAGGGCCAGAGTGCAGTCCTACCATGTGTCTGAGCAGCAGAGTAAGCTGGAAACCTTTAGCAGACAGTGTGGTGATGCCCAGAGAACAGTAAACCAACAGATAACCACAAAGCCATGTGCCGTTTTTTCCCTCAATGCAATACATCAACTCTTGGTGAATTTTAGCTCTATTTTAATGATCTGTACACTTGGATTACCCTTTTCACTCCAGAATGTCTCATGTCAATACATTAGTTCATAGATTCATCCATGGGTTTTACAAACCGTACTCCTGTGTCCCTTGCTAGAAAAATCGAGGTAGTCAGTTGTGTCCATTACTTACATATCCATCTATTTTTGCAACATCACTATCTAATGGATATTGCTACATATGGTGGCACAGGTTGTGCACTGCACAAATTTAGAAAATGTTATTCCCACTGCGGATTATGTTAATGCTGCCTCCTGGAGTTGTGCAGTACACAGCATGTGCAGTCATATATGAAGGTCATGAATTTATCTATTTCCTTTTTTATTAACCAAAAGAGCATTCCATAAATCTAAGCATAAAGCAATGTATGTACTGTTTTTTTGTGCCTGGATCCTCATATGTAAGAGGACAATAATAACAGCTATCTAACAGATGCACAGTGAAGATTAAATAGACGAATCCACTGAAGCACTTAGAACCATGTCTGGGATCCATGAGACTCATCAACCACCACCCATATCCCTGCCTGTAACACCTGCATGTGGACCCAGACACTGCCCTCTTCTTCCCTTCAGTTCAATGGGATGTGCTACAGAGCTCACTTTGTCTCTGCCCCTGATGTGACAATGTGAACAGCTCTCCCTGATACAAGCTCTAATGGATGGCCTGTCTGATCCGGCTTTCTCTTAGTAGTTACTGACCCGATGCATTTCCCTTGTCTGATAAAATGCCACCAGTGCCACCAGTGCCCTTTCCTGAATTATTTCAAGCTCTGACTTTCCCCAGCCTTTTCCTATAGTACTTGTCACCTTCATGCACATCAGTCTGAGAGGCACTAGACAAGGGTACTTTCAAACCTTGCTGCAGAATGCCTTCAGATTTTAACACAGAGCCTACACTTTGCATTAACGGCATAGTTTACAACCTGACTTTGAAAGAAAAGCACAAGATGCAAGAATCTCATGAACTAATTAGAAATATTAAACACGAGTTGCATGGTATTATTTCAAAGGTTGCTGAAATAGCGTGGCTTTAAATATTATGTCATTGTTTGATATTTTGCTAAGACTAAGATCTGATCAACAGAACTAAAATATTGCATCTACTAGAGTACTGCACAGGCACTATTTTAAAAAGTATTTCCAAAGTGACAAAGTTGATAGGGAATTCAAATAATATATTATAAAAACGTATTCATTGGAAAATTCAAAATTTTCAAATGCCATTAAAAACAACATCATCTTTCCATATGTATAATATATTTTGAAATCTATTATCCTCATAGAATCCAGTGAAACAAAATACAATATTTCAAAAAGAACCTCAATATTTAGTAATAGTAGTAATAATTATGTTTGTTGCTCAGATTAATCAACTCTGCATTTTCACTCATTTATACTAGAATTGCAGAATCACTTATAATCAATCCTGGGCCACAATTAATTGATGGTAGACTCCACTATATTTTTATCTTTAAGTTTATCTGACTTCCACCTTCACACAGCTGATAGCCTTTAAAGAATTAACGTGCAGGACTTCTATTTAAAACAGTACCAGTAAATCAAAGCATCTTTTTGAAATCCAAAGAACTATCATCTTTTTGAAATCCAAACAACTATCATAAAATGTTTGCAGCTTGCACTGTGCACCTGGAAAAGCCGCAGACACTCCACACCAGCTCATGAAAGCAGCCAGGAGGTAGGCTGTACCCTGCAAAGCCACAGGGGCAGAGCTGCCCAAGGTCATGGGAGCCCACCTCTTGCATCAGCATAACCTGGATGTGAGACATGGAGTCAAAGGAGATGATTTTGGAGCTTTAAGATTTAATGACTGCCCTATTGGATTTCGGACTTGTATGGGGCCGATAACCCCTTTGTTTTGACCAATTTATCCCATTTGGAATGGGTGTGTATTTACCCAATGTCTGTATCCCCATTGTATGTAGGAAGTAACTAACTTGCTTTTGATTTCACAGGCTCATAGGCAGAAGGAACTCACCTTGTCTCAGATGAGACTTTGGACGTGGACTTTTGAGTTAATGCTGGAATGAGTTAAGACTCTGGGGGACTGTTGGGAAGGCATGATTGTGTTTTGAAATGTGAGGACATGAGATTTGGGAGGGGCCAGGGGCAGAATGATATGGTTTGGCTGTGTCCCCACTGAAATCTCATCTTGAATTGTAGTTCCCATAATCACCACATGTCATGGGAGGGACCCAGTGAAAAGTAACTGAATCATCGGGGGTGGTTACCTCCATGTTGTTCTTGTGATAGTGAGTTCTCATGAGATCTGATGGTTTTATAACGGACTTTTCCTCCCCTTTGCTCTGCACTTCTCCTTGCTGCCACCACATGAAGAAGGACGCTTTTGCTTCCCCTTCCATCGTGATTGTAAGTTTCCTGAGGCCTCCCCAGCTCTGTGGAATTGTGAGTCAACTAAATGTCTTTTCTTTATAAATTACCCAGTCTTGAGTATGTCTTTATTAGCAGCATGACAATGGACTAATATATTACCATTCATCCCTTAGGCCCTCCTCTGAGCTCTTATCTCAATTTTCTGTATTCAATGACAACAAGTAGAGTACCCATAGAGCAGCAGTTCCCAAACTTTTTGGCACCAGGGACTAAAGACAATTTTTCCACAAACTGGGGGTGGCAGATGGTTTTGGATGATTCAAATACATTACATATATTGTGCAATTTATTTCTATTATTATTACATTATATAATAAAATAATTATACAACTCACCATAATGTAGGATCAGTGAGAGCCCTGAGCTAGTTTTCCTGCAACTAGACAGTTCCATCTGGGGGTAATAGGAGACAGCGACAGATCATCAGGCATAAGATTCTATAAGGAGCGCACAACCTAGATCCCTCGCATGGGCAGTTTACGATAGGGTTCTTGCTCTTATGAGAATCTAATGTGGCTGCTCATCTGACAGGAGGTGGTGCTCAGGTGGTAACGTGAGTAATGGAGAGAGGCCGTAAATATAGATGAAGCTTTGCTCACTTACCCTCCGCTCACTTCGTGCTTTGTGTCTCAGTTCCTAACAGGCCACGGACTGGTAGTGGTCTGTGGCCTGGGGGTAGGGACTCCCACCCTATATAGAGGATTATGCAGGAAACTTATGGCCAGGCCCGAGTGGCTCATATGGTGCCAACATTACTATAAGGGAAATAGGAAAATATCATCTTGCTCAGCACTCACTGAGATGAATCTGTATATCTGAACCATGAGATAGTTTCTATTCCAAATGTAACAACCATTGGGCCCTGCCCACTGGAGAATATGCATATCTTTGTAAATATGGTACTTTATGTATTTATTTTTGCACCCATTGTTAAATTAGTATAAATATTGACAAGCAATTCAAAGTACCTATTTATAAAAATATGTTCATTAACAATTTTACCTTTAGAAAAACACTACAATCCCCATGTATAATTTAGTTTGAAACCTTAGATCCTCATATGCTCAGTGAAGCAAATTTTATATCCCAGACCTCAATATAAAAGTGACTGTGTTTGCTTATTGTGTAAAGTGTATGTAAGAAATTATACAATTTGCTACTTTGAAGATGTGATGTGTTTGCCAGGTAAGATAAACTTACCATGGCCAGGCGCAGCGGCTCACACCTGTAATCCCAGCACTTTGGGAGGCCAGGGTGGGTGGACCACCTGAGGTCAGGAGTTTGAGACCAGCCTGGCCAACATGATGAAACCCCATTTCTACTAAAAAATACAAAAATTAGCCAGGTGTGGTGGTGCACACCTATACTCCTAGCGACTTGGGAGGCTGAGGTGGGAGAATCGCTTGAACCCAGAAGGTGGAGTTTGCAGTGAGCCAAGATTACGCCACTGCACTCCAGCCTGAGCGACAGAGTGAGACTCTGTGGAAAAAAAAAAAAAAAAAAAAAAAAGATACACTTACCAAAAAATCCTTTAGAGGATTTGAACTTAATGAGTAGAACCGTTCTCAGATGAACCCCCAAATTTGAGGGTCTCCTATATGGAAGGCCCATGAAGTTCTTAGAAAACTGATACATAGTTACATGGCGATGTTTCCTTTTCAGAAAGACGGGTAGTTTTTAAGCTGCTTGCATTCTAACAAGGAAAGCTGATGTTTCCTTCATTGGAAAGGCTCCCATTAAAATAATACTCAACAAAGTAAAATATTGGTATATTACAATTACTTTATTCAGATCTATTACACAAAGAGATGGTATTAAGCAACATTGGCTTGAGTGATATCTTGCAACACAGAACAGGTTCACGGTGTCGGAAAACCAAGAATGCTCAGGGCCTCAGAAAGCTGAGCTCTAAAGACCCTGCATAGTCATGCTGTCCCAATAGGTTTCATGTTGTCATGGATGATGTCAAAGAAAAAAATTTTTCAATGCTACCTATTAAAGCACAGTAAGACTTTATTCAGGACCATCATGATGGGTGCAGGGACCACAGCAATGGGGACTTGTAGTAGGGGAGAGAGACTGGACTCAGCTCTGAATACACCATGGAAAACTGGGGATTTATAGACAGGGAACAGGGTGAGGGGCAGTAGATGGAAGATTACCAAGAGGAAATATCAGGGAGCATTCAGCTAAACCGACCAAACAGGATTCTAGCTGAAGGCGGGCCAGGTGACCAGACATCACCTGGGGGATGGTGGAGGCTGAGGAGCCTGATCAGATACTGAGGTTGAACAGATATGGGGGGTTAGGTGTTCTTGCTAAACTGACTTAACAGACTTCTTGCCAAAACTGGATTTTACAAGGAAGTGCCCAGATTGGGCCTGGGAGAAGGTTGAGGAGCCTGGCTAAAGTTTGGCCAAGGGGAGAATCTTCGTCCATGAAGCCTCAGATGGATGTGAGGTCCGTAGAGGTCAGACAGCTATGATTTAAGAGGTTTTGAGCATTTGCATCACACATCCCATTCTCTGGGCATTAAAGAGAAGGCAACAAGGCTTTAGCTTTTAGAAGTCTCCATGTAATCAACACCTTTCCTCCCAGGCATGTCGGCTCCCTATGGCCACGCAGTTGCCAGCAGCCTCTTTACGGACACTTTTTGTCATTTTATGAGAATAGCTCGATCGAATGAGAGCCGATCCTAGTCCCAATACCATGCCCTTCTCACTCCAACTTCTTACTGCTTCGGGGTTTGTTCTGATACTGGTTTGGTTTTCTGAAGGAATCCGCTTGAAACAAAGAGAAGAGAGAATAATACTTTTCAAATCAAATTTCTGCCCCACGTATTTGTAGAGCAAAGCAGCTGCTTCACCAGGGTAGGATACCTTCCCCAGGGCCCAGTAAGACTTGCATGGGCCACAAAGGCAAAACATATTAAATATATTTTAATATATAAATATATAAAGTAAAAACATATTAACATACTATTTTATGACTATGTTGGTGCAAATACCAATATGATTTCCAATCCCCAATGTTCATTTTCTTTTCTTCTGATTATAAAATAAATTAAAACATTTTTGTAGGCCCCTAAAAAGGCCTTAGAGAGTGTGCCTTATGGGTAATAATCGGGCCTTTTCCCACTCTCAGATCATGGAGGTTGGAGCTATTTTATGTCTTATTCTTCTCTGCATTTCTCAGCCTCTCTCTTGAGCTAAGAAAGTTGGTGAATCTTTGCAGAACTGGAACTTGTATTCCCCATTGCTTGACATCAAGTTGGAAATGTAGTAAACATTCCCCACATTGTTGAATTGAGTCACGATAGAAAGCAGGGTATTAGCGCACAGCATTTTTAATTGCCAAGGAAAATTTTATTTTAACTTTGCATTAACATATTCTAAATAATCCTTTCACTTAATGCAATCAGATTCCTGTGACAAGCCAAATACTTGTTTTTGTGTGTGTGTGTTTTTCCCCTCCACTTTTCATTGTATGCCCTTCAGAAAAATCTGAGAAGTGGGCTTCCATTTTTGAAAAACAGGACTTCCTTAGTACCATAGATACGTAGATTGCAATTTTGCTTTTCCTGCAGCATTACCGACCTTGTGAAATGATGTCTATGTATACATCATTAACCTATTTGCTTAACTTTTAATATCTAGTAATGCTAGAAATACAAGAATTTTTTAAAAGAATTTGCTTAAAGCTTCAAAACTCACTAAGGTTTGGATATGCAACTCCACAGGTAATATGAATGAGATGCTTTGTAAACAAGCAGCCATGCCTTACAGCTCTGCAACAAAGAAGCAAACAAACAAACAACAAAACTATGCCTTAAAGAAGGTTTGTGAGGTTTCTCCTGGACAAAAGAATTCCAATTTCCTGTTTTACATTCAAATCAAAACGTTCAGATGGTAAATGGTTTGAAATTTAAGATGACTATAGTTACCACAAATCAACCTGATTTCCAAATGTCCTGAAATGTGATCTCAATTATTTTGAGGCACTTTTAAACTCAATATATTTGCATCTAGAGATATACTTCATCCTTCATTTGCTGTTGACATTTTACAGGTTAAATAACTGGTTCTAGACACAAATAGGCATTCATATAATCTATAAAGGCTCTTCAAGTTATTTAATCCTGCAGCATTCCCACATCATCAAGTGTTTTCAGAAAGTCTTACTTGCATTGAATATGTTAGACTTTGAGTAAACATTGTCATCTTATAGGATAAGTTTATAATAGTGCCTTTAAATAGTTTCCACATGACAGCATCAGTAGCAATCCTAACACATAATCAGTAAGCTAGTACCCTCTCTAATAAGAATGTTTTCTAAAGCAAGAATACAGATTATCCCACAATTTCTGGAACGAGAAATCCACGTTAAAAGGAAGAATCTTGTATGCTTTTCAGCTTTCAACAATTCTGGAGTTAGGGGGTAGGAATCACTTCTTTCTTCTTTTTCTTTCTTTCTTTTTCTTTTTTTTTTTTTTTTTAGAAAGAGAAGCAAAATTAACGTCTGAAATAGAAGAACTTAAAGGGCAAGTGGGGAAATGCTGTTGAATCCTCCCAGCCCAACAGTATGCCCTTCTTGCTCCAGCTTCCCAGGGTTGTGGGTAGGGATAGAGAAATTACAGCCAACTTTCAGAAAGCCCAAGTCATGGCTAACATTCTCTATAAACCGCTGTGTGGGTTACAGCTGTTCCATTCATGGACACTGTCTTGGAATTGAGCAAACTCTGGGCAAATAGAAGGTGGTCAGACAAGTCCACAAAAGAGATGAATGCATAAGCAGGTGGATGGCAGCTTCTCTCGATTTTGCCATAAAGGAATCCAATCACATTGTTGGGGAAAGTCTTATATCTGAAGAAATGATTGCACTTTACATTCCATAGGAGCCTTTCCTCAGGATGGGCTGGTGGTTTAGACTTTGAAACTATCTCCAGCTGTGCCACTACGAGGCCCTCTCCCAGGCGATCAGTTGCACATTTTCCCTGATTTACGGGGGCTTGGGGGAAACGGGATGAAAACAAAATCATGCATCTCATTGTGGATTGGAAGCACAGAAATTTCTCAGCCACAAAACTTGCATACATGACTGTTCTCTGATGACTAACTAGAACTAAAGGAAATTATGCTTATGTGTATAGATCATGGATTGCTTGTGAGCGATTTTTGTTCCCCTCCAAATATCAGAGACTTTCTAGGCCAATGATTCTGAATTACATTGGAAGAGATTCCGTGAACCACAGCATCTCCACAGTGGGCTTTTAATTCAGAACTTCCATTCCCCAAAGAAAACAGTGGAATCCAAGAATTATACTACAAATTATGGAATGGAAAGCAGTTCAGGAGAGATTTGCTTTGGGATCATTATTACTATAAAATTTTGCAAAAAATCGTTGTGCAAAGAAATCTATTTGTGAGCTTCTACTGTATTTACTTAAATAGTAATACACTTCTAGGTCCCTATTTTAGACATCTTAACCCTCTTGAGGAAAGAATATACTGTATGTGTGTGTGTGTGTGTATGTATGCATAACTATATATATGATGAAGAGCAAGCATTTGATATGTGTTTTAACTAATACCAGTAATAATGACTTGCCTTCCAATAACCAAAGTGGAACTTACCATCATCTATTATTCCTAAAGAAGATCTTTCATTCACCTTAAAGTTACTTATGTTTAGATGACTAAACTCTTTTTTATGTGATTGCCTTTTTATTATGCTGGTTATCGCATCACTTCAGATTAGAGAGTAAATGGTAACTTATACTGTTGACATAGGTATTTGCTGAGGGGTGAGTTAAGGTACCTCCTGCACCTTTCTGTTTGAAGATCGCCTTCTGCACCTTTTTGTCATCTGCTTGCACTGGTGTGCCTTGTGAATGCCCCTCTATTCATTCTATTTCCATGAGTCCTACCATCTTCCTGTCTGTGTACTACAGACCTTATCCCCCTCACCCCTCCAGTTGAATAGCTGTTGAGCTCTGGCCCAAGCCTTCAGGTGATAAAATGGAGAATCAGTCCAAATCCAAGGTGTAGATGGAGTTATGTTTCCCCAGTGCCACTCTCAGGCATGTGTTTGTAGTGAAGATGGCGAGCTTTGCCACATGCATCTGTCTGGTCCCCAGGCACTGCTAGCGGCTCAGTCTTTTATCCTGTTTTTCTCTGTCACACTGGCAAGACAGGCCAGTGGAAGGACAGCACAGCTGAAGCCAGGGCTTCCAAACAAAGTTGTTCCATGAAAACTGATCGGGCACCTCTGGCAGGGTCTGGGTGTGTCTGTCCACAGCTTTCTGTATGACTTTGAGGATTTCATAAAACCGGGGCTCGGTTGCTGGAGTTAACGGGTTTCTCTCTCTGGGATCTTTGGAAATATCAAAGAGTAAAGGTGGGTCGTGATGGGTGACGTAACTCCCAAAACAGAAGCACACGTGTGTGGCAAAGCATCCGTTGGAACCCACGGGGTTGAAGTTGGGGGTGAAGAAAAAGGCCTTCCAGATGGACGTGCCTGTGGTTTAAAAGGATGGAAACGGCATTAGGTATGAAGCATCCTTGTATGTACCACAAATGAAAAAGTGATGCGGAAATTATGCTGCCATGTGCTTTAAGAAGGTGAAGATATCATAAGGCTGCAGACACAATGTTAACACGTACAGGAGAGATTATGAAGCCACACGTAGACACCCACACACACAGCCAGCAGGAACAGCGTCAAACTTGGTAGGACCGCAGTTAACAGTTTATTTTCTCAGTTTTCAGAAAGTCCAAAAAATGTCGAATCAAGAATTAAATGAACTTTGGGAGGCCGAGACGGATAGACCACTTGAGGTCAGGAGTTCGAGACCAGCCTGGCCAACATGGCGAAACCCCATTTCTGCTAAAAAATACAAAAATTAGCCAGGTATTGTGGCAGGTCCCTGTAATCCCAGCTACTCAGGAAGCTGAGGCAAAAGAATCACTTGAACCCGGGAGGTGGTGGGTGCAGTGAGCTGAGATTGTGCCACTGCACTCCAGCCTGGGTGACAGAATGAGACTCTGTCTCAAAAAAAAAAAAAAAAAAAAAAAAGAATTAAATGAGGGCCCAGTGCAGTGGCTCATGCCTGTAATCTCAGCACTTTGGGAGGCCAAGGTGGAGGTGGAAGAATCACTTGAGCCTAGGTAGGGGTTTGAGACCAGCCTGGGCAACATAGTGAAAGCCCATCTCTATAAGAAATTAAAAAAAAAAAAAAAAAAGGCTGGGTGTGGTGGCACGTGCCTGTAGTCCCGGCTACTCCAGAGGCTAAGGCAGGAGGATTGTGTGAGCCTAGGCAGTTGAAACTGCAGTGAGCTATGAGCATGCCACTGCACTCCAGCCTGGGTGGCAGAGCAAGACCCTGTCTCAAAAAAAAAAAACAAAAAAACAAAAAACAAACCCACAAAAATAAACAAACAAAAATAAAAAAGAATTAAATGAGGCTAGAAGTGATGGTGAGGAGGGATTACAAATGGGGAATGGAAATGATCTTTCGGCGATGAAGGAGATGTTCTGAAATTAGATTGCTCAACTCTACATTTTCTAAAAATCTTTAAATTAGAATATAATGGCATGCAACATATACCTTTAAAAGCTGTTAGGAATTCCAAATTAGGGGAATTCATCAACACCAGAATAGGATGGTTAGTTTTTAAAATGTAAGTTCTGTATTTCAATAAACTCCAAAATATTGAAATTGCTAGGAAAAACTAATTTACAAACAAATGAATAATTATGAAATAATTGATTCATTTCCTACTTGTCGGACAATGTTATCATTTTCTGAGGAGCTGACTGCTCTGAAACACCTTCTAAGAGAGGCCTAAACATGTTTCCTGGGTAGGCAAAATGTAGCAGATAAAAACAGAGAATTAAAATGCATGAACCGACTAGAATCAGGTGCAGAACGTGAATGCCCTTTCAGCTTTTACATAAAACCAAAGAGGCATTCCTCCTAGGAAGCTCTCCACCCCTGTGTAAGTCATCCCGATCATTTGTGCATATAATGGCATGTGCGACTTTTGTAATTATAGGCATTTCATGATCAGCTGATCAAAATGCAAAACTGATTAATGCAATCAGTTTAAACCAACAGTCACTGGGGCCTGTGTTGTTACCAAATCTCCCCTAACCTTGGACAAAATTAGTGATGGGAAAAGTCAGCCTCTTTGTGTGTGCGGGTTTTTTTAAAGCTGAGAAAGACAGGGAAAGCAAGGTGAATACGTTTAGATGAATACATTAAAGAAGATTCATAATGAGACGCCTGCAGTCTGTGGCATAGCTGGTTCTGCGAGAGCAGGACATGACATCTGTGCACTTTACATGGGCTCAGTGCACCTGCTTCAGAAAGATAAGGTCAAACTGACACACAGACACGCCAGGCTGCAGGAAGAATTCCAGGACTTGGTTACCATCTCCAGCAGGGTTTAAAAAGGCAGCAAGTAACCTTAAGATGCTTCCCATCCACTCGTCTCATCCCACACTTTCTTCCAGGGTATGAGAAATTTCCTTCAGAAGCCTTTTTGGAGACAGGCTGACAGAGCCTGCCATTTGCAGCCACTTAGAATCCTTCGTCAGGGTCAGCCGAGAGAGAAAGTGGGTACACAGAGAAGCGAGCCAGGAAGCCTCTCTTGCTTGTGCTCCCAATGATGCAAATCTAGAGGGCGTTTTGAACTTGACATTCGAGTCAAGCCTGTGTGTGTTTAAAACTCCAGGAGAATACAGGCTCCTGGAATAAATTCATGTAAAGAGCCTGTATTTTCCACTGGCTTTTGAAAGCCACTCACATGATCCTGTCATTACTACTAGAGCACAATCCTCCCCAGGTGTGAGCTGGAAGATCAGACTGACATCAGGCCCAGTCAAGAGATGCAGGCACCCTGGCCTGGGAATGGCAGTGGTGTTGCTGGGTAGTTCAGACAAGTGTAGAACTAAGAATTAATTATTCTAAAGAATTATTTAGCATGCTCTGGGGTTGCTTGCCTTTTTATCCTTTCATTTGGATTTTTAAAAACTTTTCATAAAAAGGTAGATTGCTTAGTCTCTGTGCTGTTTCTCTGGACCACTTTAGATTTACTGAAAAGAGAGAACTAGAACTGCACTTTTTATTGTACAGTGGCTCACAAGGTAACAACCCCGACTTTGGAAGCTTGTTCTATTATTCACCAGGAACCCAGCAACTGACATCTCCAAAGGTGTCATTTCAAAGATAAAGAGCACAGCTGAGTCACTAGATAAAATAGAAGGCAGCTGGCAGAGTCATCTTCTTTTGTTTAATTTATATTTTCGATTTGTATTTTCTAGAGACAGGGTCTCACATTATCGCTCAGGCTGGAGTGCAGTGGTATGATCATAGCTCACTGTAGTCTCGAACTCCTGGGCTCAAGCATTCCTCCTGCCTCAGCCTCCCAAGTAGCTGGGACCACAGGTGTATGCCACCATGCCCAGCTATATTTTAAATTTTTTGGTAGAGATGGGGTGTCTCCATGTTGCCCAGGCTGGTCTCGAACTCCTGGGCTTAAGCAATCCTCCTGCCTTGGCCTCCCAAAGCACTGGGATTACAGGTGTGAGCCACCATGCCCAGCATCATCTTATATTTTTCATAGGTATATTTAGTCCTGTATTCCAAAATTATCTTGATAACATACTTCATCCTGAGTATCCTCATATACTAGAAAAATGTTAAATTTTTAAAAAATGTTTATTCACTACTGTATTTTAAAAATTATCATCAACTGCTCTGATAAAAGACTGTTTCTCCCTCACCACTGAAAATGATAAATATTTTGACCAAACTGGGAACTTAGACTCATTTATAACTGAGATCCAATGACCTGGAAAAGGAACGATTAAATTTGGTATAAAGAATGCAGGGAAATTAAAGTGGACAGTTTTTGTTTTTTTTTTTTTTAACTTGTTTAAGTAGTCTAAGTAGTGGTGAGGACAATAATTCTACTGAGATTTTTAAAGTCCTCCCCCAAATTAAGAAAACGAATTGTCACAAGTGATGGTCAAAGATATCAATGACATATGATATAGTACTGTTATGTCACTGTGCTAGAACAAAATGCTTAGGAAATCATCACCCATCTGGTGAAACATATTTTTATATAAAATCACCACTAAACAATGTGACTCAACTCATGAGAGAAGAAAGTTTATTGTCATTTGACAAAAAGGCAAATAGAATTGAAGTGAGAAAAAGTTGACGCCTAAGCCAGAAACTGATTCAACATCCTCCACATAGGATCCTAAAACAGCTATCTTATTAAAAATAAACTAAGCTGCGAACAAAGAGAAATAAAGAGGTCTCTGGGTTCCCTGGGATTGCCTGGGGACCACAGGGGCTTCTGACCCTGGAACAGAAGAGACGTTGTGATTTCTATTACTTCGCATTACAGTGACTCAGCCACGGGAGGTGGGAGCCCTGGCAAGGAAGCCCCGAAAATGAGCACATGTGCTCCCCAAGAACAAAAATAGAGAGGGTGCAAACCAGAACTTTCGTTATGTACTAAAATGTTTTTTAAAATCAATATTAGTATCTAGCACAAGCTCCCTCTTAACGTCTTGGAGTCGGGTTGTGGCAGGCCAGGTCTCACTAACGCAGGCCTCCATGACATCTGTTTCAGCACTGACTGAGTGGTGAAGTTACTATTAAAAGCTGAAAGAGCCAGTGTCCTCATACAAAGGCTGGAATGGAACAAAAGCCCATCAGGAGTTTTGCCCAGGCCTCTCCTGGGCCTTGAAGCATGACATGATAACGAAGGAAATCTTAACAGGACTCGTTTAGGATTAAACAAGTTTTACTAGGGGTCTGAAGAAACTCCCCAGACCTCCACAAACAAGTTTACTGGAGATCTGAAGGAACTCCCCAAACCTCCATGATTTAGCAGGAGACAAGATAAGGGTGACCACCCCAGCACCTGGACCCATTTAGATTAAGCCAGTTTACTGAGGCTCCAGAGGAAGGTCTTCAGGACTCAGATCTTGGTTATAGATTAAAATAAGTTAATTGCTTATGTCTTTAGATGAATACACACTTACACATAGACTTATAGCTTAGAAGATATATAAGCTCCAGAAAACCGTAATTTTGAGTTGGTCTGGGCAATATTTTCCAGGCCTTCTCCCTGTAACCGGTTACAGAAATAAAAACTCTCTTTCTCCCCAGTTCATCTGCATCTTTTTGTTGGGCTGCGAGAAATAGCAGTCCTACCCTCGGTTTGGTCCGGGAACAGGGTCATGCTACATTGCCTACAAATTTTAACAACGTCCTCCTGAAAAGGGTCCTCGAAGCCTCATTCTGTCTTTATCCCAAGGGCCCCGAGTGCTTCTGGCCTCTCATAGTGACGCAAGCCTCTCACATCTTGTATTCTGAATTCTCTACTTAGAGCAGTCACAACAGTCCATAACACAGCTGGGCACAATCCAGACCCCGAGACACTCATTTCCAGGCCTCTCTGAATGTTTAAACTGCTGTCTTGCAGAAGTCTCAGAGCCATCACGTGAGACAAAACAAAACCAGGTCTGGAAAGGCCGTTTGGCACAAGTAAAGACACTGCGCGCATGATAGACACTCAGAGGCATCACACAACGTGACCGTGCCCTTACGGCCCCTGCTTCTAACCCACAGCAGCTAAAGCAAGGTGCCCCCAACCTGGAACTCTGAGGCCACAAAAACAAGACTACACCTCCTTCTTGGGGATAATAAACCCTGAGTAATCCAAGTGCTCCAGAACACCTTCCAGCTTCCTTGAAGTCAGAAAGGCTGCATGGCCTGTTCTGGCCAAACGTGAGCAGTATGTGGTATGTCTTTTCCCAGCCACAGCACAGAGGAGCTGTCTCTTTTGCTGGTGACACTCGAGATGATGGGGCCTCTGTCAGGGTGGTCCCTGACAAATGGATGGCAGAACCTTCTCCTCCTAGAACACCCCACCTTCCCACCATGACAGGCACTGAACACACAGTTATCTCCTGAGCCTCTGGCCGTGTCGGAAGATACATTTTGCGGTCATAGCTGCGGTGGGGCAGACTTGCTACTGATAACTGGTGGGGAGAGGCCACGGATGCTGCTCCACAGTCTAGAATCCACAGGGCAGCCTCCAGCACAGAGAATGATCTGGCCCCAAATGTCAATAGTACCCAGGTTGACAAGCTCTGTTCTACAGCAAGAGTGAGAATAAATGTTTGCTGGGCTGAGCCCCTGAAATGTCAGGGCTAATGGTTATCATAGCACAAATTCGCCACTCCTTACACATGAACCCTCTGAGAGCTAAACTATAAAATAAGACAAACTTTATTTTTGATAAAATGAGCCAGAAGCTGGACTGAGACAGACAATCCTCACAAGTCCCAAGGCTTGGTGATAAACTGCATGAATGAATGAAGAGCTCTAAAGGACAGGAAAGGCACCAAAGATCCATAGGCAGTATCGAAGAAGCAGAGACAGGTAGAGTTGCTGTGCTCTTCCAGGACAAATATGATGGAGAAGGGGTGGTGCCAGGGGCCCGAAGACTCTCTTGTTCCAGGATGATAGCAATGTCTATAAAAGAGCATTTGCCTTTCTTAGCCTGATGCTGTGTGAGACTTGCATAGACAGAGTAGCCCCGGGAGGGGCGGGGGGTGCCGGCGGTGGGCGGGGAAGAGAGAGAGAGAATGCACTAGCTAGAGGGCAGGTGCTTCGGCCAAGGTTTTTCCTGCCACTGACTTGATTAAGGGCGTAGCTCTGAGCATCAGTAGTTTAGGTTCAACCCCGAGCTCTGCAATTTCTTACATATGTGATGCTGGGCATAGCTGCTCTCACCTCTCTGTGTCCCAGTCTGCTCCTCTGTTAAATGTTCATAATAATAGTTCTTCCCTGGTAGCATTGCTTTGAGGATTAAAAATTGGTTCCTATATGTGATGCTGTCAGAAGGAGGCTGGGTCTATAGTAGAGACTATACATGAGTTAGCTGTGAACAGAAAGCTGCAGCCAATTTACGCAAGAAACAATTCAGTTTCCATCTGCCCTTCAATCTGTTGCTACTGTAATACATGTCGTAAGACATTTTTTTTCTGCTAAGGATTCTTAAAGTATATGGAAAACTATTAATAAATCTACATGGCTTCAATACATTGGCTCTTAATGTATCACTCATATTTAAACTTCCCTTGATGAATGATGTTCAACTGGTAGTTTTGGCGAGATTTATTTCAGGTGCTTGGAAGACTGCATGTATACATCATAGAAGGTATATGCAGATATTTTGGGTTTTCAGTCTTGGCAGCATGTGTCTCTGTTGCCATCTTGAAGTTCTTCAAGAACCATTTCACATACTGTTCCATTTTTCCATTGTGAGGAACCCCCACACAAGGAACCCTAGGCCTGCCCCCTCAGTAAGTTTACAGAAAAGTTAATGTCATCCACTGAACTGATGTCTGAAAACCCATCCCATGGTGCCCTCCTACTCCTGCGATCCACCTAAAAAATTGTTCCATACATTACCCTAGTCTCATCCAGACACTTCACACTAATGCCTCAACTCTTTTCTTATATGCAAAGATTTTACAGTATGTCCATACCTGAGCCTCCATAGATCATGTGTCTTCTAACTTAATACATGCACGTTCACCAAAAGCATCTTGGCCCCAAGCTCTGTTTCTGACCCCTGAGGTTCACTGCCATCTGTTTACCATAGCACAAACCCTCTAACTATTCAGCCCTTGGCTGATATATAGTAGATGATAGTAGATAAGTTCTGCCTGCTTCCTGCAGCTGGCAGCACCGGAGCTCACGATATGACAACAGTGAGAAGGATGAGGAAGCAGCTCTGGTGGCTAGGTGCATCTGCTTCACAGCCAGGCAATTTGAGAGCAACACAAGCTTTCCCAACTGATGCCTGAGTATTTGAGGACAAAATACTCCCTTTTACTAAGCCTTGGGTTTTGCATATTAAGGGACAGAAATATATAACTTGGAACAAAGTGGGTGTATGATGTATACGAGACTCTTCCCTCACTTTCCCTTCCTTGCCTCTATATTGATATTCTAGCTGTCCTTCAAAGCCCTGCTGTGTTCTCCTCCATGCACCCATCTGAATTCCCAGCTGGAAGTCACCAGTCTTCCTCTGTTCCTCTCACCACTTTTCATCACTCAGTCAACACTTGAGGTCTCCAATTCTCTGGCTGGATTATTTCCTCTCTGAAGGCAGGGACTGTATCTCCCACATCTCCTAAATGTGTAGTGCCTAGTATCTTAGATAGAATAGAGGCCCAATAAAAAATTGTTGGGGCCAGGCACAGTGGCCCTCACCTGTAATCCCAGCACTTTGGGAGGCCGAGGCGGGGTGGATCACCTGAGGTCAGGAGTTCAAGACCATCCTGGCCAACATGGTGAAACCCTGTCTCTACTAAAAATATAAAAACTGGCTGGGCGTGGTGGTGGGTGCCTGTAATCCCAGCTACTCGGGAGGCTGGGGCAGGAGAATCGCTTGAACCTGGAGGTGGAGTTTGCAGTGAGCCGAGATCGTGCCATTGCATGTCAGCCTGGGCGACAAGAGCGAAACTCCATCTCAAAAAAAAAAAAAAAAAAAAAATTGTTGGATAAATTAAAAAAAAAAAAAAGGAGATGATGATTATTAGGAGGAAGGGATGGAAAGAGAGGGGAGGAGCCAGCTGTCATCATGAAATCCAGGGTGAGCAGACAAGAAGCCAAATACACTCCACAGTCCCCTCGGGACCTACCCGGAGCATCCTGCCTGAAATCACACAATGGCTCTGCACCATCTCCAGCCTGAAGGATCAACAGACTACTGTGAGGCACTGGAGATTACTGTCTGATCATGGCAGATAACGGAGTGAGGAAGGCAGAGAGTTTGGAAGTACATTTGCTTTGGGATTGCTTGGTGTCAAAAATGGGCAGTCATCAGGAATTGTGCAGGGGGCATAAGTCATTTGGCCCCCAGGAAAGAACATTCATGGAGAGGGATGAGGGCAGCTGAGAGGACGAGGATCAGGCATGGAGCCAGTGGAAGGAGTATGAGACCTGATAATGCCAAGGATGTCCACATTTGGGGAATAAGAGGATGTGGATGAATCGTGGACTCAGTGCATGGGGGCACAGAGATGTCCAGATACACGGTTAGGTGGAGGAATCATGATTTATAATTGTGAGTAAAAGAATATATTGTCTTAGGGGAAGACATTTCGATTAATGGGAGACAGACTCAAAAGCAAATGGTGTTGGTTGCAAATCCCAACTTGGCCATCAACTTTGCAACTGTATGCCAATAATGTGACCTTCTACCTCTCTGTCTCCCCATCTATCATTGGGAAAAATAACACTGGGAGGAGAGATAGCTAGCTGATCCGCCAGCCTCCCACAGTCATTGAGTGTTCCTCTGGGTACATGGACACCCATAACAAAACTCTCCTTTGCAGCCTCCTGTGAAGCTAGGTGTGAACAGGTGACCAACTTCTGGCCTCTGAGAAGACTCTATCTTCCTTGAGAAGTAGTAGCCATGCACTTTTTTCTTCTCATCTTTCCCATCCGTCCCGCCATTGTATACGTTTAGGGTAGACACAACCATCATTCACCATGAAGATGAAGCTGTCACATTCTACAGGAGGTGGAAAAGCCGCTTGAAAGATTCTGCACCCCAGAGACTTTGTGGACCATTCGCCTCTGGATGTCACCCATGAGATGGAGATATAAACTTCTCTCTAATGTAAACTACTGTTTTTTGTATTGTTTTCTGTTACAGCCAAATCTGAAACTAATATAATCATAATCTCCTCTAATTCAGGGGATTAAATGAAATATGAAATACAATGTTCTTGACAAACTGTCCAGCAGACAGTAAATACGCAACAAACATCAGTGTTTACTGTCATCAAGCATGTCTTCAAAAGATATATAATGATCACAAAAAGAGATGACAAATTTCAAGAACATGAGATTAACAAAGGGAAACGTCTATAACCACCTACAAAACATTTTTGTATAGAAGATACGAAAGTAAAGAAGACACAAAAAATTGCTAAATATTGCATGCCCTGGTTAGAACTAAAATGTCTATTTAGAAAACACCAGGTCTGAGAGCATATGAAAGCAAATCTGGCAGGGGGTTAGAGACATAAGTAGACATTTTGGGAGAACTGAGAGACGCCCCGTGTTGAAGTCGGGGAAAAGAGATGTGTAAAATACTGCAGAAAATCAATGAAACGGTAGGACGGAGAATGCAAGGGGAAAAGATCAGAAGTGACCCCTGGCAAAAAGATCAGAATAAGCTGGGTGCCAAGCTTAGATGGAAGAGGGCATTTGAGCATTCAGCCACACCAAGTTTTTTGGTGTGGGTTTTTTTTTTTTTTTTTTTTTTTTTGTATTCAAGGAAGAAAACTCAATTTTGATTTACTTTGTTTCTATAAGGAAGTAAGTTTGCATTGTAGCAAATTATCAAAAGTAATGACCAGGACTTTTTCTTCCACAGTATTAGTGTAATCTTAGATCAGACATACTACAACTTTGGTTGAAAAGTGAATGTTTATCTCAAATATTGTCTGATACTGTCTACAAGGTAATATGAAGTTCCATAAGAAAATATATGTTTAATAGGCTATGTTGGAAAACACAAAATCTATTTATGTGGTGATTTTTTTCCACTGTTGGAAATGACTGTTAGGGGAAGTTAAGCTGTTACTGATGTGTCTAGATGATAATGATATAAAATAAATTTAATAAAAAATTAAAAGTTCAGTGAAATCTTTTCTAACCTCATAAATCACTCCTTCTCCTAGATCTCCAAAGCAAATTCTGTTCATCCCAGGACACCATCATCCTGTGTTGCTACAATTACAAGTACAAATGTTGTACCTTGTACTGGGCTTCACAGGCACATGAGTGAAATAATAGCTGCATGCCTGAACTATTAAAAGCTTGTGGCAATGCAGCATTTGAAGTGCTCACAGAGAAAATAAATCCTAAGACTTAAAAGTTATCCTTGAAATGGTTTACATATATGTGCTTTTTCTTAATTGCTACAACAGTTAGAGTAGGATGAAAATATGTCCTTTTATAAGGTCAGCTGAAACAAAGGATAGTTCCTGGTGAGCTTAAATTTGGAAATGCTGCATCTCACATTAGGTCAGCTTCAGCCTTCAATATTTCATTTCTGACACTTTAGATCCTAATTCTGAGGATCAGATGAGGAAGGGCATCTGACAAGTACTCACCAAAATTACTAGTGATGATGAAAGCCAAGTGCTGCCTTTCTGATGCTGTTAACTCAGAAGTGGCTGTTATGAGAATTTCTTCTCTTTTATTAGGTGTGTTTTAGAGGCAAAATTAACTTTTTAATTAAATGAAAATGCTAGATAGTGAGCCATGCGAGCATTTTTCTTTATGTTACCATGGTAAGCTGGTTTTGATTTTAAACAATTACTGAGCTCTTATTTTGAAATGAAGGTATCTTTCAGAAAGCTGGAAAGGAACACATTCCTTTGGAATGAATTCCATTACCCTATTGCTGTTTGCTGTAATTTTATTTAATTATTTACTTTTTATTGATGCATATTTAATGTATGTATTTTCAGGGTACCTGTGATCATTTGAAACACTCATATAACCAAATCAGGGAAATTGGGATATCCATCACCAGTTAACATTAATTGATTGTATATTTCACAATAGCTAGAAGAGAATCATTCAAATGTTCCTAGTATTGTCATTTTTAAAATAAAGCTTTTTTTATTTTTATTTTTTTGTTGTTGGAAAAAAGTTTCCAACAAACTTGAATAGAAAATGGAGCAGGATTTATGAGGCTCTGCTAGTTCAATGTAAGGATGTCTACGTCCTTCTCCTAGGGAAAGAATGGTATTGGTGCCCCATTCCCCTAAGTAATTTTTATAGCTTCATGGAGATCCCGTTTCTGACTAAAGTGTGACATTTCAAATATATGTGACTTTTTTGTCTACATGATGCTAAGATTCCATAGATGTCTGTACAAAATGCTTTAAGCTGTTAATTATGTACTATATTGCATTGCATTCTAGAATATATCTACAACTATCCCATGGATTTTGGTATGACCAGCTGGTTTGGGGACTCTCCATTAATGTGAATATTTATCTCACAGACTGCAGTCATCAGCTTAAAAATCCTGGAGCCAAGTATCCACCTACCCTCTAAGATCAATTCCATCCATAAAATCAAGCTGTCATTGTGTTGAATTTTTAATAACATTAATTCATATGTCAAACATTAAAGCCAAAATTTTTCATACCCATTGAATGGTAAATTTTAACTCAAAATTCTTATTTTAGTGCAAGAAAAGTTATCCATGTTATAATCATGCTTTCATGAGTTCTTATAAAATGTAATAGGAATAATGATATCAGATCATAATTAAATTATGTCGTTCAATTTGCTGGGACAACTAAATTATAGCAAAGACATTATATATAAATTTTAAAAGAGATTCATGTTTTAAAAGGGTGGAAATGAAATGCTAGCATTAAGTTTTTTGAAAATCAGTATTTCATGAGTTTGGAATTGTAACATTTAATCCTCTAAGTAATCAAGACAAATGGTAACTGCATCTTAAAAACATCTGCAGTCAGTTCTACTGATACCAACAAACTGTTGTTAATCTAGGGCTCTGAGGGAGGAAGGCAACCTGTATTTGTTGTGTTTGCCAATTGCCATGGTGTAAACACCCACAACACAGCCAAATGAAAACAGACAATGGTTTAACAACCAGCTGGCAAGATTCCTGAATGATCAGGTGCTGATTCCAGCATACCACTGCCTGCTACTAAACCCTAATACTACATTTCTTTTTTTTCTTTTTTCTAATAAAGTATTCTGAGGTCAGGCGACAACCCTCTTATCCCTAAGATTCATGGAATATGTTCCACAGTCTAGTGATTATTGACAAGCTCCTACCAAAGTCTATCTGAGATGACCTATGCAGTCTCACTCAACTATTACTAGTTTAAGATCTGTCTTCCCCAGGTGACAGAAAGCTCCATATGGATGAGAGTCACGTTTTCCTTACGCATCCCTGTACTCCCAGCACATTGTACAGCGAGCAGTGCCTCATGTTCTAAAATGTAAGCTACTCTTCAGCAGGGAACTTTGTCTGTTTTGCTCACTGACAGATGCTAGCGCTAAGACGATATGTTCCACACCGTAGGTGCTCAATACATATTTCTAGGAAAAATGAATAGACAAAATACAAAATGACTAAACATGAAGCCATACACAAAAGACAAGACAGTAAATATGGTTGCTGAGTTTCAGATAGCATCTGAAAAATAAATCATAAATGATTCATAAACGTCATGTTTTCCTGAGGTCCTTTATCTCGATAAATGATTCTAGCCTTCAGATACTGTGATTTCTCCTTTTTTTGTTACCAGTTCAAGGCAAAAGAATTGAAGGAATTGCATTCAGAGTCTAAGAAGCAAATTTTATCCCGGGGCCAGTTGCCTATCAGAAACTGGGTCTTGTTTTTCTCACTCCTATTTTCTGTCTCTTCCTGTCCCCTTTCTCTTTACTCCTCCACATAATGTGTTCCTCCAGCCTCTGATCCAATATGTTCCTTCCGGCTTCTCTAACTGGGGATTTGGCTCTATTAAAATACAATTTTGCAAGGTTCAGGACATGATACAGACTTATTCGAACATGCAGTAGTCACAGAAACTTTGCTCTTCACATTCCTTGCCGGCTCCATATAAAAAGAAATTAAGAGTCCTTGAGCTCTCATTTATTACAAAGGTCAGAAGTCGATGCTATAAACTGATCTAAAAAAGAAGCAGTATTCTTATGGAAACTAGGAATTGTGGCCACATGGATGAGATATGTGAATAAAATGCTTCCAGAAGTAAAATCGCAAGCCCATGTTTCTGTTGTTTTTTTGTCTTCTAGAACATATCATGAGAAAACTGCCCAGACTTAAAGGAGAAACTCTGAAGCGTAAACCTGGTGTGATTTCTGTGGCTAATAGAAAGGTTGTAATTTCATGGAAAAGTTGTAAAAATAAAAGAGAGGCTGTTCTTTAAATGATAAGTCTTAGGTAAATTGGCTAGGTGAGTGGGGAAGAGACAAAGATTTGTTGGAAAATGGAATGGAATCACCCTAAGTTTAAGAAGAAGTTAGCAGCTAGGAGGTGATTACACACCCCTCCTTTGGGGCAGGTGGTGGGGGCAGTCCTAGGTTCTAGAAGCAGAGCTCCAAAGCCCCTTAGAGAAAAGGGGAATTTTATTTTACCTCCAAAGAAGGAACTGAAAGTCCAGCCTCAACAGGTACCTCTAGAACATACAATAATTGTACAAATCGCTCACCACTTTCCATTGACTGCCAGGTATCTTAGTGATAGGAATATTACTGTAATTCTAAGTTTCACACTACCTGACTTCAAACTATACTACAAGGCTACAGTAACCAAAACAGCATGGTACTGGTACCAAAACAGAGATATAGACCAATGGAACAGAACAGAGCCCTCAGAAATAACACCACACATCTATAACTATCTGATCTTTGACAAACCTGACAAAAACAAGAAATGGGGAAAGGATTCCCTATTTAACAAATGGTGCTGGGAAAACTGGCTAGCCATATGTAGAAAGCTGAAACTGGATCCCTTCCTTACACCTTATACAAAAATTAATTCAAGATAGATTAAAGACTTAAATGGTAGACCTAAAACCATAAAAACCCTAGAAGAAAACCTGGGCAATACCATTCAGGACATAGGCATGGGCAAGGACTTCATGTCTAAAACACCAAAAGCAATGGCAACAAAAGTCAAAATTGACAAATGGGATCTAATTAAACTCAAGAGCTTCTGCACAGCAAAAGAAACTACCATCAGAGTGAACAGGCAACCTACAAAATGGGAGAAAAGTTTTGCAATCTACTCATCTCACAAAAGGCTAATATCCGGAATCTACAAAGAACTCAAACACATTTACAAGAAAAAAACAAACAACCCCATCAAAAAGTGGGCAAAGGATATGAACAGACACTTCTCAAAAGAAGACATTTATGCAGCCAACAGACACATGAAAAAATGTTCATCATCACTGGCCATCAGAGAAATGCAAATCAAAACCACAATGAGATATCATCTCACACCGGTTAGAATAGCGATCATTAAAAAGTCAGGAAACAGCAGGTGCTGGAGGATGTGGAGAAATAGGAACACTTTTACACTGTTGGTGGGACTGTAAACTAGTTCAACCATTGTGGAAGACAGTGTGGCGATTCCTCAGGGATCTAGAACTAGAAATACCATTTGACCCAGCCATCCGATTACTGGGTATATACCCAAAGGAATATAAACCATGCTGCTCTAAAGACACATGCACTCGTATGTTTATTGCAGCACTATTCACGATAGCAAAGACTTGGAACCAACCCAAATGTCCAACAATGATAGACTGGATTAAGAAAATGTGGCACATATACACCATGGAATACTATGCAGACATAAAAAATCAACAACCACACCTAAGATTATAAACCATTTGTTCCTGTATGCTAATTGGAAATGCCACTATAAAACAAGTATTAGAAAACCCACAAGAGATCCTGTTCAATTGCACAATTAAAAGAACCCCCAGTTCAGGAAATGGGATAGAACTGAAGAACATTTTAACTTTGCTTTAAATATCTAAATGTAGCAAATATGCATGATGCACAAAATACAGATTCAGTGAGTCACGATCCATCATCTTTAGGCTGGGAAAGTAAGTCAGGTAAACATTTAAATGCTCTTCATTCCTTCTCTAGCCTTTAGTGCCATGCTAGAAGAGTGAGGGGAATGCTTTGAGGACATGCAGAGGAGGTGGCATTTCAGTGGGGCCTGGGGGGCATTGAGGAGTACCCTCCAAGAAGGATGAGGCAAGACATCTTTCCAGGAGAAGAGCCTGCAAGTGTAAGCACAGCAATGCACAGAGCACAGGGGCTGCTGTCTTCAGTGTGAGAGGAGTGCTAGGAAGTGAAGCTGGGTAGCTGTGCATGCAATAAAGCAACCGGCCACAGCACCCTGTTGAGAACAGGGAGCTTTCTCTGCTGGGATAAAGAAGCTGTGGGTGGTGTTCAGGTGGCTGAATGACATGGCCTTCTGATGTCCTCCTACCTGGACAACTATGTGACCAGAAGGAGAAGAGAGGAGGAGGAGGGAAAAGAGGACAAAGCAAAGCATGGGCACATACTGAGGCACCTGTTGGCCTCCATTGAGCAGAGCCACCTTTTTGCCCTTTAGTTTTATCTATTCCCATGGCATAGGTTGCACGGAGCATGAGAAGCGTGGAAAGGTCTGTTTACTCACTGTTCTGAGGGTGCCAGCGCACAGCATTTAAGTAGGCGTTGCAGTAATGGAAGAGAAACTCATGATCGGAGCGTTGGCTTTTTCCTTCAAGCAGGGGCATCAGATCACGTCCATCAATGATCCTGTGGGATAGACAGCCAGGCATCAAGAGGTGAATCAGTCCTGTGTTCTCAAATGTCCTTCTGAACCAACAAGAGCATGAGGAAGCTCCAGTCGTAATTAATACAAAGAAGACTGACCCCACCTGGGTGCCCTGTGCAACACATTGATCCCAGCTCTGTCTGTGCATTATCTCATTACATCTGCAAAGAGCACCATGAGCTGGAACTACTGTCATCCCCATTGCACAGATGAGAAAACAGAGGCACAGAAAGGTTAAGTAATTTGCCCAAGGTCATGGGACGAGTAAGAACTGATGGGATTGAAATCCAGCTGATCTGGCATTCATACCCTTATTCGTCCTGTTGCTTCTCCAACACACAATTTTCTGTCTATTGCCTGATCAAAGGGAAAGCTTTATTCATGATATACAGGTCTGCTGAAAAGACGGGCACCTGACAATTTGGGATTAAAATAAAAAGATACTATATTGCATGAGGCAACTTGGATTAGTAGACTGCAATGAATACAAATTTCTCCTTAGAATGAATTAATTCATATATAATAATAACGGTACCATTAAATAACCAGGGAACGGATTATTCCCAAATGAAAATATATCTCCTCTACTACTGGGTATCTAACTAGGCCAAGAAGGGGAACTTTCCAGATTGCAAACAATAAGACATATGCAGTTGGTGATGAGCAAAATAAGATTACTTATAGTTTGAAGAAAGGAATAAAGTATAAAATTGTGTTTTGCATTAAACATAAATTAACAGCTACATGAGAAATTGAATCCATGATACCATTAGGCCATTGCCATCAAAATGAGAGGCAGATAATTATTTTGAAAGGGTGAGTGTTTAACTTGAGGATTTTCCTTCTCTGATTAAAAACACTACATCCCTGTCATCTCTTGTTATAAGGCGTTTAGAAACTGGAAGTTTGAGGTGGCTGTATAATTTTGGTAAGTGTGCTTAAGAGGTCCTATGTCCCTTGAGCTTTCTCCCATGGTTTATTTTGTTGTCACTAAAAACCCATAATGTAATTATAGCCTTGTTGTTAGCACTTCTCCGGTCTCAACCCTTGTTATTAATCACACGCTCTGCAGAAGTCCGCAGACTGAAAATATTCTATTATCATAAGTAAAAATAAGAACAAAAGACTGGCTTGGCTCACTTCCCAAACCAAGGTTCCTGTGAACCACGAGGGGAAGAAAAAGAAACATGGTAGAGAGACTTCTATTGAGACACAGCGTGTGCCCTGAAATACTGTTTCCATCCCGAAATGGCAGTCATTGTGCTTGGTTCTTTTCAAATTCCTTTCAAGACTCAGGCCTTTATGAGATCCCAAATAAAGCTGAAAGGAAGGAAGAAGTAAGAGAGGAAGTGGGCAGGCATGAGAATTAGACCAGGAAAAGCCCCCGGTGGTGAAAAGTGATCTGAAGGGGAGAGACAAGGGATGGAGGATTTCTATCCTTCCCCAAGCAGGGAGAATGTCTTTCAATGACTCCCCAAAAGCAAGATGAAATCCCCATTTTCTGGGACACAAGTTAGAATTCTACTTTTTGAATCTGGCTTTTTTTTTTTTTTTTCCATTTGCCAACAAAATTCATCATGTGATATAAGAACACGGGAGATGGAATTGCTGTCTTAAGATCAGTATTTTTCATTTTTTTTTTTTTTTTTTAGAGGCAAGGTCTTGCTCTGACATCCAGGCTGGAGTGTGGTGGCGCAACCATAGCTCACTGCAGCCTTGACCTCCTGGGCCCAAGCGATCCTCCTGCCTCATCCTCCCAAGTACATGGGACTACAGGTACATGCCACCATGCCCAGCTATTTTCATTTTTTTTTTGGAGAGATTTGCCCAGACTGGCCTTGAACTTCTGGCTTCAAGCTCTCCTCCGGCCTTGGCCAAGATAACTGAAATTGATCATGATTACAGGAAAGGGGGATTTAACTAAAAGAAAATAAGACTCCAAGTCTCATAATTTTTTTTTTCTTACTTAAAAATGAAATATTTGAGGTTTTTTTAAAGGAGGGGCACAAAGTTTATTCTGCAAACTTATTTTTCTTCCAATGTGGAGACATGGAGACAGGCTTTTTTTTTTTTTTTTTTTTAAATATCCCACACCTAACGTGGTCCTTCCTAGAGGCAGGCCATAAATCATGCTGCTATGGAAAGCCACCATTTAACAGTGCTGCTGAAATATGGTCTGTCAAAGGAAGCCTCATTTCTGCCATGAAAAATGGAAAGTGACCCTGTTGAGCTAAACTTTTAAGTGGTGTCTAAGCTATCGAAATATTTGGGATCGTCTTAAACCACTTGTGGGATTCGCAGTTAACCATGGCAATAACCCAGAGAACAGCACATTTCCATTAACGCTGCTAGTACAAAAATGCTTTTAGAATGCCGTGTTCTGGGGCAGATGGGCCAATCTACTTTCAAAGTGACCCAAAGCATTGCTGTTTTCTCTGGAAACAGTCTAACGGGCTTTTTCTTGCAAACTAATTCAAGTTTTTGTAGCATGTTTGCATAACAGCGAATGCTAAAAAAAACTGGATGTGTTTTCTGTCCTAGTGCCCTCATGGCTCTTGGTGGAAAAGGGAGTGTTTGGGAGTGTTTTTAATTTGGAAGGTGAAATTATTCTCCTTGGGTTCCTGACTGACAATGATGGTAGCGCTATTAACAGGTTGTTTGCAAGGCACCCTTGCGTCAAAATTTCAGGTCAAGTTAAATACCATACAGACAATTTTTACACAATTAAAAAGGGCGTGTTCTGGAAACCTTCCCTGAACCCTATTGACGTCATTCCTCCAAGAGTGTGCTGTGCTCTCTCTCAGCTCTGAGGCTTTCAACACCCTCGTCCCTCCACGTGGAATGTCCTTCCCACGCGCCCTTTGCCTGGCCAACTTGCCAGGCCAAGGACTGAAGGATCATAAGAGAAAGAAAAGGTTTGGGGTGATACAGAAGGTAAGGTCTTGGAGACTGATAGAGAAGCTTATTTGGGGCACAATGTTGGTGAGCAGCTTATCTGATATACAAATGACAATGATTTCAATGTAGACAGTCATAGTTAAGGAAACATCTTTAGGAGAAAGTACATATATCTGTAATAAATTAAAGGGAATCTTAAGTATTCAGAAAGTTATTATCACAATTCAGAAAAATATGTTTCCATTTGTAAACATTAAACCCTCTGCCATAGGTGAACAGAAAGCAAGATCAGTATAAGTGGTTACACACACAAACTTGGGATTGTTCCCATGAAGACAGTCACCTTTAATTCTGCAAAACTGATGTAAAGCAGATACAGCTCACTGACTTTTTCATCTCTATTACTCTATTGAAAAGGTCTTCTCTAGTGGCTCAACTATAAGTCAGCAAAAGTTACTGGGAGAAGTCAGGTAAATCCATTCCTTGTCTCCATTAGACAAAAGTGTGTTAAGCATTAAAGCATTAATTTGTTTTTGTAACTTTAAAAACTGAAGTCAAATTTTGTTTTAATTACAGACCAGAAGCTCTAAATATTTCACCTCTACAATTTGATTCTTGAGGTTGCCAGCACTCTGTTTCCTTGCATCCCAGCTGAAGGGTCTATGGTTAAAATGTTGATGTTTTCCAAAAGGTGTAACCAACTATGGCTTGTTGCCATTCTCTATTACTGATGTTAATACCTTGTTAGGAAGCGGCATGGTCATACTCATACTATGGCAATATTGTATCTGCTTGCAAAGATGAGACCCACAGAAAGAATTTTCATGTTAATGAATTAATACATTTAGGTATTCGATTCTTCT
This sequence comes from Pongo pygmaeus, assembly GCF_028885625.2. Lineage (NCBI taxonomy): Eukaryota > Metazoa > Chordata > Mammalia > Primates > Hominidae > Pongo > Pongo pygmaeus. Next base: position 7,716,185 of record NC_072396.2, on the reverse strand, counting down.
TTTTTGTAAGCCCTTGTTGCTGCCTTTTGTAACACAAAAGGTTGTCCTCCATTTATTTCCAAAATCAGCTTATTTGGAGACCTGGAGGGAAATAATTTTTCTGAATATGCCCAGGGTGACGGACACTGAAATTTCTTCTGATAAGTCATGCCACTGAATGAAAATGAATCACTAACGTGCATATGAAGGAAAAATTCACTGCCAGAGAGAAATCTCATGTAAGCACATCATAGGGTTGAATTAGAGAACTATTCTCACTGCAGTGTTAAGATGCTGCAAAACAAAAACAGAACAACAACAACAACAACAAAAATCTTTCGTGTGTTCCTCTGGACTACCTTTCTTTTGGCTTAAGTAGAAACCTTGGATCCACGGGCTTCTGACCTCCCACCATGCTTTGATTGGCCGTGAAGGACTCTCACTAGATCCAAAATGCTTCCTGAGAATTACAGGACAGTGCTTGAAGAATGGAGGTCTGCTGAACAGAAGTTATCTTCTTCAAACAAAACGCAGAAAGAAGCAAAGGCACTTTGTTAAGTGATCATCAAACAGTTTGGGTCCAACCCTCTGAATGAGTTTCTTCTCCTGAGAAATGCAAATTTAATATCTCTCTAGCAGGAAGCTGAGAAAGCTTATTTGCACCACTCTGAGCAGGAAGGAGTTAAGACTATTTTCTAAAGGGCAGACATCTGTGTATCACATTTATAGATGGATATAGATGTGAGGGTATTGTCTAGATGCTTTTATGGAAAAGTTTTGATGGGATTTTCCATTATAACAACATTTTCCATAAAAGAGCAATAATAAATTTCAAGGTAGGATTTCTCGACGTCAGCACTGCTGACATAATGGGTAAGATAATTCATCACAGTAGGGCTCTGTGCTGTGTGTTGCAGGATGTTTAGTAGCACCCTGAGCCAAGACAATAAAAAATGTCTCCAGGCACTGATAAATGACCCCTGGGGGAAAACACTACTTTAGATATTCAAAGTCTTCTGGACAAATACATAAGAATATTACTGGACCTGGTTGGCAATATGCTTTAAATAAGGTACTGTGTGATAATTCTATTCCCATAAAGCACTTGGAAGCACATTTCTGTTTTCTAACCTGTGCTGTCTCTAGGATGACGAAGGCATTTTACAGCTGGACTAGTACCAGGAGCTAGGACCTCAACACAGAAGCAACATCTGTGGTTTAAAACCAGGTCAACTGGCCGGGCGTCATGGCTCATGCCTGTAATCCCAACACTCTGGGAGGTCGAGGTGGGTGGATCACCTGAGGTCAGGAGTTCAAGACCAGCCTGGCCAACACAGTGAAACCCCATCTCTACTAAAAATACAAAAATTAGCTGGGCGTGATGGTGCGCACCTGTAGTCCCAGCACTTTGAGAGCCTGAGGCAGGCGCATCACCTAAGGTCAGGAGTTTGAGACTAGCCTGGCCAACACAGTGAAACCCCATCTCTATTAACAATGCAAAAAATTAGCCAAGCATGGTGGTGCATGCCTGTAGTCTCAGCTACTCGGGAGGCTAAGGCAGGAGAATCTCTTGAGCCTGGGAGGTGGAGGCAGAGGTTGCAGTGAGCTGAGATTGCACCACTGCACTCTAGCCTGGGCAAATGAGCAAGATTCTGCTCAAAAAAAAAAATGAGGTCAACAAGCACCTCTGAAGTCCATGAAAGGAATCAGAAACAGAGGGGAATCTTCAATATTGAGAGTTGGTTCTACTGATGACACAAACCCACACACAAAATACTTGGGTCTTCTAAGAGGGAGGCTGTTTTCTTCATTGAGCACATATAAGAAACACAGATTGGCCTCCATCAGCCTCAGACTAGAGTGGCTAGAAGGTAGAAGCAGTAAGATTTCCCTTTATGAATCTTCCTCTTTGCCTCTGAACTTCTTCCTTACTTTGCTTTTCCCCCACTGGGTAGAAAACCATTCCAAGATATTATGAAAGTGAAGAGCAGTGATGGTTTTAACATTATGGGTCATGAGAGACAAACGTAATAAATGAGATCGCCTGAACACTCTGTTCTAGCTACTTGAGGAAGTATTAAGCTTTATTCCAAAGGTAAGAACTACAGCCAATGAGGAGGTGAAATAGAGAATGGGATTTTTGGCTTTATGTAGCAAAAACTTTCTGTGAGATACTGCTGCCATGTTTTCCATCACTAGAGTGTTAAAAAAGAATAGTCTGACTGGAGTAGGAGATCTTACAATTCCCCTTTTGGCCTCAGACTCTATGATTTTATGACCTTGGATGAATATTAAATGTGGAAGAGGAAAGAACTGTACTAATAATGTACACCTGACTACTACCTCAAAATGACAGGCAAAACAAGAAATGGCAAACATTCATGCCTTCTTTGTACTGAACATTAAAGGCAAGGAGGTTTTTAATCCTCCTATCGATCCTGGAAAGTCAGTGCTATTATTGAACTCATTTTTCAGAGAAGGAGTGAAGGCCCAGGAAAGTTCAGCTCTTACCCTGCAGTGATGACAAGAATATGAACTCGGCTGGGCTCAGTGGCTCAAGCCTGTAATCCCAGCACTTTGGGAGGCCGAGGCAGGAGGATTTCTTGAGCTCAAGACTTCAAGACCAGCTTTGGCAACATGGTGAAACCCTGTCGCTACCAAAAATACAAAAAATTTACTGGGCATGATGGCGCATGCTTGTGGTCCCAACTAGTTGGGAGGCTGGGGTGGGAGGACTGCTTGAGCTTGGGAGTAGCAGGTTGCAGTGAGCTGAGATTGCGCCACTGTTCTCCAGCCTGGGTGACAGAGTGAAACTCGCATCTCAAAAAAAAAAAAAAAAAAAAGAAGAATATGAATTCAACCAGTGCAGGTCTAGAATCTCCACTCTTAGCCATAGCACCCACTAGTCTCAAAGTGTGATCCAGAGACTCTCTGGGACCCTTTCAGGAGGTCTGCGAGGCCAATGTTATTTTTATAACAATAGGAAGGCACTCTTTGTCTTTCTCACTATCACCCTTTTAGGAGTGTACAGTGGACATTCCTAGTGGCCACAGGGTAAATGATGACATCATCAATGTATTAGCCAATGGAATGTGAGCTTGGGGTACTTTGATGCCTTAAAAAATTTCATTTTTTATTACTAATATAATAAGCATCGCTCGATACAATCCACATAAGGAAAAGATCACTGGGGTCCTCAATCATGGAAGAATGAAAAGGGCTTTTGAGACCTCAAAGTTTGAGAATAGTTGAACTGTCAACGCTGCATTTCTCATTGGTGTGTGTGTCTGTGTGTGTGTTGAGGAAGGGTGTATACCTAAAGCAGAGTTGAAACCAGTAAGGAAACAAGGTCGAATACAGCGGGAGGGGAGGAAACCCATCTCTGGACTTGCTTTGGCAGCGCGGCTGTTTTTGTCTTTCCTTTCCCCTTTCCTTTTCCTTCTCATTACAGCTGAATTTAAACAAGATTTGCAGCCGCCTGCGTGACATTCGCCTGGTCTGTCACCAAACTAATGAAAACAATTAATCAGTATGCTTCACTTAAAACTCTTCAGATTGGTAATAACACTTAGGAAGAAACCACTGGCAATGTCATATGAAGTCGTATTTAAATTTAAGAGAAAGACATTTCATTTAGAACTTCTCAGTGAAGACATGCTGGGAAATGGGGCCTTAGCTGGGGAAACGGCTGCATTTCTCACTGTTACAGCAAAGGGCTGCTGAGTGCGGACAAAGGAAAAGGTGTGGGATCCCAAAGTCGGAGGTCAAAGAGGTTGTGGCCCAGCTGCACAATGGCAAGCAATGGTGGGGTGAACAGACGAGAACAACAGCGTCAGCACAATGCCGAAAGACCAAGGCTGAATTAAACACCACCCATCCACATTCCTGGTCACTAAAAACCTTCAGTGCCTCTGAGTTTATTTCTCTCTGGATAAAGAGATTGGCAGAGGGGTTTTTACATTGGCAAACCCACCAGTAAGGCCCCAGACTAGACAGAGATAACAAGTCCCGCTGGAGGCATCGTGACACTCAAAACCGAGGGCCTCAGCAGCGGCCTCAGTGCAGAAGTTTTCCTCTGACTTTCTCCTGCCCTCCTGTCTCTCAGTCCCACTCTACCCCAAAGTGCCAGAGAAACTAGAATCCCTCTTCCCCAGTGCAGGTCATAAGAACCAAAACCCCTGATCCCCAAAGCCAGCATCAAACCTAAAAATATGACTCCAACTTTCCCCCTGCCTTTCTGTGTAAAAACTGCCCATAAATAAATCCTCTGACCTACTTTGTTTGACTGTAGATCACAAGACCCCCATTCCAGAGAGGGCCCTGCCCCATGCCCAGAAGGAAGGAACACTGCTCAGAGAGGCCAAGAAGCATCTAGATAGACAGGCCTGGCTGGGTTTCCCCACTCAGTCCGTTAGCATGAGGTCAGACCTTTCCCTCCAATCCTACTTCTACACACTGCCCATACTTTGCTGAACCACAGCAAAATAATGAACAATTTCCCCTGTATCTTTGGGTCTTCCTTTGGAAGCCTGCTGTGTACACATTAAGTAAATGTATATGCTTTTTATCCTATTAATCGACCTGCCTCAAACCTGTGATTTTCAGGAAAACTCCAGGGGGCCAAAGGCCTTGGTCCCCACACTATCATGCAGGCAAACCAGAGCATATTGGGCTGTGAAATCAGAGCTCGACAATACCAACCATCCTGGCATCAGAGTACCTGTCCTCAGGCAAGGGTGCTCCAGCCAGCTTGGCTACTGTAGGAAATATGTCCATGTTGCTAGTGGGCTCATCAATCTTCTGGCCAGCCTGTATCACCCTGGGCCAACGAAGGATGCCTGGAACCCGGATACCTCCTTCCCAGTTGTTTGCTTTTCCTCCTAAAAGATCAAAAAAGAGGTAAGAGGCAACAGGGAGATTTCAATGCTTTCAATGCTCACTTCAATGGACTCTTTCGTGCTCAATGTAGAAGAACCAACTGCTCTAATTACATAGATTCCATCCATGAGTATTCCATAAGCAATATAGTATATGTTGTATTGAAAAAAGGAATATATATGATACAGTCACCACCATGCGTGACATGGTCAGCACTGTATGGCATCTTGAACAAAACCTTTGTAATCAGAGGGACTCAACACAACAAAGATTTGAGTCACCAAAGATTCAAATCAATGACTCTGGAGTCAGGGAATTCAAGTTCCATTTCTACTTTACACCAGCTGTTGTAGGCAAAATAATGGTGCCCCCAAGTGTCCGCATCCAAATTCCTGGAGCCTGGAGCCTGGGGAAATGGGTATTTTGCCTTATATGGCAAAAGGGACTTTAAACATGTGACTAAGGATTTTGAGATGAGGAGATTACCTTGCATTGTCTGAGTGGATCCAATGTAATCATAGGGTTGTAAACCAAAAATAAAATTCTAAGCCTCTCGACTAACAGAATAGACCCCTCCTCTCAGCAAAGGGCATTCCAAAGGTTTAACCTGAAACACTAGTTCAGTCCATGATGGAAATAGGGGATTGGACAAGCCTCATTTTACCCTCTTTCCTTTGGAATTCAGGTACAACTGACCAGCATTAACATTAAAACACAGACCTTAAGACGGACAAAACAGACTGTTTGTAGCAATAAGATACCAACACGACAGATAGCAGGCCCTGATAGAAACTGCAGTAGTTTACCCCAAAATATATTTCTTTGACATATTTCAAAATAGCCCCACAAAGCTGTCTCTTGTGCAGAAAATCTACATTCTGTAGACAATCTCCTTCTCTTTTGGGGTCTTTTCCCTGATCCGGGAGAGAACTGACCAAGAGTCTGGCATCTTTTAAAGTCTGATAAGAAACACGTACAATCTATTCTCTCTGAAGCCTGCTACGTGGAGGCTTCATCTGCATCATAAGAACCTTGGCCTCCACAACACCCTTATTTTAACCCAGACACTCCCTTCTATCGACTGCAGGTCTTTAAATCAACTCTTTCAACCAACTGCCAATCAGAAATTCTTTGAGTCCACCTATGACCTGAAGCCTCCTCACCCCCCACCCCCCGACTTTGACTCATGCTACCTTTCCAGACTCAACAATGTACATCTTACATGTATTGACTGATGCCTTATGTCTCCCTAAAATGTATAAATCAAGCTGTAGCCAGAGCAACTTGGGTACATATTCTTAGGATCTCCCGGGGCTGTGTCAACTTGGCTCAGAATGAATCTCTTCAAACATTTTATAGAGTCTGACTCTTTTTGTAGACAGGGTCCTTTCAAGGGAAAGAGGGAGTCAGAGAAGTGGAGGGGTGTAATCACAGAGAGAGGCTGGAAGATGCTACGCTGCTGACTTTAAAGGCAGAGAAGGGCACCCCAAGCCCAGGAATGCAGGCAGGCTCCAGAAGTTGGATAAGGCAAGGAATAAGATTCTCCCCTAGAGCCTTCAGCAAGAAACATAGCCCTGCCAACACCTTGAGGACCCATTTAATTCATGGTTATTCCCAAAGGAAAATAAATCATTCTACCAAAAAGATACCTGTACCTGTATGTTCATTGCTGCATTATTCACAATAGCAGACATGAAATTAATCCAGGTGCCCATCGACAGGGATTGGATAAAGAAAATGTGGCACATATACATCATGGAATACTACACAGCCATAAAAAAGAACAAAATACTGTCCTTTGTAGCAACATGGTATAGCTAGAGGCCATTATCCTAAGTGAATTAATGCAGGAACAGAAAATCAAACACTGCATGTTCTTCCTTATAAGTGGGAGCTAAACATTCGGTACTCATAAACATAAAGATGGCAACAGTAGACACTGGGAACTACTGGGGGGAAAGAGGGAGGAGGTCAAGGAGTGAAAAACTATCAGGTACTATGTTCACTACTTGGATGACAGGATCACTAGAACCCCAAACCTCAGCATAACGCAATATACCCATGTAACACACCTGCACACGTACCCGCTGAATCTAAAAATTTAAAAAAAATCATGTTGTTTTGAGTCACTAAATTTGTGGTCAATGATTACAACGGACATAGGAAACAGATACGCCAGTCCTTTGCACTTGAGAAAATAGCTTCAGCTTTCTGTATCTCATATTCCCACAATGTTTCCACGTGAGTATTACATGGAATGATTATCCCAACTGCCAAGCTCAGTGCCTGCAAGAGAGGCACAAAAAATGGCTATTATCTTCGTTGGTATTATTTTATTACCAGGATGGCTCTTAACCAGGAGAGTTGAGGAAACAGGCTTGGTGCCTATGAAGCAATTAGAATATAATTAAATACAGCATTGAAAGGGTACCGGCAGAGGCAGGAAGGGTGAGTTCAGAGTGGATCAGAATGTCAGCAGATAATCTCAGAAGATGGTCACTGAAGGAACCAAAATATTTCACCCCAAAATACTCTTCTTTGACATATTTTGAGATGGATGTTCAGAGGGTCTGCAAACAGAAGCAGCCCTGCAAAACTGTCTTTTGTACGGGAGATTTGAATCTATAGAGAAAATCTGGCTGGGCGTAGTGGCTCACACCTGTAATCCCAGCACTTTAGGAAGCCGAGACAGGTGGATCATCTGAGGTCAGCAGTTGAAGACCAGCCTGGCCAACATGGTGAAACCATGTCTCTACTAAAAATACAAAAATTAGCCAGGCGTGGTGGCGCACGCCTGTAATCCCAGCTACTTGGGAGGATGAGGCACGAGAATTGCTTGAACCCGGGAGGTGGAGGTTGCAGTGAGCCAAGATCTCACCAGTGCACTCCAGCCTGTGTAACAGAGTGAGAATCTGTCTCAGAAAAAAAAAAAAAAAAAAAGAGAGCGAGAGAGAGAATCTGCATTGAGGCAGCCAGGCTTTCTCTGAAGGCCTCCCTTGTCTGATCTAGGAAAGATGAACTGAGAGACACACACCTTTAAAGGTTTGCAAGAAACATTCACCATCTCTTCTCTCTGTGGACTGCTACACAGGAGGTCTTATCTGCATAACAAGACCACCTCTGCTAGCCAGGCGTCCTCTTCTTCCCTCTCCTAACCTGTGTTGCCAGGAGGCAAGGCCCCATTCTTTCTGTAACCTCAAGATGGTGTAAAAGCATCAACCATCCAGCCATTTCTTTGAGATCTATTTTGTAAGGCTCCATGCATGTTAATAAATTTGTGTGCCTTTTCTCAGTTGCCTTTGTCAGCTGATTTTTAGCAAACCTTCAGAGGGCAAAGGGGCAGTTTTCCTGTGGCCCCTATATGAGCAACACCTCCCGTTGAGGGATGGAGACCAAGTGCTCCAGTATAGGGCTCAGACAGGCCAGGGCTGAGGTCACTCCAGCTGGGCAGGTGACCCATCGCTGGGGGAATAAACACTGCTTCCTCACCCTTTATGACAAAGACAGCGTAGGGCTAAGTGGCACTGAAGTAGCCATCAGGAATTTAGGCTGGGGACAAAGGGAGTGGAGTTGAAGATCAGCTACTCAAAAAAGAGGCTGTTTTAAACAATTTGTGTGAAGCATTAAATAGACAGTTAAGTGAGAATGAAGCCAATGAAAAAATGCTCATTCCTTGCAGGAATATCATGTGTGAGTCAACTGGAAATAAATGCCACTTATATTTAGGAAGTAAATTACTAGAAACAGAGGTTTCAGGGGTCCTGAAGCAAATCTCCATTGTTAAAAGCTCATCTCTCTCTCTCTTTTTTTCCTCTAACCTTTACAGGAATGCCTCCTTTTATTGCACTCTGTTCTAGTGTGTTTTTCAGATGTTACATTATTTATCTATGTATGTATTTGTTTATGTATTTATTTTTATTTATTTTAGGTTCAGGGGTACACGTGCAGGTTTGTTATATAGGTAATCTGCATGGCTTGGGAGTTTGGCGTGCAGATTATCTCATCACACAGGTAATCAGTATAGTACCTGATATTTAGTTTTTTAATCCTCTCCCTCCTCCCACCTTCCACTCTCAAGTAGGCCCCAGAGTCTGTTGTTCCCTTCATTGTGTCCATGTGTACTCAATGTTTAGCTCCCACTTATAAGTGAGAACATGCAGAATTTGGTTTTAGGTTCATGCATTAATTCTTTTAGGATAGTGGCCTCCAGCTCCATCTATGTTGCTGCAAAGGACAGGATCTCATTCTTTTTTATGGCTGCATAGTATTCCATGGTGTGTATGTACCACATTTTCTTTATCCAGTCCACTGTTGATGGGTATTTTGGTTGACTCCATGTCTTTGCTATTGTGAATAGTTAAAAGCTCATTTCTTACAGCTGAAGACTGTAGTCTCCTCAGCGGGCTCTGACCTTTGCAGACATTCAGACATTCTATATGCACAGTCACTTAGGGGAGATTCCTATGGAAGTTCACGTTATACTTTGTAGTTTCTGTGATGGCGTCCTAAGAAAGTTAAAACTCTTCCCCTTATTTTATCCTTTCAACATCACTTGAAGGTAATTCTCTGACAGATACTGTGATTCCTGCTTCACAGAGATCACAGCCAACTAATGGGAAGTTTAACTACTTTGCCGTACTTCATTCAAGCAGTTGAAAGCAGATCTTTGGGAGGAATCTCAACGTGTGAATTACAGTCTAATTTTCCTTCTGTTCCATCAAACTCATACAATTTTCACCTGCTTATCCTGCTACTCAATCAAACTCACGCCATCTTCACTTTAAATTTAACAACAAAATAAGTGATTGCTATAGAACAAAAAAGGGCTGGTTTCATTAATGGTTTAGATATACACATATTGCCCCCTTGTTTTAAATAAAACAGCATAAATAAACGGGAACAAAAACCAAACTATTAAATCAAGAAAAAGCACCCTCTAAAAGTTAATCCTCTAGATGCAACGTGGCATTGTGTATTGATTCTGAAACAGAGACAGGGCATTAATGGGAAGGCTGGTAACACGTGAAGGTTAATTTTGACAAATACACCACAGTTGTGTAGGATGGTAAGATTGCAGATAGCTGGGTGAAAAATATACCTCTGTACTACCTTTGTAATTCTCCATCAATCTAAACTCATTCATAACATTTTTATATTTTATATATATATAAAATAAATAATAAAAAATATAAAAAATATATAAAATAAAATATATATAATTATATATAAAATATAAAATATATATAAATATATATAATATATATATAAAATATAAAATATATATATAAAATAGTTGCACAATCTGAGGCTGAAAGAACTTCAGTTATGTGCTGTCACTTACTTAGTAAGCGGTAGAGTTACAGATAGAAATCCAGGTTTGTCTGACTGACTCCAAAGCCTGTGAATTTAAACAGTTCTCTCATATCACTTTATCTTTGCAGCAAGAGCACTGGTGCCAAGTTGTCTGCGTCCTGCGAGAAGAGGATCACACCATATTTGTAAACCACATTTAGTTTCTACACCTACGTAGAAACTCAGAAAGATACATGTGAACAGTCGAATTAAGGACTGAGGCACTGAGCGAATTTCGTACCCTCCCAGGAGTTGATCTGTACATCATCTTTAAGGTGAAAGGCAACGTCTGAGGATGGTTTACTAGGGGCTCACCAGGGGAAGCCAAGGGATGCACCTGGCTGTAGAGGCACGTGAGAGAGTGGCTGAAAAACATGGCCCTTAAACAGCAGACAGTGGCTGGGTGCAGAGGCTCATGTCTGTAATGCCAGCACTTGGAGAGGCCTAGGCAGGTGGGTTGCTTGAGACCAGGAGCTCAAGACCGGTCTTGGCACCATGGTGAGATGCCATCTCTACAAAAAAAATTAATAATAATTAAAAAAAATAGCCAGGTGTGGTGGCACACACCTGTAGTCCCAGCTACTCAGGAGGCTGACGGGGGAGGACTGCTTGAACCTGGGAGTTTGAGGCTGCAGTGAGCTATGATTGTGCCCCTGCACTCCAGCCTGGGTGACAGAGAGAGACGTCATGTCTTAAAAAACAGAAAACAAAGCACATAGTTTCACAAAAATCCACAGGCACATCCAACGTCTGTGTATTTTACAACCCAAGTGCCAGTGATCTATTCCCCTCTGAGGAATTTGCTAATATCCCAGAACTCCAGGTGATGGAAGAGACATCTTATGAGAACATGGCTTGATGTATAACCACTTTGAAAACAAAGCAAAATAAAACAAATCTCCGGCAGAGGCCCTGGAAATATCACAGCCTGCCAGAGATTCCAGATTCCCCAAGGAGCTCCAAGCCACAAATGGCCACCTGGTGGCAATAATTCTGCTTGGGTGCAAAGAAGTAGCTTACCCCTGCTCACGTAAGATGCACAGAGCACCTCTATTGCAGGCACGGGACTATGGGGGCAGCTGTGCCTGTAGCCCCTAGATCTAGCCACCTACTGACCACCTGAATGGTAGCACCAGGCATGGTTTCATCTGCAGCTAGTGTTAACAAATTGTCACACCCTAGAAACGCTCTGTTGGAAGCTCTGAACCCACTATGTGGAACATCATGAGATTCCCATCTTGTATTAATAGTTCTGAGTCTATATTCAGGTCCTAAAGAAATGTACCCATAAACATAATCTTGTGCAATTTTCTAAAGCTATAAAGAGAGAGTTTCTACAACAGTCATGGCAAAAAAATGTTTTAAAATTTTTTTAACAGATGATAAACACATCCGAGCACACACTGCCTATGGAAAAACATGTTGGAGGAAGCATGATCACACATTTGCAGGCATGTGTTGATGAGCAAGTGCCCTTGCTTGTCAGATGGTGTAGCTTTGAGTCTCCTTCCTCCTGTGATATTGTGTGGAAAGCGAGATGCGCCAAATGTGTCTGTCAGGCTGAAAAAGCACCGAAATCTGCTCTCCCGGGCACCACTCACATTATCATCGAGCAGAGTTTAGAGGAACTCAGAGGGTGGACACGGGATGCTGCATTCATTCAGCAGACATTTAATAAGCAATGACTTGCTATGATCAGGACTAATGATGGAGTTTCACATGCTCCCCAAACCATTCAAACTCATGACTTTATTAACTCTTGATTCTCACCATCACTCTGCAAGGCAAGTAACCCATTTCACAGCCAAGAAAACTTTGGCAAAGGTTACACAGCCAGTAATTGATGGTATTAGGTATAGTTCTAGAACCTGTCCTGCCAAATGCTAGACTTTACTGATTTTCACATCCCCAAATGGGACACAAAGATATACAATGGAGATTACGCCCTACAGAAACTCACAGCCTCAAAAGATAGATAATACCCACTGAGAACTCTGATTGTATGCCGACAGAATCCCAGAGAGAACACAGTGAACAGGGACCTTGCCCTACAGAAATTAAAGGTCTCAAAAGACAGCTCATATATATCCACAGGCCAGGCACAGTGGCTCACACCTGTAATCCCAACACTTTGGGAGACTGAGGTAGGAGGATCACTTGAGGTCGGGGTTTGAGACCAGCCTGGGCAACACAGTGAGACCTAGTCTCTACAAAAAATAAGAAATAAAAAAGTTAGCCAGGCATGGTGGTGCATGCCTTTAGTCCCAGCTACATGGGAGGCTGAGGCAGGAGGATTGAGTAAGCCTGGGAGTTTGAGGCCATAGTGAGCTGTGATCATGCCACTGCCCTCTAGCCTGGGTGACAAAGTGAAACCCTGCCTCAAAAAAACAAACAAACAAACAAAAAGATATGCCCACAGATAACTCTGATTAAACACCAACAAAAATCAAAGGAAATGTCTTTTACCTGGGCGAACCTGCCCTGTGCCAATAGATTTTGACTTGGGTTTTGAAGGAGAAATAAACTTAGGAAAGTTGGAGAATGGGATACGGGGGAAAGAAAAAAAAAAAACAGGTGAAGGAGTATGAATTATTTTTTCTGAAAATTTATGAGCAGAGAAAAAGCCATGGTCTAAGTTTAAAATTTTGTAGAGTAATTGTCCAATTTACACTTTTAACATCTTGATGGCATGTTGTGATGATGTTCTCATCACAGAAGGATGATGGCTGAGTTACTCAATCTCTCTAGGCAAGCGTAGCGAGGATTCTTCTACAATTTACTCAAAGACTCTTGTTAGAAACAGCTGTTTGCAAACTAGGCTTCTATTTTTGTCCTTCTGAATGCTACCACACAGCAGGTCAAATCACTTTTAATGGCAAGAGCATATGCTAGTCATTCTTATGCTTGATCTAGGCAGAATTTTATGAAATATTCTGTTTTTCATTTTTCTCCTCAAATCTTCCCATCTGAGATAACACTAATTCTCTGAATTGAGGCAAAGCCCGCTGAAGTGTGTGATGATAATTCACACGAAATGTTTTCTCACCCAAGATGCTACATTTTACACTCTCCTTGATTTATTCATGCCAAAGACTAAAACCCATGAACTGCAGATGGGAAATATAACAATATTTTTCAGGTTCCACCAACGTATTACCCATCTATTATGAAGGCAAAAATAAGGAACCTGGTGATATCAGTTCCTAAATAACATGTCAAGAATTGAAGAATATCCTTAAAATTAATTGACACAGGTCAAATGATTAAGAATGACTCCTCAAGCAATACGTCCAACTGCTAAGGAATCTAAGTCAAGGGCTGGCAAACTTTTTCTCTAAAGAGCCAGATAGTAAATATTTCAGGCTCTTTGGGTGGCTTTCTCAACTACTCAACTCTGCTGTTGTAATTAAGCAGCAGCCAGGAATGAGACATCCACAAATGAGCACAGCTGGGTTTCAATAAAACTTTATTTAGAAAAATCAAGGGCTGGTTTGCATTAGGCCCACACGCTATAGCTAGGCCAGTCCTGTTCTAATTTACTAAATTCTGATTTTTTGGGGTGGGGTGAGCACACCAACTTGGACCTTACTCCATAATATTAAATCCTTCAGCATCGGGGGAAGTGTCACAGCAATGTCTACTAACATTTTTCTTGTCACTTAATTGAACTCCTACTTAATATTGTCTGCAAGAATGAAAAACTAAAAAATATATCTTACTCTGGAATGCGAAGCTAACCATGTCCTGACTGGGGTCCACCTTTCCAACATCACACCTTGGTTGAGCTGAGTCCCACGAAAATGTCCTGGTCAACAGCTCATCCTCTGCTCTCTGGAAAGTTCTGCTGCTCCCTCTTGATGGTTGCTCTGCTAGGATTTGACCCTGGGATGGTTAATATTGAGTGTCAACTTGATTGGATTGAAGGATGTAAAGTATTGTTCCTGGCTGTGTCTGTGAAGGCGTTGCCAAAAGAGATTAACATTTGAGTCAGTGGGCTGGGAGAGGCACACCCACCCTCAATCTGGGTGGGCACCATCTCATCAGCTGCCCATGCGGCTAGGATAAAGCAGGCAGAAGAATGTGGAAGGACTAGACTGGCTGAGTCTTCCAGCCTACATCTTTCTCCCATGCTGGATGCTTCCTGTCCTTGAATATCAGACTCCAAGTTCTTCAGCTTTTGGATTCCTGGGCTTACACCAGTGATTTGCCAGGGGCTCTCGGACCTTCGACCACAGACTGAAGGCTGCACTATCATCAGCTTCCCTACTTTTGAGGTTTTGGAACTTGGACTGGCTTCCTGGCTCCTCAGCTTGCAGACAGCCCATTGTGGGACTTCACCTTGTGATTGTGTGAGTCAATTCTCCTAATAAACTCCCTTTCATATAGACATCTATCCTATTAGTCCTGTTCCTCCAGAGAACCCTGACTAATACAGCCCCCACACCCAAATCATTTACAAAGCTCCTTAAAAGCCTAGATAACAAGCCTCTCCGATTTCATTAAGCCTTCTACGATCACATATTATTTTTCTACTTTCAATTTCCACAGTATTTTTCAAGTTCAAGTTTATGGGACATATGACAACCAATTCTATGCATGTCTCATTCCAACAGGAGCAACAGTATTTGAGAACAAACTGTCTAATGCACTGTTAAATCAACTAAAGTAATAGTGAAATCCCTTCCAAATAGATGGTACTCAATATATTTTGTGAAATAAATGAAATAATGAATTAATCAATGAAGAGTATTGCTGTGGGAAAAAAACAGAAGCCTAGAGGTGAATGTGATTATAAATTCCTATTTCTAACCTCTTCTGGTCTCTATTTTGCTAAATGTTTCATTTCCCTAACACATTGCATTCCTAAAATTTTCTCCACCAGAGTCATATACTAAACAGCTTGACCTTTGACTATCAAAAGAGAAACTCTCCCTGCATGTCATCAAAGAAAATGAGCCCATAAGTATGAGCTATGCCCACTCCCTGCCCTCACAGAGCCCAGTTTACCCACCGTGGCCACATCCTTTTCACTTTCCCACCTCTTTGCTGTCCCAGAATCCCAACCTTTCTCTCCTGCAGAGCACGCTCGACCACACAACTTCAATCTTGCCCATCTCAAAAGTGAGAAATTCAAGCCTCCCATTACGGGATCACAATCTCCTGCCTGTCCATGTGACTTTTTCAACAACAGGTGCAAGCTCTGCCACATTTAACTGTGTAGTATTAAGGTCATACATTTTGTCAACTGAAGCCAATGCAATCAAATCACTCTGCCTATGGCAATGCCTGAGACGGTGGTGATCCAGCAGTTGCATTTTCTGCTGAAGTGGACAGTCCCAATCATTCCAAATGGCCCTTCCATTTTCAGGTTGTTCACTAACGTTAACCCATCTGTCTGGTCCCTACTCCCAGCTCAGATAACCCACAAGGCAGAGCTCAATGCCCGGACATGATACCAAGTCTCCATCACCTGACACTGTCAGTCCTTGCTCACACTTTTTTTTTGAGACAGGATCTCACTTTGTTACCCAGGCTGGAGTGCAGTGGTGCAATCAAGTCTCACTGCAGCCTCCACCTCCCAGGCTCCACTGATCCTCCCATCTCAAGCCTCTGGAGTAGCTGGACTACAAGCACATGCCATCACATCTGACTAATTTTTAAATCTGTTTTTTAGAGATGGTGTCTAACTATGCTGCCCAGACTGGTCTCGAACTCCTGGGCTCAAGCAATCCTTCTGCCTTGGCCTCCCAAAGTGATGAAATTACAGGTATGAGCCACTGCGCCCAGCTACATTTTCATCCCTAGAAATACTGAGCTGCTTTTTCGCTCCCCATAAGTATTTCACACCTGCCTACTGTGTACTTCCCACCTGTCCTCTCCTAGCCAACAATGCAAAACGTCAGCCTGCAAAATGTCAGCTCCTCCTGGAAGGTTCTCTGAATTCCCAAGTTGGGCTAACTGCCTTTACCATTCTTTAACAGTTCCCTTACCAGTACATTACACTGAAGTGGTCTCTTATATCTCTATCCTAAAACCTAGTAGAATTTAGAGGCATTCTGTCTTTTAGTAGAATTTAAGCTACTAGCTTCTAGTAGAATGTAAATTAGTAGCAGTTGGAGACCCTTTATTCTTTGCCTTTATACCCTATCAGCTAGCCCTGTGCCGGCACGTTCTATAGAATCAATATATAAATGCATGTCAGTAAAATTCAACCAAATGCATGAACACATAAATGAGACTGATGTGATCTTCTTTCAAAGGTGAAAAGGCTGTGGATACCTGCTGGAGGACTAAATACTGACACTAGCATGAAGGCGCAGCTTTGCCTACTGTTGGGAAGCCAATGACAATGTTTGCCAACATCATTTGAACATAACTACCTTGTAATAATCTACCAGAGTCAGTTGCTACTATTTTTCTCTCACAATAAAAGTATCAATTGCTCTCAGAAAGCTGTGTTATTGAATGATGGAAAGAGATGTCAAAATCAGTGACTGTAAGAAGCAACTCATAAGTGACATGGACTCAAGCCATGTGTTTGGAATTTGGCCTTAAGGTAAGGAAAAAATGTCTGAAGAGCAGTGCCTTCCATGCAGCCATCAGGGAATTTTAAAAGCATTTCTCCACACATGAAAAAAAAAGTCTATATTCTTGAACACTCTGGAAAATATGATCCCCCACCCCCACACTTCTGCAGAAGCCATCTATAGAGTTAATTTATCCATTCCATTGACATTTATTACTTGCTTGTAGGCAGAGAAAAAGGGAGGGAGGAAGAGCCTCCTTCAGGGTGACCTTGACTTGGGAGAGGGATGGAAATGAAGCCAGACATATGAGTTTAACTGTTCTGTTCTGAGAGTAAGGAAATCTTGTATTATGAGGAAAAGGCAAACAAGTCTAAACTCAACTAAAAGAAAATCTTAAGGAAGTTATTCTGGTCCCATCTAAGGGATATTTTAGGAGAAAGGGAAGAAATAGGGAGAGAAGGAGACAGAAGGAAGAGAAATCTGAGAAATGTTCACTATTTGTATTAGTCCATTTTCATACTTCTATGAAGAAATATCTGAGACTAGGTAATTTATAAAGAACAAGTTTTAATGGACTCACAGCTCCACATGGCTAGGGCACCTCACAATCATGGCGGGAGGTGAGGGAGAAGCAAAGGCACGTCTTACATGGCATCAGGCAAGAGAGCGTGTGAAGGGGAACTGCCCTTTATAAAACCATCAGATCTCATGAGACTTATTCACTATCACGAGAACAGCACAGGAAAGACCCGTCCCCATGATTCAATTACCTCTGATCGGGTGCCTCCCATGACATGTGGGGATTATGGGAGCTACAATTCAAGATGAGATTTTGATGGGGACACAGCCAAACCATATCCCTACTCAGTCAGTAAGTTCTTATTGAATGCCTACTCCATGGTTACTCAAGGCACCAGGACACAGTGGTGAATGAGGCAGCCTAGATTCCAGCTTCCATGGGAGAAGGACTATGAGCAAATAAAATAATAAACAGGTAAGATATCAGAGATGCAAGCAATTAGAATAAAGTGGTGGGAGGAGACAAGGACTTTTGATTTGGTGGTCCAGGGAGACCTTACAAAGGCAACATATGAGTGAAAGATAAAATCCATCCAAAGATGAGATGAAAGGATGAGTTTCCAACACAAAGACTCTAAGGTGGGAACAAGACGAAGGGGTTGGGGGACCCAGGAAAAGCCAGGAAGAGAGGAGAAGAAAACTGTACAGCTGGGGTGCAGACTTCACATTGTATTTTCAGTGGATGAGAAGATATTGGAGTGGTTTTTTGTTCTGTTTGTTTGTTTGTTTGTTTGAGACAGGGTCTTGCTCTGTTGCCCAGGCTGGAGTATAGTGGTGCAATCATAGCTCACTGTAGCCTCGACTTCCTGGGCTCAAGCGATCCTCTTACCTCAGCCTCCTGAGTAGCTAGGACTCCAGATGTGTACCACCACCCCTGGTTAATTTTGTTTTTTAAATTGTTTTTTTGTAGAGACAGGGGTCTCACTCTGTTGACCAGCCTGGAGTGCAGTGGTGCAATAATAGCTCACTGCAGATTCAAACTCCTGGGCTCAAGTGATCTTCCCACCCTAGCCTCCTCAGTAGCTTGGACTACAGGTGTGCAACACAACAGCCAGCTAATTTTTACATGTTTTTTGTAGAGACAAGGTCTCACTATGTTGCCCAGGCTGGTCTCCGACTCCTGAGCTCAAGTGATTCTCCCATCTCAGCCTCCCAAAGTGCTGGGATTACAGGTGTGAGCCACCATGCCTGGTTGATATTAGAGTGTTTGAAGAAAGGAAAAAAGCCATGTGAAGGTGGAGGCAGAGATTGGAGTGATACATCTACAAGTCAAGAAAGGTGAAGAATTAATGTCAGAACAAAGGATTCTCCCCTAGAGGTTTCGTAGGGAGCCCACCACTTCCAGCAGCTTGCTTTCAGACTCCTGGCCCCCAGAACTGAGAGAAAACAACTTTCTGCTGTTGTTAAGTCACCCAGTTTGTGGTGCTAACAGTTATGTCAGTCCTCAGAAATTCAATAGAGTACATTGACATTATGTTTATGAAAGCTCACTCCAGTGTCTGGGTGGAGAATGGAGTGT
The DNA here is from genome assembly GCF_028885625.2 of Pongo pygmaeus. Taxonomy (NCBI): domain Eukaryota; kingdom Metazoa; phylum Chordata; class Mammalia; order Primates; family Hominidae; genus Pongo; species Pongo pygmaeus. The sequence continues at coordinate 7,697,351 of NC_072396.2, read as the reverse complement.
GAGAACAAAGAATTACGGAGACCACCAAGAAGCACACTGGAGAAGTCCAAAGGGCAGACCACAGTGGCCTGGACAAGATGGAAAATTGATACAGCTGACAAAAGATGACCAGTGTCAGATAAACTTAGAAAATAAAGTGAATAGGATGTGATTCCAAAATATGGGATACATAGGGGTTAAAGAGAGGCAAAATAAAACAAGCCCATCAACCAGCAAATATTGTAGCACTGAGGTTCAGTCATGGGGTAAAGCATTCAATAAGATCATGCAGATTTGGGCATGTGTAGGCTTGGGCTAGCTTGCATTTGATGTCTAGCTTGCATCTTTCCGAGATGACATGCCTACTGAGCTTCCAGGTTGTGTGGCAAGTGGGCAGCTGGACATAGCAATGTGGACCTCCACAGCAGGGTCCCGGCTCTGTATGTGGGATGCCCTGCAGTTGGATGTCATATGACATCCTGGATTTGGATGACATCAGATAGGGCAAACGTGAAGATAAAGGGAAGGGGGCCCAGGACAGAGCCCTGGAGGTCTCCAACATTGAGAGGTGGATCAGGTGAGAAGCAGCTGCAGTGAAGGTTGAGAAGAAACTTCCATGAATTTGTTTGCAACTCCTGATGCAAAGAGAGGCTCAAAGGCTTAGAACCCTGATTTAGACAAGTGAAGCTAGGGCTGGGGCCACTTGCTCCTTCAATAAGAGAACTGCAATTTGCAGGACTCTCGGCTTGAACTCCTTTCTGTTCTAATGCCTTGACAGAGATACAAGTGCAGAATGAAGTGTCTTCTCAAGACTCACCCACCAGGCTGATCCAAATAGATCCAATAACTGTCCAGGGTGCAGGAACATAAATTGAGAGCCATAAACTAAATTTCCTAGAAAGAGTTAAGGATTGCACAGAAATCTTAAATCCTCTGTTAGTTTCAAGCAATGGTTTCTACTCCTAAGGTCCCAAAGAAGCAATGTGAACATTTTCAAATGTCAACAGCCCTGATGGAAAATTTTACATTTAACAGCTACAAAGGGTCACAGGCTATGGGATGTTCAGTGGTTTACTTATTTATCTTGCTGTCTATGAAAATCATAATCACATGGTATGGAACACAGTCAAATTAATGGGAAGCCCTAATGGAGACAATGATTTCTTAATTATTAAATGGGAAGATAAATTATTCCTTAGAAAATTGGTTTTATTAGGTTGACACAATCATTCAAAGCATGTGGACAATAGAAGAAAATTTATTTTAGAAGGGTCTCAGAGGGAAATATTTTAGGAACTACTCTGTAAAGGACTTACTGCCAAGATTTCTGAACTTTGACCAGAATTATACCCAAAGTATACATTTGACCCTACCCTTATTTCCCAATTTCCCTTTATGCCAGAACATTTTGACAAAGACAAAATTTATCCATATCCAAACCTAAAGAGAATAATCATACTGCAAAGTCATTTCCTTAAAGAAATGAAACAGTCCTATTATTACTCCCTCACCCCTGGAATAGTAGATAATTGTTTTTTAAACGTAGACTGCAGCAGACATGTAATGTACCTCTTATTAAAAGGAATAACCTGTTGAATTTAATGGAAGGATGATTTAATCCTAGCCATTCTACCAAATTAGCCCATAGATTTTTTTTAACAGGAAGTCTGGTATATTTTATTTTATTTATTTATTTATGTTTAACTTATTTTAGGTTTGGGGATTCACGTGAAGGTTGGTTTGTTACATATGTAAACTCATGTCATGGGGGTTTGGTGTACAAATTATTTAATCACACAGGTATTAAGCCTAGTACCCCATAGTGATCTTTTCTGCTCCTTTCCCTCCTCCCACCCTCCCCTCTCAAACAGACCCCAGTCTCTGTTGTTTTCTTTTATATGTTCATAAGTTCTCATCATTTAGCTCTCACTTATAAGTGAGAACATGTGGTATTTGATTTTCTGTTCCTGCATTATTAGTTTGCGAAGGATAATAGCCTCCAGCTCCATCCGAGTTACAAAAGACATGATCTCATTCTTTTGTATGGCTTCATAGTATTCCATGGTGTATATATACCACATTTTCTTTATCCACTCTGTCATTGATGAAGCCCATAGATTTCACTAGGGAAACAGATTTGACTTGGGAATACAGTAGAATCATTAAGATCAAATACCGAGATGGCTCCGTAGCACTGTAGCCTGGGTGGCAGAGTGAGATTCTCTCAAAAGGAAAAAAAAAGTTCAAATAGCAAAGTCCTTTGAAGGGTTTTGATGGACAGTAGAAGTCACGATTGTTTAGAAAAGGATGCTATTTTAAACAGGGTGTTAAATCCTATGATTTCTCTGTGTCTGCATAAACCACAGGTATGTGTTCGAGTTTGCAGCTCTAGAGAACAAGATATCTTGACACTCAGAAGCCTACTTCCCATAACTAGAAGGAAACTCCATCTTCCTTTTAGGGCATTGTATTTTAACAATGTTTCACTGTGAACTTGATTTCAAATAAGTTGACAAAAGGATAATACTTTGCAATAGAGCGGTGGCTGAGACATTAATCATGTTACACATTCATGTTATCTCTAGCATGCAAGCAAAACATTTCTAATACATCGAATACATTTCTTTAAAAAAAAAAAGAAATTCTTGGAGTAGCTCCTGACACGCTTGCAGGGTTGTATGATAAAACTGGGGTTCCCAACCATTATTCAAGACCCTTGAGGCTCCCTTTCTGATCTATACCTCTTGTGTCTCTGAACCCTGGTGAACTATCTGTACAAAACGTGATGCAGCTCCTTCTCTGTCCCATGAAGCTTCCCCGGGATTGTCAGTCAGGGGTCCCCTCTCCCTGCCCTGGGGCTCTACAGCCTTCCATATGTAACTTTCTTAAGTAACTATTACTCTCCAACCACTTCTAGAATTGTGATTGATGTACACATCTCCTCCTCGGCAGCTGCTAAGCTATTTTGGAACTGAACAGGCACTAAGAGAGAGAATGAATTAATGGATGAACTAGAGCATGGAATGCAGCCTGGAACTCCAGTTTTTAGGGATGCTGGCATCTACAAAATGAAATAAAAACAACTCTCTCCACACAGGTTATAGCCTTGTGAAAATAAGACTGAAACACCAATGAGATGGAGCAGGGACCCCTCTTAGGGGCCTTCTGGACTCCCCCAGGCAGGGAAATAGGGAAAAATCTTGAGTTCCTTCAAAGAAAATTCCAGGCACCTAGCTAGCTTTGAAAAGTAAATGAGCAACTGATAAGCAGGAAGGTAATCATAGAGTAAAATAATAGACAAGGAAGTTAGAGCCATAAAATGTTTGGTTCCCTGTAATAACTACAGATAACACTTTAACATATGTCCCATAGTTGTTTTTCAGAAAGTGGACCCCTTCCAAATGGAAAATGCCATCTACCTAGGCTCCAGGTAAAAAGGAACTGAGGACTGAACTCTGACTGACATTCTTTGTTCCAAATTTCTTCCCAAGGGGCCTGGAGGAAGCCACGCCCACAGACCAGATATCATGTTTGTTTTTGCTGACCCCAAATTTTCACACAAAGCTTCACTTCCTAAACCAATCGCAAATCAGGGAATCTTTGAAGCCACCTATAACCTATGGGCACCCTTCTTTGGGATGTCCTGCCTTTTTAGGTCAAACCAATGTATAACCTCCATGTATAGACTTATGACTTTGCCTGTAGCCTCTGCCTCCCAGGCTTTAAAAACCTTTGCTTGCAAACCATTGGGGAAGTGGAATCTTAAGTGAGAGAGGCCTCATTCTACTTGCTTGGAACCCTGCAAATAAACACTCTCCTTTCTCCCACTGCAAAACCTCGGTGTGGATGTTTGGCCTTACTGCGCTGGGTGAGTGGACCCCAGTTCAGCCCGGTAACACCAAGTCATCATATATTAGGAATACATGTTTCTACTTTTTACTACTTTTAAAGTAACATGGCACACAGAGAAGGGCTGAAAGAGTGATAGCCTGCTGGGGTTAATCCTGTTCAGATTAAACACACCAGTTCATTAATCAAGCCCACATTACATATTGATCATGTGTCCTGCATTGAGCAAGGTAACAACGAGACCTAAAGGAAGGGGCTGGGAGGAGGTCTGAGCAGCCTATGAAGGTTGTCCAGATGCACCTAACAGGCATCTTTTTGTGCTAGGTGCCAGGTAACAAAAGGTGTAGGAGATGGTTCCTGCCCCTGGGTGCTCAGCCAGTCATAGGGCTCCAGATGTGCACATAGAGAAGTAAATAGAAGCATAAGGCTTCATAAGCTACCTGCAGCCTGAGGGATAGACTACAGAGGACTATTTCTCTTTGCCTCAGGTATGGTGTAATCTGGCCTTACTGAACTCCTTGTAGTTTGCAGAACAAGCTATTTGCTGCTTCTCCTTCTTTCCAGCATGACAAAAGAGAGCAAGGGGTTGGAAGGGCAGAAAGATATAGAAGGGGAGAGAAAACAGAGGCACAGATCCACTGGTGACCTCCTTTCTAGCCGTGTCTCCTTTGCAAACATTCCTGGGAACCCCTCAGCCAAGTGAGGCTCTCTTTCCCCTTGTGCCATTAGTATCTTATGCATGCAAGTGTTAGCACCCTTGTCAAATTGTACTGGGTCTTCCCAGGCTTCACATCATCATCTACCCACCCACCTACCAGTTCAACATGACTTCCTTCAGGGCAGACACCATGTTATATATTTACTGTTGTGTCTGGCCCAATGCAAGATACACAGAAGATAATCAATATTTCTAAACAAATTGATAGATAAAAGCATTCCCTATATCATCCTTTCATATCTTTGCTGGTAAACTGATTCACCCTCCCCTTTTGGTTAAGGCATCACCTCTTCTTGTACCTTCAACCCATATCCACTGCAAATTTGGCTGGGGAGTCCTAACCCTCAGCACAAATACACCCTTTTCGGTATCATATCACTTTATGAAATGGGCCACGTTGTGTGTCATGTAATGTCTGTCATATAAGATAGACATTAGATATGTCTAATGTATATAGACATTAAATATTAGCTATGTCTAAGTACATAAGATATGTCTAAATGTATATATTAGACAATATATATGTCTATGTTATATTGGCAGAGCATACACTATACAAGCCAGTAGCTGGGTCTCATCAAATATCTCCAATGACTAGCATGATGCCCAATCCACCATGAAAGTGGCTCAGCTAATGCTGCAAAAAAATTTTTGAAAAGAAGCGTCAGCTCAAAATACTACTGTGGGTTCACGTAGGCAGAATAATGGTCTCCCAAAGATGCTCTCGTCCTAATCCCTGTAACCTGTGAATATGTTACACCCCATGGCAAAAGAGACTTTGCAGATTAAGTTCATGATCTTGAGATGGGAAGATGATGTGGGATTATCCAAGCGGGCCGAACGTAATCTCAAGGGTCCTCATAAGAGGGAGGCAGGGGTGTCAGAGTAAGTGAAGGAGATGAGATTATGGAAGCAAAGGTCGGACACAGACACGGAGGTTTGAAAACAGTGAATTGTTAGCTTTCCACATGGAAGAAGGGGCCATGAGCCAAGGAAAGTGGGAAGTCCCCAGAAGCTGAAAAAGCCAAGGAAACAGATTCCCCCCAAGAGCTTGTAGAAGGCCCTACAAACATCTCAATTTCAGACCAGTGAGATATCCATCTTGAATTTCTGACTTCTAGAACTGTAAGTTCATAAATTTGTTTTAAGCCCATAAGTTTGTGTCAATTTGTTACAGTAGCGACAGGAAATCTACACATAGGGGTAGAGGAATTCTTGTTTTAAACAGTTACATTATATGAGGTTGCATTTACATTTGGAGATACGTACTCTCATTCTAATGTCTTGACACAAGATGTGGGCTTTTAAATTCTGTGGGAACCAGAACAGAAATGGTCACTTTGGCCTTCCGACTGTCTCCATGACTGTCTCCATGACACTGTCTCCTACCTATTGCAAAGTAGCAGAAGAACTATGGAAAAGCTCGAAAATCAAGAAAAAAGTGACGAGTGGATGAGCTGAGAGGTCAGAGCTTGTCCATCCCAGCATTTCTCACCTTTGTAGATCCCATTACTTCCGCCATGAATTTCTCCTTTGGAAGACACTTCTTCTACATGTGCTCCCTGGTCCGATGTGAAGTAGATGAGGGTATCATTAGCCAATCTCAGCTCATCCAGAAGGTTCAAGATCTGCCCTGGAGGGGAAAAAGACTCCACTTAAAAATAATGCATATTCGTAAAGCAAATGGAGATGGTTGCCCTACTCAATGGGTGGCTAATTTCTCAAGGTGGAAGTAAATGTTCTTACATATTGGAGTTTATCCCAACATGAGATGTGATGCAATCAAGACTGGCTGTGGCTGGGTTCTTAGAATAGACACCAAGATTCATTGACTTGAGTGCCATTTAGAAGCACCATTTGAACCTCTGGGTATCATGAAGTGATTCTGCAGGGAGACCTGAGAAAGTATTCTAAAAGTACCAGGTTCATTGATGGAGAGCCACTTGGAGGCAGGTGCCAGAAGAAAGAAGCTGAAAGGTTGTTCTCACCAGCTGGTGTTGGCCCTAAGGCTATAAAGAAGTCTATCATTTTTCCTTATTGGATGGGAAAACTAAACCAGTGATGTTCCTCTTATGTGAACAAATATGTATATAGATATTTTATGAGAATATTCTCTTTTAATACTTACGGTAGATACCCAAATCTAAACTATCCCTCACATGAATATCAATATTCCTCATTGATAGAGGAATAACCAGGAGTTATTCCCCAAGTCTAAACTATCCATCACAAATATCAACATTCCTCCTGACCTCACCTTCTTTCCCCAAAACTAACATTGTATACCACCTCCAGATAACCCCTCAAAAAATAATAGCAACAACAATAATAATAACAATAATTGCTACCCTCTGTTGAGCACTGTCTACATGTAGAGAATTTTATTACATATTATCTTGTTTAGACCACACTGAACCCTATGAGTAAATAGTACTAGCTTCATTTTATGGGTAGAGCAACAGTGCTGTAAAAGGGCGATTTGTTCAAGTTCAGATAGTTAGGAAGTGGGAGAACCGGAAAGTAAGAATTAAATCTGATTGAAAACTCAAAATGCTCAAATCTTGAACAGGTGAATAGATGGACTCAGTGAGAATCACAGAGGAGTAAAAAGTACACCAGAGAAAAAAAAATCTTGTAGAGATATATCCTGAAATACCCGTAGATGAAATGGAGGTGGTGAAGAACATGATAGCTGCTGTCTTCTTCAAAAGAATGCAGGACGAGAATAAATGAATATGGGATATAGATTCAACAAGATTAGCCAGGAGTTAATAACTGTTAAATATGAGTGAAGTGCATATGGAGGTTTAACTGTACTATTCCATTTCTGCATATGCTTATAATTTTCTGCAAGAAAAAAATAGAGGAAAGTTGAAGTTTGAAGAAGGAGCTGAAACATGGACTTTCTGATTAGGAAGCTATCACCCAGCTCTCAAATCAGAAGACAATGATGGGCAAACTAGAGGTATACAATGTACAATTTCCACAGGGCTCTACATAGTCATATGCTGCTTATTTAATTTAATAAGTCAGTGCATACTGCTAGGCTTTGATTGGTATATTAGAGCCTGACTCCATTTCTTAAAGTTTGAGTGCTAAGAGTTTTTAAGCCTCATCTCTCCCTTTTCTGCTTGTGCCACGCAGGCTGATAAGAAATCCTGGGCGCTCCCTCCTTCTCTGCCGGTGGGAGGTTGGAACTATGCAAGCCCCTGTCTGCACGCAAGAGACCCTTATCCCAGCCCCAAGTACTAATCACCATAACAGCAGAATCCATTTCTTTTCCGAGCTCTCTCAAGCTATTTTTTGTACTGGTTTAGTAACCTGCTGTATTAGTCTGCTCTCACGTTGCTAATAAAGACACACCCGAGACTGGGTAATTTATAAAGAAAAAGAGGTTTAACTGACTCACAGTATCACATGGCTGGGAAGGCCTCACAATCATGGCAGCAGGCAGGAGAGAGAGCCAGCCAAGCGAAAGCGGAAACCCCTCATAAAACCATCAGATCTCGCGAAACCTATTTATTACCATGAGAACAGTATGGGGGAAAATCTCCCCCATGATTCCATTATCTCCCACCGGGTCCCTCCCACAACACGTGGGAATTATGGGTGCTACAATTCAAGATGAGATTTGGGTGGGGACACAGCCAAACCATATCACCTGCTCTTCTCAGAAAGCCACATTATATGAGTAATAAGCCTTTTCATATCCTCTTAGTGTGTGCATGCTGTCACTGGTCTCGACATGGGAATCAAATTTTGGGTGGGCTCTTAGTCACACCAGGATGTCCACAACAACTGATATTCTACAATGGCCCCAGGCATCCTCTGTGGTAGAAATTATTAAATATAGGATTTGGAATACATCCTATCCAGCAGGTAGATCACACCCTGCAGGGCCAGACCCTTGACTCCAGGTTGCACTCACACCTACTTGGTCCCGAAAAGGGGAAGGAGAAGGACTGCAGAGTGAGATGCCCATGGAGGTGGCAGAGATGATTTCTGATGCAAAAGCAACAACCAAGTCATTTGTGGAAAGGCATATTTTTGCTATTTGATTGCAAGTGCCACTGGCTAGAGTATGTTCAATGTTTCTCAATTTTTAACTCAAATGATAAACATTCCCAGAACCCACACCATATATGTAAATGTCATACTCAGAACCAAAAAATAAGACACCCGAGGGCCATTTTAGCAATTTGTCTCCCATGATAAATCATGATCAGGCAGACATTTATTATGGTGTTATCTGGTGCAGCTAAGCAAACCACCTGTGCTCTTGGGCTTGGGGTTGTTTGGCTGAGACACTAATTTAAGCCTAATGACTCTGAAAATGGTAATTAGCTTAATGAGTTGAAATAGAAGGAAGCAATAAGGCGCTATAACCCCTGTTTATACTTTGAAAGAAAAATGCCCCCTTTTGCTCATACAACAACCTCTGTGTAAAATAACACAGATTAGGCAGGTAGCAGAGGACTTAGGAATTTGCTTCCGTGTATTGTAGTTAGTATTTAGTGAAGGGCATATGACCATACACCCTCCTTTGAAACAAAATTCATCTTTCTATATGTAGAAGTATCTGCACAAAGAAAATGCTGCAAAGAAATTTCCTATAAAAATGTGTCTCCCGTAATAACTCAGGTGCACACAAAAACCCACACACAAATATTTATACCACGTCTATTTATAATCGCCAAAACCTTGGATGCAATGGAACTGCCCTTCAGCAGTTGAATGGATAAATAAACTGTGGTACATCCAGACAATGAAAGATTATTTCAGAGCTAAAAAGAAATGAGCTATAAAGCTATGAAAAGCATGGAAGGATCTTAAGGTATTTCTAAGTGAAAGGAGTCAATCTGAAAAGGCTACATACTGTATGATCCCAGCCATGGGACATTCTGGGAAAGGCAAAGCTATAGAGACCGTAAACAGATCAGTCATTACTGTGGGCTTGGGAGAAAGGAGGGATGAGGAGGCGGAGCACAGAGGATTTTGGGGGCAGTGAAACTACTCTGTATGATCCTGTAATTGTGGATCCATGCCATTATACCTTTGTCCAAACCCACAGAACATACAACACGAAGAGTGAACCCTAATGGAAACTATGGACTTCAGTTAATCACTACTTATCAATGTTGGCTCAATTGTAACAAATATACCACATGAATATATAATATATATAATAAGGAAACTATGTGCAGGGGAGAGTGTATGAAAACTCTTTACTTTCTGTTCAGTTTTTCTGTAAACATAAAACTGCTCAAAAATAGTCTATTATTCTTGTTGTTTTTGAGACAGGGTCTTACTCTGTCTCCCAGGCTGAAGTGCAGTGTCACAATCATGGCTCACTGCAACCTCTACCTCTTGGGATGAAGTGATCCTCCCACCTCAGCCTCCTAAGTAGCTGGGACTACGGGTGAGTATCACCATGCCTGGCTATTTTTTTTTTTTTTTTGTATTCGTTGTAGAGATTGGGTCTCAGTTTGTTGCCCAGGCTGGTCTCAAACTCTTGGGCTCAGGCAATCCCCTCGCCTCAGCCTCCTTCTGTTAATTTTTTAAATGCCTTTCAAACGCAGTTTTGACTCCTAGACTTCCTCATGCATTCATTCAACATGGATTTATGAAGTGCCCACCTTACACGGGCTGTGTGCTAAAGGCTGGGGTGCCACAGAGTTTTTCAGGGACAGCTCTCATCCTCAAAGCCAAGGCCAGCTACATCCTACTTACAGTTTCTCCTCTTGCCTATTTTTAACTCCAGACAAATTTACAGCTGCATTTATTATGCAGATTATCTCAACTGAAATATTCTGCATCCTTCCCCATCTTAATACTTCTCCCTGGATATTTCCTCCAAATTCCAATATTTCAAATGACCATGATATTTAACATGTCCTCATCAAAGTTTCTTCTTCATTGCCTAGAGTGATCACTTTCATTAAAGTGCCCTATACAACTGGGCTGGGATTAGTACAAGAGAAAGTAGCTGAGGCTGCCATGCATGTATGCATGCTAGAATATTTAGCTCAACTTCCTGAGAAATGGTCAGATTTCTAATTTCCTTTTAGCCCATTCTTTCCCAAAAGATACAGTCTGGATCCCATACTACTTAGGTCTTAAGCCAGAATCTCATTTGTAAATCCCAGAGCCCATTCAACATTTAATTTTTTATAGCATTGATCCTCCAAAGGTCTAACATGTTTCCCTCCTAAACACTGTGAACGGAAATCTCCCATGAGAACAAATGCTGCTGTATTAATTTTGCTTTCAGAGCAACCTATTATAAATTAGAGGTCTGCAAATATTATTTCTCCGTAAGGTTCTCCAGATATAATGACACTGATTTATATAGAGTGATAGTTTTGAATTGCCGATGGTGAGCTGCATTATAGCTTGTAAATGAAATGTTCTATCTCCAAAGCTTTCTCCCTTCATTTTCTGAACGAAACAAATATAGAAAATAAGCCATTTCAAGAGCACTTTGTTATTTAACTGGAGATAACAAGAACAAGCTTATCAACGTGAGGGCTTCCTAACCAGACCTTTTGCAGTCCCAAAGAAGAAACCTTGAAAATGCAAAAATCTGGCTCCTTCCTCTGTCAAGTGTGGATGTGGGTTGCAGAGGAAGCCTAAATTCTAGAAAGTTCTGTCATTCCATTTATTTAGCTCACAAACAAGCACTAAGCTACTAGTAAGAGTCAGGCACTAAGCTACAAAGTGCAGAGAGAGAAGGGTTTCAAACATGAAAGCAGAATTCGTGGTCTTAGGTGAGTGAGGTGCCATAGCATAGGACTAAGTGCTAAAGTTCTTGCCTCTAGGTCCTGACTTAACTAGAGTTGGTTTGAAACCCAAGTCTCTGGCTTCTCACTGGGATCCTCTGCCACTAAGTCAGAGGTGATAATGGATAATAGTAGGGGGTTGCTGTGGAAGAAAGAATGAGGAATTCCACCCAAAACACTTCACCCTGGACTGGCCGTACAGGGAGTGCTCACTGTTCCTTAACTTTACAATGGAGTTAGAACCTCAGCTTACCTCACCAAAGCCTTGTCATTTCAGTTCATTTCACTTTGCCTTTTCTTCTACAAGGTAGGTACACTCAGACGGCATACTGGAGCAAAGTGCTATGAAGTCACTATACATATATGAAAGTTATACTTTTGGAAGCATTAGGCTCATTAAATATAACATAGATATGTTTTATATTATATATATAACACACACATATGTGTATATATGTTTTATATTATATATGTATATATACATTTTTATATAAACATATAAAATTATATATTTTATACATATATTATATAAATTTATATAGAATGTTATAATTTTATAAGTATACATGTAAATTATGTTTTATAATTATATTTCTATATTTAATAATTTTATATTTCTTATGATGTTATTTATATTTATATACTTACATATAATTTATAATTATAAATTTTATAATTATATATAAAATTATGCATAATTATATTTATATACTTTATATATAAATAAAATTATGCATAATTATATTTATATACTTTATATATAAATTTTAATTATACAATTTATATAGAAATTATAATTATATAAATATATACTTATATATGTTATATACATATAACATAGTTATAAAATAATTTATATATAAATAATATATATTTATATATAAATAATTATTTTATATAATATTCATAGATAATATAAAACATATATGTTTTATTTTTATACCGCATAAGATAGATAGATATCCCCTTAAACAGGCACCCACTGTTAATAATTAAGAAAGCCTCTTCACTTACTCAGTGTAACTCCAGGGCACAATGGTGCCCTAAAGTCTCTCTGAAGCTATTCTGGTGAGCAAGTTACTCCTACATCTGACCAACAGAGATGGCGAGACTCCAGTATTTCAGCTAAAGCTAGAATTTTAAGATACATAAGAGTTGCAATAATTGTACCCCCGGGGGTGGCTACGACTCTCTGCTGGCCATATAAAATGCTAGGTGTTACTTCAGGGATGTGGCCTTTGGAGCATTATTCTCATGCTCTCCTGAACCATTTGTGGAGTGGCACAGAGAAATTCTGCTGTCACTAGTCCTAGAAAGGGAATTCTTTGTTAGGATTAGAAGTAACACCAATGTCCCATACATCAGGGTATATCTGTCACTGCACAAATAGGTGTATCATCTCCAGTTTGATACAATGTCCATTTCACATAGGTGAATTCAATCTAGTACTTCTTCCTGAAATAAATGGTCAAGATTTCCAAAACTTTAGTCCTGATCTCCTCCATCCATATGGAGCTCAAGGGACCCTTCAGATCAGACATTGGAAAGCATATGATTTATCTACAGTATAAAATCAAATCTAAAAGTTTACACATAAAAGAAAAATAGTATAGGACCAAAATAAAAAGGCATAAAGTTGATAATCTGCATTTTGTATGCTGGTTGAGATACAAAAGTGATGTGCTGTCTTTTGGGGGGTTTATTAAGAAAGTCTTTCCTACTTACTCAATGTAACTGCAGAGAATATTGGTGTTTGTATGGCTTTTCCCTTTTTTTCAAGAGAAGAATGCAAAATGGCATAATAGTTAAATAGGAGAAGTTGTGCTTTGCTGTACTCAACATGGATCTAATGCAACTCCTGCATAAAATGTCATCTGGGATTCAATCAGTCAAATGCCAAGTGGACAGCAAGGTCTAAGGAGGGCACTGGAAATGAAACTCTTGCAGGAGAGTTGCAGGAACTAAGGAACTGGGAGGTAGACGGTGAACTCCAGCACATACTGTATCTACTTCCTGAATAACAAGAGAAGAGTGGCTCCTATCTCCCCTAATGACTGAGCAAGAGACAAGGGGCTCAAACTTCTGCCATGGGCAGTTTATGTTGAATGCAAATTTGTCTGCCTCAAATAGATGATGGAGAATCATCCTCTCTGAAGTTCTTGGATTAAAGGATAAATTCCTCTTCGACAGTGATGAGTGGACATGCCCAATGCAAGATCTTTCCATTCAACTAGAGTCACTACATCCATTAATTTGTGTATCATCATGCTTTTTATTAATTTACTCACTTTCACATGTCATAAGTTAACATAAAAATTTCATTCAAAACATGTTAAGAAGACATCCCTAATCATTTTTGAAATAACTACGGAAAAGTAAGCAAATGTGATATTCAGAAACTGATTAGATTAACTTACACAATTTTTTAAAGAATTCTGCTGGCTGAACCAAACTAACACACAAGACCTTGTACTTAGCATATAGGTTTCATAGTGTAGTCACCTTATATACCAATGTTCCTTTAATTTTAATTGGCTAATTCATGACCATGCTAAAATGAAGGTTCTGATTCAGTAAACCTAGAGTGGGCATCTGAGAATTTCTCAAAAAAAAAAAAAAAAAAAAAAGCTCTTACATAATGCTGATGGTACCTGCCCAAGAACCACACTTTGAGAGGAAAGGTTACCTGTGACTAAATGCTTAATCAATGTTGACATATAAAAAGAGATGGCTGGAATTTCACAGATCTCAGTAACTATGCTCATAATGAGACTTGGCTAGTTTCAGACAATTTGACACATAACTTTAAAACATAGTAAATAATCATACTATGCATATAATCGGAATTTTTAGGGTACTTAAAACATGGAAATCTGTAAGAGTGAAATGTCGCCATTTTACAGATAACCCTGTCTTCACTTGACTGGGTTTCCCTCTTTGGTTTGTTCCTGAGTTCATATTGTCCCCTGGTAATTAATTCTTATTTTGTGTTGTACCTGGTTGTTGTGATAATGTTGTGATTTCCTCCATTAAACCCATCTTTGCCCTAATGGCAGTCGTAATGTGTGATTTACCCTCCTGCACTTGCATCTGCTCTCACCATCTGGGATGCCTTCACGGCTCTACTCCACTATTTTCTTGGATTAACAATAGCTTGTGTGTTTTCCAGGGTGTTGCATTTGCTGGAAATAATTTAAATAACTCCAACTTGTTCTCATGTTCATGGAGCACACCAGTGTTTTCCTGCATAGATGGGGAAAAGGTGCGGGGAAGAACAAAGTCATTATACCTGTTCTGTGGAACTATACTCCAGTGTCTGGGAGAAGACCCAAAGTCAGCATGCCTGTAGCTCAAGGGAAGCCACTTTGGACATTGTTTCCATAGGGTTATCGACATCACAATAGAATGGTTTCCCTGAGCCATGGGCATTCAGACTAGCAGGACATGTTTTGAAAGAGCAGAGTTCAAAGTGAGCACGCTGTCTTTCAATTCTTGATCCAGCAATGCCATTGTATTTCCTGGACTTTCTCTTCTTGCAAAAGATAGACATTGGGTAATCGGGTACAGCCATTTGCTGTTTGGTATGGTCATCAGCTGAACTTGCCCTGGGAGGTGACCCAGCCTGTGCCATGGAGTAGGAGGTTGCACAGATGCTCATTGCATCATTTCTATGACAGAAGTCAATGCAAAGCTCTGGACACAGATCAGCCAGAACTTCTCCAGCAATATCCAACTGGAGGGGCAACCTTAAACCTCCAGACTGAGCCACAAGGGAGGGAGGACTGTGAGTCGAGAATGGCCAGAGGCTATGAACAATGGACCAGGAAACAAAGCCCTTCAGAATTCTTCAGATTTATGATGCTCTACCACACCATCGAGACTCATGTTCATGCTACAACTAGGTATCTGCATTGGATTTTACCATCTCTAAAGCTGA
The DNA here is from genome assembly GCF_028885625.2 of Pongo pygmaeus. NCBI lineage: Eukaryota > Metazoa > Chordata > Mammalia > Primates > Hominidae > Pongo > Pongo pygmaeus. Next base: position 7,682,089 of record NC_072396.2, on the reverse strand, counting down.
AGATACAAAATTCAAAATGATGTTTTCCTTTGCTGACACCTTGTACATCAGTCACAGGTCCAAGCCTTTCTTTCCACTTGAATTAAAACATGGAGAGATTGATTAACACCTTGGTAAACTCATCTTTTATGTTTTGCAACCTCCTTGATCCACGCAGCCTTCAGTTTGCCAGTCACAGCTTCTTTGCAATATCCTCCTAACTCCGGAGTGATCTGTTTGCTTTATGGGGGACTTACGGTGTTAGTCGAGAGAAGCAGTTCTTTCCCCAAGATCCTTAATACCAATGCTATTGGTGGGCCCTTCTAGGGACCGTGGGTCCTACCAGAGATATCTTAAATATAAGGTGAGCTAGTAATAAAAAAGATAAGATGGTGCAAATATCTGCTTAGTTTTCCATTATAGACGTTTTCTCATCTATGATTTTTCTACTCAGTGTAATGGAGGTATAGGCACATTTTTAAGTAAAGATGCTTTACACATCTGTGGAAAGAAGAGTAATTAATCATAACAATAATGATAATAATAATGATAGCAGTTACCATTTATTAAGCCTGTCTTGCAAGCCAGGCACTATGCTCACTACTCTAAATATATTACTTCATTTAATCCAATTAATTAATTCAATTATTTTAAGCAGGCTGAATAAATTCATGGAGGAGGAATGTTCCACTAGATTTTTTTGACTGCGCTATAATTGGGCCATGACTTTAAAGCAACAGGTATTCAACTCTAGTCCTGACCCCTAATTTTGACCTCACTTTTCAAATATACACATTGGTATTCAGTGGAGTATTATTTAGAATACAGCTTTAACTCAAACTCATGGATTCTAATGTCTTTCCTTTCTATGCCTTGAAAGACTTAATTAGAAAAATTAAATGTGCTTGGAATGGTTAGATGGCAGAAAAAGTATTACCCAAAATACCCTTGTAGTACCCACAGCTTCTACTGTCCTCCACATCCCTTGTTTAATTTTGAACCCAGACATCTTTATAGTATACGAGGCAAACTCAAGAACTCAGGACTTGATGGAATACTAGAATACAGGAGTGAGAAGAAAACTGTCAGAGGCCATTGGTCCAAACAGGCTTGTCTTATACACAACCTGCAGCTCCAGAGCAGGAGACTCTCCCCAGCAACCAGGTAGGTCTACTGTCTGAATTCAATTCACAATCCAGAACTCTTCTCATGCAGCCAAGAAGCTCTATAGTGTAGTGGCTGTTGGGCAATCCTGACACAAGTTGCTCAACCTACCCAAATTTTGCTTTGTTGTCTTTAAACCAGAGGTGATGATAAAAGTATCTTGTAGCATAGTTGTAGGGATTACATTAAATAATCCATGTTTAGACACATGACTAAGATTGTGTTTAGAGATGTGACTAAAATAGACTAACTGCTTTTGCATTTTAGCTATTGTAAGTCTTAAATGTTTATTATTATTGTGGTGCAATTGTGTTGCTGCTAATTATTGATAGTATTCAGATGCTCTCATGTACTTTCATTAATCCCATCTGAATTAACTAGCCAAATGGTCTTTTAATGGCCATTCCATCATGACCATTTTAGCATGGTCATGATAATTGACAACTTGATTCTTTGATAATTTCTTATGGTATCTTCTTGGAAGATACCATAATAAATGGAAGATACCATGGAAATGATAGAAATAATTTATAAGACAACATTAAACACTATTAATTTTAATTTGAGATGTAAATTCCAGGTAAGATAATATTAGTTTCAGGCTCAAGAACCTGAAATTAGGTTTGCAGATGTTTAAACATGGTAACATCATTATAGACTTGATAAGACTCAGAGATTAATGATTTATAAGCTAAATTAATGTAGAGGACCAAAATCAATACTTTATACAAATGGATTTTCAACTATGTATTACAGTTAAAAGTTTTTTTTGGCTCTCCAGGCCTACCTTGGTCTGGCCACAATGCCCTTACCCCATCTCTCTCAAATTTTATTTTTTTAAATTTATTTTAGAGATGGGGTCTTACTTTGTTGCCCAGGCTGGAGTGCAGCGGTGCAATCATAGCTCATTGCAGCCTCAAACACCTGGTCTCAAGCTACCACTTCTTCTATTTTTCCTGCTATGTACTGTTTCCATCTCTAATCTGAGGTTGCAAAAACCTCTTTCTGCAAAGTTTACTATTTTGTCACAAATGCAGATTTACTGGAAACTCAAATAGAAAGTGGAGAGAGAAGAAAAACATATACAATATCTACATATCCTTCATTCTTGCTGCACTGTTATCACTGGGTTTTCTGATACCCTGGTTTACTTTGAGCTTTCCATATGGGTGTAACTGAGGCATACATTTAAAATCAAGAATAGGATGATGGAAGAAAAAAAAATGCCATTTTCGAAGATGTGGATTCACCTGCAAGAGCAAAGGATTTAACATTAATGCCATTGAAAGCATGCTATATTCTGACTACGGCACATATGGGGAATATCAAATTAGTGGGCAAATGGGTCACGCAAAGAATCATTGAGGAATTCAGTAGAAAATAACTCCAGTACTGCCACTCATACCAGATAGTCAAGGAGAGGCAATGAAGAGTTTCTCATCTTTATATCCCTAGTGTCCTTGTCTTGTCTTTAATCATACTTCAGTTCTTGATACTGGCTTTATGTAGAAGTTCCACTCCTCAACTCTTTAAAAAGTACCAAGTAAAGAAGTCCAATAAACATTTTTGTGGGGCTCGTGTTCAGGGGCATGAATAGTTCAACTATCACACTCCAGGAGGCTGCCCAAGGGCACAGAAGTCTAACCCGGAAGTAGAGATGGCAACTGAGAGCCAATGACGCTTGTTGCATTGAACTAGTGTTTAGACAGCAGTCACCTAGAAAGTCATTCTTCTCCCTCCCAAAACAGAGGCAAGTCCTGCCACCCTACCCACTCTTGCTTTAAAAGCACGAAGAGAAACCAATGCCAAATATCAGGCAACTGGCATTGAGACAGTGTGGTACCAGTACCATGCTGTTTTGGTTACTGTAGCCTTGTAATATAGTTTGAAGTCAGGTAGCGTGCACTGGAAAAGATGACCTTGCCCAGTGACCTCCATCTTCAGTCCTAACTAGACTGGTTCAGTGGCAAAGTGAGAAGAGTATTCCTTGGAATACTCTTAAATTAAGAAATGCTTCAAGCAGGACTCTGATGCAATTGCAAGCAGAGGGACTGAGCAATTTCATTAGAATAAAGACCCTCCTCCAGGAAATGACTATTCTGTGAATGGTCATCTTGGCATATGGCATGCAGTGGATCAAAGCACATGGCATGCAATGCAGAACACGGTAAGGAATGACAAGACTATGGACCAAACCAAGCAGAAGCCATCTGCAGAGCCACGAGTAGCTAAAGGATTTACTGGCTTTGGGTGAGACATGGTGGAAGGAAATATGCTACATATTATGTGTAGTTTGCTGCATGCTTTTATGCAAATCCATATGAATGTGGATGTATATTCTATGGTGTGGATCCAGGCAGTAACACCACTTGTGGATGTTATAACTCAATGTATACTGTTCTGTCCAAAGATTCCCTTTCCATCTTCCAAACCGAATAGACTGAAACCCTTCTTGGCCAATGATATCTGAGCAAGACACACTCCTGTCTACAAGAGCTGTGTTTTGTACAGATGTATCACCATGCTGGGACACCCTCTCGGGAAGTTCTGCAACGATAAAGTTACAAAGAAATAGTAACACAGAAGCATCTACTCTATCTGTAAGTATGGTAATTCTCTGTTTCCAAATAAACTGTAATGTCATTTCACGTCTCTCCTTCTCCTATGCTTAATTGCGAGGCAGCACTATGCAAAACCAAAATGTCAAGTTGTGTAAACAAAACAAAATCATTTTTCTCAAAGTCAGTGCTCAAAGCTTCAAAGATTGTCAAAGAAGCTTGTTTTCTCTAGGTTTTTTTCTTCCTAAAGTATGGTATATTTACTTGCTACAAATCGGATGCATAAACGCATTTATAGATGGTTGTTACTGACGAAACTTGGCAGACAAGAAATAGCTATTGTCGGCACAGGTATTTGACAGGTAATTCCACCTTCAAGTGATTAAAGTTAAAAGACTTAAAATGCTGTAATTTTGTCATTTTTGTTTTGTTCTGGCTATTGTCTTACCTTAGAATGAAAAAAATATTATGACAACAATGTTCTTTCACTAACAATTTTCTACAAACTGGAAGTGTGAATAGGTGCAAAAGTTAGATTTTGCCATGACTGACTAAATGGAGTTCATTTAGGTGAGCATCAGTATTTGTTTTAAAATTTAAGTAACTGATGAGCTGAATTAGTCAGGGTACACTCACTGTGAGTGACCTTAAATAAATGAAATTTTGTGTTAAGTATGGCAGGCACCAAGGTAATCCCAGAAACAGCAGAGGTTTGTTCTGTTTCAATTTTTTGCTTCAGTGGTATCTGGGGTACCCAATGAACAAGATCCATTTTGCATTGAGAAGGAGTCATATATGAAAGTATATGCTATGTTATAACCTTCTCTTTTTTCTACTTCTTGAGAGCAAATAAAATGACTTACAGAATCCTGTTGTAAAGAAACTTTCCTTCCTAAGTGCTTACCTCCCGAAAAAAGCATTAAGCCACTGTTGCCCCCAAACCATGGGCTCTGCATGCCATGTTGAGAGATTCAGTCCAAGTGGGTGAGCCCAGAAATTACCCTAAGACAGACAGACAGCTCCCAGCAGACTCCGTGAGCAGTCGTGAATTTCTACTCCATGAGGCTTGTCGGAGAAGTGACTCTTCAGATTGCAGGCAGAGAGGCGTGCTCACATGATCTCAGATGACAAAGGTATGGAAATATTTCATTTACTCCATTTTTCTCATGGTGAGATATCAAACCAACGAAAGGTCACAAGACTCGAACACATGAAATTGTGCCCTAAGAGAGCTATGGCCATTTGCTCCCCTTTCCTACCAAAGAGCAAAATAAAATATACTTGGAGGAGAGACAGCAAAGTCAAGATGCACAGAAAAGAGAATCAACTGACGCTGTGATGCAACAAAAGCTCTGTGTGCAGGCTTCCTAATAATAGTGAACGTTTGCCCAGTGCTTAATACACCAAAGGCACTCTTCAAAACATCCCCAGCAAGAAAGGCAATGAAATGATCCCGTTTTACAGAGAAAGAAGTGGGGGCTCAGTGAGAGAGGTCACCTGTCCACATTCAACAGCCAGGGGATAGTCAGTGGGGGATAGAATCACATGCAATCTGGTCCCAAAGTCTGTCCTTTCTTGGCACCGCTGCTGCCATCAATATGCTGAAGCCAGAAGTGGTATGATATCATCGTCCCAGTATACACTGCATGGGGCGGAACCATATACACATGGCTCTGAATGTTGCCTCTGCAACCTGCTGATTTTGTGAGCTTGCTGAGACTAGTTACTACCTTCCAATGCACCTTGGTTTACACATCTTTAAAATGGGATAATACAGTTCCATACACAGAGGCCTGCCATGAGAACTACTATGAATGCATAACACCTGGCAGACAGTAAGTATACAGTGAGAGAAGAACGAGTAACTTTATTAGTAGTAGTATTATCAGTGGAGCAGATGGCAGCGGCAGCGTGACAACAGGACACAGTCTAATATGACAGTGAACACCAGAAGAGCAAGGAGAAGAGATGGCAACACAGCACTGAACCTCTAATTTAATGCTGCCAGTACCATTAAGGGCCTTTTGGTTTTTGAAAATGGTCCCATGATGCCAAAGAAAGGGCTCAGACCAAGAACTGTCTGCTTCCAATTAAGTATGCATTCATTCATGGGATAGAAATGTCTTCTCTTCAAATGATCTCACGAGTTGTATTTCTCTTCCCTCTTTTCTAAATGCAGAAATCTAAACAGCTTGAGCACTGGTTTCATAAAATTCCAGAAACAAGGAGAACACAGACCAATTTCTGCCTCCTTCTTTTCCCTAGCTCCCTTTGCAAAAGTGACATAACTACTCTAGAAGAAACATATTCTGTCTGTAATCCCAACACTTTGGGAGGCTGAGGTGGGTGATCGACCGAGCTCAGGAGTTCAAGACCAGCCCAGGCAACATAGTAAAACCCTGTCTCTACAAAATACATACATACATACAAAAATTAGCTGGGTGTGGTGGCACATGCTTATAGTCCCTGCTACTTGGGGGGCTGAGGCAGGAAGATTGCTTGAAGCTGCAGTGAGCCGAGATCACGCCACTGCACTCCAGCCTAGGTGACAAAACGAGACCTCATCTCTTAAGAAAAAAAAAGACATATTCCTGGATTCATGACCATCATAGGAATCTGAGTGGGGGACATGGCTGTACACCTGGATACCAATGAGATTCCACAGGTAAGGACCCACAGGTCAGGGAAGGATGCACAGTAGCACCAGCCAGCTGCTCCCTCCTCACTGCTTGGGGAAGACATGTGGGAGCAAAGCAGGAGGCTCCCTTTGGAGGCAATTGAGAAAAGCCCCTCCTTCACTTGATTTCAAGGCTTTGTGCTCCTCGTCCAAGTGGGAATGGTAGCACCCGAGGAAAATAGCTCTTGGAGGGTACAGTCACCCAACCATCCCTCCTCCCTCCCCTGTGTGCAAACTACTTTCCCAGCCCTAACCTTGCCCCTGCCTGCTCACATGGGTTGCAGATCACTGTTGCTGCCCCATGGGACCAAGGGAAGCCCAACCACCTGATGACCCTCACCTCCTCCTAAAACCCCACCCAGAAATGGTGGCTACAGAAGCCAGTCCAAAAGTGAGGCTGTCAGAAGCCATCAGCAGCTCCCAGAAACCATAGGTTGCTCTTGACAGCTCTAGCAGTTGAAGCCCTCCTTGTGGTCCTAACTCATTTGGCTGGTGGATGCCACGACCACCATGAGGACCTCATGTACTTGCAAGGGCAGCTTGGCTTCACTCCCAATCTCCTGCAGTGACAATGTAGGATTGAACTAATTATTGCTGCCCACTCAAGGGTGGATCTAGCTTGATGAATCAGCCAATGCTAGACCTCATGGGAAGAGACTACTGGGCTACAGCCACCTGGCTTCCAGTGGTTTCATTATGGTGACCCTCTGCATAGCCCTTGCAGAAAAGATCCTAACTGGATTCCTACCAGCTGAAGGCGAAGTATAGCACTGGGCCACCAACACTTGTCCTACCCAAGTTTTAAGAGGTCCCACACCAGCCAAGAGTACTGATCAATCAAGACCCAAATCCACAAGAATAGGCAAATAACACATGGTCCATCACACACACACACACACACACACACACACACACACACGCACGCACAGAATTTCCTCCACAGATGAAATATCTAACTGTAAAGCATGAAGCCATATACATACTGGGCGAAAATACAAGAGAAAGGGTGTATACATATAGGTTGAGTATCCTACATCTGAAAATCTGAAATCTGAGATGCTCCTAAGTCCTAAACTTTTTGAGTGTCAACATGATGCTCACACAAAGGAAATGCTCATTGGAGCATTGTGAGTTTCAGATTTTTGGATTAGGGATGCTGAGCTGGTGAGTATAATATAAATATTCCCAAATCTGAAAACATTCCAAATCTGAAGCACTTCTGGTCCTGAGTATTTTGGATGAATATTTGAGTACTTTGGATACTCAACCTGTAATTTGTAGGGGAGTAAGAAAAGCTTTTTTTAAAAAAAAAAAAAAAATTCTTCCAATTACAAGCCCCAGACATCATGAAGGAAAGGTCAGGTTTAACTACAAAAATTTATTGCAAAAGACTCTTTAAATAGAATGAAAAGACAAAAAAAAAAGGCAGGAAAAATATTTGCAGCATACAATAAGTAAAATACTAATGTTCTTATCATATAGATAGTGCAAACAAATCAATAAGAAAAAGATCTACAATCCAATAGAAAAGTGACCAAAGAATCCTTGGGAGAAGAAATACAACCCTGTACTAACCCTACACACAATAGAAAAAAAAATAGTGAACTAGCATTTTTCACCCGATAGATGAAAAAGAGACTGATGATATCCAAGGTTGCTAAGAGTATGAGGAAATTAGCGTTCTCATTGATCATCAATGGATATCTTACTATCATGGTGAAAAAAAGAGTATACCCATTTTAGGCAATATCAAATGAAAGCAAATTTTTTATGCTCTTTGATCCAGCTGAATTTGATCTCGGCTGAATTTTTATTTCAAAATTATTCCCACCAGTTCACACAGCTTTACAGAATATTCACTTATAGCACTACTTGAAATACAAAAAAATAAATAAATAAATAAAATAAAAAATAAAAAAAATTTAAAAAAGGAACTCAGATGTCCCTCACAGAGGAATGATTAAACAAACTGTAGTCTAAGAAAGGTAAAATGAAAATCGAAATGCTGAAATGGAAAAATGACCAAATAGATGGTTGAGTGAAAAGAGAAAACTGCAGAATAGCATATAGAGTTTGTGTAAAATATTCTTAATAGACATATCTTGATATTACTATGTCATACTGGCAACATATAAAAAAATAAATCTATCCAGCAAACTGTTAATGATGCTACCTACTTAGGGGTGAGATTTCATGGGGCATTCCCTTTCTGTACTGTTTGTGTCTATATTCTTCAGTTTTGCATACTGCGGATTACTTTGGTAATCAGAAAAACATTTATACAAAGTGTGGAAAACACTAAAAAAACACAGAAGACTGAGGCAACAATTTAAATTTTTTTTCTGTTGCAAAGTGGTATGTGACATGCTACCTCACACTCATCCCCAGAACTCTGCTCTTGAACTACATTAAATCATAGACCTTAGCTCTCAGTGACTTCATCCTAAGCCCCTGCATGAAGAGAAAGCTGTCCAGACATCGTAGGAAGGCACAAGAAAAGCATAAACTCTGGGACAGTCAGCGAGCATCTCATAGCTACTGTCTCCTCCATTCCACGCCTTGTCACTCACAAAGGCTTCCCAAACACACAATTCTGAAAGTGACAATCAATAGAAAATGTTGACATATGTGATTTTATTTCGATTTACCAAAAATTCATTTTCTTCCTGCAGTAATGAAAAGGAGTAAGAACCCTAGATAAAATTACATTCCAGTGACAAATGGTCTATCCTATTTGAGAAAGCCTTGTATTTTAAAAAGTATACACAAAACACTCCCAAACAGCAAAACAGCACATATCCTAAAGTGTACTATATATCTTTACAGTCAAGCATGTAACTGGCGATTTTTAAACTGTCTCTTTATTAAATACGTTTGGCAATCGCGGAAAGAGAATCACGCATAAGTGGGTTTGTATTAATCATTCCTTTGCAATGTAGAGGTTGTCATCACCTCCTAGATGTTTTCCTGAAGTTTCAAAACCTCATTATGCATGTTGCATTCAGGTAAACAGTGGTCTGTAATGGAAATGATTTCATTTCTCTCCTGTCTAGATCTGCTTGAATAAAAAATTGGTTCATTAGGCAGCAGAGGCTTAATACCAGCCCCTGTCAAAAGTCCCTGAGAAGATACTGTCTATCTGCAATTTCATGATTATCATAGCAATCTCAGCAATACGGGTGTGCAATGACACGATCAGAGGTCATATTTCATCTGATCCAGAGCTCAGCTATGACTATAAGCATATACCAAGAGTTGATAGTCTGAATAAACCAATGGATTTCCCTTTTTTTTTTTTAACTGCAGTTTCCACTTTGGGGAATTAACATTACATTAGCATTACTAAAATAAGTAGATTTCACAAACTCATTTTTTTAAAAGTGTGATTTAGGATGCAGTGGGAGATAAATTTAATGTAAAATATCATGTATAAACACACACATACATACACACACACACGGATAACCTAAAGCCTTTCGAAAGACATTTCCTAAAGGGGATTTCCAATGAAGAAAAACACCAGTGTGAAAATAAAGCCCAATTTGTTGCTTCACTTGAGTTTTAATCATTGTGTCATAGATGCCTTGGGATTCATAAATGAGAAGTGTTGGCTGAATATTTAAAATATGCCTTGTAAGCTGAAACAACAGTAATATGGTATCAGAGGCAGACTCATAAGAGATTCAGTGGCCATAGATTTCATCAGGTCCTCTTATAAGCATTGAGGATTAAGGAAAGATTCTGACTCCACTGGATAAATGGCAACAGATTTTTTTGTAGTTTATTTTTTTTAAATACAAGAAAAATGTCTGACCTATTCGGGAATCAGTATAATGTGGTATGTGTAATTTTTAAAAAGAGCTGATCTCTTTCAGTTATTTTAGCAAACATTTTATTTTTTAAAATCGTAATGCCCAATGCTAGAACATGTGTAGTGAACATAAATTGGTACAATCAATGTCTTTTTCTGATATTTATCTTTTTATCATTTGCTTTGTATGAGCTCTTCCTATATCTCAGGAGTTTTCTTTTTATTTTATGTTGATGATGCACATGCTTTTTAAGTCTTTTGTCATTGGTCTTTTTGTTCAGTTTATGTTATATTTTTACCTGACATCAGAAAATTTTAGATTTCATTTAGTAAAATTCAGCAATCTTTTTCTTTGAGTTAGTTATTTCTTGCCTTTTGTGCTCAGAAAGACCTTTCTCAACTATCCTGTATATCAGATAAATATATCTCAATATATTTTCTGGAATTCTTCAGTAGTTCCATTTTCCGAACACAATCTGCATGGGGAATTTATTTGAATATATGAGGAACAGCAGGAATAGCATAGTATGTAAGACAGACAAGATTAAAATCCTAGCCATCATATGCCATCTCCATGACTTTGGGCAACTTACTTTAATCTTCTACACTTCTTGTAAAATTGACTTCTTTATTTTGAGCATCACAACGTCCCCCTGCTTCCTCCTCTTCATCTTCATTATTTTCATCATTATCATCATCCTCACCGCCATCATCACCACCATCATCATTACCACCATCATCAGCATCGCCATCATCATACCCATCATATCATCATCACCATTATCACCATCATGGCCATCACCATCGTGACCATCATCAGCATCACCACTATCACCATCATCATCAACACAACACCATTATTATATCATTTAAGCACATGCAAAGCACCACATTGCCAGACAGTAGTGAATTAACTACAATCGCTCTCCTAAAAGTTTAATCATACTATCACAATTATTGTATAATCCATTCTTAGCCATCTGCCTTGAAGGGTCACCTTTACATTTACATTTTACATGAAATTCTTTTTCTGGGCTTCCTACTCTGTTCCATCACGCTGTCTCGTCTGGAGCCAGTGTCACATGGCTCTATTTATTTATTTTTATTTGAACTCTATGAAGCCCATTTTTAAAACAAAATGAAAATTAAAAACACATTTAAGAATTCATACCACATCCAACCATTGCTGCGGAAGCAGATGAGAGAGACACTAGGGGATACATTTGCTTTTCTTAAGAGTTTTAAGACAAAATGCTTCCACATTCTATTTCTTATTGCTCCAAGTGCATCCCCCTGCACATCACATCCCACTGGGATGTGTGCCACAGCTATGAAGAGATAACTAGTTGTATAGTCTCAGCAGTTAGATCTTAATACTGCCTTAATGCCATTGAGCTAACAGATGGGGCTGTGCTGGACAAAGAGGGAAGCCAGCTTGCTTAGTGTGCACAGACCACCTCTCTGACTCCCTGAAACCTGTTAAAAACCTGAAACGTTGGCAGGTAACCAACGATTGAAATAATTTTTAAGCCTCAATTTTGAGTGTTTGATAATATTGGAAGCTCAGTTAATGAATGAGCAGTCCATAATGGTTCTACATTCCTCCTTACAAAGTAAACCATTATGCATCCCCTCTCTCTGCCTGGCTATAAACCTCCACCATGAAAGTGAATAAAGACAATCAGCCCTAGGAATCACAGGACAGCCGTGCATGGCATCTTTGCTGATGCACTGTCATATGAAGGCACCAGCTGAACACACTGGCTTCCCAATTCCATGACATCCCCAACGCCAGGAACTTGCCTTCCATTCATCATCCAGCAGGCATGCCATGCACCTGGGAATACCTGGAATGATTCAACCTCTGGAATATAAACACTTCCACTCTGCCCCAGCCTTCCAACACCTTTGCTGCAATCTTGTTTGAATCTCCAGTTCATCATCACAAGCCACCAGCTCTCTTCCTTCCTCATCCCCCATCACCATCTGCCACTTCAGTCCTTCTGTTGCTAATCACTCAAATTCCACTGCCCAGTTGCCTTTTGTGGCACTCCCTGCTAGCAAATCTTCAATCATCAATAAGTTTGGTGATCCTACTTTCTGGCCCTTCATTGAACTGAAAATCCACATACCTACGTGCCAACAGTCTACGAGCTCAGACAAAGCCTGATAAGTCATCCCTTGGCACAAATTCTTCCATTCCTCTTGAAAGAACTATCCAACCTCATTGACCTCAGCTCCTCAAATATCATTCTTGGTAATACACTATAATTCTACAAGTTACAGGAGCTACATTCACTTGTCCCTTTTCAGCCCTTCTTGATGTCTCTGAAGTACTCGTTGGTATTGATCCTTATCCCTTGAAATGCTCTTTGCTCCTGAATTCCCTGATCACACTTCTCTGAGTCTGTCTTCCCAGTTTTTGGCTGTTCTTTTGGTTTTCTTTTAGGGGTTCTTTCTGCCATGACCTTCCTTTGGATGCTGGACTGGACCTTCCATCCTCACTGTGCACCAGAAGTGAGCACATTATTGTCACTTTTTAAAGAAGGTTGCATTGATTAAAAATAAGAATGTTTAAGAAATTCAAGACAGAAAAGTGATGCATTACACCCCAAGGGAAATATATAGCCTTAAGATCCAGGCTAGACTCTGTATAGGACAAAGAATGTCAAATAGAACATGGGCTTTTGCTTTTTTGGGTCTTACAGTTTTTGAGAAGTAAAGACATGAAGGTTGACTTCTAAACTCTTATCCTGGATTAGATGGAGACAAATTGTGGGTCACAGGTTGCCCAACTGCCTGAAATATTCTTGCAGAACAATCTCATCCATGCCCATGGTTTGACTACTATTTTGATATATAGGAGAAAGCCAAGTCAACCTTATTCATATCTGTGTTCCTAGTAATTCCTGGCACCTTAGATCAGGCTTTGCAAATATCAGGCACCTGACCTCCATACTTTCACTTTTAAAACTTCCTTATTGAGCACCTAATGTGTACCTGGTCTACAGAACTTGAAGGAAATCAAAATATTTTACCACAAAATATATTTATTTCATATATGCGAGATGGCTGTCAGACAGCCTGCAAGGAGAGCTGTTTTTGTGGGGGAGATTTGCATCTGTAGAAACTCTGTATTCATGCAACCAGGACTTCCCTCGTCCAGATCTAGGAAATACGAAATGAGAGTCCTACACATTAAAGATCTGAAAGAAACATTAACTGGCCAAGCATGGAGGCTCACGCCCGTAATCCTAGCACCTTGGGAGGCCAAGATGGGAGGATCACTTGAGCCCAGGAGTTCAAGACCAGCCTGGGCAACATAGTGAGACCTTGTCTCTACAAAAAATAAAATTATTAGCTGGGCTTGGGGGCATGCACCTGCAGTCCCAGCTACTCAGGAGGCTAAAGTGGAAGGATTGCTTGAGCCCAGGAAGTCGAGGTTGCAGTCAGCCAAGATTGAGCTACTACACTCCAGCCTGGGTGACAGAGCAAGATCCTGTCTCAAAACAAACAAACAAACAAACAAACAAACAAACAAACGAACAAACCATTTACCACTTATTTTATCAGAGGGCTGCCATGATGCAAGCTCCCATTCTTTTTGTAACCTCAATATGGTATACAAACTTCAGTATCCCATAGGGGGTACCGCATTCATTCTGTAACATCCCCCAAGCTCATCTCATGAATTCACCACTTATTTTTCCTCCAGGTTGGTTCTCTGTGCCCAGACGGTACGGTAGCAATGTCCAGGTCCTCCTGCAGGGCAGGCAGAGGAGAGGGAGGGAAATCAAACTGAGGGTTGCCCTGTCATGCTCAGTCAACAGGGGATGCCAAACTACCAATCCTGAGCAACTGAACGACAAATACACAAAGACTTCTGGAATTCCATCTAAAGATGAAGACTTGCCACTCTTGTTTGAAAGTATCTCATAAAACCAGTGGTTTCCAACTCTCAGCAGTGGAAGGGTGTCTTTTCTTTTTTTTTCCATAGCAAGGCTTTTTTTTTTTTTTTTTTTGATGGAATGTCACTCTGTTGCCCAGGCTGGAGTGCAGGGGCGCAATCTTGGCTCATGGCAATCTCCGCCTCCTGGGTTCAAGTGATTCTCCCATCTCAGCCTCCCAGTAGCTGGGATTACAAGCATGTGACACCATGCCTGGCTAAGTTTTGTACTTTGATTAGAGACGCGGTTTCGCCATGTTGGCCAGGCTGGTCTTGAACTGATAACCTTAGGTGATCCACCTGGGATTACAGGCATGAGCCACCACACCTGGCCAGGAAGGTTTGATTGGAAGCCAGAGATTTGTTTTAGCATTCACCTTCTTGTTCTCCACTTGAATTTTTCTTTGTAATAGTACAGAACTTGCTAGTCTAATCCTGAGCAAAGGCTGATTTATGATTCCTTCATGTGGTTCTATTAATAGCACAGGGCTCTGAGTGAACGCTGATTGCATGCAAATTCTACTTCATAGACTAGCTGTGATCACTATAATGGTGTAAGCTGTAGATAAGAAACCCCCGGTGAGAACTACATCCACCCTTCCACCTGACCCCCAACCATGAACAGGTCTATGAAAAATGTCAGTCTATTTCCAAAGGAAGAGAAACAGCCAGAATGACACGCCTCCAAAATGCTTGTTGCATACTGGAGAACAATGAGATTTTACACGTTTGTTCTTCCCTGATGCTTGGGCTGCTTCAGAATTAACTGGGATTGAAAATCAGACTTTGCAATAGCACCAGGATTGCCCAAAGAATTCCACTGTGGGTGTGCCCTGCTGAAATGATGTGGCTGCTGTATCCAACATGCACAGCACCACTGCCCTTCCTGCTTCCAAACAGTTCAAGCACTTTATCTGCACCTCCTTCAGGACATTCCTCGCTTTCTGCCCTGAGTGGTTATAGGATCTCCTGAAAGAATCTTAAATTTCTTAGTATCCTGTACGCTGAACATTCTCCCCTAAACCTATAGTCTTATCATCATTGCACCCAACTCCCACCCTACACTGCCAAAAAACATTTAGGCACACAGCATCCAGTCAACACGACTAATGAATGAACTAGATCTGTCCTGGAGATATGTTGTTGATTGTGCACTGACATGATGCACGCTTTCTTATTACATGGAAAGAAAAGAAACAAAGTGGTGTAGATTTCATGTTCTAGGTGGGACACCTGTGTTTGAACTCATGCTCACCCATTATGAATTCTGTAACCTGATGTGGGTGTACCTAACCTGCAAGCCTCACTTGCCTTACCTGTGGAATGGGAATGATGAGAACATCACCTGCTGCACAGGGACCACTGGCAGCACAAAATGAGGTAAGATGCTGGGACTCAGAAACTGATATCCCCAAAGATTGCATTTTGACATGCTAAACCGAAGAAGCCTCAAGTCTCTCTAACCTCCCCCTCATCCCACACATAGTTTCTCCCATAGAAGGTGAAGTTCTTTTATCTGCCTAAGATCCAGACCCCCCCAGGAGAACATTTTTTTCCCTTCCCCTCCCTGTAATTTCATTGTCTGTTGCAGAAAAGAAGACCAAGATATGACTACCCCTGAGGAGACCCTTTTCCAAGTATGATGACTATCTCCAAGGGTCATTTAAATTACAAGTTAATCTCTGTTCCTGTATCCAATAATTCTCCCTAGCAATCATTTATTGCCCCTCAACAGAACTCCTCTTCTCCCTGACCCGCATAACCTGTTTTACCAGGATCCAAGCCCCCATCATATATATACACACACACACACACACACACACATATATATACACACACGCACACATACACACACACACACACATATATATATGTATTTTTTTTTTCCCCTGGAGTACAGTGGTGCGATCTCGGCTCACTGCAACCTCCGCCTCCCAGGTTCAAGTGATTCTCCTGCCTCAGCCTCCCCAGTAGGTGGGATTACAGGTGCACACCACCATGCCTGGCTAATTTTTGTATTTTTAGTAGAGACAGGGTTTTACCATGTTGGCCAGGCTGGTCTCGAACTCCTGACCTCAGGTGATCTGCCCGCTTCAGCCTCCCAAAGTGCTGGGATTACAGGTGTGAACCACCATGCCTGGCCCAAGCCGCCATCCTTTCTGTAACCTCAGGTTGGTGTATAAGCTTCTGGACCCCATTGGGAGGTTGGGTCTTCATTATGAAGGCTCTTGTGTATGCACATTCAATAAATTAGTATGCCTTTTCTCCTATGAATCAATCTGCCTCATGCCAGTGATTTCTTGACAACCTTTATGGGACCAAAAGCCTATGGCTCCCACAAATACATGTGCTATCAGGGCCCAGTATGGGGCCAGCTCTCAATGTTAGTCACTCTGATGATTAAAATCATGTTGACCACTCCATGAATTTGCACAGCAGAATCGTATCTCCTGGATTTCAACTGCCCTTGTGTGGTTGTACTGAGAAGCCCCTTCTGCAGCTCTCACAACATCTGTATGAAGTCAGTATTTCTCTAGTTACTATAACAATATGAGACACAGCACTCACTCAGCTAAGAATAAGGCAGTAAGCCACAATCACGGGCAGTAGAATTGGTATATGGTTACATAATAAAGGTTCTTGGTCACTGAATATGCCTTTCCAGGCTTAGAGAAACCTGCAGTGGAGAAAGTGATGATCCACAGAATTACACAGCCCTCAAACATGTGGAGAGAACATGCTCTGAGTGACTGAGATGCGCCCTCACTAGTTAACCACTTCCATCTCAGTTTTCCTTTGTGCAGGGAGTGTTTCTTCTGAAGCAAATATCCCCCTTTTATTTTATTACATAATTATTCAGAATGCAACAGTCCCATCCTGTGTAATAAGGAAAAGCCCTTCTTGGAAAGAAGAAATATTCTTTAGAACACTCATATGTATTGGATTTAAAAAACAAAAACTTTCTTAAAAATTCATGGAATGCTTAGGGGAAGGATTTTATCTTTTGGCCGAAAACAAAAAAACAACACAAACATCTATAAATCAGGGGCTAAGGCAGGTCTTGAAGATTGAAAATACTCTCCAAATACTTTAGAGGAACTAGTAGTGAGACAACACTGGAAGTTAGACTTTCTAATG
Organism: Pongo pygmaeus; assembly: GCF_028885625.2. NCBI lineage: Eukaryota > Metazoa > Chordata > Mammalia > Primates > Hominidae > Pongo > Pongo pygmaeus. The sequence continues at coordinate 7,664,816 of NC_072396.2, read as the reverse complement.
AGTCAGGCATGTATGCCATGCTAATTAAATAAAATTTAATCAACAGGTGTGATGAGATCAGCGTGAGGTTGCTTGCTAGCCAACAGAAGTCTTAGAGTTGCATAAGCAGCCTGACAACATTAAAATAGAACACTCATTAAAGAGAGAAAATATTCTGATTTACACTAAGATGTGAAAAATATAAATTGATTTATGTGCAACATTTTAGAAAGGAAAAAATAAAAGGAGGCAGGCTTGTATTGGTATATGTACGAGCCCTAAGCGTAATGCATTCTTCTTATAAATCTTGTTAGAGAGAATGTTCTGGTTTTGTTTTTCCTAGTTAGTATTACAAATGGTACTCACTCTCATTACTTTATAGAATCACAGACTATTAGAGAAAAAAAAGAACCTCAGAACTCACCTAATTTGAATCCTCCTATCAAGATGATAGAGGAGAGGCCTGAAGATGTAAAACATCTCCCAAGTTCACAGAGATAATTAAAGAAACATCTAGAAGCTGGAAGAAGAGCCCAGTCTTGTTTCTTAAGAAGGTGCTCCTTCCATGATTTAAAACAAAACAGAACAAAATTTGTTCTGACAATCATCATAGTAGGTGACCACCACTGCCATCAATTTGCTGCTTTAAACAAAGAAACAGAACTGGGAAGCAACTTTCATGGATTTCCAAAACATCTGGATCCAAAGATTAGAAACTATTGAGTTATTTCACCAAAAGAAATGGAAGGAAGAATGAGAGAGAGAAAAAGTAAAAGGAAACAAATATATGCAAATCTTCAGCAACCTGGGTGAGTACTGGAATATGGACAAAATGATCTCTTCTGTCACTCTGATACTGTCCAGATGGGCCCAGCAATGTAAAAGTAAGAGGCAATGCTGCTAGAAAAGACTGGAAGTTGTGAGAAGTTCCGAGTGGACTGGAATGCTGATTTTTCACTCCCTTGCGTAACTCACACACTAAGGCCTTCCCTACCTCATTCAGCATGAGGTTGCATGCTAGCCAACCCCTTAGCTGTGTACAGCTAAGAGACCCCAGGTGTAATCCCCCATCCTGGGATCTCTGAGCTCTGCAAGACAAAATAAAAGCATAGGGATGATGATGTCCTGTAGATATGGAAGACATGCATTTTAACTTAAACAAAGCTTCAGTAAGGAAGTCTTCCCAATGTCAGTGAAAAATGCCATGCTTCTCAGAAATAGGGTTATTTGCTCAGGAAGGGAGAGAAGGAGTTTGGAGAACAAGCAAAGCTTTGCCATCGTTAGATGCGGCAAGAAGAACACGAGGATCTCGTCACTGTTGCCCTGAGAGCCTCGCCAAGGCTGTAGCCAGCTGCAGGTATTCTGGATCCAAAATCCATCACACATCTAACGGCTAATGACAAGGCATTGTTCACATTTCATTGTTGATAGAATAAGGGATAATAAGGACTAAAGTTTTGTCTCTTTTAGTCCATGAATCTCTTCCATCTGCAGCCCACAGACTAGACTTCCTCTGAAATGTATCCACTAGGAACTGCAGACATGCAAAAGAGGGTAAAGATATATATATTTTTTAAGAGACAAGGTCTCACTCTGTCACCCAGGCTGGAGTGCAGTGGTGCAATCATAGCTCAGTGCAGCCTCAACCTCCTGGGCTCAAGACGTCCTCCCACCTCAGCCTCCCAATTAGCTGGGACCACAGGCATGTACCACCACACCTGGCTGATTTTTTTTTTATTTTTTGTAGAGATGGGGTCTCCCTATGTTGCCGAGGCTGGTGAAGGTGCTTTTTGTATTCTATTTACCTTTCAGGATCAATGCATTTTTGGTTACCTTCAAAAAACCCCATACATTTGCTGTCTCTAAAGGCATCAGGAACAAAGATAGAAATACACAGGAAAGAAAACACAAGGAGGCAAAGACTTAGCAGCTTTCTAAGCACTCACTGAGGAGAAACGTACCCACACTCCAGTCCATTTCCTCAACAGCATCCCCGTAGACTCCGTGTTTACTTTTGCCAGCAAAGTCGTTGCTGGAGAACAGGGCTGTGTGCACATGGAGGTAGGACAAGACAAGCAGGAACGGAGTCTCAGTGTTCCTGCAAAAAAAAAAAAAAAAAAAGGGAGGAAAAAAAAGACCACAGATAATGTAAGTATGTCTGCCACCATTCTGATTAGGATCCACCTATTATCATAGCAGGCTATTTGAAAATTCACAAAATACTAAAAGTTAATTGCCTAATATGGTATCTTCTGTCAGAGAAAGATAAGTCTCTGTCTCTATGAAGTGACTCATTGTTACCCTCTATGGATCAGTAAGTGAAGAATTATGTTATTGAGACATCTCCCAAAGACCCAACTCAGGAAGAGATTTAATAGAAACTTGCCTGTATTTGTTTTTTGTTGTTGTTTAATTCTGTTCTTCCTTCTCTATACGGTGATTAATATGAATTTAAGCACCTTGAAAATAGTATTTCTTTGGGAAAAAAATTTATACACAAATACACATACACACACTACTAGAGAAGACTACCTTTTAAAATTTTTAATTGATATATGCAAACAATTATACAAATATATATACAAATTTTGTATATATGTATCATTTGATATACACAAATAATTCTTGTATAGACTTGTTGGGGACAATGCAATAATATATGTTTACCATGTGGAATGATTAAATAAAGCTAATCAAAATATTCATTTTCTCATATAGTTGTCATTTCTTTGAGGTGAGAACATTTAAAATCTACTCTCTCAGCAATTTTGAAATATATAATACATTGTAATTCACTATAGTCACCATGTAATGCAACACATCCCAAAACTATTCCTCCTGTCTAACTAAAACTTTTTATCCTTTGACCAACATCTCCCCATTCCCCATCCACTCCCCTAACCCCAGTCCCTGGTAACTGCCATTCTACTCTCTGCTTCTAGGAGTTCAACTTTCTTCTTAGATTCCACATAGAAGTGAGATCTTGCAGTATTTGTCTTTCTGTGTCTGGCTTATATAACTTAGCAGAATGTCCTCCAGGTTCATCCATGTTGTCACAAATGACAGCATTACGTTCTTTTTAAAGGTGAATAGTATTCCTTTGTGTACCTTCGGTTGTTAACTACTTTCATCAATGCTGTTTAATCTCCAACTCAACTTTGTGTTCTACCCTCTTCTATAATACAACAAGTCTCCCAGAATGAACACTAAATGGTCAACACTGAAATTTTCAAAGTTAAATAAAACATTCATTCAATTGGCCTAAACCTCTTGAGAGAGGGGAATGATAATGCAAACATATTCCTTAATTCAGAGAGCACCTAAACCTCCTTCATTTGAATTGATTAGAATGCACAGATACTCAAGAGTTATAAGTCACTGTCAATGCGTGGCCTTTGCTACAATGGGCTGTGAGCGATGTTGCTATACGAAGGTATGAGGTTTCACAACTGAGTCTACTGATAGGGATCAATAAGTCCCATGGGTGCATCTTCACATCAGGTTGCCCTCTGAGAAATGCATTTAGTGCTGTGTCTCAGTTTCACATCGTAGGCTCAATCTTTACCTCTCGTCTGGGAAATAATTAGCAATTCCTTTCTGCTGAAAGAGAATACTGGGTGAGAGGCCTTTTTGAAGGCTATCAGGGAACAGGACAAGTGTCCACTTCCCCAGGGTTGGTGAGAGCTCTGAGAGATTTGTGCAAGAAGCTGCAATGCTTAGAGGGGACAGACACACCTTAATGACAGCCCCTGCCTCACTGCCCACTCCCCAATGTCTTCTTCTTACTGTGATTCAAGCTCTTCTTTTAACTACTTCTGTGAACTTGGGTGGGTTCCTTAAATAACTACACTTCACATTTATTATCAAAACATGAACAGTCCTGATGAAGCCTTATGTTGATGCCAATACTCTCACACAGCCCAGCTTCTACCCCAATATGGTAACCAGTCCCAAACATAGCTTGCACATTCACAGCTCAATGCTCTGCATATCATCATCTCTCAACCTAAAACTTACTTCCCCCTCTCCCTGGCAAGCAGTCATTGTTCAGAAGCCATCTCCAATGCCACCTCCTCTGAGAGCCTGTTCCCCTTTTCCAGGCAGTCCCATCAGGGCTGAGCACCATGGGGCATTAACCTTCCATTGAATCTCCAGGCCCTAGTGCCATGCCTGACCTGTAGAAGATACGTAATAATATTGTCAAACAAATGAGAGAATGAATGCATGGATGGGGGCAGGAATTCAATTTCTTTTTTTTTTAATAGGAGAAAGGGCATACAAATTCATTTAACCTGTACACATAGGAACCTTCAGAATGAAGACCCAAAGATAAAGGGGATATTGACTATTTTTATGCTTAGGTTCAACAAAGTATGTACAGCCGTGTAGAAATAGGATTGGACAAAAAGGGCCTGATCTAATGCTAATGAACTGAGTGGGGAAAGCCGGCAAGGCCTGTCTGTCTAGATTGTTCTTGGCCTCTCTGAGCAGCGTTCCTTCTTTCTAAGTGTGGGGTAGGACCTTCTCTGGAATGGGAGTGCTAGGACCCACAGTCAAGTAGGTTGGGGAATTTCTTTATGGCCAGTTTTTACATAGAAAGGATGAGGAAAAATTGGTCTTATTTTTCAGTCTTATGACTTGATTGAGGGAGAAGGGGTTCTGGTCTCTATAACCTGCCTTGGGGAAGAGGGATTCTAGTTTGTATGGCTAGCCTCAGGGGAGACTGAGATGATTCTCTGCTGGTCATTTCCTCTCTGTCTTCACTATTCTCTAGTTTCCCTGTTGAGGCTCAGAAAAGGGAACCCTAAAACAGTACTGTTAAGCATCCCCTACAGGCCAGGCATGGTTGTAGGGTCTGGAGCTTATTTTTTTATTATTATTTTATATTTGAGACAGAGTCTTGCTATGTTGCTCAAGCTAGAGTGCAGTGGCATGATCTCAGCTCACTGCAACCTCTACCTCCTGGATTCAAGTGATTGTCCTGTCTCTGCCTCTGGAGTAGCTGGCATTAAAGGTGCACACCACCATGCCCGGCTAATTGCCGTAATTGTTTTAGTAGAGATGGGGTTTTGCCATGTTGGCCAGGCTGGTCTCAAACTCCTGACCTCAGGTGATCCTCCTGCCTCAGCCTCCCAAAGTGCTGGGATTACAGGTATGAACCACTGCACCCAGCCCGGAGATTCAATTTTTATTAGCAAATGCTAATAAAGCATGTGTTCCACGACACCAGAGCCCTTTATGTGTTCTCTTCTCCCAGCAGACCACCAGGCAGGAGGTGTCATTTATATCATGGTGTTCCTGACACCCACAAAGTGATTGGCAGGTGGCATGAATTCAGCAAATCTCTGTTATTGGATGAAATACTGCATCTGCTTTCTCCGCATTGGCAGCCCCACCCAGCAGTCAAGTGAATGACAGGGCCTTGGGAATGCAATGTGAATTGCACTGTGAATGGTTTATGTTGCATATGGTTTAGACTTCTGCCTAAGTCTCTTGTTACTTAGAAGGGATGTGGTTTATGTAACGGTTGCTCTAGAGCAAGGATTCCTCTGCAGAACTTCTGTCCTAAATCTCTTGTTACTTTGAAGGAATGTGGTTTATGTAACAGTTGCTCTAGAGCAGAGATTCCTCTGCAGAACTTCTGTCCTCAGTCTTTTGTTACTTTGACGGGACATGGTTTATGTAACAGTTGCTCTAGAGCAGGGACTAGTCTACAGAACTTCTCTCCTAAGTCTCTTCTTACTTTGAAGGGGTCATCTCCTATGGTCCACATCTTTACCAGCCAGTAAAAGTTCAGAAGATTATATATATTAATATATATATTATATATATTAATATATATTATATATTATATATATATTAATATATTATATATTATATATTATATATATATTTGCTTTTCTAAAAGCAAATATATATATGCTTTTTACATATATATATATGTAATTAAATTAATTTTTCTTCTATGTATTTCTGGCTTCCTTAACTTCTCATGATAGTCAAAAACATTCCAAATTTTGGACTGGGTGTCACAAATACTAATAAGTTTTCCTGGAAACAATAAATGGATGTATGCTTTTCTAAATGCATCTTGTATTTTGCTAATGTTAATATACCTTGGGTCCTCGAACTGCTCACACCTATGGCTTTAACACTTCCATTTTCAATTCTTACAGTTATTAACCCCTACTCCTTTGAAAGAGAAAATTAGCACAAAACAGCACACTTTGGGTTAGAGCTAAGCCAGGCATCTCCAGTTTTCTGAAAACAGGCAGATCAAATCTAACAAGTTATTGGTAATCATTAGTACCATGTTTTATTATTCCAGTACGTGGTGGCAAATTAGGTACCCCCCCTAACCTTTTTTTTTTTTTTTACAAGAATATGAAACAAGGAAATGTTGTTAATATCTCACAGCCAAGAAAGTTAAAAAAAAAATCCTGAGTGGCTTGTCCCACCTCTCACAGGAACTGGAATAAGAAGGCATGCAATGAGAGCCCACTGGACCTGGTCTATAACATTCACTGTTAGATCTCAGAAAGAAAAGAGGACATACTACTGCTTAGATGGAAGCACTGTAATTGTCATCCTAGCTGATGACTTACATATGAGCATCTCTACCAAGCCATGTGTTTGGCTCCTTCTAAGAGAAGATGCCCTTGAGGAACCTGGAGGAGCTGAAACGGAGCCACAGTATGTTAGAGAGCTTGGCCACACAGGGCAGACTGTGAAGCCTCCATCCTACTTATTATGGGGAAAGTTTACTCACACCTGGGCAAATTGCACCTCCTTCCCCAGAAGCAGATTGTGTTCCCCTAAACTGGCTTAGATTCCTCAAAACGAACGTGAAATTACAGTCTTTGTGTTCCTAAATAGAGAGTTACATTATGTATGAGAACAATCTCACTGCAATTTCACTCTCATCTGTTCTCCCATTTATTTTTAGATTTAAAGTTAAGGAAAATAGATAAGAAAGCTTAAAAAGTCAATCTCCCAAGCACAGTACATGGTCATACAGGATGTGAGTGACAGAATTTGCTGAGAACGAGGAGCTATTGCATGGATTGAAATGCCCAGCACTGGGCTCCAGTCCAGTTTTGACTTGGATTCTCCAATTTTGGATAGCAGTCCTCTTGCTCAAAAGTTTAAAAAAAAAAAAAAAGAAGAAGAAGAAGAAAGAGACATCCATCAACATGATTGGCAGGATCATAAAATTGTGACATATTAAAATGTGAGGTGGAAATAAAGAAATAAATGATAAAGATGACACAACCGGCAAATAATAAAGCCTGAAATAAAAGCTGGTTCACGAGGACTGAAAGAACAGTTGAGACAAAGACCTGAGCTTCAGGGTTCAATCAAGGCTACGGAACATGACCTTTGTCTTGGAATGCAGGGGAATCCTCCTTAGAAGGGGAGAAGGGAATTAATGCATTTATTATCAAAATTCACATATTTATGGAACTCATTTTCTATCATCTCTCTATAAAGCAGTGGTTTTTCATCCTATAGGGGTGACATCAGAGATACCAGCATCTTTATGTATACTCTGTGCATCGAGTAGAGTTGATTAGGTTTGACATACAACAACAAACCCAGAAAACAGAGAAAAGCAAACTTGGCTTACAAAAACACTGTTCCAAGATTTACCATCCAGGAACAGAAGTGAAATCAACGGTGCATGGCAATGTTGGCTAGACAGACATAAATCACTGGCTTTCCTGCACACACCTGGGGTGTAAATGACAGCCTGTGCCCAGGTGAAGGAATTCTTGCTTTGTGATATCCTTTGAGAGACCAGGAAAGACCATTTGCTTCAAACCCAGGCTCAGGAAGGAGATCTGGGTTTCCCTTCCTCTCTACAACCTTGAAAGCTGAATGACACATCAGCAAGTTGGTGGAAGAAAGATTTCTCAATAACAGCTTAACTCCTTTTTTATTAGCTGGAGTACTTCAGTAAACAACTCTTCTGAAAATTTATTGCCACTGTCTTGCACACTGTGCGAAAAGATAGAACTTTCAGCTGCTACATGCCTGCGCTCCATTTGTTAAAAATACAGAAGACAGCCCTGAGCCTTTCCAGCAACATGTAATCATTCCAATCTCAGAATCAAAAGATTTACATTCTATAGAGGCAGGAGTGAAAATTCACGCAAGAAGATGGCTAAGGCATTTTTTTTTCTGTCTGCCATAAAGTATACTTTTGATGGTCTTCAGAATAATAATCTTCATCTGAGTGTCTGACCTTTATTATTGTAGTATTGTTCCAACTACAGTGGGCATAGGGAATAACGGGAATGCAAATAGGGATGTCTGTGAATTCCTTCTGGCTACCTTCTGCTGCTGGTAATTAGAGTATGGCATAAATCAGATAGTGGTATCAACAATCACTGCCCCCCAACCCCCACGAAGTTCATGTGACCACCTCTGCGTGCAGCAGGTGGATTTATACATCCAGCTGTTCATGTCTTCCATCTATGAGTTTTGCAGTTATTAAGCAAATGTTCTGCTGACACACAATACCAGGCACTAGAAATATAGAGAGACTGGATCGGACCCTGCCATCAGCAACCCACAGTTCAGACAAGAGCATTGACAGCTAGTCTAAGCTGTCTTAAATGCCCCACTCAGTGCTGCAGAGAATGAATTCAGAGAAGGAGAACTTATCTCAACCTGGCAGGGGTCAGAATTTGCTCCCAGAAAGAGGTAGCTTTCAATGGTTCACATAGCATGACAGCGTTTGTGAATGCTTTCCATAAACATGTAGGCTTTCAAACTATTCACAGGTATGATATTCAGAGATACAGAAATGTATGGCTGGAGAGGCATTTCCAGGGTCAGGTCTAAGTATTCTTTATCTATGCCGCAGTGAGTTGGGAATGCCATGGACCCACTAGATCTAGTATGGCAAAAGACGAACATCCCGCAGTACCTGTATTGTTACAGTATGCTCAGCCTGAAACCAGAGGTTCATTCAAAAGAGAAGCCATCCCCTCCTTTTTTTTTTTCAGAGACAGGGTCTTGCTCTGTTGTGCAGGCTGGAGTGCACTGGTGCAATCATAGCTCACTGCAGCCTACAACTCCGGGGCTTAAGAGATTCTCCCACCTCAGCTTCCTGAGTAGCTGGGACTACAGGTGTGCACGACCATGCCGAGCTAATACTTCCTGATTTTTTGTAGAGACAGGGTCTCACTATACTGCCCAGGCTGGTCTTGAACTCCTGGCATCAAGCAATCCTCTCACATCAGTCCCCCAAGTAGCTGGGACTACAGGCACACACCACCATGCCCGGCTAATATTTATTTTTTGTAGACACAGGGTCTTGCTGTATTGCCCAGGCTGGTCTTGAACTCCTGAGCTCAAGTGATCCTCCCACCTAGGCTTCCCAAAGTGCTAGGATTACAGGCATGAGCCACTGTGCCCGTTGCCCTCATTTTTAAATACATATCCCATAGGCCCACAAAAGTTAGAAACAAATCATGTGTTATCTACAGTTATTGAATAATGTGACTCTTTGATAATTCTTTAATTATTTAATTTTTCCATTTTTGAATGAGCATCTGTGTGTGTCCCTGTGTATTGCCCTTAATGTTTAATCTGATTTACTTTTCTTACCATGAATTAAAATCAATATCACCCCATTCCTTTCTGGCTTACACTCTTATAGAAACTAATGAAACCTCTTAAAGATCCCTTTATTCAAAAGACACTTTGAGCCAAATCACAGCTATTCATCACAGCCACTTACACTGGGGTCCAGCTGGAAATGGGAGAGGCTAGGCTGGAGGCACTCAATAAATGCATTTCGGGATTGTGACTGTGCCAAATGGTGATAGCAGTACATAGACCAGGACAAAAGGTCATATCTTCTTCCAATAATACATTTATCAGCTATCATAGATTTTAGGGAATTATGATTACACAAGCAATGCTTGTAGAAAGGAGTATTTATTTATCATAAAAGTACAGACCATAGGAAATGGTAGGAGAGATTCTTCCCCATGGCTCTCCACTAAAGGTATAATCTTTTCATGTAGGTGTTTCCCCCCACCCTTTGATTACTGATACTTTGCATCATGCTGATGTCTTGGTGTGTTTTCTGTGGAGAGTTGTCAGGGAGCAGGGTTTATTGTTTTCAGAACAGGAGATCTTACCACTCCAGCAAGTCAGAGATTAAAAACAGAACTCTACATAATTTCCAAATTTTCGATTTGTTATCCATAAACCCTTTGCTAAAAAAATTCATTTATAAAGAACAAGAGTTATCCTACATTGAGCTTGACTAAAACTTATTAGCTTTTATTGAACTTCTAATTATAATATCTCAAAATATACATACATATATTTAATATATTGAAACAACTTAATAAACTTCAGCCTGGAGAACCTTATACTAATGGCAAATTCCAGATAAATCTATAAATCCCATAACTGTATAACATACTATACAGATTATGTAGGTGTGTATAAAGTCATTGCCATTCTTGGAAATTTACTGTTCGAAGTGAGCATGTATGTATCTTCAGAGAAAAACACGAAGTGATTTACTTGAACTTAAATATTTTTCCTAGCAATGAAGCACTGTTTCAATGAATTCAGAGAAGAGGTCAACATATCTGGTTTTTCACAAAGCAGAGTGACCAACATCCATCTCTTTCTATTGAAGACATAAAACATGAATCTCATTCTACCCACCAGCATGACACCTTTTTAAAAATTAGCCTTGACTTGAACTAAAGAAAAAAGCTGTAACTTGCTACATTCACCCATCATCCTTACCCTTTATTTTCTTTTCAGAGCATCCAGGTACTTCTTGATTACCATAGTAATGATAACACTACTGATATTCAAACTTATCTATAAGAATTACAGAGATGCATTCTCCTTCCTTGAGCATTGGACCTAGACTCTTCCATCTGGAGAAAGGTGTCGAGACACTCATACAATGCTCTAATCTTCTCCCAACTAATCCTCACTCAGACTAATCCTCACTCAATAAGTCTACCGCACTAGAGTAGATGGAAAAGATTCCCCCAACTGTTTATGAAGCATTCCAAAATTCAAAAGGTTGAGTTAGTTCTGTTTAAATTCAGCCTCTACTCTTTATTACCTGTGGAGCTTTGTTCATTCAAAGGATTTCAGCTTCAAAGTTTCTCCACAGTAAGACATCTATTTACCGACCTCATGAGGTTGTTATGTGGTGTGAAGGAAGCAATGGGTGTGGGAGGTGCACAAAACAATGTGTGTATCCACAGCACCTGACGTATAATTGGCAACCATTCCATGGTGTCCATTACACTTGAACATGTCCCATTATGTGTTACCATTTCTGCTGTGCACCTAAGTTGAATCTGTTTTGCATTGCAATGAAGACAGGGATGGCAAAACCCAAAGCTGTGATAATGGGATGACCCTACAGGGCACATACAGAGAGTTGGGTATCTCCGAGAAATTGATAGTTCACTCCTTTATGCAAGAATAACAAGGATTTCTGGCTAATTAAAGTGCATTCAGGATGACCCATCTCCTGAATTACTATACAGTGTATAACATATGGTGAGCTAATTATCCAGCTCTCTAATAATAGAAACATCTCCCCCAGATAAATTTATCCCTGAATGAGTCAATTAGGGTGAGGGATTGTGGAGTAGATGGTTATATATTCTAAATCATCGCTCTCCTCAACTTGAAAATATGTGCTTGGAATCCCAGGCCACAAACTGGGTTTGACTAAGTGGACCTCATTTGCAAGAATCACAAACCAATGAGGCATCTTTGCCTTATGCCTCCTTGTCATTCATACCGTAATATTGCAAGCTAGCATCTCAGGAGCAAACCCTTGAGTATAAATCATATCAGTAACACAGTGTAGAGAAAGGCTATAAATTTTAGAAGTAGGAGTTTTAAATCATTTTCCTCACCACCTTTGACGGATGAACTGAGAAGCAGCTGTGTACAAAATATATATATATATATATATATATATATATATATATATATATATATGCTAAAATATCTAAACAAGGCACCAGTTGCAACTGGAAATTTTTAAATTTGAAAGCATTTGAGTAAATTCAACTAATACTACCATTGCTTTGATCAGGCATTCCTTTTTTGGCTGCTGAATAACTCTACCTCCATTTCTCACAAAGGTGGTAAGACCTGGCTAAATTGCTCAGGATATTCTGGATAATGAAATAACACATATAAATGTGTCTTCAGACATTGAAGAAATGTTTTATGAACATGGTAGTGTCACCAATGTTAGGATTCTTTGGTAGCATATCAAGGCCATTCTCTCAGGACCCTTGGATATTATATTTTGTGAATCAGATAACTAATCTAACACAGATAGACAGCTCTACCCAAGGATGATTGTAACAATGTGCTTTAAATCTTTGTATCTTCAGATAATGTATGTAAGAAGCTGTTTGTGAATGGCATCACAGTGTACAAGATGCTAGCATTTTCACTAATATTAACCATGCTGTGAGTGCTCCAATGTGGACAACAGCCATCTACACTAGAATCACCTATTTTAAAGAAAAAATCCTTTCGTTGTAATTCAATAACCATCCCTTCAACTTTGGTGCTGCCAGAACATCTTAAATCTCTAGTTCTAAAAGAAAATCTCAGCTCTCTAATAATTAGAGATAATCAAGATTAACTTGTCAGGCTTCAATATCCTCCTGATCAATAAATTTGTTTTGGTCCCCTCTCAAAATTATATACGCATTAAAATGACTTGTAAACATATGAATATTTATATACCTAATAGATTAAATAATTTCTGTCAAAATACATGTCATACAAGGTGATTCACCCTGGAAGCCAAGTATCATTTCTGACTATCCATTGTATAATGGACACTGTATTAATCTCCACCTTGTCTGGTTTTGAGAGATTTGTGGTAGATGAAGACTGATATAAGGATGTCCAGCTTTCCCAGCAAATTTGACAAACAGCACACTGTTGTTTTCTGCCTTAAATAGACCGGCCCAAGAATGCCGCTCCATCTTGGAATGGCTGTGCTCCTGTTTATCAAACACAGTAAAGCTCGCACACTAGGTAAGAGCATAGTCAATCATGTAGACTGTGACCCATTGATACATCATGAAATTAATTTAGTTCTAAAACCAGATTATTACCAAAAAAAAAAAACAGAATAAAATGGGGTAGAAAATATTAAGGCAATCACCCTAGTAAGAGAAAGATCATTTCCATAAGCTTTTGTTTCAATCACATATCTATGTGCATCTTACTAGATGATGATACAACTGAATGATGTATCTTATAAAGTTCCAAAGCTTTTACATGAGATCACCTGTCAGCATCACCTTCTAGAAAAATCTAGGTGACAAATAACTGCAGTGTTTCTGCACAGTAGCCAAAGCTCATACACGTATACGAAACCCAGTGTTTCTTAGAGTGTCCTATGAAACACCCAGTTTAGAATGTCTTGAGAAGCTTATTAAAATGCTGATGCAAAGTCTCACTTTGGAACTACTCTGTGACAGTCCCTAGAGTTCATCTTGGCCATCTTCAGCTGTAATAAGCACCTCTGGGGTTTTCCTTATGCAAAGTCTGAGGTATCACTTGTCTACCCCTGTAGTCCTGGACTCTCCCTTTTCCCTTCTTTGTCTACCTGCAGGAAGTCATAGTGATCCTATATTATATGCCACCATACACTAGGCTAGCAAAGGCCACCCTACAATGCATAGTTCTGAACCAAGCGCCATGCTCAGGAGGCAGGTGGCCAGCCCTGCAATGCCTGCATCTGGCTGTGTGGGCTGACCACGGGCACTGATAACTCGGCAGTATCTCTGTACAAATAATACTTGAAATAAATGTTCAGGAGTGTGACTGACAGCTTGAAGTCTTCCTTCCTCTCTTAGGAATTGCACGACATCCTTCACCATGCCATTTTGCTGTGAGCAGAATCCGATAGGTTTCTGGAGTCTCTGGTGCCTGGGTAAGACAGGCTGTCAGCATGGGCATGACATGATGGAGCTATGGTTACTCACAGATCCCAACGTTTACCAAGGACAGGCACCCAGACTACAGGCATATTGCCCAAGAAAGACTCATAACCCCTCCAGCATGTGCCTGTCAGCCCAAACCTGTGAAAATCATGACATATAGCTCATGTCTTACCTGAATTCTGATAGATCTATAAATAGTTGCTTAAAGGACTTTTAGTGGCTATTATCCATCCCTGGGCAGAAAATTCTTTATTCTTTACATTAATACTTGCTGCTGCTGTACATGTATATCTCCTATACCTTCCCTTGGAAATCAATTTCAATAATTTATCTCTTTGTAAATTAAATACATATGTGTGTAAAGCACACATACACATATATATACACAAACACACACACATATATACACACACATATGTATTTACACATACATATATATACACACATATGTATTTACACATACATATATACACACACATATGTATTTACACATACATATATACACACACACATATGCAACACAACACCAAACTATAGTTTTTCTTTACTCTATTTTTCTCTGATGAAAATATTAAAATACCAATAAGCAGTATACTTCACATCAATGCTTCGAGTACAGACATGCATCATATAGTGACAGGGATATGTTCTGAGAAATGTATCATTAAGCAATTTCATAATTCTGCAAACATCGTACAGTGCACTTACACAAGCCTAGATGGTACAGCCCACTGCACACCCAGGCTATATGGTAGAGCCTATTACTCCTAGGCTACAAACCTGCACTGCATGTGACTGTACTGAGTACTGCAGGCAACTGCAATGCAATGGCAAGTATCTGTGTATCTAGACATATATACACATAGAAAAGGTACAGGAAAAAATACAGTATAAAAGATACAAACGTGGCCAGGCGTGGTGGCTCATGCCTGTAACCCCAGTACTTCGAGAGGCCGAGGCAGGTGGATCATTTGAGGTCAGGAGTTCGAGACCAGCCTGGTCAACACGGTGAAACCCCATCTCTACTAAAAATACAAAAATTAGCTGGGCGTGGTGGCACACACCTGTAATCCCAGCTACTTCAGAGGCTGAGGCAGGAGAATCACTTAAACCCGGGAGGGGGAGATTGCAGTGAGCCGAGGTCGCACCACTGCACTCCAGCCTGGGCAACAGAGCGAGACTCTGTCTCAAAAAACAAAAAAGATACAAACGTACAGCTGCATAAGGCAGCTCCATTATAATCTCATGGGACTTCTGTCATATACGTGGTCCATTGTTGACCAAAATGTTATTATGCAGTACATGTCTGTAATCCAAATTTTTATAATAAATTAGCCCCTTTAGTTTACACCTATCTATAACCTTGGGCAAATTCCTTCAACCTCCATTCACATAGCTGTAATATCAATTCTTTTTTAAAATTCCAAGGCTGGTGTTGATTTTTCTCCTGGCGTGCCTACCTTTTTTACTTACAAATGTCTGTTAAATATTAATTTGCCTAGAGTCTGCACTAACTAGATGTTTGCTCACATGTTCTTTTATTCTTTTGTTGCAGAGTCTGCCCTTTCTCTCCAGCTGTTCATGAGGTTTCCATGGGGCTTTATTAAATGTCAGTAATTTCCAAACACAATCCTCTGTTCCAGGTTCACCCAAGCACTGCAACTTTTATCCCTCTGACATACTTAGCTTCTCATAAAATTTCATCTGGAATATTCCTCAGCTTTAAAACAAATTTGAAAATCACTGTTTGCAGTAGGAAAATCACTGCTATATGTTCAGCAAGGCCGTTTCATTTTCTTCTTCCTGAAGACATGGGGAGACTGCCTCTTAGCCCCATGTCAAGTCAGGGTGGAGACGTGGGGCGTGGTCTACATGCTGACCCCTGGGTCAGTGAAGTAACGAAAAGCCCCCAAGGGACCCTTCAACTCTTTTCTCCTGTGGATGCTATTGGGAAGGCCATCTATTGAGATGACAGAACCACAAGATATTAGCAACCTGGATCCCTGAGTCTCCTTATGGAGCAAAGCTTCCCTAGAGCATCACCCAACCAGCAATAGATTTTGCATGGGCAAGAAACAAATCTTCAAGTGTTAATCCACTGAGATTTTGTCAGTCTTCACTGACAAAAACAGAAACTGGCAGCAGAAGTGGGATGTTAACCAAAATAAAAACTTAAATTGTGTGGTGCTCCCTCAGCCGTTGGGCAGCTAGTACATAGAGTACTCTCTGGAGCCAAGTCCCAGAGGCTGAAACTGAGAATACTTAAAATGACCAATGATCAGCTTATATATTTCACAGTTAAATGACAATTTAGATTTTAATAAAATCTGTTGAAACTGAGAGGCGGTGTGAACTATAAGAACTAATCATTCTATTTGTGTCTCATTTTTAGAGGGAGGAAGTGATACTATCAATTGCAACTTTTGTGTAAGTCACTTCGTAGTCTGTTCAGACACCCAAACCATATGTGGGTTTCTGTCAGAGTTGATGAAACACTTTTGTGATACCAGAGAGATATACTAAAATACACCCTATGATTTATCTATTGCATAATCTGTGATGTTGTGGGTAGCAGGACACTGTTGTACCTCCAGGTGAATGGGTTGCTCCTATGCTGTTTCATAACTGGAAGAAGAGAGTGAGGAGAACCACTGCCCATTCCCAACCTCCAGTAAAGCATCAACTCCGTGCACACAAGATCTGGACAGAGGAACACAACATCTTCCATGTGAGGAAATGACAACGTAATTTTCATAGAGTACGTTACCTTTTACCTTTCTCACCAGCCCTAACTTATGTAGCTTCCACATACCTTAACTATGTATTTTCTTCTTAGGCTGAGCATATTTGCTTGTTTTTAAATTAAATCCCTAATATACTTTCCCTTCATCACAATAACTTCCTTTTCATTGTCATTCATTGTTCAATCCAGAGATTGATTTTACAATTTTGTGTCACGCAATTAATTGGATGACAAACCAATATTACCTATATTTCCTCTGTCTCCTTTATAATTTTTAAATCACCCTCCAAACTCTCTTTTAAATCTCTCATAGAGTTTAAGTCACCATAAAGACCAAACGTCTGATTTTCAGATGAACTTTCCATTTCTCTTTAGAGTCCTGTCCTCCACAGTTACAAGTGGAACAAAATACTTTTATTTGCTTGTTTTGAATAGCAAGTGTTCTTGACATAGCCTCTATGTAATATCTACTTAATTATATCTACTTATGCTCTCTATATTATGTATTATAATATAGATATATATTATACCTACCTATGTAATTCAGGAATGCTGTCTGCTCCACTGTTAATGGTTATTCCATTTACAGATTGCAATCCCCAAAACTATAAACTCAATGGGACCCAACAGACCCAAGAGACATCATTCACTTCACCCAGTTTACTCACAGAGGTTTTTGTTTTGTTTTGTTTGCTCAGAGATTAATCCAAAATATTTTGGATCTTTCCACATTGTTTATATCGCAAGGACAACCTATAAACTAAACATAAGCCATTATCTTGCCTCTCTTGATGGCCACATTTGAAAATTAAAGACCAGTGGGGCTGGGTACTGTGGCTCACACCTGTAATCCCAGCACTTTGGGAGGCCGAGGCGGGTGGATCACCTGAGGTCAGGAGTTCAAAATGCAGACTGACCAAGTTTGTGAAACCCTGTCTCTACTAAAAATAGAAAAAAAATTAGCCAAGCATGGTGGCAGGCACCTGTAATCCCAGCTACTCAGAAGGCTAAGGCAGGAGAATCACTTGAACCTGGGAGGTGGAGGTTGCAGTGAGCCAAGATCGCACCACTTGCACTCCAGCCTGGGCGACACAGCGAGATTCCCTCTCAAACAAACAAACAAAAAAACCCACAGGGATATCTGACACCTCCTTTGTCATCAGCAGACATTATTTTGCCACGGCCTTTCCAGCCCAGGATGTGGGGAATGTTGGCAAAGAGACTCTAAGGAGAGCACACTCCATTGCAATACCTTTCTAAGGCCATTAAACATGTGCTATGGCGAGCTCCGGCTGAAGAAATGTGTTAGGCATGGAAGGGAAAATGTGGCTAGCATAATAACCCTACTGGTTCTGGCTGGGCGCGGTGGCTCACGCCTGTAATCCCAGCACTTTGGGAGGCCGAGGCGGGCGGATCACGAGGTCAAGAGATCGAGACCATCCTGGCTAACACGGTGAAACCCTGTCTCTACTAAAAATACAAAAAATTAGCCAGGTATGGTGGCGGGCACCTGTAGTTCCAGCTACTCGGGAGGCTGAGGCAGGAGAATGGCGTGAACTCGGGAGGCAGAGCTTGCAGTGAGTCGAGATCACGCCACTGCACTCCAGCCTGGGTGACAGAGCAAGACTCCATCTCAAAAAAATGAGCAAACAACAAACAACAACAACAACAAAAAAAACCCTGTTGGTTCTTCCACCTCCACGAGAAATAACCCAGAATGTTTTTTAACAGGCAGCATCAGAGGACAAGGCAATACCCACCGCTGTATGAACTGGGCCGCCTCCATCGTTAGCCTCTGGGTGAGATTGTCATAGGACATGGGCTGCTGAATGATCTCGTAGTTCCTCATCATGAAGCAGTTCAGGGGCCGGAAGTAATGAAGGAAGCCCAAGAAAAGGGTCAGGATTAGGGCTGCTAGGAAGAGAAGGCTGAAAAAAACGCCTAGAGGCACGTGGAGTAGCCCCAGACAATTGAGTGCAGCAAGGGTAAGGAGGGTGACCCCGACGATCTGCAGGGGGAGAAAGACCAGCCTCTTGAAGCCCGTGGTGAAGACGCTGCCCTCTCCGGGCTTGCAGTCTCTCAGATTGGTCAAAGAGATCCCATAGAAATAATTGAAGCCGTGATGTAAAGGGTGGTGACAGAAGTCAGTCTTGCTGTGACAGCTCATCCCAAGGTGCCATTTCCCTGAGAAGACAAATGGGGGATCACTTCAGTCCCAATAAACACCCTGATTCCAATCCAAGCTTCTGTTCCTACATGCTGAAAAGGAGGTTCTTTCCATTTCATGAAGCTAGCTTTCCCGCTCATAGGACCCTAGAGTTTTTCACTTTTTTTTTCCCCACAAATGCTAAGGTATTACCTACTCACTCTACCAGAAAATAAGAACTAATTTAGCGATTCCAACAAAACAAAACAAAAAACAAACAAAATCTCAACCAGATAAAAATCCTCTACTCACTCTACCAAGAAATAAGAACTAATTTAGTGATTTCAACAAAACAAAACAAAACAACAACAACAACAAAAAAACTCAATCAGATAAAAATCCAAAAAGAAAACTAGCTAATATCTTTAATAGGCAAGAAACCACACTCTATAGAAAAATACAAGTTTTTTTTTTTTTTTTTCTTTTTCCTGGTCAGATGCTTTTCTGAGATAGGCCCTTAAAATTAAAGTTTTAGAAGCAACTTAATTTTGTTCCTTGAATGTTAAAAGTGGAAATGAATCCTTACTTCAGAACCTACCCCTGAGGCATGAGGAAATCACACTCAGTAACTCAGCAATTATTTTAAGCACCTCTGAAAATTTCTTATAAAATGTTAATTAGATCACTAAATTAATGAGTGCCTCACAAAAGAAAAAAATGATAGCTTTTTAACAAGATGTTGGAAGACAGAAAAGGGTCATTTTGCTCTTCTGAGATTTGCTAGGATCCATTTTATGGCCTGCTTAGATTCAAGCTCTTCATGCAAACAGGAAGGTGTCAATCCTACCTACATGATAAAATCAGTGGGTGTGTCAACCAAGACAAATTCTGACATAATTTTATATTGGAAAGTAAAATGAAAATCTTTATCAATAGCATAGTGTGAATAGTTTTGTACATTCTTTCTACGTATATGTCTTTCATTTGTTCCATCTATCATCTATTTCATCCAACCAATTGCCTCATTATCTATCTATCCATCCTATGTAATCTTTGTCTCTCTCCCTGCATCTGTTTATATATAACATCTATCTATCTATCTATTTATCTATCTATCTATCTATCCATCCATCATATCTATCATCATCTATTTCATCCATTCATCCATCTATCCCATCTATCTCATCTTTGTCCCTCTCTGCATCTATCTGTCTGTCTGTCTGTCTGTTTTTCTATTTCTCTATCTATCTAGCTAGCTATCATCTATTCCATCCATCCATCCATCCATCCATCCATCCATCCCATCATCTCACCTTTGTCTCTCTCTGCATCTGTCTATCTAGCTAGCTAGCTATTTCTCTACCTATTATCTATCTATCCATCCATTCATCAATGCTTTCTTCCATCTATCCATTCATCCATCTATCATTAGGTATCACCTAAGTATCTATTTATCTATACACACACGCACACACACACAACACACACACACACACACACATCTATACATTTGAGTAGTCCAGATAGGCTCATTGTGTTTTAACCTACAATTGAAATCATTTTGTTTCCATTTAAAGTTATGCAAAGTGTACCAGCAACGTCATCCCTAAGATAACTGTCATGATGTCCTCTCCCACTCTTTTGCTAACTTTGTCCAAATCCTCCCTGCCATTCCCATACCTATAGATGGTTCCCATCCCATAGATGCCCATACCTATCAGCGCTGTTGAATAACCTTGATCCTTCAGAAGCTTAGCAAAGGTAATCTCATTGGTGGGAAGTCCTCCCGAAGAGGCTGTGAAGAGGAAAACTCCAGTGCGGGACCAAGATGCCATTCCTGGACCAGGAAAAAATCAACCCTTAGGAACTAGGAGATACCTGGAGGTGGGAGGCTGTCCCAAAGGAGACCACAGCCCCTGCGATGCAGATAGGAGCTTACCTGATCGGACAGGGTACCGGCCAGTCATGAAGGCTGCCCTGCTTGGTGTGCACAGCGGTGATGCTGCCAGGTGCTGAGTGAGTTTCACTCCCCCACTGGCCAACCGGTCGATATTGGGAGTCCTAGAACAAAAGAATCATAGCATTTGTGATCATTTTCATTTATTGTTCATGTATTTAGTTTTGAGACAGGATCTCACTCTGTCACCCAGGCTGGAGTGCAGTGGCGCAGTCTCGGCTCACTGCAACCTCCACCTCTTGTGTTCAAGCAATTCTCCTATCTCAGCCTTGTGAGTAGCTGGGACTACAGGCACACACCACCACGCCTGGCTAATTTTTGCATTTTTTGGTAGAGGCAGGGTTTCACCATGTTGGCCAGGCTGGTCTCAAACTCCTGACCTCAAGTGATCTGCCCGCCTTGGCCTCCCAATTGCTGGGATTACAGGCATGAGCCACTGTGCCCAGCTCTGTGATAATTTTCAAAATGAAACTGTCTATGGCTCTTTATACTGGGAAACTTCTCAATGAGCAAAGGCAAGTCTGGGGTTATGTGGGAGAGAGAGGCGAGATGAGAGGCAGGGGAGGTGGGGAAGAAGTGATACAGAATCAAGACTCAACCTACAACAAAACCATGCAGATGTGTGAATGATGCAGGCGGGACATCCCCAAAAGGTCCATTCATGCTACAATGGGCGCTGAGCTCCTGGTCCCACTAGCCCCGAATTAGAAGAGAGAAACCAAGTCTTTGAAATAGGATACTGCAGGGAGGGAAAGTAAGGGGTGAATGAGGATGAGGCTTCACTCTTCTCGCGTCCACATCTCCCAAGTTACCTCTGTGTCACCAAAAGAGAAATCTCCAGGGTCAACCTGACTCCCCTCTCTTTCCAACCACAGCCAAAGGGAATCCCACAACCAGCTTTAATGAGCCCCTGCCTAATTTCTACATGCCCCCAGGGATGGGGAATAATCAGACTCCATGTGCCTCAACCAGTGAGCATCAACAAATGGGTTAATATGCTCCAGGGAAAAGGCACAAACACTACAGTGAAGAAATTAGATGCTGCGATCCCCACATACCCTTTGTTGGCTTATATTTTTTTATGCTTCATAAATACTTATTTATGAGCTCACTTGCAGAGTGATACCTTTTGCAAGATAAGCCACCCTGATGCCTTTCTCTATGAATGGATTGGCTGAACATTTTGGGAAGTCATTTAGGAATTAATATCTTTTAGTTTTTGGACCATACCAAGTTATACCCCACAAGATATATCCCACGTCCTTCACGAGGAATCTAGGTCCATTCCTCCCTGCCTGGCTTGTCATCTGCCATCCTTCAGTTCCAGGTACAGATGGAATTCTCATGGGCCTCCAGCGCCCTTCCTTGTTTATGCAAGGGGATTGACCTATATTTGGAACAGTAGTCCATACTCCACCAGACAAGCAGCTTCCTCACTGTAAAGCAATGGCATGGCTAATTTTGCTCCCCTTCAAGATGGCTGCCTGTAGGGTGGGAGTATACATCTTGTTCATTGGTCCCATGGCTTCCCTAGATCAATGCCCTCACAGAGTAGTGCTGCAATGATGCATAGCTTGAAGGGGGAAATAATTTTATTGCGTCTGTAATGTCAAACTAGTGACCATTTATTAATTTAGTGAATGTGTCTAATTACCAATATTTCTAATTTGCTTTTTTCTTAAAGGGTGAGATGCTTAGAAGACAGAGACTGTTTTTGCGTTTGAATTAAACCTCCTAGTATCTATAGTGGCCTATAAAAAAAAGTGACTATTTTGGGGTGTGATATTACAAAATATAAAAATGAAAAATGTAATTCAGAAATAATGGGACTCTAATATAGAGACCAAGGCAGATTTAGGGTATATATTGCCATGAATTCTTCCATGGGGCTTTATAGACATTTTTTCTTTTGATAATTGGTAAAGATTTAACCTTAAAGGCTTGATTTTAACTTTTTAATTAAGACATCTTGGTAGGAACAGTTATCCATTATCTCAATATATCTTAGGAATACATAATATTAAAGAAATAGATAAAATGAAAAAGCTGAATAAAATTATGATGCTGATAAGAAAAACTAAATTAATAAGATCTATATCACAAATGTATAAAGTGATCTGTAAACATTTTACAAAAGTAGGCAAAAGGTGGGGCAGAAAACATACAAAGATAATTACAATTTTAAGAGGACATTTAAAGTGCTCTTAAAATTGCAGATCTTACCCTTGCATATGCTTTTTAAAATTTAAGCAATGTCATAAGTCAATATACTCTTAAAAAAATAAAAAGCAACATTTGATGCAAAGTTTCAGATTGAAAGTGAGACGTATTTGGCTATGTCTTGTGGGAAAGATTTTCCTTAATATCATAATCTATTTAATTTTTGTTTGGTCTGATACGTAATGATTAAATATACTTTCCAAGATTTCTCATGTTAAAAAGAAGATGAGGAGTAAGAGAATGGAAGGAAAATAATCAGTGCCCCATGGCACTTGGCAATGAGTCCATTCCCGGCGTCAGGTATTTAGTATTCACATATCCTACAAGAAAGTTCTGGGCCAGTGCAGTGGCTCATGCCTGTAATCCCAGCACTTTGGGAGGCCGAGGCAGGTGGATCACGAGGTCAGGAGTTTGAGACCAGCCTGGCCAACATAGTGAAACCCCATCTTTTCTAAAAATACAAAAAATTAGCCAGGCATGGTGGCGCACGCCTGTAGTCCCAGCTACTCGAGAGGCTGAGGCAGGAGAATTGCTTCAACCTAGGAGGCAGAGGTTGCAGTGATCCCCGAGATCGTGCCACCAACTCCAGACTGGGCGACGGAGTGAAACTCTTTCTCAAAAAAAAAAAAAGAAGAAGAAAAAAAGAAAAAAGAAAGTTCTGGTAGAAGCAAATAATCTCTTTCCTCATCCTCTCCTTTAATTTAGTTTGTATTGATCTTTCATGTGATGAAGCTCTCCGCAGAACTATTTTTATGCCATCATCTCCACATTATTAAGAAGAGAAAGTGAAATTCTAATGTCAGTATTCTACTCCCCAAGGGCTTACTTTCCTTTTTAAACAAAAGGGTCCTTAAAATAGGTCTTACGTTAGGTTGATTTTACGCAGAGGGATAGAAACAAAACACCCACTTCTGGGAGGATGTTCAGACCCAAGGGTCGAATGACCTCGAGTCTCGTTTGATTGCTTTGTTGCCACTGTTTTGATAATTACTGGCAAGTTATGAGGTCCTAAAACATGACATCTCTCCTGATTGTCAGCTATGATCTCGATGTTTGTGTCCCCCCCAGATTCAGATGTTGAAATGCTTACCCTCAATGGGATTTTGTTAGGAGGTGGGGTCTTTGGGAGGTGATGAGGTCATGAGGATGAAGCCCTGTAAATGGGATTTATGACCTTATAAAAGGGACCCAGAGAGCTCCCTCCCCACTTCCACCATGTGAAGACACAGTGAGAAGGTTCTGTCTGTGAACCAGGAAGCAGGTCCCCACCAGACGCTGAATCTGCTATGCCTTGATCTTGGGCTTCCAGCCTTCAGAACTATGAGCAACACATTTCTATTGTTTAGAAGCCACCCAGCCTATGGCAATTTGTCATAGCAGCCTTTACAGACTAAGACAGCCTGCATAGCTGATGACAGGGTAGGGCCTGGGCTAGAAGAGGGAGAGTTGGGCATGAGTGAGAGTGAGAGTGAGAGTAAGTCACTGATGAGCTAGGACAGAGTAGTACAGACCCATAACCAACCAGAATAAAGCCAGATGCTAAAAGGAGAAGACGAAATAGGTGAACAAAAGGGATGGAAATGTGAATGTGTGGAAAGCAGCATCATAGTCGTTAGTAAAGAAGAACTGTGATGCACACCTTCTTAGTGACCTCCCTGAGCGCATCCAGCTCCCTGTTCATAGTCAAACAGATAAACTCACACCTGCCTTCATGACACCTACATCTCAGTGTATCTACATGAAGCCAGGCATGGTTTTGAGGGTTTTGAACATTTCTACATGTTCTGTGCTCTGTAAATCAACATTAACCATCCCGGGGACTGTTGCCTATGAATACAGCCATGTGTTTACTGAGGAGCTGCATTACCAACCTGATAGTTTTGTTCCCATAGCACCCAGGATCTCCAATGCCGAGGTCGTCAGCCATCACCAAGATGATGTTTGGCCTTGATGCTGCGTGGCTCTCGGCTTCCCACAGAAAGAACAGTAGGAGGAAAGGGATCTTCATCTTCCTGTAAAGGACAAGGACACAAAAAGGAACTGAAAGATATCGGCTTGAGACAAGGTTTTGCTCTGTTGCCCAGGCTGGGGTGAGGTGGTATGATCTTAGCTCACTGCAACCTTGAAGTCCTGGATTCAAGCGATCCTCCTGTCTCAGCCTCCCAAGTACCTGGGACTATAGGCATGTGTCACCACACCCAGCTAATTTTTGTGGTTTTTGTAAAGATAAGGTCTTGCTATGTTGCCCAGGCTGGTCTGGAACTTCTGGGCTCAAACAATCCTCCTGCCACACCCTTGCAAAGTGCTGATTACAGGCCTGAACCACTGTGCCTGTCCTGGTTTAGTAGCTTTCTAAGGGAAACACAGAAACCTTTCAAAACTCAAAGTGTTTGGGGTCAACAGCCTGGGACAGCTCTTTGTAAATGGATTAAGGGTGGTGCAAGATGTGCTTTGTTAAACAGATGCTTGAAGGCAGCATGCCCTTTAAGAGTCATCACCACTCCCTAATCTCAAGTACCCAGGGGCACAAACACTGCAGAAGGCCGCAGGGACCTCTGCCTAGGAAAACCAGAGACCTTTGTTCATGTGTTTATCTCCTGACCTTCTCTCCACTATTATCCTATGACCCTCCCATATCCCCCTCTCCGAGAAACACCCAAGAACGATCAATAAATACTTCATAAATTTAAAAAAAAAAAAAAAAAGAAAAAGAAAATAAACATAGAGTAATTGTGCATGAGTAAAAAAAAAAAAAAAAAGATCCTAAAAAAAAAAAAAAAAAAAAAAAAGAAAATGTACAGAGGGAAGAGAATTCATCCATCGTCCATGTCTGCCATCCCAACACGCTCTCACCTCACTGCATTTCATTCCTTGTGAGAATAACAGGTGATGGAATCTTTGGGGTAGATGGTGGCTTGAACACACACATGATGTCTTTCTTGTATGGAGGTCTGTGTACTTGTTCCAGCAACCTGCTTCCTTTGAGTTAGACCCCTTCTTGTTGAGAAGGACATGGGCTTTCTACTTCATTTTGCTGTTTGCCTCTCTTCTCACTCTTGCGGTTTTGCTGCCCCACCCTGCAACAGGTTCTCCATTTAGAACCGGAGCTTATGTTGGCAGCAAATATGAGGAGGTTGCTCAACAGGTTTCCTAGCCAGAAAGAGGCCTGGCTTGGTTCCCTGGAAGGTGGCAGGTAGGTGTGCAGTGTGGTAGCCTGAGGTCTTACTTACTCAATATCGATGTCCTTCTAGTCTTCCCACCAGCAGTGGTAGGCAACACCTCTCCCAGCTCCTGGTTCACAGCCTTGAGCCAGGTTCTTACTCTCAAATACTTCCAGAACCAAGTCTCTGTGGCTCTGACCCTGACATC
The DNA here is from genome assembly GCF_028885625.2 of Pongo pygmaeus. Classification (NCBI taxonomy): domain Eukaryota; kingdom Metazoa; phylum Chordata; class Mammalia; order Primates; family Hominidae; genus Pongo; species Pongo pygmaeus. The sequence goes on along the minus strand of NC_072396.2, from coordinate 7,638,420 downwards.
AGGAGACAAAACTCACTACTTTCTCTTTCTGTTTCTCATCTGCCTGGGGAGAAATTTTTATCCTTTATTTTTCTCACCACCCCGGGGAGAAATTTTATGACCTTTATTCTAGGTGGGGGGGTCAGGGGTAAGTGTTAATCATATCAGTTCTCTGAATCTTAGTTTTCTTAACTGTAAAGTGAAAGAAATTGAACAATTTTTTTGTTCTATTAAGTAATTTTATTTTTATTTAAAAGAATTTGAGATAGGGTTCTGGCTCTGTTGCCCAGGTTAGAGTGCAGTGGTGTGATTATACTCACTGCAGCCTCCAACTCCTGGGCTCAAGCGATTCTCTCATCTCAGCCTCCTGAGCAGCTAGAATTACAGGTGCACACTGCCATGCCTGGGTAATATTTTTATTTTTATTTTTTAGAGACAAGGGTCTATGTTACCCAAGCTGGTCTCGAACTTTTGGGTTCAAGTGATCCTCCCATGTCAGTCTCCTGAGTAGCTGGGATGATGATGAGGACCACCTGGCCTGGCTATTTCTTCCTTTTCAATTTTTATTGAGGAGATATGGTCTCACTATGTTGCCCAGGCTGGTCTCAAACTCCTGGGCTCAAGTGATCCTCCTGCCGTGGCCTCTCAAAGCACTGGAATTACAGTCATAAGCCACCATGCTCTGCCTAATTTTATTTACTTTTAATTTTTAAAAATGTTTATAGATTTAGGGGGTACAGCGCAGATGTCTTACGTGCATGTGTAGTGGTGGAGTCTGGGCTTTTAGTGTACCTATCTGTTCTCTCCTGACACTGGACCCTCATTGCCGTGTATCTGGGAGCACTGACAGTCCTTCAGCGTGTGAACTGGCATGTGAGCTTGACCTCACTCTGCATCTGTTTTTGCACTCACACCAGCCTTGGTGCATGCAGACAGCTCCTCCAGAGTCACTAAGGACACTGGACATCAAGGCCAGTGCACGCGGTGTGGCAGAGTGTCCTCCCTGGCTTTCCAGCAACACCTGTCAGAGTGAGCGGTTCCCTCGCTCAGGAATGCACTCCTCTTTGAACACACTCTCTGAGTTTCCTATTGTGTCTCTCTTTCTGCAGAGTCTCTATTTGCTGGTTCTTCCTCATTCATGGACCTCAGAATCAGGATCACAACGCCACATAATTACAGAGGCTGGATGGGAGATGGGAAATGGTGTGGGTTTAGTCATCAATATGGGGAGGGGGCTTTGCCAGCCAAGAGCTTGCACCCCTCCTAAAGAATGTCACCCTTGTAGCAGCTTCCAATTTTTAAAGAGAAGACAGACACACAGATTTGCATGTGCAATTATATGACCATCAATTTAATAATTTAAACAAATGTGTAGGCTAACTTGGTGCAAAATACTCAAAGAAACAATCAAACAACAACTAAACATATTTCCTGGCCTGGTGCCACTTCTGAGTGTCCACTGTCCAGTCTGCACTTTAAATGTTGTGAGCCTCAAGACACTTTCTGCTTTCCTCATCTCCTCCCTACCTTTATAAAATACATATGCTGTCTTGGTGAGATTAAATACTGAATGAATGCTTAGAAACACTAAGTTTTATGTCCAGAGAGACTGTATATCCAAATACTGAATTAAGGTCTCCATACAGACATGTATCTGGTATCTTGAATTTAACATGTTAAAACAGACATCATGAATGTAAAAAGCACCCTGCTATTATTATGTGAAACCATTTTTTGCCATTTAGTCTAAAGGCCCCCAATTCGGCTTAATCTGCTTAAATGCTAAATACAGATAAAGCTGATGCAAAGTAACTTCTTAGTGAATTCCTCACATAAGACTGCATGAAATAATCCAGTTATACAATGCCATCACACCAAAGACCTTGTCTATCTTAATGCTTAAGCTAATATTTATGCTTGGAAAGAAATGAGAAATTGCCTATTTCTTTCTTTCTTTTTTTTTTTTTTTTAAAGCATGGTTTAAGACTATGGGCTTTATACAACCAAAATCTGGCATGAACTTAAAGGCTGGCTTGAGAGCAAATCACAACATTCAGATAATAGAATTTCAGTTCAAAAAGGTCTTGCAAATCATGCATCCCAATTCTCTTATTTTCAGATGGGGAAACAAACTCAGAGAGATTGGCTGGTCATGGTGGCTCACACCTATAATCCCAGTGCTTTGGGAGGCCGAGGAGGGAGGATTGGGGGAGCTCAGGAGTTGGAGACCAGCCTGGGAAATATTTAAGTTCCTATCTCTACAAAAAAATTTAAAAATTTTCTGGGCATGGTGGTGCATGTCTGTAGTTCTGGCTACTCGAGAAGTTGAGGCAGGAGAATTGCTTGAGCCCAGGGGTTCGAGACTGCAGTGAGCTCTGATGGAGCCACTGTACTCCGGCCTAGTTGACAGAGTGAGACTCTCTCTAATTAATTAACCAATTAAATAAATAAAGAATACACACTTTCTACAACCAAAACGTGGCATGAATGTAAAGCCTGGCGTGAGATCATATAACAACATTCATATAATATTCAGGTAATACAGTATCAGTTAGAAAAGACCAGGCAAATCATGTACCCCAATTCTCTTACTTTTAGAAGGGAAAACAAAGACCCAGAGAGATTCAATGAATTGCCCTAGTCATACTCATAGCAAGCTGTGGTTTCTAGACTAGCACCCAGGACTCCTTATGGCTCTTCTCTCTCAGATTGTCCCTGGAACCCAGTATTTCTAGGGCTTTTCAGCATTCCACATGGTGGAGACTTCAGTGCTTTTCTAATTACTCGAGCAGTTCCCTTGGCTACTGAATAATGCCTGTCATTTCCCAGGGCTCTGTAGTGATGCCTCCTGTTCCTGCTGATAGAAACAGGTCCTGTCTAAAGGACCTCACAACCACTGCCCACCCAGTCTGAGTCCCACCACTGGTGGCTGATGATAAGGATACTGAGCTCCGTCTCATGGGCTCTGGGGTTTAACACTGCTAAAGCCCCTACTGCTGCCAGCTGGCTGGCTCCTGCACTGGTTGCTCCTGAAGCTGCCAGCTATATGCTGCTGATGCCCTAAGCTCCTAATATTCCATGTAGATTTCAGTAAAAGCACACTTCACTTTTTTCCCCCTTGGATTAACCTACTACTGCTTGGAACCTGAGAATTAGGTAGACTTCCCCATTGAGTGATTGATGGACATGGGTCTGAATGTCAACCGATTTCTCTAATGCAGGCTCCCTGGCTGTGGCCCATACTGCTTCTCAGCCTGAACTTGGAAGGAATTCCTTCCCAAAAGGCTTTTTTACCTGAGTAAAACAGACTTCTGTGGGGCTCCTACCTTAGGTCCTGAAGACATTTCTGTATCCTGGATAGAATACACCTTAGGCATAGGTTGGGCTGACAACTATAAATGCATGCTATATGCCAATTATCTCTATAAAAATAAGCCTTGCTCCCATTAAAAATAGGTGGCAGATTATTATTTTAAATAAGTACTCAATCCCAGGGGAATTGAGAATAATTATTTAATAGATACAGAGTTTCAGTTTTGCAAGATGAAAAGAATTCTAGAGATGGATAGTGGTGATGGCTGCAAAACAGTGTGAACATACTTAATGCCACTTAAAAATGGTTAAGATGGAAAATTTTATGTTATGTGTATTTTGCCACAATTATAAATAGTAATAAATCTTAAAAAACAAGTTAGGAAAAATTCTTATAATGTTAAATTTGAAATGGAAATATTAAAATGAACTTATTAGTTAAAATAATGCAATCTTTTCTCTGACCCACTGGTATTGAGTGAGGCCATGTATCTTGCATTGGCCTTATAGAGACCACAGTATACTTGTTCAGCCTTGATTTGGAGCTCAACCATGTGATTTGTCTTAGCCAATGGGATGCTATCGGATGTGAGGGAAACAGAAACGTTATGCTTGCACGTTTAGCTTGGTCCTGTTGTACTTTTGCCATCACCACAAGAAGCTCTTTCTCTAGTATGTGCTACCTCCCTTTCAGCCTGAGCCCCAGAATAAACGCATTTGTAGCAGACATAGCCCAACAGACAGCCTGGAGCTTGTCTGTTTCAGCCAACAGACAAACCAATGAGAATATACACTGTTGTGTTAATCTGTTGAGCTTGGGAGAGAATTGGTACATGACATTATTGTGGCAACAATTCACTAAGACACTATATTATCTGAATTGACAGTTTGCAAAGACAGACAAAGGGTATGCACTGCAAATGTTGATAGAATATACATAATTAGGGTCCAGAAAAAATCAATAACATTTTGAAGTAGAATTTTTTTGGTTTGTTTTCATGTGTGTTCACCTTGCCTTCCCATTAGGTATTTATAATCCCTCAATTTTCTTTTGCAGTTCTCCCCCATGGCCCTGCGAGTGAATAAATAGTCACTAAATTACTTAATTGAGCCTTAGTAAAGGAGTACACACAAATGCAAATTAGCCAGGATAATGGGTTCCATTACAGGTCATGAATGGCATTAAATCAGGATTTCTCAACCTCTGCACTATTGACATTTGGGGACGGATGATTCGTCAGTGTAGGGGCCTGTCCTGTGCATTGCAGGATATTCAGCACATCTCAAGCCTCTACCCACTATATGCCAGTAGCATGTATAACTCCCCTCAGTTATGAGATCCAAAGATGTCTCCAGACTCTACCAGCCATTGCTGGGAGAAAGGGAGACAAAAATTTCCCCTGCTTGAATAGTACTCTATTACAGCAAAAGAGGAAGCTGGTGTGAGAGAGTAGACATCCAGTAATGAGAGAGAAGTCACTGTCAACTGTTTTCCTCTTAGCTCCATGAGAAGTATTTTTTCTTACAACATCCTATACAGTTGTTCCATGCAATCATCAACTCTATGTTCGTGCAGCTGCACTCTTAGAATATGAAGTATTTTGAGAAGCATGATATTTTTTAAAGAAGACAGAGTAAATGTGGGAAGCTATGTGACTGGCAGTCCAGGGGTACTTCCTTCACACATGACACTACTAATCATAGTCAATCACCTCTCTCTCTCCTGATCCACTCAATTCTCCTTATCTACATTGAGTTGGTACTTTTGTTATTCAGTTAGATTCCTAAGCTTTGCAAAGTGATTGAGTGATTGACTATCTTACTCTTATTTATTCAAATAAATACGGCAAAAGAGTTTTTTGTTTGTTTTATTTTAAGTCTCTTCACTTTTATCTCCTTGGGAGACTTAAGTCCACAGGACTAATCCTAGAATTCAAGGATGTGTTTGATGGTCATTCACTTTCTATGATAGAGGAAAATGTTTACATGAAAACACACACACACACACATATTTGCTATATTTATTCAGCTTAGCTCCATCATTAACTATTACCATAGAATTATTTTATGTGACACACTTATGTCTTATTTATAATTTATAACATTTATTTGACATGAATTCTACACAAAGTCTGAAGTGAAATGATTTAGTCCCTGGCGTAGGCCTTGCATCTTCTCTCTTTTAAAATAGGCCAGAAATAAAACTACCCCTTATCTTCATCATAAAATTAGTATTTTGCAGCTAAAGATCTGTAACGGCTTCATGCTGGCCTAAGACACAGACTGAGAGTGTAACTAATGGATCATCTCCTTCCCGGGTGAGAATTATCATCCCCTGAACATCATTAACATAAAATCCCATGCAATACCCTGCTACCTTCCTTGCAGACTGCGAACACTGTGCTGGGCAGGACCCGCAGCTAAGTTGAAAGTCTCTCCCAAATCTTAACTCCTTAAACACAAACTTGGTAACAAAGAGCGAACAATGGCTTATCTTGTGAACGGGTTTTTTATGGCTAGGCTCAAGACGATGTGTGCTCTAACAAATGTTCTTTTTATTCGAAACACTACCCCTTTCTTGGAACAGCCGTTTTGAGACAAGTCTTCATTGCGTTCAACATCTGTTAACTCTTTGGCTGGCAAATCCAGGCTCCAGCCCCATATCCGTGACAGAGAAATTGCAAATATGAGCAAATATATCTGTACAAGTAGTACATGCTTCTGTTTAAATAGCAAGGTGGGTGTAATAAAAGGTGAACTCTCCTACCTTCAACACCACTATTGTAACAATGGACCTCATATTGGAGTGAGGTGCGGAAAGGCTGAAGAATGAGAGGAGGGCAGAGATAATTTGGAGAGGCCAATCTTCAGCCCCCATCCCCAGCTTCCATGTGACTTATCTAGGGACACCTTCTCAGATTCCTTGCATGGGAGGAAGTTCCCCTTTTCTTATCAATGTGCATTTCTTTCTCAGCACTGATGATACAAGCAAGTGCAGTTTGAGTTATTTTGCGTTTAATCTTCCCTGCTGCACTGGAAGCATTCTGCAGCCAGGAAGAAGTCTAAGTGCCTCCTGGCTATATCCCTAGCATCCTCTCTCATGCTTCGCACACATTAAATAGTCAAGATTTGTGGACTAGGCAAATGAATAAATAATGACACAGAAGGGTTGTAAATCTGAGATCAGATGATTGTTCCCCTTCCTAATTAGACTGTAGACACCATGTGAGCAGGGGCTGGTTGAGCAAGTATCAAAGAAAGCCACATTAAATCAAAAATGTATGTTTATTCTGTTTAATTAAAAGGCTCTCATGCCAGTTCAACCAGAGAGGAAATTAAGCAGGGCCATGCACTGTTTTTTTAAATGGTTGGAAGGTTTTACGGGGCACAGAGAAGGTTCAAAAATTAGCATCCGTCTTTAAATATGAAGAGTGAGACACACTAGAGGTTTTTAAGAAAACTGAAAACACCATTAATAATGCCCATGAAAAGCTCAGAGTTGGAGCATCAGGGGTCCCTAAGTAGATTTAATGGCTTACAAATCCATAACTAATACCAGGAATTTGCAAAAGAGTGAGTTTAATAACCTCCTGTCCCCGTAAGAGTACAACATATAGCATTCACATCAGAGAAGGCTAGAGCCAGTAGGCTGTGTTCTGTGTCTCTACTTCATTACTAGGTTCATGTTTCAGTTGATACAGGAAATAAATACATAACTTTTCTTATTTTAAAATAACAGTTTTTTGGGTGCTTAGTATGTACCAAGCACTGTAACTGCTTTACCTACTTCTTAACCAATTTCTCCTGTGTAAAAAAATAACATGGGAACATGTTTTTATCATGAGTTGATATTTGACTTAGGGACCTCAGATTTTGTTAATAGTGTTTCTCAGCCTCAACACTATTGACATGTGGACTGGATGAGTCTTTATTGGTGGGGAGGTGAGCTGTTCTGTGCATTGTAAGATGTTTAGCACCATCCCTGGCCTCTACTCACTAAACCCCAACAGGATGCTGTCCCCAACTTCTCTGTTCTCCCCTAGTTGTGAAATAAAAAATGTCCACCAGATATTGCCAAATGCCCTCTGGGGAACACAACTGTCCCGAGCTGAAACCACCAAGTTAGTGCTAGCATGTTACCTGCCCTATCATCTGTAGAATTTTCACCTCCTGAACATAACAGAATTGCAATTCATTCCCTCTGCTCCTGTATGTAGGCAGATCGGCATCTACCAAAGGATTCAGAAATGCCAAACCATTTGAGTAGGTGTAAATTTCTCATTTGCACCCACAAGTACATCTTCAGTGTTAACAGACAATGTTTCTCAGGTATAATATACTTCTGCAAGTTATGGAAGCCCTTAAATTCCAATGCACATAGGCAACCATCTCCAAAAAGGCTCTTCAAGGAAAACATTAGGCTGCAAGCATTCCTTCTTCTCATGCTTTCTAAGTTGCTTATTCTGTCATTTGTCCATGTGGCAAATCTTTTGCTACCTTACATTTTTATCAGGAGTTATACTCTGCACAACAGCATCATGCTCCTTGCCTGTCTGAACCCCAATCAAAGAATCCTTACTCCTACACGTTAGTCATTGGAAGCCATACCCGTCTTCTTTTTTTCTTAGACAGAATCTCACTCTGTTGCCCAGGTTGGAGTGCAGTGGTGTGATCTCAACTCACTGGAACCTCTGCCACCCAGGTTCAAGCGATTCTCCTGCCTTAGCCTTCTGATTAGCGGGGATTACAGGTGCCTGCCACCTCACCTGGCTAATCTTTTTTTGTTGTGGTTAGTAGAAATGGGGTTTCGCCATGTTGGCCAGGCTGGTCTCGAACTCCTGACCTCAAGTGATCCACCCGCCTCGGCCTCCCAAAGTGCTGGGATTACAGGCATGAGCCACAGCTCCCAGCCTGGGAAACATAAACTTCTCTCTCTCTCCCCTGACCTACTTCCAATAGTCCTCTCACCTCTCTCCCTTTTCGGGATCTCCCCTTTTCATAAAAAGCAAATGCAGATCACCACGATTCTTCCTGAAACATAACCAACCCAGGGAATGTGATAGTCTGTTTGTTTTTGTTGCAGCTACTCTCTCATTCCTAACTCTCCTTAATTCTCTTTTTGGTGGCTTTTATTCTCTGCTTGTCAAGAACTAGCAGAATGAGAGGAGAAATAAGAGTCAGAGCTCTGGCCTCATCTTAGGCCACCAGCTATGAGGCTTTAGAAGGCATGTTCTCCTTGTGAATCACTCTTCTGCACATTACCCTAAGATGTCACCTTGACCATGGGGGAGTTACTCAGGATACTAGCGATAAAAGGTTTCCAAAATGCGACCAGATGCAGTAGATTACACCTGCAATCCCAGCAGTTTGGGAGGCTAAGGTAGGAGGATTGCTTGAGCTCAGGAGTTCAAGACCAGCTGGAGGAATATAGCAAGATCCCATCTCTACAAAGAATTTAAAAATTAGCTGGGTGTGGTGGCACATGCCTGTAGTCCCAGCTAATCAGGAGGCTGAGGCAGAAGGATGGCCTGAGTCCAGGAGTTTGAGGCTGCAGTGAGCTATGATTGCGCCACTGCACTCTACTCTGGGCGACAGAGTAAGACCCTGCCCTATCCGACCCCAAAAAAGGTTTCCAAAATAATGAAGTGCTAGACAAATGTAACTTGTTAGGAGCATTTTAGTCTAGCTACACCTTTCCAGTGGAAAGCAGTTCACTGACATTTCAACCGAATCCATTTCAATTCCACAAATACAGGGCAAAACCTAGAAAGATGACATTATAGCAGTCCTATGGTGGTTCTATGATTGTATGAGACACACAGTCACCCTGCAAGACTCTGACAGGTCAAATGAGGAAGTCCACAAGTACCAAACCCACTAAAGTGAGCAGTGGAGTCAGAAATGCAGTTTATGCTGTTAAGGTTTTCATTCTTTCTCCCCCACTTGCTAGCAGTGAAACCACAAGCTATATATTTAGCCTGTTAGTTTTCTTTTCTGTAAGAAAGGAATAATAATACCTTACAAGTATTATTTTGAGGATAAAACTACACACTTAGGACCTTTTTATTTTTATTAATTAATTAATTAATTTTGAGACAGGGTCTCACTCTTTCACCCAGGCTGGAGTGCAGTGGCGTGATCACGGCTCACTGCAGCCTCAACCTCCCAGGCTCAAGTAATCCTGCCACCTCAGCCTCCCAAGTAGCTGGGATTACAAGGGCCCACCACCATGACCAGCTAATTTTTAATTTTTTTTTTTTTTATAGAGACAGGGTCTCTCCTTCTGGGTTCTTAGTACTTATTGATTCAGCAAGGGAATCATAGTAAGAGGCCACAGTTGTTCATTATAGTTATTTAATAATATTAAGTTATTAACTTATAAAGTTATTATTAAAATTACAACTATTAATAATAAAATGTTATGTAGAGTATAATAAGTACAGTAATAGAGTTTTGAACAAAAATGTGGTCAGCCAACTAAAAGTGGCCCCAGTGACTTCCCGTCTGGTATTCACATCTGATACAATCCCTTCCTGTTGAGTATGGGCTGGACCTAGTAATTTACTTCCAATGAGTAGGATATGGAAAAAGTGATGAGATGTCACTTCTGTGATTGGGTTGTAAAAGACTATGATCTCTATCTTGCTGGCAAACTCTATCGCTTGCTGGCTGTGGATGAAGTAAGTGGCCATTGTGGAGAGACCCATGTTACAAGAAAAAGAGAGAAGTGTCCAGCCAACAGCCAGCAAAAAAAAAATGAGGCTTTCAGGTGAACATCCTGCAAAGAACTAAGTCCTGACTACAACTATTTGAATGAGCTTGGAAAGAGATCCTGCTACTTTTGGACCACAGATGAGACCACAGCCATGACACCTGAAGTAGCCTGAAAGAGATCTAGAAGCTGAGGAGGATCCAGCTAAGCTGTGCCCAGATTTTTGACCTACAGAAACAATGAGATAACAAACGCAAGTTGCTTTAAGCTGCTAAGTTTTGGGGTAATTTGTTACACAGTAGTGGATAACTCCAATAGCTTGAGGTGAGAAGGTCAATTTTGTCAATGAAGACGAGAAAAAAGCTCCCCAGGACAGCGGCTCTGAAATGTCATGTTGAACTTATTTTAAGAACATGTTTCATTAGTAATGAGTCTCAGAATTTATATAAGCAATTTAAGGACACATGTCTCTGCTCAGCAACCATGTAAAAATGAATTTTTGTTTTATAACTGAAAGTTGAAAGCACCTGAATTAGAAAAAGGCATTTAAGGTAGACCAAAGGGAAATGGCTAAAAAAGAGATTAAATAGAGCAAAATTCAGGCTCTATATGAGCACTAACTAAAATCTCACCCAAAAAAACTAGCTATTTAGAGACCTACTTTGGACTATTATGCTTTGTGATTTTTGCACACAAAAATTGATTTTTTTAAATAAATGTTTTGTTGTATTTTTACTATTATAAATGTACAAAAGAGAAAACATCAACCAGCCACTCAGAGAGGCACTCAGGTAATATGTGTGTTTCTCTCCATGTTCTTTGTTTTTTATCACTATTGTATAAGTTGCTGATGTTGCAGTATTCCTACAAACTGTGTGCATTGGTTGGTTGGTTATTTTTCCCATGCAAAACTCTGACTGTGAGGTGGAGAACAGGTCAGGATAAATCATCGTGATCAGACATGGAGGGCATTTATCCTTTTCCTTTCTTTTGTTTTAGGTTTGGGGCATTTATCTTTATTCAGAAGTGATGAAGCAGAGATTGAGGACACTAGGGGTGACAGGTATGGTTTTGTTTCACTCCCGCAGGCATTCTGGTTGCTCCCTGGCAGAAGGGTTGGGCAGAAACTGGAGTGGATCGCATGACAATGGCCATAACCCCCCAAGGAAGCTGGTCCAGACTAGCACAGGGGCCGGCAGGAGAGAACTGGAGAGAACTGAGCCGATTTGAGACACAATCAACATGAGCTGGTAATTGCCTGGATGTGAAGTGTCAGAAAGAGGCAACAGTCAATGATGACTTCAGCCTTGCTCCTTGGAAAGATACTGGTCCCATTAGCTGGGTAGGGAACAATTAAAAATATTGGAGGATTAAGATCATGAATTTGTTCCACACCAAGATGCCACCATAGAAGGGATCCATATATATATATATATATATATACACACACACACACATACACACACAAATATACATATACACATATATACATACATATATACATATATACATATATACACATATATGTATATATACATGTATACATATATGTATATACACATGTATACATGTATACGTATACACATGTATACATGTATACGTATACACATGTATACATGTATACGTATACACATGTATACATGTATACGTATACACATGTATACATGTATACGTATATATACATGTATACATATATGTATATATACATGTATACATATATGTATATATACATGTATACATATATGTATATATACATGTATACATATATGTATATATACTACATATATATACACATACACACACATACATATCTGTGTGTGTGTGTGTGTGTGTGTGTGCGCGCTCCTTGGAGAAGATTCATTTCCATTTTCTATGCTTTGTGGTGAAAGGGTTAGTTCAGGTGCAGACCATTTTACTGAAATTGAACCCAATAGGATAAAAGCCCATTAATAATTTTTCATGCCTATATTAATCTCTGAATCACAAAATGATTTTGGTTAGCTCAGTATGACAGCATATCATTCATTATAGCTCCAAAATGTGCCTGGGGGTAGATATTATCAGGACTAGGATGAGAAATACCATCTAGCCCAATTAAGAATGTGTGAAAATTTAAGTTTGTTAAGAGTCACTTAAGGCTGGTCAGGGTGGCTCACACCTGTAATCTCAGCAATTTGGGAGGTCAAGGCAGGTGGATCACTTGAGACCAGCCTGGTCAACATGGTGAAACCATGTCTCTACTAAAAGTACAAAAAATCTGCCGGGCATGGTGGTGCGTGCCTGTAGTCCCAGCTACTCGGGAGGCTGAGGCAGGAGAATCGCTTGAGCCTGGGAGGTGGAGGTTGCAGTGAGCCGAGATCGGGACACAGCACTCCAGCCTGGGTGACAGAGTGAGTGAGATTCGGTCTCAAAAAAAAAAAAAAAAAAAAAAAGCCACTTAGAATCACACTGTATATAAATTATTACCAGCAGAAGTAAGTAGACTTTGCTTTCTCTTTCCTACAAGCCTGGCTTAGAACGAGGTATTGATAAAGAGGTTTCAAAAAACTGAAACAGAGTCAGTTGACATAAAAGTACTTAAAATTAAATAAAGCTGCTCCACTCCAAAATATTAAGAACATGGCATATTAACTTCTGAAAAACTGCATAATTTTCCCTTTAAAAATTATTTTTCTGAACAAACTTAATTTGGCAAAAGAGCATGAAAAACTTTATTTGTGGAGAAAGTAGCTATTCCTAGAACAGCATTATTAGGAAGGAGAGAGACAAAGGAACATTTTTATAACTAGAGATGTAATTATATTAAATTTGTTCATTAAAAGAAAATTAACAATGTGCTTACATAACAGAAACTTTAACCGCAGCAAAGAAAATGTTCCTGATCTATTTGCTCAATGGGGAAGAAGGCTTATTAAAAACAGAGAAAAACTTGCACGACAAACAATATTTTTTAGAAGAAAAGCAGCTTTGTTCAATCCAAGGTATGTACAGTGATGAAATTTGATTCACAAAGTGCTATTATCCAACAAAGGTCCTGTTTTAAATCAATAAAGAAAAATAGTCTGACATGAAGACAGCAAAAACCCATTCTGAAATTGTGTCTAAACAGACTTTTCTATAGATTTAAATACCTATTTAAATCGCTTGTGATTTTTCTAAAATAAATGTTCACGTTTTATTGATTTAGCGAATCTGTTTCTATCGACTATATAACAGTACCTGGTGCCTCGGTCTTTGTATTTCTCAATACAATCAATTATACCTAGTATAGTTAAATTCATTATAATATATGTTGAGTATTAATAAAATACTAATTAAAAATTATGTTTAAAAAAGCCTTGCCTAACCTGTTTGTTTACATTTGAAGTCTTTACATTGAAGTCTTCACTTAGTGAAGACACACTAAGTGTTGCATGTGTGAAGATTCTATTGGTTCCTGCTGATTTTTTAATTTTTTAAATTAAAAAAACAATTTTTAGAGATAAGGTCTCACTCTGTCACCCAGGTTGGAGCACAGTGGTACGATCACAGCTCACTGCAGCCTTGAACTCCCCGGCTCAAGCAATCCTCCTGCCTTAGCCTCCTGAGTAGCTGGGACTACGGGCATGCACCACCACACCTAGCTAATTTTTAAAAAAATTTTTGTAGAGATGGGTTCTCGCTATGCAGTCCAGGTTTATCACAAACTCTTGGACTCATGGAATCCTCCCACCTTGGCCTCGTGTGTAGCTGGGATTACAGGTGTCAGCCACCACTCCTGGCTTTCCCCTTATTTTCCCCTTGTCTGTTATTGCTCCAGTTGATGCATCATGAGATGCAGGGGAGGACAATGGATCCAGAGATGGTGGCTGCCATCCTGGTGCTGCTGCTAACTAGCTGTTAACATTTGGACATGTCACCCAGTCTTTGCAGGTCTCTGTTTCTACAGCTGTACAATAAAAAGGCTCCTATCATGTCTAAAACCCTGTGATGTTTATGCTTCTATAATCTGATGCTTTTTCTCTGAATCTACCTGGAGCTAAGGAGATGGAATCAATGTAAATGTCCACCAACGATGACTGGATAAAAACAATGTGCTATATATATATATACACACACACACACACACACACACACCACATTGTGTATGTATACACACACACACACACACACACACACACACACACCCTATGGAATACTACTCAGCCATAAAAAAGAATGGGCTTGTGTCTTTTGCAGCAACACGGATGAAACTGGAGGACACTTCATCCATGTTGCTGCAAAAGACATGTAAACAATGTGCTTACATAACAGGAACTTTACCACAGCAAAGAAAATGTTCCCTAGTGAAATGATTCAGAAACAAAAGTAAAAAAACCTCATGTTCTCACTTATAAGCAAGAGATATACAATGAGTACACACAGACAGACAGAGTGGAATAATAGACATTGAAGACTATTGAAGATGGGAGTGTGGGAAGGAGTGAAGGAGAAAATACTACTTATTGGGTAGAATGTATATTATTTGGATGATAGGGGCAATGGGTACACTAAAAGTCCAGATTTCATGACACAAAATATTCATGTAACACAACCACACTTGTACTCCTAAATCCATAAAAATAAAAAATAAGCAACTGCTAATCTCTTCCACAAACACCCTCACAGACACACTCAGTAATAATGCTTTACTAGCTATCTGGGCATTCCTTAGCTCAGTCAAGTTGATGCATGAAATTAACCATCACAACATACAATGCAATATTATTCTTACAGTATTATTCTTGCAATATTGTTAACCTTACAAAATGAAGAACTCTTGCAATATGTAATAACACAGATGAACTTTAAAATACTATGTTGAGGCCAGGCATGGTAGCTCACACCTGTAATCCCAGCACTTTGTGAGGCCGAGGTGGCTTGATCACTTGAGGCCAGGAGTTCGAGACCAGCCTGGTTAACATAGGGAAACCCTGTCTCTACTAACAACAACAACAAAAACTGTGTGTGTGTGTGTGTGTGCATGTTTGTATTTAAAAGGCCTTCATGTTTTGTTGTTTTGTTTTTCTCTCCTAAGAACTTGTCTTTTTTTTTTTTTTTGAGCAAATCTTTGGTTTTTGGGGGGGTTCTGGCCAGAGTTCAGAAATCTAGTTAAAAGATAGATAGTCCTTATCTAAACAAAATTGGCCTCCTTATGCAATCATGTAATAGATTTGTGTAATTTTATGTTTGATTTGCTCAAAGAAAAATAAAAGGATCTCCCTCTAGCAACACCAGACCTTTTCTCTCTCTACCTTATGATGTAAATTTGCTGTTTGATTTTTACTTGAGTGGTTTCCTTTAACATGCAATTTTAAGGCTATTTAGCTGACAACCACCTACGGTTGTAAAACAGGTTATCAAGAATCTGAAAGTCTAAGATAGAAAAAAAAAAAAAGGATGGTCTTTATGGATCTACAAAATGTACTTCCATTCGCATACCTAATGCATCTATGTATTTATGCATTGTGTACACAATGTTTCACTGCTAAAAATATATAAAAGAGCTCTAATTAATTGGCTTAAAGAATAATAAAAACACTTAAATACTTTATCAGGAAAAAAAGGACTAGTCAAATGCTTTTTCAAGTTTATATAACTTAAATAAAACCTTTAATAAATAAGTTAGCTTTAAAATTATTGGTAAGTAGTATTAGAAATTTCTTAAGAATTGTCAGCATGCATTGTTTGCATTTATTAATTAAGCAATGTCATACTTATTCCTGCCAAATACTATAGTATTGTGTCAAATTTTGGCATAGGGGTTACAAAACTAAAAACCCAGCCCAAAACAGAATGACCTTTGCTTGTGTAATTTTTAATAAATAAGACATTGATATTGGCTTAATGAAAATAGCTACATCTTTAATTATTTAGTAAAATTACCATAACTTCTAATCTTGTGGCTTTAGGCAGTCTAGTCCACAGGCAGTAAGGAGGTTTGTTTTGGGAAAGGACTGTTATCATCCCTGTTTCAAAGCTAATCTATAAACTAAGTTCCTCCCAAAGTTAGTTTGACCTATGCCCAGGAATGAACAAGGACAGCCTGGAGGTTAAGAGCAAGATGGAGTCAGTTAGGTCAAATCTTTTTTCACTGTCTCAGTTATAATTTTGCAATGGGGGTTTTATAACTTTAAATCATAACTATCACAGTTTTCATAAATAATCTAGGTAAACAATTAAAATAAAATAATTAGGTAAATGTAATAGGATAAATACTTGTAGGCAAATTGGTCATAATTTAGAATATAAAGTTATATTAAATTAAATAATAGATATTTCTTTATTTGGGTATTTTCCAATAAATATATATTGTAGAAAAACATTCTTGCTAAAAACAAGGTGAACATGTTTTGTCCAATTCAAAGCTTATCTAAAGGTTATGTATAAAACAAGGTAAAAGGAACCAGAAAACAAAAAGAGCTAGCACATTCACATACACAAGTGTGTAATAACCAACATTGGATATCTCTGCTAGGACTTCAATTTCCTTTAATTTCCCTATGCTTTTCAGAAGACTAATTTTTATTTGAGACAGGGTCTCACTGTTTCCCAGGCTAGAATGCAGTGGCATGATCACAGCTCACTGCAGCCTCAACCTCCTGGACTCAAGCAATCCTCCCACCCAAGTAGCTGAGACCATAGGCACAAGCCACTGTGTCTGTCTGGCCAATTTTAAAAAATTTTTTTGTAAAGATGGGATCTTGTCATGTTGCCCAGGCTGGTCCTGAACTCCCGGGCTCATGATTCTCCCACTTTAGCCCCTCAAAGTGCTGGGATTACAGGCGTGAGCCAATGGACCCGGCTAACTAAATATTTTTCAAACAGTTTTTCTGAAGAAGGTTCAAGGTTTCAAACACAAGTGCATACCACAGACCAAGGTAACTGGAATTAATGTTACCTTGGTGTAAGCTCCTCATCCCTGTTAGTTTAGTAAATGTACGGACTTGGGATACATTTGAGTGCCGTCATAGGCAAGATACCTCTGTTGCAATTTTGGTTTCAACCTCTCTAATGAGATCCAGAAGGTCCATTGTGTGTAATATGTGTGCTCTCCCTGAGGCAAGATATAAATGGTGCTCACCATAAAGCTACCATGTGGAAGGAGCCATTTCTCTCTTGCTCAGATCTAAGACCTCTACCCAACCTCCAAATCCAAATGCTTCGCTATGAACCACTCATCACAGCTTACCTAATATTTTATTTACAAGGTACCAAATTTGATGGAGAGGACTGTGTTCCATAGTGGTCCTAAACATTCTGGGGAATCTGAAAACATTCCTCTCTGGCATGTTAAGAGGCCACCATATTTGGAGAGTTCTTGGCACTGTAGAACAGTGGACAAATGGTTCATGATGGTGAGATTTGAAGAAAAGGTTGAAAAGACTATGTTTAAATGATCTCTTCATTGGTAATAGTGAATTATAGAAGGATTTTGTAGAAAAAAAACATGTCCAGAAACATATATTGAAACTTTTATACTTAACAGAGGGTGAGCCTAAGACTTCTTCTTTCTCCTGTAAAAGGATCAGATTCAAGAACAATAAACTCTTCATGAGGATGAGGATAGTCTTTACATCCTCCAAGTGCCTAAAGGATGCTCAAGTTTGAAGTCATTGGTTAGGTCACAGATTTCAGAGGGGGAGTGTTCTAAAGAAGCCAAGGTTCCCAGAGACTGCTTTAAGAATGACAGTGAGCTAAGAGCCCAGAGCTGCCTCTGACTGGAGTGTCAATTTTCCCTCCTTGGCCAACATCTACTCTCCCATATAGTCTCTGTCCCAGACCTACAGCTCCACCACCCTTTTATTTGCTCTGTCCCTCTATTTCCTTTCCTGTTAAACCAAGAGAAGTCCCTTTCCTTGCATGTCGGCAATAGAGTCAAACAGTCACTCTGGCCTTAGGAGGAAATGATGGTGGATGTCTGGGACATGCAGGAAAGGAGCTCTGGGCAGAATTCAGTCTCCTGTGAGAGTTCTTTGAGGACCAGTAGTGGAGAAAATAATAAAGTGTTATTCTGCCCCCCTGAGGGCATCTCTGTGCACAGAGTTTTTCCAGGGACCTCACAGGAAGCTTTGGTCATGATAGGTTTTAGATATTTGCATTTTCCAGGATCCCCTGGATGAAACACCATAGAGCATTCCCATCTTATCTGACTTTCCAGCATTTGATAACCAGGGGTTATGTTACAGGGGAAATCAGGCAGAACGAAACCATGGGCAGCAGATGTAAAAGGAGAGAAAATAAAATACACACAAGTTTGAGGAGAAGAAAAAGCAAGGGATTTGGGGATGGCATGAAATGCTTCCACACATTTAATATATATCAGCATCTGCGCTGTCAATATCAGAGGGCCTCTGGGATTTAACAACCAGATGAGGAAACAAGACAAAGATAGCTCAAACCATCTTGGCTCAGCTGCTCTGTGGATGAGCATTTTCCAGGATCAGTGGATGGCCAGGCTGTTGTTATTCTTACCTCCCACTGCAGCAAGCTAGTTAACCCTCTGTGTTAAAGAGGTATTTCGCAGACATGGTAATCAGCCTGGGCATCTGTCATAGGAAGACAGGGATGGGAGGCCCTAACCTGTACACTGAGCTCCTTCCCTTGAACAAGTTGTCCCATAATTGCTGCTCTTTTTTCAGGGATCATAAATTGGTGCATACAGCTGTGACGATCTATAAATAAAAAGATGTAGAGGAATTTTGTAAAAATTGCTTTGGTAATTAGATGACCAGCAGGTGACCTGCGCAGGTGGAAATGTAAACTAGTATAGCCATTATAAAAAACCGTATGGAGACTTCTCAAAAAACTAAAACTAGAACTGCCATATGATCCAGCAAGCCCACTAATGAGTATTTATCTAAAGGGAAATATATCAATGTGCCAAAGGAAGACCTGCTATATTAGTCCATTTTCTTACTGCTATAAGAAATATCTTTGTGAGGCCGAGGCAGACAGATCATTTGAGGTCATGAGTTCAAGACCAGCCTGGCCAACATGGTGAAACCCCATCTCTACTAGAAATAGAAAAACTAGCCAGGCATGCTGGCACGTGCCTATAATTCCAGCTGCTTGGGAGGCTGAGGCAGGAGAATTGCTTGAACCCCGGAGGCGGAGGTTGCAGTGAGCCAAGATCGCGCCATTACACTCCAGCCTGGGCGAAGAAGTGAGACTCTGTCTCAAAAAAAGAAAGAAAAGAAATATCTGAGACCAAGTACTTATAAAGGAAAGAGGTTTAACTGGCTCACAGTTCCACATGGCTGGGGAGGTCTCAGGAAAGTCACAATCGTGGCGGAAGGTGATGGGGAAGGAGAGACCTTCTTTGCATGGCAACAGGAGAGAGAAGTGCAGAACGAAGTGGGGAGAAGCCCCTTATAAAACCATCAGATCTTGTGAGAACTCAGTCACTACGATGAAAACAGCACGGGGGGACCACCCCCATGATCCAGTCACCTCCCATGAGGTCCCTCTCCCAACATGTGGGGATTATAATTTGGATTACAATTCAAGATGAGATTTGTGGTGGGGACACAGCCAAACCATATCACCTGCACTCCCTTTTTTACTGCATCACTATTCACAATACTGCTTCTACCCAGTGGAACCAGCCTTCCCAATCCCAGGGTCTCCAGACCTGGGCTGTCTGCAGCAAAAGCAGATACATTCTTCTCATGCCCCTGTTCAAGGTAGGAAACTGCTCGCCTGCTATATCTACCAAATTGGTGTAAGTAAAGGTGAAAATAAATTTTAATGGAAACCTTGCCAGCCTCTTCCCCTTGGCTAAAAGATATCAGAGACAAACTAAGGCATAAGAATACCCAAATTGCAACAAAATAAAATGCATGTCACTCTGCCTTCTCCAAACCCATTCTCCATTTCTCAAGGTGGTTAAAAAAAAAAATAAAGGGGATAAAGTCCCATAAGTGCCTTCTGCTAACACTAATGCACTGTATAAAGGTTTCGCTAGCCCTAATGCAGTGTATAAATGCACCATCCCTCCCTCCTCACTCATGCACCTGCAGCTGGTGCCTGCTTTTGGGGACCACTCCATTTCCCCCAGAGCTTCTGATTCACGCTGCTTCTACCAAACTCCTGGTCCCTGGGCCTTAATTTGTTACCCCAGATGTGGTCCTTAAGTTTTCCTAAAAATTTCCACTTACCCTCACTGTTGCTCTTTGCCATAGGACCCTAATAGGACCCTATGCCATAGGACCCTAATAGGACAACCCAGAAAGCAAAAGCTGACAATTAGCTTCTGTCTACTCAAGATATATGTGGCCAGTTGAAAATGTTTACAGAAAAAAACAAATTTAAAGTTATAGGCTATGAGAAGAGCAGTCAGCTTTAACTGCTAATTGTCACGGGTGAGTGGCAACTATCTGCGGTCGGTGGTGCAGGAATAAAAAGAATTTACCAAAACAGTTATAGGTTAAAAAAAATTTAAAAAAGAAGATTTATTAGAGAGAGTATGAAAAATACGTTGCAAGGGTGTAACAGGCAGGTCAGTGAGAGAAGAGCTGACTGCAAAGAGACAAAGACTTGCTGGGGATTTTATAGGATGGTGCTTGCACTGTGTGCTGAAGAGGGCTTTGTGCAGTACTGATAATGCCAAGGTTGCAGTGAGATAACTTGCAGTTTTCTATCAGCCAAGGGTCTGGTGATAGCTGGGTGTAGGCAGACTGTGAGTTATTTGCACAGGAGGGCTATGTGTTCTGGAGCATGAAGAAAGGGAGACTTATAACTTACCTGCCTTCTCTTTCTACTTTCCCTCCATCCCCCTAGCCTGACCTCTCTCCCTAATTAGGACTCCACACTAATTAAGACATGGAAAGCCAAAGGGACCAGTGAACACACATTGACAAGGTAAAGAAGCCATGAAGCCTTGAACTCATAGTTTCTTTTTAAATTATTATAAAATTCACATAACATCAACTTCACCATTTAAAGCACTTTAAGTGTACAACTCAGTGGCATTTAGTACATCAATTTAGTTGTACAACAACGTTGTACAACTGTCAGGTGTATCTCATTCCAGAACATTTTCATCACCCCTAAATGGAGATCCCTGTGCCTGTCAGTGGTCACTCCTCATTCCTCTCTCCCAGCTCCTGAGAACCACTAATTAGCTTTCTCTCTCTACGGATCTGCCTGTTCTGGACATTTCATATGAATGGAATCATGCACCATGTCTGGGTTGCTTTCACTTTAGGGAAATCATGAATAATGCCGCCATGAACATTCACACCTGTTTTCCATTCTTTTGGGTACATACCTAAGAGTGGAATGGCTGGGTCATATGGAAAATAATCAGGCCTTTTGTATCTGGCTTCTGTCACTTAGCATGTTTTCTAGGCTCACCCACCTGATAATATCTGCATAAACATACTACAGTGTTACCAAAAATACTTTGTTCCTTTTATGCCTAATATGGTTAGGCTTTGTGTCCCCACCCAAATCTCATCTTGAATTATAATCCCCAGGTGTTGAGGGAGAGACTTGGTGGGAGGTGATTGGATCATAAGGGCAGTTTCCCCCATACTGTTCTTGTGATAGTGAGCTCTCATGAGATCTCATGGTTTTGTAAGGGGCTCTTCCCCCTTCACTTGCTCTTCTCTCATCTGCCACCATGTAAGATGTGCCTGCTTCCCCTTCTGCCATGATTGTAAGTTTCCTGAGGCCTTCCCAGACATGTGGAACTGTGAGTCAATTAAACCTCTTTCCTTTATAAATTACCCAGTCTCGGGTATTTCTTTATAGCAGTGTGAGAGGGGACCATTACAATGCCCACATAATATTGCACTGTATGGCTGTGCCACATTTTATTTATCCATTCCTCAGCTGACGCATGTCTAGGTTGCTTTCACTTTAGGGAAATCATGAATAATGCCGCTATGAACATTCACACCCGTTTTCAATTCTTTTGGGTACATACCTAAGAGTGGAATGGCTGGGTCATATGGAAATTCTAGGTTTAAATTATGAAAGAACTACCAGACTGTTTTCTAGAGTAGTTGAACCACTTCACATTCTCAACAGTGATTTATGAGGCTTCCAATTAAAATCATGGCTTTTTAAGATCCATCAAAAAGCTGAGGATGGACCTGGTGGTGGCTCATGTCTGTAATCCCAGCACTTCAGGGGGCCAAAGTGAGAGGACTGCTTGAGGCCAGGGGTTTGAGACCAGCCTGCGCAACATAGAAAGACCCCATCTCTATAAATAAATAAATAAATAAATAAATAAATAAGTCAGGCATGGTGGCACATGCCTGTAGTCCCAGCTACTCAGAAGGCTGAGGTCGGAGGATCTCTTGAGCCCAGGGGTTCAAGGCTGCAGTGAACCATGATCACACCAGTGCACTGCAGCCTGGGCAACACAGCAAAACCCTGTCCCCCCGCCCCCCAACAAAAAAAAGGCTGAAGATGCAGAAAAAACATAAATGAACTAGAATCCAGGATGTGATGAACCTTCCTACAAAGAAGAAACCTTCAGTTGCTTTCACCCCTGGTAGCAGGAGTGGGGAGAAGAGGAAGAATCCAGTTGACCCTGAAAGGAGTTTTTAACGACTGGGTTTAGGCAGGCTGGCATGGCAGATCAGCATCCTGATGAGGTCCAGCCAGACAGCTCACCTGCAGCTAACCCTTCAATGCACTCCTGCAGTCTTCATGAAGACCCCTGGGGAACTGTACACCACACAGTGCAAAAAAAACTCAGAGTGAGGCAGTGCAGGGAAGCTCAGACGCACCCCTCCAAGGCACTCCAAATCTTCCCCATGGGCAGCCACACACCTGTCCCTGTTCCCCAGCTAGGATGGGAATTTGGAATGACCAAATCCAGGGCAAGACAGAAAACAAAGAGGACTCTTCAAAAACCCAACAAGTGAGCAGTCAGGCTGCAAACAGAGCATGACTTAAGAGTCTCACCAATGCTCAGATCCTAAGCTCTGCTAAAGGGAAAGTGTGGATCCCCTCTCAAAGCATCTGAAGCCAAGGGTGTGAGCGGAACCTAATTAAAACTAAACAAATCACATCCACACTGAAATGGCAGCTTACCAAGGGGCCACACAGATGAAGCGTGTGATGTTTTCTAGGCGAAAATATGACTGACTTGGTCTCCACTATTTTTTACAATCGATGTCTATTATGCATGCATATTTATGTTTGCACGTATGACATGTGAAATAGCAGGAGATATGCAAATGTTAGATATTTCAGCTATATCCTTTAAGACATCCATAGGAAATCCATAAAAGAATCTAGCAGGAAAGGCAAACAGCATGTTTAAGAGATGGGGAATTTCAAGGGCAAGATGAAAATACGAAAGAAAAAACAAACAGAAATGCTAGCTATAAAACAAAATAGATATAACATCAGAAATAAGAAGTTCAAGTCATGGGCAAAGAAAAGAATCAGAGACCCTGAAGACAGGTCAAGAAAATTATCCGAATTAAAATGTAAAGAGTAAAAGGTAAAATGAAGCAACTATTTCTATTCATCAAAAGATACTTTTAAGAATGTGAATAGGCTTCAGGCAATAGAAGCAAAAATAGACAAGTGGGACTACGTCAAACTAACAAGCTTCCGTGCAGCAAAGGAAATAATGGAGTGAAAAGACAACCTATGGAATGGGAGAAAATATTTCCAAACCATATACTGATAACCATATATCCCAAATATATAATGAACTCCCAAACTCAATAACAAAACTACAAATAACCCAATTAAAAAACGGCCAAAGGACTTCACGAGACATTTCTCCAAAGAACACATACAAATGACAAGAAGCACATGAAAAGATGCTCAACATCACTAATCATCAGGAAAATGCAACTCAAACCCACACACAATGAGAGATCACTCCACACCTCTCAGAACAGCTGCTCTTAAAAAAACAAAAAACAAAAGACAAGTGCTAGTGGGGATGTGGAGAATTTCTTTGCACATAGTTGGTGGAAATGCAAAAAGGTGCTGTTGCTATGAAAAACAGTATGGAATTTCCTTGAGAAATTAAAAAATGGAACTACCTTGTGATCTAGCAATCCCACTCCTGGAAATATACCCAACAGCACTGAAATCAGGATCTCAAAGACATATCTGCACTCCTCTGCTCACTGCAGTACTATTCACCATAGCCAAGATATGGAAGCAACCTAAACGCCCATCAACAGGTGAATGGATTTAAAAAAAAAAAAAAACATGGTCTATACATACGATGGAATACTATGCAGCCTTAAAAGGAAGGATATTCTACAATATGCAACAGCATGGATGAACCTTGAGAACCTTATGTTAAGTGAAATAAGCCAGGTACAGAAAGACAAATTCTGTATGATTCCACTTATAGGAGGTATCTAAAGTAGCTAAATTCATAAGACCAAAAAGTAGAGTGGTGGTTTCCAGGGGATAGGGGAAGGGAAAATGGGGATTTATGAGTCAGCAGGCATAAAACTTCAGGTAAGCAAGATGGATTAAGTCCAGAGACCTGCAGTCAAACATTGTGTCATCAGTCGACAATACTGTATTGCACACTTAAAATTTTAAGAGGTTAGATCTCATAGTATTCTTATCACTATCAAATAAAAAATTTTTTTAAACATATTGCATGGAACAATGACAATGGCAAATACTAAGGTCACCGTTCATTATTTCACATTTTTATGTCTATTCTAAGACATTTGCTTGGAAACTTGGCCTAATAATATGTGCTTTCCTTAATAACTATGTGCTTGGAAACTTTCCTTAATAATACAAATATCCATGTTTTTTATTCCAAACTCTCAAACTAGCATATTGTCTCATCAGATAGCAAAATAAAGCTTGCTTTTATAAAAAAAAATAAATAAAAGATGATTTGAACAAGGCTAATAGAGTAACTAGAACTGAACAATGGCTATAGAAAGGTTTTAATTTACTTTTTGGGAAATGATTGGTTTTTTTAGATGCTTCTAATTTATCATCAAGTGAAGAGAGTGGGACTATTAAGAGGATACATGAGATAACTTAAAATAATTCAAAGTAACATTCAATTTTTTAAAAATTAGGGAAAAAGGAATATAGATAAGCAACATAGACCAGGGAAACTTATTTGTAAGACAATTATTTTTTAAAGGATTTGTATCCAGAATATGTAAAGAACAAATCAATAATAAAAAAGGAATGAAACAATGAAATGGGTAAAACAATTGAATATGCACTTTATACAAGAAGATATACAAAAGGCTAATAAGCAAATAAATAGGTATTCAGCCTGATTAGTAATCAGAGAAGTGAAAATTACCGCCATGAGATACCATACCCCTACGGTGGCTAAAATAAAAACAAAACAAAACAACGAAAAATGGAAAATATCAAATGCTAGTGAAGATGCAGAATAAGTGGAACTCTAAGTTTTTTCTTGAGACAGGGTCATGTTCTGTCACCCAGGCTGGAGTGCAGTAGCACGAACAAAGCTCACTGCAGCATTGACCTCCTGGGTTGAAGCAATCCTCCCACCTCAGGCTCCCAAGTAGTCAGGAGTAGAGGCAAATTAGCCACCACCCTGGCTAATTTTTTTATTTTTGTAGAGATGAGGTCTTACCATGTTGCCCAGGCTGGTCTCAAACTCCTGGGCTCAAGCAATCCTTCCACCTCAGCCTCTCAAAGTGCTGGGATTGCAGGCATGAGCCACCGTGCCTGGCCCCTAGAACTCTTATATATCACTTGTTGAAGTGTAAACTCAAGCAAATGTTTTAGAGAAAAGTTTGGCCATTTCCTATACAATTGAATATACATGTATCTTACTGTCAAGCAATTACACTACTCGATGTTTAAACAAGAGAAATAAAACTTATCTATCCACCCAAAGCCTTAGTCACAATAACCAAAAACTGGAGACAATCCAAACAACTATCAACAGGAGAATGCATAAACAAACTCTGGAACAGCAACCTAACCTAAGACTACTTAGCCATGAAAATAAATGAACCACTGATACATGCAACAACACATAAGAATCTCACACACATTATGCTGAGTGAAAGAGGCAAGACCCCAAAGAATCCATATGGCCTGAATCCATTCATATGCAGCCCAAGAAAAGGCAAGAATTATCTATGGTGATAGAACGCTGAAAAGTGTTTGTCTCTGGCTGGGGTATTGATTAGAGAGGGGCAACAGGAACGTTCCGAGATGATAATGGGCATGCTCTGTATATTTTGTTTGGGACAGTGATTATATGTTTGTATAAAATTATCAAAACTGAAATGGAACAATTAAGATCTGTGCATTTTACTGTAGGAAAATTATATCTCATAAAAATATACTAAAAACAAGAAAAGAGAAAAAGAAGGGAATTGGCTTTCTTATCTATAAAATGAAGTCATGGGCTACATCCAAGATTCTCCTCTAGCTTTTACATTCCGGGATGCATCTAGGACTTCATGGTGACAGAGTTTGTTTCCTTAAAAAGAGAATAAGTATAAAACACTTTAGAAATATGCAGAAAGAAGTTAACATAGAGGACCTGAGATTGCTCTCCTTAGAAAGGCCTGCTTGTAACATGTGCTCTTGGCTGGCAATTGGGAATTAGATTTGGGGAGGGTTCTCACCCTTCCCAGAATTAATAAGAATGGCTCACTCTGCCTGAAATGCTTGTACAAACAACATAGTTTATGCTGAACACTTGCTTTCTGTCTGGGAGTCTGCAATTTTGGTAGTACTAGGCAAAGGGCACCTATATGAACAGCTCCCAATAAAAAACCTGGGCACTGAGTCTCTAACCAGCTTCCCTTGTAGGCAACACTTCACATGTGTTGACAGCTCACTGCTGGAGGAGTTAAGTATGTCCCGTGTGACTCCTTTCAGAGACATACCTGGAAGCTTACACTTGGACTCTGTCAGACTTTACCCCATGCGCCGTTTCCCTTTGTTCAATGTGTTCTGAATTTTTTTTGCTGAAATACATCTTAGCCATGAGCCCCACTATGCACTGAGCCTGTCAGTCCTTCTGGCGAATCGCTGAACCTGGGGACCTCCAGCACAAGAAACATCAGACCATTCTGGCTTCGGGGTTCTCACTGTCACCTCCCACACGTTTTCTATTATTGAATCCGAGCTACATTCAGTCCAGTGAGCCAAAATGCATTTATATAAAGGTTGATTCATAGCTAGGAGTCACATTAACCAGAGGGTATGAACACAGGGACAATTGCTGTCATCTCACCTCCTGGAACAGTTCTAGACCTCAGCCTACTGTTTTAAAGTTTCATTGGCTTCCCAGTGAGGACCCCAGCTGTTCTTACACCTTAGCCAGAGGCTTTGAAAGACATCTTCCATAGCCCACTGGTGAAACTGCAAGTGCCATGCAGAGAAAATTACAGGGAAGAGAGAATTCGGCCAAGGAAGCCAGAAAGAGCAAAATAAAGTTGGAAGCAAGAGAAATGTTCCACCAAGTAGGAAACATCAACCTTCAAATGGGGAAGGCTTTGAGAACCACAGACGGTTAGACCCAGAAGGTTCTATGAGACCTCATGGGTGGTGAATACCCTCATTTTACAGATTGTCTTAGTCTATTTGGGCTGCTATTGTGGAATGCAACAGATTGGGTGGCTTATAAGCAACAGAAATTTATTGTCACAGCTCTGCAGGCTGGAAGTCCAAGACCAAGGTATTGCAGATTCTGTGCTGGTGAGGACCTGCTTCCTGTTTCATAGACAGTGCCTTCTCCCCATGTTCTTATATGGTGGAAGGAGTGAGGGAGCTCTCTGGGGTCTCTTTTATATGGGTACTAATCCCATTTTTCAGGACAAACCCCTCACAATCACATTCCAAAGGCCCCTCATCCAAATACCATCATCTTGGGGGTTAGAATTAAAATATATGAATTTTGGGGGGAAATAAACAGTCAGTCCATTGCACAAGGGAAGGGACTGAAGTCCAGGGAGGTTAAATGCTTAACTCTAATGACAGCCATAAAATTGGTATGAGGAGGGACTAACCCTACCCCTGTGCTTAGTGCTACTGGTTGATGAATTATCCAGTGCTTTGAAACCATTACATTTTAATTCCTGCCCAAGTCAGAACTTGGCTAGTATAAAAATAATGTCCAGGACACCTACTTTTCTCATTGAAGAAATGAGAGCTTTAAGTGAAAAGATCAGATCATCAAGTCAACTCGTCCCCTTTTTAAATATTGGCTTTATCACTCTAAGCTTCTATGTCCCATTATCTCCATTTTTAAAAGAGATGAAGTGCACCCAACTTCCAAGGCAGATGGGAGGTGTTCAGTGAATGATATTCCACTCTTTTCCTTTCTCCTTCTCTTTCAACTAACTCTCGCCAATGCCTCTCCTTGGGTCACAGTGATGTTTCATGTCTCAGAATATTTCCATGATGAGGAAAGTGAAAAAAATATGAATGTCTATGTAGTCTATGTCTTCTGCTGGTTTCCATAAACTTAAAAAAATACATGTAATTCACTCTTGGCTTTACTTCATGACCAAGTCCTCAAAAGCAAATGCAACAAAAACAAAATTAGGTAAACAGGACTTAAACTAAAAAGCTTCTGCACAGCAAAAGAAACAATCAACAGAGTAAACAGACAACCTACAGAAACAGAATGGAAAAAAAATTGCAAACTATGCATCTGACAAAAGGCTAATACCTAGAATCTACAAAGAACTCAAACAACTCAATGAGAAAAAAAAAAAAAAACAAAAACAAATAACCCCATTAAAAAGGGGGTAAATGACACAAACAGACATTTTCCAAAAGAAGACATATAAGCACCCAACAAACATATGAAAACAAAAATGTGCAAGACCACTGATCATCGGAGAAATGCAAATCAAAACCACAATGAGGTACCATCTTCCACCATCAGAAGGGCTATATTAAAAAGTCTAAAAACAACAGATGTTGTCAAGAATGCAGAGAAAATGGAACACTTACACACTGTTGGTGGGAATGTAAATTAATATAACCTCTATGGAAAACAGTATGGAGATTTCTCAAAGAATTAAATAGAACTACCATTTGATCCAGCAATCCCACTACTGGGTATGAACCCAAAGGGAAAGACATCATTGTATTAAAAAGATACCTGCACTTGTACATTTATCTCAGCACTAGTCACAATACCAAAGATACGGAATCAACCTAAGTGTCCATCAACAGAGGACTGGATAAAAAAAAAAAAAAAGTGGTATATATATATTCCATGGAATACGTCTCAGTCATATAAAAGAATGAATTCATGTCTTTGCAACAAAATGGAGGGAACTAAAGGTCATTATCATTACTGAAATAACTCAGAAAGTCAAATACTGCATATTGTCACTTATAAGTGGGTGCTAAACAATGGATAGACATGGATATACAAATTGGAATAATAGACATTGGAGACTATAAAAGGTGGGCGGTAAGATATGAGTGAGGGTTGAAAAATTACTTAATGGGTACAAAGTTCACTATTTGGATGATGGGTATACTAAAAGTCCAGACTACTGCTACACAATATATCCCTGTAACAAAATTATACTTGCATCCCCTAAATATATAAAAATAAATAAATGCCTAAAAAGCAATAGGAAAAAATACAGATAATGAATGCTATCTCTGAGACATAAATTCCTATAGGGACATTTAATATTAATTGAATATTTAGGGCAGTAGTTTCTGTTCTGAGATGGAAAACATTGCAAAAGTCTAGATAGAGCAAAAATCTTAATGATGATAGTTGTCTTTAGTTTAAACATAATTTTGAAAAAGACTGAAAACATCTTTTTTTTTTTTTTTTTTTTTTTTTTTTTTTTTTTGCAGCTGAGGGCATCCTTTCTCACAAATAGCTGTTTTTGTGCTCAATCCCACTGGGGAGGGGTCCTAATTGAAGACTGTCTTTTATAAAGCAGAGATGCTCTTGACACAGATTTTCATATGTTAAGTTTGCTTAGGCTTCAAGCTTATTGTTACTTGCAGACAGACAGTTATGACAACAATAAACCAACAAGATCCAAATTCAAACAACATGATTACACAATTCTACTTAATTAGCCAATGACAATTCCTTGTTTATTAAAATGGTTCTTGCATTGGTCTGTTTGGCTGTTATGCCAAAGTACGACGGACGAAGTGGCTTATAAACAACAGAAATATATTGCTCACAGTCCTGGAACAACACATCTGTTCTTGGAAGTGCAAGAACAAGGCACCAAGAGATCCAGTATTTAGTGAGGACTTGCTTCCTGGTTCATAGATGGTGCCTTCCTGATGTGTCCTCACATGGTGGAAGAAGCAAGGGGACTCTCTGGGGCCTCTTTTATAATCACTATGGGAAACTAGTCCCATTCATGAGTTTCCACCTTCATAACCTCTTCACCTCCCAAAAGCCCCACCACCAAATACCATCATTTTGGGGGTTGGGGTTTCAACATATGAATTTTGGGGAGTCAGAAACAGTCTATAACAGTGCTTCTGCAAATGCAAACAAAAGATGCCCAATATAGCCAGAGAGTATGCTGTGTATATTAGGTGAATGTCCACAGATAAACATTTACTGCCTAGAGGGGCACATGGTTTGATGTCACTTTATAAACAACCATGTCATTTTTAAATAAACAAAGACGATATTAATTATCTTTCTTTTAGTTAGACTAGTCAGTGCAAAACTTGTCTGACATAAGATTCCTGAATTCATATTCCTAAAGATGGTTCCTGTGCACTTAGGAAGCTAAACAGCGAACTTTTGGTGCCATCTTGAGCTCTCCGGGAACGACATTGGCCTCCTGTGTTTTGAGGTAATGCTACCAGACTTCCTCCTTCCAGTAATATCAGCAGTAGAATGAATAGCCATCTAGCTTAGAATTTGAAAATCATGTGTTACAGCATCTACAAGTTGTAACTAGCTAAACAAACGCTCCACAAGAGTGCTGATTAAAGCATTGTACCGAACCAGAGAGGTTACTGAGCCTGTGCTATACAGCTCTGCACTATTCCATAATTTACATCAATGATTTGTATGAATCGACTATCAGAATATTTATCCAACATGGGGAAGATGGCATGTGCATCAGAAGAGAACAGAGATTCAGAAAAGACCTTGAGAAGTGGAACAAAAGATGGAAATCACAAAATTAAATGCAATGGGGAAAATGCATAATCTTCTTATTTAAGAAACGTAATCAACGACACAAAGATGCCAATATTGAGACGTGACCAACTTGCAGCTCCTACGAAGAAGACTTTAGACAACTACAAAGTGAGTTTTGTCAGTTGGGGAAGGGAATGACTGAGAAGCCTGAAGTTAATACTAGTTTGGTGTACGTTAAGAAGAAGAAGATGCTCTTGGGACAAGGAAGATGAGTTCCACTCAGCTGTTTACACGAAGTCAGACCAGAGTTGGAATATTTTTCAGTGCAGATCCCTGCGATTTAAGAGGGATGGAGATTCAGTGGCATATCAAGGGAGAGTGATCAGGATGCTTAAGGGTATAAAAACCATCTGATGGCCGGGCGCAGTGGCTCATGCCTGTAATCCCAACACTTTGGGAGGCCGAGGCGGGTGGATCACGAGGTCAGGAGATCGAGACCATCCTGGCTAACACGGTGAAACCCCGTCTCTACTAAAAATACAAAAAAATTAGCCGGGCGTGGTGGCGGGCGCCTGTAGCCCCAGCTACTTGGGAGGCTGAGGCAGGAGAATGGCGTGAACCCGGGAGGTGGAGCTTGCAGTGAGCCGAGATCGTGCCACTGCACTGCAGCCTGGGAGACAGAGCGAGACTCCATCTCAAAAAAAAAAAAAAAAAAAAAAAAATCTGACACCCAGGATTTCTTAGGAATCGGTAACATTTCACCCAGAGTGGAAAATGGCATTCGAGTTGCACTTAAGTGTGCTCGAATGGTGGTCTGTAAAAGAGAGAAAGGATTTAGCCATTGTCTCAGAAGCCACAGCTGGGACAGTGTCCAGAACAGAACCAGGGACTTACAAGTGCTGCCAGACCACGAAATGATCAGCCTCTCAAAGTCCCTTCCTCTCATGAGGGAATTGGGTGGAGGGTGAAAAACCGCATCTGTCGGGGATATTGCAGAAGGGATTCATTTATGGAAAATTAGGAAATTTAAACAAAGTGGCTCCCACCATCTTTCTCAACCAGAAGATTCCGACAGCCCATAGACAAACTTGTCATCTGAGGTACATAGAAGTGGAAACAAAATATAAAAGCACATCAATGGAGACAGAAACCCAACAAAACAAGCATTCTTTCCCTCTCTGCAACACATATGCATGATGCTCTTCCTTGCTCCACCTTTTAGAGAGTGAATGGCATCTCCTGATGCAATAAACGTGATAGGAAGATGATAATTAACAAATAATTTGGCAACAAAATTTAATTATAGGTCATTTAGATGTTTTGAAACAGCCACAAAAGCGATTTGCATGTCACTAATTAGCCGCATTTATAACCTCTCCTAAAATGTTCCCTCGCTAAGCCTCACAGAAAAATCATTATAATCAATGGAAATTACCAAGCAACAACAGATTTAAGAAACAAGAACAAGACAACACATGTTGGGAGAATATGCAACACAAGCAGGTAGCTGCTGTGAACATCCCAACTAGTATGTTTCAAGGTTAAAAACTCCCAACCTGGCCAGGGGAACAGACGCTTACCTTAAAGGCATCTCCAGCTTGAGATCCTGTTGTTGGGGAAGTGAGCTGTGATGGAGGAGATTGCAACTTCACTCGTTCATCCTCTGTTCATGGTTTCTGCACCAGTGGGAGTTTAATAAGCATATTCCCATGAGAAACCTCTGCTTTGAAGCAGGCCAATCCTACTCAATCACTGCAACCTCACTACAGCTGGGTCCCGTCAGCTGCTGGAGGCTTGGCCAACAGCACTGTCCTTGGGCAGATAATGTGAGGCGGAGACACTCTTTTCCTAGTTGCTGCAGTCTTTTGGGAGTTTCAGGTGATCCTGGTAAACCGGATTCTTCAGAAGGGGCAACTTCTCCCCTTCGGTATGATTTGTGTCAAAGATAAATGCAGACACAATCTGATACCCAAGCGGTTTATGCTAGCAGCAGTGTTACGAAACTTACAGCAGGAACCGGCCAGTGACATGGGCCATAGAGAATGAGATGGTCAGATAAAAGACTGGACAGACTGAACGGGAGTTTAAGGGATTTTCCCTCCTCTCTTATACCTGTATTCAGTCTGGGTCAGTGACCAGGCATTTCTTTCCTAAAGAGAGTTTAAGCTATTCTTATAAGAGTAAGCTTTATTTTAAGGTCTATAAAAGCTGCACCTGTGCTGAGGTGGTTTTAGCTTTTGGAAAGCCCCTTGAGGCCAGGTTTGCTAACTGCAGAGCCAGGTTGCATCATACTACTAAGTGACAAGTGGTGTCAGCCTGAGAGACCCTCAAGTGAGCTTTTTGGCAATCATTGATCTTATAACCACAACATATCTCTTATTATATGCTGTTCCAGCCTAAGTGAGCATTTTCTTGGTGGATCCCTTGAATATTTTCTCCCTTTCAGCTCAGCAACCATGACAAAACAAAAAAAGAGGTTGCTAAGTTGAAATACCACCGACATTGTCGCATTCCACCCGAACCCTTTGATCTTGGAAAACAGCAAAGGTTAAGAAATCCCTTGACAAAGATTCCTTCCTTGACCAAATATAACCCAGTCTCCTGAATCTTGTTCTAAGATTATCTGTGCACTTCTTTGTAAAATCCAGTTTTTGCAAGAAGCCCTCACCCTCACTATCTGATCACACATGATATCAGATCATTCTCTATAGGGTTCCTCAACCTCCACCTGCCCCCAGGCGATGTCTATATTCCTAGCATTACATAGATGTTAAAAGTTAAGCACATAGATTAGTGATGCATACATAAGCATCATTTTACAAAGTCAGCGATCCTGCAGGAAAAGCAAAATTGCAGTCTCCATATCAATGTGACTAAGGATTCAAAAAAGCCAACTTTTCAGATTTCCTTGAAGGGCATACGATGAAGAATGGAGGAAAAAAACACAAAAACAGGAAAAGTATTTGGCTTATCTCAGGAATCTGATTGCATCAAGTATAAAGGTTCCTTAGAACATATTAATGCAAAGTTAAAATAAAATTTTCCTCGGCAATTAAAAATGCTGTGCGCTAATACCCTGCTTTCTAATGTGATTCAATTCAACAATGTGGGGAATGTTTACTACACTTGCAGCTTGATGTCAAGCAATGGGTAATACAAGTTCTAGTTCTGCAAATATTCATCAACTCCCTTCTTAGTTCAAGAGAGAGGCTGAGAAATGCAGAGAGGAATAAGACACAAAACAGTCCCAACCTCCATGATCTGAGAGTGGGGAAAGCCCAGATTATTACCCATCAGGCACACACTCTAAGGCCTTTTTAGGGGCTCACAAAATGTTTTAATTTGTGTTATAATCAGAAGAAAAGAAAATGAACATTGGGGATTGAAGATCATATTGGTATTTGTACCATTATAGTTGTAAAATACAAATGTTAATATGTTTTATGGTTTTACATAATATATTTTTATATTAAAACATATTTAATATGTTTCGCCTTCATGGCCCATGAAAGTCTTACTGGGCCCTGGGGAAGGGACTCTAGCCTGGGGAAGCAGCGGCTTTGCTCTACAAATACCTGGGGCAGAAATTTGATTCGAAAAATATTTTTCTCTCTTCTCTCTTTCAAACCAGATTCCTTAGGAAAACCAAACAAGAGTCAAAACAAACCTCCGAAGCAGTAAGAGGTTGGATGAGATGGGCATACTATTGGGACTAGAATTGGCTCTCATACGCCCGAGCAATTTTAATAAAAAGGCAAAAAGTTGCCATAGAGAGGCTGCTGGCAAGTGCATGGCCATAGGGAGCTGACATGCTCAGGAGGGAAGGTGTTGATCATGTGGAGGCCTCTAAAAGCTAAAGCCTTGTTACCTTATCTTTAGTGCCCAGAAAATGTGGTATGTGATGCAAATGCTCAAAACCTCTTATATCATAGCTGTCTGACCTCTGGGGACCTTCAACCTTCTTCTAGGCCCATCTGTGCACTTGCTTGTAAAATCCAGTTTTAGCAAGAAGCCTGTTAAGTCAATTTAGCAAGAACACCCTACTGCACCCCCCCGCCCGCACCCATCTGTTCAACCTCAGTATCTGATCAGGCTCCTCAGCCTCCACCACCCCCAGGGGATGTGTGGTCACCTGGTTGGCCTTCTGCTAGAATCCTGTTAGGTCGGTTTAGCAGGAATCTCGCTGGCCCTTGGTGTTTCCTCTTAGTAGTTTTCCATCCACTGATGGGCACCCTATTCCGTGGCTATGAATCCCCACTTTCCCATGCTGTATTCAGATCTGAGCCCAATCTTCCTCCCCCACTGCAAGTCCCCATTGCTGTGGTCCCTGCACCTGTTGCGATGGTCCTGAATAAAGTCTTCCTTACTGTGCTTTATCAAGTGCTACTGAATACTCCTTAACATCCTCCCACACCTTGTGTTCTGGAAAATGGCTTATTGCAAAGAACCCCCTTCCCCATATGACTGAGAAAAGACTCACAGATGTCCCTTGGCTAATAGGAGAGAGACAGACCCTCTAAATCCTAATTCTTTGTCTTATAAACAGTTATAAGTTAGCTCAGCCACTTGTCCTTCCTAGTCAAATGTTGGATCAGTTTCTCTCTTTCCCTCAGAACCCTGTACATGGGTCCATCCTCAGTCTGAGTGAGCAGGCACTTCCTCCTGGGAACAGTCTGGCCTCAGAGCAAATGTTTTCTCATCTACTGTCTAATTAGGCCACCCTTAAATTCAAAGTCAGTGCCTGTTATGTGTTCTAGCCTTGTTTACTCCTCTCCATAAAAGAAAAACCATTTTTGCCCCTAGCCTTTGAGAGGCTTGCAGACCTAGGGTGTTTTCCCTCTTGCATTAAGCTTTTTGAATAAAAGTCCCTTCTTACTAAGTCTGCATTTTTTTTTTATTTGACACCAACTGAGGAGACTTTTGGACCAATGGAGTTGCAGCCCTGTTGAAGTTTGATTTTTATATAAAATAAAATTCCTGGGAGACCCCCTAAAGACTAGAGAATCACAGCCCTTGATGTAGCATCCTGCTATCCTGCATCTATTGGAAGCCACATGTCACTTATTCACCATCATGTTGATAAAAAGGGGGTGCAGGTGCATGTCTGCCCCATCTCTTAAGATGTCAGTTGTATCACTGTTAGGTTGCAAGGCAGGTAACCCCACTGATGACTCAGTGACTATGGCAAACGTCTCTGACCAGCTTGGAGGAGCAACACATTCCAATATGTTTGCTATGCACATGAGCTCCTAATTAGCCCTCTGGTTCCTCTGCTGTGGACAGCCCTGTGGTCTGTGAATAGGCTGTCATTTCCCTGGGGGTGCCAAGCAGGACCTAGCATTGGTCACATGGTCCCAGCAGAAAAGAGACACGTGGAATATAGGAGAATGAGAGGAGAATTTACTGAAAAGACAGCTAACAGCAGTGTGGACAGGAAGAGGAGGAAGATGGCTCACCCCTGAGGCTGGTACCACTCAGGCCCAAAGGCGAAGGAGTGATCCCAGAGCTTGTGATGACCTTTGAGGAGTGCAGGATGCAATCCTGGGCAACCCTGCAGGAGGGAACAGAGGAGATGAAAACCCCAACCTGGTTCTCCTTTCCCTTTCATTTGTTGACTTTCCTTGGCCAAAAACAACCAGGACAACAGAAAAGGCAAGACAGCCTATGGATGCTGTTCATCCTGGGCTTCTTCCAGGGTAGAGAACAGGTGGGGATAGGTAGAGGGGCTCCAGGGATAACAGGAAAGATTCCAATCCAGGCCAGTCTCCACCGGGGGCATCATTCATCAGGAGCCCTAAATCCACAACTGCATCACTCCTTTCTCACCCCATATTAGATGGTAATGTTTTTCTCCCCATTGCACAAGAAGTGAGGCTTAGAGGGTCCCCACATTTATCCAGGATTTGAAGAAGTTGAATACCAGAGGGGGAGCATTGAATGGAACCCTGGTTTGTCTGCCTCCAAAATACCTTGTTCTCACTCCTGGGTATCTACCCAGAGCTAAAGAAGTCATTATACAAAAAAGATACTTGCATACGCATGTTTACAGCAACACAATTAGCAATAGCAAAAATGTGGAACCAGCCCAAATGCCCATCAATCAACGAGTGGATAAAGAAACTGTGGTGTATATATATATATATGTATATATATGTATGTGTGTGTGTGTATATATATATATATATACACACACACACATATACACACGATGGAATACTACAGAGCCATAAAAAGGAATGAATTAATGGCATTCACAGCAACCTGGATGGGATTGGAGACTACTATTCTAAGTGAAGTAACTCAGAAATGGAAAATCAAACATTGTATGTTCTCACTCATAAGTGGGAGCTAAGCTATGAGGATGCAAAGGCATAAGAATGATGCAATGGACTTTGGGGACTCAGGGGGAAAGGGGGAGAAGGGGGTGAGTGATAAAAGACTACAAATAGGGTTCAGCATATACTGCTTGGGTGTGATGGGTGCACCAAAATCTCACAAATCACCACCAAAGAACTGACTCATGTAACCAAACACCACCTGTTTCCCAAAAACCTATTGAAATAAAAGCATAAATAAAAATACCTTGTTCTCCTCATTATGTGTAATGTGTAAATTCCTTTCACTCCACAAGGGAAGAGAAGACATTTTAAAAAACAGGAGTAGTGTACTGACTCAGATTTCCATTAGAGTATTAAGACAGCTAGTCATTCTTTCTAGATAGCCAGTTTCAACTGTGATTAATCAGAGACAATAAGGGCCACTGTGAGCATGTGAAGGCTTTGGAGGAATGGTTTTATGGAAAAGTTAGGAAAAGGAAGACACAGAGAAAGCTGCCAGAGTTACTAATTTTGCATTGGGTGCCCCCCTCCGCAATCAGTCAAAAAATGATGTGACTCAGCAGAAAAAGGGAACATGTTCAAGGGGGAAAAACATGTAAATAGTATTTATTGTCTTCCTACTATGTACCAGGCATGCTTTGCATTTTATATAAATGATGATGATGACAATTAATACAATCTTTTATATTTTTATGTTTTCAGACAGGGTCTTGCTCTGTGGCCCAGGCTGGGGTACAGTGGTGAGATCATAGCTCACTGCAGCCTCAACCTCCCATCCCAGACTCAAGCAATCCTCCCTCCTCGGTCTCCTGAGTAGCTGGGACTACATGCAGGTACCACCATGCCTGGCTAACTTTTTAACATTTTTTTTAGAGACAGCGTCTTAGTATGTTGCCCAGACTGATCTCAAACTAGCCTCAAGCGATCCTCCTTCCCTACCTCCCAAAGTACCATGATTACAGGTGTGAGCCACCACCGCCAGCCTAGATAACAGTCTTTAAAGTAGATATGCTGGGATAGGTAAGAGGAAGTGAAAAGCCACTGGGACACACAAAAACAGCCAGGAGCAGCCTGGGAGGGTGGCTGTAAATTGTTCCTTTCCTGAGCTTGGAGATGGTACAGTTTTTACACATGAAGGAAACCAAAATTTCCCTTTTTAAAAGAATGAGGATTATTGGTTGAAAAGAAGAATCCTAAAACGCAGTGGACACACTGCCCCTCCATCTGCCTTCCTCATAGCAAGACAGCAATTTACAAAGACAAGGTCTTCTGCCCACCTGTCTGCCTTTGCCACCTTCCTGCCCTCCTACCTGCCTTTCCCACTGAAAGATGGTCCCCTTTATAACCCTCACCTATTAGCTCAGAGACAGCACTACAGCAGCTAGAGGCAGATTTTACTCTTCCCAGAAATTTACCTTTTGGTAGCCTGCAGATGTTCTCCTCTCTGTCTTGTCAGTACATAGGATTTATGGCTCTTT
Organism: Pongo pygmaeus; assembly: GCF_028885625.2. Classification (NCBI taxonomy): domain Eukaryota; kingdom Metazoa; phylum Chordata; class Mammalia; order Primates; family Hominidae; genus Pongo; species Pongo pygmaeus. The sequence continues at coordinate 7,599,522 of NC_072396.2, read as the reverse complement.
GTTAAAATCCTATTTGAGCAAGGCCCCCAAGCCACTGCCTTGAGAGAGAAGCATTTTTGAATTGAGGCCTCTCCCGTGTGATGGGTAGAATATATGTCACCCTCCCAGGCTGCTCCTGGCTGTTTTTGTGTGTCCCAGTTGGCTTTTCACTTCCTCTTACCTATCGCAGCATATCTACTTTAAAGACTGTTATCTAGGCTGGCGGTGGTGGCTGACACCTGTAATCATGGTACTTTGGGAGGTCAGGGAAGGAGGATCACTTGAGGCTAGTTTGAGATCAGTCTGGGCTCAATAGTTTTTCTCTTGTGAATCTGACTTTTATTTTCAGGAGTGTCTCAACTAAGAATCTATGAGGGAAAGAACAGACATTAGACTTTCTCCCTTACACATACAAAAGAAACATTAAAGAAGTGGGATGTCCATTAGAAGGCACTTCAGATTGTCTCATTTTCAACAGGAACTGCATTTGTAGACACACAGCAAGCATAAAATTTAATTTCATTATTACAATTTAATCAAGCAAATTCACTAAAGTACAGTACTTGTCAGCCAGAAAATTGTTTGTTTAGTATAATTCATCAATTACCTTGAAAGGAAAAAATTATGGGACATATATGTATAAATAACTACATATTCTGGTTATACCAGAAGGATTATTTGCAGGACCTGTAGATGAGCTATCTATTTAAAAGGAGTAACTCCTGGGGCAAGAAGGCACAAAGTCAAAGGTGCGCATTGTATAAAATCCCCTTTATAAACAGCAAACTTTTAGTGTCCCTAGTATCTTGAGACAGAATTCTTTTTTCTTTTTTTTTTTTTTTTTTTGAGATGGAGTCTCGCTGTGTCTCCCAGGCTGGAGTGCAGTGGCAAAATCTCAGCTAACTGCAACTTCTGCCTCCCGGATTCAAGCAGTTCTTGTGCCTCAGTCTCTGGAGTAGCTGGGGATTACAGGTGCGTGCCACGATGCCCGGCTAATTTTTGTATTTTTAGTAGAGATGGGGTTTCACCATGTTATCCATGGCTGGTCTCAAATTTCTGAGCTCAAGCCATCCTCCCGCCTCAGCCTCCCAAAGTGCTAGGATTACAGGCATCAGCCACTGTGCCTGGCCCAGAATTCTTTCCTAAGTAATCATTAATAACCACATCCCCTTCTCAATTCACATCTTCCATTAGCCATATTATCACTTGCATACACCTGGACTTCAGCGCATATTGTATTTCTTCTCTTATGCATTGCTGAATGATTCCGACTGACCCAAATGGACAGGCTGCAAAGGGAAGGAATACATTGACACGTACCTGCTCCCACGATCTGCAGCAGGAAGTCCCGAAAGGAAGGGGAGGAGGAAGGAAATGCAGGTGTTTAGATTCAGTCCCAGTGTGGCTTTTATGTGTAGCTCTGATCTCTATGAAGAGATGCCCTTTTCCCATTTTGGGCAGGGCAGGGATGACTCTGGCCCTGAGATTAAAAAATAAAGAAAGATAGACAGTGCCTCTGGGGCACAAGAACAGGTCAGCCTTCTCCTCAAAGCCCACCAGTAGAGACTTTGATGCCTGTCGGAAATCTTAGCAAAATGATAGGTGTCCCAGGAAACTGGAGCATCTCACAGATATACTCACATTGTGGAACATGAGAAATACTGGTTGGAGAAACAAAGAGAGTGGTTTCCCTGCAGAGCAACTTTCTACAAGGGGAAAGGCCCAGCCAACCCAGAAAAATTCGTGGGAATAGTAGGCAGAATTCTAAGATGGCCAGAAGTCGGAGAGAGATGCTGGACACCAACTGGTGTCCACAAAGAAGCTGACAGTGATGATGTGAACTTCCTGTGCGGTCCACAGACCTAGAAATCACTAGTGGCCCAGGACTTTCAGCAGCAAGAAAATGGGGACCTCAGTCCCAGAACCACAAGGAACTGAGTTCTACCAACATGCACTGAATTTGGAATAGCACCGGGAGGCTCAGGGGAGAACACAATGTAGCTGGCACCCTGATTTCATCCTGGCGATCCCCTGAGCAGGGTAAAGTCTGTCCTTGCTTGGATTCCTGAGCCCAAAGAGAAGATACACAGGTGTTGTTGCCAGCCACTGTGTGCTATGGAGCAATAGAAAATGAATACAGTGGAGTGAATATTAAAGTAAGTGTTTTTCATTGGGGAGATGTTGGTCTAAGGATACAAAGTTTCACTTAGGAGCAAGAGTTCCAGAGATCTTTCCTACAACATGGTGACTGTAGTAAATAACAACACATTGGACATTTGAAAATTACCAAACAGTAGATTATAAGTGTTCTCCCCACAAACAAAGTATGTCAGGTAATGCACATGCTAATTAGCTTCATTTAGCCATTCCATAATGTACATACATACATATATATATAAAACAAAATGTCATGTTGTATACCCTAAATATATATAATTTTAATTTTTCATTTAAAAAAATTAATTTTGCTAAAAAGTAAATGCTTTTCTATCCAAAGCTAGAGATCTCAGGCTGGGATATTTGGTTTAGAAATTTATTTGCATATTTTACCTAAAAAGTTATTATTAAAATATTATAAAGTATTAAAAGAAATATTATTTATAGATTTAATATATATTTTAACATAAAACACCTAGTATATATTAAATATACATTTATATATACATTGATTTATTTATAATTATATATTTAATATAAAAATATTTATTCATTTATGTATAAATATAAATACATCAATTTATATATTTAATATGTATTAAATGTTTATTATTTATTATACATACATCTATTTTTATAATATATTTAATATTTAAATATTTATTTAAAATAAAACATATTTATATTGTATAATTGTATAAATATATAAATATTTTATATTTCCATGAATATGTGTGTGTGTATAGATATATATAAGTAAATGCATATTCTCTGATCATCAGAAAAATGCAAATCAAAACCACAATGAGATACCATCTCACACCAGTCAGAATGGCGATTGTTAAAAAGTCAGGAAACAACAGATGCTGGTGAGGCTGTGGGGAAATAGGAACACTTTTACACTGTTGGTGGGAACGTAAATTAGTTCAACCATTGTGGAATACAGTGTGGTGATTCCTCAAGGATCTAGAACCAGAAATGCCATTTGACCCAGTAATCCCATTACTGGGTATATACCCAAAGGAATATAAATCACTCTACTATAAAGACACATGCACACGTATGTTTACTGCAACACTATTTACAATAACAAAGACGTGGAACCAACCCAAATGCCCATCAATGATAGACTGGATAAAGAAAAGTGGTACGTATACATCATGGAATACTACACAGCCATAAAAAGGAATAAGATCATGTCCTTTGCAGGGACACGGGTGAAGCTGGAAGCCGTCATCCTCAGCAAACTAACACAGGAACAGAAAAGCAAACACCGCATGTTCTCACTCATAAGTGGGAGTTGAACATTGAGAACACATGGACACAGAGAGGGGAACAACACACACCAGGGCCTGTTTGGGGGTGGGGGGTGACGGGAAGAAACTTAGAGGATGGGTCAATAGGTGCTGCAAACCACCATGGCACATGTATTCTATGTAATTAACCTGCACGTTCTGCACATGTATCCCATTTTTTTTTAGAAGGAATACAAAAGAAAAAAATTTTAAAATAAGAATAAAAATAAAATATATAAAATAAATAATATGAAAATAAATATTTTTTAAAATCTGTGGTATTCATCTGTATTCGAATTCATTTTTAAATTATATTAAAAATAATTTTTTTCATTTTTAATTATATATTTTAACTAAATATATTAATATTTAAATAAATATTTATTTAAAATAAAACATTTATACTATATAATAGTAAGTATAAAACTATATATTTCTATAAATACATATATATGCATTTATATATAAAATCATATGTAAAATACATAATATGAAAATAAATATTTTTTTAAATCTGTGGTATTAATCTTTGTATTGCAATTCAGTTTTTAATTCCATCTACAAATATTGATTGAACTACAACTTAATGTTACCTGCTATGGAAGATTTGGCACCACCCCTACATGTAAAAAAGGCCCAGAATCTATTGGCTGGATGGTCCAGCTCCAAAACAGAAAGAAGAAAGGGACGTGTTGTGGGCTAAGTAATGGTCAGGCCCCAAGGCGCCCACAACCTGATCCCTGGCACCTCACACTTTACCTTCCATGGCAAAGGGCACTTGGCAAGTGCCATGAATGATCTTCAGATGGGAAGAACTTCCTGGATTAGCCAGGTGGGCCCACTGTCATCACAAAGGCCCCTCTAAGAAGGAGGTGGGGAGAGACTGGAAGACACTACACTGCTGGCCTTGAAGATGGAAGAAGGGCCCACCCGCCCGGAAGGTAGGTGCTCTCTAGAAGCCAGAGAAGGCAAGAAGAGGAATTCAACCCCTAGAGCCTCCAGAAAAGAAAGCAGTCCTGCCCACACCATGATTTTAGGACAGTGAAACCCACTTTGTGCTTATGACTTCCCGAACTGTAAGGTTATACTGTTTTACATTGTTTTAACCCACTCAGTTCACTAAAACGTGTTATAGCAGTGTTTGGAAATTACAGAAAGGAAAGGAAAAATATAAGGAAGGAGGAAGGAAGGTAGGAAAGAAAGAAGAAAGGGAGAGAGGAATAAGGGAGGTGGAGACAGAAATTATTTGAATCTACTGAGGAATTTCCAAGTCTAGAAATACAAGAAAAAAGATCTGCTGAAAAACAGCAGTTTTTGTTATCACTGGAGAAGACAGGGTAAAGGGTAGGAGAGACCCCTCTGTACTGTTTTTTCATAACTACTTGTGAGTCTATAATTATATCAACACAAAATATTTAAAGAAAATTATAAAGCGGAATGAATAGTAACCTGCCATTTCTATATATTACACATAGAAAATTCTGGAATTATATCTGTAAACTGTTTCCATGGTGAGTATAGACTATCATATGCTTCTTTTCTATGCTTTTCTGATTTTTGGATTTTTTACAATAAGCATATCTTTTTTTCTTTAAAAATAAACAAAGACACTTTAAAAAAATTAAGTACAAAGGGTTGAAGAATAAGAAACACTCATTCTCTCTTGGAGAGAAATAGCTTAATGCCCAAGTTTTGTTAACTCATATTTTTACTGTATTGCAAATACCACGGCAAATGCTATTGCTTTGTATCACTGTATGTGAAGCAAATGTTGGATTCTACCGTAATAGATAAATGAGCATTTCAGTCTCTTTGTTGTTGATTCCAATAACATCCAACTGAATGGCTGTTTTTTCTGCTGTCCTGCAAACCAGGAGGCTGGGAAACCATTCCTTTGCCCCCCACAATCATCTCATCTCACAAAGCAGAGTACAACAGGGAAAATAGTTTCACGCATCAATTTGTGGACAAGTCATGATATTAAAAAGGTATGTGTACCTTTGAGCCTACTATTGAGTAGCTGATTCTGTCAAGTTATAGTATAATTCTTCAGTTACTTGTGAAGTTCCTGACCAGCTGATAATTATGAATGATTTTACAAAAACATAACAAAATAGATATGCAATTTCATTTGTGCATAATGATCCTTCTTCCATTAAAGCTCAAAATTGGTTTATGACATTAAAATACTTTGAACTCTGAATTTCCCTATCATTGCATTGTACTATATGGTGAAACCTTCCTATTGGGACTTGGTTATTTCATCATTACCTAAAAGACCCCTTATGACATCATTTAGAAAAAAATTAATATGTATAAATCCAATCAATATGGAAAACTCTAAACTTCCTCCCTGCCTAAAAGTGTTCATAACAAAGAATTTCTTGACTGAATTGTTAAAGCTTAACCACCATTCTCCAATCCTGTACTTCCAGGTACAATCTGAATCTCTGTAACTTGCACATATCCCGGAAATGCTTGAAGACAATGCCAACAAATTCATGTCGGCAATGCAAAAGAGATTTGAGGACAGGGTGCTAGTTGTTACTTCTTGAATAAAAATGCAACTCCTGGGCAATGCAGAAAAATCAATCAGCAACTCTTTAAAATGTGTTTCCTTTGCATGAGAGAATAAGTGTAATTTTTTTTTAAAGACAAGGTGCCACTCAGTTGCCCAGGCTGAAGTGCAGTGGTACAATCTCAGCTCACTGCAATCCCCTCCTCCCAGGCTCAAGGGATCCTCCCACCTCAGCCTCCTGAGTAATTGAGATGACAAGTGATTTTTTTATTTTTAGTAGAGATGGGGTTTCACCATGTTCCCTAGGCTGGTCTCCAACTCGTGGGCTCAAGCAATCCACCCTCCTTGGCCTCCCAAAGTGCTGGAATTGTAGGCATGAGCCATTGCCCCCCAAGCCCAAGGTGTAATTTTTAATGAAAACTTTAAGCTATTAAAATGGAGTACAGAAAAAGAATATCAATTGTGCCTGCCAAACCAAAACTAAGTAACTGTTTTTTTCCTCTGATGACCATTGGATCGAGATGATATATCTAATAATAATCAAATTCACAACAAAAATCTTTCAGCATAGCTTTCAGGTTAGTACTTCCTTAAATTAGGATTTAAATTTTATGCATACAGATACATGCATGCCTCTTATTTAAGGCCCTTGGATCACACAGCTCTATGTTGGTTTGGAATGAAAAAGAAGGGTTTTCATTATTGATAAGTGAGATAACATCTCTTTATCAAATAGGATGAATCATTTGAAATAGCCATTTTTGTAGATAAAGTATGGTTAACTATCAGCAATGTCATATGGCTGGTCATATATGCACAGCGATCAAAGAACCAAAAAAAGAAAAGAAAAGATTGATCAATAAGTAAATAAATAATAAAAGGATGGTATGAGAAAAGTACATTTAGAGAACAAAATAGAACTTTTGGGAATGCAGAACATGATAAATGAAATAATTCAGCAGAATGCTGGGAAGATCAAGGTGAGGACATCTCAAAGAAAACTGGAACAAAAAGCCAAGGTGATTGACAACAGGAGAGAAAAGACATGAAAATTAGGATATCATAACCAGGTCCCAATCCTCAGCTAATAGATATTCCAGAGGAAGAGACTGAGAGAGAGAAAGAGATTACCAAAGCAATAAAACAAAACATAGTTTTAGACCTGAAGGGCATGAATCTCAGTATTGAACAGGCCTGAGGGCCCAAAACTATGAAGGAAAATAGACTCAGAGCAAAGCCCATTTTCATGGAACCTTAGGATACAGAGGACCAAGACAAAATCCTAAGTGTATAGAGGGTGCAGTGGGTGGATGGGTTACACACAATCAAATCACGGCTTTAGCCTTTACCCTGAGTGGTACAAGACAATTATGCAATGACTGTGAAATCCAGAGGAAAAATGATTTCTGCCGAGAGTAGTGGCTCACACCTGTAATCCCAGCATGTTGTGAGGCTGAGGCAGGAAGATTGCTTGAGCCTGGGAGCTCCAGACAAGACTGGGCAATATAGCGAGACCTTGTCTCTACAATTTGTTTTTTAATTAGCCAGGTATGGTGGTGGTGTGTGAGAGGACCACTTGAGCCCAGGAGGAAGAGATTCCTATGATCGTGTCACTGCACTCCAGCCAGGAGTGCCTTGCTCTTGCAACAGAGCAAGAAACTGTCTCAAAAAAAAAGAAAAAAGAAAAGAAAATGAAAGAAAAAGAAAAAGAAAACCAAATAATTTCCACCCTAGAATTTTATACCAGCCAACCCCTCCAGACACAGTTGCACTGGCCCCTGAATAAAGTCAGTGAATACACTGAGTGCCCACTATTTGCTCCTCAAGCTGAAGGTCTCTGCTCCCAAGCAAGCTGCTAGTCAGTATGGGGAGAAAGCCTTCATGCCCAATTGATGTCATTTTCTGTGGTTGCACTCTCACATGTAATATCCCCAAAGAACCACAGCATAGAGTTGTCACTTTTAGCTTGGGGGGAACAACAAAACATGATGAATAATAATTACAACAATTACATTCCCATTCTTTCTCTTCCTTACTATGAAACCAGGATGTTGGTGTGTAGGCAGGGAAAGTCCCTCTTCTTTCAAAGTAAACTGGAAAGAGAAACACCTGCTAAGAGCTTTCCTGTGCTAGCATGGATGATCGTGCAATTGCCCAAAAGTCTATTTTACTAACAACTCCAAATCTTATATTTCTTCTTCCGTTGTCCATGGAGTCTGGGTACCACACATGCCCAAGCCCACCAGTGTGTCTACAACAACAGGCAACAGAAGCGCCTGGCCTAGGGCCATCTGGGGCCACGAAGCAGGTCAGCAAAACAATCATGATTATCCATGGTCTCAGAGTGGAGAAGGATATCATAAGCAATTGATTAGGGAGCAAGAGAGGGAGGGAAGGAGGGAGGAATGAGGGAAAGGAAGGAAAAAAGGGAGGCAAGCAAAGAGGAAGGAAGGAAAGAGGGGAGGAGGGAAGAAGGGAAGGAAAGAAAGGAGGAAGGCAGGGAGAGAGGAAGTTAGGAGGAAAGAGGGAGAGAGGAGGGAGGGAGAGAGAGGGAAGAAAGGAGGGAAGGAAGGAAAAATGAAGGAATGAAAGAAGGAAGGAGAGAGAGAAAAGGTGAGGAGGAAAAAAGGAAGGAGGAAGGCAGGAGAGAGAAAAAAGGAAGAGAGGGAGGGAAGAAGGAAGGGAAGGAAGAAAGAAGAAAGATGGAGAGAAAGGAGGAAAGGAAAGAAAGGAAAAGGAAGGGAAGGAAGGGAGGAATGGAGGAAAGGAGGGAGGGAGGGAGGAAGGGAGGAAAGAAGGGGAATCAACAGAGAAAATAATCAACATCTAATATTTTTTAAAATGGCAAAAGACAAATGATGAATGAGAAAACAATTATAAATTAATACAAATATGGAAAATGTTCAACCTCACCAGGAAATCAAAGAAAATTAAAGTTTAAACACAAGGAAAATGCTGTTTTTAACCTACTGATTTGGCAAATATTATGGCATGCCAACACTTGGGTTAGAAAATTAAGAAGTAGGAGACTTGAGGAAAAAATAAATTAAACACTAGAATATTCTCGATTTTTGAAGAATATTTTGTCATATATAAAAACCTCATGGTATAATTTTAGGGTGTAAAAGGCAGAACCAAGCATGATATAAAGGCAACATCAGCACAAATGTGAAAAACAATCTGTCCAGGTGCAGTGGCTCATGCCTGTAATCCCAGCACTTCGGGAGGCCAAGTGTGGGAGGATCACTTGAGGACAGAAGTTTGAGAGCAGCCTGCGCAAGATGGCAAGACCCCATCTCTACAAAGAATTTAAAAATTATCTGGGTGTGGTAGAACACGCCTGTAGTCCCACCTACTTGGGAAGCTGAGACAGGAGAATTGCTTGAGCCCAGAAGTTTGAGGCTACAATGAGCTATGACTGTGCCACCGTATTCCATCCTGGGCAGCAGAGCAGGACCCTGTCTCTCTCTCTCTCTCTCTCTCTCTCTCTCTCTCTATATATATATATATATATATATATATTTGCATATGGATATGTATGTTTCATATGCATATGTTTGTATAGAAAGGCATACACATAACTGGAAAGAATGATGATATAACTTTATTTGGGATTAGTTTGCGGGGAGCAGAACTACCAGTGGTTTTACATGATTCTTTATAAATTCTTGCATATACAAAATGTTCTACTTACTTTTATAAACAGAAAAGAAGTTTACAAAGTACAATTTAATCATATTGTATTCCTACTGATGGAGAAAGTGTCATAGTTAAATTTACAATGCTCCTCAAATGTGATAATTTGTACTAGTGGGAATAAAAAGAAAATGAACTTGGGCTTACAATTGGCCTGAAGAGACCCTAACTTAGAGAACTTCAGCTTAATGAGCTCTGATCCCTGTGCAGCTGTCCCTTGTCACGTAATCAGAAAAAACTAACAAGGTTCCTTTTTTTAGAGAAATTTGTTTAGTCCCTATTTTTTAAGCACATGGTAAGTGTCTAACAAATACCTGTTGCAGAGAAATTAACTAATACAGATTTCTAATCTTTAGAGTTTTTTGCCCCATGGAAGAATGTTCTAAGTATAGTAATTCTCAGCCTGAGGCCAAAGGCCTAAGAACTTGTGGCGTGGGTAGCATAGATCCTGGAGTCCAAGGGCGGGAGAGCCTGGAGCTCTAAAATTCTAGGGCTAGAGATGAAGAGTGTCTCAGCTCAAAGAGAGAGAAAGAGAGGGACAGAGAGAAACAGAGACACAGGCAAGGAGGGAGAGACAGAGACAAAACCAGGGAAAGACAGAGAGAGATGAAGAGAGGGAGAGAGACACAGAGAGACAGGGACGTGGATAGAGAGCGAGAGACAGAGATGGATAGAGAGAGATAGACACAGAGAGACACACAGAGATAGAGATACAGAGGGAGAGAGACAGAGGCAGAAAGAGAGAGAGGGAACTCTCTTCTCTGCTTTGTGTTCTATCTGGGCCTCCAGCTGATTGGATGTTGCCAGTCCACATTGATGGTGGCTCTTCCCCACTTAGTCCACCAACTCCCATGCCAGTGACCTCTGGAAACACCCTCACAGACACACCCAGAATTAATGAACACGTTACCAGTTCTCTAAGTATCCCTTAATCCAGTCAATTTGACACCTAAAATCAACCATCACAAATCCACCCATCATCAACTTGGCACCCATAAGCATCTCCTTAAACCATACTTAATTTCTAAATGAAGATAAGAAAATTACAACAGTTCCACCTAACGTGATGTAACCATTCTGCACACAGCTGAAAATGCTGTAATCCCCTTCCCCGGAAGAGGAGGTCAAGTCCTTGGGTGATGTTGACTCTTCTCCTGACATCCCATCGCTTAAATACCATGAGGTAAAATTAATAATACTTAAATACTGATAGAGAGGTAGTCAATAGAGTGGTTTATATATTATATGCACTTTTGTGGTTTCCATGTTGAGAATGTTCTCAAAGAAACATGTTTGTGGTCAAAATTTCTGAGTCAATAACAAAGATACTCCAAGAACGCTCTCAACAGGAAAACACAAACCATCATATCATATACTGATATAAAGTCAATATACCTTATGTTATATAATAAAGGAATAAGAGAGGAATGAAAACAAAGATATTTGCTAAATATATGTATTTATGTTTTATCTTGATACTAAATATATTTATATATACACACAGATGTATTCTTAACAAAATAGGGAGAAAATACTCGTGACAATGACAGTCCTCAATTCTGTAGCTGGCCACACCAGTCTCCTCTGGAAACACCCTCACAGACACATCCAAAAGTAATGCTTCAGCAGCTCTCTAGGTCTTCCTTAATCCAGTCAAGTTGACACCTAAAATTAACCATTATGAGCATTGTGGATTAGAAAACAGAACAGGTGGCCATGTTGTCAGGGGCCCATCCTAGCAACAAACATAGACAATTCCTTCTTCTGAGGAGGGCTCAGATCTGGACTCTCTAAAGGCTTCTCTGTTCTTGTATCCCTGAAGCCCAAATAGCTGGAAGTCTCTAGATCAGTGTTCAAAGACAAATGCATGAAATCTCTGGCACAGTTCCCTAAAGCACAGCGGATCTCCCACATCTACACAAACCATGAAGCAATAACAACTTGCAAGTGGATTACTGTTGAGAAGAATGCCTTTGAAGAGTGAAATGGATGTGATGAAAGAACATACCTCCCACAGCACAAGCAGAAAGGAGACAGGATGGAAATGAAATTTCATTCACTAGGTGGAGGGCCTGCTGACCCTTCTCTATAATAATAATGATTCTAATAATGATTCATAAAGCCACAACTCTGGCCAAAAAAAATTAAAAAGTTAAGTATGTGTGTGAGAAAAGAGAGGCTATAAAAACACAAAATTGGTTTAGGTTTTTATGCTGAGACAGCAATCCTGAATGAGTGATCTTTGTTGTTGATTCAGAAAAATTTAACCACAAACATGTCCCTTTGAGAACATTCTCAACATGAAAACCATAAAAGTATAGAAGTGGAAACTTCTATCTGTCTATCCATCCATCTATCTGACATCAACCTATATATCAATCTAGATATCTATATATCTATATATCCATCTATTTATCTGTCCATCCATCCACCTATCTATCATCTATCTACATATCTGTCTGCCTATCTATCATCCACCCATCTATCATCTATCTATATATCTGTCTATCATCCATGTAGCCATCTATTTATCCATCCATCCACCTATCCATCCATCCATCATCTATCTATATAGCTGTCTGCCTGTCTATCATCCATCGATCTATCATTTATCTACATATCTGCCTGTCTGTCTATCATCCATCCTTCCATCCATCCACCCATCTAACCAGTTTATGGTTTTATATATAGCTTCATTTAAACTGTGGGTGGCAAAGCAAACTGCACGTGGAAAGACAGCTCTTGTCATATGTGCTGAGGGTCATGTGTGGCTTGCAGGTGAACAGGGGAAAGGGGGCAAAGTGGTTGAAATATGAGAGTTTAAGAAGGGCTAAGCTTTAGAGAAATGTGTCAGATGAGACTACAAAATATGCTTGGACTGCAGTTCTTGGTGTGAATCCACAGAAGCCCCCACTACCAAACTCAGAGCTAACGAAATATGTTCACTGTGGCACTGGGGCATTCATTTTTGTCCTTGGCATCTCCTTCCCGTCACTGAGCGCACAAACGAAAAATCATCTCCCCTCCTCCCTTTCCGTATCATCCATCTTTTTCGTGCTTGGTCCAAGAAACATCCAAAGACAGGAAGAGAGCTCATTTATTGTTTTTAGCATTTGCTTGGTCCCATTTCACTAGTTCTACCTCCCAAAACGAGAACATGAGGTTATCAATTACATGTCAGAGGCAGAGAAAGCTGAAGCATGTTTTTCCATCAGAGACGTTGTAATATGATTTGAAATTTGAGAGTCTAGAGTTAACATATGGGATTTCAAAATTTCCGACATGTCTGACAAAAATTTTCTTAAAGGAATTACATCATAGTTATTGAATCTTCCCCCATGCGATGAAAGAAGAAAATAACAAAAATATTCCTTTTAACAAATTTGGGGAGTTAGCAGTAAAAAACAAAAAACATTACTTAAATAATATTTTCAAAGGACTAAGAAGAAAACTAGGAATTAAAGACTAAACTGATTCTAGATATTCTCATACAAGAGGACCTAGGATAATATTTGAAATAAAGTACACAACAGTATTATTAAAAAAAAAAAAGAAAGTTCACAAAGTTTTCTAACACTTCAAATGTGTGGTTTGTAGGTAGGAAATCAAAATGAGTTTGAGTTATCATTATTAGGTTCAGTGTTATTAAATGTGCTTCACATACTTATCTTTTACATTTGTATGGTAATGTCTCCAAAGCTAAGGATTTTATTAGGTAATTTATTTTTTTTTATTTCTAGCAAAGAAAAATGTCCTTAAATTTATGTAAGAGTCAAAGTTTGGATCTCAGAATAACTGGTCTCGGCCTTATTTTAAAAAGCAAAGAACATAAGTAACTAAGCAAGGAAATGACATCTGATTCATTATTGTAAATGTATATTTTATTGGCTATGTACTTAATCAGCCCCCACTCTGAATACTGGAATCTCGAAATAAATAAAGTTGACAGATGACTAATATCAACTGGCTCTCCATTCATCAGGTGTGAAATATTACACAAACATACAGCAAAGCCTCTCAGGCTCTGGAAAGAAACTGCAAAAACCCTAAGGACTCCCAGAAACTAAAACAGTCATAAAAATTTAGAAGTCTAAGTTTTAAGTTAAGAGAAGAGGAAACTGTGAAAACATGATTTATTATAATAAGTGGTAAATTTCTACTATGCTATAACATTCAGAGTTGATTTTAATAAAATAGAGATAGAAAGTAGGATCGATTAACACAAGTATTATACTAACCATTCTTTGTCAACTGATTATTATTGTAAAATTAGAAGGCTGTGACCCTAAATTATAAAATCAATCTAATTTTGGACACTTCATTACTCTTCCAACATTTTATATTGAAACATCATAAGAAGTAGTATAGATGGATCACCTCCTGATTGACTTCAAATATCATAATATTGTATTTGAAAACTGTATTGCAGGCTTGCTCCTAAAATAGAGAATTTCCATAGAACTTTCTATAGAACTCACTCCTAAAATGGAGGATTTAATATGAATTTTATACAGAAAAATTATTCTCATAAGCAAGCTATCTCACATGCAGTATAAACTAAGGAACTGCTGTACTTATTAAGTGATTGTCAGTAAGGCAGCTGAAGCACATACAGGAAAATATGGCAGGAAATTCATGGACCTTAGTTTAAAACTCTATAAAGAAAAAAAAAAAAAAAAAAACTTGCTGCCAGGCAGCAGATGTTTTTGCTTTCCTCTGGAATCTTGGGTAGGTTCACTGGATAAAATCTTTTAACAGGTATTAGGCTTCACCCTATTTGAGGATATAAACTCAACAGAACAAGGCTAAAGTTTGTGAAACCCCAGACAGGGTTAAAGATCTGAAACTGCCTTTGCAAAAACAGTGAGAAAATTACAACAGTGAAAGAGATGTGACCTAACCAACTACATCTTGCCTTTAACCTGCAGACTGCCCTTGTTCATTCCTGAACACAGACTGAGCTAACTATAGGAGGAATTTACGGTGTTAACATGGAAACAAAAATGGTAACAGCCTTTTCTGGAAACAAACCCCATTCTTGCCTGGGGACACATCACCTCTGTAGGACAACAAATTCGCCACAAGTTTAGAAAGTATGGCTCAGAAGTCCTGCAGTCAGAGGCCACAAGATTCTCAACCTCCCCAGTTGGTCCTAGGGATACCGTCACTATTGGAATGCCTAAGATTGGAGTTCAAGATGTTTTTTAGACCCTGTGATCTGATCTACCAACTGGTGCCATGAAGACCAGGAATCTGCCTCAACCAGTTCTGTAATCTCCCCCACGCACAGAAGACAGCAAGAAGAACCCACTTTGGGCCCCTATTATTTCATCTCCAATCTGACCAATCAACATTCCCCACTTCCTAACCCCCTACCTGCCTTAAAAAAACTCAGTCTCCAAATGCACAGAGAGAGTGATTTGAGTAATAAACCTCTGGTCTCCCATTTAACTGGCTCTGTGTGCATTCAATTCTTTCTCTATTTCTGTCTTGATAAACAAGCTCTACCTGGGCAAGGAGAATCCATTGGGGGGTTACAGATCATTTTTTATATTGGTGTCAGTTATTGGCTAAATCATATCAGAAAGTTGTTTTTTGCCTGTGTGACTGAAATCCAAAAACATATAATTTTTATCAGTATTGTATTAATATGGCATTGGAACTATTTTTTTCATCCATGTATTCAGCAGTTATTTACTAAACATCTACTAAGGCACGCTGTGCATTGTAGGGATACAGTAGTGTTAGAGGGGTTTGAACCACAGCGACTCCATCTTGAGTGCGGGCTAGGAAAATGAGGCTGGAACTTGCTGGGCTGCACTCCCAGAAAGTTAGGTGTTCCTATCCTCTAGATGTTTACGATTAAGGGAACAGATTGATAATGTTTAGGAAACAGACCCAGAATTGGGAGTGTCCTAACACCCTGATATCTTGAGAACAGAGGCATTCCTAATTTTGCTTTAAATATAATAATATCAATTCTTGTAAAATATAGCAATTAAGAAAATTAACCCTTTATCACAAACACTTGTAGCAGAGCACATCACCCCATGATCTTTTTTTATCCTATGTATAAACAAGTACTGTGCCTAGAGTGGACATGTTCCTCCTCTTAGCTTTGGGAACACCCTACTCTGTCTATGGAGTAGCTGTACTTTCACCACTTTACTTTCTTAATAAACTTTGTACTGTGGACTCCCCCTGAATTCCTTCTTGCACAAGATCCAGGAGCCCTGTCTTGGGGTCTGGCTCGGGACCCCTTTCCTGTAACAGTAGGATGCACTGCGTGGTCTTGCCTTCATAGAGCTTTGCAATGTGTTTGCAAAGTCAGATCTTATTCAAATAATCGATAATGGACAAATAATCACACAAGAAATAGTATGAAACTGCAAATGCAACAAGAGTGCCTGGAGCATGGAGTGGGCATTACTTAGCCAAAGAGAGGAAGGAAGCCTACTGGAAGGAGGAGTTGGCTGGGGAGATGGCTCTGAGGGGAAGACAGCCTGGGTAGTAGGACAGGTTTTAAGACAAGTTGCCTGATGGGGAAAAAGAAAGCCAGGGGGAGGCAGATGCGGGGAGGACCTGAGAGTAGGAAGAAAGGTAGGAGGCAGACAATGGAGATCCACCCAGGCCTGGTTCTGAAATTCCACCTTCCTTCCAATGGAAAGCCATCAAAGGATTCCAACAGGGCCAGTGGCAGCGTTAGACCTGGGTTTTGAGAAGGTGCCTCTAGCTGCTGGTGGTGAGAGGGAGACCTTGATGGATGCAGGCAGACTACCAGGAGGCCAGAGTGTTGCATACCTAAGACATGAAGATGACTCAGCCCAAGGTGTCCAAAATACAGATAGAGAGACAGGTACACGTGAAGAGACAGCTAAGAAACAAATGAAAGACAGCTCAGATTGTTTCCATTAAAGATCTTTGAGTCTAAAAATAATTTCCTCCACTAAAATCCGTCCATCTCTTTGTTGTGGTGGTCACTGGTAGTTGTAGTGGTGGTGGTGTGGATCCCATGGCTAGACAGTGTAGAAGACAGTGGAGAGAGAGGTGTATACACATATATGCATATATCACTTTTTTTTTTTTTTTACATCAGTACAGTAAGAAAGGACAAGAATACGTCACCCCACAATGTGCTTCTTTGGCATAAGAATTATTTTGAGTCATTGCAGACACAGGAGAAGCTCTTAAAACAGAGTAGAAGTTACTGTTTTCTAAGAGAGATTTACATCTGTAAAGGAAATCTCCATTTGTAAGGGTTTCTCCTTCATGGTACTGGAAGAGAAGGAAGGCTGAATCACTAAACACTCTCAAGGCTGGAGAAGGCACCAGCTGAAATCTGCACAGCCAACCTTACCCTGGTTTACCATACCTTTCCTGGTTACTTCTCCATAACTGTCCCTTCCCACACCTTTCTCTCTTTCACTTCTTTGAGATTTACTCAATATTCTTTGGATATTGCCCAGATACATAGGAGGCATCCATGTTAATAAACTTCTATTTGTTTTCTCTTGTTTATCTGCCTTTTGTTACAAGGGTCTGTCCTAGATAAGAACTCAGAAAGGGTAGAGGAAAAATTACTTTTTCCTTCGCTATGCAATAATTCAGCTAAAGAAATCACGGCTAAGATGCAGGAGAGGGTATCCACAGACCTTATCTAGTCTTTACATAAACAGCTTAATATCTTTCAGCTTCAGTGTTGCTTTCTGTTATAAAACAGAACAGGTAGAGAAAGTAATGGTTGTCATTGTTTTTAGTCACAGAAACTTCTATCCATAAGAAGGTCTAACAGAGATGAAAATCAGTGTTGTTCTTACAGAAGTGGGTGGAATTAAATCTCTGACAATTCCCACCCCAGGGCTGAAGAAGCTCCCAGGAGCAGCCTGAGGAACCCTGAAGGTTCCAACAGGAGCAGTTTGCCAAGCACTGCACATAAAGTCAAACATTGTAAGTGCTTTCACTAGAATGGATGTAAAGATAGCAAATTAAGTGTTTGACTGGAGTGTTTGTAAGATGTCTTCTTATAAATGCAATGTTTTCTTCCTTAGGCACTTCTACACACTATGTTTTAAAACATAGAACAAAGTTATTCTCAATTCTGAAGCCAGGGTGTGCTTGCCGAGAAAAAGCAAGACAGGCTTTGTTGCTCTCGCACTAATTCACAGGTCCACAGAGCCACAACACCTGTGTTAATCCTGATTCTGCAAACCGTGCAGAGACAAACACAGAATGGGAAGTGTGAAATCCACTACTATATCTATAAATCCTGAGACAACTCTAGAGATTGTACTCAGTAGTGATTATGTTGTCACGTGAACCCTGTCTTGGGTAAAAGAGTAGAAGTTGAGAAGTTTGGAGGGTGGTACAGGTATTACCAAAGACAAGTTCTAAATGCACTTCTTGACAAAAATCTCCCACGTGCTGAATACTACATAAAGAAGCAACATGGAAAAGAAACATTGCGACCTCCACACTTATTTTATAAATATAGTCATCTACTACATAATGATGTTTCGGGTAACGATGAATCATATATACAATGGTAGTCCTTTAAGATTATAATTCCATATTTTTTACAGTACCTTCTATGTTTAGACATGTTTAGATACACAAATAATTACCATTGTGTTACAACTGCCTGCAGTATTCAGTACGGTCACTTGCTGTCCAGGTTTTTAGTGTAGGAGCAATAGGCCATACCATACAGTCTGCGTGTATAGTAGGTTTGTGTGAGTATACTCTATTATGTTCACGCAGTGACTAAATCACCCATCAGTGCATTTCTCAGAACGTATCCCCGTCATCCAGCGATGCGTGACTGTATCACGTAACAAAGCAATAGGAATTTGAAAAACGCCTTTGCAAAAATTATAACAGTGAGAGAAATCTAACATAACTGGTTCCATCTTGCTTCTAATGTCACAAGCTAACTTCCCTTGCTCATTTCTGGGTAGGCCAAGTCAACTATGGGAGGATTTTAGTTTACAGTTTAACATTAAAGCAAGGATGACAACAGTCCCTTCCCAAAACTACCCCTCCTTGTTCGGGGACCAAAACCACCTTTGTAAAACTAATGAACGGCCCCAAGGTTAGACTTGTGGGAGGGACCTGCATTCTGCTAAGACCTATACATAGTTGCATGATAACTAGCCATTGCTTCCTAACCTGCTTACTGCTCAGGAGTCATGTAGCTGGTGGTCACAAGATGTGTAACTTCCCTGATTGCCCCTATAGATAACATCACTATTGTAAAACCTAAGACTGGTATGTAAAATATTTTTCAGATTTTGCATTCTGGTGGAACAAGTGACGTCACCCGGACCAGTGACCCCCATGCAGGAACTGACTCGGCACACAAAGACAGTTTTGATAACTCTGTGATTTCTTTGCTGATGGTGCCAATCAGCCTTTCCCATTCTCTAGCCTCTTGCCCGCCAAACTGTCCTTAAAAATCCCAGCCTCCACACGAGGTCAGGAGTTCGAGACCAGCCTGCAATATGGTGAAACCCCATCTCCACTAAAAATACAAAAATTAGCTGGGCGTGGTGGCACTTGCCTGTAGTCCCAGCTACTCAGGAGGCTGAGGCAGAAGAATCGCTTGAACCCGGGAGGTGGAGGTTGCAGTGAGCTGAGATCGTGCCACTGCACTTCCAGACTGGGCGACAGAGTGAGAATCTGTCTCAAAAAAAATAATAATAATATTTTCCTATTACTAAACCTTTTCCTTGGAGGAGAACAAATCAGGAAAACTACAGACAATATAAGTGTTTTCCCGACAATCCCCAAAGTCTTTATCCGTTTACGGGAAGGAGAGAGTTTAATACTCTGTATGTAAGAACCCTGAATTCTGAATTGTGAAGCACATTAAAATACCTCTATGAGGATGGCTTTATGCTAGTAAGATAGAATGGACACTGTTACTAGATATTTAGAACAAATATTTTAACCCCCACTGCAACACTCCCACTTTATCTTGGAACATTAAGAAAGGATAATGAATGCTGTATTCGTTTATCATGAATTAATCATGAACCCTTTCAGCTGCATATTTTTAATTAGCTACTGCATCTGTCATTTTTTTCAGAGCCCTTCTAGCTGGATCTAGGCAATGTCAATCTGTCCTGTAGACTAAAATGACCGAAAAAAAAAAAAAGGTACTTAAAGCATTTCCCTGCAAAATGTACAGTTTCCAGAGGGAAAAAAAAACAAAAAACCCTACTTAGCTGGTGCTAAAGACTTTGAAAGCGAGGTCAGAAATTCATGCCAGCCCGTGTATTATCAATGACTTTAGAAAATAAATTATTCTTGAAAATGCCAAAAAGTTTGTTTCTGAAACAGAAAAAGGAACGCACAATCCTTTTAAAGAACAAATTACAGAAATCACAATGGAAAATGAATCTGTTAAGCTGCTCAGTGTTAGGAATGAATATAAGCTGAGGCTTTAAGCCTCCACGGATGTTGCTTTCAGATGGAGAATCCTCTGTTATGGGGTTTAAATTTAATAGAAAGAAAAATCCTAAAAGGTCATTGTCCTTTTGTTCTCTTTAATTCTTATTCTGACTCATATCCCTCAAAGTAAAAGACCATTGACTATTCTAGGAAGAAAGAGAAGATTAAGTTAAAGCCTCTTGTTGCAGTGAGCAGGGTTTGTCGCCCTCAGCACGACATTTCGGATTTGTGAGGAACTGTGGGTGCACCGTGGGATGGTTAGCGGCACGCCTGGCCTCCACCCACTACATGCACCCCACTCCAAAGTTCTGACGACCAAAATGTCTCCAAACTTTACCAAATTCTCTCTGAAGGGCAAAGTCTACCCTGACACATAACTACTACCATCCATAACCCCTGAAGCTGCCTTCTGAAAATCATTAAATCACCCTGCAAGCCCACTTTCAGCTCCCATCTCCCTCGCTGGCAGGATCATCCAGGTCTTCACCACATTTTTCCCAAAACAGAGGTCATCTTTTACTTTTTATAAGCACCCTATGAAACTGCCATTCATCTATTTTTTTTTTTTTTGAGATGGAGTCTTGCTTTGTAGCCCAGGTTGGAGTGCAGTGGCACAATCTCAGCTCACTGCAACCTCTGCCCCCGGGGTTCAAGCGATTATCCTGCCTCAGCCTCCAGAGTAGCTGGGACTACAGGTGCATGGCACGACGCCGGGCTAATCTTTGTATTTTTAGTAGAAACGGGGTTTTACCATGTGGGCCAGGCTGGTCCCAAACTCCTGACCTCAGGCGATCCGCCCGCCTCGGCCTCACAAAGTGCTGCGATTACAGGCCTGAGCCACCGGGCCCAGCGGCTTTAAGTCACTTTTTACAAAGGAGGAAACCAAGGCATGAAGAGGTGAAACGTTCTCCTGGGAACACACTGCCAGCATGGGGTGGGATGGAGTCCCCAGCCCCAGGGTCTCTGACTTTGGGAGTCTTTTCACCTGATTTGAACCAAATATCTCCTCCAAAAGCATTTTCCTGCCCATTTCTTTGAGCCAGCTGCTATGGGGGACCATAAATGCTCTGAATGGCCAAATATTGTGCCCCCTGGTGTTCTGATAGCATAGTGCCATAGTGGTCCAGACATGTCTAAGAACAGGTGTAAAATAACAGGGATTCTTCCCTGCAGGGGCTTTTAAAACTATGTTTCCCTCATCCACCCTAAAGACTTTCACCATGCACACTCACCTCCCATCAGCGAAAAGAGCTCTTCCTGCAGGGAGGGACCATGCTCTGCCCCTCAGCCCTCGCTTCCACCAGGGGGAGGAGCTCTTCCTGCAGGGAGGGACCTGGGTATGCCCTCACCTCCACCAGGGGAAAGAGTTCCTCCTGCAGGGATGAACCTGGGTATGCCCTCAACCTTCAACTCCACCAGGGGAAAAAGCACTTCCTGCAGGGAGAGACCTGGTTATGCCCTCAGACCTCACCTCCACCAGGGCGAACAGCTCTTCCTGCAGGGAGGGACCTGGATATGCCCTCAACCTTCAACTCCACCAGGGAAAGGAGCTCTTCCTGCAGAGTGAGACCTGGGTATGCCCTCAGCCCTCACCTCCACCAGGTGGAGGAGCTCTTCCTGAGGGGAGGGACACCATTCTGTCCCTCAGGTATTGCTGCAGCTGATCAGCTGAGAACAGGTGTACTGTGAGCCTTCCCACTGTGCCATGTTTCTGTACCTTTGCTGATTCAACTAGAGTAGAGCCACCTCAAGGGTCCAGGGGATGCATTAAATCATTTGTAAGCCCCCACCCCTATATTCCTCTAGACTTGCCACATAATAGGCCACTTGCTTATGCTCATCAGATTATGCACGCTGCCCCCATTGGCCCAGCACAGTCTTTCTCTATAAAAATATATTTGCCCCACAGATGCTCCCCTTTGACCTTTTGATGGAAAGTTCTTTCTGAATGAAAGATAGCTTCAATAGCACCATGTGCATGTCATCGCTGCAATATCAGAATGTCCTGAATACCATTATCAAGATCACTGCATACCACTATTTGACTTAGACAACATGGCCCGGGTGAGTCAAACACTTGAGTTTCAGGGTGAAGATACAAACATATGCACCTCTCATACTTACGCTATGAACAGCTGAAGACGATCTTGCGCCATTGTCCTCAGGAAGATCTTAACTTACTGAGATGACTGTGTGCAGGTTCAGCAACTGAGGGGCTCTTAGTAGAGTCAAACCAAGGGCATCGGGCCCTTCCTGTGAATTCATTCAAAAGATGAATAATCACACGCTGGGTAATCATATCTTGACATACTTAAATGACATGAGCTCTTTTATTTCTTTCTTTCTTTATTTATTTATTATTATTTTTTTTGAGAGAAGGTCTCACTTTATCACCCAGACAGCAACATGATCATGGCTCACTGCAGCCTTGACCTCCCAGGCTCAAGTAAACCTCCCACCTCAGCCTCCCAAGTAGCTGGGACTACAGGTGTACCACCACAGCTGGCTAATTTTTGTAATTTTTGTAGAGATAGGTTCCCACTATGTTGTCCAGGCTGGTCTTAAACTCCTGGGCTAAACAGAGCCTCAGCCTGACCAAGTGTTGGGATTACAGGTGTGAGCCACTGTGCCCAGCCTCATGAGCTCTTTCTTTACTGCAGCAGGGGTTCCCAACCCCCAGGCCTCTTAGGAATCATACTGCACAGCAGGAAGTAAACAACAGGTGAGCCAAGCTTCATCTGTATTTACAGCCATTCTGATCACTCACATTACTGCCTGAGCGCCACCTCCTGTCAGATCAGCCATGGCATTAGATTCCGATAGGAGCACAAAACCTATTGTGAACTGCGCATGAGAGAGATCTAGGTTGCACACTCCTCATGAGAATCTAATGCCTGATGATCTGTCACTGTCTCCCATCACCTCCAGATGGGACCATCTAGTTGCAGGAGAACAAGCTCAGGGCTCCCACTGATTCCAGATTATGGTGAGTTGTATAATTACTTCATTATATATTACAGTGTAATAATAATAGAAATAAAGTACACAATAAATGTGACACACTTGAATCATCCCAAAACCATCCCCCTCCCTGTCCATGCAAAAACTATCTTCCACAAAAATGGTCCCCCGTGCCAAAAAGGTTGGGGACTGCTGGTCTAGAGGATTTCTCTCCCCACTTTTCTTCTTCCCCCTCTCTGCCTAACTCCTACCCATCCTCACGTCTTGGCTTACACCACTGCCACAAGGAAGCCCTCCTTCATTACCCTGTATGAAGCAGGCTCCCCCGCTGTTGACTATCATAGCACCTCTTTTCCCCCAGATAGCAATTATTACTACTTGTATAATAGATTCATTTATTTCCTGATTTATTCATATGACAGCTGTCCTTTCCACAGCTCTAAGGATCAAGAAGGCAGAGACCACATCTCATTTGTTCACCACAGCAAACACTCAACAGATATTTTCTGAATAGGGCTGGGTTTGCACAAACAATGGCCCACAAGAAAAATCTGTCCTGACACCTGTTTTCGTAGAATGTTTACATGTTTAAATGGTTGAAAAAAGGATATTATTTTGGGATATGTGAAAAGTACATAAGACTCAAATTTCAGTGTCTGTAATACAAAGTGTATCAGAACACAGCTGCCTCCACTCCCTTAATGCTTTTGTGCTACAATATCAGAGTTGAGTAGTTGTGACAAACACTATTTGTCCCTCAAAGCTGGAAATATTTATTTACTATCTAACCCTTTACAGAAACAGTTTTTTGACCTCTGATACAAAGTCCTAGAAATGAATAGAAAATGGGTCTCAAAAGAAAGCCAAGAAGATAGCTTTGAACCTATTGAAGACTTTTCTTTTAACTTGTTGACATTGAGACCAAAAATCTAGTATATGTCTTGAACTATTTACTAATGCATAAGTCTATTGTTTATGCTTTGAAATATGAAGCACAATCCCACTTGGTAAAAAAAAATATTCACAAGAGAATATCACATTAGAGAAAAATTACTATTCCATATAGATTTTTATAAATGTGGATTTTGCTTTATTGAAGTTAGGCTTCTAGCAACAATTTCTGAGGTTCAATCAGAGTCTCAGAAATGTTATTTTTTCCCCCCAGAGATGGCATTTGAAACTGTAATCAATCTTCCAGCATGGCTTTTCATGTTAGATTCTTGTTGAAATGGAATAGTGTGCCGTCAACATTGATCCTTAACCTCCCACTGCAGGAATGACAAAACCACTGGGCAGGGTCTCCCCTTCTGCTCATTCACCATGACATCATCAGGCAAGACTAAGATTGCATGGATGTGGGTTTGAACAATTGGGCGTCTCTCCTTGCGAGGTAAGAAAGGTCATTATTTTCCTTTTTTTTGTCCCCACCTTTTATTTACAGAAAATAGATTTTAAGGTATCAGCATGGAAGCTCTTTGACCCACACTTGATACTCAGTGCTTACCAACCCCCCAGTGAGAAATGAAGACAAAGAACATATCTGAAGGGATTAAGTCACAATGCCTATCACAGTGGTACTGCCACGAAGAGCCTATACTTACAGAATGAAACAGCACAATGGAAAATCTAAAGGCCCACGTTCCGAGGACATTTTTCAAATTAGTATGAGATGGGTTCTCACCCAGGAGTAATTTTACCCCACCAGGAACAGAAGGTGATATGTAGAAACAGGTTTGGTTGTTGCAATTTGGGGGACGCTAATGGTATCCAGTAGGCAGAGGGCAGGAATTCTGGTAAATATCTTACAATGCACAAGGCAGCCCCCAAGACAAAGAACTATCCAGCCCAGTGCCCGCCCTCAATCAACAAAGCATGGTCTTCTCTCAAGTGTCAATAGTGCCAAGGTTTAGGAATGCTGTGCTAGATCACTCATCCAATGCTCATTAAAGTGGGTGTGGCTACAAGCACAGGCAAATAGGTTTTAGGGGTGAAGGGAAATGGTACCCAGCTGACTCAAATAATCACACCTAGTAAGTATGGTGATTCCTCTGTTACTATCACAAGTTATATGAAAATAAGTCTTTTCTGATAAAATATATAATCCAAACTGTAGTCACAGAGCAAGAAGATTGGTTAAGCCTGTTTTATTATGAGGAACCTACATTCTGATTTGTGTGTTCAAAGATAATAAGTATGCATCTTTATCCCCTTGAGTCTCTGTTTATCTATAATCCTCATAACTGCCATTTGCGTGGCCATTTTTCTCATTTGCATGCCCCCTCCAAATGAAATTCCAGTTGTACAAGTCTGAAAATGACAATGATCTAAGAATGCCATTGGGGTTTGCCATCCGTTGTCCATAATTCTGAGACACAAAAAGCCCTGAAAACCAAATGATTTTTGTAATGCCCATTTTGTTGTACTGAGTATCAAAACCCAGACTGAACCAACTTGAGGCATCAGTCTTGTCTCAGCCTACCAGCTTCTGCTGTTTATTAGTATTGTGTTACTTTGTTGTGACTTCAGGTTTAATGGCGCGGGTTTAATTTTGACTGTGAAAATGTCAAAAAGAGTTAAAGGCATCCTAATGTTCAACAATGAGAAGAAGAAGAGAATGCATTTGTCCTTAGCCATAGCCCAGGCAGTGTAGTTATTAAAGAAGACTGACTGTAGTATATAAAGTGGAAACGTTAGTTGTTGAAATTTGACTGATTGGTTTGCCATAGGGTGAACCACATCCCAGTGTGTCCAGGACTGATGAGGTCCAGTTTTCAAACTGGGACAGTCTCAGGCAAGCTAGGATGAGTCACTTATCCTACTTTCTCGTGAAAGCTTCCAGAACATTCCATGTAGAAGTAAACACTGAAAGCCATTGTGAATATTCTAGAGATTGACTGAAGGAATTTACAAGGGTAAATGGTAATCCAGGGTGAAAAAGTGTATTTTGAAGAGGAAGACACAGAGTATGGTGTTGAGGAATTTGCACAGAGAACGTCCTTTGTGGGTGCTATGGTAGGAACTTAGATGTCAAGGGAAGACCCAAGTCTTCCTCCCCCAGCTGCTGCTGATAGTTTTGATGGCTGACACACTTAGCAAAGTCTGTCTCTGGAAACTGGCCTCGGTCAAAGAGAACTGCCTTTTCCAAGGGGACGGCATCTCCTTGCCTCAAGGTGGGAAACCTCTGAGGGACCTTCCTGGCTCCAGAGCTCCCTCTGAAATGAGCTGAGGTCTTTGTTGCAACAGCTGGGCTGCTCAACTCCTCCCTTGGCCTCAATTTCCTTTCCTCACTCCCCTGCAAGTGTTGACCCCAAGAATACACTCCCCACAAAAAATCTCCTGAGCACCTCAGAGTCTATTTCCCGTGACTTGACCTAAGATGATATCTGATTTTAAAGAAACAGTTTATTCCCGAAAATATTTATGATGCTGATCAAATAGCCTCATCTTGCTGATCAAGTAACAATAATAATGGAATTATGAACCACAGTGAAATAAAAGCCATGCAACAGGGGTCAGCTAAGTATGGCCATGGGCCAAACCCAGCTTACCACCTGTATTTGTAAATAAAGATTTATTGAAATACACCATGCCCATTCCTTTATACACCTACTTTTGAACTACAATTGCAGAGCTGACTGCATCCTCCACAAGGCTGAAAATATTTACTATGCAGTCCTATACAGAAAATGTTTGCAACCCCTGACCTAGATGATAAGGTTAGAATGTGTGATCTGCTCATTTTTGGCCTTGAGAATGAGTGGGTAAGACAGTTCATTCAACTAGCAAAAATGCTCTGAGAGAATGCCAGGTTCACATGGCAGACGGCAATGCGAGAAGTCTTTATAAGGGTCATTTTTCACATTGCCATTTCATCCTTGGAGAAGATGTTCCCTGATCATTCTTGTTCTCTGGCCATCAACACGTGGCCAACTCAGACTCAGTGAGACACCTATGACAGCCCTGATGCAACCTCTTCTCAAAAAACCGAAGCAACCAGAGGTCACAGATGTATGTTGCAAGTATGTGTGAAGGTATTTAACTTATTCTGAATTGACTCTCTCTCTGATGTTTTACTTAGAAATCGGAAGTGCCCAGGGTATTGATGGTCTGTCATCACACAATTTAATTTACCAGGGCATTACTATAAAAATGCACTATATTATACCACTTGTGGTCTTCCTGTATCCCACTGGGAGGAACAGTCATACATTTTTCTGCAAAAATATTAATGTGTTTGATTATTGAATGTTGCCCTCACCTGCTGAGAGTGTCTTGGGAGGTACGGTAAAGGCATATATTATCTTCCTAAAATATGCGTAACTGAATTCCAGAAAACACCTGGCTCTCAGGGCTTCAGATGAGATATTTGGGATGTGTATCAATATTCAGCATGTGTCACCCAAGACTGTGGAAATACCCTAAATTTAATCAAAGCGGATGTCAAAGTGTCACTATATACATGAAGAACATCTGGAATTATCAGACCAAATCCCTCACATCCCTGATTTACAGAAGCCCCTGTCTTGCAGGAGTAAATTTTTAATTGGCAATGCAAAATGATTTTTCAAAAATTCCAGGCAATTATTTCTTCATTTTGCATGGTGGAAACTCAGTCATGTTGCAGGGAGTCTGGGTTTATTTCAAGACCACAATGGAAATTGCTAGAATTTTTGGTAGTTAAGCCTAACTATAAAATGGCATTGATGCCTAAAATAGAACCAGATTTGAATTTATGATGAAGCTCATTCCCTAAATCAGCTAAACATAATAATGTTGACCCAATAAGGGAGAAGAATTTCAACTGCAGAATTTTCTTCTGTTGCTTCCTTGTGCATTGGGGATAGTTTCAAACTGGCCAATGAATTTGATTTGTGTTTTGCACAGTTACTCAAGCCACTTTTTGGCTTGTTCATGGTGAGAGAATTGCTAGTCTTCCATTTATGCTAAGGGTATTGCCATTTTTTTTTTTTTTTGAGATGGAGTTTCACTCTTGTTGCCCAGGCTGGAATGCAGTGGCATGATCTCAGTTCACTGCAACCTCCACCTCCTGGGTTCAAGTGACTCTCCTGCCTCAGCCTCCTGAATAGCTGGGATTACAGACGCCTGCCACCACATATGGCTAATTTTCGTATTTTTAGTAGAGATGAGGTTTCGCCATGTTGGCCAGGCTGACCTTGAACTCTTGACCTTAGGTGATCTACCCACCTCGGTCTCCCAAAGTGCTGGGATTAGGCAAGAGCCACCACGCCCGGCCGGTATTACAATTTTGAAAGAGCTAACTGGTGATTTGATATCTCAAAAAGAATGGAAGGCATTCGGAATCATTTGACTATTCTCATTCCTATGCTCTACATAATGGAAATGTCTTCTTTTGCAAGATTACATTGGTGATGCGATTAATATCCACTGTAACAAACTCTGTGTGCCTTAGGAAACAGTAAAAACCTTAGCTGTGGACCAGGCACAGTGAGGCTCAGATTCTAGTTCAGTGAGTCATTACTTGTGTGATCTTGGGCAAGTGATTTTGCCCTTTTGCATCTTAGTTTGGGGGGCATTTACATCCTGTCTCCCTAAATCCACTGTGTAATTCTCCCAATGGAAGCCACATCTTCTTATTTCCATTGTCCACGAGGTTGTGTCCAGCAGCAGACAGAGGGAGGTCTTACTAAACATTTGCTGGATTTATTGCTTAAATTGTACAATGAATTCTGAAGGTTTCTCCTGGGGAACTATGAATAGTCTTAGGGTTTAAGATTAACACCAAATTGGACATGAAGACCTGTGCAAAAGTACATCTTATAAATATCAACCTGGATGAAAACTGTAAATGTGAAAAAAAATCAAGCAAAATATAAAGCATTTATTTGACTGCTGGCACTCCTTGGCTTATAGATCTATCACCTGAATCTCTATCTCTGTGGAAATAGGGCATTTGTGCTGTGTGTCTTCACATCATGCCTCCGTGAGTGTCTTCTTTTTTGATAAGGACACCAGTCATATTGGATGGGGGCCCACCCTACTCCAGTATGACCTCATCTTAACTTGGCTAATTACATCCACCATAACCCTATTTCCAAAAAAGGTCACATTCTGAGGTCGTGGGAATCACATGATTTTGGGGGGACTATTCAGCTCATTGCAAGCAGAATTGATGGAGGAACTGATATAAGGTCCCTTCTGTAAGGTCCCATCTGTAAGAACTGATGGAGGTCTCCAGATTACCACCCCCCACGGAGTCTAGAGAGGTAGAAAGGGAAGGCAAGGCTGATTCGGAGCTCACTGTCTTTTGTCATATCTGAGAATTGTTATAAATTTCCTCATTTCTATCATTCCTCAAAGCAGCATCCATAAATCAAACCCAGGGACCTTATACAATCCATGCGCACTTACTGTTGTTCAAAGCACTTTCCTATCCAATATTCCACCAATCGCTCCAATAACAGGTTGTATTTATGAAAAGACACTATAGGCACAAGGACCAGAGTGGTGAAAGGTCAGTGGGAATGCTAGAGTCCATTTCTGCTCGTAGTTAGGTACCCGGCCCCAAAAGCTCTCCAGGAGGCCTTGATGCAAGTTACAGCCACCCCATGATAAGGAGTATCTGCCAGCTGAGGCCAGGGGAATAGAATTCGCTCAAGAGGAAGCCAGCACCCCGCACGTGAGGATACACTATCAGTACTGAGCCCACCCCTACAGCATGCACATGTGCAATAGCTTTACCTCTCTCCTCTTCAGCTAGACCCTAACTCTTTCTGGCAACCACTGTGGGATGAATTAGTAAGTGCCTGCTCTATGATTGATAGATAAAGCCAATATTACGGGATGCTTCAAAAACAGAATGAAGGTATGACAAAAATAATCATCATTGGTTGTTTTGAGGTTTTTTTGTTTGTTTGTTTGAGACAGGGGGACTCACTGTGTTGACCTAGCTGGAGTGCAGTGATGCAATCTCAGCACGCTGCCACCTTTGCCTACCAGGCTCAATCAATCCTCCCACCTTAGCCTCCCAAGTAGCTGGGACCACAGGTGTGTGCCACCGATTTGTATATTTTTTTGTTTGTTTGTTTCATCATATTGCCCAGGCTGGTCTCCAACTCCTGGGCTCAAGGGATCCACCCACCTTAGCCTCCCAAAGTGCTGGGATTGTAGGCATGAGCCACCACACCCAGCTTGATCATTGTTTTTTTGTTTTTTGTTTGTTTTTCAAAGGCATCCCTGCAATATCTACCCATAGAACAAATAAGCTTCATCTCAGCCTCAAACAGGAGACTCCTGAAACTGCTGCCAAGTTTTCAAGGCCAGAGCTAACTCAGTAAACAACCTGAAACCCACTGCCTCTAGGTGATGTTGGCATGACATGGGCTGTGATAGGTGTCTGGTGGGGATGCCCAGGTTCACAGGCCAAAGGCCCGTTCACTGTGAGACCTAGACCAGCACACTCCAGGAGTCCTTTGCAGAGTCACTTCCGATGCTCTGAGGGTGTTTCTCCTGACACCTTACAGTTACCTTCACAGAAGGCTCTAAAACAGTACCTGTTATTCTTCACCCTTCCTGTGTCTTGCCCTGCACTTCCTTTATTAACCCAGGTGTTCATAATGACAGCTTCGACAAAGTTTTGATTTGATGTCTCCAGGATCTGACAGTTAGCAGACTGGTATTTGTATTTTTAACATTTGAGGCTAAAAAACAATAGTTTCTTCTTTTCTTTTTAAATTTTAGATTAAGTGGGTACATGTGCAGGTTTGTTACACGAGTATATTGTGTAACACTGAGATTTGGGGTTCTAACAATTCCATTGAAAAATGACACTTCATTGAATTCATAAATGTGTGCAGAACTTTAAAAGTGTAAGTAGTTAAGGACTACTGTGTTTGTCACTTTACCATCGAATAGCATCCATATTCCCTGGTGAGCAGACATAGCGGCCCTGCCTACCAAAACAAGAAGGGTTCCCTTAATGGGCATTAAACATTGCCTTCTTTAAGACAGCAGGATTGAGTTACTGCATTTAGAAGCATGCCATCAAGGAGAGGCAGCTCTGAGTTTTCCATGCTGTGAACAGGTTGATAAGTGGTGTCTGACTTATGAGGACAGTTTGTCAACTTTTGAGTGTGGATTTTAAAAAAGTGATTTAGAGGCAAATTCGTAATTACTTGCTTTCAGCATAAAATTATTAATCTTGGGTAGCTGGGGGAATTTATGGAGCTTGTCAGCTCTCTCAGCTGATGACTTTTATGAATTACCTAATAGTTGATTTCCACTCCCCCACACTGCAGTAACATTCATTAAATTAACACCTAGTTTTACAGGCAGAAGTAACCTCAGGACATCGATGTCCAGTTTTTGCCTGCGAGCTTTGGAAAACGTGAGAGTCAAGGCTGTTTCCACCTGTATGCTGACTCTGCGGAGGAGGGGTCCCCAACCCCAGAGCCACAGACTGGTACTGGTCCATGGCCTGTTAAGAACCTGGCTGCACAGCAGGAGGTGAGCAACAGGCGAATGAGTGAAGTTTCACCTGTATTTACAGCCACTCTCCATCCCTCGCATTACCACCTGAGCTCCGCCTCTTATCAGATCCGTGGCTGCATTAGATTCTTATAGGAGTGTGAACTCTATTTTGAACTGTGCATGTGAGGGATCTAGGTTGTGTGCTCCTTTTGAGAATCTAATGCTTGATGATCTATCACTGTCTCCCATCACCCCCAGATGGGATCGTCTAGTTGCAGGAAAACAAGCTCAGCTACATTATGGTGAGTTGTATAATTATTTTATTACGTATTATAATGTAATAATAATAGAAATAAAGTGCACAATAAATGTAATGCACTTGAATCATTCCAAAACCATCCCCCCTCACCCCAGGTCCAGGGAGAAATTGTCTTTGACAAAACTGGTCCCAAAGGTTGGGGACCACTGCTGTAGAGTATGAGGAACACTCTCTAGGAATTATAATCTGAAGACTATGCTTTATATGCATACAATGTAGAATGATTATATCAAGTCAATTAACATATCCAGCACCTTATATACTTCTCAGTTTTTGTGATTAAGAACATTAAAGCTCTGCTCCCTTACCAAATTTCAAGTATACAATACATTACCATTAACTACAGTCACCGTGTTGTACAATGGATGTCCTGAATTTATTTCTGCTGTCTAACTGGAACTTTGTACCCTTTCACCAACATCTCCCCATTCTTCCACCCACACCCTCTGCCCCTGGTAACTGCCATTGTACTGTTGTTTCTATGAGTTCTTAGAGTCAGTATTTTGAACCTTTTAGATACACTCATTCATTGACAGCAGATGGGTGACTAATCTCAGACGCCTAACGGTTGTCAAGAAATGACTTTTTAACAAGTGGGAACATTGATGTTTCCTGCTGTTCATTGCCGGTTGGTTTTGAAATCAGAGCCTTGGGTGTGAATACATGTACCATGCAGGAGATCCTATGAATATGAAAGAAACCAGAGGAGAAGTACTAGAGAAAGCTAGTTACCACTTTCATGAGGAGGACTAGAGAAAGCCATTTACCACTTTCATGAGAAGGACAGAGAAAGCCAGTTACCACTTTCATGAGAAGGACAGAGAGAGCCCATTATCACTTTCATAAGGACTAGAGAAAGCGAGTTACCACTTTCATGAGAAGGACTAGAGAAAGCCAGTTACCACTTTTATGAGGACTAGAGAAGGCTAGTTACCACTTTCATGAGAAGGACTAGAGAAAGCCAGTAACCACTTTCATGAGAAGGACTAGAGAAAGCCAGTTACCACTTTCATGAGAAGGACAGAGAGAGAAGGACAGAGAGAGCCCATTATCACTTTCATGAGGACTAGAGAAAGCAAGTTACCACTTTCATGAGAAGGACTAGAGAAAGCTAGTTATCACTTTCAGGAGAAGGACTACAGAAAGCTAGTTAACCACTTTCATGAGAAGTTTGTTAGGAAAGGAAAGAATAATGTTTTACTTGAGGGCATTTAGAATTGAAAGGATTTTGCAGGAGCTCAGCCCTTGAGAATGTTTTCGGAGTGGAGAGAGGAACCCAAGCAAAAGGACAAAATCAAAGGCAACAGTGAGGGGAAAACCGATGAACTCAGTCCATGCAGGCGATACCCCTGCTGCCCACGATGTGGCAGCGGGAGTATATGAAGCCAGAAAGAGCTGAAATTCCCTTCATTGTATCTACAGCTAAACATCTTTTCCTCCAAATTAGGTTCAATGAAAAATTATTCAACAAACACCAAAGGTAGCATCATTGAACAGAGAGATAGTGCATCTCAGCACTGAAGCTCGGGTAGCAATCGATCAATCAAGGGAAAGGGCAAAACTTACTTTAAACTTTTGCACATGTCTGATTATGCTGAAGAACATTCTGATTTGTTTATGTGCTTTGTCTTAACAGAATTAATTTATTGTACAAAAAACCTTTTGTCTCTCTCTATATCCATCAGATATCCCCAAACTGGCTCAAGTATACTAGTCAGAATTAAAAATCTCTATTGTGGGCATGGTGGCTCACACTTGTAATCTCAGCTTTTTGGGAGACCAAGGTAGAAGGATTGCTTGCCAGGGGTTCAAGACCAGCCTAGCCAACATAGCGAGACCCTGTCTCTCCAAAAAATTAGCTAGAAATGGCAGCACGTGCCTATGGTCCCAGCTACTTGAGAGGCTGAAGTGAAAGAATCACTTGAGCCCAAGAGTTTGAGGCTACAGTGAGCTACGATTGAGCCTGGGCAACAGAGTGAGACCTTGCCTTTAAAAAAAAAATATTTAAGGCTGGGCATAGTGGCTAACACCTGTGATCCCAGCACTTTGCCGAGGTGGGGTGGATCACTTGAGGTCAGGAGTTCGAGACCAGCCTGGCCAACATGGTGAAACCCTGTCTCTACCAAAAAAATACAAAAATTAGCCGGGTGTGGTAGCATGTGCTTGTAATTCCACCTACTTGGGAAGCTGAGGCACGAGAATCACTTGAACCCAGGAGGCAGAGGTTGCAGTGAGCTGAGATCATGCCTGGGTGACAGAGTGATATCCATGGTAACAGCCAGTGAGAGGATGACAGTCTGGGTGACAAAGTGACACCCTGTCCCAACTCCAAAAAATATATATACACATATATAATATATATATATTTTAAATTAAAATTATATGTTGTATAAAATTGACATGTGATGACACAGAAAAAGTTCATGTTCACATTACTTGTTTATGAACAAATCAACACTATTTATGTAACTATGATTTTATTTTCGCAAACAATGCTACGCATTATTAATGAACTCCTAAACATATAAATGGCTAAGTGATGTGCCCACAAAAGATTTTGATCAAGGTCCATCTTTACAAACTACATCAATGGAAACCAAGTTGGGTAGACAGAATCACAACCCCCAAAGATGTCCACGTTCTAGTACCCTGATCCTGAGAATGTTTCCTTCCATGGCAAAAGGGAGTTTGCAGTTGTGATTATGTTAAGGGTTTGGGGATGTGGAGATGATCCCAGATTATCTCAGAGAGCCAGGAGCAAAAGTTTTGCCAGTATGATGAGGTAAGTTTTTAAAGAAAAATGATACACGCTGTGGGAAAATTATTTTCATAGAGGCAAAACGGGTAGACTGTAGATCTAACAGAGGTTTGCAGAAAACGACACCAGTGTTGAGCCAAGTACAATAATCTAAGCCACTAGTCTTCAGACTGGGGCTCACCTATTGATATGGTTTGGCTGTGTCCCCACCCAAATCTCATCTTGAATTGTAGTTCCCATAATCCCTTCGTGTCGTGGGAGTAACCTGGTGGGAGGTACTTGAATCATGGGGGTGGTTTCCCCATGCTATTCTTGTGTTAGCGAGTAAGTTCTCACAAGATCTGATGGTTTTATAAGGGGCTTCCTCCTTCACTCGGTTCTCATTCTTCTGTCTCCTGCTGTCATGTGAAGGACATGTTGCTTCCCCTTCTGCCATGATTGTAAGTTTCCTGAGGCCTCCCCAGCCATGTGGAACTATGGGTCAATTAAACCTCTTTTCTTTATAAATTACCCAGTCTTGGGTATTTCTTCATAGCAGTGTGAGAATGGACTAATACACCTACTTGTAGAGATACACAAAGACATGTTGATGGGGTGTAAAGGGTTGGGATGCTCTAAGGAAATCAATTTCCAGACCTTCCACATCCATGTGTGCTCTGCTCTAAAACCCAGCTGCTGGAGTATGCCGGCTATCTCAGTATTAGTCGGTTTTCCAAGCCCACCCCGTTCTTAATCAACTTTCTTCTACTTTGCACAAAAGGCATTCCTCTCACTGACTGTTACCATGGATATCACCCTTGGCTGTCAAAGTCTTTACCCCTTGTGATCCTGTGAAATCTTGGTATTCATGGGATATTGGCCAAATTACCGAAGAGTGACTTTAGAGATAGGCTGATCAGGGAGTTATTGGAAAACAATGGAAACTGTTTCAAAGTGCCAATACAAAACTCACATTCAAGGAATATTCTGAATGGAAAGGAGATAAACTAAGGGACTAGCAAGGAACCAGGTAAGCACAGAAGCTGAGGGTGAGTGGAGAGGCAAGGTAGGAACATGGAAAGAAAATCACAGACTTTTACCACAAAAAGGGAGGTGGTGCTCAGATGTCCAAATGGTGTATTATTGTTAAAGTCCTAAGGATGAGGCTGAAAGGCAGTAATGATGGAGACAGAGTGGAGGTAAATTCAAGAGGTATTTTGGAAACTCAGCCAAACAGATGACTAAGTGGATAAGAGCATGGAGAATAAACGGTTCTAGCTCATGAACTGGATAATGGAGGACCCCACTGATTGAGCGAGGAAGTACTGAAGGTATAGTCAATCTAGAAAAGAGATACTAAAGAATTTATTTTAATCATATTGAGTTTGGAAAATATTTGTAGCTCATGCTGGAGGAAACAGACAAGGTCACTGCCATTATTGTGTACTAAGGGCTAACAATATGCTGGGTGTTATCTTCATTCTGCAGATACTATAACCTGTAATCATGTCATTTATTCCTTCCCATTTTATAGGCGGAGTAGAGAAGCTGACATGTACAGAGGTGGGGTTTTGTTTTGTTTTGTTTTGTTTTGTTTTGTTGAGACCAGGTCTCACTCTGTCTCCTAGGCTGGAGTCCAGTGGCATGATCATGGCTCACTGCAGCCTCAACCTTCTGGCCTCAGGTTATCTTCCCACTTCAGCCTCCCAAGTAAGTAGAACTACAAGCATGCACCACCATGTCTGGCTGATTTTTGTATTTTAAAAAATTTTGTAGAGCCAGGGTTTCGCCACATTTCCTAGGCTGGTCTTGAACTCCTGGGCTCAAGTGATCCTCCTGCCTTAGTCTCCCAAAGTGCTGGGATTGCAGACATGAGTCACTGCATCTGGCTTTTTTTTTTTTAATTTTAATTTTAATTTTTTTTTTTTTTTTTTTTTTTACCAGCTCAGATTCTATGTGAAAAAGATAGAATTTGGATGTAGGTTTTCTGATTCTGGAATTGTCCCCACCATCACTCGTGATATGAACACTGTCTCCATGGATACCGAAACAAAGGGGATAACCAGGAGTGTTAATCATCGCAAAGGTATTGACTGGGTTTGACAATGAAAAGATCAATTCTGACCTTGGAAAAGAAGTTCCAGAAGACGCCAACGCCAGTTAGATGTCAGTAGACATGAAGACTTGGATGTGGGCCTGATGAGATCAAACGTTTTGAGAAGGAAGGTGGCTTTGTGAAGCCAGGTGGGGAATCATCACAGAAGCTTACAATCAGGGCCCATCTAAGGACTGAGTACAAGTTAGGGAGGCAGATCTGATGACACCCTGTCAGTTAGTTTGTTTGCTTGTTTGTTCAGAGTTTTTAGAGCAAAATTTCCTAGTAAATGTGAGAGGAGCAACTGTGATGTTTGGGATTCCAGGGGAGGGATAAATTTGGGACGCTGAAGAACGCAAAAAGAGGCTTACACCTTATGAGTAGATCAATCTGACAAGGAATCCCCAAAATGCAGGTGAGGCTGTCAGTCAGCACTTTGGAATGAATCAGGTGAGCACTTCCATGCAATTGTCTCAAAGAACCTCACTACCACTCTTTAGGGTTCGACCCAAAATATGGCAAAATGTTATCGCCTGCCAATTCTTGGTGAGTAAATATGTCTGTTATTACAGTTTCAGAAGTTGCATGCAGTTCAAATGGAGGGTGAGCATGATGGGTTAGTTTTGATGCAGCAGGTATGCTGTCTGGTGAAAGGGCAAGGAGATTGAATCAGGGTAGACCTACAAATGAGGGAATGAAGTGAGTCTTTTTCTCATCAGTCTTATCAGTATCTTTGGGACTTTGGTCTTCTTAACATTATATATAGAAAAGCAAGCCATTCCTCTAGCCCTTCTCCAACTTCTCAAATATTCTCTTTCAAAGTCTAGGTTCATTAAAGAGAAACCCTATAGGGCCGCACTGCTTTCTTTCAATGCTTCTTTTTTTCCCTTCTCTGTTGGATGCTTTATGGTTTTGTGATTGTATGTGCAGACATTTCATGTTTGAGTACATCCTAGCACTTGATCCATTTCTTTCTCAGAGTCCCTGGCCAGGAGATAATATTTATGTTTTTATCTGAACAATGCTAAACTCTGTTTTCCCAAACCCCAATGCACATGCCAAGCTATGTTGGTCATTTACCATTATAGATTCTAAAACTGTATGGCCACTTTCTCCCAAAGATTCTACCACTCTCACTTCAACAACCAATCTGTCCTTGTTCATTACAGTCCATTTCAGAGCAATATTTGATCTGCAGAATAAAGTTTCCAAAAAGAAAAGAGTTGATCACAACCCCATTAAAAAGTAAGCAAAGGACATGAACACACACTTGTCAGAAGACATTCATGCGGCCAGGAAACAAATGACAAAAAGCTCAACATCACAGATCATTAAAGAAATGCAAATCAAAACCACAATGAGATATCACCTCACGCCAGTCAGAATGGCAATTATTAAAAAGTCAAGAAACAACAGATGCTGGCAAGGTTGCGGAGAAGTAGGAACACTTTTACACTGTTGGTCGGAATGTAAATTAGTTCAACCATTGTGGAAGACAGTGTGGTGATTCCTCAAAGATTTAGAACCAGAAATACCATTTGACCCAGCAATCCCATTATTGGGTATATACCCAAAGGAATATAAATCACTCTATTATAAAGATACATGCACGTGTATGTTCATTGCAGCACTATTCACGATAGTAAAGATATGGAATCAACCGAAATGCCCATCAATGACAGACTGGATAAAGAAAACGTGGTACATATACCAGATGGAATACTATGCAGCCATAAAAAAAGAATGAGATCATGTCCTTTGCAGGGACATGGATGAAAGTGGAAGCCATTATCCTCAGCAAACTAATGCAGGAACAGAAAACCAAACACCACATATTCTCATTTACAAGTGGGAGTTGAACAATGAGAACACATGCACACAGCGAGGGAAACAACACACACTGGGGCCTGTGTGGGGAGGATAGGCAGGGGGTAGAGAATCAGGAAAATGACCTAATGTATGCCGGGCTTAATACCTTGGTGATGGGTTGATCTGTGCAGCAAACCACCATGGCACATGTTTACCTATGTAACAAACCTGCACATCCTACACATGTGCCCCAGAATAAAATAAAACAAAGTGAATAACACTGACTGAGAAAAAAGAAAAGAGCTGATCATATATTAAGCTTTTAGCTGGGCAAGACTTCCAACAGGTATCCCACTTGTCAAGTCCCACATCACCAACAGATCAAGCCTCTTACCAATTTTGTTATTTGTAGGTAAGAACTCATTATTCACTGTCTGGACCAGGCCTGGTGGTTTATTGCATATTCCCAAATTATACTGCTTTGGATTTCTTCTCTCTTTTAAAAATACTTACTCAAGCATACCCCACATGCTTCCATGTCTAAGTTAAAGCTTTGTGATTTGCTCTTTTTTTGGTACAACTGTGTAATGTGCCAACATTCAGTATGTTTCCCTTACTCTTTCTATTAGCTGTGTCTTTGAAATAATTATGCACATCTCCAAATGACAGCAGCCTGAGATACACAAGCAACAACAGGTGTTGACTTGCCTATAAGAGAAATCAGTCTTAAGGGGCTAAGTACAGGAATGAATTCCATAGGCGATTTGTAGAAAATGACTGTAATTAGAAGTGGGAAGAGAAGCCAGGCTAAATGGCAGAAGAGGGGCAAGCTGACAGTGCTCAAGCGGAAAACAGGCAGGCATCACGAACAGTGAGGGGCATGGGGGCTTCCAGAACACATGGGTGTTATTTCCCCATGCCTGAGCAATTTCATTCTGGGTCCCTTAAGGATGCTGCTTCTATAGTCCTATAATACAGTTACTGATTATAGGGTCATACTGCAGAGTGATACAATCTGTTGATCATCAACACTCCAGAGGCCAAAATTCACATGACCTGTGTTCAAACAAATATGATGAGGCCCAGAAAAATGTGACTTCTTAAAAATGTATTCAGGTGGGATGTGGGGATAGGGACTCACAGCAGTGGGCTTGAAGAATCTCACTTGGTTGATGAGAATATTCCCAAACTCGTTTATGGTGATGATCGCGCAACTTGGTAATTTAATAAAAACCATCGAATTGTACAACTCGGTGAATTAAATGCAATGTAAAATAAACCTCAAAAAACTTGTAAACATGATTTTCATCAATATTATTTAAAGAAAAGAAATGGTTCTAGAGTAGCTGGGAATGTATGGAATTTCCTTAATTATTTCAAGAAGGCCTCTAAGAGTCACTATATTGATCCCTCCAATGGATCTAATCAAATATACAAGTGCCACGTATATTCCACAGACCCTATTGTACCGGGTGATGTTTCATTTCCTATTAATGTCTGGGCAGTCGTCAGGAGTACTTTTTGCTGGAAAATAATTCGCAATTAGTCACTCAAGCCACTTCTATGCTATTATGGCTAATAAAATCCCAAATCTCATCATTTATCGGCTGGGTGCAATTGTGTTTGTTGATGGTGAGGACGTGGGATTGCAAGAGAGGCTCTTTCCACTGGATATAAGTTAGTCCAGTAAACCCAAGGATAACGGCTCCTCAAATAATTGGAATTTGAATATGCAGAAGCTGATTGGCCATTGGTTCCATCCTCTGCCCATTTCTGTCCCAAGACCAGGGCAGGCTAAGACTGGGGTTGACATTTTTGGGGAGAAGCTGGGGGTAGAGAGCTGAGAGAGGGCAGGTGGCAATGGAAAAGTCAGAGACCCCTCCTGGAAAACGCTGAGTCCTCATAGACCCTATTTTCTTCTGGCCCTACCTCCAAGTTGAGGCTGAGGAGCAGATTCAGCTCACCAACTCAGAGAGTCTTGGAATTACTGCCGGGATTCTGGACGCCAGCCAGCCCCGGGAGGCGGAACTGCCCCTGTAGATTTTTATGCTTTGAGCAGAGAGCTACCAACAGGTGGCGACAAACTGCAGCCACTCCAGGATGGATTTGGAGGGTTCCTCTGGGCCTGGTTTTGCAGAGGCCTCTGAGTCATTTCATGACCTTGCAATCATATGACCCTGCATATCCCATGACTGGCCCATTGTACCAGGGGATGGGCAGAGACTGCCCAGCCATTAATAGGAAATGAAGCATCCCCCAGTACAATGGTGTTTGTGGAATATATGTGGCATCTAATTACGTGTTTGATTAGATCCATTGGAGTTATCAATATAGTGACTCTTGGAGGCCTTTGTTAAATAGTTAAAGAAATTCCATACATTCCCAGTGACTCTAGGACATTTTATTTTTAAAAATAATTTATGCCTGGTACAGTGGCTCACACGTATAATCCCAGTGCTTTGGGAGGCTGAGGCAGGAGGAACATTTGAGCCCAGGAGTTGAGACCAGCATGAGCAACATAGTGAGACCCCATTTCTACAAAAAAATTAAAAAATTTTTAAATTTTTTAAAATTAAAATTTAAAATTTAATTTAATTTAAATTAAATGGGCATGGTGGGGCACATCTGAAATCTCAACTATTTGGGAGGCTTACGTGGGAGGACTGCTTGAGCTCAGGACTTTAAGGCTGCAGTGAGCTGAGATCACACCACTGCAATTCAGCCTGGGTGACAGAGTGAAACCCTGTCTCAAAATAATAATTTTGATGAAAAACATGTTTACTTGTTTGAGATCCATTTTACATTGCATTGAATACACCCAGTTGTACAATTGAATGTTTTGATTAAATTACCATATTGTTTGACACCCCCCGCACCCC
This sequence comes from Pongo pygmaeus, assembly GCF_028885625.2. Classification (NCBI taxonomy): domain Eukaryota; kingdom Metazoa; phylum Chordata; class Mammalia; order Primates; family Hominidae; genus Pongo; species Pongo pygmaeus. The sequence goes on along the minus strand of NC_072396.2, from coordinate 7,558,180 downwards.
TCCCCCTACATCAGTTCTGGAACACTTCACCCTAGTGAGATCCTCCATTCCCACTGCTGTAAATCACTATTCCTACCTCCTGCCTGTATATATTTTTAAGAAGTCACGTTTTTCTAGGTCTCATCATATTTCTTGGAACCTGCAGTATGTGATTATTGCCCTATTGTCTTCTGGGGTGGTGACAATCCACAGATTGTATTATTCTACAATAAGACCCTATAATCTGTGATTGCTTTATATGACCATTTAATCAGTGTCCTCAAAGCACCCAGAACTAAATTGCTCAGGAATAGAGAAATAAAACCCATATGTTCTGTAAATTCCTATTCTCTTCACTGTTTACAAGGCCTGCCTCTTATACGCTTGAGCACTAAGTCAGCTCACCCTCTGTGGTGCCATTTCTGGGAACCACACCCACCCCCGGACCCCCTCCCACCAACAAACACGCCACCCATGTGTTATAATGAGTTTTCCTAGACTTGATCAGAGCTGCTTTTGACATTGCCTTTTCCAACAGGCTGCAGGGCAAACAAACAAGTCTCAGAAATGCTGATAAGTAAAGGGAGGCTTTGCCAACTGCACCTTCCTAAGCCAAACCTATTTTCTCCTCAACACAAGTTCTGGCAGGAGATACTGTAATTGCTGGATGTTCAATCAAAGGTGAGACTCGTCTGTAATGTGAGGACTTTAAAACTAAGAGATAGTAAAACTTGCTGTGGATAACAGTATAGTGGTTCCTTAAAAAGTTGAATTACCATATGACCCACAAATCCTACTGTGAGGTATACACCCAAAATTACTGAAAACAGGAACTCAGGTATTTGTACATCAATGTTCATAGCAGTATTATTCACAACAGTGAAAAGGTGAAAGACAAAGGGATAAACTGAATGTGTTATATCCACACAATAGAATATTATTCAGCAATGAAAAGGAATGAAATTCTGATACATGCTACAACATGGATGGACCTTAAACACTGTGCTCAGTAAAAGAAGAGAGAAGAGAAAGGGCAGATGGGAAAAGAAAGGTCAGAGATCCCTCCTCTTGGAGATCACTGAGCCCCCAGAGACCCTGTTTTCATCTGGCCACAGGGTGTATAATTCTACTTGTATGAAATGTCTAAAATAGGCAAATTCATAGAGACAGAAAGCAGATTGATGGTTTCCTAGGAGTGGGGGTATGGGAGGAATGTGGAATCGCTGTTAAAGGGTATAGGGTTGCTTTCGGTGGTATGAAAATGTTGTAGAACCACACAGATGGTGGTTTAATGTGGTGAATGTACTCAATATGTCAGAATTGTACATTTTACAATGGTTACTTTTATAAGAATTTCATCTCAATAAAAACAATTCAGAAAAGAGATGATCAAAGCTGAAGGTATTTTGTTAATACTATAAAGCCTTCTGATATCACTAGCATGATATGACATCCCGGAAATGAAATTTGGACAAATAAACCCTACTGTGAGTGGAAGGAGGACCCTCACTGCCCAGTTGGTGAGCAATTCAACCAAGCCAGCCTGGCACCAGACCCAGGCATCTGTGCTGTTCTTCTAAGGAACATCCTGGGTAAGGACAGAGAGGAAGGCAACTTGAAGGTGCTTGAGGAAGAATTCCCAATCACTGATAGATGACATCCCGCTGCAAGGCCTGGGTGCAGGGAAAGGAGGGGCACAGCTCATCCATCACCCAGGGCAGCAGAGGAAGAATTTTGATGGGATTCCCTGTGTGCAGGGAGGCATGAGCCATTCCCAGAAACCTGCCCACACATTATGAGGGATGCCCTCTGATCCTGTTTTCAGAGGAGCCACAGCCCCTAGACACATTCCTGAGCAACTGGAAAAAATTACTGTGATGCATTGTAGGAGACTTTGTCATGACAAGAATAAAATATTCAATTATGTAGGGGATTTTTCATGATTTTATTATCATCAAATATAAATCAATGACATTCAAATTGGCTAACTAGAGTCAGGACTGGCAACCAAAGCCAATCTTATATATCCGTTTCCCCCAGACATCTGTTTGCCATTAGGTTATCTGGTTCTCAGAACACATTTTTCCCTACATTATAATTCAGTTCCCAGGTGCACTCACACAAAGGCACTTGTGGGAAGCAGAGTTCTAAGATCGCCTTCTGGGTTTCCAGCCCCTGGTACTCACAACTTTGTATTGTTGTGAGTACAATACAACAATATACCTTCTCTTGAGTGAGGGTGGAAATGATGACTTGCTTCTAATCAATAAAGTATGGCAAAAGTAAAGGGATGTTTGTATGTGTCATTAAGGTGCCTAATCAGCTGACTTTGTGCTGATCAAAAGGCAGATGAGGGCCAGGCATGGTGGCTCATGCCTGTAATCCCAGCATTTTGGGAGGCTGAGATGAGAGGATCACTTCAGGCCAGGAGTTTGAGACCAGTTTGGACAACATAGCAAGACCCTGTATCTACGAAAACTTAAAAAAAAAAATTAGCCAGGCATGGTGGTGTGTACTTGCAGTCCCAGCTACTTGGGAGGCTGAGCCAGGAGGATGGCTTGAATGCAGGAGGTTGGGGTTGCAGTGAGCCATGATCCAGGCAACAGAGTAAGACCTTGTCTCAGAACAAAAACCAAACAAAAAAATGATCCTAGGTGAGCCTGCCCTAATAGGGCAAGGCCTTGAAAGCAGAATCCAAGCACAAGAGGCCTTCTCCTGCTGGCCTTGGTAAAATAGACAGCTCTGTTGTAAGATGCCTCTCACAAATAGTAGTCTTTAGAAGCTGAGAGCTTCCATCCTACAAGAAGGAACTAAATTCTATCAACAACTTGGGCTGGGTGCGGTGGCTCACACATGTAATCCCAGCACTTTGGAAGGCCGAGGCAGGCAGATTACTTGAGGTCAGGAGTTCGAGACCAGCCTGACCAACATGGCGAAACCTCATCTCTACTAAAAATACAAAAATTAGCTGGGCATGGTGGCACACGCCTGTAGTCCCAGCTACTTGGGAGGCTGAGACAGAAGAGTTGCTGGAACCCAGGAGGCAGAGGTTGCAGTGAGCCTCAATCCTGCCACTGCACTCCAGCCTGGGCGACAGAGCAAGACTCTGTCTCTAAATAAATAAATAAATAAATAATTTTTTTTAATCAACAACTTGATATTGAGCTTGAAAGAGGACCCCACGCTCTGGGTGAGAACACAGCCAACACCTGGACAGCACCTTGATGGCAACCTCGTGAGACTCTGAGCAGAGAACCCTGCTAAGCTATGCCTAGACTCCGGGCCCACAGTAATTGTAAGATCCTCAATGGGTATTTGTTTTAAGTCTTTAAGTTTGTGGTAATTTGCTCTGCAGTGATAAATAATGACTACAGTATCTAATCCCAAATATACATAAAATAGTACCAACACTATAAAACTTAACCAGAATGTAAAACCAAGTGTTTTCAAATACAGTGATGGCTTCTATCTGGAGCCATAGGTAGTAGCTAAGGGTCATGTCAATCAGGCTTACAAAGAATTTTCAGCTGGTCTTGAAGACAACCGTTCCTGGTTCATGGTTTTCTCTTTGATTCTATGAACTTCCCACATATGCAACTGAAAAATCTCTTTCTAGGTTGGAGCAAGGTTGCACTGGGTCTCCATCATGTCCAACTAAAAATCTTCTGAGTCATGCAACCTGCAAGCTCTAGGCACCTGCAGCTATAACCTCCTAGATTAAGTAATTCATCAGTCACATGAGCTAATTTGCAATTGGAAGTTCCTGGAATCCATTTCATATTGCTAATTGTGGTGTCTATTTAGTATCATGTAAATTATTTTATATGATCCAGTCTGCCAATTAAGACAAATGGCTTTGCATATCCCCATACTTGAGTCATCCATGTGATATCTGGCAACATGACAGGGTACAAACAAAACTCTGTGACACACTGTATAGATTGCTGGGGTTAGTTTTCCCACCCACAAAAATGGGACTCAAAAATACCTCACAGGGTTGAAAGAGAAAAGTATTAAATGAAGCAAAATATAAGATAATGCAGCCAGACACGATGGCTTATGCCTGTAATCCCAGCACTTTGGGAGGCCAAGGCAGGTGGGTCACTTGAGCCCAGGAGTTCAAGATCAGCCTGGGCAACATGGTGAGACCCCGATTCTACAAAGACTACAAAAATTAGTCAGGTGTGGTGGTGTGCACCTGTAGCCCTAGCTACTTAGAAGGCTGAGATGGGCGGGTCGATTGAGCCTGGGAGGTTGAGGGTGCAGTGAGCCGTAATCATGCCACTGCACTACAGTCTGGATGACAGAGCAAGACCCTGTCTCAATTAAAAAAAAAAAAAAAAAAAGAGAGTGACAGAGAGAAAGAGAAAATGCTTTCTGTAAAATATGAGGCACCACACAAAGTTAAAGTAATGTGACTCTGTAGACTACGGCACTAGCCTAGACCAGTGGTTCTTGCCAGGGCCCAATTTGACCCCCGGGGGACATTTGGCAATGTCTGAAGATATTTTTGGTTGTTACAACTTATGGACAGTGCTGTTGTCATCCAGTGAGTAGTAGAGGCCAGAGATGCTACTAAGTGTGGACAGAACAGTTTCTGACAACAGAGAATGATCTGGCCTCAAATGTCAATAGTACCAAGGCAGAGAATCCTGATTAAGTCAAAGCTTTGCATTACTATTTTTATTTTATTATTATTTTATTTTTAGAGACAGGATCTCACTGTGTTACCCAGCTGGAGTGCAGTGGTGTGATCACAGCTCATGGCAACCTCAAACTCCTAGGCTCAAGGGATCCTCCTACTTCAGCCTCCCAAGTCGCTGGGACTACAGGTGTGAGCCACCACACCTGGCTGATTTTTTATTTTTTTACTTTTTGTAGAAGCAGAGTTGTCCAGGCTGGCCTCGAACTCCTGGTCTCAATCTCCTCGCCCTCCTTGGCCTCCCAACACACTGTGACTACAGATGTGAGCCACCATACCCAGCCTGTTACTCCTTTTAAAATGCTTTTTCTAGACCAGTGGTTCTCAACTAGGGGTGATTCTGCATTCCAGGGAATGTTGGACAATGTCTGGAGTCATTTTTGGCTGTCACAGGTGGAAGGTAGATATTGGCTATCACAGTCCAGCAAAGCCACTAACACCCTACACTGCATAGGACAGTCCATCCCACAAAAGGGAATTATCCCGCCCCAAATATCTAATGTGCAGAGGATGAGAAATTCTGTCCCAGATGTACCCATACTCAATAAAGAACAATTTTTCTTTCTTTTTAACAAACCAAATAAGGACTTGGTAGTTGTTTTTGTTTGTTTATTTTTCATTGTTGAGAGAGGGTCTTGCTCTGTTGCCCAGGGTGGAGTGCAATGGTACAATCACTGCTCACTGCAGCCTCAACCTGCCAGGCTCAAGCTGTCCTCCCACCTCAGCCTCCCAGGTAGCTGGGACTACAGGCATGTGACACCACACCTGACTCTTTTTTCTTTTTTTTTTTGTATTTTTTGTAAAGATGGGGTTTTGCCATGTTGCCCAGGCCACTCTTGAATTCCTAGACTCAAGCAATCGACCCACCTCAGCCTCCTGAAGTGCTGGGATTACAGGCGTGAGAGACACCATGCTCGGACTTTTTTTTTCTTTTTTTTTTTTTTAATGGAATTTAGCCTTTCAAAAATGAAGAAATGTCTTTTGGTTTAATAGCCCCAAGCCATAGAGTTCTCAGGTTGGTCACTCTGTCACCCAGATTTGTGTAAATGGTTCTTTGCATCTTAGGTAATTGGCTGGGAAGTGGGGGCTGGGAGCTACTTACAAGTGGGCCCAGAACCAAATGACACAGCTATTCTGCCCAGCTTTTCTGGCTCAATTTCAGTTCCTGAGTGTCTCAGGTTATTCTAAAGCTTAGAGAGTACAGAAAAGGAAGGAGGTTTTACATAATGGAAGCTGCATCCGAGGACACATGGAAGCACGTGATGATACCATAAACCAAAAAACAACAGCACCATCGGGTGATCAAGGTCACAAGAAGTTAAGAATGAACCTTTTCCACTTGCAATTACATTCTCAGGCCCATAGTCTTGAGATGGAAACTTTTGAGAAAAGGTGTGTGTCAGAATGCAGAATGTTTTGGGTTTTATAAGGTAACGGTGAATATCTCATGTCATATATAATAGCTCAAGCGAAGTCTTGGACAGCAGCCTGTGGTCACCCATGTTAACAGTTTTGCAGTGAGGCTGGGCGCAGTAGCTGATGCCTGTAATCCCAGCACTTTGGGAGGCAGAGGTGAGCAGATCACCTGAGGTCAGGAGTTTAAGACCAGCCTGGCCAACATGGTAAAACCCCGTCTCTACCAAAAAATACAAAAAAAAATTAGCTGAGCATGATGGTGGGCACCTGTAGTCCCAGATACTGGGGAGGCTGAGGTGGGAGAATCGTTTGAACCAAGGAGGCAGAGATTGCAGTGAACCAAGATCGAGCCACTGCACTTCATCCTGGTGACAGAATGAGACCCTATCTAAAAAAAGTTCTGCAGTGAAACAAAATGAATACCCACAATCTGTGGGATGAATGAAGACTTTTCACTTTATGTTAGTTTTATGTTAGTTGGTTTGAGCTGGTGTCACTGCCAAGTATGTTAGAAAAACTCTGGGTTTTCAATGTTTTTCTTTTCTATTTTTGGTTATGGACAAAGGATTGCAAACCTACATACCTACATTTCTGAAGGCAAGATTTGAAAAGAAGTGGTAAAGTCCTGTGGGCTAATAAGTCAGGTACTGGAAAAGCCACCTATGCTGAACAGAACCTTGGCCAAGTCACTTGGATGTGGATAGCTCCAGAGTTTCCTCATAGGCAGAAGAGGTGACAAGTCGAGACCTAGGGAATGCTTGCCCAATGACCCAGGTCAAGCCAGCTGTGACAAGCTCCAGCAAAAACACAGAGCTGCCTGGCCAGCTGGAAAAAGAGCTGAGAACAGACTCAAAACAGTGATCTCCACACCTTTTCTGTGATCCCAGATGCCAGTTCTTATCTGTTTCCAATTTGGTGATTCTACACAAGAGACAGTTTTGCAAACCAAGAAACATCTGGTGATATCTGGAGACAAGCTTGGATGTTATAACTTAGCAGTGGGTGGGAGGTGCTGCTGGCATCTGCTGGGTGGAGCCCAGGGATAATGCCCAGCACCCTATGGTACACAGGACAGCCACCACCGGAGAGTGACCCAGCCCCAAATGTCTGCAGTGCTGAGGTTGAGAAACCCTGCTCTAAGTAAGTTCTGTCTTACACATTTCTTTTCTTTTCTTTTTTTTTTTTTTTTTTTGAGACGGAGTCTTGCTCTGTCACCCAGGCTGGAGTGCAGCAGTGTGATCTCGGCTCACTGCAACGTCTGCCTCCCGGGTTCAAGCAATTCTCCTGCCTCAGCCTCCTGAGTAGCCGAGATTACAGGCGTGCACCACCAGGCCCAGCTAATTTTTTTTTTATTTTTTATTTTTAGTATAGACGGGGTTTCACCATGTTGGCCCAGCTGGTCTCAAACTCCTGACCTCGTGATCCACCTGCCTCCACCTCCCAAAGTGCTGGGATTACAGGCGTGAGCCACTGTGCCCAGCCAGTCTTACACATTTTAAATGCTTATTTCAGGCCAGAGATTGTCATCTGGGAGGATGATTTCTACCTACCAGGAGACATTTGGCAACATCTGGAGATACTGTGGGTTGCTGCATCCTACCATGCACTGGACAGCCCCTACAGCAAGGAATCACCCAGCCCCACATACCAACAGTGCCTCCGTGGGGAATCGCTGGATAGACAAATTCATTGTAAAAGACAACGTCCCAGTCTCTATCTCTAAACTAAAAATCTCCCAGTCTTGGAACCGCCAAGAGGAACCCGGGACCCTAAGCCATCTCTGTTCCATCCCCCTGGGCTTTCTCCCAGACCTCACAGTTGAAGGTGCTTCTCCTAACTAGCCCTGTGCCAAGTCTCTGCCCTGCACTTCCTTCTCATAATAAGCATTTAATTATTATTGACATTGGTACTTGCAGTATTTATACTGCTTGTTTTCCTTCACAGAAAACACCTGAGGTGAGACTGGACTTCTGCTTCATCATTGCCACATCCTCTGTTACCTGTGTCCCTGGGGCACTGGGGAAGTGCTTGTTGACTCAGTGGCCAAGTTTGACAGGGATTAATTTCCAACCAAGGCTGGAATTTTAAGGAGAAGATAAGATGGAAACAAAACAGTGGTGACAGAACCTGGTCTAGAAAGCATGGCTTAGGACTTTTGGCCATAAACTCTTAATGCTTATTTTATTCAAGCTTTTAAGGGATGCTTAACATCCACTATTTAGGTTTTTAATGCAAAGAGGAGTCATTATTATCTTTTTTTTCATGCACTGAAAGCTTTTAGATTTCTGTCTCCTGATATCAGCTGTGATGTGATAATCTCATTATAAATGAATATGGGGCAATTTCTCAGTTGGCAAATAGTAATGTCACTATAGACACCAATTCACAGGGTATTCAGTAAAGCATTATCATGTGTTCCTTGAGACAAAGAGTACCTACAGTAAGTGACATGAAATGCAGCAAATTTTCTGTAAAATAATTTCAACACTTTTAGTGATATTATTTTCAGTGAAAATTATTTCTAACATTCCTCCAACTCAATCTGCTCGGGTTGGCACAGAAGACAAAACTGATGTGTACGTGAAATATGTTGATACTCTGATAAGAAGTAAAGTAAGCATGAACTGGACATCTTAATTCATTATAATTGCTTATAAGGTAACAGAGAGTTTACTTGAAAGAGATCAGAGGAATTTCTTAGCATCTCTGGGGAAAAAAATCATCCATTTGGTTGGTTCATAATTACTAGATTATGTACAGCATGCATTGCAAAAGTTAAATTGTTTTTGGATGTTCATTTTCTGCAATTAATATAAATTTTCAGAAAACAGTAACTGATCTCTGAACTACATACTCATTCTTCAGTTAACCTAGTTCTTTTATAGAGATGATCTTACATACACAAGCATACTGTAAAAAGTGCACTAATAAACACCACATCTTAAAACCAACATAGCCTGTTAAGAAACATTTGGCTTCAGCCGGATGCAGTGGCTCACGCATGTAATCCCAACACTTTGGGAGGCCTAGGCAGGCAGATCACTTGAGGTCAGGAGTTCGAGACCAGCCTGGCCAACATGGCAAAACCCCATTTCTACTAAAAATACAAAAAAAAAATTAGCCAGGCATAGTGGCACATGCCTGTAATCCCAGCTACTCGGGAGGCTGAGGCAGGAGAATTGCTGGAACCCGGGAGATGGAGGTTGTGGTAAGCTGAGATCGCACCACTGCACTCTAGCCTGGGAGACAGGTCGAGATTCCATCTCAAAAAAAAGAAAAAATAGAAAGAAACATTTGACTCCATGCATGGTCCTGAGGATAAACCGAGAGATCTACGTGTATGCCCTTCTAGAAGTAGGCATGTATGTTCTTTTTCCACTCTTTAGGATACATATTTCCACTCTTTAGGATACATACATATTAACATTACAGATATTGAATCTGTATATTTAAAATGAAAAAAAGTGAAACAACTGTTAATTCCTTCTCAAATTCATCCTTTAGAAAAGCAGTAAGTTGAAAGCTTAAAATCATGCCAATCTTTCAGGGAATGCATTGGATGGCAAAGACATCTCCCGCATAGCCATGGTATCTAACTCAGAAGCAGTGGGTCCAGTACTTTCATATATGAGGTTAATTGATTTAATTTCTCTTTTGTGTAAACTATAGCACAAAATCCACCACTTCATTTGCTCATTTCCTTTTAGGATTCTTTCCTCTAAACTCCAGTATTCTTTATACCAAGCTTGTGTTTTCAAACTACCACTCTAATCCACAAAGACAAACTATTTGGCAATTACTTTCTTCTCCTTATAGACAGCCTTGTTTCAGGGCAAATGAGCAAATGAAAACATATTAGATAAGTTGTTGTAGGTGGTTTTACAGATATTTTCTTTGATGTAACACTACAGATAAAAAATGTACAAACTTTGATTAGTCCCACAGAAGAGAATTTAAAACTCCGCCTCCCAGAGCAAAGACTTGGCTCTTCTACTTATTCAATTAACTCTTAACATGCTGCTCTTGGGCTATTCCAGGAAGGGAAATAAATAGAAACCTTTAGACTTCCTTTGAAGCAGTGCAACTAAAGTAAATATTCCCTGTAAGCAATTTTCTGTCATCACGTATCCCAACATCTTAGCAGCAGAGAAGAAAAAATAATAATCATATTAAAAATGTAACTCACCAGTTCTTACAAGGCTTTCAGAGAGGGCTCTTTACTGGAAGACTCAGACACTTTGTACGTCTCCTTCAAGGATCTCAAACAGCTTTTCATACCATCACATTGGACAAGTATCCCAGCCAAATGCTCATCGTGTGTGAATAATCATTTGACAGCCTGGGCAGTTATATTGGAGCATCATTGGCAATAAAGTCATCACTGAGTAATCAGCGAATCTATCATAAAAAAGTTATTTAACTGCATGTATTTCTCCACCTGGCCTTCCTTCCTCTCCCCCAGTGCCCGACACATTTTTAACATCACTCAGAGGGAAGCTGGACTTCCTTCACCAACTCATCACTTTGGAGGAGCTTTGGGTGCCAGCCCTGAATACTTAACTGCAATTCTTATTCACCTATTGACTCCCTAACCTGGAAAACAATCAGGAGTTCACTGAGAGCACTTCCTGTGTGCACTGAATTTTGCATTGCACCGTGCGCAGCAAGGAAAGGAAGCATGCATTGAGGAAGAAGAGGGAGGCTATATAATGGTGGGGTGGGACAGACAAACAGTGATGATTATTTTTTCGATGAACAACAACATAGGACGTGGGTTTAGGATGAGAAGAGCAAGGGTTTTGTTTTAAATGATCTGTGGAGAGCCTGATGCACCTAAGCCTTGCCAGCCTGTTTGTTAAGTGAGTTACACATACAACACAGTGCCAAGAGCCCCAAGGAATTCATTCTCTGTGTCAATACCACAGGGTTGGGCAATGAGCAGGGCTACCACTCAGCAGGGAGGTGTCCCATCAACGCTGATGAAACATCAGGCAGTCTTCTGACCACACACCTTGGGGGAAAATCATACCCCAGGAAAAATAACTTCCAGTGTTTCTCTTTTATTAGTTTCCTCGTGTTGTTTGTTTTTACAGCATTTAGGGAAAAAGGAAAGGGAGAAAGAAAAAAAAAGCCTAATCCGAGTCTTTGCTTCTATAAATAAAAAATTGCTTATTTCTAATTATTTTATGTGCCTCTGGCTCTCAGTAGGCACTCAAATAATATATAAAGTAGTGGTGTTAGCCCATTTTCTATTCTTAATAATAACTAAGGATTTGGGCATGCTGAAATCTGAAAAGTATTTTAACATGAATAAATATGACTCGGATTTTACCAAAAGGCCATGTTTTGTCTCCCAGGGTCTCTATAAAACTTACTCATTGCAGAAGTGTCTTATACCAGCTAGTGGTCAAAATTGCAGCACATCACATGATGTTTCTGGTCACTGAATGCTTTCAAGATCAAAGTTGAATGTCGAATGAAATGCTAAATCTCTGCAGCTTTAATTCCAGAGTAAGACTTCCTTTCCTCCCCACCCTACCCCCAGCTAAGGCATGCTTTTCATGGTCCTGAAACAGAGGGCACACACGGGGAAGCTTCTGGCTTTCTCAATTGTCATCCTCCCTCATTCCCCCTGCTGTGGTTACTGATCCCTCCACCTGGAGAGCAGCAGGAAAGGGAGGTGAAAAGGAGCAGAAGGTTTGTTCTTCTCTCACTGGTGCTGTCATGTGAAGATTTCAGGCAAGCCTGAAGGGCATTTTCTTAAGTTCTTGGAAGCCACGACAGCTGGATCACCCCCATCTGCAACTCCTGAGATGTGGGCGATGTCGTCTCTTCCTCCAACTGGTTTTCCAGTGGTGCCTCTCTGCTGGAGTTTCCTCCTCATCCCAGCAGATTTTGTGGGGCAAAAGTCCAAATCATTAAGGTTATCTGGTCATGCATATTTGTTTGAGGGACTCTGGAAGTGCAACCTAAATCAACTCCCCCTAGTCCTCAAGGTCAGAAGTCTCTAGAGTAGATCAGGCAGGGATCAGGTGCCACCCACCTAGGTCCCCCAAGAGATGCACAATCAAATATCAACCTCTCTGAGGAGTGTCGCTGAAGCCTCAACATTGGACTGAGGCTAAGAGAGATGCATGCCATGTCATTTGTTTTTATTTCATTTAGGAAACAAGAAAAAAGAAAGCCTAACTCCACTGGGGAAGAGGCAGGGCTATAACGCCACAGAAACCTCTTCATAAGCCCCCACTTCTCTCCTTGCTGTGAGGCCAGAGATCCATAGGGTTCCTGGTTATCTACATGGAAAATTCCTACAGGATGCCATTTTTTTTCCATCTCATTTCACGATGCTGTCAGATGAGTATCCTGTTACAATAAATATTCCCCAAAATAATTTGTCTTGATATGTGGATGGAGGACTTTGGAGTCAGACAGACATGGCATTCTGATTCCAGCACCCACTAGCTGTATGACCTCCAAAAAGTGCTTAATCACTTGGAGCACCAGCTTTCTCACCAGTAAGGCAGGCAGAAGCATACACCTCAGGCCCCTCTAATCAATAACCCTTTATTGATTAGATATAATGTCTCATGGCATGGTGCCTGGCCAAAAGAAATGGATGATCCTTTTTGGCAATTTTGAGAAGACAGAAGTGAAAAGATTTTACTTTACGAGCTATGAAAATTACTGTGCTTTAAGATCATGAAAAGTACAGACTTTGGTACATGAATCCACGTAGATGCTTAATGAAATTGTTCAGAGTTGAACCTACCTGATGTTTGACATTCCTATAACTGTGCCAACCATCAGAGGCATTGCAGAGGAACCCTCAAGCTAACACTGGGCATGTCTTCATACTTGGGCCTCTACCCAGAAAGAACCCATTAGAGAGACTGTTGGTGGGAAATCCTGGAGTCCCACAGAAGAAGGGCACATGCAATCAGAGATAAGCAAGGGAACACTCACTCTCAAAGACTCGACATGCAGCAACTGCATGAGCAAAGATCGAGGCTTGATAATTAGGGCCCTGAATCAAGGAACAAGCATCTCAATTCAAATTGGGCAAGTGGGATGAGAGCAACACGGTGCTCACAGAAGGGTTCTCCTCTTAGCCATGCAGAAGGAAGAGACCTGGAGCCCCAGAATCCAGCTTATAGTCTCCCTATTGCATCATCCACTACTGCACAAGACAAACAGCAGTGAGCTCTGTATACAATCAGTGGGCTCAACTATTCTCCTCCAAGCCATTTGCCAGCTTCATAAAGTCTAGAAACGTTAAAACACCAAAAGTGCTCTCAAATCTCTGGTTTGGGGACACCCTCCTTGTCTATTAAAGTAAAGGGTATGGCACAGGAAAGGGCAAAAACACGTGGAAAACCCCAGAATTCCTCCTATGTGTGTTACATGGAACATGGTTGGGGGCAGATCAAAGAAGGAACACAAAAAATCATGAATAGTTTCTAGGTATTTTTGCATATTTGTGGTTTTTAATTATCATTCGCTTCCCATTTTTCAGGAGCAGATTTAATCACAGCCTTCTCCTTGCTATACATTTCCATGTTTCAAGTTATAGCTTTATTATTAAACCAAAACCCAAGTCCTAGTAAACTACCTTTCTTTAAATGCCATATTAGTTTACACCAGGAGGAAGGAGTCATGGAAATTTATTGCCTCTAAGATTCTTTCAGAGTGGTTTAAATGGCCCTAGGAAATTAACTTGAAATAGATGCTTCCAAACGTTATTGTTTACACACTAATACAACAGCAGTCAATAAACATATTCAATTGAAATGTGCCCACAAGAGAACAAAATACATGTGTTGTACCTGTTTGACCCATCTACTTCACTTAGCCTATTAAACAACTCTCAAACCTGTGCAATTATATATACATATATATACACACATATATTATATATAAAGACCTTTCACCTGAAGTTTGTTAAAACCACACATATATCCAAAGAGAAGCAAGAGCCAGCTAAAAGTAAAAAAACCCACACATGCATGCATCTGTATGTGTGTATATATGTAAAAATTTAAATCATATATACAATAACTCCTCACTTAACAATGTCAATAGATTCTCAGAATTTTTTTTTTTTTTTTTTTTTGAGATAGGTTCTCACTCAGGCTGGAGTACAGTGGCACGATCAGAGCTCACTGCAGCCTCGACCTCCCAGGCTTAAGCAATCCTCCCACCTCAGTCCCCCAAGTAGCTAGGACAACAGGTGCATGCCATCACACCCAGCTAATTTTTGTATTTTTTGTAGAGATGGAGTTTCACCATGTTGCCCAGGCTGGTCTTGAACTCCTGAGCTCAAGCATTCCACCTGCCTCAGCCTCCCAAAGTGCTGAGATTATAGGTGTGAGCCTCCATACCTGGCTGATTCTCGGAAATTGCAACTTTAAGAGGAACGATATACAGCAGGTTGTTTCATTCAACATCATTTTGTTATAAAGTTGATGAGAAAAAAATTGGTTTTGTTATATGTGGCTTTGCTTAAAGTCACAGTTTCCAAAAACCTACCAACAAGTGAGAACCTACTGTAATCACCTTTCTTCTTAACTTTCTTAAAGCCATGCAGTTGCATTATTCATAATATAATATTTAGCATATACATTTGTGAATATATACAAACTAAATATATTTAAGTTATATATAAAGGCATTTCCTCAAGTTTATAAAAATCATGCACACCAATATATTATTTATATAGATTATATAACATACGTATGGTGTATATATATATATATATATATATATATATATATATATATATATATATATATATTCTGTCCCCTTTAAGATTCTTAAAGTCTTAACTATTTGAGGTACCTAAGATTCTCATTCTCTGAATTTTACTCTGTAAATTTAGTCTGCTTTTCCAATGTGTTTGGTGTCATGCTGACTTGGCAAAATCCCACAGCCTTACTGAATGATTGCTTCAAGAAAGTTGGTGGTGAGGCAGAATGTAAGTCAGAATGGACCCTATGCCGAACAGTAGTCTGGTATTTCTGAAGTGTGTCTGAAGGAGATATTACGTTCTTTTTAAAGAGCATGTGTGATGGTCCCTGTTGAGTAAGTTTGGGAATTGTTGTGTTAAAAAAAAAAAATGGGAAGACCATCGTTGACCACAGAAATGGGAGAGATTCAAGTGAACACGTGGCTGTGAATTGAGGAGGCAAGGACTCATTCAGCACATTTTCCAGGCTTATGTGATCATGGGGAAGATGAAGGGAGAGGCTGTGCAACCAGCTTTCTGTTCCCTCCAGATGTTAGCTTGCACCAAGCAGCACAGGAGTTGGGTGCAAGTAAAATAAAGGAGAAAAATTTCAATCCTAGAAATGACTGGTTGGACCATGTTATCGCTGACATGCCATACTGACATCAGAATTGAAGAAAACAAATGTTCCTTGTTTATTTTTTGAAGCTTCCTTTTCCTTATTTTTTTTTGCTGGTGTTTTCTAGAATACTTTTTTTCCCTTTATTTGCACATTCATTCTTGTGTTTGATTTTGATATTATCTATTCATGTTGTGGTCCTGATTGCTTACGCACAACATAAGAAATTTTGAAAACATATAGGAAACATATTAATAGACAGTTTTTGCCTTTTGGCTCTTTTTGAGGAAGGAAGACCAACAGAGGTTGAACTCTCCACCCTGATCGTTTTCAGGTATATGACTTGTGGCAAGGTACCTGACTTTCCTCAAGCTCCATTTCTTTATTTCTATAAGAAGAAGAATTCCATTGTTTACCTTGCAAAGTTGCTGAGTCAGTGAAGTAAGAGATCATTTATAAAGTTGTAAGTACATCGTAATTATTTGAGGGCTGGTGGCTATTACAATAGTTGCTATGAAACAATGAGCCAACTTTAACCATAAACTAATCACTCTTTCATCTCAGACTCTCAGCATGTGGCCTTTATAAACACTTCGGAGAAGTGACCAGTGCACTAAGCAACTTGCATAAGATGTGACAGGAACTCAGAGCCTTGCAGGTGGACATGTGGTTTATTCAGAAGCAGAGACGCGACGCAAGGCGCACATTAGAGATGGCACTCAGCACTCTGTGTGGTGAGCTCCAGCTGTGATTCCATTCAAGGAGAGAGGCTTCAGCGGGCAGCCAGTGGGTACCACTCTTTGTGAATGTGGTACAAGACACAGCAAAGGCCCAAGTTGCTGACATCCTCATTTGTATCCATTATGGGTGCACAAACCCCTCACAGGTCCTGGAGGGAGGGAGCTACGCCAGAGGAAACGTCAGGAAGAAAGAAAAAAGGAAAAGAGGGAGAGAGGGCAGGAGAGGGGGAGGGAGTTTAGGAGGAGAACAGGAAGACAGGAAAAGAGAGAAGAAAGGAAAGGAAGGAAGCAGAGAGGGCGGGAGTCAAGCAGGAGGACAGGAAGGAAGGAAGACAGGAAAAGAGAGAAGGAGGAAAGGAAGGGAAGGAAGCAGAGAGGGAGGGAGTTGAGGAGGAGGACAGGAAGGAAGACAGAAAAAGAGAGAAGGAGGAAAGGAAGGGAGGGAAGCAGAGAGGGAGAGAGTTGAGGAGGAGGACAGGAAGGAAGACAGAAAAAGAGAGAAGGAGGAAAGGAAGGGAGGGAAGGAGAGAGGAAGGGAGTTGAGGAGGAGGAGGACAGGAAGAAAGACAGGAAAAGAGAGAAGGAGGAAAGGAAGGGAGGGAAGGAGAAAGGGAGGGAGTTGAGGAGGACAGGAAGAAAGACAGGAAAAGAGAGGAGGAGGACAGGAAGAAAGACAGGAAAAGAGAGGAGGAGGAAAGGAAGGGAGGGAAGGAAGAGAGGGAGGGAGTTGAGGAAGACATGAAGGAAGACGGGAAAAGAGAGAAAGAGGAAAGGAAGAGAAGGAAGCAGACAGTGAGGGAGTCGCGGAAGAGAACAGGAAGGAAGACAGGAAAAGAGAGAAGGAGGAAAGGAAGGGAAGGAAGGAGAGAGTGGAGGAGGAGAACAGGAAGGAAAACAGGGAAAGAGAGAAGGAGGAGGAAAGGAAGGGAGGAAAGGAAGGGAGGGAAGGAGAGAGGGAAGGAGTCAAGGAGGAAGACAGGAGGAAAGGAAGGGAAGGAATGAGAGAGGGAGAGAGTGGAGGAGGAGAACAGGAAAGAAGACAGGAAAAGAGAGAAGGAGGAAAGGAAGGGAGGGAAGGAGAGAGGCAAGGAGTCGAAGAGGAGGACAGGAAGGAAGACAGGGAAGGAGAGAAGGAGGAACGAAAGAGAGGGAAGGAGAAAGGGAGAGAGGGGCAAGCAAGGAGGGAACTGTTTGGAGTCAGGAGCCCTAAATCTCAGAACGATGAGATGATAAAGGGTGGGGTGTGATGAAGCCTGAGCCCCTCTCTCAGATGTCCAGTCATGTCTAGTCAGTGAGAATCCTGGCAGGACAGAAGAAATTCGAATGCATGGTAAGGTCTGACCACATGCTTCACTTCTCCACATTTTTGGAGCACACATCCTCCCTTCACATGTGCTATTTTATAATAGTGTGTGTCTACTTAGGCACTCACATTATGGATATGATGAAACATGATCTGTAATCATTAGTGAAGGCTATAAAGCTGATGCTGGAATTTCTACTTTCTTGTTATCAACTGGAAGCTACATTTTATTATTTTCATAGGCATGTCTTTAATCCCTCTGTCCATTTGTTGAGAGTTGATTTAAAAATTAAATAATATAAGCCATAAATACACTTTACCTTAATATGTACATTGCATTATGCTGAAATCAAATAAAATGGTTGACAGCAATGATGTCTCCCCTCCTCCCTGCAAGGATACCTGGAGAAAAGACCAGGACACAAGAATATTCGCCAGTGTTCACACAAATATTAAATGTTAGGGCTGGGTGCCATGGCTCCTGCCTGTACTTCCAGCACTTTGGAAGGCCAAGGCGGGCGGATTACTTGAGGTCAGGAGTTTGAGACTAGCCTGGCCAACATGGTGAAACCCCGTCTCCACTAAAAAATACAAAAGTTAGCTAGGCATGGTGGTGGGCACCTGTAGTCCCAGCTACCCGGGAGGCTGAGGTGACAGGATCGCTTGAACACGGAAGGAGGGGGGTTGCAGTGAGCTGACTTCACGCCACTGCACTCCACCCTGGGCGACACAGTGAGATCCTGCCTCAAAAAATAAAATAAAATAAAATAAAAATAAATGTTGGTAAACTTAACACATTTGCTACTTCTTTACATTAAAATAATAATCCTGGCCAGGCGCGGTGGCTCACGCCTGTAATCCCAGCACTTTGGGAGGCTGAGGTGGGCGGATCACAAGGTCAGGAAATCGAGACCAACCTGGCTAACATGGTGAAACCCCGTCTCTACTAAAAATACAAAAAACTAGCTAGGCATAGTGGCGGGCACCTGTAGTCCCAGCTACTTGGGAGGCTGAGGCAGGAGAATGGCGTGAACCCGAGAGGCGGAGCTTGCAGTGAGCCAAGATCGTGCCACTGTACTCCAGCCTGGGCGACAGAGTGAGACTCCGTCTCAAAAAATAAACAAATAAATAAAATAACGATAATAATAATGATCCTAAGCCCCCTCCCCACAATGAAGTAGCTGGTATACCCCAGGAAGGGGTCAATGGTCTAGACCATTGGATGCCCTGGTTGAAAGGCAGATGCTGAGTCGGTCAGTCTGGGGGTGGCAGCTGGGATTCTGCATTTCTAGTGAGCTCCCAGGGGATGCTGGCACTGCCAGTTCAGACCACATCTGTTATCCACCACTGCAGAGAAGCAAACTGGACCTCTCGCTCAGAGCCAGTTTGTACTCTGATGGTGAAGGGGTTCAAAAACAATGACCCTCCCCACACAAAAGTACCAGATATGTCCCAGAGTACAAAGCCAGGAGTGGCGAATTCAGCCATCTATGTCAGGCTCCCTTCCAGAGCTCACTGGGCTTGGAGGAAACCAGCAGTGGGAAGGGGTGAGAATATTCAGTGCCTCTGAAGCAAGAGAATTCCTAAGTCAGCATTGCTAAGCCAGCTATCTAGGGGAAGAAGGCAGGTAAGTCTGCAATGAGGAGCTCAAATTCAGGCCCCATCAGATGAAGTCAGAGCTTTCTGGTCTCTCAGCATCATCAAGAAAAGTAGACTGCGTACAGCCACTGAGAAAGATGGTCCCTAGTCCAATCTGTTACCCTCCATGTACACTGGGCAAGATTTGTACCCTAGAAAAGTAAAGAGAATAACAGGGCAAAGTGGGCTCACAGAAAACAGATATAGCAGACTGGAAACCAAATACAACAGATAACAAAAGCATAGAGACACAGGAACCAGGACAACAAACTGAGGAAGTTGAAATAAGCTAAGACTCCATACAGGATGGCATATATATACACACAATAAATGGCATGTTTAAGTTTATATGTTGTGTGAAAGAAGATCATCTGTTTATTTGTTCCATTGTTAATGTGCTTTTGATGCCATCGTACTGTAGTTTACTGGATCATTTCTATTGTACCTTAAAATTGTCAGGAAAAGTAAGCTACTGTCTCATGGGGAAAACACAATTGTACAAAAGTAAACTGTAATTCATGGAAGGAAATGCATCCCCATCAGCATAGAAACTGCCCATCTTTGGCTGTTGGAGAATTATGAAAAGCTAAAAACTAACTTGTTATATGTGTACAAACCACACTGCTAGAACAAAATTTCATTCTTTTCCAATCTAGCTTGTGACAGAGAAGCATTCACACATTCAGTTTTTTTTTTTTTTTAAGCAAAGAGGAGTCTTCCATCTTATGCATAGAAGTGATGTTACTGAAAAGTGTAGAAAATAAGACTTATAAAAAAATAATGTGAAGCATGTTTTCACATCTGTGGAGAGCTGAAGTACCTACAATTTCCCAATCCGTCTCTTCCACAATCGCTGTGAGGCTTTGCCATTTCATCAAAATGGCACTGGGGCCTTTTTTCCTTTGAAAAATACTCTTTTTTGGCCAGGGGCGGTGGCTCACGCCTGTAATCCCAGCACTTTGGGAAGCCCAGGTGGGCGGATCAGTAGGTCAGGAGTTCAAGACCAGCCTGCCCAACATGGTAAAACCCCGTCTCTACTAAAAAATACAAAAATTAGCTGGGTGTGGTGGCTGGTGCCTGTAATCCCAGCTACTCAGGAGGCTGAGGCAGGAGAATCACTTGAACCTGGGAGACTGAGGCTGCAGTGAGCAGAGATTGCGCCACTGTGCTCCAGCCTGGGTGACAGAGTCAGACTCTGTCTCATAAAAGAAGAAAGAAAAAAGAAAAATACTCTTTTTTAATTTAATGACTAAACAGAAATGTGAGGTGGTTACAATACCAAAAAAATAACAGTAACTCTGATATGTGTGTATCCATTTGTTTCCAGAGAATGGAAAGAAACTGGGAGGGAGAATTCTAAAGACTCCAGGTGGAAAATACTATCATACTTACTGTAGGTACCACAGCAATGTGTGTGGAATGCATCTATTATGGAATTGTGTTCCCAAAAATATATGTTGGAGTCATCATCCCCACTACCTCAGAATGTGACCTTATTTGGAAACAGGATCTTGTCAGAGGTAATCAAATTAAAATGTAGTCATTAGGGTGGTCCTTAGTCCAATAAGAATGGTGTTCTTATAAAAGGAGAAAATTTGGACACAGAGACACACACAGAGGGAAGACGATAGGACAAGATACAGGGAAAGGAAAGCAGGTTCAAGCTGAGGAGAAAGATCTGGAATAGGTCCTTTCCTCACAGCCCTCAGAAGGAATTAAGACTGCTGACATCTTGATCTAGGACTTCTGGCCTCCAGATCTGTGACACAATACACATCTGCTGTTTAGGTTACTTAGTCTGTGGTACATTATTATGCAGCTGTAGTAAACTAATACAGAAACCACGAATGACTGTATTTGAGTCGCAAGTCCCTTCCTAATTTGCTCATAAATTGCCTTCTCTGAAATCCCGTGTCCTCAAAGGGAAATCACGATTGCATTAAATGGGGGAAGCTCTCTTATAGTACCACCTCTAAGAACACATAATTTTATTGACTATATACTATGCACTGGTACTAAGGGCTTGGCCTGCCTCACCTCCTTTATCACCTCCATTTTACCCAGGAGGAAACAGACACAGGTGCACTTTGTCTATCACAGATGATAATTCTTGCTGAATCCAGGCATGCCCCTGTCCACTATGTATGCACTAAACTAGAAATACACTCTCATGTTTACACCTTTTTTTTTTGTCTTTTTCCCCTTTTGTGGAGAACAGGGTCTCGCTATATTGCCCAGGCAGTTCTTAAACTCCTGGGCTCAAACTATTCCCCCAACTCCCACCTCTGTCTCCCTAAGTACTGGGATTACAGGTGTGAGCCACTGCGCCCGACACACCCTCACGTTTTTAAAGTCTTAAAATTCTCTTATTTCCGCTTCTCAAAAGGCCCAATCCTTTTCCTTAAACGTGAATATACCACATAAACGAACACGAAATAGAAACAGGGACAAAAAAGTATTTTTCTGATGATGGCAAAAGGGGAAAAAAAAAAAAAGAAAGCTGTTTAGGTGGCATTTGAAAAGTTAAAAAAGGAAGAAAACTCAGAGCAGCCCAAAAGACAGATGATACCTAAAAAGGCATAACCAGCAAGACATGTTGACTATTAGTATTATTTCAGCATCCTCCTTGCGCAGCTTGGCTTTGCTCTGGGACAATGCACCAGCCTGGGATGCTCAGAGATGCAGGCACGGAGGTTGTGCACCCTTTCCGCACACTGCGCATGCGCGGCTGCCGGTTCAAGTCGCGGTCCAGGACAGCAGGAGAGGCGGGCAAGCGAAACAGAAAAACCCACCCACGGTCCAGGGACTGGCGGCTCAGGCGAACCCACCCAGGGACCTCGTGACCAAGGCCATTTGTCTGCAACCTAATGGCTAGCAGTGATACCACCCTGAGCATCTTCAACCCCCTCTCCCCACTCTACAGCCCCTTGTACTGTCCCTCCTTCCTCATTCACACTCCTGATCCAAACTCAAGCAGTGAATTTGCCCCCAGACGAGGGCCTCGGCTCTGCGCGGCCGCTGGCTGAGTAGCTTGGCCCGATTCCGGGTGTGAAGTGAGGAGGAATTGATACGGGTAAACGTATAGCGCCGGCCCGCGCCGCATCCCGAGTCTGCAGCTGCAGCTGCGGCGAAAGCCCAAGGTGCGCGTGCGCGGAGCGGCACTAGGCAGCCCAGGACGCGCGGGCTCGGAGCCGGGCGAGGGGCCGCGGGAGGCGCGTGCGCAGAGCGACCCCGGGCGCGCGAGAAGGCCCTGAGTGCGCGTGCGCGGGGCGGACGGGTGCGCGCGCACTTCCTCCTCGCCCCCACCCAGACCCAGAAGGCGGCACCATGGCGGCGCCCCCGCCGCAGCCCGTCACCCACCTCATCTTTGACATGGACGGACTTCTTCTGGGTGGGTAGTGTGCGGCCGCCGCCTCCCGTAAGGGCGGTCTTGGGTGGGCGTGGGGACGGTCGGCGCGGGGTACGTCACGGCCGGGGGGCCGCGGCGGGGCGGTGTTCGTGCAGGGACGCTCGGGCTCCCGCGCGCTCTGCCCCCCGCTGGCCCCGAAGTCGGGCGGCGGCCAGGAGCGCCCGCGGGCCCATGTCCGGGCTGGCGGGCGCGCGTGGCCGCGGCGTCTACGCGGCCCCAGCACCCGCTTCCGGTCGGCGGCCCGCGCGTGGGGCCGGAGCACGTGGGAGCAGTCCCTGGGGTCCGCCGGGCGGGCGCGCGTCTGCGCGTCTGCGCGTCCTCTCCTCAGAGCGCGGCGCGGCGGGACCTCCGCGCTCTCTTTTCGGTTACCCATGCGTGCGACCTTGGGCGGTGCCCAGCCTCAGTTTCCCCGTCTGCAAACTAGCCTGGAGGATACTTGCCTGCCTGCTCCGAGGTTGCTGCTGTGGGCGAACTTTGATGGTAGCATCCTACATGGTAGCGGTTCTCTACCTGGCGGTTTTGCCGCCCTGAGGGCATCTGGCAATGGCGATGTCAGGAGACATTTTGGCTGTCACAGCTGGCGTGGAGTGATGGGGTCACTGGCATCTAGTGGGCTCCAGACCAGTGATACTGTTAAACTCCCCGCAGTGCACAGGAGTGCCCTATGCAACCATAAGGAATTATCCCGCGCCGTCAACAGTGTAGAGGCACAAAAGGTCTGTCAAGTGGTCTGGCTGCCTAGGGTGACCAGCACCAGGGACATCACCTGTGGGCTACTTGTAAATGTAGAAGCTGGGGCCCCACCCTACCCCTGCCCAATCAGAATCTGCATTTTAAGTGCGTGAACGTTTGAGAACAGCTGCTCTATCAATCCGAGGCATTAAGAAACCCTTGGCAGTGTACTAAGTGAGGTAGTCAGTCATAGCACATGTGAACTTCACCAGCCAAGAGGAATTCAAGTAGAATTCAAAGAATAAAACCCTGTTTTTAACTCAAGACAGAACTGTGCTGAGCTCTACCGAAAGCCTTGACACAGTTAACAGTATGACACATAATCACCAGGAGGCTTCATGTATCTATAAACATGTCTGCATACTCTGTGTAGACAGCTGACCTGCTTGGTTACGTATATCATTCCTTCATTTCAAAACCCTGCAAGTTAGGAGGAAGTATTTGCATGTCACTAATTAAAAAAGAAAAAACCCTGCAGCTCAGAGAGGTAAAGCTACTTGCCCAAGGTCACACAGCTAATAAGAAGCCAAGCTGAGAAACGATTCTGGATTGATCCAGTTCTAAATGTAAATGATGTTGAGCTCATCTTAAATTGTGAATATGACCTTGTTTCTGCTCATCATATTGGTGGGTAATTCCCTAGCAGTGTTTCCTTTTAAAAAGGCATACAGAAACCATTCTCTTCATTTTATGAACACAGAGGTGTAAACTGATGAATTCCAAAGGAAAAAAAAAATCCCCATAGAGGTCAGTAATTGGAGCCAACGGTGTATGCAGCTACTAAATTTGAAATGACTCAATTTCAGAAAGCTTGTGGGATACATAGGTATAGTTTGTAGACATGAATTTTCCTACTCCGGTGGTCAAGAAGTTAAATTGTCAAATAAATTTCTTATCCTCTAATAAAGGTCCAGAGAACCTGTTCTGGGAGTCTCATGAATTTTAATACCAAACAAGATGTCTCATTAAAATTAAATTTATTAAACTTCTAAATGAGCTTGATGCCTAATTCTGATTCTAGATTCGCACATAGCCATGCCCTGAAGTGATGAATGTGACTTAAATGGCATTACAAGCATTGACCTCACATTGTTACCCAATCCTCTGATCTAGTCAGATAACCAAGAATTAGTGCTATTTGGAAAAATAAGCCCTACTTCTTTTTATTCCCCCCTCATTTTCTGCCCATTTCCTCCTTTCCTGCCCTACCTCTTCTTTGAGGTGGTAAGGCCTTGCAAAACTTTCTTGGAAATATAGCTTTGTTTATCCCATTCTTTCACCAAATGTATAAATACAAAACACAGCTTTCCAAGATGTACCGCTTTAATTTAATCTACCAGATTATGCCTGCTCTCTTTCTTTAGCACCTCACTTCAGTGTATCTGTTGTTTGCATAACAATATATTATCAATTTATAATGAGTTATTTTACAGTGTCTGTTTTTCGGGAATTTTGAATGCATTTTCCTAGGAAGTTCTGTTTGTCTATGTAGCCCCAATACTTGCATACTTGGGGAAGTAAAATTGAAAACGAATAGTTTCATGGAGGATTGTTAACATTAGAGCAGAAGCTTGTTTAATCAGAGGAGAATGAGGAAGTACATGGAGATTTTAGAGGAAATGTTGACCAGGAAGAAAGCCAGGAAACTTTCCCATGCTTTTGACATGCACGATGCTGTTAGTTGTCCTTTTAAAAAAAAAAAAATACACTTCGGTTTCTGTTTCTCATGACCAAGGTAAGAGTCAGTTATGATTTAGGTAATATTAATAATTTTGGCTCTCAAATGCCATTCAGAGAAAGAGAGTAGGGGAGTGGGATTAGTTAAAAACTGGGATGATTTTGAAAGAAGATGACAATTATTAAACAGTATCTCAGCAGCTAGACAGGGAAGATTATTCTGTTTGTACATAACTGAAATTAGGAACACAAAAGATGGTCCCGATTTCTTTAAAAGAGAAGACAGTTTGTTGTCCAGAGCAGTTCTGTCTCATAGAATTGAGCCAGGTAAAAATTTTGGGGAGCAACTTTTAATAAGTAAAAAGATACAGATGACATTGATTTGGATGATGGATGTTATGTAACCTAATGTATCAAAAATATTATTTAATACAAAGTCAATATAAGAAAATCATTTAAGTGTTTGACAGTAATTTTGATAGTAGGTCCTCAAAATCTGTGTGTATTTTATACATACAACACATCTTAGTTTGAACTAGTCTCATTTCAAGCACTCTGTAGCCTCATTTGGTGGGTGGCTACTGGCTTGGACAGCATGGGTCTAGGTTTTTGTGGAGCAACCCAAGATGTCTGTTGATAATTGCTATGCTGGGAGGGCCAGGCAGAGGTTGGGTGTTAAGAATATTCAGAATTAGGAGTTTTGGTGTATGTAAAATGTGGTATGTGTAAAATGTGTTTTCTTGGAGTCTAAATACAGAATTATTTAATATCCTTTTAAAATCAAAGGAAAATAAGCTTATTTCCAAATTCTTAAATATCGTAAAATAATAAAGTAGATCTGCGAAGGGTAATAACATTTGCAGTGTTGACCATAATATACCATATCTTTATAAATCCAGATTGCAGGATTTTAATGAGTGACTTCTACTTCACCTTTATGTAGTAAAATGAAGACCTCTTCTGTGCCTTCTTGCACTCCCATAGCTTCCTCCTTGCCAAATAATAGCACTTGAGACTGTAAGTGCCTGCCTCACTGTCTGGGGCCCAGGAGACCCTAAAAGGTCATGGAGGTAGGGTCTCTGTGGGGATCACCAAGCCCAGTACTGATGGGATTGTGGGCTGCCTGAGACAGTTGACAGTCATGTCCACGGTGTGGCCAAAATTCCACAGACATAGCGTGAGTGTGTTTTGCGCTGTCATTCTTTGTTAACTTCATGTAGGCTGTTTCTTTAGACACCAAAACATCCATATAGCTGATGACAAAAATAGATTTTTTCTTACGTAATATTAGCACATGCCCTAGGTGGATTGTCAGAAGAATCTTTGTATGTTGTCATTTGACCCCATGAAATACGTCTGAGGTTTAAAAGTGCAGCTGACAAGCTTTTCAGCCTCAGTCGGTTCTTACTACTTGATGTTATCAAGTCATTCATTCCAAGTGGGATTTCTAAGAGTTTTGGCACATTTCTGAGGAAGGTGGAGCAAAGTGAAGGATCATTCTGCATGCTTCCATAGGTGGTTATTGTTTAACCCCAGAACGTGCAGAGATCCTAGTTGGAATGAGATAGTAATCACAATCTCCCCTCCTTCCATCATTTGTAATGGGTCTTGCTCTGGATGTCAAAGCAACTCTGGTGGTAGGTTCACATTTTTTCTTTGCCCTGTCTTCCCTGGGGGCTGACAGTGTACCCTTGGGTTTTAACCTTGCTAGGTGAAATGTAGGTTCTCTTCCACATTTGCAAAAGAGATGGCTGAGGGTGGAGGCCAGTGTGAGGGGCTTGGGACAGAGATGAACCCTTATCTCAGGGGCCATGATTGGCCTTTCACTACAGGGTAATCAATGAGTAATCTGTTGTTTCTGGAAACTGAAAAGGCTTCTGGAATATAGAAAGCACAAGAAACGTGTGTTCCTATTAAGGGTCCGAAGAGATGTAGAGTAAGATGCTATATTGTATGTCGGAGAAACAGCATCAGATTATAGATTTAGCTCCCTTTGGTTCTGTTTTCTAATTGACCTGAACCATGCCAGCCTTAAGTTCTTGTAGTAAGTGGTTGGTTGTCCACTGTAGCTGTTTCTGTTTCTAGAATAATTGAGAAGGGGGTAAAACTTAAATTGCAAAATTCTGCAGATAAATAAAAGTTTTGTCCAGCTGGCAACACAAATATTGAGCAGATTCTAGGCATGCAGGGCTTAAAATATTCGGTAAACCATGCTGTAAACAGATGTGCTGTCATCCAAGCTTTGCTGTTCCATTTACAAAGCCCAGGAAGAGAAGATTCAGCATCATTCTTAAGAGCACTAGGATTTTCAGAATTGTAAATGAGCATTGGCTTCAACTTAAAGTCATCATCTGCATTAGCTGCTAACACAAAAGTCTGCCTGTCCTTTAAAGCTTTCAAGCCAGGCACTGACTTCTCCTCTCTAGCTATGAAAGTCATGGGTGGCATTTTCTTCCAATAGAAGGCTGTTTTGTCTACATTGAAAATCTGTTTAGTGTAGCCACTTTCATCGGTGATCTTAGCTAGCTCTCCTGGATAACTTGCTGCGGCCTCTCCATCAGCACTTGCTGCTTCAAGGAGCTGTTCAAGGACAGAGCAAGAAGCAATTCTTTCCTTAAACCTCATGAACTTCTGCTAGATTCAGACTTTTCTTCTGCAGCTTTCTCACATGCCTCAGTCCTCATAGAAGTGAAGAGAGTTAGAGTCTTGCTCTAGATTAGGCTTTGGCTTAAGGGAATGTTGTGCTGGTTTGGTCTTCTACCCAGATCATTAAAACTTCCTCTATGTCAGCAATAAGGCTGTTTCACTCTCATCATTCACATGTTCACTGGGGTAGCACGTTTAATTTCCTTCAAGAACTTTTCCTTTGCATTCACAACTTGGCTAATTGGGTGCAAGAGGCCTAGCTTTGCTAGGCTTCTGACATGTCGGCTTCTGACATGTCTTCCTCACTAAGCTTAACCATTTCTAGCTTTTAATTTAAAGTGAGAGATGTGTGACTCTTCTTTTCTCTTGAACTCTTAGAGGCCATTTTAGGGTTATTAATTGGCCTGATTTTAATATTAGTGTGATTCAGGGACTAGGGAGGCCTGGAGGAGAGGAAGAGAGATGGGGGTCTATGGAGCAATCAGAACACACACAACATTTACCCATTAAGTTCTCTGACTTACATGGGTGTGGTTCATGATGTCCTAAAACAATGACAATGGTAACATCAAAGATCACTCATCACAGATTGACATAACAGATGTAATAATGAGACGATTTGACATATTGCAAGAATTGCCAAAACGTGACACAGACACGTCACGTGAGACATGCTGTTAGGAAAATGGTGCTGATAGACTTTCTCGACACAGGGTTGCCAAAAACCTTGAATTTGTAAAAACTACAATCTATGAAGCACAATAAAATAAGATATGCCTGTATAATATGGGACAGCGGTGCATGATTTTGTTTTGTTTTGTTTTGTTTTTTGAGCCAGAATCTGTTTTTCTCCTTGAAAAGCTATATGTTAGAGATTATTTGGTCCTTTTTATCTTTGCGATTATTCACTCTTTACTCTGATTCTGTTTCTTTTTTTTTAAACTGCTATAATTTATATACTATTTTCTGTCATTTTTCAGGAGTAGATGGAGACTTAAAGCAATGTAAAGGAGCAAGGTAAATGATATCTCCTAAGAAATGTCCCCTGAAAGCACTCCTTATATAGATGCTCAGGCGACTGGGCAGACCTTCAGATGAGATGTTTGAAAAGTGATTGATAGGCAGTCTGTAGGTAGAAAGCACAGTAGTGTTATTCTGGAATACATTATGCTTGAAAATAATGCTCCTACCATTGGCTATAAGGGAATTTCAGTGATTAATAAATGCAGCATTTAATATATTAAGAGCTTCCTTTAATAGTGTTAAAATGGTGGAAGGGGGCAACCTTGATTTTGTGATGCAGATATTTGCAGTTTAAAATTGCCTTGTTGGTGCCTAAAGAGTAATCTAACGCATGCATTTCTACTGTGTAAGAGCACAAAAAGGAAGACTTTTCCCCATGGCTTTTCATAGCTGGGCCATCCATGTGGCTTCTCTTCACATCCCTTTTCAGCAATGTCTGGCAGGTAGATCACCACCTTCCCTGATCCTCCTTTATCCCCTGTCTCCCTCGTGTCCTTTGCTGTGATGCCAACAGTAAGTAGCAGCTAAGGACCCTGGTGCAGCTGGCCACGTGGCAAGGTGCCTGCGTATGAGAGGAGGATGGTCACCTCTTCACAGCCATGCCTGGCAGGCAGTTTCATGGCATTGCTTGTGGCGCTTGGCGGGGCCCTTGACTCTTCTCTCTGAGCTCTGTGAGCTGGGCCGAATGATGTGCCCTTTTGTGATTGATGGTGCCTTATTTAAAAAACACTGCAGATGACATAGCTGTTCAAGGACAGAGCAAGGAGCAAACCAAAGTTTGCTGTTTGACTCCCAATAGACTGTTCCATGTGTCTATGAAATAAGAGCAAAGGGTCATATTTGGCACATCGCAGCTTATCTGAAGCCTTCAGACAAAAGCCGAATTAAGCACCAACCCTCTCTCCCACTTGTGTGAGCTGCCATGCACGTGGAAGAGAAGCACATGGTCCTTGAGCACTGTGCGCCTGTCTGCTCTCTAGCCCAGCACTGTGTATCCAGCAAACCTTTCTGCCAGGATGGAAATGTTCTGTAACTATACTGTATCCGATGGGAGCCACAGCTGTAAACTGGGCTCATGAGATGTGACTCATGCAACTGAGGACCTGAATTTCTCGTGTTATTTAAGTAGCCCCCAATGACTAATTGCCAAAACGTAACATAGAGACACAAAATATAGAGTGGACAGCACAACTCTAGAGGAATGCATTCATTCATCCTTAATCTATTTAGAAAATACTCTGCTGGGTGTTACAAAGGCTTCAAAATTAGTCTCTTCCTTTAAGGATCTTAGAGTCCTGCTGGAATCTAAAACATGATTGGTAAAATCTGTGAATAATTGCTAATGATATACACAATAAGAATGTGTTAGCAACAGAGCAGGATTTTGAACTGAAATCACGTTTGGGGTAGCATACCGTCAAGGATGGATAGGAGCCAAGAAGAAAAATGGATATTCCAGACCAGGAGAAATGGCCGAGCCATAGGCATCTTTACTAAAGCACAGAAGAGAGTCATTTTTTGTTGTTGTTGTTTTTATCAAGCTTTAATACAAGACTGTATTAAAAAGGGAAAAAGATCTTGCTGATGATTACATTGAAGTGTGGAGGTGAGAAGAGATTTGAAAACATAATAATCCTAACACATGCATTTCTCCTGTGTAAGAAGACAAGAAGGAAGACTTTGTTTTCCCCTTGGGTTTGCGTAGCTGGAACACCTGTTTAGCTCCAACACCTGTTTAGCTCCTCTTCACATCTCTTTTGAGCAATGTCTGGCAGGTAGAGATTAGAAATCTCTAATGTTTCATTGAGAAATACGAGACTGGGGCTGGGGACAGTGGTTCACGCCTGTCATCCCAGCACTTTGGGAGGCCGAGGCAAGTGGATCGCTTGAGGCCAAGAGTTCGAGACCACCCCGGCCAACATGGCAAAACCCCGTCTCTACTAAAAATTCAAAAATTAGTCTGGCATGGTGATGCATGCCTGTAATCCCAGCTACTCGGGAGGCTGAGACACGAGAATCACTTGAGCCTGGGAGGCAGAGGTTGTAGTGAGCTGAGATTGCGCCACTGCACTCCAGCCTGGGCAGTAGAGCTAGATTCTGTCTCAAAAAAAGAAAAATACTAGATTAATTTCTGTCAGGCTAAGATTAGTATTTCTTAAACTGGGTGCCCATTGGTAATATCCCTTTAGCCTATTTTAAAGTGAAAATCTCACCCCATCCTGCAAGCACACATCCTGGGTTTTCCCCCCATGACTTTCCGAAGAGTCTAGGATGGTTATTGAGACACCAGCCTACATTCTGGATTTGTCTGATTGTTTCCACATGATACCACCTTACTTGTTCTTCTGTCCCCTGTATTTCCTCTAATCTAGAAATTATGCCTAGTGCTTTAGTTGGACAGAGGTCAGCTGCCTCTGGCAAGAATAGTGCTGTGCCCCTTCCTCACATTTTTGGGGAGATGTTTGCATTCGGTCTGTATAGGTTCAGTACCTTCATGCTAGCCCCAGCCCTGCAGAGGGGAGTTGTCCTCAGGAAAGCTGGTGAACTGACTCCTCTCCCATGGTGGTACATGGAACTTTTTAGTGAGAAGTTCAGAGCCTGAGAGACAAGTTAGAAGTACTGGCTATGATGCCTGTGTGTGTGGACAGCCGGAACCCTTAGGCAGGAGGAGGAGGCTGCCGGGGACAGATATGTGCCATGCTGTGCGCCCTTCAAAGAGAGGGTACTCACAGGAACCTAAATAGGTTTCACGTGCATGGGTTCCTCTGTTCCATGCAGTGGGATACAGGAAAGAAAGAGCAGCCATGCAGCTGTTTTCTCCCTGTGTCGGAGCACACGCCACAGTCTCTTTGGTGTTTGCTCATGAGATGGAAGGACACTCATGACTTTGTCACAAGATGCCTGAGAAAGCACAGAGGTTTTTTGTTTGTTTGTTTTTGAGACAGAGTCTCACACTGTTGCCCAGGCTGGAGTGCAGTGGCGCGATCTCCGCTCACTGCAAGCTCCGCCTCCCTGGTTCACACCATTCTCCTGCTTCAGCCTCCTGAGTAGCTGGGACTGCAGGTGCCCGCCACCATGCCCGGCTAATTTTTTGTATTTTTTTTTTAGTAGAGACAGTGTTTCACCATGTTAGCCAGGATGGTCTCGATCTCCTGACCTCATGATCTGCCTGACTTGGCCTCCCAAAGTGCTGGGATTGCAGGTGAGCCACCGCACGTGGCCTTAGTTTTTTTTTTTTTTTTTTTTTGAGACAGAGTCTCGCTCTTGTCACCCAGGCTGGAGTGCAATGGCGTGATCTTGGCTCACTGCAGTCTCCACCTCCTGGGTTCAAGCGATTCTCCTGCCCTAGCCTCACTAGTAGCTGGGATTACAGGTGCCTGCCACCACACCCAGCTAATTTTTTGTATTTTTAGTAGAGACGGGGTTTCACCATGTTGGTCAGGCAGGTCTCGAACTCCTGACCTCAGCAAAGAGTTATTAAAATCAAATGCAGTTGCCTACTCTTTGTCTGCTTTTGAAAAGTAAACTTAATGTTTCAGACTGAGGCGTATTTGTCATTGGGGTCCTATGTTCTGCACAGTTTGTAAATCTACTTCACACAAAGTGATACAGTGATACTCAGGAGGGCTTAAAAAAGATTAAATCCTTCATTTGGAAACATCATGCCCAATGAAAGGAACACAGGCCCTAAGGAGATGTGGCTGATTCTAGGGACCAGGGCCAGTAAAATACAACATGAGCACAGAGCACTTTCTCATGCCAGGATGCAGTAGCCGGGGGGTCCCACTGGCACAATATGAACCATTTGTAATCAAAAGAATAATGACCAGAAGAGAGTATAATACTCTCTCTCTATATTTTTTAAGTCTCTGTGTTATGATTCTCAAAAGAGAAAAAGGATGGCTGGGGGTGAGCTCTTTTACAGAAGAATGCCAGTTAATGAATATGGACAGAATGGGAGAATTAGCCAGGTCACCATTTTGGGATCCCGACTGTAAGTGGTTCCCACAAGCATTGTCAGTGGAAGCCAAAACCATAGAGTAATCATGCAGGAGACGAAGGTGCCCGCAGTGCCATGCCACAAGTCACTGACTGATAACAGAGGCAAACAGGGGCCTTCAGAGCAGGCAGCTCTGGGGGCCACGATTGACCCTGTGGCCCAACTGATGTAGCTTTGCCATCCAGAAAGCAGCATGTCACGTCACGTGTGCTTTCTGAAGTGACCTCAGAAATGGTTAACCTGAATCCATCTGGACCTGTAGGAGTTTCAGAGGGGTAGAGGAACACGGGAGGGGGCGTCATGTGGAAACAGCAAGACAAATCCCGAATGTAGGATGTTCTACCTGGTACCTGGACTGGGTCCTTGAAAATGTTGACTATCATGGGGAAAAAATAGGGGCTGGCTTTTCCACTTTTAAAGAGGCTAAAGGGACATAGTCAAATTCAGTGGACCTTAGATTGGGGAAAAAAATCTATAAAAGACATTTTTGTGACAATTGGAGAGCTGTGATGTGTGCTATTTAGAAATATTGCTATGAAATATTGCTGATTTTCCTGGGTTTGGCAGTGGTATTATGGCTGTGTAGGAGAGTGTCATTCTTAGGAAAAACGTGCAGAGAGCTAGAGGAATGAAGAGTTAGGGCATCTGTATGTTTTCAGGTGTGTTGCATGCAGGTATAGGGTATGTAGATGTTTCCTATCCTACTATTGACTCTTCTGTATACTCGAAAAGTTAAAATAGGAAAGGGAAGATTAAGTCTTAAGCATGAACCACTAAAAACAACCCCAAAAGCAGTATTAAGTAGTAGTCAGTTAATTCTGTTTAAGAGACAAGAATGTAAAGCATGCATCTTTAGAAAATTGATGTTAGAGAAATGGAAGAAACAGTTTCAGAACCTTCAGCTCTCTCGAACATTACGGTGGCAATGCATTCATTGCAATGTGTATTATAGCAGAAAACATTCTGAAGGAAGAGTCCCATTTCCTAGTGCTCATTTTTCAGTTCCTCATCTCTCTCTCATAGTGCAGGAGATTTGTAGACAAATGTCTACAGGATTTAGACAGATGTCAGGAAAATTGTCTTTTGTTGATGTCTTAATTGGAAGCCGATATTTTGTCAGGGCATGATGCTTATAAAAGGAATAAATAAAAGCTTTCTAAAATTCTTCAAAGAGTAGCCACTGGTACCTGTGTGTCACGTCATATGCTGATGAGACATGACAGAAAATGCTCCTGAGTAGCCTTATAGCTGATCCCGAGGAGCTACTGTGACTGGGCTTTCACTGCACCCCTCAGCTGACTTTTGCCTACTGGGTCTGTGTCATCCCTTTTTACCCTGAGGCTACCAAGGTCTTAGGAAACTGGAGGTTGGAGTTTGAACTGAGTGATGGGATGAAAAGACTTCCTGAAGTGCTGCCCACATCTCATGTATGTTCTCTTGGACCCAGTTGTATCCCTGCCATTCCCTGGAGGTTACCTCTTCATACGCAGACTTCTCTTTACCTTATTTACCTCAATTGCAGTAGCTTGGAAACCTTTTAACTCTTGCTTTTTAAAAGGAAAATTGTTTGGTTATCGTAGAAACATTTTGTGCAGCAAAGTGTTACACATATTTCTGTTCTGGCCTCAAATAATCATGGATTTCGTTAAATACTAAACATTTTGCTGATTTTAATACAGTGCTTTAGTGTATTCTTATTTTCTTTTTGCATCTCTTATTTGCCTCGTTTATCTTAACATAAAGCATTTCCTTTGGTTAAGTAGATCCTTATATCTGCTTTTTCTTTTTGTATGACTCCTATTTAGGTTGGTGCTAAAGTAATGACGGTTTTTGCCATTACAATACCTGTAGACATAAAGGTCTAGCTTACTTTTTGCCATTTGCTACCCTGTGTTTAGTACTGGCATTTTGCTGACTCCTCATCAGCTTTTGATACGGTATGCTTACGTGACAAGCTCTTTAAAGTGAAATCGTAATCAGATTTGAGATTTAGAATTGAGGCGACTTGTCCTGTCTACAGTGAAACTGAGGCAGGACAACCTGGGGAGCTATGAATAGTAGGAAAATCCCAGTGAAAATCCAGCACTTCTAACTTCTGCTCCTGGGCGCTTCATCACTTAGAGTTACCAGCAGTCTTGGTACCATTTGTTCATAGTTTTGCCAGCCCTCACAGGTACAGGTACAACTGTAGATACTAAAACTCTCACCAGCTGACATCTAGTGATTTAATTTTATCTCATTGATGATTGAGAGGCTCTACTGATAGTCCAAAACCACTTTAGCTTAGGTGAAACATTAGCTGCGTTGGTAACTGAAGCCTGGCCCATCTGATTGACAACTTACTTGCTGTACTGATTTGGTAAAATTACCCATCCTCTGTGTCCTCAAGTATGGTTTGCAGCATATCACAGGCAATGTGTGATATCTTCCAGGATATTGCATGCCTACCAAAATATAATCAGATTAAAGAACATGTTTAGTTCATATCTGACCCACGGCCCCATTGCACTGTTTAACATGATTTTGCAACAGAGATGTAACCATCTGCACATGTTATGCATCCCCTTATACCATTAGGGTTTATGCTGAGATCAAATAAAATCACATCCTCTCATAGGGAGGGGACGGGCCTTCTGTGAAGTAGCCTGAAGAAATTCACATCTTTATATGATCACATCTATAATACAGAATAATAAATGCCATGTACCTGTTGCTGTGTTTATTGCTTCTGCTGGCTGGGGACTAGTGAGTGTCCCGATTTTAAGGACGTGTTTTGAAACTGGCTTGTCTGTCTTTCTGCCTCCCTTCTCAGCCAAGTGTCTTGCTAAAGTGGGCTGTGTTTGCCAAACTCACTCCCCCATTTTCCTTCCCTCGCTATGAGCTGGCTTTTTGGCCCTACCACTCACAGAAATTGTTCTGACAGAGGTAGCAGTGACGTCCATGCTGCTAGGTGCAGAGGGCACCCTTTTCTTAAATTGCCAGAACTCCCGGCTTCCTTTGCTGCTTCTGCACCCTCCTTGGAAATCTTTCTCTTTGGCTTCATGGGTAGTTCCTCTTCTGGCTTCCCCATAGCTTTCTTTTCCTCCTGGTGCCTGTTTGGCGTCCCTATGGCTTTGTTATGGGCCCTCTCCTCTTGTGGAAACCTCTTCTGAGCTCATGGCTTCGGCACATGCTTCTGCTCTGATGACCCCTGGACCTCCCTGGCCGGGCCTCACCTCTTTTGAGTTCCTGTCTGCGTTTCCCAGTGACCACAGGCTCTTCCTACCCACGTGGCCAAGAGGCAGCTCTGAAGCATTGTATTTTAAACGGGGCCTCTAGTTCTCTGCCAGATCTGCTCTTTTCCTGCATTCCACACCAGGCAGCAAAACCCGAAAGCCCCACAGCAGATGCTGGGAGTTATCTTCCAGTCTTCAATTCCTTGCCATCCCCACCCACACCTTCCAAGCACCTCCTGATTTATAAATATTTCAAAGCCGCTTCTGTGTCATTCCAGTTGCCATTTCCTGCTTCAGGCTTTCAGGCTTTTTTCTGATCTAATAGCAATATTTACTGAGAACCTTTACCACGTGCAGTCCTGTTGGTTACCTGCAGTGAGATCAGTGGTGGCTGTGGGGTTTTGATGCTCATGAGGGTGAAACCACAGAGTTCTGGGGCCCAGGTGTATTTGGATGAGGTGGCTTTGGTGAGAGCATAGCCTTCACCAGGATGTTTTTGGAGGTTTTTCTTCTAGTGTATTTTCCTGGATTCCTTTGTCAAAGGAATTTGGTCATAAACTGGCCCTTAAGTACTTTCTAAGAGAAGCCTTGTTCATGTGGATCAAAATGACCTTAGACTTTGTGTGTGTTTTCAGTGCTGCCCTCTCCTGGGCGTTGCTTCTGCATTCTTAATGCAAATATGTGAGTTATTGCTGGGTGTGGCTCCATGACTTGTTCCTTTCTGGAAGCTCTAGCCTTATCTCAGCCCTCATCTTGTTAAACCAGTTGTGCTGACCTTGCTCCTCTGACAACAGCCTGATAAAAGCCTGTAAAGTTGCCCACTTGAAGTCATTGAGCAGTACAGGTAGCCAAGCAGTAGAGGTGGTTACAATAAATGGCTTAACATTCCCAGCATTTAGGTGGCTCCATTCAGATGGCCGAAGGCAGGTGGCACTTTCTGTTGTGGAGAATTTGAGGAGAGAGCTTAAAGTTCAAAAGGAATTTAAGAAAAGCCTAAGGTGGATCTGTGAGGGCTCTGGAGGAGAGGTTGAGATGTTCAGGGTGTTCCTTCGATTCATGAACCCGACTGACTTTTCACAGCAGGTCCACCAATTGCCAGATACTGAGACAACTGAGTCAAATGAATACAACAGCATCTATGTTCTTCAGGGGACTGCAGGCAGGGGTGCTGTAATTTGTATTGGGGGGGAGGGGGTGGCCATGATCTGTACTTCTACATTATCATCATTCATCTGTTAGAGACAACTCGATTTTCTTGGGAGCCAGGAAAAGGAAGTTGGCCAGTCGGACGTGCCTCACAGCAGAGCAAACGCATCCCACATGAGCCACGGGAAGGGTTGGGGAGTCACTGAGGTGGAGGAGGAAGGGCTGAGATTATTTCATGCCAAGAGGACTCGGTGAGAGGCAGAGCACAGGTAAAAAGGCCTGCCAAGGGCAGATGGCGGCGAGCCCTGTGCCAGGCTAAGGAATTCACATTTTATCTGGTAGCCATCATACAGCCTGGCGAGCACACGATGTCTAGAAGGGTGCTTCTGATGATGTGGACTGTTGGCACTTAGACACTGGAGACTGGTAGAAGGCTGTTGCCATTGTCCAGATGAAAGATAGAAGGACTGCATGAGTTTCCCACAAACTGGGGGGCCTAAAACAACAGGAGATTACTTTATCTCAGCTCTGGAGACAAGAAGTTGGAAGTCAGGATATCAGCAGGGCTGCATTTTTCCTTGGCTTGTAGCTGCGTTGCTCCGGTCTCAGCTTCTCTCCACGTGGCCTTCTCCTCTCCTTTTGTCTCTTACAAATAAGGACCCCTGCCATTGGATGTAGGGCCCACCGGGATAATACAGAGTGCCACATCTCCAGATCCTTCACTTAATCACATCTGCAAAGGTCTTTTTTCCAAATAAGGTCCGATTCTCGGGCCCTAGGGATTAGGACATGAACATATATTTTTGGGAGCTACCCTTCAGCTGACTACAAGGACCTGTAGGGTTGGAATGAAAGGAAGAAAAGTGGCTGACTCAGAGGCCATTCAGCTGACAGCTGGGCATAGAGGGATGGGAGGGAGAAGGCAGGTGAATAGCAGTGACTTGTCCTGAAGTCGAAATTAGAGGAAGCCGTGAGGCCTGAAAATAGGGATGAGTTCCATTTTAGGCATTTGGACATGTTGAGTTTCAGGAAACTGAAAGACTGGGCACCTCTTAGGTTGACAGCGTTGATGGAAACAACCATGATTTCCCGTTTAAGACAAACAAAACTCTTGGTGCTGTTAACCCATGAAGAAAACTGACATAGGTGGCCATCGACCTACACTCGTCTTTGAACAGCTACAGTACCTAGAAGCCATTTTATTTTTTACTTTTATTATTATTATTATTTTTTGAGACAGAGTCTCGTTCCGTTGCCCAGGCTAGAATGCAATGGCACAATCTCAGCTCATTGCAACCTCCGCCTCCCAGGCTCAAGTGGTCCTCCTGCCTCAGCCTCCCGAGTAGCTAGGACTACTGGTGTGTACCACTGCACCCGGCTAATTGCTGTATTTTTAGTAGAGACAGGGGTTTGCCATGTTGCCCAGGCTGGTCTCAAGCTGTGCACCCAGCTAATTTTTATATTTTTAGTAGAGACGGGGTTTTGCCATGTTGCCCAAGCTGGTCTCAAACTCCTGGACTCAAGTGATCCGCCTGCCTCAGCCTCCTAAAGTGCTGGGATTACAGGTATGAGCCACTGTGCCTGGCCCCTGGAAGCCATTTTAAACTTATTTCTAAGTCCCCTTCCTCAGAGAGAATACATGCACACACAGAGTTGGATAATTAGCCTAGGAAGGGTCTGGAAATTTAGCTGTATGCCCACCATGTTTTGTCCTCCTCCTCCTTTTGTGTGTGTGTGTGTGTGTGTGTGTGTGTGTGTGTGTGTGTGTGTGTAGTATGTGCATCTCTGATACAAAGGGAGCAGCTCTGGATCCCTAGTCATTCTCCAATCAGCCTCCGAGTTCCCCCTAACCCTGCATCAAAACCTGAATCCCCCCAACCCTGTGTCAAAGCCTGCCACTTCAGGCTTAATCTTAATGTTGACACGTAAGGGTGCCGAACTCACAACTTTGAAGTCCTTTTATTCTACTCCCTTCTCCTTTTCTCATCCCAGCTGGGTTGTAAATGTCAGGGAGAAGTAGAGGGCCCAGTCCCCCTTCCTGGGGTAGGGAGGTTATTTAACCATGGGATGCACCATGATTTCCAAACACAGTTGATTTTCCAGAGAAGGGAGTGAAAAGAAAGTGCTTTGGAATAACCTTTGGACTCCACGCACCATGC
The DNA here is from genome assembly GCF_028885625.2 of Pongo pygmaeus. Taxonomy (NCBI): domain Eukaryota; kingdom Metazoa; phylum Chordata; class Mammalia; order Primates; family Hominidae; genus Pongo; species Pongo pygmaeus. The sequence goes on along the minus strand of NC_072396.2, from coordinate 7,519,054 downwards.
TGGGGATAAACATGGAAAATAACCGTTTGTGGGCTGGTGCTCCGTGTCACATATTCTAGTATGTAGTTTTATACCCAGCCATTCCCCTTTCCCTTTCGATTTTTGTTAGAGCGGGATGGTGCCCTGCATGCTGTGTGCTGTCTGAGTATGACATTTCTAGTAGTAAGGAAGGTTAGGATGGCTCTTTCCTTTGCCTTCATTAAAGTTCTCTTGCCCAGATGTGAGATCTTTAAAAGGTCAGTGTTTTTGAATAAGGAATGAAATCATATTCTAAGATAAAAGTTCAGAGAGTTATACAATAAAATAATAAATTAGTAAATGGCACTTTTACTAATTTACTAATGCCTGAGAGGCGATGGTCACTGGTCACTGTTGTTGCATCCCATTCCTCTTGCCTTCAGGGAATATCCCCTCAGGTATGAGAATGCTCAGGGCTCAAAGGCAGAGAAGAGCTGTGCGTCACACTGTTGGGGCTGGCAGCAAAATGCGGAGCAACCTTGGGCTCTACAACATGTCCTCTATGGAGGTCAGGCTCTAGGCCTGTTCTGTTGACTGCTGGAGTCTCAACATTCAGAACACGGGCCCAGCATGGCATGTGTATTGACAGAGAAGCTTCAGGTAATTTTTATGTCCTTGAATGAATGGGTACATGTTACATGACAGAGCAGGGACTAGATGGAGCCAATATATTAGATCCCCTTCTCTCCACACCTCATTTTCTATATAGTGCAGCCAGTATGAGAATATAAAATGGAAAGCAAGAAGGCATATCATTTTGTATGTGCTCTATGATCTTTAAATGTTATTAAATGTTGTTAATGAAATGCTGTGGTATAACTAATTATATCCTAGCACTTCTTTCCCATATACTTGCATTCTCTAATTATGTTCAAAGTAATGGTTGCCCGAAGGCTAAGGGTACTCTCGGTCCTTTCCTCCCCCATGAGGACTATGTTTTAGCTTGTAATTTCACCTGCAGGAGCTCACAAACCAGCTGCATTTAAGTGCAATTATACTTTATTCATAGTGACTAATAACAGAAAAGAGACATTGTGGGGGTTTGGGCTGGAGATTTATAATCTCATATAAAAAATACGAATTCTTGCTTATTTATGGGTTGAGCATCTTGGGCCCCCGCTGTTTCATCTGATGGCTGCCTGGTTTTTATCCGCAAAATCATTCATTAGTATCTACACTAGAATGTAAACACGGAACGTAAAATAAATTTGTTTTGCAGTACTTGGATAGTTAGAACACATTTCCCCAGATAGAAATATTAAAACTAGAGGTTAGATATTCACTCCCATATTCACAGAACCTTTATGTACCTGAGGAGCTGTCTCGGTTCTGAATGTCCCTGACCATCTCTTATTTCTTATGGAAAAGTGTTTGGGTACCAGCTTGGAGTGCCAGGAGTGTAATTCTCCAGGGCAGCGACTCTTCCGCCCGTGCCATTGGGTCCCTAGCCCTTTTTCATGCTCCACCTTCTGATGAGCTTACACACGCAGGCGTGGTGTACTGTGGGTGCTTAGTATTGCTGTAGGACTTCTTGTGTCCTGAGTTCACCACTACCCTTTAATTCTAAACATTTATAAACTATTGAAGTTAGATTCAAAAACTTTCTTTTCCCTAAGCTTTTACTTTCTGCTTATTCTGCTTATAAATCTAGTAAATGTTGGCCGGGTGCGGTGGCACACATCTGTAATCCCAGCACTTTGGGAGGCCGAGGCATGTAGATCACTTGAGCCCAGGAGTTCAAGACTAGCCTGGGCAACATGGCGAAACCCTGTCTCTACAAAAAATACAAAAATCAGCTGGGTGTGGTGGTGCACGCCTGTAATCCCAGCTACTCGGGAGGCTGAGGCATGAGAATCGCTTGAACCTGGAAGGCGGAGGTTGCAGTGAGCCAAGATCACGCCACTGCACTCCAGCCTGGGCAACAGAGTGAGACTGTTACCAAAAACAAAAAATCTAGTAAATGTTAACAGTCACTGTTCAGAGGCCATAACAGTGTTTGAGTCTCAACCTTTACAATTTTTTCATAAACTTCACCTTTATACTGTTAACTCACACTTACAAAACTCTAATATATTGTATTTCTTTGTTGAGTACTTCAGTTGTCTGAATTAAAGAATGAAACCCTTTTAAATAGTCAATAATCATCTTAAACATAATAAGTTTATGAAAATGATAAACCTAAAATTCTTAATATTTCAACATCATTCTGATCATGTCTTAAATTGCAAATGTAAATAATTCAGGTATGCATTTAAATGGTTATTTATTAGCATTATTGTTCTCATAGGCCAAATTCAATTAAAGAGTACAAGTAATAAAATAATAAGTAACACGGAAAATGTTTTCAGCGGTCTTGCTGCTTTTAAGCATCCCTCTAAATGATTTGGGAGTTGAGAGATGTCTGTTCATTAAGAAAACAGTTCCCTCCCAGGTACTTTACATTCCCATGCAGGTGATTAGGGTTTTCATTTCTTAAAATAAGTAAATATCTTTCCACCTAACTCCAGTAATCTTTGAACTTGAGAAGAATTCTCCATTCTTTTATACTTCTCAGGTCAGTACAAGTCGTAGGTACAGCTATTAAAAGGATATCTGATTGAATTCTGGGTATCTTTCATGTAGTTTGACTGACAGTAACACCTCATAGGGCCACATTACTGACATAGTTAGAACATTGTGCTAGCCTTAATTATGTGTCTGCCAAGCCCCTAGCTGTTCAAAGAAAAGGCGGTCTCTTACCAGCTGTCCTTCCCTGGTATTTGGAGCTGTGGAATAAAGGTCAGTTGCTCTTTGAGAATGTGAGTGAGCATTTCTGACTCCTCATCCTTCAGTGCCCCCATGTGTGGAAGGCTTGGTAAATTGAGCTGTGCCTGCGGTTACCAAGCTATGCCTCCTTTTGTCAGTATAATTCCCACTTTGCTACTTTGGGTACCGGAGGTACACTCTGCATAGCAGGAACCATACCCTATGCTTGTTGGCTCTTTTGAGAAATCCTACGTAGAATTAGATACATAAAATCTGAGATACTTGAACCAATTTATACATATGCAAATATGTATTCTTTAAAAAAGGATCTTGATCCTTATTTCTTAGTGATTTTCTTCATCCCTTCCCCATGTTAAGATAACACCTTCCATTAACAAACTGCTCTTGCCTTTTATATAAAAAATAAAAATAAAAAAAAACCAAGTAGATGAAGATGAATAACCCAGTGTTACGGGCTGAGTCGTGTCCCCCTCAAACTTATGTGGTGGAGGCCTAACCCCAGGACCTCAGAATGTGACTATATTTGGAGATAGGTCTTTAAAGGGCTAAACAACGTCCTAATCCAATGGGACTGGTGTCCTTGGAGGCGATTAGTACACAGACACACCATGGACAACCACGTAAGGACACAGGGAGAGGACAGCATCTACTAGCCAAGGAGAGAGGTCTCAGAAGAGACCAACCCTGCTGACTGACTCTGATCTTAGACTTCCAGCCTCCAGAATTGCAAGAAAATTAATTTCTATTTAAGCCACCCATTTTGTGTTATTTTGTGATGGCGGCCCTAGCAAACTTATAGTCCCAAGAATCTAAGATTTTTGATTGTGTGAAGGATCAAGCCATCTGGACCAATTTTTTTCTGAATTTCTGGGCAGGCCTTTCCAGGAAGGTGGGCAGCAAATGGCCCAGGGCTGTTCAGTTAGAGGATCACCAGAGAAGTTTCTCCATTCTCAGCTCCTATCATCTTTTTACACCTGAATTTTCTGACATTCCTCCACCCCTACCAGCACACAAAAATAAGTGAACCAAAAGCATAACAGCTAAAGAAATATTCCTGTGACATGGTCACTCATGTGTCTTTAGGAGAGAAGCACTTTGTACTGTGTATTGCTGTTTATATTCCTAATGTTTTTCTTACATTTCATGATGATTTACATTGCCCTATTTTTTAAAAATGTAATTTTGGCATTGTCTTCATATATATGCATATATCCCTAGTGTTAATTCCTAACAGACCACTGATAGGGAATGCTAAGAGTAAGGATAGTGATATGGTTTGGCTGTGTCCCCACCCAAATCTCATCTTGAATTGTAGCTCCCACAATTCCTGTGTATTGTGGGAGGGACCTGGTGGGAGGTAATTGAATCATGGGGGCAGGTCTTTCCCGTGCTGTTCTCGTGATAGTGAATAAGTCTCGTGAGATCTGGTGGTTTTATGAAAAGGAGTTTTCCTGCACAAGTTCGCTGTCATGTCTGCCGCCAAGTGAGATGTGCCTTTCATCTTCTGCCATGGTTGTGAGGCCTCCCCAGCCACGTGGAACTGAGAGTCCATTAAGCCTCTTTTTCTTTATAAATTACCCATTCTCAGGTATGTCTTTATCAGCAGCCTGAAAACGACTAATACAGATAGAAATGGAAGGGTAGCGGAGGGCCTCTCACCTTCACTGAAAAAGAATAGAAGTGATTGAGTTTTGGTAGGAAAGATGATCTTTAAATAAAGCCTCTATGCATGTTGTGGAGGACAGTTGCTGGTTTTCATTAATTCAAAAGGCCTAGGGATACGTGGGTTCAGCATTAATCTATAATGCCTCAGACACTGGAAAACTAGCTCTGAGAAGGGTTTAGGCAAAGTGACATCCATCTAGAGCTCTATGTTTGTATATTTAGCTCTTAAAATTCAAAAAGAATTTAGATTATTGCCATTAGCTAAATGGAAGCATCGTGGTGCATCAATAGGAAATGGAAAAAAAATGATTAATAGTATTTATACATATGTGTTATTCTGTAGCAATAGCGAAGGCCTAGCATGCTGGGGTTTGTTTTCATTTTGTGAGGACTATAGTGTGCTGTTTTTTAGTAAACTGGTGAGCTGCCTCAGATAAATTGTCACACATAGTTCTGTAAACTCTGCCTGTAGCTCTCATTGACTTTAGGTTGTGAATGAAACGTTTAAAAGTTTATTTTTATGTTTTTTTTTTTTAAATATGTTTGAAAGTCATTGTACGGTAGCTCGATTAGGGAAAAACAAAAAGATAGCCAACGTTTCTTGTTTTTTTTTTTTTTTTTTGAGGCAGAGTCTCGCTCTGTCGCCCAGGCTGGAGTGCAGTGGCGCCATCTCCACTCACTGCAAGCTCCGCCTCCTGGGTTCACGCCATTCTCCTGCCTCAGCCTCCCAAGTAGCTGGGACTACAGGTGCCCGCCACCACGCCTGGCCAATTTTTTTGTATTTTTTAGTAGAGACGGGGTTTCACCTTGTTAGCCAGGATGGTCTCAATCTCCTGACCTTGTGATCCACCCGCCTCAGCCTCCCAAAGTGCTGGGATTACAGGCGTGAGCCACCGCACTTGGCAACAAGATAGCCAGAGTTTCTTAAATGCCTTCTATTTCTATTGCTGCTCTAACAAATTACCACAAACTGAGGCCTGATTTTACCAATCTCTTGGTAAAATCGAGTGTTGGCAAGGCTCTGTTTGTTTCTGGAGGCTCTAATGGAGAATCTTTTCTTGCCTTTTCCAGCTATTAGAGGCCGCCCACACGTCTTGACTCATCTTCAAAGCTAGCACTGTTTCACCTCTTTGACCATACTTTTTTAGTGCAGGCATTTGTAGCCATAATTTTCCTCCACGCAGTGCTTTTGCTGCATCCCATAAGTTTTGGTATGTTGTGTTTCCATTTTTATTCTTCTCAAAGTATCTTTTAATTTCTCTCATAATTTCATCTTTGACCCACAAATTTTTAGGAGTATGTTGTTTAATTTCCACATTATTTGTGAATTTCCCAAGTTTTCTTCAGTTACTGATTTCTAATTTCATTGTTGATTGGGAAAATATATGATTTCACTTCTTTGTAAACTTATTGAGACTTATGACCCAGCATATGGCCTATTCTGGATAATTTTCCACGTGCACTTAAGAATAATGTAAATTCTGTTATTATTGGGTCAGTTTTGTATAGATGTCTGTCAAGTTTTAATGGTTTACAGTGTGTAAGTGGATTAAATCAAGTCTTGTATTTGTTAGTCTTCCGTCTAGTTGTTCTGTCCATTGTCAAGTGTGGCATTGAAGTCTCCAGCTACTATTGTTGGAATCAGCTATATCCCCTTTCAGTTTTGACAGTTTTTGCTGCTTGTATTTTGGGGCTCTGTGGTTAGGTTCATATATGTTTATAATTGTTGCATCTTCTTGATGGGGTGACCTTTATCACTATAAAATGTTTCTATTAAAATTGTTTGTTTTTTTTTTTAGTGAAATGGTTTGTCCTAAGTCTACTTTGTCTGATATTACTATAGCTACTTCAGCTCTCTTTGGGCTGTTGTTTGCAAGGAATATCATTTCCATCATTTTACTTTCAATGCTTTTGTACCATTTGGTCTAAATTGTATCTCTATTGTAGATATCATATAGTTAGATCATGTCTTTTTTAAATCCATTCTTCCAATCTCTACCTTTTAATTGGCGTTTTTAAACTATTTACATACAATGCGATTATTGGTAAGACAGGATTTATGTGCGGCATGCTGCGGTTTTCCGTGTTAAGTTTTCTTGTTACTTTATTTCTTTATTACTGCCTTTTTTAACTTTAGATATTTTTTAGTGTGCCATTTTAATTATTCTGTCCTTTAATGTATTTCTTATTGATTGCTCTGTGGACTATGATAAACATCTTAACCACTTATTTTAAGTAGTTCACAAACCTTTGCTCCTATATAGTTCCGTTTCCGACTCTCTTATTTCTGTTGCTGTTGTCATACAAATTCCATGTTTATACCTTGTTGCCCATCAACACTTATAATTTACTTCTTGCAAAATTTGATTTACAAACAAAACATAACGTTTATACTGTCTTTAATATCTCCCAAGGGGCAAAAGCAAAGCCCAGTTGTAAGCCATTGCCTTAAAGTATAAAAAATAAGTGTTACAGCATCCTTGTCCTTTATCTCATTTTAAGGTAACTTAGCACAATTTAGAAAGATCACCAGAGACGTTTTTTTAATTGGTTATTGGATGACGAGACCCCAAAAAACCCTGGATAAAAAATGTTCCATTTTTAAGTGTTTCCAAATCTGGCTTGATAGTTTCCAGAACAAAAAATAAAGTAAAACTTTGTAATAATTTTTGGTATAAATACTTCAAGTTAGAACTTTGATTCATTAATCTTTATTCAAATACTGAAAGTATGTTGAGAAGGAAAATATACACAAACTCATAATGTAACTCTAGTAATAATCTCAAGTGAGTTTGACCTGGGGAGAAGGTCTGTTCAGAGAAAGTTGCATGTAATCGGGTGATGAGAATCTGAATTTGAGCCAGCTGTATCCACACAGTCTTTATAAGTCATCCCTAACACTCAGAGCAATTGCCCAGGACAGCTGTTTGCCCTGGAAAAAAGCTTCACCAGGGTGACTCTTGCTGGTGGAGCCTAGATTCAAAACAGGGGCAGGGGGTGGTTACAAAGCGTATCAATCTGTTATTTCATCACATACCTACTGCCTTCTTAAAGGAAACAGGAAAACATTCTTTGGTCAGCATCTACACGGTCTGAGATTCTGCTTTGAAAAAATCCATGTAGGAAAAGCGAGAAGGAAAGGAAGTACACAGGAGGGGAGAGCCAATTCATCTCTGTGACCAGAAAAATTAAAAGTTCTTTTTGCACATGTCATGTACTGCCAAATATGTGCTTTTAAATGAGAGAGAGAACAATATGCTTGTACCTAGCAGTATTGTTCAGTATCCTGGGCTTTTTCCTCTTCATTATGGTTATCAGGTTTTTGTGCAAATGAATGTAAACACACACAAACACACACATACGTATATATATATATATTTTTTGAGACAGGGTCTTACTCTGTTGCACAGGCTAGATAGAGTGCAGTGTAGTGGCGCAACCATAGCTAACTGTAGCTTCGAACTCCTGGGCTCAACCGATTCTCTCACCTCAGCTCCCCGAGTAGCTGGGACCGGAGGCGCATGCTACCACACCCAGCTAATTTTTAAATTTTTTTTGTAGAGACAGGGTCTCGCTATATTGTCCAGGCTGGTCTCGAACTCCTGGTCTCAAGCGATCCTCCTTGCCACAGCTTCCCAGATGCCTGGGATTACAGGCATGAGCCACAGCCCCCAGCTAACATATTCTTTAACCCCAATATCTACAGGATTTAAGACTCTCTCTGTTGGATAGCTCAACTTAAAGATATGGTAGCTCTCCTGAACTTATAAATACAAATCAACAGTTATTTATTCTCCCAAGCTAGGGACCCACCCTCCTTATGGTTGCAGGGGGTTCCCTGGCACACTGCATGCTAGTTAGAAAGCCCTCACACTGACCCCAGGCCCCTCCCTATATGCCTGTACCCATTGGCCACCTACCTGTGGGTCTTTTCTCTCTGGGAGCCTCCTTGTTCTCTGTGTTTGGGACAGGCTGTCACCCTCTATCAACTAGGGTACCTTGCTCTTCAATTATCCCTTCAATCCCACCTCCACCATAATTAAAGTTAAAACAGTAGTGGGACCTGCTTTTAGCCTGCAGTGTGTGGGCGTGGAGGGAAGGCACCCTGAAGCTCCATAGAAGGAATGTCGCCATACTTTGTGTGCTCACCAGTGCCCCAGAAAGGATGGCACTGGGGACAAGAGCCCCAAAACATGGGCAACCCCTCCTCCCTAAGAAGGCTCAACAGAGGGTCCCCTTCAGGGATTCCATCAATAAAGCAAGCACGTTTTATGAAGGGGAGTTGAGAAGTCCCAGGAAGATTTCCTCACATTGGATTCCAGGGGTCATTTACGAGTGTTGTGATGGTTGGTGGGTATTTTTTGTCATTCAGGGCTACTTCTATTAACATTGTAACTGTTCATTTTTTCCCAACCTAATAAGTTTTTCTTTTTAAAACAACTTTATGGAGGTTTAATTGGAGTACAGTAAACTGCACATAAAGTATACTGTGTGACCAGTTTTGGCGTGCAGTTACCGTGACACAATTCCCACGCCCAGATGACAAATCTTCCCACAACTCCCAGAAGTTTCAGTTGCCCACTGCAACCCCTGCCTCTCTCTGACCCCATGCCAAGGGAACCACTGGTCTGCTTCTGAAATTAAAGATTTCCTAGAATTTTACATAGAACCACACAGTATGTGTTCTTTTTTTAATCTGGCTTCTCTCATTGAGCATAATTTTGGGAACTCATGTCATTGTGTGTACCAGTAGTTTTTATGCCTTTTATTCGGTGTGTGACTGCACTACAGGTTGAATATCCATTGACCTATTGACAGTCTTGGCTTTCCAGTTTTTAGCTGTTACAAATGAAACTGCCATAAATATCTGTGCCTAAGTCTTTGTGTAAACATAGGCTTTTCTTTCTTGGGTAAACATGTAGGACTGGACTGTTTCCTTCCTGAGGATTGTATGGTAAATTTATGGTTAACTTTTAAAGAAACTGCCCAAAGAGTTGCCATGTTAGCCTTTTATTACTGCTGTAACCAGTTATCACAAACAGTGGCTTAAAACAACACAAATGTATTGTCTTACAGTTCTGGATGCCAGAATTGGTCTCAGTTGGTAAAATCAAGGTATTGGCAGGGCTGCGTTCCCTTCTGGAGGCTGTGGGGTATTGGCTGTTTCCTTGCCTCTCCAGCTCCTAGAGTGGCCGCCATTCCTGGGCTCTGACCACTGCTCCTCTTCATACCTTCTCTCTCTCCCTCCTGGCCGCCTCTTATAAGGACCTTGTGATTATATTGAGTCCACCTGGATAATCCAGGGTCACCTCCCCACCTCAAGATTCTTAATTACTTTTGCAGATTCCCTGTTGCCGTGGAATTTAACATTCACAGGTTCTGGGAATTAGGACTTGGACATCTTTGGGGGATGATTATTCTCTCTACTGCAGATTGCGTCATCACTGAGTTGTAAAGTTCAGTTCCTTACGTATTCTGGATACAAGTCCTTTGGGTGTCTGTGTATGCATGTGCGTATGTATGTATTGTAAATATTTTCCCTCAGTCTGTAGCTTACCTTTTGCTTTCTTATGTGTATGTGCCTTTTAATTTTGAAGAAAGCCCCTTTATCCATATGTTCTCGTACGACCCTTGCTTTTTGCGTTCTGTGTATAAAACCTTCACATAATCCAAGCTTCCAAGGATTTTTCTCCTGTTTTCTTACAGAGGTTTATGATCCTAGGGAGCAATATTTTTCCCCAATACAGATATGTTTTCATACAGATAGGTATGGTCTAGCAACACCTTTTGAACCAGCTCATTTTTTAAGTGATTTTTTAAATTTAAATATGGATCAGAAAAAATTTCTTAGACCAATTCCCGTACCTATTAAATAGAATTGCTAATGCCTGTGAATTATGCCACATGCTAATCAAGAGTTTTACTTTGCAGATGATCACTCAATTATCTTTACAGATCTCTATTTTAAGCAATCATATTTATTATTTTTTCTCTACAGTTCAAAAATGATAGCTTACAGCTACAGGAAGCGATATATCAAATACTTAAATACTTCTTTCTAAGCCCACTAGAGCAAGCTTCTCATTTGAGGCAATATTACTGAGACTCTTAATGTTATGCTTAATTATTCATTTCAGTCCTTTAAATTCCTAAACACGAGAAAGCACTAGCATTTACATGCAGGCTCATTTGTAAAGGTGAACCAATGACAGCACAGTGCTATGGAAGTTTCTATCCTGTATATATAAAGCACAAAATATGTTAGCGGTTGTAGGGAAAAGCACGGTAGTGCTCACAGCGTGTTAACAACTTGCAACATTTGTTGAAGAACAGATCATTGCACTTCTCATCATTTGATGTTCTCATCACCATGTCTTCTCCCTCCTCATACTGCTAGGAATTTGTGCTTGGCTTGTAACATTGCTTCTACCTGACTTCTGTTTTCAGGTCTGAGAGGACATTTCTTAGATAATAGGTCATTGAGGTTAGTTAGCCGAAGGTGACATATGGATAGGTCTTCAGGTGAGAAAAACATTCTGATTTACATAGTGATGTATTCTTAATCACTGTTTTTGCAAGGTTTCTCTTTGTCAGTATTTGTTTCAAAATATATTAATGAACTTATCATTTCTGATTACTGATTTATTTAACCTTGTAAGGACTGTTTCAATGTAAGTTGTCACATTTTTCTTGGTGCCTAGCACAAAGTAGGTACCCAGTCAACATTTGTTTAATTAAACTGATTGTATTCTGAGCATGTGCCATTTCTGCATACCCGGGATATCTGGCTTCTCGAGATTTTTCATCTATGATTTGAATCAATATTACATGTTATGTTTACTTGTGTGACACAGGATGGTCCCAACTTAGAAATATTTGTCTCAGAAGGGGCTCTGTGCTCAGTCATTGGAAACCTGGACTAAATTTTAATTTAAGGGGAAAGTCAATTTTAGGTTCGTTTGGATTCTACTTCATAGCATTACAGTTTTGTTCTTCAGTTTCCACAGCGTAAATGAAATAACATATATAGCAGCAAGGAGCAGTGAGCCAGTCATATGGGTGCAGTACAGCACTTAACCAAAACAAGCAAACCATACCGTTAAATTTTGAACCAGGTAGGTTTGGGTTTTCTCCTAGTTTATAAACAGGTATTTATTCATAGAAGGCAGGTTGGATGGAGATTGCAGAAAACCTAAAAGAGAGGAATATGTTTTGTGTTTTTGGACTTTAACAACACTAATTTTGGTTTCCTTTTCCTGTGACATACTTACCTCTGATTTTTGCTCACACTCAGCCTCACTGTTCTATAGTTTTGGAGTGTTTCCTGCAAATCACAGTGTCTTTCTGCTATACATTGGGATAAGAAAATATATACATGAATTAGATCTGGTAATGGCAGGCCTTGAGAATAGAGCAAAGGGTAAAACCCAAATATGTCAGCATCCAAGCCCACATAGGTGTGACAGTTCTCCAGACTGTGTTAAAGTTTCCTGATTGTATTAGGACATATTGTATTGCTATAAAGAAATGCCTGAGTCCGGGTAATTTGTAAGAAAATGGGTTTAAATGGCTCACAATTCTATAGGCTGTACAGAAAGCAAGCCACTGAGGCGTGTGGCTTGTGCGCCTACAGAGCACCAGGATGAGCTCCCTTTGAGCCCTGGCTGAAGCAGGAGCAGTGGGGATGAGGGGAGCAGTGTCCTGAGGCAGCTGGGCCCTGGGCATGGCTCAGGAAACCACCCTTCTCTTCTAGGCCCCTGGGCCTGTGATGAGAGAGGCTGCCTTGGAGACTTCTGAAATACCTGTGAGACCTTTCTCCCACTGTTTTGGTGTCAGCACGTCCCTCCTTTTTAGATATACAAATTTCTCTGGCAAGTGGTTGCTCCACAGCCTGCTTGAATTCCTCTCCTGAAAAAGCTTTTTCTTTCTCTGCCACGTGGCCAGGCAGCATATTTCCTAAACCTTTTTGCTCTACCTTCCCTTTAAATATAACTTCCAACTTTGTCATTTCTTCGCTTCTGCATCTGAGCATAGGCTGTTAGAAGAAGCCAGGTTACACATAGCATGCTTTGCTGCTTAGAAATTTGTTCTGCTAGATAACCTAAATGATTACCCTGAAGTTAAAACTTCCACAGAACCCTAGGGCATGAACAGAATGCAGCCAAGTTCTTTGCTAAGAAATAACATGTGTGACCTTTCCTCCAGTTCTCAGTTTCTCATTTCCATGTGAGACCTTGTCGGCCTGGACTTCACCATCCATATCACTATCAGCATTTTGATCACAACCATTTAACTGTTCTCTAGGAAGCTGCAAATTTTCTCTCATCTTCCTATGTTCTTCTGAGCCCTCCAAACTCTTCCAACCTCTGCCTGTTACCCAATTCCACAGTCACTTCCATATTTTCAGGTATTCTTGTAGCAACACGCCACTTCTGGTACCAATTTTCTGTATTAGGCCGTGCTTGCATTGCCTTAAAGAAATGGCTGAGTCTAGATAATTTATAAGAACAATGGTTTAATTGGCTCACATTTCTGCAAGTTATACAGGAAGCATAGTGGCAGCTGCTTCGGGGGAGTCCTCAGGAGGCTTACAATCACGGTGGAAGGCTAAGCAGGAGCAGGCATGTAACATGGCAAAAGCATGAGCCAGAGAGAGAGTTGGGGGGAGGTACCACACACTTTTAAACCACCAGCTCTCATGTGAACTCAGAGCAAGAGCTCACTGATCACCAAGTGGGGGATGGCCCAAGCGAAGGATCTGCCCCCATGATCAGTATACCTCCCACCAAGCCCTGCCTCCAACATTGAGGGCTACAATTCAGCATGAGATTTGGGAGGGAATAAATATACAAACTCTATTACTGACCGTTGCAGTTTCTCCTCATAAACACTGACCTGATGCAGGGTCTTTTTGGTGTAGAGGGGGCATGGAGATGAGTTCATTCTGATTGGTCATTACCAAAGGCTGGGCAAGGGCATGTGGTAAGGGATGCAGGAGTGCCTGTGGAATGTGGAATGGTGAATGAGGCTGAGCAGGGCAGGGGGCCCAGGGCCCAGAGAGAAGTGCCTGGCCCACCATCCACCTGGGAGCATGCTAAGGGTTTGCTAACGGATGGCCAAGGTGGCTGCGAAGAAACCAGGAGGCAGGCCAGGGTAGGAGGGCAGCCACGCTCATCCCATGAGTCTAGTCGGCGGCCCCGGGTCCTTGGCCAGCTCAATGACTATCTGCTTTAAGGGACTTGATTGCCTCTGGCATGCCTGCAGAGTTTCCACCGCCAGCCAGAGAGCCAAAATGTTTCCCAAGCCAATCCCATGGGATGCCTCACTTGTAGTGAGCCACCCCCAGCCCCCACGACAACAGCCTCCAGTCAGGGCCCACCTGAAGCCTCCCTTTTCCAACTGTAAAGCTTTCCTGCTCCCCAACCTGCATTTGAGCTTCTGCCAAAGGCGAGTGCTGGTGTCCAACTCTCTTGCTATGCAATCTCTGAATGAACAGCCTCTGCTCTTTCTCATTTGAAGAGATTTTGATTTACCTTCACTCATGGACAGTTATGTTTATAACTTAACTCAGTGCCTTCTCATTTACCAGAATCTGGTCTTTTCGTGGGCTTCTCTTGTCTTCCCGCAAATGTAATAATGCCTTCCTGTGACACTAGGATGCTTTGAGCAGATAGACTCTTCCAGTCCATGCAAAGAGGTGGTGTGGTTTGGCCTCACTCCTCACTGCAGGCTGAGGCCAGCTCCCCCTTGCAGCCACGTGCGTGGACGCGACTCTGGGAGTGAAGTGAAACAGCGCTGCCGACAGCATCTGGGCTCTGTGCCGTGTGCCAGGAACATAGAGAGCAATGTGAAACAGCTGTTGCCCACAGTGACCTTTCACAACAGTTTTTGCTGTTAGGGTTCTAGGGATTATTAAGTAAGCTTGGCTGGGTAAGAAGGTCAAAAAAAGCCCAAGGCAACCCCAGCTGTCTGAACTAGCCATTTCAGAAGGCTGAAACCTTTCTGCTGTGAAGGGCTGGATTTCCAAGCTTATGTAGTTCAAAGCTCAGTTTTTAGGATTGCTGTGCTACTGACCGAAAGTTGGTTTTTGGAAATTGACCCTTATTTTCCAATATCTTTCATAAAGCTGGAAATGCTTTCACTAGAAGAAAAGGAGGATCTTATGTTAGAACATACATATATAGCGATGTAAAAGTTTCAGTAGTTACTCTCAAAAGAAGGTCACCAAGGACAACTGTGATTTCATATGTAATGATTCCAGCCTAGAAAATGTTTTTTTCTTGATTTCCATTTAAGAGAGTTGAGCCAATTAACTAATCCTTGCATATGGTATGTTCCATTAAGTTGTCAATGTTTTTATTCCAAGATGCATGTTTCTTTAAAAGAGCTAGCTTATTAGGGCATGTCTTCATAAGCACTTTACCCTGGCCATGTCTGTGAGAATGCTGTGCATAACTTTCATTGAATTCTACATCTCATTTGATGCAGGCCTAATTAACTGTTATTAACTGAGAACTCCAATTTATTGGAATCGTTTGCTGCAGTTAACTTGAGAAAGAATGGGGCATGTTTAAGGGTCCTTATTTTTAAATCTCGCTTTCATTACAAACACATTAACATAAGTCTGATTTAGGGGTGACAGAAGGAAATAGGAAAAGAAATGTAACAATCATAATGGAGTACAATATAAAGGAAAGTAAGTACTGGGATGAATATCATCATAGATTGTTTATTCTTTAATTTGTACTAATTTGTACATTTGTATATGTACAATTAAGCACTTCTTAGTTAAGATTGATATATTTTTAAAATCACAACTTTATAGAGCACAAGTCTTCCATGAAAACATAATGCCAGGTCAGTGGCCCTCCACTTGAGCACACATTCAAATCACTGAGAAGGCTCTGTAAAACACGCATTGCTGGGCCCCACCCCAGTTTCTGATTCTGTAGATCTGGCGTAGGGCCTGCTGTGTGGTTTGAACGTTTGTTCTCTCTGAAACTCATGTTGAAACTTAATCCCAATGTGGCAGTATTGATAGGTGTGGGGCCTCTAAGAAGTGTTGGGTCATGAAGACTCTGCCCTCATGAATGGACCCTTTCGTTCATGGATTAATAGATTAATGAGTTATTGGATGAATGCGTTATCAGAGGAGTGGGACTGGTGGCTTTGTAAGAAGAGGAAGAGGCTGGGCACTGTGGCTCACACCTGTAATCCCAGGACTTTGGGAGGCTGAGGCAGGTGGATCATGAGGTCAGGAGTTTGGGACCAGCCTGGCCAACATAGTGAAACCCCAACTCTACTAAACCCCATCTCTGCAAAAAATTAGCCGGGCATGGTGGTGTGCACTTGTAATCCCAGCTACTCGGGAGGCTGAGGCAGGAGAATTACATGAACCCGGGAGGCAGAGGTTTCAGTGAGCCGAGATCACACCTTTGTACTCCAGTCCTGGCCACAGTGTGAGACTGTTTCAAAGAGAAAAAAAAGAAAAAATAAAAAAAGAGAGAGAGAGACCTGAGCTAGCACACTCAGCCCCCTCAAGATGTGATGCCCTGTGCTGCCTCGGGACTCCATGTTCCCCACCAGCAAGTAGGCCCTCCCAAAATGTATCCCCTTGACGTTGGACTTCTCAGTCCCCATAACTGTAAGAAATGAATGTCTTCATACATTACCACATTTTAGGCATTCTGTTAATAAGCAGCAGAAAATGGAATAAGACCGAGTCCAAGAATATGTAGTTGGACAGCATCTCACTTCATACTGATGCTGCTGGTCCGGGGACCTCATTTCGAGAATCAAGGTGTTTAGGAAATAAGCAGTAGAATATCTTAGATGAACAATACTAGTGGTGTACATTTTAAATAAATTTAACAATTACTGATTAGCTACTATGTACTGTCAAAATGGTTTAGAAAAATGACACCACCACTTCTATCAAAATGTACTGGATGTTGGGTTTTTTAATTAAAGCAACTTCACTTTAAAATGTTGTTTTATACACATTCAAAAACACTGCTGACCCTCTTTCCTCAGCTGCCATTAAGGTGCTTAGCCCTTCCGAGGAAGCTAAGGCCTTGTGAAGCTGTCACTCATTGGGTGACTAGCACCCTGCCCGGTGGCACCAGCCCCGCACTTGCCTGCACCATGGCCTCCATCTTTGTTCGAGCTCACTTGCATCTACTCGGCCCTCATTCTACACTGCAGTGTGGTGACCATCACATAAGACCATCGCCCTCATTAAAGCAGCTAGTGTAAATGGTGAAACTTTTGGGCCTGGCCTGTTTGCAAGGGCCTGGCCAGTGTCAACATCGGGAACCTTTTTGGTAGCATAGAGGCTGGTGGACCTGTACCTACAGGCAGTTCTGCCCATGTACCATTGCCCCAGCCAGAGTCAATGTTGGGAGCCTCCTCTGCAGCAGCATGGGGGCTGCTGGACCTGTACCTGTAGGCAGTCCTGCCCCTCCACTGCTGCCCCAGCTGAGCAGAAGGAAGTGCAAGCAAGGAAAGAAGCATCTGAGGGGTCTACTTAGGACACAGGCTTTAATCTTTTTGAACAAACCTCTTTTGTAACATGATCAGTGAAAAGCTGAACTCTTGGCTGGGCACCATGGCTCACGCCTGTAATCCCAGCACTTTGGGAGTCCATAGTGGGAGGATCACTCCAGGCCAGGAGTTCAAGACTAGCCTGGGCAACATAGGGAGACCCTGTCTCTACAAAAAAATTAAAATCAGCCTGGTGTGGTGGTGCACACCTGTAGCCCCAGCTACTTGGGAGGCTGAGGCGGGAGGATCACTTGAGCCCGGGAGGTCAGGGCTACAGTGGGATGTGATCACCCTACTATACTCAGGTGAGACCTTGTCTCAAAAAGAAAAGCTGAACTCTTAAAACGTGCACACACACAGTCAGCTAACATCTTTATAACTGTCACATTGTGACAATTTGATTCTAACTCAAGATCAGCCTTTCTTGTAGTTTATTTTGTGTCTTTAAGGAACTAGCCTATCTAACACAAAACACTGGCTTTAAGTTTTTTCTCTTTTTTGTAATTGGGAATAAAAATTATGTTCAAGATATATCAAGATTAGTTTTGGAGAAAAAAAGCATTAAGTAGATTCAGTTGTGCAAGATGCACAAAGTGTAACTTCATAAGTAAGCAGTCACAAACTCGGGTTCATAATCCGTTACCCAAAATCTATGGAGCCAGATGTATTTAAATGTAGGTTATTTTTAAAAGGTATTAGAATTCATATGTTCCGTGACACAGAACGTTCTCAGGCAGCACCCGTAATCAAATCCATTAGTATTTCTATAGGGAAGTGCTTGAAGAGTCGCACTAAGTATGATAAATGTGGACCATTAAAACCACCTCATGCCAGCCCAGTACAGATTTTGCAGTGTTTTCAGAAGCTTTTGGGTTATGGAATTGGGAACAGAGGCTGTGTTTGTTCCTCTGCAGCCCCGGCAATTAAGAAGTGTTTGTGAAGCTGGTTTAATGTGCCTAGCAGGTGTGATGTATTGGTGAATTCCAAATAATTGATAGTTTTGTTTGCTTTTTGTTTTTTTTAAGCAAAATATTTGGTAGGAGGCACTTTAGTTTCTCAAGTTCAACAGCTGTTTGCTCTTATTGGAGTGTTGCTGTTAAGGGAGACAGCAGATCTTGTCAATTCCCCATAACTCACAGTTAACAAAAGCGTTCCCTGATGATTCCATATGTTGATGCTCAGAGGTAATTCTGGGCCAAGCACTCAGAGCACAACACAGATTATTTCACTCCATGGACGCAACCGCCTAGAAGGTGTGTGGCATGACTACATCATTAGGATCCCATTTTAGAGGTGTGCAAGCCAAGGCCCAGCAGGCTTATAAGACATGCAGTATGAATAGGATCCTCATTTTACAGGTGCTTTACCCAAGGCTGCTAGCTTCCAGAGTTTCTGGCTAGAAAGCTGCAGAGTTGGGGTTTCCCGAAAGGCCACCAGGCTTTAGAGGACCTGGCTTCACTGCCTGGGCTGCCTGCCACCTCCCACACCTAAAGCATCTCTCCCCCCCGCCCCCAGCTTTAAGGCCACCACCGTCTGCAGGTCAGCGGCTATTAAATACGTTTCTCCAATAAACATCCTATGTTAGACAGGCTAAGAAACTTGTCCCAGGGCATGCAGCTGAGCTGGGAGTTTTCTGCAGGTCTCTTGGGTCCCCAGAGCCCTAGGTCTTGTATGAACATGGGGGTAGGAGCAAAATCAGGCCTTCCCATGTGTATTAATGTTACTCCGTTCTCACACTGCTATAAAGAACTTCCCTGAGACTGGGTATTCTATAGAGGAAAGAGGTTTAATTGACCCACAGTTCCACATGGCTGGGGAGGCCTCAGGAAACTTACAGTCATGGCAGAAGGGGAAGGCAAGGCAGCAGGAGAAAGAGGTGCAAAGGAGGCACTTGCAAACACTTATAAAACCTTCAGATCTCACTATCACGAGAACAGCATGGGGGAAACCACCCCAACGATCCAATCACCTCCCTCCCTCCACACTTGGGGATTACAGTTCGAGATTGTCAGGCCTCTGAGCCCAAGCTAAGCCATCATATCCCCTGTGACCTGCACATTTACATCCAGATGGCCTGAAGCAACTGAAAAACCACAAAAAGTGAAAATAGCCACTTCCCGTCTTAACTGATGACACTCCACCATTGTGACTTGTTCCTGCCCCACCCTAACTGATTAATTGACCTTGTGACATTCCTTCTCCTGGACAGCGAGTCTCAGAAGCTCCCCCACTGAGCACCTTGTGACCCCCCCGCCCCTGCCCGCAAGAGAACAACCCCCTTTAACTGTAATTTTCCACTACCTACCCAAATCCTATAAAACTGCCGCACCCCTCTCTCCCTTTGCTGACTCCTTTTTCGGACTCAGTCTGCCTGTACCCAGGTGATTAAAAAGCTTTATTGCTCACACAGAGCCTGTTTGGTGGTCTCTTCACAGGGCCGCACGTAACAGAGATGAGATTTAGGTGGGGACACAGCCAAACCGTATCACCATATATGCTTCTTAATGACAGTTGGCTCAAGGTGTTTTTCCCGTAAATAATGCAACTCACAGTTATAAAATTGAAGATAGGTCCCCATTTGCATAGTAAGCAGGTACAGCTTCCTGAGAGAGCAGTTGGGGAGAAACCCTCGCTTTTTATATCTTTGTTGGGTAAAACATCAACCACTGTGCCTCAGGGGTGGACTTAGTGAGCATTTAAGGTACATTTTCAGTTATAAAATATGTTACTTGATTTGCAGCAAGTACCCAGTGTCCGCCTTAGACAGAAACTTAGAGGCCATCAGCCTAGACTTCCTCCAGGCACAGGGCTTCCATAACAGTTGAATTAATTTAAGCCTCAATGCCTCCCATGAGCCCCCGGGAACTCAGGCTGCCTCTGAGGATGAAAACACCCGCCAGTCTTTGGGCCCCACCTGGGGCACCCTGTAGCTTCTTCAGAGCTTCCACCTCCCTGCCAGGCTGTCCCCCTCCCCATGCTGCCCTTGCAGTTACTACAGAAGCTGCTCTCAACATGCCACACAGATTCCACCTGAGGGGAGGGGAGTGGTCACAGTCACAAGGGATATTTTCTAATTCTCCTAAGGAAGGTAGTAGTGTATGTGGCCATAGCATGTTAAAAACAATATGGCCTTTCCTGGTAAAAAGGACACTGAAGCAATGTTAAAGCTGCAAGCTTGTTAGTAAGCAGGGAAGAATATGCATCTGATGGCCTAGTGCAAGTGTTTTATACTCCTTTATTTTATTTCAGCATTTTTCCTTTCACAGTGCTGTCCCTTTAAGTGTGCCATCATCAATGGCTGTAGTCATCATTTGATCTGAGGAGTTTAATTACTTGTTTAGATCCTTATTCCACGGATTTAGGATGATTTTATCTAAATGGTGAGGAAAAGTGTCTGTCTGCACAGTCCCCTACAGATTTATAATCCCACAGTTCTGTATCTTTTAAATTAAAAGCTCCATGACATTTTAAGCTTTAAATAAACACTGTTGAAAGCATTTTTAGAGGATACAGCTGTTTTTCTGCCTTTGTCCACACTCCTTTCTTCCTGTTCACACACTTGCCTTAGTCGCAGTTCTGCGGAGCACCTCCATCGTCCTGTCTGCCCTCTGTTCCTTCACTCGGCTTTTCAAACCCGACAGTGGTGTCTCACTTGTTCGATGCCTGCAGTTTCCTTTTGTCAGTCTTCCTCTCTCAACTACTAGAACAAACACTCAAGGAAGTAAAATGTGCCGCCTCACTGCCAATCCGTCCATCTCCTTGCCCTGAGAGCCCTGGCTCTTTCTCCCCCTCACAGAGAAGAAGAAAATAAAAGGAGTGCTCATGTCTGGGTAACCCTCCCTTAGAGGAGGCTTTTCACCGCTCAGCTGTTGAGGAGGAGGGTGGGCCAGCCCTTCCTTCTGTTCTGCAGCTTCTGTAGGGAGACCGAGTGCAGGATGGGATCCAGGAAGGCTTGAGTTACTCAGGTTGTTACTTGAACTTCGACTTCTACAAACCAGCCCAGACTTTTCTAAGAGTCCTGTCTTTTGTACTCTCCTAAAGGGCTTTGAGCCCTCCATTCAGGGATTGGGCCTTCACAATCTGCAGTATCCAGAATGGTGGAGGTTCTGAGGTTTGTTTGGTGTGTTCTACAGCAAACTTAATAAAATACAGCTTGTGGCCAGGCACAGAGGCGCATGCCTTAATCCCAACACTGGGAGACCGAGGCTGGAGAATCACTTGAGGCCATGAGTTTGAGACCAGCCTGGGCCACAGGGCAAGGCATCCCATGTCTACAAACAAAAAATAAATGAAAAAAATACAGCTTGTGGTAGAAAAGCAAGGAGAAAAACATAGTGCTGAAAATGAAATGGCACCTGCAGATGCAGCTGTGGGTGGACTTGCCAAGAAAAGCAGAGAAAGAACAGAGGAGGGCTCTTCTTGTTGCTGGTAGCAGTCAAAGCCAGAGTATCCATCAGGAGGTGGAGAACCCAGGGGTCTTCTGCAGGGAAGAGAGCCACAGAGGGGGTCAGTGCACAGGAGGAGGAAGAAAGATGGGGAGTGCAGGGCAGGGGCCACCCAAAAGCCCAAGGAAGAGCCCAGTCCACAATAACCAGCCTCTCCTGGTCCCCAGTGTCCACAGGGCAGACTGGGCCCAGCCTCAGCCCCATCCCAGGAGGAAGAGCCAGAGAGTTCCCCAGGCAAGTGCAGTGAGCCCTGGGACCGGGAGAGAAGCGTGCACAGAGGCAAAGTCCGCACAGAGGCAAAGTCCACACCGTGGCAGCCAAAGCAGTCAATGAGCCCAGTCCTCTGAGTACAAGGCGGCAAGAGCCCTAGCCGATACTGCAGGTGCAGTCAAGAGATGCAGTTTGGATGCTGCTGAAGGAACATGGTACAGGGCCACACGGAAAACTTTTTTTCTCAAGACAGCAGCACTCTGCCCTTGGTTCATTCAGGAATTTTGCATATAGGTGGTGGATATGGTTGACTGCCCAGGCCTTGTGTCTACACAGATGACCGTTCACCTTCTGTAAGAAAGATGCAGGAGACAAAGCACAAGTGGCCCTACCATTGCAGCAGCTCACAAGAGACCTTCCCGGCCTCCTCCATGTGTGACACAGCGAATCCTGCCCTGTGGTGCAGGCAGCTCTCTGCATGCCTATCTGGGAGGAGCAGATATTTTGGAGTTGAAACCTGCCATAACTCTCTTTTTTTTGAAGACATAATTTTGCTCTTGTTGCCCAGACTGGAGTGCAGTGGCACGATCTTGGCTCACTGCAACCTCCGCCTCTTGGGTTCAAGTGATTCTCCTGCCCCAGCCTCCTGAGTAGCTGGGATTACAGTCACGTGCCACCATGCCCAGCTAGTTTTTTGTATTTTTAATACTGACGAGGTTTTGCCATGTTGCCCAGGCTGGTCTTGAACTACTGAGCTCGGGCAGTCCTCCTGCCTTGACCTCCCAAAGTGCTGGGATTACAGGCGTGAGCCACCGCGCCCGGCCCATAACTCTCTTTTAATCGCAGTTCATACCCTGCCAACTTTCAAAACACATCGAGGCAATTAGAGACAAGCATGCATGCCTATGTGCATGTAAGCATGTGAACATACATAGGAGTATGAAGACTTACATGCCTCTTGGATACACATAGCCTTCTCTGTGCGTACACATTACTTCCCTCAGTGTGTCCTGGGTCTCCCAGATACTATCTTACAGGGAAAAAAGTAGTATTTAGGGATGATTATTGTATTTGTTTATGTCATTGTGGGACAGTTAAAGGCCATTGAGATCGCCTGCTCTTTTCAGGACTTGTTGTTGGGTCCAGCTGTACAGATTCGAGGTAGACTACGTCCTGCTAATGCTGCTCCACACCCTGTGGGAAGGCTTCAGTGCTAAATCTAGAACAAGTGGTCAGTCTCCTAACTGAATTTGAATCCAGATTTTTGTCAGATGCATCCGTGTGTCTTCTTCTTAAATCAGGTGTGAACAGGGCTATTTCCAGCCTCTCGGGTTCAGGGACTGCCTCTATGCCACCGCAGACTGGAAGACAAGGACTCCGTCCAGGCCTCGGGATAGCCTTCTGCCTTCACTGGGGCCTTGGGGGGATTGTCACCAGGCAACACTCAGCTCCATGGAGCTTACCTGGGTTTGAAATTCCACTTGGTAAACATTCCTCTGTGTTGAAGTATTTCTTTTTTTTGGCATAATGCCTCCTAGCAGGTCAGTTAGTTGGTTCTTCAGTAAAGTAATCTTTCTAGGCCCACACTGGAGACAGAGTTGGGAAGACAGTTAGTGTGTAACAAGCGTGCTCTAGGAGGCTGGCACTAGAATGTTACTTATGTGCTCTGAAGTATTCATTCTGTAAAGTAGGATTATTTCACTGTAGTTGCATCCTCAGTAGTATTCTTATTGGTAATATGAGTGCGATTGATACTATGTATATATTAAATATACATACAGAAAAAACACATGAATAGAAATGGGTGTGAGCTAGTACTAGTTATTATGTTGTATGTAGTGTAATCTAGCGTATATTAGTGGTACTGGTACTATTATTAGCAGTATTCCTGTTCATCTTGTGTAAGCGTGAGGAAAGCAGGCACCTGCAGGTTCACTATGTTTCTGAGGCTGTGCCCTGAGTAAGTGCCGAGCCGGGAGTTAATTCTCAGGTCAGCTTTCACCATCCCGTGACAGCCTGTGCATTAAATGTTCTGTTCTCACCTGGGAGCTTCACAGCAGCATCCTGGCCAGGCATGGTGGGGATTCATCCCACTGGGCAGTGGAAATGTCCTTGATACTAGTGGGCCGTGCAGTGGACTTTGTCAGCTGGTGCTGGCTTCCATGTTGTTGGGAACACCGAGTAATGATGCCTTGTGCTATCGAATGGAATTGACCATTCCAAGGATATATTTAGATTCAAATACGTACATTTAAACAGAAAACACAATAATACAGATTTCATTTCTCTCCTGAGTTCTGAATTTCCAGATCACAACTCCAGACATAACTCCAGCAGCCTTGAGAGGAGGCTGCCCACGGTATAATTTAGTGAGAATGACCTGCAAGCCTTTCTCCTGTTCACTTAGGTCTCCACAAAAGCCTTTGTTCATGGAATGAGACCTACACAGTGTATGTTTATGCAGACCTGATACAAGCTTACTGTTCATACAGTATGCACTCTAAAAATCTCTTTTTTTTTTTTTCCTGCAGATACTGAACAGCTGTATTCAGTGGTGTTTCAAGAAATATGTGATCGCTATGACAAGAAATACAGCTGGGATGTAAAGTCCCTGGTTATGGGTAAGAAGGCATTAGAGGCGGCACAGATTATAATAGACGTCTTGCAGCTCCCAATGTCCAAAGAGGAGCTGGTGGAAGAAAGCCAAACAAAGTTAAAGGAAGTGTTCCCCACGGCTGCGCTCATGCCAGGTGCGGTTGCCTCGCTGTTTGCAGGGTTATGTTTGTGACTATTAGCAATGGTTTTGTAAATCACCTTTAAAGTCTAGCGTAGGGCATGCTTAGTTTGTCCTCTTTTCTTCAGTCTCTAAACTAAGTCCCTCCTGGTGCTCCTGAAAGAGTTTGGCTGATGCTGTGGGATGCTATGATTCAATTTTCTCTTTAAAAGCTTCTTAAAATAATATGCGTTAGTTTCAGTGATTTCTGGGTTCCAAAAACATTTGAGTATTGTTTATATTACTATATATAAAGATTATGTTAATGACGGAATGTCTTCAAAGTTTACCTTAATAGATGGTTTTGCCTTTTTCTTTTCAAAATCAGATATAGGATTAATATTTCAGCAACTATTCAAACTTTAACAAATTGATAAGCAGCTAAATCTCCCCAAAGACGCTTAATTTAAAAAAAAAAAAAAAGTAAAAAGTCGTATTCATTTTTAGCCTGTGTGTATGCCGTTCAGCCCTTTCTTTACTTGTATCCAGTTTTCTTCGGAAAGGAAAGACAACTTTGTTCCCTCCATGCTTGTTAACTGACATTCAATCAGAACGGGCTTGCCTGCTGCTCCTTGTTCAAGAATGTTCTAGATTACAGACCTTGAAAATAGACTATTTGAAGATTTTTCTGGGATATACAGGATGAATACTCTGTCTTTAGAATTCCTGGTGCTAGGGGAGAAAAAAAACAGCAGTTATGTGAGTAATCTTGGATTTAAAATGATATTAAGATGAAGCATACCTACTTTTGAAATGTATGTTATTATTTATACATATGTCCAAACATGTGGATTGACCATTCCTGGGCAGCACACACACACATGCAAACACACACCCTTTGTAATCACTCTGTCTGCATCCGCTGAAAATGGTAGTGTTTGTGAATCTCAGGCATGGGTACGAGCATCGTGATACTCAGTTCTCTGCATCTAGTGTCTTTCTGCACCATTTGCACATGAAGTTACCTTGATAAGTCTTGGTGAAACACATCCATACAGTTACTATATAAAAATTTAATTGTGGTAGGACACAGACACACACACTAAAATTTACCATTTAACCTATTTTAAAGTGTGCAGTTCAGTAGTGTTAAGTCTATTCATGTTGCTATACAATTGACCTCCAGAACTTTTTCATCTTGCAAATCTGAAACTTCGTGCTCATTGAACAAGTCCCCATTTCGCCCTGCCCTCAGCCCCTGGCAGCCACCATTCTACTTTCTGTTTCTAAGATTTTTACTACTCTCTGTACCTCAAATAAGGAGAATTATATAGTATTTATCTTTTTTGATTGGTTTATTTCACTTAGCATAATGCCCTCAAGGTTCATCTATGTTAGAGCATGTGATAGGATTTTCTTCCTTTTTAAGGCTGAACAATATTCTATGGTATGTTAGACCACATTTTGTTTATTCATAGTTCATTTGTTGAGGGACATTTGGGTGGCATCCACGCCTTGGCTGTTCTTGTGAATAATGCTTATATAAACATGAGTGTACAAATATCTCTTTGAGATCCTGCTTTCTAGTCTCTCGGGATATACCCATAAGTGGAATTGCTGGATCCAATGGTAATTTTATTATTAATTTTTTGAGTGATCACCATATTGTTTTCCATAGTTGTTACACCATTGTATATTCCCACCAAAAATCTACAAGGGTTCCAATTCCTCCACATTCTCATCAACACTTGCCATTTCCTGGATTTTTTTGATAGTAGTCATCCTAATGGGTGTGTGTTGATATCTCTTTATGGTTTTGATTTGCATATCTGATGATTGGGGATGGCAAGAATCTTTTCATTTGCTTGTTGGCCATTTCTGTATTTGAAGAAATGTCTGTGCACATCCTTTGCTTATTTTGAATTTTTGTATTTTTGTTTTTATGTTGTAGAAGTTCCTTATGTATTTTGAATGTTAAGCTGTTATCAGACATATGACTTATGACCATTTTCTCCCATTCTGGCTCCCTTTTCGCTTAGTTGTTGGTGTCCATAAGTTTTTGATTAGATGAATTTGACATATGTCGTCTCATTTGTCTAATTTTGCTCTTGTTACCTGTGCTTTTGGTGTCATAGCCAAGAAATGATTGCCGATTCCAATTTCATGAAACTTTAACTTATGTTTTCTTCTTGGAGTTTTAGTTTTAGGTCTTACATTCAGGACTTTAATCCATATTGAGTTAATTTTTGTGTATGGTGTTAATTAGAGTCTAGCTTCATTCTTTTGCACGTGGATATCCAGTTTTCCCAACACTATTTGTTGAAGAGACTTATCTTTTCCCCATTGAGTAGTCTTGGCTGGCTTGTTGAAGATCATTTGACAAATACGTGAGAGTTTATTTCTGGGCTATCTATTCTATTCTATTAGTATGTAGGCCAGTACTACACTGTTTTGATGAATGTGGCTTTGTAATATGTTTGGAAATCAGGACATGTGAGACCTCCGATTTTGTTCTTTTTCAAGATTGTTATGGCTATTTGGGATCCCTTGAGATTTTTTATGAATTTTAGGATGTATTTCTCTATTTGTGCTCAAAATGCCATTGGGATTTTGATAGGGATTGCATTGAATCTGTAGGATTGCTTTGCGTGCTATGAATGTCTTAATATTAAGTCTTCCCATCCATGGGCATAAGATGTCTTTCAATTTATTTGTGTCTTTCTTTCAGTAGTGTTTTGTTTTGTAGTTTCAGTTTACAGGTCCTTCACTTCTCTTATTTCTAGGTATTTTATTCTTTTGATGCTATTATAAATGGGATTGTTTATAATTTTCTGTTCAACTTGTTCATTGTTAGTATATTAAAATGCAACTGATTTTTGTTTGATGTGTATTCTGCAACTTTGCTGAATTGGTTTATTGGTTCTAACAATTGGGTTTTTTTAAATATGTTGAATTGTAGTCATTTATATATATATGATCATGTAATCTGTGAACAAAGATAATTTTGTTTCTTCTTTTCCAGTTTGGATGCCTTTTGTTGTGTTTTCTTGCCTAATTGCCTGGCTGAGACTTCCATTATTATGCTGTCGAGTAGTGACAAGAGTGTGTATCCTTGTTGTGTTCCTGAACTTAGAAGAAAAGCTTTAGTCTTCATTGAGAATGATATTAGCTGTGAACTTCTCATATATGGCCTTTAATATGTTGAGGTAGTTTTTTTTTTTTCTATCCTTAATTTGACTGTTTTTAATCATGAAAGGGTGTTGGAGCTTTTCAAATGCGTTTTCTTTCTGCATCAATTGAGGTTTTTTTTTTTTTTTTTTTTGGTTCCTTATTCTGTAAATGCAGTTTCATATGTTGAACCATTTTTGCATTCCACGAATAAACTTCACTTGTTCATGTATATGATCCTTTCAATTTGCTGTGGAATTGTTTGCTAATATCTTATTTAGACTTTTTAATCTGTGTTCATCAGGGATATTGATCTGTATTTTGTTTTTCATATAGTGTTTTCCATGTTTGGTAGAGTTCTCCAGTGAAGCCATCTGGTCCTGGGCTTTTCTTTGTGGGGAGATTTTCTTTCATTACTGATTCAGTCTCCTTACTACTTACAGATCTGTTCAGATTTTCTATGTCTTCATTTTTTCCCCCTTCTCAAAATCATCAGGGATTCTCTATCTTCATGATTCAGTTTGGGTAGGTTGTGTGTTTCTAGGAATTCTTTTATTTCTTTTAGGTTATCCAATTTGTTGTCAAAGGATATGCCAACAAATGGTATTCTCCTTTATTTTTGTGGCATTGGTTGTAGTGTTGCCCCTTGCATTTCTGATTTTAGTCATATGAGTGTTTTTTTTTTGTTTGTTTTTTAGTTAATGTAGCTAAGGTTTGTCCATAAAGCTACTCTGTGACCGAGTGTCTTTTGTGACTTTACAAAGCACTCATGATGTATGAGGCATGCACGTGTCTTATTTCTTCCATATCTACCCAAGCCTTTCACATGGTTTTCCTTCTACACTTTTTGTTCTGTATTCTAAGATATACTTGAAATATGTTCTACTGCAATTCTTAAAAAGAAAAAAATGTTTTATCTAGATAGTCTGGTAGTTTGGCTGGAGTGCTAGTGAATCTGTTTTATAGAATCTACTTGGTGATCCCATCAACGTAGTGTCTTCATTCGGCTTTCTAAGCGAGCAGGTATCAGATTAAGTAAGGTGCCAATCATAGAAACTCGTAGAAGGTGAACAACCAGCCAGGAGCTAGTTCTTCAAAGATAGTTCAGTCCTACAGAACTTATCTAGATGGCTCTCTTTTCTTTCTTTACTACTTTTTGACCTCTTTAACTTTTTTTTTTTTTGACTTGACAAATCCTGTTTTTTGGCATATGATTTGTGTGTGCATGTGTGTGTGTGCACACGCATATACTTATTTTAACTTTTACTAGCCGCTCAGTTGCGAGTAGGGACTTTGATACTGAAAGTCTCTCTTTGAAAATGATCATATCTACATGCCACATACACAATTAGCTGTGCTTTGACAGAGCAGAGTATGCAGAAGACTTGAAGAGTATACAGAAATGCACAAGGTAATGCTGGAGAGAAGAAACTTAAAATCATGCTGGGATGCTGGCTCAGATGATGTGCATGGACAGTGGTCAGATGATGTGCCGCTTTGATATTCTGAAACGAGTTAGGTGTAGGATAAGACAAAATTATTAGAAATCATACTTAACCTTAAGGGAAAGCAAGCCAGAGGAGGACAATTTTGGACTGAATGTATAGAGCAGAAAGATAGGCCGTGCCTAATTCCAATCCAGAAATGTGTTCTTCCTTAGGGTTTCTGCTCAATATTATGCCAGTCACAAAAATGAAGATAAAATAGCTCTTCTGTCCTGAAAGAACATTCTTGGAGACCTAGTTTCCATTCATTTTGCACTCCTCCCATCTCCTCTTTTATCTGGGCCAAACCTGAATTCCCCTTGGAAGGTGGCCTTACAGTGTCATTGCTCTGGTGACTAGATTCAGAGAAACTTGCTGCTGTAGTCTTTCTTCTAGGTGTTCATTTTGCTCACTTACTACTCTGTTCCTGTTCTTAAGGTGTAGATGATAATATAACCCTTGACTTTGTTTCTTTTCCTTCTGGAAGTATTTTCTGTTAGGGTATGTTAGGTTGTGGAAATGACCTTGAGCTCTTTAGAAAAGAAAGCTGTCTGTAGGGAGGGCTTTTTAATTCAACATCATTCTTTTTCACATGCTTTCAGAGGGACAGCCGAACCCAAGGAGGTATTTAGCAAGTTAAATTGCCAGAGTGAATGGTAGATTACCAGGGGAAGCAGCCCCTGATCATGCTGCAGGGGCTGTCTGCTGTGATTAGGCTGCAGGAGGGTGTCTGCTTGGGCCAGTCACCAGGGAATCAGCTTGATTATGCTGCAGGGACGTGACTACCTGGGCCAATAACCAGGGAATCAGTCTGATTATTCTGTGGGGGTGTGTCTGTCTTGGCCAATCACCAAGGAATCAGTCCGATTATGCTGCGGGGGTGTGTCTGCCTTGGTCAGTCACCAGGGGATCAGCCTGATTATGCTGTTGGTGGGTGGGTGGTAGGGGGCGGGGGGGACGGGGTGGGGTGAGGTGGGGGACGGGTGGGTGTCTGCCTTGGCCAGTCACCAGGGAATCAGCCTGATTATGCTGCGGGAGTGTGTCTACCTAGACCAATAACCAGGAATCAGCCTGATTATGCTGCAGGGTGTGTCTGCCTTGGCCAGTCACCAGGGCATCAGCCTGAGTATGATGTGGGGGCATGTCTGCCTGGGCCAGTCACCAAGGAATCAGCCCCCTGATTATGGTGCAGAGGTGTATCTTTGGCTTGATCATGGTATAGAAGTGTATCTTTGCCCTGATTATGAAGCAGAGGCGAGTCTGCCTGGTCATGGTATAGGAGGGCTCTTTGCCTGGGCCAGTCTAGCCACTAAGAAGACAAGGTGGATCTAATGGACTTGAAAGATGAGGCAGAGTGTCCCTGATGCACTCGCACATCAGCTGCCTATTTGCTATCATCACGTTTCTGGAAGGTCCTCTCTATGAAAAGGTGGGTGGGCCTACGATGTCCTCAGTGGGAAATCCTTTTGAGCAGTTAGTTCTGTAGACATTTCTTATATGGCTTCATGGTTCCGTGTAAACTGTCGGTCAGCCAAGGCTTAAATTATTTTAGGAAAATAAACTTTTAAATTGTGGCAAAAATTTTAGAGGAAAAAATGCATGTGGTTCATCTCTTGTGAGTTTTCTAGGGATTTTAAAAATAGGTACCATATTGCAATTGGAAATGTATGTCACATTACTTAAAAAAAATCTTCACTTAGGATATCAGAAAATCTTGTTTAAAACATAGCCTATGCTGGTTACCTCCACTGTATCTTGAACAAATCCTTTCAGTAATGAATTCCTTGGGACAGATGAAATTCTACATTTCATTATAACTCAGCGAGGGTAATTTGGATTCAAAGACCAATAAGAAGAAAGTTGGTGCCTTTTATTGTGTAGAATCCCCCAGGCGTTTTTTCTGTTGTCCCGGCAAATAACGAAATGAAGGCGGAAATAAGTAAGTTCTTTGAAACCAATGAGAACAAAGACACAATGTACCAGAATCTCTGGGACTCAGCTAAAGCAGTGTTTAGAGGGAAATTTATAGCACTAAATGCCCACAGGAGAAAGTGGGAAAGAGCTAAAATTGTTCTGCTTTCCCATGTGTTTTCACTAAGCATGAGATTCCTAGAGGAAGAGCCCAGGGCGTGGTATCTGGGCCAGTAGAAAGGACAGCCTGCCTTGCAGATGTGCTCCTCAGCCTGGCAGGCTCTCCCCTGCATCTCTTGGCCCTCACCGCCTGCACCAGGTTCTTGGTTTATTTTCTTACACCATTGTCTTCCTGGCTGTTAACAGATACACCCCCACTCTTTCCATTAGGAGCATCTGGCAGGAAGGCACTCATCCTCTGGAAGTCAGCTAACAACTTGCCTCTCTTTCCTCTGCATTCTTGTGCATGTAGTGCTGAGTGAGTGCTCGGGGGGACACAGGAGAAAGGTCTCTTTCCTAATGGAGTATGTCATCCATGTGGGGAGAGGGGACAGGCTTATCTGCAGCGTCCAAGTGAAAACCCATGGCAGGAAATTGTTGCATAGCAAAATGAGAAATTCAGGAAAGAGATGCCAAAGGGATATAGAATTAAGTAAAGCAAGATATTCCTGGAGTAGTGGCCGCTCCTGGGGTAGGGGGTGATCTCGGGGGAGTCCACAAGAACATAAGAGATACAGATGAGAGAAGCCATTTCAAAAGGAAAACAGCACCTGTGGAGGATTCCAGTCAGCCAGTGAGTTTGCTTCTATACAGCATGAAGCCAAGCTTCTCATGGCTCACAAGCTTCAGAGAGGAATTGTGGCTATATGAGTTAAGCTTCTTATTCCCCAGCTCATATGTTTGCTTTCTGGATAGGGAGAACCATTGGAATTTTTAAAAGGAGGTGTGTCAGAATGCAACCTGTACTTGGGGAGAATCCTCTGGGTTTGTGGCACACAACGCCTGCAGCCTAGAAGAGATGGGCCAGAGGAAGGCCAGGGTGATTGTAAAAGACATGCACCCCCCTTGACTGGGCCATGAGGTGTCCAGACGGAACATTCTTTGGAGTGTGTGTGTGAGGGTTTTTCTGGAGGAGATTAGCATTTGAATTGGTGGATTCAGTAAAGGAGATTTTCCTTTCCAATGTGTCTCATGAAGCACATCATTTTTCACATCATGAAATTTGTCACTAGAGGAATGAAAGGATGGTCTTAAGTAGGGAGAATATCCCTTTAGGATAAAAAAAAAAGCACACAATCGTGATATGCTTTTTTTTCCATTGGAGACACAGTCTCATTCTGTCGCCCAGGCTGCAGTGCAGTGGTGCTATCATAGTTCACTGCAGCCTCGAACTGCTGGGCTGAAGCAATCCTTTCACCTCCGCTTCTGGTGTGGCTAGGACTGCAAGTATATGCCACCACACCCACTAAGGTTTTTTCTTTTTTTCTTTGTAGAGACAGAGTCTTGATATATTGCCCAGTCTGGTCTCAAAACTCCTACCTCAAGCAATCCTCCTTCCTCAGCCTCCCAAAATTCTGGGATTACAGACATGAGCCACCACACTGGGCCTTTTTGTTTTCTTTAATTACACAAATTACAGTTGCTTCACACAATACAAAAATATATAGCATTAAAATTGGAAGCCTTTCTAACTCCCACTCCCTGGAGGTAACCGTTACTGTGTTTAACTATTTAAGGTACCTCATTTCACCCCTTTTCTTATGATGCTTCTGTGTTTGTGTGTAGACCCACACGCACACAGAGATATGCTCACCTCCACTCACCTACGTGCACCTTTATGGAATGAGGCCGCTGACATAATTCACCAAGATCCAAAGCAAGTACATATAGATTAATGCGACAGAAATCCCAAATGTTTTAATTAAATTGTTAGTCAATTTTCTTTTTTTTTTTGGAAGTAGGTCTAACGAAAGTGAGGACATCTTTTTCCTAGGCTCTTAAGTGAATTGTCACTGTGGCTCCCTGAAATGCTGGACATCCCTTGGGATGGGAAGGCACTCAGAGCACTTCCTGCCTGGGAGCACTTACAAGGTGGCATTAGTCCGTGCAGTGCTAACATGATTCTTGTGTCAAGGACAGCTTCCAGAAGACCTCAGCAAGCAAGCTGTGCTGCTTTGGTTTGTCCTCCTTAGTGATGGAGGTATTGTGCTGTCCACACCCCTACAGTCCTGTAGACTTTCATATGTCCACACTGACACAGTCACATCTCTTGTTCTGTCTCCTGTGCCAGTGGCTTCAGGGCCAGCTGTTACCTTTAGGAACCAGAAAGCACCCAGGTCAGCTTCCAGGCCAAGAAGGAAGCCAGCAGAAGAATTATAGCCCTTGGTTTATAGGCCGCTCTGATAATGCATTACTTTCTAAGTCTGGGCAGCAGGCCTCAGTGTTGAGGGACAGTGTAACACCTAGGTGGCAGGAGCCTCGCAGAGGATAGGGACCCATTTGTGTACATGTCACAAACTGTGTCTCCACCTGCCTGTCATTCCTGGCCTCCCCTCAGCCACATTTATCACTTGGTGCTGGGGCTATGCCAGTTAGATCTACCCACGGTGTTGGGGTTTCGGGTCTCATTAGGATGGACAGTGCCTAGGAACCCCAGAACACATTCTCTGTGCCATGTTCAGGAAACATACACCTGAAGAGTATTCATGCCCCTTGTCCTTGTTGCTGTCCACTATGGTCGTGTTGGCTCACAAGCATTGAGGACTCACTGCATGTCATGCTTTCAGTGCTTTCACTCATGGGGGTGTGTGTTAGCCTCCTGCTGCCGCTAAGAAGCAGTCAGTCTTAGCACAGGGAATGGCAGGGAGGACTGCAGGGGTCAAGTTACTTGCCCAAAAGCTTGCAGCCTCTGATTATGGAGGCTGGTCTCAAACCCAGGTGGGGAATGAAGAGTCCATAGTTCTTAGCCACGGTGCTTTACTGCCCCAGATGATGTGGCGGTGACCTTCTGTTGAGGTAGACAACATCAGAGTACAAAGGGGAGAAGATGTGTTCTGACACAGGCCACAGGGCTGAGCCCTTTAAGGCCATATATAACCCATGTGTAGAAGTCCCCAGTGCTCGGGGACTCTGCCTCGTCCAGCTCCGTTTCTGGTGGTGGTCTTGATTTGGGGCACTCAGCTGATTCTCAGTCGCTGGAGAGGCTCTGCTGGCAAAGCTGGACCTCAGGGATTTTTACTTAGGCAGATTGTACTCCTTGGATAACAGTACAATTAAAGGATACACACAACAAGCGAAAAGGAAAATTGTACGCTGACAGTCATGGTAACACATTCAACTTACGCTGTGTTCCTTTTCTGTTTAACAAATCGAATTAGCCCCATGTTCAGGAAAATTTATGATCGTAGGGAGGAAGAAGCCCATTTGCCAGTCAAATGTAGATGAAGAGCCTTTAAAATTCTTACTCCCCTTTTCCTTTAAAGTATCAGCTTATTGGCCAGGTGCAGTGGCTCATGCCTATAATCCCAGCACTTTGGGAAGCTGAGGCAGGCAGATCACGAGGTCAGGAGATCGATCGAGACCATCCTGGCTAACACGGTGAAACCCCGTCTCTACTAAAAGTACAAAAAATTAGCCGGGCGTGGTGGCAGGCGCCTGTAGTCCCAGCTGCTTGGGAGGCTGAGGCAGGAGAATGGTGTGAACCTGGGGGGCGGAGCTTGCAGTGAGCCAAGATCGCGCCACTGCACTCCAGCCTGGGCGACAGAGCGAGACTCCGTCTCAAAAAAAAAAAAAAAAAATCAGCTTATTCGATGATGTATATGGACATTAGTCCTCTTTTCTGAATATAGTGACTTTCATAGGCAGCTAATTGCCTTGTTATTTAGTAAATTGTAATGAAGACATCCTAGACTAAGGAGAATAAGCTACAAATCTTTGCTTCTGATCATCCTAGATATTACCTCACTGTGCATGTGGAGATGTTTCTCAAAGAATTACAATTTATATTTTTTGCTTTGTTTGTTTGACACAGGATCTCACTCTATTGCCAAGGCTGGAGTGTAGTGTGCAGTCATGGCTCACTGCAGCCTTGACCTCCCTGGCTCAAGTGATCCCCCCAAACCCAAGCGATCCTCCCACCTTGGCCTCTCAAGTAGCTGACACTTCAGACGTGTGCCACCATGCCCAGCTAATTATTTTTTTCTTTTCTGTAGAGACAGGGCCCTACTATATTGTTCAGGCTGGTCTCAAACTCCTGGGCTCAAGTGATCCTCCTGCCTCAGCCTCCCAAAGTGCTAGGATTACAGGAATGAGCCACCACACCTGGCCCAGTTTCTGTTTCTAAATGTGTGGTGGTTCTCCTGTGGATTTCTAAGTCTTTAGGAGTATAGGATAATGATTAAGAGAAATCCTTACCTCAAGGACCTCTCGACTCAAAGGAGAGCAAATGAGTAGATAAATGACCACAGTGGGTTGAATCAAGTCACTGTCCCTCCGGGAGGAGTGTGCTCACAGTATAGGACAGCACTGTGGAGCTGCACAGACAGGCTTTGAGGGGTGTTAGGTGCCAGCACTCTCTGCACACTGCAGTCAGGACGAGGGAGTGGGGAGGGCGGTGACTTTTAGGTGAGCAGCCAGGTGTGGAGCGCTGCCAGCTTGCCCCAAGTGCCAGCACCCGCTCACAGCCTCCTGGTGCCAGTAGTGGAAATGGTTGCACAAAGCAACCAATGAGAAATACTTTCAATTTTCCATCTGCCACACAGAGAAGGTAGGAGAGGCTTGCAAAGGGAATAGCATCCGGTCCTTTTGTTACTTGGGCATGGAAAGTTGGGGTTTTCCTTTTGATTGAGTTCTGGGAAGTCAGCATGAATCGGCTTTCGGTTCCCTACCTCCAGACCCTATTCTCCTGCTTCAGTATGATGTCCCTAGAGTTGTCAAATCCATAGAGGCAGAAAGTAGAATGGTAATTGCCAGGGGCTGGGGGAGGGGGATGGAGGTTTTAGCATTTAATGGGGACAGAGTTTCACCTTGGGGAGATGAACAAGTTCTGGACATGGATGGTGGTGATGGCTCTACAACAATGTGAATGTCCTGAATGCCACAGAATTGTACACTGAGAAATCATTAAAACAGTACATTTTATATTGTAGGTGTTTTACCACATACAACAATAGTTATTCTTTTTCAAATGGCAAGAAGCCATTCAAGGATTTTGGAGTTGTGTTTTGGCAAAGCTCCTGTGCAGATGAGGTAGAAAGCCTGTGGTGAGTAGACACAAATGTGGGTTTTCACATAAGTGTTGTGGATAAGTGCATCTCCTCATCCCCAACAGAATCATACACTCTATCAGGGAAGACAGGTGTCTCTCGTACGCCCCAAGCACCTGGGTCATGGGGACTTGGGCCCAGTGTCATGGGCAGGTTTGAGTGAGGTCAGGAGCGCCTTGCACCACGCCTGCTCTCCTGAGGTGGTTTCTGCACCACTTCTATACGGTGGGAACTTTCATCTCCATAGCATGGTAGACACAAGAATACAGGGAAATTCTTACTCTCTCCTTTCTAGAGGATTCCTTAGAGAGTAGACTGTAAGAGCAAGACTTTAATATTTGAGATTATTGACAGAGACAACATCAACAGAAACTCCTCACAACAAAGCTCTAGCCATAAAACTGAAATTTCTATGAAATACTTGCAAAAAAATATTAACAATAGGAAACTATGATATTTTATAGTAAGTAGTCCACAAATTAGGTTAAGAACTTTAAAATTAGTTTGGGATTACTATAACTTAAAGTATACTGTTATTTTTGTCTTATTGTTGAATGCATAAGGCAAAATGAATCCATTTTTGATGTGAGTTATTTAAAAGAAGCATACTTTTCTGTTACCTCTTATTTGTGAAGAAATTGAAAACTGAAACTCTTTCCCAATCTTTATATCATTTGCACTTTTATGTTTGTTTTGTGACATAGTCAGGGTTGTTCTTATTTGCATTATATAGGTGAGGATACAGGTTCAGAGAAGTGAAACAGAGAAGGAGAAGTTTGACCCTGGCCTGGTAGGCCATTACCAGGCTGCTTTTGTTGAGAACCTCAGGTATGGCATTCTCTACAATGAGTTAAATGCCTTCTTCAGATTGGGTTTTATAATACTTGTGCTTGTTTAGGTAAGAGAATTTACATTGTTTAATCACGTAGAGAGCTGTAGTAGAAAATCAGGAAAATTGAATGAGCTATTATATTAACATTTCCTAGTTTATATCTTTTCCTTTGGCTATTAATCATAAGCTATTTAAATAGCTGTTTTGTACATTGATTTTTATAGTGACACATCCTTAGAAGTAGCAACCTGAAAAGTGACTCAAAGTAAATGAAATTAGTACTGTAAGCAGCTTTCTGGCAAATCAAAGGAGACACAAAATCAAATATTTTTCTGAGGATGGTCAGTATTTTGAGATAGTTGGTCAGGTTCTCCAGATCTTAAGAAAGCCAATGGAAGAAAAAGTCCAGTTAAGGCCGGGTGCGGTGGCTCACACCTGTAATCCCAGCATTTTGGGAGGCCAAGGCGGGTGGATCACTTGAGGTCAGGAGTTTGAGACCAGCCTGGCCAACATGGTGAAACCCTGTCTCTATAAAAATACAAAAAAATTAGCTGGGCGTGGTGGCGGGTGCCTGTAGTTCCAGCTACTTGGGAGGCTGAGGCAGGAGAATTGCTTGAACCAGGGAGGCAGAGATTGCAGTGAGCTGAGATCACGCCTCTGCACTCCAGCCTGGTGACAGAGTGAGACTGTCTTAAAAAGAAAAAAGAAAAAGTCCAGTTAAATGTGCCTTCCCTTTGAGCTTCCAGAGCTTTCCACATTCTAGTGAAACCTAGGAGACCTGAGTTACCACAATCAAGTGATGAACTAAGTGTATCCTGATCAGAACAAAATACTGTTCCTCGGTATCTTTCCCTTTCTTTTTTATTTACCATTGACAGCTGGCTACAGAGATCATATAATCTCCAGAAAGAATGCTGGTGTAGCTTCTGTGAGGACAGGAGGCTCCTGACGATCATAAAGTCTTTTTCATGGAGTCACCATTGACCCTTTGGAAGTGTTCAGTGCCACTTCTTTCTCATATCAACGTAAAACTCTGCAAAGTCATCTCCTTCTCATCTGTTACATAACACAAAAGAATGCATTTTACTTGATTTTCAGGGCAAAAAGCAGATTCTGAAACTGATAGCACATTTGCACACTTAACTCAGAATTTGCCAGTGGTAGTAACCTTTGTCACATGGGGTGGAGCACAAGATTGTGTCTGAGGAGGTGGGGTCTGGCCTGGTTGGGGTGAAGTCGGGGCTAGTGGGTCGCCCACACGGTAGCCTCCAGCCTCTTCATTGTGACAACACAGGAGCTTCCGGTGTTGAAACTGGCTGTCCCTGTAAGACTAGATGAGATGTGAGGCATATGATCAAAGGGTCACTTCCCAGCTAGCTAGGGGAAAGTGGACATTTCCTGAATGTCCCACATTTTAGAAAATAGTACGAAATTCCCAACGCAGATACTGTCTGGGTTGTATGAGTCTTATTTTACTGAGTTTTCTTTGTACCATGCACAGCCTATTGTAAGGGCAATTTAATAAGGAGATTTTAAGCGTGTTGGTATATCAAATTGATTTAATCTTTATACACATCCTTTTTGTCTATTAGGGATTTATATGAATTCAATTTCATAGGGCTAAGAAAAAAATTTTTAAATTTAAAAATTTCTGCTCCTCTGGTTGCATTGAAATGGTGGGTCTATGGCTCATAAAATATTCTATGCATGGTAAGCTAAAAAATATCTATATTTGGATTTAGCTGCATAAGTACAGGAACTGAACATCAGACTTTAATAAACGTTGATAAACCCTTATGCTATATGTTTTTCAATGAGTTATTATACAGTATATATAATATGTAGATACTATATATACTTTAAATTCTCAACATTGTTTTGATAATTTGCTCTAATAATGCTCTAATAATTTGAGCACTTTTAGAGAATATTTAGTTAAGTGGTTAATGGAAGAAACTCGTTGGGGATTTTTGGATTCCGTTTCTAGGAGGGCAGTTCTCTCATGAGGTAAATTTCCTGTCTGGTCTGTGCATGAATTTCTTGAAGAAATGACAATAATTCTTATTAGTGTCACAGGCAAGGGGGCGAAGGGGTTAGGTGTCAATGCCTGGCTGACTTCCTGCATTACAAAATTTACCTCTTACTTTTCTGTCTTCTGATGTTACCCCCTCTTTTCTTTCACCTCTTGGGCCTGCACATGATTTGTTTGCTATCGGGGCCAGCAAGCTTTCTCTGTGTTTTCAGCTTTACAGACCCCATGGTATATGTGTGAAGCCTTTAGCTTTGCTGTGTTAAGAAGCAAGTAGCTGTAAACAGTGCGTGAGTGGGTGCTGGTGCTGCGCTCCAGTCAAACTGTCTCTACAGACACAGAAAGTGGAACTTCATCTCATTTTCACAGGTTATAAGATCATATTTTTTTGACTCTTTTCATTTAAAAACAGGTAGTAGGTTGAATTTGTGTTTCAAAAAAAACAAAAGGCAGGAATAAACAAAGAGCTAAAACACCACAGAGCAGGTTGAAATCCCGGATGTGAAGTAGCGGAGCCACTGGGCCCTCCACCGCAAGTTGTGCATTCAGAATGCCACCCAGGGCAGAAAACAGGTTTATACACAGAGCCAGAGAGACTTCAGATCTCCGGTGATCAGGCACAGTGGAGGACGTAGATAAAAGATCCCTGCACCCTGTGCTGTGAGCCCACCAGGTCCCTTCACCTCACTCTCACTTATGCACAACCAAAAAAGATCCTGGAGAACTCTTCTCTGGGGAAGGAAGTTACCTCATGACAACAACTCTCAAACACCAACATTTCGAGGCCCACTGATGGAAAGAAAAACTGACTGCAGGTAGTAACTTCCAGTTTGGAGAAGGCTCCCACCTGTGCCCCCAGGTGGTGCTGTGTAGCTTACTGAGAATCTGCCTGGCGACTCAGCCCCCACTCTTCTCTTGTGGCGACCCACATCTGAAATGTTGTCCTCTGGGGAACATGCATCCTTTCCAGACACTCCTGTAATCTATATATTTGTCCCTCCCTTTCAAGAGGCTTAGAACTTAAACTTCAGTTAGCCATTTTTGTTGATATTATGCTGTTCATTCCTAGTATAGCCGTTTTCTAAAAGGAGAGAGAAGCAAGGATCATGGATCAGTAGCCAACGTTAGAGTCAGAGAGCAGTTTGCATGCAGGTTGTCACAGAGGCACATCTAGAACACAAGGAAACTCATGCATTCCATGTGCTTATTAAAAGGGCATTATACTGCGAAGTACTAGTCTAATCATTCTCTGCAAGGGATTTAAAAAAGGGATCGGGATTAGTACTACTTGCTAGAGTCAGAGGGCAATTTGCATGTAAATTGTTAACAGTGGCAAATCTGGAACACAAGGACACTCACATGTATCCCATGCTATTAATAAAACGGCATTTTGTTGTCTAAGTCCTAGTCTAGTCATTCTTTATAAGGGAAAACAAGGATCAAGGATCAGTACACCATGCTATAGTGAGAAGGAAATTTTCACGTAAGTTGTTACAGAGGCAAATCTACAGCACAGGGAAATTTTGAGTCATTTTTAACATTAAGATATCAAGTCCTGCCTGGAGGAGGGGCACTTAGGGTCAGTAGGATCAGGTGGAGAGGCTTTTCTTCTAAAGTCCTAGTGCTTAGCAAAGGAATGAGAGAGACCATTCAGTGGCACTATCACATTGTACACCTGTAATTGCAGCACTGTGGGAGGCCAAGGTAGGCAGGTTGCTTGAGGACAGGAGTTTGAGACCACCCTGGTAAAATCCTGTTGCTACTTAAAAAAAAAATTACACACCGTAGTCCTACGTTTACTTCATAAAAACTAATGTAGAAATGCAAAATTAATTTTCCTTAAATAAAATTTCTGCATTACTCTCAATATTACTTTGTCTCTTTTATTTTCAATGGCTGAAAAAAATAGTTTTGTTTTAATTTTTATTATTTGATCCATCCTTAATTACCAGACATTGCTCAGTGGTTTGAATTGCCCTCCCTGGCTTTCCATTTTAATCTAAAATTCTGCTACAAGTCTATGAAATTGGACCAGAACACAAGCTGTGCCATCTGTGATACTGATAACGAGATTCTAGAGAAAAGTGCTTCTTTGGTTGGAGGAGTTTAGGCCGATCACATTTCAGTGACCCCAGAGAACATTAGACAGCGCCTGTTGCCACAAAGCAAGCAGCCAGCTGTGGGTAGAACAGCAAAGGCAGTCGGATGCTCATCGCCTGTATTGCTCTGGGACCAGCAGACCAAATAAATGTAAACTGGACTCTTACAACTGTTTGTTTGAAGATTTGAAAGGAGTTAGTTTATATTTATTTTCATAACTGCTTTATTTCTGTCAGTATTTAATGTTTGCCAAAAAAGGAAACACAGGTTTCCCACACTGTCTCCCCATCAAGTATCACAAATTTGTGTGTCAAGTACCAGAATTTGAGAAAGATAATTAAGGTGGTTTAAGGTCATCTCACAGATAGAACCTCAGTCTATCCAAGTTTTCTCCTCCAGGGTCAACCCACTGTATTAGCTTCCTAGGAGTGCTGTGTTAATTAACAAACTCGGTGGCTTAAAGCAGCAGAAACTTATTGTCTGACACCTCAGAAGGCTAGAAGTCAGAAGTCAAGGTGTGAGCAGGGCTGCACTCCCTCTCAAGGCTCTATGGAAGGATCCTTCCTGCCTCTTTTCAGCTGCTGGTAGTTGCTGGCCACCCCTAGCTTTCCTTGGCTTGTACCTTCAACTCCCCAATCTCTATCTCCATTTTCACACGCCCTCCCTCGTTCTGTGTGTCTTTGTCTCCAAATTTCCCTCTCCTTTCTTTGGATTTAGGGTCCAACCTTAATTTAGTATGGCCTCATAATAACTTGATTACATCTGCAAAGACCCTATTTCCAAATAAGGTCCTATTCCCACGTTTTAGGTGAACATGAATTTTGTGGGGAGAGCACTGTCAAGCCAGTACACCTCCACCCATACTTTCCTACTCCCAGCTCAGACT
Organism: Pongo pygmaeus; assembly: GCF_028885625.2. Taxonomy (NCBI): domain Eukaryota; kingdom Metazoa; phylum Chordata; class Mammalia; order Primates; family Hominidae; genus Pongo; species Pongo pygmaeus. The sequence goes on along the minus strand of NC_072396.2, from coordinate 7,477,020 downwards.
GCCACTGTTCAGGTTGCCCCAGGAGGGCCCTGAGCTGGGGCACAGACTCAGTCAGTCGTGTTTGGCTGCGGTGTTCCACGAGGTTCAGCCAGTCTTTCCAGAGCCTTGCTCCTCTTCCAGCCCCTCAACCCAATTCCTTTCTCCTGTTTCCTTTCCTTCCACACTACCACACTGTCTTACGTCCAGGATATAGGTTAGTCACTCAATTCCATAAGCTGGATCCTGTGGTGCAGATTCCATAAGTGGCGATCCCTGATATTAGCTTTGAGTTGGTGCAAGGTCTCTAGTAAATTAGGACTGAAGATCTGCACACAGCCAAGGGCCCGGCCTCTCCCTCCCAGCAAGCACCTTTTCAAAAGAGCAGAATTCATTTGGAAGGCCTAGAAAAAGGAAGGAGGTGCTCTGCCAGAATCAATGATGTCTGAAAAAGAAGCATGCTCCTTAGAGCTTGGAGAAGATCAGAAGAGGGATGGCCTGAGGCATGGCTCTGCAGTAAATCATTAAGAGACGCCCACTCACAGTGGCTGTGGCTTCCAGAGGTTTCCTGTGAGGGAACTAAAAAGCGCACAGTAGTGTTTGTAAGTGATGGTTCCATTTTAATAGATAAACATACAGAACTTATAAAAAATCAACAATCTATATTAGCCAGATTTCCTAAATTAGTTAATATTTCTTTTAAATTTATACTTAAAGTCACAATTTTTAAAACTGTATATGTGAATGTGAATACTATATGCTTTGGGAAATTTGACTTTGGTTATTTTCTAGTGTCAAGGATAAACACAGCCAGACAGTAGTTAAAGGGATCAGCACAGATTTTCTTCCATAATATACTATTGCAATAGAGAAAAGAGACCAATGTGAAACTGGGCTCAACATCAATTAGCCCAGAGGTGACTGGGCATTTTAAAGGGAAATTCAGGGAGTAGGGAGGGGTCAGCAGGGGCTCAGCAGAGTCGGAGAAGTGAAAATTGCAGAAAGCGGGAAGAGGGTTTGGTCCATGTGAAGCCATCTGGGTTTCACTGGTACTGATAGAAGTCGGGCTCCTGCCCTCCCACAGAGGCTTGTCTGCAGGGGTGGCTGGAACCAACAATCAGTTATTTTGGCAGCCTTGAGTTTTCATAGGCAAGTACTTTAAGGGGGCTAGAGTCATGTAGCCGTGTGACCTTGAGCTGTTGAACTTGTTCAAGTCTTTATAGGCCAGTGTGGGGGCCTTGTGGAGAAAAAGACTCAGAGCAGCCTGGGTAGAGTCTGGTCCAGGAGACACTTTTGTCACTGAGCACGACCAATCCATTTATCACGTTGGTAGCAGCCTGTCCTCATGGAATTATGTTTCCTTCGATAAATCTTGAACAAGAAATAAATGCATCAGCATATGTTTTTAAAAGTTAAACAGATGTTAAAGGAAGTTTGCTAAAATCCATTTCGTGGACCCCTTTGTAAATACCTGACCTACACAGCTTACCCCTTATGATTTAAAGTTAACTTGCATCCATTTTATGGAATCCCAGGTGCCTGTTTGGCCTGCAGACACCTTTCTCCCTTCTTGGTCACTCTCTCAGGGCATCAGCTCTTCACACAGCAGCAGCTTCCTGCATGTGGCCCCTGACTGTTCACTGATGACCGAAGGCTCTTGGACTTGCCAAGTTGCCCACGTAAAACGCAGGGTTCAGAGAGCGAGACAAGTCCTTGCATTGTGAAGTGCCAACAATTCTAGTATTCTAAAGCTCAGTGTTGTTCAGAACATGGTACCCTTGTGAGATCACATGTGACATTTGTGAAGAACCTGGAACTGATGTTTCCTTAGGAAGCCTCGCAACAGTAAGTGCTTTCAGCTCGCTCAAGGAACTTCAAGTAGGCAAGAAATAAGAATGGAAACCCTGCATTACTCCATCAGATCTTGAAAGTTTTCTCTTGGATAAATGTACCTGTCAGTCACATAGAATCTTATCCCCTGCCTCCGTGTGCTATACCACAACAGCGACGTCTACTGGAGCGTGTGTGCTCTCTGGGTACACATTTTCCAGGAGGCAGCATCTTATTAGAGAGTAACAGGTCTGTCTTGTGTAAAGGAGAATGCTAACTGCTTCATGAGAAGGCTCCCCACCATGAACTCGGATAACCGGATGCTGTTTTTTTAACTTATTTATTTTTTAATTGACAAATAGAAATCGTATATAGTTATCACACACAACGTGTTTTGAAATGTGTATACATTGTGGAATGGCTGCGTCAAGCTAATGAACACATGCATCATCTCACTTTCTCATCATGTTTTGTGGGGAGAACACTTAAAATCTAGAATCTGAGTGATTTTCACATAGCCAAATGTTATTTTTAATGACCTTTGCCTTAATTGTCCATTCAATATCGGTCATAGATATTTATTGAGGGCCCAGCATGTACCAGCCAAGCGTGGCCTCCTAATCAGAAACACAAACCCTAAGAAACTCGGAGCATTGTTGTGTAGTGCAGGGGCCATCCTCACACCCCCACAGCCAGCATTCAGCATCATCAGCCATGGATGGAGTCAAAGGAAAACTAGCTCGCTTTCCCACTGTGTATCTGAAATCACTTTCTATTCCATGCTGCACACATGTACTGCAAGGAAAAGGAATGATTCCTGCCCCCACCACTGCCTTCCATTCCTAAGAACAGAGAGGATGGAGTACGAGGATGAGGAAAACAGAGGGCAGGAAATAAGCAGTTTATTCACTGGATGTCTGCATGGGGTCTTGGGAGTGCAGAGGTTGTGACTCATTCTTGAGTGGAAGTTTCTAACCACATACATACAACTGCAATAACTGCAGCCAGCTGCTGGAGGTGTTGTGGTGAATCCCAGAGGGTTACAAGGGTAGGAGGAGCCTGGTAAAGTTTCCAGGAAGTGATAGCACATGAGCTATGTCTTCACCCGCAAAGATGCAGGTAACAGCTCAGATTCTGAGCCTTAGGAAGAGGATGGAGGCCGGAGGGTGACAGGGTTTCTCTGTAGTCCTCAGGAAGTGAAACTGCCTCACAGGAAATAAAGCAATATCAATCAGGCAGTTTCTTTCTATGTATATTTGAATATTGTCAATGTTTTAAAAATCACAGACAACATATTTCTTTTTTTTTCCTTCTTTTTTTTTTTTTGTTGTTGTTGTTGAGACAGTCTTTCTCTGTCGAGTGCAGTGGTGTGATCTCGGCTGACTGCAACCTCCGTCTCTTGAGTTCAAGTGATTCTCCTGCCTCAGCCTCTCCAGTAGCTGGGATTACAGGCATGTGCCTCCATGCCTGGCTAATTTTTGAGTTTTTAGTAGAGACGGGATTTCACCGTGTTGGTCAGGCTGGTCTGCAACTCCTGACCTCAAGTAATCCACCCACCTCGGCCTCCCAAAGTGCTGGGATTGTAGGCATGAGCCACCATGCCCAGCCAAACCAGACATATTTCTAAGGAGCGAGAAAGAGCAGCCGTCTGTCCACCACCTGCCCCCCAACCGCCTTGAACCGCATCCCAGACAGCGTGGTGTCGTAGCTGACATTGCATTGCCTGTGTCGGCCCTCCTCTCCTGATTTGTTTTAATCCTCATATGTTCTTTCTTCTTCTGGGAAGTGTTCTTTTCTAGCATTCTGTTTTTGTTTTAAGGACTCAGTAACTTATATGTCTCTGTGAATACTAATTATTATCATGACTGTTGCTTCCTCGCTCACTTTTCTCTGGATTGTCATTTTTTTCTGGCAGATTCCTGTCTTCTGCCTGTTTGAGTCTTCTTCCACAAACACCTGGCAGTGTCTGTTCTGCTCATTCACATTCAAGAACAGAGCACTTGTGTATTCATTTCCTGGGGCTGCTGCCACAAGATACCGAAAACTCAGCAACTTCTAATAACAGAAGTTGACTCTCTCCCAGTTCTGGAGACCGGAAGTCTGAAATCAAGGTGTCTCAGGGCCACACTCCCTCTGTAGGCTCTAGGGGAGGATCCTTCCTGCCTTTCCCAGCTCCTGGGGGCTCTAGGCATCCCTGGGCTTGTGGCCACATCACTTCAGTCTCTGCCTCCGTTTCCACGTGGCAGAGTGAGCTCATTTCAAGATTTTTAACTTAATTACATCTCCAAAGACCCTTTTTCTAAACAAGACAGAAGTACCATGGGTGAGGACTTCTGTTTGGGGACTACCATTCAACCCACTGCTCTCAGTCACACAAAGCTTTTGAAGCATAACACCTGCTGTTCAGGCAGTTGCAAAAGTAGCCCCTAAGAAAGACAGCATGCCAAAGCACCTTCCCCATGGTGGGGTGGGGTGACGGGCCAGGCACCCTTAGGATGCCCATGCAGGAAGTGGAGGCTCAGCAGAATCCCACAGGTGTGTCTCGTCCTGGGGTAGCATCAGCGTCTTCTCACAGGTAGCCAGGTGGCATCCATCAGCTGACCACATCGTCTGCCCCAGTGGCACAGGCTGTCTTCCATGTCTCACTTCATAGAGCTCTTCTAGACTGAGGCCCAGGACATGGTTCTCGGCACACAGCGTTAATGACATGCATGGCCCTCTAAGCGGCTCCCTCTCCCACTTTGCACTGTCAACCCCCGGTACCCTCCACTTGCTTCTGTTGCTCACTGCAGGTCTTAGGTAGTACAGAGAATGTTCAGGCTCGTAGGGTTCTGATGGCCAGATCACCCAACAAAAGAATGCCACGAATACCTGAGACCACATGGCAGCTGCCTGTCTTCTGCCTCTTTCCTTTGTTTAATCCTCTTTAATTGCACATCCCTGTTCTCACCCACCTTGGGCCTCTAGGATGGAGGAAAGCAGGAGCGTTTCTTCCCACCCACAGTGCTGATTCTCCACATTCCCGAGTTCTTCCCCTGGAGATGTGTCCTGTGAGCTGATTGTTTGGAGCAACAGATATCTAGATATCTGTCTCTCTGCCCTTCCTGTAAACCCATGGAAGCACGCCAAATTCTAGGAGCTGGGAACTGGAGTTCATTTATACACATAATTAACCAGCTTCTCCCTAGAACAGAACTCCATTTGCATTTTTTCGTCTTTTACTTCTCAGGGAAAGCCACTGAGTGAGACAAAGTTTGTGTGCATTCTTTAAAAGATGAAAAACTTTGTGAAGGCATCAGGCAGTTTTGAATCAGGTGATTAGGATCGTTCATTCCTGACGATACACTGGAGCTTTATCTGATGATAACGACACTGGCTAACATTTATCTGGGGCTTCCTCACCCATGTCATTTTCCAGGCATTGTTCTTCTTGTGAATTAATTCCATGAGGAACGTTAATCATTGCTTTTTGACAGGTGACAAAATTAAGGCCCAAAGAGGGCGTATAATTGACGGATGTCCCGTAATCTCTGACTGTGGTCATAGTCTTGTCTTGGCTTTCATCTTCATAGGAGTCCCAAGCATTTTGAAGATCTCAGTATGCTGTGGTGGTGTAAAGCAGTCATCCAAAACCGTTTTTGATTCATTCTCCATCAATAAGAATGTTGAGCTGCATTCCAGTCTAGACACATTGGTGTGTGTTTGTTTATCTACTCCACTGTTACAGCTGGTACCTTAGAAAGAATTCACAGCAATAGAAATGCAAGAAGGATAAGATAAAATAAAATAATCGGCCGGGTACAGTGGCTCACATCTCTAAGCCCGGGGCTTTGAGAGGCCGAGGCAAGAGGATTACTTGAAGCAGAACTTCAAGACTAGCTTAGCTAACATAGGGAGACCCTCTCTCTACAAAACATAAAAAAATTTACCAGGCATGGTGACATGCACCTGTAGTCCCAGCTATTCAGGAGGCTGAGGCTGGAGAATTGTTTGAGCCCAGGACGTCAAGGCTGCCATGATTGTTTGACTCTTCTCCAGCCTGGGTCACAGAGCAAGATCCTGTCTCAAAACAATAATAATAAAATAATATGTTTAAGTTTTTAAAATTAATAGCACCAAAGTACTTTAAGAAAATTTTCTTTATACAGTGTGTTTTATAGAGCCATGTGTTTAAATGTGCTCCATTTTTTTAAAATATTGGTTTAAAATTGTGTGATCTAGCAATTTAAAAATCTTGTTTTAAATTCAGATTGTTTTGGTACTCAGCTTTAATCACTGTTTATATCCAGACAGAAGTTCATGATTGGCTAATTTTTTTTTTTTTCTTTTTTTGAGATGGAGTCTGGCTCTGTCGCCCAGGCTGGAGTGCAGTGGCGCTATGTCGGCTCACTGCAACCTCCACTTCCTAGGTTCAAGTGATTCTCCTGCCTCTGCCTCCCAAGTAACGGGTTACAGGATGCACTGCCACGCGTGACTGTCTCTTTTTAAAAAAAATAATTAGAGCCTTTTATCTCATCCATCAGTTAGGTTAAGGTTTAAATTGAAATTTAGCTAATAAATATAGTCCTCTGTGATACTAATCAGTGGTTGTTGCAAACTAATGAAATAGTGTGGCATTTTAGTATTTTTAACTAATGGATTCAAGTTCTGTAGAAGCTCTTTAGGTGGAGTACTTCTACACTGATTGAATATTGTTTTTATGTGTAGAGGTATGTGTATGTATGTTCATGAGATCTGTCGTTTTCTTGTCTGGCTTTTGTTTGGTTTTGGGATCAGGGAAGTGCTGATGTAAAATGAGTTGAGGTGTTCCCTCCAATTTCCTGAAAAGTCTGTTTAGAATTGGCATTCTTTTTTTTCTTGGGAAGTTGGTAAATTTACCAGCGAGGCCATTTGATCCTAGATGTGGGAAGGAGGTTTTTAATTACAAATTCAATTCCTTTCATAGGCAGAAGGCTATTCAGGTTATTCGTGTCTTCTTGAGGGAGTTTTATATCTTTCAAAGAATTATCTCATTTCATCTAAATGGTCAAATGTGTTGCCATTAATCCTATAATAATTAAGTTTTTATCATTTTATCGATGTTAGGATCTGTAGTGATGTCCCCTCTTTCCCTGCTAATGTTAGTACATTTGAATCTTCTTTATTTTTTTGATCAGTTTAGCTAGGAGTCTACTAATTTAATTGCTCTTCTCAAACAACTCGCTTTTGATTTAGTTGGTTTTCTGTATTCTACTTTTATTTCATCGATTTTCTCTCTCATGTTTATTATTTCCTTCCTTTTATTTGTTTTGGGTTTGATTTGCTCTTTTCCTTCACTTTCTTAAGGTAAAAGCTTAAATCATTGAACTTCTTTCTTTCAGGTTTTCAATGTGGCAACTTAGATCACTTATTTGAGACCTTATTTAACATATCACTCAATGCCATCAGTTTTCATCGAAGCAATGTTTTAGCCACATCCCAGAAATTTTGGTAGTTTTTAGTTCTCTACAAAATATTACCTAGTTTCCCTTTGTGATTTCATCTTTGACCCATGTCTTACATAGAAGTGTAACATCCAAATATTTGTGATTTCCCACATTCCTTTCTATTATTAATGTCTATTTTAATTCCATCATCGTTAGAGAAGGTATTCTGTATGATTTTAAGTATTTTATAATTTTTGAGAATAGTTTTATTGCTTATAATAGGATCTTTCTTGTTGAATGTTCCATGTGCACTTAAAAATAATGTGGTTTCTGCTGTTGTTGGGAGAAGTATTACATAAACGTCAATTAGGTCAGGTTGCTTGACAGTGGTTCTGAAGTCTGCTGTATCCTTACTTCTTTTCTGTCTACTTGTTCTGTCAATTACTGATAGAGGAGTTTTAAACTTCCTTCTACGTTTGTGTCTCTCCATTCAGTTCTATTGGTTTTTGCTTTATGCATTCTGAAGCTCTGCTATTTGATGTTTACACATTTAGAATCGTGTCTTATTGATGAACTGACCTATTTGTCATTATGAAATGTCCCTGTTTATCCCTGATGATAGTCATTCATTGTTCTAAAGCCTTGTTTGTTATTAATGTAAGTAACCTTGCTCTCTTTTGAGCAATAGTTATGTGGTATGTAGTTTTCTATCCTTTTATCTTCAATCTATCTTTGTAGTTATATTTAAAGTAGGTTTCTGTAGACAACATGTAGTTAGGTCTTTTATTTTTCTTTTTTGTTCTGATAGTGTCTATCTTAGGTGTGTTTATAATACTTATAAAGCCATTACATAAGGTCATGATCTGCTAATTCCATCTGTCTCTGTCATTTCTGTGTCTATTTCTCCTGATTGCTCCCCTTCCCCGCGGTTGTGGGTGGTATTTGCCTCTTTGCAGGCATGGTAATTTTTTATTTAATGTTAGACACTATGAATTCTATACCCAGTGGAGTGCTAGATTTTGCTTGATTTCATTTGCTTTATTTAACTTTGTCCTGGAACTACATTATGATCTGCCCATGCCTTCCTTCTAAAAATCTTTAGAGGGTCAGGTGCTCCAGATATCTGTTACCTTATCCTGAATGACTTTAGGTGTTTGGGAAAAATGACTCTGTTGATTCTTTTGTGTAACAATTGACAAAGTAGGGACATTAAATCATGACATTATTAAAATAGGCATGATTATACAATTATTTAAAATACAATTTTAGGCCAGGCGTGGTAGCTCATGCCTGTAATCCCAGTACTTTGAGAGGCCGAGGCAGGCGAATCACCTGAGGTCAGGAGTTCGAGACCAGCCTGGCCAACATGGTGAAACCCCATCTCTACTAAAAATACAAAAATTAGCTGGGCGTGGTGGCACATGCCTGTAGTCCCAGCTACTCTGGAGGCTGAGGCAGGAGAATCGCTTGAACCTGGGAGGCCGAGGTTGCAGTGAGCCGAGATTGGCCATTGCACTCCAGCCTGGGCAACAGAGCGAGACCCTGTCTCAAAAATAAAATAAAATTTTAGACAAACCGTCACACCTTGTGTGGATTTAGATGTTCCTGTTGTGCTAGTCAGCATAAGTTAAAGGTGGGAAGGACTCCTGGTATTTTTTATTCTTTCTGATAACTAGTCCTCTCATGATTGGCTCTATGATGACCTCCATGGACCTGTGTGGTCCCTATAGTTAATCCGTGTGGCTAATGACAGTGTGAGGATGCTCTTTTCATATGGCACGTTGCTGTTGATCAGCTGTGTTCGGCAGCTTTCTTTTGTCCCCTGATCCCTTGTTAAGTAGCGCTGCAGCCGTCCCTCAGCCACAGCCTTCTTCAGAGTCTGGTGGAGGCCTTTGTGTAATTTCCTCTCCTTAGCAGGATGAAGAATGATTGAAGTGTTTTCTGTAGAATACAGCGTTTTTGCAGAAAACAGCAAAAGCATGGTCCTTGTGTATTTACTGCTTTGGAAAAAAAGTATGGTTCAGCGAGGCCCTGCTGTGGGGCTTTCCCTGGTGCGGGGCTTTCCCTGGTGCCGGGCTTTCCCTGGTGCCCTGGCCAGATCCCAGGTCCAGTCACGTCCTGGGCCTATTCTGCCCTTCTCCACGTTTCATAAAGAGGCCCAGCAGACAAAGCAGCAGTGCCTCCCAGAGCGCTCTTCTTCTGTTCCTTTGGGAAATGCGTTGCTCAACTGCCAATAGCTTCTTTGATTTTTTGGTTTGTTTTATTTTGAGCAGGGATGTTTTGGAGCTGACAACCACTTTTAGACAATCTGTCCTAGGTCAGAAATTCCTCAAAAGGAGCAGCCTGAGAGTGTGCTGCCACACAGCTGGAGGGACTGTCCCTGGAAGAAGGTCTTGTGGTGGAGGCCTCGCCCCTCACCGCAGTCCTTCCCTCCTCCTCCCTAGGGGCTGAGAAACTCATCATCCACCTGCGGAAACACGGCATCCCCTTTGCGCTGGCCACCAGCTCGGGGTCCGCATCGTTCGAGATGAAGACGAGCCACCACCAGGAGTTCTTCAGCTTGTTTTCCCACATTGTGCTGGGAGATGACCCCGAAGTGCAGCATGGCAAGCCAGACCCAGACATCTTCCTAGCTTGTGCCAAGAGGTTCTCTCCCCCTCCTGCTATGGAAAAGGTAAGCGGGTGCCGGTGACACGGGCCTTGTTCTACGACCGTGTTCCACCAAATAATATCCACGTAGTGTTTGCTAAATATGAAAAGTTGCGGTTTTTGCTGTTGAAGGCCACTTTGCAGTACTCCCTAGAACTTGGGTATGTGGGCAGGGAGACGGTCTGGTTGGAAGATTTTGTGAGGAATCGTGGCCACACCCAAGTCACCAGGCCAGGGAGACTCAGCCAGAATCCACTGGGTCTCAGGGACAGTCTGAGAAGCTTACAGTGCCAGAACAAGGCCTATTCAGACATTTTCCAGGGAAGCGGTGGTTTTAATGATGTGGGGCTTAAAACAGTCTTATTGTCTAGGTGCAGGCTTTAAGGTGAGTATTCACTGCAGTTCAGATGTAAATCACTAAAACTCACTTCCCTCCCCAACTGCTTATAGAGTGCTCATTGGTTGCTGCAGAGTTTTTGCTTGTGTAGTGACGTTGGGTTTTTATCGCCAAGTTTTTGGACTTCCATCCATTTCTCCATTGGAAAGTGGCAGCTGGTGGGCTTGTATGCCGTGGCACCCCCTGTCCCGCACCGCGGCTGCTTGACCATGCAGGGTATTCAGTGGAGACAGCCCCTGGCTCCCGCTTCTTGTTATATAAGGCTCCTCCTCAGGTGACCTGGGCAGAGCGTTTAGAGAGCTGACCGCTCGTGGTGGCTGGGCCTGGCTCCAGATTCCTCTGACCGCTCTGTGACTGCCAAGATGGAGTCCTTGGCCTGAACGATCTGCAGGTATAGATTCCAGAATCACAGCCACCCTTGAAAGGGGGGCTCCTGCTGGCGATGTAAGTGTAAGCAGCTGGGGAGGGCATCCGTCGGGGAGTCCCTGCAAATGCCTGCTTCCCCTGGGTTCCTGCATGTAAGTAATTTTGTGGTTTGTGGGGAAGAGCCTTTCAGTGAGAGGTCTTTTTCAGGCCTCATCTCTCATCACTAACCAGTGACACCAATCACGAGCTCAGGGAAATTACTCAGAAACCTCCTTCCCAATAAAGCTGAGCTACCGGAGTAGTCTTGAAAGACCTGTTTTTTGTTGTTGTTGTTGTTGTGTTTTGTTTTGTTTTTTGCCCAGGGTGCAACTTACTACCTTGAGCCTATAGAGGCAGCCAGAACCTGTGCCTCAGTACACAGGCCTCTGATTCTCTGAAGCTAAGTGGGCATCCAGCAATTCAGTTCAGTTCTGACACTGACTCCTACGGTTAGGCCAGACCCCGAAGGTTAAGGCCCCAGTCCCACAAGATGCCCATCGCACGTTCCGGGGGCCACCTGTACTTCTGATTGGCTACAAATTGGGGGTTCCTACAATCCTCTCTTCAGGTCTAATAATCCCCTAACATGACTGACAGAGCTCAGGAAAACACTTTCATACACTTGCTGCTTTGTTTTGAAGGTTTGTAAAACTCAGGGACAGGCAAATGGAAGCAAGGCATTGGCCAATGTATGGCAGGTGGTTGCAATGCTCCCCTGCCCTCTCTGGGCACCTGACCCTCCCAGCACCTCCATGTGCTCACCAAACTCTAAGCTCCCCAGGCCCCTCATGTAGAGGTTTTTATGGAGCTTTCTTACGTAGGTGTGAGTGATGACGTCACTGACGATTGCTCATTGAACTCAATCCAGGCCAAGGTGCCCTACCTGGAGATGAGGGGGAGGGCTGAAAGTTCCAGTCTTGTTTGTTTGTTTGTTTGTTTTGAGATGGAGTCTTGTTCTGTCGCCCAGACTGGAGTGCGGTGGCGTGATCTCGGCTCACTGCAACCTCCACCTCCCGGGTTCAAGCGATTCTCCTGCCTCACCCTCCTGAGTACCTGGGATTACAGGCGTGTGCCATCACGCCTGGCTAATTTTTGTATTTTTAGTAGAGACAGGGTCTCATCATGTTGGCCAGGCTGGTCTTGAACTCCTGACCTCGTGATCCACCTGCCTCAGCCTCCCAAAGTGCTGGGATTAGAGGTGTGAGCCACCGTGCCCAGACCCAATCTTCTAATCGCATATTTGGTTTTTCTGATGTCCAGACCCTGTCCTAAAGCTATCCTGGGTCCACTAGAGGCACCATATTAGGTTGAAAATGGCTTATTAATGACTCAGAAATTCCAAGTGTTTTAGGAGCTCTATGTCATGAACTGGGGACAAAAACCAGGTGTGTAGTTTTTATGATGCCATAGCTATAAACAGTAATTGAAAGACAGTGGGGCATTCTTAGCAACCCACATACCTGGGCTGATTGAAATCTCATTCTTGAATTCAACTTGACTGCAATTGCTTGACGTGGGATGTGCCTGAGACCTCCCAGCTAGTAAGTCAGAGAGTCAAGGCTGAGCCTCCAGGTGTGACTGGAACAGGTCCCAGTGGGAACATGTATCTGCTTCTTATGTCTGGACCTGTGTATGTCTGCATGCTTGGCACCCTGTTACAAATTCCTCTGCAACATGTTCATTTTTCCTCAGAATTTCCCCCTTGTGGAAGAATTATTCCATAGCTTCAGGCTATAAAGCCTTCTTCCCAGAAACACCATTTTTGTTGTTGTTGTTTAACCTGAGTTATTGTTCACTAGAAAAGTGAAGGTGCTGCACTCCATACACCATGTCCCAGAATCGATCAGAGTATGTTGGCACTTGCATTCAGTTCTGTATTTACAAACTGATAAAGACAAGGTGAAATATTTGCCTTGTTAACATGAGCTGTTCCTGTAGCTAAGGCAATTAAACGGAATTTCAAGTACAGGCAGTCCTTGTTTTGCAAGGCACTCTGTTAATGGAAACATGGTGTTTCATGTGGGGTTTTTTGGTTTTGGTTTGGTTTGGTTTGGTTTTTCAGATAGGGTCCCCTTTGTTGTCCAGGCCATAGGCGGTGGTAGCACAATCGTAGTTCACTGCAACCTCCATTTCCTGGGCTTCAGCAATCCTTCTGCCTCTGCCTCCCAAGTAGCTGGGACCACAGGCACACACCACCATGCACAGCCGGGTGTGGCAGCTCACACCTGTAATCCCAGCACTTTGGGATGCTGAGGCAGGAGGATGCTTGAGCCCAGTAGCTTGAGACCAGCCAGGTCAACATAGCCAGACCCTGTCTCCACAAAAAATTAGCCATGTTTTAAAATGTATATGGAAGCAAAGTGTATGTGGAAACCACATGCTGCCATTGCATGGGACCAGTTACGGTGAAACCCACAAAGCAAGGGCCCTCATGAGGAGGAATTTCTCTCACAAGGTACCCTGCAAAGAGGCCCATGGAATGAATTGTGTTTTAACATCTTGGTGTTCTCATTGACAATGTTTGTTTGAGACTTGTCAAAGAAAAATGAGCAGTTGCATTTTTTAAAAGTCATTTAGCTTTTAGAAAGTTCTAAACATTTTCCTTATTATTAATCTACATTTACTTACAGATGTATTTCTCTTGCAGAAATGAAATGTTTCCTGTCATGCTTCTTACTTAGAGACAGTGACACATTGTGGGTCTTCCTCCTGTGATGTGCATATTGTAATACTAAAGGAAGATTTTCCCAAGCTCCTGTCAGGGAAGCAGCCCTGGTTTTGTACTTGGCGTTTCTGTCAGGAATACAGGAGGCAGTGGCCAGGGGGCGTGTGGACAATCTTGGAGCTCTTCAGTCAGGCCCTGCTGCTTCCTCTTGCCCGCAGTGTGGGTGTGAGCTCACAGGGGCAGCATGCCTCCAGAGTTCAGGGGCATTCCATTAAATCAGCAGTCACTGAAGAGCCTTCTGACTCTCTTAGGGAACTGCTCATGCCATAGGTGTCACCAGGTTCATTAGGCGCAGTAGTACTAGTAGTGGTCATAGGAAAGTGGTCATAAACAAGTAGGATCAAAGGGTTATTAATTATGTTCAATATTCATTCCCATCTTACTAGGAGAAAGTGTCCAACAGAGCTGACATTAAAGAATCAAGTTTTCACTGAAAATATTTTCTAAGTTATTCATGTATCATTATTTTGTTCTAAAAAATATAAAGTAAACGTAACGCCACCTTCAGAAGCCCCCCAGAACCCACCTTCAGGATAATGAGCACCCATTGAGTGAAAGCACCCGCCCACTGTGTGCCAAGCAGGGTGCGACATCTGCCAACACGTCCCCTGAAGGCCAGAGACCCAGTGGGTAGAGGGCCTCCATGTGCCGAACGCCAGGTCCTGAGACTTGCGAGTGTGAGCACACTCATTGGCTGGCGGGGACTTGAGAGACCAAGCTGGGAGGCACCCCAGGGCTCTCTGTTCCCAGCCACAAAAATGCCATCGTTGTTGTGAAACAAAAACGATGGCATTGCTTACATATCACTTCTAGGGTTGATATTTATTACAAGTAAAACCAGAAATTGGAAATCAGTTGTTCTTTTTGTTTCGTTTTGTTTTTCTGAGACACAGTCTTGCTCTGTTGACCAGGCTGGAGTGCAGTGGCACGATCTCGGCTCACTGCAACCTCTGCCTCCTGGGTTCAAGTGATTCTCCTGTCTCAGCCTCCCAAGTAGCTGGGATTACAGGCACACGCCACCACGCCCGGCTAATTTTTTTTATTTTTAGTAGAGATGGGGTTTCACCATGTTGGCCAGGCTGGTCTTGAATTCCTGACTTCAGGTGATCTGCCCACCTCGGCCTCCCAAAGTGCTGGGATTACAGAAGTGAGCCACCGTTCCCGGCTGGAAATCAATTTTTTACAGCCTAGCCATCACTACTTTGCGTGTTTCAGTTTTCTTGTACTTGTTAATGTTGTTTTAGGAGCTGAATTTCAGGTTTTAAAAAAATTATTTTTGTTTTTGTTTTTCTGTTCTGTTTTCAAGAAAGTTGTACATGTTAAACTACATAAATAGATAGAGTAGACTTATTTTACCAGCCTAAGTTTTGTGTATATTCGGTATCTGTCTTTTTTTGTTTAATACCAGGGTTGAAGTTGTGAGATAATATTCACAATTAGTAAACAAGGGATGTGGTAGATTCTACTCTTTTTCCTGGAAACCTGCGTATTTCTTAATGAATAAGGGCTAAGTCCACATAAATAGGTAGACTGGGCTCATTTCAACCAGCCTTTAGACATTTCTACTCACAGCCCAAACTATTATGCTATCACCTTGTTAAGAATACAGTCTTACCAGGTGGTGGTTCATGCCTGTGATCCCAGCACTTTGGGAGTCCAAGGTGGGAGGATCACTTGAGCTCAGGAGTTCAAGACTAGCCTGGGAAACATAGTGAAACCCTATCTCTACAAAATATAATAATGATGATGATGATAAATTTGCCAGGTGTGGTGGCACCTGCCTGTAGTCTCAGCTACTTAGGAGGCTGAGGTGGGAGAATCACCTGAGCCTAGGAGGCGGAAGTTTCAGTGAGCCGAGATCATGCCACTGCTCTCCAGCCTGGATGACAGAGCAAGACTCTGTCTCAAAGGAAAAAAAAAAAAAATAGAGAGTACATTCTGGGTGGTGGCTTAGGGATACAGGTGTTCTGTGAAATTCTTTCAACTCTGCTGTACACTGGACCATCTCTACAGTGCAATGTTGGGGGAGGCAGCTCTGCCTAGTGTGACAGTCAGACCAAAAGTTCACTCAGGCACAAATTAGAGCATCATAGGGGAACTGGGGACGGCACAGGGCCTGAGATAAATGCTCAGCGTTTTTACAGAGAAGAACAGAGGGTGGGATTAGTGCTGAACAGAACAAGTCCAACAGGAGTGCAGCCAACACAGAATCAATCGTGAGGACTTTGGAAACCAAGCAGAAAAGTTTACACATGGTGCAACAGGCATTTGAGCTCACTGGAAATTCTTAGAAGGACACATTGGCCATGTCTGTGTTTTAGAGCTCAGTGCAGTACTGGGTGACAGATGAGAAATAGGCAGTAAGGGAGGAGGAGGTGCCAGGTGTGATTCCAATGTGATTTCCTTCAGGGAACTTATAGTTCAATTAGAAAAAAATAAGTAATGTCAAAAGTTATAGAAGGCTTAGGAGAAAGTGAAATTAAGAAAACTGTCGCTGGGCATATATTCATATCAACTTGTACCAAATTTGAAGAACTTTTTGCATCTCTGTGACTCTTTCCTAGATTTAAAAAAACTGAAAAAAAGATGTAGCTAGTTAAAAATATATGTATTTTTCTAATACCTGTAACTGCATGTGAAATTTACACAAAGTTTCATCTTAACTTATCCTTATCATACATTGCATATGTCCCAAAAGAATGCAGACAGGAGCAGGCAGGCTGTCAGTGTGAGCTGACCTCTGTAACTGGAACTTCTTTTCCTCCGAGAATAATAGAGAACAAATAGCTGTATACTACTTATGTCCAATTTAAAGTTAATATTTGGGCCAGGCATGGTGGCTCACGCCTGTAATCCCAGCACTTTGGGAGGCCAAGGTGGGTGGATTACTTGAGGTCAGGAGTTTGAGACCTGCCTGGCCAACATGGTGAAACCTCATCTCTAATAAAAATACAAAAATCAGCTAGGCATGGTGGTGCACGCCTGTAATCCCAACTACTCGGGAGGCTGAGGCAGGAGAATCACCTGAACCCGGGAGGCAGAGGTACAGTGAGCCGAGATTGTGCCATTGCACTCCAGCCTGGGTGATAGAGCAAGACTCCTTCTCAAAAAAAAATAAAAAAAATAAAAATAAAGTTAATATTTGGTGACCAGCTGAGTTTTGCTGGGCCTCTGGTTTTGGGGAGATTAGATGTTCTTGAATCAGCTTCTTACCCTGCAACACTGAGTTACGGGCACAGCCACACTGGATCTGCTCCAGAGAGTGAGGACCGTCACCTGCCATTGTTTGCCACCCTCTGTGGGCCTCAGGATACCACAGCCTGGGTCCTCATTGCTCCAGCCTCAAGGCCACCTCTTCCTGTCACCCATCAACACTGAACAAAATAGGCATGCCTCTGCTCACTTGTCCTTGGTATTATTTCATTTCCCTTTCTCCCTTCTTTCGTTATTTAAAAAACCGTAATAACAAGGACCTTCACGGATACTGTCCTTACACTTCTTTTCTTTCATTGAACTTGCCTTTGGGCTTCGTGTCCCTCCTGAGTTTCCTGGCATGAGGACACTTGCTTAAACCAAATTGCACTGTCAGAGGAAATGTGTTTCCTCTACCCTCTTAGGTGCAGTGATTGGGGGCCTGTAAATCAGACTAACAAAAGACAGACTATCAAGAGTAAAGATAAATTTGTATTTACATACAACCAAGGAGTTCACAGAAAAATGTGACTCAAGGCAGTTAGAATTTCGGATTTGTATGTCATCTTAACATGGATGGGAAAGAGGCAGAAGGACACACAGAAGAATAAACGACTTTTAGGAAAACTAAGTGGGCCGTTAGGAGACTAGATGGTGGATAAGATAGTTTTATAACAACATCTTTTGGGGCGATTTCTCATCTAGGTGCGACAGGTGCTGACTTCTTATCTTTGGTGATAAGACTCAGACTTCCCTGGTTGTGAAACTCCTGAGCATTGGATGTATGAGGGCTGAGGGCTGAATTCTTCTGGAAGGCTTTCCTTAGAAAGGGAAGGGAGTGCGGAAGCCTTCTGTTCCTGTTCTTGATGCTTACTGTCTTCAGCTCTAATAACCCTCATGCCACTGTGGCATGTTCCGCAGTCCATGGAGGCCCCATCTGCTTCTCCCCAGCACCCCATCGTTACTCCCCTGCCCCCTTCTCTGAATGCCCAGCACCCAGCACCCAGCACCAACAAGAGGCCGTCTGCCTGCCGAGCGCGTATGGCATCCTTGTTTCTAAATGACCCTGAAGTGCCCAGCCCCTGGTTCTCAGGTCCTGCCTTTATCCAGCCTGAGCAGCCTTACGTCCATGTCTAGAACACTAGCCTTGGGGCATCTTGCTCTCCCAGATGACCTCGGTGTCCCTCAGTCTTGTTGCCACATTAGCTGCCAGGTGCCACAATCCCTGTTTCTGACTGCATCCTCGCCTTGGGGGGACATTTCATCCTGGCATCTGCCGCTCCTGACTGCTGAAACCACAGACATCCGTTTCCCATGCTCCTCCGCAACGTCTCCCTCTGCTGGCTGCACCATGCCCATCTGCCCTCATCCACTGCTCCCACTGTTTCTCTCTGCACTTCCTCTCACCCAGGAACTCGGTTCATCAGTCCCCAAATGTCAGCATCTGTGTGTGTGCAGGTGTTGTTTTGGTGTTCATCTCACTCTGTCCCATCCCCCTGGGTGATCTTATCTGCTACTTGTTGTCACTGTGCCTGACTCAAATCTTGGTTTCTGGACACGTGTAGAGTCCTGGGCCCAGTGGTCTGGAAAGGGGCCTTGGGAAAATCTTACGTAAAAGTTCAGCCAGGCCACACTTACTAGGAGTCTCAATAGAGGTTCTCCCACATTAAATCTACTCTTGGGGACCCTGCTGCTTGTCTGAGCCCCAGGCTCATGAATCTGCACTGCCTGGAAGTCACGAGCACCTCTGAAAACACGGCCAACACTCCATTTTCCCACATTCTCCTTCAGCCTGCTCCTGTCACTCCAGGCACCCTGGAGTCCCTCAGCCAACCTCGAAGCTTCTCATTGCACGAGGATTCTCTCTCCTCACATGCCGTCTGCAGCCAGCAACCTCCTTTATCCATCCACTACTTAGGCCTTCTCTTCTGAAAACTTCCCTTGTCCTCATTTGTACATTTCTTCCCTTCCTGAATTGAGGCTGTAGGTAGCAGCTGCTATGTTGACTTCAAGGTCTCATTCCCAGCCTGAGAACACAGACTCCTCCCCTGTCCCCACACCCAAATCAGAGGCTATCAACGCACGATATACGGAAGCAGAAGCCGATAGACACAGAATCCAGTCACTGATTCTGTAGGTAAAGAAACAGATTCACATCAAGGGACTCAATTCCCCTCTGTAAGGTTTTATTTAACCTTTCGTGTATGTGCCATTTTATCGGATTGCAAGATGCCAGGAATACCGAGTGATTTAGGAGCACACACTGTCATTTAGTTTTAATAATAGCTGATGTCATTTCTTATTAGAATTTAGTAGTTATTTCTTGCTCTTTGATTTTCAGTTCTTATAAACTTTGGCAAAGAAACCCTACATTCCCAGCTATAGTGTGGCCTTCTATATTAGTCTCTTTTCACGCTTCTAATAAAGACATACCCAAAACTGGGCAATTTATACAGGAAATAGGTTTAACGGACTCACAATTCCACATGACTGGGGAGGCCTCACAATCATGGCGGAAGGCAAGGAGCAGCAAGTCATGTCTTACATGGATGGCAGCGGGCAAAAAGAGAGCTTATGCAGGGAATCTCTCCCTTACAAAACCATCACATCTCATGAGACTTACTATCACGAGAACAGCATGAGAAAGACCTGCCCCCCTGATTCAATTACCTTCCACCGAATTCCTCCCATAACATGTGGGAATTGTGGGAGCTACAATTCAAGATGAGATTTGGGTAGGGTCACAGCCAAACCATATCACCTTCTTTTTCTTTTCCCATAGTGTTCCCCACAAATAGAGAAGGCATTCCTCTTCTGTATTGTTATTTCACAAACCCTGACTGACACCTATTCTCGTAATCCTTGTCTCTATCTCCTGCCACTACAGCTGCAGCAATGTCAATGGGGAGGCTGTCTTTTTCACCTTCAGGCTCTCCCTCTCCCCTTGGGTACATCATCAGCTTTGATAGGAGGTGGAGTTGTGCTTTGGCCAGGTCACAGCTCAGTGAGTGTTCTGGCTTCTTGGCAGACCCATAGCCACTTGCATTCCTCCAGACTGGTTTCCAGGGCTTACAGTCAGCGGCAGAATCTGTCCTCCTTTGATGGAGAGCTGCTTGTCATTCTTGGGGAACTTGGGGCACTGCAGTGTTGATTTCAAGTTCACAGCCCTGCAGAGACCTCGACACAGGTTGCATGCACACGGGCCCCTGTACTTTTCTGCAGAATTACGCCAGAGCTGAGCCATTCCTGGGGCATGAGGGTCTCTGGGAAAACACAAATTAGAGGCATGAGGCCCTTCTGCACTCTGTCAAATGCAGAGAAGTGAAGAAATAATTTCACTAAATGCTAGAGAAAAACAGCAAATCTCAGAACAGAATGAACTTCTGTCCTCTCATAATTACTCTTTATATGTCTTGCCTTCAGATATCTTCTTTATGCTTGGCTGGAGAGATTCCAGGATGGCACTGTGCCCTGTGCTTTGTGTGGAGAAAATACTGATGGATGAATCCCTGGTCCACTATTTCCCTTTTAAAAGCAGATACTTGTATGACAATGGAAAATGTAACAAGGCTTCATTTAATCAGCACTGTGTGTGTGCGTGCATGCATGTGCGCACGCGTGTGTGTGTTTATGTGTGTGTGATTGATATGTGTTATGGGAAAAGCTCATGTCTCTGGAAATACTTTCCAGCAAAAAACATCTAATAGCTTAATCTTTATAGCAGTGCTGGTTTTGGCCCTTTAACTTCCCTGAAGTTGTAAACCAAAAAATTGCAGTCTCCATATATGTTTTATTGCATCCTCTAAAACAGGAGTCCCCAATCCCCTGGCCATGGACCAGTACTCCATGGCCCATTAGGAAGCAGGGCGCACAGCAGGAAGTGAGCGGCGAGTGAGCCAGCATTACCACCTGAGCTCCGCCTCCTGTCTGATCAGAGGCCACATTAGATTCTCACAGGAGCCTGAACCCTAGTGTGAACTGTACATGCAGGGGATCTGAGTTGTGTGCTCCGTATGAGAATCTAATGCCTGATGATCTGAGGTGGAACAGTTTCATCCCAAAACAAGCCCCTTTCACCCCCCACCAATCTAGGAAAAATTGTCTTCTATGAAACCGGTTCCTGGTGCCAAAATGCTGGGGACCACTGCTCTAAAACATGTATTTTTTTTATTTCTGGACTGTCACTCAAATGCCTCAAAAAATCCATGCCTCGTAGTTCCTTGAAACACTTTTTAAAAGAACTAGTAGCCACTATCAGTACAAATGCCACCACCCTACTCGGGGCATTTCATTAGGTTGGCTGGTGACCAGCTGTGCATTTTTTGTAATGATACTGTCTGTGTTCACCGAGTCTTTTTGATAGCGAGGTTTCAGACAACTAGCCAGTAAAAATGTAATCTAGTCACTATTCCCCCATACACTAGTGCATCAAGTTCGTTGGTCCTGCATTACCAGTTGTCTTTTACAATTGTGTAAATTTTCAAAATATCTTTTAGCTTTTAACTAGTAATTATTACTAATAATTATTGGATGTTTTGGGCTAAAACCTTGCTAAATGTTTAGCATCTCATTTAATGTAGTAGCACAGATTATTGGCAAATTTGGGCATTGTTTCTCTTCACTGTGATTGGAGGAGAATGGTGTATTGAATACGGAGAACACGTGACCCATAAGTAGCACTAGTGCGTTTGTATGTATGGCTCCCCACCTTGCATTGCATAACATTGCTGTAGTTGAGGAATCCGCTTTTTAAAAGTGTTTGGCCTGGGCTAATTTCAATAAAGCCCGTGAACTCTCCCACCCCTGGACATGTTGTACCTTCCTTGTACCTTCCTCACCCGATCTGGCCTCCACAATGCTTGTGTACACATTCTTGGACTTGCCCTCACCCAAACTAGAATAGTGAGAATAACCAGCGAATTCAGCCTCGTTATGTTTGGGGATTTATGCGAGGATCAAGGTGGCATTTCAGATTGTTGTGAAACAGATGGATCAGTCAGGAAATAATACCGGGGTAGCTGTCTTGCCAGTGGAGAGGGGGACATAAACCCCAAGGCTCTGGCTTACTTCCAACACTAAGGTGAATCCTACTCCCATCAAATATTAACATGTAAAACTCGAACCAAGTCTCCTTCTGGTGATAGGACCTAAGTGAGCTGCGCTAACTCTCCCCTTAAGAACAGTGAGAAAAACTGGACAAAAACTCGGAAGCATCTTTTTGAAGGGATCTGATTACCCAGCAGGTAGGGAACAGTGGGACCCTTTACCCCTAGAGCTGTCCCCAGAAGAAGTGGCTAATGAGAATGAGAAGCCCGAGGTTTTTTTTTTTGTTTTTTTTGTTTCGTTTTGTTTTTTGTTTTTTCTTTTTTTGGTTTGGGGGCAGGGGGGCTGAGGTGGGAGAATCACTTGAACCCAGGAGGCAGAGGTTGCAGTGAGCTGAGATCACGTCTCTTATATAGAACCTAGTTTGAAAAGGAAGGGATATTTTAAGTCTTTTAAGATAATGTTAACTATTTTTCTTTCTTTAGCTCTATTTCTGTGTGTAGCTGTTTTACTACACCAGAATTCAGCAAGTGATAGTTTCTTAAGAGTTAGTTGCTATGTGGAAATTGAAGCCCTATCAGTAACCTTTTCCTCCTCGTGTATCTTCAAATCTATTACTGAGCCTTAAACTTTGAATGGATCTTGTATCCATGCATGATTTTGTAACATCATGCATTTGTTCGTTCAGAAAATACTGGGTAGCTGAAAAATTAGATCTCCAAAATGTTGACTCATTTCATTATAATAATAACAAAACCCCACATCTGTTGATGTTGCCATCAGTCTCATCAGGTAAGTCTCAATTCTGGCAAGTTGTCAAGCTTGTGGTAGTAGATGCACGATTTCCAAAATTCTCAATTTCTCTAGAAAACTCAGACTTTATTTTTGTCAACCAACTCAGTTATTTCCCTTGAAGTGGCCCTCTTTCGAGAAAATTTTCTAGAAAAGTTCTGCCAGATGCCCAAATCTTAGTAATCATCACTCACTGCCTGTCAGTCATTCCTTCAAATAAGCATGAGGCTCCAGGAAAGAAAAACCATGATGAAGTGGGGATCTTGCTGCAGTTCGAGCAGGGGGAGCACGTGGTTTCCTTGGAGACCAGGGGCTCACCTCCCCATGTGGCACACGCACTTTAGGGGCCTTTTCATCGTCTCACGGCATCTTAAAAAAACAGCCAACTCGAAGGCTGAGGCTTCATAAAAGTAGAGTGTATACCACTCAGCGCAGATATTCCCAGGTGGAGCCACGCTTTAATCCTCCTTCCGGAGTGCCTGCTGTGGGGCAGAGCGCCGCCCTTGCCAGCAGAGCTCGGCTTCTGGCCCTCCTGCATGCGCGGGCCCCAGCTGTGTGGGCTGTTTTTCCTGCCGACATTGCATTTGTACTGTAGATACCACTGTCAACACAGTATAGAAAGGTCACCAGTGCTTTAGTATTACAGTGGGTGTAGATTTGACTGTGTGGGCCGCCTGAACGTGCCTCAAGGACTCCCACACTGAAAACAGCGGGCTTGGAGAATGAGAACAGCAAAGGAGCCTCCGTTATGAGCGGAATTTTCTGGGGAGTCCTCGGAAGGGACAGTGCGGGCATCAATACCTATGAATGTTATGCCGGCAGGCCTCAGGAAGTCTCCCCGCGGAGCCGGACCTGGTATGGGAATCGTGAGACCTGGTAACTAAGCGGTGGCACAGCTGTGCGCCCATGCTCAGGGTGACCTTTGGCAGAATGGTGCCACCAGAGTTGCTTCCCTCTGGCCTCATTAGAAGGGTGCGTTTCTTCAGCAAAAGCAGATTCGCAGTTCATTTAGCAAGGTCATTGGAAAATGGGCTCCAGCCTCCCAGGCGGCCAGGCAAGGATTTAGGAGCTGGCCTGGAACTGCCCAAAGTCCGGCGCCCAAGGGATCAGGCAGGGTGTGTGTGCTTTGAAGAAATGACAGCCAAATGGCGGGGGAAGTGGGGTCATTTTGTGAGATGAGCATTGCACAGCAACAGGGACCCTTGTTGAACCATAAGTGGACAAGGCTGCTCCCTTCAGTATTTGATTCTGCAGAATGTCAGCCTCCAGAGATCAGTGCCACGTGCTGTGAGGGGTATGGTGTTATTCACACATTTATCTTTTCCTAAGAAATTTGCACTAGCAGAACAGCATCTTTGATTCTGTTGAAAAGGAAAAAAAAATGAGGGAGGGACTAGTTTTCTTGAAAACATCCAACCATTAAATTGCTCACTGAATAAGTACATTTTTATTCTAATGCCCTAGCTTATTCAAGGGTTAAGAAAATACGTTTTCTGTAGAAAAGAAGACATGTTCTGTGGCTCATCCAGAGTATTATTTGAGCTGCATGTCTATAGTTTAATCACATACTGTTGGAGGTCTTCCTGGGAGATGCTGGAGGCCCAGGAGTCAAGGGGCTCTGTGTGCCGTTCTCCAAACACAGCTCTCTAGAAAGAAGGTTCCAGCATGACTCAGGAGAGGTTGGTGCAAACTGGGACCCTCTGGGCACCTCTCAGGGACACAGACTCTGTCCAGCTGGTTACGGAAGCACATCTCCCACCTGATTTATTCCTAAATAGGAGCGAGGAGGGGGGCAATCTTTCCCTTTACCCCCACATCTTCCTTTCCTCTTCCCCACCTCCCTGTATTAATACTGAGAAACCACACCTGAACAATGAAATGACTAGGAACTACTGTTTCTGGTTGTGTTCCCAAGTGGGAATATGGGCTGTTCACGACCTCGGAATGTAGAATGCCTTCATTATTTATTCAGTAGACATCCAATAAATGCAGATCAACAGCTTGCCTATCTTTGATAGTTTTTGGCAGTGTGTGCTGGTTTTAATCTTTGTACTTGTCCCATAAGTGACCCCATGACCAGAGAGTGGGCTCTTCCATCTTGTAAGAGCCTTCTGTTCACGTTCTATTCTTTTTATGAGAAGGAAGTGCCAGTGCATGTCCCAACATAAAGAGAAATGTTGAATACGTACTGTTTTTCTCTTAACATATATATGCTCAAAATAACGACTGTAGTAAACAGTCGTCATGATTATAGGATGAATTACACAGCCATTCATAGATTTTTGTAGTTGTCATTTAGAAGTGGACTATGCAATAGTTCATAGGCTTATGAATACATATCTAACAATATTAGCTGGGTGCAGTGGCTCACGCCTGAAATCCCAGCACTTAGCGAGGCCAAGGTAGCTTGATTGCTACAGCCCAGGAGTTCAAGACTAGCCCGGGCAAAGGGCGAAACCCCATCTCTACAAAAACTACAAAAAGAAATTAGCCAGGCATGGTGGTGCTTTCCTGTAGTCCCAGTTACTTGGGAGGCAGAGGTGGGAAGGTCACCTGAGCCTGGGGGTGTCAAGGCTGCAGTGAGCCGTGATTGCACCACTGCACCCGAGCCTGGGCGACAGAGTGAGACCCTGTCTTAAAAACAAAAAACAAACAAACAATATTATACTTGTAGTATTTAAAAAACATAATTATCTGGTATTCCCATGGCTAATGGAATGAAAGGGGAGACTTTATCTCCCTAGATAGGAAGCACGGTACCTCCTACACTCTCTTCTCCCCACATCAACTGGATAGGTGTGTGAATGCATTTCAAAGTCAAGTATGGTTAGTAATTACTTGATCTTTTTCCAGCCCCTTCAGATAAGCTGAATTGAACACCCAAAAGTGATAGTAACATCATTTTCCTTTGCAATTACAAAGACCATTAACCCAGCAGAATCTCCATGCTGTACCTGTTTGTGATGTTTTTGTTCCATTTTATTCAGTATGACTCCTGATAAATGAATCACTATGCAGTTAATTTTTTCTCATTCTTTAGATTCTTACACACAGACACATATATCAAGCAAACTATAAATTGCTAAAATGACAGGCCAGCAGTGACTACTTGTTATCACGTGTGTAACGTCTCTTGAGGGCTGCTTTGTAATTCATTTGTATGGTGGTGTTGTACCAGTGTAGCTGCTAAGTGGTTTCTCTGGTTCCGTGTGCATTTGTACATGAAGTTGTGCAATCTCCACATACCAGCAGTTTCAAAGAATGACAATTTGCATGAGGCCATCTTAATAGCAGGTAGCATGTAACCAACCCATCTGAATTAAGCCACCATTGCGGAATAAAACATTTGACACTAAGCCAGGTATTTCAGTGGATGAGTTGTATTTTGGATTTCCAAAAAAAAAAAAAAAAAAATTAAGCAGTCATGCTGTCGAATAATCTTACTAGACATAATACTGCTAGGGTAGGGGGGCACTGCCTTTAACAATGGTCAGAGTTTCTTGGTAAATCAGTGGTTTTGCTTCTTTGATGTTTCTAAAACACTGATATGACCAGTTGCCCTGCTCTGACCTCGTCTCACCCTCCCCAGCTTCCCTCCCCACCCACCTCGTAAAGCACAGACCTCTCAGCCTGACCCCTTGCTCCCTACATCACTCATTACTTCTGGTTTCCTTTTGGGGCCTTGTCTTCTGCCTGCCGCCAGTACAATGTTTATTTTTCTGCATGTGCATCTCATCCCGACAAGCCTCTCCGCACTGGAGTGCAGCCAGTAACTGTCTCTGCTAAGCTCTTCCCTCTGCCTGCATTTCTCACCCCACACACATCTTCCATTTCCCAGTGGCTACATACATCATGTGCGATTATGCCTGTCTTTCATGACCTGCCTCTGACCAGACATCCCTGAGTCATCTTCCCTAAACCCACTCCTTCAAATCCATCTTCCAAATCCTGGTGAATGGACTGCTGTCCCTGCTCCAGAGGACTGTATGCCTCAAACAGGGCTCCCCACAGCGGGCTTTTATTAGCAGGGATTCCCCAGTGCATGTTTCCTGCCTTGGAGACCATGAACTCCAGGGAGGCCGGAGAGCTGTCTGCTCTGCTTTCTGTCTTCTGCCTGCCCAAGACAGTACTTTATGCAGGTGTTAATTTCCTCAAAATGTGTCTAACATGCTTGAATTGCTGATAGCTATTGATTAAAGCCCAGCTTCTAATATAAATATGCATTTCTGATGAATCTCACAAAAAAACAGGAAGAAACAAATGCCATTAATTTGCAGTTTATCAATATCCTGGCTAGTAATTGAGATATTTAGTGGCATAGTCACTAGAATATAAGGTGCTAGTCCCAGTCCCAACACAAGCTTGAGTAATTTTAAACTTCATAGTGAACTTTTTGTAACGTCTACAGAATGGATCACCATTATCATAATAATAGCTGATAGCGACGGAGCATGTCCCATCTGCCAAGCACTGGGTATCATTGATTCATTCATTTATAAAATTTGAAGTTGGTGGGAGGGCATATTTGAAGACTGCTACCTGGAATAGTGTTATTTGTCAGAGATTCATTTGTTTGTTCTCCACATTCTTCAATATATGAATTATTCCATGCAATTGAACAGCTCCCCAAGTACATCATAGTTATGAAATGTTGTGTGTTGACTTTGGAAGGTTACAGTTCATTTGTGATCTTCCGGGCAGTGGGGGTGGGGGTGGGGGTATTATTCTCTGTAGTGAGAGTGTTTTTCTCTGAAATCTTCAGCTACTTCTCTACTCTGTGAAGCCTTCTTCTCCTGGGTCAGTGGGACCCTTCCCTGAGAGTGATTTCAGTAGGTTCTCCAAAAACTGTTCAACTGAGTAAAATTGAATAGAATAGTCCATGCATTTTGTCCCAAGGTATAAAAATTGGCTTTGGGGAGGTGAAAATGAAACCTTACTTTTTTTTAACGTATCAAGCACCAATACACATACAGAAAAATATAGTGCGTCTGTGTTATTATAACATGTTATGGGGATAGACTGTTGGGGGACGATAACTGGAAAAGCTTTTTTGGGGGTGATCATGAATGAAATGGTTGAGAAACACTGAGTTAGTCATACACAGTATCAGACAAGTACTGTGTCAGTAGCCCCAGTAATTTCCACCCTCAGGCCAGGCCCCACATCCAGCACATTCTCGCTCTTCTCTAGCCCCTACAGCCAGGTCAGTCTTCTAGCCTAGGCTCCATCGGCATCTCAGGTTAGAGAAAGGAAGGCAAGATGCCTTCCACCTCTGTTTTCCAGGATTGAGAATATGCTCACGCCCGTCTCTATCTAAAGGAAAGGAGAGAGGGATGGACCAGGCCCTGTGTTGCCCTCACAGGTGCCCCGGGCGCCATTTTGTCATGAGTGGTCAGCAGAGCCCATTGCCGAGGGGCCTAGGGAGGGTGCCCTCACAGAGCTGGTCCCTTCAGTTCTGAATTAAGCAATAGCCTCAATGCCATGTAAGCAACCATTCCTGCAAGAGGATAGGCATTTAAGGTGAAATCTGCCTCATCTGTCATTATTTACAGGTAAGATTCAGAATAGTTCAAGAAAACAAGGCAAATGAATTGCATTTGCATTGACGTGAGTCATGCCACATTCGGCTACTCTTTGCGAAAACTTCCCCAAAATAGATTCCTCGGAGTGCTGCTTTGCGGGACCTTCATTGATTTGCTCTGAAGATAGGTGTCCATGCCTGAGAGGCCTCAGTGAAGTTTCAACTACAGAGTTATCCATGACAGCACTTCTGGAAACATTTCTGTGCTAATTGTACATGGCAGGTCCCCAGTTCCTCATTTAATGGGAGGAATCTCCTTTTTCTGGAAAATTTCTCTGGACTGCTATGTCACAGAACATTCTAGAAACCCCTTACCCCATGAACATTCTACTACTAGACAGTTTAGAATTGAACGTTAATATGGGTATGGCAGGCCAGTGAAAACAATGTAAGCCTCACCTGGTACTGCAACACATCTTTGTTTTGGAAACACTGACTTTGCAACCACAGCTATAAACACCGGCTTTTATTTCAGGAGTCAGCAGTTATTATATTTGCAGGAAGGAGAATTGAGGGCATCCCTGTGAAAACCAGAAAATAAATCCATCCTGAAGGGCATTGGCTTTGTAGGCCTCTCATCCCCTGTTGAGTAGGTTGCTGGGCCATGCACAATGGGTGTCAGGATGAAAAGGACCGAAGAGAGGCCTCTGCATTGCCAGCTGCCACGTGCTCACCACACAGACAGCTCGTTGGCTCATCCACCAGCTCATTTAACCACGAAGTCTTTTAATCCCCTCCAGGTCCAATGAATTCCTTAGGCTTTTTTCTCTGTGTTTATCAGTTCCCATTATAAATGGCAGCTTCTTCTACATGGCACATTTGGAGATGACATGGAAAAATCACTCACACAGGCCAGCAAAGCACTCTCTTTATGCCGTGATAATCCTGTTTGGGGAAGCCCCCTCCGTAGCGTCTCTCAAAAGCAGGCAAAACATCGCTGTGCTTTTGCTGTCCTGACAATGTGTGGAGTCATATTTTACAGCAAGCATACCACAAGCAAGTCTCATCTAAGACACCTAAATGTGGTTTTTCCATAACGAAAGTGCTGTTGAAAATAAACACAACTTGCTGCTCTACAGGTTAGGGCATTTTAATCCTGTACATGGCTAATCTTCCCCAGTCTGTCTGAAGTCATAGTGTCCCTCTAAACACAAAAAACTGATAGAGGCCTCCCGTCACACTTGCGGATCATGAGTCTCATGCAGAAGGCTACGGAAAATGAATTGATTTCACGTTTTACTCAGAGGATGTGGAAAAAGAAAATGATTCTAGTGACCATCTAGAAACTTGCGGTTTGTTTTTGACTCTAAGACAGTCAGCACCTTTCAGGGCCTTGCTGGGTTTTCACTGGTTTCTGACAGATTGGTGGACACAGCATCTGTACCATTAAAAGAGGAAATCAGGAAGGTTTTTTGAGCTGTCTTGAAGTCTTTTGCTCACCACTTAATTTACATACATACACTTTAATATGCATGCTAAGAGTGCCTGTAATGTACTTTTATTGAATAAAATGACACAGAGAGAATTCGTTAGGAAGCTTTCCTGCCCACCCCCCAACCAAGTCATTCAATACCTTTTTCAAAGGAATCAATTTAGGGGTGTAGTTCATTCATTTACCTAGCTTGTAACTCTAAAGGGTTTTGTTATAAACATGTTTATATCAATAATGGTTTTATAGTTTGATTTTCAGAGCACTATCGATTCAGTAAAACAGTAGCTCTGCGGTGCACAAGGGATACTGACCTCCACCTCAGCATTATTACTTAGAGGAATGCAGCACCGTATGTAGCTTACTAGTAGGTAGGTGGATGTTTGGATGAAGGAAGGGAGAGCAGGAGGAAGGGAGGGATGGATAGATTGATAAATAGGGATGGATGGACAGATGGATGGATTGATGAATAATATAAACAAAAGTACTAATTAATAACAAAATACACGCATACCTCAGCAGTCATTTTGACAGCAGTACTTAAAAATTTCGTGTTTAAACAAACATCTAATAGTGTATATGTATCCAACATGACAACATTGTGATACTTATTTACAGATCATTATCTGACAAGGAACATGAAGTCAAACAGAACTTAA
The DNA here is from genome assembly GCF_028885625.2 of Pongo pygmaeus. Classification (NCBI taxonomy): domain Eukaryota; kingdom Metazoa; phylum Chordata; class Mammalia; order Primates; family Hominidae; genus Pongo; species Pongo pygmaeus. Next base: position 7,446,937 of record NC_072396.2, on the reverse strand, counting down.
ACCTTAGATGTGAGCACTGCCAATCAAAATTAAAAACAAAGTTTAAGGCCCCCTTGAAGTTTTGTTGTCTCACCATGTGAAAATTGAACTTAATATTACAAAATTAATGCATAGGAAAAAACCTCCTAGGAAAAAGCCTGGTTTTGGTGATGAGATTCAGATCATACATGGCTTTATAATTGATGAATAGTTGTGAGCAGCTGCTGTACTTTCTGTGCTTCCATGTAATTCCAGGACCGCTTCTGGGAGCCCTGAAAGTACCCTTCAGTGACTTCCTTCCAAATGTTGTATTTCACTAAGCAAAAGGGAAAGCTTTATTCCTTAGAGATGATATAGTAATATTTGGAAAGCTCACTAGTTCCAGTGAGGCACATAATTTAAAACAGACACATCATAGTTTAAAAGGTAAAATCTGTTACGAAATGTGATCCCAAGTAGGCATGGGCAGCACTCTGCCTGTGGCCTGGAGGAGGTCCCAGTGTGCAGGATTGGAAAGGGGCTGGCTCCTTCCCTGCCGTGACCGTTCTGTCTGCTTCCCGATGGGACGTGCTGTTGATCCCAGCTGCTGAGAAGAAATGGTGGGCAAGTGCCACAGGGATGGGGATTTGCAGCAGGGAGGAGCCAAAGGTGGAAGCATCACCAGGAAGTGAGAGCTGGGGAGGAACGCGAGAGCATCACAAGCCGCGGGCCCTTCTCCTTCCCTCTTGAAAACCTAACCTAGCTCCTGACACTGCCTCCTACTGTGTTCCCTTCCTGCCCAAACTACCTAGAGCTCCATCCATAGACCTCGTCTGCTCACCCCACAGAAATGCCAGGGCTGCCGGAGTCCCTTCTCAGCGCTCCTCCTTCTGTCTAATCAGCTGCTTCTCTGCTCTGATGACACCTGACCGCATCTCCAGCTCACAGCCACAGCGCATGGAGACCCCGAGCCTTCTACTTGGGTGTCCCACGATGGCCTCAAACCCAACTTGTCAAAAAAGCTACCTCTCCTTCCTGCCACCAGAATGGCGGCCCCAAGACCCACCACATCAGAAACGTGAGAATCAGCTTCTCCATCAGGCTTAACATCCCAGGTATCATCCAGCTCCCTATTGCTTCTCAGGTTTTCCTGTAATCCCATCCATTTTTATTCATTGCCCTTGTGTTTGGACTGTTTCCCTCCCCCAACTCAGATGCTGAAATCCTCACCCCCAGTGTAATGCATTAGGAGGAGACCAGGGAGCCAGAGACCACGCTGGCTCCCTGATCTCACACCACCTGGCCCCAGACCTATGGGAAATCCCTGTCTGGGGTTTAAGCCACCCAGTCTGTGGTATTTCCTTACAGTAACCTGAAGGGACTAAGACACCCTGCTGCTGTCAGACAAAGATACTCTTACATGCAACTTGCTAGTTATAAAATGGAACTTTTAAGCTATATGATATTTGTCTTTAAGAAATTAAAGTACAAGGACTTTTTAAGTCCCCTGGACAGAGACCATCCAAAGGTCGCTGCTGCACTTCAACATCGTTGGAGAAGTCAGTTCGTCACTGCCAAGTGATAAGCCGCCAAGGTGCTTCACCTCCCTTGTCGTTGGAAATGTCATGCTCCCTAAATTAAATCCCTCAAGCTACAGTTTAATTAAGCTCATCTCCTTGCCTGGAGATGGAAATCAGATATATTTTAGCCTTCAGCTGGGTAGAGTGAAAAGAACATTGGATTCTGCAGACCTGGATTCTATTCAAGAGTTCTGTCTTCCGCCTGACTGCATGACCTCCAGCTTGCCTCTGAACTTCCCTTGCCCTAAGCAGAGGAGATGCTACATTTGCTCTGTCTATTCCCTAGCGCTGACTTTCCATGGCCCCTTTGTGGCTCTAAGTCCTGTACCAGGACACCTCCACCGTCTTCACTAATTTAGCAGACGTTCATCAGTGCTCACGATTTGCCATGGCATCCTGGGAAGGTGCGTGAAAACCGGGCCCTGCCTAGTTACAGCCGATATGTAAGCATCGGTACAAGCTGCGTCAAGAATATTCTTGACCAGATACTTCCTTGAAGATGTGGAAGTCAGCCTTAGAAGTTCCACTAAATACACTACAAAATGATCACAAAATTAATTAAAATCATCTAGAATATGCATGCGTACACACACATCCTTGTGCATGTCCTGACACAGAGATGATATGTGGGGTGAAGGAGGGAGATTTCAGGAGGCCGCAGGCCTACCGGGAGCATGTGCAGGTGCCAGCACTATCCCCTGGACCAAACCCCAGTTCTCCGGCTTCACTGAAGGTGCAGGAGCCCTGCTAGAAAAGAGAAGGGAGCCGTGGGCACTTCCACCTTCCCTGTCCCTGGCCACCACCTTCAGAGGAGCAACCCACCAAGTCCATGCAGAGAAAAGTCAGTCTGCCTCCACTCCCCACTTGCAGAGGCTGAAGTCCCTTGGCTTAGAGAGAGAAGTTTCTTTCTACAGATGCAAACATACAAATCCATGATTCACTGTATGGGTGGTGGTATGAATGAGTTTTAGGTCAAGTGTAATCGGTCAGTCATGGTGGGACAGGAAGGGCTACTCCCTAAGTGAAAAGATGAGGTGCTTAAAAGGAAGCATGAGAGCCAAGTTCAGTCAGGGTGAACCTCCTTTTGCTGTAGCTGGGTGTGGCAGACGGAAACTCTGTTGAGGTATTTCTGCCTTCGAAAATAAAAAACATACTTCCTCCTTAATTTTATTTGTGCAAGATATAAACTGTATTTAGCTTATATTCTTCTTTCTTTTTTTGACGCTTAAGTCCTGTGATTACCAGACACAGTTGTTCCAAGATAGCTTTTAAGGATTTATTCTTAAATCCTTAAGTTTCAGTAGATAGACAACCATGCTGTGAAAATTCTTTAAATGGTTAGGCTTTTAGATACCGGGTACTTTTCTTGTAGGTGTGGTCCTGTTTACAAGTGCATTAGATCTTTGGGTGTAATGAAGTCTAAAGACGACATAAAAATCTTTTGGGGCTGGGCACAGTGGGTCACGCCTCTAATCCCAGCACTCTGAGAGGCCGAGACGGGTGGATCAGTTGAGGTCAAGAGTTCAAGACCAGCCTGGCCAACATGGCGAAACCCCATCTCTATTAAAAATACAAAAAAAATTAGCCGGGTGTGGTGGTGCACGCCTGTAATCCCAGCTACTCGAGAGGCTGAGGCAGGAGAATTGCTTGAACCCGGGAGGTGGAGGTTGCAGTGAGCTAAGATCTTGCCATTGCACTCCAGCCTGGGTGACAGAGCCAGATTATGTCTCAAAAAACAACAAAAAAAATGGAAATAAATAAACCTTTTGGGACATTTTTAATAGGTGCTTCAGGACACAGTAGTTGTTCTGCTTTGTAATTCTACTGTTTCTAGGGGAAAAAAACCAAACCAACAAAACCCAAACTTCCAGATGCTGTGGTGTGACCCCGAATCATTTCCCACGTGCAGGCTGTGTGTGTGGTGCAGGTGCCATCTGGGCCTAGCACCAGGGGGTTTCTTCTCAGGACTCGTGTTTGATGTCTTCTCTTTGTCCTGTGTCTGGGACTTTCTTTAAATTTTGTGTGCAAGCAATGCCTGGTGTTACAGGCTGTTTTCCTGTAAACATTCACTTCTGCTCCACTCCTGTTCTGTTGAGTTTTCCTGGCACGTTTCCATCATCGACCACCTCCAGCTGACTATTCTATCAGCTTTTGAAACTTCAGGTTCTGGTTTCAAATTCCATCTTGATCAAATGGAATTCTCGTTAGCGGACATGAAGTGTAAGGGTCCGGCAAATGTCGGGGAAAGGTATCTCCTGACAGCTGTTAGCAAAGCGGCCACATGAGAGGAGGAAGAAGAGGGTTTCAGGTGCCAGGGGCGTCATGTATCCCATTGCTGTTTGTTTTGGGCTGAGATCACCCATGGCTGTTTACATCAGAGGCTGTACTTACTTTTGACCTTTTAGAATAGTTAACTTTGCAAGGATCTTGTGCTGGAAAACCCAAACCAACTGGCCTGTCTTCCTAGGTTTCCCCTCAATCATTTGAACACTGAGGGTTTTACTTACTCACATGGACATATTTCAAATGGCCCTTCTGTTGCATAAGCTTATTATGTCACCTTCTCTTTTTTTTTGAGACGGAGTCTCACTCTGTGGCCCAGTCTGGAATGCAGTGGCACGATCTTGACTCACTGCAACCTCTACCTCCTGGGTTCAAGCCATTCTCCTGCCTTAGCTTCCAGAGTAGCTGGGACCACAGGCATGCGCCACCATGCTTGGCTAATTTTTTAATTTTTTGGTAGCGATGTGATTTTACCATGTTGGCCAGGCTGGTGTGGAACTCCTGACCTCAAGTGATCCGCCCACCTCGGCCTCCCAAAATACAGGTGTGAGCCACTGTGCCCAGCCTGTGTCACCTTATTGTGATTGATTGTGATAGCAACCAGTTACCAACCTTGACTTTTTGCCACTCTTCATGCTTATTCGAGTCCCCCTTACTTTATGTATGACATTTGTCTTACATGTTGTGTGTAATATTCCAGATGTCAGTGCCATTTTGGATTATTCTTAAAAATAGGTGAGGACAGATTAATTGAACACAGAGGAACCAGCAAAACGTGAAAGCCATGAGAAAGAGTAAAAAGGTCTCCAAGAGCTGGTGTCAGCTGCTCCCGCTGTCAGTGCCGCAGACACTTGCAAGTTTCCCTCCTCACTCACAGCCCTCACTTAGTTGCCTTTAAACAGGGGCTGCCTTTGGAAAGATCTCTCAGGTGTGAAGGCACACCATGGGGCCTGCATTTCCCTCCACTGCAGACCCCCTGTATTAGTCCATTTTCACGCTGCTGATAAAGACATACCCAAGACTGGGTAAATTACAAAGAAAAAGAGGTTTAATGGACTCACAGTTCCACATGGATGGGGAGGCCTCACAATCATGGCAGAAGGTGAAAGGTATGTCTTGCATGGCAGCAGGCAAGAGAGAGAATAAGAGCCAAGCGAAAGGGGTTTCCCCTTATAAAACCATCAGATCTTGTGAGACTTATTCACTACCATGAGAACAGTATGGGGAAAACTGCCCCTGTGATTCAATTGTCTCCCACCAGGTCCCTCCCACAACACGTGGGGATTCTGGGAGCTACATTTCAAGATGAGATTTGAGTAGGGACACAGCAAAACCATATGACCCCCTTTAGGTGAGTGCAGGTGTATTGGGTGCCTTCCATTATCTCTTTGGGAACTGCCACAGTCAGCCACTGATTTCCCGTCCCACACACCTGCCTTGCTCCTTGGAAGCAGCCTCACGCAAATAGAGAATAAAAGCTGCTTTCACAACTTTAGCCAAGCAGTGTTACCCCAGGGGATAATCCATCTCTTCCTCTACCCCAGTCCACATTTCACAGGTGGACCCTGCACAAAGCTTCAGAATCCCCGGAGAAGGTGACGGATATTTCGAAATGTCATTTGACATTTAAGTGCCTATCTCTGGTCCCAGATAAAAACAGTGGAGGGCATTTAGAATACGATCAAGTCATAACTTTTAAAAAGGCAAGGGCAGAAATATCATGAACAGGTAGTCACTGAATGAGATAACAGAGAAAACCAACCTGGACAGTCTAAGTGGAGTCATTTCTTCCCGCGTCCTACGGTGACCAGTGTCTCACAGGAGAAGGAAACCAGGGGATGTCAGAGGCTGTAGGAAGGGAGGTGTTGGGACGGACTACTGTGGCTTGCCTGGGACTGTCCAGGGTATAGCACGGAACATCCTGCCCCACAGCCGACCTTTCGGTTCCAAGCAAACCGAAACAGCTGGGCCAACCAAGTTCCCTCTGTGAAAGTAAGGTAGCATTCACATTCCACTGTCACATGGATTAACTCACTTAATCCAGGGTTCAGCCCTGTGGGGTAAGTTGGCTAATGTGATATTTTAGCCCCAGATTGAAGGAAAGAATGGGGTAATGGAAAGAAAAAGGGAGGGAGAGAAAAAGAAAAAAGTCATCGTGCTGGCTACAGCACAGACCACTAGTAGTTAAGACTGTGTGTGTGTTTCAGTGTTTTCTGCTGAAAACGCCAAAGAATGCAGAGCTTCTCTTTCAGACCTGGCATCAGGCTTCTGTGAGCCCTTTCCGGGACACCAGTGCATTGAGTCGCTGCTATATACCTGGTGGTGAGCCGAAGAGGACATTTTCATAATGAAAGGCAAAGGGGGCCAGGTGTGGTGGCACACACCTGTAATCCCAGCACTTTGGGAGGCCAAGGCGGGCAGATCACTTGAGTCCAGGAGTTGGAGACCAGCCTGGCCAACATCGTGAAACCCTGTCTCTACTGAAAAATACAAAAAAAAATTAACTGGCTTGGTGGTGCATGCCTGTAGTCCCAGCTACTTGGGAGGCTGAGGCATGAGAATTGCTTGAACTTGGGAGGCAGAGGCTGCAGTGAGCCAAGATCGCACCACTGCACTTCAGCCTGGGCGAGAGAGCAAGACTCTATCTCACCAAAAAAAAAAAAAAAAAAAAAAAAAATGCGGAGGGACAAAGGAGACAAAGAAGAGATGAGTGGAGAGCTGAAAGGCCCTACCTCAACAACTCGTGGAGTTCTAGGCCACATGTGGAGAAGAACAGGCGAGACTCCTCAGCATAGGTCGCCATGGCAAGGACCTCTCTTTCCCTTACAGATCTCTGGGCCTCTGCAGAGTCTCAGTTAAAAAGCATCAGTAAATCTGTTTTCACATGAAGTGTGCGCCATTCTAGGAATGTAGGGAAGAAGCTTCCTAAGTGTATGTCTTCCTGAGAGGGTCGGTGATATGAAAATAGCACATGTGGATTATGCTTGTTTATACTATGGAGCAGGCTGTGGGGTGTCTCCTTTGGAGGGAGCCCTCATGTGAAACTTACTGTAACATTGTCAATGTGGTGGCACCTTTAGGAGCTCACTGATAAATGCAGTGTACAAACACCCCATTTTATTTTATGTATTTTTTTTAGTACTTCATTTTTTTCCTTTTTAATTTTAATTTTTATTTTAATAGTCTATAGGGTACAGGTGGCTTTTGGTTACATGGATAAGTTCTTTAGCAGTGATTTCTGAGATTTTAGCACACTCATCACCCGAACAGTGTGCACTGTACCCAGTATGTAGTCTTTTCTTCCTCACCCCGCTAGTCCCCAAAATGCATTATATAGAATTCTTATGGCTTCCCATCCTCATAGCTTAGATTCCACTTATAAGTGAGAGCATACGATATTTGGATTTCCATTCCTGAGTTACTTAGAATAATGGCCTCCAGCTCCATCCATGTTGCTGCAAAAGACATTATTTCATTCCTTTTTATGTCTGAGTAGTATTCCATGGTGTATATATGCCACATTTTCTTTATCCGCTCATTGGTGGATGGGCACTTAGGTTGGTTCCATATCTTTGCAGTTGCCAGTAGGAAACACCCCATTTTCAATGTGGGTGTCTGAATGAAGAGACCACAGGTTTTGGATGGCGTTGTGTCTGTAATCCCAATAATAAAGTGGATTTTCGCGATTATCCAAAAGAGAGCATGCACGCACACTACGTTTTCGTGCTCATATTTGTCACGTCACACTAGCACACACAGGAACTGAATTTTTAACTTAAAAGATTCTAACCATTTAATTTTCAAACCACAGTACATAAAACAGGAGCAGCTCTGAAGTGGTTTTATATTTTAAGAGCATGATTTTTAGTTTTGCAATTGCCTCTCACACTCTGAATGTTCAATTATTGATTGAACAGATTGTTATGATCCCAATAAAATAAAGTTTTAAGCTGAGAATCTTGCCTCACCACACAGCTGCGCTCCATTTCAACAATGCTTTGGCTGCAACAGAAACCTCTCCCCTTTAAAGGAGCCACGGCGGGGAGACCCCCGGAGCCAGTAAGAAACAGCATGCTGTCCTCACCACAATCTCTACTGTGGGGAGCCCCCACTGTAATTCTGTCTCTTTCTGCACAGTTGCAGAGCCAATGGTGACGACGATAATAAACACTTCATCCACACGTCTGGTTCCATAAAAGGCCATCTCGACTTTCTTTTTCTTCCTACAGTGCCTTGTCTTTGAAGATGCTCCCAACGGGGTAGAGGCGGCCCTGGCAGCTGGGATGCAGGTGGTCATGGTTCCTGACGGAAACTTGAGCCGAGATCTGACGACGAAGGCCACCCTGGTGCTGAATTCCCTGCAGGACTTCCAGCCCGAGCTGTTTGGTTTGCCCCCCTATGAGTGAGAGGGAGGGCCTCAGTCTTCCGCCCCTAGCCCACTCTCATGGTCCACACTGCTGGAAGAAAGGGAAAGGAAATCAGCAACTCTTCAATCCCAACCTGCGCCGTGATTTTAGCCTCCTGAGATTGGAGTTTCCATCCCATGTTGGTTTGTCCCAGTTTAACATGTTGATAAAATGTGACTTGACGGTTGAGACAAAAAATACAGTAGAGACAGAAACGAAGCCCAGAACAAAGATGAAACTTGAATTACCATCTCAGAAATCAAGCTGATGGAGTATGTGATAAAGTGAATGTACATGTATATACACACGCACCTCCATATATACACGTGTGTATCAGTTTGGTAATATGCAGGTAGGCATTATATACATATGTATGTAGATATATGCATGCATGTATATGTAAAATATACACTTTTCCAAGACAAAATGGAACATCACTTCTCTCTTATTCTAGTTTTTCTGAACACTGGCTGGGAAATGTAAACTGTGTATGCATATAAGTATATGCTTTATGTATGCATATGTATGTAGATATGTTTATATCTATCATCTGCATCACTCTCCTCAGTGTTGATGTCAACATGCAATGACAACTAATAAAGCGAGATGGTAGTTCTGCCTGGTTTGCAGTCTGAGTGGGAAAGTCCTGTTTTTGATGAGCACTCCTTGTTAGCTAACATTTAAATTCTTTTTGTGACCTCAGAATGTCTCTGGATCTTTCCTCATTGACTTGACTCTGAGCCACATCATCCATAGTTTATTGTTAGTATGAACACAACTGTAACATTTACCTGGTATCTACATCCTTACCTACATTGGAGAATGTTTTCTACCTCAGAACAACCATTTGCCTCCTTTAAGAATACTGATGGGCTACGCTTTTTGGATAGAAATAGAATTTGATTTCAGAATGTATGCTTGGTGAGTCTGAGTGCCCAGGAACACTTTTGGAATAATTTATCAGACATTGAACCTCTGTGATTAATCGCTTTTATAGATTTACTCGGTCTTTAAAATTCGTCTGTGATTTGCCAGAGAAAAACAGTGGTAGCCATGGAAATCGGGAGTGAAGGAGCACTGCTCCGTTGTGGCTCAGCCCTTCCTAGTGGCTTCTGCCCTTTGATGTCCTTGAGCTGCTCTTCAGCTCTGGAAGTTGTGGACAAACCGTAGGAATGCATGTGTGCGTGTGGTGGAGTGATTGTCTGTGAATGACAGGCCCTGGCTATTGATTGATGTTACATCAATTTAGCAAATTCATTTCCTCATTCTTGATGGCCTGAATATATGTCTGCACTTTTAATGCTCCTCTTAACCAGTTGTAACGTCTTACCATTTCCCTAACAAATTGAATTAGTTTAATAAAATCTTTTGACACATGTTGATATTTGTATGAGAGTCATGATTTTACCTTTAAAAAAAAACAGTCTTCCAAGAAATGTAAAATATATATGTGACTAATTAAATTTTTTAAAAATCCCAATTAGTACTCCAACTGTAAACGGATATTTATATATTTTAAGTGAGCCGTCGTGCTCCTGCAGTGGTGAATAGAGGCTTTCAATGAAAGACTTATTTCTTTGATTTAGTATCTTCTCCTTCCAAAGTATTTATGTTGGTGTTTTCTAATCATTAAGCCATTTTGTATGAGTAAGACAGATGGGTGTAATGCATATCTAAGTGATGTGCGTCTACATCTGAGTGAATTTCCTACAGGGTAAATTTGATCTCATGTCCGTTACTGTTTTTTAACCAAAGCTGCAGCCAGATTCTTATATTTTTAGACAAAGAACACAGACTGATGCTTGGCCAAAGCACATACGTTCTTTTTTATTCTTCCACATTAGCCAGGTTGCTTCAATACATTTTAGGGATGTTACTCCATTGAATAGCTCATGGATTTCACAGAGATATGGTAATACAAATTTACACTAGAGTGATACATGCCAAGGAAGTTTAAAGAGTAATTATGCTTTCATAGCTCATTGAAAGTATGTTGTATTAGGGATACACAGTGATTAGTAGAGTGTATACAGGTGTGCTGTAACTAGCAGCTAATGTTTGCTTATATATTGTATGCCCCTAGGAAGGATCTGTTATACTGCTGACATCATCCAAGAGATGGCACTATCAATGTCATCTTAATTTCACTTAAATGAAACATACACAACACTTAAGAACTTACTAATTACTACTTATTAGACTTTTTTTCCACCTCATAAATCCTCAGATGGAGTTTGGTGATTTATATAAAAAAAAATCTGGAAGACACCTGTCTTACACTTGAAAGAATCGGCATTCTAAGGAATAGGAGTGATGCTGCTGTGCAACAGTAGTCAGTGTCTAGACACTGCAGTTTATATTTCTTTGATTACATTTGGCAGTTATGCTAAATTTGGCACATTTATATGGTGTTTCGAAATTTTAAAAAACGTGCACATTAGAACAAGTTTTATAATGAAAAATAATGAGTTTTCACCTATCTGTAATAATGCCTCTGCAGAACATTGTTCTGTGGTCTACACTGTACTCTTCTGCTCCACAAGCAGTCTACTAAAGCTCCTTGGTCTCACATGAGACTCTTTGTTTCACAAGCAATCTCTAGAACTATTATCTTCTAAAAAGAGAAAATGAAGTGTTAAAGAGCAAGGGATATTAGCAGTATCATTTCAAAGTCTGTAGTATTCTCTGGTGGTTATTGTTGGTTGGAGAGACTTGCTTTACAAAGATGTTGGTGAGAATATTTGTTGACTGAGGAGTACACGTTATCTCTGAAAGCAGATCTTCAGGATGGCTCAAAATATTCTGGTTCTTTTTGAGTCTCTTGAATAGACAATATTTTGTACACATAAGCACTGTTATTTTTTTCTCCTTCATTAGCCACACAATATTTCCATGGATTGTAACTGTTTTCATCAGAAAAACTGTCATCCGGATGGAATTAATTCAGGAAATACTCTTTACTTACATGACAGTCATTGCAGACGTACAAAACTGAATAAGAACATAACTTAGGGTATTTTGTCTGTTAAACTTTAGTCATGACATGTTGGGGTTGGTTTCGAGATCTTTTTCCAGCACCATGGAAAACACAAGGGACAGAGAGAAGTGTTGCAATCCGCAGTGAGATCATTGTGTTACCTGTTCCAATTTAATTGCTCCTCAAATTAACTACATTTTTTTCTGTACATCTTTTGACCTAAGTTGTTTGTGAAGGATTAAGTCATTGCCTCCCTTTCCTTGGTTCCCAACAGTATGGCAGGGGCTTCTCACAGAGTCCTTTTGAAACTGTAAAACTGTCACCCTCGTATTAAAGCATTGGATATTCTTCATTGCAAAATGCCCGTAATTTTCAAGTTCTATGTGAATTTCAACAACATGGTATATGAAATGAATTTTTTTCATGAAAATATTTTCAAATATTTACCAAAATGTTAATAATTATTTCTCTAGGGGACAAAATGTATTTTAAAAACTACTTGAGAATTTTAATATTCCCTAATCTCTGAGTGAAGATGAAGGCTTGGGAAGCATGAAGTCGTATTCATTCACTGCTTATTTCAAAACTGTGTGAAAGGGATGGTGAATTCATCCTTCACATAGGCAAAGTCACTTAAAATGATATATTTTCAAAATTCACTTTAGGAAAGAATTGGCATGTATTCCATATTCAGAGTCAAAATAAACTGAGAATAAATAGATAAATATAAAGAATGCCTATCTCTTTGTAAACCAACAGTTAATACTGTACATAGTGGTAAAATAGTCATTCCATTTAAAAGTCAGAAATGAACTGTCTTAGTCTTTTCCAGCTGCCGTAACAAAATACCTCAGGCTAGAGTACTTAAACAACAGACATTTATTCTCTCACACTCCAGAAGCTGGAAGTGTGAGATCAAGGTGTGGGCAGGGCTGGTTCCTCCTCGGGCCTCTCTCCTTGGCTTGTAGACACTGTCTTTTCCCTGTGTCCTCACATGGTTGTCCTTCTGTGTATGTGTCTGTGTCCTCATCTCCTCTTCTTACAAGGACTTCAGTCCTATTGGATCAGAGTCCACCGTAATGACCTTGTTTAACCTTAATTACCTCCTTACAGGTCCTAGCTCCAAATACAGACACATTACGGTGGTTAATGAGCTTCAATGTAGGAATTGGAGGGAGGTGGAGCAAATTGAGTTAATAATACAAACAAAAAAGAATTTTCACTATCAATTTTAATTATCATTCTTCTAGAAACTCCAGTCAATGAATAACATCATTTAGTGTTTACATATATGGATCCGATGATGGCAAATCATCTCAGTTGTTTGTCTGACAGTGTCTGTATTTGACTTTCTATTCAAGGATGTTTTCACTGCATTTCACTGCATATTCAATTCCAGTTTAAGAGCAGTATTTTTTCATCTTTTAAATATGTAGCTTTCTTTTTACCTGACTCCTGTTTTCCATTGAAAAAGCAGCTCTTGGTCCTGCAGTCACACCTTTAAGGCAGTCTCTTTTTTTCTAGCTACCGTTCAGGTTTTGCTCTTGATCTTTGGTCTGTTGAGGTGTGGCTTACTTTGTGTTGATCTTGTTTGGACTTTTTAGATTTCCCTGGGGCTCTGCTTTGTTTTATGTATGGCTAAACCTCTCAGTCATTATCTCTTCGAATATGCCCAGGCTCATCTCTTAGGGTCACTTCCACACAACCAAACAGAAAAAAGGCAAACTCCAAGCAGTCCATATAAGCAGGAAGTCATGCCCAGGTATGGGTTATGCCACCAGCCAAGAGGACAAGGGGATTGGGGAGCTTGAATCTGAGCATATGCACCTGGAAAGAGTTAGACTGCAAGCTAGACCAGAAACCTGGCATGCAGATACCAGCCAGGTGGAGACCAACCCCTCACTGCCAGGAATCAAGTATGTTAGTAGGGCAGAAATCCAGGAAACCCAGAGAACCAAAAGCCAGTGTGTATTAGTCCGTTTTCACACTGCTAAAAAGACAGTGCCTGAGACTGGGCAATTTATAAAGGAAAGAGGTTTAATTGACTCACAGCTTTGCGTGGCTGGGGAGGCCTCAGGAAACTTAAAATCATGGCGGAAGGAGAAGCAAGTACCTTCTTCACAGTCAGCAGGACAGAAACTGAAAGAGCGAAGTGCCAGACTTAAAAACATTGGCTCTCGTGAGAACTCCCTCACTATCATGAGAACAGCATGGGGGAAACCACCCCCATGATCCAATCACCTCCCACCAGTCCCATGTGGGGATTACGGTTTGAGATGAGATTTGGGTGGGGACACAGAGCGAAACCACAGGGGATCTGCCAGAGGCCCAGGACAGAACACGCTGAAGGGTACCATTCCTTTACCGCTACTCGGGGGTGCATGCTGTTTGTCTCCCATGAAGGCAAAACCAAGAGCTGCTAAGCCTACCAACCAATAGAACAGTGCTTACCTAGCAAAGAAAGGCACAGACAAGATAGTTGCTGAAATAGGGAAAACTCACAGGAAACAGTTAGTATAAAGTATTCTCATATGCTGATGATCATTTGAAAATCACAAAATAACTCTAAATTTCTGCACAAGTAGGTCATCTACCACTTGTCATTCTAATCCCACACTAGGCACTTTAAGAACATGCGCCCCTGGGCTTTTGCTACACTCTTTTCTTACGTTAGTACCCACCTTGTGGTGACTGAGGGTACTCTTAATATCCCCAAGTCTGAGGAAACTGAGGCACAATTCGATTATCCACTTATGAAGTGGTGAAGCTGTGGATTAAACTTATAAGACATATCCACTTCACACTCCAGAAAACTTCATCATTCCCAACAGTATTGTCTTCAACCATTGGGAAAGAAATACTTTTCTTGGTAATTAGAGGAGATAAGCTGTTTGGTGTTTCATCGTCACTTTCCTGGTGTAGACTAGATACTTGTGGGTCTTTCCTGGGGCCAGTGAGTCCTAACATGTTTGAACATCTACCCATGCTATTTAAGGCAGCACACCAAACACATTCCTGCTTCAACTGCAGTATCTGTTTCATCAAGAAGAGTATTTTCCTTAAATAAGTTTGAGGTGCCTACTACTTGGGGAAATACTAAGCCTTTGGTATGCTTCTGCTCATCTAGTCATGAGATGGCTCCCTCATTACTTTGGTCTTAAGTTTTCTGAATCTGCTTCTGGAAAACACTGCAAAATGTCATTTTTGAGAACTGCTGCTTTGCAAATACTTTTCATGCCTATGTGATGTGCTGTTATTCTCTCTCATTTCCTTGCTAACATACAGTCATGTTTATGAAGCAAGTTATGAGCCAGTTAAGACTGGATCTGAGTCAGCTAGATATGCATACATTTTCAGCCACAGTGCAGGTTCCTAAAAGTCATCACATGTCTAGTCTCAAAGTTCTTATAGAATAGCATCTGATTATTATTAAGTAGATTTTTTAAGGCCTCTCAAGGATAAAGATCCGAGGTGTTATATCCATTGCTTTCCTCCCTCACGCTGTTTTTGACTTTTAATTCTTCCCTTTCTCCACTTTAATTTCTAGTCTCCCACTGCTAATTCTCCATATGACCCATCCCCACCACCACCACCCTCAACAGCCACCAGTGAGAATTCTTACCACCTGAACTTCACTGTGACAAAAATCAGCCTTGGACCTGTGGGCCAAATTGTTCCAAGAGTCCTGATGAAGTTCTCAGATTCAGGCAAAGCTAGGTTTCCTGATACCCTGTCTTAGTCAGTTTTGCATTGCTATAAAGGAATACCTGAGTGAGACTGGATAATTTATAAAGAAAAGAGGTTTATTTGGCTCACAGTTCTGCAGGCTGTACAAGAAGCATTGCACTGGCATCTGCTTCTGGTGAGGCCTCAGGGAGCTTCCACTCATGGTGGAACGGGAAGGGGAGCTGCTGTGTGCACAGATGACGTGGTGAGAGAAGAAGCAAGAGAAAGAGGAGAGGAAGGTGCCAGGCTCTTTCTAACAATCAGCTCTCGCAGGATTGAATAGAGAACCCACTCATTACCATGAGGGCAGCACCAAGCCATTCATGAGGCATCCGCCTGCATGACCCAAACACCCCCCTGTAAATCCCCATCTCCAACATTGGGGATCAAATTTCAACGTGGGGTTTGCATTTTCCTGCAAACTCATGTGCTGTGCATTCCCTCATGTCATCTATGAATGGTCACCTGCCCCAGGACTTCCTTGAAGGAATAGCTCAAATCATATTCTAAGAGTTCTGGGGGTAAAAAAGCAAAAAACTAACTCTACTGACTCCCTTGTTTGTCTCCCAGTGTTTATGGAGGGTGACCGGTGTTCACAGCCCTCTGCCAGGCATCACAGATACAGAGGTCAAGGAGATAGACATAGCCCTGCCCCCGTGGAACTTGTAATATAGTTGGGGAGACATATGAAACCATTGCTCACATAAAGGTCTGATTGCCAATTATTACACAGGCTAGCAAGGGAAAGAACAGAGTCGATGACAGAACGGCTCTGGGCACCTAACTTAATTCAGGTCTTGTAAGGCCAAGGAGTGGGCCTCACTACAGAAATGGCGTGGAAGGTGAAATCAGGAAGCCGTAGAAGTCCAGTTTCTGAAAAGTTAGAACACAGATTCATCATACAACCCAGCAATTCTACTCTTTGATGTCTACCCCCCCCAAAAAAATGAAAACATATGTCCATCCAGAAACTTGTACATGCATGTTCACAGCAGCTCTATTGATAATAAAAGGAGGAAATGACAAGAAATTACCAAAAGAGAACAATGTGAAGGGCTGGGTGGAAGTTGGTTCTTCAATGAAATCTCACAAATACCAGTGTTTCTAGTACTTCTTACCAACACTTACATGTATTCGCCCTAATTAGCTCGTGTGAAAAGGATCTTCCTGTATTTCTAACAAGTGTAATTTGGAGAGTAGATAGATCTCAGGTGAGGACTTCGGAGCATGCCAAATGTATTAATGGACTCAGTCCATTTTCTAACTTAACATCACTCGCTTACTTAGCAATACATGACGTTGGTGAGAAGAACCAGCAGAGGACACAGGAAGTAGAAGATGAGCTCACATCTGTCCATGATTTATATTGCATTTCAGTTTATGTTGTCATTGGAGACTTAGTTTGTGAAGGTAAGCCAATCCTTGCTTTGAGGAAAATATACATCTTTAGGGGAAGATGGGTCTTACTAGATGAAAAGATAATAAATGAAAAGAGGGAGAAGGGAATGCATGGTGGCCCCGAGAAGCCAGAGAAGACAATTACATGAACATGGACGTCAACCACCAAATGTTGTATAGGTCAAAAAAGAAAAGCAAAGGACTGGAGACCAAGCAGAAGGGCTCACACCCCTACCAGCTACTCAGGAAGATGAGGCTGGAGGATCTTTTGAGCCCAACAGTTTGAGACCAACCTGGGCAACAGAGAGAGACCCCTGTCTCAAAAAAAAAAAAAAAAAAGAGAGACTGGGAAGTAGAAGCTGAGATGATATGAGGGTCACCTGTGGCTTGGACAGGATTAATGCAGGGACCATTGGAGATCAGAGACAAACTGGAGAAGGTTGCACTGAAGAAGCGGAGATCATGAATGTAGAAAGCTTGAGAAGTTTTTCCAATCAGGAAAGCCAAGACATGGGGCTGTCACTACAGGGCAAAATGGAGCCTGCAGGGAGTCATGCAAAAGTATTTGTCTCTTTTGTAGTTTGGTGTGACATGAGGGATTCAAAGAGAGTTGACAGAGGAGGGGAAGCTTTTAAACTCCAGATGATGAAAGAGCTCAGAAAGGAATCTTAACTTTCTTCCAAAGGGGAATGAGATGGACAGAGTTTAAATTTCTCTTTCAAAAAATGATGCCTTCGAGGGAACAGTAAGAGGAGAGCAGGCTAAGAGGCCAGCCAGGTGGACGAAAAGCATGTTTTTTTCACTTAAATTTGTGTAGTCCTGCAAAGTGTAACACAGCCAGATAATTCCAGAGCTCCTGGGTCACAGTTCCCTCTATCTTCTCAGACCCCACTCAGCAGAAGAGATGTTTGTTTATGGCTCCGCCCAGGAAGCAACTGCAAGCTCCTATGACTTCAGCATCTGAAAAGTACTTCAGATCCAAACTCTCGCTTCCTGCCCTGAACGGAGCTCATCCCCACTCCCCTGTCACTCTGCATAAGATTCCAGGGTGACATTGTCAGATGTGGTCATTAATCTTTTAAAAATGCAAATCCCCTCAGAACGTGACTCTGCTCATCGCCTGTTTAATCAGATCGCTTCCTTCTCATTTGTAGCTGAGAAGTGCTTTGAAGAGGGAAGCAAGGAAGAGGGCAAGGAAAGAAGGGGAGGATGAGAAGCAAAGCACTTTTGAAGAAGAAGCACAGCAGGAGAGGAAGTAGGTTTGAGTGGGTACTTGTTAGGACGCTGGAGAGGTTGAGTGTAACAGGCCAGAAAGAAAGAGGGAGCTAAGAAGAGGGGTGTCAAGAGATGGGGAGAGGGGGTCTTAGGAAGGGGATGACAGTATACTGCATGATGTCCCGAGCACTCATGTCTGTTATTCAGTTCTTGGGTGGAGGAGGTAAATGTGCATGTGGGAAGACAGGATTAGAAAGCTACCATCTGAGCTGTCGGGGGCCTTTCTTGAATATCAGAGGAGCCCAGTACCATTCTTAAAAGTAGAACACTGCATGTATGCTACAAAATTCAAGCACTTATTTTCCTTGCACAATTCAGGGCCTGCTGTCTTCTTTGAAAACTCAGTGGCGCCCCTACTGTGGGCAGCACAAATGTAGCAAGATCAGGTTTGGAGAGGAGCATGCCCTGTACTCTCCAGGGAAGAGTGTCCAGTGTCTGGAGGCAAATCACTGCGACCTTTTTTTGTCCCCCTGCCCTTTCCTGGGACACTTCCCCAGGGCAGCTTTTCCAAGAGCCCTGCAGTAGCAGGGACTTGGCTGGCTCTTTTCTATGGTGGGCACAGATTGGATGGGAGTATCCTGTCCTGAACGAGCTTCTAGAGCAGACCCCCAGCTCCGGGTAGGCACAGGTGCCCAGACATGAGGGTCTGCATATGAGGGTGATGTTGTGTGGGTCCAGCTTTCCAGGGGAAGCAGAATTGGGGCCCAAGTTCATAAAGAATCCCACCCCCACACCAGTGCCCAGGGTGGGGATGCAGGCCAAGGGGCTGACCACGGGTGCTGGGA
Organism: Pongo pygmaeus; assembly: GCF_028885625.2. Taxonomy (NCBI): domain Eukaryota; kingdom Metazoa; phylum Chordata; class Mammalia; order Primates; family Hominidae; genus Pongo; species Pongo pygmaeus. Next base: position 7,428,549 of record NC_072396.2, on the reverse strand, counting down.
GAATTCCTCCATGCTGAATTTTCAGCCTTTGTTTGGATAGAGAGTTATATGAAAATGGCAGATGTCTGTGTGATGGTCCCTTACCTGTGAAGGTCAGAGGTGGTGAACTCACAGAAAGAAACCCAAAATTCTGTGTTTTAGGATTGGAATGGTTAGTATTCCTCTTCCTAACCCAACCATGTTATGGCCTGGAGGGCATTTTTAAACATTATTCTGTGCCATTTTCTGCACTGATTGGAGTCTGCATTTCTCCCAAACAATGTCAATATTATGCCCCCAAATTAGACACTTACTCATAGCAGCACCCATGAAGATAAAGTTTTGAACTTAACACTGGATAGTCATTTCCAAACCAACATTGTTATACATTATTTAAAGAAAGTCTTTGCACCCCCATTAGGCTGCTCAGGCAGCCATAACAAAGTCCCACATATGGGAATGCTTAAACCGCAGAAATTCTTCTTACCGTTCTAGAAGCTAGAGGTGTGAGATCAAGGTGTCAGCAGGGATAGTGCCTCCTGAGGCCTGTCTCCTGGGCTTGTAGATGGTGTCTTCTCCCTGCATCCTCACAGGGTCGTCTCTCTGTGGGTGTCTGTGTCCTCATCTCCTCTTCTTGTAAGGACACCAGTCCTATTGGATTAAGGCCTACCCATGTGACCTCATTTTACTTTAATTTCCTCCTTAATGACCCATCTCCAAATACAATCACATTCCGGGTACTGGGTGTTAGGATTTCAACAGAAGAGTTTTGGGGTAGGCATGGCACAATTCAGTCTGTAACATTTCTCTTATATAATGCACTTGTAAATATCAGATTAATTTTCAAATAAACCTTGTTGATGGTTGCTTCAAATCTGCCTTTCTTTTAAAAATATCTGTTGTGAGATATTCAAAGGAAAACCTTCCTTCATTAGAAATGAAGGGACACACTTGTAATCCCAGCACTTTGGGAGGCCAGGGCAGAAGATCACTGAGCTGAAAAGTTTAAGGCCAGCCTGGGCAACATAGGGAGACCCAATCAATACAAAAAAAAACTTAAAAATTAGTGGGGCATGGTGGCAAACACCTGTAGTCCCAGCTACTCAGGAGGCTGATGCAGGAGCATCACTTGAGCCCAGGAGTTCAAGGCTGCAGTGAGCTATGATTGTGCCACTATACTCCAGCCTGGGCAACAGAGCAATACTCCATCAATCAATAAATAAATAAATACAGAAATAGACCCCATCTCTAAATAAATAAATGCATACATAAGTGAATGAATGAAATGAAGGAACAATCTGAGGAAAGAACGATATTCATCCCAATGGGATCTTGAGCTCTGAGTAAACCTAGAATTTTCTTCCATCCTTTAAATGTATGACTTTTTTTCCTATAATTTCCTTTTTGTTGTTTTAATCTAAGTATATAGTAACATGAAGTGACTAAGTAATATGTATTCATTTCTTCCCAATCACAATGGTATGAGTTTTGAGAATAATATTGGTCTATTTATCAATTTTGAACTTTTTTCCCTACCCATTGCACTATACTACTGGGAAGAATCCGTGTTCTTTTTAAACCTTTTAGTTTGTTTACGTCAGTCAAATGCTACAAGCAAGAGGTATCAAAACTAGTGTCTTTCTGTAATCTCTCAGAAATCTACACACTTCACCTAATTTTAATTATTTTTAAAGATTATATTAAGCATCATGAAAATGAAAAGAACCCCCTACGTGTTCACTGTTGGGAGCTCTGAGGGTGATTTGTACAACAAATCGGGATCCTCTTTCGTGTATTGCCAGCCTAAGTCACATAGCCCAGATGGATGCTCCCTAATATTTCATGTAAATATCTGCTATGCTCACCTGGGCCAAATGTCTCCTGCACTCATCTGGGCCAACATTTTGGGAACTCCCAAGAGAAGGCTTTCTGCACAACAGCATGTTGAGCTCAAGTGGGAAAAACGTACTCTATAGCACAGATAAAATGGGAGGGAAAGAATAAAATGGAAATTAAGGTAAAAGGATATATATATATCTACATCCTCTGGTGCATTTCAGTCAAATAGCTTAGAATTGAATGTGGCTGTCTATATAAACAATCTAATTGTTTTGGATTAAAGAAAAAAAGGATGGCTATATACGTCCCTCTAATAGAATTACAGTTCCTCATCAGGTTTGTTGCTGTAGCTCCTCATCCTCATTAATAGCATTTTTGCATAGTCTGTCCTTATAGAGCATTAAAACTGCCATCATTATACTGGTAAAATTTTCTGTGCCTTATACCTGTGACTTTTTGGATTTGAGTAGATTAGACATTCTCTTCAGTCCTCCCCTCACCCCATGAGATTCATTGGAAAGAATAAAAAAGGAATGAATTTGAAAGAAGGAATTTATCTTTTCTTTTCAAATGGTAGTATATTTTTGTCTCATTTCCTTTATGAAACCAGTCCAAAGCAAACAAGAGAATAAGAAACAAACAAATGTTCTTTGATGAAGCTGCAGATCCCCTATAACCCTGGATCACGGTAGATGCAGGAAGATAGCCAAGTGTATGAGAAGTGGTTGGAGGTATTTGGGAACTCCAAGAGGAGGTGTCTTTCTATGTGTGACTCAGGCACAGTGGACCCAGCTCATAGTTAACCAAAGTGGATGGGTGGCACACATTGAAAGGAAATGTGTTTATCCCATGCTTAGAAAGTTAAGATCAAGGTTCATGGCCTGGTTTTGGAAGCCTACATCATGTTTCAATCATGGCATAGGATAGAAGGAAGAGTCAATAAGATAAAAGCTACCTGGCCGTCTTTGCCCAAAGCTGCCTGGTGAAGATAAGTCAAGGTAAAATAATCACATTAAAATGTTCTGTAAAATGCACAGCCTCCTTGTGAGCCTGGAAGATGTCTGCTATGCTGGACCAGATAACCCACAGGCCAAGTCCAGCTGAGAAAAATCCTAGAGATAACAGACTGAAACCCAGTCTTCCCATTTGTTTAGCACATTCCTCTTCCCCTTTCCCCAGAACTTTGCCCAAAATTCTAGTCCAAAAAGATGAGGAACAATGCTACTTAAAAAGGGTGGAGCCAGCCAGGGGCCTTTAAAATGGTGCTGAAATGAAAAAAGAAGAACAGAACATGATTTATGAAGATGAGAACCGGAAAGATTATATACCACAACGCAGCCAAAAACCATGAACAAAGTTATTTCTAAGGAATCAATTAAAGACAATATGGTTTCTCTGAAATGAGAATTTAAAGAAGCAATATAAGGCTTTAAGGAAGAACTGATAATACATTAGGTTAGACGGGAATGAAAAGTGAGTGGATAAAGCCTCAGAAATAAATTAGTAATAAATGAGAATGAAAAGGGAGTAGACAGAGTCTTGGAAACAAATTAGAAACAAATGAGAATAAAAACGGAATAGGCAGAGCCTCAGAATCTCAGAGAGAGAGACACAAAAAGAGACCAAAATCAAAGGTCACGATAGAAGCAACAAAAAGGAGATGAGACACCACTGAAGGAATTCGAAGGATGGTTTTGAGAAGAAAAAATGAGCATGTGAGATGGAAAAGAACAAAAAGTAAAAGATGGAAGACCGAGATAGAGAAAAAGAGGGGGATGGGAGGGGGTGGTAGGGAAGAGATCAAATATCTATAACACTAAATGCCTTGCATGGGTTACAAAATGAATGGAACATGAAAACAAATTTTCAAAGATACAGTTCAAGGTGAAATTCCTGAAATACAATGAAATTTGAATCTGCAGACAGAAATAGTCCAAGAATTACAAGGCTGTGTTTATATTGAATAATTAACAAATATCCCAATAAATTCCTGGTATTTGAAGTTATGAAAAGAATTCTGTGGATATTCAGAAAAAAAAACCTAGGAGGCTAAGATTTCTTTATGTGACATATGAAATGCTAGAAGACAGTGGGGCAAGATACAAAAAGTCCTTGTCCTTTTTATGTTGCTATAAAAAATACCTGAGGCTGGATAATTTATAAAGGAAAAGGGATGATTTGACTTATGATTCTGGTGGCTGGAAAGTTCAAAATTGGGCATCTTCATCTGGTGATGGCCACAGCCTGCTCCCACTCATGGCAGAAGAGGAGGGGAAGCCAGCATGTGCAGAGATTACATGAGCGAGGAAGCAAGAGAGAAACCGGGGAGATGGCCCGCTCTTTTAACAACCAGGTCTTGCAGGAACTAATAGAGGAAGAATTGATTCACCATCAGGAGAGGACATTAATCTATTCAATGGGAGGGATCTGTCCCCATGACCCAAACACCTTCTATTAGGCCCAGCCTCCAATATTGGGGACTAAATTTCAACATGAGCTTTGGAAGTGTCAAATATCCAAACCTTAACAGTGTTTAGGGAAAGAAAATGTGCCCCAAGAATGCAACCAAACAAACTTCCATAAACTTCAAAGGCTACAAATAGCTATGTACAAACATACAACTCAGGAAATATATATTCATGAAGAAAACAAATGAGTAAAGGTTGGATCCTCAGCAACTGAGAGGACCTGTGTCTAAAAGATTTCTTGTAATCTTTAAGGATGCATTATGGTTAAATCTGTGGAAATTATGGTCACAGAGAAGAAAACAAATACCATCAACTGTGACAATGTAGAGATAATGTAACCAATTAAAAATAAAATAGCAAGTGCAGTTGAAACTGAAATTGACATCAAGGGGACACTGATTTTCTCATTTTTAGTTCCAAGATTCCAATATACATTGTTTTAAAACTCAGGCAAAACTGCATGTACAGCATGTGTATTCATTTCAGAAAAATAATTGCGTAAGTGGTTAATGACACCAGGAAACCTAATTTTTGCAGGCTATGTATATATTACCTCAAAATAAGAATATTATAGCATATATTCATTTTAAGAATATTTAGTAATAAACCCATATATATCTTATAAAAAGTTGTAGTCTATTTTGTTCCAATACAATAAAAATCATTGATATTAATTAAGCAACTTCTATACAGAAGGTGAGTAGTTTTCAACTGTGAGTCTGTTTTGTCTTAAGGAAGTTAATATCCCTTAATCCAAACTTTCAAAATAGTGTTCAAGGAACAGGAATGTTATTCTTAAGTTGAAAATACTTTGCCCATACACATAATCTAGTTGAATCCATAAAGAGATTGTGGTATTTTGATACCTAATAATTTCTTTATAAAAAAAGAATTTATCCCCTAATAAAATTAAAAATAACTCTCTATGAAGATAGAGAACTAGACCTGCTGATGTTAAAAATGAAAAACTCAGTTGGATGTTGCAGGTTTTCATGAGCAGCAGAGTGTCAGACCATTGGACATGAGCTGTTTCATTTTGCATTTCATAGCCCTGTGTCCAGAAACTTGATTTTGAAGATTAGACAAAGTGGGGAGCAGAGGGCGGTATGGGCCAGTCCTGTAAATTTTGCAGTTCTGCATAGATAATTAGATAGATACACAATAGATAGATCATAGATGGATAATTATGATGATGATGAAGATAGATGCATACATATATAATACATACATAGATGCATGGATGGACAGATTTGTTTTTTGTAAAAATTAAAATTATAAGAAATACCCACAAGACTCTACAATAATAATTAGAACTAAATCTCTAAGAGATGTATGTCTTGACATTCCGGGCCAGAAATGACATTTTTCTTCTTTTTTAAATACCTTTCCTAGAAAGAGTTGGCATGATGAATACTTCTTGAGGATACTGTTGAAAAAAATCTCCACATAGAAGTTTGAACTTTTCATGTAAAAAAAGTGCATGTGTGAATCCAGAAAGCACATTTGTGTTACTCAGTATCACCACTTACATCAATGGGGATGGTTCAACTTCAAGTTACATAATACCTGAGTCAGATTGGCTGAATCAACATGGACGTGGCTTTGTCAAGTTAAGGAAAGGACCAAGGTAGGGCTGGTGCCCTGCTTTGTCTTGTCCCATCCATACCCTTTATTCCAAATCTCTCTCTTCCTCCCTACCCTACCCCATAGCCAGCAAACTGTAATATGTCCTCAAATGTTTCTTAAAATATTCTTCTCAACTTCTTGCCTTAATTAAAACTAGATTGTCCTCTGAGGACCCTGACTCTGTTCCTATTTGTCATCGCTTAGGACTTGGGTGGGTCATAGACATGACTGCTGCTTCAGGACCATCTCCCTTCCTTTCACCTTGAAAAGTCCTGTCTCTTGACAACTCATGCTATTCTGCTCTGTTGGCATTTACCCCTCTCTCTTTGCTGTCTTCTGTCAGTCTGCTGGTCACACCCCAGTGTGTATTAACAATTGAAGCTCTGGGATTCGCATGATACTTTCCACCTCACTCTTAGCAGTACATTGGCTTGGTTCAGCATCCATGTTGATGCCCTCGCTCCACTCCAGTTGTTCTTCCCTGAAAATTGTCATCACCACCTTTGGCACCCCCTTTAAAATCCCAATGTACCGATTCTCTCCAACCCCTAGACCATGAGCTCTAGGGAGCCAGGAACTATATGTTCCGTACATTCACCCACTCCACACCCCACACTCAGCCCCTGCCACATAGGACATGCTCAACAGATATTTGTTGAACAAATTAATGCCAAAATCAATTTTCCTGTCTTTTACAAATTCATTATTAAATGAAAACTTTAGACTTATTCTCAAGTTTCAGACAGAAAGTCTCTTTTTGGAGGTTGAGAAGATATTTATTTTTAATTAAGGCATAATCTACATTTAATAAAAATGCATAACTGCATTACTCAAGGTTCTCTAGAGGGACAGAAGTAGTAGGATAGATGTATATATAAAGGGGAGTTTGTTAAGGAGCATTGACTCACATGATCACAAGGTGAGGTCCCACAATAGGCCATCTGCAAGCTGAGGATCCAGGAAGTCAGTCTAAGTCCCAAAGCCTCAAAAGTAGGGAAGCCGACAGTGCAGCCTTCAGTCTGTGTTCAAAGATCTGAGTCCCAAAGTTGAAGAACTTGGAGTCTGATTTTCGAGGGCAGGAAGCATCCAAGTGGGAGAAAGATGTAGGCCAGAAGACTAAACCAGTCTAGTCCTTTCACATTCCTCTGCCTGCTTTTATTCTACCACGCTGGCAGCTGATTAGATGGTACACACCCAAATTGAGGAAGAGGCTGCCTCTCCCAGTCCACTGACTCAAATATTAATCTCCTTTGACAGTACCCTCATAGACACACCCAGGAGCAATACTTACATCGTTTCAATCCAATCAAGTTGACACTCAATATTAACCATCACAATAACTTTTTGTGGTTTTTTAAAATTTTATTTTGAGTTGTAGGATCTTTTTGTATATTCTGATGAGTTTACACAAATATATTCACCTGTGAAAACATCATCCTAATAAAGATATAGAATATTTCCATCACTCCAGAAAATTTCCTGACATCACCAACCCCCAAAACTTCAGGCAACTGCTGTTCTTATTACCATGGCTTTCATGTTGCCTCTTCTAGAACTTTATATAAATGGAATCATGCAACATATTCTATTTTGTATCTGGCCTATTTAACAACATACTATTTCTGAGATTTATATGTGTTTCCGTTGCAGGTAACAATAGTTATTCCTTTTTTTAATCTGTTAGTAGTATGTCATTATATGACTATGTAACAGCATGTTTATCCATTCATCCTTTGATAAGCATTTGGGTTCTGCTCCATTTGAAGTTATCATGAATACAGTGCTACAATGAATATCTGTGTACACGTCTTTCTGTGGATGAATATATGCTTTCATATCTCTTTGGTATGTATCTATAAGTGGAATCGTTGAGCCATAGGGTAGTTATTAAAAGTGGTTGCACCATTTTATATTCTCACCTCAATACATGAGCATTCCAGTTGCTCCACATCCTCATCAAAACTTAGTATTGTCAGTCGTTTTAACTGTAGCCATTCTAATGGGTATGAGTATCTCATGGTTTTACTTTTTATTTCCTTGATAACTAATAATATTGAGCATCTTTTCATGTGATTGCTAGCTATTTGCATTTCCTTTTTTGGGAACTTTTTGTCCAAATAATTTGCTCATTTTCTATTTTTTCATTTTTTGCTTGTGTTTTTGTTTTATTTTTGTCTTTTTATGTTGAGTTTTAGAATTCCTTTACATATTCTGAACACAAATACTTGGTCTCAAAGTCAGTGAATTGCCTTTTCATCTATCTTGAAGAGCAGATGTATTTTTGATGAAGCACAATTTATGATTTTTTAATGTTTAGTGCCAGGTATTTGTAGAAGGAGTCTTTGTCTACCTTTGTTTTATTGTAAAAGCTTTGCAATTTTAGATTTTACGTTCAGGTCAAATCTCAGTTAATCTTAATTTAATGCTTGTGCAGAGTATGGGGTAAGGGATCAAAGTTCATTTTTATCCATATAGGTATCCAGTTTTTCCAATTCCATGTGTTGAAAAAGACTATTCTTTTCCCATTGACTTGCATTGCCAGCTTTGTTTAAAATCAATGGACTGCGTAAGTGGCAGGCAGTTTTTGTTTTTTTTTTTTTTTTTAAATATAATTGAGCCTTTAAAAAGGCCAATCTTTGTTAAAAGTTAAACAAAAGTTAAAAGTGATGATGACAAAGACCTAACTCGCTGTCCTTGTGGCTTTAAAGCAGATGATGGAGCAGTGGAGCGAGTTTAGCGTGGAAGGGTGAAGCAAGCTTTAGGGACAATCATCATTACGTCTCGGGGGAAAGGTGAGACTTTCTTTATACCCAGAGATACATGTCAGCCAATTCTGTTCAGGTTGCATTGCCTCTGATGCCAGTGTCTGAGCATTACCTATTACATCTGTCAGAGACATTTGAAGAAGAGCAACTCCATCTTGAATAAAGGCTGGGTAAAATGAGGCTGAGACCTACTGGGCTGCATTCCCAGACAGTTAAGGCATTCTAAGTCACAGGATGAGACAGGAGGTCGGCACAAGACACAGGTCATAAAGACCTTGCTGATAAAACAGGTTGCACAGAAGCCAGTGAAACTCCACCAAAACCAAGATGACAACGAGAGTGACCTCTAGTCATCCTCACTACTACCTTCCCACCAGCGCCATGACAGTTTACAAATGCCATGGCAACATCAGGAAGTTACCCTATGTGGACTAAAAAGGGGAGGTATGAATAATCCACCCCTCGTTTAGCATATCGTCAAGAAATAACCATAAAATGGGCAAGCAGCAGCCCTTGGGGCTGCTCTGTCTATGGAGTAGCCATTCTTTTAGTCCTTTACTTTCTTAATAAACTTGCTTTCACTTTATGGACTCGACCTGAATTCTTTCTTGGCAAAATCCAAGAACCCTCTCTTGGGGTCTGGATCTGGACCCCTTTCCTATAACACATCCACCCTAATTGTTTTATTTTTGGCAAAATAATGTTAGAGCCAGTAACGTCTGAGAGGCCAACGTTCCATGGCCTCTTGCATATGAGGAAGGGCAGTTTACAGAGGGACTAAATGAGTCACCCAGTGTCACCTTGTCAGTGTGTGCCAGAGCCAGAACTGTGCCCAGGCTAGAGAGTGGCCTCCCCTCTCTTCAAGCATGTTCTGGAATGTGTGTTTTGCATACTGTTCGTCCCACAAGATGACCTGAGCAGGGGCTGTGCAGGTCTGGGATGCGGGGTGCTATGCCATCCTCTTGGAAATACTCTAAGCTTTTCAGCATGGTTAAGGATTTGAGAAGCATCCAACACAGAACACTGTTTGATTTTGTTTAACTCAGCTTCCCCAATCTCATTTCATCACAGAAGCCTTTTATCAAGTAGCTTGTATTAACTTGCTTCAAAACATTCCCCAAGAGATGTGGATCTAGCACACCATGGGGCAGGTCATGTTAGTTTTCTCTTGTCGTTATTCTTGTCATCTGGATGGCAAACATTTACATGGGTTATCAATACTAGGTTGTGTTGGCCACCATGAATCTAAAACCCCTGGTAGGTCTTGGTATTTCCTAAAGATGATTTACTTAGATTCCTATAGCAGAGTAAAATGAGAAGGAAAGATAGAAATAGCCAGTGTTTTGGTGAGGACTGACATAATGATTTTTAAAAAATACACCTGATTTTGCATTCTGAATCATCCAGCCTCCTCAGCATGGGGATGGAGAATTGGAATGGGGCAAGACACACACATGCACATGCACATACACACAAGCAGACATGCACCCACAGAAATAGTCCTCTGAGAATTCATTTAAGATTGGCTTAGAAGAGCTTTAGAAAAAAAAATGTGAACCTTTCTGAAACTCTCAATGCCTCAAAATTAATCTTTGTTGAAATAACATTTTCAAGACCCTTTTTAGGAGCCTGCTCCCAATCTCCATCATTCCTCCAGCCAATGAGTGTTGGGTAAAGTGAATGAGATCAAATTGCCAATTAATGAAGGCTATTGATTTACTCCATGGCAATGAACAGGTTATCCCCAGAAGGTGGCCTGTGAAATGCTTCATTGAATTCCACAAATAAATAAGGGAATTTCTCCCCACCACTGTAATCCCTCAAGTGCCAGTGTCTGCAGGGATATTTTCTTTTACGGCATACTAAATGAAAATCTATCAGGAGATTGAAATTGGCACTAATAAGTGAGCATTTCTCACCTCTATCACCTTGGGCTTGGAGATGCCCTTGATATGTTCGATTCCTCCCCCTACATGGGGTTTGCCTGGGAAGTCTCTATTACTTAAATTGTATCTTTTCCATATGTCGTTATTTAAGCGACCACTTTCCTCAAAATAAAGACTGAGAACCACCATTAGAAGTATGCTGTTATGAGCTGAGTCGAGGCCCCCTCACCCAATCCATACATTGAAGTCCTAGCCCCCAGGACCTCAGAATGTGACTGTATTTGTAGGTAGGGCCTTTAAAGGAGTGATTAAGGCAAAGGAGTCCAATCTTTTGGCTTCCCTGGACCACATTGGAAGAAGAAGAATTGTTGTGGGCCAAACATAAAATACACTAACGATAGCTGATGAGCGAAAAAACAGGTCCGTGTTTAAATCTCATGTTTTAAAAAAGTACGAATTTGTGTTGGGCAACATTCAAAGCTGTCCTGGGCTGCATGTGGCCCTAGGGCTGCAGAATGGGCAAGACTGGATTAAGGTAAAACAAGGTCACTAGAGTGGGCCCTAATCCAACAGGGCTGGTGTCCTTATAAGAAGAGGAGATGAGGACATAGACCTACACAGAGAGGGAACACCATGTGAGGACACAGGGAGAAGACAGCATCTCCAAGCCCAGGAGAGAGGCCTCAGGAGGAACCAGCCCCGCTCACACCTTGTCTCAGATCTCCAGCCTCCAGGACTGCAAGAGAATCAATGTCTGTGGTAAGCGGCCCGGTCCGTGGTGCTTTGCTATGTCAGTCCGGGCAAACCCATACAGATAGATGCTTATGAAATCTTCCCAGTCACGTGGTTTGTACATTTCAAGCAGCCCTTTTTACCCATTTCATTTGGTGGCTGGCCGAGTGGAGTACCTTTTAGTTCCCATAACTCTAGAACTGAGCTCCATCAATGCCTCTATTGCTGCCTCATTCCAGTCAAGCTTATTTCTCTGGTACTGCTTCCCTTGTCTTCCAAGCCTGACCCAGTTTTTCCCCAGAACATCTTTACACAGACCAGCTGCTCCCACATTCCCACTGTTGACTTCACTCTCTTACTCCCTGGATGAGTCGGGGCCTCTCATGCCAGCTTTAGTGATCACGTGACTTGGCCTGTGTGATCTTGTGACTGGGCAGAGTAACTTGGCTAGGATGCAAAATAGCCCGATTTTTTTGGATACAATTATGTACAGTACCTTGCCAATAATTTGAATTTTCTTGTCTCTATTGAGATATCTGTACTCAGTAATACAAGTTTATGAGTCTCACACTGGATAAAAAACGAGCCATTATCTTCCTCCTTAAAATATATAGACTATATATAGTAGTACAGAAAGACTATATTATCATTTGATATATAGTCTAGACTATGTATCTATTATATATATCTATATATTTTTATTGAATGATAATATTGTCTATCTGTACTAGACTATATATCAAATAATAATAAAGTCTATCTATGAGTTTGCTAGGACAATATATAGACAATATCATTCTATATATAAACTATATGTAGAATAATATAGTCTAGACAATATATAGACAGTATATAAACTTTATATAAAATATATATAAAATATATATAGAATAATATAGTCTACATAAACTATATATAGAAAAATATAGTCTATATAGTCTATATGTAGAAAATATATAGACTATAATGTAGTCTATAGTCTATAAATAGAATATATCCTATATATTTATATATATTATATATTCTCTTTATATATATTCTCCTTTACATATATTCTCTCTATATTATCATATATATATGTGTGTGTGTGTGTGTGTATGTATATACACACACATATATATATGTCTTCCAGCTTTGCAAGTGAAGTGTGAAAAAGTTATCTTAGGATAAGCTCAGAAGAATCAGAGAAATATTAGAAGACACCTGCGTACATGGTAGGTTCTGCAGCAAAGGTTTACTTATTCGGTTGTTAGCAGGCAGCACTTGAGCCAACTTTTGCAGGTGGCAGTTTTCGGTGTTGGCTCGTGGCCACGGTTTTATCCTGGTGTGGCAGGCTCAGCTGGGAGACCTGCTGGTAACCGGGCATAGGGGAGCAGGGCTGCGATGGGAGAATGAGCTGAACCTGCCGGGAATGGTTCTGGCATGAGACGCTGTGCAAGCTAAACACAGTGTGTCACACATGTGCATGGTTTGGGTATCATGGATACCTGAGGGAATGCAATGAGAGGTTTCCAGGAAACCAATAAAATTATGAAGTCAAACTCCAGCTGGTGAGCACTGGCAGGATAATTAAGTTTCCTGAGGAAAGATTTCTTCCTAAGGGAAGATTTAGGTATCAAAATCCCAGTCATTGTGGACAGCACCATGGGACAGAGTCCAATCCTAGAGGAGAGAGAATCCCAGGTTTCCTTGTCAGACACACCAGGGTTCCCCAACCTTGATGCTACTGACATTTAAAAAGATTATTCTTTGCTGTGGGACATCGTCTGTGTACCATCAGCACTACTGACATTTAACAAGATCGTTCTTGGCTGTGGGAGGGGGTCTATGCAACATGGGATGTGCAGCATCATCCCTGGCCTCTTCCCACTAGATGCCAGTTGCACCCGCTCCCAGTGGCGGAAACCAGCAATGTCTCCAGATATTACCAAATGTTCACAGGTGATAGGAGGGTGGGCATCACCCTGGATGGAGACCCATGGAGCGAGACCAACCGCATGGGGGCCACAGAGAATCTCAGCACCATGGACAAGATCAAGAAAGGCACGCTGGGTGGACGCTGGGTGCCACTTCCCAAACTGCAAAGGTGATGCTGGATATCTGGCACACTGTCAGAAGGATCTGAGGGCACGATTCTGCAGGAAAGAATTGAACGATCCATCAGTGGCATCTGACCAAAGCAGAGGAGCAGGGATAGTGGCGTTTCTGCCATGTCTTTGTCATTGCAGACCCAAGAGACAGCAGGGAAGGGAATGGTGTGACTTGATGGGCCTCTGATAATGGGTCTGCTTTGCAACAGGAATCAGCACCATTCCCTGTAGGCAAGGAGCACTGAGCCTGCAGCTTTTCTTCCCATCACTACCGTGCCATGATTGTTGCAAGGCTAGTGAAGCCTTGGGCAGGCTGCTGGGGCCCTTGGAAGGTGGAGATAAAGAGAAACAATACAGATTTATAGTTCTGAGAGGTTATGCAATATAGAACACCTTACCCAGTTTAATATAAGAATAAGCAGTCTCTGTTCTCTAAAAGCCAGAAGGCTTATGGGGGAGACCAACACACTAATTTAGGGCTTCAGCAGAAATTTCTGTAAAGTGAGGTGTGCCTACCTTCCCTTTCATGTTTCCCTAAATGATATGTCCCCTACCCTACAGATTGATATCTGATGATGCAAAACAATTAAACAAAAGCCTCTCTTTGCTGACCTGTGAAATCTGAAGTTTTTACAGTGAAAAGTGCTAAATAAATTTTCAAAGTTGACATAGTATATTTATCACTTTACACCTAACGGTCTTTCTATGATGAATTGACTTAAGTGCTTTGTACTGGAGAATTAGCACAAATTACCTTTTTTAAATAAAGGGAAGGCTGAAGTGATAAGCTTGTCTCCCCTGGGGTTAACAAATACAGTTCTCTCTTAGAATAGGGCGCTTTAAAGTTGGAGAAGTTCTGAGAGCTTGAGGGTCATTCAAACTGCAAGGTACCCTGTTCACCAAGTAATTCAGGTTCAGAAAAGTCAAGCACAGATATATGCAGTGATGTGTGCAAGGCTTCACAGCTGGGAGGTTGTACTACATCCCCACAATGATAACCCTTTGCTGGCTTCCTTGATCACTTTTGCTACATCTGAATTTTGTTCAGTATCATGGCAGGACCTTGGAGTATCTTTGTAATCACTGAAGGGTGCACCAAATATGTAGAGAGAAGCCATGCTTAGAAAAGACTTTAAGACAGAATTGGAATTTTGGGAAATGGAAGTTCCAGTGAGTGGTGTTAATCTATATAGCAGACAGAGAAGAGTAACTTCTATCAGGGTGAACAGACCAGTAAGCAAATCCTGAATGTGCCCGAGAGAAGAGGATGTGCTCTCACAGGCTGGCCACAGCTCTCAGTTTTTCAAAAAGCAGGAAGAACACCTACAACGGTTCTCTGAGTAGTGGGGAACACTGTCTTCCTCCTTATGGAAGACTGAAGAAATCCTCCTAGGTAGTTACACCCAAGAACACAAACTGCAATCACACTGTTTTGTAAGGGAGCCCTTCATGCCTGGGCAGATTCACTCCTGTTCAGTTCCATCGCCTCTGAGGGGTTGCTCAGATTCAGGTGCTACTGTGCTAGTAAAAGAATACATTGCAGCCATGTGGGTCCTGGCAGAATGTGATACTGTGATCTATTTAATCATGCACACACACTCAGACAAAGAAGGCTAGGTTATGTCTGCCGGGTGCAGTGGCTCACGCCTGTAATCCCAGCACTTTGGGAAGCCGAGGCGGGCGGATAATGAGGTCAGGAGATCGAGACCATCCTGGCTAACACGGTGAAACCCCATCTCTACTAAAAATACAAAAAAAAAAAAAAAAAATTAGCCAGGCGAGGTGGCGAGCACCTGTAGTCCCAGCTACTCTGGAGGCTGAGGCAGGAGAATGGCGTGAACCCGGAAGGCGGACCTTGCAGTGAGCTGAGATCACGCCACTACACTCCAGCCTGGGCGACAGAGCAAGACTCCATCTCAAAAAAACAAAAAGAGAGAAGGCTAGGTTATGTCACAGAAGTAAGAAGTAATTTGAAACATAATATTGTTTCAAAACATTTGAAGACCAATCAGTGTTACCCACAATATTGAATATTGTCAAACTAAAAAAGACGAAAAAACAAAAACAAAAAAACAATATGATCATCTTAGTAGATGTAGAAAAAGCATTTTTAAAAAACCCAAACTCCAGCCCTTATTAAAACCCTACAGCAGACTAAGAATAGAAAGGAACTCCTTCAACCAACCTGATAAAGGGCATCTACTAAAAATCTAAAATTCTTGTTAATGGTAAAAACTTAATATTTTTCTTTAAGTTTAGGAACAAAATAGAAATGCCCACTCTCCCCATTCTATTCAACGTTTTACAAGAGATCGGAACCAGTGCAGTAATAAAATAAAAATAAATAGAAGGCACTCAGATTAGAAAGGAGGTGGTAAAGCCATCTTTATGCCTAGACAACATAATCAAAAATCCAACTGAATATACAAAAAAGCTACTAGAACTATTATTAATTGAGTTTAGCAAAGTGACAGGACACAAGCTCAATATACAAAAATCATGTACTATTTTATATACTAGCAATGAAGAATCAATACTATTTTCAATAGCTTCAGAAATATGAAATATTTCGAAATAAATTTGAGAAGATATGTATAAGACCTGTACTCTGAGAACTACAAAAAATTCTTGAGAGAAATAAAAGGAGATATAAATAAATGGGGAAATATACACTGGGCATATGTTGGAAGACTTAATAATGTTAAGATGTTTAACTTTGAAAAATAGAGCAAAGTTGAAAGATTAATGCTATTTGATTTCAAGCTGTGTTAGAAAGCTGCAGTAATCAAGAGAGTGTGGTATTGGCATAAAGATAGACAAGTAGATCAGTGGAACAGCATAGACTCACATATATATGCACAACTGATTTTGGCAAAGGTACAAAACAATTCAGTGAAAAAAGGATAGTCTTTTCAGCAAATGGTGCTGGAACAACTGGATATTCATATGCAAAAAAAAATGAACTTCGGTTTATGCCTGCAAATAATACATACAAATAAACATACATGCATCCTAATGTTACTCAAGATAGATCATAGACCTGTGTGTAAAACCTAAAACCACAAGACTTCAAGAAGCAAACAAACAGCAAAATCTTGAGACCAAAAATATGATCTCACATATGCATCCATTCTGAGTCAGTGTCTGTTGATGAGTTTTTTATATTATGTATCATTTTTTCCTGCTTCTTTGCATGCCTAGACATTTTTGATTGGATGCCAAACACTGTGAATCTTCTTTTTAAGATGCCAGATATTTTTACATTCCTGCAAATATTTTTGAGCGATCTGCTCAGTTTGGGTTAAGTTACTTGGAGACAATTGGCAACGTTGGAGCCTTGCTATTGCGAATCATTAGGGAGATTCAGAGCAGGACTCAGCCTGGAGCTAAATATTCCCCACTATTCACACAAGACCTTTCTGAGTAGTCTAGCCAAATGGCTCATGAATTACAAGGTTTTTTTTCAGTCTGGCTGGTGGAAACAGGCACTCTTTCCAGCCCTGTGTGAGCACCATACACTATTTTCTCTATTTCAGATGCTTCTTTCCCCAGAGTGGTTTGTGTGCCCTACAGCCCTGTCAAGGCAGTCAGCTGTGTCAAATGTGCTGTTCACCTTGTTAGTTTCCTGGCTGTCAGGGAGCACTGTCCTTCACTGCCTTATTTCCAGAGTCATGAAACCACTCTTTCATATATTTTGTTTGTTTTTCTGGTTGTTTCAGGTACGAGAGTTAAGCCAGTGTATGTTATTCCTTCTTGGCCAGAAGAGGAAATCCCTCCTTTACTTATATGTAATGTTCCAGAAACAATAGCATGCTCTAAATACCCTCATTTCAGAGAGAAAGCAATAGAAGCCCAGGGCATTGCTGTAATTCTTCAAATGAGCAGTCCCTGGCAGTGTCAAATTTTGAACCCAGGGGTTCTGGCAGTGGAGGCCAGAATTATACGCGTGTGCTCCATAGTGATTCTCACGTCCTAATATGCTTTGGTCTTGACTGCTCCCATTGCCTTATTGACTGGACCTGTGCATCCCTTTGTGATTAAAAATGGGACCAACCTCTACAGAGGAAACTTGAGGATACATTTAGCCCATCATGTAGCTACCATGGGAAATCTTACCCTTGCTGTACTCCTAGTTTTAATTTAACCTTTAAATCAAGTCTTAGTCATTTCCAGAGCTCCATTTTCCCAGCTCTGTTTCATGAATCCAGAGCCTGAGAAACAGGATGTACTTCATGCAATATTGGTAAGCGCAGACATCTCAAACACATACAGAAGGGCTCTGAGATCATCATGTGCTGCATCATCTTTGCCCTCAGGACTTTTCTTGGTATGGATAAAACAGCTGTGGACTTCAGACCATGCCCTTCCTTCAGTATGGATTCTTAAAGTAGAAGACAGAATTCCTGCTTTATCTCATTACCAGCAGAAGGAAGGCAGAGGAAAGTACTGACCTGGCCGAGATGGTGCCCACAGTCCAGTTTGTTAATGATGAGGATGAAGTGGTTTGAATGATACTGATAAAGCCCAAGGATGCTGACAACGGCAAGGGATGAAATGATTTTGCAGGTGGATGAGAAAACCACTTGGGCAAAGAACAATTCAGTCTGTAATGCTGTAATTAATTTTGCATAAAATCAGCCATACTATATTGTTCTGAAAATTAGGTAGTAGTCTATCCTTCACTTGCTTTTATGAGTTTGCAGCAAGTCTCAGAAATCAAGGTAGAATTACAGGCATTTTGTGAATGCAGCATTCCAGCGAATGTCCTCAGAAATCATACCCAGCCATTGCTGGTTCCATCCTCAACACCAATATGCACATCTGCATTTATAGCTATAGTTTTGACGTACGCATATGGATATGACATACTCATGTCCATAATAATAAATCACTAAGACATGATTAATGATAAACCTGAGAGCCCACCCACAAAAGTTTCATGTGCATAGTTTTGAGCAAATTTGCAACAACAAACTTTTGCCATTGACACTTCAAAGCATCACGGTTTAACCAACAGTTCATGACAATTCTACAGAGCACATCTTCTCTGGCAGTGTTGAGTAATTGGGGTGGCAATGTGATAGAAACTCGGGGGGGTGCATCAAAGGCATTTGTGGGGTGAACACTATATGCATTTTGGTTTCTGAGGGTCTCTAGTCTATAGCAAAAGCCCTTTCTTCCAGTTATTTTCAGGTTGCAAAGGAGTTAGGTGCCAGTTGAGGCGGCCCATTGGGATGATTTTTCTTCCCTATCAGTTTGTTTCAAAGCAAAAATAACTTTCCCATTCACTTGCTGTTTCAATAAAAAGGCAACACGTTGCTTTTTTATATAATAAAACGACACGTGTTTGAGCAGGAATGCCATTTGCAGCTAGAAAAGATAAGATACTGGCCATGGTTCAATAAAAAGACCCTGAGAGCTTCATCAAGCATTCCTCTGTCTTCATGACCTCTCTACACATGCTGAAGGTCAGGAGAAGAGCCAGAAAGCCCCTGCCCTGGCCATTCCAGCAGACATGTGCATGAATTGGCTGAGCCGTTCTCAAAACCCAACAGGCTGCCTCTCACGATGGCTCTGGGCCACCTCTCAGTGGCCAGTCCAAGGTAGTGATGTAATCCCACATCCAATTACTAATAGACAGGGGGCATGAGCTAGCCAACTCTGGGCTGGGTTCAGACACTGGGATCACCCACACACTTTGCTACATTGGCTGGCATTTGGGATGGATAGTGCCAGCCATGAGGTTGATGTTAAACATTCAAACAGGAACAGCAGGTCCCTAATTGCATTTCATTTTTTTGTTAGAGCATCTCCTTAATGCCACTTTGGATAGGGAACCGGGGCCTTCCCTGAGTGACAAAGAGGAGCTTCCTATGGAAATGACAGGGAAAATGAATACATCATCTTAAGCCTTCATAAAGATGGTGCTATATGTGGTTGTGTGTATATTACAGACATACTATTAACATTTAAACTGGTCCTGCAGTTTGCTACCCTGGGTGTTGAAGACATGGGAAGTCTTCACCTTTTGGTATCAGTGATAATAAGTTTGAGCAGCCAAACTGCCTGAGATGGGAGTCAGGGGACGAAGGTGAGGTGCTGAGGACAGCTCTGACTCATGGACAAATAATTGCAATTTGGGAGAGAAAGAGCTGAAGGTTAGGTTGTTGGACAAGTAATTGCGGTTTTTGCCATTGAAAGTAATGGCAAAACCCGCAATTACTTGTGCACCAACCTAAATAGTTGAGTGGAGACCCAGCATGGTCACCTGAGTGGCAAGTTTTTCAAAAGGCTGGCGAACTATGAGGCCCCTTTAAAGAAAGCCTTATTTCCTGGCTCAACATGGCGGCATCCCATTCAAAGGGAAACCATCTTCTATATCCAGAGAAGCTCTAAAAAATAATTCCATTGTTTCACCAGTGTCTCGAATAGGCACACACTAGAATCTCTTAAGCTCATATTCCCCCAACTGGTCTCCTCACTATCTCTCCAGCATGTCAGACGTCCACAAACCCTCCTTCCACCTCACTTTCCCCAATCTCCCTTTCTCTCTCTCTCTCATTCTTCCTGCATCCTCCTTTCAATACTATTCCTTTTTTTTCCCCTAAGATAAATTCCTGGATCTTTAAAAAAAAATTCTCCCAGTCTTTCCTAAATTTTTCATGTTACATCTGAATTCATTATCCTTGCAGAAGCCAAGGGAAAACATTCCTTTTTGCTCTGAAGTTTGGTGGAAAATCAACTCATGAAAGGCAAAATTAATTGGAGAAAAATCAAACAAATATACTATCCTGCACACAGGGAGCATCGTAGGGTGACTAATAGGGTGATTACCCAACCCCATGCCCCGGATGGAGTGCAGAAGCTTTCACACCATCTTGAGGTTGAAGAATGGAGACTTGCATTGTGGCAACACAGGCTATGGGAGGAAGAGAAGAAGAGACCAAGCTAGCAGAGGTGGTCTTGTCATATAGATGAAACCTCCTGGGTAGCAGGCCTCAGAGAGAATAGATGGCGAATGTTTCTTTCAGACCTTTAAAGATGTCAGATTCTCTGTCCATCTTTCCTACAGTAGGACGAGGGAGGATGGTCTCTGAGAAAGCCTGGCTGCATCCATGCAGAATTTATCTGCAGATGCAAATCGCCCCATACAAGACAGCTTTGCAGGGCTCCTCCTGTTTGCTGGCTTTCTGAACAGCCGTCTCAAACTGTATCATAGAAATACATCTTGAAGTAAAAGAGTTTTATTTTCTTCATCCTGATAAACGTAACAGCTGCCTTCTAAATTGACCAGGTAGATATGTTACAGGAAAGGGGTCCTGATCCAGACCCCAAGAGAGGGTTCTTAGATCTTGGGCAAGAAAATTCAGGGCAAGTCCACAGTGCAAAGTGAAAGCAAGTTTATTAAAAGAGTAAAGTGGTGAAAGTACAGCGACTCCATAGACAGAGTAGGGCGTTCCAGAAAGTAAGAGAAGGAACACACCCACCCCTAGGTACAGTGCTTGTTTATATAGAGAATTAAAAAAGATCATGGGGAGATGTGCTCTGCTACAAGGGTTTGTAATAAAGGATTAATTTTCTTAATTACTATATTTTTCAAGAATCAACATTATTATCTTTAAAGCAAAATTAGGAATGCTTCTGTTCTCAAGATATCGGGATATCAGGACACTCCCAATTCTGGGTCTGTTTAGTGAACGTTATCAGTCTATTCCCTTAACTGTAAACATCTAGAGGCTAGGAACACCTAACTTTCTGGGAATGCCGACCAGCAAGTTCAAGCCTCATTTTCCTAGCCCTCACTCAAGATGGAGCCACTCTGCTTCAAATGCCTCTGACAGATATAACACCCTTCTTGGAAAGGGAGGGAGGAAGGAAGGCCATGGAGAACCAGCAAGTTAGCATTCATTAGCATTTTTGCATTTATCAATAAATACAATCTCAAAGGAGAAGACCACACTCTCATTGTGTTCCATGGGAATCAACAACATCGCCATTGCAGAAATGAAAAACACATGGCCTGATCTATAAACAATGAATTTTTGTTTTCTTTAGCTTTTTGCAACAGTTGGTTTTCTCCAAAGTGCATTAAGATATCAAAACTTCATTCATTCAACTTCTCAAATTTTTCTTTGATTTAGACCCAATACACCAAAGGTGTGCTGGTCATGAAAGACATTTGGGATTATGAGTAAAATTACAATCATATATTATTTTCCTTATTTATAGTTGTGTTTGCTTGGTGATGACTAAAATGTAAAATGAATAGTTCTTTTACTGGAAAGGGGTCCAGATCCAGACCCCAAGAGAGGGTTCTTGGATCTCACCAAGAAAGAATTCAGGTCGAGTCCATAAAGTGAAAGCAAGTTTATTAAGAAAGTAAAGGACTAAAAGAATGGCTACTCCATAGACAGAGCAGCCCCAAGGGCTGCTGCTTGCCCATTTTATGGTTATTTCTTGACGATATGCTAAACGAGGGGTGGATTATTCATACCTCCCCTTTTTAGTCCACATAGGGTAACTTCCTGATGTTGCCATGGCATTTGTAAACTGTCATGGCGCTGGTGGGAAGGTAGTAGTGAGGATGACTAGAGGTCACTCTCGTTGTCATCTTGGTTTTGGTGGAGTTTCACTGGCTTCTGTGCAACCTGTTTTATCAGCAAGGTCTTTATGACCTGTGTCTTGTGCCGACCTCCTGTCTCATCCTGTGACTTAGAATGCCTTAACTGTCTGGGAATGCAGCCCAGTAGGTCTCGGCCTCATTTTACCCTGCTCCTATTCAAGATGCAGTTGCTCTGGTTCAAACACCTCTGACAGTTCCACATGTGCTCATGTTACTTCTGTTTTGGGGGAAGACATTGGATGGGTTTGTACCGCTCATCAGGCTTTGGTGTGTATGCAAGTGGGCATGAGTAAAGTAGATCATATATAACATCCAATTCTCGGAAGAACTCTGAGAAATCTCAGCTGCCAGGAGAAAAGAAAGACTTGTTTTTTCTACTGATGCACAGCAGGTAAAATGAAATCTATTCTCACTTCCCACAGTCCTACCAGCAAAGGCTGTTTTAACAGCAGGAAAACTGAAAGCAAGATTGCAACTGGAACATAGAACCAAGAACTTGCAATTTGCTCAGTCCCATTCCCCATTGCAGTGGGATGTGTGGCCTGAGAAGAGAAGTTTGACAATAAATAATATCTCGGGATGCTGCTGTCATGGGCTGTGAAATACGCAGACTTTATGGTCATAACAGCCTTTAAAGCAAGGACCTTTGTTTATTCACTGGTTCCCTCACCCTTCCCGAAATAGAGTGAATAGAAGGGCCTTTGAGGGGACCTAAAGAATGTGGTGCATTCGATATGTTTAATTTCAGAAAAAATGCTCTCCTAGCTACTCAGAAACTAATAACATCTATGCAATAATATAACATGAAAATGTGTAAGTGCAATGCCTTAGGCTTCGACTCTGTGTGCAGTGGCAGCTAATAGTGGAGGGTTTCGGGCAGTGGGGTGAAGCCCTGTGACTTTTCTTCAAAAAGAATGTTTGCTGTAAGGTCAACTCAAGAGCCAGGTTATCAATTAGGGGGTCATTGCAGAAGTTGAAGCCCAAGGTGATAGTGCATGGGACCACAGCCATACCACGGCAGGTGGTGGAAAGTGCTGGATTCTCGCAGATGGATATTGTACATGGAAACAATATCCTGGACCCCTGTGGAACTGGAGTCTCAAGGTCTGGGGTTGTGGCCAGCCAAACACCACGTCTTTGCTTGCATGAGAATTATTCCCAACATTGGCTCCAGTGTTCCTCTGCCCACTGTCTTGACCTCCCCACTGTCCAGCACCCAAAAAGATACTTCCTTCCAGTGCTCCATGAGCAGAGAAAAGACCCTCCTTACCCCTGCTCTCATCTCAATCACAGCATCCTGGCCTCCATGACACTGGGGTCACTGAACCTCGTGTGGGCTGGAGATCATGGAGAAAGGTATAGACCACTCTCTAACACTGTATGAATCGTGAAGTTCAGGAAGGGTCTCAGATTGGCATATGATAAATGTGGATCCCATTATTGAAATGGGTGGGGTGGGGAGGACTTTATCTTATGCTACTCAATCTCTTTTCCTGTCCCTACCCACCAAAGGTGTATGACAGGCCTATTGGTGAGAGCATCCCCAAGTGGCCCATGTGGGAGTCACAGTTTGATAGTTAAAAAAATAGAGATTCTCATATGAACTTCCCCCATGACCTGAATACTGATTCTAGGTCTAAGGCTCAGAAAGCAGTACCCCAAAATCAAAGCCTCAGAAAGTTCACCACACCTTAAACTCCTGGCCTCAAGCAATCCTCCGGCCTCAGCCTCTCAAGTAGCTAGGACTGCAGGTACATGCCACATACCAGGCTATTTTTTAAAAAATTTTTTGCAGAGATGGAGTCTTGCAATGTTACCCGGGCTGGTCTTGAACTCCTGAGCTCAAGCAATCCTTCTGAAAGAGCCTCAGAA
Organism: Pongo pygmaeus; assembly: GCF_028885625.2. Classification (NCBI taxonomy): domain Eukaryota; kingdom Metazoa; phylum Chordata; class Mammalia; order Primates; family Hominidae; genus Pongo; species Pongo pygmaeus. Next base: position 7,404,669 of record NC_072396.2, on the reverse strand, counting down.
GCAAAACTTTCTCTCTGAGCTTCTTCTGCCCTCCTGTTTCTGAGTCCCATTCTCCCTGGAGGCACCTTAGAAACTAGAATCCCTCTTCCCCATGACGGGTCCTAGAAACCAGAACCCCTTTTCCCCAAAGCCAGCCATAAAACCTAAAAATCGGACTCTAATTTTCCCTCTACCTTTCTGTGTAAAAACTGGCCATACAGAAATTATCTGGGTTGGGTGTGGTGGCTCAAATCTGTAATTTCAACAATTTGGGAGGCCAAGGCAGGAGGATTGCTTGAGCCCAGGAGTTTAAGACCAGCCTGGGTAACATTGCAAGACTCCATCTCTGCAAAAATTTTTAAAAATTAGTCTGGTATGTTGGCACGCACCTGTAGTCCTACCTACTTGAGAGGCTGAGACTGGCAGATTGCTTGAGTCCAGGAATTTGAGGCTGTGGTGAACCATGGATCAGGCCACTGCACTTCACCCTGGGTGACAGAATCAGACCCTGCCTCTTGAAAAGAGAAAACAAAAGAAGAAATGATCTGACCTACTTTGTTTGACTGTAGGTCCTAAGACCCCCATTCCAGAAAGTTGGTTATTCATTGGTCCTCTCGCCCTTCCTGAAATAGAGTGAATAGAGCGGCCTTTGAGGGGACCTAAGGAATATGGTGAATTTTTTCCACACCCAGAAGGAAGAAGCACTGCTCAGAGAGGCCAAGAAGAATCTAGACAGACAGGCCTGGCTGGGTTTCCACACTCAGTCCATTGGCTTTAGATCAGGCCCTTTTCGTCCAACCCTATTTCTACATGGCTGTCCATACTTTGTTGAACCTGGGCATAGAAATGGATGGTTTCCCCCGTATCTTTGGGTCTTCATTCTAAAGGCTCTCATGTCATATACAACTGTGATCAAATAAATATTTAAGCTTTTTCTCCTGTGAATCTTCCTTTTGTCAGTTGGTTATCAGCAAACCTTTAGAGGGTGAAGGGGAAGCTTTCCCTTGGCCCCTATACAGAAAAGAATTTGGAATGCCTTATTTAATTTTTGCCTTCTCAGTACTAAGCGGAGTAGGAGTGAATTTGATATATTCTGTGTCATCCCAGAGAACAGAAACAAGACCAGGGAGTGAGTAAAAGTTATCCAAGGGCAGATTTTGATTTCATATTAGAAAACACTATTAAAAAGTGATGTTAGTTATTATTGCAGTGTTGCAATTTGTTGAATCTTGACTTCCTGTTCCTGGCCATATTCTAACCTAACTAAAGGCTCCAGGTTGGGTTAAATGCCTTGAGGTTGCCTAAAATACTCCTCTGTTGTGCTTCATCCTGTTTCTAGAATTTTCTAGATAAGATTAATCTCTAATTTTTTGGCTGTCTTCCACACTAGTTTTCATCTTTTTAGGGACAGAGATTAATAATGTCTTACTCATCTTTGTATTTCTAGCATCTAATACAGTTTTGAATCCATAAAGTTACTGAAAATATAACCCTTGAATTAGGAACTGGGGAGTGGTAGAGGTAATTGTATTGATATTGACTGAGAGATGGTATTCGATTCATTTTAAAATCCTGCTACATTTGAAGATTCACCAAGTCTGCCCCTACCAAAAGATTCTATTGCTAATTCATCATTACCAAATTAGATGCTACGAATTAGCACCCTAGTACATTGAGTGCATTCACTCCTACTTTCCAACCTCCAAATTCTGGGTTCATGTTGTGACCACACATTCATGAAATTGATAAGGACAGGAGACAGGGAAATACTGGGTAAAGAAGGCAGTTCCCCAGCAAAGGTCCCACCCTCAAGCCTGGAGACCCGCGGCCCTAAGTGGGAAAAGTTGCCTTTTTGCCTGCCATATCCCCCTATCCTGTACCCATATAAACCCCAAACCCGAGGCTCCAGAAGCAGATGAGGAGATGAGGAGACAAGCAGACAAATGGCAGATGACACGGCAGAAAAAGAGAGAAGGGAAGGAACATGTGAATGCCAGGAGTTAAACTAGGGGTGGTCAGAGGGAATTTTGGCTGCTGGATGACCAAACTCCAGGGGAAGATCTTCTCACTCCATTCCCCCTTCCAGCTCCCCATCCATCCTGCTGAGAGCCACCTCCACCATTCAGTAAAACCCCACATTCATCCTTCAAGCCTGTGTGTGTGACCCGATTCTTCTGGGACACTGGGCAAAAGCTGGGAATACAGAAAGCTGTCACACTGGCCCTCTGCCCTTGTGAAAAGGCAGAGGGTCTATTGAGCTGGTTAACACTTAAGCCATTTGCAGACAGCAAGACTAAAAGAGCATTGTAACACTTGGGCTGCAGGCACCCCCCTCCCCAGACACTACTGCGGGGCTGGAGCCCAAAGCACTCACTCCAGCCCCTGCACCTGCCCATCTGTGTGCTCCATCTCCCATCAGGGGTTTGAGCGACCAAGCGGGTGAGCCACACGCCTGTTGCACATCCTGTGAGGTGGATCAGGGAACTCTCCTCCTTCAAAATGGCTAGTGGTAGATATGGAGTATAGATTAGAGCTTACATACCAGGGCCAGCACTCTGTTTTAATCAGTTTTAGCTCACCGGAGACACGCAGCAAAGCTTACAACTTATTCCCATGACAAGAGATTCCCCAAATCAGTATTCCCAAATTACCACCTTTGCTGCAGAATCATAGCATGGAAAACCAACCTATGCTGCTATTCTAATTATTTTTCTTCTAATTTCATCTTTGGTTGTTGGCCTATTCCCTTGAAGTTGATATTGGATTGATTAGATCCCAGATTCTAGGAGTAGAACTTTTTAAAAAGTCACTCAATTTTATTCCCTGGAAAACCAGTCCAAATCTCAGTCATCATTTTTCAGGACTGCTGAATGACATGTGTGCTTTTCTATGCCAAGTCTCACCAAAAAAAGGAAGCTTTTGTTAGCACTGGGTCAGAGCATTCACTGTGGTATTATTTTTAACTTCCTGTGCCTAGACACATCTTGAAAACTAATTAGGAGTAAGCCTTTCGAATTCTACTTTTATTTTATTCTTTAAGCATTTAATGGAATTAGTCATTGAATTCTATATCCTCTTGATAAATCAGTCTCCAATTACAGAAATGAAGAAAAAAATTAAGAGTGAACTTAATGCTACTCACATAGGGAGGAAATTACACCCCCCACCCTCACTACCATCAGACATTTCTATTTTATTTTCACAAATGACCTTTCTCCATATTGCTGAATGGATAATACTTTTAACAGAAGAAAATGCCTTTGAGATCAACAGAGGACATTACGTTTCTGATGAATTAGGAGCAGGACTCCTGTAGAATAACTCTATACATCCAGGGGCAACCCATTTGCAGAGAGAAGTCAAGAGAGTTCCACGGTGCACTCAGGTCTGAGTGGCATCATCTCTCACCAACCTGTAACGTGTGTGCCATCGACTTTGCACATTGGCACTTACGCGTAGTCCGCTCACTGATGTGCTTCTGCAGGTTTAAAGTCCTCTCAGTGAGAGAACGAGAGGATCACTTTTCTTCCTAATCTAATCCCTTCCCATCACCCACCCTGCCTTGCTGGGATCAGCAGCTACTCTACCGATGACTCTGCCAAACAGAATGAATACCTTTCATCTGAGTGCGTGGTAGTGACTCAGCAAAGAACTATCTCTATCCTTGTGGAGCCAAGGGGATCTCTGTAAAGAGAGAGCTATCAGGAACATGTGTCCAGGGGCTAAAGATATGAGGCTTTAGAAGAGAAAAGCTTGTTGGTTTCCAAAGATAAAATCTCAGCACCTTGCTAATAATATGTATGTAGCACCTAAGTGCCAAAAGCTCAAAGCTTTTTTCTCCTATAATCACATAACTGGGCTGGCATCAAAACATGTCTCCAGAATGGCTCAGGGGTATCTATTATCCCCATTTTCTCACAAAGGAAACCAAGATAAAAGGTTTAAATGGTTTTGCCCAGAGGGACAGAGGAGACATTAGAAGTAGGGTCAGAAATAGAAGAGAATCACTCAATTTTTACTCTAACTATGTTATACAACTCTCTGAAATAAATAAATGCTTTGATGTGCATATTTATATACACAAATCATACACACTACTATTCTCCAACTGATACAGTTCCTTGATGTTGTAGTATTTATTTCAAAACATACACGATCTCAATGAAAATACCTTAATGCTAGTGCAAATGCTAACCTTGATATGAGCCACAGGTTCATAAATCAGACCATAGCAATCAAGTCTTTTCTATGGATGTTGTTTCCAGAAGGTAGGTGCCTACTCAGTTTCTTCTGAAATTGTGTTTAGTTCTTGAGCCCTTGAAGGATCCAAGAAATTGCTCTAGAGGAGGTTAAAGTGAACATGCTCTGACGAGGAAAGCCATGGATAGAAACCAAGGTGGGAGAGCAATGTATAAATGCTACCGGGCAGTTGCAGGGGTGCTGCCTGCTCCCCACACCCTTTCTTCCCCAGGCATTTTCATGTCTTCATGCTGATAGAAAGTCCCCTGGTAATGGCATGAGCACGGTGATGTGCATAAGTAGATGGCTTGTGACTGGAGGAAAGAATGGCAAAGGAGCTATGCTTTCATGAGGGAAGGAAGGAGGGAGGGAGAGAGGGAGGGAGCGAGGGAGGGAGGAAAGGAGGAGAGAAGGCAGGAAATGACAGAGTCAGCATACAGTACACTGTTGGGTATTTTCCACTACCAGACACAGTGTACAAATGCTGTTTGTCATCCTGCACCCTCTGTTACTATCTTAAATCTCTAAACGAAATCCAGAACCAAGTGGGCTACTTCCTAACTGATACCCATGATTTCATGGAGAGAAGATTCTGTTGTTTTGCAAGCAACAAAACTGGAGGGAAGTAACAATATTGGAAGATAGCTAGGCAGTTCATCTCACTCTCATGAGGACGTCCCCATTGTCTGCAATTGGCCTTGTCTCTCATGGGTTCTTACAAACAAGAGGGAGAAATGTACTCAATATCTCTACAATTTGGTTAATTGATAATCATGGTAGCAATCAAATCCAAAGGGCACATTTGCCCCAATCATTATCAACCCGAGATGTTTCTAATGAAGAGCCTTTAGAACCTGGGTTGAAAGTAGTAATTGATAGTTGAATGGCCAAGGCTTGGCACTGGTTTTGTTGAAGACATTTAATCAGATCCGACTCCAGGTTCTCTGTCGTAACAGTGCTCACCCTCTTGGATTGTGCCGTGCTGTATTGAATAAAGGAAAGAGTCAGAGTGAAAAACTGTCATCCTGTACCCATGAGGGGATGCCAGGAAGGCCGGGCTGGGCACATTGCTGAGGACAGTGGGCTTCAGTCTTGGTTGCATGTTCAGTGAGCCTGGGGAGATTCCAAACATCCTGATGTCCAGATCTCACCCCATAGCATTACATCAGAATCTTGGTGGGTGGGATTCAGCATGGGTATCTTTTAAAGTTCCCCAGGCAGTTCTGGTGGGTGGCTAAGTTTGAGAAACACTGCTGCAAGGACTTTACTCTGCTCTTTGTCTCTATGGGCATCTTTTGGATGAAGATTTATGGACATTGAATCACATGAGTCAAAAATTGTGTCTCCCATAAGAGGCTCTGCACATCTGCTGACAGACCAGTGTATCAAGTTTAAGACTTTTAAAGGGGCTGTTCATAACAATCTGCCCTTGGATTCAGAACTCTTGGTGCAGCATCCGCAGTGGTGCAGCATCCACAGTGGTGCAGTGTCCATAGTGAATGTGTAACATGGTGTGTGGCCAAGATGGTAGAGAGTCTTGGAAATCAAGCCCCGTGAAGAATGGATGAAGACGCAGAGAGTGTTGGGCTCTAGGGACAGAAGATTTGGGTAGAATGACTGTTCCAGGACATTGAAGTGATGTTTCATGAAACAGGGATGGATTAGCCTTCTCCTACACTAGATGTGAGCAATTTGAGGTGTTTTCTGATTGCTCTAAAAGTGCCAATGGGTGCTCACCAGATATGTCTTAAGTGACTATTCCAGGAAAGATTGCTGGGACGAATTGTGGCTGTGACAGTGTATTGACTTGCATGAATGTTTACCCAGCCTTTTTGGTAGACACTGGGGAGTGAGGACAGCAAAGACAAAATTCAATATGACTTTTTTCATTATTGTAAACATTGGAACCTTCATTCAATGACTTATTAAAATTTGACCTTGGGACATCCAAGGACACAATTCTTCTAGCTTGAATTCTGCACCTCTAGAATGTTTTCTTTTTTATTTAGATATAGTTTTCTTTCTTTTTTTTAATTATACTTTAAGTTCTAGGGTACATGTGCACAACATGCAGGTTTGTTACATATGTATACATGTGCCATGTTGGTGTGCTGCACCCATTAACTCATCATAGATATTGTTTTCACTATTTACCCCAAATAAATTTCAAAGGACATGCAGCTCTCTCATATCTAGCTCCACTCCAAAAGTAGGTAACATCACCATACCAATGATGCTGCTAATAATAATAATTTTTAAAAAAACCAGTGCATTCTATGCTTACATTGGTCCTTCATCATAAAGTTCCTTGCTAGATTGATTTGTATTCCTCAGAATCTGTTTTATGCAATCTTTCCATTCGTTCTCTATGGCCACAGAATTAATTGGTCTTTTCTGAACACTGTTAAAATAACACCACCTTCATTGTACCCCAGATTAACTAGTAGATGATGCATGTTTTCTTCAAACTACCTTAGCTTTTCTTTTGAATCAAAAACACTTTTTACCCTCCGAAGTATCTGCCTACCCTTCACTTCACTGCTTCCCTACTTTCCTAAAATCCTTAAAATTGTCTCATGTCCCTCATTACTTATGATCATAACAATGTATTCCTTTGATTCATAGGAAGAATATACCAACTAAAGAAAGTTCTCTAGAAGGCAACTTTGGAGACAATTTGATGCTCAACATTTACATAACATAAATATTTTCATTTCTATCTGTGGTAGATATTTGTTGGCCATTCCAAGTGTTTTCTTTGACATTGCATTTTTCTAAAGGTGTTTATTTCATATGTGATAGAGATTATATTTTTCTTAATTAGGTCAGAAATGACTTTATAAAAATCTTTGTCTTGTTACTTTCAAGTACTCCTATTTCAGTGTCTACTTCTATCTCAACAATTCCATGAAACCACACATTAGAAAATGTAAATAGTTAAGTAGTAAATTTAATTTTTGCTTAACTGGTGTTTGACTACATTGTAAACCTCCAAACAAACATTCAAGTAGTTTTAGTCCTTCTAAATTTTTTGTGCTTACTGCTCCAAATGCTATTTTCACTGTTTCATGACCACAGTGTCAGATTATTTGGACAAAAATCTTCGAATGCAGGACTTTTCCTTAGGCAGAATGTATTTCTTGATTGTCGTCTTAAGGCATGAGTTTGGTTTATTTCATTTTAAAGCATGGGTTATGGTAAAGAGAGAATGCCATTTGAATGATGTCTATGTCTATGTCCCCATTAGTTACTCTGGGCACAGAATTAGCAAGAAACACCCTTATAAGTAAAGCAGTTAGGGAAGCATTTTCCTACTTCCAGAGAAAAATCAGAGATTGAAAAATATTTCTTTGAATGCCAGTGACCTGGGCTATAGAGAAAGAATGTGCCCTGCCATAGCCACCCACCCTGGTGTTGACCACCGAAGAGCACCACCTGTTCCTGGGTGTTTATGTGTTGTGCAAAGATCATGCAAATATTAGTTGAACTAAATTTAAGTTGTGCCAACACTAAGGCAGTATCAGCTAAGATAAACACCTGGCTTAGAGGTGATTCACCGACTTTGGGATTATATGGAAAAGAGAGCGCATTAAAAAAAATTTTTTTGGCTGGGTGCGGTGGTTCATGCCTGTAATCCCAGCACTTTGGGAGGCCGAGGCGGGCAGATCATGAGGTCAGGAGATTGAGACCATCCTGGCTAACATGGTGAAACCCCATCTCTACTAAAAATACAAAAAAATTATCTGGGTGTGGTGGTGGGTGCCTGTAGTCCCAGCTACTCCAGAGGCTGAGACAGGAGAATGGTGTTAACCCAGGAAGTGGAGCTTGCAGTGAGCCAAGATCGCGCCACTGCACTCCAGCCTGGACAACAGAGCAAGACTCCGTCTCAAAAAAGAAAAAAATATTTTTTTTGGGTTAGCATCCTTTGAAACTTCATCATCCATAATAAAGCCCTTGTGTACCTATTAGACTTTGGAATTTATATAGTTTTCTTGGGGGTTTCAAAGAATAAGATAATCATTAATGAATGATGAAAATCCCCACAATCCTTTTACATTAGGCAGCAGCATGATGACCTTCATTTAATAGAGGATACAGATTAAAGAACTAATCCTGAAGTCTGTCTGTGCCATCAGTCGTGGAGCTGGCAGCAGGACTTGGACTTCTGTGCCTGTTTTGGTGCCAAATGATTTGCCTGCAAGGGAAATATGAGGAATGATTTAAGCTAAGCCCCCACTTGCAGTGCTCATATGGCTGGATCTGGTGAAATTATCAGGGGAGAGGTAGCAAAGTGGCATCTTCAGAGATGCCTCATCGCTCAATATAACAGTAGACAAAGGGAGTTCACTGAGCTATATTGTCCCAACACACCACTTGTGTCATGCACTCTGTGTGTGTGTCAGACATTGCTGGTGTTTTACTTATATTGCATCATTTAACCCTAACTGTGATAACTGGGGGGAAACCAGCTCAAGTTCCACATGGAACTGATATTTACAGGGTTTTTGAATAAACATAGAAATTGACCCATCTGGTCTTAAAACTTGAAACTTAACATTTGTCAGTCATCTGAGTTAGGAAACGGACCTTCAGGCAAGACTGAAACTCACCACATCACCATCAGACAATGAGACAGCAGACTCCTCATTTATCATGATTGCTTCCTTACCCCTCCTTAATTGCTGTTTTCCCTGCAGGTGGTTACCTCCCTTCCCAGCTATATAAACCCTCCAATTTTAGTCGGCTGGAGAGATGAGTTTAAGACTGATCTCCCACCTCCTTGGCTGCAGCACCCAAATAAAGCCTTCTTCCCTGGCAATGCTCATTGTCTCAGTGGTTGGCTTTCTGTGCAGCAAGCAATGGGACCTAGACCCAACCCCTGGTGTTTCAGTAGCATGGGGAAACCAAGGCATGTTGTTATCTCACAGAGCCAAAATTTGAACCTCAGATTCTGGACCTAGTGTCTTCTTGCCTGGCCACTGTGCCATTGTCTATTTTTCTGCTTACTTGCTCCTTGAAGGTGATTCTGCATGTTAGAATCACCTTTTTCCAGTGGAAAGTCTCCCTTTCCACCTGTTCTTGTGTCAGTCTCATGTATAGCCTGCTCACTGTCATCAGGCTGAAATTCTTTAGCAGAGAACAGTCACACCATGTTCTTGCTCCTGGACCCTTTGTGGCTTCTGATGAAATTCACACTGAATTTTGGAAAAGGCATTCAACCTCAGCGATGATTGAAACCAAACTCACATTCTAATACCTCATACAACTTCTTGTGAAATCAATGGCCCAGCATTAGTGAAACATCACTGGTATTCAAAGGTTGCCTTCTCTACCTAAACAACAGCAAAAAAAAATCAACCCAATTTAAAAAAATAGGCAGAGGACCTGAATAAACATTTCTCCAAAGAAGATGTACAAATGGCCAGCAAGCATATAAAATATTGATCAATATCACTAATCATTAAGGAAATGAAAATGTAAACCACAATGAAATTATACCTTATGCCAATTTAAATGGCTGCTATCAAACACAAAGCAAAAACCCCAGAAAATAATAAGTGTTAATGAAACTGTGGAAAAGTTGGAACCCTTGTGCACTATTCATAAGAATTAAAATGGTGCAGCCACTGTGAAAAACATTATGGTGGTTCCTCAGAGAACTAAAACTAGAGGTACTGTATGACTTGGCCATTCCACTCCTGGGTATAAACCCAAAATAATTGAAAGCAGAGACCCAAACAGATATTGGTACCTCAATGTTTATAGCAGCATTATTTACAATAGCCAAAAAGTGAAGGCAACCCAAGTGTCCATGGATAGATGAATGGATAAACAAAATGTGGTCTATCCATACAATGAAATATTATTCAGCCTTCGAAAGGAAAAAAATTCTCACATATGTTACAACATGGATGAACCTTGAGGACATTATGCTAAGTGAAATAAGCCAGTCACAAAAAGATACACAGTGTATGATCTCATTTATATAAGTCCCTAGAGCAGTCAAAATCATAGAGACACTGAAATAGTGATTACCTGGGGTGGGGAGGAGGAAGAATGAGGAGTTAGTCTTTCATGGATATGAATTTTCCCTGTTACAAGATGAAAAATACTCTCTGAAGATGGGTGGCGCTGATGGTTGTACAATGCAAATGTATTTCTGAACTGTGCACTTAAAAATTTTTAAGATGGGGTCAGGTGCAGTGGCTCATACCTATAGTCCCAGCACTTTGGAGCTAAGGCAGGAGGATCATTTGAGTCCAGGAGTTTGAGACCAGCCTGGGCAACATAGGAAGATCTCGTCACTCCCAAAAATATAAAAATTAGCTGGGCGTGGTGGTATATACTTGTGGTCCCAGCTACTCAGGAGGCTGAGGTACGAGGATTGCTTGAGCCCAGGAGGTGGAGGCTACAGTGAGCCATGATTGAGCTACTGCACTCCAGCCTGGGCAACAGAGCCAGACGTTGTCTCCAAAATAATAATAATAATAATATGGCAAATTTTGATGTGTATTTTATAACACCACCATTATAAAAATTAAAACTGCTCACCCTTGCCTCACTCTTGTACCGCTGCTCACTTTCATTCTTCCTGCTTCCATATCCTTGCTTTTAAATTCTACCAACTTTTAAAGGTCTAGTTCAACGTGACCTCCTCCATGAAATAGTCCTTCTTGCAAACTGTGGAATGGAACTCTACCTTCTCTGAATGGCCATCAGTTTACTTAGGTTTTGATAGCCCTTGACTCACAAGTCCATACTTAGCGCTGCTCCAGGCAGGTCACACCACCACCCCTAGTGGCCCCCACAAGACTGTGAGTTCCCTAGGGGTAGAAGTCATATTTCCCTTCTCTCTTCATCTGCCGACTGACTTATACATACATAATAAGCATTCGAGTTGAATAATCTGATAGTTATTTTCCTTTTTGTCAGAACTTTAGGGAAGATACTAGAAGCCTGTGCTTCTAAGGCTTTGCATTCTTTCATCATTGGACTATATGTGGTTTCTCATATAGCAATTTACATTTTGCAGAAAGACCTCAAACTGGCCTAAAGCTCTTTGAATGAATCTAGATAAGCTGCTTCCTAAAGAAAGAACCTCCTGACTTCCTAATGCTCCTTTCATACCTAATCTTTAAACAATGTTTCTAGCAATAATTCCATCTTCCACATATGTAGCAGAAGATCTGAGTATCATCTAAATATAAAATCACTGTTTTTCAAATTTTATTAGGTTTCTGCTTAATGGAGAATTATCACTGTCAGTACATCAGATCTAAACATATGGTCATTTAAAGGAATAAAAGGCAAACCTTTCATTATGATCTTTATGTTGTGGTAAGTTGTATATGTTTGCGTAGAAAATTTTGGGAAATGAGCAAAGTGTTTGGGTTGGATCAACTATTTCATATCAGTCTTTGTAAGCCACGTTATTGTTAAGGAGTCAGTCAGAACCACCCTTTCTGGTAATTTTACCTGGCTCATACTTGGCAGATCTGGCTGTGAGCAGGTTTTAAAGTTGGCTTGCTATATGGAATTATTTTTAGGACACCTTCAATGCACTCTACACTGAGCTAAAACAAAAAAAATATGAGGCTTAGCTCCTGACTCTGGACAATCTAAATCTACGTTTGCTACATCCAAAGCAAATAATTTCTGTTTATTTATTTATTATTACGTAAGGAGTTCATTCTTATTATAAAAAGCATGAAACCGGCAGGAGCGCTGGCTCACACCTGTAATCACTGCACTTTGGGAAGCCAAGGCGGGTGGATAACTTGAGTCCAGGAGTTCAGAACCAGCCTCAACAACATGGTAAAACCCCATCTCTACAAAAAATACAAAAATTAAGCGTGCGTGGTGGTGTGTGCCTGTAGTCCCAGCTACTCAGGAGAGTGAGGTGGGAGGACTGGTTGAGCCTGGGAGCATAGGTTGCAGTGAGCTGAGATTGTGCCACTGCACTCCAGGGTAGGCAACAGAGTGAGACCCTATCTCAAAAAATAAAAATAAAGCCATGGAACCAATAGGACATCATTAAAAAAATGTCACCAGTAATTTGCCCATCTGGAGGTCATCACTATCAAAATTGTGGATATTTTTGAAATTTTACTGAAGTTTTCAGCCTCCCCATAAATACTCTCTTCCCCAACCACAATGCTGTCCCCCTTTCAAAAAACTCAGCAGGTATGTGCTCATTGCCTGGGGCAGACACATACAAAAGAATGGCATGAAGAGAAAAAAATTCCTTCCTTTTCTTTTTCAAAAGTCTAAAAGCAGCAGGAACCTGGACTGCTAATGGCATAAAAAGTATATTTTAGATCAAGGGACATGAAAATAGGGGGGGAAAATTAAAAGGACTTCTTGATCAAATAGGCACATATATTGTCTTCTAGCTTTTTATGGTTTCGCTTTAAGTGTTGTTTTATACTATCTATTGAATACTTGCAAAAATGATCAGGGAATCAGGACTCACAATACATTGGCCACCGCACCCAACACCTTGGGTCACAGAATGTCATCAGCACATCCACAGCCCCAGTGTGCCGCCTCCTGAATTCCATCCTACTCACTCTATTGCCCACCATAAATGATCTCCCCAATTTTTTTGGTATCATTCTCTGGCTTTTCTTTATAGTTTTACCCTCTACGAGAACAATATAGAGTCAGAATGTTGACCAAGCATACAACTTTATTATCCTCTCCGACCACCCATTTCAAACACTTGAAGAGATCGTCATACTCAAAAAAATAAACTATCCTCCAGCCACTTTTGGTCATAAAACTGTTTCGTCTCAGGAACTGGAATATCCAGTCCCACATAATAGCCACTACTTCAAAACTGGCTTGACATTACGTCTTCTACGTATTTTCAATTTCAGTTCAGTCCTCCCCACCTGAATACGTGGACAGACAGGCCCCTCTGTGTCCCTAGGTAGCTTGCAGAGGGCAGAGGTTGCCTCCTTTTTCTCGGTGCTTTCCAGGGCTCCTTGGTGGTTTTCAGCTGAGCCCCTTCACAGGGGATGAGGGAGAGTGTCTGTGTTCCACTGGGTGCCTATAGTTCTGTCCTGTTCCCAGAATGTCTGGGAACTCAAAGGAATTCCACTCCAGCTTCCCTCTGATGAATTCCATCTAATTTAGGAAATGTGGATTGATCCCATTATGCAGCCCCTCCTGGCGCTGCCTCTCTTCTGCACACTACACTCCGCGGGCGAGTCAGAACCTAGTCCACAATCCAATTTAACTTTCCCAGAAATAGGTCAGACACCCCTTCTCCATGTCTTCCAACTGCAAGGATCATTTCAAAGCATTGTGAGGATCTCCTTGAAGCTCACCCATTAGGCAAGGGATCAGTAATAACCCACTCACCCCTCCAAAAGGTTGGGTTACTCACAGCATGGCAACAGATTTCTCCAAAGAAAGCTCCTCACCAGTATCAGATTTGATCTAGTTTTGATATTCTCAAAGTCGGTGAAAACATTTGCCAGTCTTGAAGCAAGTTTTAGAGTCCTCCAGTACATTGTCAGCATTTCCCATTGAAAACCCACCATATGCAATTTTCCCCCCACACTTACCTTGGTAGCTGATATGGGCACCTCAGCTGATATTTCTAGATTTTTAAGTTTCTGCCAATCTGATGAGTATAGAACAATATCTATGTCTCATTTTCCTGATTATTAATGAAATTGAACATCTTTCCATATGATTTTGTGTTTCCTCTTTTACAAAGTCTTCATTCAGGTATTTTCTTTATTTTTTTCTGTTGAGTGGCTTATCTTTTTTATATTGATTTCTAGATGTTTTAAATGTAGTCTAGAGACTGAGCCATGGTGACTTACATGTTGCAAATATCATCTTTTATTTATGGCTTAATTTTTTCTCTTTATGGCATTTTTTGACAAACTGAAATTTGTTGAATATAGTCAAGTTTGTGTCTCTTTTTATTTCTGGCTATTGATTATTATTTATTTGGTTTAAGAAATGCTTTCCTATCCATAGGACATGAGATTGTCCCCTAAATTGTCTTGTGAAGTGTTAAGCATTTGACTTTGGCATTTAAATTTTTCAACCATCTGGATTTGATTTTTGTGTAGAGTGTGAGATGTAGTTTCAGCTCTCCTTTTTTCCGTATGTATAAATAACCCCTTGTCCTAGTAGCATTTATTTTGTATTTTCCCACACATCAGAAAATCTCTTTCTGTTATACATGAAAATTCAAGGGACTTAAGTCTGTTTCTCTGATCTTGATTCTTTTTATTGGTCAATGCGTCTGTTCATGCCCCAAATGGCTCTTTATCTTTTGAATTGTCTAGTGTGTCTGTTCCAGTCCTAATTCTACATGGGTTTAACCACCAAAATTTTGTATTAATTCTGAATAGAATAAGTTTTTCCATCTTCTTCTTTTTCTCAGAAGTATCTTGGTTATTTATGGCTCTTTGTTCTTTCATATATATTTTAGAATCAAATTTTCCCTAAAAATCTTCTTGGCATTTGACTGAAATTAAATCTATCTACAGATTGAATAGAGGAGTAGTGACTTCTTGAAAATGTTGTGTCTTCCTATTCAAGATTATGCTATAACTTGTCACTTATTTTTACTTTGTTATTTTTCAGTATTTCTACAATTTTTCAATAAAGTGTTTTTGAACCAATTTTATTTATTCAGTACTAATTCTTTATATTTTGTGGCTTTCATGAAAGCTATCTTCTAAAAATATATGTTCTAATTTTTCCCAGTATTAAGATATACAAGTGATATGAATATTTATGTTGTATCCAGCAATCGTCAAAAACCCTCATTAATTCTAATAATGTATCTAAATATTCTTTGAGGTTTGAGGGTTTTTTTAGGTAGACAGTGAATAAGCAAGCAATGATAACAGCTTTTTTCTTTGTAATATTTATATACTTTATTGTTTTCTCATTTTATTGAGCTAGAATTTTCCCCCAAGATGAAGCTTGATACAATTATTTAATATTATATTATGTGTAATATAATATAATCTTACTAACTTAATGTTAAATGGGAAAACTTTTACCTTTTCACAATTAAATATGATGTTTCAATTATGTTTCTTAAACTAGGTATTATTTATCAGAGTAAGGGAGTTACTTTCTATTCCTAATTGCTAAGAATCTGTAAAAAAAATCAGGAATAAATAGTGACCTTATCAAATGCTTTTTCTTCATCTGTTAAAATGATCATTATAGGTTTTTCTGTGGTGATTAATGAGTTGGTCTTTCTAATTTTTTTTCTATTTTATTTATATTTGTTTCTATTTATATATTTTTTATTTATATTTTATAAATGTATTTGTTTCTATTCATATTTGTTCCTATATTTAATAAAAATGTCTTTCCTTAGATGATTTGATTACTAAAGTTAACTAGTCTCATAAAATGAATTGGGGTAAATTTCTTATTTTTTCACTCCTTGGAGGAGTTACATTGGTTTGGTATTATTTGTGGATTGTTTGTGAGAATTAACATATTAAACCAACTGGGCGTAGATTTTTCTTTGGTGGAAAGATTTTTAAACCACTGACTCAGTTTATGTTTGTTTGTTTGTTTGTTTGTTTAGTTTATCTGTTTCTTCTTGAGTCAGTTACATTTTTCTAGGATTTTGAACATTTCAGTTTAAGTTTGTTGGTGTAGAGCTGTCAAGGCTATCATTTTTATCTCTATAGTGTTTACAATTATGGGTTTTACAAATTCCAGTAGTGTGTGTTTGTTTCTGTCTCTCTCTCTTTTCCTCTCTCTCTTGCTCTCGCTCTCTTTTTCTTTATCTTGCTTCTATTCAGTCTTGCTAGAGGTTTTTCAGTCTTAGTACTTTGTTCTTTCTACTTTACAGAGGTTTAATCCGTTGTTCCTTCCCTAGCTCTCTTTGGTGGATATGCAATGTTTTGATTCCTGCCCTATTTTCACCTCGAATCTCTACATTTAAGGCTTTAAATTTCCCACTAGGTACTGCCCTCATGGTATTCTCTTTTTAAAAAAATATTTAATACTATTATTGTTTACACATATTTTCAGTTTCCATTACAGTTTCTTTTTTGAACATTGAGGGTTTTTTTTTTAATTTTTACATTATTATTATTATTTTTTTATTTTCATAGGCTATTGGAGAACAGGTGGTGTTTGGTTGCACAAATAAGCTCCTTAGTGGTGCTTTGTGAGATTTTGGTGTACCCATCACCCGAGCAGTATATACTATACCCTATTTGAAGTGCAGCCCCTTGAGTTTTTAAAATGTGTGTTTTAAAATTTCATTTAAAATAGTCATCTCTGCTTTCTTGATTTCTAACCTAGTGCATATGGGAAAAAATGTGACGTCTATACACCAACCTGATGAAATTTATTGAAAACCTGCTTTATGAACTAATAAGTGGTCAATTTTCATTACTATTTTATGTACCTCATTGTATTGAAAGAATGTATTTTTTCTTCTCAGGCTGCAATGTTGTGATACTAACTTGAGATGTTTCTTCTTCTTATATTTCCTATTTTTAAATTTCCACCATGTAGGGAAGCTATTAAATCGCTGAGCAATGTTCAAAAATTCAAACTTTTTTTATAGAGTGTTTCATATATGCTTACATATGGCTATATAGGTGGCGTTAATGACATAGTGATGAAAGTGACCAACACAGTCGCCCTGCTCCCATGGACTTATCTTAGTGTTTAGAGGGGAAAGAGAAGTACTCACATGGTGGTCTAGTTATCATTGTGTGAAATGTTACAAAGCATAGTGTATGATGAGGGAGGTTACCTGAGATCAGGTACTATGGCGATTGCATGGCGCTTATCACTCCCTGTACCCAGAAGTCTGGACACAGACATAGAGAAAAGTCACCCAGGTATATGGATCATCAAAAAAATTTCAAATACTGTCCCTCTACCGTGCTTAGTCTTTGATCCTTATTCCCCACCCTTTCCCCACCAGTTCCCAGCCTCTTTTCCCTCCTCTGCCTTTCTCCTACTTATTCATCTGTCTGCATTTTGGTTCTTTGCCGTAGTAGTCATCTTTCTCTGAAAACATACTCTTGGGCACTCAGGACAAAACTCCACAGCACTGTGGGTGATCTGTTCATCAGAGACTATAATACCACTCACACTGAATAAATTCATTTTTCCAACCCCAAAGTTACATGGTTAATCAAATTTTATTCTTAATTGTGAATTTGCATAAATATCAAAGATACTTTTTAGTAATTAGCATGTGCTCTCAATTATTCTAATGAAAACCATCACTCAAAGTGAGGTACAAATTGAGGTTACTTTCATTATGCTCAACACTACATTTATACTGCAATTGTTGGAAGTTATATGAGGTGGTTTTTTGTGAGGTTTTTTTTTTTTTTTTCCGGCTGGAGAAAGACTAAAGTCTCATATTGCCCTGACAGTCAATTGCCCTGATTATTTTTATTGTGTAGCCCCTCATCCCTGTCTGCCCTACTCGGTACTTGTGTAGCTGGTATATTTGAACAAGAGTAGTACTTTGCTGCTATCAATCTTCATCTTGTTAGTTTCAGTCCATTGATCTAGCCCAACAAGTCTCCTTTGAAGCTTGTTTCTTCATTTCTCTTTTCCATTCCTGGTTTCTTTTGGTCTCAATTGTGTCATACAAGGCATTATTATCTCGTCATCCCAGCTTCCCCAAATTGGCAGCCCTGATTCCCACACCATCCTTTTATTCATCCAAATCATTAGCTAAAATGGCCAAAAGGAGACAGCCAGAGAGGGACCGTGAGAAACGCCCCTCCAGGTGGACATCCATCTCTTAATCCTCAGTGTCAATACTTGTAAGCTGATCTTAATTGTATCCTCACCAGGTCCACAAGACTATGATGAAAAAGCTTGTCAATTATTTTAGCTCCAAAGGAGATACAATCCTTCTAGTCTACTACATTTCTTGTACTTATCAGTCCAGTGAAATGAGTTTAGTCTGGCATGACTTACTCAAAATGAGCCCATTCTGACTCAACGTGACCTCCACTTTCTGATTTAAGTACTCACCAATGATCCTTTAAAATCATCCATTTTCAAAGTATCCTCAGGGATGACATTAAGCTCATGTTTTCTCAAAGCTAAATTGCTTTCTCAGCAATCTCACGTAACTTCTAATCTCCAAACTCGGCGTCCTCTCTCAACTCCCTCTGCCTGACTTCTCTGTGGCAGGCATTTGACACTGCCCAACACCCCATCTTCTTGCTCTCACATTTGTGCGATTCATGTTCTTCTAATCTTTGAAAAATCAGAACATTTGTTCATTTTAATTTTCAGTTTTCTAGATGGAAATCTGTACTATTTTATAAATGATTTCTCAACATTATCAATGATAAGTCCAGAAAAATTGTAAGCTTTTCACAAATTTAAGAAGCAGCTTATTCAGGCTGGAAAATATTTCTTTCACAACTTGATTCTCTTGTAACTTCCTCATAGTTTTAGGATTTTAATGTTCTTCTATATTTTAACTTCACAGTCACCTCTCTGCAGGTTATTCTGAAAGAGAAGAAGCAGGAAAATAAAAGTCCAGGAGATATTCTGTCTTGCTGTAAAAGAACTAGTAAATGGTTTTTACCATTATGTAGGGGATGGAACACCTAGAATTTGCAGTACTCCCTATAGGACACCTTGATATTGTGAAGGACTATGATTATTGATAGCTATTTTCATTTTATGATTAATTTGGCTAGCCAAAGCTAGCATATATGACAAGTACTCTATAGAACATATAGAATTATAGTTACAAACAAATACACAACCCAGCCCTGCCCTCAAAACAAGTTGTTAAACTTATCCCATTGTGGGATTTTCTGCTAAAAATTGTTGCATTTTGTTTATTTATTTATTTTTTTCAGTTAGTACTTCCAAACCAGCAAAGGCAGAGGATGTCAAACCATTAAGTAAAAGAATTATGGGAGGGGCCGGGTGTGGTGGCTCATGCCTGTAATCCCAGCAGTTTAGGAGGTTAAGGCGGGTGGATCACTTGAGGTCAAGAGTTCGAGACCAGCCTGGCCAACAAGGTGAAACCCTGTCTCTACTAAAAATACAAAAAATTAGCCGGGTGTGGTGGTGAGTACCTGTAATCCCACCTACTTGGGAGGCTGAGGCAGGAGAATCACTTGAACCCAGCAGGTTTGAGGTTGCAGTGAGCCGAGATCACCCCATGGCACTCCACTCCAGCCTGGGCAGCAAGAGCGAAACTGCATCTCAAAACAAAACAAACAAACAAACAAAAAAATATATATATATATATGAGGAAAAAATGGAAATTGAAACTATTTTTTTATTCCAATGAATTTGGGTAGGTTGTGAAAAGACCACAGCCATTCCATAATTTTAGAAGCAAGGACCCAAAGAGATCTTGGTAGTGCACAGGGGACCTGACAAGCTATGTGTTGGAAGTTGGAAGGATTCCCACACATGCCCAACTTCTCAGACAAGCAGTTACCTGAGCACAGTAGTTCCCACCTATTGTTCTACCCTTTGATTAGTGGCCTTTTGGGAGGAAAAACTCAGTGAAATTCACTATTTGTTTCTGATGCTCCTCCCTCCGTATTGCACAAAAGAACTAAAAACAGTGTCAGCTTCACCTAAAGAAACACAAATGTCTGCAAAAGGGGAGCTGTGAAGTGCCCTAGGGCAGAGGAGAGGTAGTTAGATGCCTTTGGATGGGGAAAATGTTTTATATCCCAAGTTTCATTACAGCGTATCTATTTGCCCGTATGGATTAGCACCTAAGCCCTCAAATAACTAAGCAGCAGTGTATACCTTTCCCCAGGAGTATTGTATTGGGAATCAGGAATGACTGTTAGTAGCTTGGCTTTGTGGGAAAGAAAAAAAGAGAACATCAAAAGATGGAAAAGACAGCGGTAGCTAGAAAGAACCAATAAGAACTGTTAACTCTCTGGCCCTGAGGAAGAAAGGGCTTGAGAATAATCTTCAGAGAAGCACCTGTGAGCACCTCCCACATTTGGCTGATGCTATAAGACCCAAGATGAGGTCTTTTCTCCTTGTTCTTCTAGCTATAATATTAACTCAAAGCCCCTTTTGATGCCTTTTATATTTTTATTTTTATTTTTTATTGTTTTTGAGACACAGTCTTGCTCTGTCACCCAGGCTGGAGTGCACTGGCATGATCTCAGCTCACTGCAACCTTCACCTCCCAGACTCAAGTGATTCTCCCACCTCAGCCTCCCAGGTAGCTGGAACTACAGGCATGCACCACCACAACTGGCTAATTTTTGTATATTTTTTAGAGATGGGGTTTTGCCGTGTTGCCCAGGCTGGTCTCAAACTCCTGGACTCAAGCAATCTTCATGTCTTGGTCTCCGAAAGTGCTGAAATTACAGGTGTGAGCCACCATGCCCAGCCTCCTTTCATATTTTTAGATCCCTTTCCTCATTCTGGGATTAAGCCTTCCTGATACTTTTTCTACACTTTTCTGCAAAGGCTTTCTATATTTTGGTTGACTGTGCACTCTACCTTTCCTATTTGGTGCATGTACTTGTCATACCTAGGTTCATTTACAGGGTTTTTTTGTGGTCATGATAATTTCTGTTGAAATGTCAGCCTTCTTGTATTCATTAGGATGATTTGCCATTGTACTGTCAAGTTTTCAGTTTTGAGAATTGCATGTCCATTCTCTGTTCTTGTTCCATGTATAAATAAATGACTTCTTTATTATTTTGAGCTTAATAAAAAAAAAAGAAAGAAAGCCATGCCTCTTTGAAACTGAGATTCCTTATAGTATTCTCATAAGTCTATGCAAAGATTTCAGATTCCTTCAAAGTTTTGTGCCCTTCCTGTCATTTCTTGTCACATCTTCTTCTTTTCCATATTTTGACTTTTTTCCTATAGTATTTTCCCTTCTTTTTATGAGAGTACCAATTATACATACCTTGGATCCCCTATGCCATTATTTTGTCATCTCTTAGGACTTTTCCCCCCATCAGTTCTCTGTTATGACATGACATTGCTCACAGTTAGGAAGGAGTTTCTCTGCCTCAAAAGAAACTCCATTATGTTTTTTCGATAGGGTGAAAAAATTAACTCTTTTCTGCTCAGTAAACCAGCCTTGCCAAGCAGCTGCCGTTTGTCATATCTCTTCTGACACACCATGTTTGTAGCCTACATCTCACTATGTCTGAAAGTTTCCATGATCATTCCTGCTTTCCCTCATTCTTTTCTGCATTCTTCCCTTGAATCCCCACTTTGTCTTTTCAAGCAAAGTTTTGCCTTAGGAGTTTTGCCACCAATTCTGGAGAACATATCAGAGGTGTTCTCCCTCTCTTAGTACCTCCCCTTCACACTGTTCAACTTTTATTTGGCTTGACAGTCTTTCTTCATAGATTGTGCTTTAGTATTTCTATGGTTCTTCACCTCATCAAAGACAGACTTTTATTTTATTTTATTTTGGAACAGGATCTTGCTTTGTCACCCAGGCTGGAATGCAGTAGTGCAATCATATAGCCTCCAACACCTGGGTTTAAGCAATCCTCTCACCTCAGCCTCCCAAGTAGCTGGGACTACAGATGCATGCCACTATGCCCAGCTATTTTTTCTGTTTTATGAAGAGACAGGGTCTCACAGTGTTGCCCAGGCTGGTGTCAAGCACCTGGCCTCAAGTGGTCCTCCCACCTCAGCCTCCCAAAGCGCTGAGTTTATTGACATGGGCCACTGTGCCTGGCCTAATTTTTTCCTTTTCTTCATTGTTTTCCATTGCTTTGGTCTGGAAACAGGAGATATCTGTAACAAAGCTCATCAATATGAAGACATTATTTTTGTAGGTTTATTTCTGATGGACTCAATAGCAGTTAAAATTCTGAAATGTAAAAGAAATCTAATATTCCATTTTGTTCTGTCTTAATTGTCATACAATTTCATATGGATTTTGTATTGGCTTTCAATATTCTCCCTTAGATTCACATGCCCTACTGGACATCCCACTCCATGAAGATTGATTCCTCTAGCACATGTGGGGTGAGCTCAGTCCAATTGACTCAGTAAGAGAAATGGTGTTATGCTCTGCTCGTTTGATACAAAAATGTAGTAGTCCTTGGAGTGGAAGTAGCAACATAAATTTGAACATATTTATTTTTAACAATATTATAAGATTAACAATATTAGTACAGTTAACATCATTGTGTATAATTCTATGTGGCTATTTTTCCCCATTTTCAAAATGGGCTGTTATCAAATCCATGTATGAAGTCCATGTCAGATTTCCTCTATCTGAATATAAAGAAGTGTGTGTCACATAATGTGTGTGGCTTTCCCAGAGTCTGAGAGGACTCTGGACTTCTTCTGTTTCACTTTTCATGGTACTCTTTCTTTAATACCTTTAATACCCTCTCCTATATTTTCACAAACCCCAGAGATACCTCAGTGGAAATGAACAGGCTCAGCCTTGGTTATAATTTGCTTCCTATTTTTGTTACATTTCGTTACATTTTGTTATCTTTCTGTAAGTAATAATACCAGGGAACTTTGGGAAAAGAAATCATTCTAGAGATCATCAACTCCAGCTCCCTTATTTCACAGACCTAAGGATTCATCCAAGGTGCTAAGGGACATGCCCAGGTGTATTACTCAGGGTTCTCTAGAGGGACAGGACTAATAGGATAGATGTATATATAAAGGGGAGTTTATTAAGGAGTATTGACTCACATGATCACAAGGTGAGGTCCCACAATAGGCTGTCTACAAGCCAAGGAGAAAGGAAGCCAGTCTGAGTCCCAAAACCTCAAAAGTAGGGAAGCTGGTGATAGTGCAGCCTTCAGTCTGTGGCCGAATGCCCCACAGCCCCTGACAAACCACTGGTATAGGTCCAAGAGTTCAAAAACTGAAGAACTTGGAGTCTGATGTTCGAGGGCAGGAAACATCCAGCATGGGAGAAAGATGGAAGCCAGAAGACTCATCCAGTCTAGTTTTTCCATGTTCCTCTACCTGCTTTTATCCTAGCTGCACTGGCAGCTGATTGAATGGTGCCTACCCAGATTAAGGGTAGTAGGTCTGCCTCTCCCAGTTCACTGACTCAAATGTTAATCTCCTTTGGCAACACCCTCACAGACACACCCAGGAACAGTACTTTGCATCCTTCAATTCAATCAAGTTGACACTCAGTATTAACCATCACAACAAGTTCTTACGCTGTTGAGTGGTGGAGCTCATTTCCCAGAGATCAAGTCTCGTGTTCTTCCTACACCCCACTGCCTTTGGCTCATTCTGCCTGAGGTCAAACAATATTAAGACAACCTGAAAATTCTCCTTTAAGAACATTGCCCATGTTCAGAATGTAGCTCTATTTTGAACTTGAACATCAGCTGAGTAGACAAGTACATCCGATGCAACTGCAATCATGTCCTTGGAAATTTATAGCATCGCTTTCAAGCTCAACAACTTGTTGGCAGCCACCCAAACTTCAATTCTGTCTCTAAGTAAAAATAAAATAGAATACATGTCATTAGCATAACTATGACATTTAGGCAAACTCAGGGACATTTAGACCTCATGCATCTGGGTAATTAATTATATAATTTTTTTCTTACGCATAGATGTCCTTTCTTTATGTTTGTTATAGTCTCAAATTCCTCCCGTCTCAGAAGATAAGCCAAATATTTTCACTTTGTCACTCACTTTTTAAATTTTCTTTTTTTTTCCTGTTTTTCTTTAAAAATTTTTCTTTCTTTTTTCCTTTTTATTTATTTTTCTTTTTTTGTCACTTACTTTATTCTAAATGATTCTCTTTAAGTTATCAAATAAATGGGGAAAATAATGGGACTTAGCAGGTTATCTAAGTGGTTTTTTTTTTAATTTTATTTTATTTTTGTTTTTTTGAGGCAAGGTCTTACTCTCTCACTCAGCTGGAGTGCAGTGGTGCAATCATAGCTCACAGTAGCCTCGACCTCCTGGACTCAAGTGATCCTCCTGCCTCAGCCTCCCAAGAAGCTGGAACTATAGGCACATGCCACCATGCCCAGCTAATTTTTAAATTTTTTATAGAGACAGGGTCTCACTCTGTTGCCCAGGCTGGTTTTGAACTCCTGGGCTCAAGCAGTCATCTTGTCTCAGTCTCCCAAAGTGCTGGATTTCAGGTGTGAGCCACTATACCCAATATTTAAAAAAAAAAATTTTTAAAGACATCAAATAAACGGGAAAAATAATGGGCCTGAGCAGGTTGTCTAAACACTTGACGTTGGTGATCACAAACAAGGCATTTACTTGCTGAGTGGGCAAGAAAAAAAAAATCTTAAAAGCAGACTCAAGTGCAGGTGATTGAGATACAAATATAGTATGTTTGTATTTGAATGGTCCGCTGGAGAGTAATGGTAAAAATGCACACAACCTCATCTGTGCGGGGCAGATAGAGAAAAACTTGCTTGGGGGCAAGCGTCCTGGCAAGCTAGGTATTGCAAAACCATAATGTCAAAAATTTGAAACAATTCCACAAGCCCAAACCTGACCAAAAGCCTAACCTGGGAAGTGCAAGCATGCTCCCATGGGAATGAAACAAGTGACAGAAGCAACTATCAGCACCCTCGTGCCCATGCAGAGAGGCAAAATACCCGCCAGTAGGCGCTTTCCATCTGGAGTCACCCGAAACCAGGACTCTGTAACAAATAAACATTTATATTCTGACATTCTTTATATGCAGTGTCCACTAGCCTGACACCACCTCACACACCCTCTCTCCAACCTGCTGGCTCTCCCTCTTTTGGAAGGTACCAATTCCCAGTTTTCTGACTTTGTTCCTTCAATAAGGGAAGCTCTCTCTGCAGTTCCCAGCCCATGCGGCATTGACATTTCCAGCGAGATGCATTCCCCCTCTGCCTACCCTGTCCCCACCTTCTGAGGCGAGATCCAGTTGCTACCACTCCTCTCTGCAGCCTGGACAGCTTCTCCCTCGTTCTGCTGGAGACATTGGAGGCAGTTAGAAGGGGAAAGTGGAAGAAGAGTCCAGCCAAAAAGAGTACTTTTGGGGCAGGAGAGGTGAAGAAGGAAACTGGAACTTAATTTTCTGTTGATTCCTCGTTTTTTAGAACTTTCTATTTGGGTAAGTTGGTTCAAATAAGTGAATTTTTCTTAATTAGAGGCTACCCTGGGAATCCCAAGAAAAGACATGGCCCTTGATACTGATGTACCCGTAGACCTTTGGGATAGATGGGCAAGTAGACAGCTGTGTTCAATGGAGGGATTTTACATGGCAAACAGCAGTACACACAGACAGCCCAGAGCTCAGTATCTGAGGCATTCGGGTTAGGGAGAGGCTCTTGAAGAAGCAAAGGCTCAAGGCAACCCCTGGAAGGGGCTCAGGATTTAGACTCCTGCATAAGCATTTCTCAGGAAGTTGGGAGATAACAGCCTTTGTGTGTGTGTGTGTGTGTGTGTGTGTGTGTGTGTGTGTGTGTGTGTGTGTGTGTGTGTGTGTGTGTGCATGCGTGCCTGCACATGTAAACCTAGGGTGTTTGAATGTAGGGCGTGGGAGGAGAGTTCCTGTTGGTTTGGAGTTAGTAGATTATAAGGTGTGAGGTTGGGAGGGAAGGAAGTAATGCCAAAGAGGTGAGAAGGGACTTAGACACCAAAGTCCTCCTTCCCCTGCCTTCCCTGAGTCCTAGAGGCAGTCAGGAGGCTTTTCTGCTAGCTCCGAACATGACCACCACTAAAGGTGAGCAGCTTCTCTTTGTCAGTGCTCTACCTTATGTCAACTGGCTGAACAATCTCTATTTCAACCTATGACTTTTATTTTCTTAGTTCATGTCTCTTATTAACTCATACACGATTACTTGTCTGGTTTGTTGAAGCAATAAGACAACATTTGCCACAATAATGCCTGTCAAAGTGGCTGGCCATAAAACCTCCTGCACCACATTCATCTAAAAGGCACTTCCCATGAAGGCAACCAATTTTGCCATTGTCATGCACCTTGGAGTATTTCAGGACAGCCAGCTTAACCTTCTTTCTGTAATGCATATTCTTTTTGGCAATGGCATAAGACTTCTTCATTTTCTTAGCACCACCATGAAATCTCAACACATGGTGAAGAGTGGACTCCTCTTGAATGTTGTAGTCAGACAAAATACGTCCATCTTCCAGTTGCTTGACAGCAAAGATCAGTCTTTGCTGGTCAGGAGAAATTCCTTCCTTATCCTGGGTCTTGGCCTTCACATTTTCTATTGTATCCAATGGTTGAATGTTGAGAATGATGGTCTTCTCCATTTTTACAAAGATCTGCATTTTTAAAAATCCAAAAAATATTTATTACACTCCCACTCTGAGGCAGGTGCCGTAACATTTCCTAGGAATACAAGGACCATCAAAACTAGATGGGTTCCTACCTCAGTGGTTAGTTAAATATTTAATTACACAAATAAATGTGAATTTACAACTCTTCTAAGTGCAGTGAAGGATACAGATACATGAATATGTATACATTTATACCTACAAATATATATGCACGTATATGTATCTTATAAGGGGATTTGACTCAGTCTTGGGGGAGAGATGGTTCATTTGAAGAAGCAACATTCCAGTTGATATTTTGAAAGTGTTAACTAAGAGTTAACTAGAGAATACTTGGGTATGCATGTGGCAGGCCAGGTCTCACTAACAGCTGAACAGGCAGGCCTCCGTAACAACTGTTTCAGCACTAACTGAGTGGTGAAGTTAAATATTAAAAGCTGATAGAGCCAGTGTCCTTATACAAAGGCTGGAATGTAACAAAAGCCCACCAAGACTTCTGCCCAGGCCTCTCCTGGGCCTTGAAGCATGACAAGATAATGAAGGAAATCTTAACAGGACCCTTTTAGGATTAAACAGTTTTACTGGGGGTCTGAAGAAACTCCCCAGGCCTCCACAAGTTTATTGGGGGTCTGAAGAAACTCCTCAAACCTCCATTCTTTAGCAGGAGATAAGATAAGGGTAATCACCCCAGCACCTGGACCCATTTAGATTAAGTCAATTTACTGGAGCTCCAGAGGAAGGTCTCCAGGACTCAGACCTTAGTTATGGATTAGAAGAAGTTAATCACTTATAGCTTTAGATGAATACACACTTACACGTAGACATATAGCTTAGAAGGCATATAAGCTCTGGAAAAGTTTGTAATTTTGAGTTGGTCTAGTGATAATTTCTAGGTCTTCTCCCTGCACCTGGTTACAGAAATGAAAACTCTCTTCTCTCCCAGTTCATCTCCATCTCATTATTGGGCCACGAGAATAAGCAGCCTGACCACTGGTCTGGTCTGGGAATATGCATGTTTAGGGGCTGGGGATATAGGAGAGAGCCAAAGCCAGCCAGCCAAGGGAAGAGTGGGAGCAGCAAAAGAGATGAGACTGGAGGAGCCTGACCTCGCTGGGTTTCGAGAAATCAGGTGCACAGTTTTGTTTTTGAAAATCTGCCTTTTCGTGGTGGTTCCACTGCAGGTGGCAGATGAAAAAGGAAGAACACTATGCAGACCCACGAGGTTGCCCTAGGACTTTTTTCCCCTCTTCCTGCATTGTATTCTTACTTTTTCATAAAAATGCCACTGAGAATCAGCGTAGAATTGACTTTGAAATCAGAATGTTGGTGTTTTCAATGGCATGACTTTGGGAAAATAACACCTGAGAACCTCAGTTTTCTCAAAATTAGAATGGAGATCGTAATACCTATAAGATTAAATGAAATCACATATGACCAGACATAACAGGTGGTCAACAGATGGAAGCTTATTGCTATTCCCAAGTGATTGGTGATTAACTGATGTTCTAGACCAGGGATCAACAAACATTTTCTGTAAAAGCCAGGTAGTAAATATATTCTACTTTTTGGGCCATGTGGTATCTGTCTCAATGGCTCAATTCTGCAGCTGCAGCAGGAAAACAGCCGTGGACAGTA
This sequence comes from Pongo pygmaeus, assembly GCF_028885625.2. Taxonomy (NCBI): domain Eukaryota; kingdom Metazoa; phylum Chordata; class Mammalia; order Primates; family Hominidae; genus Pongo; species Pongo pygmaeus. The sequence continues at coordinate 7,376,574 of NC_072396.2, read as the reverse complement.
TGTCATGAATAGGCATGACTGTGTTTTAATAAAACTTTATTTATAAACATGAGCACTGGGCCACAATTGGCCCATGAGCATAGTTGCCAACCCCCATTTAGAACATTTTCTGTGGGTCCCGATATCCAATGTATGCTATTAAGCAGTCTGTCTTAGTTGCTGTCACATATATAACAATCCAGTAACCCTGCAAGGTAGGTATTACTGCCTCTCCTTTACAACTAAAGCTCAGTGATGTTAAGAAATTCATTTCCATTCACACAATCAGCAGTTGCTGCAAAATGAACCCCCGAGTCTCTACTTTCCTTGAGCTTAAGCTGGTTTCCTTATCGTGTTTCCTTCTTAACTTGGTGTTTAATGCTCCTTGGTTATCCTGATGTTCTTGGAGGAACATAGATGCCCATTATTCTTATGGCACAGATATTTCTAACCTAAACTCTTTCCTCAGGCCACCTCTAAGGCTGCTGGATTTTGCATTTTTCTTCCCAGGTTTTTTAGCATATGCTCCCTGGGCTTTCTCTCTGCTGCTCTGTCCACATCCATCACATCCCACCTACGTGAAGCTCACACGTATAATTCTTCTTGGCTGGTGATTTCCAGTTTTTGAGGTTTCCCACATCAGAGGTGACTGCTCTGGAGCAGGCTTCTTAGCCTTTAATTTTATTTCAGCTGGACGGTAGATGAAACGGGGGGGCGGGGGGCGGGGGGTCTTGGCAGGCAGCTGGAGGGAGGGTTGCATGCAAACTTTTTTAATTTGCACGAAGCAACTTAACAGGTCTGAGATTGGCAATGAAATTCTGCTTTGGGGATATTCGGATGCAGAAGAAAACACAACGTGAACCCAATTTATTTTCTTCTGACACCTCTAAAACTATATTTCATACTTGTTCCTTTTTATCACCTCTGAGCAGTGGATTGCATGGATGCCTGGGGCTGATGCCCTCTAGGATGCGAGTTTCCCTGGAAGCCTGGGAGAGAGCAGACACTAAATTCAGAGTCAAACAATGACAGAAATAGCAAAAATCAAAGGTTCATGTCAGACCCAAGCCCTGGGCAACTTCTTGAGTTTTCTACTTTGTGGTCAAGTTAAGCCTTTAGAATGCTTTCAAAGGTGTCCCTTCTTCAGGGTACAATTTATTACATTTCTATTAAAATACAGGGCCACCTCTTTCAGACTTCTGTGGCCGGAGGGGGCGATTGTCATCTGCTGTGGTTTTTCACTGTAATGAAAGCATAACTGGGAAGAGCCTGCGCTGAGCCCCTGGGCTGTGCGGGGTTGGAGGTGGTAGGTGCACTCCAAATGCAGTTCTCAGTGAACGTGAAAGGTCCCGCTGAGGGCGGTTTGTAGGGCTGTTACAGGAAAGGGGTCCGGAGAGGGCTCTTGGATCTCGCACAAGAAAGAATTCAGGGCAAATCTGCAGAGTAAATTGAAAGCGAATTTATTAAGAAAGGAGAGGAATAAAAGAATGGCTACTCTGATCATAGACAGGTCAGCCCCGAGGGCTGCTGGTTGCCCATTTTTATGGTGATTTCTTGATGATATGCTAAACAAGGGGTGGATTATTCATGCCTCCCCTTTTTAGACCATATAGCATAACTTCCTAACGTTGCCATGGCATTTATAAACTGTCATGGCGCTGGTGGGAGTGTAGCAGTGAAGTCGACCAGAGGTCACTCTCTTCACCATCTTGGTTTTGGTGGGATTTGGCTGGCTTCTTTACTGCAACCTGTTGCATCAGCAAGGTCTTTGTGACCTGTATGTTGTGCCGACCTCCTATCTCACCCTGTGACTTAGAATGCCTTAACCGTCAGGGAATGCAGCCCAGTAGGTTTCAGCCTCATTTTACCCAGACCCTATTCAAGATGAAGTTGCTCTGGTTCACATGCCTCTGACAGAACCACTGAGTCACCCCTCCAGGAAGGTGAGTACTGAGAATTATTACGGGGCAAGAGGCTGCCTCCAGATGGGCTGTGTGGAAGACCAGGTCTCCCTAACACAGGCCTCCATAACAACTGTTCCAGCAGTGACTGAGTGGTGAAGTTAAATATTAAAAGCTGATAGAGCCAGTGCCCTCATACAAAGGCTGGAATGTAACAAAAGCCCATCAAGAATTTTGCTCAGGCCTTTCCTGGGCCTTAAAGCGTGAAGATTTTAACAAAGGAATTCTTAGCAGGACCCATTTAGGATTAAACAAGCTTTATTAGGGGTCTGAAGAAACTCCCTAAGTTTCCACAAACAAGCTTTATTGGGGACTAAAGGAACTCCCCAAACCTCCATGACTCAGCAGGAGACAAAATAAGGGCAATCACCCCAGCACTTGGACCCATCTAGATTAAGTAAACTTACTGAGGCTCCAGAGGAAGGTCTTCAGGACTCAAATCTTAGTTATAGATTAAATGAAGTTAATCGCTTATGTCTTTAGATGAATGCACACTTTACACGTAGATGTATAGCCTAGAAGGTATAGAAGCTCTGGAAAACTTTGTAATTTTGAGTTGGTCTGGTGATAATTTCCAGGCCTTCTCCCTGTAACTGGCTGCAGAAGTAAAAACTCCCTTCTTTCCCAGTTCATCTGCATCTCATTCATTGGTCCTCTAGAATAAGCAGCCTGACCCTCAGTTTGGTCTGGGAACAGCTGGGCTGTAGAACGATTTCTGAAGGCTTTTGACCAACCCAAAAGCACTTTTCCATAATAAAACTTGCAAAAATATCAAGTCCATTCATTTTTAAAAGTACCAGCCCCATAATGGCTCAGGCACTGATTTCTTGACTCTATGCTTTCAGTGGGCCATTTGGTATTGAATCACCTAATTTTGGTTCAGGTGTTTCTGGCATTATATTTGCAAAGCACAACCCCTGAGTGTACAAATAGTATGAAACCCAAATTTTGTGAATCCTTAGATAAAATTCCGCTTCTGAAGGCAGGATTTTCCATGGATTCAGAGGCAGTATTCTCCTGCTTACACCCTGAATTTCCTGGAGTCACAAAGCATTTGAATGGTTTTTAAACCTGTACTGATGTAGTACAATCTAATTAATGTACCAGGAGGGTAGTGGCTGGCTCTGGGTGTGGCGTTACTTGACTCCTGATTCAAGGAATCTTTTATGATTTACTAATTTATAGGAATTTAGGGAATGTTGGGAAGACATTGAACTAAAATTTAACCCACCTCCACTCCCTGATCTCCTCCCCATTTAATTTTTTTGTATAGCACTTATGGCACTCTATATTTTTCCTTAAAAAATAGAACAGCTATATTGAGATATCATTCACATACCACCCAATTCGCCCACTTCATGTGTACAATTGAATGCCTGTTAGTATATTCACAGGTTTGGGCAAACATCAGCACAGTGTATTTTAGATCACTTTCATCACTGCCCAAAATAAACCCCATACTCATTAGCTCCTTCTTTTCCTTCCCCTCTCGAGTCTCTGGCAACCAATAGTCTGTCTTTCTGTCTTGATGGATTTGCCTATTCTGGACACTTCAAATAAATGGAATCATACAACCTGTGACTGAAACCACCTTTGCAAAAATCATAACTGAGAAAATTATGACAGTGAAAGACATCAGACCTAGCTGACATCATCTTGTTTCTAACTGTCACCAGTGGAGGGTGTCCAGGTTCTTGGCGTCTTGAATAAAAAATTGGACAAAATGCACACACAAAGCAAGAAGGAATAAAGGGATTTATTGAAAACGAAAGTACACTCCACAGTGTGGGAGTGGGCCCGAGCATAGGGGATCAAGGGTCCTGTTACAGAATTTTTGGGAATTTAAATACCCTCTAGACAATTGCATTGGTTACTTGGGGTACGCCCTATGTAAATGAAGAGGATGAAGTAAAGTTACAAAGTTATTTACTTGGCCTACGCCCTATGGAGAGGATATTTCCTGTCATAGCTAAAGTGTGAATCGGCCTTCTGTTTCTTGCCTCCAGATTCTATTTTCTTGCCTCATAACCTCTAAACTGTCCTTATTCATTACTGGGCGTAGGCTGAACTGGCTTTGGGAAGGAATTTAATATATAGTTTAAATAATAGCCCTTCCTGAAAGGCTAAACTGTTCTTGTAAAACAAATGAAAGACCACCAGCCAACAAGTCAAGATGAAAGGGGCTGGAGTTCTAAGTATTACCAGCCATTATTCCAGAGATCATAAAATTTGCAACTTCCCCAATTACTCTTGAAGGTAACATCACTATTGTGAGCCTAAGACCAACATTTTGAGATGTTTTTTTCATGTTTTTGCATTTCTAACAACCGGATGGCCCCACCTGGACCTGCCAACCAGTTCTGTGGCCCCCACCAGGAACTGACTCAGCAGAAGAGAACAGCTTCGCTCCCTATGATTTCATCCCCAAGCCAACCAATCAACACTCCCGATTCACTGTCCCCCTACCCACCAAATTATCCTTAAAAACTCTGATCCCCAAGTTCTTGGGGACACTGATTTGAGTAATAATAAAACTCCATTCTCCCGCACAGCCACCTTTGCGTGAATTACTCTTTCTCTATTGTAATTCCTCTGTCTTGATAAATCGGCTATGTCTAGGCAGTGGGCAAGGTGAACCCCTTGGCAGTTACATGACCTTTTGTGCCTGGCTTCTTTCACTGAACCTCGTGTTTTCAAGGTTCCGCCATGTTGCCAATGTATCAGAACATCATTCCTTTTTGTGGCTGGATCATATTCCATTGTATGGATGCACCACATTTTGTTTATCCTTTCGCCAGGCAATGGGCATTTGTGATGTTTCCACCTCTTGGCTATTATGAATAATACTGCCTTTGCAAAAGTATGACAGTGAGAGAAATCTGACATGGCTGACTCTGTCCCACTTGTAGCCTCACAGGTTGGCCATTTTTGCTCATTCCTGGGCATGGGCCAAACTAACTTTGGGACAAATTTGACTTATAGTTTAAATAATAGTAGCCCTTCCCCCAAACTAAACTGTTTTTGGAAAACTGATGAAAAGCCACCAAGTTAGAAGGATGAGAGGGGCTTGAATTCCAAATAATTACCAGGCATCATTCTGGAAGTTGCAAGATTTGCAACTTCCCCAATTACTCCTGCAGATAACATCACTATGGCAGAACCTAAGATTGGCCTTTTGAGATGTCTTTTCAGGTTTTTGCATTTCTGACAATCAGATGGCCCCACCTGGACCCATGACTCAACCAGTCTTGTAGCCTCCACCCAGAAGTGGACTCAGTGCATGAGGACCACTTACCACACCCCTATGATGGCATCCCCAACCAATAGCATGCCCCCTACACTAGTCCCTGCCCACCAAACTATCTTGGAAAAACCTCCAACCTCCAAGCCTTCAGGGATATTGATTTGAGTAATAATTCTGGAATGGCTGACCTCACGCCAATTAAGCTCTTTCTTTACTGCAATGCCATGTCTGGGTGAGTTTATTTTATATTTGTGGTTGGCAGGAGGAACACATTAGGCAGTTACACTATGAACACCTGTGTACACTGTGTGTGTGTGTGTGTGTGTGTGTGTGTGTGTGTGTGGCTCCGTAAGTTCTCATTTCTCTTGGGTATATGCTTGTGTGTATGTGTGTATTTGTGTGTGTGTGTGTATGTGTGTGTCTCCATAAGTTATCATTTATCTTGGGTATATGCATGTGTGTGTGTGTGTGTGTGTGTGTGTGTGTGTATCCATAAGTTCTCATTTCTCTTGGGGGGGTGTGTGTGTGTGTGTCTGTAAGTCCTCATTTCTTTTGGGTGTAATCCTAGGAACAGAATTGCCAGTCACCATTAAGGCCTGGACTTTGGCTGCATTGTTTATTCTGCCCGGCATCTAGCAGATGTGCACTAAACTCTTGTAAAATGAATATACGAATTTTAAAATCCTAATCTGAAGGTCTGTGTCCAATCCTTGCCTTTTTTCCGATTGACTACGATTTGGGGAAAGGCAAAAATGTTTCTTGACCTCAATTTTCACATCTCTAAAATTTTGGACTGGAATAGATGATTTCTAAAATGGCCCAAGAAGTAAAATATATGAAATGATGGGGCTGAGGTTACTTTTCCCTTAAAACATAGGGAAAATGAAAAAATAACTTTTAAATCGGGGTTGGGATTTATGGGTTAAAAAATGGCTTTGTAATTATTTCTAGCTCTTGGAACAGAAGGCATTTTTCAAGCGAGACTTTCTGATGAAACTTTTAATTTTTTTATACTAACAATGGCACTAAAAATGCTATATCGGCTGATTCAAGAATATGGGAATAACCACGGTAAGAAGCACTTATTAGTGGATAAGCCATAGCAATAAGTATATAGAGAAAGTTTTATTAAACACCTGCCAGTTTTAAAACATTGGGGTTTCTTCCTAACCTTTTTAAATAAAAAAACAGAAACATATACAACATAGAGAAAATAATGGCAATGAACATGATGTAACTCAGCTTCAACAGTTCTCAACTGCTGACCAATCTTGTTTCAATTACCCCCCACCAACTGGCTCATTTTGAAGTAATTCCCAGACATCACATCATCTTATCTGTCAATATTTCTGTGCCACGTAGGATTTGGGTGAAGATTTGAATTTAGTTGATGCTGAAGCTCAGATTCAATCCAATTCAACATCAATTTATGGAGCCTTGAGCTTTTGTCAGTCTCATGCTGGGTTGTGTGGGTGATGTGGAGATGAGTATCACACAGCGTCTGTTTTTCATGCTTTCTCTAGTGGGAAATAAAGCACCATGCAAAGGAGAGAGTGCAGTTTTCCCTTGGTGTCTGTGGGGGATTGGCTCCAGGAACCCTGTGTATACCAAAATCCACAGATGTCCAAGTCCCTGTTATAAAATGTCGTGGTACTTGCATATAAACTACACAATCCTCCCATATACTTTAAATCATCTTTATATTACGTAGAATACCTCATACAATGTAAATAGTATGTAAATAGTTGCTATACTCTCTTGTTTACAGAATAATGACAAGAAAAAAAGGACATGCGTGTTCAGTACAGACATAATCAGTCTTGTTTTTTTTTGTTTTTTTTTTTATTTTCATCCATAGTTGGTTGAATCCTCAGATGCAAAACCCATGGATACAGAGGGCCGGCTGTAACGCACCTTGAGTGCTGCGAAACTGATAACAGAGCTACCATTGGAGGTGCTAATGGTCAACAACAAAGGAGGAAGTTAATATTGTAAAAGGAGGCCAGGAACTTTGGCTCATGCCTGTAATCTCAGCAATTTGGGAGGCTAAGGCGAGAGCATTTCTTAAGCCCAGGAGTTCAAGACCAGCCTGGGCAACAGAGCAAGACCGCTTCTCTACAAAATATTTAAAACATTAGCCAGGTATGGTGGCACATGCCTGCAGTCTCAGCTCCTGCAGAGGCTAAGGTGGAAGGATCACTTTAGCCTAGGAGGTTGAGGCTGCAGTGAGCCATGATTATACCACTGCACTCTAGCCTGGGTAACAGAACAAGACCCTGTCTCAGAGAAAAGAAAAGAGAAGAGAAGAGAAGAAGGAAGGAAGAAGGGAGGGAGGGAGGGGAGGGGAGAGAAAGGGAGGAGAGGAGAGGAGAGGAAAGAAAGGGAAGGAAGGAAGGAAGGAAGAAAGGAAAGAAGAAGAAGAGAAGAGAAATGAGAAAAGAAAAGAAGAAAAACTACCTGTCGGGTACTATGCTCATGACCTGGGTTTGCAATGTACCCAAGTAACAAACCTGCACATGTACCCCCTCAATCTAAAATAAATCAGAAAATAAAGAAAAAATATAGTTTTTAAAAGCAGAAGCCAAAGTTCAACTATAGAAAAAAAATTTCATACTGATTATTATAGTTTTAATTCTAGAGCTACTATTTGCCTCTTTTTAAAGAATTGCTTTGACAATTTTTATCGATTCTTTCTCCTTTCTGATATTTTCAAGCTTTAAAATTTTATTTAAATATAATAAACATATTTCTTTAATTAATTAAAAAAAAAACACTGGAAGCCAAGCTTTGCTTAGTCCTCACCTATCAGCAATGCCCTATTGGCTTTCTGCAGGGACCTAGCATCAATTGTCCGTCTCTGGAAAAGGCTTAGCAGGAACTAGGTGCCCTGTTTCATTTTCCAATAAAATGATTCTATTATACATATCTTCCCCCTCATATCCCATTCCTTAAATATGCCTTTTGTGCCTATAGACCAACCATTCATTACCATTTTATGCTATTGTCTTTATTTCCAAAGTGGGAGCAGCTTATTTATCCATTTTATTTTTTATCTACAAGGATTTTGTGGAACAAACTTGCTCAGGATCTAGAACACTATAATTGGCAATTTCACTTGCTTTTTTTCGCCGGTATGTTCATGGAGAGTATCTTTCTGAGTGTCCTTCAGATGTGTGTGGAGGAGGTGGTGGGGGACAGAGAGTGACCACCTATAATTCGAGGAGCTAAACAAAATAAAAGAAGATCCTGCATGGTATTTATTTTGAAATACTTTAATCATGGTATGTTAATGTGCGCTGTTGAATGCATGCTAATTTAGCTGTAAGGAGACACACTTTGGAGGGTACCATACTATTACATGACATAACAAATTATGACATTTTATGCATGATAACATTGTATTATTGCATTATGTAACATTAGGTATTAATTAACATAATTTTAATCTAGAAACAACCCTCAGCCACAAGTCTTTGTTTCTTGCCCAAAAATGTTTTATCCTCTGCACGTGCTCCTTGATTTCTGCGTATATGGTGTCTGCTTTGAGTTGCTTGGGTTTTTTAAGAAGCAAGGATTCTATTAGTGTTATCAGTTGCTTTGAGGTCCACATCTGGATGTCCTGAGGCTGGTGAATGGACTTGGGAATGGAAAATGGAGCAGTTTTATCAAGAGACAAGAAAGCAAGATTGTAGAATACAATTCACACTTTCTGCTGCAGCAACAGTCTTCCCATTTGCTTTTGGCAACTTCTCAGTACCACGATCACTGACCATCCCTATCTGTAAAAATATTCATTGGCTAAGATGGCCCAGAATTGATTCTTGACAGGTTTTTAAGTTATTCTTTTATTTTATTATGTCTTTTTTGTTTAAGTCTGAGATGACTGTTGTTCATTTTTTGTTACGTCATCTGTCTGTTATTATAAACATTTTTACCAACCTTTGACCTAATAGGGTCAACTATTGCTCTTTTCTCATTCCTTAATGGTGAGTACAATCTGGACAACGATACACATGTATTAAAAACAAATTAAACTAAAATTAAACAAATAGCTACTTTTTTCCAAAATGTTAACAGCACAGGGAAAAATGAATACAAATAGTGTCTACATTGTAAATCCAAGTTGTTCTCTCTCTCTCTCTCGTTTTTAGAAAGAACATTACATGGCATTGCCTACTGAAGATGGGACTTAGCACAAAAACCATCATGGATTCCATCAAAGAGATCATTAATGTCTCAAAACGTCTCCAAGGATACATGATCTACAAAGGACCACAGAGTGCCCTGCAGAATTGGGTTGAAAAACTAAAGAAGGCAAATAGAGTTTATGGTAAGGTTCTGTGTTACTAGACTGCCCTTGAACCCATAGCCATGGAATTTGTTCAAATCCTACACACACTGTTTAAAGCATTGTTTAATTGGCATCTTCTGTGTGAGGAATCATCAGTGCCATGTACCACTTTATGATAACCTGGGACTCTGGCCCCAGACTCCAGTGTCCAGGTTAGCAGGGCTGGACCGTGTGAAGGACTTGTTTTGCAAGGACAGGAGGTAGCCAAGGCCTGGAACCCAAACAGGTTCCATGATGTTCTTGAACATCTTCCTGGCAAGTCCATATTACAAAATCGCAGAGCACAGGCTCAGATTCAGACTGTGGAGCTAGCTCATGCATTGTCTATGCAAGTGCTGACTTTCTCTGCCATGGCAGAGCTTCCTATGGCCAGGCCAGATAAAGGTATCAGCATTTTAGCCTTAGCTGGTAGAGCCTCTTTTTCCTGGCTTTTGGTTTGCCAAGTCACTGTCCAAGTATCTGAGTAGCAACAACACATGGAGACCCAAGCAGAGGTCCCAGGTGGTGACTCCTGGGATGCTCTCACTTTAGTAATGTTGATTTCAGCTTTATATCACTTGCCTTTAATAGTCAAGGTGTCCAAAGTCACAAATTCAAACCCCAATGGAAGAAAATAATAATTTGTTCCATGGGTGCAAAAATACAGTCTGATGTCTCAAATTTATTCCATTGATTATTCTTTAAACTAGAAGAGGTACGTGTCAACACAGAAATGGTCTTTGTCATGGAGAACAAATTCTTTGAAGGTGTATACTATTGATTCTAGGTCAACAATGTCATTTTCAGACTTGCAGGGCAGCAAAGTTTTGCTTAAAACTCCCTCCTCTTAGATGATTCCAGCAGTCACCTTAGTGTCTACATCCTGAAGGTGTCCTTGATACTACATTTTCTGCTCCTTTAAAGTAAGGCGGCAGTCTCTGGTCCCCATGGTGAGATTGGGTTCTTCCTGCCTGTTCCTGGAGTGGCATGGAGAAAAGAGCATGGATTTGCAGAAGAGACACTTGAGAGAGAGGTAGGAAACTCTGTATTTATTTAAATGCAAGCTCAAATATTGCAAATTTAGTAAAACATGTGGGAAGAGTTCTTTTACAGAGCAATTTTCTGTTGCCTAGGATATAAATCGTTAGAGTTTTTCTGTGTAGTGATTGGCATTTACAAATAAGAACCTTCCCTGTTTTGCAAGGTTACATGTTAGTTAATGTTTGCAATGCCTCTTGAGTGGCTAATTATTTTGTTTATATTCCATGCTCAAAAAATCAGAGGGGAGGAGTTTCACCTCAGGCTTTGGCTCTGAGAACAGTACAGCAGAAGCTTTGATTTTCATCTACAGAAAGTAATAGGGGGTTGAAGTCTCCAAATGACCAGAGGTCAGATGCCCCTTGATGCTGTGTTGTTCTTTAAGTGGAACCCACATTCAGAATTCTCTAAGGAAGGAGCTGGGACAGAGGTGCTAAACTCTGCCTCAAAAAAGATCTTGGGTGGCTGGCGAGATGACTGAATAGGAACAGCTCCAGTCTGCAGCTCCCAGTGAGATCAATGCAAAAGGCAGATGATTTCTGCATTTCCAATTGAGGTACCCAGCTCATCTCATTGGGACTGGTTAGACAGTGGGTGCGGCCCATGGAGGGTGAGCAGAAACAGGGTGGGGCGTTGCCTCACCCAGGAAGTGCGAGAGGTTGGGGAACTCCATCCTCTAGCCAAGGGAAGCTGTGAGGGACTGTGCCGTGAGGAATGGTGCATTCTGGCCCAGATTCTATGCTTTTCCCATGGTCTTTGCAACCCGCAGACCAGGAGATTCCCTCAGGTATCTATACCACCAGGGTCCTGGGTTTCAAGCACAAAACTGGGCAGCCGTTTGGGTAGACACCGAGCTAGCTGCAGGAGATTTTTTTCATACCCCAGTGGCTCCTGGAATGCCAGCAAGACAGAACCGTTCACTCCACTGGAAAGAGGGCTGAAGCCAGGCAGCCAAGTGGCCTAGATCAGTGGATGCCACCCCCATGGAGCCCAGCTAGTTAAGATCCACTTGCTTGAAATTCTCGCTGCTGGCACAGCAGTCTGAGGTCAACCTAGGACACTCGAACTTGGTTGGGGGAGGGACATCTACCATTACTTAGGCTTGAGTAGGCGGTTTTCCCCTCACACTGTAAACAAAGCTGCTGGGAAGTTCAGATGGGGCAGAGCTCACTGGCTGCAAAGCTGCTGCAGCCAGACTGCCTCACTAGATTCCTCCTCTCTGGGCAGGGCATCTCTGAAAGAAAGGCAGCAGCCCAAGTCAGGGGCCTGTATATGAAACTCCCATCTCCCTGAGACAGAGCACCTGGGGGAAGGGGCGGCTGTGGGCGCAGCTTCAGCATTCCTGCCTGCTGGCTCTGAAGAGAACAGTAGATCTCCCAGCACAGTGCTCAAGCTCTGCTAAGGGTCAGACTGCCTCCTCAAGTGGGTCCTTATCCCCTGTGCCTCCTGACTGGGAGACACATCCCAGTAGGGGTCAACAGACACCTCATACAGGAGAGCTCTGGCTGGCATCTGGCGGGTGCCCCTCTGGGATGAAGCTTCCAGAGGAAGGAACAGGCAGCAATCTTTGCTGTTCTGCAGCCTCCACTGGTGATACCCAGGCAAATAGGGTCTGGAGTGGACCTCTAGCAAACTCCAGCAGACCTGCAGAAGAGGAGCCTGACTGTTAGAAGAAAAACTAACAAACAGAAAGGAATAGCATCAACATCAACAAAAAGGATGTCCACACAAAAACCCCATCTGAAGGTCACCAACATCAAAGACCAAAGGTAGATAAATCCACAAAGATGAGGAAAAACCAGTGCAAAAAGGCTGAAAATTCCAAAAACCAGAACGCCTCTTCTCCAAAGGATCACAACTCCTCGCCAGCAAGGGAACCAAACTGGACAGAGAATGAGTTTGATGAATTGACAGAAGTAGGCTTCAGAAAGTGGGTAATAACAAACTCCTCTGAGCTAAAGGAACATGTTCTAACCCAATGGAAGGAAGCTAAGAACCTCGAAAAAAGGTTAAAGGAATTGCTAACTAGAATAACCAGTTTAGAGAAGAACATAAATGACCTAATGGAGCTGAAAAACACAGCATGAGAACTTTTATGAAGCATAAACAAGTATCAATAGCCGAATCGATCAAGCAGAAGAAAGGATATCAGAGATTGAAGATCAGCTTAATGAAATAAAGTGTGAAGACAAGATTAGAGAAGAAAGAATGAAAAGGAACGAACAAGGCTCCAAGAAATATGGGACTATGTGAAAAGACCTAACTTACATTTGATGGGTGTACCTGAAAATGACGGGGAAAATGGAACCAAGTTGGAAAACACTCTTCAGGTTATTATCCAGGAGAAATTCCCCAACCTAGCAAGACAGGCCAACATTAAAATTCAGGAAATACAGAGAACACCACAAAGATACTCCTTGAGAAGAGCAACCCCAAGACACATAATCATCAGATTCACCAAGGTTGAAATGAAGGAGAAAATGTTAAGGGCAGCCAGAGAGAAAGGTCGGGTTACCCACAAAGGGAAGCCCATCAGACTAACAGTGGATCTCTCTGCAGAAACACTGCAAGCCAGAAGAGAGTGGGGGCCAATATTCAACACTCTTAAATAAAAGAATTTTCAACCCAGAATTTCATATCCAGTCAAACTAAGCTTCATAAGTGAAGAAGAAACAAAATCCTTTACAGACAAGCAATTGCTGAGAGATTTTGTCACCACCAGGCCTGCCTTACAAGAGCTCTTGAAGGAAGCACTAAATATGGAAAGGAAAAACCAGTACCAGCCACTGCAAAAACATAGCAAATTGTAAAGACCATTGACACTATGAAGAAACTGCATCAACTACATCAACTAACTGGCAAAATAACCACCTGGCATCATAATGACAGGATCAGATTCACACATAACAATATTAACCTTATATGTAAATGGGCTAAATGTCCCAATAAAAAGACACAGACTGGTAAATTGGATAAAGAGTCAAGACCCATCAGTGTGCTGTATACAGCATACCCATCTCACATGCAAAGACACACATAGGCTCAAAATAAAGAGATGGAGGAATATTTACCAAGCAAATGGAAAGCAGAAAACAGCAGGGGTTGCAATCCTAGTCCCTGATGAAACAGACTTTAAACCAACAAAGCTCAAAAAGGACAAAGAAGGGCATTACATAATGATAAAGGGATCAATTCAACAAGAAGAGCTAACTATCCTAAATATATGTGCACCCAATACAGGAGCACCCAGATTCATAAAGCACGTTCTTAGAGACCTACAAAGACTTGGACTCCCACACAATAATAGTGGGAGACTTTAACACCCCACTGTCAATATTAGACAGATCAACAAGACAGAATATAAACAAGGATATTCAGGACTTGAACTCAGCCCTGGACCAAGCAGACCTGATAGACATCTACAAAACTCTCCACCCCAAATCAACAGAATATACATTCTTCTCAACACCACATCACACTTATTCTAAAATTGACCACATAATTGGAAGTAAAACACTTCACAAATGCAAAAGAATGGAAATCATAACAGTCTCTCAGACCACAGTGCAATCAAATTAGAACTCAGGATTAAGAAACTCACTCAAAACTGCACAACTACATGGAAACTAAACAACCTGCTTGTAAATGACTACTGGGTAAATAATGTAATTAAGGCAGAAATAAATAAGTTCTTTAAAACCAATGAGAACAAAGACACAACATACAAGTATCTATAGGACACAGCTAAAGCAGTGTTTCGAGGGAAATTTATAGCACTAAATGCCCACAGGAGAAAGTGGGAAAGATCCAAAATTGACACCCTAACATCACAATGAAAAGAACTAGAGAAGCAAGAGCAAACAAATTCAAAAGCTAGCAGAAGACAAGAAATAACTAAAATCAGAGCAGAACTGAAGGAGATAGAGACATGAAAAACCCTTCAAAAAATCAATGAATCCAGGAGCTGGTTTTTTGACAAGATAAACAAAATAGATAGACTGCTAGCCAGACTAATAAAGAAGAAAAGAGAGAAGAATCAAATAGACAATAAAAAATTATAAAGAGGTTATCACCACTGATCCCACAGAAATACAAACTACCATCAGAGAATACTATAAACACCTCTATGCAAATAATCTAGAAAATCTAGAAGAAATGGATAAATTCCTGGACACATACACCCTCCCAAGACTAAACCAGGAAGAAGTCGAATCCCTGAATAGGCCAATAACAAGTTCTGAAAATGAGGCAGTAATTAATAGCTTACCAACCAAAAACAGCCCAGGACCAGATAGATTCAGAGCTGAATTCTACCAGAGGTACAAAGAGGAGCTGGTACCATTCCTTCTGAAACTATTCCAAAGAATAGAAAAAGAGGGACTCCTCCCTAACTCATTTTATGAGGCCAGCATCATCCTGATACCAAAACCTGGCAGAGACACAACTAAAAAAGAAAATTTCAGGCCAATACCCCTGATGAACATTGATGTGAAAATCCTCAATAAAATACTGGCAAACTGAATCCAGCAGCACATCAAAAAGCTCATCCACCATTATCAAGTTGGCTTCATCCCTGGGATACAAGGCTGGTGCAACATACACATATCAATAAACATAATCCATCACATAAACAGAACCAATGACAAAAACCACGTGATTGTCTCAATAGATGCAGAAAAGGCCTTCAATAAAATTCAACACCTCTTCAAGTTAAAACTCTCAATAAACTAGGTATTGATGGAACGTATGTCAAAATAATAAGAGCTATCTATGACAAACCCACAGCCAATATCATACTGAATGGGCAAAAGCTGGAAGCATTCCCTTTGAAAACCAGCACAAGACAAGGATGCCCTCTCTCACCACTCCTATTCAACCTAGTATTGGAAGTTCTGGCCAGGGCAATCAGGCAAGAGAAAGAAATAAAGGGTGTTCAAATAGGAAGAGAGGAGGTCAATTGTCTGTTTGCAGATGACATGATTGTATATTTAGAAAACCCCATCATTTCAGCTCAAAATCTCCTTAAGCTGATAAGCAACTTCAGCAAAGTCTCAGGATACAAAATCAACATGCAAAACTCACAAGCATTCCTATACACCAATAACAGACAAATGGAGAGCCAAATCATGAGTGAACTCCCATTCACAATTGCTACAAAGAGAATAAAATACCTAGGAATACAACTTACAAGGGATGTGAAGGACCTCTTCAAGGAGAACTACAAACCATTGCTCAAGGAAACAAGAGGACACAAACAAATGGAAAAACATTCCATGCTCATGGATAGGAAGAATCAGTATCGTGAGAATGGCCATACTGCCGAAAGTAATTTATAGATTCAATGCTATCCCCATCAAGCTACCACTGACTTTCTTCACAGAATTAGAAAAAACTACTTTAGGCCAGACACAGTGGCTCACGCCTGTAATCCCAGCACTTTGGGAGGCCGAGGCGGGCAGATCATGAGATCAGGAGATCAAGACCATCTGGGCTAACAAGGTGAAACCCCATCTCTACTGAAAATACAAAAAAAAAAAAAAAATTAGCCGGGCGTGTGGTGGGCACCTGTAGTCCCAGCTACTTGGGAGGCTGAGGCAGGAGAATGGCATGAACCAGTGAGGCGGAGCTTGCAGTGAGCCGAGATCACGCCACTGCACTCCAGCCTGGGTAACAGAGCGAGACTCTGTCTCAAAAAAAAAAAAAAAGGAAAAGAAAAAAGAAAAAAGTACTTTAAATTTCATATGGAACCAAAAAAGAGCCCATATAGCCAAGATAATCCTAAGCAAAAAGAACAAAGTTGGAGGCATCACGCTACCTGACTTCAAACTATACTACAAGGCCACAGTAACCAAAACAGCATGGTACTGGTATCAAACAGATATATAGACCAACGGAACAGAACAGAGGCCTCAGAAAAAAAGTCAGGTCTGTATAAATGGATCTGTCAGGTGGCACATGAACATGCAGCATCCTCTTGTCCGTAGCGGGACCTTTACCCGTAGCGGGTATAGGACAGGGGCTGAAGCTATTCTGACATCCTTTTTTTTTTTTTTGAGATGGCTCTATCACCCAGGCTGGAGTGCAGTGGTGTGATCTCAGCTCACTGCAACCTCCACCTCTCAGGTTCAAGCGATTCTCCTACCTCAGCCTCCTGAGTAGCTGAGATTACAGGCACCTGCCACCACGCCCAGTGAATTTTTGTATTTTTAGTAGAGACGGGGTTTCACTGTCAGGCTGGTCTTGAACTCCTCCTAACCTCCCACCCACCTTGGCCTCCCAAAGTGCTGGAATTACAGGTGTGAGCCACTGCACCCAGCTGTTCTGACATCTATTGACCTTATCCATCATACAGGCAGTCCTCTCTTTTCCTCCTCTTGTATAACTTTATGGATAAAAAGCTTGGCTGGCTAAGTTAATATTAATACATCTAAATGAGATCCCGAAAATCTGTGTTTGGAGCCACCTGGAGAGCAATCATTACTCTAGTCTTTGAAAAGATGAATAAGTATTCTCTAGGGCAATTTTGTTTCAAAAAATGAATGCAAAGGGGCTCAATGCTTATGGCCAAATAGGAGTCCAGTCTATTCTGCGTACCGCCAGGTCCTACCCCAGATAGATCCTCCTAATCTTGGGTTTGCTCAAATCCATCATCCATCCGGCAACCCCCTACTGCTCACCTCCCTACCCATAAAGCACCACAAAATTATTTTTTATGCCCAAAAGGAATAATTTATTTAAAAGGCCCTTTGCAGATAGTCATTGCATTCTAAAATGTTACACAACACAAAATAATTATTGTATAAACATTTAGCTTGAAATAATAGCATACCTTCCAAAAAATTTTACAAAGCGATTTTCAAAATGGCTAAATGATTGACAAAGAATGACTCCGTTGCTAGATTGTGTTAATTCAAACTCAGACTTATTTATTTTATTATTGTTATATTTCTTTTGATCTTCATTCTGAAGACTCCTGTGTGTACACATTGATTTGTGTGTCTTTTCTCCTATTTATCTGCCTTTCGTAAGTTTATTTTTCAGTGAAATTTCAGGGGACCCCGTGGCCCCTATACCCCACACATTTTATGCCCAAAAGGAATAATTTATTTAAAACGCCCTTTTGTAGGTATGTCATATTCTAGAATGTTACACAACACAAAGCAATTACTGTATAAACTTTTAGCTTGAAATAATAGCAGACCTTCCAAAAAATTTTACAAAGAGACTGGGTCTCGCTCTATGCAAGCTGGAGTGCAGTGATGCAATCATAGCTCACTGCGGCCTTGAACTCCTGGGCTCAAAGAGTCCTCCCACCTCAGCTTCCCTAGTAGCTGGGACTACAGGTATGCACCTCCATGCCTGGCTAATTTCAAAAGAAAATTTCTTGTCAAGACTGGATCTTGCTATGTTGCTCAGGCTGGTCTTGAAATCCCAGCCTCAAGTGATCCTCCTGCCTCAGCCTCCCAAAATGCTGAGATTACAAGCATGAGCCACTGCCCTGTGGGCCCAGATGTGCTTAGGGGAAAGTACTTTGTGTTTAGAAAATGTGATTAACCCTTCACAGTTTTCAGACACAATAGGTTGTGTCCTGCAGTTGTTATTAGTGTTTAAGGGATGATTAGCTTTTGCAAAGATATCTGTTCTGAAAAACATAAGAGATCTACCTTTATTCCTACAGCAGGGCCTGATGTGGGAACATTTCTTCACACCCCACCTGCTGGGTTGCTCCCTGAGACACAGTCTGCCTTGGTGTGGCAGCCAAGAGACGAGGACACCTATGGCTTGGGTGGAGGTGGAGCTCCAGGCTGTCGAGCAGTCTATGGACAATGAAATGCCAGCCCGTGACTATTTTAAGAGCAGATAGATGTTTTTAGGGGAGTTCATGTGGGTAGCAAGGTTTGTCATAGGACATCTCAGCCTAGGGTGGCTTGGGAGTCATTCACACCCACTGTGCTCACATACACTGTGTTGCCTTCTTTTCACAGATGGTTTAGAGAGGCTTGGCCCCCTGTCTGTGGGGCCATGTCATGGCCGTAAGGAAGGCAGTGAGTGCACAGGGGGAGCTGCCGGTCTCAGTAAATCCTAGAAGCGACTGAACAACATTGACCAACACTAGATCTATGGGAAGATACTGGCAACAATGAAGGCTAGGCCCTTGGAAACATAAGAGATGAAGAAGGGCCAGGTGCGGTGGCTCACGCCTGTAAACCCAGCACTTTGGGAAGCCGAGGCAGGCAGATCATTTGAGGCCAGGAGTTTGAGACCAGCCTGGCCAACGTAGTGAAACCCTGTCTCTACTAAAAATACAAAAATTAGCTGGGCGTGGTGGCACGTGCCTGTAGTCCCAGCTACTGGGGAGGCTGAGGCAGGAGAATTGCTTGAACCGGGGAGGTGGAGGTTGCAGTGAGCCGAGATTGTGCCACTGTACTCCAACCTAGGCAACAGAGAGACTCTGTCTCAAAAAAAAAAAAAAAAAAAAAAGGAGAGAGAGATGAAGAAGGTGGAAACTAATTACTCCAACCCCGTAAACACAGACCCCTGCTCAGCCAGCACACTGCAGCTTTAAGAGATGATGGTGACACCAAACTTTCCCCCGCAGAGAGAGATCGGCCCCACCATCAGTGGAGACGGTGACTCACACCCCCTTGCCCCAGACCCACAGGGCCAAAGTTTTCACATTCATGAGATTCCCAGATGGTTCACTTGCTCCTGAAACTGGGAAAGGCATGGACACATCCTTGTTAAACACAAACCTTCCCTTCCACTGATCCATCAGATACAAATAGAATTTTGCATTTGCGTCTCTGCATCCCACCTTATTTCTATCCACTGTGTACTACACAGATGGTGGTGAGTATGTGCCTGTGTGCAAGTGTGTGGGGTGTAGGGGCCAAGGAGTCCCCTGAAGTTTCACTGGAAAATAAACTTACAAAAGGCAGATTAACAGGAGAAAAGGCACACAAATTAATGTGTACAAATAGGAGACTTCAGAATGAAGGCCCAAAGATACAGGGGAAACTATCCATTTTTATGCTTAGGTTCAACAAAGCATGGACAGCATGTAGAAACAGGGTTGGACAAAAAGGGCGTCATCTAAAGCTAATGGACTGAGTGTGGAAACCCAGCCAGCCTGTCTGTGTAGATTCTTCTTGGCCTCTCTGAGCAGCGCTCTTTCCTTCTGGGTGTGAAGTGGGACCCTCTCTGGAATGGGGGTTTTAGGATCTACAGTCAAACAAGGTAGCTCAGGGAATTTCTTTATGGCTAGTTTTTACACAGAAAGACAGAGGGAAAGTTAAAGTCCTATTTTTAGGTTTTATGGCCGGCTTTGGAGAGAAGGGTTCTGGTTTCTAGGACCAGCCAAGGGAAGGAGGGCTTCTAGTTTCTCTGAGGCCTCCGGGAAGGGTGGGACTGAGAGACAAGAGGGCAGGAGAAGGTCACAGAGAGAAGTTTGCTTCCAAGGCCACTGCTGAGACCTGCATTTTGGGGCATTGTTTTCTGAGCCCCAACATGGGGTAGTGAGGAGTTGGTGACTGCTCTGGTTCTTTTTTAATGAAGGTGGGGACATTTTCAGGGCGTAGGCGCAAAGCTGCCACTCAAATGGACTTCTGGGTGAGGGAGAGCATCTGCTGCCACGCAGACCTGGATGGCAGAGCTGTATTCTCTTGGATCCTCTCAGAGCTCCAGAGGGTCAGAGGGATGAGGCTGCAGCCTGCCTAAGAGGAAGGAGAACAGAAAGAAGAAGCAGAGTTTTGATGTCTTCAGGCAAGAAAAACATGCTGGGGACACCAGCTAAGGGGTGAGGGCCAGGATGGAAAGGAAAGGGCCAGGCAGGAAGCCGGAGACAGGAGACAGCCAGGTCTAGCAGCATGGGGGAGGAACCGCGTGGGTCTGCATCAGAGAGAAGGCCAGGGTGGCTGCAGATGCCTCTGTCCTCCTGTGGCAGTCGCTCTCTGGGAAAGGAGTCCTGCAGGACCAATTCCTGCTTCCTGAAAGGAGGAACGTGACCAATTACCAATGACCCTCTACCCCCGAGACACGGCCTCCTACACACCCTCCCTAGACACAGCCCGTCTCTTTCCAGTGCAGAGAGAAGGCAGTGGTGCACTTCCCTTACCTTCCTCCAATGGGGAATCAGCTTCCACCCTCAGCCACGCTGTGGGAGCAGCACACATGAGGCCACCATCAGGGAACCTTGTTAAAACCAGCATCCCTGTTCCTTACCATCCTTAACGTGCCTGAAGGTAGCTGGGTAGGTGCAGTGGCTCACGCCTGTAATCCCAGCACTTTGGGAGGCTGAGGCAGGAGGGTCACTTGAGGCCAGGAGTTCAAGACCAACCAGGGCAATATAGCAAGACCCTATCTTCATAGAAAATACAAAAAATTAGCCAGCTGTGATGGCGCACACCTGTAGTCCCAACGACTCAGGAGGCTGAAGTGGGAAGATCTCTTGAGCCCAGGAGTTCAAGGTTGCAGCAAGCTACCATTGCACCACTGCACTCCAGCTTATGTGATAGAGTGAGACCCTGTCTCTAAAAAAAAAAAAAAGAAAAAAAAAATCTGAAGGCAATCCAGTCTAAAGGACTGAAACACAACTTTCAGTATTTGGAATTTTATTGCCTATAACTCAAGAAGTTCATAAAGTGTTGGTGGAATGATTAAGAGAAATGGCAGAGTGAGGTAATCTTTTTGCTCAAATTGTACAATTCCTTGATGCACTCCATCATTTACTTATTTTCTATATAACAGGCATAGAACCAAGATTCACTCAATTTTAGTAATTTTAACTTTTACAGGTGGGTGCGTATGTGAAAAGATACAATATGTATGATGTGGTATACAAAACAGCAAGCAAAATTGAACAACACTTACATGCAAACATGTCTACACAAAATAGATATTTTTATTTCCTATAGTATATATAAAATATATATGTAATAATTGTAGAAAAATGTGCTTTAAAGGACAATGATGCATTTCCTAGAAGAGTACAGCCTCTAGGATTATCAGATTCTGATTCTGTGGGACCAAATTTACATCCTCATAAGTTGTAGATAACTGAGTGCAAAATCATTCCTGTCTATTCATATGCAAATTATGACCTGTCTGGTACAGTTTCAATTATTTCTTTCCCGAATGGTGGAAGAAGGTAGTTTTATGTTCTCACGTTTCAATATTCCTGATCTATAAATGTGTCTGTTTGGAGTCGACTTTGAACTGGTTGCAACATCTTACAACCAGTTTTCTAACTCAAGAGTTAAATAAAGTCTTTAATACAGTTTATTTTTATAGCTGCATAGGTTTTTATTTTTCCTGCTTATGAAAATGATTATTTAACAAGTAACATAGCATTAGATATCCAGTTGACATAATCCCACAAATGAAGAGAGGATTGGGTTTTATATACTGTATGCCTAATTATTTTGTGTATAACTCCTGTTTAACAATAATCTTAGCACTCATCACTGCAGTTTATTGAGTGTATACTGTGCAGCTGGCTTTGCTCTTTAGCGTTTGTATACAGTATTGTGTTTAATTGTCACAATCTTTGAGGCGGGTAGTTTTGTATTATATGAGGCGACTGAGCTCAAAAACTTTGATTTGCAAACAAAATGGGCATAATCAACGCAAGGAAAGGCTCAAATTTGAATCTAGGTCTCTGTGATATTCTAAAGCCATCTGTTCTTTTCTTTTATGTATATTGTTTCATGGGTTATAACCATGTGCTTGGGGGTAAGAGAAACGTATCTTTTCCATGTCTGTTGAACCATTTCTCTAAATGTGTATTTATGAACAATTTTTCTCCTCTCCAGTGTGTTTAAAAAATATCCTAGAGTTGCGTTAAGCCTGTTTTCGTGAGCCAGAGCCTCTCTGACCTTCGGCTGCTTACTGTTTTAAAACAATACTTGGAAGAAAATAAATCGCTGCTCTCATGGAAGAGCATTTACGACAGGCTTTAGGAGATCATTATGCATTGGGAAGTCATTTTCCAAATGACACTTCAGTGGCCCCAAAGAGCCTTAAATCAAAGAAGAGAGCCTTGGCCTGTGACTATTTCATGCAAAAACAGTTACTGACTTCTGTTTGTTAAAATAATCAAGCAAATATCACACAGAGGACAGTGTTACCTAGCTTTTAATTCTTTGGATGATTGCCTGGGCTTAAGTAGATATCACTGTTTCCTTGGTTCTCATGAATTGAAATGGTACTAGGAGGGGGAAAAAACTTAAGAAAGGTGTTATTATCTGACATAGCAGTTGAGAATACCTAAATGAATTATTGTAAAGCTAGATTATACATTTCTTGGGGAAAAGGATCGTATCTTATTTGACCTTTAATCCATGGCGGCATGAACATCACCTCAAAGGAGCTCAACACTTTTTATTTATTTATTTATTCATTTATTGACTTTTTTACTTATTTATTTATTTTTTGAGTCATGGTCTCGCTTCGTCGCCCAGGCTGGAGTGCAGTGGCATAATCACTGCTCATTGCAGCCTCAACCTCTAGGGCTCAAGCAATCCTCCCACCTCAGCCTCTCAAGTAGTTAGGACCATAGTTGTGTGCCACCACGCCCAGCTAATTTTTAAAATTTTTGGTAGAGACAGAGTCTCATTATGTTGCCCAAGCTGGTCTCAACCTCCCAGACTCAAGCAGTCTGCCTTCCTCAGCCTCCCAAAGTACTGGGATTACAGGCATGAGCCACTGTGCCCAGCTCAATACCCATTTCTTGAATCAAACTGGTGTATCTTCCCAAAGGAGGGAATCAGATCTTTTAATCACTACTTGGTTTTCCTTTTGCTTCAATGGCTTAGTTCTCCTGAAAGCATATAGAATGTGCATTTCTCACCATTTCCTGTACATTTTCCAGAAAATAAGACATATGCTGATGCTATTTCAATTGAAAGAGGTTTTGACTACAAGTATTATGGCCATTTGAAAATAACTTGCTATTTGTATTATGCAAAAGACCTTGTCTAAAGCACTTTGTTTGTAAATAAAGCCCCGTGTTGCCTATAATAAAGATATGCACCCACATTTTACTTCCTAGAATGCTTCTAGAAAAAGTCCCTGAATAGGCGTGCTAATGCAAGCCACTTATCCCTGAGTGATTTGAACAATCGCATTCTTCTTGTTAGAAAATGTGACAAATGAAAAACCTGGCAAACACTCACCGAAGAGTCAATTCCTCCCACGAATATAGAGTCGCTTTTTTAAAGTGCTGGCTTTAGAACCTGTATGTTTCTTTAGAACAGCTGCAAAATGTTGGGCATGAGGGATTAAAACCAATAGCCTAAATATTGTGCATATGATCCGAAGGACTGGCATGGTGGAAAATCACTTCTCACGTCTCACTTTGAGCACAGCATTTGGTGGCTAGCATCAAGGTCCCCATTGTTTGCTCTCAGACCACTTGGTCTCACCTTTAGAGGTTTCACAAGCACACCGCTGCAGGATCTCTCAGTTACAGCCTGCATATTTGTTTATGTGAAAAACAAGAAGGTCTTTTTTCTCTTATGTCAGCCCCTACTCGCTTCTGATGCCAGATGTATGTGGGTTTTTCCCCCATAAACCAAGCAATTCTCCAATGAATACCCACTAGGTGTCCTATAATTCAGTTCCATCCTGACACTCTCTGCCTGGAGTTAGAGTGGGACCCTGCAGGTTAAGGGCTCAATCCCACAGGGCATTCAGACAGTATAGACAGAGGGCTGAGGACTTGGCTCAGTCATGTCAGAGCCAGGCTTTTTCTTACCTGAAGGAGGTAATAAATGCTCCACAGGCATTCCCATTTCCAGCCTCCCTTTCTGTTAGCTGTGCCCATGTGACCACGTCCTCCCAGGAAGAAGCCAAGCAGAAATGAAGCCAGAACCTCCTTATAAAAGTACCCCACAGATACCCCTGCTACTCTTTCTTCCAGCTGACTGTGATGGTGATGCTCACAGGGACCCTTGAAGACATGAGTTAAAGATCGTAGAAGCATGACAAGTTGGATACCTGAATGACTGTGTGGATCTGAGTTTCCCAGTGCCCTGCAGTACATGATCACATTGTTTATGAGACTGACTGTGTCTGAGACAGAATCGATTGCATCTATTTGATGCTGCAGCTTAGCCTGTGCTAAGACACTAGCTCTGGTAAAATAGTCTCAGAGCTTCATCTGCCAATTAGAGAAGATGATGGCACCAACATCTGTTCCACCAAAAATAAATTAAATAATGCATGTAAAATGCTTTCTAATGATAGTTTGTTATACCAACACCTTTTGTTAGAATTAAGAGAGATGTAAGAAATAATTTCTTATCAGATATGTTTGAAACTCTAGATTTATTCACACAGAATGGTGTTAGAAATGTAGTTTTTAGAGAATTTACAAAGAAATCAACAGCCATATAAAACCAATTTTAAACCATCTAAACTTTAGCATTGTATGGAACTCAAAAAACAAAAAGTAAAATCAAAATGTTTCTTTGCACATAAAGGAAACTTTTCTACTAACTGAATTTTATGGCATAAAAGTTTGCATTTTGAAGAGACTATAATTACTTAGACATATGGTCTGGGACCCCTTTAACAAAATAAGACCTTTCCAAAGTGACTGTATTATATAGAAAATGAATTCATGCTGTAGAAATAATAGAATCGAATCCAAACAAGGGACTTTCTGGAATTGTCTTCTATTTTATAACGAGGATTGAAAACTAGACAGAATATAAGGGACTAATACCTACAATTGTGAGCTTGTTAAATTTATTGTGTGTAAATGTGTTTGCAGACTCAAACACTGGGGTGGAGTATTTCAATCAAACAAATTCGATGGAATTATGCAGCTTAATGAGAAAGTGTGTGCTATTTTATTTAGCTTTTTTTTTTTTTTAACCTCAGAGGCAGACCATGCTAAATTAAAACAGTGATCCAACCACAGTGACTGACATTTCTACTACTGGTTAAAATTATACTTACATAGCACAGGGAATGAACTTTGTATGCTCAACACTCTCAAGAATGTTGTGGATTCTCCATACGTGGAAAATCATAATAATTGTTTCACTTGTTAGTTCTTTCAGATCACTAATTGATTTTCATTTTCATATTTGAATTGTAGAGTACCCTTAAAATGTTTTATTAATTCCTACCATACTTCAGACTCCTTGAAAGCAGGTTTCCACTCTTCAGAAGCAGTTAACTTGTTTTTTGCATTATTTATGAAGGGTATGTTTATTCTTTCTTAGCATAAAGAAGACTTCTTGCATGTGCTGTGTTGCTATCACGGGTAAAGACCATGCACGGATATGGAATTCCAGAGCAGTGCGAGGATGAGGCTCTAGACTCAGACTCCCGAGTTCTGTTCTTGGGTCATGCACTGACCATCTATATAAACTTAGGGATGTAGCTTGAAGTTTCTGTGCCTCATTTGCCTCATTCATAAAATATAAATGGTAATCACAGTCTCCTTCCTAGAGTTTCTTGGAAGGTTAAGGAGAGTCATTAAACAGTTCTTTACTCCTTGTAAATGCTTAACCCATGTGGGTAATTTTTTGGTTAATATTTGCTTATTACCTGGTTTGTTCATCTTTTCATGAAACAGTTGTTTAGCACTCTGTGTGCTAGAGACTGTGGTAGTTTCTTGCAAATACAGGGAAGAATGCAAGCATGCTTTGGTGGATTTCATGCTTGAGAGGAGACACCAACAAGTCTTTTTTTTTTTTAATTTTTTTTTTAGACAGGGTCTTACTCTGTCACCCAGGCCGGAGTGCAGTGTCATTATCACTGCTCACTGCAGTCTTCACATCCTGGGCTCAGGTGATTCTCTCACCTCAGTCTCCCAAGCAGCTGGGACTACAGGCATGGCTAATTTTCGTGTTTTTTGTAGACATGGGGTTTCACCATGTTGCCCAGGCTGGTCTTGAACTACTGGGCTCAAGCAATCTACCTACCTCGTCCTCCCAAAGTGCTGGGATTACAGGTATGAGGCACCACACCTGGCCTACTTTCAGTGAGTCTTGAAGGATGAATAGGAGTTTGCCAGGTGGCATTTTGGTATAGGAAATAGTTATTAGAAAAAAATAAGGAGAGTGTAATTAAAATGAGTTTTGTATGTGTGGAATCCAGATCCAGTCCACATCTTGTTTTTGTAAAAAAAAGCTTCATTGCAACAAACCCATGCCCATTTATGTCCATATTGTGTATGGTTGCTCTCCCACTGTAGTGGCAAGGTATGAGCAGCTGTTCCATGGATCATATGGTGCAAAACGCCTAAAATATTTACTGTCTGACCCATCACATACACAAAAAAAAGCTGGCCAACCTGTGTTCTATACTCTGTTGGTGGCAGCTGAGTTCTAAAGCTACTGTCTCTGCATGACCTGATGTTTCATTTTTGCTTTTGTCAACACCTGTGTAATCAATTCCCTACATTCAGTCTCCTCTGTGGAAATAGCTAGTGTGATTCCTGGTTTTCTGATTGGACCCTGTCATAGACTGATTTGTGCTGCTATAACAGAATACTAGAGTCTCAGTAATTTATGAAGAACAGAAATGTATTGGTTTGCAATTCTGGATGCTGGGAAGTCCAAGATTGGGGGTCCAGCATCTGGTGAGGGCCTTCGTGCTGTGTCATCTCATGGCAAAAAGTGAAAGGGCAAAGAGGGTGAGAGAGAGCAAAAGCAGTAAGTTACAGAGCAAGACCCTGCCTCAAAGAGAGAGAGAGAAAGAGCAGGTGGAACTTGGCCTTATATAAGGAACTCACTCCTTTGATAATGACATTAATCCATTCATGAGGGCAGAGCCCTCAATGGCCTAATCACCTCTTAAAGGTCCCGCCTATTAACACTATTGTAATACATTGACAATTAGATTTCCAACACCTGAACTTTGGGGATACATTCAAACCACAGAATTCTGCCCAGGGCCCCCTGAATTTCTGTTCTTCTCACATGCAGAATACATTTATTACATCCCAATAGCCCCAAAGTCTTAACTCCTTCCAGCACCAACTCAAAAGTCCAAAGTCTCATCTAAATCAGATACAGGTAAGATTTGAAGCATGATTTCTTCTGAGGCAAATTTCTCTCAGTTGTGAGCCTCTGAAATCAAACAAGATTTCTACTTTCCAAATACAATGGTGGGACAGGCATAGGAGACACACTCTCTCAAAAGGAAGAAATGGGTATTTGTAAAGAACAGAAATGTATTAGATTTACAGAAATGTAGGTCCAAAACTCAACAGGGTGAACAACATCAAATCTTAAGGCTCCAGAATAGTATTTCTTGACTCTATATTCCACCATGTGGATATGCTGAGGTAGAAGTTGGGCCTTGAAGGCCCTAGGGGCCCAATCCCCACCATTTTACCGAAGAGCACACAGTTTCTCTGACGAGTTGGGGTCAGGTGCCTGTGGCTTACTGGGCTGGCATTAAATGCTAGTAGCTCTGTAGTTCTGGGGTCTCAGGATTAGGGAGTTACTCTTCTCCCACAGCTCCACTAGGCACTGCCCTGGTGGAGACTGTCTGCAGCAGCTCCTCCTCTGTCACAGGCCTGTTTCTGGGCCCCCAGGTTGTCATTGACATCCTTTAAAATTTGGGTGGTGGAAGCCATGCCTGCACAGCGCTTGCATTCAGTATGCCTGCAGAATTAGCACCACGTGGACACCACCAAGGTTCATGACTTGTGCCTTCTGCAGTGGGGAGTCAAGCTGAACCTGGGCTCACTTGAGCCACAGCTGGGGTACCTGAGGAGCACTGCACTGGAATGTGGGAAGCAAACACTTCAGGTGGTGCAGGACAGTGAGTACTGTGGTCCCATGGGCACCATGGGCCTCTCTTTTTACATATTTCCTTTCCCCAGACCTTGGCACTCTGGGCCTGTGATGGGAGGGGCAGAATTGCTAATCTCTGAAATACCTTCAGGATCATTCTCCCATTGTTCTGCTGAATGGCCTCTGGCTTGTTTTATCATGTTAATTTCCTTATCTCTTGGCCACACCCCTGTTTTCCTCTCTTGAAAATACTCTTTCATTCTTGACCTCATAGCCAGGCTGAGAATCCTTCAAATCTCCAAGTTCTGTTTCCCTTTTAATTATAAAGTCTGCATTTAAATCATTTCTCTCTTCTCACATTGTATTATATGCAATTAAGAGAAACCGCACAGCATCCTGAATGCTTTGCTGAATTTCTTGCTCATCAGTCTTAAGTTCTGCCTTATATAAAGTCTTAGGACATGGACACAATTCAGCCAAATTCTTTGCCTCTTGGTAAAAAGGATGGCCTTTCCTTCAGTGTCCAATAAGTTGTTCCTCATTTCCATCTGAGACCTCATCAGAAGGACCTTTTCTCTCTTTTTTTTTTTTTTGAGATGGCGTTTCACTCCTGTTGCCCAAGAGTGCAATGTTGGCTGGAGTGCAATGGCGTGATCTCAGCTCACTGCAACCTCCGCCTCCCAGGTTCAAGCGATTTTTCTGCCTCAGCCTCCAGAGTAGCTGGGATTACAGGCGGCCACCACCATGCCTGGCTAATTTTTTGTATTTTTAGTAGAGACTGAGTTTCACCATTGTAAAAAGTAAAGTAGAGGTTCCTCTTCAAAGACTTTCCTCCCCATTTAATTAGGAATAAATAGTAACTTCTCTTAGAAGCAAAATTTATTCAAAGGCCTGTGCTAACATTCTTAAATACCGGCTAGCCATGATAAGGAAATCAGTGTACTTTATGTTCTTAGCTCCCACAATTTAGCCTAAATATTTGCCCTGGCATACTTATACTGGTCCAAGCAAGCATTAGGTCATAGCCTGCTCCTCTTCCTTCTTTGAAGGTGTTTTTACCTTTCTCAGCATTCCACAAGTTACTTCCTCCTTCCTTTGTTCTCCTCTACCTTTGCCTCTTTTAAAAAGTTCTAAGTTGCTAGCCAGTTGAAACAAATACAGAATGTGAGGTCCCATTCCAGCCAATGTAAACTGGACACAGCAGTAGGGTGGACGCGTAAGGTTATAAATTACCGTATCTCCTTTGTTCGGTATACTCTGACAAAACTGCTGGAGCATGTACCCTTTCTGCAGGAAGTAAAAATGGCCTTGCTGAGTAAATTAAATTTATGTTCAAGTGCTATTTCCTTATGGCACCGGGGAACAAGCATTTCAAACAACCATGTTGGTCAAGCTAGTCTCGAACTCCTGACCACCCACCTTGGCCTCCCAAAGTGCTGGGATTACGGGCATGAGCCACCACGCCCAGCCTCTACTCTTTTCTACCAGCATTGTGATCACCACCACTTAAGTAATCTCTAACAAGTTCCAGACTTCCTTTACAACTCTCCTTTTCTGAGCCTTCATCAGAATTGCCCTCAACATTACATTTATGGCAATGTATACTTTTTCTAGCCTGCTCTTCCAAATTCTTTCAGCCTCTACCTATTACCTAGTTCCCAAGCCACTGCCAAATTCTCAGGTATTTGTTAAAGAAGCAACCCCACTTCTAAGTACCAGTTTTCTGTCTTAGTCTTTTCTGTGCTGTTATAACAGAATACCACAGCCTGGATAATTTATAATGAAGAGGAATTTATTGGCTCACAATTCTGGAGGCTGGGAAGTTCAAGACTGAGAGGCTGGCATCTGGTGAGAGACTTTGTACTGTGTTATCACATGGCAGAAGGCAGAAGAGCAAAGAGAAGGTGAGAGAGAGTGGAAAAGAAAGCTGAACTTTTTTTTTTTTAATAAGAAACCCACTCCTGAGATAAACTCATTCCCATGATAAGGGCATTAATCCATTCATAAGGGCAGAGCCTTCATGGCCTAATCACCTCTTAAAGGTCCCTCCTCTTAAACCTGTCGCATCAGGGATTAACTTTCCAATGCCTGAACTTCCAGGGACACATTCAAACCATACCCGACCTTGACTGATGGAACACTATCTAGCTCTCTTTAACCATATCTTCAACTCCTCCCCTGGGCTCAGGCTGCATGCATCAGCAGTTATTTGGGATAAGGCACAACACTGATACTTCTAGTAAAAGGATAAATGAGAATTTCCCATTATGGAAGTGGTTTTCTTTAAATTTTTCATCTGCCTTTCATTATTAAGTCATGGCTTCATTGGACATGATGAGGTGAATCCATTCTCATTCTCATCTCATCTGAGAGATGTGTGCCCTTAGGCTCACATAGGTGGTGCTGTGTAGAAGATGCCAAGCAGTGGAAAGGAGGGGGCTTTTCAAAGCAGACCCAACAGAGTATAAAACACATAACTTGCCAGGAAGTGACTCCTGCCATTAAGAATGGAATTAGGACCCTTCTATGGTGGCTTTTGGTTGCAAAGTCCGTGACAAACAAAGTTGTGCCTAGCTAGGTTGGGCCATAGTCAGAGGGAGGAAATTCAGTCTTGGTCAAGAAGTACTTAATGTTAGGCATTTTGTACACCATAACAGCAAAGCATCCTTCTCTTTCTAAAAATATATTTACAAAGAATTTGCTGACAATGAACACTTTACAGTTGCAGAGACAGAAGCTAAGAACATTCTGCAAACAGGGTCACCACCTCCAGCCCAGATAGTTCAGACTGATGTTTTTCAACATCTTTCCTGTGTTTTGGTCATTTTCCCCTCCCCACAAAATTTTAATACAGATATATTACATATCTGTTTATGTACTGCATGCATTTCTATACTTTACTGATAAAGATAGTTTGATTTTTTTTTTTTTTGCCCTAAAAATCTATTTTTTTCCCTAAGGAGCAATGTTTGCCCCCACTGAAGATGCATACTTAACAAGAAATAGTAGTGGCCGGGCGTGGTGGCTCATGCCTGTAATCCTAGCGCTTTGGGAGGCCGAGGCCGGCAGATTGCCTGACAACACAGTGAAACCCCGTCTCCACTAAAATACAAAAAAATTAGCTGGGCATGGTGGCATGCGCCTGTAGTCCCAGCTACTTGGGAGGCTGAGGCAGGAGAATCACTTGAACCTGGGAGGTGGAGGTTGCAGTGAGCTGAGATCGCGCCACTGCACTCCACCCTGGCCGACCGAGCGAGACTTCATCTCCAAAAACAAACAAACAAACAAGAAATAGTAGCATTGAATGGGCAGAAAAGGAATTTAGACCAGATAGAAAGGAGATTTATCTTCATTATCACGCTGGCTACAGAGTCTTATATGTTCCTGAGTAACGCAATGCACAAAATGTCCATATATCTACACAAGTAGCTAATTATTGTTTGCATATATGTGTCGCGTATATGTTTATATTGTTCAGGGGTAATATACAAACCCTATAGTTTAAATTGTATGTAGTTTAATTAATGAATGGAGTTTAAATTATTCTTAACATATTTTTCTGTCATTTTTTACATAACTCAGAAATAAAAGCATAGGATCCTCTAAATATTATGTTATATAAGTAACTTACTGAGTGGACAAATTCTGGTGCTCATTGTGAGCAAAACTGGTTAAGCAATATGTTTTAGGGAAAAAAGCCTCATTAAAATCTGTTTTCCCATCCTAATTATAAAAGCAACAATTTCTGTCGAAAATATGGATATAGTAGAAAAGCATAATGAGAACTGAAAAATTGTCTGTGATCCTAGCACTGAAAGAAACATCACGGTCAATGTCTTGGTGTCTGCATACACAAACATAATCTGGTTATGTTAAGAAGACATATAAAGAACTAAAAGTCGACCAGCCTAAGCAACATAGCAAGACCCGTCTCTACAAAAAATAAAAAGAATAGCTGGGCATGGTGGCATGCACCTGTAGTCCCAGCTACATGGGAGGCTAATGTAGAAGGATCATTTGATCCTAGGAGTTGGAGGCTGCAGTGAGCAATGATCATGCCACTGCACTCCAGCCTGGGCAACCGAGGAAGACCATGTCTCTAAAAGGAAAAAAAAAAAGGAACTAAAAGTTAAAAGAGGACAAAGGTCTCCAAGATAGACAGAAGTACCTCACTATGTAGTAAAGAATTAATCTTGTTCAGCAAGAAATCTGCCCAGGGAGGTGATCCCAAAGCCCTTGGAATGTCAAGCCTGGTAGGATTGACTGCCTGATAGCCTTGGGTCACTGCATAGTTTAGTAATGTGATGTCAGGTAGGAGGCTGGTCATGCCAGAGTCTATCAGTGGAATGTAGGGCAGGGGCTTTGACCCATGCAGCATCAGCTTGACCTCCTGAGGGGCTGGAGATGGAGATCTGCCCCATGGGCAATCATCAATACCCGTGTGATACAGCCCCAGTGAAATCTCTGGACTCGATTCTCAGGTGGCCTTTCCAGGTTGGGCATACTCCATGCATACCGTCACATAGCAATGCAGGGAAAGCAACACTGCCCATGACTGCACAGGGACAGGACATCTGGAAGCTCAACATTTGCAACTTTTCCCGACTCTTTTCTGTATGCCTTTTACCTGGGCTGACTTAAATCTGTCTCCTTTAGCTGTGATGGACCATAACCATATGCATAACACCTTTCAGTGACTCCTGTGAGTCCTTTTAGCAAATTATTAAAACAGAGTAGTTTTGTGAACCTACTTGAAATTGGAGTGATTGTGAGAAGCGAGCCAGGCCGGAGGACTGCCCCTCTAACCTTGCAGTTGGCTGACACGGACAGACACAGAGCCATCTATATGAGAGTGACCACAAGACGGGTAAAAGCCAAGAGGAGCCAGTATGTGGTGAGAAGGATGCAGTGCATGGTTCCAGCCAGGATGCTGGAGAGCTCTCCTGGGGGTTTCTAGTACAGCACTGCCAATCAGGACTGGAAAGTTCATCCCCTCTACAGTATGGCGCATGCATGGACTGACCCTGTTTAACAAACTGGGAAACAAAGGAGCCCAGAATATTATCAAGTGCCAAAGAATGTTAGAAACGATGTGTTCATTGTAAAAGGAACAGTTGTTGAGGGCTGTATTAGTCTATTCTCACACTACTAATAAAGACATACCGAGACTGGGTAATTTATAAAGGAAAAAGGTTTCATTGACTCACAGTTCTGCAGGGCTGGGGATGCCTCAAGAAACTTACACTCATGGTAGAAGGGGAATAAAACACATCCTTCTTCACATGGCAGCAGCAAGGAGAAGCGCAGAGCAAAGGGGAGTGGGAAGCCCTTTATAAAACCATCAGATCTCGTGAGGACTCACTCACTATCACTGAGAAAAGCATGGAGATAACCACCCTCATAATTCAATTACCTCCCACCACGTCCCTCCCATGACAAGTGGGGATTATGGGAACTACAATTCAAGATGAGATCTGGGTAGGGACACAGCAAAACCATATCAAGGGCATAGTGATCAACAAGAGCTTTCTGGAGGAGGTGGGCTTCAGCCAGGCTTGGAGGATAAGTGACATTTGGAGAAGCAACTTGGAGAATGGGGGCTATAGGGATGAATGTTCAAGGCACTGCTGCTTAGGGAATGTTCTTGCTGCAGGGCACAGACCCTGGCATTTCTGTAGGAGTGTGTCCATGCAGTAGAACTCCAGGAATCAAATCTGAAAAGTTTATGGTTGATCTTGAACCTCTGGCTAAACAATCTGCGTTCTATCCTACCTATTTTATGACTTCCTCTCTTTCCCTATGGCCTCCGGAAATTGGTTTCTTCATTTGAAAAAAAAAGTGGTGTATGAATATTTAACTTACATTTCTTATGCAATGTAAGTAGGAAATGTATATAAAATATTTATTAGACTCCCTCATACCTTTTGAGATGCTCAAAATGTGGGTTTTCTTTTATCCCAACCATGAACAGCCTCCAGGTTGAAGCAGGAGAGTTCTATGAAAAATGTGATGTTTAATTTTTTTATAGATGAAAGAAAAGAACAAAGATGAAATTGAATTAGAAATAAATTGAAAACAGAAAAAAGAAACTCAATTGAAGTAAGATATAAATATAACACCAGATATTTTTAAATTAACATTTCTTTTAAATTTCATGGTCAAAACTAAACAAGGAGTAACTAACAGTGGGAAAACTTCACAGACACTGTCTTTACCAGGTGATCATGGCTAACATCATAATGATAAATCATGTGAGCCCCTAATATGATATGATGAAAAGTGCTCCTCACCTCTAAGATCTTCTTCCCCAAAACCTATAACTCTAGTTTAATCATCAGAAAATATCAGACAAACCAAGATAGAGGGACTAAGACAAAATATGTCTTAGTCCATTCGTGCTGCTATAACAAAATACCTTAGACTGTGTAATTTATAAACAACTGACATTTGTTAACAGTTCTGGAGGCTGGGAAGTCCAAGATCAAGATGTGACAGAGTCTGTGTCTGGTGAAGACTCACTTCCTGGTTCATAAATGGTGCCTTCTCGCTGTGTCCTCACATGGTGGAAGGGCAAAAGGGGGGAACAGCTCCTTACCACCTCTTTTATAAGATCATTAATCTCATTCATGAGGGCTCCACCCTCATGATCTAATCACCTCCCAAATATCTCACCTCCTAATACCACCACACTGGCAACTATGTTTCAACGTGTGAATGTTGGGAGAACATATTCAGACCATAGCAATATCAAGGTCACACAAAACAAGGAAATTCTGAGAAACTCTCACAGTATAGAGGAGACTAATGGTGACTAACTGTAACAGTGTCCTGGATTGAATCCTAGAATAGAAAAGATCACTATTGGAAAAACTGTGGAAATCCTAATACAGCCTGTAATGCAGTTAGTAGTTCTGTAACAATGATGGTTTCATAGTTTTGACAAATGTTCTTTGGTTGCGTAAGATGTTAACATTAGGAGAAGCTAAGATATATGGGGAATCTCTGTACTATCTTCATAACTTTTCTGTACATTTAAAATTATTTCAAAATAGAAAGTTTATTTTAAAAAATTACTACCAAAGGAGAAAAGAGTCAAGGAAAGGAAAATTGTTCCTAATCCACTATGGACTGTACAAATATATGTAATGCCCATTGAACACTTACTTTCTGTGATATTCCATTTTCTCAATAATGGGTGTTTCCATATAGCAGGATTGGAGATGAGCTTATTGAGTCCCTAAATAAAATAGTGATCCAGGAATATTCTGGGATGACTTCAGTTGTAGCTCCTGTATATAACAGTTATCAAGAGTGAAATTAACTACCCAGGTTTTAGTTTTAATATGTGTCTTCTCCCACAGGGCCCCAAATCCCATGAAGTTATTAGTGCTGCAAACTCTTTCTTCTCCTCTAAGAAACTAAGGGCAACAAGCATTTCTTGTCATTGTTAGCTATCCGTGGCATTGACATTTTATTCTAAACATTTAGGATCTAATGAATAGATATTCTGAAAAAGTTCCAGCCAATTCAGAGTGTTCTGCAACCAAGGAAGGCATGCTGACTGCAGCACTATAACACATCAGCTGCAGTCGTAAGCCAGGCACTGTGCACAGTAGCAGTTTGCAGCAAGTTGTAGAAATGGGCCATTTCCACCCAAGAGCATCAACCACCATTGCATTTATGCCTGGCTGAGCTGGGGAGGTTGTCATCATGCAGGCATCTTCTAAATGGTTTCAGGTGTCATTATCCCTCCACTGGTAGAGGCCATGGAGAATGTTACCATAGCATGAATAGAAGCTCCATTTCCCATTCCTTTGGTAAATACTTTCGTGAAGAGCAAAATATGGTGCTGGAGTCCTCTTGAGATGTCATGGAACTAGAGCCATAGGATCCCTAGAGTAAAGAGTTGAGTAGAATAAGGATTTATCAGTTATTGGAAGAATACAGAGCAAAATATCCAGCATTTTGTTGGATGGCTCGATAGATATGATGGATGGGTAGATATAATGGATGGATGGATGGATGGATGGATGGATGGATGGATGGATGGATGGATGGATAGATAGATTAGATAGATAGATAGATAGATAGATAGATAGATAGATAGATAGATAGATAGGTATGATGGATGGATGGATGGATGATGAGTAGATAGGTAGATAAATGTAGATAAATGAGATAGATTTTATATACATAATACATATATCCATATTTAGAGAGATAGAGATTTATTATAAGAAATGGATTCATGCAATTGTGGAGGCTGACAAGTTCTAAGATCTGCAGGGTGAGTTTGGAAGCTGGGGATCCAGGAGCACTGATGATGTCATTTCATTCCAAAGTCCTGCGGGCTTGAGACCCAGGAAGAGCCAGTGTTTCAGTTTGAGGCTGAAGGCAGGAAAAAAAAAAACCACATAACCAAGGTCTCAGCTCAAAGCTAGTTAGGCAGAAGGAGTTCTCTCTTACTGAAGGAAAGGTCAGTCTTTTTGCTCTACTTGGGCCTTCACCTGATTGGACAAGGTCCACCCACAGTAGAGTGGGCCATCTACTTTACTAAGCCTACCTATTTACGGGATATTGTCATCCAAACCTGTTTAAATGTTAATCTCATTTTTAAAAACATGACTTCTAACCAATAGAAATGACTAACTGATGGCCAGACGTGGTGGCTCATGCCTGTAATCCCAGCACTTTGGGAGGCCGAAGTGGGTGGATCACGAGGTCAGGAGATCAAGACCATCCTGGCTAACATGGTGAAACCCTGTCTCTACTAAAAATACAAAAAATTAGCCAGGAGTGGTGGTGGGTGCCTGTAGTCCCAGCTACTCTGGAGGCTGAGGCAGGAGAATGGCGTGAACTCGGGAGGCAGAGCTTGCAGTGAGCCGAGATCACGCCACTGCACTCCAGCCTGGGCGACAGAGCAAGACTCTGTCTCAAAAAAAAAAAAAAAAAAAAGAAATGACTAACTGATAGAAATAAGTTAGGTTATAAAACTATGACTCCATCTTTTTTTTTTTTTTTGAGACAGAGCTTTGCTCTGTCACCTAGGCTGGAGTGCAATGGCATGATCAACGCTCATTGCAGCCTCCACCTCCCTGGTTCAAGTGGTTCTCCTGCCTCAGCCTCCTGAGTAGCTGGAACTACAGACATGTGCCACCACTCCCAGCTAATTTTTGTATTTTTAGTAGAGACAGGGTTTCACCATGTTGGCCAGGCTGGTCTTGAATTCCTGACCTCAAGTGATCTGCCTGCCTCAACCTCCCAAAGTGCTGAGATTATAGGTGTGAGCCGCCACACCCAGCCTGACTCCATGATTTTTAGCAGACTCTTTCTATTGGAAGTGAGCAGCCATACTGGAGACAGGGCAAGGTCCCATTTCCACATGGCCAGGAATTGAGGGTAGCTTCAAACCAATAGCCTACAAGGAATCACATCCTATCCTCCCAAGAGCCATGTGAGTTTGCTTGGAAGCAGATTCTTCCCCAATGGAGTCTTCAGATGGATGAGATGAGATCCCAGCCCTGGCTAGCACCATGATCACTGCTTCATGAATGATCCAGAAGAAGAAGATACTTAGTGGGCTAAGCTGTGCCCAGATTCCTGACCCAGAGAAACCATAATACATGTGTGTTGTGTTAAAAAGATAAAATTTGGATGTAATTTGTTTTTCAGCAGTAGACAATTAATACAGGGAGTTTTGACATTAACATTTAACATAAGGGTAATGAAAAGCAATATTTATAAACAGAAAAAGAAAGAACATTTTATTTAATAGAGTTATCTGCAGAAAGATTAAGCAATTAGCAGTTGGGGGTGAGAGATGAGCCTTAACTGATGTACAAGAGGAACAATACATGGTTGCTGAATAGCCTCTTAAAGAAAAGCAGACCCTTTGGTTTTATGGAGTGTGGAGTTTAGTGGTGTATATGGGTTTAATGGCCGTGCTTCACTGGAAAGATACAGATCACCAAAGGAGGAAAAAGATAAGGAGGAGGGAGAATAGGAGCAAGAAGATAGTGAAAAGCACACAAGGTGATAAAGATCTGGAGGACTGAGTCAAACCCCTCCATCTCACTTGTGGTACATTTAATAAAGTTTTCATTACAAATCTCAAAGTGCTTAGTGGGAGTGGACTTCTCATGGAAAGCAAGGACAACAAATTCTGCATGCCATTTTTCTCAGGCCACTCGGATGAAGAGACTGCCTTCTTTCTGGGTTGTTGATATAGTGTATGTATATGTCAAGGACCACCCAACTCCAGATATATGATTTCAGTAATATGATTTATGTTTCTGTTCTGATATATCATGGTGCCATGGGTTGACCTAATGTGTCACCATCTCTGACTTCTGTGCAATGGCAAAGGATTGGCTTAGGAAACACCAACATCATGTGCCCCCATTGCGAACACAGCTCATCACCACTGTCCTTAAATTATATTTTAGTTCTGCCTCCTCGATGAGCATGATACCAGTCTAGTTGTTGTTTAAATTTCTATGAAAGTGGACAGTTCCCTTATGCTCCACAGATGCTAGATTGAAAAACCCTGGAACATCCATGTCTTTACTGTTTTATCCATTTCATAGACATTCATTGTGTTGGAATGACCCAATCCACATTCTGGGATGGAAAATGATCCACAACACTGCTTTGAGTTGAACACACGATATGCAAACTATGGAAAATGATCATGTACAAGAAAATATTCTTGTTTTCTTTAGCATCATCTAAAACCTTAATATTCAGGCACAGTCTGGGACCAATAGCGTGGGCTTCACCTGGGAGCTTGCTGGAAATGTGGACCATTGGACCCCACCCCAGCTCTGCTGAATTAGAATCTACAATTTTAACAAAACTCCCCAGTGGATATGTATGCACATTAATGTTTAAAAAGCTCTGTTCTCAAATATGAAACATGAAATATCAGCTGCCCCCACTGATAAAATGGGAAGCGAGCAAAAGAGACCAGAGTTGGTATTTAGGAGTCTGACCGCGGGGCTGGAAGGGCAGTTTCTCAATCTCTCAGCCTCTGCATGCTCTGAGAGTCTCAAAGGAGTAACGCAGAAGACAAGGTGTCGGTTTCACCCAAGGGCACTTATTTAAAGAGTGATTGAGAAAGGCACTCCTTTCCTCCCCTTTTCTAAAGCCTGCAAATAGCTGTCAGAACCAAAGAATAATTTTAGGTGAGTTCTCTCCTGAGTCAATATAAAAATAGTGCTTTTGTGTACTAGGAGAATGGGCCTCACTCTATCTAAAACGTCTTCATTTGTTTTATCTGCAGCCACAAGTCATGGAGGCATGAAGGGCAGGGAATCATGTTAGATGTCTAATATTCCTCCTTTTCGTTTTTCCTTTTAAGAGGCTGGCTGTGAAAGGTAGTATCATTTGAAAGCCCAAAGGACAATATTGTGGTTAGACGCTTGTTCTGTTTAAAGGACAAATGGAATTGCTCAAATTTTAGCATCTGCCTATAACTTTAACCACTGTCAAATTATGAACGATATCGTATATAATTTTCACTGGATTTACATGCAGTTCAAACAGCTTTATTTTTATTTATTTATTTATTTATTTTTGAGACAGGGTCTCACTGTGTTTGGTGTGATCACAGTGCACTGTAGCCTTGAACTCCTGAGCTCGACTGATCCTCCCACTTCAGCCTTGCATGTAGCTGGGACCACAGGAATGTGCCACCATACCTGGCTAATTTTTAAATCTGTTGTAGAGATGGGTTCTCCCTATGTTGCCCAGGCTGGTCTTGAATTCCTAGCCTCAAGGAATCCTCCTGCCTTGGCCTCTGAAAGCGCTGGGATTATAGGCGTAAGCCACTACACCCAGCCTCATACAGCTTAATATTTTTTAAAGCACATTTTATGTGGTTACTACTTCAATTAATAACTTTTGGGTCCACCTTAGTGATAAAATGTAAGCAATCTATGAATCTGTTCATTCCCAACTGCCATTTGTAGTTGCACCCTCCCTCAACTATGCCATTTTTGTGTATTTGGTGAGACCAAGACAATATATAATGCAACTTTCAGCCGGGTGCAGTGACTCATGCCTGTAATCCCAGCACTTTGGGGGGCCGAGGCGGATGGATCACCTGAGGTCCACTTGAGGTCAGGAGTTCAAGACTAGCCCGGCCAACATGGTGAAACTGCATCTCTACAAAAATACAAAAAAATCAGCAGGGCGTGGTGGTGCGTGCCTGTAGTCTTAGCTACTCAGGATGCTGAGGCAGGCGAATCACTTGAACCCAGGAGGCGGAGGTTGCAGTGAGCCAAGATGGCACCACTGCACTCCAGCCTGGGCGATAGAGTGAGACCCTGTCTCAATTAAAAAAAAAAAAAAAAAAAAAAAACAGAAAAACAAAAAACAAAAAAAAAACAGACAATATATAATTCAACTTTTAAAACAGCTTTTCTTTTTTGAAGCATCAAATTAATCCATGTTTACTTTACACCTAGAAAATACCTATAAGCATAAAGAACACTGTGAAGACTAACAACAAACCCACCACTGGAATGATTCATGTTTCATATATGTTTGTGTGACCTTCCATACTTTATTCAGTGTAGCAAAACTTTTAATGTTTTTCCACAAGACAGGATCATTATGTAATCACTGCTTTGTGATGTTTTTTTACATTTCAGATATGATTCACGTCTTTCTGTACAATACACATAATTCTTTGAGATCATTGGTTTTGGGTACACATTACTCCATTTGAGAGCTTTGCACATTTTGCCTCCCCTGTCCCCGTATTGGGCAATAAAGTTGTTGCCAGTTCTGCTAGAACAACCTTGTAGCTAAATCATTCCTTATATTGTCAACTGAAGAAAACAAGGTTCATAAATTTGGAAAGAAGAGCTTTATTTCTTATAAAGGGTTGTAGCCTGTAGGGTGGCTGTTCTGACAGTCTGGGAAGTGTAGCCTGTGGCTAGAAGCCAGAAACAGACACTTCAAGGGAGGGGCAAAGGGAACAGGAATTTATGCTGAGCAGGGTGGTTGAATATACGTATTCAATAAGCTATAAGAGGCGTCACAGATATTCATGAAAGAAGAAACGTGTGTATTTGCAATGGAGCTTCATGCCCCTTCATGTGTCCCATGTACAAGGAATGGTGATGTTAGCATGATCCCAGGGTTGAGTTCTCAGCCTTCTGATGTCAGAAGGTGAAGCAGAGGACACTAACACCCTCATTGCACATTCTCCACAGACGAGGCAGAACCACTCCATGGTCAGGGTCTCTTATCAGGAAGAAATACTGGTTGGTTGCTGTGCTGAAATCACAAAGGGTAGGGGCAGCATCGGGCGGTTGGTTGATATCAGCAGTGGAGACTTTGGAAAGGGCTGGTTTCTATTTAACCCTTAGGGAAGCAAGTCTAATGGTGGTTAGCGAGGGATGGGGTGTAACAAGGTGTGTCTGACACCCCATCTCGTCGTGGCCTTCAGTTTTCAAGGTTATTCTGGGGTCCCTTTGGCTAAGAGATGTTTCATTAAGTCAGTTGTGGGGCTTAGAATTTTATTTTCAGTTTACAATATTCATGTTTAACTCCTCAGGCTAAATTCCCAAAGTTTGAGTTTCCGAGTCCAAGTGTATGCACAACTTTATGATTTGCTTTTTTTTCTGTGTTTCTTTTTTTTCAATTTATGCATTTTTCTGCAAGGTGTAAAAGTCTCCTTACTGGTGCTTTCCTGAAAACTCTTGGGAACCCTCTTAAAAACATTCTTGCAATTTTCATAAATTGAAAAGGAGTAATTTCATCTTTTTAATAAACATTTCTTTGATTTCTTTGTGTATATTGACCATTTAGATTTTATTCATCAATTGTTGCCTTACCTTCCTTGGCCACTTTTTCATTAATGTTTCCAAGTAGCTATAGTTTAAGGACAGACAAAATACAAACATATTAGATTTTAAAGCATATACAGAAAAACATCTAAATATTTGTTTTTAATGACAAAAAAGGGAAAAAAACACAGGTATGTTTGTGCACATTGGAAATCACTGCCTCCTAATTCCCCGGCTTCTTCTAAGTCTCTCCTTCAACTTTGCGGCTTGCTGATATAACCAAGTTGGGTCTAGGAGCTTCTGGATCCTTCCACATACAACACACTGTTAACATCAAACCGAACTGGGGTCCACTCACCCGGTACCCCAAAGCCAAACACTGACATCAGGACTGCAGTAAGAGGAAGTGAAGTATTTATTGAGGGCAGCAAGCAAGGATTATCAGGTAGCTCAGGCTTAAGACCTGACCTCCCTGATGGCTTGCAGGTGGAGGTTTTAAAAGGCAGAGGGGCAGAGGTTACAGGCAAAGCCATGTTAATACATGGAGGCCATACGTTGGTTTTATCTAAAAAAGGTGAGACATCTCGATTTCAGGGGAGTGGCCTACAGGTCATAGGTGGATTCAATGTTTCTCTGATTTGTGATCGGATAAGGAGGCAAAGTTTTGTCTAAAAATTTGGGATCAGCAGAAAGGAATGCTGAGCTCTGGTCCATGGGCATGACTAAGCCCCTCAGGAAGAAATTTAGAACAAAGAGTTGCAGTCAGAGCTCAGTCCTCAGTTGCCCCTTGTCTGAGGTCTACATGCCAGTGGATCCATTTGTTTGGGGATCCAGGCTTCTGAAAAACAACTCAGGAGCATATGCTAAGATGTTATCTTTAGTTTCTATAGGGACCCAAACAACTCTTGGCTATGAGCTTCCTCGGCTATTGTTGTAGGCTACTATTCCCTTCTGGCTTATCAAGTTGCTGTTCTACTTCCCAGGGCCAGCTAGGTGCCTGGAATTTCCCTTGAAGGAACTCTAGATTTTGCCTTATTTCCATGCTTGGGAACAGGGCATGGGTGGGGGATGGGCCCCTAAGAGGAGTCCCTGATGTATCTCACTGTCAATATATATAGCATGTTTTTCAAATAATGTGGAATCATTCCATGTATTAGTTCATTTTCACACTGCTATAAAGATACTGCCGGAGACTGGGCAGTTTATAAAGGAAAGAGGTGTAATTGACTCACAGTTCCGCATGGCTGGGGAGGCCTCGGAAAACTTACAATCATGGCAGAAGGCAAAGAGGAAGCAAGCATCTTCTTCACAAGGTGGCAGGAGAGAGAGAGAACCCCAGGGGAAAGTGCCATTTATAAAATCATCAGATCTCGTGAGAACTCACTCACTGTCATGAGAACAGCATGGGGGAAACCACCCCCATGATCCAATCACCTCCCACCAGGTCCCTCCCACAACACATGGGGACTACAATTCGAGAGGAGATTTGGGTGGGGACTCAGCCAAACCATATAATTCCACGTATTCTTTTGTGCGTAGATCTTAGATAGTTGACTCCACAAAAATGACCAAATGGAAGGAATGAAATTTGGACTTCTTTCTAATTTTTTTTCTAACTCTGTTCATATAAAATGGTGTAGCCATGGCCTTAGGTTACAAATCCTTTCTAGTGCAGGAAAGTTGGGTTACAATATGATACTTAATATCTCATGGGTGTGTCTGTCAGTTGTTTCCAGTTTCTCGCTCTTATGTAAATGTCCCTTGCAAACAGGTCACTTCCTGTGCATATAGAAGCAAGCTGAACCCACTAAGCACAGAGCACAAGCAGAGACCACTGGCAGGGACTGGTTCCTGCCTCCAAGAACAACAGCCCCCGTCTCTGACCTTGCCCAAAACTTCGGGGCTACCACTTCCTTTCCTGTGTCAACTGGGCAGAGCCGGTGGGTTTGAATGCACACCAGGAATCTCTTATTTTTTATTCTAGAGACTATGAAAGTTTCATTGGTAGGTAATGCTTTCCTGAAACACTTTGGATAAGCTAATTCCACACACTTGAGAAGGAGAGAAAATGGGATCAGCAAAATTGGAATTTGGGCAATAGTAAATGGTCATGCAAAAAAAAAAAGGCGATGGATTCCCAGAGATTTGGGGATAGAAGAGACAGTGAGAATGAATGTACCATCCAGAATCCTCTTCATGGCATCTCTGAGCCCAAAATGTGGTAGGCCCCATGTCACTGTGGAATTAACTTAATTAATGCTAAGAAGTTAAACTTTCAGAAAAGGAGCAGGAGCCTAGAATTGAAATAGAAGCTGGCTCCACAAAAATGACCAAATGGAAGGAATGAAATTTGGACTTCTTTCTTTTTAATTTTTTTTCTAACTCTGTTCATATAGAATTGTGCAGCCATGGCCTTAGGTTACAAATCCTTGAACGGCAGAAAATGGATGTGTTTAACTGTTTTATTGAGAGGGAATAAAATATTCATGGCTGCCTCCAGTGGCAGTGTGTTCAATGCTTTGTGAAGTGTTGGAAATGCAGCACCATTTAGGAGGAAAGCAGAAAAGCAGCTTTTCTTTACTGGTGAAATGCCAACATCATACTCTTGAGTATTAGATATTGTGAGTACAGATAACACCTACTCGAATATTTCTGGTATTAATAAAAACATCATTTTCTAGAATGTCAGGGTTTTATTCCCAATATATCTGCCTAAATGTCTTGTATTTAGGGTAAATATTGCCTACTTTTTCAACATCTCACATTGGATCAAGTGTGGGAGCAAAATTTCCATTCAATTCCAAATTTCTGAACCATAATAACAAAAATTCAAATTAACGAAAAATCTGGGGTAATAAATGAAATGGCTTTGCTTCTGAGCT
The DNA here is from genome assembly GCF_028885625.2 of Pongo pygmaeus. Lineage (NCBI taxonomy): Eukaryota > Metazoa > Chordata > Mammalia > Primates > Hominidae > Pongo > Pongo pygmaeus. The sequence goes on along the minus strand of NC_072396.2, from coordinate 7,331,588 downwards.
AAAATACATCTTTTGAGTCACAGCTCCCTGGCTGCAAAGAATTTCTACCGAGATGAAAGAAACCTTTAAAATATTTTAGATATTAAAGTAACTGCTGAAATGTTAATTGGCAAAGGAAGAAATGTTCTATTATTCTATTAAATATTTTAGAAGTACTAGTGATGAGGGCTCTCTGGGGATGTGTAGTTGGTAGCATAACTTGAAAATATATGTGAAAGTCTTGAATTGTACATACTGTAGAAGGCCCCTCATGGTGTCCTGCTTATGTTAAGGCCTCCAGAATTCCTACATTGTACATCATAGTTCTGAGGCACTGGGTAAGGACTTTCACTATGCACAGAGATAAATGTGGCAGGTGATTACTAAAGGGGGTTGACGAGATGTTTCTTTGGGTGCATCGGTTTCATCTGGCTGCTGAAGCAAAGTACTGCAAACTAGGTGGCTTACAACAACGGAAATTTATTCTCTCACAGTTTAGAAGGCCATGTGTCCAAAAGTCAAGCTTGTCAGCAGGACCACGGTCCTTCTAAAGGCTCTAAGAAGGAGTGTTACCTTGCCTCTTCCAGCTGTGGCCAAGGTGGCCCCATCCTTGCCTCCTTGGCTTGGGGCTACACCATGCCAATATCTGCCCCCATCTTCATGCGGCTGTCTTCCCTGTGTGTGTTTTTCTCTGTGTCTTCCCCACTTCTTATGAGGACACCACTTACTGGGTTTAGGGCTGACTCTAACTCCAGGATGATTGCATCTCGAGATCCTTGACTCATGAGATCTGCAAAAACCCTGCTTTCAAATAAGTTCACTTTCTGAGATTCCAAGTGGATATCACTTTTTAGGGGACACTATTCATCCTTAGGGTACCTAAAAGGTATTAGAATACACCACTCCAAAATATACCATTTGGCCCTAAGAATTATTTTGACCTGAAGGCAATTAAGAAGCAGCAAATGCAGAAAGAGCAACTTATCCTTCCCTATCTGGACAGCCAGTTCTCTGATAGGTCTCAGATTACGTAAAGGAAGTCTGTCATCTTAAGATTGTAGGAAAACTAGGGCCTGTGGTGGTCCCTAGTTTCATTTCTTGTAAATGTAGCAAATTGTTACTTTTAAATATTAAAGTTTTCAAATATATAATTCAGTATTAGAATAATTCGGTATTATGATATTGGACAATATACTTGAAATTTGCTAAGAGAGTAGATCTTTATTTTATTTTGTTTTTAATATTAATTTTTAAAATTTTTATAGATATAGTGGGTAAAAGTGCAGATTTCTTACATGCATATATTGTGTAGTGGTGAATTCGGGGCTTTTAGTGTATCTATTGCCAGAATAGTAAACATGGTACCCAACAGGTAATTTTTTAACCCTCCCCTCGCCTCCCTCCTCCTGCCTTTTGGAGTCTCCAGTGTCTGTTATTCCACATTCTGTGCCCATGTGTAGCCCTTGTTTAGTTCCCACTTATATAAGTGAGAACATGCAGTATTTGACTTTCTGTTTCTGAGTTGTTTCACGTAAGATAATGACCTGCATTTACATCCATGTTGCTGAAAAAAGATTATTTCTTTCTAGAGAGTAGATCTTAATTTTTCTCATACACACAGAAAAGCAGTAACTACATGAATTGATGGATATATTAATTAGCTTGATCGTGGTAATTATTTCACAATGTATACGTATATCAAACATCACATGTATACCTTAAATAAATACAGCATTTTTACTTTGTTATTTGTGCCTCAATAAAGCTGGAAAAAAAAATCCCAAGTTTTGTTCTTATTTTCCACAAGATGACTCAACCTTAGAAAATAGAAACCAGGCCAGGCATGGTGGCTCACACCTATAATCCCAGCGCTTTGGGAGGCCAAGGTGGGAGGATTGCTTGACCTGAAGAGTTCAAGACCAGCCTGGGAAACAAAATGAGACCTTGTCTCTACAAAAAGTTAAAAAATTAGCCGGGCATGGTAGCATGCACCTGTGGTCCCAACTGAGGCAGGAGGATAGCTTGAGCCCAAGAGGTGGAGGCTGCAGTGAGCTATAATTGTGTCACTGCACTCCAGCCTGGGTGACAGAGCAAGACCTTGTCAAAAAAAAAAAAAAAAAAAAAGAAAGAAAAGAAAAACAAAAAAGAAACTGGAAATAAATTAGCATCCTTGAACTTGACTAGTCTTTATTTTTTTAGAGGTTGAGTCAGCATGGGGTGAGGAGATTGGAATTTCCTTCCCTTAAGAGGTCAACCCTTACAATAAAAATCTCCATTGACCATGTCACATTAGGTACATAGTAGATACACAATCAACATTTATCCGTTGATTAAATAAGTGGATTGCAGAAGGAACACTGTACTACACTCTATTGTAGCATTACAACATCTATGCTATGTCACCATCCAATGTTTGGAAGTTTGGGAAGAAAATGGGAAAGAGGGAGGGCCATTGCGACAAGATATAGTTTGCTTCACTTGGGCTTGGCCTCATCATAAAATTGCTTTAAAATAATATATAAGGTTTTTGTCAATTTTTGCCAAGTCTGACATTGATCTTATCACTCAGTGAAAATTGAAATACATATCTAAATATCTGTTTTTTGCAGATTTTCATGTTTCTAAAAGACACACTTTGAACTTGGGACTCTGATGCACTTAGGAGTCAACAGTGGTGTGCAGGGACATGGGAGTGGAAGTTTGTAAACAAGAGCACCCAGATAGTTTGTAAACAATGGTCCTTAGGAGGGCAGGGACTTGTTACTCTCGTGTCTCTGTTTCCTAATCCTGCAAGGAACATGGCTCCCAGCAGGTACTCCATCATAGTTCTTAATCAGTGGGTGAGGAGTAAAAGAGTGATGAATTACAGGGCCAAAGTCTGGAGTTCTAGTCAGGCCTCCAACTTCACTATCTTCAAGAACAGCTGCAACATGAAAATCCCTCTGAATTTTGGTAAGCTGGAGTGAGTGCTTCTAACTGCTGACTGTAACTTTGCCTAGTGATGAAGCAGAACAAGTTCATTCACTCTGGCCTGATGTTGCTGATTCCCATCAACACCTATAATTGCCTCAAACTAGGGGTCAGGCAGCGTTTTCTGTAAGTGTCCAGAAATTAAATAATTTTCTCTTTGTGGGCCATATGGTCCTTGTCGCCACTTCTCAATTCCGTCATTGTAGTGTGAAAGAAGCCATGCGCAATATGTAAGCAATGTCTGTGGCTGTGTTCCAATAAAACTTTATTCACAAAGACAGGCAGAGGGCCAGGCTTGGCCAATGGGCCATAGTTGGCTATCCCCTACTATAAGCTATGAATGAAGCTGACCCCTAAAAAGAGTTTTGAAGATTCTTATTTTACAGAGGAGAGGCTAAAGGTTATAGTCCCAATATTCCAGGTCAGTACCCTTATGTCTCTCTCAGAATGTCTTTCATTTCTTGATTTCAGTTAACAAAACTGTATAGAAGGAATGATGCCAACAGAAATAATGATACCAAGCACAAATGATCCTATGCAAGCCTTTTCATTTTGAAAAGATATTTATGGGATTCCTTCTTTAACAGCTATCCAGAATATCCAGAATTCTTTTTTCTTTTCTCTTCTTTTTCTTTTCTTTTCTTTTTTTTTTTTTGAGACAGGGTCTTGCTCTGTCACCCAGGCTGGAGTGCAGGCCTTGACCCTCCTGGGCTTGAGCGATCATATGAGCTATGATCCTCCCTCATAGCTGGAACTACAGGTGCAGACCACCATGCCCACCTAATTTTTTGTATTTTTTGTAGAGACAGGGTTTCACCATGTTGCCCCAGGCTGGTCTCAAACTCCTGGGCTCAAGTGATCCTCCAGCTTTGGCCTACCAAAGTGCTGGAATTATAAGCATGAGCCACCGCACTTGGCCTCAGAATTCTTGAGTTGTTTTCATAGAATAAGATTTCCGAGTTGTAATAATAAATATGTCTTTTTTATAAGCACTGGGAAATGTCTATTAAAATAATAGATTATTTCATCTAATGCTGTGGTTTTTGTGATGACTTTAAGGAATCACAAAATAATGTACCTATTATAGATTAAATAGATTAATAATATTAATAATATATTTTATAATAATATATAGTATTAAATATTATATTTACAATGTTAATATAGATATTAAATAATTATTAAATAGATGAATAATAAATCTAATAAATAATAAATCTAAAATAATATATTACTTTATGTAATGCTGTGGTTTTATGGTTTTTCTGACTCCTTTAAGGATTCTCACAGTAACATATTTTCCTTCCACACTTTTTCAAGACTGTTGATAAAGATAAAAATCTATCTTGTCTAGATGGAAAAGCAATTGGATTTCCTCCACTTCCTTGAAGGTAAAAGTTTTCACCAGATCTCTTAAAATGAGGAATGAAACCTAGAGATAAAAAGCCGTGGTTTGCATAAATCAAAAGAACCAAAGACTTGAGAATGAGTTTGTAAAAAGATAATTTTTGGCATACATTATAATTGGTCCACCAGAATACTTATCCATTATCTGCTTTTTTAAGTTATTACCAATTTTCTGGGACATAATGGATAATTGTGCTTAGGAATTTGAAAGTAAAATGTGACATTTGCATAAAGGTGTCATGTTCACCTTCATACCTCTTAGCTTCTGCCAGGCTAGTATTGCAAAAAAAAAAAAAAGAAAGAAAGAAAAGAAAAAGAAAAAAATGTGCTTTAGGCAGGTGGTTCTTAAATTGGCATAATTCATGCGACTCCTGACCAAAAATAGGCAGAGTTTGTTCTCTTTCGTGAGATTTGTTCCTCACTTTAATCCTCCCAGCTACTGGATTCTTCAAGGATGAAGACATGGGGGTTACCAAGCACAATAGATGAGCTATGCACTTTCAAAAAGGGGCCAGAAAAGGGAAAATCTGTGCTTCCGCCTGTACGATTAGGAACTGCAGAAACACGCGCCTCACACGTTTAATCATGGGAGGAGAAGCCCTCCCGGCAAGAACAATCCATCATCCCTCAGACGCTTGATTGTAACAGATGACGAAGCACAGGTAAGCCCACCTCTGTCTGCTCCACATCAAGTCATCCACCTGCCAGGAACTCTCGGCTTTTTAACTGTGTTAAAAAGCAGTTGCCAAGCCCAATACCAAAGACAGGCAGGGTTTTGTTAAGTTTGCCTTACGAACTTAACTTATGTATGGTGCACACATAAACACACACACACACATTTGTGCGTTTATTTATAAGTATTTAATTAAAGAAGCTACTTGCATAAGATATTTCCTGAGATAAGGGATGAATTAATTTTTACTGATTTAAAAGCATTTGGGTGTGAAGCAGCAAGAGTTAAACTATCTTTAAGTTAGCATTTCAAAACCTCATTAGAGAGGTTTTTTAAATAGTGAAGTCTTTTGTTGTTGTTGTTTGTTTGTTTTTTTAACCTACTCTGTGCAGCTAAGGCTATAGATAGAGTAGGGAAGAACCGAAAAGGGACATGACTGATCTTTTTTATCTTGGGATTGTGTCCTCCCAGTACTGCAGTCTGGATGTCGGCTGGGTCCTGTCCACAGGTGCAAGGGTTCATGGAATCCTTCTCTTTCAGCTGAGCTTCTTTGAGTTTCAAGATTCCCACACAGGAGCGCTGCTCCTTAAATTTTCTGATTTATACTGACTGGCTGGCTCTGCAGCAATTAGGAACGGACACAGAAATAGCAAATGCAATTATTTTATTAGCTACATACACTTCCCTCCTATGGAGTAGAACAAATCTACCTAATTATTTCCTTCGTGTTAGACGCTTTTGCTTTTAAATATAATGCGAAGCTGGGCACGGTGGCTTGTTCCTATAATCCCAGTGCTTTAGGAGGGCAAGACAGAAGGACTGCTTGAGGCCAGGAGTTTGAGACCAGCCTGGGCAACATAGCGAGACCTCGTCTCTATAAAAAAGTTAAAAAATATTTAATGAAATTGATGACATTCCACTTCTGGCTCTTTTTTGAGCATTCTCTGTTGCTGTTGACCAAGACCACCATCCATTCAGTTATATAAACCAGAAACACAAGAATCTTCCAAATCAATAACCAATGACACCCAGGTCCTGGCGCTAATAATAATTCCAATCAACACAGAGATGGAACTTGTGTGAGAGGCACAAGACGTTTGAGGAATGGAACCAGAACCTTTCTCTTTCTTGGGACTACTATTGAGTTTAAAACATGACTTCTGTCCTTCAGGTCACAGGATAACTGCAGCAGCCAAGCATCACACACCCGAATAAAAATACAGGGCACACAGTTAAATTTGAATGTCAGATAAACAACAACAAACTTTTTTTTTCTTTGTATAAGGATGCAACATGTTTTTTTGACATTCAAATTTAACTGGGTGCCCTCTATTTTGTTAAGAAACTTGAGGCAGGAGTGACCAGAAGTTCCAGGAGAAACAAACAAGACAGCAAGGTCAGGAGATTTAGAGCTCAGGCCGTGACCTAAAGTAATTGTTACTGGAGAGGGCTCCCAATTCAGACCCCAAGAGAAGGTTCTTAAATCTCACATGAGAAAGAACTGGGGGTGAGTCCGCAGAGTAGAGTGAAAGCAAGTTTATTAAGAAAGAAAGGAACAAAAGAATGGCTACTCCATAGGCAGAGCAGCCCCATGGGCTGCTGGTTGGCTATTTTTATGGTTATTTCTTGATCATTGCTGAATGAGGGGTGGATTATTCATGAGTTTTCTGGGAAAGGGGTGGAGATTTCCCAGAACTGAGAGTTCCTCCCCCTTTTAGACCATATGAGGTAACTTCAGGACGTTGCCAAGGCATTTGTAAATTGTCATGGTGCTGGTGGGAGTGTCTTTTAGCAACTAATGCATTTGAATTAGCATATAATGAGCAGCGAGGACAGCCAGAGGTCAGTTTTGTCACTATCTTGGTTTGGTGGATTTGACCAGCTTCTTTACTTCATCCTGTCTTATCAGTAGGGTCTTTATGATCTGTCTCTGGTGACACCAGTCCTGCTGACCTCCTGTCTCATCCTTTGGCTAAGAATGCCTAACCTCCTGGGAGTGCAGCCCAGCAGGTCTCAACCTCATTTTACCCAGCCCTTGTTCAAGGTAGAGTCACTCTGGTTCAAACACCACTGACAAAGCAACACCCCCCCACCTTGTCTTTGTCTTCTCTCAGGTAGCCTAGGATCACCTTCATCCTGGAAGACCCTGGAAAGTCCTATCCTATTTTTCTTTTCTTTTTTTTTTTTTTTTTCTGAGACAGAGTCTCGCTCTGTCGCCCAGGCTGGAGTGCAGTGGCACAATCTCGGCTCACTGCAACCTCCGCCTCCCGGGTTCAGGCCATTCTCCTGCCTCAGCCTCCCGAGTAGCTGGGACTACAGGCGCCCGCCACCACGCCCGGCTAATTTTTTGTATTTTTAGTAGAGACGGGGTTTCACTGTGTTAGCCAGGATGGTCTCGATCTCCTGACCTCGTGATCCGCCCTCCTCTGCCTCCCAAAGTGCTGGGATTACAGGCGTGAGCCACCGCACCCGGCCCCTATCCTATTTTTCAACCACCTGCACCTGTGCTGCTTCCACCACATCCTCTATACTCTTGGGGTACCACAAAATTCTCTTTTTAACCATGGCCTGGTGCAGAAGGAGATGTTTAGTAATGCAGTGAATTCTCAGTAACATAGCCCTATCATATGAAAGGATAAGCCCCATCACATCAAAGGAAAGAGGATTGAGACAGGACTGGGGGCAGGAAAAGCCCTTGAGTCATAGAGTTTCTAGACAAAACACAGGGCACCCAGTTAAATTTGAATATCACGTAAATATGGGGCATGTGTATAATAAAATAATATTTGTTGTGTAAGCCAAAAATAAAATTCTAAGCCCCCTCAGCCATCTGAATGGACCACTTCTCTTGACTAAGGGCGTTCCGAAGTTAACCTGAAAAACTAGTTCCGGCCCTGACAGAAAAGGGGAGCTGGATGTGCATCAAGATTCCCTCCTCCCTTTTGGAATTACCAATAGAACTGGCTCTTTATGTCTGATAAGAAACATTTACAATCTATTCTCTCTGACTGAGAAAACCTTGGTCTCCACAACCCCTTGTCATAACCCAGGCATTTCTTCTATTGATTCCAGGTCTTCAGACAATAACTCTTTCAACCAGTTGCTAACCAGAAAATCTTTAAAACCACCTGTGACCTGGAAGCCCCTGCTTCCGGTTGTCCCATCTTTTTGGACCGAGCCAATGTACATCTTGTATTGACTGATGCCTTATGTTTCCGTAAATGTATAAAACCTAATTGTAGCCAGACCACCTTGGGCCTTGTTCTCAGGATCTACTGAGGGCTGTGTCACAGCCATTGGTCACTCACATTTAGCTCAGAATAAATCTTTTCAAATATTTTACAGAGTTTGACTCTTTTCATTGACAGTTGTTTATCTGACATTCAAATTTAACTGCGTATCTCATATTTTTATTTGCTAAATCTGGGAATCTAGTAGAAAGTAGCTCCCGTGTAATGTGGTATTGCCTTCTCGTTTCTGGCGTGTGCAGTACATGATTGATACCAATGAACAGGAATAACTATGTACATCTGATGATGTTTTTCTAGGACCATGCAAACTGAGGTCCCTAACATATGTCAGAGTGTTCCAGAGCACACAAAGTGATAGGATAACTATGGCTCTGGGTTTTGTTTGTTTGTTTCTTGAGACAGGGTCTTGCTCTGTCACCCAGGCTGGAGTGCAGTGGTGGCACGATCTGGGCTTACTGCAACCTCCGCCTCCCCGGCTCAAGAGATCCTCCTGCCTCAGCCTCACTAGTAGCTGGGACCAGAGGCATGCAACACCACACCCGGCTAATTTTTTTTGTTTTATTGGTAGAGACCGGGTCTCACCATGTTACCCAGGCTGGTCTCGAACTCCTGAGCTGAAGCAATTCACCCTCCTCAGCCTCTGTTTTTTGAAGTGTCAATATTAGAAAGTGGTAAGTCATTTATAGTACATCATTTTGAAGGTGTCCACTTAATTGTAATTTATAATTTTAATTTTATATTATACCCAATATTGGGATGTGATTATATAGTGGAATGACAAATATTTGAATTTTCAAAAATGAAACATAAGATCTCAAGGAGATTTCACAAGCTCTTCCTACTGTTGGAGCTCAGAAACCAAAAGCCCAAAATCTGGCGTTTTGACACGCTGAGCTGAAGAAGCCTCAAGGTCTCTCTGACCTCCTCCCCAAACCCGTGTCTCTCCCATTGAAACTGAAGTTCCTTTATCTGCCTAAAATCCAGACCCACCAAGGAGAACAGTGGTTTTTTTCTTTCCCTCCAAATTATCTCATTGTCTATAACAGAAAAGAAGACCAAGATGTGGCCAGGTGCGGTGACTCACACCTGTAATCCCAGCACTTTGGGAGGCCGGGGTGGTGGATCACTTGAGGCCAGGAGTTCAAGATCACCCTGGTCAACATGGTAAAACCCCATCTCTACTAAAAACACAAACTAAGCTGGCCTGGTGGTGTGCACCTGTAATCCCAGCCACTCGGGAGGCTGAGGCAGGAGAATCACTTGAAGTGAGCCAAGATCATGCCACTGCACTCCAGCCTGGATGACAGTCTGTCTCAAAAAAAAAAAAAAAAAAAAAAAAAAGAAGACCAAGATGTGACCACACCTGCCTTTTCCAAGAATGATGAGTGTCTCTAAGGATCATTTAACTTCCAAAGAGAACTCTTTACAAGTTAATCTCTGTTCCTGATCCATTCCTTCTCTCTAGTAATCCCCTCCATAGAATTCTCTTCTCCCCCAGCCCACCACCTGTTTCACCAGGATCCAAGTCGCCATTCTTTCTGTAACCTCAGGGTGGTGTATAAGCTTCTAGACCTGATTGGGGAGTTGGGCCTTCATTCTGAAGGCTCCTGTGTATATGCATTAAATTAATCTGTATGCCTTTTCTCCTCTTAATCAGTCTGCCTCATGTCAGTGATTTTTCAGTGAATCTTTAGGGGTTAAGGCTCCCTACACATCCCAAGAAGCTCTCTGTGCTATGGGCACGGCACCTGAGAAGAACTGGTCTGCAGGTGCCCACAAAGTGAGATGCAGTTAGAGCTGATGTGAACTGAGTTGATGTCTGCATAGGCATCTTAGCACTGGGACAACTGAGGATCCAAGGTATAAGTGTATCAACTTTCAACAGCATCCTTATCTGATAAGGAATATAAGAATGTTCTTTTCTTTAAAGGAGAGGAAATTACTTCCCAGAATTTTCAAAGTGATTCACTAAACACCTAATTAAAAACACAGGGTAGCTTTTTGTAGATGTCTCATTCTATCCCTATAGCATAGTAATTTTAACTTTTTAGAGCTGGAGGCACTATAAAGAATTGTCTTCTTGGCCAGGCACCATGGCTCATGTCTATAATCCCAGCACTTTGGGAGGCCAAGGTGGGAGGATCGCTTGAGCTCAGGAATTCGAGACCAGCCTGGGTAACATATTAGGACATCATCTCTAATAAAAATTCAAAAAAAAATTAGCCAGGTGTGGTGGCACACACCCATAGTTCCAGCTACTCAGGAGGCTGAGGCAGGAGGATTGCTTGAGCCTAGGAGTTTGAGGCTGTGGTGACCCGTGATTGTGCCATTGCACTCCAGCCTGGGGGACAGAGTGAGACACAGTCTCAAAAAAAAAAAAAAAAAAAAAAAGGAATTGTCTCCTTGTGTCCATTAGAGGCCATGGCTAAGAACATTTGTGGAAAAGACAAGCAAACAAAAAAACCAGGGTGCCAGTCACTTAAAAAAATGATGGAGGATTCATTTATCCAAAGCAAATCAAGCTCACTGGTAGACTCCTCATGAGTAAGTGGTAATGTGAGCTCATTCTATAGGAAGCATGGAAATGCTATTGGAACAATCCTAGTTTTATTTTTGGTAGCTCTGAATGCACAATAAAATGGTTTTGTAAAAGAACAGAGAGCAGTTAAGGAAGGACAGATATAGCTATCTTGCAATTTCAATAACTGTAGACTAAAGAACAGGATGGCATTAATTAAACTGAATTAGTGCGGAGCTGCCTCATTTTTCTCTTTTAAAGGGTTACATTCAGTTTTCATGGAATTGGCATCATTAGAAAAAGAACAGCGCCTTCCAAGAAAAGAGCACGCTTTTCAGACCTCTAATTTAAGTTTTGCTGTTCCCATTTAAGTATATCCATAATTCGTGCCTCCTTTGTGTTTTGCATTGTGTGTTTATTCAGCTATATTTTTAGGTGCTCTAATTCCACAGTACACTCCTGTCTGACTGTCAGCAGAAGGCTGAGAGGCAGCTACGGGTGCGGAATTCGTGAGGGCTTCCTCTGGCAAGGCTTTCTCAAGAGCACTTTCTTTGTCTTAACGCACAGTACCATCTTGGAAAAGAGCATGGTGTCCTATGCAGGACCCTACCCAGTGTCAACTAAAAATAGAATCCTAAGTCCCCCACCGACTGAATGGACCCTGTCTTGGCCAAGGGGATCCCAGAGAAACCTGAAAAACTGAGTTCCCAGCCATGACGTGATGGGGGATCAGACACACCTTATATCCTCTCCCTTTTGGGGCTTAGGCACAAGTGACCAGCATTCATGTTAAAATACAGATCATAAGACTGACGAAACAGACTCTTTGTGGCAATAAGATACCAAATTATCAACAGGACCTAAGGCTGTGCTGGGCAAAAGTTAAGTCACCCCTACAGGCCATCATTAATCTTGCTGCACAGCATCCTTATCTTAACAGAAAACATCCCTTTCTGCTCACTCCAGGTTTTAGGCAGAGCCTTACTCCTTTACCCAGCTGCAAATTAAAGCATCTCTGAATTCACCTATAAACCTGTAAGCTCCCATTTCAAGATATCCCACCTTTATGGACTAAACCAATGTACACCTCCTCCCATGTATTGATTTATGTCTTTGCCTGTAATTTCTGTCTCCTTAAAATGTGTAAAACCAAATTGTAATCCGACGGCCTCGGGACCACTTGCTCAAGGCTTCATGGGTTTGTGTTTTTCCTGAGCTGTGGTCACTGCTATTGGCTCAGAGTAGGCTTCTTTAAAATATTTTTCAGAGTTTGGTTATTCCATTAATACCAGGGACCTTGAAGCATGAGGATCCACTGATGTTCCTGCTGCCCATTCCTTTTGCTCAAAAACCAAACCCTGTCACTGCAGATACAGTTCTCAGCATCTGCTTAATCATGAGACATCTGACTGAATGGGGCACAGGGAGAGACCTGTTGCTTAAACAGGCTTTGAAGAGGGGAGACACAAATGAAGAAATGTAATCCCTGGCTTATGGCAGATCAAAATATGAGAGAAAGAGAAAAATCCTCACTGCAACCTCCACTTCCCAGGTTCAAGCGATTCTCCTGCCTCAGCCTCCTGAATAGCTGGGACCACAGGCGTGCACCACCACACCCAGCTAATTTTTGTATTTTTAGTAGAGACAAGGTTTTGGCCATGTTGGCCTGGCTGTTCTTGAACTCCTGATTTCAAGTGATCTGCCTGCCTTGGCCCCCCAAATTGCTGGGGTTACAGGCATGAGCCACCATGCCCGGCCTTAAATTGTATTTATTTTAAGGCAAGATGTGCACCTTAGTTCTCCTTGGGCATCATGTTTACCAGCTGGTCTCATGCTCACACATAACAGCAGCTCATCTTCCCAGGAGCATTCCGGCATCTGAGATGTGCATAGCCAAATCCCAATAATTGGGCCAAATGAGTATAATGCCCAAATACTTACAAAGAACAACAAGTATATTCAGGCACATTGCATAGCTCTAGTTCATATTTAAATAACGCATTGTTTTTTAAGAAATGCAAATACAGGTTGAATATCCCTAATCCTCAAATCCAAAATTTGAAATGTTCCAAAGCTTTTTGAAGGACAAAATGACATCACAATTATAAAACTCCACATCTGACCTCCTGGGAGGAGTCACAGTCAAAATACAGCCACTCAACATACGGTGTATCCAGAGTCCCCCAAGGGAAAAATGAAATTAACTTCAGGCTCTGCATATAAGGTGTCTATGAAACATAAGTGAATTTTATGTTTACACTCAAGGTCTCATCCCCAAGATATCTCATTATGTGTATGCAAATATTACAAAATCCGTAATCTGAAACACTTCTGGTGCCAAGGATTTCAGGTAAAGGATACTCGACCTGTAGCTCTAAAAAGCCAATAATGCAAACAGTCCTCTTTCAACCCCCGTTCTATTTCTCATTAGCAACTACCCTCAATTCTCCCAGCTATTTCCTTTGGTACTTAACAGATAGTTATAAAGCAACTCCTTGTCATAAGAGATACAATAGTGAACAAAACAAGTAAAAATGCATGTCATTCTGGCGCTCACTGTCTCAGGTGGGAGGTAGGTAACAGATGTAATAAATACATGGAAGATACAGCATGTTAGATAGGGATGGGTACTAAGAAGGACATATCAACAGAGAAGGGAGTATGGAGTGTCAGGGCTGGGGTTGACATTTTGCACAACGTGTCTGGGAAGGGCTCCCTTAGATGGTGACTTTGCAGGAGGACGAAGGAATGGAAGTTGTGAGTCAGGTGGATGTTATCAGGATAACATCTCAGCCAGCAGCCAAGAGAAGGTGGGAAGGCTCCATGGACATGGTATGAGTTTGGGGCTGGCAAGGGAGAAAGGGTGGCCGAACCGCAAAGGGGAGTGTTTGGGTGGCAAAGTGTGTGTCCCCAGGTTCATGAGGGACCAGATGGTGCATGACCTTGAGAGTCACAGTCAAGCCTTTGGCTTTTACCTTGAGGAGACATGGAGCCACTAGAAGGTGTGAGCTGAGATGGTTCACGATGTGTCTTTAACATTTTAGCGGGATGAAGAGATGAGAAGAGGCAGTTGATGGCAAGAGTAGAAGCAGAGACCACTCAGGAGACACTTGCAATAATTCAAGGAAGACATGGTGGTGGCCAAGACCAGGGCGATGTCAGGGGGTTCATGAGAAGTCACTTGATTCTGGATACATCTTGATGGATTTCCCAAGAGACTAGATGAGGACTACAGGAGAAAGCACTGACCCAAGGATCACAAGCAGATTTGTGCCTGGACACCTGGAAGAAACAAATGGAAAAGCACTAACAGAAGACTGCAGGAGTTGCTGGTTTGGGAATGAGACCAAGACCTTAGTTTTGGATATGTCTTCAACTTGACAATCAGCTATCCATGTGCAGAGGTCACATAGGAATTGGTTGTATATTTTTGGAGTTCAGGGGAGGTGTCTGTCTGGAGTCATCAGAATATAGGTAGTATTTAAAACCGTGAGGCTGAATGAGACACTTAGTAAGTAAGTGTAGGTAGAGAGAGAAGAGGCATGAGAACCGAGCACACGACATCCTGTTAAGAGGGATAGGAGGAAGCAGACAGAGAAAGGCCATCCAGAAATGCAGGAGGCAAATCAGGAGAGATAAAAGAAAAGACATCAAGGAGGGAAAGCAGTCCACTGTATCAAATGCTCTTGATAGGTCAAGTTAGGTGAGGAGTGAGAAATAACCATTGGATTTAACAATGTGGAGGTCACTAAGGACTTTGAGAACTATGGTGGTGGGGAAGTGCTTGGGGGTTGATTCAGGACAAATGGTAGAAAAGAAAGTGGCAACACGATTTTAGGTAATTATTTCAAGGAGTTTTGTGGCAAGAACAGAAGCATGTGATGTAGCTGGAGGATGAAGAGGGCTCAAGAGAGGGTTCTGTATTTATTTTGTTTAAGATGAAAGAAATAATAGCATCGTTGTTTGCTATTTGGAATGGATCCAGTAGAGAAGGAGAGAGAAGCTGGTATTTCCAGAGGTGGAGATGACATTGCCAGAGCATGAAACCAAGTGGATGGAGAGAAGTGGTGAGATTTTTTGGACATTCTCTTCTGAATCTTTCCATTTCTTTCTGTGAAGTCAGAGCAGAAGTCAACATTGTAAGCTGAGAGTGAGGATGGGAATGGAGATGCTGAAAATTAAGGAGTAAGAGTCATTAAGAAAAGCGGGAAAACATAAGGTCTAGATAAATTTAATATGCTTACTGGCCGGCATTAAAAACTTATGAGAGTAGTGATCCAAATTTAAAATGAAGCCATTTGGCATGATCTTGTTTGCCTATTTGTTTGCTTGCTTGTTTCTTTGTTTGTTTTTTAAATATCTATTTATTTTTTAATTAAAAAAATTTACGTGGGTATATAGTTGGATGCATATATGTTGTACATGAGATGTTTTTATACAGGTATGAAATGTGAAATAAGCACATCATGGAGAATGAGGTGTCCATCTGCTCAAGCATTTATCCTCTGAGTTACAAACAATCCAATTACACCCTTTAAGTTATTTTAAAATGTATAGTCCAGTTATTATTGATTATAGTTATCCTACTGTGTTATCATATAGTAGGTCTTATTCATTTTTCTATTTTTTTGTAGCTATTAACCACCCCCACTTGCCCCCCAGCATCCCCCTACCCTTCCCAGCTTCTGGTATCCATCCTTCTCTCTGTGTCCATGAGTTCAATTGTTTTGACTTTTAGATCCCACAAATAAGTGAGAATATGTGATGTTTGTCTTTCTGTGCCTGGCTTATTTGTTTTTTTCCAACCATATTCATCTGAGCCACTTCAAACATGGAGTAGGTGAATAGTACAATTTAAGTGTTTGGTTTGACAGATGAGCCCGGGGAAGTATGGAAGAGGAAAGAGAATTGAGGGCGTAGGTCAGGAAACACACAATTGAAGGAAGAGAAGGAAGAAAAACAGTTCATGGGAGCTATGGGAAACAGTGAAAGGTGATAGGGCCAATGGATGGAGGGTTCTCTTTGGGTAAATGATTGTTAACTTTGGAGTAGTCGGCAGAGAGGGTAGAAAAATTAGGAGGGAGTTATCTAGGATGGGATATTTGAAACTGACTTTATGAAGAAGAGAAGAAATTGATAATTATGAGGTCTAGGATATGGCCATGGGAGAGGGTGGCCAAGATGTGTGTAGGACAAGACCACTGAGGTACAGAGGTCACAGAACTGAGATATCATCAGTCATTAACAAGTCATCTAATTATACATGCGTTAGAGTTAAGAATGCCGTAGTTTTTAAGGAGTGACAGTGAATTAGAATAACAGGGAGTTGTTGAGTGTCAAAAGACACCAAGAACAATGAGAGTTGTGAGTGGTATTTTCTTTCTTTTTTTTGTTTTTTGAGACAGGGTCCTGCTCTGTTGCCTAGGCTGGAGTGCAGTGGCATGATCGTGGCTCCCTGCAGCCTCAACCTCCAAGGTCTCAAGTGACCCTCCTGCCTCAGCCTCCTAAGTAGCTGGGGCCAGAGGTTTGTGCCACCATGCCTGGGTAATTTCTTCATTTTTTGTAGAAATAGGGTCTCACATGTTGTCTAGGCCAGTCCTGAACTCCTGAGCTCAAGTGATCCTCCCGCCTTGCCCCCTAAAGTGCTGAGATTACAGGTGTGAGCCACAGCGCCTGGCCATGAATGGTATATTCTGATGACCCGCGACTCAAGCCAAGGACTTATTCAGGAGGTGGGAGAGATATGCTACTGAGGAACAAGGAAGACACTCACCCAACTCTCAGGCCCAGTGGTGCATGAGATATATAAGGGAGTGATCACTACTTAGGGGGCTGCAGGGGAAGTTGTGTCCTAAGGATAGAGCTGGTTTCAAACAGAGGAGGAATGTTAGAGGAATTGTGAACCCCAAAATTCGAGACAGGTCTTAGTTAATTTAGAAAGTTTATTTTACCAAGGTTGAGGATGTGCGTCCATGACACAGCCTCAGGAAGTCCTGACGATGTGTGCCCAAGGTGGTCGGGGCACAGTTTGGTTTTATACATTTTAAGGAGACATGAGACATCAATCAGTATATGTAAGAAGTACACTGGTTTTGTCCAGAAAGGTGGGGACAACTTGAAGCAGAGAGGGGGGCTTCCAAGTCACAGGTAGGTGAGAGACAAAAGGTTGCATTCTTTTACGTTTCTGATAAGGCTTTCCAAAGGAGGCAATCAAAATACGCATCTTCTTCAGTGAGCAGAGGGATGACTTTGAACAGACTGGGAGGCAAATTTGCCCTGAGCAGTTCCTAGCTTGAATTTTCCTTTAGCTTAGAGATTTTGGGGGCCCAAGATAATTTTCCTTCCACAGAATGAACAGAAGAGTTGAGGATGAAAGGTATTTTGCATGAGATGGACTTAAAATTTCAGAAAGTTCAGACCAAGGATATCAAGAGATGAAGAGTGAGAGATGAGGATCAGAAAATGCAGTGTACAATGGGACTAGAACCTAGGTGATGACCAATGACCAAGAACCTAGGTGATGACCAATGACCAAGGGTTCTGGACTTTTCAGAGTGACTCACAGAAGCAGAGATGAGGGATATGGTAATATTAGAGCTGAAGGTTCCAAGGGGAAGACTGCTTGGAAGGGTGCAATTATTGATAGCAAGGGGGTGGGGTCTTTTCTTTCCAGGAGATGGTAACTTCTAAAGCCTCTTGCCCCATTGATTCTAGGAGAGGTAAACCTTGCCCTGAGCAGCCTCCTGAGCCATGGCCATGGTGTTCTGCAGAGGGAGGTTATACTCAGCTCTCTCTGGGATTCATCTTAATACATCTAAATCACATGCCTATCCTATTTCCTGTTTTATTCAATGCAAGCACGATCCATTGGTTTCCAGACATTCTTTTTTTTTTTTTTGAGATGGAGTCTTGCTCTGTCACCCAGGCTGGAGTGCAATGGCTCAATCTTGGCTCACTGCAACCTCTGCCTCCTGGGTTCAAGCGATTCTCCTGCCTCAGCCTCCCACGCCCAGCTAACTTTTGTATTTTTAGTAGAGATGGGGTTTCACCCTGTTGGCCCAGCTGGTCCAGACATTCTTTCAAATACTCACCATCCCCTCAGTACAATCACAGTTTTGGCCACCTACTTTCTGAAGTTAGGGTTGGATCAGAAACCTATGGGTCTTTGTGCGTTTTTATGGATTCTCAAGTCTTTCTCCTGTTTTCAACCTGTGTCTCATCCTCAGCCTTTTACAGCTTTGAACCTCAAAGTCCAGAGGCTTTTCAAGGTTGACAGGATAAATTGACTTCTTTCCCTTCAGTGCTCCACTTGGCAAGCGTTTAGAGTTTGGAACTATGATGCCAAATAACAGCCCTCCAGGGCTTTTCATCTCTTGAATACCTGTTGAAATATTCACTGTGGGTTTTTCTTGGTAAATTTATTTATGTTTTTCTTAATTCATTGTCATTCTAGTTCAATTTTGAGAAGATGAAAAAATGGATATTGGTGGTCAGTCCACCCTATTTAAGCCTGGCCATATATTTGCATTTGAAAAAAGAAAAGAGTACAATATATATGATAAATATTTCAAACTCTGTGAAGACCGTATTTGGGAGAAGGTCTGAATTCCACAAAACTTTTCAGACTCTCTTTATCCCTCTTTGTATTAAACATATCTAAAGCAAAAAAGAGGAGCCTCTATTTTTATGAGCCTCCTCTTGTAGATTTTCACTAGGGGTTGAAAGTTGTTCTCTCCTAATTCTGTGTTGCAGAATTAATGGAGACATGAAGGTAGATCAAACAGGTGACAAACCAACAGAATTAAGTAGAAGTATCATTTTGTTTCTGAATTTGAATGATAAATGTATCCTTGTGTAAAGATTTTCTCTTACATTGTAGAATTGACTGAATATTTCTGCTCCCCAAATTTACATATTGAAATCCTGATCCCCAAAGTGATGATACTACAAGGTGGGGCCTTTGGGAGGTGATTGAGTCATGAGGGCAGAGCCCTCATGAATGGACAATTGCACCTTTATGAAAGAGATCTCAAAGAGATCCCACTTCCACTACGTGAGGTTACAGTGAAAAGATGGCTGTCTGTGAACCAGGAAACAGACCTCACTAGACACTGAATCTGCCAGGCACTTTTATCTTGGACTTCCTAGCCTCCAGAACTGTGAGCAATAAAGTTCTGTGATGGGTACCCAGTCACCCTGTCTGTGGTTTCTTTTTATAGCAGCCAGAACAGACATTAGCAGCATAAGCCTATAGAGGCAGGAGATTTGTGAAGGCCGTGATGGTATAAATTATGTATTTTTTTTTGTATTTCAAAGAAAAGCTCATGATAGACGATTTTCACTTGCATGCTGCAATGAGGATCAGCTTACACATAGTAGGGGTTCAGTGAATGCCCATGGAACTGGGGGACATTGAATTTAGTTTCTCTGAGACTTGTTTACAAATGCTGATGTCATTCGAGGCTTAATGACTTCCTTTGAACAATAAAGGATCACAATATTTCTAATACTCTTATTTTAGATGTTGAAATTTCCCACTGAATATGCATTTGTTGACTGCCTACATCCAAAGAGCTGTGTGAGGAAGTGTGGAAAGTCAAAGAAGACTCAAGAGCAGATTAATAAGATCTGGTATCTCAGGCATCATACATAATTAATATGTCCCTTTTAGGCTTATTAAAAAGCAGGAAATGTTATGGAGGCAAGGTTTAGATTTGATGTTGGCTAGAGGTGAGATGGCACATGTCTTCGCTGAAGAGCTGTGACTTTTCCTTTAGCAATCATTCATTATGAACGCATGTGCTGGCTCAAAGGAGGAAGGACTCTGGTTTGGCGTTTCTTTGTTTGCCCCATGACGTCCAAATTACCCATCGCCACATTACCTCTTTATGTTCTCACGGACCTTTCTTTGTTTGGTGTGATTTGGCCTTTCTTTGGTGCAATTTCAGCAATGCATTAGAGTGGTCACACAGCAAGTGGCTCAGGTGACTTTTTATAATTGCAAAGTAACCCTATTCAAGAGTTCTTTAAGAGGAAGGTCATTAAGTTCTATTTTGTAATAATTCACATTTAGCCACTCATTTAAATGATAATTACAAAGGCATTATGCATTACGTCTGAAGTAACAATGCATTAGCTTCGAATTAATAAGAATTATAACTCATAAATCCACAAAGCTTGTTTCATCATGTGTCGGCCCTATTTTGTATTTAGATAATTTTTTCAACAATTTCTCTTGTTTTCTGACTTGACATCTTCAACTAGCATATTTAACCACAAGATGTATGAAGTTTTACATTTAAAATCAAAGTCAAAATGCAAGAAGAAAAATTTTAGTTTTGTTTGCCTCCCGCAAACAAGCTTTTAAAGTATTTAAATTTTTTTTTTTTAATTTTGAGTTAGGGTTTTCCTCTATTGCCTAGGCTGGAGTGCAGTTGTGCAATCATGGCTCACTGTACCCTCGACCTCCTGGGTTCAAGCAATCCTCCTGCCTCAGCCTCCAAGTAGCTGGGACTGCAGATACGCACCACGATGCCTGGCTAATTTTTAAAAAATTTTCATAGGGATGGAGTTTCACTATGTTGCCTAGGCTGGTCTCAAAACTCCTGGCCTTAAGCCATCCTCCTGCCTTGGCCTCCCAAAGTGCTAGGATTATAAGCATGAACCACTGTGCCTAGTGGAACTTTTAAGGTATTTTTAAGGCAAGTCTTCCATAAACATAAAAACAATGAAATGTCACATTTCCTTTCTGATGGACCCTGGATATTGTTTCTTTTTTTTCCGTGCATAGATACACACATCAAATACAGGAACATCTGCATAGATATAGAAACGATAATTTTATTAATTGAATCCTTGTTTTATTAAATGCTTTTCAGTTCACATTGGAAGAGAACAATAGATAGCATTAATGCTGACCATTAAATGGAACCCACATGTTACAGTTTGTTCAATGTAGACAAGCTTCTAGGAAGGAAAGACATCAAAATCAAGTCAAAATACTAGCTGAATTAGTGAAAAGGTTTATGGATTTTCGGGGTTAGTTTAGTAACCCCAGAATGGCATCAACAACACAAGCTTCACCTTATCTTCCTGCTCTGCCACCTTTAACATGTGGCTATTGACCTTATGGTCCCATGATAGCTGCTGCACTTCCAGGCATCACAACCATATTCAAAGGAAGACGAAAAGGGCAAAGGAGGGAAACATGCTGAGTCTGATTCTCTTAGTAAACTTAATAAGCTAGAGAATCAACCCATTAATTTGTATTTACTCATTTATTACATCTTATTGGATAGATTGGTTCTGATGACTACTCATAATTGCAAAAAAAAAAAAATCTGGGG
This sequence comes from Pongo pygmaeus, assembly GCF_028885625.2. Lineage (NCBI taxonomy): Eukaryota > Metazoa > Chordata > Mammalia > Primates > Hominidae > Pongo > Pongo pygmaeus. Next base: position 7,310,444 of record NC_072396.2, on the reverse strand, counting down.
ATGCAAGAAAAGAAAGGAAGGAAAAAGGTAGAATGAATGGTTTGGGGAGGCAGGACACAGTGTGTAGCATAATTAGGCTCAGCACAACTTACACAATCATGACATGTACTGTTTGATAGGCAAGACTTGAGTCCCCAAATTTACCAGTTCCCCAGGATGTGTGTGTGTGTGTGTGTGTGTGTGTATCTAGAAAAAGCATGAGTTGGTGGGTGACTGCGTAGAAATGTATTTACATGAAGGAGATAACAGTACGTGTGTACGTGTGCGGGGAAGCCTGTTAAAACAACAACCAGTTTGGTGACTTGGAGGAACGATAGACCCTGGGAATATAGCAAAACAGTGCTTTGGTTTTAAGTTAAAATGGATTAAAATCCTACCCTAACAGCCACTTGATGGATGACTTTGGCTGAGTTACTTAAACTCTCTGTGCTACGCTTTCCTTCTGTATACAATGACAATCATATTTGCTGCCCCAGAGACTCCTTCTGTTCTGATATTAATATTCTAATATTAGTTTATACCATTAAGTGAGATCACATGTTATAACACCTAGGGCAGTCATTATTGAACAGATGCTATTGTGGACAAAGTATCAGAATTTGAATTATCCATATTAGAAGATTTTAGATACTTTGTATTTAAATGGATAAGTTGAAATACTCAAACACTTTAGTATCTTTTTTAGTTTTTAGGTAGGGTAAACAAAACATATAAGAAATGGACTCTGTTTTCAAGACCTTGAAATCTATTTAGTAGGCAAGACTGACACATGGAGAAGTGGGTGGGACATAGCATATAATCACAGGTCTATATACAAGGTCCACATAACTGTATTTGCTTGTAAGTAGACAGAGGCACTTTCTTTTTGCCTTCCTTTCAGTCTTTCTCCTTCTCTCCCCTCTCTTTGTTTATCCTTCTCTCCTTTCTCCAAGGTTGTATAAGTGAGACCAGAGATACTGAGGCATCCCTCTAAGCAGGAGTATGTGTGAGGACAAGGGGATGGACATTTGTGAATTCATAAATTCGTTCAAAATATCTTGTGCCTAAGAAGAAATCCATACACTTTTCTTGAAAATATGGGAAAACTGGAGGCAAAATAGCAATGAAAATATATAATTACTCTGTTTATGTAATGACTGAAAACAAACAATGTATTTGTGAGTGGAACACATAAAGGCAGTTTTTAGAAAAACATCTATGGGAAAATGAGTAGCTATTCAAAGCAGCCCTTCAAAAAGAACTATTTAGAAATGGCAATGCAGAGATACAAAGGCTAATTCTCTACATTCACTGAAAACAGTGTCTCAATATAGTTAAAGGGGTTTGTTTCAATGACATTTTTTAAAAATGTAATACTGGGAGCTTATGTTGCTATACATGGAAATTGAACACCAACATGCTTTATGGAATCATGTTCCACGTGCTTAGTAGTATGTTAACAATTTTTGAATATACCATTACTTTCAGATTAGAACAAGAAAAAAAAAGATTCCTTCTAGATTGTTAACAAATTTTAGAGGGTGGTTAACTTTATATCGACGGGAGAGCACAAAGTGAAGAATCGGGCTCTATTTCATTTAGTACCTTATCACTGTTGATTCTTTTGGTACCATAATAATGTGAGCATGAGATGTGCTTGTGTTTAGTCTTACAAAAATCAGTCACTGCCAAGGAAATGGAAAGGAAATATTGTAGGAGACACATAAACAAACAATTTTGCCTAGAAGCTTTTCTGAGTGGTGCTCCAGGTCCAGCGTGCCTATTTATAGACGGCCACCATTGTTCCTGCAGGACCATTGCATGCAATTTGAATAAATTCGAGGATTCACCCGAACTGACTGACTTTTAAACACGCTAAAAATAAGATGTGCATGATGTTCTACAAGGCTCTTTAGAGACATCATGGAGAGTCCTTGTCAAAATACCAAGTTCTTCACAGACTGCCTCGCAAAAAGGAAGTGAAGCACTTCCCAGGGTGAATCTATTTCATCCTTGTCAAAGGGTCTAGGTCTATGATTCTGTATGTGGGCAAGGGAAATTAATCACCAAAGCAGATGCAAGAAAACAGTGTGTCCATCTTCCTGTTTAACTTATTTTAGCTTGTTGGCCCTTTCTTCTCTATGTTCTGTGTCTATGTAACTGTGATTTTTCTTCTCTATATAACTGTATCTATGTAACTGTGATTTTTTTTTTTTTTTTTTGAGACGGGGTCTCTCTCTGTCGCCCAGGCTTGAGTGCAGTGGCACAATCTCAGCTCACTACAAGCTCTGCCTCCTGGGTTCACACCATTCTCCTGCCTCAGCCTCCCGAGTAGCTGGGACTACAGGTGCCCGCCACCACGCCCAGCTAATTTTTTGTATTTTTAGTAGAGACGGGGTTTCACCGTGTTAGCCAAGATGGTCTCGATCTCCTGACCATAACTGTGATTTTATATTTAAAACTATATGCCAGTGGCAGGTGGGGGGGCACAGATCTTGAGAAACATTTTAAAACTCTTCATTTGCATAATATTTCTATACAAATTGGAAACGGGGAAGAAGTAAAACTAATAACACTAGGAATGTTTTCAGTCTCCCAAGTGAGAGAATTTGGAATAAGGGGTGCCTGTTGCTTTTTGAAGTATTTTTTCTTTGAAGTTAGAGTGATGTGCTGCACATTGGGAATCTAAAACTTGAAATAACTTTGTGATAGAGTAGATGAATAGAGGTATTTTATGTATTTTTTAGACAAAATATTTTCAAGAAAGTTTTTGATGGAAGGCTGGAGTGGGTAAGATGAAAAACAATGCTCTTTTGAAAGTTAGAAAAATCCATCTTTTGTACAAGAGATTTTAAGGATAACTATCTCACTAATCTTTTGATATGCTTGCAAAAAGATTATTATTACCATGCCTAGATTATGGTGAAATTAGGACTTGGAGTATCTCCCCAAAAAAGGTTCTTCAACATTTAAAACATTTTAAACAATGTTTTCTTTATGAATATTTCTAGGGTTTTCCACAGAGTCTTTTCATAAATTAGTAAGTTTTGTAGATCCAAAATATAATATATATTAAATGCATGTTATGTGATGCAGATGCTAATTTCTTCAATCCAAATCATTTACAGAGCAGCACATAGTTATGCCAAGGGTAAAAGGAGAGAGTCACTAATAATCTAAGTAAGACATAAATATATTGATCTCTTTGACTCAGTAATTCCATTTGTAGAAATTCCACTTTAAGGAATTTTTCATGGTTTGTCTAAAAAGTATAGGCCCTAGGATTTATAAGCGATGTAAGTATCACTTATAAAAATGAAGGATGAGAAACAATTTATATGCCCAACCATAGTGGATTGACAAAATTGATTCCGCTATATTCATGTAATAAATTATGATATAGAAATTATATATTGACTTGGAAAAGTGTTTATGATATTCAGAGGGAAAAGCAGTATTTGAAACATATTTTGTAAAGTGTATTTGCAAACATAGGCAGAGAAAATGATTTGGAATGATTTATATAAAACTGTGGACAGTAATTATTTCTGGGTGAGGGTATTAAGAGCATGTTAGGTTTGTTTTCTTTTGGTTTATTTTTATATTCTAATTTCTCTAAAATGAAAATGTGTGACATTTTAGTAAGAAGCTTCCAGTCAAAATAGTTCGCTTTTCCTTCAGGCTCTTCCTTAGATCAAAACACATGGGAATAGTAACATGAAATCATAAAGAGAAAATGAACAGGACAAAACTACCTCACGCACAGGATCATTGTCCTGGCTGACCAGGAAGTGTGAGCAACTCAAGTTGACTTTGCTAACATGCTAAAGATGGTAATTCTGAAGGAGAAATGTAGACTCAAGGAGAAAATGTGGGATGCCTTAAACAGCCAGGAAGAGGGAAAATATAAGCCTCTTGGCAAATTTAATTAACTAGCAGTTAAGGAAGAAAGAAAACACTGAATGAAAAGGTGTGATTCAATTCTAGTTAACATTATTGAGAGAGATTGGGTAGGATGCACACTGGTATAATAAAATCACACCAAGGCATTTTTCTTATATGCAAGAAAGTTGCTAATAGCAAAAAAAGAACAGGTGTATTAAATCTGTAGCTTCTGAATCAACAAAGGAAATCTTAAACCTACTGTAGAAAGCAATCAACCCAACAGAAATCAGGAAAGCAGAAAAATAAAAACCAGAAAAAGGCATAAGAGAAGATCAATACAAATACAGCAGTATTTAAAAACAAAGACAGACCATTACTTAACATAAAAGGAACCGTCTAGGAAAATCTAAAACAATTAAGAAGCTTTGTCCATTTCACCCATAACTTCAAAAAGAAAAAAAGTGAAAAAGTAACAGAATTAAGGGAAACTTTTAAAATTGTAGGTTGTACTTTTAATATAATACTCTCAGAAAATGATTGATCAAGCAGAACAAAAAATACTAAGGTTATAGGAAATGTGAATGATAGGATAGTTTTATCCAGACAAACAACAGAGAATTCACTTTGTTTTCAAGGACACACAAAACATTTATAAAAATTGCACATTGGTGGCTTACAAAATATCAAATAATTTCAAAGTATTGCCATATTTTTAGGCCACTTTCTCTGACCACATGGAAATTATATTAGAAACTAAAAATAAAAAGACAAAACAAATAAATACTTGACAAATAAGAACACACTTCTAAAATAAATTTTCAGTTAATAAAAAAAGTAAAAAGGCAATTCAAACATTAAAACCTTAATGACAAATTATGTTGTATACATTCAGCATGAGGCATGGTAAATAATGTAGAATTTTAAAACATGGCCTGAAACACATTTATTTAAAAAAAGAAAGAAAAGCCAGTAAAGTTAATACAATTAAAGATGCAAAGAAAAGCTTAGTAGAATAAAACCAAAGAGGCCAGGCACGGTGGCTCATGCCTGTAATCCCAGCACTTTGGAAGGCCAACGTGGGCGGATCATTTGAGGTCAGGAGTTCGAGACCAGACTGGGCAACATGGTGAAACCCTGTCTCTACTAAAAATACAAAAACTAGCCAGGTATGGTGGTATGCGCCTGTAATCCCAGCTACTGGGAGGCTGAGGTAGGAGAATCGCTTGAACCCTGAGGCAGAGTTTGCTGTGAGCTGAGATCGTGCCATTGCACTCCAGCCTAGGCAATAGAGTGAGGCTCTGTCTCAAAAAAAAACAAAAAAAAAGAAAAAGAAAATCAAAGAAAAAATCAGAAAGTAAATATATATTAAAAAATGAAAGTTTATTATCTTTTATTCTAACAAAATTTAGGGAGAGAAAACTCTACCCAAAGCAAAGGGCAGAAGTATCTATGCACTGGGCAGGTGTGTGAGGTGGAATGTTCCACATGCATACATTTATCCATCCTCACTCTATTAAGCGAACTGAATGGATATTTCCTTGCTTTGCAGCCAGCTCTTATGAATGAGATTATAAAAGAGGCTCCAGAGAGCTCCCTTGCCCCTTCCACCATGTGAGGATACACCAAGAAGTCACCATCTATGAACCAGGAAGCAGGGCCTCACCAGTCATAGTATTTGCCACTTCTTGATCTTGAACTTTCCAGTCTCTAGAATTGTGAGCAATAAATTTATGCATAGGAATGGTGGGTCCCTGAACCCTGTGTTCTGTGATTTTTGCAGGTGTGCACCCCAAGCAACGCCTGGTTAAACCACTGTGCCTTTTCTTTGCTCACACAATTTTATCCTCCAGAAACACTTCCTTTTTTTAGTCCTGTCTCCTTCCTCCTCCAGGGAGCCTTCAACTGCATGACCAACAGTACAATACTGTTCATCTCTATTCCAGGACTCCTCAAACTTGGAGACACTTTCTTTCTCTGACATCAAGTCCTAGCTCCTTGCAGGATGGGTCTGTGTTCTGTATCCTATTCTGAGAGAGCCTGGACTTGTAAAACCTGAATATGTGCCCTTTGTCTGGTACATCTCACTCTCAGACACTATCCGGGTCTGCTTTCAGGTTGGTTGTTCTCAACTTTTTCAAAAGCATGCTGTTCAAGACTCACTACTGCATGAAGGAGATTGGAATAGTGTCTGATGAACAGGGCCAAGTTTAATCTGCTGAATGAAAAAGATGCTATCATACATGAGTTAAAACACATGTTTTCTCTCTGCGGTGCATTAATCCCAGGCTGAGCATTCTTATCACAGTTAAGGTTCTGCTCCCTGGGGCTACGGGGAAACTTCATCCACTAGGCTGTTCGTCTTCTGTCTGATAAGCTCAGGGCACTTCCATGTTCCATGCTGCAGGAAGGGAAGGCGAGTACAACCATAGCATGTGCATGGCCTAGCATAGCAGAAGCTGTTTCCATCATCTCCACTCTCTTCCCCATAGTGATGACTGAGTCCACATGGCCAAATTCAGCTGCAAAGGCAGCTTGGAAATGTAGCCTTTGGCTAAGCCTCTCCTTGAAGACAACACCTACTCTGTTTCCACAGAAGAGGAGCGAGAAAAGGCTTTAGTGGGCAACTGGAAATCTCCCCCACAGAGTCTTAAATCAGAATCAAATAATACTAAATAGGACTTGACACATTTTCCTATAACTAAAATCCATCAATCAGCTTGAATACTGTTACGGGGAGGGGGACATGCCCTTGAGTGCAGGATTTCTGGAAGACAGTTTTCCACTTCTCAAAATCCACGCTGACTCCTATGCAAAGGCAGAGGATAACCAAGCCTTTAGACCAAAGTGTAGCTAACTTTTCCTGTAGAGAGACATACTTTGGGCTCTGTGGTCTGGGTAGTCTTTGTTTCAATGACTCAACCTTGCATTTGTAGCCTAAAAGCAGCCACAGATAAGATGTGAAGGAATGGGCATGGCTATGTGCCAATAAAGCTGTATTTATAAAGACAGGCAGACAGCTTCAACCTGCAAGCCAAAGTTTGCCAACCCCCGCTTTAGACTAATGAAGAAAAAAGAAGGTGAAATGGATTTCGACAACCTTGCTTAAACTCCCAAGGACCCTAGTGATCTTGGGTGATGGTTGTTTGAAGAACTGAAGATGCCATATGAATGCTACCATACTCAAAGTACTACCATACTACCATAGTCAAAGCAGACAGGAAGAAATCTTTGTATTTCACATTATGTTTCAGCTTTTTTCTTTTTTTTAGTACCATATTACAAGCTTCAAACTATTCTTTTAATTATATGATTTTTAAAGTTCCAAAAAAGAAAAAAGGCAGATAAAATATGTATATTTGAACTTCCTAAGACATTATTGCTTTCATTAAATACTGATTTTTATATGAAGATATTTAGATACCTGTACGCCTTCAGTCTAAAGCATGTGGGTCTCTTTCAATGAAAAGCATAGGTCCAGGTATCTTTGGATCAGAGATACTGATACAAGTTGATCTCATATCTAGCTACTTAGTAGAGACTCCCAAGCTCTCGTCTATGGATTAGGGCCTGGTCCAGGCACAAGAATCTCTTGGAGGTGTTCTTACAGCTATCAGCTTCTGGTGTCTAGCCACGGAGGCTTGATTTTGTAGGTCATGAGTGGGAACAAGGAATCTCCCTAGATAATCTGATGAGATGATGGATTTGGAAAACCACAGGTCTGTATTAGTTCTTTTAGGCTGCTATAACAAAATACTGTCAACTAAGTGGCTTATAAACAACAGAAATATATTACAGTTCTGCTAAGGCTTAGTCATGCTAAGCCTCTCTTTACTGTTACAGGTGTCCAACCAATTTTATATGATAGAGCTCTGAGGAAACTCGACACCAAGGTTCAGGCGAGCTTCCCTGATTGTCATATTCTGTGACTATTTTCACACATCTATGTCAAAAAAGTAACACTGTTCAAGACTCCACAAGTTCAGGACCACTGGAAGTTCCACATTTGGAACTCTCCTGAATTCTGCCCTATGCTCTTTGTCCATTGACTGCTTTTTAATTCTCACCACTTCCCTGTAATAAACCATAAGCATGAGTATTACAACTTTCAGCGAGCTTTGTGCATCTTTCTAGCAAATCATCAAACTTAAGGGTGCTCTTAGGGACCTTTGAGCTTGCAATTGGCATCAGAAAAGAGGGCAGCCTTGTCGACTATTTCCTCCAATGCTTCATTTAAAAAACAAATTCAAGACTGTAAAGACTAAAACAGAATAGTACGTGACATGTAGGAGTGCTCAGGTTTTATCAATCCCTGTCTCCTGGAAAGGCTAGTCTAGCTATTTGCAGTGTGTCAGCTCTCTCTCACTTTCAGAATTTCACCTTCTCTGGAATCCCCAAAGAAGCCCATGTGGGCATGCTATGGTTGTATTGTACTGGGTGGCCCTGATTTAGTGGCTGTTTGCCCCAAAGCTGGACCTCGCAGGTCACTAGAATCTGCAATGACATCCATTCATTCATCCAGTATCTTGTCCAGCATCTGATGAAGGTGAAGACCAAGCAGTCTCTGGGGAGATAACAATGAACAAATTAGTCAGGATTCCTGCTCCCATGGAGTTTGGAAGTGAGATATTGGCAGCTCATGAAACATTCCATCCTTTTCTCACTTTTCTGTTTATGTTGCCCCCTTTGCCTTTTTCTCTTAAGAAGCGGGTACCCTTCACCGTCTTGCCCATCCTGGTCTCTCCAGTGAAGCTGGAGAGAGGTTTTTCTGCCTGACATCAACCAGCTCAATGTGCCAGGTCTAGACTTGTATTTCCATTGAGTTATCTGCTTTCTTTAATGAAAAACCCCAGAGTAGACCTTGCTTCAGGTCTAATTCATTCCTACAATGACTTTATTGAGCTCTTACTTTGTGGGAGGTGCTCCTCCCTACTGGGTTGTAGTTGAAAACAAAACAGGGCTTTCTCCTCTGGAGCTTCCATGGAAACTGACATGAAATATGTATGTAGCATGCCTGGACATGCTAAGTTCTGTGGAGAAGATAAAACAGGGTAAGGGATAGAGAATGATGGACACATGTGGAGACAGACATGGAGAGCGGCTCATGAAGGAAACAATGTTTGAGTAGTGTATTAGTCCGTTCTTATGGTGCTATAAGGACACACCTGAGATTCGGTAATATATAAAGGAAAGAAGTTTAATTGACTCACATTTCCACAGGGCTGTGGAGTCCTTAGGAAACTTACAATCATGTTGGAAGGGGAAGCAAACACATCCTTCTTCACATGGTGGCAGCAAGGAGAAGTGCAGAGTGAACACAGGGAAAGCGCCTTATAAAACCATCAGATCTTGTGAGAACTCACTCACTGTTATGAGAATAGCAGCATGGGGGTAACCGCCCCCATGATTCAATTACCTCCCACCGTCTCCCTCCCATTACATGTGGGATTATGGGAATTATGGTTCAAGATGAGATTTGGGTGAGGACACAGCCAAACCATATCAAGTAGAAACCAGTAAACTGAGGGAGTGTGTCTAAGACTCAAAGGAGAAAGTTTTAGCCGCAACAAAACCAAGACTGCTTAGCACATTCAAGAAAGTGCAAAGAAAATCCTAGTGCCTCAGGGGAAGCCAAGAAGCAGAAGGAGCTGGACCATTTCCAGCCATGTCTTCCACATCAGGGTTTGCATTTTCAGTGTGCTGGAAGCTGCCACAGGTGTCTCAGCTACAATCTGATGTTCCCACATCTGCTAGGCATGTGGTTCTCTCAGTCTGGAAACAGGCTGTCTGTTTTGTTTTGTTTTACTTTTCCCCCCATCTGAAATTGGACTGGGGTTGTCATACCCTCTGTGATGTTGCTGATGCCTCTCTGTGCTTTGCGGCCTCTTCCCCAGCAATTTCAGATAATTTACAGCTATCATTCCTGCCTCAGTTTAGCTTCTTCATGCCCAGCATGTCTGTTTCCAGGAGTGTCCAATAGCATCTTCGCTCTGCCAGTAGATGATTCTCAACAAGAAGCACCTTCGTTCGAGGTCTCTGCACAGAGCACATAATTAAAATCTCACCATTTCTCTACACTCAATGCAATTTTCAGTGCAAACACGGTTGGGGGGCGAGGTCAGAGAGAATACATAATCATTTCTTTATCTCCTCTTCTTGGCTTCATATAGTTTCTGTCTTTTGCAACTCACTGTCCCTAGAGTTGTGTTGTAAATTTTTCCCTAAGTTTTTGGAAGCTTGTGCCTGTTGTCGTCAGTTATTTTGCATCTTATGTTATGAAGCTGAGAGGGCCACCAGGAGGAGAGTCAACATCCAGGTGCTTTCTGGATATCCAATAGCAGCAGTAAACAACAGATGTTTCCAAACTGGCTTATCTCCAGATGCAACACCTTGCCCCCCAGAGCCATGGCATGGGAACATCTTACACTGAGCTGTCTGAATAATGTCCTTGGGCATAGGGCCGCATGGAAGATAGTGAAAAGGTTTTGATTAAAGGTTTTAGGCATAGAATGCGTCAAGTTTGAGAACATGAAGATTACTTCCTGAGGAATGGAGAGGAGAAAACAATTCAACATAGCCAGAGGGAAAATTTCCAATGTTATTGGTGAAAATTGTTTCAAATTATTCTATCTTACCTTTGGCTTAGGGTGTAAGTGCATTAAAAATAATAAATATCATTACAATGTTTTTATTTTGCATTTAAGATACCTCTTATATGTGATTCCTTCATGGAAATCAAGAGGTTTTCTTCATGAAAATAATACTTACTCTTTGCTATTTTGTACACTGAAGTCTCTGGGCTGATCGCTATATGTGTGCCATTTGATATGATTTGGCTGTGTCCCCACCCAAATCTCATCCTGAATTGTAATCCAATTGTAATCCTCATGTGTTGAGGGAGGGACCTAGTGGAAGGTGACTGGATCATGCGGGAGGATCTCCCCTATGCTGTTCTTGGGACAGGACAGTGAGTGAGCTCTCACAACATCTGGTTGTTTCATAAGTATCTGGCACTTCCCTCTTCTCTCTCTCCTGCCACCTTGTGAAGACGTGCCTTGCTTTCTCTTTGCCTTGCGCCATGATTGTAAGTTAATTAACCTTCTTCCCTTTATAGATTATCCAGTCTCAGGTATTTCTTTATGGCGCTGTGAAGACGGGCTAATACACCTTTGTATAATCTTCGTCATCTTCCTTTGTACTTGCTACTATGATCCTGATGTTGCCATTGAGTGCACCTCAGGGTTAAGGAACCTGTGATTACTCAACTGGGACACATATGAGCCTCAGAATCCAGTGAATGTCAGAGCACTGCCTCATATCCAAAACCTCTGACTTCAGATCCAACATTTTTCTAAGAAACAGAGTTGTAGGATTCAATATCCAAGTTATCACTGTTAAGATGATTAGACTCTTTTCTGCTATGTCAATACAACCTACGGAAGAATGTAAGCAGCTGTGAGAAAGTGCACTACCAAGAAGATGGAGTAAAGAAGAGAGCCGTGGTCGGATTTATTCAAGCAGTCAGGGATGGACAGGCATTGACCATGAGGATCTCAGAGCAGTGGACAGTGAGTGTTGGCATCCAGGAATCCGAAGTGAAATAGCCTCAGGCATCAGATAAATCAGCGCAATGCTAGAAAATTCAGTGTGCTTAGAGGGCTTGCGTGTGTGTCTGTCATTCTTGCCCTGCCCTCTCTCCCTGCTAGGCTGCCCCGCATGGACACCATCCACAAGGCTTCTGTACCACTGGTGTCCTAGAGAGTTTGGCCAATGGGGAGCCCCAGCTGGACAGTGAGCAGGGGAAAAGAAAGAATTGAATTATATATCTCTTCCCTTGGCTGCCTCCCTTCCAGGGCACCTTGAGCTTGGCTGAGCCTTTCAACCAAATGCCACAGCTCCTCCCAGAATGGCTGAGAGTACAAACCTCTCCCCATTTCCAGTACCACTTAGGACATCCTTCCCTCATCCTTCTGAGCCTGGTGGTGGAGACAGTTTGGTAGCTACTGGCCTTGGGTTATTGCCAGCTCCCCCTTGTTCCTATAAACCACAGTTGCTCAACCTTGGCACCTATTGACATTTAGGGATGGATAACTCTTGTTTGTGTGTGGAGGGCTATGCTGTGTGCATTGTAGGCTGTTTTGGAGCATCCCTGGTCTCTACTCACCAGATGCTACTATCACCTCCCTCCACAGCAGTGACAAACCCAAATGTCTCCTGACACTGACAACTCACTTCTTGTTGAGAACAGCTGTTCTACACCCACATTAAAAAAATTATTTTAGGGCCAGCCGTGGTGGCTCATGCTTGTAATCCCAGCACTTTGGGAGGCTGAGGCGGATGCATCACCTGAGGCCAGGAGTTTGAGACTATCCTGGTCAACATGGCAAAACCCCATGTCTACTAAAAATACAACAGTTAGCTGGGCACAGTGGTGGGTGCCTGTAATTCCAGCTACTCGGGAGGCTGAGGCAGGAGAATCATTTGAACCCAGGAGGCAGAGTTTGCAGTGAGCCGAGATCGAGCCACTGCACTCCAGCCTGGGCGACGGAGTGAGACTCCATCTCAAAAATGTATATATATATATTTTAAACTTGGGGGTACATGTGCATGTTTGTTACATGAGTATATTCCATAGTACTGAGGTTTGGGGTACAAATGACCTTGTTACTCAGGTAGTGAGCATAGTACACAATAGGTAATTTTTCAGCTCTTACCTCCCTCCTACCCTTCCCTCTTTCTGAGTCCCCAGTGTCTATTATTTCCATTTTTATATCCATGTGGACCCACTGTTTAGCTTCTGTGTATAAGTGAGAACTGCAATATTTGATTTTCCATTTTAGAGTTAATTACCTTAAGATAGATGGCCTTCTGCTGCGTCCATGTTGCTGTAAAGGACATGAATTCATTCCTTTTTCTGGCTGCATAGTATTCCATGGTGTATACGTGCCACATTTTCTTTATCTAGTCAGCCATTGATGGACACTATGTTGGTTCTGTGACTTTGCTATTATGACTAGTGCTACAATGAACATACAAGTGCAGGTGTCTTTTTTATATAGTGATTTCTTTTCCTTTGGGTAGATAACCAGTAGTGGGATTGCTGGGTCAAAGGTACACCCACATTTTTATAAATAGACCTTTTGTGACTACATCTGTCTCTCATTACCCTGTCTGTGGGCCCCTGAGACACTGACTGATTCAGTGAAAAAAGAGTAAAGCAAAGGAGATCATTAATTCTTTGGAAGGTGAAAGGTGATTTGAAAGATTCCTGAAGAGGATACCTAAGGAATGGGTTGTAATAAAAGCTGAAATGGGATTATTTAGCTGTAAGAAGTTCATGCTCATTTGCCAATAGAACCTTTGTTTTCAGAAATGTGACATTGCTACATGTGGCATCATTGAGTTTAGAAGCATATTTTCGATATTATAGTCAAGTTAAGATAGATCTAGAGCAGTGATTCTCAAGTGGGGAGATTTTGCCTCTTGGGGGACATTTATTAATGTTTAAATGTATTTTGGTGGGGGGGGGACAGCTATTACTGACATTGTAACCAAATACCTTGTTTTTAAAGAAAAAAATGAATTTCCCCTTTTCCTTTTTCCCCCTCCTCCTACTTAGCTCTTTAGGAATGCAATTGTAGCCTTTACCTTCTCTCCAGCAGACACTCCCTACATGGCAAGCTTTTGTAACTATGTGTTAACTTAGAAGTTCCAGAGAGCGAACGTCGAAGCAAACCAGGCCCCCCTGGAACTCTGTCTCACCAGGAGATTGTGTCATTTTACAGGCTAGCTCTGCCAGTGATGGCACCAGCCAGACCACCAAATAGATAAAACATCCCAAGCAAGTCACGTAGACCCCACATCTCCTTGCCTTCTCCCTTGCATGCCATTTACGCCCAGTGCCCCTTTAAAAGCCCCTGCCCTCGGCCCCCAAATGCAAAGCAATACCCTTAAGGCAGGAGCCTCTACCTCTTCCCCTCAGCTAAGCTCTGGAATAAAGTCACTTTCTTTTTACCGAACATGCTCTTGCTAACTGGTCTCTACAATTGGTGAGCAACCGGACACGCATTTGGTTACAGTGTCTAACAGGTAGAAGCCAGGATGCCACTAACCACCCCACATAACACAGGACAGCCACTTCCACCAGGAATTGCCCAGCCCAAAGTGTTAATAGTGCCAAGGTCAAGCCTGGTTGAGGGAAACAGAACTGAATTGGGAACACAGACTGGCTTCTAGTCCTGTCTGGTCACAAGAGCTATGTGATTTTAGCATGTAATTTGCCATTTGAGATTTCTGTTTACCAGTTATGAAACCAAAGTGTTGGAAAAGAGTATTTCTGCCTCCTGCCTATAATCCCAGAACTTTGGGAGGCTGAAGCAGGAGGACTGCTTGAGGCCAGGAGTTTGAGACCAGCCTGGGCAATACAGTGAGACCCTCGCCCCCCGCCATCTTTACAAAAAATTTTAAAATGAGCTAGGAATGATGGTGTGTGCCTATAGTCCCAGCTACTCAGGAGGCTGAGGGGGAAGAATCACTTGTGCCTGGGAGTTTTTGGCTACAGTGAGCTACGATCGCACCACTGCACTCCAGCCTGGGTGACAGAGCAAGACACTGTCTGAAAAAAACAAGCAAACAAAAAAAGAGTATTTCTCATGATCTGCCCAGCTCTAGCTTTGCAAGAAACCAGTTACATTTTCCTGGAATTTAAAAAATTATAAAATCAAGTATTTGTATATTGTACATCTCTCCCTGCCCAATGCAGGGTCTTTGTGGCAATACCATTACCTCTTATATTTAGATATAGTTGTTTAGATAGAGTGATGGATCACACCCAGTGACTTTTAATTATAGTGTGACTATCTGGAAAATTGTTATCACTATTTTTCAGAGAAGTGGAGAATTCTTATTACCAACTGCATTATTCAACAGATTCAGCCAGGAGACAGGTCACGCCTCGCCCCATGGAGCAAGCATGTAAATAAGTGGAAAGGCTGGGTTTGTCCTTCAGGTAGAGACACAGTTTTAAATAACCACACAAACAAGATAGCAAGGTAAGGAGTGTCCTGGCATCAGTGTTTGTTGACTCAGCTGCAGATGTCCTGCCCGTAAGAAACCTATCTTTGATCGTTGGCTATAGATGTATCATTGCTCTTTTGTTAGGCTTTCCAATATAGGAGGCATCTCCTTGAGTGTTTTTACAATTATGTTAAGAGAAATCTTGTTAGAGTTTCCTAGGCCCAATTATATCTAGGATCAGATTTATATTTGATCTGATCTTACATCATCTCTGCAGCCATTTGTTCAGTGTCTATGAGACACAGACAGACTGTTCCAACTCCAGCAAAAAGTTGTCCAGCTGATGAGAAAGCTTATCTTTTCACTTTGGGTCAACTCCTGTATTAGTCCCCATGGAGCAATTTAAAAATAATTGGTCGGCCAGGCGCGGTGGCTCACACCTGTAATCTCAGCACGTTTGGAGGCCGAGGCGGGCGGATCACGAGGTCAAGAGATGGAGACCATCCTGGCCAACATGGTGAAACCTTGTCTGTACTAAAAATACAAAAATTAGCTGGGTGTGGTGGCACATGTCTGTAGTCCCAGCTACTCAGGAGGCTGAGGCAGGAGAATCGCTTGAACCTGGAAGACAGAAGTTGCAGTGAGCTGAGATCGCACCACTGCACTCCAGCCTGGGGACAGAGCTAGACGCCGTCTCAAAAACAAAAACAAAAACAAAAACAAAATTGGTCATCTGGTATGCCCTCGTGTCCTCAGTGTTTGACTCCCTCTCTAAAAAGAAAGTACAGAGTCCCTTTTAGGCCATAGTGATTTAAAAGCAGTGATTTAATTTCCTGAAAAAGTTACTTAAAGGGAAGGAAATGCCTGTTAGCATTCTCTCTCTCTCTCTCTCTCTCTCTGTTTCTCTCCCTCTCTCCCTCTCCGTCTCCCTCTCTCTTTCTCTCTCCTTCCCTCTCTCTTTTACTACCTCACTTTCTTGCTCTTTTCTAAAACAGATTTCTCAACCTTGGTACTACATTGCCATTTGGATTCACATCATGTTTTAGTTGGAGGCGGGGAGCATCCTGTGCCAATAGGATGTTCAACAGCATCTCTGGCCTCCACCCACCAGATGCCAATAGCAGCGCCCCCCCACAGTGGTGACAACCAAAAATGTCATCAGTCATTTCCTCCAGTTTTTTAGGGGAAAAAATAGCTCTATTTATAAATGACTACTGTATGGAAACAGATTATTATTATTTTTTTAGAGACAGAATCCTGTTCTCTTGCCCAGGCTGGAGTGCAGTGGCATAATCATAGCTCACTACAGCCTCAAACTCCTGGGGTCAAGTGATCCTCCCACCTCAGCCTCCTGAGTAGCTGGGACTTCAGGCATGCACCACCATGCTAGGCTATATTTTTTTATTTGTTGTAAAGACACGGTCTCACTATGTTGCCCAGGCTGGTCTTGAACTCCTGGCCTCAAGTGATCCCCCTATACTGGCCTCCCAAAGTGCTGGGATTACAGGTGTGAGTCACTGCACCTAATATCTTAAGATATTAAGATTTTAATATCTTAATTTTTCCAGTTAGGCCTGAAGTAGCAGTTTGAGAGGGATTCATATTTTGGGACTTTAAACATTTTTCATCCAGAAGGGGCATTTCCATCTGATATAGCCACAGTCAACGTTAGTATGGAGGGATAGAGATTTCAAATTTACAAAGTTCATCAATTAACCAAAATTATCGTACATGGTTACAGTTCATCATCATCATCGTCATCATCATCATCATCATCATCATCTCTATCACAGATTTGTTTTACGAGCTAAAATCATTTAGGGTGTTTTAATGTACTTTTTTTAAATCCTTACAATAATAATCTTAAAAAAATTTTTTGGGGACAAAGTCTTGTTCTGTCACCCAGACTGGAGTGCAGTGGTGTGATCTCAGCTCACTGCAACCTCTGCCTCCTGGGTTCAAACAATTCTTGTGCCTCAGCCTCCCCAGTAGCTGGGATTACAGGCATGGGTCATGCTAATTTTTGTATATTTTGTAGACACAGGGTTTTGCCATGTTGCCCAGGCTGGTCTCTAACTCCTGAGCTCAAGCAATTCTCCCTCGGCCTCCCAAAGTGCTGGGATGACAGGCGTGAGCCAGTGCACCCGGCCCACAATAACAGTCTTACCAAGTATGTATTATGATGATGATTGTATAGACAGGAAAACAAAGACTTGAAGTGGCCAGTGAGAGCTGGAGATCAAACCCTGTTTGGCCCATCTTCAAAGCCATTGCAGTTGTCTTTATAACGAGTGTGTCACACCCTGTGATTGACAGAAATTTATAAATATGACAGTAGCCTGTGTCACACTGAGCGATTGACAGATGTTTATAAATGTGGTTAAAGAGACTGGAGGGAGTTGGACAGGCTACACAGAACAAGTGGGTCTTCAGCCAGCCCTCTTAGGACTGGGTTTAAGTAGGTGCAAATGAAGGGGTAAGAAAGACCTTCTCTTGGGTAGGATAGTAAGACAGAAATCTTAGAGACCCTGGACTCTTATACTGAAGAGAAGCGTGGATTCCATCACTTGGACAGTTATGGCCCAAAAGTTAAATCCATCCCACCACCTCCTTTCAGTGTTCTTGCCTACAAGCTAAGAATTGTTGTTAGATTTTTAAATGATTGGCGAAAAAGAATCAAAAGAAGAATATTTCTTGACACACAAAAATTCTGTGAAATTAAAATTTCAGTGTCCAGAAAAAAAGCTTTATTGGTCCTCAGCTGCCCCATCCCTTTCTGTTTTGCCTGTGGCTGTTTTGCTGCTAAGCTGGCAGAGTGGAATACTTTGACACAGACCCTGTGGCCGATAGAGCCAAAAATAATTTTGCAATCTGGCCCTTGACAGAAAACATTTGCTGACCCCTGCTTTAGTTGTTTAAAAAGTAACCAGAGTCACCTCGTTGGATAAGCAGAAGGATGAACCCATGATCATACCCATTAATCAAATCTAGGCCTTCCAATAATAACTGGGGTTGTTTAAGGCAAGACCAGAAAATCAGCAATTGTGTTTGGCTTCTCTATGTGTTTGAAACCTTCTGATGTTGAAAAAATAAAAATGCATTAACTCAATGAATCTTGACATGTCTTTTGCCGAAAGAAAAGCAGAGTTGAGTTGAGAGACGGCCAGGTGTTACTTCTGCATTTATGCAGCTGCCTTCAAAAGGTGTCTACTTCCATGATGGGGAGCTGAGGATGCTCAGAACGTGGAGCAACCAGGAAGACCTGTGGACTCATGTGCTCCCTGGGCTCCATGGGCTTAGCCTCCCTTCCTCAGCCCTTTCAACCTTCACATCTCACTGCAGGTGGCTGTGACAGCAGAAGGAAGACACAGGGTCTTCTCAAAGTGCCACTGCTTGATACCCTGAATAATAATATTGGCTACCAGAGAGTGAGTGAGCACCTACTATGCATGAAGTACTTCTCTCCATGCAGGGTTTACATATCTCATCTTCTGTGTGAAACCTACAATGCCCCAGGTGCAAATATAATCCCTTTTTGCAGAGGAGATGCTATGCTCCTTTTTGAGCCAAGATGGCCGAATAGGAACAGCTCCGGTCTACAGCTCCCAGCCTGAGCGACGCAGATTTCTGCATTTCCATCTGAGGTACCAGGTTCATCTCACTAGGGAGTGCCAGACAGTGGGCGCAGGACAGTAGGTGCAGCACACCGTGCGCCAGCCGAAGCAGGGGCAAGGCATTGCCTCACTCGGGAAGCGCAAGGAGTCAGCGAGTTCCCTTTCCAGGGGTGACAGACGGCACCTGGAAAATCGGGCCACTCCCACCCGAATACTGTGCTTTCCGACAGGCTTAGGAAACGGCGCACCAGGAGATTACAGCCTGCACCTGGCTCAGAGGGTCCTGTGCCCACGGAGTCTCGCTGATTGCTAGCACAGCAGTCTGAGATCAAACAGCAAGGCGGCAGCGAGGCTTGGGGACGG
The DNA here is from genome assembly GCF_028885625.2 of Pongo pygmaeus. Lineage (NCBI taxonomy): Eukaryota > Metazoa > Chordata > Mammalia > Primates > Hominidae > Pongo > Pongo pygmaeus. The sequence continues at coordinate 7,291,590 of NC_072396.2, read as the reverse complement.
GGACCCGCCATTGCCCAGGTTGGCTTAGGTAAACAAAGCAGCCAGGAAGCTCGAACTGGGTGGAGCCCACCACAGCTCAAGGAGGCCTGCCTGCCTCTGTAGGCTCCACCTCTAGGGGCAGGGCACAGACAAACAAAAAGACAGCAGTAACCTCTGCAGACTTAAATGTCCCTGTCTGACAGCTTTGAGGAGAGCAGTGGTTCTCCCAGCACGCAGCTGGAGATCTGAGAACGGGCAGACTGCCTCCTCAAGTGGGTCCCTGACCCCTGACCCCCGAGCAGCCTAACTGGGAGGCACCTCCCAGCAGGGGCAGACTGACACCTCACACGGCCGGCCAGGTACTCCAACAGACCTGCAGCTGAGGGTCCTGTCTGTTAGAAGGAAAACTAACAAACAGAAAGGACATCCACACCAAAAACCCATCTGTACATCACCATCATCAAAGACCAAAAGTAGATAAAACCACAAAGATGGGGAAAAAACAGAGCAGAAAAACTGGAAACTCTAAAAAGCAGAGTGCCTCTCCTCCTCCAAAGGAACGCAGTTCCTCACCAGCAACGGAACAAAGCTGGACGGAGAATGACTTTGACGAGCTGAGAGAAGAAGGCTTCAGACGATCAAATTACTCCGAGCTACGGGAGGATATTCAAACCAAAGGCAAAGAAGTTGAAAACTTTGAAAAAAATTTAGAAGAATGTATAACTAGAATAACCAATACAGAGAAGTGCTTAAAGGAGCTGATGGAGCTGAAAACCAAGGCTCGAGAACTACGTGAAGAATGCAGAAGCCTCAGGAGCCGATGCGATCAAATGGAAGAAAGGGTATCAGCAATGGAAGATGAAATGAATGAAATGAAGCGAGAAGGGAAGTTTAGAGAAAAAAGAATAAAAAGAAACGAGCAAAGCCTCCAAGAAATGTGGGACTATGTGAAAAGACCAAATCTACGTCTGATTGGTGTACCTGAAAGTGACGGGGAGAATGGAAACAAGTTGGAAAACACTCTGCAGGATATTATCCAGGAGAACTTCCCCAATCTAGCAAGGCAGGCCAACATTCAGATTCAGGAAATACAGAGGACGCCACAAAGATACTCCTTGAGAAGAGCAACTCCAAGACACATAATTGTCAGATTCACCAAAGTTGAAATGAAGGAAAAAATGTTAAGGGCAGCCAGAGAGAAACGTCGGGTTACCCTCAAAGGGAAGCCCATCAGACTAACAGCGGATCTCTCGGCAGAAACCCTACAAGCCAGAAGAGAGTGGGAGCCAATATTCAACATTCTTAAAGAAAAGAATTTTCAACCCAGAATTTCATATCCAGCCAAACTAAGCTTCATAAGTGAAGGAGAAATAAAATACTTTACAGACAAGCAAATGCTGACAGATTTTGTCACCACCAGGCCTGCCCTAAAAGAGCTCCTGAAGGAAGCGCTAAACATGGAAAGGCACAACCGGTACCAGCCGCTGCAAAATCACGCCAAAATGTAAAGACCATCGAGACTAGGAAGAGACTGCATCAACTAACGAGCAAAATAACCAGCTAACATCATAATGACAGGATCAAATTCACACATAACAATATGAACTTTAAATGTAAATGGACTAAATGCTCCAATTAAAAGACACAGACTGGCAAATTGGATAAAGACTCAAGACCCATCAGTGTGCTATATTCAGGAAACCCATCTCACGTGCAGAGACACACATAGGCTCAAAATAAAGGGATGGAGGAAGATCTACCAAGCAAATGGAAAACAAAAAAAGGCAGGGGTTGCAATCCTAGTCTCTGATAAAACAGACTTTAAACCAACAAAGATCAAAAGAGACAAAGAAGGCCATTACATAATGGTAAAGGGATCAATTCAACAAGAAGAGCTAACTATCCTAAATATATATGCACCCAATACAGGAGCACCCAGATTCATAAAGCAAGTCCTGAGTTTCCTACAAAGAGACTTAGACTCCCACACATTAATAATGGGAGACTTTAACACCCCACTGTCAACATTAGACAGATCAACGAGACAGAAAGTCAACAAGGATACCCAGGAATTGAACTCAGCTCTGCACCAAGCAGACCTAATAGACATCTACAGAACTCTCCACCCCAAATCAACAGAATATATATTTTTTTTCAGCACCACACCACACCTATTCCAAAATTGACCACACAGTTGGAAGTAAAGCTCTCCTCAGTAAATGTAAAAGAACAGAAATTATAACAAACTATCTCTCAGATCACAGTGCAATCAAGCTAGAACTCAGGATTAAGAATCTCACTCAAAACCGCTCAACTACATGGAAACTGAACAACCTGCTCCTGAATGACCACTGGGTACATAACGAAATGAAGGCAGAAATAAAGATGTTCTTTGAAACCAATGAGAACCAAGACACAACATACCAGAATCTCCGGGATGCATTCAAAGCAGTGTGTAGAGGGAAATTTATAGCACTAAATGCCCACAAGAGAAAGCAGGAAAGATCCAAAATTGACACCCTAACATCACAATTAAAAGAACTAGAAAAGCAAGAGCAAACACATTCAAAAGCTAGCAGAAGGCAAGAAATAACTAAAATCAGAGCAGAACTGAAGGAAATAGAGACACAAAAAACCCCTCAAAAAATTAATGAATCCAGGAGCTGGTTTTTTGAAAGGATCAACAAAATTGATAGACCGCTAGCAAGATTAATACAGAAAAAAAGAAGAATCAAATAGATGCAATAAAAAATGATAAAGGGGATATCACCACCGATCCCACAGAAATACAGACTACCATCAGAGAATACTACAAACACCTCTCCGCAAATAAACTAGAAAATCTAGAAGAAATGGATAAATTCCTCGACACATACACTCTCCCAAGACTAAACCAGGAAGAAGTTGAATCTCTGAATAGACCAATAACAGGATCTGAAATTGTGGCAATAATCAATAGCTTACCAACCAAAAAAAGTCCAGGACCGGATGGATTCACAGCCGAATTCTACCAGAGGTACAAGGAGGAACTGGTACCATTCCTTCTGAAGCTATTCCAATCAATAGCAAAAGAGGGAATCCTCCCTAACTCATTTTATGAGGCCAGCATCATCCTGATACCAAAGCCAGGCAGAGACACAACCAAAAAAGAGAATTTTAGACCAATATCCTTGATGAACATTGATGCAAAATCCTCAATAAAATACTGGCAAACCGAATCCAGCAGCACATCAAAAACCTTATCCACCATGATCAAGTGGGCTTCATCCCTGGGATGCAAGGCTGGTTCAATATACGCAAATCAATAAATGTAATCCAGCATATAAACAGAACCAAAGACAAAAACCACATGATTATCTCAATAGATGCAGAAAAGGCCTGTGACAAAATTCAACAACCCTTCATGCTAAAAACTCTCAATAAATTAGGTATTGATGGGACGTATCTCAAAATAATAAGAGCTATCTATGACAAACCCACAGCCAATATCATACTGAATGGGCAAAAACTGGAAGCATTCCCTTTGAAAACTGGCACAAGACAGGGATGCCCTCTCTCACCACTTCTATTCAACATAGTGTTGGAAGTTCTGGCCAGGGCAATTAGGCAGGAGAAGGAAATAAAGGGTATTCAGTTAGGAAAAGAGGAAGTCAAGTTGTCCCTGTTTGCAGACGACATGATTGTATATCTAGAAAACCCCATTGTCTCAGCCCAAAATCTCCTTAAGCTGATAAGCAACTTCAGCAAAGTCTCAGGATACAAAATCAATGTACAGAAATCACAAGCATTCTTATACACCAATAACAGACAAACAGAGAGCCAAATCATGAGTGAACTCCCATTCACAATTGCTTCAAAGAGAATAAAATACCTAGGAATCCAACTTACAAGGGACGTGAAGGACCTCTTCAAGGAGAACTACAAACCACTGCTCAAGGAAATAAAAGAGGATACAAACAAATGGAAGAACATTCCATGCTCATGGGTAGGAAGAATCAATATCGTGAAAATGGCCATACTGCCCAAGGTAATTTACAGATTCAATGCCATCCCCATCAAGCTACCAATGACTTTCTTCACAGAATTGGAAAAAACTACTTTAAAGTTCATATGGAACCAAAAAAGAGCCCGCATCGCCAAGTTAATCCTAAGCCAAAAGAACAAAGCTGGAGGCATCACACTACCTGACTTCAAACTATACTATAAGGCTACAGTAACCAAAACAGCATGGTACTGGTACCAAAACAGAGATCTAGATCAATGGAACAGAACTGAGCCCTCAGAAATAACACCGCATATCTACAACTATCTGATCTTTGACAAACCTGAGAAAAACAAGCAATGGGGAAAGGATTCCCTATTGAATAAATGGTGCTGGGAAAACTGGCTAGCCATATGGAGAAAGCTGAAACTGGATCCCTTCCTTACACCTTATACAAAAATCAATTCAAGATGGATTAAAGACTTAAACGTTAGACCTAAAACCATAAAAACCCTAGAAGAAAACCTAGGCATTACCATTCAGGACATAGGAATGGTCAAGGACTTCATGTCTAAAACACCAAAAGCAATGGCAACAAAAGCCAAAATTGACAAATGGGATCTAATTAAACTCAAGAGCTTCTGCACAGCAAAAGAAACTACCATCAGAGTGAACAGGCAACCTACAAAATGGGAGAAAATTTTCACAACCTACTCATCTGACAAAGGGCTGATATCCAGAATCTACAATGAACTCCAACAAATTTACAAGAAAAAAACAAACAACCCCGTCAAAAAGTGGGTGAAGGACATGAACAGACACTTCTCAAAAGAAGACATTTATGTAGCCAAAAAACACATGAAAAAATGCTCACCATCACTGGCCATCAGAGAAATGCAAATCAAAACCACAATGAGATACCATCTCACACCAGTTAGAATGGCAATCATTAAAAAGTCAGGAAACAACAGGTGCTGGAGAGGATGTGGAGAAATAGGAACACTTTTACACTGTTGGTGGGACTGTAAACTAGTTCAACCCTTGTGGAAGTCAGTGTGGCGATTCCTCAGGGATCTAGAACTAGAAATTCCATTTGACACAGCCATCCCATTACTGGGTATATACCCAAAGGACTATAAATCATGCTGCTATAAAGACACATGCACACGTATGTTTATTGTGGCATTATTCACAATAGCAAAGACTTGGAACCAACCCAAATGTCCAACAATGATAGACTGGATTAAGAAAATGTGGCACATATACACCATGGAATACTATGCAGCCATAAAAAATGATGAGTTCATGTCCTTTGTAGGGACATGGATGAAATTGGAAATCATCATTCTCAGTAAACTATCGCAAGAACAAAAAACCAAACACTGCATGTTCTCACTCATAGGTGGGAATTGAACAATGAGAACACATGGACACAGGAAGGGGAACATCACACTCTGGGGACTGTTGTGGGGTGGGGGAGGGGGGGAGGGATAGCATTGGGATATATACCTAATGCTAGATGACGAGTTAGTGGGTGCAGCGCACCAGCATGGCACATGTATACATATGTAACTAACCTGCACATTGCGCACATGTACCCTAAAACCTAAAGTGTAATAATAATAAATAAATTTAAAAAAAAAGAGATGCTGTGCTCTGAGTGTCTGTGTTCCCTGCAAGTTTTTGATGTTGAAATCCTCACCCCTAAGGTGATAGTATCAGGAAGTGGAGCCGTTGGGAGGTGATAAAGTCATGAGGACTCCCTTACACCTTCCACCATGCGAAGACACAGTGAGAAGGCACCGCCTATGAATCAGAAAGTGGGGCCTCACCAGACATTGAATCTGCGGGCACTTTGATCTTGGACTTCCAGCTTCCAGAACCATGAGAAATAATGTCTGCTCTTTATAAACTGCCTAGTGTACGGTATTTCATTATAGCAGCCTGAATAGACTAAGATGGGGAAACTAAGGTGGGGGAGGTTAAATGGCCTGCCCAAGGTCACAGACACTAGTTCATGATGGACTGACTCGAGACACTCTGTGTTGAAGCAAGACAAACTGCATCCTACAAGAGGAGAATGAATGTTGTTGAATCATGTGAATCGTGTGACCGTGGCTGCAAGGGGCTGCTGCAAGGAGTATTTTGATTCCTTCTGTTAAATGCTGAATAATATATAGAGATTTTGCAGTCTACTCCAATGTCTATCTGGCAGTGCACACACACACAAATATATTATAATTTTAAGACTCATATATACACTAAAGAAATCAAACACTATTGAGTTGTCATGTAGAAATCTTGGTTTTCTACAAATGATGTTTAAATTACCTAGCAGTGAAGTAGCTTTCTTTCCCTATGATGTGCTGTCTCCCCTCTTCCTGACTTGCTGACTTCTACTCCTGACATCCTAAGAAAGGAGACCATAGCCATCTGAGGATTAGGGCAAGCAATGGGTCTGTCCTGGGGTTTTTACTACCTTATGAACGTGGCCAACAACCCCAACACATCTAAACCACAAACTCTTATATTCACCAACTACATAGACCTGGTGAAATATGTTATTTAAGCCTGCCTTTAAAAACAGGCTTATAAAATACTTAGCAGAAACTCCCAAACAATGGAATTGCAATAATTATACTATTCAGAATTTAAACAAACAAACAAACCAACCCCAGAATGTGTTAGCAGTCTTCTGTCCCGTCATGTCTATCATCCCTAACAACTCTGTAGAAGCAAAGGCCGGAACAGCCTGGAGACAGAAAAGTCTACATCTCCATGTACCAGGGTCACATTAAAATTTAACTCCAAGTCCAGGACTCTCAAGACATCTTCTGTGAAGCAGAAAATAATAAAAAAAACTCACCTGTGTTATACTGCAGGAGGAAGGTGAAGGGAGCTCCTGGCTACATCACATATGGGGACAAACCAGTTAACCACATTGAAGGGTGAAATTGCACATCCACCTTAGACAGTGGCCAGCATCCCTTGGTCCTTGAAATAGAGCTAGGGCATCCACCAGCATTCAAGTGCAATGTATAGGCACTTTCATATTGCATTACCTGCCCTTCTGTGAGTGCTAAGATGCACAGGTAAAACAATCTAATGTTCAGGCAAAGGAAAACATTTACTTTTCCATTTAAACAATGTTAAGGAACTTAGCACTTTGTTACTACATTAGATGTTCAAATTCACTCGGCCTCAAGAGGGACTCATCTGAGACTGGAGATACGCTGAAGGGTCTTCTCCACGTGATTACTGCCCATTAAAGAGCAAGAAATGAAAGTGCAGATCAATGACAACAACTCAATGCATAACAACCCATTCAATAATCTGCTGCTAAAGAAAAAAAATCAAGTTTCAGCCTATAATATAAACTGGAGTAGGATTCTAAACTCCTGCCTGTTGAGGTAGATTGTAGCGATTTCACAAATCCATTAATGAAAAGGTCCTTGCTATAATCTGAACATCTGTGTTCCCCCAAGTTCCTATATTGAAATCCTCACCCACAATGTTTTGGTATTAGAGGGTAGGGCTTTGGGGAGGTGATGCTATCATGAAGGTGGAGCCTCATGGATGGTATGAGTGCCCTTATAAAAGAGATCCCAGAGAGCTTCCTCGCCCCTTCCACCATGTGAGGACATAGTGAGAAGGCACCGTCTATGAACTAGGAAGCGAGTCCCCACCAGACACTGAATCTGCCATGCCTGGATCTCGGACTCCCAGCCTCCAGAGCTCTGAGCAATAAACGTCCGTTGTCTTTAAGTTACCCAGTCTGTGGTATTTTATTACAGCAGCCCAAATGGACTAAGGCAGTCTTATTAAGGAAAACTATTTGATCTACTTTTTATTTTGATCTGCTTATTATCTGCTTAGATTTATCCCTTCACAGTGTTTATATGAGTTTAGAGTTTGGCAATTTGACTCATTCCTTGGGGACCAATAGCAGGCAGTTTTATTTTAGCTTATATATCAAGGTGGTAGGTGATTTTGAAATTTAAAAATAAATTTTGAATTGTCAGTTAGGCTTCTCTAGAGAAAAAAATATATAATAACATATTAGTATTATGTATAATTACTATATTACTAATATTTTACTAATAGTAATTAGTAAATTACTATTATTTGCTAATAATAGTAAATAACAAATAAATAGTAATAGTATAATAAATAAATAGTACTAAAAATACTAACACTAATCGTAATTACTAATTAATTACTAATATTAGATATTATAGTAATATATAATAGTATATATAGTAATTATGTCCAATAAATTTATTACATTTGTTAATTATATAATATATAGTAATTATATACAATAAATATGAAGAATATATATATTATATACAGCCTACACAATATTTGGTGGTAGTTGTGGGAAATTAAATATTCTACACTCTTGTTTTGTCTTCCCTCTTGCAAATATAAAATATTTCTAATCACTTTCCCAACTAACAGCCCACCTCCTCAGGACCGACAATCAGCCTATTCTGAGATTCCTGCACTTTCTCTCTTTGCACCCATGATCAGAACTAGCAGTCGGCTTTTCTGGTGGTCAGCATTTAGACAAGAAACTGTATCTGGCCTGTTGAGTAGTAACAGCAACCTACTGGAGACCAAACACACCCTCTTTTTTGAAGTAATTATTGAAACGTGCACTTTGGAAAGCATCACTTAATTTTGTATGCTATCTCAAGACTTCCCACATAAATAGATTTAGAAACAAAGAAAGAAACCCATGCATCCTTTCCAGGGTCGAACGACTGATTCCCTGGTTTGGGGTACATGTGAGTTCTGCCAAGTAGCCTCCGTAACAGATGGAACCTTTTGAGAGATCAAAACAAACCCCCCCACGCCATCCTTGGCTCTGCTGTCCTGTTCCTATACCTTTATCAACCCGAGGACTAGCCTGGAATCCACTTCACATGAATGATTGCAAACTGCTCCAGTGAGTCTTTTTTGGCTGTTTGTTCTCAGAAAATGGAGCTGATGTCAGACTTGTGATATAAAAATAGGACTTTGCGTTGTCTCACAAATCTCACTCCAAGAGCTGAGGCAGATAAACTTTGCAAGTCTCCGCTACAGAAACATCACTGAAGGAATTGAGAGCTGAAATCTTTGGAAGCTCCTGTTATGAAAGATTGTATTAGATGAGTTTCTTTGCTGTATTTGTGGAGGTGGTTGTGGTTAGGAGTAAAGCCAGCAGAGAACAACCATTCCAAATATATGACAGTACCTGCATCCCTTTACTGGGGATTTTGAGAGTTAATTGGTCCTAAGGCTCTAAATTTTTTTTCCTTCAACTTTTATTTTACGTTTCGTGGTACATGTACAGGATGTGCAGGTTTGTTACATAGGTAAGCATGTGCCATGGTGGTGTACTGCACAGATCATCCCATCACCCAGGTATTAAGCCCAGCATCCCTTAGCTATTTTTCCTGATGCTCTCCCTCTCCCATCCCCCACTCCAACAGGCCCCAGTGTGTGTTGTTCCCCTCCACGTGTCCATGTGTTCTCATCCATCAGCTCCCGCTTATAAGTGAGAACAAGCAGTCTTTGGTTTACTGTTTCTGTGTTAGTTTGCCAAAGATAATGGCTCCCAACTTCATTCATGTTGCTGCAAAGGACATGCTGTCGTTCCTTTTTCTGACTGAGTAGTATTCCATGGTGTATATGTACCACATTTTCTTTATCCAGTCTATCATTGACAGGCATTTGGGTTGATTCCATGCCTTTGCTATTGTGAATAGTGTTGCAGTGAACATACATGTGCATGTATCTTTGTAATAGAATGATTTAGATTCCTTTGAGTATATACTCAGTAATGGGATTGCTGGGTCAAATGGTATTTCTGTAGGGTTCTAAATTTTTTAAATTTGCCTTTCTGACTAAGTTAATAATGGTTGCATAGAATAATGTTACCAATAGAAATTTTCATCCTAGGGAATCATCTTCACAGCATGCATAAATACTGCCATATAGTGATTAATTACTTCCATGCTTTTTTCAGACAAGTAAGTACTTTTTATTTCCCTGGCCCTTGCAGACATTTGCAGAAGGACTCATAATGGTCCCTTGTGACTAATTATATCAGGCTTTGTAATTCGCAATCCATGAACACTTTGCTTGATATTTTAGGGGGAAAATAGTGAAAACAAACAATAACACATCAGTCACAGTGACGTGGAAGAGCAAGACATGAATGAATTCATGTGATCATTTCTACATTAGCTTCTCCAGGGCATTTGTTCACCTTTCCTTGACTCCTCTAAAAATCTGGTTCTCTCTTCCTCCATAATCGGGTTCAAGGTCACGTCCTTGGCATCAGCATCAATTCATCTAACCTGACTTGGATCACATTTTGTGTCTCCTCAGCCATGATATTCACAGATTGCTTTCTATACATTTACCTTTGATAATAATTTCCTCACTAAGGTTTAAATCTTTTAATTGTGTATGCTTCCACTTCACAGTTAAGAAGCTAGAAATCTGCTACTTTTGTATTCCTTATAAAGTAGTTTTTTTTCCCCAATGACATAGCAAAAATTAAAAACTTGTCAGTAGGTATATAAGTCAGCACAGCCTGCCATAAAAAAATACCACAGACTGAGTGGCTTAAACAACAGATACTTGTTTTCTCACAGTTCTGGAAGCTGGAAGTCTAAGACCAAGGATCAGTAGAGTTGGTTTCTGGTGAGGGCTCCCTTGCTGACTTGCAGATGGGCTAAATTCTTGCTGTGCCCTCTCACATGGTGGAAAGAGAGAGTTCTGCTGTCTCTTCCTTTTTTCGTAAGTGCACTAGTCCTATAGAATTAGAGTCCCATCCTTATGACTTCATTGAACCTTTATCACTTTCTCATAGGCCCTATCTCCAAATACAGCCACACTGAAGGTTAGGGCTCTAATATGGTTTGCCTGTGTCCCCATTCAAATCTTATCTTGAGTTGTAGCTCCCAGAATTCACATGTGTGGTGGGAGGGACCTGGTGGGAGGTAACTGAATCATGGGGACGGGTCTTTCCTGTGTTCTTCTCATGATAGTGAATAAGTATCATGAGAGCTGTTGGTTTTATAAAGGGGAGTTTCCCTGCACAAGTCCTCTCCTGTCTGCTGCCATGTAAGATGTGCCTTTTGCCTTCCACCATGATTGTGAGGCCTCCCCAGCCACGTGGAACTGTGAGTCCATTAAACCTCTTTTTTCTTTATAAATTACCCAGTCTCGGGTATGATTTTATCAGCAGCATGACAACAGACTAATACAGGTTCCAACTTAAGAATTTTGTGGAGAGCACAACTCAGTCCATAGCAGTAGGGTTACCAGACTTGGCAAATGATAATATGGAACACCACATTTAATTTGAGTTTTATATGAACAACAAATCATTTTTAAGTACAAGTATATCTCAAGCAATACTTGAGTTAGACTAATTCTAAAAAATGCATTTGTTGTTTATCTGAAAATGAAATGTAAATGAGCATCCTATATTTTGTCCTGCAACCCTAATTGTAGGAAGTCTCAATTTGATGGAAACAGGAGCAAAGTTCAATCAGCAACTGTTCTGAGTGCTGTGGGCAATCCCAAGAAGCACAAAGAGGTTACCAGTTCTTCCCATAAAAAGTGCTTGGCCATGGGATCTGTCCAAATTGATGAGGAAGTTGACTTGGTTGAGAAAGTTGACTCGGTTAGTTTATTACATTAGTGCCTTGGACCATAGGACCTCTGAGAGTATGGGGATAAGGGAAAGAGGAAGGTAGGAACCATAGAGGTCTTCATGGAAGAGGCGCCCCTTCCACTGGACTCTGCAGATGGTGATACATCTCACTGGGTGGAAGGGAAGGTGGAGGACATTAAGAGCAGAAGTCAATGACTTGTCCAAGGCAGAAGGCAATGGCTTGTGGAAAGGCAGAGGGCAATGGCTTGTGCAAGGACAGAGAGCAATGACTTGTCCAAGGCAGAGGGCAATGACTTGTCCAAGGCAGAGGGCAATGGCTTGTGCAAGAACAGAGGGCAATGCCTTGTCTAGGCTGACAGAGAGGAGATAGGAGTTTGGAGCTGGGGAGAACAGCTCCTATCAGATGGCAATGATTCAGCTATCAAATAGGTTCCAGGAAGGGAGGATTGCTTTGAGAATGGAAAGAAAGGGGAAGGCAGAGAGCCTGTGAATCGAGAATTGTAGAAACCACATGTTAGCTTGCAGGTGAAAGAAGGCATAGCAGTGAAAGACAGGCTGCACCTTAGCGGAGGAGGTTGGGAAACAAATGCTGGGAAAATAGAGCACAGTTGATTCTTGTTATTCATAGAAGTGATGCTCTATATGTCATCCTAAACACTGAATTAGCAAATATTGAATATTGCTCCTAGGGGAAGATACAGAGTTAGGTTCCTGGGAGCTTCTGGTTACATTTTCATCAACTGATCAATACATAACATTGTTTTATGTGTATTTCTGTTGATTTATTTGTTTACTTATTTATTGACACAGGTTCTCTCTGTGTCCCCAGGCTGGAGTATAGTGGTGCAATCATAGCTCACTGTAGCTTCCAACTCCTGAGCTCAAGTGATCCTCCCACCTTGGCCTCCTGAGTAGCTAGGATACTACAGATGTGTGCCACCATGCCCTGCTAATTTTTTTTTTTTTTTTTTTTTTTGAGAGATGAGGCCTCATCATGTGCCCCAGGATGGTCTGATCTGCTGGCTTCAAGTGATCCTCCCACCTCAGCCTGTCAAAGCGCTAGCATTACAGGCATTAGCCACCATGCCTGGACTGTATTTCCGTGTAAAGACACTTTGTGGCATGTATGTTGTTGATTTATTCACGTGGACTCCACAGCCGACAGCACTATGACTCATCCTGAACAAAGCGTCTCTAACATGTATTTTTGCTATACAGCACATCCCAGCCTTCTTGAACATGGGAACTCTAGACAGCACTGCAGCAGTCTACTCTTGGGAGCTGTTTCAAACAAGGAAAGTCACCAACAAAGAGCACAAAAATGTGGAAAATGTGCCACTATATTGACATAAAAAAGGATACTTGTTTTAGGTCTGAGGGCTGAAACAAGAAGGCAAAGTGTCTCCTTATTCAACCTCAGCTGGGAACCTATGCATCGGGTGACTAGAATTTTCTACTTCTCTGCGTTTGCCAGCAAATGACCTCAAAACTGCTGTAGATATTGATTTGGGGTTCCAAATAAGTTTTACTAAATAAGAGAGTTTGCAAAGACTCAATCAGAATCAGTAGTGTGTGAGTTTAGTTATAGGTTACTTAAGGTGATGGGAGAAGGCTAAATGCTAAATGTCCAGGGTATTTGAAGAGCAATAGTTCCACCAGTGAATAGTTAAAGGCTGAAAATTATAATGGAATCTTTACCTTGTGTATTCCTTCAAAGGCGATGCATACTTGGTCTGCCACAGTGGGGTCCTTGGTCAATGCCCGGCAGAATATGCCCTGTGGAATCTGGCATGTGGAAACCATACCTCCGACATGCATGCCATATTTTCTCTTGTCTTCCCGGTTTCCAGCACTAATTAACCAAACTCCCATCTTAGCTTGCTACCCTAGTTAGTGCTTGTCTTACCTTTCATAACTGTGCTCACCTGTAGTATCTAGCTACCTCCTGTACTGCTTAGAAGTGACCTCCCAGCTCAGCAAATCATGTCTCAAATCCTGTCTGCCCACACTCCCCAGTTCTACCTGTTTCCTCACAGCCCGTGAGGATGACTCCTGCCCTTATTCTCTGTTGCCTCTAGTAGATCTTTGCACCCACCCATTCTGCTGATCATAATGTCATAAAATGAGAATGGATGAGGCATCCAAAGATGGGAAAACAGCCGAGTGATGAGTCTTAAGGATCGTCCAGAGATTATATAAAGGAAGTGGTAATTAAGCCAATACAGGTCAAACAAAGAAGACAGAAAGGAAGGAGAAGAATATGAAAAAAAGGGATAATTAATGAATTACTTTATTTATTCATCAATCCAACAACTATTTATGGAGTATGCAAGGTACTGAGTTGGAGTCTTTGAAACCAAAATGTCGCATGACAAGCCAGAAGAGAATTTCAAAGGCATAATGATCAATCCTATCAAATTCAATAGAAAGATAAAGGAAAATGTCTGCTGGGCTTAGTGGCTCATGCCTGTAATCTCAGCGCTTTGGGAGGCTGAGGTGGGAGGATGGCTTGAGCCCAGGAGTTCAAGACCAGCCTGGGCAACATGGCGAGAACTCATCTGTACAAAAAATAAAAATAAAATAAAAAGCAAGATAAAGGAAAATGTCAATCAATATGGAGGGAGAGAGGGAGAATCAGAAAACATCACAAATATGCAAGAACTAAGGGCACACTTATATTCCCTGTCACATTCATGCAGAGAGGAAAAAAATCCAGCAAGTAGTATGTTTGCCTCTGAAGACAGTAATATAATGAGTTAGAGTCACATCTACATCCGGCAATGCCTTGTACAGAGAATGCATCTTGTGTAATGATTCACAGTGTATGTCCTGGGTAATTAGCTCAGTAAGTCATGTTTAATTTCTTCTTATATTTCCAAAACTCTGTTTTCTGAGCCAGTGGCCAAATCGTACGTTTCTCTTGCCAGAATCCACGTGAACTCTCAGACCTGTCTTTTGTCCAGAATGCATTCAACAGTGTCTTCCTGTTGGTAGTGCAATATCTCATCGGGGTGATCTGGCCGGGAAATGATGGGGCATTCTTAAAATGGAATTTGGAAGCACTGTTTCTGGAAGGACCTTTCTGCTTTACGCATAGCCACAACATGAGGTTTCTGTCCTGTGCCATGTTCAGTCCCGGGCATCTCTCTGAAGTCATTAATGAGGATGCCAGACACTGTCAACCACGATACCTCTTCTCGTGGATTCTATGCCTGTGAAACAAATTTCCTCTCTTTTTGTTTTTGTTTTTGTTTTGTGATGGAGTCTCACTCTGTCGCCCAGGCTGGAGTGCAGTGGTGAAATCTCGGCTCACTGCAACCTCCACCTTCCGGGTTCAAGTGATTCTCCTGCCTCAGCCTCCTGAGTAGCTGGGACTACAGGCATGCACCACCATGCCTGGCTAATTTTTTTGTATTTTTTTTTTTTTAGTAGAGATGAGATTTCACCACGTTGGCCAGGCTGGTCTTGAACTCCTCACCTCAGGTGATCCACCCACCTTGGCCTTCCAGAGTGCTGGAATTACAGGTGTGAGCTACTGCACCTGGCCCAAATTTCCTCTTGATAAAAAAATGTTCACCCACATGTGATCAATTACCTTTTCTGGGGCCACTTAAATGAGATTTAATACTGTGTTCTTTCCCCACGAAACTGAAGGGAGGCAGTCAACCGTTGTCACACAGCATTCCACGCTGCTAATCACACGTATTAGCAGCGTGGCAACTTCCAGGAATTATTCTTAGGGCGGCCTCTAGAAATGAATTTTAATACACGGTCTTGATGTTCAAACTTTAGTCAAGTAACAATTATTAATATTTTGGAATGATTGTTCTCTCTCTCAAAAAGAGCACATTTCAGGTTAATGTGGCCACAGGTATGTTTTCCAGAGGACTGACTATAGATGGGTGTCAATCCCTAACTTCGTTCCTGTGGTTTGGGCAAGACTGTCTGCCCTGTCTCTGAGCTCAGCTTCTTACCCCATCTTTTTGGCTTTTCAGAACCTGTTCCTATAAAATTCCAGAGTCTGTCTCCCAAAAGGCAAGCCTTCCTTCCACACTACCATATTGCCGTTCTCAAGTTTGGCAGAAAGCTGACAAATGACTGACTTTGGCATGTTGCTAGGTACTTAGAAGTCTTGGCCACGGAGTGAAGGTGAAGACGTGGATTTCAAACAAATGGTTTTGAAGCTGTATTTATAACAAGGCATTGTTACTAAATGACTGATGCTCATTTGCTGAGGTCCTTTCTAATGCATCTGTCCCTTACTATATATTCTATTCATGGCCTTTAATTTTGATGGCTGTGATTTCCTTCTGTCCAGGGTACTCTAACTTGACTGTTGGAATGTGAAAAAAAGCTCACGCCCGAGACCCACCCGTAGACACTCAGGAGCACCTGGGTCAGGATGTGGCCTGGGCATTAGGATTTCAAAACCTCTCCAGGAGAATCTTATGTTTTGCCAGTGTTGAGGGGTCGTGCCTTAATACGGCTCTCTTTCTACATCTTAATTTACCATGAAGCCATCAAGATATTTCTACTATTAAAAAAAAAATTCAAGGAGGTTTCTTTCAAGGAATCAGTCCAAAAAATCTTTAAAAGCTATACTAACAAGAGCTAAGAGCACATTTGGAAATGTACGTATAAATAATATATCATAACTAGTATATTATATAATAGATATAATGTATACAATAATATATTTAATTATAATATATGATATATTATACTTATATATCATATAATATACATTAATATATAATTTATCATATAAATATATAATACATATATATTCATATATAATTTGTCATATAGGTATATAATATATGTAATCTATATTATATGCAATATCATATATATATAAATATTGGGAGCTGCATGTTTTTTTGACTATCCCTTGCCACTTTTAAGAAACTAAGATCGTCCTGGTACAACCATGATGCAGAAAATGTATTTCTAATTTCAAGAAATATCATCAACTTCATTTTTCTGCAATGCAAGGCTGTACACTTAAAATTCCAATTGTTTTTCCGCTGTACAAACATTTCTTAAAACACGTGCACTCCATCAGACAATAGTTTAGCTAAATGATATGATTCTGAGTACTCAATTTTTAATTATAAAAGAGACATAGGGATTTTGTAGTCCTTGTTCAACTCTTTGTTGAAGATAAAGAGTGTCTATTAACTCCAGTCCCTGCACTAGGTGCTGGGCAGCTGCTCTATCTCCACAGAGATATCTTGGATTTATTAGTTCTGTTGTCCTTGTATTAACTCAGCACACTAGAAAGGGGTGCTTTTTGGTGAGTTAAAAAACTAGAATCCAAATCCTGTCCATCCAGAAATAAAGAGATAAACCTTACTCAGAGAAGTCTGTCAATTGTCAATGACAAGAAATTTCTTGGACCATGAGTACCTGTTATAAATGCAGAGGGAAATAGTTTATATCCACACTTCCATGATGCTTTTGAAAATTTCCTTGAAGGAAAAATTAACCTTCTTTACTGTTATTTCCAAAGTAAACAGTTCATCTGATATCAAGACAGGTGGCATTATAATTAAACTCATTGCCTTTAGAACTTCAATTATCAGTCTTGTGAAAAATTTTGTGTAAATTAGTAAAGGACCTGCCTCTTTTATGGATAAACCCATTTTAGAACAACTGCCATAATTGGAGTTTAAAATTATATACCCTTGGAGTTTATTCTGGGAAATGATTCAGCTTAATGCAAATTATATCAGTAGAAGAATGTGCTCATATTTGCATAGGTACTTCTGGATAGCTGTTTATTTTACAGTTAGATGCAGATGGCCAGGGAACCGTGATAGCAATACAATGTAGACGATGTTTCTGTTTCTCCACTTCACAAGAAGGCCAAGACACAATAGAAATGTTTGTACAGCAGAAAAACAATTGGAATTTTAAGTGATCAGTTATACATTATAAAAAGCCACTCCACACATTCTTAGAAAGCAACTTGATAGCAAACTTAAAGAAAAGTGTAACTGTATCTCTGTATTCAGTTCCATTTGTTTGGTGTTGCAATATCACCTTACACCTACTATACCTGACATACAGTTATGAGCCTTCGTTTCTTTTTTCTGCAATGTGTGCTGCTATTATATAAGTAGGAGTTGGTCAACTCTTTCTGTAAAGGGCCAGATAGTCAATATTGTTGGTTTAGCAGCTGTACAGCTGCTGTCTTAACTACTCACTGCCGATATAGTGTGGAAATAGCACAGACACTGTGCAAACCAATGAGTAAGGCTGGATTCCAGCAAAACTTGATGAACAAAAACAGGTGGTGAGCTGGCTTTGGCTTCTGAGCTGTTATAAACAGGGACCATTGGATTATCCCCCTTAAGGTTTATATTGGGTAGGAGGAGAGGAAGCTTGTTGAGTGCCATGACTTGTTCTGATAACACCCTTTAGAAATAACCTGGAACTCTCTCTTCTCACGGGTACATCAAAGTCTAGACCTGTTTCAAACTGCTCTTCAGTAGATCCAAAACTCCACCACCAGAGGAGAAAGTTTTATCTTCTTCTGTCTCATGCATTGTCACAGGTTGCAATTTGTAAAAAGTAACCTTGATTGTGTGTCTTCCAAAGGAGACTCCAGGCTCCATGGACATAGAGACAGCAGCTGCCCAGCACCTAGTACAGGGACTGGAGTTTAAAGATACTCAAACATTCATTGACTTGGACTCTAAGTTCTCAAAGTTTCTTTCCACTGCTTTAAAAAAGGAAAACAACTGTAACTGTCCTATCTCCCTTCTCTGTGAGCATTTCTATGGCATCTAAGGCACAGATGTTCTGCACTGATTTATCTATGTCAGCTTCTTCTCCATATTGCTAGAATCTCATTTTCATGCTATCACCAACTGACCACCTGGAAACCTTCCATCTCCTTCATCCTAGATTTTTGGTTTTGTGCTCACTTAATGCCATCTCAGTCTGATCTGGGAGCAGCAGATGGCACTATACAGAAACACTCACTGGGTTGGTCCAAGTCACGTCCCAGCACAGATGTTCATAAAACCCTTATTCCTTTCAAAGTGATCACTTTCGGAAACCAATACTGGATATTTAATCCAGAAACTTCTGCAGTGATAGGAAGTTGCATGTAACTTCCTTGTTGAAATTGATATCAGGGCTTGAACATGTCCAATATTTTTAGCATTGGAATGCCCACGTTGTACCTGTTTCTGGGCTTAGCGCTTTCAGTTGGAGAGCCGCAGGCAATAGTGTTGAATAGGGCAGGTCTCTCATGTTGCTGACTTTGTGTCCATTGTAACATTCTCCATGGTGATTGTCCTTCTTGGTGGATGAATTTGCTTTCTTGTATCACTCAAATAATTGCATCCAATTCTGGTGATAAAAATAGAGATTAATCTGGTTTTGGTGAGAATGTACAAAGATGTGAGCAGCATGGTCTTTTCTCTCATGAGGCTTACATCCTGGCCCATTGCCCCAAAGTGGTGACAGTATGCACCTTGGAAACACTATGGGCTATTCTAATAGATCAACATTTGGGCACAGTGATTCCCTTCCGAAGGTGACTACTCTGAGGAGGATGTCCTCATTTTGAAACACTAGGTTGGGTATATTTCTTAAAAGAAAGGAAAGATGGAATTATGCCGAGTGCCTTTCCCAAAACTCATTGTTTGAAAATGTCAACAGAAGCCCTCACAATAAGAGTAAAAAGGAAAGTGTGAAATGGAAATAAGAATGAACATTAAGGCCCAGCACGGTGGCTCACGCCTGTAATCCCAGCACTTTGGGAGGCTGAGGCGGGCGGATCACGAAGTCAGGAGATCGAGACCATCCTGGCTAACACGGTGAAACCCCGTCTCTACTAAAAATATAAAAAATTAGCCGGGCGTGGTGGCAGGCACCTGTAGTCCCAGCTACTTGGGAGGCTGAGGCAGGAGAATGGCATGAACCCGGGAGACGGAGCTTGCAGTGAGCCGAGATTGTGCCACTGCACTCCAGCCTGGGTGACAGAGTGAGACTCTGTCTCAAAAAAAAAAAAAAAAGAATGAACATTAAAAATGTGGACAAAATTGATTTACTAATGCCTATGAATACTACCTCTATTACTCATAGGCATTAATAAAATAAGGAAAACTGAGCACAAGGAAATAGAATACAAAACATAATAATTATTATGAGATAATTTTTTCACTTGTTCATTTTTACTTTATTATTTTAAAAAAATTTCTTCCAGAAGGGAAGTCAGTGCCCACAGTCAGGCAGAGCCAGCCCTATCCTACCCAACACCCTCTGTCCACAGGATGAAATCCAACCTCCTTGGCTTGCCTGCTTTTCTTAGGTGGCCTCTCTTGCCTAGAATCCCGATGGATCCCTCTTCCCTGGACCCATCACCTCAGACATAGCGACCCAACCCAGCCTCAATGCAGCTGCAGGACTCTTGCCCCGGCTGCTCCTTCTGCTTCCATCATCATCCCCCTGGATATTTGCACAACTAGATCCATTCCATATTTCCATCTTTGTTCCCATCTCCACCCCAGGGATCCCTGATATAGTCGTTGTCTTTCCTGGTACCCAGTTGGATTTTCTTTATTGCCTTAACCACCACTCATGACTACTCCTGATGTTATGATCCCACCCTGCAAGGCTTAATTTCTTAATAAAAATAGAAAAGCCAAATTGTATTTGATAGGTTGAATCACATGAAATTACCTTTCTGTAGCCCCCCGGAAATGGTTGCATAACATCAGTTTCATATGGTTCTTCTCAAACACAGACAGCCATGACATTCAAAGGGGACTGCTAACCATTACATTTCTTAATCAATAGAATGGGAGTGGCTAGAACATCATTCTCCAGATTTTTGTGATCACGTATCCCCATGATAAAACAATAACACTTTCCTGTGCTTATCTATTAGGTTGGTGCTAAAGTAATTGCAGTTTTCACCATTGAAAGTAATGGCAAAAACCGCAATTACTTTAGCACCGACCTAATACTATTTGTAAATTATAAACACATCCAACTGTTATCGAATGCCTCACGTGATACAAAATACAGGAGTGGTGAGATTCTCCATCTCCACAAAAAATACAAAAATGCCTGTAGTCCCAGCTGCTTGGGAGGCTGAGGCAGGAGAATCGCTTGAACTCAGGAGGCAGAGGTTGCAGTGAGCCGAGATCGTGCCACTAGACTCCAGTCTGGTGACAGAGCAAGACTCCATCTCAAAAAAAAAAAAGTAAAAAAAAAAAAAAGAGATTCCTCTATCATGATAGCAGATGCAGATCACTCCATTACGTAGTCTTCCAGAAAATTCAGATTCTTGTTTGGAGTGGGAGCTAAAATTTTATCAGATTTTATTGGAGAGTCGTTGTCTTTCATTTGAAAATGCCCTGACAAGAGTTAGGTGGTGTGTTGCCTCCTTCTGCTTGCATGATTCTTAGCAAATTCACTCTTGTTTTTTTGTAGGGGCTTTAAGTCACTCATCCATTTTGTGAGGATTAATATACTTAAACCCAGCTGGCATTACCAGTGAATTCTCTTAAGCAGGCACTTGTTAATGAAAGGTTGCAATTTGCTGAAAATAAAAATGAGTAAAAACAAGTGAGGCACTCCTATCCCTACTGGGGAGCCCCATCAC
This sequence comes from Pongo pygmaeus, assembly GCF_028885625.2. Taxonomy (NCBI): domain Eukaryota; kingdom Metazoa; phylum Chordata; class Mammalia; order Primates; family Hominidae; genus Pongo; species Pongo pygmaeus. The sequence goes on along the minus strand of NC_072396.2, from coordinate 7,270,329 downwards.
ATCTTACATCTTGCATGAGGGAGGAAGCATTAATCTGGACTTGAGCTATTACTATTTACTATTCATGAGATACAAAGTGGAAATCCTCACATTTCCTTCCCACTCACCGAGGGATATCTCTGCAAACACCCTGAGCTTGGTGCATCCACTCTAAGAACCACTGGACCAGAGAATATTTATAATTCCAGTAAAAGATTATAAACAGAGAGACTGTTGGGAGCAAGGTGTTAGGTCTGAACTTGGCAAACTACAGTCTTTACTTATAAGATGCTCTTCCTAGGTTGCTGATGACCTGAAGTGAGCCTTGTAGTTTAACGACATATGCCTGAAAACTGCTCATTATAAAAATTGCACTTGCTGTCTTAAGTTGTGGAGTGTGTTTGTAATAGGAAATTCAATTTGCTTACATAAGCTCTAAATGAGCCCACTGACCCTGAGATCGTTGACCATATAACTCTGTATAGTGTGTGGATTTTCTGACTACTGAGAAAAGCCCAGACTTCTAGTTCAAGTTTGCATTTTGCAAATTGTGTCCTGGCAGACTCAGATCCAAACAACAAGTAAAGTTTCATTCTCTAATAATATATTCTGGTTTGTTTACTTATTATCTTTTTCTCTGCCAAACTATAAGATTCATGAGAGAAGAGTCCATGCTCTTCACAGGTATGTGCACACAACTTCACCAGTGTCTGGTACAGGGTAGGTAGTTAATCTATATTTGTTAAATTATTGAATAAATAAACAGATGAATGAGTGAATGATATAGTAGGTGGCAGAGCCAGGACTGTAATTCTAGTCTTCTGACAGTAAGAAATAACACAGTCCTGTATTATTTTCCAATTCTCTGTAAGGTTCATTATTTGGAATAGGCATTGGCTTTAAAATTACATCTTAAATGTTCATGTTCATACAGAAATCTCGTATTAAAAAGAATTATAGACTTGCAGAGTGCTCCATACCAGACATAGAGTAAGATTGGTAATTTAGTGCCAAGCTGCCTGGGAAATTAATAGTAAACAAGAAATAGTTAATTGTGGCAAAATATATTTTATAGTCCCTCTGTTTTTGTAAACTAAGGCAATAAGATTTGAAGGGAAGACATTTGGACAATCTTAAATTCTGGGCTGGACAATATTTTCAATGATAGGACAATGGCATTCACAGCAACCTGGTTGAAATTGGAGACCGTTATTCTAAGTGAAGTAACTCAGGAATGGAAAACCAAACATCGTATGTTCTCACTCATAAGTGGGAGCTAAGCTATGAGGACGCAAAGTCACAAGAATGATACAATGGACTTTGGGGGCTCAGGGAAGATGCTGGGAGGGGGATGAGGGACAAAAGACTACACACTGGATACAGTGTACACTGCTCGGGTGATGGGTGCACCAAAATCTCAGAAATCACCGCTAAAGAACTTATATAGTCAAACACCACCTGTTCCCCAAAAATCTATTGAAATTTAAAAAAGACCTTAACGATTCCTCTGTCATTCTAACTGAATTGTAATTCATCTGTTTCCACTGATGCAGGACAGTCCTTCGAGTAGTCTTGGTTCTCCCCTCTTTTTTTCTTGGAGTTCTTAAGAATAACTGTAGAATGTGCTGGGAATGCAACATCTTGAGATAAGGGGGAGTTACCTAGAACAGTCCAGGCTCTGTTCCAGTCCCCTCATAGAAATAGGATGTCCTTCAATGCTTTAGCCCAGCGGGTCCCATGGCCCCAGGTATGAAACCCAGGGCAGGCTGATTTATGGGGTCTCTTAGCTTCAGTGCAACTTGGGCATGCACAGAAGAGACCCCCATGCCATCTACCTGGAGCAGCTTTTCTGAGCCTTGGAAGAGTGGCTTGCTATGAAGTCCCGGCTTCTATTGCTTCTTGCTGCCTAGTTGAAAATAACAAACCCACTTTACTTACTCTGTGCATGAGTGTTCTGTCTCACTGGATGCAGACAAGTAGGTCATCAGTGCACAGTGAACCTGCTTCACAAATGAGAAAACTGAGACCCAGAAGTATGGAATGACTTGCCCAAGATGCCATAGTGAGTGGTAGGATTCAAGCAAAGAACCCTAGAATGTTGCTCTTACATTGGACTCGATGCATGTGATATACACGTGTGTGTGTGTGTGTGTGTGTGTGTGTGTAATTGTGCTGTCTGTTACATCTTCACTTCCAGACCACATGCTGAATGGCAGAGGGAGGAACAACAACAACAAAATTCAAGGCCATTCTGCAAAATCAACACATATGATCCCGCTTTAATGCAAGCATAATCCAATCTTAGCACAGTAATACGGCTCACAGACATTTCACCCAAAACACTGCAATGCAGAAGTCTTTTTGAGCATTATCCTCGTTGGCCTCTGCCTTTTTCCTTCATTGCATGCAGAACAGTAACCATGGGGTAGCATGGTCCTGGGCCATGAGGAATGGATTTAGACTGTCTCCAATGATTGAGGGTATATGTTATATGCTCTTAAGTTTTTATTTAGAAAAGCTCTTTTCCATCTAGGAGGCTATTCAATAGACACTTTGCACCATGAAACTGACCATGGAAAATTATTTTTCAAAGTCCTCATACCATTTTTTACTGCTTCATGAGGTGTCCTGACAAGAGAGGAGGCTGAGATTGAGCCAGGAATCAGCCTTCTAAGCAATAGCTCTGATGCTTAGTGTATGGCCAGGCATGCTTCTATGCAAAGTATTGTTTGATCTTTAGTGCAAGGAGCTCATCAAGGCACACTGCACTGAAAGTAGAAGAAACACTGTTGTCTGTACCCAACCAGCTATTGCCACTGTTGGAAACAGGTCTGCATTGCCATCTGTGTTACTGGATGTAAATTATATCTTATGAAATCTTAACTAATAACTCAAAATTTCATCCAGCTGAAAACTTTGTAACATATGCTATCAAGAAAAGTCATGAAGACCAGGTGTGGTGACTCACACCTGTAATCCCAGCACTTTGGGAGTCCAAGGCGGGAGGATCACTTCAGGCCAGGAGTTTGAGACCAGCCTGGGCAACATAGTGAGATCTTGTCTCTATGAAAAATTTTCAAAAATTAGCCAGGCATAGTGGTGTGCACCTGTAATCCCAGCTACTCAAGAGGCTGAGGCAGGAGGATTGCTTGAGGCCATTGCAATGAGCTATGATTGTGCCACTACACCCCAGCCTGGGCAACAGATTGAGACCTTTATTCTAAAAAAAAAAAAAAAGCCAGGAAAACTAAGTAATGTTTTATAATATAGGATGGCTCACATGGTACTTCAATGGCAGGAATTTCGTGTTATTCATGATAATTGAAGATGAGCAGATTCAGAGAGAAACCAAATATTTATTCTACTACTTATACAACAAAAGTTAACACTGCTCTTTGATTTAAACTTGAGCTAAACAAAGCAGACCCTTCTGGGAAAGGATAGTGGCCCAAAATAATACGTGAAAGTCGTGTGTGCTTCCATTTTATAAGAGTGTGGAGGAGGTTCTCCAATATACCATGCCAATAGCTTCAAGTTTGAAATCTAAAAGTACAAGCCAGTTTTAGAAAATGTCTTTTTCCCCTGCAAGAATGCAACTCCAGTTTCTAACTAGAGAAAACTCATAAACCGGAGAAGGTTGTGTTCTTTGCTTTGCATGAGGGTTGCCTAACACGAGTTCCTGTCCCTTCACCTCCCCCATGGCATTGTCCAGCTTCTCTACAGTAGCGACTCAGCCAGCTTTCATCAGCATTACTTGAGGGAGTGGGGACAGGTTCTGTAGTCCAAGCCCAGGATCTTGAGAGTTGAGGCTTGAGACCTTTATTTTAAAAAGCTTCTCAAGAGATTTTGCTGTACATGAAATACTCAGCTGAGTAATTACTCGTAACAAGCTTAGTCACAGTTTTGCAGCCATTGGGAAGTGCCTGCCTATCAGAGACATTGTGAGCTCTCTGATAGATGCCTGTGGATATTGCTTATTGAACTGGCTGAATCAATGACACTCATCGGCTGACTGCTGGGACTTCGTCGTTGACTCTCAGCACCATCCCCTCTCCACCCCAGATCTGCTGAGAGTGCTTGTAGGGAAATCTAATCCTTCCTCGATAACACCATAGGAAAACTTCTTACGTTCTGGTCCTCCTCTGCCCTGGTACCGCATGCTTCTCTGCCATATTGCACATCCCGTAAGTCTAAGAGACGAGGTTCAGAGAGAATTTTTGGTGCTGTAGCCTTTCTATTTCTTTAAAAACTGCTCCATATTCTTTTTTATGTTAGGATGAATAATTGATAGTGTTGTCCTCTGAAAGAGGACCCAAAAGTACAGGAGTTTAAATATACAGATGCTTGGCTGGGTATAGTGGCTTATGCTTATAATCTCAATGCTTGGGGAGGCTGAGGCCAAAGAATCACTGGAGGCCAGGAGTTCAAGACCAGTCTGATCAACATAGAAAGACCCCTCTCTCTTCAAAAAATTAAAAAAATTAGCCAGGCATAGTGGCACATGCCTATAGTCCCAGCTACTCGGGAGGATCACGTGAACCCAGGAGTTCCAGGCTACAGTGACCTATGATCACACCACCGCACTCCATCCTGGACCACAGAGTAAGACCCTGCATCTAAAATGTTATGTATATGTGTGTGTGTGTACACACATATGAATGTCTATATGTGTCTATATGGATAGACACATATATATGTCTATATGTGTATGTGTCTATATTTATATGTGTGTATACACATATGTCTACATGTATGTATGACTATAGGTACACACATATGTGTATACACATGTGTCTATATGTATACATGTCTATAGGTACACACATATATATGTATAGACACATAAACATATATGTATACATGCATATGTGCATCTATATGTATAGACATATATACATATAGACACATATATGTACATATGTGTGTACACAAACACACACACATAACATTTTAGATGCAGGGTCTTGTTCTATGGTCCAGGATGGAGTGCAGTGGTGTGACCATAGGTCACACATATGTATATGTATGTATATGTTTATACATATATGTGTGTGTATATATGTATATGTCTATATGTATATGTGTATATATGTCTATATGTATATGTGTATATGTGTGTACATACATATATATGTGTGTGACTGTATACATATATGCATATACACACACACATGCACACACACAGATATTCCTCAACTTATGATGGGATTACAGCCTGCTAAACCCATTTTAGGTGGAGAATATCCTAAATTGAAATGCATTTAATACACCTAACCTGCTGAACATCATAGCTTAGCCCAGCTTGCCTTAAACATGTTCAGAACACTCACATTAGCCTACAATTGGGCAAAATCATCTAACACAGTCAGGTTTAGAATAACATGTTATATATCTCATGTAATTCATTGAATATTGTATTAAAAGTGAAAAACAGAATGGTTGTATGGGCACTCAAAAGATAGGTTTTACTGAACGCATATTGCTTTCGCACCATTATAAAGTCAATATATTGTAAGCTGAACAATTGTTAAGTCAATGATTGTCTGTATAATTGTGTCAGGACTTAACTTTATAACTATGCCTGCTTAAACATAATACAATTTGAAAGGCAGATGGATTAAAATGATCCCACGTACTATAAAAAATAATCAACTATATAATAATAAAATACCATTGCTTTTCAAATAACAAACATGTTGGCAGGGAATAAGCCTACATGTGGAGTAGTTTTGTGGGAAGCTGTGGTTAACTGACTGACTTGGCATGTATTCCACATCCTTCAAGTGTGTAGTCCAGTACTGCAAAGGATGGAAGGCTAACAATGCCGTTTCCTGGACTCCCTTGCAGCTAGGGTTCCAGATGGGATTTAGCTCCACCAATCAGGCATTGTCTTAACACCTACCTGCATTAGTAGTTGAGGCAGATGGAGAGAAAAGTGGTCATGCCAGGGAAGGTCTGGAAGGTGAAATAGGGCTCTGAATGAAGTTGTAGGGACAGCCTCCTAGTCTCCCACCTGTGGCAAAACCAGCAATTACCCTGGAGGGCTGTTTTTGTTAACGTTGGTCTGGGAGTCCTTCCTGGAGACCTAATCATGTTCTTCATTAATTCCTTTCTGTAGAAAACAGCTGGGGTGGTGCCTGAAAAATCAAAAGTGTATGAATGTGTGCTCATGTGTGGGAGATGGGGGTTAGAGGTATAACTGATGAAAATCATTGCCCCATTTAATTTTTCTTTAAAAGTCCTTTGGGCCGGGTGCAGTGGCTCATGCTTCTAATGCCAGCACTTTCGGAGACTGAGGCTGGGAGTTCAAGACCAGCCTGGGCAACATAGCGAGACTTTGTCTTTACAAAAAATACAAAAATTATCCAGGCCTGTTGGCGCATACCTATAGTCCCAGCTACTTGAGAGGCTAAGATGGGAGGCTGGCTTAAAGCTGGCAGTTCAAGGCTGCAGTGAGCCATGATTACGCTGCTTCATTCCAGCCTGGACGACAGAGCAAAACCCTGTCTCTACAAAATAAAATAAAACAAAATAAATTTAAAAATAAATAAAATTTTAAAAAACATTTGATTTTTCAGTGCACAAGCACTCACGTAAATGAACATTAATTGCTGGAAAGTGTAAGAAATGCATTTAAAACCACATACATTTCTTATTGTCTCAGGTTGTTTCTTTCTCTAAGACTTTGAGTCATCATTGGACTGAAAATGGAGGGTAGTTTCAGATTTTGAAATTTAGGTTTTAATATCCAAATGAGCATCATTTCTCAGAAGAAAAGATGTCTTCTGGAGGGAAACATTGCTTGAGTTTCCCAAAAGAAACATTAGTCAATAGTAACAGTATATTTATTTAATCCAAGGGAGAGAACACTGTGGGAAACTTAGCCACATGGCTAGCAACACACCTGGTCAGAAGAGAGGATACACTTCTTGTTTTCACTTAACAGATTTGATTGGCATCTAGATGGATCAACTTCACCAGCATGGTACAACTTCACACTTCATTTGGCGTGTGTAAACACAGCCTATAGTTTCCCAGTTTGAGTTTTCTCCTGGGCAGCTGAATGCTACACAGTGCAGTAATTGGACTGACATCTACACTGATAACAGAATTGTCTGCAGACAACTGCTCATCTTTTCAAAATGTTTACATCTCTATTGGTGGTCTGTTTCCTCTCTACTTGGTCTGAAACAATTTATGAGACATTTAACAAACAATAATAAATGAACCCTATTAATATACTCAGATGGGGTTCTTGACTTCTATTTTCTCTGTGAAAGGATGTTTACTGCTAGATATTAAAGGGTTAGTTATGAAAGCAGCTTTCATATAAAGTGGATAAAATATTTTTGTAATCTGTAATAGAATGAGACCCACCCCCAAAAGGGGCAAAAAGGTAGAATGTACAGTCAGCATTTGTGATTCACACTCAGGTTGGAAAAAAAAAATCCTTTCTTTCTTTTTTTTTTAAACAGATGGGTCTCTCTCTGGTGCCCAGGCTGGAGTGCAGTGTCGTGATCTGAGGATCATCACTCACAGTAGCCTTGAACTCCTGGCCTTAAGCTATCCTCCCAACTCAGCCTCCCAAGTGGCTGCAATTACAGGCATGCACCACCACACCTGGCTAATTTTTGTTTTAATTTTTTGTAGAGATGAGGTTTTGCCTTGTTGCCCAGGCTGAAAAATTATTTACCAGAGCATTTACTTGAATTCTGCTAGAAGTGTTTAAATCTTAATTTTTCTGATTAGTGTTTTTGCTTAATGGATAAACAACTATATGTTCCTAGGTTATGTCAGGATATAATGCAATTAGATGTAATGGCAATGTACAAGAATAAATTGGTTGCTCCATCAATCTGATTGACAACTAGTTTTTATAGTGCTCGTAAAAAGTGGGTAATTACCTATTGCTGATGGGGTTTGACAGATAATCTAATACCAGATGAGTATAATATATAGTTGAGGTTTTTGTAGCTAGCATACTTTTAAAGTACATGGGATATGACATTATGTAATTGCCATTTCGTTATTTTATCATAATACTGATCAATTTCATAGGCTTACTCTGTAAAAACAAAATCTATGAGCCATTTTAACGTAGATTTAGTCAATGAAATCCTGTTCATGGTTTCAGGGCGAACTACTCAGTGTTTCATTATGAATGAATGGTTTTTAGACCAGGAGCATGTTATCATTTATTGAAGCAAATGTTTACTCAATGTGAATCTAGTAAACCAGAAGAAATAATTTTCTTTTAGAAAATATGTTATTGGCATTTGTCTTTGATTCGTAGTAACTTAGAACTAAAAGAGTAAATAGCACTTTCTTGCTACTCCTTTATTTGTCCAGTGAGGAAAACTTAGATTCTGAGGATATTGGTCACATAGTCAAAGCTAGTTAATATTAAATACCAAAGCCAGGAATGGATCCAAGAGCCCCTAAGTTAAAATTCAAAGCATTTGTACAAAAACAAAAAGTTTGATGACCAAAGCGCTACGCCGTTTGAGTCTTCCTGAGGCACATGGAGGGATTTCTCTCGTGCTTGGGAGCTCTTGATTTTCTGTTTCTTATGAACTTAGAATGTTTGTTCCCACCTGATGTTTTTATGTGTCTGCCTTGATTCAGACACCTCTGGAAGTAATTCAGTTCACTAATTGGGTTGATTTGATTTTTAATGTAGCCATGTGTCATGGGATCTGCAAACTTCCAGGGGATACCTCAGACCGCTAGATCTTCCCCCTAATTTCTGCTCCCTGATTTAGTTACCTGGTTAAAGCCTTTATGTATGGTTATGGATTGAATTTTACCTTCCCCCATCCCAAATAATATGTTGAAGTCTTAATCCCTAGTACCACGGAATGTGACCTTATATTTAGAGATGTGGTCTTTTTTTTTTTTTTTTTTAATGGAATCTTGCTCCTTTGCTCAGCCTCAGTGCAGTGGTACAATCTCAGCTCACTGAAACTTCTGCCTCCTGGGTACAAGTGACTCTCCTGCCTCAGCCTCCCAAGTAGCTGGGATTACAGGCACCCATCACCATGCCCAGATGATTTTTGTATTTTTAGTAGAGACAGGGTTTCACCGTGCTGCCCAGGCTGGTCTCGAACTCCTGACCTCAAGTGATCCACCCTCCTCGGCCTCCCAAAGTGCTGGAATTACAAGTGTGAGCCACTGTGCCTGGCCCCAGAGATGGGGTCTTTACAAAGGTAATCAAGTTAAAATGAGGTCATTAAGGAGGATCCTAATCGAATAACACTGGTATCCTTATAAAAAGGGAAGATTTGGACACCAAGGTATGCATAAAGGGAAGGCACAGTGAAGATTTGCTGGTAGAAGACAGTTGTGTGCAAGCCAAGGAGAGAGGCCTCACAGCCCTTAGAAGGAACCAACTCTGCAGCTATGGACTGAATGTTTGTGTCCACCCCCTGCAAATTCAGATGCTGAAACCTAACCCCCAAGGTGATGATGTTAAGAGATGGGCCTTGGAGAAGTGATGAGGTCATAAAGATGGAGCCTCATGAATGGGATCTGTGCTTTTATGAAAGAGACGCCAGAAAGCTCCCTTGCTCCTTCCACCATGTGAGGACACAGCCAGAAGGCACTGTCTATGAACCAGGAAGGAAGTCCTCACCAGATGCTGAATCTGCTGGTGCCTTAATTTTGGACTTTCAGCCTCCATAACTATGATAAATAAATGTAAGATTTTTTTAAAAAGCCATCAGTTCATGGTTTTTTGTTGTGGCAGCCCTAAGAATCTAACACATGCCTGGAGAGTGATTTTAACATGAGGGTGACAAAATCCCAGAGACAAATGCAAACTGCCCACAGGTGATCACATTTATCCTGGTTTGTGTGGGAATCTCCTGGTTTTGACACTGAAAATCTCATATCCAAGGAAGCCTCTCAGTCCGGAGCAAACAAGGACAACTGGTCACCCTGGCTGGCACCTGGGCATTCAATAATGTTCCCTTTGGCCTTTGGGTGTTGACCACACTGTCTCCCTGAGTTGGTACCTTGGTTCTTAAGAACAACAGGTCAACAGGAAGAATGGCAGTCATCGTCTTTGAAGGAATATGGTTAAGTGATTAGGATAGGTCTTGTGAATAGCTGACATCCTTCAAAAGGAGTGATGAAAAGACTTCCTGTTTCAAAATATATTCCCCACAGCCCTGAAACAATCTAAAATTCCACTGCCCTTTTGATTTTTTAATAGATTCCCAGCCTCACAGTCTGTTTTAGGTCAGATTCTCTAGAAGCAGTCTGAGATGAGGACTCATGGGCCAGTGATTTATTGATGGAGGGCTCAGAGGAGAAACCCCTCAGGAAATGAGGGAAGCAGGAGTGGGTGGAGAGAGAAGGCAGTCAGAGATCTGATTACAGCTGAAGCCTCAGCTTGATTCCACGAGGAGATTTGGAGCAGAAATAGTGCTACAGATTTGCCCTGCCTTGTGGTAAAGGGACTGGTCTCTACTTCACTGCAGTGGCTTTAAAACACAGCAATTTCTCTGGGAGGCTGAGATGGGAGGACGAGATCAGAAGTTTGAGACCAGCTTGGGCAACACAGCAAGACCAGGTCTCTATAAAAATTTAAAAATTAGCTAGATGTGGTTGTGCCTGCCTGTAATCCCAGCTACCTGGGAGCCTGAGGCAAGAAGATTGCTTGAGCCTAGGAATTTGAGGCTGCAGACAGCTATGATTGCACCAGTGCACTCCAGCCTGGGAAACAGAGAAAGATTCTGTCTCTATAAAAACAACCTCCACCTGAAAATAGCAGCAAATTTATGACACTCTTCCCATCAAGAGACAGGGTTTGCATCCCCTGCCCTTGAATATTGGCAGAAGACTGATTGCTTCCAACAATAGAATATGGTGAAAGTGACATGATGTGACATTTTAAAATAATTTTTAATTGTTGTAAAATACACATAACATAAAATGTACCATCGTCACCATTTTTAAGTGTTCAATTGTATTAGTCCATTTTCACACTGCTGATAAAGACATACCTGAGACTGGGCAATTTACAAAAGGAAGATTTAATCGACTTACAGTTCCATGTGGCTGGTGAGGCCTCACAATCATGACAGAAGGCAAGGAGGAGCAAGTCACATCTTACATGGATGGCAGCAAGCAAAGAGAAGAGAGCTTGTACTGGGGAACTCCCCCTTATAAAATCATCATATCTCATGAGACTTATTCACTATCACAAGAACAGCATGGGAGAGACCTGCCCCCATGATTCAGTTACCTCCCACCAGTTCCCTTGCACAACATGTGGAAATTCAAGATGATATTTGGGTGGGGACACAGCAAAACCATATGAACAGTTCAGTACTGTTAAGTTTATGTTGTTTTACAATGACCACCACCTCCCATCTCCAGAACTCTGTGCACCTTGCAAAACTAAGACTCTGTATCCATTAAATAATAACTTGTCTTTCGTGACTAGCTTATTTCACTAAGCATGATGTCCTCCTGGTTCATCCAGGTTGTAACATGTGTCAGAATTTCCTTTTGTTTTAAGCCTGAATAATATTCTACTGTATGGGTAGACCAAATTTTGTTTATTCATTTATCCATTGATGAACACTTTGGTTGCTTCCTCATTTTGGCCATTGTAAGTAGTGCTGCTATGAACATGAGTGTACAAATATGTTTTTGATACTCTGATTTCAGTTCTTTGGAGTATATATCCAAAAGTAGAATTGCTAGAGCATATCATAATCCTATTTTTAATTTTTAGAGGAATTTCAATATTGTTTTTCATAATAGCCACACCATTTTACACTCCCCAAATAGTACAAGGGTTTCAATTTTTCCACTTTCTCAGCAGCTTTTGTTACTTTATGGGTAATTTTTTTTTTTAATAGTAGTCATGCTAATGGGTGTGAAGTATATCTCTTTGTGGTTTTGATTTGCGTTTCCCTAGTGATTAGTGATATTGAGGATCTTTGCATGTGCTTACTGGATACCATGTGACTTTTAAGGCTGGATTGTAAAAGGCCAAAGGAGCTCTCCCTTGTTTTCTGACACACTCACTGCTGGAATTTCAATTCACCACAGTATAAGTCCAAGTAACCAGAGGCTGCCATGCTGTAAGGAAGTTCAAGCTACACAAAAAAGCCATCTGCAGTTGTTCTCAACAGCCCCATCTGAGCCCAGATTTTTAGTCTTGCCAGCCCAGGCACAAGAAAGTGAGGGGAAAAATCTCCAGATAATTCCAGTTTCCAGTTTTTCAGGTCACTCCCATTCATTGGAGTCTTCCCCATTGAGGCCATAGACATCATGGAGCAGGACAAGCTGCCCAGTGTGCCCAGTCCAAATTCCCAAACCACCTAATTTATGAGCAAAGAAAATGATAGTTGTTTTATTCCACTAGGTCTGGGGTGGTTTGGTATGCAGCAATAGATCACTGGAGCACTGTCAGTCATGGGCTTTGGGACCTTCTGGGGAGGAATGTAAACTCCAGATATTTTCATTTGGCTGAGAGCAGGTGGTGCAGCTCTGAGCTGCTAGCAGGCAGTATTCTTCTCAACTGGCCAATGGGTATCCTGGGGGATAAAATGCCAGCATGAACCTGAACAGGGCACCAACAGTCATTGCTACAGAGAACCTTTAGTAATTCTTCTTCTCTGGGTTTGGAATTAATACTTTGCCAGGAAATTAGCACTGTCGAGTTGAAAGTAGATTAGAAAAGTAAATGAGGATTAAGACAAAGGCTGACAGGGAAGAGTGACTGAGATGCTCACCCCATAATTTTTCCATTTCATGGCCTAACACCAGGCTGGTGGTTCCTCATTTAAAGACACACAAGAACAGCTAAATCAATAGTTAGAAAATTGCCAGAAAAAGTCTATTTTCTGCAGATGACATAAAATTTTGCAGAGATGTTCTCAAGAATATAAAGATGCCAGAATAAAGTAGGCTTTCTACTTACAGCAAGTTCATAGGAACAGAAAGACTTTCTAGAAGCTTAAGAAAAGATGTTTGAATAGAGAGACAGAAAGTGGACTTTAGAATAAATGTTAAATGCTAATTTGAATCTTTTCCCCTGTGTAGAGTTTATGTGATGTGATGGAAAAAATTGTTATGAAAAATTCTCAAATGTTTATAGAGAAAATGAGATTATAGGAGAACCAGCTCATTCATATTTTGACCATAAGCTTTATAGGAGCTTATTCTCTATTACTAATATTCTTGAACCTTTAGACCTGTTCAATACAATCTTAATCATGAATATGGAGCACAGGGTGCCCTTGGTCAGGCCACTCAGCTTTGAGATCTTGGCTTAAATGTCACTGTGTCTGAGAGGTCTTTCTTGGCCATTCATTTGAAGTAGCAGCCCAGGTCCACTTCATTACGTTTTATATTTTCCACTTTGTCTTTAGTATATACAGCTGTTATTTTTCTAGTACACTAATGTGCTTGTTTGTTGCCCAACTCCACAACCCCACTGCCACCTGCACTTTCACCTCTACCACCAACACTACCAACCTCACTGACACCACTATTGCTATGGTTTGAATGTGTTCCCCAAAGGTCATGTGTTGGAAACTGAAATCCCAATGCAACCAGTGCTGGAAGGTAGGGCCTAAGAAGAGGTGATTAGGTCATGTTGTCCTTATAAATGAGAGTTGGTTAGGTATCCTGAGAGTGGCTTTTTTATAAAGCAAGCTTCATCCTCTTGCTCTCACCCTCTCTTGCCCTTCTGCCCTCCATCATGGAATTATACTGCACAAAGTTCCTCACCAGATACTGGTGTCATGCTGTTGGAATTTCTAGTCTCCAGAACCATAAGCCAAATGCATTTCTGTTTGTTGTAAATTACCCAGTCTGTGGTATTCTGTAATAGCAACACAAAATGGACTAAGACCACCATTGTCACTACCATAAACACTACCACCTCCACTTTCGGCACCACCACCACCATCATTATGACCACCATTATCACCACATCATCAGTATCCATCAACACCACCATTGCCACCAACATCACCATCACCAACAACACCATCACCACTACCACTACCATCATCACCATCCACCATTATCACCAACCATCATCAACGTCATCACCATCACCAACACCAAACCATCACCAACATCACCACCATCATCACTACCACCACCACCATCACCACTATTATCACTACTATCACTGCCATCATCATTACCATCACCACCACCACCCCTACCACCACCATCACGCTGGCTTCACTGAAATCCCCACGAAAGTGAGGGTGCCGTATTCCTTGCTTAGTGCTGAATCCGCCATGCCTGGAGCACTACGCAGCTCAAAGAAGACATTTAATAAACAAGCATTTGTTATTGAACATAAAACAACAAGGATACAGCAGCTTTGATAATAACTTTGAAAGGTAGGGGGCAATGTGTTCTCAGGGGAAGATTTGGTAGAGTGACTTAGATGACCTAGATCTTATTTACAGAAGACTTCTTAGGGCTCTCAGCAATTGGAAAATGGAAAACTTGGTGGAAACATTCAGTATAGTCAGGTATCTTGGAATACTACTAGTGCCTTCTGGAGAGCAATGAAAAGAATCTGAACACATTATGAGTATGGAGCCTTCCTCTGATTGAAATCATGATTGAAATCCATGCCCATCCTCTCAACCTGACCCTACGCCTACCCTCTGGGGCCTGATGGACTTCTTTTCCTCACCCCAGTTCCAGCTGAAGTTTTCATTCCCAGAGCAAGTTGGGTGATGTCCCGCTGTCTGTAAGTTTCCGTGACATTTTATTTTTCTCCACCATAATGTGAGTCCCATAGAGCTGGGAATCTCATCTATCTTGTTAACTGCTGTGCCCCAGTTCTCAAAGTGATGACCACTACAGTGAATGTTCTCACACACAGTCGTCAAAAGAATTGACTGAATCTGTGACATGCCCTTCCCCTAGGACTGGATCTTCCCTGGTCTTCATCTTTGTGCCAGCAAACTTGATCTGCAGGTAGAGGCAGCACCAGCAATGCAGCCCTTAGGAGTCACAAGGAGGCACCATCTTCCTAAGGCAAATCTCAAATTGATGCCCCTCTCTCTCACCCTGGCAGGCCAACATGCGCTCCCTTGTTACGGGGCACAGCTTCCCCAGTTCCATGAGACAGCCCTGGAGCTAAATAAATACCAATGGGTGGAATGAATTCTCGTTATTTGATATTTGGAAACACACTTTTGCTCTTGTGGCAAGGGTGCACTCCTTGTAGCAAACATTGAATTAAAAAACAAGTTTTGGTAATATTTGAATTTACTTTTCTATTTATGAATTTTTAAAAATTTAGCAAGCGTATACTATCTTGCATTCTGTGCTATAATGTAAGTAATACAAAAAAACGCAGAAATTTTAAATTAAAAAAAAAACAAACTTTCAGCTGGGTATGGTGGCTCATGCCTGTAATCCCAGGACTTTGGGAAGCTGAGACAGGGGGATCACTTGAGGCCAGGAGTTCAAGACCAGCTTAGGCAACATAGCAAGACATTATCTCTACAAAAATAAAAAAAAAAAAAAAGTCCTGCATGGTGGCACGTGCCTGTAATCACAGCTACTCAGGAAGCTAAAGTGGGAGGATTGCTTGAGACTGTGAGTTTGAGGCTGCAGTGAACTATGCTTGTGCCACTATACTCCGGCCTGGGCAACAGAGAGAAACTGTCTCTTAAAAAAAAAATTTTTTTAACTTAAAAAATAGAAAAACAAACTTACATTTCCATTGCTGTGAGTACTTGTTTTGAAAGCAGATATGATGTCCTATTTTACCATGAGCTATAAATTTATTTCTAAACTCTCAAGAAAAGTAAAATCTATGTTTTTTTTTAGCTTTATCAACTCAGCATGCTTAGATGTGTCTATGTTTTGACTTATGAGGTTTGTGTAAATTTGTTCCACTTTTTTTGCATATCTGCCATGATATAGGCATCTGAGGGAATGCTCCATCAAATGGCAATTAGTTATTTTCTTTTGTCTAAAAAAAGTTACACTCATTTAAAATTCAATGACTTGTTCACATAATTTTAAGAAGGAATGTGCTCTTCTGAATGTGGAAGCTCTAGAGATGTTGCTAACGGTAAGAACATCTACTGTTGAGTATGTGGTTCAGTTCCCAAAATTGAGACATTTACCAAGTGACTAAAAGTGTTATAATATTTCTTGGCTTCACTTCTTCCATATGTCTTATGGGAAAAATCTTTCTGTGCTCTGATGCAACAGTTGCAAGTTTCTGAATGAGAGAGAATTTAGAAAGATATGTTAGAAGGTATTTTTGATGGGAAGGTTGAGATGATTTTATGTAGATAGTTGCCTTTACAGAAAATCAGCTACTTATTTTAAAACTAAAAAATATTTAAGACACAATAATCACTTTAGTCCAGGCAAGAGCTGGATTAACCCTAACCCTAGCCCTAACTATAATAACCCTGATCCTAACCCCTAAACTATAATAAGAGTGAAAAATAAATAGTAAGAATAGTTGTCAATAAATTAAAATATACCTATACTCTGGAGGCAAACACTACTTTAGTTGGGCATTTCGTTTCAGAACATAGGGCTTCAGCAAACACAACAGCATCGACAATGAGAAAGAATTACAATAGAACGTGACTGAGATTGACAAAATAAGGACACGTCTATCCCCAAACATCTACATCTTAATTCTGAGGACCTTTGAATGTGTTACTTTACATGACAAAGGTAATTCATGTGGAGATGAAATTAAGGTTGTTAATCAGTTGACCTTAAACTGGGGAGATTAACTGGATTATCTGGGTGGACCCAATGGAATTGCAGGGATTCTTTAAATGGGGAAAAGGGAAATAGAAGAATCAAATGATGTGATTTGAGAAATACTTGGCCAACATTTGCTGGCTTCAAAGATGGAAGGAGGCCAGGAGGCAAGGAATTCAGTCTGACTCTAGAAACTGGAAAAACCCAGGAAATACATTCCCCCCTAGAGCCTCCAGAATGAACATCTTTACTGACACAGGTTTTAGCCCAGTGAGATTCACTTAGGACTTCTGTCCTTCATAACTGTGGGATGAGAAATGTGGCACTCAGTTTGTGATAATGTATTGCAGGTAGGCAAAGGAAACCAATATGGCCCCCTACTTTGATTAGGGGAACAAAGACCAAAGGTATAGTGAGTGGGAAATAGGGACATTTCTTGGCAAGTGTTATATTGTGTGGTTCCAAAAAGTGGGGCTGGACCTAGACCAACTCTTCATTCTCCCAACAATTGAAGTATCTTCTACACTCAAAGCTTCCTTTCTTATCCTTTTAACTTCATCTAATTTCACTTTTTCAGAATGTTCCAAACCATAGTTTTTCTGCCACATGACAGTCAGCCACAAACATGGACACCAACAGAGAACTCTGGTATTACATTACAAGTAGGAGAGATGTAGCACATTAACAAAAGGAATCTCCAGTGGATGAAGCATCTATGGAAGATATTCTCTTCTCTATCTTGAATCCTATTCACCGATTTCAACTCTACCCTCCACCAAGATACCCCACAAGATAAGCTGGTCTTGAATGACCCAATATGGTGGCCACTCACTACATGTGGCTATGGGCACTTAGAACATTATGAATCCTGGGATCTGAGAGACCAAAACAGACCCCACTCTATCAACTAAGATGGACCCCAAGGTTAAGGAGACAAAAGTTAGTAGGACCTACTGGTCGAGGGTTCAGGGCTAGGCTGGAATGACAACTTCATAAATCCCTGCAGCTGCCAGAACCATACCCTTGCTGAAGTCCTTAACAAGAGGAGTTATCAGACCTCTCCCAATTCTGGTTTACAACCCAGACTAGTATAACTGATTGGACAGAGGACCACCCTTACAAACATTCTTTTCTGATAAGCAACCGTAGACCTTATGCCAATTTCAGCTAGCCTATAGAAGCTATGCACAAATTGGATTTGGGTCTTATAGTTCACCTTTCCATGTGAAGAGCCAAATTCTAACTCATTTTAATGGGAAAACTATGCCCCAAAGTGAATATGAGACATAAGTTACATATATGTTTACCCATTGCACATGCACTCACCCCCATTATAAATATGTATAGCTTTCCCCCCAAACCTGCTGAATATGTGTAGCTCCACTGTGTAATACAGAACCTGTGAGGCATAAAGCCTAACCTGCCTCTTCCGTCTTTGAAGACAGAGCACTTTTGGTCCACACCAGAGACTATCCTCCCCAGTTTACAATCTGATATCGCCAGTAAAGCTCTCTTTTCTACTATTTAGCCATCCTGGTCTTCTTTTGGACAATAGTCCAAATTGAGATGTGTTCTATGTGCAAAATACACACCAGATTTCAATGATTTAGTAGAAGAAAGAGAATGTAAAATATCTCAATAATTTATAAAACATTATTGACATATAGCCAGGCACTGTTGCACATGCCTGTAGTCCTAGCTACTTGGGAGGTTGAGGCAGGATAATCATTTGAGGCCAGGAGTTTGAGACTGTAGTATGCTATGATCATGCCTGTGAATGCCACTGCACTCCAGCCAGGGCAACATAGCAGACTCCTTCTCTAAAATAATAATAAAATTATTTACATAATGAAGTGATCATATTTTGGGTATATTGGCCTATATAAAAGTACGTTATTGAATTTAGCTTCGCCTGTTCTTTTTACTTTTTAAAATGAGGTTACAGGAAAATTTAAAATCATGTGCATGGCTCCTGTATGTGGCTTGTGTTATGTTTCTATTGGATGGTGCTAGTCTTGAATTAATATTGTAAGCGACCATCACCCCATCCACCATCCTTTGCAAATTAATAATCAGCCAACATTGGCAATGTTGGCCATAGAGTTTTAAAATTTCAAACTATAGATGTAATCATGGAAAGGACCTTCTGGAAATCATACCATGGTGTCTAAAATATAGGAATGGCTGTGCTTCATGCCTATATACTCTCCAAGTTAACCTTTGGGAAATTCTGATACGTGATTGTCTTCCTATAGAGAACTTACAGTGAGTTATTCAAATGGAATTAAGAAGATATAAAGACACCGTGGGAAAAACCCCGTCCCTTTTAGTGGTTCTTTTTAAAATTTTCACTTTAATGACTCATTTTATGTGCTTTAAAATGACATGAAAAAAAAGTCGTTGGAAAAAAAGCATTTGTTTCTTCTTTCAGACTTCTGAATGTAAAATGAACATCTTTGGGAATTTCAGCAAATGATCTGCTATTCGTCTGAACTGAATGTGTAGGAGACGGTGGTATTCATCAACTCATGCCTTCATTTAACAAAAGGATTGAGTGCTTTCTTGGTATGAGACATATTGCCAGAACAGAAGACCTGATGTCTGTCCCTTACAGCCTTCTTATTTTTAGTAGGGGAAGCTTGGGGCCATAGACCAGTGGTCTTTCCAGTCTCGATGGTGCTAAGGAGGGCCCTTAAAAAGGACAGAATTTTGTTTGGCATTCTGAATCCTTAAAAAGGAGACCTCTAAATAAATGTATCAAGGATTACTTTCAGCACAGTCACTTAAGCTCCATCTGTGGAAAGTGCCTGGATGCTCCACCCTCATTCCCTTGACCATTCTCAGTTCGCTAGCAGGTGCACTAGAGGGTTCACAGCAAGCTGACAGCCTCTCACTCAAGCATGTCTGGCTTCCTTCTTCTCAGCTCAGGGCTGACTCTGTCCCTAGGAAACTTACTCAGCGGCACGTGGGTCAAAACCCCTAAGACAGCCCTCAGACACCACAAAAGGGAGTCGGAGGTCAAATGCCTCCTTCCCTGGGGTGGGGATGTGTTTCCAAGATCATACCTTCCTTCCCAGGGGTGAGAGTGACTAAGCCCCTACTTATTAACACATTCTCTTTACTTCTTCTCTCTCACTCCCCACTTCCCCAATGAGCTTCTTGGATAAGCTCTTGCATAAGCTACTGCATAAATAAGGCCACTACCCTCAACTCCTGGTCTCGGGGTTGACTCGTGGGAGAACTCAGACTAATATATCTGTAAGAACAATCTACGTCAAGATTTTCAAGCCGATCTTGGCAGAATTTCAAAACTGTCATATTTTCTCAAATTGTGCTATGTGCGCACTTCGAATATCACAATTTCATTTTTAATATTGCACAACATTAATGACACATGGAATTATGACATATTAAGCATTGCAGTGTCATGTGATGGAATTTCTTTAGAAAGCATTCGGGGAAAGGTGATGGGGAGAAACCATGAGTCCCATACACAGTTAAAAACCTCCCTTTAATATATGTATTAGAAAGCCTCCTCATCTTGCAGTGTTTCAAACTTTGGAGCATGCATCTTGCTTTTTATGGAATAGGAGTATATCAGAGACTCTAGTCATTGAGCCCACGGATAGCCTTGGGGACTTTAATCCCTAAATCTCCTGGGGGCAGATCAAAAGACTGGCTCCTCCACAGAGATGTAAATTATGCAGGAGCTGGAAGAGAAGTAGAGGGTATTACTTGATGAAACTTTCATCAGATCCTTCTAAAGTCAATATAGACGGGATTTCCAAAGCTTTTATCATGTTGGAAAATGTCTGCATATGCAAATATGACTCCTGGGATCATCACAGCTCTATTTCTTCCTCTATAAAATACCAGATAAATTACTTAGATTTACAGCAATAGAGATATACCTGTGGTTGTGATTATTTCTTTTATTATAGTGTCATGTGCGTTTTTGTTTACTTATCTCTCTTCCAAGGGTTGAACATTTTTAACCCTTCTATTATGATTAAAATCATGATATGTCATTAATATATCTTCCTTGAGTTTGGATAACACATTAGCTTTTCATTAGGAGGCAGAACATGAGAGTGTTAAGAACATGGGCTGGGTGGGTGCAGTGGCTCACGCCTGTAATCCCAGCACTTTGGGAGGCCAGGGAGGGTGGATTACCTGAGGTCAGGAGTTCAAGACCATCTTGGCCCACATGGTGAAACCCCATCTCTACTAAAAATACAAAAATTAGCTGGGTGTGGTGGCACGCGCCTGTAATCCCACCTACTCGGGAGGCTGAGGCAAGAGAATTGCTTGAGCCTGGGAGGCAGGAGGTTGCAGTGAGCCGAGATCATGCCACTGCGCTCCAGCCTGGCCAACAGAGTGAGACTCTGTCTCAAAAAAAAAAGAAAACACACACACACACACACACACACACACACAAAAAAAAACATGGGCTTGGAGGCACAGTGGCTCACACTTGTAATCTTAGCAATTTGGGAGGCCGAGACAGGAGGATCACATGAGCCCAGAAGTTTCAGATGACCCTGGGAAACATAGTGAAACCCTGTCTCTTAAAAAAAATTAAAATAAAAATAATAAAGAGAAAAAATAGGGGTCAAGCACAATGGCTCACACCTGTTATCCCAAGATTTTGGGAGGCCGATGAGGGAGGATTGCTTGAGCTCAGGAGTTTGAGATCAGCCTGGGCAACATAGCAAGACTCTGTATCTATAATTGTAATAATAATAAAAGAACATGGGCTTGAAACTGAGCTACATGGGTCCAAAGCCTGGCTCAACCACTCTCTGACCTTGAGCTGATTATTTATTCTGTGCCTCAGTTTCTGCATCTGCAAAATAGGATTTATAACAATATCTACCTCTATAATTGCTTGATGAGTTCTTCCTGCCCACTGCACAGACAAAATCAATTCACTGAGATACGGCATTGCAGTAGAGAGAGAGTTGAATTGATGTGAGGCCGACCCATAAGGAGAAACAGAGTTATCACTCAAGTCAGTGTCCCTTGGAGGGTAGTGTTTTTCTGGACAATTTGGTGGGCAGGGGATTAGGGAATGGGTGATGCCGATTGTCTGTGGGTTAAATCATACAGCCAATCAGCAGGGGTGTGGAAAACGGTCCTCGTATATTGAGTCCACCTCTGGGTGGGGCCATAGGAGCAGCTAAGTCATGAGTCATGAGTCCTGCTGTGGTCAGTCTGAAAAACAACTCAGAAAAAAACAATTTAAGGTTCTACAATAGTGATGTTATCTATGGGAGCAATTGCAAAGGTCACAGTTCTTGTGACCTCTGGCCACATGACCCCTGAGCAGTAAGGAATTATAAAATCTATGCCTAAATCTTAGCACAGTACAAGCCCATCCCATAATCCTATTCTTGTGGACTTTCAAAACTGGTTTAGTTTTGGGGAAGAGCTATAATCATTCTTGCTTTAATGTCAAACTACAACCTAAATTTCCCCTAAAGTTAGCTTGACTTATGTCCAGGAATGACCAAAGCAACTTAGAGGTCAGAAGCAAGATGGAGTCAACTATGTCAGGTTTCTCCTACTGTTATAATTTTGCAAAGGTGGTTTCACCTCCAATGGTAATGGGAGTATGTGTAACTGGGGTGTTGTATTAGTCTGTTCTCATGCTGCTAATAAAGACATACCCAAGGCTGGGTAATTTATAAAGGAGAAGGGTTTAATTGACTCACAGTTCTGCATGGCTGAGGAGGCCTCACAATCATGGCAGAAGGTGAAGAAGGAGAAAAGGCATGTCGTACATGGCAGTAGGCAAGAGAGTGTGTGCAGGGGAACTCTCCTTTATAAAACCATCAGATCTCCTGAGACGTATTCACTATCATGAGAACAGCACAAGAAAGACCTGCCACCATGATTCCATAACCTCCCACTGGCATGTGGCAATTATGTGAGCTACAATTCACGATGAGATATGGGTAGGGACACAGCCAAGTCATATCAGGTATTATTCTGTTGCAACCCCAACTGAGTGTACTGCCATTCAGCTTTCGTGCTAATCATCCAAAGTTAGCTCAGACCCCACAAGTTAAAGGATTTAATCCTCAAGAAGACTTCCCATGCCATGGGCACCAGCCACATTCTGTTGGTATCCAGGCCACCTGCACTTTGTAACAACTTACTATAAATTCAGGGGTTCCTGTGAATCCCTCAAGTTCTGTAATTCACTAGAACTCACTAAATCAGGAAGTACTATACTTAACAATTATAGTTTTATTACAAAGGATACACATAGGCTGGGTCCTGGGGCTCACATCTGTAATCCTAGCACTTTGGAAAGCCAAGGTGAGAGGCCAGGAGTTTGAGACCAGCCTTGGCAACATAGTGGGACCCCATCTCTACAAAAAATTTTTAAAAAGTTAGTGGGGCATGGTGGTGTGTGCTGTGGTCCCAGCTACTCGAGAGGCTGAGGTGGGAGGATGGCTTGAGCCCAGAGATTCGAGGCTGTGGTGAGCCATCATTGTGCCACTGCACTCCAGCCTGGATGACAGAGTGAGACCCTGTATCAAAAAAAAAAAAGAGGAAAAAAAAAAAGGATGCACATAGGGCAAGATCCGGGAGGGAATTGGGAATTCAGAGCTTCCGTACCCTCTCCCCATGGAATCAGGGTACATCCTTCTTCCAGCATATCAAGATGTTCACCAGCCAGGAAGCTGTACCGAGCTTCAGTGTCCAGAGTTCTTATCCATGTTTTGTTTGGTAAGCATGATCAATTAAGTATTAGCCATGTTCTTGACTTTCATCTCCTGCTGTCTCCCGTCCCCAGAGGTCAGGCAGATGAAAATCCCCCCAACCCTCCAATCACATAGTTGGTCTTTCTTGTGACCAGCCCCCATCCTGACGCTATTAACTTCAGCGCACCCTGAGTCACCTCATTAGCATAAGAAAGACACAATTCTCTCAGGAAATTCCAAAGGTTTCAGAAGTTCTGTGCTGGGAACCCGGGACAAAGACCAGGCAAATTATTTACTGTCTCACGTGAGTTAATAACCTGTAATAAAGGCTGGCACAGGGTGAGTGTTCAACATGGCAGCCAAGGTTCTGTAGGAGGGCATAGAAGACCAAGAGACGTATTTCCATCTCATTTTTAAATCCCCACCATTTGCTGGCACAGAGGGTGGCTCACAGGTGTAATCCCAGCACTTTAGGAGGCCTAGGTGGGAGGATTGCTTGAAGCCAGGAGTTCAAGAGCAGCCTGGACAACGTAGCAAGAACCTGTCTCTACAAAAAATAAAAATATTTTACAGGTATGATGGCATGTGCCTGTAGTCCGAGCTACATGGGAGGCTGAGGTGGGAGGATTGCTTGAGCCTAGGAGGTTGAGGCTGCAATGAGCTCTGATGGTGTCACTGCACTACAGCCTGGGTGACAGAATGAAACTGTCTCAAAATCATCATAATAATTTTAAAAAATTCCCATAATTTGAAACATGTTCAACAGGTGCATTTAAATGTCTCCATTTCCACGGTTTTCTCTCTCTACTCAGAAGAAATTCTATGAGTGCAACTTTATCAACCCCTTGTGTGCTCCTCCAAATATTGGCTTCCATCGGGTTCCCCCGGTTTGCCACATTATATTCTGATTATTCTGTGGTTCACGTTCCTTTGGGAGAACACTTTTATTCTTCATTCTCTCTGCCTAAAAGTATTTCCCATGCTCCAGGGTAAATGCTCTTGGTAGAGTGATGTTGTTTTGTTTGCTTTTTTTGAACAAATAAATCAATGTTCACTAAATTTCCTCAGATTTTAAACTCTTGGTTTTGTTCTAAACACATCGGTATGGAACACGGACATTCTTTCGTTTAGTATATCTGTAATTCATAACAGCAGCCAGATCAGAACCATCTAACTAGCCATGGTTACTTTAAAACAGTTTAATACAAGGTATATACAAATTTCAATTTAATTTGAATATACATATGGATGCTAAAACATCTGTCTTCTTAATTGGCTTACTTAAGTCAAAGTGGCAGAAATCAGGTAGGAAATCAATGGACTGGATGAAGGATACCCACACTGGGGAGGGCGATCTGCTTTTCTCAGCCTCCCAATTCAAATGTTAATCTCATCCCGAAACACCCTCACAAAATAATATTTAATCAATTGTTAGGGCACGGGCCCGTCAAGTTGACTCATAAAATGAGTCATCACAGGTGGAGAGGTGCCTGACATGCAAGGTGTCAGAACCCCAGCATCAGAAAGTGTTTTGTGACAGTGTAGGTTTGAAAAAGGAAAATTTTATTAGAAAGAAAACTCAGCAAAAGCATGCAGCTGGGTGCCTTGGCAAGAGAGGACTGTGTGCCGAGGTGCATTTTCCTTAGGAGCAGTTATGGACCTTAAAGCGGGAACTGAAAGGTAATTTGCATGATAAATGATTGCATTTGTAGGCATTTTGGTGCCCTAATGTCAGCAAGGTTGCACAATGAATTTCGGCATGCATGCATTCCAGAAATGTATAGAAATTCTAGTCACTTATAAATTTTAAGTTGAAAAGAAGCCTGGAAACAGGTGCTCACTGCAGATAACAGGGGAGTCTGATTACTTCTAAGTCCCTCTGATAAGGAGTTTTTGTCTTTGGATGGTCACCTGCTTGGTGGTCACCACGTGATCTTTGCTTTCCTGAGGGTCCAGTTACCTCCATCCCTTCTTTGAACAGAGCAGCTTTCTTTTCCTATTGCACTTTTCCAACATTGGTAATGCCTGCAGAGTTCACAGGCACGTAAGAGCAATATTAGAAAGTAGACAAGTTTATCTTCAGTTCCTCCGATCTCAAAGCCACAGGGCTTCCCAGAGGCCTGGTTAATGTCTTCATGTCCCCTTCCAAGCTCAATTCCCCTTAGCTCACCCCTCAACTGCTAGCCACATTTGCTCCTAGATATATTTTTCATTATAAGATATAAATATCTGGCAAGAACCGAGAGAATCATTTCCACGGCCTGCACTGAGGAACCTTAGCCCTGGGAGAGGGTTTTTGAAGCAAGGTTCCTGAGACTAAATAAAACCAAGAAATGTTCTAATGTCTACCCCTATCATAGAACACTAGTATACTCAAGATATGCAAATCAGGAAATCTTGGCGGTAAGACACTGGTTGAAGCTTGTTTTAATTCAGAATTTTTAGACTCATTGCATCACAATACTTCCTCCCCATCCCCAATCCTAGCATCTGTTAGTGTCTTTCAAAACAATTGTTCCCCCAACTACATTTTTTAAAATGCTGGTCAAAAGTATTGTGGCCACTCAAAGTGATGTTTGCATTGAATACAGATGGAGGATTCAAACTAAAGACTCAGTATCTAATGGGGATTGGGGGCTTGTAGGACATAGCATGGATAAACATCTAAGACCGGGAAGGGAAGGCTACCAGCTCTATGAGGGCATCGAGGGAAACCCAGCAAATTGCAGAGGTTAGGGACATCAACACCTGTGTAGTCAAAAATTCAAGTATAACTTTTGGCTCCTTAAAAACTTAAACTAGTAACAGCCCACTGCTGACCAGAAGGCTTACTGATAAGATAAATGGTCAATTAAAATATGGGATTTATAAATTATATGTATTATATACTGCATTATTGCAGTGAGTAAGCTAGAGAAAAGAAAATGTTATTAAGAAAGTCATAAAGAAGAGAAAATACATTTACTATTCATTAAGTGGAAGTGGATCATCATAAAGGTGTTCATCCTCCTTATTCTCACTTTGAGGAGGCTGAAGAGGAGGAGGAAGAGGAGGGGTTAGTCTTGCTGTAGCAGGGGTGCAGAGGTGGAAGGAAGTCCACTGATACGTGGATCCTCACAGCTTAAACTCATTGTTCAAGAGTCTACTGTAACTCATTTAAAAAACTAAGTCTCATGAAATTATACCAAGGTGTCAATTTTACTTTTGCAAACTAGAGAGTTGAACTTGAAATAGATAATGCACATTTATCTTCTTTAACTTTCTTTAACCTTTAACCTTATTGAACAAGGAATTTGAGGATCCACTTATCAGTGGACTTCCTTCCACCTCTGCACCCCTGTGACAGCAAGACTAACCCCTCCTCTTCCTCCTCCTCTTCAGCCTCTTCAACGTGAGAACAAGG
Organism: Pongo pygmaeus; assembly: GCF_028885625.2. NCBI lineage: Eukaryota > Metazoa > Chordata > Mammalia > Primates > Hominidae > Pongo > Pongo pygmaeus. The sequence continues at coordinate 7,243,503 of NC_072396.2, read as the reverse complement.
AGGATGAAGACCTTTATGATGATCCACTTCCATCAAATGAATAGTAAATATAGCTTCTCTTTCTTATAACGTTCTTAATAACATTTTATTTTCTCTAGATTATTTCATTGCAATAATACAGTATATAATACATAAAATAAATGTTAATTGGCCATTTATAGTATCAGTAAGGCTTCTGGTCAACAGTAAGCTGTTAGTAGTTAAGTTTTTGGCAAGCCAAAAGTTATACTTGAATTTTTGACTAAACAGGGAGTTGGTGCCCCTAACCTCTGCAATGTTCAAGGGTCAGCTCTATTTAGAAAGGGCTTAGCACTGGATTGAAAAAGCGGATTTCAATTTTGAAATTCGACAAAATTACACAGACCAATCTTTGTAACCTGAGATGACTGGTAGTAAGTAGTTCCACATTGCTAGCAGATTTTTTTTTCTTTTTTTCTGATTCTGAATGTTTTGAAAGTTGGAGTCCTAATTTCTTTAAAGCGTGTATGCATCACAATTGCTCTGGGATAAAAAGTAGTCTATGACTCAGAGTGTTAAAAAAGAAAAACTGCATGTGAAAGTAGAGTGGTCTTTATTTGATATACACATTATAGAAGATTAAAAACTAAAGGAGATGGAATATTGTTCAGTTATAAAAAGGAAGGAAGTACTGATGTGTGATACAACATGGATGGACCTCAAAAACATGCTCTGTAAGACCAGGTGTGGTTCCTCACACCTATAATCCCAGCACGTTAGTAGGCTGAGATGGGCAGATCACTTGAGGCCAGGATTTCAAGACTAGCTTGGGCAACTGACAAAACCCCATCTCTACTAAAAATACAAAAATTAGCTGGGTGTTGTGGTGCACGCCGGTAGTCCCAGCCACTTGGGAGGGTGAGGCAGGAGAATCACTTGAGCCTGGGAAGGGTAGGTTGCAATGAGCCAAGACTGCGCCATTGCACTCCAGCCTGGGAAACAAGAGAGAAACATTGCCTTAAAAAAAAAAAATTTAAAAACATGTTCTGTAAAAGAAGCTAGACACAAAAGGCCACATATTGTATGATTTCATTTATATGAAATATCTGTAATTGACAAATCTACAGAGATGGAAAGGAGATTGGTGGTCCTCGGGAGTGAGGGGCTGGGAGAATGGGGATTGACCATTTAGTGGTATGAGTTTTCCTTTTCAGGTGACAAAAATGTTCTGGAAGTAGATAGTGGTGATGGTTGCATAACAGTGAATGCACTAAATGCCATGGAATTAATTGCACGTTTTAAATTGTTAATTTCATGTTATGTGAGCTTAATCCCAATTAAAAAAAAAAAAAAACCACACAAAAGGAGGGAATATTTTCAGAATTGACAAGACCACTTACTGTTCATGGATACCAGTGACTTTGGACATGGGAGCTATGGGAGGAAATTTTTAACATGAGCCCGGAATTCCCACCAAGTTGCCATAATGACTATGTTCCATGTGAGAGAGGAGAAAGAAAAAAATCCTGTCAGGCAGGCAGTTAAGGTGGGTCTTCCGTTGAGTTCTTTCAAACAAAAGAACAGCCTGTAGACATAGATAAGGGAACTTGCACAGGGGGGCTTGCCTAAGACATGCCGACAGCTGCATAGATAACAAAGTCTACACAGGTGACTTGCCCAGACATGCCTACAATGGAAAATTCTGTCCCCTGACACATGAGCAATAAGAGGAGCAAAGCAATGTGGAGTCTAAGGGCTTGCATGTGCTTTAGGAGGATGTGGTGGAGCTACCAGAAATTTGTGCTTTATGCAGATGAGATGCCTGGCCCTCATCAGTTTCCTATAAAAGCCGTTGCATTCCATTGTAAAAGTGGTAACCCTTTTCCGGATCCCCTCTCTGCAACAGAGAGCTTTCTTCTTTCACTTATTAAACTTTTGCTCCAACCTCATCCTTTGTGTCCATGCTCCTCAATTCTCTTGGTTGTGAGACAAAGAACCCCAGGTGATACCTCACAATGAGAGACTGCTACATTGTGGTACATTGGTGAGACTGTAACACATGGATGATACATTAAATATATTAGTCTCTTTATTAAAAAATATTAAAAATAGTCTTTACAAATATTAAAGATATTAGTCTCTTTATTTTAAAAATCACCTCTTTTGTTTTCTCTCTTTCTGAATAAAATGATGTGAGCTTAATGAATGGTTTTCACAATTATTGTTTGAGAATGAATTTGCAATCATTTAGTGAAGTTGGCTGTTTTACAAAACTTAAGCACTTTTTAAAGCTATAAACAGACCCTAAGGAGCATGAGGATCATGGAGCTGGATGGCTTTGTCCTTTTCCTGGTGGGCCCTACACCCAAGTGCTGTAGGTTGGCTGCAGAGCAGACAACACCCCTGCCAGCCTGCAAATACCATCAGCAGCTCTGGCTGCTGGGACCCAGCAAAGGGACACTGAGTATGCATCAGCCTGATTGGCCCTGCAAAGTTGATCTTACCCTGACAGGAACGCATTACATTCTAATTTTGGGAGTGTACTGAGTGAATTCTGCCTGACACCAGTATGCCCTTCCAATGTCTTGCAGGGAGAGATGGGCTTGTGGGTGGAGACCATGCTGTGTCTCTCTCATTTCTGCTGTTTCTCCTGTATCCAAGCACAGAGTAGGTGCTCCTGGAATTATGCAAGCCTGCTGCTGGTCAAATGCATCTGTACAGGTTGTTACTTTCTTCTGCATGAATTCCTCAGCTGTCAGTAGAAAAAGACCAGAGGCTTTATTTGACATATACAAATGAAGACATTGTCATATGCCTTACCACATGTTCCAAATTCGTTCTTCAGAAACACCCTTGGAGCTGTTGGAAACAGTCAAAATTAGTTAGTATTAAGGCACCGTAGACTTGGAAAAGGTTTCTGGGGATAATGTGGTATCACTCCATCATTGCATGGACAAAGGGACTGGTGACTTGGCCAAGGTTTTTGCTATTGGGAGTGGAGCAAGAGTTGGACTCTGTGTCCCTGACTCCACAGTTGGTGGTGCCTGTGTTAAGGTGATACCCATATTGCTTTCTGGTTTTCAGTGCCCATGGGACAGCTGTGGTGTGACATTCTTATGGTAGCCTTCTTGTGTGGCCACATCACAGAAGATACGTATGATAGAGTTTATCATTGTGTGTTACATGCTAAAATGGTTTAAAATGCCCTGTAATTATAGTAACTAGGAAATAACATTTCAAAATAATGCAGTTAATAAGGTTTATTGTATATGCATAGCATCTAATTCCTTGATCCCTTCTCTCTCTCTCCCTTTCTCTCCATCTTCCTCTCTTTCATCCCACCCCACCAAGGAAAAATTATAATAAGATTCTGTTCTACCCCACTTTATTTTAACAATGACAAAGTGCCACCTGCAAGATGTACATCATAACCGACATGTCTGCAATCTTTGGTAATGAGATTCTGAACAGAAGAAATGAAGGATAACGTCTAATTGCTTTCACTTCTCTAGAGATCTTCAGACAAATTTTAACATCTGGCATTGTATCATTGCTTGAAAAGTGATTGGATTTTCTGAGAGCAGCCCTTTCCTGATTTTGCAAATTCTTCTCCCTCTTCAAAGATGCTTCAGAATTCAAGAAAGGAAATAATGATCTTTTCATATAAATGTGATTTTTCTTTGATAGGAGGTGTCTTCTCTTAAAGAATGGTAATTTTCCAGGGGAAGAGATTTCAAATATATATTTATATATCTGTATGATTGCAAAGCCTACAAATAAGTTAGATGCCTGGGAGATGTGATTAAAAATGAACTTCTCAAAATATTCAATGGATTTTTCCCTTTATCTTTTTCCCTAAATAGGCTACACTATTACTGTCAGATGAAGAATAATCATATGACTGTGTATTTTATTTTTCTATATAGTACATCATGTCTACATTGGGTTGTTGGGTTAACCTCAGATTAATGTTTCTGTATACGTCTCCAGAGGGTGACTCTACCAGGTGTCAGCTATCTTCATTTAAATGTGTGTATTTGGCAACAGCAAATGTGCATGGCTATACATCTTTGGAGAAGCCCTAAAGAATACTCCTAATTTTTCACTCTTTCGGGGATTATGAGCAAATATATTATAAGACTCCAAAGTATTAGGCTGCAAAATTTAGAATAATGTTGTTTATAAGGTAAATTTCTAACACCACCGGTATTCCCATTTATTTTTCTTTCTTGTGCGAATTTTCTGCTCATAGGTGCTGCCTGCGCAGTTGAGATTCATAGGCAATTTATCATTTAGATTAATTAAATACTCTGATTCTGTGGATTTCTTTAGGATCTGTGACAAATTGGTGTTGGCTAGATTTTCAGTTTTCAGTTTAAAAACAGTAATTCTTTATCCTAGGACGTTGTCTGTAACAACCACCACCTGTGTCTCCAACCTTGCATCTTATCAATCCTATTTTTTAAAATAAATGTAGCTGCAATAAAGCTTCCTTGCCCATTGGATATTAAATTCCTGAACAACTGACATGCGCTTTATTTTTCTGTCCGGGGACTCAGAGTGGAGCGTGATGACCACAGCATGCAGTGAAAGTGTTTGTGGAAACCTGCACAGTCATGTAAATTTTGAGGAAGCTGGTGGTTTTCAAATGCTTATTCTTCTAGAATTCCAATCTTCATTTTTTTTTAACTTATGTCTTGCCCCTTCTAGAACCACAGGAGTGTGCCTGAAGAAGATAAATGTCATCTTGATCAGGAATTTAGAGAAACTCAATGTACATTTTAAGAAGGGTGAAGCAAAAGCCTTCTAAAACCTCCAAAACTTTTCTGCTTTGATTTACAACGTTAGAAATAGAATGCTATGTTTGGAATGGAAGCAGTTTGGGAATGTGTAGTACTGTAAGGAATGATGTAAGCTCAGAGTCAGGAAACTGGATTGGTTTTTTTACTGTGCTGTGGACGTAACTACTTAGCATTTTAGAGTTTGTCCTATATGCAATGAACTTACAGGAATCTCATTCTTTATATTTACTAATCAGCACATCCATCTGCTTCCTCCTTTCTATGGTAGGTTCATAGTAGATTTTACCTGGATCAGTTAGGAGAGAGTGCCTGCAATCTAAGAAAATTATAATTGGCTTTTTTGGGCACATGGGGGCAGGGCTCTGTATTTATGCAAGAGATGATTAAATGCATCTGTATAACATTTTACTCTTTTTAAGATATGCTCATCCATTACTCTATTTAAGCCTCCAACCAACTTGTAAGTTTGGCCAGGTCAATATGATCTAGGATACCAAAAAGGAAACAGAGAGCTTGAGTCTCTTGCCCAGGTCCTACCACTCAAGCGTGAAGAATCCAGAGTGTCCATGTAGAGGTCTTTCTACTCTCACGCCAGATTTGCACAACTTGAGGCTTTCCTAAGATGCACCAAGCTGGATTGAAAAAACTCATATTCATTAAATGATGCTCATCTGTTAAGATCATTCAAGTCAAGGTACAAATTATTGGGTGGTGAATGTCGGGGGAACCCTGAGAGACTTGCTCCCATGACCCAGTTTCCCTTCTCAGGTCTGAGCTAGGCGCCTGATGTAGTCTTCGGTACATCTCACCTTCAGGGAGCGGCATCACGCTCTCAGAGGGTTTCCAATAGAGCTCACATTCTTCACACTGACGTGCAGGTCTACCACCCCACACACTTCCCAGCTCCAGGGAAATGGGAATCACACTCTTTGTAACTTCCCCAAAGGCACGTGCCTTCCACGGTTTGATCCATTTTCACGTCCTTGATCTGGTGAAGGCATCTGAGAGTTAGGGAATACTTCCTTTTTAAATTCCGCATTCCCATCTGTGTTAGGCCATTTTTGCATTGCTCTAAAGGAATACCTGAGGCTGTGTAATTTATAAAGAAAGCTGGTTTAATTGGCTCATGGTTCTGTAGGCTCTACAAGCATGGCTCCAGCAGCTGCTTCTGATGAGGCCTCAGGAAGCTGGCATATCAAATGATGAGAGTGGGAGTAAGAGAGTGGGGGGAAGTCCCAGACTCTTTTAAACAACCAGATCTCGCGTGAACTAATTGAGAACTTCCTTATCGCCAAAGGGATGGCTAAGTCATTCAAGACAGATCCACCCCCATGATTCAATCACCTCTCACCAAGCCCTACCTCCGACATTGGGAATCACATTTCAACATGAGATTTAGAGGGGAGAAACATCCAAATCACATCATTGTCTTACCTCATTTTTGTTTGCAGCATCTGTTACATTCTGGTGTTGCCACAGTCACAGCTTCAATGCTCATATTCTCTCCATCTGTAATGTCTACAAAATTTTCAACAAGTAAGCCAGATAAAATCCGTAATATTAGTCTCATATAACGGAGGTAAAACGGCCTCTCGACAAACAAAAATGCAGACTTTGGAGTCCCACAGACCTGTTTTCAAATTACTAGTTGCCTGACGGTGGATAACTTGTTAAATTATTTCAGCCTTGATGTAATTGACTGATTGCGCAAACTGCCCTGTTGAACGGCCACCCTATATCCACACCCTTTGCAACTGGCTACCTACAGTTCAGATCTTCAAAGGGCTTTGTGAAAAGTGCTTCTCTGTCTGCTTCCTGTAGTGCATGTTTATAAAGTTGATCAGCAGGACAACAGCCACTTTCTTGACTCTAAACTAGGTAAAGATTAATTGTAATTATTTAGTGAAGATGTACACAGGATCCCTTGGTGTAAATTTCATGAGGCAAGGTAGAAAGCACATGCACTGGACTCAGACCTGACTCCTAAACCAGCCCAGGACTCAGTTGTGTTGCAGTTTCTCTTATTCCTGATCCTGGACTTAGTCTTGTAACTTGCTTTGGCCAATATCACATATGCAGAGGTTTCACAAAGCACTTTTTCCCTTCTACTTCCTTTCTTTGATGCAATCACTACTGTGAGAACAAGTCCAGGCTAGCCTGAATGCAGGATCAAGCCCACCCAAGACCAATAAGCTCATTCTAGATCAGAAATGCTTCTGATTCTGATGCCAGCTGATTCACGGAGACATGTGAGGAATAATAAATGGCTGCTGTTTTAAGCCACTAAGTCTTGGAACCATTTATTATACAGCAATAGCTAACCAATACACTTATTTTCTTCATTTGTGTAATACTGGATATTGTGAGAAGTCAATGAGATCCTGATCATAAAGAGTTTTGTCATTGTCTGGGACACACAAAATAGCCAAGTGGCAGATATGATTTTAAGGTTGATAATATATGAAGGTTGGGATCTTTTTGTGTCACTTAAAAGTAAGATTGTGTTGGCTCAGACAAGGGAGAAAAATAAAGTAAGATTGTGATTAAACAGATTTTTAATGGGAGACAAGAATTCTTATTTTCTCTTTGTCCAAACTGTATTGAAATTTTAGATTTTATGGTAATTCTAAAAGAGTTTGAGTTTAGGCAAATTTTTTTTTTCTTTAAATTCGTTTTTTTGGGGGTGGGTAGTGGCAGTACACAACTCTAAAATCATTTCTGTTTTGGATCTTTCTATGTAATTCGTCTTAAAAAATAGATTTGCATAATCAAATGTCAATTCCTGACAACCTGCCTTTGAGAAAGGGAAGGTATATAAGTGACATTTTCATGATTCTGCAAGAGCCACAGAGTTTTCATCAAAATTTGTATCCTATTTAAATAATGCCTTTAACATCATTCATTTTACTGTTTAGCAAAGAACCTTTGCAATTAGCTACTTAGAATTCAGATCTTTAAAGGGTTTTATGAAAAGTGACCACAGAGCTTCCTGTAGAGCATTTTTTATAGTTTTAGGTCAGCATGGCTGGACTTTACGTGGATTATGACCCTAAACTAGGAAAATATTAAATTATAATTATTTGGTGAAACTAGGCATGATCCCTGGGTATAAATTATGACAGAGCACAGAAGGAACATGCACTGGTCCCAAACCAGCTTAGGCATACTGTCTATAGACTCCCTTTCCTTGTCTATAAGGTGATTCACCTCCCTCATGGCTATTGTAAGGGTAAAAGACAATATATTAATATATAAAATACTCGGTAGTTGTTAAAACAAAGTAGCTCATCAGTAAATACTCATTTTTTCTTAATACAAGTTAGAATTTTGAGGACATGCCTTTTTTGAATCTGAAGTGCGTAGTTTAAAATACCAAAGCTAAGGTCAAAGACTGACGACAAGAGCAATGGAAGGTCCAGTAGGGTTTGGTGGAGGTTTAAATGCAAAGGGTGGGGCAGTAGACATCCCAGGGAGGCCAAGTGAGAGCAGGTAGGAGAGGGAGTCTCACAGCCATGCCTCTGTGTCTACCTGAGTTACCACACTGGAGAGATGGAAAAACATCCAAAACTGACACTTTTCAAAAAAAATTTCCAATGTTTCCAAAACCAATGTTTACAATGTTTACAGTACAGTTTTATAAATAAAAACAAATTTTGAGAAGGAAGAAATAAAGAGACCTACAAATACAAGCTCATATTTTTACTGTTAGATTCAAGAGCTATACAATTACTCTAATGAAGTGCTGTACATATTTTAAAATGCTTACTCTCTATTTCTTTACTTAACTCATTGCAGATTGGTAATGACTTGGGAATAGCAGCCATCCACAGACTCCACTTTAGGTAGCAACATCCTAAAAGGCACCCCAGCAAGACTTCCTCACAATGCAACCCTCCCTTCTATAGTATTTCTCATAGTTTTCATATCATCATTAAGGGGCTGAATATTTCTAAGGAAGGACTATTTGCTATTTCAAAGGATGGTTTCTTCTACTTTTGAAAATCTTCAATCTGTCCTTTCAAGATATCAGTGAGCGTAACGAAAAGAGAGGAAGCCATAGCTGAGTTAAGGGAACACAATCCTTCATGCTGGGAATGCTCTAAAAAGAAATTCAGGCAAATCCAAGGACTTGGACTGGGATGGTTTTACCAGGTACTAAGAGACTGGGATTGAAGGATGTTATTCCAGCCCTTAGAAGGACTTGAAACATTGGTCTGAAAATTAAAGCATGCAATTAGGGATGGAAAAGTTGCCATTTTTGGAATGGACTGCAAGGTTGATTGTCATATAACAAAACAACAAAAAAAGAGCTTGTTATTGGAATTAAGGCACAGGGTAAATGGTCTTCTTGCCCCCAGCTTCTTCCTCTTTTGATCGGAGAGATTGTTTTCACATGCAGGTCTAATCATGTCCTGCCCCAGCTTCACTCTTCTCAATACCCCTATTTATTTTTGTACAAGGACTCCAAGTAACCTTCCTTGTAGGTCTTATATTCCATATACCTTTATCTGGAGCTCAATACCTTCCCATCAGCATTCATTTGTGTAATGGTTCATTGTAAGTGTCAACTTGATTAGGCTAAAAGAGGCCCAGAGAGTTGGTAAAACATTGACTCTGGTGTATCTGTGAGAGTGTTTCTGGAAGAGATGAGCATTTGAATCAGTAGACTAAGTAAAGAGGATCCACCCTCACCAATGTGGGCAGGCATTCTCAAATCCATTGGGAGCCCAAATAAAACAAAAAGGCAGAAGAAGGGTGAATTTGCTTTCTCTTCCTGAGCTGGGACATTCGTCTTCTTCCCTTGGACATCCCAGCTTCTGGTTCTCAGGCTTTCAGACTCTGGGACTAGTGGTCCTCCCTGATCTGAGGAATTTGGCCTCATACTGGGAGTTACCCATCCATTCCCCTGGTTCTTAGCCTTTCGAACTTGTACTTAATTATACTGCTGGCTTTCCTGGTTCTCCAGCTTGAATATGGCATCATTGTGGGACTTCTTGTCTTCATAATTGTATAAGCCAATTTGCATAATAAATCCCATCTTGTATATCTCCATATCTATATCTGTGTTTATATCTATACCTATATATACTATTGGTTCTGTTTATCTGGAGAATCCTAATACAATTTGGCATCAGAATACTTGTTCTTTAAGACTTAGCTCAAATGCTACCTCCTTGAGGAGACTTATCCAGCTGATGCCTCCGACTCATGTCTTCTATGTTCTTATTGGACTGTATGGTTGAAATATTTGGTTGCACACCATTTTCCCCGTTAGAATTGGAGACCCAAGATGGCAGGGTAAATATTTTATTTACTGTTGTATCTCTGGAAAAAAGTAAGCTATCTGTAGCTGGCAGCATAATGGTTGCCCAAAGATGTCCATGACCAAATTGCCAAAACCTGTGAATATGTTATATGTTGCATAGCAAGGAGGAATTAAGGCTGCAGATGGAATTAAAGTTGTTAATCAATTGCTGAACTTAAAATAAGGAGATGATTCTGGAGTATCCAGATGGACCCAGTGTAATCACAAGGGTCCTTATATATGGGAAAGGTGGATTCATAAGAGAGAACCAAATAGGTTCAAGGTGAGAAAGACTCAATCAGCCATTTCTGGCATTGAAGATAGAAGGGATCCCTGAGCCAAGGAAAGCAGGCAGCCTCTAGGATCTGGAAAATACAATCAATGGATTCTCCCCTAGGACTTCCAGAAAGGAATTTAGCCCTACTGATACCTGAATTATAATCCAGTAAGATCCTCTCTGGACTTAAAACCTTTGGAACTGTAAGGTTAAAATTTTATGTAGTTGTTGTGGTCATTTGTTACAGCTGCAATTGGCAACCAACACAGTGTCATAAATATTCAATGCTTCCTAAATATTTATTTGGACAGGTAAATTCAAGTTTCACTCAGAGGAGAGCAGGAAGACTGCACTGATGGTTAGTTGGCAAAACTATGATGCAGAATTTCCTTCATGGACAGGATTGGAGTTTGATTTCAGGACCATGTTGAATCTGGAGGGGCATGGTTCCCATAGGGTGGAGATTTACAAGTCAGAGTGGCATGCTGATCTTTTGGGACTGCACCTTCCATCGCTCATTGACATGCTGTTGATTAACCTTTTTCTCAACACTCCCATGACATTTTTTAATACAGACAGAACATTGCTTATTTTTGTGTATGTATGTGTGGCTTAGTTCCTCTTATTACTACCCTATTAATTGAACAATAGGACCTAGGGCAGCATTCACAATACTCCCTTTCTTTTTTTATAGGATATTTGTGTCTTGTTTCTCATTAACACCCTCCATTGGGGCCACTGAACCAGGTGAAGGGTTTTCTGACAGTTCTCAGGCTGAGTTTTCAGTTATCAGGGTGACTGGAGCCCAAAGTGGTGTTTAATTCACGGAAACACTGCCATTTCAAGGGCTCAAGGAGACGCAGAATTATGTCCTACATTCCCAAGGGCTCCAGGAGGATAAAGTCCATTCATTAGAGCCAGGGTGCCCCTGTTTAGCCTGTTCTCAGTCACTTTGAGCTTTGCCTTTGGTCCATTGGAGCTTCTGGACACCACAGGTGAAAGAAGATGGCTGTATTAGTTATCTTTCACTGCATAATACTTTATCTCAAAACTCAGTAGTTTAGAATGACCTCCCCAAAAAACTCACACACTTTTTGTCTTTCCATTTCTGTAGGGTCAGAAAATTCTGGAGCGGCTCAATAGGATGATTGTGATTCAAGGTCTCCCACGAGGTTTTAAATCATTTGACACGGGAATAAAAGCAGAGGACATTTTAAAGAGCTTAGACCCATTGTAACACTCTCTGGATAAGTTGGCAAAAATGACATGACCTTTAATTGATGGTCCGAAGCCAATGAGACTAAAAAACTGTTGGAAGAGGGGTGCTCATAAAGCTGTAACCAGCAGATAGTGAAGTCATTTTATATTGCTTAATTAAACACTAGCTATTAAGAAATGCCAGTGTTTGGTACTTTTGTTCTATTTCAGTTGTATTGATGTACAGATATCTTAGTGGATATATTTTCACAATATATGTAATAGTTCAAATACAAGTTTTGAATTTACTTTTTCCTATCTAAGTCCATTGTTTGGAGGCAGTGCCACAGATAGGACTGTGTAATTGTCAATATACATACATTTAACATTTGCATTATTTTAGTTTTTTTCTTTTGCAGTTATAGAAATTCTATTAAACACTGCTAAGACACAGAACCACTCTTTGAGCCTTGGGTCTTGTTTTTAATAATCTAAATAGGTACAATTTTGTAATACCCAGTGTCAATATTAGGTTTACCATTGTAGATAGAGTGTCAGCAGTAAAGCCACAGTGGATTTTTCCTACACAACAATATAAATAAATGTGAGGGTTTTAAAAGAGATTGAATGAATGCCTGAGACTGACAAGGAGACATTTTATATTTAAGTATACATATAAATACATATGCAAGTGTATATGTTACATTTTTCATAGTAGTAACATACATTTGGAAAGTATGTCTCAAAAATGAAAATTAAACTGGCTGAAAATCTCATTTATCAGCTTTCTCCAAATTGGTCTTAGCAAGAGGAGTATGAGATTTTGAGAGATATTATGAGCTATTCACATTGAAACAAATGTCCTATCATGTCTCTTCCAAGATTCTTTCATTGAAGAAGCTTGCGAATTGAACGTACACAGCATATACACAGTTCAACATACACAGCACACACATGCAGCAGCACACACATGCACTCCCCACATAGCACACACAACACACATAATACATAAAACATACACATAACCCCCCCCACACACACACACACACAGAATTGGCATGTGTGACTATTTCTTTTAGTTAATCAGGGTTTTCTCAATACTGCAGGCAGAACAAGATAAAGAAAGAAAGTTGATTCTGGGCAACACAGTGAGATCCCATCTCTAAAAAAGAAAAAAACAAAGAAAGAAATTTGACCCAGAAGTTGATAAGACTGCAAGTCATCTTTAACTGTGGATTTCAAGCATTTATGCACATCTCAATAACTCTATTGATCTGGTTCATTGAACTTACATTAAATAAATATTATGTGTTAATTTCTATAAATAAAATGCATTTTTTTTGACAGAGAGGGAGAGGATCTCACTCTCAACCAAGCTGGAGTGCAGTGGCATGAACATGGCTCACTGTAGACTTGACCTCCTGGGCTCAAGCAATCCTTCCACCTCAGCCTCCAGAGTAGCTGGGACTATGGGACTACAGGCATGCACCACCACGCCCGGCTAATTTTTGTATTTTTTTTGTAGAGATAGAGTTTTGCCATGTTGTCCAGGCTGGTCTTGAACTCCTGGGCTCAAGCCATCCACCCGCCTCAGCCTCTCAAAGTGCTGGGATTATAGGCATGAGCCAGCACACCTGGCCAAAATACTTTATTAAAATGCATTTTTTTTTTTTGAGGCAGAGTTTGCTCTGTCACCCAGGCTGGAGTGCAGTGGTGCAATCTCGGCTTACCGCAACCTCTGCCTCCTGGGTTCAAGCAATTCTCCTTCCTCAGCCTCCCAAGCAGCTGGGATTACAGGCGTGCACCACCATGTCCAGCTAATTTTTGTATTTTTAGTAGAGACAGGGTTTCACAATATTGGCCGGGCTGGTCTCGAACTCCTGACCTTGTGATCCACCCACCTCGGCCTCCCAAAGTGCTGGGATTACAGGCGTGAGCCTCCGCGCCCAACCTAAAATGTATTTTTTAAATGTTTTTTTAGAGTCAGATTTTTAGAGTCAGATTACCTTTTTTTAAAAGACTTCATTTTTTAGAAATTTTTTATGTTCACAGCAAAATTGAGAGGAACGTACAGAGAGTTTCCATATACTTCCTATCCCCACACATGCACAACCCCCCCATTCCCCACTACCAACATCCCCCACCTGAGCAGTACATTTTTTACAATTGATGGACCTACGAGGACACATCATCATCACCCAGAGTCCAGTTTACATCAGGGTTCACTCCTGGTGTTGTACGTTCTATGGGTTTGGCAGATGGATAATGACATGGATCCACCATTATAGGATCATAGAGAGTAATTTCCCTGCACTAAAAGTCCTCTGTGCTCCACATATGCATCCTTTTCTCCCCACTAACTCCTGGAATACACCAATATATTTTTACTGTTGCTACAGTTTTGCCTTTCCCAGAATGTCCTGTAGTTGAAATCATATAGTATGTAGCCTTCTCAGACTGGTTTATTTCATTTAGTAATATGTATTTAAGTTTCCTTCATGTCTTTTCATGCTTGATAGCTCATTTCTTTTTAGTGCTGAATAATATTCCATTGCTGGATATACCACTGTTTATTTATCCATTTACCTACCGTATTAGTCCATTCTCATGCTGCTGATAAAGACATACCAGAGACTGGGTAATTTATAAAGAGAAAGAGGTTTAATGGACTCACAGTTCCACGTGGCTGGGGAGGCCTCACAATCATGGCAGAAGGCAAAAGTCATGTCTTACATGGCAGCAGGCAAGACAGAATGAGAGCAAAGCAAAAGGGGAAAACCTCATGTAAAACCATCAGATCTTGTGAGACTTATTCACTACCATGAGAACAGTATGGAGGAATCACCTCCATGATTCAATTATCTCCCACCAGGTCCCTCCCACAACACATAGGAATTATGGGAGCTACAATTCAAGATGAAATTTGGGTGGGGACACAGCCAAACCGTATCACCTACTAAAGGATATCTCGCTTGCTTCCAAGATTTGGCAATTATAAATAAATGCACTAAAAAATCTAGGTGCAGTTTTTTTGTGTGTATGGGGGAGGGGAGCATACATTTTTAACTCCTTTGGGTAAATACCAAAGAGTGCGATTGCTGGATAGTATAGTAAGAGTATGGATAGTTTTGTAAGAAACTGCCAAACCGTCTTCCAAAGTGGCTGTACCATTTTGCATTCCCTCCACGAATGAATAAGCATTCCTGTTGCTCCACATCCTCACCAGCATTTGATGTTGTCAGTTTTCGGATTTTGGCCATTCTAATAGGTGTGTAGTGGTCTCTCGTTGTTTTAAGTTGCATTCCTCTCATGCCATATTATGTGAAGCATCACATAAGTTTTCATTTGAATGGTAAATAATTTTAGCCCTAATGTGAAAAACCCATTGGTTTAGGGTATGTGAGCAAAACAACTTTCATTGACTCACAAAGAATGGTCCAAGGTAAGAAATTTATCATGGTGGGGGGAGTGGTGGTGCTCAGGGACATTTTTGGGACAATTATTTCCTTCCACACCCCAAACTTCTAACGACTGCTCCTCTTTTAGCAAAGACAGCTTTTGGGCAGCACCTACAGATGATCTAGAAAGTCCAAAAATATAGGAAAAAGGAAAATCAGACATGAGGGACCTAATCCTAGAAACCAGATCAAATTTGTGATCCCTGAAGAAACAGAAATGGGAGATATTACAGAGTCCTAGGCCCAGAATAAATAACTCTGTTAATCAGTTTGCCGCACTCCCTACTACTTATTGCCTCAAAAGAAGGCAATGAAAAAAATGTGCAATAAACACTGAAAGCTGTGTTGACTTAGGGTTTAATCAGACTGGATGAGATCATCAATGTGCTATTCCTTAGGAAGCTGTTACCTGTGTGTACTTACCTATGATGCAGAAGATAAAAACATGGTTGTGTTTATTCTCTGAACCAATTTGTCAGAAAGACTTGACATAGATAGCATGGCTATGGCTGAAAGAAAGGAAGTTTGTGCTATTTCAAGAATGTTTAAGAAAGAAACTTCTCTTGTGGACCCCAAGAGCCCAGCTGAAGCCCTTTAGACATGCATGACTTGATGGAGCACAGTCACAGTATTTTGAATGCTGTGGTTCTGTATTTAAGCCCAAAGAGTTTGGATGGGGGAGTTGAAGGTTTTAGAAGCACGTAGAAAATTATTCAAAAATATATATCATACCCACACCCGTCTGCCATGGGCAACTTGAAATGTCATCAATGCAAAGTTCTTGCTACCTTGACTCTAGCCTAAGTCTCTCAGAAATTTTTGCTCTGAGCTATCTGCATGACAATTTTAATTCTAAGAGACAGATGGCAGTGAGTGGACACCTCCATCCACCTGCCTTACTTTGGACATTCATTCAAGCTCAATTTGCAGAGGCAAATGAGTTAACTTGTCTAGATTTTAAAATCATATTCTAAAGAGAAAGAATACAAATTATCTGAGGATTTTCTCCTTGACCATATAGCACTTTCTTTCCAAATAATTAAAAGGTTCCAGAAAGAATATTGTATGTAGCTAACACATCCTCACTGGCGAGGGGGATAAGAAAGCAAACAGAACAGGTCACGTCCATCCTTACCTTCTCTGATTCACATGGATCTCTGGCAACAGGGTAGTGGATGAAAATTATTTTGTCTTTATTTTTCTAGAAAAGCATGATTTAGTGAGAACCTGAGCACATCATTTACATTCTGATTATACATTGATATTTCTATTGTGTTGAGATAATTACAAGTTATGGCACTCCTTGAGTTATTTGTTTGTTTATTTATTTATTTATTTATTTAATTGGTAGAAATAGGTATTATATCCCATCTGTTGTTTTATGTGTCCTGGGATGGCTGATTCCCTTGATGGGGAGAGGTTAACCAAAGAGTCGTCATAGGGTCATGAAGGCCAATTTCTAGCCACAGAAAAGGCTGGGGCATTTTCCAGTGAGAACCGCAGATGGGTTGCGCATCAGTGTACATAGTTGTTCAAAATGTGTGTGTTTCTAGAATTCCAGATTCCAGAGCTGGAAATGAAAAAGGTCTTCTGACCATGACAGTAAGTTCCCACCTAAACACGTGGAATGCGGGGCCAGGGGGAAGAAATACCAAGGCCAGAAGGTAGACATTGGAGCCAGGGTGAGGTTGCTGGAATTCTAACTCCCTTCCAGGATGTGTGTGCTTGTGTTTGTGTGTGTGCCTATGCACATGCTGATGAGCACAATTTGCTAACAGTAGGCCATTCTCTGAGATTTCCCAAGTGTGACAAAACTCACCTGACATCAGGAGAGAAAGCTCCATCATGCCATTATGGCAGGGCTATTCTCCCCCTTCCATCGTAGCTTTGCGCTGGCAATTATGTGGAGAAATCTGCCTTCTCATTGTGCACACTGTCTGATGTGATAGCAGATCCTTTCAGGGTACCAAGGAAATATTTTCTCCTCCTCAATCCACGAGATGTATTATTTGTTCTTGGCTGGAGGTGAATGATGTACTCAAAGACAGGGAGGATCGTCATGGTAACCTTTTAGGAAGCCTTAAATTCACTTTCTATGTTTCATAGACTACTGACTTGACTCAATTCCATATTCCCTTATGCATGTTCCTGTTGAAACAAGGACACTGAAACTGCATTTGTGACATGGATTGCACAATTTAAATGAGCTCATTGGTGCCCAAATGCACATGTAGCAGTTCTGTTTGAATATTGACTTGACCAATGCATACTGCCCGACTATCTCCTTTTCTTGCTTTTCCTCAGTTTTTTTCACAAATGGCATGGACAGAAAATAGGAATTTGGGCTTTCATGTCTTCTCTGAGCCTCCAGTAGAGACCAATCACAGTTGAATTTATAAGCAAGTCGCTAAGTGCCTGCTTTCTGCCCAGTGTAGACTATAGGGAAGCTGTTTATATTCCACTCCCCAGAACTTATGAATGTTTTCTTACACGACAAAAGGAACTTTGTAGTTGTGATTAAATTAAGAGTCTTGATGTGTGGAGGCTATAAGGGATTAGCCAAGTGTGTCCAAACTAATCACATGAGTTTTTAAAATTGGAAAGCCTTTCCCACCTGTGGTGAGAGGGAGATGTGACTATAGAAGAATGGTCTGAAAGATACAATATTGCTGACTTTGAAGATTGGCAGAATTTATTCCTTGCAGTTCTGTAAGTCAGAAATCTGACACAACATTGTTGTGTTCTCTGCTCAGCATCTTACCAAACCATGAGGCAACGAATGCAAGGAACCTCTAGAAGATGGAAAAGTCAGAAAACAAATGCCTTCCTCCAGCCTCTAGAAGAAACACAACCCTGACAACACCTTGATTTTAAACCAGTGAGACCCATGTCAGGATTCAGACTTACATAATTGGTATTATTTTAAGTGACCGAGGTTTTGGTAATTCATTACAACAGGGATAGAAAATTAATACAGGCAGTGAACTGGGGCGAGATGGAGGGGAAGTTCAAAAGGAAATTACGAATGTGTAATAATATTTACAGGTTTTCTGACATAAATATGCATGTGCATATTAAATATAAAAAACATGAAAGAACGTATGCATAAAATGCAAATTTTAAAATAGTATTATTAGAACATACAACTTATTATATTGCAGGTAATATAATTAAAATAATATTATAGTATTATTACTAAATGCATAAGTGGTGATGGCCGGGTGTAGTGGCTCACACCTGTAATCCCAGCACTTTGGGAGGCCGAGGCAGGTGGATCACTTAAGGTCAGGAGTTCTAGACCAGCCAGGCCAACATGGTGAAACCCTTGTTTCTACTAAAAGTAAAAATAAAAAAAAATAGCCAGTGGCAGTGCACACCTGTAATCCCAGCTACTCGAGAGGCTGAGGCAGGAGAATCACATGAACTCGGGAGGTAAAGTTTGCAGTGAGCTGAGATCGCACCAGTGTACTTCAGCCTGGGCAACAGAGCCAGACTCCATCTTAAAAAAACAAAAAACAATGTAGCAATGTAAAAGTGGTGAAATTAGCAGTCTCTCCTACAAAATTGGGAGAGACAAGGGAATCTTTCTCCATGGGAAGAGTAAATGAAGATCTTTTATTCTCTTGGGAAAGAGTCAGATTTCTCAGGAAATAGTCTTTTCATTGTTGTTTATTATATTTTAACTAGATTTACCTATGCATTCTTGCTTATAGATATGCTATATTATAATACATTCCATTACTGTTTTAGTTTTCTGTTGTGACATTAACAAATTCCCATATATATGGGAGCTTAAAACAATGCAAAGTGATTATTTCACAGTTCTGCAGGTCGAAAGTCGGCTATGACATTGCTGTGTCCTCTGCTTGGGGTCTCGTCGGGCTAAAATCAAGGTGTCCACCAGGCTGAGCTCTAATCCAGAGGCTCTGGGACAGCATCCACTTTCGAGCTCATTTGAGTTATCATCAGAAATCAGCTCCTGGTAATCATCAGAGTGGGATCACTGTTTCTATGCTGGCTATCATCTGGAGTTGTTCTCAGCTTCTAGAGGCCCCCCAATTTCTTCAGTTCTGGCTGCCTTTCTTCATCTTCAAAGTTGGCAAAGATGGGCAGAATTCTTCTCATGCTTCAGATTTCTCTGGTCTCCCCTCAAACAACCTCTCGCTACTTTGTCTTCTGCCTCTGCTTCTAAGGGCTCACGGTATTACATGAAGCCCACCCAAACCATCCAGAACCACCTTTTGCTATGGTTTGAATGCATCCCCCCAAAAGCATGTGTCGGAAACTTCATTTCCAATATGACCTTGTTGGGAGGTGGGGCCTAATGGGAGGTGTTTGGGTCCTGGAGGCTGCACCCTCATGAGTGGATTAACGTTGCTTACAAATGGGCCTGGGGCTGCAAGTTTGATCTCTTGCACTCTCTCACCCTCTCTTTGCCCTTTCACCATGGGATGATGTAACAAGAAGGCCCTCGACAGATGCTAGCTCATTGATTTTGGACTTCCAGCCTTCAGGACCTTGAGTCAATTAATTTTTGTTATTATAAATTACCTAGTCTGTTGTATTCTGTTGTAGGAGCACAAAATGCACAAAAACACTTTCCTATCTGAAGGTCAATGAATTAGTAACTTTAATGATATCTGCAAAGTCCTTCTGGCCATGTAAGGTGACATATTTCACAGATCTGGGAATTCAGGCATGGAATTTCTTGGGGACCACTGTTACATTATATAACAATGTAATGATATTAATATTATGAAATAAAGTATGGAGACCCGATGAGCCAAACCAGAGGCTAGGCAAAATTTAACTGTCACCTAAATCCTGCCTGGTGACTTAGGAACCAGGTCCTCAGGGCTGTCCACAGACAAGGCAGAGAAGGTGCACATAAAAATGATCTGAATGATTAGAGAACATGAAGAAAGCAATAAAGTCAGCAAATGCTTGAGGCATTTCATGCAGTATGGTAATTGCATCTCCATTCAGAAGAGAGCACATATTATTTCAGTCATATTGGGTCATTTTGATAGATTAAAAATTAAACTCTCACTTTTCCTGTTTGTTTCCTTTCCTGCCCTTACCTTATAGACAAAAAGATCATGTAGATCTATTCACGGTCTAACTCTCTGTGTATCTGTTTTTATTCCTTTAAGGAGTACAGTTATATAATACTCTTGGTCATCCTAGTTTTTCTTAAAATGTAATGTACAATTATAGGACACACATATTTTCAGTTTGGGATTTGATTTTCATTTGCCCCCAAATAGTACAAAATTCAGTGCTGCTTATTTTTAAAGAATGTCTTTATGAGGTAATGTAATTTGAAATTGGAAGGAAACCATCAATTTTTTAGCAACTCTTACGGGTCAGGCTCATGGAAAATAATAGCTGTTTGATCTTTGCAAGAAGTAGACTGAATATATGTTATTATTCCTGCTGTACAGATGAGGAACTAAAGCTCAGAGAAGTTATGTCATCTGTCCCAGATCACAGAGCTGTAAATGTTAGATTCTTTTTGATGAGTGAGTTCAAAGACCAACCTATCCAAATAGCTGTCAGTCAGACTATCCATTTATCTATCTCTATAAACTTTTCTCTAGCCATCCATTCATCCATACATCCGTCCATCCAACCATTCATCCATTCACCCACTCAGCCTCATGTCTGTCTACCTATTCATCTATTACTTTGTCCATCCATCCAGCCAGCCATTTAGCTATCTATCCACCTATTCATTCATTCATTTGTGCCTTCATTCATCCATCTATTATCTATCCATCTATCTTCCATTCATTTGTCCATCTATTTATCCATCCATCCATTTGTCCACCCATCCATCCATTTATTCACTCAAACATCTATTTACTCACCCATCTTCCCATCTATCCACCTACTTATTCATTCATTTGTCCATCCATCCATCCCATCCATCCATTCATTCTTTCTTCATCCCATCCATCCATTCATTCTTTCTTCATCCATCCATCTACCTACCTACATTATAATTGCAAATAAATGTGTACATTAGATATAAACTTTATAAGTATATTTGTTCATTAGAAATAAACTTTTTAAATAAAATTGGTACAGTGAAAATGTAGTCTTGCATTTCTTTTTACCCTTATTATTTATAACATTTTTTAATATGCTCATGAGTGGCCATTTTTAATAGCTTGTTATCTAAATACTAAGCTAAGCCTTGATCATGTTTAGTTAACTGGGTGAAGTGTGTGTGTGTGTGTGTGTGTGTGTGTGTGTGTGTGTATGTCAGAGAGAGAGAGAGAGAGAGAGACATGAGGAGGCAGTCTGAGGTGACAGTAAATTATTTATTCTAAGGCAGATCTTGATTCAGTTCTGGTTTGTGCTAGAATTAACCATTAGGAATATGCAGAAGGGCCTCCACAGCACATTCAGAATTTGGGCAGCAGCTGAGTAGTACAATCCTAGGCAGCTGAGGGGCAGAAGAACAAGCATTTTGCCCCAAGGCAGAACCCTATGGGTTCCATGCCTAGCTAAGTAGGGAGTGTATCCTGGCTTCTGTGGCAGATACTCCCTGGAAGGGCTTAGCTTCTCTATTGGATTGACCTTCTGCTATAATCCTACAGCTCTGAAAATAGCTTCAAATATATCCATCCTCATCTCTTTCACAGTTAGCTCTTGTGCTTCAAGATTCAGGAATTCCTAGCCACCCCATCCTTCTCCTTTACCCCAAATGGAAGACTCTGAGATTGCCATTAACATGCCAGTTTAGAGAAAAATTGCAAGTAGTGGTAGTGGCCAACTTTTTGTTTTTTGTTTACCACATGGCCTTGGTGTCCCACTCATAGGGAGACTTTCCCACTTCTTGTGAACTGTCCCCAACCTTGTCCTTTGTAGGTCCAAAGTAGAGGATGCTATTTGAGTTTTCCAGATTATCTTCCATTTGCTTTCTCCAAAATTATACCCATCTTTCAAAAGGAGGAGTTGTTGAGCTGCCTCTGGGTGACCTCTTTAATTTGGGCCTATTTGCTCTAAACAGAATTTCTTTGGTGTTATGTTGGTTGCGTTTCTTGGTGCCATTTGCCAGTCTGAGGACGGCAATTGTTTTTCTTCCCTCTTTTCTCTTTTCTTTGGTATTTTTTTTTCCAGTTTCTTTAGGTTTTGTTAAGTAGGAGCAGAGGGGATAAAGAGCAGTTTTTGGCCTGTTATTTTTCTCCAAATATTTGTATTTGTTTTTGTTGGTTTTCTTTTTAGCACATTTTGAGAGTCTTTGTCTGTTGAGGTGGGAGTTTAACCTTTTCCTATTCCAACATAATAAAATATATGATTGGCTTCACTTCTGTCTCCTTGCCTAATGAGTGATTTTAAAGCTGCCTTGCTAGTTCGTTTGTTTTCTGTCTTTTGCCATATGATTATGTCTTGCTTGTTTGGGTCTTTTCCAAAGATTAGAAGGCAGATTCTGCTTTGTAAAATGTACTTGTTGTTCTCTTTTACTATTTCAAGAAGGTTATTGAACCCATATTGCAAATCTACAGGTAAAATGCTGAAAATGACTGGCACCTAGTAACTGTTCAGTACATATTGGTTATTTTCATTATTATTAACATCTAAATTGTTCAATATGATGAATGACATGGTATCTTTTAATTCTCACTATATGCAGTGAGGATAATTTGTCTTTTATTAACTTGTATTTTTCCAGATAGAGTATTGAAACTGTCTTTGCAAAATTTATAACTGAGAAAATTATGACAGTGAAAGGGATCCGACCTAACTGACTCCATCTTGCTTCTAACCTCCAAGCTGTCCTCGTTCACTCCTGCACATAAGCCAAACTAACTTTGGGAGGAACTTAGTTTATAGTTTAACTTTGTAACAAAGTCAGTCACAGCTTTTGCCTAAGACAAACCCCTTTCTTACCTGGGGACTAGACTGCCTTTTCAAGGCTAACAAATTGGCCACAAGATTAGAAATTATGGTTTAGGAGTCATACAGCTGGAAGCTGCAAGATTCTGAACCTCCCCAAATTGCTTCTGGGAATAACATCACTATTGTCAAACCTAAGATCAGTGCTTGAGATATTTTGCAGACCCTGCACTTGATAGATCAGCTGGAACCACCCAGATCAATAAACTGGCTCATTTGATCTTGTGGCCCCCACCCAGGAACTGACTCAGCACAAGAAGACAGCTTCGACTCACTATGATTTCACCTCAGACCTGACCAATTAGCACTTCCCACTTTCCAACCCCCTACCCACCAAATTACCCATAAAAGCCTTGATTCCCAATTTTTTAGGGAGACTGATTTGAGTAATAATAAAACTCCAGTCTCCGGTACAGTCGGCTCTGTGTGAGTTAAACTCTTGCTCTATTGCAATTCCCCGGTCTTGATAAATTGGCTCTTGTCTAGGCAGCGGGCAAGGAGAACGCATTGGGTGGTTGCAATATGGGATTTTAAACTTAAAGTATGTTTCATTTAGTTAAGTTACAATATTTACACTCTTTTTCAACAATTTTTGGCATCTACTTTATTTTGATAACTACACTTAAAATTCTTTTTTGTGCAAAACACTGTGCTAATTTGGCTACAGTAGTAACCCCTAGGCTTCGTATCTCTTAACTTTTGCATTCTTAAATTTTTCTTTGTGTTTCTCCTCTTGATGAATTGAGATAGATTTTATTTTTGAGAAGTCTATTTGGTTATAAAAAATGAATCCTTAGATATTCGATAATGGTTTTCCTCTTGCTTCTACTTATGATAGACTTCTCGGTTGGGCATAAAATTCTTCTGTCACTAACTTTTCTACTTTAAAAGAAAAAAGACATTTCAAATTCAGGATTCTGTATGAGATATATGAGTACCACATAATTCTGACTTCTTGCAGGTAACCTGTTTTTCTTCTTCTCACTTTTTTTTCCTGCCTGAATGCTTGAAGGATTTTTTTTTCCCCTTTATCATTTTACTTCAGAAAACGAAAAATTCTGATTACATCTTGGTATGAGAGAGTCCTTCTCAGCCTCCAGGTTGATGTTGTATTCCCTTGTTTTTACTTTCTTCTTTTCCTAGATCCGTGTTGCTTTTTCATTTTTTTTCTTTATCATTTGAATAAAGAGAGACTTATCTAGGCCTGATCTGTGCCAAGAGACCGGGTATGTGGCTTTGTCTTAGCTCTTCTTTCTGCTTGTTGGAGCGTAGGTTTTTTAGATTCATACTCAGGGGTGTATTTTCTGGTACTGACAGGCATTCCCTCATGCAGGGCTGCAGTTTTCTGTGAAAGCTCTTCTTATCCCATTACTAGGTTATTTTTCATTTAACGTTCTGGATTAATGTGGTGAATCCCTCAGCTCTCCGGTTGCATGAACACTGGAGTACTGCCTCCCTCAACCCAGCCAGCAGCCGAGATCCTGAACTCACCTCCTAGGACCTTCTGAGCTACCAAAAGCCTCCTTGTACCTCTTACTCAGTGGCTTACCTGAGAGTTGCCATCTCTGAATGTAGAGGAGCTAGGGGTGGGAGGTGGAAAGGATCAATACTCTGTCTTAAAAAGCAACAATATCCTGACTTTAAAATGGGCTCAAGGTCATAACAGATACCTCACCAAAGAAGATATGTAGATGGTAAATAAGCCTATGAAAAGATACTCTATATAACAGGATGTCAGGAAAGTGCAAATTAAAACAACAGGAGACCACTGCATACCACACTTGCTAGAATGGGCAAAATGCAGAACACCAACAGTACCAAATGCTAGTGAGGATGTGGAGCAACAGAAACTTTCATTCATTGATGGTGGGAATGCAAAATGGAACAGCCAGTTTGGAACACAATTTCTTATAAAACTAAACATACTCTATAAAAATAAATATACTCTTATCCTACGATCCAGCAGTCACAATTTCCATGGTATTTATCCAAAGGAGTTGAAACTTATATCTACACAAAAATCCACACATGGATGTTTGTGGCAGATTTATTCATAATTCTAAGAAGTAGAAGCAACCAAGATGTCTTTCAGTAAGTGTCTTAATCCGTTCAAGCTGATATACCAATGACAAAACTCATAGATTTGGTGGCATTTAAACAACATAAATTTATTGCTCACAGTCCTGGAGGCTGGAAGTCCAAGATCAAGTCATGGCACATTCTGCATCTGGTGAGGGTGCTTCCTGGTTCATAGATGGCGCCTTCTTGCTGCATGTAAGTGCACGAATCTCTTTCATGAGGTTCCACCCTCATGACCTCATCACCTCCCCCAAACTCCAACCTCCTAACATCATCCCTTGGGGGTTAGATTTTGACACAGGAATTTTTAGAGGGACACTAACATTCAGTCCATATCAGTAGGCGAATATGTAAATAAACTGTGATACAACCAAAAATGAAATATTGTTCAACACTAAAAAAAAATAAGCTATCAAGCCATGAAAAAACATGGAGCCAACTTAAATACATATGACTAAGGGAATGAGCCAATTGGAAAAGCTTACGTAGTGTATGAGCCCAGCTGTATGACACTTTGGACAGGGCAAAACTATGGAGAGAGTAAAAAGAGCTGTAGTTAGCGGGAGGGATGAATATGCAGAGAACAGAGGATGTTTAGGGCAGTGAATCTACTCTGTATTATACTCCAATGGTGGATCCATGTCATGATACATTTGCCCAAACCTATAGAATGTACATCATTAAAAGTGAACCCTCATGTAAACTATGGAGTCTGGGTAGTAATGATGTGTCCATGGAAGGTCATTGATTACAACAAATGCACCACTGCGCTGGAGGATGTTGATGGAGGAGGCTGCGCATGTGTGGGTGCTGGGGGTAGGTGAGAATTCTCTGTACTTTCATCTGAATTTTACTGTGAATCTAAAAGTTTTCTAAAGTATGTGTACACACACACACACACACACACACATATATATACAGCAACAATGTCATAAGTTTGTGTGTGTAGGGGGAAGTTAAGTTATCCATTTTCTGTTCCATGTGAATCCTGAATCAGTAGACAAACAAGTATGCAATGTGCATGGATCTCACTTATTTTAGCTGACATCTTTGTTCCAGTATATATTGTAAACTAGGTGTTGGCTATGAAAAGGTATTGCAAAAAGGACTCATCACAGATATACACGAATATGTATTTATGAGCTGTAAAATACTAGTTCCCCAAAGATGCCTGTAGCATCTTTCCTGTGGCAGCAGCAGGAAACTAATGCATGTGTATATGCCTATTGATAGAAAACCTGTTAGTGCATACATTTTTAAAGCACAGAGCTGAAAGTCGAAACATTCTCCTCCCTGACTTAAAATGGTGCCTGATCCCCATGCCGATACAGTATAAAATGCATGTGTTACTCACAGTAATAATGAAAGAGAACTTCATTTAGTCCTGCAAAAATCCAGTATGAATTGTAGATAAACTACTCGAAGTGTGTATCTTCCTTTGAGCTGTGCATCAGATTGCAGATGAGCCTGCAAGTGACAATATACAGGCTCTTCTGTGTTTAAGCTACTCAACAAGGATGCAGAAGTTGACAGAATAGGATGGCTTCAGAGTGTAGAGTGGATGGCAGTGCTTCTCAATGGGACTTTTCTTTGCTCCCATCCCTTGCTTGGAAAGCACATTTGTTGACAAAATTCTGCACAAATGTGGATTTGCTCTAGTTAAGAAAGAGGTAGAATTTTTGCTGTGAACTTTTAAGGCAGGAAAATAGGGTCTGGAGCCAGGGAACATAAGGCCAATTCACACTTCAGCTATGACAGGAAATAACCTCTCCATAGGGCAAACTCCGAGTAAATGACTTTGTAACTTTATTCATCCTCTCCATTTACATACGACATACACCAAATAACCAATAGAATCCTCTAGAGGGTATTTAAACTCCCAAAATTGTGTGACACGCTCTTGAGCCCCTATGCTCGGGCCCGCTCCCACACTGTGGAGTGTACTTTCATTTTCAATAAATCCCTTCATTCCTTCCTTGCTTTGTTTTTGCATTTTGTCCAAATCTTTGTTCAAGACGCCAGGAACCTGGACACCCTTCCCCGGTAACACCTTCCTTTTCATAATAATGAGCTTGGGTCACCAATCCAGAAGGATTTACACTAACAACACTGAGGTTTATGTAAGGAAGTAATTGGACAATGTGGGATCCAAACACAACCTCAGCCCAGCCACATTCTTGTTTGAGAGTAGAAGGTAGAGTCGCCACTTAGGTATCCCTGAAAAAGAGCTGAGCATCCAGCTGTCTGGAGAGCTGTGTCCATGACAATCCCTAACAATCACTGCTTCCATGATACCTACAGTGTGCTGGCCTCTGTTTTAAGTCCTTGCTGCTGAACAGTCTCAGAGGGGTGAGATTCCTGCCCTCCTAGAGCCCACAGACAGTTAAGGGGACTTCACTCTAGTTTCTCCAGGAGTTTATGGTCAATCTGTGCTTTTCCTTTTACATGGAAATTTACAAGAAGACAGAGGATACCTTAGAGAGGATCTTGTCTAACAAAAGGAAAATCAAGAATGAGTGATGTACCTGCATTTCTGAATTAGTGGTAAGACTTTATATATTTTCTTAGATATTAAAACCTAGGACCTATAACTTGTTGCTGAATTAGCATGAATATCAAAGGTTCTTGACATTTTCTTCTTCTTTTTTTGCTACATTGTACATCCACATAAATTTATGCTACTATATCTATATAAGTTTACTGTGGACATTCATGTGAGTTTGTGCTACTATATATTTTCATATATGTTTATACTACTATGTCTATGTATGTAAGTTTTCAGCTACTATTAAATAAGAGCATTCCCTATACCTCCTTGTCTTTCAATTGTCCCTACCTGGTGTTCTGATCAAAGGGTAGAGACTTTGGAGGATGACTAAGTTAAGGACCTTCTTAAATAAGGAGACATTGAATCCCTCTGTAAGGACTTAATTAAGCTTATAAGTTAAAAAATGAATGTGGCACTTGCTGTTTTATATAAATTGTACATTTGTTACAGTTATGCAAGTTGCATGTAGGTATTATTTTATGGTATATTAGAATTAAAAAAATAAACTTTCCATTTAAAAATACTTAGAAAATTTCTTAAAGCTCCAGCTCAGATTTGAGAAATGAGAGGAGTGTGGGGGAAGGGGACTTAAAAAATCTAGCGTACTACTTCTGATTATCTTAAAAGTATTTGCAAAAGTGGTACTATGTGTTTTGACTTAGAATTTATATGAGATCAGAGACAATTTTGCAAAGACAATGAGAATTGTCCCTATGGGTTTTTGTTAGAAAAATTTCTTAGTATTAATTTAACTTTGTTTTCCTAAGTAAGATCAAATCAGTGAGTCGATTTTGGTTATATGCATACCCCAGTCTTGTTGCCGCCTGCTTCTTTGGAGTGGGTCTTAGGTATAAACCAACCTATAAGAAATAACCCCTGTTTCTGACATGTGGGTCTGCTGGAGAAGGAACCTTGAGGGATAGGTCTGTTCTCTTGCACAGCAGCTGGGGTGGGGCTCAGCTTGCATTCAGGATGGGAGAGAAAAGAAGGGAATTCTCTGGGAAGCTCCATAGCTCCTGCACCCTGCTCACAGACTGGCTGGTATCCTCAATTCCTCTTGTTTAAATGCTGCTAGAAACCCCACACTCAGCTTCCTGTGGCTCTCCTCTCTCCATTCCAAGCTGGAGACTTAGAGGTGGGAGTCAAGGCCCCCTAAGTCATATTCCAGGAGGAGCCAGAAACACCATGTCCATCACCTTTCACCAAGCTCCCAAGGAGCAGAACACATGGTTTTTGATATTATACCACCTGCCAGGAGACTTCCTTTCCTTTTCACTACATGTAACACATTTTCTTTTTGCAAGTGCCCGGGGCAGAGAGCTCAGTGTGATCAGACCACGCGGGTGGGCAGGGAATGACCCGGTGCTAAGCTGTTTCTTTCTGCCCCAATTCTCCTTGTTCATTTGGAAGCTGTTTTGCCGCAGGGTGATGTGTGATTTTCATTTTTCTGTCATTGGCAAGGTCTGATGTGTGTTTCCTAGTGCTGCTCTGAACCATCTTCTGGGACAAGTTGCCCAGGTATATATTTTTTTCACCCTATATGATCCTAAAACGTTATGTGCAGTAACAATATTTAGTCCCTCCGCGTGCTCTTGTAGGATCCCATTTCTTGTGGCTGAATCCCTTGCTCCATGGCTCCTTCAGTAAACATCTTAATACTTTCAGGCTGCCATGACAACAACAACAACAGAATCCCATAGACTTGATGGCTTTTAAACAACGTGAATTTAAGTTTTGGCTGGAAGTCCAAGATCAAGTCCAAGATCACCTCTCCCTTAATTTCAGTAAACAACAAACCGTCTTCCACTTGGGTGCTCTTTGAAGTTGCTTTCCTGAACATGTTTATTTTTATTTAGTGAATTTTAAAAATGCAACATTTTAAATTTGATTTTTTATTACATATGCCCAAGTGGGGGCCATTGCCTTTGGCTCCCTGGAAGTTCACTGAAAAACAACTGACATGAGGCAGATTGATTAATAGGAGAAATGGCATACAAATGTATTTAACGTATATACACGGGAGCATTTAGAATGAAGACCCAACCCAACAATAAGGTACAGAAGCTGATATACCAGCTTCAGGTTGTGGAAAGAATGCAGACTGGAGCATAGCCAAAAACAGGTTATGTTGGTCAACCAGGTTTAGTGTCCAGACAGGTTATGGTGTCAGAGGCCTTTGAACCAGAGTGACTCCATCTTGAGTATGGGCTTAGTAAAATAAGACTGAAACCTATGAGACTGCATTCCCAGGATGTTAGACATTCCAAGTCACACGATGAGATAGGAGGTCAGCACAAGATACAGGTTGTATTAATCTGTTCTCATGCTGCTAATACAGACATACCCGAAACTGGGTAATTTATAAAGGAAAGAGGTTTCATTGACTCACAGTTAAGCATGACTGGGGAGGCCTCAGGAAACTTACAATCATGGTGGAAAAGGAAGCAAAAACATCCTTCTTCACATAGTGGCAGCAAGGAGAAGTGTGGAGCAAAAGGGGGGAAAGCCCCTTATGCAATCCTCAGATGTCATGAGAACTCACTCACTATCACAAGAACAGCAGCATAGGGGTAACTGCCCCCATGATTCAATTACCTCCAAATGGGTCCCTCCCACAACATGTGAGGATTATAGAAACTACTATTCAAGATGAGATTTATGTGGAGACACAGCCAAACTATATCACAGGTCGTAAAGACCTTGCTGATAAAACAGGTAAAGAAGCCGGCCAAAACCCACCAAAACCAAGATGGCAATGAGAGTGACCTCCTGTCCTCCTCATGGCTGATTATATGCTAATTATAATGCATTAGCATGCTAAAACGCACTCCCATCAGTGCCATGACAGTTTACAAATGCCATGGCAATGTCCTGAAGTTACCCTATATGGTCTAAAAAGGAGAGGAACCCTCCATTCCAGGAATTGCCCACCCCTTTCCTGGAAGACTTATGAATAATCCACCCCTTATTTAGCATATCATCAGGAAAGAAGCATAAAAATGGGCAACCAGCAGCCCTTGGAGCTGCTCTGCCTATGGAGTATCCATTCTTTATTACTTTACTTTCTTAATAAACTTGCTTTCGCTTTACTCTATGGGCTTGCCCTGAATTCTTTCTTGTGTGAGATCCAAGAACCCTCTCTTGGTGTCTGGATCAGGACCCCTTTCCGGTAACAATGGGAGCAAGAAAGAAAGAGGACTGGCTAGCAAAGCAGACTTTGTTGTGTAGGTGAAGCCTAATAGGTCATCATTCTCAGAGAGAAGAGATGGTAAATATTTCTTTTCAGACTTAAATGTAAAGGTGTCAGACTCTCAAGCTCTCCTAGATCCTGGAAAGGCATGGAAAAGGCCTGGATACATTCATGGTGATTCTCTGTACATGCAAATATCTCCCCACAATAGACAGCCTTGCAAGGGTACATCTGTTTGCTGTCCCTGTGACAGCCATTTCAAAATATGTCAAAGATGTATCTACCGAGGTAAAAGATTTTTTTTTCCTTCACCCACTACATAGACAGTTTTATTTATTTATTGATTTTAAGACAAGGTCTTACTTTGTCACCCGGGCTGAAGTGCCATGGCAAGAACATGGCTCACTGCAACCTCGACCTCCCTGGGCTACAGTTTTTGTTTTTGTTTTTGCTTTTTAATGTCTAAAAGTAATTGCACATGTAGGAGAAAAGAAATACCTTTTCTTCCCATCTTATACTCATGCCTGAGGCCCCTTAAAAGAAAAGACAGATTAACTTGGGGAAAGCAAACACATTTCTTTAATGTTAGTTTTTATATCACACAGGAGCTTTCATGAGGAAATGAAAACTTAAGAAACAGGGAACTGGGGTCTGCCTGAGAGTGGAGGGTGAGAGGAAGCAGAGGAGCAGAAAAGATAACTATTGGGTACTGGGCTTAATACCGGGGTGATGAAACAATCTGTACAGAAAACCCCCATGACACAGATTTGCCTATGTAACAAACCATCATGTGTACCCCAAAACCTAAAATAAAAGTTAAAAAAAAAAAACACTTTGGGAGGCCGAGGCAGGCGGATCACGAGGTCAGGAGATGGAGATCATCCTAGCCAATATGGCGAAACCCCGTCTCTACTAAAAATACAAAAATTAGCCAGGCATGGTAGCACGTGCCTGTAATCCCAGCTACTCGGGAGGCTGAGGCAGAAGAATGGCTTGAACCCGGCAGGTGGAGCTTGCAGTGAGCCGAAATCGCGCCACTGCACTCCAGCCTGGCGACAGAGCAAGACTCTGTCTCAAAAAAACAAACAGGGAAACCTGCAAGTTTTCATGCTTGTTTAGGTTTGATGAAGAGGGGGGCAGTCATGGAGAAGTATGATTGGAGGACGAGAGGCTGTGATCTCATGGAAACAAACTTGGGGGAACTTTAACAAGACCTGTTTTCAGATTCTTCATCTTCGGGGATAAAGATATTCCTTTACCCAGGTATGAGGATGGCCCCTCTTGAATGAAAGCCTTAGTGAAATGGCATTGTTGTCTGGGGTAAAACCTGAGGTTTGTTGTCCCATGGCCACGGAAGACTAGGACGCGGACACACCAGAGTGAGGTTAAGAGTGGAAGTTTAATAGGCAAAAGAAAGAGAAAAGCTCTTTCTGCTGCAGAGAGTGGGGTCCTGGAGAAAATGGGTTGCCAGTTCCGTGGTGAAATGCAGGCAGTTTTATAGATGAGCTTGAGGAGGTAAAGTCTGATTTACATAGGGCACAAAAAATTGGTTGGACTAGGTGTGTCATTTACACAGTACACAAAGAAGCTGACTGCCCCACCTTAACCTTTTATTATGCAGATGGGTTCTCTACCTGGTCAGCGCCATGTTGCCTGGTCCTTACTGTACACGTGGTGAAAAGAAAAGGGAAGATGGAGGCTCCACGCTGAACACCCCTGGCTTCCAGGTAGCCCTGCTGTATTGGCATAGCTGCCGGCATTCACCCATGCAAACTTGGAGCTTGCTTATCTGTGTCTGCAGCTCGATTTTTCAGGCTGCTCTTTGCGAGAAAAGAAATTATGTGGAGCTGCTTTTTATTAAAAGGGAAGCCTTACCGAGGACTCCTTTTACCCTATCTGCCTAAATAATTTCTTTCTAGCTCCTGTATAATTAGGACCTGCTTTGGGGAAGGTCAGAAAATCCTTCCTAGGTTTCATGGCCTGCTTTGGAGGAGAAGGATGAGGGGAAGGTGAACGGGGGTTTCCTGCTCTGCCTGTTTTCCCAAATGCCAATAAGTGAGTGCTGGGGTTCAGGATATGCCACCCTGAGCCCCAAAACTCACACACTTTCCAAGCAGTCTCTATTCTTGATCCTCTTTGGAACAGGGCAGTCTCACCCCTTTTCTCCTTACCCTACCATCATCAGATAATTGGACCTGTGCCTTGAGCCCCACGCACAGGCTGTGGGTGTCTCTCCTGTTCCTGTCTTCACTCATAGAGTCCCGCCCTTTGTGAGGATGCAGACTTACACCTCGTGTGGAGCCAGTTCTGTGTGACCTACATCAAGGTATCTTGCTGCTTTGTAGGGTGAATCTCTCTCCCATGGCCGCCCAGTCTCAGTGCTTTAAAATTATCCCCTGGGTGGAAGTTCCAACCCTTGGCAGGGTTGGAACTTGCAGGTACACAAAAGTCAAGAATTGAGGTTTGGGAACCTCCACCTAGATTTCAGAAGATGTATGGAAATGCCTGGATACCCAGGCAAAAGTTTGCTGCAAGGGCAGGCCCCTCATGGAGAGCCTCTGCTAGGGCAGTGCAGAAGGCAAATGTGGGGTAGGAGCCCCCACACAGAGTCCCTGCTAGGGCACTGCCTAGTGGAGCTTTCAGAAGTGGGCCACCGTCCTCTAGACCCCAGAATGGTAGATCCACTGACAGCTTGCATCATGCGCCTGGAAAAGCCACAGACACTCAATGCCAGCCCATGATATCAGCCGAGAGGGAGGCTGTACCCAGCAAAGCCACAGGGGTGAAGCTGCCCAAGACCATAGGAACCCACCTCTTATATCGGTGTGACTTGGATGTGAGACCTGGAGTCAAAGGAGATCATTTTGGAGCTTTAAAATTTGACTGCCCTGCTGGATTTTGGACTTGCATGGGCCCTATAACCCCTTTGCTTTGGGCAATTTCTCCCGTTTGGAACAGCTGTATTTACCCAATACCTGTACCCCCATGGTATCTAGGAAGTAACTAGTTTGCTTTTGATTTTACAGGCTCATAGGCAGAAAGGACTTGCCTTGTCTCAGATGAGACTTTGGACTGTGGACTTTCGGGTTAATGCTGAAATGAATTAAGACTTTTGGGGAACTGTTGGGAAGGCATGATTCGTTTTGAAATGTGAGGACATGAGATTTGGAGGAGTCAGGGGCAGGATGATAGGGTTTGGCTGTGTCCCCACCCAAATCTCAACTTGAATTGTATCTCCCAGAATTCCCATGTATTGTGGGAGGGACCCATAGGGAGGTAATTGAATCATGGGGGCCAGTCTTTTTCCCGTGCTATTCTCATGATAGTGAATAAGTCTCATGAGATCTAATGGGTTTATCAGGGGTTTCTACTTTTGCTTCCTCCTCATTTTCTCTTGCCACCACCATGCAAGAAGTGCCTTTTGCCTCCTGCAATGATTCTGAGGCCTCCCCAGCCATGTGGAACTGTAAGTCCAGTTAAACCTGTTTTTCTTCCCAGTCAAAAAAAAAAAGAGAAATTTATGGCAAAAAAATAATATATTTTATGTCTGGATGGTAGATTTGTGGATATCTGTTATGTTCTTATCTGTACATTTCTGCACACTTGACGTATTTTCTAATAAAAATACAAAATACAATTATAAAATTATCCCCTGTGTGTTCTCTCTTCCACTCTCAAAATATTATGCAGCTGGTAAAGACACCATGGGGCAAACTGCACCTCATCTGCAGCTCACCTCAAACTACACCTCATCTGCAGCTCAATATCAGTGGCAAAAGGAAAATTCTTTTACAAAAATGAAAAGACTGCAAAGTCCCCTGTCAGATCCCTACGATTATGAGTGGAGACAAAGTATTACAAGTGAAAACCTAGTTTAAAAAACATACCATGGATCCATGAAGACGTGTTTCAAATATGATTTTGAGTGAATCTATTCTTCCATCGCCTCCTCCATTCTATGGAAATAAAAGGGGGAACTTTCAAATTTCATTTAGTAGCACTCAAATCTTGGCAATGTATGGTGCTCCAAAGGAGCCTATGTCATGTCTCCAAGGACCATTTTGTGTTGCAGAGAAGAAATGAGTATTGAATCCATGAATTAGCAAGTGTGGAATTGTACCGTATCTTCTTGAGTGAATAGTATGTCTAAAATTCAGGATAGAGGGAGTGTGTGTATGTGTGCTTCTGTTTGTGTGCATGTGTAAAATATTACTAAGGCTCAGGGTGAGGGGGCAAATAATTGTAAGAAGAAAGCTTTCATGGAAAGCAATTTTCAGAACTCTCTTCTTGTGAACAGAAGACCCAGTCTTTGTGCTGTTGGCTTATGCCATAAAGATGCCCAAATCTCACCCCAGTCTTTAATATATTGCTGGGATTTTCATTCTTTGTCCACATTTAAGTGGTGTCACTTGAGTATTAAAATTCTGGGGGTCTCAGTACATTTTACCAAGTTTTTCCGGTAAGAAGGATATCTTTCTGGAAGGAATTTTCTAGTGAGCTCTAGAAACAGCAAGAAGGAAGAGAACGAACAACTTTTATATACCGTTTGTTCTTTGTTTCTTCAACATTTTGAACTATCATCATCTTTAATATTCCTAGTATTAAAATTTGTTAAATCATGGGAAAGCAGGCTTAGGAAGAATCAATGATTTATGCACATTTCTGAAGTGGTTTAATTAAATTCAGGTGTATACTCAAATCTGTATAAATCCAAAACACATGATGTTTTCACCCAGCTACAGAGATATTGTATTTTACCTGTGGCAGGTGATAGAAGCCAAAGGAAGCAAGCCAGCCTGGATTTACTTGATCGTAAATGCTGGCTGTGTTCTGAGCTTATTCCCAAGATGCATTCACTATATAGACACCCAAGGTAAGTCCAGTATGGACTTCACGATAAAGATGTCAATGACAGTGGTTTGTGTTTCCATTTTGAGGAAAGAAGGAGGATTGACTGACTTGGTGTACATTTTGAATACATGAAATCT
Organism: Pongo pygmaeus; assembly: GCF_028885625.2. NCBI lineage: Eukaryota > Metazoa > Chordata > Mammalia > Primates > Hominidae > Pongo > Pongo pygmaeus. The sequence goes on along the minus strand of NC_072396.2, from coordinate 7,207,796 downwards.
TAAGCGGAGAAAATTGGAAATTTAGAGAGTTTATTTGTCCTATTAGCTTTAGAATTTGCACAGTCATAAATATGCATCTTTACAAATTCATTTACTTTAAGTTGGGAAGGTATGGCTGACAGGTGTATCCATGTATTAAATCTTGAATGCGATGTTTGGCAGGACTATTACAATGGCAGCCCCTGTGTGACACAAAACAGACCAATAAAACTAAAAATAAAACCCTTTAGTCAATTCTAAATGTAAGATCATCTTTATAGACTTTCCTCAGCTCTGCTGAGAGTTGCTCAGCATGTGCACTTCAAACTGCTGGGATTTGGAGGAAGAGCTCAAAATAACCTAAAGGATACTACTCAGGGTGTGTGTGTGGTACTGTGACTTTCTATGTGTGTCTAAACATCAAGGATTTGGAGAACAAAGCTTTCCCAGCTTGAGCAATGAGACTTCATATAGAATATGGGTTTTGAGACATCCAGCATAAACAAGAAAAGAAAGTAGTTGGAGGGTGGAAATCGCGACACACACTTACACAGGCAGCCTGCTTATCTAAGTTGCTGCTTGTGGACTTATGTGAAAAATATCCTAAATTTTGGGGGAAGATTCAAATAACATTTTCTAAAATAAAAAAACAGGGACTTGGGGGAAATGAAGAGACATAAAGGCATCCCTTTTGGTTTTATTTTTTAATGAGATGCGAGAAGAGCCATGGCTAAATGTCTAAGTCCAAGTAAGGGCTAGTGCAGAGTATGAAGAAATGCAGACCTGGGCTTCCTGTTGGAGAGATGATTAAGGAAAGTGTGGACCTGGAGAAAAAGAAAACTCAGAGCCACATATGTGGTAGGTGGCCTTCAAAAATGTATCCAATCAACCCTGCCTGCTGAAATTGGTGCTCTTGAGGATTCGTTTGCACTTGTGTGTGGGTAGGACTTAGTGATTCTTTCCCATTGACTAGAATATTCATAGCCTATAAGAGATCTTCTTGAAATGGAGAACCCAGATGACCACATCCAGACCCTCAATTTGCAGAAACCTGAAGGAATGCTTTTTGTTTTGGGTCACAAACTTGGAGATAGTTTGATAATTGGTTAGATAGTGACAGATAATTACTACAACAAGGTAGCTCTTTTCAAATACTTGAAAGGCTTAAGGCGGGGCATGGTGGCTGGTGCCTGTAATCCCAGCACTTTGGGAGGCCAAGACAAAAGGATCACTTGAGGCCAGGACTTTGAGACTAGCCTGGGCAACACAGTGATCCCCTATCTCTGAAAAAATAAAATTATCTGGGCATGGTGGCATGAACCTGTATTCCCAGCTACTCAGAAGGCTGAGGCAAGAGGATCGCTTGAGTCCAGGAGGTAGAAACTGCAGTGAGCTATGATCACACCACTGCACTCCGGCCTGGGAGACACAGTGAGATACTATCTCAAAAAATATATATATACACACATATAGTATATACTGTATATGTGTATATATAGTGTATACTATATAGTATATACTATATGTGTGTATATATTGTATATAGTATATACTATATGTGTGTATATATTGTATATACTATATAGTATATACTATATGTGTGTATATATTGTATATACTATATAGTATATACTATATGTGTGTATATATTGTATATACTATATAGTATATACTATATGTGTGTATATATTGTATATACTATATAGTATATACTATATGTGTGTATATATTGTATATACTATATAGTATATACTATATGTGTGTATATATTGTATATACTATATAGTATATACTATATGTGTATATATTGTATATACTATATAGTATGTACTATATGTGTGTATATATAGTATACACTATATAGTATATATAGTGTTTATATGCTATATGGTATATATAGTGTATATAAACTTTACAAATATAGTATGTCTAGTATATGTACATGTATAGTATACATACATATAGTATGTATTGTGTATAGTGTACATATATTATACTATATATGTATATAATATGCATACTATATACACATAGTATATGTGTGTATATACTATAGTATAGTATAGATGTATAAATATAGTATATAGTATACTATATAGTATAGTATATATGTACTATATATAGTATATATGGTGTAGTACAGTACATATGTATAGTACAGTGTAGTATAGTATATATACTATACATATACTATCTATAGTATATAGTATATGTACTATATGTATATATAAAAATACATACATGTCACATAGTACATATATGTATTAATATATGTACTATGCATATAGTATATATACATATATACTCTACATGTAATATATATACACTACATATACTATATTATGCATATAGTGTATGTATATTATATATAGCTAATTCTAAATGTAAGATCATCTTTATAGACTTTCTTTTTCTCTTAGCTATTCCTTTGTATTGTTTGTGTTTATGTTTATTTGTGTTTATGTTTAAGCCTCTCAGCAGATTGTAAGTATATATGCATAGTGTATATGTAGTATATATAATAGCTATATACTGTCTCAAAAATATATAGTATATACATTACATGTATAATGTATATACTATATATAATATAGTGTGTATAGATACATATATATAAAGCCCCATATATATGGGTTTAAATGGCGAGGAAGGTTTAGATTTGCTCTGTTGATTCTCCAAGAGCAAATAAGTGACAATGAGTAAAAGTTATGGGAAGATTTGGTATAGTTGATTTAAAACAGTAAGTATATTTCAATGATTTGAGGTTTCTGGAAATAGAATAAAGTTCTGTGAAAGGCAATGAGTTTTTAATTAGAGGATTTCAAGCAGAGACCAAATGGCCATCTCTCAGAAATGCCACAAGTCTATCCACATGTTTTATGGAGGCTGGGCTTGTAGTCTAGGTTCTCACGCCTGGACACGCATCAGAGTTCTGTGGGGAAATTTTAGAGATTGCCCAGTTCTAGGCCTCACCCTCAGAGATTCTGATTTGGCAAGGTAGCCAAGAGGCCCTGAATTGCTTTTTTGATGTTTTTTTGACAAATTCTTTATCTCCCTTTGATAAATCAAATTAAAGGACTGATATTTGAAATTCTCTGGACTGGCAAAAGTCTAAATAACCTTTTAATTTGAGGTTTTCAGTTTAAATGACTATAACTGATGTAGTTGGTGTCTGTTGTTTCCAGTTTTTTCTTCATAGACATACCTTTACTTTTTCTTTATTATGTATGCTTTTTTTCCCTTGTTTACAGCAACGTGGACTGGGAGAAGAGTTGGAATCAGAATCTCTTTTCCAGAGAAGAATGTGGCATATTTGGGGCATGTTATTTTCATCACTTTGCCAAATGGACAGGCTGGGTTTTTTTCATTTTTTTTTTTTCATTTTCAATAAGTTATCATTTAGGTGCCCTTTCTGACAATCTGATTTTTCCCCCAAGCATTGGTCAGGAAAATGAGAGAAGAAATGTCTGTCCATTCACTTAATAAACATGCAGCCATGCTGTTGTCACTAAAACAATCATGAATAGCAACAAGAAAAAGTGTCTATATCCAGGGAACCTGGAGTTTAAAGGAGACACAGAAACATTCTGACATGATAGAAGAAGTCCAAACAGCTATGGAAACAGGCAAAGAGGTCCCTAATCCCGACTCCAGGAGAGAAAGAAGAGATGAGGAGAAATGGAAACACCCGTTAAGCTCTAGTGGAGCATCTTTATTTTAAGGGCATTTTTGGTTGTGCTGAAAATTTTTAAAAAGAGGAGTAACATAATCACATTTCAAAAGCTCCCATTAGCTTTGGTTCTCAAAAGATTAGGAAGCAGGATGTTGTGTTTAATTTTATCTGAAAAAATACTCACGTCAGAATTAAACATCATATCTCATTTTAAAAAGGCTTATAGCAAAAAAACACATTTTCTTGTCCCAGCTTTCTCGTTTTTTATTTAATTGCTTTCCCACAGGCCATCAAACTTTTTATTGTTTCTTCTGAAATTTAGAGGGGTATATTTGCCCATTGGTTAGTTTGGAGGTGGACCTTTTATTATTAACATTAAAACAAATTTAAAACAATCATGAAAATAAACAGAACCCCCACCCCTCCTAACTCACTGTACCTCATCTCAATATCTGATAATATTTGGTGGCATTCGTGGTGATTTGGGAGATGAGGATGGGTAATAGTTGAAAGAATTTTCTGAAAAACTGAGAGTTTTTTTCAGAACAACTAGAAAAATGAGTCTTGCATGAAAAGATGGCTCGCATTTCATTGTAAAAGAGAGAAGAAAAAGATTTGTAGGGTTTCAGATAAAATGTTAAACTGGGTGCCAGAATAGTTCACAAATGAGGAAGTCATTGGGACATTCAGTAAAAAAGAAACCTGGTGCCACGTGGCTTAAAAGGACAATGTGGGCTGATGTTCTCAGGTTGTTAAGTCCTAGGTGTCTGGACCAACCAGAATGAGAACCCAGGATCAAGAGGAGAGGGAACCGTGTTAGGGGAAATGTGTATCTTGGAGCTGTCCGTGGTGCTGCCTCACCTCCCATGTTTCTCCCGCAATGGCAGCCAAGGGTGAGCCAATGCCTTTTCACTCCTGCCTTTGATGAGCCTGAAGCCCAGATGTGACTCCTTCACGTGAACCCCCTTGGAAGCACTACAAAGTCTAGCATAGGGCTGGCCACTTGAATCTTTCAGTTAATCTCATTTTCAATATAACTTGACCAATCCCTGACAATTGCTAAGTCATGAATCTCCTGACAGTTGTGCTGGGCTGAATCTGCTGAATACACAACAAAAGTTACACCCAAACCAAACACCCACCCCCATCATCTGATCTGTGACCTACTACAGCAATACGAGAGTGATAGCTGAATAGGGATGCTGAGAAGATGCGGACTGGCTGCTGGAAAAACCAGAAGCAGGAGATTCGGGCATTAGTCTCAAGTGTCACCAGATTCCATTTTTCTGTTTTCCAATTTTTCCTATGCCCTACAGGGGGAAAGGAGAGAGTAAGACCATTTTTCTCCTCTTACACATTTTATTAGACTGGCTACTGGGTGGGTTGCAGGAGAGAATTCTTTGGAAGGAAGTCTCTGTTCCAAAGAAGATGTTTGAAAGAAAAACCATTTTTCTTCCAAGCATTAACCAAGAGGGCCCTGAGCTGTTTATCATGAAGTCTTTGGAAGAGTTACAAAGCTCTTCAGCATTTGAAAAAAAAGCCATAGTTGAATCTTTTTCTCTTAGCTATTCCCTTGTATTGTTTGTGTTTATGTTTATTTGTATTTATGTTTAAGCCTCTCAGCAGATTGTAAGGACCAAGTCCCCTCCCTCCCTCCTTCTTTTCTTTTCTTTTCTCTTCTTTTTTTTCTTCCTTCCTTTCTTTCTTTCTTTCTTTCTTCTTTCCTCTTTCTCTTTTTCTTCTCCTTCTCCTTCTCCTTCTTCTTCTTTTATCTCTCTCTCTCTCTTTCTTGCTTTCAAGACAGTGTCTCTATCTGTTGCCCAGGCTGGAGTATGTTAGTGTGATTATAGCTCACTGCAACCTTGACCTTCTGGGCTCAAGCGAACCTCCCACTTGAGCCTCCTGAAGTGCTGGGACCACAGGCATGTGTCACCATACCCAGCTAATTTTTTATTTTTTTGTAGAGACTGGGTCTTGCTGTGTTGCCCAGGCAGGTCTCGAATTCCTGAGCTCAAGTGATCCTCACACTTTGGTCTCCCAAAGTGCTGGGATTACAGGTGTAAGTCATCACATGCAGCCTTTATTTATTGCTTAAAGCTGAGATCAGTTCTTTAAAAAGCAAAGATACTCCATTTTTGTTTATTGAGCTATCTTTCAAATTTGAAGTTGCTGGGTCTTGGGGTAGGGAAAAACACAGGGTGTTGTTTTGTTGATTGTCATCAAAACTTGATGGCAGAACTTGAAACCCTATCATACTTTTCTGTTTCCCACATGTAAGGAAAAGCTAAGGTCTCTCATACATAAAATATCACATTAAAATAGTTTCTTTAAGTAATGTCTCTTCAAACTTTCTTATTGAAGACATCATTTTTAAACTTTATATCCTTCCCCACCTCCACTGCCCAAGGCATGGAGAAACTACCTGAGAACCATAGTAACAGGTAAATAGATGTCTTGGGGAAGGTAATTTGCATAACAATGGAAAAGTGCATTTCCACTTGTTTTAAAGAAAAAATTACTGGAACTTTCAAGTCACTTAAGATTTGAAGGGTTTGACAGAATTGTCAAAACTCCTATTCATCATCCTTACAAGATGAGTTTTGCAGAGTTACCTGTCTGGCATCACTCCCCAGCTCTTTGCAGTGTTTGTTGAGACATCTCACCCTCCTTGTGCTTTGAGTCTGAAGATGGTGGATCAGAGACTGTCTGTTCACACCTTTCTCACTGTAATTTACAGTCTCGATACTCACCTGGAGATGCAAACCCTTCTCTTGAGAAGATGCTATGGTGAGATTGCAGAGCTACCGTGCTGTTTTGCTCCTGACTTTGTTCCAACCATGTTGAATTATCTCAATGTTGATGTCTCATGCTGCCTTAGTCACCATTCTTTCTCACATCCCCTGGTACCTTCTATTTTTTCTTTCCCTCTGAATGACCTCTTTTCCTGGGGGCCAGTCCCTTCTTTCTTTCTACATCTGAATTGCATGTTACGGCAGCCCCTTTGGGGCCTAGCATATATTCGCACTTAAAATGGAGATGGACTCTCTGGGTTAGAGCCTCCTCCCTCTCACAAGAATGAGCTGCAAGCGTTAACAGATAAAAATAACAGGCCAGGTGTCATGGCTTACTCCTGTAATCACAGCACTTTGGGAGGCCAAGCCAGGAGGATCACTTGAGCTCAGGAGTTTGAGACCAGCTAGGGCAATACAGTGAGACCCTGACGCTAGTTTTTAAAAAAATAAGAAAATAATAATAATAAAAAAAAAGGGCCAGGCATGATGGCTCACACCTGTCACACCTGTAATCTCAGCACTTTGGGAGGCCTAGGCAGGCAGATCAGTTGAGGTCAGGAGTTTGAGACCAGCCTGGACAATATGGTGAAACCCCATCTCTGGTAAAAATACAAAAATTAGCTGGGCATGGTGGCATGCACCTGTAGTCCCAGCTACCGGGGAGGCTGAGGCATGAGAATTGCTTGAACCTGGAAAGTGGAGGTTGCAGTGAGCCGAGGTCGCACCATTGCATTCCAGCGTGGGTGACAGAGTGACACTCTGTCTCAAAATAATATTAATAATAATAAATAATGCCCACAGAGAATGGCACTGGTGGGAGAACATACCTGTTTGCGTAATGCTCCATCTCTGTTCACAAGATCAGTCAGTCCTCCCTGTTAAATGTTAAAGACATGGAAAGAAATAAGAACTTCATCAGTGCAAGTGTATCAATGCTATCTGAACCATTTATAGGTTAAACCTTTATACACTCCTATTTTTGAGAATCGAAGCCTGACTTTTTGACTATGAGTAAGAGCAGCAAGGGGTTCTTAGTGTTGCTGGGCTATGCTTCAGGACAAAGGAATGTCTTTGAGTTGCATGACTCTTTTCTCCATGTTTGGCTTGGTCCACCTCCCTAGCAAGGCATAAATTACATACAGCCTGTTGCCAAAAAGCAATCATGTGATGAGTGAGGAATGACTAAAGTTATCTAAAAACCCACTCCCCATGTGGGTGGTGGAAAGGACCTGGGGCTGTAGTGGGCAGAGTTGGGGACAGCAATAGTAGTTCAATAGCTGTCTCAGTTGGGGCTCAATATCTTATTCTTGAGCTTCACCTGGTAGCTGTCATATTTCATTTTCCTTCTTTCTGCCTTCCTTCTACATGCTCCCTGATTGCTCATCCCCTCAGAGGGCAGTAGTTTCTCAGTTCAATCAGGAGCTAATCTTATCATTGACTTCCAGGACTTATAATTCTGAACGGAGATGGTGTTGCCCTCTATGGAGCATTTTGGGAATTCATTGGGCCATTTTTTCATACGGAGTCTGAGAATTGCAAAAAGCGAGGTAAGACTGTACTTCGTTTTGTTTAGAATTTTTCCAGATGTTGAGCCCCGCTTTGGAAAATCATGTCAGTGAAATGCACTCCACTCACCATATTGGAGGCATCGTAACACATGGTGGAGTTTCCAAATACGGCTATGTTTTCTGTGATCTTTTGTTACAACCTGTTTCATGTCATAGCCCAGGAAGTACCTCTGACACTACACATAGATAAGAGCAACCCAAGCTCATGTGCGGGAATCCCGTGCTTTCTTTCCTTGGACAGTCTGCAATTTGTCTTGGTATGTTATCCCTACTTTATTTGCAATCACTTCCTTTCTTTTTTCTTTTACTACTATCAACGAAATCTTGTTTGTTGGTCCTCATCTTAATACTGGTTGTTATTCTAGTGCCATCTGCATCCTGATTTTTCATGTCCTGCATTTTCTCGTAGGAACATTTTCTGATCTCCTCATGTTTTTTGTTTTGTTTTGTTTTCATTTTTGAGACAGGGTCTCTGTTCTTCAGGTTGGAGTGCAGTGGCACCACCATGACTTACTGTAGCCTGGAACTCCTGGGCTCCAGTGATCTTCCCACCTTAGCATCCCAAGTAGCTGGGACCACAGGTGCATGCCAGCAAACTCATGCCTGGCTAATTATTTTTTTATTTTTTGTAGAGATTGGGTCTTGCTAGGTTGCTCAGGCTCTGATGTCCTCTTAAACCCAGGCTTATGCATCCTAAGGAGGTATAGGGATGTGTGTCTCATGATGTCTTCTTGCGCAACTGTGCCTGATCACTTACATATTGGAATACATGTTATTTTATAAGAACTACCTTCCTTGGTTTTATCATTTATATCGTGGTTTGCATATTATCTTGACTCATTTTCAAATTATGACTGTGGTAGGTTCTATGATACAGGAATTTTATTTCAAGATATAAAGAAGGCATTACATTTGGTATATTTTTAAAAGGCATATAGGGCTTGGTGCTGTGGCTCACACCCGTAATCCCAACACTTTGGGAGGCTGAGGGAGGAGGAGTGCTTGAGTTCAGGAGTTCAAGACCAGCCCTGGGCAACAAAGGGAGACCCTATTGCTACAAAAAAAAAATCAATAAATTAGTCGGGTGTGATGGTGTGTGCCTGTAGTCCCAGCTACTGGGGAGCAAACTCCTATGCTCCCTTGAGCATAGGAGTTTGAGGCTGTAGTGAGCTATGATTGCACCACTGTACTCCAGTGTGGGCACCAGAGCAAGACCCTATATCTTAAAATTTTTAAAAAGCATATTGATGGTGACCATGTTGAGAACCCCTGGGATGTATGAATGAAAGAAATGTGAGGTGATGCCCCTGTGATCTCTCTTCTCCACTAAGAAGGGACATTTTTCTGTGGCAACTTGAAGACATGTCAAGGTCCTGGCTAACAAAAATAAATAAATAAATAAATAAAAGAATTCAGCTTGAGAGTAGGGAAGGAGCAGTCAGCCAGCATTTGATTGGGCTTGGCCACATGCTATGGGATCATGTGCAAATCTGATGCCACATGCTATGGGATCATGTGCAAATCTGATGCCTTCAATTCTCTTCACATCCTTATCCCCAAACACATGTGTCCAGCCCGTGAGCAGATTTTCTACTCAACATACAAGGACTTGTTCTCATGCCGCTGCCTCTGAGAAGGTTAGTTCTTTTCACTGATTTGCTTCCAGGTATATCCCTGCAAGGCAACCTTTTCCTCTTTGAGAATAGGGACTATTTCTTGTTCATCTTTTTGTCCTTGGACATGAGTACTGAAAAATACAAGGCACTTCAAACATGCTGTGGGCTCACTATTTAAATTTTGTGTTTGTCCCAACGGTGGGTCAGGTTACATCTATATTTTAAGATCTTTCTTTCACTGTGTGCAGATAACTTCACTAATTTTGATAAGCCAGGAGAACCATTGTCATACTTAACTAAAATAATGAACGTAAACCTGCTTGGGAGCCGCTGTAGTCATTATTATTCTCCCTTATTCTGACCATGGTAATTCAAGGAGAAGGGAAATGGGAAGGGAATTCTGTCAAGTAAAGGGTGGCTTTATCCTTCCTATCCAGGCATCAAAATCAGACCATAAATGTGATACAGCTTTATGCATATAAAAGGTCATTTCCTGGAGGCACACATCATAACCACAGAATAAAATTTACATTCCTGCAGGCTCTAATTTCATATTTATGAATTTTTTATAGGTTTTCTAATAGAGACGAAGCCTAAAGTTTTGCCAAGGTGTGAAAAATATTTTATAGAGAATGGATGGGAACGTGGGTATTCTTAAGACGTGAGAGCAAAAATACAAGTTGTTGAAATGTTTTCCAAGGAAAGACTAAAGTATTCTGGACATGAGTCATATGCCATGCATGCCATTAGGAACTTAGATATGTATTACTCTATGTAATGCTCATCATTTTTTTTTTTTTAATACAAGAAGGTTGGGACCCAGAGATGTGGTCATGCTACTAATAAACAATGGGTATGTTGGAAGCTAGGTTTGCCTGACTCTAAAATCATTTTCTGTGCTAGGTTCTGCTCCTCATTTAGATGCTGCCCTTCTTTTGTCTTTAGATATTTTTTCAGACTTCCTTTTCCTAAATGGAACTGGTACCCTCATTTTGGCTATTCACTCCATGAACATATTTTCTACAGTCAAATTTAGCCACTTTCACTTGTCTATCCTCGTTAACAAATGCTTCCTGGTATCTATAATAGAGATGCATATATTTCCATCTATCTGCATATGGCAAAGGGAGATTTCAGCCAACTGGAGTATCATTCTGAATATCTGTCCTCATACATAGAGATGAGGGCAAACGTTGAGCACAGTCTAGTGACAGCCGGCCTTGGGAGACACCTTTGATCTTTGGGCCGGCAGCTGGGCTTCCTCCAGGATGGGGCTGACTTGCTTCAGCTGTCCTGAAAAGAGACATCATGTGCTGTCTTCATCGCCACCCTCCGACGGCAAGCCAGGTCCTTGCACACCATGCCTTCTCTACCAATATCACACACGCTAAAAACTCACTGATGTCCACACGTCTGCTTCCATTGCAACACCTGGAGAGGCAGGGACACAGTTACACTTGCAAATGCAAGTAGAGAAACTCTGCAACAGACCATTAATGGTAAGAGGGGGGAAGCTAATTTTGGACTCACAAATAATGCAGTCAAAAATTTAATTTAGGTCGGTACTTTGGTTATCAGGGAAAGAGAGTAAAATGTTGGCAGTAGTTCTATTATGTTGCAGCTACCTAATGCCTGAGAAAGGAATTACAAAGAGCCAACGCACAGTAAGACATCTGTGCAGGTCCCTGGATATCGGATTACTCCACCTGTGCACTGTTAAACATTCATGGAGTGACCTCCGTGAGGAATGACAAAGGCAGCAAAAGGAATGAAAGCAACCTGAAAGCAAACAGTCAAAAAATAACAACCTTCTTTAACGGCTCTTAAGTGAACGCATTTTGTAAACATGGCTGTATAAAGGTTCTCTAGACTGATGAAGGAGAAAAATACAAACTTCCAATAGGCAACCTTTCAGAGGGCTTATTTCCTGCTCTTCTTCCTCCATCTGTCCAGTAGGTAGTGGAGTTTCCTCCACCTGCCTCTGTGTTTCCTGGTTGTGTTCTGTGACCTTCATACCCTCTGTGTGCTAATGGAATTCTATATTCATATCTCTCTTGAGAATTCCAGATTTCTACATTTTATTGCCTCACTAGCACAGCTATTTTGATGCCTTAGTGGAATTTCAGTCTTAACTATTGCCAACCATAATTCCCGGGCTTCTCTCCTCTCAGGATGCATTGCTCCAACATGAGCCTTCTGCATGTTCTCTCTCAGGAAATACAGGGTCATGGATCTAGCACTCATGCTTCCTGGAAGTCAGTCTTCATACCCTTTTCTCTCTAACTGCTCCCCTTCCAACCTAAAAGCCATCATAAAAATCTCACCTAGGCCATGCACGGTGGCACACATCTGTAATCCCAGCACTTTGGAAGGCTGAGGCAGGCACATTGCTTGAGTTCAGGAGTTGGAGACCAGCCTGGGCAACATGGTGAGACTCTGTCTCTACAAAAAATAAAAAATAAAAATTAGCCAGATGTGGTGATGTGCACCTGTAGTCCCAGCTACTTGGGCTGAGGTGGAAGGATCAATTGAGCCAGGGAGTTCAAGACTACGGTGTGCTATGATAATGCCACTGCACTCCAGCCTAGGTGACAGAGAAGACATTGTCTCGATAAATACATTCATAAATAAAAATAATAAATTTCACCGAGTCTACTCTCAAAAGGCCCCCCAGTTTTGGATTGAAGATGTTGCTGGAAGATGCTTAGGAAAGGTAAAAAAAATATTAAAATGATCACCAAATAAATGGCACAATGTCAATTGTAAGTTCATGAGAAGCAAGTACCTGGAAGTGTTAAAAAAGCAAATCACACCTTTGGGAAGAGATGGCCACACTTGCCAGAGGGTTAGTAGATGTCTGTCTGTCCTATCTCTGTCCATTCCCACTGCTTGTGCTGTACTGCAAAGTGCCAATTTGTCTCACCATTTTTACTACAGAAACCTTCCTATTGGGGCTTTCTGCTTCTATTATTTTCCCTTCACAATCTGTGTGATAATTGGCATTCCAAATGATCATTTAAATGTGACTGTTGGTCATGAAATTCCTCTGCTCAAACTTCACCCTTGGTCCACCGTGGCACTTGAAATGAAATACAAAATTCACAACATGATTTATCTTGCTGTGCAAAACTCCTCTCCCAGACTGGGCACAGTGACTCAGGCCTGTAATTCCAGTACTTTGGGAGGCCAAGGTGGGAAGATTGCCTGAGCCCAGGAGTTTGAGACAAGCCTGGGCAACATAGCAAGACCCCATCTCTACCAAAAAAAAAAAAAAATTAGCCCAGTGTAGTGGTGCACACTTATGGTCCCAGCTACTGGGGAGGCTGAGGTGAGAGGATTACTTGTGCCTGGAAGGTCGAGGCTGCAGTGAGCCATGATCACGCCACTCCAGCCTGAATGACAGACTGAGACTCTGTCTCCATAAGAAAAAAAAACCTTTTGGTTTTGGCTCCCAACGTCCTTTCCAGCTTCATCTTATGCTCTTCCCCTCTTTGTACTCTGGGCCTCAGGCACTTTGATGCTTTTTCATCGTGTGACATGTGGGTCTCTCTGCCCTTAGGACCCTGAAGCGGACTGTCTTCTGGCTAGACCTAACCCCTCACCTCTTCTTCTTTAGGAACTTCTACTTACCCTTCAATAATCTACTGTCATTTCCTCAGGAGCTCTTCGTATTTTTTATTTTTATTTTTCTAAGAGACAGGGTCTTGCTGTGTCACTTAGGCTGGAGTGCAGTGGCATAATCACAGCTCACTGCAGCCTTGACCTCCCAGGCTCAAGCCATCCTCCTGCCTCAGCCTCCAGAGTAGCTGGAACTACAGGTGCATGCCACCACACCTGGCTAATTTTTTTAATATTTTTTGTAGAGATGAGGTCTCGCCATGTTGCCCAGGCTGCTCTGGAGCTCCTGGCCTCAAGCAATCCTCCTGCCTCAACCTCCTGAAGTGCTGGAATTACAGGCATGAGCCCCCGTGCCCAGCCTTCCTTGGAAAAGTTTTTTCACCAGCCATGAGACCCCTCTCAATTTTTCCCCATAGTATCCTATACTTAGGTCCACAGACCTTATACTAATTTGCCATGAATAAAAACCTCTGCAATTCTTTAGTTTGATGCCCTTCTCCTCTTTGGACTGGGAGGACAGAAACAAAATTGGTTCGGTTCGGCTCTGTCTACTCAGCCTCTAACAGTACTGCATGCACAGGAGAAATTCTGAGTTGAATGAGTGAAGGAGGCTGTGGCTGGGAGAGATCAACAGCCATGCAGAGGCCAAGCATCCTTTAAAGAAGAGGATCTCTCTGGGAATCCAGGAGGAAGCGTAGACCTACACAGGCTCCACATCTCCGAGCTTCCTGCAAATTAAGACACTCAAGACAATCCCCTCTACACAGCACCATAAAGAATGCAGAATCAAGACCTTGAGGATCTCCAGCACTTTTTGTTAGACTGTCAGTGAGATTCTTTCCTTTCCAAAGCACATTTTTTTTCACCATTCAATAGACACTATAAATTTGGAGAGTCAGAAAGGATGATTGATACTTCATAGGTAAGGAAATTCAGCTACTGTGAAGGTAAGTATCTTTTCAAAGACCTCAAAGCAAAACATAGAGTAGAACTGTGTCTACAAGTTTCAGGTTTGTGCTGCCTCTACTAGAAGCTGCCAAAGTCCTTCCAGCTGTGACAGGGCATCAACCAGAGTGGAAACAGGAATCAAAGGGGTTATGGTTCTGCAGGCAGCATCGGATGACCAGGATTGTTCAGTTAATTTCCAGCGTGGGTGGAGATACATGCACGTGCCTAGTGCCTGCGTGTGTGCATTTCTCTCTGCTCACAGAATTGCTTGATGCTCTTTTCTCCGATATGCCATTAATTTTGGAGCCTTTGAGATCTCATCATCTCAAACAATACCATGCTTTTCTAAATGTCTGTATGTCCTGCATATAACATCAAAACAATCAATGAAAAAATATGAACTTTAATATTAAACTAATAGAAACATCCCCCCCCACCCCGAATTAAATTACCATATGTTGGCCTAGGAATAAAATTCTTGCAACTATAATTAAAATAGCACAAAAGAAAAGTCATCAATATTCTTTACCTTGAAGCTATCCCTGTACAAAGTGACATGAGGGGTTGTGCAGTGATCTGGAGAATTGATCGATGCAGACTGTTAATCCGTGAGTTTCACACACCCTGGCCCATTTTTCTTATCTTTCAGTGTTGTAAATTCCTCAGTGGTGTAAAATAGGATTGTGCCATTTTTTTCACTACTGAGGAAATGCGTCAAACTCGGAGATATGTAAATCACTTATTAAAATTTTAGGAATTACCACATTCATAAGAGACAAAATTTGAGATAAGTTTGAATCCCTGTAAGGCAGTCCTTTTTTTGGACACTTTTTTCTTCTGCAGTCACTGAAGTATCTTTCTTTTCATGCTAAAACTAGCTTACATGCAAAGGGCATGTTTTAGAAGTGGTGATGGGGTTGGAGGGGTGACGCATTTATTGGCTAAATGCTGAAAAATGTATTTCATCTCAGTTTTGCCATAGTCCCTATTTTTCACTTGCTTTTTGAAGGATTTCTTAAGCACTTCCACTGCAATTGGATGTAAATATCTCATCAACCTGTCTCCTCTTCCAATGTAGCTTTCCTCATTGATTGCCTGATTATTGTTGCTGTGTGATACTTATGGTTACAAAGGTAGATTCTGATTAGCATCAAGAATGTTGCATGGGTTTCCATCAGCTGAAGAACAAAATGCAAGGGTCTCGTCGTGGCCTCTGATGCTGTCATGGCTCCTGCCTGGGGCTCTCCAGCTCTAGTTATTTTATTTTATTTTATTTTATTTTATATTTTATTTTATTTTATTTTATTTTATTTTTGAGACAAAAAGTCTCACTCTTGTTGCCCAGTCTGGAGTGCAGTGGCACCATCTTGGCTCACTGCAACCTCCGCCTCCCAGGTTCAAGTGATTCTCCCACCTCAGCCTCCGGATTAGCTGGGATTACAGGTACCTGCCACCAGGCCTGGCTAATTTTTTGTATTTTTAGTGGAGACGGAGTTTCACCATGTGGCCCAGGCTGGTCTTGAACTCCTGACCTTAGGAGATCTCCCCACCTTGGCCTCCCAGAGTGCTGGGATTACAGGTATGAGCCACTGCACCCAGCCCTGCAGCTCTAGTTATGTTAGCATTTTCCCACAGACTTTACCCCCTCATCTATTCTCTCTCCTAGGATCTACTTCCATTGGCTCTATGATGGATGTTAGCAGCTTAGAGGCTAGAGCCAAATTACATGTACTGCACCACTTATACATTCTGGAGCAATTTTCTTAGATGCTCCATAGCTCAGTTTTCCTAGCTGTAAAATGGGGATGATCATCTTTCCCATTGGCCGGCATTACGATGCTCATGTTACAGAGGAGGAAATCGAAGCAGAATGAGGTTCAAAGGTCTGATCTCAGGTTGGGGCTCATTCCTCCCTCCCTCTTCATGATCTTAGGAGGGTGTGGCTATTCACCCATCCTCTTCGAGCCTCGGTTTTCCTCCTGTAAAATGGGAATGGGATAATTTACCTTCTTTATAAGATCTCCCTAAGGCTCAAGTCAGATAGTGGAAGCAATCGAGCTTTGTAAAATGAAGCCTATGAACCACAGGCTAATTCCTATTGTTGCAGCAATAAATGTTACTATTGGAGTAAATATACACCCATAAGAACCATCCTGGTGGAAGAACTCATTTCTGGTCCTTTGCTCATCATAGGGACTCAGAAAAAGGAAAAAAAAAAAATACTGCGTTGGTAACACTCAGCGTTGCCTTCACTCACCGTAAAACTTTCCATTTATTCCTGTATCTGTTTCCTTTTATGCCATGCTGTCTGACAGGCAGCCAACACATCTTCGCTCATCGCTCTCTTTGAAGCCAAATTTACCACCGGAGGCACACACTGTCACCTACTAACAGGGCTTACCTTAGCTACGAGTGCACAGAAAAGGGCCTTTGCATATTTAAAATTAATTACAAAGAGACACATGTTAACCAGCAATGGGGAATTATTCCGACTGGGGTTTCTTCTTTTTAGAAAAAGTCCCTTTGGCAAGATTCAGAACGCTGGCGGCCACAGGAATACAAGCTAGACCTTAAAAAGAAAATCACCTATTGTAATGCACTTAGGCACATGGAAGGTGTGTGTGTGGCGGAGGGGGGACTGACCTCTGACTGGTTATATTGTGTTTTGAAAATAAAAGCAATTTAAATGAACAATGACACGTTCTACCCTGCCAGCATTGGCCTTTTCTCCCCTCACCTTCTCAGTTTTTTCCGAACACTACTCCTTTGCTCAGTCGGCGGTCATTGGTTCTGTAAGTGACAGAGCAACACTATATTTCACTTAGTTTAGGAAGGTGTTTCTTTGCATTGTTTTCTATACAGAAATGTCAGCTGTGACGACTTACCCAACTTCCAGGAGAAACTGGGGTCTGCCACATAATACAGGGGTGTGGGTTTTTAAACCCTTGGCACAGGTAGAAAACAAAATTATCTGGGCTTTTAATATCCTTTTCTTTTTCTTTTTAAGTAGCTGCAGAGCACTATTACATTAAATTAGGCTCCGTGTACTTAATTCTCCTGGGGCTTCATCAAACAAGGCTTGAGTCTCTGGGATCAAACAGCAAATCTTTGCGGGCTCTGTCAGCAGGCTGAGTCCTCCATCCATCAGACTCAAAGCTGGAAGGCACCAATGGCATTTGAGGTGGTGGCAGGGAGAATCCTTTTCCCCTCTGGCAGTTCTTGTAGTCAGCGAAGATGGAGAGGAAGGGATTGAGAGATGCTATTTGTATGCAGCTGGTGGACTCAGCAGGCAAGTCGGGAGCAAATTGCGATTTTAGGCAAGTCTAGGTTGTTAACAAGAATGGGACCCTCTATTTTATTCAGAAGCCCAAGAAATTGACCACTAGAATGGCTTGAGTTGTGAATACCGATCAGTGACAGTGAGAGGAGGTGTTCGCCATCACTCATGCTGGGAGGCCTAATTAACAGAGGCCTGCTTGCTGAATTAGATAAAATGTAGTGTCCACTGAAATTAATGCGATGTTGTCCGAGCATCCTTCACCTAACAGTGGAAAATCAACTTTAAGTGGTTGGAAGTGGGAGAGCTGGTGAGAACCGAAACATTGCAGAGAACAAAAGAAGTGGAGTTTAAAAGAGTTTGCAGGGGCCAATCAGAGGAACGAACACTTTGGATTTCTATCTAGAGCCAATAGCCCCTTTTTAAGTGCAATAACTAATTGTCGTCTGAAGGAACTAATATTAAAAACTGTTGGTGGTGGGTATCATTTTCTTTCATTTTCTCATCTAATGAAAATGGAGAGATTTCTTCTATTAGGTAAAGATAGCAGGGGATACAGATTTATGGCAATTTGGTCGCATGAGGGAGATAAGAATATTAGAATTTGAAATTCCTTATTTAATATTTTGAAAGGCGGGACTGAGAAGGACCATAGCAAAGTCTCAATGTGGACTGGAATCTGATAGAGGAAAATGTAATCCATTATCTGGCGATTTCAATTGCCAGACCAGTTTTTGCATCTGTGATGTGTGTAAAATACAATTCTTCCTATTGCATTCTAATTTATCACTGATGCAACATTTTAGTTAAGTCGCTCAGGTCTGTTAGGATTTTGGAGACTTCAGTGAAGAAAACCTAGTCTTCTGTTATAGTACTCGCTAAAATAGATACTAATTTCATCTTTCCTGAGAAACTAACTAGAAGAAAAAAGAGTTTTATACTGGGTTAGTTACCAAAGTCATAGTAACAGGATGGTCTAGATGCAATTTGTGGATCACAGTGTTAAAGCCCAATACGTTATTTTTATTTTTATTTTTTTTGAGATGGAGTTTCGCTCTTGTTGCCCAGGCTGGAGTGCAATGGTGCGGTCTCGGCTCACCGCAACCTCTGCCCCCTGGGTTCAAGTGATTCTCCTGCCTCAGCCTCCTGGTAGCTGGGATTACAGGCATGCACCACCACGTCTGGCTAATTTTGTATTTTTAGTAGAGACTGGGTTTCTCCATGTTGGTCAGGCTGGTCTCAAACTCCCGACCTCAGGTGTCTGCCAGCCTCAGCTTTTGAACTTTGATAGAGTAGTGATAAGGTTTTGTTTTTTACTAATGTATATTCAACTTTTATTTCTCTCTTCCCATTAAGGTTTTCAAAAAATAAATAGTCTTGCTCTGCTTTTCCCAGGCCTGGATTGATAGCTAAAAATGCTGTTTATCTTTCAGTTTGGTAATATGTTTGAATATGTAGAAATAAAGAATTTTTTAAAGCCCTCCAAACTGTGTTTTAAATATTGAGATTTAATCTTAAAATACCTTTCTTTATGTACTTATTTTGCAAGTTTAGCCAAGAGTATTTTAAATTCTTTCTAAAATACTTTAGTTTTTCAGTGAAAAACGGAGTAACAGCTACGTAAGTGAGTCATGGGTCCACACTTCCTCTAAATTCTTCAGGTAAATTAGAATCAAATGCCATAGTAAACAAAAAATTCTACTACATCATTGTGAACTTAAGAACTCGTTTTAAAGGATGAAGGTTAAAGTTTAGCAGTTAACCACATATCATATCTCATCCATTTTGCATCTTATTTTAGTCACATGAAGAGATTACATGGGCTAAGCATGGTGGCTCATGCCTGTAATCCTAGAGCTTTGGGGGGCTGAGGTGGGAGGATTACTTGAGATCAGGAGTTCCAGGCCAGCCTGGGAGCATAGCAAGACCTTGTCTCTACAAAAAAATAAAATATTAGCTGGTCATGGTGGTGTGAACCTACAGTTAACAGCTACTGGGGAGGCTGAGGTGGGAGGATTGCTTGAGCCCAGGGGTTTTAGGCTGCAGTGAGCTATGATCATGCTACTGCATTCCAGCCTGGGCAACAGAGTGAGACCCTGTCTTTAAAAAAAACATCACTTGGAGATTGCTCCACAATTATGCTGAGATGATTTATTATTTTAAATGCGTGCAAGATATTTGATTGAAAGCATAATTTACTTAACCATTATTCTACTAGTGGACACAAGTTATTTCTAATTTTTTCTGCTTTATTATAAAGAGTTATATATCAGATATTCTTATACTCCATGAGACAGAACCAAACTGTTTTAATTAGAATAGCTTTAAAATATACTTTAATATCTGTGGGGCATCATTTTCCCCCTTAATTACCTTTCTTTTACCCTTTTTTCCAAATGTGAACATGGGCATCTGAGAATGATGAAAAAACAAAACTATTTTATACTGCACTACTTTCATTTGGAAGACATTATGCATTGTAACATGATATGGTTTGGCTGTGTCCCCACCCAAATCTCACCTTGAATTGTAATAATCCCCATGTGTCAGGGGTGCGGCCAGGTGGATATAATTGTATCATGGGGGCAGTTTCCCCCATACTATTCTCATAGTAGTGAATAAGTCTCATGAGATCTGATGGTTTTACAAACAGGAGTTTTCCCGCACAAGCTCTGTTGCTTGCCACCATGTAAGATGTGCCTTTGCTTCTCCTTTGCCTTCCATCATGACAGTGAGGCCTCCCAGCCATGTGGAACTGTGAGTCCATTAAATATCTTTCCTTTATAAATTACCCAGTCTTGGGTATGTGTTCATTAGCAGCATGAGAACAGACTAACACGTAACACATTGGCTATAATATTTTGGAAGAATGGGATTGTGCCAACTGTTGAGTTTCCTATACGTAATCATTAAAGCAGTTTAATTAGTTATTAAAGTAGTCAGGTCAACATTATTGATACCAATTTCATTGATATCAATGTTAAGCGATGTTGAAATTTTTCACCTCAGCTATCATCATCATAATTTCATCTTGTTCCCAATGTGAAAGATGGCATTAGGGATTATATTAGTTATCTAATGCTGTGGAACACAGCAACTCAAAATGTAGTGGCTTACAACAACACACATTTCTTTTCTCACATTTTCTGTGACTGAGCAATCCTGGAGTGGCTGAGCTTGGTATTTCTGGCTCAGGCATCTCATGAGATTGCAGTGAAGATGTCATCTGGAGCTGATGTCATTTGAAGGCTTGACCAGGGCAGGAGGAACCACTTGTAAGATGGATCACTTATGTAGCTGTTAGCTGGAGATCTCAGTTTTTCACTGTCTATTAGAAGAAGACCTCAGTTCCTCACCATGCAGCCTTCTCCGTAGAGCTGCTTAAGTGTCCTTACAAGATGGCTGCCAGCTTTCTTCAGGACGAATGACCCAAGAGAGAGAGCAAGACAGAAACCATAATCTCTTTTATGACCTAGCTGCGGGAGTCATGCACCATTACTGTGCAAACAATAATATTTTATTGATCCAATAAACTGACCCTGATACAATGTAGGAGAGGACTATATGAGGACATGCATAGCAAGGGTCAGGGACTGTTGGGGGGCATTTTAGAGCCAGGTATGATAATGATTAAAAGCTGATGCTCTCAGTTCTTGTGCTGGAGCCAAAGACTGATCATTTTTATTCGAATTTTCAATTCCATGTGGCCTAATGATTTTCTTCCATAATTTGATACCACTGCCAATATGAGCAATTCAGTGTTCTACGGTGATCATAGTTACACAGGTACTCTAACAGCAGCCTCTTAATTTATCAGTTTCTTTTCTTCCAACATAGTTCTTTTTTAAATTTAACAATTTATTTTTTTCTCTTCTATTGTTAATTCCTCACTTAGGTTGAAAATTGTTTCTCTAAACCAGTAGACTTCAAATTGTTTCTGTCAGACTTATCAGAAATTATACCATCTGGCATGTACTCAACAGAGACTACAATGATGAACATTTCCGGCAATCTGGATACATACTTTTTATTTTCAGGCCCCACCTCATCCATTTATAAGTGCTCTATTTTGTTCTTAAAACTCAGATGAGGTAAATAATGTTAAAAAATAATCAAGTGATACGGCTTCTTGTCCTGTTTTTTATTAACATATACGTCTCTCTCTTAGCCTTCTCTCTCTGTTTCTCACTCTTTCTCTTTCTCTTATTGTATTTTAGATTACAAACATATACAAATATACACACACATGAGTATATAATCTAGAAAGAATTGGACTATCTGGTGATTCTAGCAGATATAAACTAAAAAATATAATTTGTTTCAAAGTGAATTCTTTACCAAATTATATATGCCATCAGTAGGGATGTTGAGATAATAGTTTTGTGGAAGTATTCAACAGAGGAAACACTTTAGGATGGTTGTGCTTTACCTTACTGGCCAGGAAACTTTGATCTTTCCTTTTATGCATGCTTCCTCAGCCATAATTTGATTTCCTTTAAGCAATAACTTCAGCCCCAAATAATCAGTCACAATAAAGGGGCTTGCCGACAAACACTTGCTCATAAAGACTTCTACTCACATGCACAGAACCCAATTAAAGCAAACTATTATCAGTTTCCATCCTTCATGCATCGCCAGTGATATGCAAGATGTCACATTTGATAGGCATAGTCAATCATGGCTGTCCACCTGGGGCCTTCTTGTGGTCCAGAAAACAGACACTAGTGCAGTGAATAAGACATGGGTTTGGAGTTGCTAATGGTTTTGAATCACTGCGCTTCACTTGTTTTCAGGGAGGTTATGGTCGCAGTTAAGTTCACAATTCACATGGCCAAGACAGTTCATAATGGAAAGCTGCTAAGTTGTCCCGAGATCAATTTTCTTTTGGGATTGCTCTGGAAAGCTCTAAACTCGCAGTGAAATCTGCTGATGTGCATAGCTACAGGCCTAATTTCAAGGAAGGAGAGTCATCCATGAGGAGTTTCTCACCCCGTTCTCTGGAAGGACTGAGAATCATTATATCACAGCTTTTGACATGGTATGGGCTCGATTGGTTATACCTCTAAGTCGTTTTCTCATTTATTCAAAGAGTCCAATAGAGTAGATATAAGGAAGCAGTTTTTCCTGTATCTCTTGCGTTTCTGCCTGTATTGCAACCAGAGGTGCTGACAGCCTGTATTGTGCACATCCTTTTCAAGCATGTGTGTTTATGTAAAAGCCTTGGAAGATAGAAATGGTGTCTTCCTTTAAGCCAAATGGTAGGTTTCCTTATTCACCAGTTCAATGAATATCTCCCCCTAGAGAAGAGGCCATGTAGGCTTACTGGTCATGATATGTATTCAGGTCAGGTCCCTAAGCACAGGGTTCATCTCCTGTAATGCAATCCACTGTAGGCAGGCATCATCCAGCCCTTTACACAGCCCCCATGATGGTGGGTGGGAGGAACTGCAGTTCAGGAAAGCAGCACAAACACGGCTACTCTGTCTACTGCTATTACTGTGTGTAGAAACTGTCTTTTGTCTCTGACCCAGAGGATTTGTGTCTTCTGCCAACATCAATGAAGCTCTAGCAGGCTAACTTGTTAGCCTGAAACTAGGATGAAATTTCAGATCCTTCGCAGTACTTTACAAAGAATCCCAACTAAAGAGCAAAATGAAATACAATTACAGTCACAAGCCACATCACGACATTCTGTCAGTGACAGACCACATATACGATGCAGATCCCCTAAGATTATAATAGAGCTGAAAAATTCCTGTCACCTGGTGACAATCCCAACCCTTTGTAGGCCTAGATCAAGTTGTGTGTTTGTGTTTTAGGTTTTTTTTTTTAAAGTTTAAAAAGTAAAAAAAATTAAAGATAGAAAAAGCTTATAGAATAAAGATATAAAAAAGATTTTCACACATCTGAATGATGTGATTATGTTTCAAGCTATGTTTTTATGAAAGAGTCAAAAGCTAAAAAAAAACCTAAAAGGCTTATGAAGTAAAAAAATTGCAGAAAGGTAAGGTTATTTTATTATTAAAGAAAGAGGTCGGGTGTGGTGGCTCACACCTGTAATCCCAGCACTTTGGGAGGCCGAGGTGGCATATCACCAGAGGTCAGCAGTTTGAGACCAGCCTGGCCAACATGGCGAAACTCCGTCTCTACTAAAAACACAAAAATTAGCTGGATGTGGTGGTGGGTGCCTGTAATTCCAGCTACTCGGGAGGCTGAGGCTTGAGCCCAGGAGGCAGAGGTTGCAATGACCCGAGATTGCGCCACTGCACTCCAACCTGGGCGTCAGAGTGAGACTCCATCTCCACAAAAAAAAAAAAAAAAAAAAAAATTAAAGACAGAAAACTGTTTTTTAAATAAATTAAATGTAACCTGAGTGTACAGTGTTTATAAAGTCTGTAGTAGTTCACAGTAGTGTCCTAGGCCTTCACATTCACTCATCACTCACTGACTCACCCAGAATAACTTCCTGTCCTGCGAGCTCCATTGATGGCAAATGCCCTATATAGGGGAACCATTTTTTATCTTTCTTACCATATGTTTACTGTACCTTTTCTATGTTTAGATATGTTTAGATACATAAATACTATTGTGTTATAATTGCCTGCAGTGTTCAGTACAGTAAGATATTGTAGAGGCTTGTAGCCTAGGAGAAATAGACTAATCGCACATAACCTCAGTGTGTTGTAGGTTATCACATCCATGTTTGCATCCTAATGATGCATTTCTCAGAGTGTGTCCCCATCGTTAAGCAACACATGACTGTATTATGAATCCTATATGAATATACATATGCTTTTTAAGCCAGCTTCTGTAGAGAAAGAAACATTTCCTCTAACAGCTAAGGTTTTTGCTGGTTGTAGCTAATAACTCCAGTATGCCATAGTCTTTTCCATTGATAACCCCAAGTTCACTGGTGGAGGGAGAGAGATGGGAGTAGGGAGGATAATAGGTAGTAGGAAATCAGGAGAAGGAAAGGAAGTACATACACAGTGGGGTCCTGTTACATCAAATGATATATTTAACGTCCAGCCAATTTCAAGTCTTTTCTTAAATACTTCTGAGGTTTCCAGGGTTTAAGACTGCCCCCACCCTATCCTTTCCTATCAACTTGTTTTCTATTCCTCATAACAATCTTTACCGTCTTTTCTTGACTCAGTCTGAACAGGCGTTAGCCATGGCTGGGGTTAAGAGCTTTGG
Organism: Pongo pygmaeus; assembly: GCF_028885625.2. Classification (NCBI taxonomy): domain Eukaryota; kingdom Metazoa; phylum Chordata; class Mammalia; order Primates; family Hominidae; genus Pongo; species Pongo pygmaeus. The sequence goes on along the minus strand of NC_072396.2, from coordinate 7,183,128 downwards.
GAGTGGGCATCCAAGCAGCAAGCTGCCTCTACTGCAGATGGTGGTCCTTCCAAGCTGGGATGCAGGCAAAGTGACAAGGACATGAAACTACATTCTGTATTGCTCAGCTTTGCTTGACCAAGGTTGATTGAAAGAAGCATCATGTCATCGAGACTCTTTAATCCTTTTATGTGTACTTTAAATGCATTCCATCATGACTCCTGCTATGGTTTGAATTTTTGTGTCTTTCCAAGATTAATGTTGGAACTTAATTCCCAATTAACGTTCAGTTAATTCCCAATTAGTGACACTATTAAGCAATAGTATTAAGAGATGGGGGCCTTTAGGAGGTGATTAGGTCATGTGAGCTCCATCCTCATGGCGGAGATTAGAACCCTTATTATGGGGCTTGAGAGAGCAAGCTTATCCCTTTTCTCCCATCCTGTCCCGTCTGCGATGTGAGGACATATTAGGTTGGTGCAAAAGCAATTGTGATTTTTGTCACTACTTTCAATGACAGAAACTGCAATTAATTTTGCACCAACCTAATAGTCTGTCTCCTCTGGAGGACACAGCTACAGGGCACCATTTAGGGAGCAGAGAGCAGCCCTCACCAGACACCAAGTCTGCTGGCTACTTAATCTTGGTCTTCCAGTCTCCAGAATTGTGAGCAATAAATTTCTACTCTTTATAAATTACCCAGTCCAGAGTGAGTGCTATAGCTGCAAGAACAGACTGAGACAGTTACATTCCTGTCAAATGGGCCTATGCCCCTCAACTTTCTCCCCAGGCTGTTACCACTGGCAATGCTAAATTAACCACGTGTAATTCTAAGTCTTATTTTCACATCCGTGTGTAAGAGAGAAAAGACTTTTCACCCATTGCAAGGTTCATGGCTGAGGCACTTATAACAAAAATCAGATTAGCAAGAAAAAATCAGACAGATCTGTTTAATGTAAGTTTTACACGACATGGGAACCTTCAGAAACAAAGCCCCAAAGAAACAGGAAAAACTGTCCATTTTAATACTTCGGTTTGATAAGCGAGAACAGTTGTATAGAAGTATAATTGGACAAAGGCAGTGGGATCTGATAGGAGTAAACCAGGAGGAAATGTAGGAAAGCCTGTTTGTTGACATTCATCTTGTCCTCCCTGTGTCTTCAGAGAGGACATTTCTTTACTCTGGGTATAGGGAGGACCCCTTTGGAATGAGTCATGACCTCTTTTCAGAGGAAGGTCAACTAGGTTTTATGGCCCACTTCAGGCAACTTTTGAGGAGGGGTGGGGGAAGTTTTTTCTAGTATCTATGGCCGGCTTCTGCTGTTTTCCCAAGTGCCGAGTTTCCATATTTTGGGGAAGTGTGTCCTGAACCCTGTCTCATTATAAAAGTAGAATTAGCATGGATGGTGAGGGCATTCTGCTGCCTGGGAACTTGGGTGGGGGGTACGTATGTTTCAGCTTCAGTGGGATCCTCTGTTCCCTTGCTGTAACTCCAACCATGTGCTTGGCCAACCTCACTCTATTGGTCTTAAGAATGTACACATTATTTTCCCCCTCCTTGTTATTTTGTTCTATCTCACCAAAAGGTCTTGGACCCATGTATACCTTTCTCTGAATTTGCTGACTTCACATAGGCTTGAAATCAGCCTGCTGACTCTTCTCATTCATCCAATGCAGTAGGAGACCTCTGTGCACAACACTGGCCACCTACCTACCACAGCATGACATTCTCTCCATTATTTATTTGACGACTTGAGTCCCATTCCCACTCAAATGTTTTTCTCAACATTTTGTTATAAAAATTTTCAAATATCCAGAAAAGTTGAAAAAATTGTCCACTAAACAGCTATGTACCTGTCTCCTGAATTCTACTGTTAGCATTTCACTAGATGTGTTAGTTTCTCGTTGCTGCTGTCTTGGGTTACCACAAACTTTGGGGTTAAACAACACACATTTATTAACTTACAGTCCTGGAAGTCTGAATTCTGATACAGCTCTAGCAGGGCTGTGTGTTCCTTTTTGGAGACTCAAGGAAGAATCTATTTCCTTGCTTTTCTAGCTTGTAGAAGTATCCCGCATTCCTTGACTTACTGCTCCTTCCTCCACCTTAAAGCCCACAAAGCAGAAAAGTTGATAGAGTCCCACCCTCAGTTCCTCTCCCGTCTCCCTCTTCCACTTTAGTGACCCTGTGATTACATTGCATAATCCAAGATAATCTTTTCATCTCAAGGTCAGATGACTAGCAATTTCCATTTCTTTCATAACCTTGGTTACTCTTTGCAGTATAACCTAACATATTCACAGGTCTGTGGACTCAGACGTGGGCATCTTTAAGGGACCATTATTCTGCCTAACACGTTATACTTTTTCACATATATATTATTTTTCTTTTCTTTTCCTCCTTCTTCTTTTTTTTTTTTTTTTTTTGAGACAGTCTCACTCTGTCACCCAGACTCAACCTCCCTGGCTCAAGCACGCTTCCCATCCCAGCCTCCCAAGTAGCTGGGACTACAAATGTGTGCCATCATGCCCAGTCAATTTTTTGTTTTTTGTAGATACAGGGTCTCACCACGTTGCCCAGGCTGTTCTTGAACTCCTGGAAACAAGCAATCTTTCCACTTTGGCCTCCCAAAGTGCTGGAATTAAAGGCGTGTGCCACCATGCCTGGCCAACAAATATATTCTTGTGTCAATCCTCCACAACTTTATCTATTGACCATCATTAACACATATTTTAAGATAAATTGCAAGTACCTGTAAATCTCCCCCCAAAATTTCCACCAAGCTTATATTTAACTAGAATTTTACATTTGTTTACTGGCTTTTTTGTGTGTAAATTTACGTACAATGTAATGCAGAAATCTCAAGTCTACATCTGCTAAACAAATGCTCACATGTGTGTAACTCAGGTCCCTATGGAGATGTAGAAAAGCATGAAAAGCACCCTAGAAAGGTTCCTCATGTCGTCTCTTAGTCAATCATTGTGCCCCACCCGTTATGTGAATATTGTTTAACTATTTTCCACCATGAGTTAGCACATTAGTGGAGTTATACACTTTATTTGAAGGAGTGTCAGATAAAATACACTATGTGTAGTTAAATGTGGATTTCAGATAATCAATGCATATTTTTAGTATAAGTCTGATCCAGGGAATATTTAGAACATATGTTGCAATGTATGTATTACCTGTCTAAAATCCAAATTACTCAGGTGCCCTGAATTTTTGTTTACTAAATCTGGCCAACCTATGTGTAAGGCTTCTTTGAGCATAAGATGATTGAGATTAACTCATATTGTTATGCATACCACACCAGTAGTTTTTAATTTTTATTTTTTGCATAATATTCTGTTCTAGGATTGACACACATTTTATTTGATCATTCTCCAGTTGATGGATACCTGGACTGTTTGCAATTTAGGATTATTATACTTATAAAGTCGGTGTAAACATTTTTGTACAAATTCCTCTGAGTGTATTTTGAGGTGAAATATTTTTATTTCCTTCTCCATCTACATATCATATCCATCAATCTATCCATCTATGTATGTTTGTATGTCATTATCTGTCTATTATCTATCATCTATCTTCCTTCTCTATCTACCTATCTACATCTGTATATATCTATCATCTATCTTCTTTCTCTATGATCTATCATCTGTCTATATATCTTCTGTCTCTATTTACTGATATATATCTATCTTGTATCTATCAATCATCTACCTTTTTTCTCTACCTATCTATCTCTATGATCTATCTTCTCTATCTCTATGATCTATTTATCTATCTCTTTCTATGTTCTATCTTCTCTATCTATCTATCTGTCATTTATCTATCATCATCTATATATCTTCTGTCTCTATTTGCTGATATATATCTATCATCTATCTATCAATCGTCTTTCTTCTCTATCATCGATCTATCTATCTATCTCTATGATCTATCTTCTCTATCTATATCTATCTACTCATCTATCTATCTATCTATCTATCATCTATCTATCTATCTACCTATCTATCTATGTATCTATCTATCTATCTATCTATCTATCTATCTACCTACCTATCTATCTGCCTACCTAGGTATCTTAAATAAACAAAACTTCTACCCGACCTCCTTGATTTTTCCTCCTTCTTTCCTTCCCTTCACATCCTATATCCAGTCGATGCTTAGGTTGTGCTGCCCTATCTATTTTCTCCCTAGCTAACCATCAGCACTCCAGCTTGGGGGCCATGAGCTCTTATTCCTGGCCTGTCTCTCACTGCTTCCACTCATCCTCCCTTCTTTATTTGTTCACACTGCAGACTCAGTCACTTTTGGCAATAAGAAACACCTGCTTTTAAAAAACCCTCCAACAGCTTCCCATTAAACTTGGGACATAATGCAAATTCCTTCTCAACACCGCAAGGTCCCGAGTGACCCACATTCCCTGCCTATGGCTTGAACCTCATCTGTTTCTACTCTTCTTGCTCACTAGCCTTGGACTGCACTGTTGCTTCTTCTGTTTATTTATTTATTAATTTATTTAGAGACAGAGACTTTCTCTGTTGCCCAGGCTGGAGTGCAGTCGTGCAATGTCGGCTCACTGCAACCTCTACCTCCTGGGTGCAAGTGATTCTCCTGCCTCAGCCTCCTTAGTAGCTGGGATTACAGGTGCCTGCCACCACACCCCGCTAATTTTTGTATTTTTAGTAGAGACGGGGTTTTGCCATGTTGGCCAGACTGGTCTCAAACTCCTGACCTCAAGTGATCCACCTGCCTCAGCTTCCCAATGTGCTGGGATTACAGGCGTGAGCCACCGCGCCCGGTCTCTTCTGTTTAATTAACTGACAAATCTACTTTCTCTGCATCTGCATGGCTCTTCCTCTATTCAGGTGGTTTAGGTATCATCTCTCCAAAGAAACTTTCCCTGAGCGTTTGTCGAGACTATACCCTCCACCTTTATCTCCTTACTCACTGTGACCCTTTATTTCATTTTGTGGACTTATTTTCCCCATCAAGAGAAATAGCAAAGTGATAGAATTAACTTTTAAAAATATACCTATTTACTTGTTTTTTGTCTTCTTCTGCTTCAATGTACAGATGCTCCTCGACTTATTTTTATTTTATTTTTTGAGACAGGGTCTGGCTCTGTTGCCCAGGCTGGAGTGCAGTGGCACGATCTCGGCTCACTGCCACCTCTGCCTCCCGGGCTCAAGTAATCCTCCAGCCTCAGCCTCCCAAGTAGCTGGGGCTACAGGTGCATGCCACCATGCCTGGTTACTTTTTTTGTATTTTTTGTAGAGTTGGGGTCTTGCCATGTTGCCCAGGCTGGTCTGGAACTCCTAGGCTCAAGGGATCTGCCCACCTCGGCCTCCGGAAGTACTGGGATTATAGGTGTGAGCCACTACACCCAGCCCCTTCTCAACTTATGATGGGGTTATATCCTGTCATCATCAGTGGAAAATATCATAAGTTGAGACTGCATTGGATCCATCTAACCTACCAAACATTGCTCAGCCTAGTTGACCTTAAACTTGCTCAGAAGACTTACATTTGCCTACAGTTGTACATAATCATCTAGCACAAAGCTTATTTTATAATAAAGTGTTGAATATTTTATGTAACTTATTGAATACTGTCCTGAAAGTGAAAAACAGATTGGTTGCATGGGTGCTCGAGGTATGGTTTCTACTGAATGCATCTTGCTTTTGCACCACAGTAACATTGAAAAATTGTTAAGTCAAACCATAGTGATTTGGGGGTCTCATAAGAGAGAGACTTTATCTGTCATTTCCATTGTCTTCTCCCCCGCCCCACACACTTTGAACAATTATCCATGGAAATCTTTTGTTATGAAATAGAAGAACATAAAATTTGAGGTTACATATTAATTAGTATTTTTCTTTAATAAGCAGAGGCTTTGGGAACAAAATTACAGCCAAAATGTCAGAAATTATATTGGTCTGCTTTAGCAGTCATGAATGTATATTTTTCCAAGCTTTTGGTAGTGACTACAAAGATAATCCTTAAGTTCAAAGCTTAAAATAAAAGCAAACAATTTACCCATATGTATATAATAAGTTCAAGTATAAAAGTCAATTAGTATTTAAAAGAAAGTAATTAATGACCACAGTGTCTCATCCTCAACAGATAAGAAATTATGTTCCAAATTTTGGTCCCAAGTAATTGTGCTATAAAACATCAGGAAATTGTGGAAAATATGCCAGGGAAAGATAATTACCTACAGTTACATTAAGGATTGTATCAGTTGGATTGGATTCAGCAGTAATGCCACAGAATTTTTTTAAAATAATATTCTACAGCACAGAAAGCACAAAAGCAAAACACAATATGACAAGAGATGGAGAAATGTGAAGATTGTCTTCAGCAATGGCATAGCAATGACCCTCTTCGTTGGGTGTCTGCCTAAATAGAGATTGGCGTGCAATGCATTTTGCTAGGTGATCTGTACCAATGCACACAGCTACCAATAGCAGAGACACAGATCTTTCAGCTTCTATTTAGCAGCTACCCCAAGGTCTAAAGGGTACATGTTTTGAGGGTAATAGAAGCAAGGAATTTTATGTTCTCTTGTCATAACTGATATCGTGGGGTTTTTTTAAAGCTATTCAAGATTCTGACTGTTCCTTTGTTAATTTTTAATGGATTTTTGAGTGGCCCTCAAATCATTTCGGAGCTCTGTCTACTGAGATGAAATCACAGACTTCATGAACCGTGGGAAATTTAACCAGTGACATGCTGGTGAGCTGTTGTTAAAATCTTCCAATGTATTAATAAATCAACTGGAGACAGAGACAAAGGTCGGGGGGTGCGGGGAGAGAGAGAGTGAGAGAGAGAAGAGAAAGAGAAGTTCAAGACTGAACATGAAGGATCGAAGGATCTCTGGAAATGCCTCCCAGAGCAGTAAAGAGGAAAATATTGAAAAAACAAACAAACAAATAAACTTGGGTTTTGAAAGAAATAGAAAAAGTTTCCATTGACTTTTTAAGATGTAGAATGTGGTGACGGAATATTTTCTAAGATACTGTGGAACAAATATCAAGGGTATGATGGATGTAATTCAATGCCAGCTATAAGCAAAAAGAGGCAGTAAAGGTAATATGGATGGGTGAAAGAGAGATGCCCAAATTTTCAAGCAGATTGGATAGTTTAATCTGATGCTCAGAAGAGTGAAATGTGCACTCCTAAACTTTTGAAAATTTGAAAATACAACGACTCAAGGTAGCATAGAATTTTTGAAATATCTGACATCTGAGCTAAGATGTGTTACCAACACAATGCCCCAAAAGAGTGGATGCTATTGCAGAGAAAAGGGATTCCATACAAAATAACAGACAACATTCATTCAGAGGGTTTCTTTTTCTTCTTTTCTTCTTGTTTTATTTTTATTTTTTTGAGAAACTGCTGAAAATTTCACTGAGAGGGCTGTGATCTGTGTAAGACAGGTCTCTTGAACTGAGATACTACTATTCTTCATGTGGGACTCATGATACTAAAAAAACAGATACCCTGTGGGTTTCTCTGCTAAGGTCTGATTCTGCTTCAGGGTTTGTAAATCCAAGACCCAGGACTGAGTATGTCTATCCCACTTCTGTGTTCCTGGTGCCAGGCATTCTGCTGGGCACCTAGTGGATGATTCATAGTTATTGAAGAAGTGAATGAAGAGTGAAATGGCATTGAGTTGACTATTAAATGAGTCCACAAGTGACCTATAGAGTCAATGCCATGAGGTTTTAGAAGGAGAGAGAACAGCACACTGAGTATTACTGGAGGTGATTGGGCTTGGTGGAGACCTTACATAATAGTTGAAATTTAGAGAGAAATGACCTGAGTCATTTCTCAGACAAAAATGAGCATGGCATGTTCAGGTTCCATCATACAGGACCTCAATGCAAGTAGAAGAGAAAGCTTCTCATTAACTTGAAAAAGAAAAGCATACATTGGGCAAGAATCCAGGGCCCTACAAATGCCTTGCCATCAAACCCATATCTGTTTATAACAGATGCTGCCCAATTTGTCTTTACATGTCAAATGGCTTCCTTATAAAGTTGCTGGGATTCTTTTGGTAGTGGTGATAGGGATAGAGAAGATATAAGAGTGACATATTATATAATATGTTTGCCATACTGCTCATTTCTTGTTGGAACATATTTAGGAAAAATTAAGTTAAAGCACCAGTTTATAAAAAAGAGAATTAAAGTGTTTTTTTTTTCTTATAGTAAACTGACCTAATGATTATGTTTTAATGGGAAGAAATAGAAAACCTGCAAAGTATGTGTAAGATTGGAATGCCATCCGGGGAGATAACACAATTAAGGTGCAAGAAATGTCAATTTCTATGAAAATTAAAACCATTAAAAAATAAATATAATTTGAAGAAGAATGTTCAAACATTGAAATGGGAAATCTCTTGGAAACGAATCCCTGGGTAGTAAGGAAATTAGCTAATGGATTTTCTTACCTGTATGGAAAGCATTTGCAGAATAGAAGAATCTTAAAAACAAAATAAAATCACAGGTAATGCAATGTAGTTTATTCAGTAAATTTAAGTAGGCAGCTGTATAGAAAGAACTATTTCCAAAACTAGCTGGTGGTGACTATAAGACACAACACATTTTAGGGAATTACCAGAATCAAATCGAATCAGAAATAATGAATTACTCATTGATGTGTTCAAAGGATGACAGCCAATGTGATTACGTGCGTCTCTGAGAGGGGAATTAAATTTAGTTATTCATGGAAATCATGTAAAAGATAACGTCGTAGAAAGATTCAGGGTTCTGGTTAGGGCTTGCTGAAGATGCTGTGTAGCGATTGCACTGGGTTATGTGGGGATGGGGGTTTTGAGTTTTGCCTTTAATTCTTTCCCTGAATTTGTCTTCATGTTCCTTGCCCATCTTTGCATGTGCATTATGGTGTATGCAATTGCTACCCTACAAAGACCTTCTTAGGTATTTATGATCCTGTTGAAAATGAAAGGCTTGTCTACACAGGTTGCACGTTCATTTTCACTCTGCAGCTTGCGAAGATTAATCATTGATCTGACAAAAACAGTGTTCCAAGGAGTCAGGGTAACTAGGACAATGTTTGGATAGATAATATGTTAAGGAGGATTTTGACAACCCGTCAGGAAGCAAGTCTGGATTATTGTTGACTAAGAAATAGCTTTCTCAAGTCAAAGAGACTAAAGAAGTGGCTATACCTCTCAGATGCTGAGTAAGACAGAATTTGTAGGACAATGAAGATGAACAGGTAATTCCTGCACCTTGGGTAAAGATTGCTGATGGTGCCAATGCTTCAAAGCTGGTTTCCCTTCCGTAGACTCTCCACCCTCTCAGATCTAGTAAATCAGTTTCCTGACATGTTCCAGGAGTAAGACCTAATTCTGGAGGGACGCCAGCCCTGACATCCAGGATCTATGTTGCTGAGAATGAATATGTGCCCAGTAATGTCTGTTTGTATAATCCAATGCACACAACCAAGCAGCATAAAGCACAAACAACATTTGCACCCTGCTTCCAAATATAAGAAATGAACAACAAGCCTCAATTAGAATCGAATGATGTGTACATGATCCAGTGACCAGAAGATGTTGATGTGAATGCATTTGTAAAACTTCTGCTGGAGGGCATCTAAACTAAAAAACAGAGACAATTCGCATGGTGGTTAGTTTTATGTGTTAACTTAACTGGGCTAAGAGATGCCCAGACAGCTGTGAAATGTATTTTGGGATGTGTCTGCGCTTCCAGAAGAGATTAGCATTTAAATCAGGAGAATGAAGAAAGAAGATCCATCCTCACTTATGTAGATGGGCATCATCCAATCTACTGAGGGCCGCATGGAATAGAAAACCTGAAGAAGAATAAATCTGCTCACGCTTCTTGAGCTGAGACACCCATTTTCTCTTGCCCAGGGACACTGGCACGCTTCATTCTCAGGCCTTCGAACTTGGGCTGAATCATACCATTGGCTTTTCTGCTTCTTCAGCTTGCAGATGGCGAATTTTGAGACTTCTTGGCCTCTACAACTGCATGAGCCAAATTCTGTAATAAATCTCTTCTTATATATCTCTCTCTTTATAAATAGCTGTTTTATCTAGAGAACCCTGACTAATACAATCCACTTCTGAGTCCTAATGGGGAAAGCACAGTTATCTCCAATATTCCACAAATTAAAAGTCCATTCATGACTTAATTTTTCACAAATTGAAAACATCACCACTTATGTTCATTGCCTAATTATTGACTGGTGATTAGTGTGTACTCCTTTCCCCGGGGCTCACGAAATCCAGTGTTCACCAAATCCTTCCGTTACAGGAAAGAGGTCTCGATCCAGATCCCAAGAGAGGGTTGTTGAATGTCACACAAGAAAGAATTCAGGGTCAGTCCATAGTGCAAAGCAAAAGCAAGTTTATTAAGAGAGTAAAGTGGTGAAAGTACAGCTACTCCATAGACAGAGTAGGGTGTTCAGGAACGCATCCACTGGTATGTACAAAACTTGTTTATACATAAAATTAAAAAAAAAAGATCATGGGGAGATGTGCTCTGCTACAGGGTTTGTGATAAAGGATTAATTTTCTTTATTACTACATTCTGCAACAATCAATATTATTATCTTTAAAGCAAAATTAGGAGTGCTTCTGTTCTCAAGATATAGGGATATTGGACACTCCCAATTCTGGGTCTGTTTACTAAACATTATCAATCTGTTCCCTTAACTGTAAACATCTAGAGGCTAGGAACACCTAACTTTCCGGGAATGCAGCCCAGGAAGTTCCAGCCTCATTTTCCTAGCCCTCACCCAAGATGGAGCTGCTCCGGTTTGCTGCGTGACGGTGGGGGTATGATAATATGTGCAGGACCTTGGGCCAATCTGTTTGTAAAAGATGCCAATGTTCTTTGCAGCAGGAGAGAAATGATCTCATTCTCATAAGGCAAACTCAGATTTCCTGGTGAACCAACTGAATCTCTTCCTTTGAAAATGCTGGCTCACTTCATTGCACACAAAGCAGAGAAAATATATTAATTAAAGTTCCTACAAGTGATACTTTTCAGACATTAATTTTAAAGATGTCTAGGTGGCTGACATCTTCTAGACAGGCTGTTGGGTTTTGGAAGATTGGACACCAGGGGAGACCAATCGTATGGTGGAGGCCATTGCTCCATGTGCCCAGAGTATTGTCAGAAATCATAGACGGGTTTATTTTATTTTATTTTAGAGACGGCGAATTGCTCTGTAGCCCAGGCTGGAGTGCAGTGGTGTGATTTCTGCTCGCTGCAACCTCCACCTCCTGGCTTCAAGTGATTCTCCTGCCTCAGCCTCCTGAGTAGCTGGGATTACAGGCACCTGCCACCACTCCCAGCTAATTTTTATATTTTTAGTAGAGATGGGGTTTCAATATGTTGGCCAGGCTGGTCTCAAATTCCTGACCTCAGGTGATCGACCCACCTCGGCCTCTCAAAGTGCTGGGATTACAGACGTGAGCCACTGTGCCCGGCAATTAGATGTGTTTTAAAATGTATTCAGGGATGGAGGTGTACTATTCACAGGCAGGTTTTGTATTTAGAAAGGAAAAGGGAGAATCAACTACTAAGGCACCGGAATTTCCCAGCCTGGCATGAACCCAGGAGCACCCAATACTATCCGTGTTTCCAGGAGTTATGTCCACATTTCTAGCACTCTCTGATTTAAGCCCATGAGCCTAAATTATGCCTTAGGCAGTATAGACACGATGTGGTTTTATAGGCTCTTAAACGTTCATATGGATAATTCAGGAAAAAAAAAAAATCCTCTTGAGAAAAGGACTCTGATAAGCGTTTCTCTTCACCAGGTTTGCCAAATCCAGGCAACCCAACCTGCTCAGGTATATAACCACCAAAAGAACAGAGTTTCTCAGCCTTGGCATTAGTAACACATTAGGCTGCATAATTCTCTGTTGTGTGCATTGTAAGATATTTAGCAGCATCCCTGAATCAATCCTCCAATAATCCAACAATTCTGAAAGTCCTAAAGTATTCCCAGGCATTGCTAAGGATCCCCTCTCTGAGAACCACTTCCCTAGTGGAATTATTGCCCCTGGAACTTTACAAAGGAGGCAAAGGATTTACTGAGGCTCATTAAAGCACTCCCCAGAAAGAGACTTCTATGGAGTCCATGACATGCAGTTTCTGTTCTGAAAACAAAATCAAAAGCCAAATCAGGATTTCAGGTGTAGGCAGCTCAAAAACATACATTTGATCCTTCAGAGGATTCTGAGAGGCAGGAACCTACCTGTTCCTTGTTTGTCCATGAATTACTTTCATCTCTGGGTCCAAAATTGGGAGGGGAAAAGCGTTTTGGAGAAGTTGCATGTAACTTTATCCCAAGAAGTCATCATGTGACACAGATTCATCATGTCAGAATGATCATAAAAAAAGAGTGCCGTAATGGGTGACCCATGGCCTTTTAGATGTGTATCCCTTGAGAATGAACCAAATTGGTATTACCTGGACATATTAGAATATCAGACCCATAAAAGTTTGATAAATGAATGTCTTTTACCACCAAGTCATGCCATGGTGTGATATGTGATTGCTGGTGTGATATGTGATTGCTGGTGTGATATGTGATTGCTGTTGCTGTTGTGATTGCTGTTGTGTGTGTGTGCACGTGTATGTGTCTAGCTTGGCCAATGAATAGTATTTCATCCTAATAGGTAATATTATAATGCTGTCCTCCCTCTTACTTGTATTTTTGTTGTTTTTGTTTTTGTTTCTTTTGAGACAGAGTCTCGCTCTGTCACCCAGGCTGGAGTGCAGTGGTGCCACCTCCTGGGCTCAAGCGATTCTCCTGCCTCAGCCTCCTGAGTAGCTGGGATTACAGGTATGCACCACCACACCTGGCTAATTTTTGTATTTTTAGTAGAGACGAGGTTTCACCATGTTGGCTAGGGTGGTCTCGAACTCCTGGCCTCAAGTGATCTGCCTGCCTCAGCCTCCCAAAGTGCTGGGATTATAGGCGTGAGCCACTGCACTCGGCCTGTTGTTTTTGGTGCTGGTGGCGGTGGTGGTGTGTGTGTGTGTGTGTACATGTTTATCCAGCCAGCCTCTCATCCTGAGATGAGATAATTGGGGAATTCATTCGCCATCATTCATCTAATGAGTTCCTTCTGCTACCCGCCTTGAAGCCTAGGATGAGGCCTCACTCAGGTGCAAAGCATCTCAATTGCAAATCAACTTTTTGGCTGTTCTGAGGGATGATCATTTGACTCTTCCATGCAAGCCATGAAGCCTGTATTGGACCAGCCTATCCCTGCCTTCTTTATTTGGTGAGAATCCATGGAGCTATTTTTAGTGATACAGTGTCTTGACTGACTAAAATGTTTATATCTATATCTAAATATATGTGTATACACTTAAACACTCTGTAGTTTAAGTCTGTGAGCCTAAATTATGTCTTAAGTAGTGTAGACATAGTGTGGTTTGATGGGATCTTAAAAGTTCAAATGGATAATTCAGAAGAATTATACATATAATATAGATTATATATACAGTCCTTTGTGTGTGTATATATGTATATACACATACACAAACACACATATTCATAGATATATGTGACGCTGATCAAGAATATGTGTGTGTATGTGTATATATGTGTGTATATATACAATATGTATATATACATATATACACAAAGGATTTTTTCCTTTGCTTTTCTGAATATGCCTAATATTTTTGAGGTTTTAAAGAGAAGAATGTGTCTATCTATATTCGTTTCTTTTTAATGGCATTTTCGATACCAATACAAGAACATGCTATAGAAATTCAAGAGGGAGAGTTTTCTTTCCCTTGACTTTATTTTTATTTTTGAATTTTTTGAGATAGGGTCTCTCTGTGTTGCCCAGGCTAGAGTGCAGTGGCCTGAACATAGCTCGCTGCAGCCTCAGACTCCTGGGCTCAAGTGAACTTCTGCTTCAGCCTCCCAAGAAGCTGGGACTATATGCATGCCACCACACCCAGCTAATTTTATTTTTTTTTTGGTAAAGTCTGGATCTCACTATGTTGCACAGGCTGGTCTTGAACTCCTGGGCTCAGGAGATCCACCCGCCTGGTCCTCCGAAAGTGCTGGTATTAAAGGCATGAGCCACTGCACCCTACCTTTTTCTTGACAATAGAGTAGCACCATGGTCATGCCTTAAGCTGCAATGCCCTTATGTCAAGTGGGGAAACCTAATGTAATCTACCTGTCAATAAGCCTGGTCCAAGGGCAGTTGAAACGCTTGGAATCTGAGCTTTAGATTAGGATCGGAAGTCCGAGAATGTAGAAGTGAGTCAACGCAACCACAGAAAATGACCATCTCACCTGGTCGACAGGCTCAGTGGGTGCCCACTTAGAAAAGACCCTCTGTCTTTATTGGGACCTTCTGTTCTGTTTCTCTCTGGGGCACAGCAAAGCTTTGCTTTCACACTGCTTTGCTTTCATACCCTCGGCACAGCACAGGTCTTCTTTTGTGGCATGCTCAGAACTGCAGACATTCCTAACATTCATAAGGAGGATGAATGAAAAATTATTGAGTTTAAAAATAAAGGCCATTCTGGAGCATGGGAAGTGGACATGGACGGAGGTCTGTGAACCCCCGGCGGCGTTCTGAATGAACCCTGTTGTTGGATTGCCGCATTCCCCTCCCCCTGACTGCCCTTTGCTTTCTCAATGCCTGTGCTAAAAATAGCAAATAATTAGCAGTGGTCACAATGCTCGCTCTTATGCGCACCTAGTATATTTTAATCCTGCTGGAGCCCTTGTGCCATGCTCTGGTTCGAATTGGCTTTCCCATTTGGTATCCAGAGAGCTAATTCATTTTGTGGCCGCACTCCTGCATTCTTGATCAGCCTTTGACAACGAACACTGTCTGCATAACAAATGTGTCTTTCTCAGGCTGCAGCAACTACAAGAGTGATTAACATGAAATAAAGGCTCCAGCCGGCACGCTCTCCCCGTTCTTCCACGGATACCACTGTTTTTATTTAACCCTGTATTTGTCAGCTCTGTGGGAAATGGTCTTTCTCTCTCTATCTCTCTTTCTCCCCCCATGCTAAGTTCAAAACTAAACAGGGGTCCCCGGCCTCCTCGGAAGGCTCAACTTCTGCGGACTCCCTCTTGGAGAGCTGCCTGCGGCACTCTGGATGCAAATAATTATTCACTCTCTGCTCCCTGACATTTCCTCAAGCACTGCATCAAAAGGGGCTGAATCACACATCAAGTCTCTTGCAGGGAGCCCCAAGTCACCATGTTTCTCCCAGGCTGCAGGTGACGTGCAGGTGAACTTGGGGAGTGTTAATTCCCTGGAAATCAAAGAGGGCAAAGCAGCAATGCTCAGGGTGGCTGGCCTTGGGAGCTTGGCCCAAGGTTGCGAATAGATTTGCAAGCCTCATCATCCTGGCTTTTCAGCTCAGTTTCTTCGTTGGGGATGTATAGATACCCTATTCTTTACCAGAGTGTGGGTAGGTCCTGTTCCAGATAGAGGGTGTTTCCAGGTCTTCCCTTTCGGGACTGCCTGCTTAGCAAGTCCTACCTTTGAAACTTTGGAGAGAGAATATTTCAGGGACGTAAGGGGGCCAGCGTGACTATAAAAAGGCATAGAAGCTTCCTTCTGCTCTGATGAGCAGTCTGTCGAGCTGTTTCCACAGCCCCTTTCTCATTTTCCCTCATTAAAACATGCCAACAGCTTCTCTTATCTGCCTCGGAATAGTCTTTTCAAAATGCATCTTTACTGGAAAAAAGAGTACTTGTAGCATGGGTTCGTGGCGGGGGGACAGGTATCTTTCGAAGCTATTAAAGCAGCATTATAGTAGACTATTGCTCATTTGCGCCTCTCAAAGTCTACAAATTTTTCTAATTCAGACAGAAAACCGAGGCTTTTTACAGTCAACTGGTGAAAATGGATAGCCTTACCTGTTTCCAGGTAGGTGTCATAGTTTCTATTTAAAGTTTCCATGTAAATGTAAACCTTGCTATAAAGGTTCAGAAAGGAAGAGGAAGTATCAAATAGATCCTACAGTGTGCTACTCTATCTGCTTGCTTGTTGACTTGTTTTTCTGTTTCTCTATTGCCTCTTCCCCAAAAAGGATTTGAGGCAAGCTCTGTAAAGATGGATGCAATAGAATCAGCACATGGCTTAAAATAAAAAGGGAAATAGAAAATAAGCCAGAAATATACTATTTACAAATTCTACCTAAGGTGAACAAACTCCCAGAAATTTAAGGAGTGCCTTCATACAGTCACAAAATATGCATATGTGAATAGTAAAGCTTCTGCGGATCCCTAAAGAATTCAGAGCAAATAATACAGCTTAGGTCAGGCTGATGAAAGCCACGGTTCAAAGCAAATGAGGATATTTCTATTGGGGGAGTCCTCTGGGAGTGAACTTTTCAAAGCACTGAGCCTAGTTATAAAAATATCTCACATGTTGTATTGTGCTCGGCAGTTACAAAGGGCTTTCTGCAAAAGTTCTATCATTATTATCTATACCACTAAGTAGGTAGGGTATTTTTACCCTTAAGGTGTAGGTACAGAAACTGAGGACTGATAAATTAAAAAGCTGGGCAAAGCATCCTAAATAGCAAGGAAGCTGTGAGACTGGAAATATATAGCATCTATTTCTCCTGGTTTGAGAGAAAAATTAACCCAGAATTGGTGATCCAGCAATATTTGCAATAGAATAAAAATAGCCAATAACCCATATTGTCTTCCTTGTTTGTGATGAATGAAAGTATTGGTTTCCTCTCCACAGAAAGAGCTCAGATCCAATGAAGTGGCCAACACAGCATAAAGATAAAAATGTCTAAACTCTATAATTTGGTAATTATGATTCTGAATTTAACTCAAGGAAATATTCCGAGATGTGTGGAAATATTTATTGTCAAGAGTATTCATGGAGTATTATTTATATTTCATAAAAAATGGGAAAAATCAAATGGCCCCAGATATAATGATTAAGCGCATAGTGGGCTTGTTTTATATTAAAAGATTACAAGTAGATGTTAAATTGTGTTTTCAAATAATAGTACAGGATGTGGGAAAGTGCATATGATATAAGGTGAAGTAAAACTATTGCAAATTATAAAATTATATATGGAGCATCAGTTCTCAAAATTTAGAATCCCCTGGAAGGCTTGATAAAATAGGTAGTGACCACCCTCTGCCTCCAGAGTTTCGGATTCAGTCAGTCCAGTGTGGGGACCAAGAAACTGTGGCTTTTTTTTTTTTTTTTTTTTTTGAGATGGACTCTTGCTCTGTCGCCCAGGCTGGAGTACAGTGGCACAATCTCAGCTCACTGCAAACTCCACATCCCAAGTTCAAGCAATTCTCCTGTCTCAGCCTCCCAAGTAGCTGGGATTACAGGCTCCCACCACACGCCTGGCTAATTTTTGTGTTTTTAGTGGAGATCAGGTTTTGCCATGTTGACAAGACTGATCTCAACTCCTGCCCTCAAGTGATTTGCTCACCTCGGCCTCCCAAGGTGCTTGGTTTACAGGCATGAGCCACCACACTGGACCTAGAAACTGTGTTTCTAATAAGTTCCTAGGTAATGTTGATGCTATGGGTTCAGGCACCCCATTGAATTAAATACATGTGTATTAAGTGTGTGAACAAGGCCATCCTTGCTTGCAGGATAGTGCTGTCCACACTGGCTGGTGATCGCACTCAATGGGGAACCTTTAAAAAGGTATAAATGTCCAGTGACATTCTCCAGTGAGAATGTAAAGTGGCACAGCCACTGTGAAAAAGGGTTTGTCATTTCCTCAGTAAGGTGAAAATGGAGTTACCATATGTCTTAGTCCTTTCTGGCTGCCATAACAAAATGCCATAGGCTGGGTGGCTTATAAACAGTAGACATTTCCATCTCACAGTTCTGAAGGCTCAAAGATCAAGGCACCAGCAGATCCAGTGCCTGGTGAGAACCCGCTTCCTGGTTCATAGACGGGGCCTTCTCGCTGTGTGGTGGAGAAGGCACATGGTGGAAGAGGTGAGGGAGCTCTCTGGGGTCTTTTTCATAAGGACACTAATTCCATTCACAAGGGCTCCACCCTCATCACCGCTCATCACCTCCACCCTCATCACCTAGATCATGTCCCAAAGATCTAAGTCACCTCTTATAGCTCCATCTTGGGGGTTGAGATCTCAACGTATGTATGACTTTTGGGAGGACAGAGACATTCAGTCTATGGTACCATATGAACCAGCAATTACACTCCTAGGCATATTTTATATACATATACGTGTGTGTGTGTGTGTGTGTGTGTGTGTGTGTGTATGTGTATGTGTGTATATGTGTGTATCTATCTTATCTATCTATCTATCCATCCATGCTCCAAAAGATTAAAAACAGGTATCCAAAGACATGTAAATGAATGTTAATAGCAGGGCTCTTAACAATAATCACACTTGGAAACAAACCAAATGTATATCAACAAATTAATGGATAAACAAATGTGGTATATCTATACAGTTGAATAGTATTCAGCCATAAAGAGAAATAAACTACTAGTGTATACTACAATATAGATTAAAAAATTAGACTAAGTGAAATAAGCTAGACACAAAAGACCACATATTGTATCACTCTATTTATATGAAATATTCAGAATAAGAAAAGCCATAGACACGGAAAGTAAATTAGTGATTGCTGGGGTCTGAGGATGGGAGCAGGGAATGAGGAATGACTGCTAACAGGTACTGGGTTTCCTTTTGGGGTAAAGAAAAAAGTGATGGTTGCACAACACTGTGAAAGTACTAGAAGCCATTGAATTGTACACTCTAAAACAGTTAATTGAATGTTATGTACATTTTGTCTCAATATTTTAAAATGTCCAGACAGCACCCTCAAGAGATTCTGATATCATAGTTTTAAGAACAGGCATTCATCTTTTTAAAAAGCCTCCCAAATGATGCTAATGTGTAGCTGGGTTTGACTTAAAACCCCAGATCTGGTAGGATTTCAGACAATAGTCGCAAAGGCTGAATAACACTGAGTGTTTATTTGGTGTGGTTCAGTGAAGCACAAGGGAGCTTGGAAAGATGGAAAGATCAATTGCAATGGGTGGATTCTTAGCACTTTGCTAGCTTTGTGTCCATGAACCAGCCACATCAGCCCTACCTGGGAGCTTGTCAGAAACAGAGACTCTCCAGCCCCACCCTTGAGTTAGGTCTCGTAACCGAGACCTACCTTTTCATAAGATCCCTGTGGTTGACATAGGCAACAAAGCTTCAGGAGCACTGGAGAGGTTGTGTAGCCTTTCCATCACTGTGTTTTAGGAAACATTGATGTTGTTGAGGTACTATTGCACACCCTGAGACAAATGGCTTGTATTGTCCAAGTGGTTTAGAAAATATTGGTTGGAAGAAAGTTAAACATAGTCATATCTTTCAGGATCTCTCTGCATCTTTGAGAAGTTCCCATGATGCAGGGCAGGCAAGCCACAAAGTGGGGTTTAATCCCTGAGGGTTCTTGGCTGTGTCTAGGAAATAATTGAAGGGCAAGCTGGAGGTAGAAGAAAACAGCTTTATTGAAGAAGCAATGTTACAGCTCCAGCTGTGTTACAGCTCTGTGACTTTTCCTGCAGAACAGGATAACACTGTAGGCAGAGAGTGTCACATTTATGCCCACTTTTTTTGCTGTTGTTTCTGAGATGGAGTCTCCCACTGTGGCCCAGGCTGGAGTGCAACGGCAGTCTCAGCTCACTGCCAACTCCTCCTCCTGGGTTCAAGTGATTCTCCTGCCTCAGCCTGCTGAGTAGCTGGGATTACAGGTGCCCACCACCACATCCGGCTAATTTTCGTATTTTTAGTAGAGACGGGGTTTCACCATGTTGGCCAGGCTGGTCTCAAATTCCTGACCTCAAGTGATCTGCATGCCTTGACCTCCCAAAGTGCTGGGATTACAGGTGTGAGCCACAGTGCCTGGCATATACCCACTTTTAATTTCCTGCAGATTAAGGGGCAGTTTGTGCAGAAATTTCTAGGGAAGGGGTAGTAACTTTTGGGTCATCGGGTCATTGCCATGGAAAGGGGTGGAAACTCCTGGGTGTTGCCGTGACAATGGTAACTGACATGGCACACTGTGGGTATGTCTGATGGAAACCTGCTTCTGCCTCGGCCCTGTTTTAGCTACTCCTCAACTTGGTCCCATGACCAAGCTTTGCCTCCGGTGTTGAGTTCTGTCTCCTACCTGACCTGGACCCAGCAACTCTCCACTGAGTATTGTCTGGTTTGCTGTGCAATCACATCCCAAACTATTTGAAAAAGGAAACTCCTTTTAAAGGACCACCTCATGACCCTGAGGGACTCTAGTGATCTGCAAGGTACAATCTGGGAAACGCAGCTCCAGGATCTTCTGGGCCCACCAAGCCTCAACTAAATGTTAGAAATTATCTTGAATTTGGTGAAACTTTAAGAGTGACCCTAAATTTCAGTACCCAAAAAGATGGAGTGTGAAGCAGTGGATTTCGCTGAAACCTGTATCACAAAACAAGAGAAAATGTGGAAAAGAAGCAGAGTCCCCTGATAGCATGGCTCTTTTTCATTGTAGATCAAAAAGATTTTGAAGTTTCATCATCAGAGTTAGGGTAACCTGAAAAGCCGAGATGGCACAACCAACATGGAGCGTGTTCCTGAGAAATTCCCAACTTTCCACTCATCTCCAAACACCATGAACTTTTCCATCGAAATTTTCCAGGTTACATTTGTCTCAACTAATGTCTGAGAAAAACTTTAAGATGTGCTTTTCAAATACATCCTGAGATGACTTAACTACTGTACTAAATAAAACTATCCAGATGAAGAAGAAAGCTTGTGAACTTATGGAAAAAGTGTCAACTACTGCCCTTCTAATCAGATCAACAGACTTGTCTTTTTTTGTTTTTTTGTTTTTTTTGAGACAGGGTCCCACTCTGTCACCCTGGCTGGAGTGCAGTGGCCTGATCTTAGCTCACTACAACCTTGATGTCCTGGGTTTTTTGTTGTTGTTGTTGTTGTTGTTGTTTGTTTGTTTTAATTTTCTGCTATAGAGATGGGGTCTCACTTTATTGCTCAGGCTGGTCTTGAACTCCTTGGCTCAAGTGATCTACCCACCTCGGCCTCCCAAAGCGCTGGGAATACAGGCATAAGCCACTGTGCCTGGCCTTCTTTTTTTTTTTTTTCCTTGTCTGTATTTCTCTGAAAGTCAGATAATCCATACTGAAATTTGTTTTTCTGGAAATGACTGGAAATATCAACATAATTTTTAAACTGCTGCAATCTATTCAAAAAGTTAGGTGGATGGGGACCTCAGAGTTGAGTATGGTTATAGTATTGAGGTGATGGAGAATGATTTTCTCTGTTCTGTGTCTCGATCTGTTAATATGAGTTTATAGATGAGATGCTGACTCTGCTTGTAGCCCCTTAAACCAAAGGTGCCCTTAGCTTTCACGTCTGCTGAAGACTCAGGAATTGATTAACATAATTATTTTAGAAAACTGAGGAAAAATTTATTTCATTGTAATATAGGAAAAAAAAGAATTTCCAGCCCAAGCCCACATTTCTGAATTCAGTTAATTTCCCTAGATTTAACTGCTACATAAAACAAGTGATTCACAAACAAATTGTGCTAATAAATGAGGAGACAAAAGCAAATGAATGCAAGAGGAGTGATGTGCACTGTGATTAGGATACAAGGCATTGCACCGAAGGTTTTTTAGAAAGATTTTACTGAGGGAAAAAAATAACATCTGTGGTTTTAATTCCTGAATAGAAAACAAGTGTCAATGTAGTTTCCATCCACATTTCACTTGGTTCTGCGTCACCAGAATGGTGCAGGATCTTTTTGTTGAGGGTTTGGAGGGACTAGAAAACTACAACCTGAGGGCCGAATCCAACCTAAACCACCCGGTTTTATAAATAAAGTTTTATTGACACACAGCTACACCCATTCATTTACAGATTGTCTGCGGCTCCCTTCATGCTACAATGGCAGAGTTGAACGTTTGCAACAGAGACCAGAAAGGCCTAAAATACCTGGGTCTTTGCAGAAAAGTCTGCTGATCCCTGGCCTTGAGTAATTCTGTGTATTAAGTCATTTATGTACACATTTCATGATCCGGAGAGTTTAATGCCAAAGAAGAATAATATCAGATCCATCTGTGATGTCAATAAACATAAGCCAACAAGTAACTATTGAGTTTTCTTAACTCTTACAACCCAATTCTGAGAATCTATTATGTGGAAGGCAAGGTGAGGGTTAGGAAGATGAGGAAAACTGTTCTTGCCTTTAAAATGGTCTAATGGGTGAGAGGCAAATGACTACTAATTTGAGTTGCGGACATGCTCCAAAAGAGATATTCACGAAGTTCTATATTGGGTGATGGATTAAAGAGGAATATAACCAAAAGCAGTCCAGTAGTTGCACAAGACTTCCTAAGGGCAGTGGTGTTTGGGGTAGTCTTCAAAAATGAAATGCATAAAAAGGAGATAATTCCAGTGTCCAAAGAAAGGAAGCTGGTCAGAAGGCCGTGGACATGCAGGAGGTGTTGAAGTAGATCTATTAAATGGGTTTCTGGAGCAGAACAAGACTTCTAGGTGGCACGTTTCTTTCCATGGGTTCATCTCTCTGTGCATTTCCTGTGACTGCAATTCCCCAGGGCTCTGAGCCTGGGATGTGTGTCAGAGAGGGGTGGGAAATAAGGCAGATAGGAATGAACTTGAATGGGGGCAGATTTTACATTCCTGACTGAGGAGTTTGCATAGAACTCAGAGGAAGAGTTTCAGAGAGTGAAGCAACAACCTATTTGGAATGATTTAACTTTCCTATATGACTGAGTTGGATTAGAGGGGGGAGAGGTTGACTTCTTTCTCTGTCAGGGAAATTTTCCATCTCATGATGACTTCTGTCATGAGATGATAGGGTGTCATCATCTTTTCCTCATCATTTGAAACATAATGAGAGATATTTGTTTTTAGATGGATCTTCTCTTCAAATTCACCAGGCAGCCCAGCATCGCATATCCGTTGGTCAGGTTCTGAGTGATTCAGAGGTTGGCTTTCTATTCTTAATGCAGATGGGCACCATGTGGATGAATTGGTGGTGTGAAACACTGTTTGGGAGGAAACAGCTCCAGCCCAAAGCCAGCAATCCTGTGTATCTCCTTTCTTGCTGGCCTATCATAGGACAGATGTGTTTCTTACAGGTTAGTTTGCATTAGAGAATGTGCGGCTGTGTGATGTGTGCTGACTTTCTGTAGATACCCAGGCAGCAGGTCATGGTTCTATCACAAAGCCGTAAAAAAACAAAAAAACAACAAAAAACAAACAAAGAAACCAAAGCTTCTGGCTCCATCACTATCTGCCTGCATGGTTTTGACAAATTATCTTACCCCATTGGGTCTGTGGTTTCTTCACTCTGAAACAAGGGGTCAGCAAAATATTTTCTGCAAAGGGCCAGATAATAAATGGGTTCAGCTTTTTAGGCCACAGCATCTCTGTCGCATCTACTCAACTCTGCCATTGTAGGAGAAAAGCAGCCACAGACAGGCATGCAAATGAATGTGTGTGGCCAGATTTGGCCAGCACAATGCAGTGCATCCACCCCTGGACTAAATAACTCCTCCAGCTCCAAGAAGATTGTATGATGGGAAGTCAAGAGTAGAAAGAAACACAGAATGTGCTTGAGCTTTTCATTGTCTGTAATGGGAGAGAGCTCCTTTTTGTAGAGGGAAAGGCTCTGAATGGGGCCAGAAACAAAATGAAAATGGAACTCCATTGTGGGAAGGAGTTCATTTAAGTCACCCCAGTCACCTGTCCTTGAAGCTTGTCATGACTGAAACAGTCTGTAGGGCTTTGCAGACCATCTGCAGAACAGACTGCTTGCAATTTATCCCCCGTTTAGGTCGTTCAGACCCCACAGTGCAAACAGACCCCAGCACATGACTGGAAACAGTTTCTTTATATTAATAATTTCTCGCCATCAAAATTGCTATTTATTTAAGTATGACTGAGAGCCCAGGCGCTAGGCTCACCCAGAATCCAGTCCGACAGACTTGATGAGCTTGTGATTGTGCTATAAAGCAGCTCTCTAAGCAATAGGAAGATGCAGCAATGATAACGTACCTTTGCAATTTTCTCAGGTACAGCAAAGCTTCAAAGCACGAAAAAGATGAACTCGAAACACCAGTGACTGGAGGAACCATGACAACACAAACAAGAAGGAAACAAGAAAGAAAAAGCATAATCCTGGTTTTTGTGTTCTGAATTGTGGATTTGAAATTGAGGCTCCCGTGGCTGCTGACAGTCTGCCTTGATGCTGCTGATGTCTGGGTGATGAACAGTCATGGGTTTCCTCCCACCTGCCTCTGTGGATTAATGAAGAGCAAGGCAGGAATGGCAGACCTGCCATCTGGAATGACCTTACCTGATAAGATTGTTCTGCCTTCCCCGCCAAAGGTGAGGAGGGCTTTCAGGATGCAGGAGACTGTTTTCCCCGCACCTTAATGAGAAAAATTGACCGGTTTATTCACCAGCTGTCTTCTTTGTTTCTAATCCAAGCAATTGCTGCAAAATCTTTTTCACTTCTTCCATGTTGAAATTGAGCAGAAAGCCCCTCGAGTGGCTTATCTTTGGCAGACAACAAGGAATCAGGTTGGAGGAGTCACACAGACTCGCTGGGAGACACATGGAATGGGAGACCAGCAAATATTTACACACTGTGTTCAAGATCCATTCTTAGAAGTGTGAGCATAATTTATGTGACATTTCGAGCACTGTGCCAGTGAGCGCCTTCTCTATGTACAAAATGTGCTACTTTAGTTGTGGCTGTGTCACTTTTGGTGGAGTGCAGCCTTTGTGAGTTTCAATGGTATGGCGGCCTTTTCTCTGGGGCAAGAGTAAACACCACCAAGGAAAGCTATTGTTTTCCTGTGTGAGCTAGTGTTTTCTCTATAAAACTCGTAAAACGGTGTTCTACCTGTTGTGAACTTCTTGCTGAAAACTGTTTACTTTTGGAATATGCATATATGTTCATAAAAAGGGAATGAAATCTATTGGGGCCCCCAAACAATGACAGAAATCAGAATGTTAAAATAACTCCAGCAATCTAGATATTTCCTGTAAGTTTTCTGTGAATTCTGGATCTTGCAATTTTTAAAAGATTTTAATTTTTTTTTTCTTTTCAAATCTCCCTCTTCACAGAATGGATCTTGCAATGTTTAATATCTAAACGAATTCTATAGATAATAACAGCCAACATCAATAGCCTCCACAGTATTCAAAGGGCATGATATGTATTTACTTACTTAATTTTCCCTAGAATCCTGAGTCAGAAATTATCGTTATAACCATTGTAGCTAACACACCCAAGCACACACAGAAATTAAGTGGTAAAGCCATTGAGTTCAGGCACTGGACTTCAACTGAATGTTCTTAAACCCTATGCTACATTTGGCAGAACTGTGGTTTGTCCACTTCGGCACCAGTGACATTTGAGGATGGATGAATCCTTGTTGTCTAGGGTTGTCCCGTGCATTGTAGGATATTCAGCGGCATCCCTGGCCTCAATCCATCAACTGCCAGTGCTACCCTCACAACCTCTCACTGTAACAACCCCAAATGGCTCTAGAATGGCCAGATGTCCCCAGGGAGAACAAAATCGCCCCTGGTTGAGAACCACTGGATCGAGCTACATAAAATTCCAACATTGGATTATTCTTAACCTGCAAAAGTGGCAATTTCAATTGAACTTGGTCCAACTGAAGTCTGTTCCTGGTCAAGCTTCCCTGATAGACTAGTTTTTCAGATGGGTTCAGAAGGGTGTTGAGTACATGGGAAACGAGAGATCTGGAAGGGCTTTGCAAACCCCAAAACTCCAGTATGTGTAGCAGTCACAGAGACACCCCAGATTCGGAATAGACTGACATGAGAACCAAGGAACTGATGGAGTTTGAAATTACTTCACTTTAAAGCACATGTGCAGGTTAATTGCTGATAAAAAAAAAGTTGCAGGTGGGCATGGAAAGCTGGAGAGGGGCTCAATGCAAAGTTTCTTAAAGGCTTAAACCAATAAAACTCGAATCCCATTCCTCACTCTCCAAGGAGCCCACTCCATTATGAAAAAGAACTTCAAGCAAATTTGAATCTTTCTTCACTGAGTTCTAACATACTCCAGATCTGTATTGTGGAAGCTCTTCCTAAAGTCCATTTGTGCTTCCTGGCTAAGTGTGGAATGACTGCGCTGCTATATCCCATCATGGGCAAAGGGTACCTGCTGTGAAGGGCAAACTGGCATCAGCCTAAGTCTTCATTAAGAACAAGGTAAGACCATTCAAATGTGTTTTTATTTCTGTATGGCCGTGTATTCCACATTCACCAGCGACTAATGAGGAAGATAAAATAGAAAGCAGCTCCCCTCCTGTGAGGTGTCCATTCAGGACATTGCAGGGCCTCATTAATGAACTAGTGCCGTAATAAAGCAGAAATATACAAATGGCAGCACTGACACCCATAAGCCCTTCCTCTGGCAGGTGCTTTACAAACAATAAGGGAACTGGCTCTCCTTTTGTTAACAATGGACCCAAATGCATGCCATGGTTGACCAGATTCTTTGTGTATCATTAGCTCAGCTACACCAAATAATTCCACCGCCTTACAAGGCTGGGCCTTTTCAATGCGTTAGGGTACAATTTTTCTAGTTACGAATGTCACCTTTTAAAATATGGAAAATACAAAGTTAAGAAAAACCTTGCAAATTCTTATCAACTTGCCATCACTTCTTACAGTTTAAAAAATTGGTATGGACCATTTTAATTAATGTGACATGTGTGTTTGTCCATCTCATTAAAGGTCCTTTTTGGGTTACTGTTGTTGCTGGTAGCTTTATTCTTTTTTATTTTAATTAAACATTTTATTTTGAGATAATTATAGTCATGTAGTTGTAAGAAAGAATACGGAGGGATCCTGTGTGTTTTAGTACACACTTACATGATGTTCTTGAAATGGCAATACTATAGAATTGGAGAACAAATTAGTGCATGCTGAGAATTAAGGAGGGGAGGGCAGGAGAAAAGTGAATATGGGTTTAAAAGGACAACATGAGAGATCTTTGTGTGGCTAGAAATATCCTATATCATGATTACATCAATGACAGTATC
Source organism: Pongo pygmaeus (assembly GCF_028885625.2). Taxonomy (NCBI): domain Eukaryota; kingdom Metazoa; phylum Chordata; class Mammalia; order Primates; family Hominidae; genus Pongo; species Pongo pygmaeus. The sequence continues at coordinate 7,155,999 of NC_072396.2, read as the reverse complement.
TTGGTTGTCATGTTGTACTAAAATTTTATAAAATGATACTATTCCTATTTTGGATATCTGCAGTGTTTTAGTTTATGTCTTTGCATAACCTTCCTTAGTAATTTCTCTAGGTGCTATGTAATATATTCATAACTATCACAGTCTACTGATGTCACCATTTTACCACTTTTAGTGAATGTAAAAACATCACTTCCCTTTACCTTCCCCCATTTATAATTATCTTAAGTATTTTTCCAGCAGATGCATAGAACCACATCAAACAAATGTTCTAATTTTTGGTTCAACCCTCAAATATGGTTTAGAGTATCCCAGATGAGAAGGAAAGCATATTTATTTACCCATAGTTTTGCATATTGATTTTCCTTCCTGGCACTCCAAGATTTATTCTGTTATCATTTTCCTCTATTTTAAGAACTTCTTTAAACCATTTATTCTAGGATAGGTCTGCTGTTGACAAATTCTTCGATTTTCTTCATTGGAGAACGTCCTGATTTCCCTTTCATTCCTAAAGTATATTTTTACTGGATATAAAGTTCTGTGTTGACGGTTTTTTTTTTAAGCATCTGAAAAATATTGTGCCACTTCCATCTGTCCTCCATCAATTCTGGTAATGAATTTGCTATTACTTGAATAATATTTTTCCCTAGAGGTAAGGTGTTGCTTTCTGTGGCTGCTTTCAAAATTTTTTTGTGTGTTTGGTTTCCAGGAGTTTCATTAAGAAGTGTCTTGGCATGGATTTCTTGAGATTTACCCTGTTTGGCCTTCACTCAGTTTTTTGAATGTGTTTGTTTATGTCTCTTGGCAAACTTGGGAATTTTTTGGCTACCCTTTCCTTGAGTACTTTCTCAGCCCCAACCTCTTTCTCTTCTTTTTCAGGCATTTAGCTAGTTGTTTTATCCCTAATTGTTAATTACAGCTCACATTGCATGCCCAAAGAGGGAGGCTAGGGCTGGGTGGACTTCCTATGATCTTTCTGTATGAAATATTTTGCTATCACGTCTCAGTCATTTCTCACTAATGTTTTTAAGGCTTATTGATAACATTGCTTATTAATGATTTCAGATGAATTTAGAAAGAAAATCTGACAAGTTCCTGAAAATATTTACTAAAGTTTTTAATTGTCATTGTAGAAATCGACATGATAGTATGAAAAATGGACATAATTAAAATATTTGTAGTTTGAATCCTGTGACATGATTTGTTTATCCTGTTTATGCAAGTCTAATTTTATATTGCTCAGTTTCAAGCAATTTAACTTAAGACTTTAAGATTTTCTAGACAGGTTTTACACATTTCTTGTTAAGGTTAGTTCTAGGTATTTTCAGGGCTTTCTTTTTGTTGTTGTTGTTGGTTTGTTTGTTTTTTGAGACAGGGTCTGGCTCTGTTGTCCAGGCTGGAGTGTAGTGGTGTGATGTTGGCTCACTGCAACCTTTGCCTCCTGGGCTCAAGCCATCCTCTCGCCTCAGCCTCCCAAGTAGCTGGGACTACAGGTGCACACTACCACAACCAGATAATTTTTGTAAATTTTTTTTTTTTTGGTAGAGATGCAGTTTCACCACGTTGCCCAGGCTGGTGTCAAACTCCTGGGCTCAAGTGATCCTCGTGCCTCAGCCTCCCAAACTGCTGGGATTACAGACATGAGCCACAACACCTACCCATATTTTCAGCTTTAATTGATATTGGGATAGTTTCTTTTCAGATAATATTTTAAAACCAGTTTTATTGTGTGTATGGAAATCCTGTTGCTTTATTATATTTATTTTACATTTAGCCATTTTATTAAAATTTGTACTTAATTGCTAGTTGTTTATCAGTAGTATTCAGTATTTTTTCAATATGTTCCTTGTGGATTTCTTACCTCCTACCACAGATGCCCAAATTTTAGCCACAAAACAGATTCAGCCATACTCTGAAATATGCCTAATAAATAAACTTGCCCATAGTCAATAATTTTGATAAATGTTACATTTAAATTCATCACCTGCTGATTCACATTCATCGTATCGTACTAAAGGCTTTGGGAAGTCCTGCATTTAAGGGCCCAACTAGCCTTGTTTAACACACTGTTTCTGACATGCAAGCCATACATATCAAAAACCCATAGAAAATACATAGAAACCCTACATACATTGCACTTGTAGACAAGTGTTTATAGTCTTAAAATGTAAAGAAATCTTACAAAGCAGGACCAACATGTTAAATTCCCACAATAGAAAGATGGGGAACTGACAGAAGAAACCCACATGGCCAATAAGCCATTTTCACTCAGCAAATTCACCAGACCACAATTATGTCCAGGGTGGCCTTTGTTTCTGATATTCCATTTCAACAGCTGCCTTGCACTGAAATTTGAATTCTTTATAACCCGGGCTGCCAAGACCACGATGAGGTGTCTTCTGCTTTGCCTCCTGCTTTGCAAAGCAGTTAGCCCCATCAATCCGATTCTCTGTCGACTTAGCAGGGATCTCTCTGCCTTTACCATCCTATTTCGTGATGCCAGCATGGTTTGATTACTTTCTGAAGGTCAAACAAACCAAGGGGTTATTTTCCTGGTTAAAATCCCTACTGGATATGAAGATGAAAAATGTGCTGCACTCTAGATGAGTGAGACAAATAGATATGGATTATTTTCTAGCTCCCAATACTATGATAAAGAGTTGAAAGAATTCTAGAAAGAGAAAGACACCAGCCAATAATTTTTAGTTGTTTGTTGGTTGAAAACATAAATCTCTATGTAGGAAAACATTATGGTGCCAGTTCAGAACCCCTGGTTCTCGTAAACACCCTTGCTGCTGAACAAGGTATCTATGCCTTTTCTGCTTTTCTAAAGGATAATACATACAGAAGTATAAAAAGGTCCATGACCTTTGATCCATAATTAATTATTTAGAAAAATATTCACAGACGTCAACCACAATTTAGGTCAAGAACATTCACAACAATGTTATTTAAAACAGCAAAAACAACAAAAACCCCATGGTGCTCAATGATAGGGAAGCATTTAACCAAGTTTTGATATAAACAGAGGTCGTGTGGTTACCTAGTCTAGGGGTCAGGATACTTTCTGTAAGAGGCCAAATAGTGAATATTTTAGGCTTTGAGGGACCGATGTTCTCTCTGACAATTACTCAGTTCTGCCCTTGTGTCTCAAAAGCAGCAACAGTCAATAATATGTAAAGAAATAGGTGTGGTTGTGTTCTAATAAAATTTCCTTTAAATTTGAATTTCATAATTTTAAGGTGTTATGAATTTTTTTTTTGACAGTCTCACTCCGTCACCCAGACTGTAGTGCCGTGGTGCAATCTTTGCTCACTGCAACCTCCGCCTCCCGGGTTCAAGTGATTCTCCTACCTCAGCCTCCCAAGTAGCTGGGACCACAGGCACACATCACCACACCTGGCTAATTTTTGTATTTTTAGTGGAGACGGAGTTTCGCCATGTTGGCCAGACTGGTCTCGAACAACTGGCCTCAATTGATCCACCCACCTCGGCCTCCCAAAGTGCTGGGATTACAGGCAGGAGGCATCGTGCCTCCCTGAAATATTATTTTTTATTTTTATTTTTAAAACCTATTTCAACATGTAAAAGCCATACTTAGCTCATGGGCAGGGGGACACTGTTTGGCCATGGGCTGTGGTTTCTTAATACTGGCATAGCCACTAAAATCATATTTTCAAACGCTATTTCACGTGGTAACATGCTCACAATATAATATTGAATGAATAAAAGTAGACCCTAAAATTATTTTTAGAGTATGCCCTCATTTTAAAAGAAGAAAGGAATATAAGAAGAACTAGAAAGAAATATCCAAAAGCATTAAAATGTTTTTCTCTCCCGGGTGGCCTCTGAATGATTTTTACTCCCTCTGTGTGCTTTTCTGTGTTTGCTAAATGCTTTACAAGGAGTATTATTTTTACAATAAGAAACATTACTTTAAAACATACTGTTCTTTAAAAAATCATTCTCAAGCTGGTTCATTCTCCTGCTATTTTAAGGATTCATTTTCCTTATTTTGAAATTTATTTCTTCTGCCTGTCATCTGTTTCCTTCCTTCAGAGATGTTTGTCATTTATTTTCAGAAATCCTTCACTCATTTCCTCACTCATTCTTTCTCTTTTCTCCTCTCACTCGAACAATCTTTGTTACGTATGACATTTTTCAAAGTTCTATTCTGAGCCAACAGGAGAAAAAATATTAAACATATTCATTATACTGAAAATGTAGGTAGAAAAGTGTGCTTTCCTTTCAAAGCCACTGATAGTAATTTTAACATCTTGGGCATTGAGCAATCCCTCAATGTTGTAACTATGATGTTTTCAACAGAAAACTGAACCAGACTGAAGACAATTAAAAATAGGTTTATCTTTAACGTACACTGAATTCTATATAGACCATTGGGTCAAGATTCTCTCATCATAGGCGCAGGAAGTATGGCTTTATTTTATTTTATTTCGAGACAAGATCTGCCTGTGGCCCAGGCTGGAGTGCAGTGGTATGATCTCGGCTCACTGCAGCTTCGACCTCCCTGACTCAATCCATCCTCCCGCCTCAGCCCCTGGAGCAACTGGGACTACAGGCGTATGCCACGTCACCCAGCTGATTTTTGTATTTTTTGGAGAGATGGGGTTTTGCCATGTTGCCCAGGCTGATTTCAAACTCCTGGCCTCAAAGCCATCCACCCTTCTCAGCCTCCCACACCTGTGCTGGGATTACAGGCATGAGCCACTGCGCCTGGCCAGGTACAGGAAGAATGCTTCAAGTGGCTTGCCTTTTCTTGACGATATTCTCATTTGACTCATAAAGAGCATACAAGGACTCCCCTTATATCCCAGGTATTCTCATTAATGTAATCGTTCCTCTTCTGCTGCAGATGCCCAACCGTCACCACAGCCATGAAGAGAAGGCAATGCGGCTGCTATGCTGGGTGGCTTGCTTTTATTTCAAACCCATCAGCATCTCAATCCTGTTCCCTGAGAAAAATCCTATTAGGATTCTTTTTTTAACATTCTGTATCTATTAATTTGCGTGGCTGCTCTTCACTGAGTGTCTGTTTTGCAAAGGGCACTGTTTTAAAGACTAAAAATGACAAGGTGGCAGCCCTATGTGAGCAAATGAGCTATAATTAATGAAGGAAGATAGGGCTTCACGCCAGAGAAGCAATAGTACTGTCAGCATTAAACATTGGGGTGTGGCCATGTGTAAAGGAAATAGGCCAAGTGTTCACAAAGGGGTCAGAAAATAGTGTCAAGGAGGTTGCAAATGAGGAAGAATGCCAGGGTCCTATTCTTAGTGGAGCCAGGTAACTGCTAGATGCTTTGCACATTCCTTGTCATGAAAACCATGCAGGGTAGATGCTCTACAGAGTGTAAGTCCCTTGTCTTTTATGCCACGTGGGGCGAGATTATGAAGGAAGAGGAAATAAGACCATACAGGAATAATGCTAATTCCATAGGGCTTATACAAATCCATCCCATACCATGTGCCATCCTAGGCACTTGACATGCCCTATCTCATTGAATCATCTAAACAATGATATGGGGTTAGAACTGGCTCTAACCTGATCTTGAGATGAAGGAACTGGGTCCTGGAAAAAACAAACAAACAAACAAACAAACAAACACTAACTTTCTTTGATCATACAGCTAGTTAGTGGTGGAACAAGTACCCAAGTCTGCTATAGCTGTTCTCATCCACACACAGTAAGAATTATATAGTCCACGACCTTACAACATGAATCAAACACAGCTTCAATCTTATTATTCCGTTAAAATGTATGTAAGTCTGATCTGCTAGTGATCCTAAATCATTACCATATGACAGGTGTGGACAGTAGTGATGCTTACTAATTTGATGCTAATTTTAAAAGGAAATATTCCACAGGTAGAAAAACCTCCATGTTAAAAATAAGGGAGAATAAGTTTAAGAAGAAAAAAGAATAAGAATATCATTTTGTCCGAGAAGTGTGCCTGCCTCAAGGAAGAAACTTACCAGATTTTGAAAATTGGGACTGATTTTCGACCTGTGGCTCTGCAGAAGGTGTCTTTCCTGACTTTGGGTAGTTAATTGATAAAAAATAATAAACAGGAATGCATGATTGCTTGAATGTAAAACTACCACCTGAGTACAGATGGGATGCATTCTGTATCTGCAAAAGTAGATTCCCATGAACCCCATCCTGAGGAATGTGAGTGGAGTGTCTAGTTTAACCAGAGCAATATCTTTGGCAATCTGGTAACATGTGATCCTGCCTTGCCAAAGGGCTGAGGCTTGCTTTTCACATCAACATCATATTCAGGCCATAAAACTACAGTGCACTGAGGCTAGACAGAGCCTCCAGGGCTCAAAAGAAAAATCAAATCTTGATGCTCAACCCAGAGAATGGCTGACAGATGGGAATGGGACAAATTCACTCCCAGTTGAGAAAAGAGGGACGGCTGAACAAATTTCAGCGCTCCCCTTCATACATACAAGTTAACTGACATGGGGGCTGTCTTGACTCTGCTCCTGAATACTTTGTAGAAAGATGGCATTGCCTTGCAGTTGGATCTGCCAACCTCCAGTAATTCACATTAAAGAAAAAAACCCTAAATAAATAATAGATCAATAAAGAAAATTCAGCAACACACAGGGAAGAAGTGGGAAGGTTCTGTCAACATGGCAATGTGCTTTTGGCCACTTCCCTCTGAATTGACAGCTAGGGTGCCATGATAGATATCAAGGGCATGCAGACTGTTGCAGACTGCTAGCGAACACTGCTCCATGTTGCTATGGCGAATGAGAAGCGTCCATAATGCCACAGAGCTTGTTGGCAGCATCGTTGTAAACAAACACGATAAGGCCAGTACTTTTGCCAACAGAATTCATGAGAGTATGTTGCATAGTCATCTCTCCTAGAGCTGGGAAACACGTCCTGAGGCAAAGGAAAAGATCAGAATAAAACCATGAAAGCAACTGAGAAAATTACCTACACACTAAAGTGCCAACATACTCAATGCCAGTGCTTCCCAACCAAGGGTGGTTTTGCCTTCTGGGGGACATCTGACCATATCTGGAATCATTTTTCGTTTTCACTACTTGGGGAGAGGTGCTACTGGCATCTGGTAGGTAGAGGTCAAGGTGCTGCTGAACATCTTACAATGCACAGGACAGCTCCCTGCAGCCAAAGATTATATGGTCCCAAATGTCACCAGTGTTGAAGTTGAAAAACCCTGCTCTCTGCAGAGAACCTTTCAAGAGAACCAGCTGTAAGAAGCTTGATGTTAGAATCTACTTTCCATAAATTCATGGCATAATGGATGAAGCACAAAAAAACTTGACTGGGGAAAGTGTCAATAAGAAAACAAATGAAAAATAAAGGAAAATGTCGCACTTGTGTCAACTCCCACTACAGTTCCTAAAGGTGCTGAAAAATGTAATGAAGCTAATTGCACAGAAATCAGATTGATGATGCACAGAGCAGCTGACTCTTTGGGCTCCCATGAAATGACAAGATGTATGTATTTCTAAAATTTCCTTTTATAAGATGGAATGCTATGTTTGTCAGAGACTGTCTAAGTAGGGAAGCTCACAGCCAAGAATCGGGCTGTCGTTTCATAGGATCTGTCCTCTGATTAGCAGGGGTGAACACCTTTTGCAGGGCCAGGGACTAGTTGTGGTTTCATCTCTCCACCCAGAATCTCTGTGTGATGCTTCTTTTTGGAACCAGCCACTTGGCCAGTGATCGTAGCCTACATGTGCAGCAATTTTATCACTCTGGCTGAAGGCTGTGCCACATGATGGCTGGATTCTGCATTTCATCATGTCTTTCTGCTTGCCTTCCGCACGTTGATGAGGCAGGTCTCTTCAACTTCGCACAGAGCGACTGTAGTGATTTGGCTGCCATCTTGCCCATGATTTGTCTGATTCAGAGCCAGTTGGTTCTGAGGGCTCTGCCTTAATACAGGTGGATGGACACTACTCTAGAATTGTGTCTGTAAGTCTCCCTTTCTGTACCAGGATTGACTAGAAAGATGGTAGAAAATCCATGTCAGGTCTTTGTCTCATAATCACACGGTCCATCATCTAATATTACCTTGGTTGCATTAAGAATGTTTTGCAAAATGTCTGTTCTGGCTGCTAACTGAGCCAAGGATGAGCTTCTTTTCAATGCTTACTTTCACTTTTTCGTTTGTTTTGAGACAGAGTCTCGCTGTGTCACCTAGGCTGGAGTGCAGTGACGCCATCTCAGCTCACTGAAGCCTCAACCTCCTGGGCTCAAACGATCCTCCCATCTCAGTCTCCCAAGTATCAGGGACCGGAGGTGCATGCCACCATGCCCAGCTAATTAAAAAATTTTTTTTGTAGAGACCAGGTATCACCTTGTTGCCCAGGCTGGTCTTGAGCTCCTGGGCTCAAGTGATTCTCCTGCCTCAGCCTCCCAAAGTGCTGTGATTACAGGAATGAGCCACTGCACCCAGCCTACTTTTATTTCATTACTGCTTAACCAAGGTAGCTTGACACTGATATATTTTTTTGAAGATATTTCTCTGAGAAGTGAGTATATTGTCCCAACCATCTTTAAATTTACACAATTATTTTCCACAACAGTTCATGGGAAATGTGTCTCTCAGTGCATCCCCACAGAAAATAACTCTTAATGATCCACATCGAAATGATGTCCATTTGAGGGAATTGATAGCATCTCATGTCACTAAGACAAATCACACGTTGAAGCATTGGGTCTCACTGGAAAGTGATTATACTGAGTTGAATGCTAGTACACAGAACTTACAGAAAAGGTGGCAGCACAGACTTACTCTTCAAAACAAGATCTGCCTACCAACATTTCACGACGTATTGCTTAGTGAAAACTGAAATGCATAATTTCGGCATTAAGAGACATATGTAAATCAACTTCCATTGTTTTCCTGCCTAATGACATCTCTCTCTATTGTTCACATTCAAATGAATGTGTCTGAATTTAAGGGGCTACCATTTTCTGCATAACCTTGTTCAGACTTTTTAATTCATAAATCAAAATGAAAAATATATAGCCCATTGCATCTCTTGCGAAAACACTTATCACACTCATCATTTCTCCTTGAGTTTTCTTCCAGGGGAAAAAAATAATTTATCTCTGTTGTTGATAAAATTTGACCATATCGTTATATCTAGTTCCTGATGGTTTCCCCCATCCAAGTCAGCCTTGCTACTTGTTTCAACCTCCCACCCCCACACCCATGAAAACTATCTTCCTTTCCTTCCATTTTTCATCCAAAGTTTTTCATTTCAGCTTTCTTCTCCCTAACACGATGGATTCCCTTAACCCTCGTTTGTTTCCTCTGCCTCATACATTTCTTGACCCTGGCTGAAAATATGTTGACGATATTAATGGCTAGAGAGCCAATTAGCTTCTCAGACTCTAACTGCTCAGTGTTTGTAGGGGTCTGGGATCATCCGGCTTTATCTACTTCCAATTTACATGAACCCAATGCCATCAGCAATCCTGCCCACAATGATCCACTTTTGTTTTCCTTGGGGTAGTAATTCTAAATCCTTATTACTTTGCTGAAGGCATTCTCACCTCCTCCGTCTTCTCTCTGCTCTGCTCTCAGGATAATCTATTCTCTACTTCGGAGGGAACATAGGATCTATGGGGTGTGAGGACACTTCGTGTTTTGCTACTAGCTATACCTTGTCCGTATCCCGTGATCTACAAATCTTCCCACTTGAACTCCTTCCTTCTGATATCATGGATGAAATATTGTTCCTGTAGCCTAAGAGAAATATCCCTCTGCTGTTAAGATCTTATTTGTTCCCTCGTTTATTTTCTCAGTCTTTCTTGCCATATCTTCTGAATTTTCCCCTCTGATTATATAATTATGTGTATCTCATTCCAAAATAAAAACAACCAAATAAAACCACAGGAAACAAAATCATTTTTTAAAGGAATCTGTCTCTTCATCTTTTACGTATCTTCATCTAGCTACTGCTATGACATCTCCTCTACTCTTCATGGTCAGCCATCTAGAGTCATAATAATAATGTATATTTTCCCCACCTTTTAAAAATGACAACTGTATTGAAATATGAACCACATATCATAATCCATTTAAAGTGTGCGATTCGGTGGCTTTTATTCACAAAGTTGTGCAACCATCCCCACTATCTACTTCCAGAATATTTTCAGCATTCCCAAAAGAAGGCCTGTGCCCATTAGCATTCATTCAACCCTGTGCCCATTAACATTCATTCAACCATTTGTATGGCTGAATAGTATTCCTTTGCATGTATTGACCACATTTAATTTATCCATTTATCAGTTGATGGACGTTTAGGTTGTTTCACTTTTAAGCTACTATAAGTAGTGCTACTATGAACATCCATGTACTTTTTTTTTGTATAGGTATGTTTTCATTTCTATTGAGTATAGACCTAGGAGTGGAATTGCTGGGTCCTATGGGAACTCTATGTTTAAGCTTTTCAGGAACTACTAGACTGTTTTCCGAACCTGTTTTCCCCACCTTTTTTCCCTCCATATACAGTCTGCTTCAACCTGTGGTCTTACTTCCTAGTTTATGGGGAATCTCTTTCTCTTGGGTTACCAGTAACTTCCATGTTGCCAAATCCACTAAGGGCTTTACAATACTTCTTTAACTTTGATCTCTGTGACTTTGACCTTCCTAACCTCTTCTCATAAAAAGCTCTGTTCCCCTTTGGTTTTCAGGACAACATTCTCATCTCCTGGGAAAGCTCTCTTTAGTCTTAACTCATTTTTTTTTTGTTCCTTTAATCACACTTGGATGCCTCTCTCGTGTTACCATCAACTTTATCTTCTCACTGAGCACACTCCTTCCAGATATTTGGTGCACAAATGACTCAAAATCTGTAACATCACCCCAGATCTCACTTCTGAGCTATAGGATGAAGTTCCCTACACAGATGCTCCATATACATTTTACCCTCAAGAAAACAGTGCTGTGCCTATCACCTCCTCTGACTCATTTCTCCATGAATGTGACCAACATCCACCCTGTTAGCTATTTTCATCCAACTGGATGAGAATAACTCTATATGATGAAAGATTGAAATATATTATTGATGAGAGTGTGTGGTAAATACAAGGTATGGAGACTTCTTAAAAATTCGGGAATCACTTTATTATAGTATGAATGCATTGAGAGAAGAAAACATGACTATTATTTTTTTAAATCTCTGTTTCCCTAGTACCTGGCAAGGTGTCTGAAATATAGACATTCAGTGATTGTTGGTTGAATTAATTTATGTTATATAAATGTCTATAATTTGTATATACAGTTGACTCTCATTGTTTGTGGTCATTACAGTATGTTCTATAAAGTCACCAAAAACACTGGATTAGCTGAACCATTGGCTAGGTTCTTATGAGCCCCCTGATTACAACATTTTTGTCAGCTGATGAATATGTGACCTTGTTTTCTGTGTGTTTGTGTATAGAGACAGCTAACTTCATACATATTGTTGATTCATTCACCTTGAGCTCATGGCCAACAGCACTCTAACTCATGCCTGAATGAAGCTTCTCTAATACCATATTATCTCCAGAAGGGACATCAAGTGTCCCTGCTTGTGCTTAGGGACACAAGACAGCACTCCAGCACTGTGATTTGGGGCCATTTTCACAGTAAAACCAACAAGAAAAAACACAAACATGCAAAAAACATGATATGAAATTGACTGCTCAAAGAACACACGTTTACAGGATGAACTGAATCAAGAATTCACAGTGTAACCTTGTTCATCCTCAGCTGAGAATGTGTCCGTTAGGTGATTTAGATGTTTCCCCACACTGCACATGTCTGTAAATGACTGTGAACACACTCCAAGCATTGATGCTGCAGTTAGAAGTACATTTTAGTGAGTAGGCAGACAGGTAAATACAGAATCTTCATATGATGAGGATCCACTATATATAATTCATATATCTATAATATACAATGTGCTAAATTATGTATAAAGCTACAATAAATATAATAGATATATAATATTTTATAAACTATGTTGTAAGATTATACAATTTCAATATCATAATTTCTAATATTTTATAATAATCTGTGATTTTATATGTGGTAAATATATAATGATATAATTTATAATGTATGACATATATGAGTTATATATGTTATAGTATATAAGCAGATCTCACCAATTTACATATAATTATTTATATTGTATTAGTCTGTTCTCATGCTGCTAATAAAGGCATACCTAAGACTGGAAAATTTATAAAGAAAAAGAGGTTTAATGGACTCACAGTTCCACATGGCTGGGGAGGCCTCACAATCATGGCGGGAGGCAAAGGAGGAGCAAAGGCACGTCTTACAAGGAAGCAGACAAGAGAAGTGCATAGTGAAGTTGGGGAAAAGCCTTTTATAAAACCATCAGCTCTCATGAGAACTCACTCACTATCATAAGAATAGCATGGAGGTAACCGCTCCCATGATTCAATTACCTCCTTTGGGTCCTTCCTATGACATGTGGGGATTATGGGAACTACAGTTCAAAATGAGATGTAGACCTGAAACTATAAAAATTCTAGAATATAACATAGGAAAAACCCTTCTAGACATTGGGTTAGGCAAGGATTTTATGACCAAGAACTCGAAAGCACATGCAATAAAAACAAAGATAAATTGCTGGGACTTCATTAAACTAAAGAGCTTTTACACAACAAAAAGAACAGCCAGCAGAGTAAACAGACAACCCACAGAGTGGGAAAAAAATTTTCACAATCTATACATCTGACAAAGGATTAATATCTAGAATCTACAATGAACTCAAACAAATCAACAAGAAAAAAAACAAACAATTCCATCAAAAAGTGGGCTAAGGACAAGAATAGACAATTCTCAAAAGAAGATATACAAATGGCTGACAAACATATGAAAAAATGCTCAACATCACTAATGATCAGGGAAATGCAAATCAAAACCACAGTGCGATAACACCTTACTCCTGCAAGGATGGCCACAATCAAAAAAACAAAATATAATAGATGTTGGCGTGGATGCAGTGAAAAGGGAACACTTCTACACTGCTGGTGGGAATGTCAACTAGTACAATCACTATGGAAAACAGTGTGGAGGTTCCTTAAAGAACTAAAAGTAGAACTACCATTTGATCGAGCAATCCCACTATTGGGTATCCATCCAGAGGAAAATAAATCATTATATGAAAAAGATACTTGCACATGCATGTTTATAGCAGCACAATTTGCAATTGCAAAAATGTAGAACCAACTCAAATGCCCATCACTCAATGACTGGATAAAGAAACTGTGGTGTATGTATATGATGGAATACTACTCAGCCATAAAAAGGATTGAATTAATAGCATTTGCAGTGACCTGGATGAAATTGGAGACTATTATTCTAAATGAAGTAACTTAGGAATGGAAAACCAAACCATATGTTCTCACTCATAAGTGGGAGGCAAGCTATGAGGATGCAAAGGCATAAGAATGACACAATCGACTGGAGACTCAGGGGGAAAGGATGGGAAGGGTGTGAGAGATAAAAGACCACAAATAGGGTGCAGCATATACTGCTTGGGTAATGGAGGCACCAAAATCTCACAAATCACCGCTAAAGAGGTAATAAATGTCTAGGCACTAAAAAAAAAATTTGGGTGGGGACACAGCCAAACCACATCAGTTACAAATTTTGTGTATAGAAATTATGTTTCTATCTATATGCATATATTTAACTAATTACACACATATATGTTTATATGTACACATCTAAGGGATAATCACATATTCCTGAGAAAGTAAAATGCGTGGCTCCTGTATTAGGTGACCAAACATATGATTAGATCACCTTGATTGCTTAATTATATCTTCTCCCTCTTCTTCCTAGTTTCTCCTTCAGTTTCTTATCTCAGTAAATGGCACCATCATCATCCAGGCAGAATCCAGGAAACATTCCGATCCTTCCCTCCTTCTTATCTCTTATATCCAAAGCATCATTGAGGGCTTCTTGATTTTGCCTTCCTGACGTCACTCTGTTCTATAAACTCCTTCCTGTACTGCCACAGCCTTAGTGCCACCTTTACTTCATTTGTATTAAGGAAAATATTCTTCAAATTGCTTTATCCATTTAATCATTCCTCCTTTTTCTGATCAACCAGGAGACGGCATCCCCAAAAGTTCTGAGTTAGACTCTTTGCACATACCTGGCCATTGCTGAATTTTCATCTGACAACTCACTGCAGTTTCCTAGTTATTAATAAATCTTCCACTCTGAACACAGTGTGGCTTTTAAAAAAGGACAGCCTGGATCAGGCCACCTTTGCATAGAATATTTCAGTGGCTTTTCATGGCCCCTACCTTCAGGTGAAAGTCCGCCTCTTCTATAGGACATACAATCTGTGCGGTGAGTTGTCAGATGAAAATTCAGCAATGGCCAGGTATGTGCAAAGAGTCTAACTCAGAACCTTTGGGGATGCCGCCTCCTGGTTGATCAGAAAAAGGAGGAATGATTAAATGGATCAAGACCAAGAAGAAGCAATCCAGTGAAGTTTAGGAAACCAGGAAGAAAGTGCTCTCAGAGGCCAAAGGAGAGAGAATTTGAAGTGATATGGGGTTTAAATGCTTCTGAAGGAGGTCAGAATGAATGAGGATTTATAGTCCCCTGGGTGTAGCAGGTGGGAGGTCCCTTGGGGAAACAATTTGAGAAGAATAAAGCACCACCTGCCTGCTAGGGAGTGAAGAAGGGGAATTTAGGAAACGATGAGATGAAATATAGATTATCCCACCGGGACTCCTGATGGAAGAGAGAGAACAAAGTGGCCAGGGAGGATTCAGGACAGAGAGGGGTTATAAGAAGCACAGGTGATGCTGCCTCATAATTCTGACTTCTCAAAACTCCAGTGAAGCTGCAAAAACACCAATCATTCTTCTGCTTAAGTGCTCGGCTAAATTCCTCCTGCTGTAAAAATATCTTGCATAATTTATGGGTTTTTGCACTTAAAATATCATTCATACAAATATGAGGATTTCTGAGGTGAGAAGTGAGAAGAAATATTTACCTAACCATGGCCAATAATGAGTTTTATATTTCTGATGTCTCTTAAAGTGAGATGAAAGGTTGCACTTTTTATCTTGAAAAATGATCGCAAAGCTCCTTCCAAGAGATTCTCCTTACCTAATAGGATTGTGGCTACCTGCTATTTTATTTCTTTTTCTTCTCTTTTTAAAGGAAATATCTGGTATTTTTCATTGCTCAAGTATTGATGAACAGGGTGTTTACTAAATAAATTCGTAGAACATAGAACTGGAAGAGGCAATTGTGAAAACTTGACTTAGTGCCAAAATGTCCCTCCATTTCCAGCTACTGTGATTTCTTTATTGAAAACCAGAGACTTTGCGAAGGGAATTGTCAAACAAGTTGCCTAAGGGAATCCATCTATAGCAATGATGAAGAACACCAGAATTGGCATCTGATCTTCCCTTTTCCTTTCAACATATAAAGAACGTAGTATTCTTTTTGAGGTCACAATTGCAACCATCATGACACAGTTGCAATTTTCTTTCTTTCTTTCTTTCTTTCTTTCTTTCTTTTTTCTTTCTTTCCTTTTTTTTAGACGGATTCTCGCTCTGTCACCCAGGCTGGAGTGCAGTGGCGCAATCTTGGCTCACTGCAAGCTCCGCCTCCCAGGTTCACACCATTCTCCTGCCTCAGTCTCTCTAGTAGCTGGGACTACAGGCACCTGCCACCACGCCCGGCTAATTTCCTTTTGTATTTTTACTAGAGATGGGGTTTTACCATGTTAGCCAGGATGGTCTCCGTCTCCTGACCTTGTGATCTGCCCGCCTCGGCCTCCCAAAGTGCTGGGATTGGAGGCGTGAGCCACCACGCCTGGCCGCAATTGTATTTCTGAACTAGAAATTTCCTGGATATTCTTGATAGTGTCCAGTGTTCAGAGATCATCTTTGTATGTCCTTCAGGTCTTCCGGTTTAAGTAGTTACTGGGTTAATAACCAAACTGCCATTGATGGAAACAAGTGTTTTTGTGAAGCCGATAGTGCATCTTATAGTTGGAATTAAGCTCTTAAATGAGGTCTTTGGAATTTTTACTGAAACTATTTCTTTGAGGGAAATGCAAACCCCCAACCATTTTCAACAAAGCATACCAGGGGTCAATGTTTCCAGCAGAAAACCCCATCTATCTGAAGTTAGCCAGTCAGAAACACACACCGAGCACCTGAAGTGAGAAAATCTTTAAGCAGTGTGCGTTTGTGTAATGGTAACAGTGAACTGCCTCTTCAGGGGTTTACTCTCTTCGTTTGGGAGTAATGCATGCACACACACACAGACACACAGACACACACACACACACACACACACACAATTCATCCAAAGTACTATTTCCAAAGGTGCCAATCAACAAGCACAAATCAATGTAGTAAAAACAAAATGCTACTAGGTGCTGAGTGAAAATGGCAGGGGGTGGCCCAAGACTCCAGTGGGCTGCAATTGCTGAAACCATTTCAATCTGATGAAATCATTCATATAAATCTGTGAGATTTTATATATTTGAAATGCAGATCCAGCCTTTTGAACATGAACGGCTCCACACTCTGAAACGACACCTGTAATAATTCCCTGAGTGTAGCCTTGACTGTGTCATCTCTTAATGAAAGAAGCTGAACAGCAAACGTTCAACGAGTGTGTACCATCCATCCCCTTATTGTATTCTCATCTCCCCAAATACGTTCCATTTAAATTCAGTTATTTTATACTCGACTCTTTGGTTTCTGTCATCCTCCAGTGCTGTTAGTCAATAGCCATCTCATAATCGAATCTCATGCCTTCGGGCAAAAATCATTGCTGGAAGGAAAGGGAGGAGAAAAAAATTAATGCACTCCATCTCTGTGGTTCATGGGCAGATTTTAAGGGCCATTTTCATGGTCGCATGAGAGGACACCAATGTAAGAGAGGTTGTTACTGACTCAATGTGTTCATTTCCTTCAGGTTGCAGGAGACTGATTTTTAAGTGGCTTGTTGGGAAAAATGAGATCTGTGGTTACAGAAACATCTAGTATAAATGATCATTTCCCGTATCTTAGGCAAAGGCATCATGGAAACAAAATATTTAATGTGCACCTAACATTCAGCAGCAATGTGAAACTCATCCTGCCAAGATTCATTTCTGAAGTCTCCATTGCAAATCATTTAGTAAGTGTCTTCCCTGATGTAGGCATAGTTCTTTCTCTCTGGATAATTTTCCATCCACTCTGCAATTCAGCTTCAGTTACCGTCCTCTCCTATCCAGACAATTGCAGTCTGAACACAACAGCCACCTCCTTTCCCTCTTCTTCTTTCTTCAAATCAGCTCAGTCCCACCAACCAGTAATCCCAGATCAATCGAACCATGTACTCCCTCTGTTACTATCACCAGGCACATCCAACAGTGAAAATTCATGACTTTACTGCTCTCTGAGCACCAAAATTAACTGGTGTTGTGCACAATCCCGATGCTGCTGCCTGATAAAAGTCCCTCTCCCATTTCTCACACTGGCTTTTGCCAACATACTCCAATTCGTCTCAAGTCCTCCACTTCACCCCTCACTTTCAGCACACAATCTTTCTTTCTAATGCACAGAGAAACAGACATTATCAAGAATAACCTTCGTTGGTGTTTTGCATCTCCCGCAAAATGATCTATACCTGCATTCTTTCTTCACTGCCGCCTCTGGGGTGCATAGGATCCGAGATAAGAATCTCCCTCTCTGCTCTGTAAATTCTATCTCATCCACACGATGGTCCCCATCATTCATCTCCTTTCTCTTCTTTATCGCCAACCTTTCGAAGAATGGCACATCTGCAGATGAATTAGCTCTCTGTGGTTCTCAACATACTTGCCAAATGTCATCCATCAGTATGTTTCCAATTTTAGCACATCCATTGCTGGGCAAACATTCACAAATTTGTCCACACATACCGTCACGACTTTTTCACTTCCTACTTATTCTACTTTCAGAATTTACTACTCTTCAGAAGTAGATATCTTCAAGGTCACTCGTCAATGACCTCCTAAATGCAACCTTAATCTCTTCTTTTAGTTCATATTCTTGCATGGTCTCTGCATGTGTTAAGATTGAAAAAGTGGTGTTCGTTATTTTTTTAAGGGATTGTCTTAATTTTTTCAAAGGAGTAGAAAGTGTTAAACTGAACCTGAGTTGTTCAAACAGCATGCTCTCCTCCTAGAATTTTTGCATTTATTTAAGCTTTGGCTGAACAGCCAGTTCAGGTCTTTGAGACATACTGAACAACAAGTCTATTCAGTGATGTTTACTACAATGCTGCCTGCACCGTATTTGAGAAATGAGTACGTTGGATCTGACTGATTTTGATGGAAGGAATGATTTCATCAACAGTAATGTGACCATGGTTCTGCAATAAGAATTTGTATTAAATCTTTATGGTTGAACATAAAAGAAGCCTGCAGGAACCCCAGCAATTATTCAGACTCAGGGCCCGAGGGCTCTGTATTTCAGAGACAACTAAAAATGGATCTGGTACAGGTGTGGTGATTTGGACTCCCTGATTCAACACACATTTGCACAGTTTCTACTAGGTCATGACCCATGAATGGCATCTTTATTCTGCAATGAAGATGACAGGGTTTATGTATGTCTGTATCCTATTACTGATGAGACCCTCAGGTGTCAAATAAACAAGTCCTGATATGGAAAGACAATTTGCTCTTATACAAAACAGAGGAGACTTATTTTTCCCCTCCAAGGTTTTTCTCTTCTTTTTTGGTATGATGAACTGAAGGACATGTAGTAACTTAGAATGATTTTCATAGACCATCTTCACACACATTTTTCTCTTACGTTCTCTGCTGCTAGTTCTGCAGACTTCAAGATGTGAGTCTAAAAATAAAGACGCGTGAAGATTCAATCACTACTGTTCTTTTATTTAAAGCTCTGGACAATTACTGAGAAAAAACCCCTAGGGGATAAAAAATAGATTAGAAAAATTGAATAAGAAAGTCATTATGTACAATACATCACTTGGTATATGGTGCTTTGCGATTTTGAATTTTAATAATGAGTCAGAGACTAGTTAGAATTTTTACCGAGTATTATGATACCATAAAATTATTCCCATTGGGAAATTTTCATAAGTACTTCAAAGATTAAACTGATATTTAAATATACCTTTCCAAAGCAATGTGGGATATTATTTCCTGTATTTCCAAAAATGATTATGTTGTCTAATTAACATTAGCCAATGATCAATATACTCATTACTAGTTGGAAAATTCTCTAAAATGATATGTATAGTTAATTGGGCAGCAACAGAGGAATGTCTATCCAAATTGAAAGAATTTTTAATATTGACAAGGGTCTCATGCATATGTATATACCTGAAAAGGTGAAGATGTGTCATAGGATGGCATTGTACCTTTTGAGAATAAGGGTGAAAAACCATGGCTCGTGTGCTTCCCAGCTCATGAAATCAGGACAAATTCAAGCACAGACGCTGCCCATGTACTGAAACCAGAGGGGAAACGTGATATCTTCCGTTGGGCATCAATAATTCATGTATTTATTCACTTATACCTTTACAAAAGTATGTATTGACTAGTGTACTCTACTTAGAAATGGCCAATCATGCCCGTCAAAATGGCAATTATTAAAAAGTCAAGAAACAATAGATGTTGGTGAGGTTGTGGAAAAATAGGAACACTTTTACACTCTTGGTGGGAATGTAAATTAGTTCAACCATTGTGGAAGACAGTGTGGCGATTCCTCAAAGATCTAGAACTAGAAATATCTTTGACCCAGCAATCCCATTACTAGGTATATACCCAAAGGAATATAAATCATTCTGTTACAAAGATACATGTACATGTATGTTCATTGCAGCACTATTCACAATAGCAAAGACATGGAATCAACCCAAATGCCCATCAAGGATAGACTGGGTACAGAAAATGTGGTACATATACACCATGGAATACTATGCAGCCATAAAAAGGAATGAGATCACGACCTTTGTAGGGACATGGATGAAGCTGGAAACCATTATCCTCAGCAAACTAACGGAGGAACAGAAAACCAAACACCACGTGTTCTCACTTATAAGTGGGAGCTGAACAATGAGAACACATGGACACAGGGAAAGGAACAACACACACTGGGGCCTGTTGGGGGATGGGGTGGGGGGAGAGAGAGGATTAGGAAACATAGCTAATGCATGCTGGGCTTAATACCTAGGTGATGGGTTGACAGGTGCAGCAAACCACCATGGCACACGTTTACTTATGTAGCAAACCTGCACAACTTCCACATGTGCCCCCGAACTAAAAATAAAAATAAAGAATGTTGTGTAAAAAAGAAAATGGCAAATCAAATATAGTGCCCAGTCTCTGGTCACTTAAGGTCTCAAAGGGGAGATAGAAAAATAAGTTTGTGGCACAAGTAAAAATAAGAGAAATTTCTCAAGGGAGGCACTGACAGAGAGTTCTTCATGTTCACAAGCATTAACCATTGATTCTGATTTGAGAGCTGGGCTGGGTAAGGTCAGAGTTGGAGGTTATTGAACATGATGCTGTTGGAGTTGCATAGGAAGAACATATAGTCACAGGGAAGTGCTATGTGTTCTTCCAATTTAAACAGCCGATAAGATGGAGCACTTCTCGTTGAAATTTCTTTAAGCAAGAAATTTCGGTTGTTTAAATTCCTAACCCACAGCCCCAGGGGGGCTTTGTGATCAGTGGATCTTGCCCCTCTCTATGGAAAAGTTCTGAGGAGTCAAGATTGGGTCAATAAAAGAGGACATGGGAGCCAGGGGCAGTGACTCATGCCTGTAATTTCAGCCCTTTAGGAGGCCAGAGCAGGAGGACTGCTTGAGCCCAGGAGCTTGTGACCAGCCTGGGGAACATAGCAAGATCCCATCTCTACAAAAATTAATAAAATTAGCCAGGCATGGCAGCACATGCCTGTAGTTCCAGCTACTTGAGAAGCTGAGGTGGGAGGATTGCTCATGTCCAGGAATTCCAGGCTGTAGTGAGCTATGATTGTGCCACTGCACTCCAGCCTGGGTAACAGAGTAAGACCCCATCTCTCTACAAAAACAAACAAACAAACAAACAAACAACATGTGACATCCAGGATACTGTTGTATAACATATTTTGAAAAAAACCCACTGGCCACTTTCAGAAAAGAGGATCCTGTGTCCAGTTTTCATTTAGAGGTAGTACTGGTCTCGAACATTGCATAATAATGAGTTTCTGTGGTGTGATCTTTGTTGTTTACTCCAAGCTTTCTCTTGGCACCTTGATTCATTTCCATTGGGAGCAATGGTCACAGTGCAGTGACCAAGACTACTAAACAATTTACCTCAAAGAAAGTACTGGAATGGGACTATCATGAAATGGAATCATAGATTCCTGCATGAATTCTGCAGATAGAAGACCCCATATGTGAGTTAAGAGAGTGTTTATTCGTGGAAGTCTCTATAATCAGCGGTGAGGAGGAAGTAAAGTATCAGTGCCAGAGAGAATTCTTTAGTGCGCAGCTGCATGGTAGAGTTTTAATTTCACCCAAGTACAATCACATTTGTACTTATGGCCCCATTCAACTCATCCTCTTTACAGAGTGTTGACACAGTCCTTGATACTGCCATCATGCTGCAATTTTCGAGCAGGACTATGTAAACAGGCAAAAAGCAGAGAAAGGGATATAAAAATATATGCACCAAGGATTGTCACAGTAGTTGCTGACTGGTGGCAGAAACTGGTTTTTATTTTCTTGATTCTTTTCGCCAATCTAACTCATTGATGATATTGTCTTTTTACGATTTATTATTATGATGATTAATATTTAGTTTAATGTTTTTCTATTGAGATTGTTTTTATTGTTATTGTTGCTTCCATCTATCTAGGTTTTAAGATATTGCACCAATGATATAATATGAATAATTTTGCATCGTGCATATGGCCTCAAGAGATACTATTGTATCATGCATATTGCCTGAAGAAGTAGTCTTGACTAGTGGATCATCGCATAGCTGTTAGGGTCAGTGATGACTTTCGTACCCCTGGGAAATACCTGTGAGACCTCGGATAGGATTCTTATCTCCTCCCTGCACCAGTTGTGTCAGGTGTAGCACAATAGCTTTGACAGTATATTAGGGCTATAATAAATATTTAAATAAAGTAATCCATTACAGTGCCTGATCTAAGATACAGACTCAATGATTATCAGAATTATAAGAAATGTTTTACCAGGGTAATATATACACTTTTCATCATAATTTTAAATAGTTGCAAAAGGTTCCATCAAGCATACCTTCCATTGTAGCCATAACACTTCTTCTATCTTTGAATCTATTGGGTCCAGTTTTATGCTGTTGTATATTGTTCAATTATGAAGATTTTTGTGCATAAAGAATTCTGCACATTGAAGATTCCATCCCTAGGCATAAAAACTCAGAAACAGAATTACCTGTAAAGCATCCAACATTTTTAACATTCTTGCTCTATCTTGCCAGTTTGCTTTTTTGGAAATAATATGAAGTAGAAAACACTTTTTAGGAATGTTTTAAGGGGCACAGCAGTGTTTGTATAATTGACAAAATTGTCCTCCTTCAAACCTTGTGGGTTACTAATTCTTCCAAAAAGCATGTAGACAAATACCTGACACCAAGTCTAAACCTCATTCCCCTCAAGCCATTCAATTGCTGGATGTGTGACCAGCAACTTTTGACCTCCATGGGGTAGCTAAAAGATGCCACTGGGTGAGGTTCCCTAAAATGCCTTAGGACATTACATCATGAAGACACTGTGGTCGTTCCCATTACTACATAGATATGGTCATTATAAATGACACCAAAAAATAAGGTGGGAATTATGAATTCAAGATTCTAGATCATTTTACTTCCCCTTATTATGACTTCCCTGTATGCCAAATAACAAATTGGCATTTTGGAACTTGGGGGTACTCCAGCTTTGCTGGCGCCCTGTCATGGCACACCTGGGGAAACTGTGATTTGTGTTTGGATGATTTAAGTCACATGGCAAATGTGTGGTGGAGCTGACGTTGACAGACCTGGAAATCTGGACTCCTGGGCATCCTGTTACAGCTGCAAACTATTGCGATGCTGACCTATTGATTAATTTGCATGCTCTCATGTCCCCATGTCCATTGAATATGGCTTCAGATATAAATTCAACATATGGACACAAAGGAAATGAGATGTGAAACACAAAAGCAATGGAAAGCATGGAAGTGAAGATAAAACCAGGTTGTACGTATTAATAATCATGCAAGTCCTCATTGAGTTCTTTAGAGGGTGAAATGTGGAAGAACCCACCACCCCAAACCCTTTACATTAGCTGGTACAATCTTGGTAAATGGGAAACACTAAGTCAATGTTAGCCTGTAGCAATGGAAGCCACAGTGGCTTGTGTTGTAACCAAAACAAAATTTGGAATTTTATTCGTGATGAAACTTGTTGACTGGCTGGTGGGGCTGCCCTCAGACAACCATGTCTTATGGGAACCATGCAATAATGATAGAGACAGTCACTGCAATAAGAACAGAGAAAGCAGGCTTGAGCTTTTTTTTTTTTTTAAGTTTTCCTATTTTAAAACAAGTACAGATTTACAAGAAGTTGCAGCATGATTTACAGGAAGCTGTTGTGTATTCTTCATCCAGTTTCCCCTACTAGAAAGCATCTTGAAGGAGAATAGGGCAAGGTCAACACAGAATGGTTCCCATTTTTCCAAACAAAGAAGTCCAGGATTTTAAAAGGGGGCTTTTCATTTTCCTAATTTTTGAAGACACTATATTTGAATATATGTGACTTTGTAACCTGAGCAGAAGCTATGTATTTCACTTTCTCAAACCATGTGTTCTTAAAAATAACTGTACCTGATTCTCTGTAATCTGACTTAAGGATAAGCAAAGTTTTTTTGTGTTTGTTTTTGGTTTTTTGTTTCTTTGTTTGTTTTGAGACAGAGTCTTGCTCTATTGCTCAGGCTGGAGTGCAGTAGCATAAGCATGGCTCACTGCAGCCTTGAACGCCTGGTCTTACATGATCCTCCCACCTCAGCCTCCTGAGTAGCTGGGACTACAGGCGTGTGCTCCACCACAACCGCCCGACTAATTTTTATTTTTGTAGAGAGAGTGTCTCTAAAAAATATGTTACCCAGGCTGGTCTAGAACTCCTAGGCTCAAGTGAGCCTCCCTCTTTGGCTTCCCAAAGTGATGGGATTACAGGTATGAGCCACCACACTCAGCCCAAAGATTTTTTTACAAAGGGCCAGATAGTAAATGTTTTGGCTTTGTGAACCACACAGTCTCTGCCATAAATAGGCAACTCTGCCATTGTACAGCAAAAGCAGCCACAGACAATACCTGAATAAATTAATGTGACTGTTCCAATAAAACTTTATTCATAAAAACAGGCAGTGGGCCAGATTTGGCCTGTGGGCTGTGATTTGGGGACCTTGGCCTAAATCAACCCACTCAATGTCTGAATCCAGAAAAGAGTTTTGAGAGTTAATTCAGTAAATCCAGTTATATCATTTTCCTGTTATTTATCCAGAATCCTCCAACTATACACATTAAAAAAAGAGGGAAGGCCGGGCGTGGTGGCTCACATCTGTAATCCCAGCACTTTGGGAGTCCGAGGTGGGTGGATCACTTGAGGTCAGGAGTTCAAGAGCAGCCTGGCCAATATGGTGAAACCCTGTCTCTACAAAAGTAGCAAAATTAGCCAGGTGTGGTGCCATGTGCCTGTAATCCCAGCTACTCGGGAGGCTGAGGCATGAGAGTAGCTTGAACCTGGGAGATGGAGGTTACAGTGAACCGAGATTGCGCCACTGCACTCCAGCCGGGGCGACAGAGTGAGACTCCATCTCAGAAAGAAAGAAAGAAAGAAATATTTAAAAAGAGAGAAATCTTTATACAAGCATGTAGTATTCTACTTTGAGGAGAAAAAAATAGCATAAACGTGAGTTGATATTAGGAATTTACTTGTGTGTAACTTTCCAGGATGTATCATGAAATCATCAACTTGTCTACCTACCTATACCTACCTACCTCCCTCACTACCTACCTATCTACCTACCTACCTATGTATACCTATGTATCGCTCTACATATGTCTATATTTGTTTTTACCTATCTATTCATCTACCATCTATCTCTATGTATCCCTCTATATATCTATATCTATCTTATCTATGTATATTCATGTGTGTCTATGTATGTCTATAAGTATAAATGTGTGTATATATGTATATATGCATATACAGACACACATCAATTTCTATTAAATTCACATACAAAGATATATTGAATTCCTATTGACTTCCTACAGATACATTCATTTACGTATGCAACAGTTTCCATATGTATGCATGTGTGAATCCATTTTGGGAATGTAAACTAACACGTTTGAAGTCACATAGATAATTCTCAAAAATTGCGTTGGAATTTGTCAATTTTCCACTGGCTTAAAGCTGCAGAGGAAAACTAAGACTTGAAGGTACAAACAATTTCAGTCTCTGCCGGGTTTTTTGTTTTTTTTTTTTTGGAAATGGAGTCTCACTCTGTCACCCAGGCTGGAGTGCAGTGGCGCGATCTCGGCTCACTGCAACGTCTACCTCCCAGGTTCAAGCAATTCTCCTGCCTCAGCCTCCAGAGTAAATGGGATTACAGGTGCGCCCCACCATGCCCGGGTAATTTTTGTATTATTAGTAGAGATGGGGTTTCACCATGTTAGCCAGGTTGGTCTCGAACTCCTGACCTCAGGTGATCTGCCCACCTCGGCCTCCCAAAGTGCTGGGATTACAGGCGTGAGCCACTGCACCTGGCCTCTGCCAAGTTTTTAAATTAAAATGGCAATTATTCTATCAAGTGCATGTAAGTTTATTGTATTAGAACTCGTTGATAAGATGTTGCGAAAGTGTGGGATGAGGAGCACAAGAGGGTGTATTATTATCAGCCCTCTTGGTATTACTGACATGACATTTCAATGAATGCACCCACTTGGGCTCAACATGTGGGCTCTGGGCCTTCTCAGGGATCTCTGCAGTGGGTTCCAATTATTACTAAGGCTATTATTTAAATTTAATGTATGATCTTATGTCGGAAAAGGAAAAAGTGATTACAATACTAACAGGCACGCAAAAAGAGATTCTTTAAATTATCGAAAACCTTACTCTTAGGGACATCTCTAGTGGTCCTTGAGCTTTATAAAATCTGATAAAAATAAATTTAATATTGAAATGAAAAAGCTGGAATAATTTAGAAACAACTCTATAAAATAGGTATCCTTAATTGTTAAAAATATAATCTTTTCTCTCCCTAGTTAAAGGTCCAACCATGTGTACAAAGAAGTGTCTATTCCATGACAAGAGATTTTTGATCAATTATTTTCCCAATGGGAGAATGCTAATTACCAAGTTATCCTTTGGGAAAATACCAAATACCAAATAAAATACCAGATAAATAAAATAAAATAGCAAACACCAGTGCCGCATTTCACAAAAATTATTACTTGGAAAACTAATTCCATGGAATGCAGGGTGACCACCCAACCCACAATACAGAAAGTTGCCAGGATATGGGACTTTCACTCCTGAAATTGTGACAGTATTGGGCAAACCAGGATGAGTTGATCACCCTAATGGAATAGGGAATAGTAAAAATTACCGTGCTAAAGGTGTGTATGATCAAACATGACAGAGACATTCTGGGATAAATAAAATTTGACCATTGTTTTTACTGTAACCATTCACAAAATCTTAGTAGGCTAATAAATAAATGAGAAGAGCATCAGTTGGGCACTGCCTATTCCCAGGTTCTAGAAACTAAAATACTACTCCAAGAATAGCCAAGTATTAAATTTTAGCTCAGGTTCCATCCCTCTTGGAACATGAAGACAAGCTCAAAGTTTTACAGTAAAACTCCCTTAAAGATCAACAGATGAAGGAGGAAATATTTGGAGAAGAGAGGGAATATTTGTGCCTCTATCTAAATCACATAGTGGAAATGATTTGTAAGTTCATTCATTTTTTCTTTTTGCTACTGTTCTCTTTCTAGGGCTTCTCAGCCCTGACACTATTGGCATCAGGGGCTGGACCATTACTGTAGAGGGCAGTCCTGTGCTTTGCAGGATGTTAAGCGGCATCTCTGGCCTCTGCCCAACAAATGCTAGCAGCACCCCCGACACACACACTCTGCCATTTCCAGTTGCGACAACCAAGAATGTCCTCAGACATGGCCAAATGTCCCTGGAGAGGAGCAATGTTGCTCCAAATTGATAACCTATTTGAGCCAGTCTGAAAAATAAGGTCCCACAAACAGAAAAGCAAGCTCAGGAAGTGATTACTCAGAAAAGCAAACCCCTTTCAGGAAATTGTCCTTGACGGCTTCTAGGTCGCTGCAGCTTCCTAAGGGATGCCATGTGACTGTTGAGAGTGGAAGTGTTCCCATCAACCACGTGCATGATTTCAGCAAAAAGCAGGCCCTTCCGTGCACCATTTTCGAAACCTTGAAGAAACAGACATTGGTGTTCAACCGCAACACCTGGCGTGTGAATGTGGCTCTATCAGATGATTAACTTGGCTCTCACAAACACAATTCAGGAAGGAAAAGAACATGTAAATAGTTGTTCTCATCACTCTCAAAAACTGCTAATTGTCCCCCTCACTAGCTACTAGAGGCACTCAGGGCTGCAGGAAATGGTGACTCAACGCAGGTGTTTGTACTCTGTCTCTCTCTTCCTCTATTTCTTTGTTGTCTTCCCATGCGACCTTCAATTTGTCAATTAAATTCAAAAGCACCGAAAAAAAGAGGAAAGGCATTTAAAAATGTCTGGCAATGATTAATGAACCCATCAATGCAATAATCAAATTCCCTGGGTTTGAGGCAGTTTTTCTCATTCTCAACTTTGACATTTGAGGGTTTGGGGTAGGTTTTCTCAACTTTGACATTTGAGGGTGAAGTCGTTCTCTGCGGTAGGGGCTGTGCTGTGCATTGTTGGGTACTGAGTAACATCCCTGGTCTCTACCCAACAGATGCTAACTAGGTTATTGCAACCCAAAATGTCTCCAGACATGGCCAAATATCCCTAGGGAAAAAATAATCCCTGTAGAGTATCACTAGTTTATGGGATAAAGATGAAGAGAAAATGGACAGTTGCTCAAAACATTTCGGAAAAATCTAAGGGTAACTTTCAAAAATACATATGCCTGGATTCCAAGCTTGGAGACTTAGAAGTCATTGGTGTGGGATTCAGCTGGGGTACAGGATTCTTTAAACCTCCCCAGGTGGTTCTAAGGTGCAGACGGAGTTGGGAACTACTCATCTAGAAAAGAAGACACTAATGACCAGAGTTCCAATAAAGCTTCGCAACACTTTTCAGAAATCAACACACATGGCACCAACAGATTCCATTACATTGTTGCCCATCATCCATGATGGTTTTGTAAACCGTAGAATTGTCCTCAGTTCTAGAAACTGTGTGTGTTTCTGAGTGTCTAAGAACTCTTGTACATGAACTAAAGTAGATGATGTGGACTGGGGGACCAACCACACCCCCTGGGATACGAGAAACCAAGACTTGCATCAAGCACTGCCTGCACCTGCATCTGCTAGCATTGTCCAAGGTTTTCTAGGGTGCCATGATGGCATCTTCATGTACTCCTTTTTTTTCATATCCAGTTCATTAAGTCCTGCCTGTTGAACTTTAAAAACATATCCAGAATATGAGCTCTTCTCATTAATCTCATCATGACCTTTTAGAAACTGCTACCATTGGGTCTTTCAGGATAATAGTAATAATATTTGTATTTTTTGCTTCAGTGCTCGCATCGACAGCACAAAGCCCTCAAGGTTATTCTAAACCCAGTTGATGGAGTAATCCTTTTAAAATAGGAGACAAAGTTGTGCCAACCTCCCAACCTGGAAACAGGAAATGGGGTGGGTGGTGCTGCTGGCATTTGTTGGACAGAGACCAGGGATACTTCTCAATATCCTATGATACCCCTCTCCTGCATCCTAAAATTTGAGAACCTTGCGGTGACGTGCAAAGATGGGTCCCCGCCATCACTTCTGTGGCCCCACCTCCTACTACTCTCCCTCCCTCCCTCATCTACTCTGGACGCCTAGGGCATTCCAGGAATGCTCCTCTCTCAGGGTCCTAATACCTGCTGCTCACTCTTGCTGCAAAGCTCTCCCCAGTTATTACTAGGTTCTAGAAACAATCCCCTCCCCTCCCTTCTTGAGGTCTTTGCTCAAACGTTGCCTTCTCAGAGCAGTCTTCTCTCACCACTTTATCTAAATTGCAACTCCCTACCCCAAGCACTAGCTACTCCCCTCTAATGTTCTTCATAATATTTCTTGCCAACTGTATTTGCTTTCTCGGGCTGCTTTAGCAAATCAGCACAAACTGGGTGGTTTAAAACCAACAGAAATGTATTTCTTCATAGCTCTGGAGGCCAGAGTCTGAAATCAAGAACAGATGAGCTGCCTCCGAAGGCTCTAAGGGAGGATCCTTCCTTATCTCGTGCAGCTTTTGGTGGTAGCTGGCCTTCCTTTGCTTGACCCTAAATCTTCCTTTAGCCTGAATCCCATCTTGAAGATCAGCACAGCACACAGATCTTTCTTTCTCTACATTGTCTCATCCTCTGTGTGTGGCAAATGTCTCTCTGCCTCCTCTTTTTCAAAAAAAACTATTATTTTAGGCTCAGGGTTACACGTACAGGTATGTTTAGGAAAATTGTGAGTTTCAGGTGTTTGGTATACAGATTACTTCATCATGCAAGTAATCAGCATAGTACCTGATAAGTGGTTTTTGAATCTTCACCCTCCTCCCACTGCCCACCCTCAAGTAGGCCCCAGTGTCTATTGCTCCTTTTTTTGTGTCTATCTGTCCTCAATGTTTAGCTCCACTTATAACTGAGAATGTACGGTTATTGGTTTTCTGTTCCTGTGTTACTTCACTTAGGATCATGGCCTCCAGCTCCATCCATGTTGGTGCAATGGACATGATCTCATCCTTTTCTATGGGCGCATAGTATTCCAGGATGCATATGAACCATACTTTCTTTATCCGGTCTACCAGTGATGGATATTTAGGTTGATTCCATGTCTTTGCTATTGTGAACTGTGCTGCAATGAACATATGTGTGCATATGTCTTTTTGGTAGAGTGATTTATTTTCTTTGGATATATGTGCAATAATACCTACTTTCTTCTTATAAGGATACACATGATTATATTTAGGGCCCACCTGGATAATCCCATTACCTCAAAATCCATAATTGCATTTTCAAAGAGCCTGTTTTCATATAAAGTAACCTTTCCTGGTTCCAGGTATTAGGACCTGATATCTTTGGGGATAGGAGGGCATTATTCAATCTACTAGACCACTTATTTATTTTTCATATTGATTGTTCATTATATCTTCCCTCAGTATAATACAAAATTCACTGAGGATACAAGTTTAAATTTTTTCTTATTCTTTCACTATATTTCTCATCTAGAATATACTAGAAGCTCAATAAAGTTTTCAAAGTTTTTTTTTCTTGAATGAAGGAATGAACATTTACAAATGAAATGTGTCACTATTGGTTTAGAAATACCTTAATGGAGTAGATTTTTTTTCTTTTTCTTGCTTCTTTTTTTTTTGAGACAAAGTCTTGATCAGTTGACCAGGCTTCAGTGCAGTGGCATGATCATGGCTTACTGCAGCCTCAATCTCCCAGGCTCAAGTCATTCTCCCACCTCAACCCCCTGAGTATCTGGGAAAACAGGTGCATACCACCGTGCCCAACAAATTTTTTTTTTAATTTTCAGTAGAGGTGAGGTCCTACTATGTTGCCGAGGCTGGTCTCAGATTCCTAAGCTCAAGCAATCCTCCCTATTTGGCCCCCCTAAGTGCTGAGATTACAGATGCGTGCCACTGTGTCATGCCTGGAGTAGATATTAATTAAAGAAAAACCTCAATGGATTTGACTGAGGTCAAAGATTGATGGTATTTCTGAAAAGATTATCCAGAAGGTAGCACCAGGGGAAAAAGAGTTGCCAGATAAGAAAGAGAGATGAAGACATTGCCTAGATGCCTACTGTGAACTCACTGGATTTGCAGAAGCAGAAATTCAAGAGAATAGGAGAGAGGAAGAATTAATCGATAATTTAATAGAATGTAGAAAAGACTGGAGCTACAGCTCCCACCTGGATCACTACAAAGAAATTTTCTTATTTTTATGTAATTTTTTGAGACATGGTCTTACTCACTCTGTTGCTCAGGCTGGAGTGCAGTGGTGCGATCTCGGCTCACTGCAGCCTCAACCTTCTGGGTTCAAGCGATTGTCCCATCTCAGCTTTCTGAGTAGCTGGGACTATAGGTGCACATCACCACACCCAGCTGTTTTTTTGTTTGTTTGTTTGTTTGTTTTAAGAGATGGGGTTTTGCCATGTTGACCAGGCTGATCTCAAACTCCCGACCTCAGGCGATCTGCCCCCCTCAGCCTCCCAAAGTACTGGGATAACAGGTGTGAACCGCCATGTCCAGCCACAGAGAAATTTTCATCAGACTTACACATTCAAGCCATAACACAATAAAGACAAGAGACCCAGACAGAAAGAAGGGAAACATAATGTATTATTTCTCACCAGTTAAGGAAAACACTTACAGTAAAGAAATTTCAATCAATCTAAAAAGCAAACCAGAAGGTAGGAAAAACAGTCATATATTATTTTTTAAAAAATCAAGTGCTGGGAAGAACGTGAAGCAAGAGGAACTCGGAGGTGGTAAGAGTATTCATGGCTGTACAGATTTTGAAGAGCAACGGGAGCTATCTGGTAAAGTTGAGGGCATGAACACTCTTGCACTCTGAACTTCTGTTTTTTGCATATTTTCAAAAGCATACATGCAAAAGACTGTTTATTGCAGAATTGAATGCAAAAGCAAATTATATTAAATATTCAACCTAAAATGGGTGAATGAAAGAGTCATGCATGAATTATAACCCAGCAGTGAAAAGTGAATGAATGAGAGCTCAATGATCAACATGGGTGAGCTTCAAAAACATGGTATGGATCAAGGCCTTCCGGAGCACATAGAAGAGAATACAGTGTAAGGTTTAAGGCATGCAAAAGATGCTAAATACATGTGCAGATGCAAGCTGTATACATCAAGTGTGTAAGTGGAGTGTGAACAACACTATTGTAAAAGTATAAAGCAGTGCATGGAACAGGTTAAAAGATTAATTCAAGAGAGGGATGAATTACTGCAAGGTGGAGGGGAGGGAAGGTTGGTTGCAAAAGTATACACAGGAGACTGCAGTTGTTAGTAATATTTTATTTCTTCACTTAAGTGACTAGATCATGTGAAACATCGTAGCTTCTATGTCTGAATTTATTTCTATGTGATACTTATATAAAATAAGTAAATACACAAAGGGAGAAAGGTATGCAAAAATAAGTATATTTTGTTTCTATGGAGGTTTTATCTTTTCTGCTTTCCTCAGCATTTTTAATGACCTCATAACATTTTTTTTTTATGTTGAGGCAAAACGTTTTCCTTCACTTTGCAGTGTCCGAGGTGGTTGGTCACTGAAAACATGTGGAGAAGAGGGCAGTGTGGACGGATCTGTGTCCCAAGTGTGGATGGTCTCAGCCCAACACTACCTGAACCGTGAAAACATATTTTTATCTCTTTAACAGAATGCAATCTTAACTTGGTCAAAAAGAAACCAGCCTGCCCTGAGTAAAACTGGTCCTCTGAGAACCATGAAGTGTTGTGAGGAGTACAGGAAAATTTCATGATATGCACCAGCTTCCTGAATATCACTGGCTCACATAGCAAAGTCATTGATAAGCAAGAGGTTAAATGAATTATTTTGATGTAGAACAGACTGTGGTCGGGAGCCCTGAATACTATGTAACCACTTGGATCCAGCAGGCATTCTGTATTAATATGATTCATTCATTTGTAAATTGCTTGCAATGCATATTCCAGCTTTGTATTGATAAACTGCAAGCATCAGGCCCCCTATACATAACTCGTCTGTGCACCTGATTCTCATAAATCCAAGAGAATCCCCCAAACACATGGCCTTTGCTAGCACTCCACTGCTGCAAAATCTAAGGCAACATTCTCTAATTTTTGTTTAATAATAATAATAATAATAATTATTATTATTATTATTATTATTATTATTATAATTATTATTATTATTAGAGACAGGGTCTCACTGTGTAGCCCAGGATGGTCTCACTGTGTAGCAGGGTGTGATCATGGCTCACTGCAGCTTCGAAATCCTAGGCTCAAGCAATCCTCCCACCTCAGCCTCCTGAGTAGCTGGGACTACAGGTGTACACCACTAATTTTTTTTTATTTTGTAGAAATAGGGTCTTGCTACATTGCCCAGACTCATCTTCAACTCCTGGGCTCAAGCGATTCTTCCTTCTCGGCCTCCCAAAGCACTGGGATTACAGGCGTGAGCCAGCCCACCAGGCCTAATAATATTTTTAATAGACAAATCATAATTGTATACATTTATGAGGCACAGTGTGATGTTTTGCTATATGTATGCATTGAAGAATGATTAAACTATTAACATATCCATCATCTCATTTACTTATCATTTTTTGTAATAAGACGTTTGAAATTTAATCTCTTACCTATTTTGAAATATGCAATAAATTTTTGTTAACTATAGTCACCTTGCTGCATAAGAGATCTCAAAAACTTATTCCTCCCGTCTATCTGAAACTTCATACCCTTTGGATAACACCTCCCTGTTTCTTCCCTCCACTACTCAACAAGGCAACATTCTTGAAATGAGATTTTCTTTGTTGAGCTTTGCAAAGGTGGAAGCAGTCTGGATCCCTTTCAAGGCAGAAACAGCTGTCCCAGAAAAGATCTTTGCTTGGCCAGGTGCGGTGGCTCATGCCTGTAATCTCAACACTTTGGGAGGCCAAGGTGGGCAGATCATTTGAGGTCAGGAGTTCGAGACCAGACTGGCCAATATGGTGAAACCCTGTCTCTAGTAAAAATATGAAAATTAGCTGGGCATGGTGGCAGGTGCCTGTAATTCCAGCTACTCCAGAGGCCGAGGCAGGAGAATCACTTGAATCCGGGAGATGGAGGCTACAGTGAGCCGAGATCCTGTCACTGCACTCCAGCCTGGGCAACAGAGCGAGATTCCATCTCAAAAAAAAAAGGCTTTGCTTTAGGGCAGATCCGAGTTTAAACTGTGGATCCCACTTCTCATCATGAGTTTGGCCCAATCTCTCACCTTTCTAAATCTCAGTGTGTTCAAATTAGATCCGCAGCCAAACCTTTCCTTCACCCTTCTGGTCTGAGCCGCTATGGATCATCTCTCTCCAGATTCCTGCAGAAGCCTCCCCCAAACCAAATACCCTTAGCACAGCAGCAGAAGGGAGACTTTGACTGGGAAACTCTGTTCATCTGATGATGTCAGCCCTTGACTCAAAACGCTGCAGTGGCTACCATTTCTTTAGTCAAGGCCAGAGTCCCCATGAGGTTCTGAGGCGCCGCCCCCATCAGGCCTCCTCCACCTGTACTTCACCTCTGTGACTTTATTTCCTCCTGCCGATGCCCCTAGCTCTTCCTTCCCATTCCTGGAAGGAGTCGGATCCCCCTGGACTGGCTGCTCTGGTCTGGTCTTCACCGGGACAGAAGCATGCCTCTCCCGAGCAGACTGGCTGGCTCCCTCCTCTGCCTCAAGTCTTGCTCCTTTCCCCCATGCTGTCTCCCTTAAAAACCTTACTTAATCCTGTCACCTGATGTCCACCCCCCATACCCAGCATTCCTGTTCCTTTTCCCTGTAGAAGACAAGGCTTCAAGCGTAAGCGGATGAGCTCCATGCAAAGGCTGGAGTCAGCACAGGCCCAGTGGCTCAATCCATGCTCCTTCTCATCACCCTGCAGTCTTTGACCTGGTGTTGGCTCCACATGCCACCTTTGGGCATGCAATTTGAGAGACCGTTCCTGAATGCACCATTGCTCCTTTGAAATGTTTATTTATGATCCATGCAGGCCGCTGACATTAGCATCCTTTCCTGGCTGTGGACCACTAATGTATCTTTAAAATTAACCTACAGTGCAGGAAAGAAAAATGGTACTCAGTGGTTAGACTGGTTTCATAAAAAATATATGAAAATTAAGTGGAAGAAATTTATCAGAGACCTCAAATTACATACAACTTTATTAATTCATTTATCCAGTTATAGTCTCAATCATCTTATTTACAGTTACTCCCTCACTGATTTCTCTCCTCTCCTTTTCTTTTCCTTCCTTCCTCCCTTACTTTTACCTTCCTTCCTCCCCTCCTTCCTCCCTTCCTCCCTCCCTCCCTCTCTCCCTCCCTACCTCCCTCCCTCTTTCTTTCTTTCACTTACCTCATGTGTGCCTCTAATTTAAGCTAAAAAGAAAATATAAATTGATGTTTTTACTTTGTTCAAAAGCTTTTGGTGAGATTTTACATTTTAATAAAGAATGTGTGTGTGTGTGTGTGTGTGTGTGTGTGTGTGTGTATGAGAGTATGCACATATAAGCCCACACAAGTTTGTCAGGGAAAACAGTGGTTTTCCTGTGGTTGATAAAGGAAAACAGTTCTAAACCTACAGACACATGAGGCCTCCTCAGTGAGCCAACCCCAGGACACGAAAATGCAAAGCAGAGAGGGCAAATCTATCTTTGGGAGCCCAGAATAATAATTTTTAAGCTGACAGCATTCTGAAAGGTGCCTTTGATCTAATGATGCAAAATACTGGGGAGGAGAGATGCCTGGAACAGCCTCCTACAATTTCCCACAAAAATTACTATCATAAACTGAACTGTTGAGAAAGCGATTTTTAAATAAAAGAATATAAAGGGATCAAACTATTCCCATCCTGCTCTCCAGAAATAACTTTTAACAATTAGTTGTGTGTCTCTTCATAAGTGTTCTGGGCCTTGCATATATGTATTTATATACGAAATATGATGGAGTACAAATGGGACCTGTCTACAGTTGTTATTTTGTAACTTCTCCTTTATTTAACATTATCTATTGGCATTTTAAATTATCATCACACTGAAATGTACAGGAACTCAGTATGAAGTACCGGAGGTTTTAATGTCCTTCCTTCCTTCCTTCCGCCGTCCCTTCCCTCCTTCCTTTTTCCCTCCCTGCCTCCCTTCCTTCCTTTTTCCCTCCCTCCCTCCCTCCCTTCCTTCCTTCCTTCCTTTCCTCCTTCTTTTCTTCTTTCCTTTGGTGGACGTTAACCTTGTTTCCAGCTTCTGCTACTAGAAACAAAAACTCTGTGAAATATAATTATATGAACCTGTTTGTACATTTGGTTGAGTGCAGCTGTTGCTTATTTTACAGGTTATACTATGAAAATGACATTGTTATTTCAAAGGGCATATACATTTTGAATGTTGAACAGGAACAGCCAAGAACCATATTTTCAAGGGTATTTGAAATGTGTTAATCTTTGCTAATGGGATGAGTGACAATGGATATCCCATTATTTTAGTTGGTTTTTCACCAGTTTTTAGTCCACTGAGATTTTGTTAAGACTCAGACAGCTCATAGCTTAAGACTGTATCCCCTGGGCTGGATGCAGTGGCTCATGACTGTAATCCCAGTGCTTTGGGAGGCTGTGGTGAGAGGATTGTTTGAGGCCAGTAGGTCAAGATCAGCCTGGGCAACATAGCAAGACCTTGTCTCTACAAAAAGTTAAAAGAAATTAGCTGGGTATGGTGGCACACACCTGCATTCTCAACTACTCAGGGGGCTGAGACAGGAGGATAGCTTGAGCCCAGGAAGTTCAAGGCTGCAGTGAAATATGATAGCACCACTGCACTCTGGCCTGGGCAACAGTGTGAGACCCTGTGTCTAAAAAAATAAAATAAAATAAAAATAAAAAGACTACATCCCTTGGCAAGGGTTTGGACTATAGATGTTCTACAGTTGAGTAAGCCATGGCTTTAGAAACCAAGTGAGTTGGTACCCTGATATACTGATGTTCTCTATTGGAAATTAAAGATCCAACGTCAGCTCTCAAATCCCACTAGCTGCCAGATGTTTCTGTTCAAGTCTTGAGTCTTGAACTTCAGAGTTCTTTGTGATGTGCTTTGTGAGTTTCTTTTCAGGTCTGTCACTTGGTGCCTCACTTCTGGCACTCTGGGCTCCAAGAATAGTGAACTTAGGTCTCTACTCAAGTCTTCAGCTCTTAGCATGGGTGGTTTCTTAGTTGGCAATAATTTACCTTTATGTTGGATAACTCTTACTTATTCAACAAGATTCAGCAGAAAGGTCACCCCCTCAGCCAGACTTTCTCTGAACACCCAGCAGCGATATTCTTTGCTATTTCTATTCATAACCTCATACTATAACCTTTGTTCTATTGACTTGTGGGTCTCGCTCCTAGACCAAAGGTTTCCCATGAGGGAGTGTGCTTCTCAGAAGCACACAAAACCAACTAAAAGAGGATGGGAAGACAGGATTGGAACTCAAGTTGTTTTTCCCATCATTTAGTGATTCCCAGTTTTGTGATTGTGTAATGGCTAAGAACACACATCTTGTGTGAAAATCCATGCTCCACTCCTCCCTTGAGTGTAGGCTGTGCTTCGAGACTTATTTCCAAAGAGTACAATGTGCAAAGGAGAGGAAGAAGTCATTTTACAGTGGATAAACCCGACAGTCATGGCCTCAGCCAGGTGATCACGTCAGCATCATCAGGGGGAGGTCAGGGATTCTCTGGAGTGGGTGCTTCCAGACCTCACCAAATTGTCCTATTGGTTTGAGCCATAAAGTTACCTCAAACTGTTACCAAGCACCAATAGGAGATTTGTCAAAGGTCAGGGGCACCTCCACTCATGTTGGGAATAACACTCAAAATCCTAAGGAAATTGAACACTGAAACGAAGGAGTCTTAGCAAAGCAATTTTACTTCTGCACAGAGGGATGCTTCTCCTTGGCCAGTCACCATGAGAGCACACCTGAACAAAGGGGCATGAAAGCCTTTATTCCTGATGCAAGTCCTGCCCTGGTATCCTTTCCCCATTGGCTGGGGTCGGCTGGCACAATTTGAACTAATCCGGGTTGGCTAAACATTTTAACTTTCTTTAGATAAGGTGGGCACGTAAGGGAGAGAGGGGGAAAGGGGAAGGGCTGTCTGCAATGAGCTAGAGAGCTAGTCTTCCTTCCAGATAAGGAAAGGAATGTGAGCTGGTACCGATAAGCCTGGTACTGTGGCATGTCTGGGCATGTAACAAAGGCAGAAAGGAAAAAAGAGAAAAAGGAAAAAGGGGTGTGTGTGTGGGGGGGGGGTACTATCAATTAAAGAATAAAGGATTGATCAGGCTATTTGAAGAGAAACCTCACCATATCCCACAACTCAGAATCCCTCAATGGTTACGAAAATGTGAACCCCGGGTATTTGAGACAGGTCTGAGTTAATTTAGAAAGTTTATTTTGTCAATGTTGAGGACACGTGCCCGTGACACAGCCTCAGGAGGTCCTGACAACATGTGCCCAAGGTGGTCAGAGCACAGCTTGGTTTTATACATTTTAGGGAGACATGAGACATCAATCAACGTATGTAAGATGAACATTGGTTTGGTCCGGAAAGACAGGACAACTCAAAGTGGGGACAGGGCTCCCAGGTCATGGGTAGATAAGAGACAAATGGTTGCATTCTATTGAGTTTCTGATGAGCCTCTCCAAAGGAGGCAATCAGATATGCATTTATCTCAGTGAGCAGAGGGGGGACTTTGAACAGAATGGGAGGCAGCTTTGGTCTAAGTGGTTCCCAGCTGGACTTTTCCCTTTAGCTTAGTCATTTTAAGGGCCCAAGATATTTTTCTTTCACATAAGTCGTGTTGAGAGTCATACCCTTAATGTGATGTGAGGAACACGGCACTTTGCCTCTGTGGTCTTTCTCCCCCAAACACCTAACCTTAGTCTAATCATGAGAAAGGCGCCAGACAAGCCCAAATTGCAGGGCATTCTAAAAAATACCTAAGCAGTTCTTCTCAGAACCATCACGGTCATAAAAAGCAAGGAAATTCTGAGAAACTGTCACAGCCAGAGGAGTCCAAGGAGACTTGATGACTCACTGCAGCGTGGTGGTGTCCTGGGTGAGATCCTGGAATCTCATCAAAAGGGACATCAGGGAAAATCTAAGGACATTCGAATAATGTCTGGAGTTTACTAAAAGTAATGGGTGACTTCGTTGCAACAAATGTGCCATGGCAGTCCAAGATGCTAACGGAGGGAAAGGGATGTGGAGTAAACAAGAGCTCTCTTTAATAGCCTTTTCAATATTTTGTGAACATAAAAGTATTCCAGAATTAAAAGTTTAAGCCTGTATCTCACTGCCTATGTGACTTTGGGCAAGTCACATAATCCCTTTGTGCCCTGGTTTTCTCATCGGCAAAATGGGGATAATATTAACATCATAAAGGGCTCAGAACAGTTTCTGGAAAATTGTCCAATACTATAAAGTAAATAAGCATAAACATGTTGCTGTAAATAAGCATAAACATGATGTGATTGCTTCCTATGTTAGGATTGTGCAATTCTAATGTCTAAGAGTGTGTGTATGTGTGTGTGTGTGTGTGTGCGTGTGTGATGTTTCTCTATGTTTCCGAGGCTGGACTCAAACACCTGGCCTCAAGTGATCCTCCTGCCTCGGCCTCCCAAAGTGCTGGAACTACAGACTTGAGCCACCTGGTGGGAGATAATTGAATCATGGGGGGCGGTTTCCTCCATGCTGTTCTTGTGGTAGTGAATAAGTCTCATGAGAGCTGACGGTTTTATAAGGGGAAACCCCTTTTCCTTGGTTCTCATTCTCTCTTGTCTGCCATCATGTAACACATGCCTTTTGCCTTCTGCCATAATTGTGAGGCCTCCCCAGCCACGTGGAACTGTGAGTCCATTAAACCTCTTTTTCTTTATAAATTCCCCAGTCTTGAGTATGTCTTTATTAGCAGCATGAAAATGGACTAATACAGCAAGTAAACCTCCTAATAAATAAACCTCCTAATAAACCTCAACTTCCTGATTGAGACTTGGCTCAGTCATTTTCTTTGATTTACAGGCATTCAGTCTCAGGTTTCACAGTGACATCGATAGCTTGAATCTGTTTGTTCAGCTGAAGAGCACTTGTGTCATCCTGTGCCACCTGTGCTATTGCACCACCTCTCTGAGGGTGCCTAGCTCTGGGAAGCAGGTAGCCCCCCATAATTCTACAGCTGGTGTGCATGCTGGGATGACAGCCACACCCACTGGCCACAGGGATATAAAAATAGGTTGGCCATCTGACTAGGACAGCTGGTTTTAAAATTATTTCTTCTCCACCTATGACCATGTTCCTCCTTCTCAAATATGATTGGTCGACTCATTAAGCCACCTGGATCCAACAAGACAGGAGTGCACACCCAGTGGTAAAAAGTGCTGAGAAATAAATTCTCCAAAATTCTTCGAAGGGGAAATTTGCCTTCTTTGAAGTCAAGATCCTTAACAACATGTTAGATTTCTTCCATGGTAATTGGTCTTTTTAGTTAGTCTAAATTTCCTTAATTTATAAATTTATATTTTAAGCATGGATTTTATACAGATCTTAAAACTTAATAGGATAGTGTTCTATTAAGTACTTCTAAGATTCTGTCATGTCATCCTTATCTATAATTATAGCCCATTTATCAATTCTATTGTTTTCTACTTTACCAATCTCTCTTTCTCTCCATCTTTATTTTTATCTTTTTCTCATCTTGAACATTTTTAAGAGGTAGTCAGAGATTTATACCTGAATCTGTTTATCAGTTTTATGATTTTTTCATTTTGTCATCCATTAAATTTTACCTGTGCGTTAGCGTTATTTCTTCTGCTTTCCCAAGAAAAAATTTTCAAATATATATACCTTTAAAAAATTACATAATCATCATTTATCACACTGTTATAAGTTTTTTCAAGAATATAGCATTTACATTCCATTTTGTAATGGTGTTTCTTGGAATTATTTAGACTTTAAAGAGACCCTTTATTTAGCACTTCTCCTCTCATGCCTTACTGCCTTTCGTAGTAAATTGTAAAAAAATTGAAATTGATTTTAATTGATTGGTCTCTTATTTAATATAATTTAATTGATTAAATGAATCGACTTCAATTGATTAGGCTCTCATTTTATTGGAGCACATCTCCAAGTGTTTATGTATTTCCAGGAAGGCTTCCTGAGTAGTATGTTTTCACTCTCCGTACACATTAAAAAAAATTTCCCTTGGCTGGTTTTAGATGTGTGTGACATTTCTATAACTGTGTGCTTTATGACCATTTCAACTTGAGAAGAAGAAAATGTTAAATCATACCAGGATTTGCTTTAGAATATATATGTTTTCCTTTTATTTTTAACAATTGTACGTATTTATAGGGTACAGAAGAATATTTTGATATATGTATACGTGTCATGATCAAATCAGGTTAATTAGCATATCTATCACCTCAAACGTTTATCATTTCTTCGTGTTGGGAACATTAAAAATCCTCTCTTCTAGCTTTCTGAAAATACACCCTAAATTATTGATAATTATGGTTCACCATACAATGCTACAGCACACAGAAACTTATTCCTCCAATTTAGTAGTAAGTTCATATCCATTAACCAACCTCTCTCTAGTCTCCCCTGCTCTCTATGCTTCCCAGCCTTTAGTAACCACAGTAGAATGCATACTGTTAACATATGTACCAGAGGCCATGTTGGGACACATGGCCATACCCATTTTAATTCCTAAGTGTTGTTATAATGTGTCACCTTCAGCATGATCAAGAAGAAGGGCCATTGATGTTCAAACCTGCTACTTCTCTAAAGTAGGAGAAATAAGTCAATGAGAGATAAACCGTCCTCTGAAAGGTGAGAGATTTGAGAAGGGAGGAAAAGAGGACACGTTCCTGCTTGCTTTGTGTGTTCACGAGCTACAGGGAGGATTATGAAATACCTTCATACAGGTGCAGGTGTCTTTTCGATACAATGATTTCTTTTCCTTTGGGTAGATGCCCAGCAGTGGGATTGTTGGATCGAATGGTAGTTCTATTTTTAGTTCTTTGGGAAATCTCCATACTGTTTTCCATAGAAGTTGTACTAATTTACACTCCCATTCACAGTGTATAAGAGTTCCCTTTTCTCTGCATCCTCACCAACATTTGTAATCTTTTTGGCTTTTTAATAATGGCCATTCTTGCAGGAGTAAGATGATATCTCATCATTGTTTTAATTTGCAAGTCTCTGATGATTAGTGATGTTGAGCATTTTTTCATATGCTTGTTTGGCCATTTTTATGTCTTCTTTTGAACAATGCACTATTCACAGTAACAAAGATATGGAATCAACCTAAGAGTCCATCAGTGGATGATTGGAGAAAGAAAATGTGGTATATATACACCATGGTCTTAAGAGAAATAACTCAGAAACAAGAAGTCAAATACCACATATTCTCATTTATAAAGAGGGAGCTAAATAATGTGTACAGCTGGACATAGAGTGTGAAATAATAGATATTAGAGACTGGGAAGGATAGGAAAGTGAGAAGGGGGTGAAGGATGAGAAATTATGTCATGGGTATAATGTACATTTTTCAGGTGATGGATACACTAAAAGCCCAGACTTCACCACTATACAATGTACCCATGCAACATAACTGCACTTGTATCCACTAAATATATACAAGACAAGACAATATATGCCTCCACTTTATCATAACCTTGGGAATTCCTCATCCATCCTGTAGGGATGATATTCTGAGAATCAGTTCCATTCTCTCAGCCCTCCCCTGGTGGCATCCTTGGAGAGGAAACACACCTGTGCCAGTTCTATCACCATCCATGGCCATGTCACTGGGGACCAACCATGCTGGACCCAAGAGGAAGCATTTACAGAGCATGGGCGTGCGATGAGAATGAGGAGGAAGGAGGGTTAGCAGTTGCCTTTTGTTCCATTGCCAGTTTGTTTATTTAAAAAGAACTCCTTCTTTTTCTTTCAAGTACCTGGTATTAAGAGTGCTCCATGCTGCCAGACTGCAGGCTTGGGTTGATTAGAAGAGACTTGTGAAAAGGTCGTCTAACTCCTTCAACCCATATTGATAAGCTGCCGTTTCTCCGCAGCTCATGGTGGATGGCGGGTGGGAACCCTCACTCTTACAAATATTTCTCCAACATTTAACCGAGTGAGATCAAAAAGCCATCTGGTTAAACAATCCTGCATACAAGAGCAGTTCTTACTTTAATTTAGAACACTGCTTAATGCAGAAATTATTAAATTATAAAAACTGGGGGATCAAATGGAGCTCATTTAAGATAAATCCTGAAATCACAAATTTCACTTGACCTTGCAATGAACATATGCTAGCAGGATTTTCCTACTTTTGTTGGTTCCCCCACCCTTTCCTCCTTCTTTTTTTTTTTTTTTTTTTTGGAGAGAGAATGAGTGGTTTCTAATTCATGTTTTTGTATTTTTCTTTCCAAATATCATGAAAATGTCATGAAGAATAGAAAAGAGAAATGAAAACTGTACAGCATACAGTTGCAAACAGCAGCAATTCATAAGTTTTATGAAGTATAAGTTTGCTCATTTTAGTAAATGCATAATGAGATGGTTTTATTATTCGTCGACCTTTCAAGGTTTGAATTTATTCACTTGATTGTTTGAGATATTGTAACTCAGGCAATATGTTTTTGTAAGAAATTCTGAAATTGTGCTTTTTTCCATCTCTGCCATGGGATGTGACTTTTGACATTATTGCACATTAAATTACACTATACGTAAGGTTGCTTTTATTTGGAATTGTTATATTTTAGGCAGTGTCGTTTAACGGAAATAAAATGTAAGGGGAAAAGATTAAAATGCAAGATAAAATAAGGCTAATCTTGGAATAAAACAGGAACAGATTTCTTTCCGATTTTGAATTAAATCTGCCATCGACATATTTTGCTGAACCCAATCAACTGAGCTTCTTAAATTAAAAAAAAATCTTTTTGAGTAATATGGTGAACATTCATAGATCCAACACTCATGTTTAACAAATACTAACATTTTTGCCATATTTACCGAAGCTCCAATTTTCTCCAGAAATAAAATATAACATATACAGTTGGAGCCCCACTTACATTTTACTTTTTCATCCTCCCTAGAAATACCCACTGTCCTCAAATAGTGTCAAGTAGTGGAGAATCTATCTTTCCAAATCAATCAGGCTTTTTTTTTTTTTTTTTTTTTTTGGTGGGGTTTTGTTAGGTTGCCCAAGATGGACTCGAACTCCTGGGCTCAAGTGATCTTCTCTCCACTTGCCTTAGTCTCCTGAGCCAATCACATTTTTATGTAATATGCATACATCTCTAAAAACAATCTGTAGTATAGCTTTCTCTTTTTAACAAAAATGCATAAATAATATCAAACTATATATTTATGCCACTTGTTTTTTTCTTCTCTTTTTTTTTTTTTTTTTTTTTTTTGACAGAGCCTCTCTCTGTCACGCAGGATGGACTGCAGTGACACGGTCATAGTTTACTGCAACCTCAACCTCCTGGGCTCAAACAATCCTCCAACCTCTGCCTCCTGAGTAACTGGGAATACAGGCATGTGCCACCGTGCCTGGCTAATTTTTTTGTTTGTTTGTTTTTTGTTCGTTTTTAGAGAGACGGAGGTCTCACTGTGTTGCCCAGGCTGTCATGTATGCTTTTTGAGATGTATCCAGGTTCACGTATGTACATCTATTCATTTATTTTTCACTGTTGTACATATGCCCTGACATTAAGGTTATTGTGGTTTTTATTTTAACTGCAAACAATACTTTGTGTATCGCTGGTTATTTATGAGCTTTTTTTGTTTGTGTGTATGAAATTACTAGTTTGTAATATCAC
The DNA here is from genome assembly GCF_028885625.2 of Pongo pygmaeus. NCBI lineage: Eukaryota > Metazoa > Chordata > Mammalia > Primates > Hominidae > Pongo > Pongo pygmaeus. Next base: position 7,111,075 of record NC_072396.2, on the reverse strand, counting down.
AATGAGGTACATTTGCAACTTTACTAGGTATTTCCAAAATAGTTTAACAGATTTACAGAATTATCAAAAGAGTGTGAAAAATTTCATTTTCCACCATCTTGAAAACACTTGGTGCTATCCTATCTTGTAATTCTTTTAACCATTCTAATTGGTATCAAATGTTGTTTAAAGGCATACTTTCTTAATTTTTAGAGGTTGAACAAATTTTCATATTTTTAGTTGTTCAATCTCCTTTACTCTGAATCACCTTCTTATATTACTTGGTCACTTTGTTCTAAGTCTTCTGTTTCCTTATTGGTTTGCAGGAGTTCTTGCGGGAGTAGGAAATAATCCATTTAGGGTTTGATTCCTTTTAAACATCTGTTCGTCTATGGCTTATCTTTTAGCGTGGTTTCCAATGTCTTCTCTTATACAGAAACTTTTGACTGTCTTGCAGTTTGGTACTCCAATATTCTCCTTTAAAATTTATGCATTTAGTATCTTCAGGAAACTTTCCCCAGTCCAAGATCATAAAAATATTTTAATATACTTTCTTCTAGTTGTTTGGGCATTTTCCTTTTAAATTTAGATTTTTTTTTTTTTTTTTTTTTGAGACAGTCTCTCTCTGTGGCCCAGGCTGGAGTTCAGTGGTGTAATCTTGGCTCACTGTAACCTCTGCCTCCAGGGTTCAAGTGATTCTTGTGCCTCAGCCTCCTTAGTACCTGGGATTACAGGCGCGTGCCACCACCTCTGGCTATCTTTTGTATTTTTGGTAGAAACGGGGTTTCATCATGTTGCCAGGCTGGTCTTGAACTGCTGACCTCAAGTGTTCCACCCGCCTTGGCCTCCAAAAGTGCTGGGATTACAGGCATGAGCCACCATGCCCAGCACAAATTTAGATTTTTAATCCAGCAGATTTTTAATTCTTTTTTTTTTTGGTAGTGCGATTAAGGGACCTGCCACCCTCTCCCCGCCATTTCTACACGCAATTGCTTGTTGACTAGCCTGTTCCTTTCCCACCGTTGTACACCAAATTTCTGCCATATTGTCAATGTCTTTTTGTATATTCCTCTATTTCCTGTCTCCTTATTCTGCTAAGTGTGGTCTATCCAGTGTTCCACCAATCTTTCTAATGTCTTGCTATTTACTAGGAGATTTCCCCATCTTTATGAGTATTCTTCAATATATTGTTAGCGATTCTTGGCCACTTACATTCCATATGAAATGAGAATCAACTTGTCCAGTTTAAGGATATGCTGTATTGTGATTTGATAGGTGATTTCCATGGAATATAGAGCTTAATTTAAGGATGACAAACATCGTAAAGATATTGAATCTTCCCTTTAGTGAACATGATGCACCTATCCATTTGTTACATCTTCTGCTATGTCCTATAACACGTAAAGTTATTTCTCCTCATAATGGGCTTTTATGTCTTATAGTAAGTATATTTTAGATACTTTATATCTGAAATGTTTTGTATTTTTCCATTGCCCTCTGTTCTTTTAGAACCACAACATTTGGAGATTACCAACATGGTTTTCAGCCCTCAGCTTTGGTGAGACTTCTTCCTTTTCATTCTTTTCTGGGCAAATCTAAACCTTTGGAGAAGTAGATGAGTGAAGTCAATTGCAAAGGTAAGAGAGATATTCTGGGCTCTCCTATAACCTCTTTTGGGACAGAAATGGTTGGCAGGGACGTCTATCAATCATAACACCTTCACCTGACTTGGGGTGGGTTCCATGAGCAGATTGCTTTCTGCTGTGTTGCAATTGCTTTCCATGAAAAGCTGGCATAATTTCTAAAGGAGGATTTCTCACAGAAACTTTGCAAGCCTAACTTGTGTTTTTCTTCCTTTTTTTTCATTAAATCATGTTAAATTTATCAGCCTGAAGAAAATCTCTCAGTTGTTGCTGTCACTTACCTGAGGACTGTAGTTAAAGGTCATATGGGTTATTTGCATCTTTTCTTTCAAAAATAAAATTAAATAAAGAATGTAAATTTAAACTAATGAAAAGGAATTTGACCCAGGATATCATGAAATAATAATGTACCTCAAAGTGTGACACAAAGCTGTACCTAAACAGTTCGTTCTTGTGACATTTTCCCCAGCATGTTTTTCTTCTGATGGGCAAGGGAAAGTCTCTTTGGTTGGATTCCAGAAACAGACACTGAGGGAATCAGAGAACACAGGGCCATAGAATAGAAATATGAATTCTTTTATTCCCCCACCTTTATTGAGGTATAATTGGCAAGTAAAAATGGAATATACTTACTGTGTACCATGTGAGGTTTTGATAAATGAGCACGTTATGAAACTTTTACTATGCACTAGGTAAATAACTTATTTATCACTGTACATAGTTATTGTTATTATTTGGGGATAGTGTGAATATTTGAGATCCACTCTCTTAAAAAATTTCAAGTAAACAATACGGTATTGGTAACTACAGTCACCATGCTGTAGATTGCATCCCCGGAAATTATTTATAGCTGAAACTTTGTACCCTTTGACCAGCATCTCTCCAGTGTCCCCCACTTCCCAGCCCCTCGTAACCACCTTTCTACTCTCTGTTTCTGTGAATTCAACTTCTTTAGATTCCAAATCTAAGGGAGATCATATGGTATTTGTCTTTCTCTGTCTGGCTTAATTTGCTTAACATAATGCCCTCCAGGTTCATTCACGTTGTCCCAAATGGCAGGAATTACTTCTGATTAATGGCCAAATACTATTCATATATATATATATATACGTATATGTGTATATATATATGAATAAATGTATATATGTATGTATAAACATTTTCTTTATCTATTCATCCATTGGTGGACGCTTAGGTTGGTTCCATATCTCGGCTATTGTGAATAGTGTGGCAATAACATGAGGGTGCAGATATCTCTTTGAGACGCTGATCTTGTTTCCCTCTGATATATATGCAAAAGTGGCATTGCTGGATCATCAGATAGTTCTATTTTTAACTTTTTGAGGAACCTCTGTACTGTCATCCATAGTGGCTGTGCCAGTTTATCAATGTGACTTATTTGAAGCTTACCATGTTGTGAAACATCCACTTCAAAATTCATCTTAAAGAATATTAATTGAGAAAATTATTGACTGTGGATTGGGCGTGCACCTAATACACTAGACAACTCATGCACTAGTGATTTGCTAAGCATATTTCTTTCTCCCAGAAAATCTGGACTTTTGGAGAGGTGGACATACAGATCAATGGGACAGGGGAGTGAGATGTTCTAGGTTCTTTTGTAACCTCCTCTGGGGCAAAAATGATTGACAGGGATATCCACCAATCTTAACACCTTCACCTCATTTGAAGCAGGTTTGATTGATTTTCAATTACTACATAACAAGTTACTGCAAAGTAGCAACTTAAAACAACATACATTTGCTATCTCACAGTTTCTGTGGATCAGGAATCCCCAGGCATAGCTTAGCTGTTTCTATGGACTGAACTGTGTTTCCCCAAAATTCATATGTTGAAGCCCTACCCCGCAATGTGACTGTATTTGGAGATGGGGCCTTGGACCTTAAAGAGGTAATTAGGTTCAAATGAGTTTGTAAGGTGGGACCTAATCCAATCTGATGTCCTCATAAGAAGAGGAGTTTGGGACACAGACTTGTGTGAGGACACAGGGAGAAGACAGCGTCTACAAGCCAAGGAGAGAGGACTCAGGAGGAACCAGCCTTGCCCACACCTTGATCTAGGACTTCCAGCCTCCAGAGCATAAGAGAATAAATTTGTTGTTTAAGTCACCCAGTCTGTGATAGTTTGTCATGGCAGCCTCAGCAAGCAAGAGAGCTGGTTTCCCTTCTTCAAGGTCTCACAGGCTCCAATCCAGGTGTCAGCCAGGGTCGAGGTCTCCACATAGGCCTCTCTGGGGGAAGATCTCCTCTCGTGCTTCTGCAAGTTGTTGGCAGAATTCATCTCCTTGCAGCTGTAGCACTGAAACTTCCCTTTTGGCTGTCAGCTAGCGGTTGCTCTCAGCTCCAAGAAACCACCTACAGTTTGTTCTTTGCCCTGTAGCTATCTTCATAAGCCCCCTCACAGCATGGGAGTTTGTCTCTTATAGTCCAGAAATAGGGAGAAAGTCTTTGTTTTTTAAGGCATTTTTTGATTTTTAAAGTTTTTATAGGTTTACAGGGTACAAGTGCAGTTTTTTTACATGGATAAATTCCATGGAGAAGTCTGGACTTTTAGTGTAGCCATTGCTTGAATAGTGTACATTGCACCCATTAAGTAATTTCTTATCTCTCACTCTCCTCCCACCCTTCCACCTTTCCTAGTCTCCAGTGTCTATTATTCCACTCTCTATGTCCAAGTGTACACATTATTTAACCCCCTACTTATAAGTGACATTGTGCAATATTTGACTTTCTGTTTCTGAATTGTTTCACTAAAGGCAATGGCCCCCAGTTCCATCTATCTTGCTGCAAAATACATAATTTCATTCTTTTTGATGGCTGAGTAGTAAATATTCCATGGAATTTGCATACCAGATTTTCTTTATTCAGTCCTCTGTTGATGGATACTTAAGTTGGTTCCATATCTTTGCTATTGTGAATAGTGCGCAATGAACATATGAGTGCAAGCATCTTTTTGATGCGATTATTTTTATTCCTTTGGGTATATACCCTGTAGCAGGATTGTTGGATCGAATGGTAGTTTTAATTTTAGTTCTTTGAGAAATCTCCATATTGTTTTCCATAAAATCAACAGGGTAACCACACAGCCTACAAGGAGGGAGAAAATATTTGCAAAACTATGTATCTGACACAGTGCTAATATCCAGAATCTACAAGAAACTCAAATAACTCAACAAGAACAAAAAAAGCATTAAAAAGTAGACAGAAGACATGAAAAGACATTTGTCAAAAGAAGACATACAAATGGCCAATAAACATGTAAAAAAAATGCTCAACATCACTAATCATATCAGAGAAATGCAAATTAAAACCACAATGAGATACCATCTCACATCAGTCAGAATGGCTATTACTAAAAAGTCAGAAAACAATAGATGTTGGTGAGGATGTGGAGAAAAGGGAATGATTTTATGCTGTTAGTGAAAATGTAAATTAATTAGAGAGAAAATCTTTGACCTCAGGGAAGACCATATCTGCCTTTTACTGCTCCTCACCTAATCAAGTCAAATCCACCAAAGATAATTCCCCTTTCAGAGAACTCAGAGTCAACTAATTTGGAACCTTACTGACATCTGCAAAAGTTCTTTGCCGTGGCCATGTTCTGTTGGCCAGAAACAAGTCGTAGGTCTCGTCCCTGCTGAAGGGGAGGGGATTATGTAGGCTGTGAGCACAAGGGGGCAGGGACCACAGGTGTTCACCACAAAGTGCTTCCAGGAGGAGTCTGGTAGGAAGTGCAGGAAGGAGGACAGAAGGAAAAGAAACCAAGAATAGATGTGAGGCCAGGTATCGGGTACTGACAGCAGAGAGGAGCCTCATCCTGTCAATACACTCAGTATTGTTCCAACCCAAAGCAGCAAGCTTTGATGCCCCATAGCTGTCAGCCACTAGTGAAAGGAAGGGAGATACAAAATCCCAGACACTTACAGCTCTCTGTGCATAAAGGGGCAATCGCTCCAGCAACCCAAGGGTATCATTCTGAAAAAGTGCCCCAGGTGCTAGCCATCAAAGGTGGAAGCATATTAAAGCCAAGATGGGAGTCCTAAAAATGGTTAAAAATGAGCCAATAGCACAGTACTAGCATTCTCTCCTACCGAAGGTGAGGATGAATCAGTCACTCTTCTCCTGGAAGTAACATATACTTCCTCTGATTCTAAGACTTAATATATTCTGGCCAGGCACAGTGGCTCATGCCCATGGTTCCAGCACTTTGGGAGGCCAAGGTAGAAGGATTACTTGAGGCCAGGAGTTCAAGACACGCCTGGGCAACACGACAAGACCCTGTCTCTACAAAAAATTAAAAAATTAGCTGGGCATGGTGGTTTGTGCCTGTGGTCCCAGCTACTCGGGAGGCTGAAGTGGGAGGATCACTTGAGACCAGAAGTTCAAGACCAGCCTGGACAACATAGCAAGACTCCAGCTCTGCAAAAACTTTAAAAAAATAGCTAGGCATGGTGGTGTCTTCCTCTACTCTCAGTTATTCAGAAGACTGAGGCACAGGGGTCACTTGGACCCAGGAGTTTGAGGCTGCAGTGAGCTGTGATTGCGCCACTGCACTCCTGCCTGGGCAACAGAGCAAGACCTTGTCTCAAAAAAAAAAAAAATACATACATAGAAATATATTTAAAGGAAAAGCAAATTTCAGAAATTCAGAGACTTGGTAAAGAAGGGAACAAAGATCATGTGTAAACCCATCAGCACATGGTTCACATCTCAGTTTATCTGCTTCTGGACTTTCCTCTTGACATGCATATTTATTCTTTTCAGAGTGTCTAATTACAGAGTTGGATAGTAATTGCATTTACTATCAGGGTCCACCAAGCCATTCATTGTAGCTGTCAGTCCAAGCCTCTGCACGCTGCTGTCTATCATGAATATTTTTTCTTCAAGCAGTTCGTTTCACTTTTTATCAGCATTAAAGTAAATAATCAGCACAAATATGAATTCTGCTGACACATTAGCTTCACAAGTAAGATGGTGATTTACCATTCTGGGTAAGTTCAGCCATGAGCCATTCCACCAGCTTATATGTAATGCTTCCCACTGAAATAATCAGCATCTTCTCAAAAATGGTGAAGACAGCTATGGAAGCAAATTGGAGACTTTTTTTTTTTTTTTAGCTAACATTCCTTTAGGCTCACAAGTATGTATTTATTGTTTTGGAAGAACCTCTAAGCCTGTCTTTTATTTTGGTGATTAATAGATAGAATCAAGAATATGATCTATTTTCGTGGGAGCCCTTCTCTGACATGCCTTGGGTTTCTGTTGGAAGATATTTCCCTGGTCCCTACCCCTGGCCTCTCACCTGGGTTCCCTGCCTTTGGCAGCTCAGCCTGGCTTCTCCCACACCTCACTTCAGATCTACTATTAGCCATGCAAGATAGGGCAGTGGGTGGTTCTGTGCTTCTTGCAGTTTTGTGGGTAAGCTTGCCCACTTCTGGATCTCTATCCAGGGAACCCCAGGGCTGCTACGTACCTAATCATGGCCTCCAGTATTCAATTCACCAGCGATAATACCAACATTTTGAACTCACTTCGTCCTGAGTCCTCTGTCTACCTCAACTGATACATAACTCATGTTGTGAAGGAGAGCTATTTATTCAGCCTCTTACAAATGTTTGCTTGTTTAGCCCTTTTAAAAAAAGTCTAGTTATCTGCAATTACATAGTTTCACTGATTAAGGCATCATTTATTGAATACATTCCATGAGTAAGGCAATATACAGGCATGTATCATTAGCCATGACTTGACAGTGTCTGAGCTTAGTCTAACTACTGAATGTTGCATTTCTTCTATGCATCTTTTTCTCTCAGGGAGAAAATCTTTACCTGTTACTTAACACCATTTTGGGGGTGAGATCAGATGCACAATTTTGTTAGATTAAGGCCATTTAGCAAAACTAAGAAGTATCCAGAGCATGGATGATTAAATAATAAAAGCATAGCCACACAATGGAATGCTGCGGGGGCCACAAAATGATGTACAAATGTTTATTGGGATGGAAAAATGATCATGATCTGTCATTAAATGAAAAAATAATATGGGTCAAGGATGTCGGTTTATAAAATTAAAATAAAATATGATCAATATGAACTACTTTTTGGTAAAAAATATTTTTATAAAAATATGTGTGTATACGTATTTATGTTCCTGTATATTTTATGTGTATATATATTTTGATTTATAAGGATATATGTCCTTATAAAATACACACACACACACACACACACACACACATATATATATATACACACACACACACATATCTATATCTATCTCCTGCAGAATATATATACATATCCTATTGGGTCTAGATTAACTGGAACAGGCAGCCAATTTAGGACACATAAGTTCTGAGTGGTGACAATGATGTGTTAAAGGAGAAATAAATGAAGGTTGGTTTGAAGAATCACTTGCAATACATGAGTCAACAAAATATATCCAATAGACAAGACACATCTTTATCTATATATATACATCTATATCTCTACCTATATCTATCTATCATCAATCATCTATCATCTCCATTTATCTGTCATCTCTATTTATCTATCATTCTATCATCTCCATTTATCTATGTATCTATCTGTCTATGTATCTATCATATCTATCTATCATCTCCATCTATCTATCATATCTATATATCATCTATCATCTCCATTTATCTATCATCATCTATCATATCTATCTATCTATATATCAAAAGACATATAGACTGATCTATCTATGCATCTATCCTTTAATTTACACACATGTGTATCCTCCATCATTTGTGTGTATCTATCATACCTTGTTATCTACCTTTCTAGCTGTCTATCTATCCACCCATCACCTATTTATCCATGTAGCTATCTATCATCTAGCTATTGATTTATCTCCCTACCTAAATTTTCCAATGATTATTTCTTGATGGTTGAATCTAGATGAATGTCCTAAACTTTTGCATTTTCTATAATAAATACATACTATGGTTCATGTAAAATGAATAAACCAGTAGAGGCTGGGTATGATGGCTCACACCTGTAATCCCAGCGCTTTGGGAGGCTGAGACATGATGATCACTTGAATCAAGGAGTTGGAGACTAGCCTGGGCAACATAGTAAAACCCTGTTTCTACAAAAAATACAAAAATTAGCCGGGTATGGTGGTGTGCGCCTGGAGTTCCAGTTACTCGAGAAGCTAGGTGAGAGGATTGCTTGAGCACAGGAGGTTGAGACTGCAGTGAGGTAAAATCATTGCACTCCATCCTGGGTGACAGAGCAAGACCCTTTCTTAGTAATAATAATAATAATAATAATTCTAAACCATTGGAGACTCTGTTGTTAACATTATTAGTTTGAAATGGGACCTGTTCCCTCTTAAGCTGTGCTCTTCACTTTTCCGTCTGGAGACGGCTTCAGTCTATGGATCCATAGTGCCCGACAGTCACTTCCCGGGCTCCCAGACCACACCCTATGCCCTGGCCTGCTTGTGTCAGCTGAGAAAGAAAGGTATGTCCCAACAGAAAAATGCTCACTGTGGTCTCTCCTGGGAGATACACAAATGTTCCTCCACTTACGATGGGGTTTCATCCTGATAAGCCCATAATAAATATAGTAAGTTGAAAATGTGTTTAATACACCTCACCTATCAAATATCATATCTTTGCCCAGCCTACCTTAAACATGTTCAGAACACATTAGCCTATGCTTGGGCTAAATCATCTAACACAAAGCCTATTTTATAATAAAGTGTTGAATATCTCATGAAATTTATTTCAGTATTATACTGAAAGCGAAAAAAATTGTATGATTACTCAAAGTATGAGTTCTACTCAATGCATATCACTGTTGCACCATCATAATGTCCAAAATTTGTAACTCAAACCCTCGTAAGACAAGGACTATCTGTAAATAAATGTAAAGTTTTGGAAATGGCATCTTGTTTCTAGACACTGTGCTTCAAATGGAAAAAAACAAAGTTAAATAATTAGTGATCCTTTCCATTAAGTAGTGAATCTCCATGGACTTGCCATTGTGCAAATTGTGGGGGATGTGAAGATGAAAAGACAGGATTCCTGGCTCAGAGGAGGAGGAGCCAGGAATTGTTTCTGAGCCCCAACATTAAGCCTTTTGATGTTTCTTTTTGTTTGTTTTTTTGAGACAGAGTCTGGCTTTGTCACCCAAGCTGGAGTGCAGTGGGCACGATCTTGGCTCACCGAAACTTCCACTTCCTGGGTTCAAGCAATTCTCCTGCCTCAGCCTCCCAAGTGGCTGGGGCCACAGGGCGCGCCATCATGCCCAGGTAATTTTTGTGTATTTAGTAGAGACGGGGTCACACCATGTTGGCCAGGCTGGTCTGGAACTCCTGGCCTCAAGTGATCCACCCGCCTCAGCCTCCTAAAGTGCTGGGATTACAGGCATGAGCCACTGTGCCCGCCCCTTTTGGTGTTTCTTATGCAGAATTGCAAGGACCAAGGGAAGACTTAGTAGCGTGGGGCTTTTGTCTTTGTTGAGTTTTGGAGTCCTGATCCTGTGAGGGCTGCTTCCACGGTATATGGCTCCCCAGAATCCCCAAGATGAACATGGTGAAGGTGCAGGACCCTTGTTCTTCTAGCCAAAATCATTGAACCGCTTCATCTTGCTGCCTATTGCCTAGAGAGATGAGGAGCTCCTTATCATTGCCGGAGTTTAAGCTCTCATGATTTGTATATTCCAAAGCACTGTTTCCAAAATTCCCACTAGAATTTGGCTCATAGGCTGGGCGTGGTGGCTCATGCCTGCAATCCCAGCATTTTGGGAGACCGAGGTGGGCAGATCACTTGAGGTCCGGAGTTGGAGACATTCTGGCCAACATGGCAAAAACCCGTCTCTACTACAAATACAAAAATTAGCCAGGCATGGTGGCACATGCCTGTAATTCCAGCTGCTCCAGAGGCTGAGGCTAGAGAATCACTTGAACCTGGCAGGCAGAGGTTGCAGTGAGCTGACATTACGCCACTGCACTACAGCCTGGGCGACAGAGTGAGATTCTGTCACACACACACACACACAAAATAAATAAATAGATAAATATTAAAATAAAATAAAATGTGGCACCTTGAGGGCATTGCATCCTTTGGTTCCCTAGCCCTGCACCAATAGGTGGCATGCAGTTATTTTGTGGATGTGGAGAGCAGTTTAGAGATGAGTCAACTCCAGCCAGAGCCCGAGTATGCTGACTCCAGGAAAGAAACATTGAATGCTGCACACTCTGTAGATTGACAGTCTGAGGATGCGACTATAGGTGATCAGATGTAAAAGCAGAATATTGGCTGTGCCTGAGGCACCCAGGGCCTGTGAGCTGGACACAGTGGAGAAGCAGTGCTCCCTGGCTTTGAGAGCACAACAGGGAAGGTCCCAGAAGCTGCGGTGAATTGGACACAATGAAGGCTTTGTGCAACCCCACATGGACCAGCATTTACTACGGAGACAAAGCCTAAGTCTTTTCCTTAGCTAATGTTGTGCTCAGAGAACACTATCCCAAAATGAAGGCCTCAGAAGAAGCCTCGGAAGCAATAGTTTCTTTCTCACCTTCTCCTGCCCTCGTGTCTGTCAGTCCCATTCTCCCTCCAGGCCTCATAAAAACTATAATTTCTCCTCCCCAAGGTGGTTCATAGAAACCAGAGCCCCTTTTGCTCCAAAGCCAGACATAAAACCTAAAATAGGACTCTAACTTACCCTCCATCACCTCTCAGTGTCAAAACTGGCCGTAAAGAAATCCTCTGATGTACCTGGTTTGACTGTAGATCCTAAGACCCGCATTCCAGAGAGGGTCTCGCAGCACACCCAGAAGGAAGGAGCACTGCTCAGAGAGAGGCAAGAAGAATCTACACAGACAGGCCTGGCTGGGTTTCCACACTCAGTCCATTTGCTTTAGATCAGGCTCTTTTCCTCCAATGCTATTTCTACATGGATTTTGTTCATACCTGCTTGAACCTAAGCATAACAATGGACAGTTTCCCCCGTATCTTTGGGTCTTCAGTCTGAAGGCTCCCGTGTCACATAAAAATATTATGAAATAAATGTTTGTGCCTTTTCTCCTATTAATCTGCCTCTTGTCAGTGATTTTCAGTGAAACTTCAGAGGGTGAAGGGGATGTTTTCTCTTGTCCCCGACATTCTCAGTGATATTTCCTCCCAGTTGGGACATTTCCACAAAAGGGAATTTACATACGTGATCAGTGCAGCTCCACACTTTTTTCCCCCATTTCTCCATGGAACCCAGTCTTCAATTGATGAGCTGTGTACTTTGAAGAGATTTACAACAATGAGGCTTTGGGTGTGTCACAACCTCCAGCTATGGAGGAAAACTGGGACGTACACAGTGTTTCTTATTGGCTTTGGAGGAAATTGGATAATCAAAAATAATTATAAATGAAACAAACACACAGAAAAATCCCAGATCTGTGGCACACAGTTATGTGCTCCTACTGTTTGGCCGAGTGAGCAGAAGGTGATTTTATTCTGCGAAATCCAGCGTCAGCAGCTCCTGCACTATTTGGAACGGCACGTCTGACATCCACCACAATGAACGGATGGTGTTAATAGTTCATTTTGTTGCACTTAATAATAATGACATTGCCAAAGTGTTGCTCCTTGAACATTTGATGCCAACCATTTCTGCTGGGTCTAGACTGATGGGAACAGGCGGCTGACTTAGGGGATGTCAGTCCTGAGAGGTCACAGCAATGCAGTCCATGAAGAGTGAGTGAGGCTTGCTTTCAAGACTCACCTCTATTTAACTCTGGGAATGGAGTGGAAGGGTGGCAAGGTCTTCAAGTTAGCTACAGTTTTCTAGTTTACACTGCATTTCTAAGCAGTGGTTTATGCATGGGTCCAAGTCAACTGCCCTGTTTCGAGGTGTTACCTGTTTCCAGCTGCAGCTGAGTCTGTCTTGAACTGGTCAGATGATATGGACGATTATATCATTAATGTGAACTGAAGATTGGGAGTGATTAGAAAATTTTGTGCTTAGAGTGTGCTAGGCTCCCAAATTCAGCTTTCATTTGCTTGTTTTTGTTTGTTTGTTTTGTCGTTGTTGTTTTTGGACAGGGTCTTGCTCTATCGCCCAGGCTGGAGTGCAGTGGCACTATCTCGGCTCACTGCAGCCTCCACCTCCCGGGTTCAAGTGATTGTCCTGCTTCAGCCTTGTGAGTAGCTGAGATTACAGGTGCTCACCACCACGCCCAGCTAATTTTTGTATTTTTAGTAGAGATGGGGTTTCACTATGTTGGCCAGGCTGGTCTCGAACTCCTGACTTCAAATGATCCACTTGCCTTGGCCTCCCAAAGTGCTGGGATCACAGGTGTGAGCCACCACACCTGGCCCAAATTTAGCTTTTAAAACGTCCAGTTTCTCCGGTTGTGCCTTAGGTTTGAGAAAATAAGGAAACTTTACAAATAAAATGTATCTAAGTCCCTGACTTAAAAGCGAATTGTCCAACAGATGATGGAAATACATCACCCTATAGTCTGAGCATAAAATTACATCATTTTAAGAACATCAGTCAGAAATACTCAATTCCACTCAAGCAACTTTTGTTGAATGTTCAAGGAAGGAGGGGGCTGAGACTTCTCACCAATGTCACTTTGAATTCAGAGACTGTCAATGACTCTCTAAATCCAGTGATAAACGCTTCAGGTGATGGAGGCACCATTGTTGAGTGAGGGTTTCCTTTTGTCTGGGAGAACAAGAAAGATTTTCCAAAGCAGATGGACTAAAAGCTGGACACAACGGATAAGTGGACTTGAAGATAGAAGGGGAGTGGAGTGGAAGGACATTTGGGACTGGAGGATGGGTATAAGGGCCTGAGAGTGTGTGATTTATCAAAAGAATCATGAATTAAACAGAAGTGTGATCAGAGCACAGGGCACAATAACACCACGCGCTGGGAGGTAAGATTAAACAGCAAGTGAGAGACCAGACCCTGGAAGATCCTGTGTGCTATGCTAAATACCTTGGGTTTTATTTCACAGGCAATGCGATCTCAATGGGGATTTGAAGTGGGGGGAGTGACATTTCCTAATCTAAATCTTCTAAGAGGATGATTCTAGCAGCTTTACCATAAAGCCTTGGAGTGATGTGCTCTTTTTCAGATCTTCCAATTCCCTGAGCCATGCTCATCTGTCAGTGTTTTTAGAGAACAAACTCTACATGCACTGTCTTGCTCACAAGTGTGTTCAATATATATACCTGTGAGCACAGGTGGCTTCATCGAGGGTAGCTCTTGCCTTGAGTTCTCTGCTGTATTTAAAACTGAGTAGATTAGTCACTACCACTAATTTCAGCACAGTTTAGAGGGTGTGGCAGGAAGACAGCATTAGGCTGGTCATACCTCTAGACGTTTAAGGGACATTTCTTCCTGGAGAAACGAGAATTTCTGGGACCTCGGCCAGAGCTTGTTCCTTGATGCTATTCATCCTCAGAGGGTTGTCTTGGGACCTTGGTCATGGAGATCCTGGCAATAAATGGACCATGATGAAAGCAACGGCAGCCAAAGAAACTGATACATTATTTATTTGCAAAGGTCATTTTCATTTGATGAAATGATAAAGAACCAGGAGAAGGAGTTACATTTTCTGCCATTGCTAAATAATCTAGTCGATGTGAGCGGTATTAGCATACAGGCTAATGTCAAAATGCAGCTAATTTTGTATGCAGTACATTTTCCCAGAGCCCCCAAGGATTCCACAGATACAATCTCATTAATCTCCTCAGCATTTCTTTGGAGCTATCTGACAGCCATGGGCCATGGTTTATAGATTAAGGAAGCAAAAGGGAGACACCAAGTGTCCTACCTCGGGCTGCAGAGGCTTTTTCTACCCTGGCAGAGAGACAAGTCTTATTTTGGAAAATTCTCTCAACACAGCCCTTCTCACACTGCTTGGGGGATCCTTGCTTCCCAAATGCTACCAGAGGCTGTTGGCATTTCAGAAGAATTCTTTCTATGAGGGTGACAAAAAGATGACGTCCCCATTCAGGAATGTGGAAACAGATAGGCCATTCTTTCTTTAGGGCATCTCTCCTTGGTTGGTCCTTGTTTTGAGTTACTAAAAGTATTTTAAGAATTCAACTTGTTTTTTGAGGGGGGTAGGGTGGGAAGTGCATTTTCTGGGTAATCCAGCCAGGATTTCAGGAAATCCCACCCAAGTTTCTTGCTTTAAAGGAGCTTCATCAAAAATTAACAGTCACATTGTGAAACAGGGCTCAACTGTGGAAAATAATATGGATTATGATGATAGGTGCTTCTCCAGAGTTGCTACAAGGTTATAAAAGAAAGTGCAAACTTCATAGGCTGCCATTAAATTGTGTTTCCAACCATGTTTCTTGTTACTGTGTTGCAATCCATCCTGTGCGCTAAAGCAGGGATGCCCAAGCCCCAGCCACTGACGGGTCTGTGGCCTGTTAGGAATCGGGCTGCACAGCAGGAGATGAGTGGCGGGCTAGTGAGGGAAGTTTCCTGTGCATTTACAGCCGCTCCCCATCACTCACATTACCACCTGACCTCTGTCTCCTGTCAGATCAGTGATGCCATTAGAGTCTCATAGGAGCACGAACCCTATCGTGAACTGCACATCTGAGGGATCTAGGTTGTGTGCTCCTTATGAGAATCTAATGCCTGATGATCTGTCACTTTCTCCCATCACCCCCAGATGGGACCGTCTATTTGCAGGAAAGCAAGCTTAGGGCTCCCACTGATTATACATGATGATAAGTTGTATTTCATTATATATTACAATGTAATAATAATATAAAGAAAGTGTACAATCAATATAATGCACTTCAATCATCCTGAAATCATCCCCCTGTATCCCCACTGCAGTCCATGGAAAAATTGTCTTCCACAAAACCAGTCCCTGGTGGCATAAAGGTTGGGAACCGCTGCTGTAGAAGGATGCACCCAGCCACAAGTCTGAATGTGGTGCACTGCTTGGAATCCTCTAGTAGAATTTTTTATTAGTGAAGGACCCTCTAGTAGGATTTCTTCCTCTTTGTATGGGAGAAAAAATTTCCTCTACTTTCTTGGGTTGTGTGGATGAGCTTGCAACACAAACTGGCAAAAGACAAATTAACAGGAGAAAAGCATAGACATTTTACTTGATGCTAAGCTTTATGTTGCATTGTTGGTTGGTGGTGTTGGGGGGTGCTTCACAAAGAAAAGATCCCGCCTCATCCCCCAAGAAGCACCTAGACTTGGAGGCTTTTATACCATTCAAAGAATGATACACTTGTAGACAAGTGACACAACAAAGGACAAGGGTTTTTGGACTTTTTAGGGGCTGTAAATGGTGGGAAGGTGAATATAAAGGGGATGCTGATGGTTGATGAGGGTTATTTGGTAAGGTGTGTTTATTGGATTCTTTTTGGTGCCATCTTGCCCCTGGTCGGGAAGAAGGGAAGCAAGGCAAAATTTGTTTTGCTTTTAGGCAGCTGGGAAAGGGCAGAGAGCCTCATTGTGTGTCTGCCTTTTCTCAAAATAATCCTTACATAACAGTGGCATATTTTGGGTGTCATATTCTGATCTCTTGCACCTTCACGGCATCTCACTTTTCTTTTGTGTATTGAATTCCACCCATCCTTTAAGAAATTATCATATATCATGACTGATGTTTACTCTGGTAATCTTTTAGAAGTTGCGGTAAAATATACATAATATAAACTTTATCATTTTAACCTATTTATTTACTTATTTTAGAGACTGGATCTCTCTATATCACCCAGACTGGAGTGCAGTGGCACAATCGTGGCTCACTGCAGTCTTGAACTCCTGGCCTCAAGAGATCTTCCTGCCTTAGCCTCCTGAATGGTTGCAACTACAGGTGTGAGCCTGCCTCATTTTAACCTTTTAAAAGTGCATGGTTCAGTGGCATTAAGTACATTCCCCTGTGCAATTGGTACTCCCATTCACTTCCATAGCTTTTTTCTTTTCCCCAAAGTGAAACTCCATAACTATTCAGCAATAACTCCTCATTACTCCTTTCCCACTTCCCCAGACCTTGGTAACAGCAAATCTACTTTTTGTTTCTATGAATTTGACTATTCTGGGTACCACATGCAAGTGGAATCATACAATATTTGTCCTTTTGTGTCTGGCTTGTTTAACTTGGCATGATGCTTAGTTCACATGGCGTGATGTCCTCTAGGTTCATCCATGTTGTAGCATGTATCAGAATTTCACTCCCCTTTTAAGGCTGTATTATATTCCATTGTGTACATACACCACATTTTGTTTATTATTTAAGTAATCTTGAATTTGTTTGTTTGTTTTGTTTTAAACTTTCTATGCTGATATTGTATTCCTCTGACAATTAAAATAATGGAATTGCAGAAGACACTCATCCTGTTTTGCCAATATTTCATGTGTGAATATACAGTTAACCTTGAAATAGTAATTGGTGCTTTCTAACTGAATGTTTCTGAATTTCTTTTGCAGAGGCACAATTCTATTTAAGTGAATTTAAGGTAACAACAGAAGAAGCCAAAGTCCTTTGTGATGGTTAATTTTAGGTGTCGACTGAATTAAGAGACACCTACATGACTGGTTAAGCATTGTTTTCGGGTGTGTCTGTGAGGGTGTTTCCAGAGAAGATTGGCATAGGAGTTGGTGGACTGAGTGGTGGAAATTCTCCCTCAGTGTGGGTGGCCACTGTCCAGTTGGCTGGGGCCCTGAATGGAAAACAGTTAGAAGACAGGTGAATTCTTCTTACTTCCAGAGCTGGGACACCCTTGTGATTCTGCCTTTGGACCTCAGAACTCCAGGTTCTCCAGTTTTTTAACCCCAGGACTTGCATTAATGCTCCACCGGTCTCTCAGGCCTTCAGTCTGGGACTGAGAATTACATCATTAGCTTGCTTTGCTCTGAGGCTTTCAGACTTGAACTGAGCCACACTGTAGGTTCCTGTAGGTCTACAGGTTGGAAAAGGCCTCTCATGAGACTTGTCAGCCTCCTTCATCATGTGAACCCATTCCCATAATAAATCCCCTTCTACATCTCTACCTCTACCTGTCTGTCTATCTATTTATCTGTCTCTATCTATCTATCTATCATCTATCTATCTATCTCATGTATCTATGTGTCTATCTTGTCTATCTATTTCATCTATGTATCTCATCTCTCTCTCATATATCTAATCTATCTATTTCATCTATCATTTATCTGTCTCATCTACCTTATCAATCTACCTATCTCATCTCTCTCACTATATATCTCTCTATCTCCTCTATCTATCCTATCTGTCGTCTATCTAACTACATACGTACCTACCTATCTTATCTATCTATCTAATCTATATTATCTATTTCATCTATCTCTCTCTATTTCATCTATCATCTATCTAATTTATCTAATCTATCTTATCAATCTACCTATCTCATCTATTTATCTATCTATCCTATCTAGTCTATTTCATCTATGTACCTCATCTCTCATATCTCTATCTTGCTCTCATCTATTTCAGCTATCTCATCTCTCTATCCCTATCTCATCTCTCTATTTAATGTATCTAATCTATCTATTTATGTATTGATCTAATCTGTCTACTTATCTATCTATCTCATTTATCTATCTCTCTAATCTATCTAATCTATTTCATCTATGTACCTCATCTCTCATATATCTATCTTTCATCTACTTCATCTATCTATCTCATCTGATTATCTCTAGCCATCTCATCTATCTATTTGACGTATCTTATCTATCTATCTTTGTTTTTTGTTTGTTTGTTTGTTTCCTTTTTTTAGATGGAGTCTAGCTTTGTCACCCAGGCTGGAGTGCTGTGGTGCGATCTTGGTTCACTGTAAGCTCTGCCTCCTGGGTTCACTCCATTCTCCTACCTCAGCCTCCCGAGTAGCTGGGACTACAGGCATCCGCCACCACGCCTGGCTAATTTTTTGTATTTTTAGTAGAGACGGGGTTTCACCGTGTTAGCCAGGATGGTCTCAATCTCCTGACCTTGTGATCCACCCGCCTCAGCCTCCCAAAGTGCTGGGATTACAGGCGTGAGCCACCGCACCTGGCCTATCTGTCTGTCTGTCTATCTATCTATCTATCTATCTATCTATCTATCTATCTATCATTCTCTCTCTCTCTGTCTCTCTCTCTCCATCTCCATCCATGCATCCTATTGGTTCTACCTCTCTGGAAACCCCTGACTAATCCACCCTTCCCTTTATACCTTCATCATCCTATAACTCAGTTGTCACACATGCTTCTAGTTTGGAAAACAGTCAAGGGCACACATGCTAATATAGGCAGAGCATGGTTTAGATTAAACCTCTCTCTGCAGGTTCAAACTGCCTCCCACATGAAAGGTTCAGTGAGAGCCTCTGGGGCTCCTTATGTTGTATTTGTCAATAATTTTCCAATAGCTGAGCATACATTGCTTAATGAAATAACCGTCAGAAAAATGAAGCAGAAAACTAAATTAATGAATGGCTAGTTAAGTAAGAAAGCAAGCAGATGCAAGCTATGTAGTGATGTTTTCAGGGTGAATGTCCATATTATTGAGAGAGGAAAACAACCTTGTCAACAAACAAGTCAAACTGAAACATCAGTGATAGCATTCCAAAATGTGGGAATGACCCCAGCCATATTTTTAAAAGCTTCTCAGGTAATTCTGATGTGCTCTAGGTTGAGAACCACTGGTTAAACAAGCAATGTGTTCTGAATTCTAATTGTAGAATAAATGAAAACCATTTGATTAGTCTTCATATCCACCAAGAAATAAACTAATGCTATCTAAAACAAAGGGGGCCAGGCACAGTGGCTCATGTCTATAATCCCAGCTCTCTGGGAGGTCGAGGTAGGAGGATTGCTTGAGTCCAGCAGTACGAGACCAGCCTGGGCAACATGGTGGGACCCCATCTCTACAAAGAAATACAAAAGTTGGCCAGACATAGTGTTGTGCATCTGTGGTCCCAGCTACTCAGGGAGCTGAGGCAGGAGGATCACTTGAGCCCCAAAGACTGAGAGTGTGGTAACTCATGATGGCCTGGTGACAGGCCAAAATAAATAAATAAAAAATGAAAGAGAGAATATATTTGCAAATGTGACCAATTGTAAATATTAATAGAAACTTTTTTTGCAGTGATTTTTAGAGTATTGACTTTATAAAGCATTTGTTAAGGGAGGGGGAATGATGGGCATGACAGTTTCTACTTCTTGATCTAAGTCAATTAATTATGGAATATGCTTTATTTTAGTATGCTTACTGCACAAATGTTCTCAAATTAGATTACTCACAAAAATTTTATTTATTTACAAAAATAGCAGGCCCCTTCTGACTAATCCATAATATCTACTCTATGGAATTTGGAACATCTGTAGAGTTGAATGCATCATGATCAGAGCTAAGCAGTCAATATATTTCTAATGAGCACTCATTTCTCTGTTGAAGGTTTTTGGTATGTGGGTGATTTTAGAGAAGATCTCAGAGACTGGCAATGTAAAAAACAGATAAACAGAACAAGAGACAATTATGTAACTGTTGTTCATTTCTAGTTATAACTTAGAGGCACAGAAGCAATGATTCTCTGAAGACGCAGGTGAATAAAAAATTGTTGGAATTCATTAATCTGGCATTACATTTATCTCGTTAATTATATTCTGTTTGTAGAGAAAAAAAGTAATTGCATTCTGTGAGTACTTTTTAAATGTGTTTTTGGATACAGCATAAGAATTTGGTGGAAGCTATTCCAAATGTTAGATTCACTTCTATGGAAAAAAAGAATCAAGTGATTTGTTTAAAGTCCCCAATTTCATTGCCAGATAATCTTGCAGCACAGTGGTTTCTATGCAATTAAGAACAAAGTTATATAACTGCATAGTTATATACTTGCACATAACAAGTTTATACCTCTATACTTGATACATATTTTTAAAGGATGGGATTATCCTATACTTGTAAGTTGTTTATTTCATTAAGAATATACCACAGATATTTATACAGATTAACACTTTGAAATCTTATTCTTTGTGGGTCCATCTTGAGATGAAAGAAAAAGTAAGCACACAAATCAAAACATTTTCAGAAAAGATACTTGGAAAATCACCTTAGGTTTTTGACAGTTAACTATATTGGACACAAAATAACATGTACATTTTCAGTTGAATAAAGAAGAAAAATAATTCACCTTTTTGGAGAGATGTTTGAATTACAAAGGAGTGACTTTTCTGACGATCAATTTGCAGTTTCAACAAACAAACTTAGAAAGAAAATATTGTAAGATCTCACAGAGGCTGTGCTTTGTGCATAGTTTGTACTCTTCAGTTCCAGTCCTGCAGCAGATGATTAATAAGTGAAGATACTTTATTTTTATTTTTTTGAGTTGGAGTCTCTCTCTGTCACCCAGGCTGGAGTGCAGTGGCACGATCTTGGCTCACTGCAACCTCTGCCTCCTGGGTTCAAGCAATTCTCCTGCTTCAGCCTCCTGAGTAGCTGGGACTACAGGCATGCACCACCATGCCTGCCTAATTTTTGTATTTTTAGTAGAGACGGGTTTCACCATGTTGGCCAGGTTAGTCTCAAACTCCTGACCTTAAGTGATCTGCCTGCCTGGGCCTCTCAAAGTGCTGGGATTACAGGTGTGAGCCACCACGCCTGGCCAATAAGTGAAGATACTTTAATAATAAACATGAATGGAGAGGTGATAGGCTGTAAAGCACAGACAGCTCTACTTAAACCACTAAATTCAGGTGTAGGGCAGAACTCAGAAAAGCTTGCTTCAATAACTCAGCTGTCCCCTCACATTGCCTTTTATAGCATCAGCATCATCATAGCCACAGGCAGTTGCTGACAGCAACCAGGCCTTCCTCGTCTGCATCTTGATAGAAGGAGAGTTGACTGGCCTGTTTCCCAGGAGCCCCATCCCGTAAATGTCTTTCTGCCATGCATGGCAGAAGAGATGGGATTACCAGAGTTGGTGCATAATGGTATCCTGGGATAGAACATAGTCAGGCAGCCAAGAATAGGGAGCCACTATATATCTCCGGGCCAATGTTTATCTCTCTTGCTTTTAGAAAACATAACATGCTGTAATTTAATCTCACGAGGTTTATTCTGTCTCCATTAGCAGTGAGGGCAAGGTAACAAGATTTGGTATAGAGAAGACTGAGATACAAACAATGTAAAGAGATTTTCCCAAAGTAATTGCTAGTCAATGGTGGGCCCAAAAGAGAACTACAGGCTACAGCCCAGATATTTTAACATCTGGTCCAAGGACTCATTTCCCTCCCCACCCCACCCCCATTTTTTTATTTTATTTTATTTTTTTGACAGGGTCTCACTCTGTCACCCAGGCTTGAGTGCAGTGCTGTGATCATAACTTGCTGCAACTTTGATCTCCTGGGCTCATGTGATCCTCCCACTTCAGCCTCCCTAGTAGCTGGGACTACAGGTACGCACCACCATGCCTGGCTAATTTTTGTATTTTTTGTAGAGACAGGGTCTTGCCAAGACTGGTCTTGAACTCCTAAGCTCAAGAGATCTGCCTGCCTCAGCCTCCCAAAGTGTTGGGATTACAGGCATGAGCCATCATCACCAGCTCCAAGGACTCATTCCTGTTGGATTTTATATTGATGGCAGTAATGACAGATAAGTTTAGTGCCTGTTTTTACCCCAGCAGTGCTTGCAATGAGGGTTCTTGGAGATGGCTGATTAGTTGAACTGAGAGTATTAAAGACAATAGCCATTGGAATCTAAACTCTGTAGGAAGCAGAGTGGACTGAAGACCCCAAAGAAGGCAACTTTATTGATAAGAGTTATGGGGAATTCAAAGTTTTAAAAACGTGTTCTCTTCCCAGTGCTTTTTTACTGCATTCACTACACACAATTTATTGCTTAAAAAAGGAAGTGTTTCAATAAGTGGAAATGTTCATTCAGAAATAATAATGTAGGAGAACATGAAAAATAGTAATAAAATTTTTACAGCAGACAATAATAGATATTGATATAGATTATCTTATTTAGTCCTCTAAATAACACTCTGGTGAAGACAGAACTTGGAATCTTTTTACTTATCACCTTTCTCTACATATCTATCTGCCTAACCATCCATCCATCCATTCATCCATCCATCCATCCATCCATCCATCCTTATATCTATCCATCCTTTGTTTCTACCTTGTCTGCCTATCCATTTATCTGTCTATCTATCTATCTATCTATCTATCTATCTATCTATCTACATACTAATGGTAAGGAAGGCAAAAAACTTTTCTTCTATCTCTTTGGTTCTGTGACTGGGGCCTGTGATCTAAATAGACAAAATATAGATTTAAAAAGGCATATGTTTCTTTATTAATGTTAATTTTTTTATGTGCATGAGGACCCCACAGGAAAGAGGTCAAAAACTGAAAGAGGCAGTTAGACCCCAGGGCTTATCTACCACTTTCACAAGAGGTGATGAATTGTGAAGAAATGACAAGACAAAAAAAAAAAAAAAAAAAAAAGAGGTGGGGAGGGGATTTGGGCTTCTTGGGACAATAAATTGTGGGAAGGTGATTAGGAAACATATGGTAGTTAAGAATCATTTAGTAAGGTTTATTACACCTTACTAAATCACTTATGGGAAAGGGGAACCCTTTACAAATAGAAATTTACATCAACTTTAAAAAGTGAAATTTATGTCGTGATTTTAAGAGGGAGAGCAGAGATTTCTTCCCCTATGTGTTGCTTGTCAGGTACATTCAGCTAAAAAATAATCCTTATGCCAAAATGACACATTTGGGGTAGCATATTCTAATCCCCTTCACTATCTATCTATCTATCTATATCTATCTATCTATCTATCTATCTATCTATCTATCTGTATAATCTATTGCTTATCATTTATATCAGTCATCTATATCTATCATCTATTATCTATGTATCATCTATTAGCTATCTATCACCTATATCTCTCTATCAATATCTATATCTACTTATCATCTGTTTCTATCAATAATTTATCTCTATCATCTATCAATCATGTATCTCTATCTCTCTATCACCTATCTCTATCATTCATCTATCATCTAACATCTCTATCTATCAATCATGTATCTATCTCTCCATCCTATCAATCATCTATCTATCTATCTATCTAATACCAAAACTTCAGCTCTCCACAATATACTTTCACATCTACATATGTAAAAATATTTTCAGGCTGGGCACGGTGGCTCACGCCTGTAATCCCAGCACTTTGGGAGGCCTAGGCAGACGGATCACGAGCTCAGGAGATCGAGACCATCCTGGCTAACACGGTGAAACCCCGTCTCACTAAAAATACAAAAAATTGTATGGTGGCTGGCGCCTGTAGTCCCAACTACTCGGGAGGCTGAGGCAGGAGAATGGCATGAACACGGGAGGCAGAGCTTGCAGTGAGCAGAGATTGAGCCACTGCACTCCAGCCTGGGTGACAGAGCGAGACTCCGTCTCAAAAAAAAAAGAAAAGAAAAAAAGAAAAAAATTTTCAGAATGCAACATGATTCTCAATAAATACAGTGAGACTTATTGTCATGAGTGTCTGCAGAGTCAAGAACTTACCCAATAGCAAATAGAGTTAAAAAACATAAAAGCAAACAAAACCCCAAATTTTTATTCTCTAACTTCCGTGCAATGTGTTTGTATTATACCTGTATCTTGAATTTTTAGAGTTAAAAAAAGTGCTTTCTCAGGCTTAACTAACTTTAAAGAAATAATCCATTTAGATTTTGTATCTTTAATTTGTTTCCAGGCCAAAATCTCCCCTCTCCAAAGGGGAAAAGAACACAGAGATATAGAGAAAAAGAAAGAGGTGCACACTTTTTACATATATAAAACAGAATTTGTTCTGTAACTGTGTAGACCAAGGAAATGACAGAATTTGCAAACCATTTCTAACCAGCTTAGAAGTAGCATAGAACTCAAAGAAGATCTGAGTGCTGATATGTTAATCCTCCTGAATCCTGGAAGCCTCCTTATTCAAGGTTGCCTCCACTTGCTCTCTGTACCTTTGGCTGAGTTTGCTTTTGGTGGATTATGTAAGTCAAGAGGGTGCAGGGGCTCATTGTTATTGCTTTTTCTTCTTAGCATCACTGGACCCTTTTCTCCCAACTGAAGTTGAAAAAGCTATCCTTTTTGGTGCAGAAGAAATAAGTTGTAGATAGTCCTAAACAGGGGAACATGCTTATGCTGATTCCATAAAGGGAATCTTTGCAGTCTTTCTCCTTCAGTCCCACGATTCAGTCCAAGGGAACACAGGTTAAATGATAACTCCATATTTTACATCTACAACCTACAACTACTCTGATAATACTTCTTTTATAGTGTGCATGACTCACTGATATCCTGAAACAAAAATAATCATCACTCTTCAATGGGAAAACTGCATTTTTTTTTTTGGTCTGGAGGGAAATTTCTAGATAAATTTGTATTCCTGGTTCTGAATAAACAAGTTAGTCAGCTTCATCACTGTCAATCATGTTTTTCAATCATAATAGATTTATGATGGGGGATTATTATTATTATTTTTTTTTTGTAGAGATGGGGTCTCAGGCTGGTCTTAAACTCCTGGGCTCAGGCGATCCTCCTGCCTCAGCTTCTCAAAATGCTGGGATTACAGGTTTGAGCCACTAGGCCTGGCCTGGTTGGAGAAAAATTTTGTTTTGGGATAAAATGGCAAAATGATGTCAAATAATAATGATGATAATGAATATCTTGTTTTGTTCTTCATTTTTTAGCCCTTTAATTACTTAAGAGATTTTGAAAGAAAACATAAGTAGATTTTGTCCT
Source organism: Pongo pygmaeus (assembly GCF_028885625.2). NCBI lineage: Eukaryota > Metazoa > Chordata > Mammalia > Primates > Hominidae > Pongo > Pongo pygmaeus. The sequence continues at coordinate 7,085,664 of NC_072396.2, read as the reverse complement.
TTATTCTTAAAATATAGTTAATAACTTCAATGAGATAATTAGCTTTCATGCATTTGAGAAATTTTTTTATTTTATATAAGAAATAAGTTTATTTTATATGTTTTCCTCACATTTCACATTTTTTTGTGTCTAAATATATTAAAATTTACATGCTATGAAATGCACAAATCTTAAGTGTACAATTTGATGCATTTTAATAAACGCTTACTCTCATGTAACCAGCATTTTAAATAAAATGTAGAACATTTCCATGACCATAAGAAAGTTCCCTTATGGTTACTTCCAGTGTGTCTCCACCACCCAATATAGGCATCAAGTTTTCTCATTTTCGTCACCATAGATTAGATTCTTTTCCTTGAAGTTCATATGCACCCAGACCATATTTCACCTTCTATATTGTTCCATACATCAGTGGTTTGCTCTTTTTCAGTGCTGAGTAATATTCCATTGTATGAGTATACCACCATTCTTCTGTTGATGGCCTCTGCATTATTTACAGTCTTTGGTTATTAGAAATAAAGTTTTTATGAATATTCTTGCTGAAGTATTTTGTGGACATAAAAATATTATTTATCTTGGGTCAATACTAAGCATGGAAGTATAGACTATAGGGTCAGTATGTGTGGTTTTATAAGAAAATGCTGGTTTCCATCAGCAATATGGGAAAGTACCAATTTATGCAACTACCATTTTTTAAAATTTCAATTCTTGCAGTTGGTGGGAAGTGATGTTTTCATGGTTTTAATTTGTATACTCTGATGACTAATCATGTTGAACATCTTTTTTTTGTATTTATTGGCCATTTCTCTATTTTCTTTACTAAAATTTTCTCATTTTTCAGTGGATTGCTTTTTTTTTTATTATTGATGCTTTAGTTTCTTAAATCTTCTACATTGAAGTCTTTTATCATAGATATGTATTGAAGCTATTTTCCTGTCAGTCTTTGGCTTATTTTTATAACTGTTTATAATAAACTATTTATAACTTTACTAACAGTATGCTTTGATAAGTAAACAATTTACCTTTGACAAAGTCTAATATGTCTTTTTTTTATGTTTAATTCTTTCTGTATTTCTAAGAAATGTCTGCTTTGGGGTAGCAATTTTATTGTCTGACTATATAGAATTTAGATGAACAATTTATAATTAAAGGTTCAAGGAAGATGCTATATTCTAGATAAGAAAATTGTAGAATAAGAAAGTTTGCCCATTTGAAAACATGTGGAACCATACAATATAGCATCAAACCATATCAAGTATGACTGACAAAGCTTCAGGAAAAATTTTGTCTATAAGGAATTTAAGTTTGGAAATTGAAGAGATCAAACTGTCAAATAATAATAAATAAAGAAGTTCAACTACGCAATGAGTTCACCTTGCCTGCTGCCTAGACAGAACTGATCTATCAAGACAGTGGAAATGCAATGGAGAAAGAGTAATTCACGCAGAGCTGGCTGTGTGGGAGACTGGAGTTCTATTATTACTCAAATCAGTCTGCCTGAGCATTCGGGGAGCAGAGCACCGATCTTAGGTTTTACAACAGTGATGTTATTCCCAGGAGCAATTTGGGGAGGTTCAGACTCTTAGAGCCAGAGGCTGCATGATCCCTAAACTGTAATTTCTAATCTCGTAGCTAATTTGTTAGTTCCACAAAGGTAGACTGGTCCCCAGACAAGAAGGGGGTCTTTTTGGGAAAGGGCTATTGTCAATTTTGTTTCAGAATCAAACCATGAACTGAATTCCTTCCCAAAGTTAGTTCGGCCTATGCCCAGGAATAAACAAGGACAGCTTAAAGGTTAGAAGCAAGATGGAGTCGGTTAGGTCTGATTTCTTTTAGTGTCATAATTTCCTCAGTTATAATTTTGCAAAGGTGGTTTCAGAAGTAGAGATGTTACATTTTGAACAATACGATTAATAAGGATGCGTCATGAGATATACACTGAATTTTCCATCCACAATCTTTTTAAGATATTACATTTTAGAAAAATTAACAATGTCCTAGGCATACAAGAAGTGTCAACATTTTCTAAAGAATCAGAATTGTACAACCTATGTTCTCTAGTCTTAAAGAAAAATGTAAAGTAATATGAAAAATGAGTTTAAATGTAATAAATTCAGCTAGGCAACTGCTTTGTTCTTGCCATCTCAGGCTCAAATTACCAAGGTGATTTTTTGCATGCTAAATTGAGTACTTGTGTTAGTTTCTTCTAATACTTATCCAAACAGGAAACGCTGGGTAAGCATGAAATGAGTTGGTTGAACACTTCAGGGCAAATCTGACAGAAGAACATGTTCAGGGAAAACTGCAAAGCATGTTTCAACGCACCAAGAGAAACAAAACAAAACAATGTAGCATTTTCACTGAAGGGCTTTGGGTTTGTTATCCAGTAAAATGTCCGGCCTATGTTAACCAATGTTTAGATTAAATGACAGTTATTTTCAGTATTTATATATGTGTTCAGAGCAAAAGTTTTAACTTTCCTTTTAAAAAGATAGTGCTTGTGTTCTCTAAAAATATAGCATTATTATGTACTACTTAGACATTGTGAATTTGATTAAGTATATTTTTCTCCACTTCAGCCTGTTTGAATTTTAAAAATCTTTGTTTTCAGTACTTCTGAGCCATTGCGCTAATAAGACTTTACCCACCAAGAATCTATTTGCAATCATTTATTGCCACTCCTAAGTCCATCTACAGCCCTGAAAACTGAAGAGAGAACTTCTACTTTTCATGTAGACAAACGAAAATCCTTCCAAAGATTAAATAAAAGAGAAATTACATTTAAATCACAGAAGGAGCGTGGACAAGGTTCTTCATTTAACCAGCAGAGAAAAAGACAATCATTTCCATTCCTGGTCTCTGCTGGCATTTCCCTTTATTTTAAATGTTAACAGTGTCACTCACATTTATCTCCTTTTGCATCTCCTCAAAGCAGTTTCCTGTTCTTTTACAGACAAACATGGCAGGCCGGAGTGTAGTTAACCATGCCAGGATTTCTGGAAAAAATTCCTAGGTCTTTTGATCTGTCAATTCAGTGAAGAGATTGAGCTCCCGCAATGTGGTCAAAGGCAGGACTCTACTTGAAAGGGGCAAAAGCTACTGAAAAAAAAAAAAGAAAGAAAAGAATAAAAAGAAAAGTTTCATACAAATTAAAATGTTCTTATTATATATAAATTATACTGGAAAATACATTAAATGTGAATTCAGCTCTTCAGTTTTCTTCCGGATGATAATCTTAGTGTTAAAGCGTTCATAGACAGGATTTTCTCTTTTTGTTTCTAATCCAAATAACAGTTGTTTCGGGTTAAAAAGCTTTTCTGCAGGTTTTGGTGTGTTCACTGCACACAATAGCTGCAAAACTGCTGGCTATGCTTTAGAGGGGCGACATTATTGTGCATTTCCTGAGCACGCAAGGAGTACAGAGTATATTTTAGAGGCTGGGATCAATACTGGAGGCGCAACAATGAACATCCCACGGCCCCAACTCTGTGTAACTCTGAATCTTGTGGGAAAACCGCTGAAAGGGTTCCAGAGAAATAGTGCACGTGCGTCCACAAACACACACACACACACACACACACACACACACACACACACACACACACAGTGCGATCACAGAACGGAAAAATATAGCTCTTGAAAATTAATTAAATAACTGAACATAGAGTAACATCCAGGGATCATGGTTCTCATAATCAATACGAATTCGGATAAGAATGTCTTACGTGTGTGAAATATATATATATACACATATATGTGTGTATACACACACATATATGTGTATATATAACAAAATATCTATTTAGATACAAATACATATTTATATTATATATATTTATATATTGTATGCATATTGTAGATTAAAATTGAATACCTGATATGTGTGATCTGGTATTCAATTGTCTTTCCTACATATGAGCTGTGTAATTTTAGGCAATTTATTTAACCTTTGTAATTCTCCTTTTGTGCCTAGAAAATGGAGGTAGCAAATGTAGTAGAGTCTTCATATGTTACCCAAAATTCACATGTTAAAAACAATTGTGAACAATTGTGGTTTACATCAAAATTAAGCCCCCCTCCCCAACCATGGCATGAACTTCCTCCTCTGGGCCAGAGCACTCCAAAATTTAACCTGAAAGACTGGTTCCAGTTAAATGACCGGAAGTGGGGGGTCGGACATACCTCATTATGCCTTCCTCCCTTGTGGAATTCAGGAAAAGCCGATCAGCATTTAACATCAAGAGACCTTAAGTCTGATAAGAAACATTTACCGTCTATTGTCTCTGAAGCCTGCTACCTGGAGGCTTCATCTGCATAATGAAACTTTGTTCTCCACAATCTGTTATCCTAACCCAGACATTCCTTCCTTTCTATTGATAATAAAACTTTTAAATCTACCTATAACCTGAAAGGCCCCCCACCCCTCCCATCCCCCACTCCTGCAGCTTTGAGTTGTCTCACCTTTCTGGACCAAAGGAATGTATATCTTAAATGTACTTGATTGATGTCTCATGTCTCCCTGAAATGTAAAACCAAGATGTGCCCCGACAGTCTTGGGCACATGTTCTCAGGTCCTCCTGAAGGCTGTGTCACAGGCCATGTCACTCGTATTTGGCTCAGAGTAAATCTCTTCAAATATTTTACAGAGTTTGACTCTCCATCAACAGTTTAAATTTCTATGTCATAAAAATAAATCTAAAATGTACTCTTTGTTTTATGTCTATATACATGTAAATATAAACATACAGTCATGCAACATATAATATTTCAGTCAACAATAGACTGTATAGATGATCGTGGCCCCATAAGGTTATAATATCATGTTCTCACTATACCTTTTCTGGGTTTAGATATGTTTAGATACATAAATACCATTGTGTTACAATTGCCTACAATATTCAGTACAGTAATATGCTGTGAAGGTTTGCAGTCTAGGAGCAGTAGGCTGTACCATACAGTCTAAGTGTGTAGTAACTACACCTTCTGTGTTTGTGTAAGGACATTGTGATGTGCACAATGATGAAATCTAATGACCCATTTCTCAAACGTAGTCCCATTGTTAACCAATGCATTGCTATATATACATATATAGTTACTGTATACATATATATTTACTTACACAGTATATATTTATACCATATATAGTAACTGCATATATGTATATATGTACTCATTTTTATATATACTTATATTTATATATATTTATATGTACTACAAAGAGCATGCTTTAGATACACTTTTATGACATTGTATGGATTAAAAAATAAATTTTAGTATATATCACAAGTTGTAATATAGATCACAAGTTTTAATATATTTTATATATTAATATATAAATTTATAATAAAAAATATATAAATACAATATTTAATATAAAAATTATAGCAATATTATTTTATATTTCATAAAATATATTAGCTTATATACTTATAAAAACTTCCCCTAGCATATATCGCTTTGTCATCTATATATATTGCAATGTAGTGTATGTTACGTGTACTTTTATAACATCACATAGATTAAAACAACTATTAATCATGCTGATTTTTCCATAAATATATAGTATTCCTGAAGTTTATAAATTTCTGAAGTGGTTTTGACATATAACCTTTGAACCAGTCTCCCATGGCAATTCCAAATAGCATAGCCAGTCTTTAACAACGTCAATTCTGATTCTCCTATTCAAGACGTAGCTTGTTTTTTGAAGACCCAAATCAGAGATATTTTAAATAAATATTGCCTGTTGAAGAATAAAAAATAAAACTGATTGGTATGCAATTATGTGTTGGGGAATAAAATAATATGCAAGATTTGCAAAGGAAAGCATTTTTTAAGAAAAGCTACTGCTGCATTTTTAAAAAGCCATGAAACTAGAAGTGATACAAAATTTATAAAATTTGATATTCATTTCTGGTAAACAACCTGCTGCCATATATTTTATTGCACATCTACAAAGCAAACTTTTCATGTTTTGATTTAGCAGTTGCTGTGGGAGATATTTCCTTTGCTCTCTGCTTGAGAGGTTAGAGGCTTAATAGGTAGAGAAGAGGCCATGCAATGTAGAGTAAGACAGATCTGGCATTCAGTTGTCTTTCCTACATGTGAACTGTGTAATCTTAGGCAATTTATTTAACCTTGTAATTCTCTTTTTGTACCTAGTAAATGGAGGTAGCAAATGTACGAGGGTCTTCATGTGTCCCTCCAAATTCACATGTTGAAATTTAATTGGTCATGTGATAGTATTAAGGGGTGGAGCCTTAGGTGATGAGGGTGGAGTGTCACAGATGGGACCATGACCCTTATAAAATGGCTTGAGGGAGTGAGTGTATTCTGTCTTGCTATGAGAGGGCGCAGCAAGAAGGCTCTCAGTAGACACCACATGCAGGTGCCTTGACCTTGGACTGCACAGCTTCCAGAACTGTAAGAAATAAGTTTCTGTTTTTATACATTACCCAGCCTAAGATATTTTGTTATAGCAGCAACAACAGACTAAGACACTATGCCTACATAGCTGGCCAATGGATAAATGAATACAATTATATACAATTGACCCATGAACAATGCAATTGTTAGGGGTGCTGACCTTCTGCACGGTTCAAAATCTGCATATAACTTCTGACTTCCCCCAAAAACTTAACTACTTACAGCCTCCTGTTGGCCAGAAGCCTTACTGATAGCATAAACACATACATATGTGTTTATGTATAACACATACATATGTGTTAACCAACTGTTTTTCATATGTATGTTTATAACTAAACTGTTGGTTAACACATACATAGGTTAACACATATATGTTAACACATATGTATGTATTAACCAACTGTTTATGTTATACACACGTATGTGTTAGCCAACTGTTTATCATATGTTCGTGTTATACATATGTGTTAACAAATGTGTGTGATTTATGCATTCGTGACATGAATATATTTTGTGAATTAATGACATGCGTTTTTCCTATTTTTTTCAATGTTTCTAGGCCATGCAGTTTATCTGTGAGTTTTTAAAAATTGTCACCATCTCAATAAAAAAAATTCCAATGTATTTATTAAAAAAAATTTGTGTATAAGCAGACCCATGTAGCTCAAACCTAGATTGTTCTAGGGTCATCTGTGTACATCTATATGATATATGGCTCCATGCCTGGTACAAATGATGTGTTATTTAATAAGTCCTCTGATGTAAGGTAGAGTGTTCCTTCTCTATTAGTGTACTTTAGGAATGGTGAAGGCAAACCACAGAGGCCAGATAAATAAAGGACGAGAATGACTGATACGGTTTGGCTCTGTGTCCCCACCCAAATCTCATGTTGAATTGTAATCCCCAGTGTTGGGGGAGGGACCTGCTGGGAGGTGATTGGATCATGGGTGTGGATATCCCCCTGGCTGTTCTCATAATAGTGAGTGAGTTCTCAGGAGGTCTGGTTGTTTAAAATTGTGTCACACTGACTCCCTTCGCTCTCTCCCCTCCTGTGCCATGGTGAGGTGTGCTTGCTTTTCCTTTGCCTCTGCCTATTGTAAGTTTCCTGAGGCCTACCAGCTATGCTTCCTGCTCAGCCTGCAGAACTGTGAGTCAATTAAACTCTTTTCTTCAAAATCACCCTGTCTCAGGTAAGTTCTTTTTAGCAGTATAAGAATGAAGTCATACAATGACTAACTAGGAAAAGCCCATGGCTCTTCATACGGGGCATCAGCTCTTCCTGAGTGGAGCAAGGATTACCAGGTAGGAATGCAGCTTTTATATTGCTTGTTCTCTGCATTTTTCAAGAACAGTCCCAAAACCTCAGATTTTATGTAAATATCCAAATTTTCAAATGTTGGCAACTGATTTGATTAAAGAAGAAAGTACGTGTAGCACAAGCACATTTGAAAATAATATGAAAATAATAGAAATATCAGCACTTTATTGAAGAAGAACTGGCCCATAAGCTACTCATTTTTGACCTGTTTTCTTCATCCACTATGTAAATGAATGGTTCTCCCCTGGGGACCAAACCCGAACTGTTGTAGTAAAGAAGGCTGCGAAAACCCACCAAAACCAAGATGGTGACAAAAGTGACCTCTGATCATCCCCACTGCTCATTATATGCTAATTATAATGGATTAGCATGTTAAAAGACACTCCCACCAGTGCCACAACAGTTTGCAGATGCCATGGCAACAGCAGGAAGTAACCCTATATGGTCTAAATAGGGGAGGAACCCCTAGTTCCAGGAATTGCCCACACCTTTCCTGGAAAACTCATGTATAATCCAAACCTTGTTTAGCATATAATCAAGAAATAACTATAAGTATACTCAGTCCAGCAGCTCAAGCCACTGCTCTGCCTGTGGAGTATCCATTCTTTATTCCTTTACTTTCTTAAAAACTTGTTTTCACTTTATGGACTCACCCCAAATTCTTTCTTACATGAGGTCCAAGAACCCTCTCTTGGGGTCTGGATCTGGACCCCTTTCCAGTAGCAGAACCACCACTTGCTTTTTCATGCCTCTGAACTAAGAATAATTTTCACGGTTTTAAACGATTGGGGAAAATTACAAAGAAGAAGAATAATTCATAACACATGGAAATTATGTGAAATTCAAATTTCATGTCCGTGAATAAAGGTTTATTGGAATGCAATCACTCATTCACTTTGTATTATCTGTGACTGCTCTAGTGCTACAAAAGCACAGTTGAATAATTGTGATAGAGACTATATGAACTGCAAAATGAGAAATATTTATTATCTGGGTTTCTACAGAGAAAGCTTGTGGACTCCCATTCTCACTGATTCTGATGCATGTTTAAGCTTGAGAACCATTGTTTTAAATCATGCCTTCTCTCCCATCATTGCAATATAATGTCATGGCTGTGTTGAAAAGGAAAAGGGAAGAAGAAAAATTGTTTTCAGTCTTCCTTGGTGTATTTGTCTGTTCTCACACTGCTATGAAGAACTTCCGAGGCTGGGTAATTTATAAAGGAAAGAGGTTTCATCGACTCACAGTTCCCTGAGCTGGCAGGCCTCAGGAAACTTATAATCATGGCAGAAAGGGAAGAAAACATGTCCTCTTCACTTGGTGGCAGGAAAGAGAAGTGCAGAACGACGTGGGGAAAAGCCCCTTATAAAACCATCAGATCTCATGAGAACTCACTCACTATCACAAGAAGAGCATGGGGAAACTGTCCCCATGATCTAATCACCTCTCACAAGGTCCCTCCCTCAACACGTGGGGATTAAAGTTCAGATTGCAATTCAAGATGAAATTTGGGTGGAAACACAGAGCCAGGTCATATCACTGGGTACCTGATTGTGAATCCATTAGAGGCAGACGAGTTAAAAGAGCTTCAGTTTTTGCCTAAGATAGACTGAGTTCAGATTCTTCAGCACTTTCTTGGAAGTTTAGATACATTAAATTATTTTCCATTCAGATTCCCCTTCTGTAAAGACACAATAAATGATCCACACCACGCAGGATTATTTTGAAGGTTAAATGAATAAAACAGATTATACATAAAGTCCGTAACACATTTCCTGGCATATAGTAGGTGTTTTAGAAACAAGGTCATCATTTCAGTTTTAAAAGATTATTTTCATTATCTGGAGACTCTAGGAGAGTGTGACATACCAGGAACTGACCTACTGGAACTGAGTCTAGACTTGAAAAAAATATTCATGGCAACATTATATATGTAGAAAAACACTCAGACATGGAGGGAAATGCTGTATTTCGTTTTCAACTTCTAACATTACAAAAAACTCTTTTAACAGGACTCAAGGAAAATGAGCTTGTAGCGATATAGGTCTTAACTGATCATTTTCCAGGTGTCTCCTATCATACAAGGCACCTGTTTCAAGTAAGCATTTAATTACTCTTTACTGAATGAACAACATGTCTATTTTTAATTATTTTTGTGTTGTATGATGCATTGTTTTATTAGCCTACTCTTCCATTGTCATATTCCACATCCTTCTCATTTTACCACTAGGAATTATTATCTTTTCCATCTCTCAGGACTAAACATGGTCCCTGAAAGAGACTACTTGATTGATTGAAGATGAAAATGTCAGACATCTTTCATTTATTTAATCTGCAAAACTCATTAAAAAATGTGTTATTCACCACTCCTCCCTGATGGCCATGGTTATGTGGCTCCAACAAGATAGCCTTATACAGTTTTTCATCAGAACACTGCAGGGCATTCTGCAGGCACCCAGCGATCTTCCTGGCCACAGCTGGAAGTTAACTCCTTAGAAATGGACTTTGCCTCATTCCTGTTAATCTTTTCTAAAGTGTGAACACTTTTCTTCATGTCTGCCAGTGCCTCCCTTCCTTGTTCTTTTCCCAAATGTATTTCCGTCTTTCTCTATTTCCAATGATAGGTCTTAAAAATAGCCATTGGGTTAAAAATTCCTGAAGTAAAAAACAGAATGGCACGACTAGTTTCCAGAGAGGGGACTTTGTAAATCAGAGAGATCACTCCATCACCAACTTGAGCAAGACAAAATAGATTTCAAGTATTTCTATTTTCTCCTTTAGGTGAAATTGGGAAATTCCAACTTATTGCCTGGAAAATTGTCTCAGTATGCCAGCTCCCTTGAAAGCAACTTTGAATTGGGTGGATGCACAAAAACCCCCGTCTTCTGAAATTTAAGTCTGCAAGATTATTTTATAGCAACATGTACTGATGAAAAAGGAATTTCTCCGGAGTGGGATACAGCAAATAAGATGGTGTCTGTATATTTCCTCACATTACTATTTTCTGTTTATTTAAAGCCTATTCTGTCATTGGAATTAATCTCTATCACCCCTGCTATTCCTCTTCTGCCAATATCCCTTTTAAAAAATTCACTGGTGAGGTTGAGAGTGAAATGCATTTTTGGCTTAACTTAAAAATTAGATAAAATTCTCCAGGTGCAAATGCAAGCCCTGAATGGGAAATTCTTGGCAGGCATATATAATTCATATATAATCCAGCACCTGTAAATATAACACTAATGGACCTCACTCAACTTTCACATAAAGGGTAGATTTGAATATAGATGAAGAAAGAAAAAACATCTCTTATTTCATCTCTACATTCATTGTCTGTAACAGTCTCCACAAATCAATCTTTCAGCCTTGCTACAGATTTTATTATTTTCCAGAGCAAAAGCTGATCAATTTTTAATCTGGTGAAAAAATTATTCAAAAAACCTAAGGGTTTATTTTTTAACAGAACAATAAAAATATTTTTTGAAAGACTTTATGTATTAGCGAATGTAGCCCTGAAAAGTATGTGTAACCTTGAATTAATAATTTATGCTTTCTTTGCCAATGCTTATTCATTTTGTTCATATAAAAATATAATAGTTTACTCAGATTTTCTTCATTAAAGAATCATTATTTAAATGAAGCATTTATGAAAATAATTGGGCTAAGAAAATGTAGTGTAATAGAGATCCAAACTGAACATTATCAGGAAGTTTACATAGAATCGTGATTTATTTTTCATAAGAATCATATAAATTGGTGAAGACATACTTACAGTTTAAAATAAATCCAACTAATTACTCCTATATTACCCCTATACCCCACTTTATAATGTCATTCTTATTTTATATATGACAATCTATGCTAGTGTGAAAAGTTGTGTGAGATTTTTGTTCCTCTGTGGAAGCAAAGTTATGAGCTATAGTCAGATGAGTTCTGAAGGCAATTAATTCTCACCTGTCAGTGTTTAACAATGAACAGTGCTTATTGAATTGTTGCTGTCTTCATTATTCTAATATTTCTTACTCATATTATTTCAACTGCTATAGAATGAATGATTTAATGTCTTTTACCCAGTAATATATTGCAAGATTTAGCAATTTGCCCATTATTGAAGTAGGCTGAAATTATCTTTTATTTTCTCCAACTTGCCTTTTGGTCCGCTTTTCTTCCCTTAATAGGTACACGGTAAATTTTTGTTTCACAGTGTTTATATTCCTAACATCATATAAATGAGATGAATTTTATAGCTTAATTGTACTAAGTTATAAGTGACTGATACTGGTTCTGTTTGAAAAGTATTAGTGTATTTTATTAGAGGGAAAACCTTAAGAGAGAGGAATTAATTAAGCCAGGTGTGGTGGCTCACACCTGTAATCCCAGCATTTTGGGAGGCTGAAGTGGGAGGATCACTTGAGTCCAGGATTTCAAGACCAGCCTGGACAAAATAGCGAGAACTTGCCTCCACAAAAAGAATACAAAAATTAGCTCGATGTGGTGGCACACGCCTGTAGTCCTAGTTACTTACTCTAGAGGTGGGAGGATTGCTTAAGCCCAGGACATCAAGGATGCAGTGACTTTACCCAGTCTCAGGTATTTCTTTATAGCAATGCAAGAATGGGCTAATACAACACGTGAAAATGGTACTGAAACTCATCAAGCGTTGGAGAAATTTGCATTAAAACCACAAGGGGGGAGACATCTACACCACCACCAAAATGGCTAAAATGAGAAAGACTGACATCATCAAGTGTTAGCAAAGAAACAGAAAAATCGGACTTCACGTACATTGCTGGGGGGTGGGGGTTACCAGAAAGGGAGCATATGCTTTGGAAGATTGGTTGGCTGTGTCTTTAAAAGCTGGCCATAGAAGAAGCTTGAAGAAGCTGACCATTCTTCAAAGATTCCACTCCTCAGTATATAACAGATAGAAATGTGTGTTTATGTGTGCCAAAAGATTGGTTCAAAATGTTCATAGCATCAGTGCTATGGTTTGGATCTGTGTCCCTGCTCAAATCCCATGTCAAATTGTAATCCTAATATTGGAGAAGGGGCCAGGTGGGAAGTGACTGGATAATGGGGGCAGACCTCTCATAAACGGTTTAGCACCATCCTCGTGGTGTTGTTCTCATGATAGTGAGTGAGTTCTTAGGAGATTTGACTGTTTAAAAGTGTGTAGCACCTCCTCTCTCTCTCTCTTTATTGTTACTCCAGCCATGTGACATGCCAGCTTCCCCTTCACCTTCTGCCATGATCGTAAGTTTCCTGAGGCCTCCCCAGAAGCCGAGCAGATGCCGGCACCATGCGTCCTGTACAACCTGAAGAACTGTGAGCCAATTAAACCTCTTTTCTTTATAAATTACCAGTCTTTATAAATTATTTTTAATATTTCATTTTTCTTTACAAATTATCCAGTCTTTATAAATTACTTTTTAATATTTCCTCATAGCAATGCAAGAATGGCCTAATATAATCACTATACATAAAAGCCAAGAACAGGAAAAAAACCTAAATATTTGTCAACAGTAGAATGAATAAATAAATTGAGGTGTCATCATACAACAGAATAGTATCTAGAGATAAAAATGAATGAACTACCCAGTCTATACAACAATGTGACTAGGTCTCATTCACATAATGTTAAGTGAAAGACGCTAGACAGAATAATAAATACTGTGTTATTCCATTTATATAGAGTTTGAAAACAAACAAACCCAGGATGTAAGTATTTTGGCATGGGGAGCGGAAATTATTGGAAGGGACTATGGGGGTGTGTTTTGAGATGCATGCAGTGTTTCATTTTTTGACTTTGGTGGTGGTTCTGTGGGTGTGTTTACCTTGTGATCACTCACTTACCTGTGTAGGTATGCTGTGTGCACTTTTCTTCAATGTCACACATCAACAAAAACATAACTTTTTAATGCCACTTGATTAAACCAATCACCTATCCCCATATACATTATGGACCTAAGGGCTGATTTTTGCAGGAAATAAAATCTCACCTGCATTTCAAACCTAAGGTAAACCAGAAGTTTTTTTTTTTGTTTTTTGTTTTTTGTTTTTTGTTTTTTTGTCTTTTATTTATTTATTTATTTATTTATTTGTTTATTTTTTTCTCCCCCCTCCCCCCACCCCACAACAGTCCCCGAAGTGTGATGTTCCCCTTCCTGTGTCCATGTGTTCTCATTGTTCAATTCCCACCTATGAGTGAGAATATGCGGTGTTTGGTTTTTTGTTCTTGCGATAGTTTACTGAGAATGATGATTTCCAATTTCATCCATGTCCCTACAAAGGACGTGAACTCATCATTTTTTATGGCTGCATAGTATTCCATGGTGTATATGTGCCACATTTTCTTAATCCAGTCTATCATTGTTGGACATTTGGGTTGGTTCCAAATCTTTGCTATTGTGAATAATGCCGCAATAAACATACGTGTGCATGGGTAAACCAGAAGTTTTACAAGTTTTCTTGGAAATTTATTTTCTCCCTCTCTTCCCCTTTCTGGCCTGAATGGAATGTTCTTTTCCCTTTTAGCTTTAGGCAGCACTACAAAGGTACAACAATGTACTTTTTTTTCCCCCAGAAACTGCAGCTTTACACGTGGCCTGTTTTCAATCCATTCCTATTCATATGGAGAGTTCTGAAACTTGACGTGCCCAGTGATTTGAAACTAGGTGGGGCAAGAGGCTAAGGAGGATATAAATGCTATCTGTTTTCTCTCATCAGATTTCCATAATGGAGATGTTTGTTTGTTTATAATGTGGTACATTTTTTTGAATGGTTAGTTGAATAGAATCATTGACACTCAGTAACTCTTTTCTTAGTCTGACCACTAAAGGGAAAAAGCAAATAAGAAAGGCTAGTATTTGTGTCTATTCACAGTGACTAATGCAATTATTTCCGTCTGAAGAGCCAATATAATGCTGACATTGACATTTATCAGTAAATCGACTGGGTCAGTTTTCTGTAAGGCCGCATTCTTCATACAACAGAATAGTATATAGAGGTAAAAAATGAATAAACTACTCAGTTTATACAACAATGTGGCTACGTCTCAGAAACATAAGGTTAAGTAAAAGAAGACATTTAGAATAATAAATATTGTGTTATTTCATTTATATAGAGTTTGAAACAGACAAACCCAATCTATGGTATTAAAATGTAATTATTTTGGCTTTGGGTAGTGGTAATTATTGGAAGGGAATATGGAGGTGGGTTGACCTGGTTTGGCTGTGTCCCCACCCAAATCTAATCTTGAATTGTAGTTCCCATAATCCCCATATGTCATGGGAGGGACCCAGTGGGAGGTAATTTAATCATGGCGGCGGTTATCTCCAAACTTTCCTCGTGATAGTGAATGAGTTTTCACAAAATCTTATGGTTTTATAAGGGGATTAACCCCCCTTCAAACTGCGCTTCTTGTTGCTGCCGCCATGTGAAGAAGGATGTGCTTGCTTCCCTTTCTGCCATGATTGTAAGTTTCCTGAGGCCTCCTCAGCCCTGTAGAACTCTGAGTCCATTAAGCCTCTTTGCTTTATAGATGACCTAGTCTCAGATAAGTACTTATAGCATTGTGAGAATGAACAAATACATGGGTGCTTGGAGATGCATGCAGTGCTTAATTTTTGGACTTTGGTGGTGGTTCTTTGGGTATGTTTGCCTGTGATCACTCACTTATCTGGACAGGTATGTGGTATTCGCTTTTCTGATGCACATAGCTGAAGTGAACATCACTAAATGGACCGAGCCAGTTCTCTCTATGGCCACATTCTAATCTCTCTCTTTTAGTTTATCAGACTAGTTCTTACTGAAATGGTTGTTCATACACACAAAAAAAACCCATGTCCCCCATTCTCTTTCTCTCACCAGATAGAGCTTAGAATTAACCTTAATTTTCACAATGGATTAGAAACCATGTAGGAGAAAAGACTAAAAAATGGTCTTAAAAGATGAATTAGTTTTTTTTTTTTAAAAAAAAGACAAAAAAAAAAAAAACCCAGGAAATCAACTACCTTCACTTTTCTATAACCTGAGTTCTATCCCTGCATTTCTGTTGATTTATTCAAACCTCCAAAGTGACATGTATAATGCCATTTTTCAATAAGAAGGTCAATAGTTAGCTTTATAACTTCCACCATTGTGGGGGAAATATTTTAGTCAATTTTGTAAAACATATTGAGAGACCACCTCAGAAAGGGCTATTTTGTTAGAAATAGCCAGCAAGGATTTAGGAGGCAGAGGTTTTTGTTAAAGCACCATTACAAGGGATGTTCAAGGATATTGTTGCCGCTGGAGACAATGGCAGTTCACTGGATGCTATATGACGAGATTTTCAGACAGCTTTGGATAATGTTTTACCGGTTAAGGTATTGTTAAATCAAAGTGCCAAGAATCACTTGATAAGGAAAAAAAAAATTGGTCAACACTTTAAACCAGCAGAACTCAGTCATCTGTAGGAAATGGCAGCTCTCTTCTGACTTAGGCTAGGAATGAAGGCGTGGAACTTAGACTAGGAACAAGGCTACTGTGTATCTTTTGAAAAAGTTACATGTCCTTTGAGGCTTCATTTCTTTATCTGGAAAGTAGAAGTTATAACAATTACAGGCATGGAAAGTAATTGCTATACATTAGCCAAAATATCATCTTCAGCACCCCCATAGATTACCTCTGTCTAGCTGTTAGAGGGAGATGGAGGTTTCTTTTATGCCCATCACCATCCTGTCCACTCTACCATTGCTTCCTATATGTAGTCTCTATTTTTATTTTTATTTTTAATTTTTTTTTGAGACAGGGTCTTGCTATGTCACCCAGACTAGAGTGCAGTGGTGCAATGACAGCTCATTGCACCTTTAACCTCCTAGGCTCAAGCAATCCTCCCGCCTCAGCTTCAGAAGTAGCTGGAACAGCAGGTACGCACCACTACTTCTGGCTAACTTCTCCTTTTTTTTTTTTGTAGAGACAGAGTCTCACTATGTTGCCCAGGATGTAAATATAATGTTTATGTTGTTTCTTCTAGCTCTGGCTTGGATCATTCATAGCTTGTCTTTTTGCTAATCATTACCTAAACTGCCTGGTTCCTGGCACCCCTGGAGAAGATATTCTCCTTCCACATAAGCAACAGAAACATGTGACTATGAGAGGTCAGTGCCAACCCTATAATTTCTACTCCTCACTGTCAAGGTCAAACTGGTGTTTGCGGATAATTATGATCACGCATAGCAAGGCTATCTTTGTAAGCAGTTTACTTACCTGTCAGTCAGTAATCATTAACAGTATTTGTTGAATTGTTGCTATATGTGTGATTAAATTTGTTCTTACTAATAATTTGAGGTTGTTGCTTATGTTAGAGTTAACTACAGGGGACTATAAAAATAGGAGAATGTTTTCAAACTTCAAGCTTCCTATTTTTTTTCTTAAATTCAAAAAGCAAGCAAACAAACCCAAATCAAACCGAAACAAAACCCTTAGTGCTTCTTCTATCTTTAGATTCAGATCTCTCAGGAGAGCATTTCCTCTTTTATTTGTTCCCACAAAAATCCCAACTTCCTTTTAGGAAAAAAACTCGGAGCTATGGATCTGGCTCTAGGATCATTCTTCCCTCATCCCCTCTCTCCTCCTTCAGGGAGCATGGGAGAAAAGAGAGTTTGGATAGGGGAGTCCAGGCTGGGTTTTCTTATTCTCAGTTACTGTACCTGGCAAATCTCCCTCTCTGTGCATCATTTTGAGGTTCAGCTTTGCTTCCCCTTCCAACTGGATCAGCCAATGGGTGACCAAGGAAACCCAGAGACAATTCATCCTCAATTCATACTGAAAGAGAGAGAGAGAGAGAAAGAGAGAGAGAGAAAGGGAACAATTTTCTAAGCACCCTCCTTGCAGCTGATAACTTGGAGATGATGGGTCTTTGTCATCTGCCACACACTGTACCCTTTCACTCTGAACAGGTAGTGTGCAAGGAAGATCCCTGTGTGTCTCCCAGTGTAGCTCTGTGAGTAGTTTACCCAACCTAAGCAGACGACATCCTCACCGCCAGCGGTAAATACTCTTCTCGACAGCACGCCACTTTGGGAAAACACTCAAGTGAGCAGATAGGAGCCGCAATGCAAACAGCGTTTCGAGGCTCAGCGTAATATGTGAGTTTTATCAAGGGATTTGTAAGAGGAGTAGGCAGCCGTTGCTGGCATTGCTATCACAGGGATAAAGGAAGTAAGTGAAGAGTGCCAAAGCACAGCATTTAGGAAGTCATAGTAATAATAATAATAATAATAATAAAGTGTGGAGTTCAAGGAGCTGCAATAAAAGGAAAAGAGCTTCATTCTTAAAACTGGGGCTCCTCGATTCATGAAAATGACAAATGCAAGGTGGAAAACGCACATGGTGCCACAGTTTAGGCACCTCTCCCAATATCAGTTCTGTTTACTTTCTTTGCATAAATGCATAGGTGAGTTGATAGAATATAGCCCGTTTACCAGACTCACATCCTAATGTAAATATCTGTAAGTAGAGCTTGAAAATTATTTTCAATCCCTTGCAGTTGTTTCCCATGACCTATTTTTTAAATTTCTTTCTTTTTTTTGGCGTGGAGAGATGCTTGCACTTTGTACACATTCATTTTGTTGGTGGATGGATTTACAGTCGCGTTTCCATGCAGATAAGCTGTTGACGTTAGCCAGATGTTTTAATAAGATTCTGTTTACCCTGCTAGTAAGGAGAAGCTCTGATTCAAGGGAGAGAATAAAGAGAGTGGGATGGATTGTGCGAGGTCCCAGCTGGGGATTTGTCCAGAAGGCGGGTTAGCTAAAATGTGGCAGCCATGTCCTCATCCTAGGCAGACTAGGAAGACAGAAAATTCGTTGTCAATACCTGCTCTGCTTCCTTAATTCTCACCAGTCCTCTGTTGTAACGTTCTTTGCTTGCCTACCCCACAGCTTTAAAATTGCCTGTTGCTCTCATAATTTCTTCTCATCCCACCCCAATTAAAAACAACACAAAACAGAGCAACTCTTTACAATTCTCTTCCTAGTAGCTATGGCTAGTGGACAAATTTGTCCTTAAGTGCAGAGAGTCGTGTAAGTGTGAGGGTAGATTTAATGGATTAATCTTGCAAGATAGCACGTGAAAAAGAGACGATCTCAGTTCATTCGAGCTCCTATTAGAAACGACCCTAGATCAAGTGGCTTATAAACAAGACACTTATTTTTTTTTAAAGTTTTAGATGCTGGAAGTTCAAGATCTAGGTGTGGCAGATTCAGTGTCTGGTGAGGACCCATTCCCGGTTTATAGACAAGCTCCTTCTTGCTGTGTCCTCACACGGTGAAAGGGGCAAGGGAGCTCCCTGGGGTCCCTTTTATAAGAGCACTAATCCCATTCATGAGGCTCCACCCTTATAACCTGTATTAGTCAGGGTTCTGTAGGGGAACAGAACGAATAGGATAGATGTATACATAAAGGGGAGTTTACTAAGGAATATGGACCTACATGATCACAAGGTGAGGTCCCACAATAGACCGTCTGCAAGTTGAGGAGTAAAGAAGCCAGTCTGAGTCCCAAAGCTGAAGAACTTGGAGTCTGATGTTCGAGGGCAGGAAGCACCCAGCATGGGAGAAAGATGTAGGCCAGAAGACTAAACCAGTCTAGTATTTCCACGTTCTTCCGCCTGCTTTTATTCTGGCCATGCCGGCAGCTGATGAGATGGTGCCCACCCAGATTGAGGGTGGGTCTGCCTCTCCCAGTCCGCTGGCTCAAATGTTAATCTCCTTTGACAACACCCTCACAGACACACCCAGGAACAATACTTTGCGTCCTTCAATCCAATCAAGTTGACACTCAATATTAACCATCACATGACCTTATCACCTCCAAAAGGCCCCACCTCCTAACACCATCACCCTGGGGGTTAGAGTTCAACATAAGAATTTTGGGGGAAAGCAGACATTCTGATCATAGCAGAAATCATGTTGTGCAGGGTGGTTCAAGAGCTACAGAATGCCCATTTCTCATTAAAAACATTACAATTTCTGTCATTGTGGTAAAATCTTCTTTCTATGTGTTCTCCTAAGATCCCATAGTTTTCCTTTGACTAGGCTCAATTGTGTAGATAACCCATGCTTTTCATTTCTAGTTCCCTGAAGGCAGGAGCCACATCTATCCTGTTGGGTGCATCTCTCAATGACTGATCCAAGTGGTGGATACTACATAGATACTTTTGGTTTCAGAGGAGAAAAAAAAGACTCCCTGCTGTGAAAAAGATGCAATTCAGTCACCCTCAGTATGGAAGCCTCTTGTGTTAGGTAGGGTGTGCACACTGGCTTCCCTATGTACTGTTGCTGACTCTCTCAATGCCATTTCACCTCCTTTGGTTCCCCTACGGAGAATTGACAAGCTTAAGAGATATCTGTCTTATCTATTTTATCTTTTCAATTTTAATTTTTTGTTGTTTCTTTTTGAGACAGGGTCTCACTCTATTGCCCATGCTGGAGTGCAGTGATGCAATCATGTCTCACTGCTTGAATTCCTGGGCTCAAGCAATTCCACCTGCTAAGGCTCCAGAGTAGCTGGGACTACAGCCACTTGCTACCACACCTGGCTGATTTTTAAAATTGTTTTGTAGAGATGGGGGCGGGGGGGTCTTCACTATATTGCCCAGGCTGGCCTCAAACTCCTGCTCTCAAGCAATCCTCTGGCCTCGGCCTCCCAAAGTGCTGGGATTACAGGCCTGAGCCACTGTACCCGGCTGTATCCTGTCTTGATGTTGCTAAAGAGGCGTCAGCATTGGTGAAGTTGGAGCAAAGAGAGATAATTAAACATATCTTCAGAGATCACTAATAGAGAGAGAGAGGGGCTCTTCTATCCCCAGTAGAAAATGGCATGTTCATTCAACGCTCTCTACTTGGGGAGCAGAGGCAAGGTGCCCCCTTGGGGCCAGATGTTGACATTGCTGGTGAGGGTGGGTTCTTTCTTTGCCAGAGCCCCTCCATACTCAATAGTTTTGCCTGAATCTCCTTGACTCCACTTTACACCTGAGTAGCCATGTGTTCTCATATGACAGATAGTTGATCTTCTAGGGCCGAAGGCAATGAGAAAGTTGTTCATGCTCTTTACAGATTAACAGCAAAACAGTGTTCTCAGCGTGAGTAAAGTTCCTGATGACCTGTCTTTCCTTCCTCTTTCCTATGGAGACAGATCATCAGAGACAATGGTCTGAAAGGTACCCACTCATGCCCTACCTTTAGAGGCCGAGGAGATAGAGAGTAACTATCCACTGACTATCAGCATGCTAGAAATTTCAAAATGAGCAGGAGAGGAATTTGTGAATGTTTTGCTCCAGGGCCCATTACTCAAACATATGTCTCTGCAAATGGACCATATGTTATGGTCTTTACAGAGGCAAAATTCTTGTGGAATCATGGGAGTTTCCGTAAGTAAAGATTAAAGTTCAGCACATGCTCTCAAAGCTGCTCCACAGGCGTTTGCAGCTGGCCAGCCCTTGAGTATATCATGCAATTAGCTTCAGATAAACTTATTGAGCTCCATTTCTCCTTTCTGTTGCCTACTGGGTTTCCCTGGGAGTTTACATTCATGGGAGAACTGTTAGTCTGTTTCACACATGCAATTTATTATGTACATCCCATGTCAGAAGAGATTAGAATAAAAGGCGTGGCTATCTGATTCAACCACACAGTGGCTCTGTGTCATTTATAGCTACTAATAAGCATGCCTCAGCCAGGTTCTGTGGCCTGTAATCCCAGCACTTTGGGAAGCCGAAGTGGGAGGATTACTTGAGCCCAGGAGTTTGAGATCAGCCTGGGCAAGATACTGAGACTTCATCTCTATGGAAAAAAAAAAAAATTAGCTGGGCAAGGTGGCGTTTGCCTGTGTTCCTAGCTACTTGGGAGGCTGAGGTGGGAGTCAGGAAATTGAGGCTGCAGTGAGCTGATGGTGCCACCACCCATCATCCTGGGAAACAGCCAGACACTGTTTCAAAAAAAGAAAAAGAAAAAGAAAGAAGAGGCACTCCTCTCCTATTTTTGTGGTCATAAAACTTTCCAGGAGCCTCAGAATTATAATAACAATGAGATAAAATATATAGAAAGAATATTTGGCTGGCAAAATTGTAGGTGACTTTTGTTTAACACAGGAGGTCCAATATCCAATATGCAATGCGAAGCAGGCAATGTCCTTTTTGAAACACCACCAAGAGATAGAACATTTTCAGAAATCTTATATAAAACAAGGTTAGCGAACATATTAGAGATAACACCTCCAGTTTCCACTGTCTCTATTTCTCTTTGACTCTTATCTTTTTCCTCGGCAAGGCACATAACTGGTGCAAGAGAAATTTCTATCTTATCCTGGCTGAGAACTGTCTTCTACTTTGATAATTCAATGGTTGTAGCATTTCTGAAAAGTTTAGCATTGAGACTTGAAAAGCAAATTCAAAACAAGTGACTTTTATCATCAGAATATGTTGTTGCCATAGGGATACAGGGAATAATGTTATTCTAAAGCAATTATGTAGGGCTACAGAATGGAGACAGTCAAACTAAGGTAAGGCTATTTCTTTCTCTGCGTTGAGTATCTTTGGTGGGTAATGGAGGAGGGCAGTCACATTGCAAATTTTCTGTCCTTTTATTAGATCTTCTAACAGTTAATTCTCCTATGAATTCTCTAAATGATTAATAAGATTTCTCAAAGTGTGCCACAAGTTTCCAGTCTCTAGTGTGTAGAATCTATCTTTCTTCCATACACACAGATTGGATACACAGGTTCCAGGGCAGCTCAGACTAAGTGTGGGAATGGAAAGCCCACTAGACTATTATAGATTCCAGCAACCTAGAATAAACTCTCTTTTGTACAAATGTGGGTAAACTCATTAATCTATGCTTCCAAACCTCAATTTCCTTATCTCAATATTGGGTATATTAATACCTGCTCTATCTCAGAGACTCTTTTTCTGGATTTAGGAAGACAAAAAGATGAAAGAGCCTCATGACACCACAGAGCCCTGTATGACAGTAAGCTAGCATCGGTTCAGAGATTGAACATCTGAAACTTTGTGCCCAGGTCTTCATGAATAAAACAGTTCTTTGTAGTGGGCATTTAAACCATACTTTGATATTAGTTATGATTAACATTGAATTGCTTTGTCTTAAATATTAAGTTCCACAATGGTGGAAAAAAGCCCACAGGTTCTGGTATGTATTATGGTAGTTCCTATGCACGTGTAAGGGAGAAGGAAAAGCATGTACTCTATCCACCAAACTGAGACATTCTGGGGAGCAAAAGGAAACACTCTTGATAATTCCATTGGGAGAGCAACGTGTACATCAAGACTTTCCTAAGCAAACCAGGACATGCGTTCACCTTATCTGTAAGGACAGAACTTGGAAACTGATAGTGTGAAGATGACTGCATCCAGGTTGGGGGACTCTTAAGTCCTAACTCCTCTCTCCATTCTAGTCTTGTGTTTATCTTCTTATCTCAGGGGTGATGTATTAGTCCATTTTCATGTTGCTGATAAAGACATACCCGAGAGTGGGTAATTTGTAACAAAAAAAAAAAAAAAAGAGGTTTAATGGACTCACAGTTCCACATGGCTGGGGAGGCCTCATAATCATGGTGGAAGGTGAGTAAAAGGCACATCTTTCATGGCAGCAGGCAAGAGAGAACTTGTGCAGGGGATGTCCCCTTTATAAAACCATCAGATCTCATGAGACTTCACTATCATGAGAACAGCATGGCCAAGGCCCTCCCCCATGACTCAATTACCTCCCACCAGGTCCCTCCCATGACATGTGAGAATTATGGGAGCTGCAATTCAAGAAGACACAACAAAATCATATCAGGTGATGCTATGAATCCTTCAAAATGGGTGAAACCCTCCTGCCTCAGTCAAGCAAGACCAATACTTGATCATTTTAGTCTTTTCCTGATCAGCCATATCATATGTACTCTGTCTTAATGATCATTGTAATATACTCTATCACTAAGTAACAACTGTAATGAAGGATCTGAATCTATTATTTTCTTATTTAGAGACTGGGTCTCACTCTGTCACCCAGGCTGGAGTACAGTAATGTGATCATAGCTCCCTGCAGCCCTGACCTTCTGGGCTTGAGGAGTCCTCTTGCCTCAACCCCCCAAGTAGCTGGGACTACAGGCGCACACCATCATGGTTGGCTAATTAAAAAAATTTTTTTAGAGATGTGGTCTCACTATGTTGCCCAGGCTGGTCTTGATCTCCTGGCCTCAAGCGATCCTTTTGCCTCAGAATTCCAAAGTGCTGGGATTACAGGCATGAGCCATAGTGCCCAGCCTGAATCCATTTTTAATGGCTGACCACTGATAGTTTTCAAATTCTATGCCTTATCCTTTCCTTTTTGTCCCACAGCTGGACAAGCCAATGAGAAAGTCTGGGAGCTACCTGTTTGGAAGCAGTGGGGGAAGTTTAAGCCACACATCCTAATGCATGTTCAGGCAGGATGCTTCACCCTGGCCCTATCTCCCAACCACAAGAAAACTCAGAGCCACTGCCCCCAAACCCCTTGCTCTGGTTCCACTCTAGAGTGAATTGGAGCCCTTCTCTTTGGGAAATCCTCTTGCCATTTACTGTGTGTGTAATCAACTATTTCATATCCATTGGTAACTGCTAGTCACCTGTCTGTACATCCATAAATCTCTGGTCGGCGGCTGACCAGAGTCCAGCAGGGGATGCTGGCCACCCACATAAAATATCAACCTTGCCAGCCAACTAGCTAACTATCATTAAATACATTTATTATGGAGTTTTCCACACATCCGTGCATAAACAAATCAGCTCAACCATTACCTGTAGCTGTTCTGGGCAATGATTTTAAGGTGCACAGTTCTAGCCCCTCAACCAGTAAAAAAGTTGGTGACCTCCCTATACTTTGAAGTCGAGAAAACTGCAAACATAAATTTTAAGTCTGGCTAAACTTTATTTAGTTAATCTCATGTGAAGTGAAAGCAAACCAACACACAGAATCCACACTTTATGTAGCTGCCTTGGGTTTTTCTCATGGGTCTAAATCAAGGATTTTAAACTCCTTGAATTCATGACCTATTGCTGTGTAACACATAACTGCAACATTCTCAGCTTGAACAACACATATTTGTTATTTGACAGTTTCTGTGGGTCAGGGCTCCAGGGGCAGCTTAGATGGGTCTTGTGCTTCAGGGTCTCCCAAGGCTGTAGTCAAAGGGTTGACCACAAGTGGGTTTCCCTGAAGTCTTGAGTGGGGTGGGATCTTCTTCCAAGATCACGTGAATGTTGGCAGGATTCAGTTCCCTGCAGATTGTTGGAGAGAATGGCTCATTTCCTTGCTGGCTATTGGCAAGAGGTCAGCCTCATTTTCTTGTCTTGTACATCTCTCTATATGACAGCTTATTTTAGCCAAAGCCAGCAAAAGAAACTCTACTAGAAAGACAGAAGCCATTGTCTTATGTAACTCATTGTGGAAGTGACATCCTGCCATCTTTGATATATTCTATATGTTTGAATCAAGTCACTATGGCAGTTCACATACCAGATTAAGGTTATTTGAGTGCCATCTTAGTGTCTGTTCACCATATTTCTTAAGCACCAGAACAAATACCAGAAGTTGTATTCTTCTGCACATCCATTTATCCATCTTTTCATCTTCTAATGACAGACTGTATGCTATAGCACTTGAGAGTAAATGGTGTTACTCAATGTTCTTCAACCTTTCTTCATCATTGCCCACTAAGAAATATTTTACAAATTTTTTTAACCCACCCCCCATGCAAATTTAACAGATATGCTCCTTATCTGTGTATGTCTGTATCTCTGAGCTTCGTACATGAATGGCTTTTTCACCTTCCAAAAACCAATTTTCATTCCCTTTGGGAGGGTATTATCCCCATTAAAAATGCCCAAGGAGCATGCTATGGACTAAGAATGCCTTTGTTTCTTTCTGTTCCACCACTTATCAGCGTTGTGATAGGCAAGTCGCTGAACACCTCTGAACCTCAGCTTTCTTAACTGCAAAATGAGAATCACAATAGAACCTACCACTTACTACTGTTATGAGGATTAAAGGACACAAGATACCAGAAGTATATATAACAGACACAGTGGATTGTAGGAACACCATAAATGCAAGCTTCTATTACTGCAGTGCGCAGAACACTATGTCTAGCATCAGGAATTTTAAGATAATACCAAAACAAGAGTCTCAAAGATGCTCACTGTTTGTTAAAGGAGATTGAAAGATTACAAAAGGTGTGAGATGTGCTATCATACAGTTATATTCAAGACGATTTGGCTATAGAAAAAAGGGAGTCTAAATTCTGAAAAAGAGAGAGGAGGGCAAAAGAAAGAAGGGTTTCTCAGAGGAAAGACACTTGAAGGAAGAGAAATAATTTGAGCTGAGGAATGAAGAACCAAACTAAAGCAATGGCAATGTTGATGATGACAGAGAGGAGGAGAAGGCCTGGAAATAAATGATCATGTGGTAGAATGCTATGGTTATTCAAAAGATTCACTTATATAAGTAGGCATTTCTCCACTTGCTTGTCTATTCACCCATTCATTCATCCATCTCCACATTTATCCACCCACTTTCCATCCATCCATCATCTATCCACACCTGTTTCCTCTGTCAATCCATCTACCTATTTATTCACCCATGTCTTCATTGATTCTTACATTCCACTCTTCTATACATCTGTCCATGCATTCATTCATCAATTCCCGCATTCATCCACTCACTCTCCATCCATCCATCCATCCATCCATCCATCCACCCATCCATCTATCCTTCCATCCATTTATTCACACATTCATCTACCTGCTTCCTTCCATTAATCTGTGTTTCTATTTATTTGTCCATCTCCTCATCAATTAATCCATCTCACCCTTCTATACATCCATCCATGCATCCATCCATCCATGCATCCATCCATCCACACATTAATCTACCTGTTTCCTTCTGTCAATCCATCTACCTATTTATTTGTCATCTCTTCATCAATTAATACATCCCACTCTTCCATCCATCCGTCCATTAATCCATTCATCCACTAGTCTATTCCTAGATTTATCCACCCACTCTCCATCCATTCATTCATCCATCTATCCTTCCTTCCATCCATTTATTCTCACATCCATCTACGTGCTTCCCTCTATAGATCCATCCACCTATTTATTTGTCCATCTCTTCATCAATTCTCCCATCCATCCCAACCTTATGTACATTCATCCATCGATCCACACATATGTCTACCTGTTTACTTCCATCTATCCATCTATACACTCATCACTTCATCCTTGGCTTCATCAATTCATCTATCCCACCCTTCTATACATCCATCTTTCCATTCATACATCCATCCACACATCAATCTATCCATTCATCTACCCATTCACCACTCATCCATTAATTCATCCATCTGTCCACCCATCCTCTCATTCATCCATCTTCTATCTTTTTCCACAAAGGAAAAAGTGGTGTAGAAAGACATATAAAATAAATATAGAAAATGAATAATAAATGAATAAAATATAAACAAACCAAACACTAAACTCAGGTAAGAATGGAAAGGAGAGAACTAGAATAAGGACATAAAGTAGGACCAGGGGTTTGATTTAGGCAAGTATGCATTCCATATGCCTGACCTGTGAGGGCCAGACATTCAGTATGTTAGGATGTTGAGTTGTTTGTGCTCCCAAGGTAGCCTGTATCTGTACCAAACCTTCTACTGCTTAGAGTCTAAATGGAGGAATCTTTTAAGTTATTTACTGTACTCCACATCAAATGTTTGATGGCATTTGGATAGACTTTGGCAAATGTAGCCCATCTTCTAATTTCTTCTTTATCTGCATTTAAAGGGCTTTGAGCTACAGAGATGAGATGATACTGATTAAAGGCAAGTCAGGTTTCAAATACTTTCCCCTGAAAATCCATTTTACTCCTTTGCTGTTAGCAGCATTTACTACAGGAAAATGTATACTTAACATTTAGCCAAAAATAAAAACCTCTGCAAAATGCCTAAATATAGATTGCTTCATTGCCTTCAAATCAGACTGGAAAGAATGCAGAGGCTGGTGCTCAGAAGAAACTGAGTGGTTGGAGACTGCAAAGCAGTCTGCAATCAGAAGAAATTACAATTATGGCACCGAGCACTAATCCCAGAAAATCAAAACACAGTTAGGCAACCACTAAATCCCATTATAAAATATAATAATCATTATTAGAGCTTTTTTTTTTCTCCCAGAAAATAAAGAGTTGGAGACATTATGCCATTGCTTAACCATTTTCCATAGCAGGTCATTATTCTTTATGATGCTACTAAATATACTCAACATCTTACAAATCCCAAGTTCACCTTCCAAATACATGATCTCGTCCTTCTGTGTAAAGTTAATCAAAGCTGTAAAAGTACTTTATTCCGTATCTTTATTTTTCCCCACAGGGACAGGGGAATAAAAATGTGATGCATTGGAGGAGAATCACAGGACTCAACAAATAAACCTTGAGATGTCATTGTCAC
Organism: Pongo pygmaeus; assembly: GCF_028885625.2. NCBI lineage: Eukaryota > Metazoa > Chordata > Mammalia > Primates > Hominidae > Pongo > Pongo pygmaeus. The sequence goes on along the minus strand of NC_072396.2, from coordinate 7,057,397 downwards.
CTGTGTGTACTTTATGAGAATACATGTAGAGATTAACCTTTCCTGGAAAATGAATGTCTAATGCTTCTTTTGGGGACAGCATGCTTTATAGTTAGGACATTCTTCTTTGTATCCAGCCTGACTTCTTCATGCTGTACTAGCCTTCTAATCCTTAACTAAAAATTTTTTAAAAATGAATAAACACTGGGCAATGTGTTCTATGGGCTCTTTAAAATACTGTGAGACTGTAGTAAAAACATCACGACACAAGTGACAAAGTAGTGAAGAATGGTGCTGATATGGTTTGGCTGTGTCTCCACCCAAATCTCATCTTGAATTCCCATAATCCCCATGTATCCTGGGAGGAACCCAATGGGAGGTAATTGAATCATGGGGGCGGTTACCCTCATGCTGCTGTTCTCATGATAGTGAGTGAGTGCTCATGAGCTCTCATGGTTTTATAAGGGGTTTTTCACCCTGTTGTTCGGCACTTCTCCTTGCAGCTGCCATGTGAAAAAGGACGTGCTTGCTTCCCCTTCTGCCATGAATGCAAGTTTCCTGAGGACTCCTCAGCCATCTGAACCGTGAGTTAATTAAACCTCTTTCCTTTATAAGTTACCCAGTCTCAGTAACGTGTTTACTAGCAGTGTGAGAACGGACCAATACAGATGCTGTGCTAAGTTTTCTGATTTTACCACCTCTTCTAGAACATGCTAGAACCAGTCCACATCAAATTTTTCCTTAAGGCACGAACTACTTCCTTCTGTTTTTTGGCACACAATACAGTATATTTGTGGACCCACAATGAATATCCATAAATCCTCACAGAATGAGTGAGTCAGCGAATCAATGAACCATTACTTCCTGAATTCAATACAAAGCACTTCAGACAATGAAACCAAAATCTCCATCTCATCTCTTTCAATTCCCATTCTAATAAGGAAAGAAAACATAAACACGCAGTGAGTTCTCAGTTAATGAATTATTTCTAGATTGAACTACAAGAAATTGCCACTTTGGTTTATAGGTCAAAAACAGCTGAATATCAGCTGTATGCTAATATTTGCAGACTTTGGCTGATATTTGGGAATTTTTTCTTTTCTTTAGCAACATCAGAAAAAAGTGCCTTAAGATGAGTTAGAGATATGTAAATAGCATCTCATTCTGGGAAAATAGCTAAGCAAAAATCAGAAAGGATGCCAAAATACTCAGTTTGGGTGTGCACTCTTTTGATTACACAATACATTTTGGTCATTGGTAAATGTTTCTTTTAATGTTCACCCAGCAAGATGAGGCATTTGGGACAACAAAGCAGTGGGTTCCTTCTTCTGATGACTTAGCCTGAAGAGCTAATGAGTCAGTTAAGAATGAGTGCTGTCTTTGATAGAGGAGCCTTGAAGGAGATGAGTCTGTTTTAAGAGTAGAAGCAAGCCTGGGCAACATAGCAAGACCCCATCTCTGCAAAAAATAAAAAATTAGCTGAGTATGGTGACAGATGCCTGTAGTCCCAGGTACTTGGGATGCTGAGGGGGGAGGATGGCTTGAGCATGGGAGTTCGAAGATGCAATGAGCCGTGGTTGTGCAACTGTACTCCAGCCTGGGTGACAGAGTGAGACCCTGTCTCAAAAAACAAAACAAAACAAAACAACAACAAAAGAACTCTTGTGAGTACATCAGCACCAGATAATCCAGGATTATCTCCATTTCCCAAGATTCTTAATCACATCTGCATAGTCCTTTCTGCCAGGTTATGTCACATGTTCACACCACCTAGGATTGGGATGTGGACATTTTGGGGGGGCACTATTTGACTGACCATAGATTCCCCTGGCCCTTCATTTAACCAAGACCGAGTCCAAATGGTTCAGTGTTTTGCTCATTGCAGAATCCAACACTCATGTTGGGTGGCAAAGCATCATCTGATCAAGTAAAGTATGCACAACAGAGTTAGACCTTGGTCAGGATTTGCCTCCACACTTTTTAAAAAATTGTTTAAAGAGAGTCTTGCTCTGTCACCCAGGCTGAAGTGCAGTGGTGAGATCACAGCTCACTTCAGCCTTAAACTCTTGGAATCAAGTGATCCTCCTGCGTCAGCCTCCAGAGTAGCTAGGACTACAGGTGAGTGCCATCATGCCCAACTAATTAAAAAAAATTGTAGAGACTGAGTCTTACTGTGTTGTCCAGGCTGGTCTTGAACTCCTGGACTCAAGGAATTCTCCAAGTCAGCCTCCCAAAGCACTGGGATTACAGGCATGAGCCACTGCGTTCAGCCTCAGAGTCCCTATAAGAAGGTAAGGGGGTCTGAGAAAAAGATGTGATGATGGAAGCAAAGAGTAATTTGAAACACTACACTGCTGCCTTTAAACAATTGAAGAAAGGACCACAAACCAAGAAACACAAGTGGCCTCTAGAAGCTGGAAAAGACATGGAGACAAAGTCTCCCCTAGAGCCTTCAGCAGGAGCACAGCCCTGCTGAGACCTCAATTCTAACCCAGTGAGACTCATTCCTGACCTCTGACCTCCAAAACTGTAAAATAATAAGTTAGTGTTGTTCTAAGCCATTGAATTTGTGGGAATTTGTAACAGCATCAGGAGACCTATACAGAATCTTTCTTAGGGTCTATCACTAGGCATGTACATCTTCAGAGAGGATGTTACATGACAAGTTTAAAATGAAAAGTGGCTGGGTGGCATGGTGGCTCCCACCTGTAATCCCAACACTTTGGGAGGCTGAGGCAGAAGGATCAATTGAGTCCAGGAGTTTGAGACCAGCCTGTGCAATATAGTGAGATCCTGTCTCTATTTAAAAAAATTTTTTTTAAATTAAATTAAAAAAAAACTTAGGAAGATGAAATACCTTAGGGTACCTGTTGTGGGAAGTCAGGAACCCCGAACGGAGGGACCGGCTGAAGCCACAGCAGAAGAACATAAATTGTGAAGATTTCATGGACATTTATTAGTTCCCCAAATTAATACTTTTATAATTTCTTACGCCTGTCTTTACTGCAATCTCTGAACATAAATTGTGAAGATTTCATGGACACTTATCACTTCCCCAATCAATACCCTTGTGATTTCCTATGTCTGTCTTTACTTTAATCTCTTAATCCCATCATCTTCGTCAGCTGAGGAGGATGTGTGCCGCCTCAGGACCCTGTGATGATTGCATTAACTGCACAAATTGTTTGTTGAGCATGTGTGTTTGAACGATATGAAATCTGGGCACCTTGAAAAAAGAACAGGATAACATCAATGTTCAGGGAACAAGAGAGATAACCTTAAATTCTGACCGCTGGTGAGCCAGGTGGAACAGACCCACATTTCTCTTCTTTCAAAAGCAAATGGGAGAAATATCACTGAATTCTTTTTCTCAGCAAGGAACATCCCTGAGAAAGAGAATGCATCCCTGAGGGTAGGCCTCTGAAATGGCCACTTCGGGGGCGGCCGTCTTTTATGGTCGAAACTGTGGAGATGAAATAAGCCCCAGTCTCCCGTAGCACTCCCAGGCTTATTAGGACAAGGAAATTCCCACCTAATAAATTTTGGTCAGACGGGTTGTCTGCTCTCAAACCCTGTCTGCTGATAAGATGTTATCAATGACAATGCGTGCCCGAAACTTCATTAGCAATTTTAATTTTGCCCCTGTCCTGTGGTCCTGTGATCTCGCCCTGCCTCCATTTGCCTTGTGATATTCTATTACCTCGTGAAGCACGTGATCTATTCATACACTCCCTCCCCTTTTGAAAATCGCTAATAAAAACTTGCTGGTTTTACAGCTCAGGGGGCATCACGGAACCTGCTGACATGTGATGTCTCTCCTGGACACCCAACTTTAAAATTTCTCTCTTTAGTACTCTGTCCCTTTATTTCTCAGACTGGCCGACTTTTAGGGAAAATAGAAAAGAACTTACGTGACTATCGGGAGCAGGTTCCCCCCATAGGTACCCAATAACTATGGGCCTGTTTAATGCTTTAATGTAAACTTTATCTGTCAGTGAGGGCTGGGGTAGTCTATCTTCTCCTCCCCTTTTTCCTTGAATTAACTAACACACAGTTCTTTAAAGGAGGCTGTGGAGAAATAGCTTAGACACTGGGCCATTAGTGGTGGCTTTTGTTCAGTTAGAGAAACATATGGCTCATTGCTGAAGCGGGACAAATTGGAAACATGTAAAGATGAAAGGATTAAGTTACATAGGGAGCAACATACTAGCAAGAATTGACAATAAAGAATGCAAAAAGAAGTGAAAGTATAATCTCTCCAAATAGGGTGACTAACCATTCCTGGTCTGTCCAAAACTGGGTCTCTCCCAGGATGCCAGACTTTCAGTACCACCAAATCCCAAAAATCAGTACTTGCAAAACCTGAAAAATCCTCAGTAAACTACCAATTTCCATATAAAGATAACTTTGTTTATGGAGACAGAGGAAAATATTGCAATTAATAACTCAATAGGGCTATTAAATCATTCATTCATTCAACAAATTCTATTAAATACCTGTGATTTTCAAATAATGTATTAAGGTGCTTAGGATAAAATAATTGTGATCAAGTCTTACTTTCTGAAAAGGAAGAAATAGAATATGAAACTTAAGTGTGATACAAACACTAATCTCAAGAAACATGTTCTTTACTGGACATAAGATACATATATATGTGTGTATGCATGTGTATGTGTGTGTATATACATATATATAAATATCACATACATGTGAGAAGTCCACTGTGCTATCAAAGCCTAATAGAAATATTACCCAAATATCTTGCATTAAAAAACAACTTCAGACTCTTTTTTCTTACTCTTTTCTATCTACATTGTATATATAATAATATCAATTATATTACATTATATATGTATTATATGTAATGTAAATTTACATATGTAATGTAATATAGTGTATATAATGTTTAAATATAGTGTGTATATATAGTGTATATGTATATAATGTATATAATATTTATGTATAGTGTGTGTTCAATATACTGTGTATATACACACTATATAAAAATATTTTCTACAAATATGAATTATATATAAATATTTCTACTTTAGAAATATAAATATTATATACATTATATTACTAGTAGTACAGTAATATATTACTATATGTTATATAGTAACATACTATTTTATACAAATTATATTTTATAGTAATATAGCATATGTTACTGTATATATTACTATATGTATATGGAGAGAGAGAAGCTATGATAAACGTTAAACCAAAAGATAAATAGATTCTGAAGTTTTTAGTTTTTTAATGCAAGATTGTTGGGTAACATTTTTATTAGGCTTTGATAGCTCAGTTGGCTCTCATGACACAATGAGGATACTGCTAAAATAGATCAAATGTAGGAAATTGAAACAGATGTGCTACCTTACTTAGACAGGACATTTTGCTCGAACAACTTATTGGGTTCATTCAGGGGGAAAAATTTCCACAGCAGGGCATTGGAAAATGGCAAAGTGCTGCATTTTGTTGAATGAGATATGTGGTTTGTGTGACCTTTTCCAGCTAGGTCCAGTTTCTAGAAGGATAAAATTAAGTTTTAAAAGACCATTTTCAGTTTCTCTCTCTGGTCATTTTTCCCTCTTATTCATTTTAGGAGAACCAAACAGTTTGAAATTCTTTTTTCGTTTTTTGTATTTTTGAGTGGATGGTTGGGGAGTTTGGGTAAGGATTGCTACGTTGGCCTATGCATTACCTCATTCACAGAGTTCCAGAACACCCTCCCAATGAGATACACATTGTTCCTTTCTATTCTTTTCCTCATTTCAAGCCAGCCTTTGTTTATGCACTTACTTATTTAGAGAGCACTGCTGCTATGAATTCAAAGTTCTATACTGTCATTGACCTAATTAACTTGAGATGGTTTGCCTGTTGATATTCTGTAAATAAATATATTTATCAAAATCTGTAATAAGTATACAGGGTCCATTTTAATGTTTGCAGATAATGAGTTTAAGAGCAACCCAGAAAATGTCAACGATCTCTTCTGTAGAGGAGGGCTGTCAATTACTCACTCCGCCTTGCTAATCTCAATACCGTGGCCAACTTGAGATATTAGGAAAGCTAATTAACCTCCGTGTAACTCAATTTGCCAATCAGGGAAAGCTGCAAAATTGGATCATTCTCTAAACTGCACTTCTCCATCTCACAAGGACAGGTGCTCACTGACATCAGAAAACAAAGCATTAGAGTCGTGACAAGGTGGAGAGAAGAAAATGCGGCCAAAAACAGGCAGCATGTCTTGGCCAGGTGAGGAACAGCTGAACTTTCTGCTTTCCAAATTGTTGACCTTCAGTCCATGTTGTTCTTCCCTCCTCATGGATTGTTTATAAGCCGGTCCTTTCAAAATCATCAGAAAGAGATGGAAGAAGGAAAGGGAACTAGCATTTGTCAATATCCAGATTTCAGAAAGAAGATGGTTAACCTTTGGTGCAGCAATATGGTGAGAAATAATAAGACACAGAAGCCAGGAGAGACCGGATTGGCTTCCTAACTTGGCGTTTTATAATCTCTGTGCAAAGAGCAAGTTACTCTCCAAGTCTAAGCTCAGTTTCCACATTGAACAAGGATAGTAATGCCTACCTTACAGCACTTGGGGAAGGCATATAACAGGACTATAGTGGTGACCAGCTATAGACCACTTGAAGTTTAGCCACATAGGTTGAGTTTGGCAATGGTGATGCTGGAAGCAGATAGTATAGGAAAAAAATAATGTTGCTACTTTAGTCTTCAGACTCAGTGTGGTGCCCAGACCAGCTGCAGCAGTATCTACAGGAAGCTTGTTAGAAGTGTGAATTCTCCAGGCAGGCATAGTAGTCCCAGCTACCCAGGAGGCTGAGGTAGCAGGGTCCTTTGCGCCCAGGAGTTCAAGGCTGCAGTGAGCTGTGATTGCACCCCTACACTCCAACCTGGGTGACAGAGCAAGATCCTATCTCTTAACAAAAATAGAATTGCAAATTCTCACTTCAACCCCACCCTTGCATGCCAGACCTCCTGAATCAGGAACTCTGAGGTGGGGACCTGCAATCAGTGTTTTATTAATAACAAGTCCTCCAGAGGTTTCTGATGTACATTCCAGTTTGCTTTAGAAAGACTTTGGTCAAGGTAAAAATCAACAAGAAGAAAGTAAGGCCCAAATCTTGAAGAAACGGGAGAACCCGATAGGTTGGCAAGAAAAGATTTTAGACATGGAGAGCAAGGCAGGACTTTTGTTATTAACCTGGGATATAAGATGGTGGAAGGCGGGGCAGGAAATTGGGCTTAGTGACTCAGAATTTCCATGACAAGCTGAAACACAGCCATGAAGAGATCATGTTGCTAGTTCACCTGAAGCTGAACCCAGGTGCAGAATCAGATGTACATAGAGCTGATGTTAGGGCAGGACTGAACTTTATATTTTTTAATTTTAAAATTTGTTTTGTATTTTGTATTTTTTTGACAAAGGATTTCACTCCGTCACCCAGGCTGGAGTGCAATCATGAGATCATGGTGCACTGCAGCCTCGACCTCCGGAGCTCCAGCAATCCTCCTGCCTCAGCCTCCTGAGTAGCTGGGAACACAAGCATGCTCCACCATGCCCAGCTAATATTATTATTATTATTGTAGAGTTGGGACATCCCTATGTTGCCCAGGCTGGTCTGGAACTCCTGGGTTCAAGTTATCCTCCCACCTTGGCCTCCCAAACTTTTGGGATTACAGGTGTGAGCCACCATGCTCAACCTGGACTGACTTTATAGAAGAGAATCATCATTCCAACATTCTCCTCCTTTCTCATTTTTTTTCTAGAACAGAGAGACCCTAAGCTTTTTCAGTTTATTCTCATCATACCTCCCACTCACCTTCCTTCCACCTCAACCCTTTGGATGTTAATTGGTTTATCTGAATGTTCTTTTAAGTTTGTGTGCGTCTGTTGATATTTTCACTTTGAGTTGTTTTTCAGTTAATTTCCTGTCTGTCCTGAGGCTCGAAGGCCAGCATTGTGCTCTGGGAATTACAAGTGAAGATACATTATAGTTGTACGGACAGATTGGATTATGTTTTCTCTTTGGTTTCCAACATTGTGACTTAGCAATACCTGGCTGCCAAGACATCAACAGTGTGTAGGGGGTTGTCACCCACAAACAACAGTAGACAGAATCAAATTGGAGTATGTAGGGGGCTGGGACTCTGACACCTAGGTTGTTCTTCTGTCCGAATCCACTGCCTCTGCAACCTGTAGGAAGCCTCTAATGTGTCAGGGCTTTCAGCTCTTAGAATAAAGATATTTGAGAAAAAATATTTATGGTCCTTTCTAGATCTCAAGTTCCACAATCTATAATCTATTGGTTTCCATCCTAAGTCGTGAGTCCTACTTAGCGCCTGAACTTCACTCAACATTCTGTATGCATGGTTAAGAGTCAGCAATAAATCTGAACTGTACATGATGTTCTTTTATTTTGCCATTTTGAACAAGTACAATTCCCAACCCTGAGAATTATGTGGTAGCTCTCTCCTGAATCTGCATGACTGACCTGACTCTGAAATTCAGAGTCTAAATCAAATCAGCTGCTAGCAGAAGTTTTTTAAAAAATGGATAGAGGAACACAGTTCTTGCATAAACCCCATTTCTCAAACACCAGCAAAATCTCTCATTAGAGGTATATGCAGGTTAATTAAGTCTTTTGAAAAGAAAGATGACCTTTGAAATAAAATTGACATTGATTAAGTCATAGACAAAACAGCATGGCACAGAATTTGTAAGATAATATCTGGTTCTATGCTAAGTGTGAGGGGCAGAATTATCACACAGCCTCTAAGATTCCCACCCGCTAGACTACATGTCCTGTATAATCCCAGCCTTTGAGTATAGGCAGGGCCTTTCACTGTGATTGATGTCAAGACAGAGACTAGGTTATGATATTTAGCATAACTACAGGGGTTTTTATAGATGTCATTTTGTACATGTGATTAAGTTTCCTAATCAGTTGAATTTGAGTTAAGGAGATTGTATTTGGGAGATCTCACTAAGTTGATGAGCCTCTTAAGAGAAAGTCTAGGAGCAAGAGATCTGAAACAGCAGATCTCTTTAGTCATCATGCGTTCTGCAACATAAGAAAATAAATTCAACCAACAGCCCTGAGTTGGAAAGAAGACCTGGGCTCCACATGAGATGATCACTGCAGCCTTCAAAAGCCAGCCAAAGACCCACCTATGCCACGTATGGACACTTGCCTTAAGGGAACTCCAAGGAAATAAACATATATCATTTGAAGCCTCCAAGTTTGTAGCGATTTGTTACGAAGCATTAGAAAATGAATACAGTTAGCCTGTAGTTCCTTACTGGGAAAATGGATCATTTAGAGTATTTAGAAGAAGTGTACAGAAGACAGCGCTCATTCAGTCTGAAGAAAGGAAAGATGATCTCACTGAATGTCATTATTAAAAAATAATGTGTTACATATTCTGTTGTTAATCTTGTAATAACCGTCCAATTAATGGATGATATGGTTTGGCTGTGTCCCCACCCAAATCTCATCTTGAATTGTGCCTCCCATAATACCCACATGTCCTGGGAGGCACCTGGTGGGAAGTACTTGAATTATGGGGGCAGGTCTTTCCCATGCTGTTCTCATGCTAGTGAGTAAGTCTCACAAGATCTGATGGTTGTCTAAGGGGGAGTTCCCCTGCACATGCTCTCTTGACTGCCGCCATGTAAAATGTGCCTTTCCCTTCCTTTGCCTTTCGCCATGATTGTGAGGCCTCCCCAGCCATGTGGAACTGTGAGGCCATTAAACCTCTTTTTCTTTATACATTACCCAGTCTTGAGTATGTCTCTATTATTAGCATGAGAGCTGATTAATACAATGGACAAATGTGCAAACGATTGCATACAAAAGACAGCTTCACCAACAATACAAGAATCACCATGAGTAATTGTTGCAGAGTAGGAAGGAATAAAGAAGAAAATGAAGACCTCTATTGAATTATAGCTTGTCCTTCAATACAAGTTAGGAGTATAAGGCCATAGCTCCCAAACGTCATTAAACAGGCTAATGCTCACTGTTGAGGTGTTCTCTTCATGTTTTGACACTTCCTTCATATCAGTTCATAACAGGTGTCCTTTATGCAGGCAAGGTTTTCCTCTATCCACAAACCCCTTTCCTTATTGCATCCAGCAAGCCATTGCCAAATTTCTTACTGGGTTAGTCTTAGTCTGTTTAGTGTGGCCATAAAAGTACAGCTGAGGCTGGGCAATTTATAAAGAAAAGAAATTAATTTGTTCATGGTTTTGCAGGCTGTACAGGAAGCATGGCACCAGCGTCTGCATCTGGTGAGGGCTTCAGGCTGCTTCCACTCATGATGGAAGGGGAAAGGGAGCTGGCATGTGCAGAGACCACATGGAGAGAGAGGAAGCAAGAGAGAGAGGCGGAGGTGCCAGGCTCTTTTTAACAACCTCTGAGGAACTAATAAAGTGAGAACTCACTTATTATTGTGAGGATGACACCCAGACATTCATGAAGGATCTGCCCCCATGACCCAAACACCTTCCATTAAGGGATCAAATTTCAACATGAGATTTGGAGGGGTCAAACATCCAAACTATAGCAAGATTCTTTAAAGGAAAGAGAGAAGAAAGCCAGAGGCCTCGTTTCTCAGAATATTCTTATTACAGCAAGGAAGGACTGAGAGTCAAGAACAAAAACAAAAACTGTTTGGATGACAAGCATTATCAATTTTTTAAAAGATTTATAACAAGCTTGACATTCAAGCTCCATTTCCAGTTTGCATTGGAAGAAAGCAAAGAAGGTCAGGAAACTGACAAACTTCATAAAAGAGTGCAATATCATAGAACAGAGTTTTATCTTGTAATTGTTTTCTCCATGAAAATTTCAAATACATCTCTAGGGGAAAAGAGATAGGTGTAAGTTTGTCAATATTTCTTCCTTGGGAAGTTTTTCCTTTCCTAAAACTAAGTCTACTCCATGAAAAGTTCTTTTAAAGGATAATTTTCAAAGAAGGAAAAATTATGACTCTCAGATAGCTAAAAATAAACCAGTGTTAAAGATGTTATTTAACTCATTATTGGTGTGCGAACCACCAGGAAGGTCTCACAACACATTTGAAAAACAATCCAAAGAACAATCCTATTTATAGGTTTAAAAATATCAATATGTATGTGCAAATAGAGGCAAAACAGACTTTTATTTTTGTGGGTGGTGGGAGTCATTTGCATGTCCACAGGAGTAAATTTGCATGTCTAGAGACAAGAATTATTTTGCATTACCCTTGGCTATTTGCAATGTACAGAGTAGTAAAATAACTCAAAGACAACAGGTGGCACAGAGCTTTATAGAATCAGAATCCAATACCAGTAGGGGTGTGATAGAAACAACAAGCAGTTTTCTCCAGAAGCACACAATTTTGCCCTCCACATCCTTTATGCTATGAATTACAGTAATTACTTGGTACCCTTTAATTTTTTGTTTTACTGGTGACCCTATGCAGGCCTCCAATTTTGGGGGGAAATATTACTTATGAATATGGTTCAAAAGTATATAATCAGGCCAGGTGTGGTGGCTCACACCTGAAATCCCAGCACTTTGGGAGGCTGAAGCGAGAGGATCTCTTGAACCCAAGAGTTTGAGACTAGTCTGGGCAACACAGTGGGGCCTTGTCCCTACAAATAATAAAAAAGAATTAGTTGCATGTGGTGGTGCATGCCTATAGTCCCAGCTACCCTGGAGTCTGAGGCGAGAGGGTCACTTGAGCCCAGGAGGTTGAGGCTGCAGTGAGCTATGATGGTGCCACTGCACTCCGCACTCCAGCGTGGGTGACTGAGTGAGACTCCATATCTTAAGAAAAAGGAAAATAATCTCTGGAGGCATAGGGAATAGGGGATAGAATAATTACTTTTATATTAATAGTGTGAATGAAAAAACAAATCTGGACTAAGAAAAAACTTCTTTGAAATAATTATTGCAAGGGTTGAGGAGGACTGTTCACCTATTATTTTAATTGGGAAAGGTGAATTATTGCAATAGCAAGAATGCTCTGACTATAGGTCTGCAAGTATCTGAAGAGTTAGGCAGAGAGGGTTTTTCTTTTATGGGCAAGAGGAAATGAGGCTAGAGAAAAACAGGAGAGGGGAAGTTGGATAAAGGGTAATATTATAGGACAGTAGTTCAGAGAATGGTTTACCCCAAGAGCAGGCTGTTTTCAGAAGAGGCCCTAAAGGAGGGGTGTTCTGTTGGCATATGTTGAGGGTGAGCTAAAGTCCAAAGTCCTGGGGAGAAGAAGAACTGACCCAATGTTTGGTTCACAAGCATTTTGTTCCCATTGATTAGTGGGGACAAAAGGTTCACCTCATCAATTATCAATTGTGATGCAAAGAATGGAAACTTGGAGGGTCTGGGTCTGGTCTTGTCCTATGTAAACTGGGGGAACATTCATGAGTATTATCTAAGTCATATGGGTAAGGATAGTTCTTTGCAGTAATCCATTTTCCAGAACTCAAAGTGTGGGAGAAATTCTTTAACTGTTCCTGTTTCCAGGATCACAGGGCTTGGGTACAGTTCAACATCATCAACACAAACTCAAATACATTGTAGACTAGAATGCAAAGGCTGAGGGCTGCCCATCTTCACCTGCTTTCTCCTGAGAGCAGAGCCAGGGCCAGTGGCTTAGAGGACAGTGCTTCCCTTGGTCATGCCATCCCAGGCAGCAAGAGAGCTGGGGCAGTGAATTAGAGAAGACCTAGCCATGGCAAGAATGCATTGGTCACCTGCAAGAGCAGCTGGTGGCCACCTGAAAAGTCAAGTGACAGCCATCTCAGTATAGTCTATCCAAAGAAAGAGGAGGAGGAAAAAATGAGACACATAGATCAATCCATTTCTTTCTCCCAAGAGCGAGAAGTTCCCTCCATGATTACTTCTTGCCCATGATGGAGCTCTGGGACATTTCCTAAGGTATTCACGGAGAAGCCACTGTGTGGGAGACAAAACGAATGTATCATTGATCTGGCAAAACACACCTGGCCAAGTGCACCTGTGTGGAGCTATACAGTGTTAAAGCAAACTAAATATGGCCTCAGAAGGACTCTGTACTTTTATATTTGAGTCCTTGTGGATGAACTGTAACCTAGCTTAATAGGCAGATAAAATTGAAAATCTAACTTAGTAGTATGCACGTGTAACAATAGCTAAGTCTTGACCAATCCCAGTGGCCATACTTCAACCATTCATACACCACTGAGTGTTCAAACTGTGTTCAAATAAGGCATACGCCGAGCTGTAACCAATCCAGCCGTTCTGTACCTCACTTCAAATTAATTTCTGTACGTCATTTCCTTTTTTTGTTTGTTTCTAAATCTTCTTCCACCACGTAGCTACGCTGGAGTCTTTCTGAATCTGCTGTGATTCTGGGGGCTACCTGATTCACAAATTGTTCATAGCTCAATTAAACTCCTTTAAATTTAATTCTGCTGAAGTTTTTCTTTTATCAGTAGGAACTGGTTGCTGAAGCTGTGGATAGAGTGGGAAGCTGTCATAAGAGAGAAGTTCTGGGAGGACATCTCATACCTTATCTTATGAAAAGATAATACATCTTTATAACTGGGCAACAACCCCAGGTTCCTGCTGGAGCTATTTCCTCACCTCTTCCAAGGACAGCCATTGCTCATAGTGCAGAAAAATTTGAGACTCACTTGGGAGTTTTCAGCTTTCTTAACTGTGCACAAGAACATTTAGGAGGCAACCGTATTAGTTTCCTTTTGATACTGTAACATATGACCACAAACATTGAGGCTTAAAACAATACACATTGATTATTTAGAGTTACTACACATCAGAAATCTTGTGGGGTCCTCTGAGCTCTCTTCTAGAGCTTGCAAGGCTGAAATCAAGGTGTCTATCAGGCTGCCTGCCTTACAGAAAATGCTGGGGATAAATCTCCTTCCAAGCTTGTATTTGTCAACTTGGGCTGCTGTGTCAAAATACCATAGACTGAGTTTCTTACACAACTGACATTTATTTCTGACAGTTCTGGAGGCTGGGAAGTCCAAGGTCAAGTCAGTGGCAGATTCTGTTCTTGGTGAGTACTCTTTCCCTGGTTTGTGGATGGTGCCTTCTTTTTTTTTTTTTGAGATGGAATCTGGAATCTCACTCTGTTGCCCAGGCTGGAGTGCAGTGTTGTGATCTCAGCTCACTGCAACCTCCACCTCCTGGGTTTTAAGCAATTATCTCTGCCTCAGCCTCCTGAGTAGCTGGAATTACAGGTGCTCGCCATCATGCCTGGCTAATTTCTGTAATTTTAGTAGAGATGGGGTTTCACCATGTTGGCCAGGCTGGTCTTGAACTCCTGACCTCAGCTGATCCATCTGCCTCGGCCTCCCAAAGTGCTGGGATTACAGGCATGAGCCACTGTGCCAGGTCAATAGTGCCTTCTTGGTGTGTTCTCACATGGCAGAAAGAGAGAGAGAGAGAGGGAACACATGAGAGAGTACTCTAGTGTTTCTTCCTCCTCCTATAAGCCACCTGCCTTATTGAAAAAGGGTCCCACCCTTATGACCTAATTTAACTGTAATTAAAAGACTTTTTCAAAGACCCAATCTCCAAATACAGTCTCATTGGGGAATTAGGACTTCAACATATATTAATTTGTGGAAGGCATAATAGATCCACAGCAAAGCTCATTCAGGTTGTTAGTCAAACTTAGTCCCTTGCAGTTGTATGGCTGCAGTGCCCGTTTCCTTGTCTGGCTGTCAACTGGAGGCTGATCTTTGCTCATAGAGGCTGCTTGCATTCCCACTCAGTGTTTCCATGGGAAGCCCCCTTCAACAATGGAATTTTGAGTCCTTCTCTCACATCAAATCTCACTGACTCCCTGTCTTAGTCCATTGGGTTGCTGTCACAAAATTGCAATTTAGAAAGAACAGATATGTTTTTTTTCCTCACAAGTGTGGAGGCTGAGAAGTCCAAGATCAAGGCAGCAGTGGCTTTGATGTCTGGTGAGGTCTGCTCTCTGCTTCCAAGATGGTGCCTTCTCACTGCATCTTCACATGGTGGGGAAGAGGGCAATAAGGGATGAACGCTGTGTCCTCACATGGCAGAAGAGATGGACAGACAAAAAATAGGGACTGAAGTGCGGCGTTCAACCTCTTTTATAAGAACAATAATCCGTTCATAAGAGTGGAGCGTTCATGACTTAATTACTTCCCAAAAGGTCCTACCTCTTAATGCTATCACTTTGGGTTTTAAGTTCCAACATATAAATTTATTTTTTATTTTTATAGATTTAGGGAGTACATGTGCAGTTTTGTTATGTGAATATATTGCGTGGGATGAACTGTGTGCCTTTAGTGTAACCATCACCGGAATACTGAACATTGTACCCGGTAAGTAATTTCTCATCCCTCACCTTCCTCCCACCCCTTGAGACTCCGGTGTCTGTTATTTCATTCTCTATGTCTATGTGTACTCATTGTTTTGCTACCACTTATAAGTGAAAACAAATGGTATTTGACTTTCTGTTTCTGAGTTATTTCCCAACATGTGAATTTTGAAGAGGAGCATGCATTCAAATAATAACATCCTTCCTTCTCATATATCTTTTTGACTTCCTTTCCCACTTTTAAGGGCTCTTGTGATTGGTCTGGGCTTATCTGGATATTCCAGGATGATTTCCCTTTCTTAAGGTCATTAATTTTAATCACGTCTGCGTAGTCCCTTTCTCATATAAAGTGACATTTTTAGAGGTCTCAGGGGTTAAGACATGGACATTCTTGGAAAGGGGGCATTCTGTCTACCACAGTTTGCCAAGACATGTTCAAGACTTTAGGAAACATTTTAAGAATGAGTTTTAAAAGGCTTCTAGAAACGTGGAAGAAAACCCGTAAAGTAATAAGATCTGTTTCCTGCCCCCCAACATCTGGATGCCTTAAATCATGAAAGAATTTCATTTTTCAGACTAGTCCCTTTAGGTGAAAATTTCTCAACCTTTACACTATTGAAATTTCAAGCTGGATAACCTTTGTTCTGATCACTGTCCTGTATACTGTAAGATTTTTAGCAGCACCTGGTCTCTACATAACAAATACCCAATCCCACCACACCCAATTTTAACAATTGAGAATTTCTAAATACTGCCAAATAGCCCCCAAGAGGCAAAATTTTCCCCTCACTGTCCCCATTAAAAATCAATGCAGAGGGAAATTTGAGTCATTCTAGTTCATCCAATTATATTGCCACTGGTTGATTCATTTGTAGAAATCCGCCTTTGGATATTAATTCATAAATCACGGAAAAAATATCACCCATGATGCTATCTAAGTTCTTCTTGCATTTAAATTCAGAATAGTATTCATCTTGGGCTTTCTTTTACTTCCAAAATTTGTGCATAAATGATTTTGCTTGCTCCAAGAAAAAATGTAGAACATGAAGAAAATAAATTTGCAGCCAATGAGGTTATTTGTACTTTGTGGCAGGCTTTAAAAATAATCCCAAGCATAGACTTGAAAACGTAGCTTGACCATTTACAGTGTGCTTAAGTGCTTCGAACAATGATTTTTTTCTTGATGGAGATAATGCACATCTGTGTGTTTACGTTCTGTGTCATTGACTACAAATAAATTACTTTAACTTTAGAGTCACACGGTATTTAGAATGGAAATAGCATAGTGTTGGATTTATCACAAGTCAACCACAAATAGTGAGGTGTCCAATTAGCTGGGGATACAGTGGCCAAAAAAATGTTTAAGAACATGCATTTTCAACATAGAGCACACTCTCCTGAGTTATATGATTTTAGCCTTTGATTTTTTTCTGAATTATTTTATAACTCTGTAGATTGTATTTAACAGATAGTAATGCCAGAATAATTCTTAGAGATTTGCAGATTCTTTTCTGTCCCACATTGGTTGAATTATGTGGCATGATTGACTTTTTCCCCATTCCATCTAGAGAAACCAGTTAAGACTCCATTTGTATATCCATTTCAGCCTTCCTGATCTGTATATTTGTGATTTTTCAAAAAGCTTTTCCTTGGAACCAATCAATCTGCTTAGTTCCCTCAATCAACGAGTTATGTAAAGTTGCTTTAAAAAATAAGGTTATTAAAATATGTCCATTTTGATATCTTATTATGGCTGTGATGACTTTACTCTCCTGTGAGTTTAACAATTTCAAGCACAATGCATTATTAGTCATGGAAAAAGACATAGCATAAGTACTTATTAAAGAAAAATTTAGTATTTTCCAAGAGATGGCCTCAGAGCTGTGAGCTGCATAGAATAATCTAGAGGGAGCTTTCCTTTTTTCTAGGCACTATCCCTCTGGTGCTCACATACGTCCTCATAAAGTTGCCCAACGTCAAGGAAGAATCTTCTAGAGGGTGGAGTGCAGTGTTACATTTTTCTTCTCCCCTTTCTCTTTATTTTGAACTTTCTTTTCTTCTTTGAACTGCTTTTCTCTTGGATTGCTTTGAATTAATTTTCCCCCTTCAAGCTTATCTCCACCATGGCTGATGTTTTGAGATAAGCTTCCTGTCTTCTTCCGGAAGAAATACATGTCTCCTCTCTCAGTTTATCAGATGGCAATATGGATGGATTCTAGCCAGGCTTGTGACTGGCAAGACATTTTGGACCATGTACCAGGCCATGTTGGGGTGACCAGAGCATTCTGTGGATCCCAAAAAACAGAAGATGAGTTGGTAATACATTTAGTTTGGATGTGAGTGCCCACAGTCACTTCTTTGTAATGCTAAATTTTCCTAGCTTTCCTGGCCTATAATGGTTGGCTTCCAGAAATACACGTATTGCCTTTGGTCAGAAATACACCTGCTGCCTCATTCACCTGACATTGTGAGAAAGGACAAGTATATGAATGTATCCTCAGTGCCCAGCGGTGGAAGCAGGTGGGTAAAGGAGGAGAAATATCCTTTCAAATATGTAAAGACAGAGCTATTCAATAGGTCTCCCCTCTTCCAATTTCAGACTTATAATATTATAGGGGAATATTCAATTCTCACCAATGTCTGATAAAATAGAAGTTTTATTCTGTCAGAAATATACTACATCATACAATACATTAAAGGATAAATACGTAATTCAATTTGGTGAATCACTGTGTTTGTTGGGCAAAAACCCACTGGAGTAGGACTACAAATGGCCAATGCATTTGTAACAGCTCATGCATATGAGAACTACTCGATCGCAGTTTCCATGTTTGGTCCCATCTTGAAAATCTACATGATGTTATCTATAATGAGCTGCGACGGTGAAAGACTTTTTTCAAATTATAATTAATGAAAATATGCAATCAAACCCTCTCACCCTAAAATAAAGAGTGCATATAGCTATGTGAACACCAGAGATCTCCCTAGTACATGTGCTGTTTCTCTCTTTCTATTAGAAGTAGAGGTCAAGCCCATCACTGTGGCACATGGGTAGCAGGGTGACAATGTTGAACATTACCTGAGCCCTAAGCTCCCAGAACATAGCAAGAGTTAATAATTTCCCCTCACAGTTTTTTTTCTTTTTTTCTTTTTCAACTTTTATTTAAGATTCAGAGGGTACATGTGCAGGTTTGTTATCTGGGTATACTGCGTGATGCTGAGGTTTGGAGTACAAATGATCCCATCACCCAGGTACTGAGCATAGTACCCAAAAGTTAATTTTTCAACCCTTGCTCATCTCCTTGTCTTCCTCTCTTAGTAGTCCCCAGTGTCTACTGATGCCATCTTTATGTCTATGAGTACCCAATGTTCAGCTCCCACTTGTAAGTGAGAACATGTGGTATTTAGTTTTCTGTTCCTGTATTAATTTGATTAGGATAATGGCCTCCAGCTGCATCCATGTTGCTGCAAAAGACATTTCATTCTATTTTTATGGCTGCATAGTATTCCATGGTGTATATGTACTACATTTTCTGTATCCAATTCACTGTTGATGGGCACCTAGATTGATTCCATGACTTTGCTATTGCCCCTACATTTTTGAATTCCAGGAAAGGATTAACTGAGTATCCCCAGATAAGGCCCACCTCCTTCCATCCTTAAGACTAGCAGATGATAAGGATGATTGCCCCCACACTTTTGAATTCTGGGAAAGGGTTAAATGAGTATCCCCAGATAAGGCCCACGTCCTTCTATCCTTAAGACCAGCAGATGATAAGGATGATTCTCTGTCGACTTCCCTCTACAAAACCCCAGGCTCCAATCCTGTCCTTTGTGTTGTTCCTCATTAATGAACATTCTCCCTGTTGCAATGACCTGAATGAAATCAGCTCTTTAATTGTACATTGCATATTTCTTTTCTTCTGCAAAGGCAATTAGAAATTCTAATGCTGGCTGTATGCTGACAAAACGTACAGAGAGTCTGTATGTGGGAAAACTTGGAGGTAGCATAGGAGAAGGTAAATAAGTTTACAAACTTGGGGACCTTAGGAGAGAAATTAGGCCTTAGGAGAGTGCCATTAGCGTGCCATTAGCATGTCATTTCTTACATTCAAATATATTCATATCACCACCACTGTGCTCATATTTCTTATGAGCTCTTTATTGCCCAGAGGAGGAAATTGAGATTCCATAAATTACTACCAATCCAGAGAAATTTCTACACAAATCCTAGGGCTCTGTCAGATACTGACACTTGGTAAGAGATTCCTGCCTGTTTTGGCTTTTCTGCTCTTGTATGCAAGCTTCCCTCTGCTTAAAACCTTTTTCCCAATCCTTTGTTGGGCTGTGGTTTACTAGCCCCTCAAGACTTAGTCCAAAGCTGCTTTCTCTGGGCCTGATCCTTTAACTCTGTCTCCAATACTGTATCTGTGTCTTTCCTTGTTCATTTCCCCACTGGGTGGATGTGGATAAAAGGACACTATTTGCACATAGTCTCTATGATAAGGTTAGACTATGACAGAGGTCACCAATAAATGCAAAGTCTTGATTGCTAAGTAAAGGTAATTCGAATCCCACCAAATTTAAAAAGTTTTGGAGTAGGCAGAAGTGGGGAGCCAGAATAAGTGAAGGAGTCCAGAATATGCATAAATATGATTTTCAGATGAGCGACTCAATTCTCATAAATCTCCTTTCTTGGAGCAACCAGGGAAGATGAACTCTTATCACTAGAGACAAGAAGTTGGCATAACACCAGACATTGTCACAAAACTGTTGTATCTATAAGGGCCCACTTGTCTTTCCTAAAAGTCATTATTTTTAAAAAGTGTGACCCCGTCTCTACCAAAAAAATTTTAAAAATTAAAAATCAGCTCTGTATGGTGGTGCCCACCTGTGGTCCCAGCTAGTTGGGAGGCTAAGGCAGGAAGGTTGCTGGAGCCCAGGAGGTCAAGGCTACAGTGAGCTATAATTGTGCCACTGCTCTCCAGCCTGGGCAACAGAGCAAGACCCTGTCTCAAAACCTTATCCCCTTCCCCTTCCATTACTGAGATAGTATATAGGCCCCAAATTCTCTTTCCTTGAGTCATGTTTTTCTGTTAATTCCCACATACAAGTAAATAATGATCTGCTTTTTCTCTTGCAAATCTGTATTTTGTCAGTTTAGTTGACATATTCTCAATTTTCGGACTTAAGCGGGGACAGGAAAAGGTTTTCCTCCTCAACGTGAGCCACAGAGAAGACAACGACTTGTTTTCTTTCTGCATAGCTACATGAAAATGAAGGTTTTAATGCTGATGTGTATTGAAAACAATTGATAAATGTCTTCTAAAAGAAATGATGAGGCTAGATGCAGTGGCACACATCTGTAATCCCAGCAGTCTGGGAGGCTGAGGTGGGAGGATGGCTTGGGCCCAGGAGTTTGAGATCAGACTGGGCAACATGGCAAAGCCTATCTCTACAAAAACTAAAGAAATCAGCCAGGTGTAGCAGCTACTCCAGACGCTGAGGTGGGAGGGTCGTTTGAGTCCTGGAGGCCAAGGCTGTAATGAGCTGAGATTGTACCACTGCATTCCAACCTGGGTGACAGAGAGAGATACCATCCCCCCCACACACACACAGAAGGAAAGAAAAGAAAAGAAAAGAATGATAACTGCCAAAATCTATATATACGTATACATTTACACACACATGTAAAGGCAAAACATGAGATTCTCTTAAGTAGACCATAACACTTTCTGGAATTCACAATATTTATTTTTCTTTTAATTTTTAACATCTTTATTGAGATATAATTTACATGCCATAATGCTCACCCGTTTAAAGTGTGCAATTCAATATATTCCTATTTATTTCTTATTGTAGTAAAAAACATATAACATAAAATTTACCATCTTAACCACTTTTAAATGTACAGTTTAGTGGCATTAAATATATTAAATATATTCACATTGCTGTACAACAGATCTCTGAAACTTTTTCACATTGTGCACAACTAAAACTCTATCCTCATTGAATATCTTCCCATTTACCCCTCCCCCAGCCCCTGATAACTACCATTCTCCTTCCTTCCTCCCCTCCCCTCCCCTCTGCTCCCCTCCTCTCCCCTCTTCCTTCCTTCCTTCCTTCTTTCTTCTTTCTTTCTCTTTCCTTCTTTCTTTCTTTTCTTTTTCTTCCTTCCTTCCTTCCTTCCTTCCTTTCTTTCTTTCTTTCTTTCTTTCTTTCTTTCTTTCTTTCTTTCTTTCTTTCTTTCTTTCTTTCTTTCTTTCTTTCTTTCTTTCTTTCTTTCTTTCTTCTTCTCTCTCTCTCTCTCTCTCTCTCTCTCCTTCTTTCTTTCTTTCTTCTTTCTTCCAAGTGGGAGTCTTCCTCTGTCACCCAGGCTGGAGTGCAGTGGCGCAATCTTGGCTCACTGCAACCTCTGCCTCCTGGATTCAAGCAATTATTGTACCTCAGCCTCCTGAGTAGCTGGGATTACAGGCAGGCACCACCATGCCCAGCTAATTTTTGTATTTTTAGTAGAGATGGGGTTTCACCATGTTGGCCAGGCTGATCTTGAACTCCTGACCTCAAGTGATCTGCTCACCTTGGCCTCCCAAAAAGTTGGGATTACAGGCGTGAGCCACGGCGCCCAGCCTAATGGCTGGTTTTAAATGACTATCACAGGACCAGAGTTCCTCCTCAGGTATTTTATAATAAACAACATCACACAGGGCCCGACATACCATTTTTCAAGTAAAATAATAGAATCACAAATAGCCCCCCAAAACCTGATTAGGTGAAAACATTGTAGAGATGAAAAATATTTGGAAATGAAGACACGGAAGCTACTGTAAATACAGAATTTGCACTGCTTCCAGGGACTCCATCTCCTCAAACTGTAATTGTCTCTCAGATTTCTGTTTACAAAGCTCTGGGGAAATAAATGTGGAGAAAGTACTCCTCTCCCTGGATTGTTATCTTATCTTTATCTAAATGTATCTAAGTGTCAGCAATTTCATTCCCCGAAGCTGACTTCAACTATGTTGCCCATTTTCTTTGAAAAAAAACATTTAAAAAGATTCAGCCATCTTTGTGTGGGGATATATATCCAAAAGAACTGAAAGCAGGATCTCAAAGAGATATTTGCGCACCCGTGTTCATTGCAGAACTATTCACAATAACGAAGAAGTAGAAGCAACCCTAATGTTCAATGACAGATGAATGGATAAATGAAACACAGCCTATCTATACAATGGAATAGTATTCAGCCTTAAAGAGAAAGGAAATTCTATCACATGCTACAACTTGAACGCCCATGGGAGGGGTTGGCCATTTCTAGGAGCTGTTAGGAATATCAGTTGTGCAGAATCTTGCTGCCTTCAGCTCAGCGAAACACGCAGAGCTTCTCCCCTTTCGGTGGTTTCCTCCTAGCCAGGCCCTGATATTGTGGCTGGATTGGGCCAGTGCTCCTGTCTGTCACTATGCTATAAAAATCTGATCTCTGTGGTCTGGCAGAAAGCTTCTAAAACCCTTGGCATTTCCTGAGTGATAGAGGAGTGTCTTTTGTTATTCATAAGGACCCCCTTTCCAGCACACCTGAGTTTATGCCAATGAGTGGTGAGGGGACCCCTAGATAGCCTCAGAGTGAAGACCAGTCACCAGCAAGGGCAAACCTGTGATTAGAGAACGGGAACTTTCAGCTCCATCCCCTGACCATAGGGAAGTGAAGCTGGGCACTGAATTCTATGAAAACCCTTAAGCAATGAGATGCGGAGCTTCCAGGTGGGTGCACACACTGATGTGCTGGGAGGGTGGAGTGTCCACAGAGGGTATGGAAGTTCTTGGCCCCGTCCCCCTCCTCACCCCCAATGCCTTGCTCTATATGTCTCTTCCATCTGGCTATTCTTGATTGGTATCCAGTAAATAAGCCAGTAATAGTGACGTAAAATATTTTCCTAAGTTCTGTGAGTCATTCTAGAGAATTTTTATTGAGCCTGAAGAAGGCGTTGTGGGAACCCCCAAACTTCTAGCCCGTGGGTCGGGAATATAGGTGGTTTCTGGGACTTGAAGTATGGCAGTCCTGTGGGACTGAACCCTTAACCTGTGTGGTCTGTGCTAACTCCAGGTAGTTAGTGTCAGAATCGAATGGAGCTGTTGGAAACCCAGTTGATGTCAGAGAATTGCAGAATTGGGATAAGAAAGTGACACATAGATGATACCAGAAGTACTGTTTGAAAACACTATATGACCACACATCTTGTTAAATTTGTAAACTAAAAATAAAATCCTAAGCTCTCCACCAACTGGTCAGATCCCATCTTGACTGAGGGAACCCCAGAGAATCCTGAAAAACTGAGTTCTGGCCGTGACGGGAAGGGAAGTTGTATTCGTCCGTTCTCATGCTGCTGATAAAGACGTACCCGAAACAGAGTAATTTACAAAGGAAAAGAGGTTTAATGGAGTCACAGTTCCACGCGGCTCAGGATGCCTCACAATCATGGTGGAAGGCGGAAGGCACGTCTTACATGGCAGCAGAGAAGAGATAAGGAGAGCCAAGCAAAATGGTTTCCCCTTATAAAACCATCAGCTCTCATGAGACTCATTCACTACCATGAGAACAATATGGGGGAAACTGCCCCCCATTATTCAATTATCTTCCATGGGGTCCCTCCTCCAACAAGTGAGAATTATGGGAGCTACAATTCAAGATGAGATTTGGGTGGGGACACAGCCAAACCATATCAGAAGTGAAACATACCTCTTTATACCTCTTCTCTTTTAGAATTTAGATACAACTGACCAGCATTAATGTTAAAAACTTCTCCACTGCAAGACTGACAAGACTCTGTGGCAATCAGATACCAAATTATAAGTAGAACCTCAGGCCATGCGAGGCAAAGGTTAAGTCATGCCTGCAGGCCATCAGTCTTCCCATACAGCATCCTTATCTTAATCTAACCATTCTTTTCTGCTGACTCCAAGTTCCAGAAAGAGTCTTAGTTTGTTAGCCTGCTGCAAATTAAAGAATCTCAGAATCCACCTATAACCTGGAAGCCCCTGCTTCAAGTTATTCCACCTTTCAGGTCAAACCTATATCTACCTTCCACGTATTGATTTATGTCTTTGCCTGTAACTCCTGTCTCCCTAAAACTAAAATGTAATCTGACTGCCTTGGGATCACTTACTCAAGGCTTCTTGGGTTTGTGTTTTCCCTGGGCTGCGATCGATTATGGGCTCAGAATAAACATCTTTAAAATATTTTATGGAGTTTTTTTTTCCATTGATCAATTTCAATTTCATTAAATTCAGTCCAATGGTAACATTGGAGCAGAAAAACTTCTGGAATCTTTAACATGGCTATATACTGAATAGAACATGTGTTCATTGTTTGCAGAACTTTGTGAAACAGAGCCAGCCAGTTATCTGCAAGACAGAAAACACTTAGGATTTTTCTATCCAAAAAGATAAATCTAACATTCAAGGCCACCTGGATTTCTCAAAACCTTGAAATGAGAAGAATAAATCTTTTTTAGTGAAACGATTTGGGAATGCAAAGTGGAATTTTTTTTAAAGCATTACAATAGAAGAAGGGTTTTACATTAGTAGGGAGAATTTTGTTATAGCTATGCAGATAATAATAATTGTTGCATATTCTTTAGGTAAGTACCTCTTATCATCATAGGGTTCTCAAGCAATGCCAATTTTGTCCACCAGGAGACAATGTCCAAAGACATTTTAATTGTTAAAGGTAGGGGAGTGCTCTACTGCTGGCCAGTGGGTGGAGGCCAGAAATGCTGCTAACCATCGTGCAATGCACAAGACAGCCCCATCACAGAGAATTATTGTAATCACCCTATGGGTTCTTCTTGCCCACTGCACAGACAAATCAATCTACTGAGATCGTAGCATTGCAGTAATAGAGAAAGAATTTAATTGACATGAGACTGGTCCATGCAGGAGAACTGCAGTTATCACTGAAACTAGTCTCCCTGAAGGCTTAGAGGTTAGAGGGTTTTATAGACAATTTGGTGGGCAGGGGCATAGGGAATGGGTACTGCTGCTTGGCTGGGGATGAAATAATAGAAGTGTAGAAAGCGATCTCCATGCACTGAGTCCACCTCTGGGTAGGGCCACAGGAACAGTGCAGTAATGAGTCCTGGGTCTGGGTGGGGTCAGCCTGAAAAACAATTCAGAAAAAAACAACAGTAGTGATGTTTTCTATAGGAGCGATTGGGTAGGTCACAAATCTTGTGAGTTGGCCACATGACTCCTGAGCAGTAAGGGATGAGAGAAACTATGTCTATCTTTTGACTCCTCATTAGTCTTACAAAGGTGGTTTCAGTCCCTACAAGGGAGGGAATTATTTTTAGGGAGGGACTATAATCATTCTTATTTCAAAGTTAAACCATAAACTAAATTCCTCCCAAAGTTAGCTTGGCCTATGCCCAGGAATGACCAAGGACAGCTTAAAGGTCAGAAGTAAGATGGAGTCAATGATATCAGATTTCTCTTACTGTCATAATTTTGCAAAGGCGGTTTCATTATCAGGCCTCAAATATCAATAGTGCCAAGGTAGAGGATTCCATCCCGTTAGAGACTCCTGAAAAGTTGCCAGTCCCAAGATTCTAGCTTCTCCATTGTCTTCTTCTTCTCACGATCTTACTATATTTGAATGAGGAGGTGGGTGTCACAAAAAAAGGATGTTTTTAAAGGAGGAAGGAATATTTTCAATGCAGTGTCCTGAATTCTTCAGTCTGAAACATCAATCCCTGAGATCTAGGCTTCTCTGAAAAGAGAGAGAAAGAAAGATTATTTTTATTGTTTTTAAATTAAAAAAAAATTAAAGGAAATCAGAGGCAAGGTTTTACATGGGAGCTTTGATGGATATACTCCCTCAAAAGAGGGCTCCTGGTTTGATCTAGGAATTAAGTCCTACAAAGAGAAGGCAAGACACTGACCTAACTATCTGTCTGCCCTAAATATTTAAACAAAAATAGAAATCAGCAGGTGTAGAAAAGCCAATACATCAGCTATGTCCCTGTTACTTTTGCAGTGTGGCCAACACCCAGCCTGTCCAAGAAGGAAGCTGAAATCCTGTGGTCCTTGAGTAGTCTTTATGGGTCAGGGTCAGCATTTAGAGGGCAATCAACTAGATTGTGCTTGAAATTACAATTTGGAATTGTACCTATCAAATTGGGCCATGGAATTTCAGAAAACTGATAACCCACAAGCCCAGTTTAGACAGTCAGTAAAACCCCTTGGGGAGAAATTTTAAAAATGACAGCATAACTTAATTCTCCACTTTTATTTGTCCAAATGGTTGGTTTCCTTTCTGCTTAACTGTGCAAACAAGAAGAGCTAAAGGAGAAACCACATGACCAGGTATGAAGCTGAAATATTCACTTTAAAGCAAGTTACAATGAGTTACAGAATACTCTCAATAAAGGCCCTTCCATCACTGATAATAACAGAACAAAAAAAAAATCTCCTTGAAATCAGCATTCTGGACTCCGAAAGGTATGTTATTTTAAGAGTCCACAGAAAAATGTCAAGTGGGGGGAATATTCTTTGTGATTCAATGAGTGTGGGTTTCATTCTCCTTTGAAAATGTGGATTTATGAAGGCAGGCAGAGCTGAATTTTATAAATATCCTTCATTTTCACCAGGAGGGTCATTACTCTCCACGATGCAGTGTGGTTGAGGGCAATCTTGTCAATTCTAACTAAGTATGAAATCAAAGTTTTTTGAATCAAGATACATAGAAAAACTTACAAAACCAGATTTCTTCAGAAAATAATTTGTAAAGAGAGAGAAAAGTAGCTGGAGAACAGAGTTCATTCAAAATGCTAATTCTAATGTATCAATTGTGGTTACTTTCAGACTATATCCTTGTCTGCCAAGTCAGCCAGTTCAGTCTCAGCTAATCCAGCTTTTTTAAAGCCATCAAATAACATTAGAACCTTCTTCCATGAATTAGTTACCTCTATGAACCCCAAATATCTGAGACAGGTCTTAGTTAATTTAGAAGGTTTATTTTGTCAAGTTTGAGAACACGCACCCATGACACAGCCTCAGGAGGTCCTGATGACATGTGCCCAAGGTGGTCAGAGCACAGTTTGGTTTTATACATTTTAGGGAGACATAAGACATCAATCAATATATGTAAGATGTACATTGGTTCCGTCCGGAAAGGCAGGACAACTCAAGCAGGGAGGGGCCTTCCAGGTGACAGGTATATGAGAGACAAATGGTTGCATTCTTTTAAGTTTTAAGTTTCTGATTAGACTTTCCAAGGGAGACAATCAGATATGCATTTATCTCAGTGAGCAGAAGGGTGACTTTGAATAGAATGGGAGGCAGGTTTGCCCTAAGCCGTTCCCAGCTTGACTTTTCCCTTTAGCTTAGTGATTTTGGGGTCCCCAAGACTTATTTTCCTTTCACATCTCTTAGAAGAGTTATTTCAGTGGTTCAAAAAAGCAACCCAACTAGCTTTGTGTAATGACATGATTTGGCTGTGTCCCCACCCAAATCTTATCATTAGTTGTAGCTCCCATAATCCCCATGTGTCATGGGAGGGACATAGTGGGAGGTAAATGAATCATGAGGGCAGGTTTTCCCATGCTGTTCTCATGATAGTGAATAAGTCTCAGGAGATCTGATGATTTTATAAAAGGCAGTTCTCCTGCACATGCCTTCTTGCCTGCCACCTTGTAAGACATGCCTTTACTCCTCTTTTGCCTTCCACCATGATTGTGAGGCCTCCCCCGCCATGTGGAACTGTGAGTCCATTAAACCTCTTTTTGCTTATAAATTACCCAGTCTTGAGTATTTCTTCATAGCAGTGTGAAAGTGGACTAATACATGTACATTTTGGGAGATTCATGGCATTGAGAAAAGTGGATTCTTATTGAGCAAAATTGAGACTCAGATGTGGTGGGTGAAGCAACTTCCCTTGTGTGATTCTGCATCTGTGGGCTTGCAGTGGAGAATAAACTTCCAGAGTGCTGTTGAATCCAGTGCATAAAAGAAATTCTGATCAGACAGGAAGGCTGGGATTAAAAGTGCATTCTCATTTGAAAGATGGAATAATAATGCACTTAACAGCTTCCCCAAGGAAGTTATTCCCTTTCTATTCATATTTTTCAAATCAAGAATGTAATTGCAAAACTATTTATAGGCTGTTTGCAGTAAAGTAACTAAATGATAATTCCACTTGGATATACAAGGTCAGACTGTGTGTTAGCGAGTTACCACAGAAAGCATGTGGATAGCAGAGTGACACATGGCATAGAGGTGGGGTGTCATTGCATGAGATTCACGTGCCAGCCTTTTATGTCTACCCAATTCTATAATAATTTCCTTTCTGAACTAGAAATCAATTTTGCATAGTTTGCGATTTTGTAAGTGGCTTGTGCAGCTTAACTGTGGCACCTTCTTGGTGCCATCTAAACTGCTGGATTTCCATGCCTAGGTACAGTAGAATTCAATGAAGGACTGGTGTAACTAAACATTATTATTAACACAGCAGATGCTCAATATTGTCTGAAGAGGCCACCTCTTGTCTTGATTCTATTCAGACTGTTCCATTCAAAGTGCATGAGTAGGTTTTTTTGCATCCTTGATAGTTTGTTATTTTAATATGTGCCTTCTCAGTTGATGGAAAAGGTTTAATGAGAAAAATGAAATGCCATTCATGTATCATGCCTAATAGAAGAGATATACAGATATACATATATATATTTTATTTCTTATTCCTGTTTTATTCTGCCGTCTTCTGACTTTTTGTAACAACTGAAGCATGAAATCTGGATTTGAGAATTGGAACCATAGAATCTACCGTTATAAAACATCCATCTGACCTAGCAATCCATTACTGAGTATACACCTAAGGGAATAGAAATAATTCTACTATAAAAATACATGCACTCATATGTTCACTGCAGCACTATTCACAATAGCAAATACATGGAATCAACACAAATGCCCATCACTGATAGACTGGATGAAGAAAGTGTGGTTCATATACATCATGGAATACTATGCAGCCATATAAAAGAATGAGATCACGTCCTTTACAGGGACATGGATGGAGCTGGAGACCATTATCCTTAGCAAACTAACACAGGAACAGAAAAACAAATATTGCATGCTCTCAGGTATAAGTGGGAGCTAAATGATGAGAACACATGGACACAAAGAAGAAAACAACAGACAGCATGGCCTACTTGGGGCTGGAGAGTCGGAAGAGGGAGAGGATCAGGAAAATAACTAATGGGTACTAGGCTTAATACCTGGATGATGAAATAATCTGTTCAACAAACCCCCATGATGCACCTATGTAACAAAGTTGCTCATGTAACCCTGAACTTAAAAATACACAAAAAAGCTAAACATCTATCTATTAGAAAATCTGAATTTTGTGTTTACTATTTTCATGGCAACAGGCTAGGTGCTGGGGGTAAATATCGCATATAATATATATGTGGCCGGGCGCGGTGGCTCACACCTGTGATCCCAGCACTTTGGGAGGCCGAGGCGGGTGGATCACAAGGTCAGGAGATCAAGACCATCCTGGCTAACACGGTGAAACCCCATCTCTACTAAAAATATAAAAAAGTAGCCGGGCATGGTGGCGGGTGCCTGTAGTCCCAGCTACTTGGGAGGCTGAGGCAGGAGAATGGCGTGAAGCCAGGAGGCAGGGGTTGCAGTGAGCTGAGATTGTGCCACTGCACTCTAGCCTGGGCGACAGAACGAGACTCCGTCTCAAAAAAAAAAAAAAAAAAAAAGACATATGTGTTTCCTGCCTTGAGTGTCCATGCATAAACAAAATAAAGCTGGACCCCTACATCATACCATACACAAACTTACCTCAAAATGAATCATAGGCCTAAATATGGGAGCTACATTATACAGTTGCTAGAAGAAAATCTATGACTATTTCTTCCTGACCTTGGGTTAGGCAATGATTTCTTAGATTTAACACTAGAAGCACAAATGACAAAAGAAAAAATTCAAACATTAGACTTTATCAACATTAAAAGTGTTTGCTCTTCAAAATACACAACCAAGAAAGTGAAAAGGCAACATACAAAGATAAAATATTGGAAAGCCACATATCCTATGGGGGATGTTATCCAGAATATATTGAAAAAACCCTTAAAACTCAATAATAAAATAATACATCACCAAATTGAAAATGCAAAGGAACTGAAAAGACATTTCTCCAAAAAAGATAAATGAATAGCCAATAGACACACAAAAGATGCTCAATATCACCATCATCATCATCATCATCATCATCATCATCATCACTATTATTATTTGATAGTCTCACTCTGTTACCCAGATTGAAGGGCAGTGTTACAATCTTGGCTCACTGCAACCTCTGACTTCTGGGCTCAAGCAATCCTCCCACCTTAGCCTCCTGAGTAGCTGGGACTACAGGCACACACCACCATGCCTGGCTAATTTAAAAACAATTATTTTTGTAGGGATGAGATCTCACTATATTGCCCTCGCTGGACTGGAACTCCTACGCTCAAGCAGTCCTCTTGCCTTGGCCTCCCAAAGTGCTGGGGTTATAGTCATGAGCCACAATGCTTAACAGTATTAGCCATTAGGGGGATGTAAATCAAAACCACATTCACACATCACAATCACTAGGATTGTTAAAATAAAAACAGCAGACAATAACATGATCATAAGGATGTGGAGAAGCTGGAGACCTCATATATTATTTGGGAGTGTAATGTTATGCAGCTGCTTTGATAAAATAGTCTGGCAGTTTCTCAAAATGTTAACATAGAATTTGACACACCAGTTTTTTTTCTTTTTTTTATTATACTTTAAATTCTAGGGTACATGTGCACAACGTGCAGATTTGTTACGTATGTATACATGTGCCATGTTGGTGTGCTGCACCCATTAACTCGTCATTTAACATTAGGTATTTCTCCTAATGCTATCCCTCCCCCCTCCCACACCCCACGACAGGCCCCAGCATGTGATGTTCCCCACCCTGTGTCCAAGTGTTCTTATTGTTCAATTCCCAACTATGAGTGAGAACATGCGGTGTTTGGTTTTCTGCCCTTGTGATAGTTTGCTCAGAATGATGGTTTCCAACTTCATCCATGTCCCTACAAAGGACATGAACTCATCCTTTTTTATGGCTGCATAGTATTCCATGGTGTATATGTGCCACATTTTCTTAATCCAGTCTATCATTGATGGACATTTGGGTTGGTTCCAAATCTTTGCTATTGTGAATAGTGCCGCAATAAACATATGTGTGCATATGACACAGCAATTTTACTCCTAGGTATTTACCCAAGAGAAGTGAGAACACTTGTCCATACAAAAACTTGCACATGAATGTTCACAGCAGTCATTATTAACAATAGCCAAAAGGTGAAAACAACCCACATGTCCACCACCTGATGAATGCATTGATGAATGTAATACATACACACAATGGAGTAAGGAAAGAAGTACTAATACATGCTAGGACATGGGTAAATTTTGAGAAGAAAGCCAGTCACTAAAAAAAAAAAAATCATATACTGTAGGGGCAATAGGAGTTCTTTTTTGTTTTTATTTTTTTAATACAGACGGGGTTTCACCATGTTGGCCAGGCTGGTCTCAAACTCCTGACCTCAAGTGATCCACCCGCTTTGGCCTCCCAAAATGCTGGAATTACAGGTGTGAGCCACCATGCTGGGCCCGGAGTTCTTGTTTAAGAAGAGCTTTGGTTTTGCAAGATGAAAACAGTTCTTTGTATGGATGATTGTGATGGTTGCACAACAATGTACTTAATGTCACTGGATTGTACACTCTAAGGTGGTAATTTTATGCCATGTATATTTCATCACAATTAATATTTAAATAAAGATAGATGGAATGTATATAATATGATTTCACTTATATGTACTATCCAGGAAAGGCAAATCTATAAAGACCCAAAGTAGTTTGAGAGTTTGTTAGAGCTAGGGGAAGGATGGGATGAAGGAAACAGGTAATGACTGACAATGAGCATGAGTTTTCTTTTTACAGTGATGGACATGTTCTTTTTTAAATTTAATATTATTTTTTAGAGATAGCATTTCACTCTGTTGTCAAGGCTGAAGTACGGTGGTGCCATCACAGCTCACCGAAGTCTTGACCTCCTGAGCGCAAGCCATCCTCCCACTTCAGCCTCCTGAGTAGCTGGGACTAAAGATTCATGCCACACATCTGGGTAATTTTTTCATTATTTGTAGAGATGCAGAGGGTCTCGCTGTGTTGCCCCAGGCTGGCCTTGAACTCCTGGCCTCAAGTCATCCTCCTGCATTGGCCACTAAAAGTGCTGGGATTGTAGGTGAGCCACTGTGCTTGGCTGGAAATGTTGTAAATTACAATATGGTGACGGGTGCACAGCTCTGTGAATATCCTAAACATCACTGAAATGTACATTTAATGCATGTGAATAAGATATGGAGGTTACGCCTCAATAAAGTTGTTACAAAACCAAACCACAATGGCATGTATACTTATTAAGCCATAATTATGGGTAATTGTCACCTTGGCTTAGTCATTTGTAACCGGTTGCCATTTCATTGAGGAGATGCTTAGGCACCCCAAATAAGAGGGTAAAAGAAGAAAATTGTTCATGATATGTGAAAACCATAAGGGCGAGGGCCAGATTCTGAAATGCCTAAGGCGAATGTCAAAATGAGTTTATGTAGGACCAGGAATGAGGAGACACCTAAAACAAGAAAAGAGATAAAAGAGAAGAGAAGACAAAGAGCCTGTTTCATTTATCTGAGGCAAAACAAGCTCATTTCCAAATTATACGTCCATGTATTAAAAAAAAAAACAAAAAAAAACCCTCATGCCGTACACAAACTTGCCACAAAATGAATCATAGGCCTAAATGTAAGAGCTACATTATACAACTCTTAGAAGAAAACCTGTGACTATTTCTTCCTGACCTTGGGTTAGGCAATGATTTCTTAGATTTGACACTAGAGGCACAAATGACAAAAGAGAAAAATTGAAAAATTGGACTTTATCAATATTAGAAGTGTTTTCCCCTGAAAAGACACAATCAAGAAAGTGAAAAGACAACACACAGACTAAGGTGAAATATTGGAAAGCCACATATCCTATAAGGGACATTATCCAGAATATATAAAGAACTCTTATAACTCAATAATGAAAGAATAAATAACCAAATTGAAAATGCAAAGGAGCTGAACAGACATTTCTCCAAAAAACATACATGAATAGCCAATAGGTACCCGAAAGGATGCTCAACATCATCATCATCACATCATCATCATCATCATCATCATCGTCATCATTATTACTACTATTTGAGACAGGTTCTCACTTTGTCACCAGGTTAAACTGCAGTGTTATGATCCAGGCTCATTGCAACCTCCTCATGAAATCGAAGTGCGTCTCTAACTTTCCACAAGCCAAGGAAACCCACCACCAGCTGACTGATTTTCTTTGTTTCCAGGAACCATGGGGTGGAAGTACTTGGTCCTCCTTGTGACTCTAATGGCAACACAGGAAGAACAGATCTCTGGAATGCCGAGTAACAGCTTTCCTAGAAGGGCTCTTTTCCACACAGGCACGGGCGATCAGTCATGAGAGCCCAACGTTGACCAGAGATGTCGTAGGCTGGTGGGGTAGACATCCTGCCATCCTGACCATGTGGGCCAAGGCTTCTGCTCCCTAAACAGAACAGATGTGGGAGGGAACACAGTGAGGGCTCCCAGCCAGCACTACAGACACATCCTGTTAATTCTTGCTTTGGATGGTATCCTTATTACTGGCTGGCGGCTGGGCTAATCCAGTACTGACACACACGATACGATTCCTAAGGTGGTGATAGAGCCTGGATCTGTGTCCCTGCCCAAATTTCATGTGGAATTGTAATTCCCAGTATTGGAGGTGGGGCCTGGGGGGAGGAGATTTGATCATGAGGGTGGATTTCTTGTGATAGTTTAGCACCATTCCTTTGGTGCTGTCCTCAAGATAGTGAGTGGCTTCTAGTGAGATCTGGTGGTTTAAAAACTGTGTGGCACCTCCTCCTCTTCTCTCTTACTCCTGCTCTGGCCATGTAATGTCCCTGCTTCCTCTTCTCTTTCCACCATGATTGTAAGTTTCCTGAGATCTCCCCAGAAGCTGAGCAGACACCAGCATTATGTTTCCTGTTCAGCCTGCAGAACTGTGAGCTAACTAAGGCTCTTTTCTTTAGGAATAACCAGTCTCAGGTATTTCTTTATAGCCATGTGAGAATGGACTAATAGAGAGGGATATGCCATCATCGTAGATTTGGGTGACCCTTCACTGTAATTTTCATGACCTCCAGGAGCAGTCATCAATAGCTTAAGAATGGTAATGTTATCAGGGTGTGGTTACTCAGGAGGCTGAGGCAGGAGGTTAGCCTAAGCCCAGGAGGTGAGGGCTGCAGTGAGCTATGACTGCACCACTGCACTCCAGCCTGGGCAACAGAACAACACGCTGTCTCTAAATAAATAAATAAAAGTAAATTTTGTTTTTGTAGTAGATATATGAACCCTCAGACACTCCCCCACCTCCCTCAACTTTCCTGAATGCGTCTTGCAAAGAAATATGAATAGCTTTTTATGCTTGTCTCTTCTCTCTCTAATAGATTTCCCCACTCATTTTAACTCACATATCCCTGTATCTTTAAGTATTAACAACAATGGAAATCACCATGAGCTTATGACAGAAGCCACTTCATTCTATGTTTTAAAAGAACGAACACATAATACCTATCTTATACCTTATTTTTCACGAGTTTATCCTCTAATAAAAGAAGGGCCCAAGAACTCCTCATCAAGGTGTTCGTTATCAGAAAATGTTTAAGAGACCTACCCTCTGTGTAAAATCTACCCACCCCAGTCCCTTTGAGTTAAACTCCAAGATTCAAAGAGGCGTAAAAACATTTCTCGTGATAGAATATTACAGTTGGGGAACCTTTAGAGAAAATTTTCCCTAAGCTACATGTCCTGTAGATATTTTGTTTACCAGACACATGATCAATTTGGTTGTGCATCCCTGGTAGAGGCCAATGTTTATTGCTCCCACTTTCTCTTATTTTAGGAGCTCGAGTCTCTCCTCAGGCAATGCCTGGACAGCTGGACAGTTAAACCTACATAGAGCCAAGGTAATAATTACTGGTAATTACGACTATATATAATTGTGTTTTTTCAAGGGATTTGAGCCCTAAGGGGTAGTGTTGAGTGTTTAGCTTTAAATACTGACTCTGAAACTTATTAGCCATAGACACAACTCAATCCTTATTCTCTTTAAGCCTTCAAATCACATAAAAATCAGAATAACAAGACAGTGTGTGTGTGTGTGTGTGTTCCACATTTATTCAGATGTATTTCTGGTCAGAGGAGACTTTCATGGAGTACTAGATATTATTTTTTCTTTCTATCTATCTATCTGTCTATCTATCATCCATCTCCCTATCACCTATCAATAATCTATAATCTATCAACCTATCCTTATTATCTATATGTATACCTATCACCTATCAATTTATCTATTATCTGTCTGTCTGTCTGTGTATCTTTGGTCAGGATTTAGGCACTACATGAGAGTGATCAGCAACTGCTGTAATCTCAGAAGCCAAGTTAAGCATATTCCATGTCTATTACAAGTTCCTTAATTTTAAACCCATAATTTGGCAATTATTCAGTATGATTGCTGTTACTCTTCTGATTTGGGAAAGTTTGCCTGGTTAAATTTGGACAAATCATTACATTCTATAAAATGATCTTTGCAGCATGTTGATGATGTTTAATTGTTACATACGAGAGTGTGTTTCAACCTAAAATATATCTTTGAAGTTCCATGACATTTTTTTTAGAAATGAATCTAGCGGATGATGATGCGTTTTCTACGCCAAAGGAAGAAAAAAATCCCACAAAAGAAAATTATGCGTTTTGGGTCACACTTGATTATTTGAAGGCTATTTGCATAATGATAGAATTTCATTTGTTAAGAGTTCAGAGTGCCTGCTGTTTATTCCCCACTTGAAGTCATAATCTTGTTTGTGATATCGCAATCATCGCCACAGCAACCAATTGTGATTCAACAAATTGAGGGTTATGACAGGAATCAAGTGAGAACAGAAGGTAGGATGGGGGGAGGGGAGCGGATAAACTTTCCCAAAAAGAGATTTTTTTAAAAATCTCAGTGTTTACTTTAAAGTAAAAGAGGTCTTGCTGGAAATATTGTCCAGTGAATCATGGTCTTCACCAACCATACACTTATTTCTGAATCATACTCACTAGCCTGCAGGATGCGCAACAGAACTGCCATTTTGATTTGTTAAGATGTTGCTTCTAACAATTTACAGGTTGTGGTAGCGAGCCTTTTTCTTTCCTGAAACTGACATTTCTCTGTCAAGCTGTTGTAAATTTGTAAAGGTATCCCCTCTAGACTTTTCCAAAGGATAGAGGTGAGTTCATTCTATGTTTAATTAATTTTCTAACCTCTGTGATTAGCCTTCCCCAAAATTACATGGTAGGAAATAAACTGGACTCGATTTAAATTCTGATTTTGTGACTCTGTTAATAATAGTCTTTCAAGTAACCCACCGGTGGCAAGGGTCCAACTATCAAATGATGAATATATATATTATATATCTTTTCCTGACCTTCCTTCAAAGTAAAGTTTGCTTCTGAAACATGGCTAATTTTTTTTTTCAAGTTTTAATGTAATGTGTTTTCTAGAGACTGGGGTTTGAAAAATGAATCTTTCCATGTCTAAAGTTTTAAGATCTTT
Source organism: Pongo pygmaeus (assembly GCF_028885625.2). Classification (NCBI taxonomy): domain Eukaryota; kingdom Metazoa; phylum Chordata; class Mammalia; order Primates; family Hominidae; genus Pongo; species Pongo pygmaeus. The sequence continues at coordinate 7,020,257 of NC_072396.2, read as the reverse complement.
CCTCAGTCAGTGTTTTAGAAAAGTGAACATAGAGAGGAAATGTTGATCAAGGCTCACTGACATTCATTGACATTCTAGGCAACACTCACAGACACGTGCATCCAATCCCACTTAACAGTTTTAGAATACTCTGATGCGAAGATTGGTTGTTTCTGCATATTCATAGGAGTTCAGGCCAATCAGTTATTTCTGCAGGTAATAATGCAGAGGGATAGACTGTGGAAGAGGGCATAGGGAACTGCACTCATATTTAAAGTGCTTATGACAGGCTGAATTTCATCCCCAAAAATTCATGTGTGGAAGACCTAACCCCCAGAATTTCAGGATGTGACTGTATTTGCAAATGGAGTCTTTAAAGATGTGATTAAGATACAATGAGGTCAGTACGGAGGGCTCTGATCCAATAGGACTGATGTCCTTACAAGAAGAGAAGATGAGGACAGAGACCCACACAGAGGAATGACCACGTGAGGACACAGGGAAAGGACATCATCTACAAGCCAAGGAGAGAGGCCTCAGAAGGAACCAGACATGGTCACACCTTGATCTCGGACCTCCAGCCTCCAAGACTGTGGAAGAATCAATGTCTGCTGTTTATAAGCCCCCCAGTCTATGGTATTCTGTTATAAGCCTGAAATGGACTAAGACACCCCATAAGAAGAGGAGATGAGGACACAGACACACACGGAGGGACGACCCTGTGAAGACACAGGGAGAAGGTGGCATTTATAAGCCAAGAAGAGAAGCTTCAGGAGGAATGAACCCTGGGGACACCTTCATCTTGGACTTCCAGCCTCCAGAATGTGAGAGAATAAATTTCTGTGGGTTAAGCCATCCAGTCGGTGATATCTTGTTATGACAGCTCTAGCAAATAAAGACAACAGCCAATAAATTTTTAAATTTTATTTTAATGAGATTCCATTCCTTATTTGGACAGTATAAAGAGTGAAAAGTGATTATGTCCCTGATTGTGAGAATAGGGCTTATGAAACAGAACAATTAGATGGACAAGAAGGTAGGAGAGAGGAAGTCTTCCTAATTCTATGATGAGCCTTCAGGATCTGTACAGAATTGATGCTAAGGCATTCAAATTGTCTTCAAAAGTCTTACAATGTGAACTCATACTGTGATTGCCCTGGGTCAGGAAACTGGGAGCAGGTTATCCCACACTTTTTTTTTGAGCGAACAGTACCATGAGGTTAAAATTTCAGCTATCAGCCTGGGTACGATGACTCATACCTGTAATCCCAACACTTTGGGAAGCTGAGGTGGGAGGATCACTTTAGCCCAGGAGCTCAACCCAGGTGAAAGAATTGCTTGAGCCCTGGGCAACATAGTGAGACCTTGTCTCTGCAAATTTTTTTTTAAAAATTAGCTGTGCATGGTGACCTGTGCCTGTAATCCCAGCTACCCAGGATGCTGAGGTGGGAGGATTACTTGAGCCCAGAAGTTGGACGCTGCAGTAAGCTATGATTACACTACTGCACTCCAGCCTGGGCAACACAGTGAGACTCTGTCTCCAAAAAATAATTCAGCTATCAAAAAAACAGTAGAAATTGCTTTAAATCCTACAAAAATATTTTAAGTGACTTCATTTATAAGCTTTGTTGTCTCTTCAGGAACATTTTATCATTATAATGTAATGTTCTGGGGGACAGAAGCAGGGGCAAGATTAATGAAGTAGAGCCTATGTAGGCCATTTTAAACATTTTGACTACCCAAATGTTAAATTAAAAAAACAAATAAAATAATTGCAAGATTTTAAGCAGAGAAGTGGCCCAATCGCCCAAACTAAATTTTGTTTTAGAAAGGTCACTCAGGCTGCCTTGAAGAGAATAGATTGGAGGTGCACATGAGGGAGTCTGAGATACCTTGCTGGGAGTCTACTGTAGCAGTCCAGGCAGAAGAAGACAGTGGTATGAAGTTGGGTGGTTGCAGTAAAAATTAAGAAAATGCACAAATTTGGAAAAAGAACAAAACAAAGTACAGGTACACAAACGTGTAATCACACATGTACACATATGTAGATACTAGATTGAAGAGAACTTACTGATGGTGCATGAGAAGGGATGAAAAGGTAGAGGAAAGTTGGCAAGGTCAGTCAAGGGTCCCTTCTGGAACTTGATGCACCTGCATGCCAGGTGGTCTTTCATGAGGGTTCTTTTGACTCTGAAATGAGTCAGAATTGAGGGCCAATGTTTGAAAACTGCCAGTCTATAGATTATAACTATGGGTGTTAGTTAGAGAAAAGAAGGTGGCTGAAATAAATGAAAGGGTCAGGAGACAGGACACAACTATTTAAAGCCAAGCACTGGAAACAATGGTGTGAACCTATCATGTCCGAGGTAAAGACTCAAGAAAGACCTGGGAGGCTGGGTATCCCTCAGGCTGGCATTGGCCAGTGACCAGGTAAGGATGCTGATTTTTCTGGATAGATTCTGATGTAATAATGATTCCTAAAAATGGGTTCTGTGAACTACTAATAGAGCTATGGCGTGTGACAGACAAATTTGTAAGTCCAAATGTCCTGTGCTCAGTCCTCCTTTGCATTGCCTAACTCTGAAACTTCATAATGTCATTAAATGAACTGGTTACGTATTATTTTTTGGAATACAAAATAGAAAGCTATACACTTCCATAAAGATCTGATAGACAATCCAAAGCGAATGGTGCAAAATCTTTGCAAATCTCTAGGAAAAGTACAGGCTTGTGTGAATCTAGCACAGTGGAAGTGGAATTCAGCCTAAAGTTATGAGGACGGGTTAGAAAATCCTGTACAGTTTCTCCAAGGCCCACGACTTTGGGAATTTAGGTCGTTAGTACTCCTACACAAAAGTAGGTCAGAGAGAGCAATCAAAGCACTATTTTTGTTTCTGGCTGAACAAAGGTGGGTGGTATGAAGAGATTTCTTTCTGTAGCAGCTGTTGTCCTGGGTAACTTAGAGAGTACACTAGAGAGATTTTCCAGGGTGTCACTAAAATATGTTACCTCCCAAAGACTGCTGAAATAATCAGGAAAATCAATTTCCATCAATGTGCTTTGAAGAGGTACAAAGTCATTAAGGATAGCATAAATTATCAAATCCTTAGGAAATGATATGAGAAACAATATCAATTTGTGTTAAAAATTTTTTTACAATCTATTTGCTCCAGCCTATATCCAGATTAGAAATTAAGGTTCATGGACATAAAATTAAATCTTTACTTGTGTTCTGAATTGCTTCAGAGGACAGTTCCAGGATAATCATTGAAAAGATAATATTTTATTTTAAATATGTCATGTTTTATATGCAAGCTAGCGGAGCATCTCAATTCTAGGAAACATCGGCACAGAAACTCCATAAAGACAAGGAACTTACTGAAAAATATTTATTTAAAAATGTTTACCTTTTTTGTAGAAAGTTTGGAAAATACAGAAATCTTTAAAAGGAAGCAAAATTGCCCTCCTTAAGAAGGACACAAGGGAGATTTCAAGGTTGCTCATTTTGATCCAGCTCTTGATGTGCATAGTGATTATACAGGTGTGTCTAATTTCTAAACATTTACCAAGATGTGCACCTATTCCTCCGTTGGCTTTTGTTGATGAATAGTATTTGATATGGTTTGGCTGTGTCCCCACCCAAATCTCATTTTGAATTGTAGCTCCCCAAATTCCCATGTCTTGTGGGAGGGACCTGATGGGAGATAAATGAATCACAGGGGCCATTTCCCTCATACTGTTCTCATGGTAGTGAATAAGTCTCGTGAGATCTCATGGTTTTATAAGGGGAAATCCCTTTCACTTGGTTCTCATTTTCTCTCTTGTCTGCCACAGTGTAAGACATGCCATTCGCCTTCACCATGATTGTGAGGCCTCCCGAGCCATGTGGAGCTGTGAGTCTATTAAACCTCTTTGTCTTTATAAATTACCCAGTCTTGGGTATGTCTTTGTCAGCAGCGTGAAAACGGACTACTATAGTATTCGTAGTGTGACTCTATTGCAATTTGTTTATTCATTCCCCTCTTCATAGACATGTGGGTTTTTTCCTGTTTTTCTTTATTACAAATAATCTTGCTGTAGACATTCTTGAAGAGTCTCTGTGAGGACTTGTATTTTTGTTCGTCTTGAATAAATATCTAGGAGAGGGAGTGCTGGGTCGTGGCATCATCGTATGTCTGACTTTATAAAAAATACTTCGGATGATTTTACAAAGTAGTCTTGCCATTTACTATCCAACCAAAATGTATGTGTGAATTTCAGGTAGGTATAATTCTACCATAGTTATTTTCTACCTGTTTCTTATTATTCCATTACTCATTTCATACCTTCCTTTGGATTGACTCTTTCTTAGTGATATGACTGTGTCCCAACCCAACTCTCACGTTGAATTGTAATAATCCCCACGTGTCAAGGACGGGGCCAGTGGGGATAATTGAATCATGGGGGCAGTTTCCCCCATAGTTTTCTTGTGGTGGTGAATAAGTCTCATGAGATCTGATAGTTTTATAAATGGGAGTTCTGTACAAACTTTCTCACCTGCAGCCAGGTAAGATGCAACTTTGCTCCTCATTTGCCTTCTGCCATGATTGTGAGGCCTCCCCAGCCATGTGGAACTGTGAATCCATTAAACCTGTTTCCTTTATAAATTACCCATTTCAGTTATGTCTTTATTAACAGCGTGAGAACAGACTAATACACTTAGTATGTGGTTTTATCTACTCTACTAAAAAAATACACATATATGTATGTATGTACACATACATATATATGTATGTACATGCATGTATATATACATACCCATGCATATATACCTATACATGTATATGCACATATACATGCACACACACACATACACATATTAGTGATTATTCTATAGCAAAGCTCTAACCCATCACCTGGTTTTGTATGGTCTACTAGCTAAGAAGGGTTTCTACATTTTTAAATAGGTTACATTTTAAATAGTTATATATGTACCAACATGATATCCTTGACATTGCCTGTCAGTCTATAAACCCAAAACTATAGAACAGCAGTCCCCAACCTTTTTGGCACCAGGGACCAGTTTTGTGGAAGACAATTTTTCGATGGACCAAGCTGGGGTGATTGATTTAGGGAAGATTCAAGTACATGACATTTATTGTGCAGTTTATTTCTATAATTATTCCATTGTAATATATAATGAAATAATTATACAACTCACTGTAATGTCTAATCAGTGGGAGCCCTGAGCTTGTTTTCCTGCAACTAGACAGTCCCATCCGGGGTTGATGGGAGACAGTGACAGATCATCAGGCATTAGATTCTCATGAGGAGTGCACAATCTAGATCCCTCACAAGTGCAGTTCACAATAGGGTTTGTGCTCCTGTGAGAATCTAATGCTGCTGCTGATCTGACAGGAGACAGAGCTCAGGTGGTAATGTGAGCAATGGGGAGTGACTGTAAATACAGATGAAGCTTCACTTGCTCACCCACTGCTCACCTCCTGCAGTGTGGCTACAGTACTGGTCCATGGCCCAGGGGTTGGGGACCCCTCCTATGACTATATACTGCCTGGTCTTTAATAGAAAAAGGTTGCCCACCTCTACCCTGGAGCTTTACTTTCCAATATGGTACTTGTTAGTCATATATGGATATTGAAAGAAAGTAGAATTAAATACAATTTTAAAAATTTGCCCCTCAATCACATCAGCCACATTTCAAGTGCTCACTAGCCAAGGTGGCTGATACCATATTGAATGATGTAGAATACTTCTGCTATAGACTAAATATTTATGTCCTCTCACCAAATTCCTGTGTTGAAACCTAACCCCCAAAATGATGGTAGTAGAAAGTGAGTACTTTGGGAGGTGATAAGGTCATGAGAGTGGGGCCTTGTGAATGGGATTCGTGTTCCCTTACCCCTTCTGCTATGTGAGAACACAGTGAGAAGGTGTCATCTATGAAGCAGCAAGCAGGTCCTCATCAGGCACTGAATCTGCTGGTGTCTCAATTTTGGACTTCCAGCCTCCCAGACTATGAGAAACATGTTAGTGTTGTTTATAATCTACCCAGTCTCTGGTATTTTATTATAGCATTTCCAACAGGCTAATGCAATTTTCATCATCTCAGAAAGTTCTGTTAAAAACCATGACTATAGATAATTCAATATTTATCTTTAACATGTCATATCAACTTTAGAAAAATTGTACTCCATTTGTTCCCCTTTACCAAAGGGGATATGTTCCAAAGCCCCTGGTGGATGCCTGAAACTGTAGATAATACTGAACCCTATAGATATTAATACTACATTTTTCCTATATCTACAGACCTATGACAAAGTTTAGTTTATAAATTAGGCACAATGAGAGATTAACAAGAACTGATAACAAAGTAGAACAGTTATAACAACATGCTGGCATGTCCACTCTTGTGCTTATTAAGGAAAATAAGGGTTATTTGACCACAAGCACTGCCATACCAGGACAGTGGGTCTGATAACTGAGATGGCTGCTAAATGTCTACAGCATAGATATGCTGAAAAGACAGATGATTCATGTTCCAGACAGGACAGAGAGGGATGCTGGTAGATTTCATGATGCTATGATATGGTTAGGCTTTGTGTCCCCATGCAAATCTCATCTTGAATTGCAATCCACAGGTATTTAGGGAGAGACCTGATGGAAAGTGATTGGATCATGGGGCTGGTTTCTCCATACCCTTCTTGTGATAGTGAGTGAGTTCTCATGAGATATGATGGTTTTATAAGCATCTGGCATTTCTCCTCCTTGCATGCTCTCTCTCCCGCCACCATGTAAGATGTGCCTGCTTTGCTTTCTGCCATGGTTGTAAGTTTCTTGAGGCCTCCCCAGCCATGTGGAACTGTGAGTCAATTAAACTTCTTTTCTTTATAAATTACCCAGTCTTGGGTAGTAATAGTACTGTGAGAACAGAATAATACATACTACTTAGAACAACATGCAGTTTAAAACTTGGGAATTGTTTATGTCTGGAATTTTTCATGGAATGTTTCGATGCTATTTTTCAGGTATTGCTGGCATGTCTATTTGCTCTGTCTCTCATGCCCAGCTTTCTGTACCTCAAGAGAACTTTCTCCACCTTGTGACACTGCCTTCGTTCTTTGGAGGGCTATTGTCCTATACTCTGTAAAGGTCAGAGATGACCATGCAGGGTTTCATTCAGGCTTCCTTCCCTGATCCCTACCTTCTGAGAGAGGCTGCCTTGAACTTGGGGTAGATTCCTTGTGTCTGCAGAGCTATGTTATGTCTCCCAGCTCTTTCCTCCTGTCTCCACCACATTTGATGTACTATCACTCTACCCTCTGTAGAGATGTTTGGGAAGCAGGTGGCAGGTGGATGAAGATATGTTCAGAGACTAGGACTCCTAAGTTGTCTAACCTGATATGCCTACCTGCCTATGGTCACTACCTTTTATAAAAAGTTTAGCTAGTGTCTCCTTTCCCACATTAGCAACTTCCTCTGCCTCTCCAACTCCAACAGAGATGAAAGCAGTCAGTGGTATTTTCTTTCTTACATAGAGCTGTTACTTTCTGGAATTGAGTTTATAGGTGTTTCATTGTTTCCTGAGCTTTAATTAAAATTTTTAGCTAGGTGCGATGGTTCACGCCTATAATCCCAGCACTTTGGGAGGCCAAGGCAGGAAGATTGCTTGAGGCCAGCACTTCAAGACAAGCCTGGGCAACACAGCCAGACCCTGTCTCTATAAAATTATTTTTTAAAATTAGCTGAGCATGGTGACATGTGCCTGTAGTCCCAACTACTCTGGAGGTTGAGGTGGGAGGATCCCTTAAGCATGGGAGTTTAAGTCTGCAGTGAGCTACGATGGTACCACTGCACTCTAGCATGGACAATAGAGCAAGACCATCTCAAAACAAAACAAAACCAAAAACAAACCTAAAAAACCACAAATGTTTAAAAAACTATGATTTTTTAACTTAAAACATCTTTTTAACAAATATCTATTGTTTTGTTTATTAAGATGAGAGTGATATTCTTTCTTGAACTGGAAGAGGGACTCCTAACAACTATATTTAATCCTGGGGTTCAATTAGGTAAGAAATGAATTTTGTTTTCCTGAAGAATTAATTCAAATGCTTATGGCCTTGCATTACAAGGCAATCCAATACGCTTTTGCTTTTTTGCTTTTTCATTTGTTTTTTATTTGGCTACTTCATTTTTGCATAATCAGTCACCACACAGCTATTATACTATAACATGATTTTAATAATTTGAAATTTATAGCAAGATAATTCAAATCTTCCTCACTCTTCCTGTATTGATCTTTTTACTCAAATTGCCACGACTGTGCTTGTATGTTTGTTCTTTCAGATGATCAGAAAAATCACTTCTTAATCTAAAGAACAGAGCAAAATTCCATTGTGGCTTTCATTAGTGTTGTATCAAACCTGATGTGCTAACTCTGAAATATCTAACATGTTAACAATATTGAAAAGTCTCATCCAAAATCATGCCATATGACTTCATTTATATTTGTGTCTTCTATGTCTTTCAGTAATGTTTGTATTTTTCTTCATTAAAAAAATTAATTTTGTAACAACAACAATGGAGAACAGGGAAGTTTGTAGACATCAGGGACCTTGTGGACAGTTCTCTGTGCCTAAGGCAGCCTTGATGAAAAAGGACATGTAGTCCCTGGTCTAAGTTCACCATAGTCTGCTCACTCTAACCTCGTATTACACTGCATATTGTTGCCTTCTTTTCAACCCATACTCCAGCCTCAGGCCCCATGTATGTTTGTCTATGATCACTTGCTTATTTTCATAGAGTAAGTGAGTTTTTTTCTTATATCAGCATTGAATAACTGATTCCTATTGTACATTTTCCAGAAATGGAAAAAAATTACTCCATTATCCTTTGAATATTAAATTTTCTAATACGCATTTTAATAGGACAAATGTTGATGGTCTGGTAATATACAACAGTTAGGATGTTCATGACAAATGAAGAAAAAGAGATATAAGTATTAACTCCATGACCTTGTAGAATGTTGAAAGTGTAATTCTTCCTGAATTTGGTGCTAAAGATTATGGTTGTTAAGGTCTGGTAGAATCATTGCTGAAGAACAACTATTGCACCATTTTGCATTATTGAAGGGTATTATCATGCACAGAGCAGAAGGTGAAAGAACGAAAAAGAAAAAAGGAAGATATCTAGCAAAGTCCTCTGAACTGATATTCACCTCTCAGCATTGACATAGCCTACAATGAAACTTGGATAGCAACTGGAAACCACTGTGGAAAGGTAGTCACTGCATCTTAACTTATTAGAGGCAACATTAAATCACTAAAATTTATAGGTCAGACCTAGCATAAATACACAAGTGGTTTCATGCTGTGTAAGTCCCAGAAATATAGGTATGAAGGCCAGCAGGTCATTCTCAGAGAAGGGCTGGAGTGGGTTGTGTTAACATATGTTATCAAATTTCAAAAGGAAGTCAAATCATGTCAAAATTCATGCTGTATGTATTAGTCTGTTCTCGCACTGCTATGAAAAAATACCTGAGACTGGGTAATTTATAAGGAAAAGAGGTTTAATTGTGTTCATGGTTCTGCAGGTTGTACAGACTTCTGCTTCTGGGGAGGCCCCAGGAAACTTACAATTATTGGAGAAAGCAAAGGGGAGGTAGGTCCATCTTCACTTGGCCTGAAAGAAAGAGATACAGCGAAGGAGGAAGTGCTACACACTTTAAAACAACCAGATCTTGTGAGAACTCTATCATGAGAATAGCAAGGGAGAAATCCATCCCCATGATTTAATGACCTCCCAACAGGCCTCTCCCCCAACACTGGGGATTAAAACTCAACATGAGATTTGGGTGGGGACACAGAGCCAAACTATATCACTGTAAATACAGATAACTAACATCCAAATTCTATCTGAATATATTAGTCCATTTTCATACTGCTATGAAGAACTGCCTGAGCCTGGGTAATATTTAAAGGGAAGAGGTTTAATTGACTCACAGTTTAACATGAGGCTTCTGGAGGCTTCCGGAAACTTACAATCGTGGCAGAAGGCAAAGGGGAAGCAAGGCACCTTCTTTACAAGGTGACAGGAAGGAGAAGTTCTGAACAATGGGGAAGAGCCTCTTATAAAACCATCAGATCTCATGAGAACTCACTTGAGAACAGCATGTTCATGAGAACAGCATGGGGGAATCTGACCCCACGATACAATGACCTCCACTTGGTCTCTCCTTTGACACGTGGGGATTATGTGGATTACAATTCAAGATGAGATTTGGTTGGGGACACAAATCCTAACCATATTAATATATATCAGCATATTCAAAGTAAAATATAGTTCCTCTTCAATTCTAAAGACCCATAAGATGTTATTAGATATGTTTGAAACAATCGCCTTTTCCAAGAACTGCAGATGTTAGACTTAAATAGTCCCATATCACAGAGAAAAAATGTTGGAGAATGAAATTGAAGTCAGAATACTGAAAGAAACTCTGTATGTGAACATAAGTAGAAGTTTTTTTTGTTTTTTTTTTTAATCTAGTGGTCCAGACAGACATTTCATATGTAGGAAAGAGAATTATGTTATGAAAGTAAACACTTTTTCTTGCATATTTTATTGCTTATCTTTAGGGTAGAATTCCACATGGTCTCACTGCTCTGGTATGGCATCTTCCTTTCTCTCTCCCTTCCTTGCTTCCTTCCTTCCTTCCTTCCTTTTCTCCCTCCTTCCTTCTGTCCCTCGATTCCTTCTTCCTTCCTTCCCTCTCTCCATCCTTCCCTTCCTCCTCCCTCCTTCCTTCCCTTTTTCTCTCCTCCTTCCCTTTCTCCTTCCTTCCTTCCCTCCCTCCTTCCTTCCTTCCTTTCTTCCTTTCTTCCCTCCCTCCCTCCTTCCTTCCCTCCTTCCTTCCTTCCCTCCCTCCCTTCCTTTCTTCCTTCCTTCCCTCCCTCCCTCTTTCCTTCCCTCCTTCCTTCCTTCCCTCTCTCCTTCCTTCCTTCCTTCCTTCCTTCCCTCCCTCCCTTCCTTTCTTCCTTCTCTCCCTCCCTCCTTCCTTCCCTCCTTCCTTCCTTCCCTCCCTCCTTCCTACCCTCCTTCCTTCCTTCCCTCCCTCCCTCCTTCCTACCCTCCTTCCTTCCTTACCTCCCTCCCTTCTTCCCTGCTTTCTTCCTTCCCTCCCTCCTTCCTTCCCTCCTTCCTTCCTTCCCTCCCTTCTTCCCTCCTTTCTTCCTTCCCTCCCTTCTTTCTTTCCTTCCTTCCCTCCCTTCTTCTTTCCTTCCTTCCCTCCTTCCTTCTTTTCTTCACTTCCTCCCATCCTCCCTTCCTCCTTCTTTCCCTTCCTCCTTTTTTCCTTCCCTCCCTCCCTTCCTCTTCCCTTCCTTCCTTTCTTCCTTCCTCTTCCTTTCTTTCTCCTCCTTCCTTCCTTCCTTTCTTTCTTTTAAATCTTTTCTTTAGTACTCATGAATGGCTTGTGATTTTCTCTCATTTCCTTACTTAATCGATATCATGGTAGTCATAAAAATATTAAACAGCAATATTTAAAGCACGTCACAGAGGAGGAATCTGTTTTGCTACGCACTTTGCTCCACAAGACTATTGATCCTCTACAGCAGGAACTAACAAATGTTTTTGGTGAAGGGCCAGAGAATGTGTATTTTAGGCTCTTGGGGCCATGGGGTCTCCACAATTTCTCAAATCTACTTCTACAGCATGAAAACAGCAACAGGCAATGTGTAAACAAATGGTCATGACTTCATGTCCATAAAATTTCATTTACAAAAACAGAAGCAGGCTGGGTTGGACTAGTACCATCATTTGCCAGTGCCTGCCTTAGAAAGAAGGAAAACTCAATACTGCTCAGGTTACAGCAATAATAGAAGCAATCTGTTAGTGGACTTTTGTGTTCAAATTACTTCATGAAACCTTAGTACTCAGGGAATGGAATAAGAATTTAGTATCAGCCATACGCATCCTAAAACAATAAGATAGTCCAGTGATAACATGAACTCAAAGAAGTAGAACATTATTCGCATGCCAAATAGGTTTCAGGCTGGAACTGAACTTTCTTAGCCACAGAGGCTAAGTGTTATGACCAAGCCTCCACCTCCTCCTCCTCCTTTTCTTCTTCCTCCTCCTCTTCCTTCTTTGCCACTTTTCTCTTTTTCTTAGGATGAGGAAATGTAGACAACCTTACAACCTACAGGATGTCTTTTATTTCAAGGTCTATAAACTCATGGATGCACAAGGCTGAGGTAAGTAACATTAATGATCAGATTGAGTTTGATATTATACAATAGAGCTTTCTGGCAACTGGTGCTAACTGGATAGGGAGTGGTTTCCCAGGTATAAAGGAGGCTGAATCTATTCAAAGTAGTGTCATGTGCATAAATGGTGTTAGGAATAAATAAACATGCCCACTTTCCCCTACCTACCCCACCACCCCCCGAAATCCCTGCACTAGATTTTGCTTGGAAATGAACACGTGCATCACCAGACTTGGTTTCATTGTTCAACAAAGCTTTTTTTTTTTTTTTTGAGACAGAGTCTCACTATGTCGCCCGGGCTGGAGTGCAGTGGTGCGATCTCGGCTCACTGCAAGCTCCGCCTCCCGGGTTCACGCCATTCTCCTGCCTCAGCCTCCCGAGTAGCTGGGACTACAGGGGCCTGCCACCATGCCTGGCTGATTTTTTGTATTTTAAGTAGAGATGGGGTTTCACCGTGTTAGCCAGGATGGTCTTGATGTCCTGACCTCGTGATCCACCCGCCTCAGCCTCCCAAAGTGCTGGGATTACAGGCGTGAGCCACCACGCCCAGCCATTGTTCAACAAACCTAAAATCCACAACTCAGAGTAAAATAAAATCAAAGAAAACACCCCCCTTGGTGATTTGACTGCATCTCCATAGACTGGTGCCCAGGAATTCATTTTTCCTCCTCTACACTCTCCTTAAGATAGCTCTGGCTTATTTTCTCCTACACCAAATGCTGTTTGAATTCTGTCCTTCCCTGTCACCTCTGCAATGACTCTCACTAATGTGACTGATGGAAGCCATACTATCAAAATGAGAGGGGGTTTATTTTAAGATGCAGAGGACTTGGCAATAGTTATAGAAAACTAGGAAACATGTTGAGAAGGAGAAAGACCAATAGATTAAAATATCTGAAGGAACCAGAGGAAAATGCCATGAGATCTGAAGTAAAAAAATAGTGTGTGGTTCATAGTTGGTACACTAAACATTGATGTTCTGCAAGATGTTCTCAATGGCTATGTGTTCATCTGCACCATCTATAAGGATGGTGTGCGTGTTGGCTGTTGTATGAAGGACTTGCACACCCAGTTGATCAATAGCCTGCACGGATATGGCTATTTTGTTTTTCTAAGGCCAGAAGGCAGTCACAGATTCATTCAGACCCATTGTCAAACAGCTTGAATACCAGCTCTTCTCTGTCCTCAGCGCAGAGAACTTGGCCTCAGAACTCTGGATTTCTAGCCAATTGTCTACCACCCATTTCCATCTCAAATGTGTTACTGAGCAATCAATGGGCCCTTGTCTGATGCAAAAAGAAGCCAATTCCATGACACTGGCTTTTGAGAAAAGAAAAGCTTTATTGCAAGTCAACTGGCAAGGAAAGGAGACAGGAGGAAATGCTCAAATCTGTCTCCCTGATTGGGAGATAGGTTGGGTTTTATAAACATGGAATAATGAGGCATGATCTGATTGGATCTTGCAATGAGGTGATGCTGGGAGGCGTCATCTGACTGGATTCTGCCATGGGGTGACACCAGGGCTCAATCTGATTGGATCCTGGATCCTGCCATGCAGTGTCTGCTTCTTAATTCAGTCCCCATTCCTTGTTCCAAGGACTTAGATTCCACCTTGGTTCATCTGGGAATGCCCAGGTTAGGTGACCTTAAACTGGGGATCCATGATAACTGAAAAACAACTCATAACTTTGTTACATAAAAGTTGAAACAGATTGCTCTGGCATGGTTACAAATGCAAAGTGTGCAAAAGAAAATGTGTATTTATTTCCAGAACTGCTCGTCTGTGGAAGGACCAGGTGAGAGATCCACCATCCATGTAGTTGTCCTCTACAACCTGGGAATCAACCTGCTGTCTCTCTCCTCATCTGTCCTGTATTTTCTTCCTGTGGCTGCGGTAACCAACTACCACAAACTTAGGGGCTTTAAAAAACACCCATGTACTATTTGACTGTTTTGGAGATGAAAAGTCCTACTTGGGCTAACATCAAGGTGTAGGCAGGGCAGTCGATATGATTTTGCTGTGTCCCCATCGAAATTTCATCTTGAACTGTAGCTCCCACAATTCTCATGTGTTGTGGGACGACCCAGTGGGAGGTAACTGAATCATGTAAGCAGGTCTTTCCCATGCTGTTCTCATGATAGTGAATAAGTCTCATGAGATCTGATGGTTTTATAAAGGGGAGTTTCTCTGCATAAAGTCTCACTTGCCTGCCGCCATGTAAGATGTTCCTTTTGCCTTCTGCCATGATTGTGAGGCCTCCCCAGCCACGTTGAACTGTGAGTCCATTAAATGTCTTTTTGTTTATAAATTACCCAGTTTGGGATATGTCTTTATCATCAGTGTGAAAACAGACTAAAATAGCAGTGTTTCTTTCTACAAACTGTAGGGAAAAATCTGTTTCCTTGTCACTTCCAATGTCTATAGGCTGCCAGCATTCCCTGGCTCATGCTTTCCTTCTTCAAGATCAGATTTGAAGATGCCATTGATCATTCTTCTGCAATATCAATAGCATCTTCAAATCTCTCTCTGACTCTGACCCTCTTGCCTCTTTCTTATAAGGACCCTTGTGATGACACAGGGCCACCTGGCTAATCCAGGATCAACCTCCCATCTCAGGAACCTTAACTTAATCACATCTGCAAACTCCCTTTTGATAAGAAAGGTTGTGTACTCACAAGCTCCAAGGATTAGGACATGTGCATTTTTATTCTGCCTGCCACATGCCCCAAACCCAGTTATTAGTCTCAGATCATCCTTATCTTTAATATCCCTCCAACAAGCTCTTTTCTCTCTATGTTGATGCCCACAGCCATGGACTGCATCCACAATCTTACCTCCTCTAACTTGGATCACCCCTGCAGCTTTTTAATTCATTGACTTTGATAAACTGCAGGTCATATTTGGCAGGGGTATTAGTCCATTCTCACACTGCTATAAAGACATACTTGAGACCGGGTAATATATAAAGAAGAGAGGTTTAACTGGCTCATAGTTCTGCAGGTTGTACAGGAAGCACAACGCTGGCATCTGCTCAGTCACTGGGGAGGCCTTAGGAAACTTACAATCATGGCAGAATGTGAAGGGGGAGCAGGCACATCACATGGCCAGAACAGCAGCAAGAGAGCCAGAGGGGTGGTGTTACACACTTTTAAACAACCAGATCTGATGTGAACTCACTATTATGAAGGCTGCACCAAAGTGGATGGTGCTAAATCATTTATAAGAAACCCACCTCCATGATTCAATCACCTCCCACCAGGCCCCACCTCCAACACCAATTTTCTGTGTGAGTCTGTTCTTGCATTTCTATAAAGAAATACCTGAGAGTGAGTAATTTATTTTTTTAAAGGTTTAATTGGCTTATGGTTCTGTAGGTTGTATAAGAAGCATGACAGCTTCTGGTGAGGCCTCAGAATACTTTCAATCATGGCAGAAGGTGAAGAGGGAGCAGGCATGTTACATGGCTGAAGCAGGAGGAAGAAAGAGAGTGGGGGAGATGTGACACACTTTCAAACATCCAGATGTCATGAGAACTCACTCACTATCACAATGACAACACTTGGTGAACGGGGTTAAACCATTTATAAGAAATCCACCCCCATGATCCAATCACCTCCCACTAGGCCCCACCTCCAACATTGGAGGTTACATTTCCATATGAAATTTGGGTGGCAAAACACATCCAAACTATATCAGCAGGCTTCCAAACTAACCTGCCTTAAGAAGGTCTTGTGATGCATGGAGACTCCATCTCTGAGCAAAGAATCTTAACATAAGTTTCTCAGATTGTTGACATACTGATTAATGCATAACCTACTGACATTGAATAGGATGCTGATTTACTTCTGAATTACAAAGTTTTGTTGATGTGTTTCGGAATGATGAAGTTTTACTGATTGTCTTGTTTGTAGAGCATTTTAGCCTATGTATTGTCATTAGTAGTCAATGATTGTAACCTCTAGATCTACTCTTATACACTTAAGATATTTTCAGACCTAAGAAACCAATCCCTGTCCATCTCTGCTCTCCTCCTGTTACCCTTAAAATACTCAGCAATGTGGCCTTAAGACACTGCATGGCGTGGTCTTTCATTCTTGTTCCAAACTCATTTTATGGTGTTGTCTCTCCTCTGTTCGTTGCCTTAGTCATTCAGGTTGGCTTTCAGTCTTCCAATGTAGCTAGCTTCTTCCTGGTTTGTGCTAGAAATAGTGTAGCTCTGACAGATTACCAGATATCATGTGGTTTCCTATATTTCTCACACTGTCCCACAGTTACATAGCACCAAGTACTAGTTCTGCCTGATGAGATGTGAGCAGAAGGCACATGTGGCATTTCTACATGCAGGCAGTGAGTAGTCAATACTCCTTTTTCTTCTCTCTCTTTCCTTGTGAGGTGTCCCCTGTGAGGTCATTAGTTCCAGACGGCAAAGCTATAAGGCCCAGGGAGATGGCCCAGCCCCCATCAGACAGTGATGTGAGAAATTAATAACATTTGAGGCTGTGGCTATTTATGTCTCATGGATTTTATTTCAGCAGCAAAACCTAGCTTATCCTAACATATCTCACTGTGTATGTTTATTCTTGCATTGCTATAGAGAACTACCTGAGACTGGGTAATTTATGAAGAAAAGAGGTTTAATTGACTCACAGTTCCACAGGCTGTACAGGAAGAATGGCTGTGGAGGCCTCAGGAAACTTTCTATGATGGCAGAAGGTGAAGGGGTAGCAAGCACATCTTACGTGTTGGAAGCAGGAGGAAGAGAGTGTGAAGGGGGAGGTGCTGCACACTTTTAAATAACCAGATCTCATGAAAACTCTACGATGAGACAGCACTAGGAGGATGGTGCTAAACTATTAGAAACCACCCCCCCCCCCCATGATTCAGTCACCTCCCACCAGGCCCCACCTCCTACACTGGGGATTAAAATTCAACATGAGATGTAGATGGGGATACAAATCCAAACCATTTCACTCATGGTCTTGGATTTGCTGCCAATTCCACCAACAGTGCCAGTGCCTTCTCCTCCTGTCTCTTGCTCCTGGATATTGTTTAGGTTTATGCTAAAAGTCACACTCTCTAGTCCTGCTCTCTGCCTCCCAGACAGACCAAGGCCACATTGTTTTATTTCCCCATAGCCTTGTGCTCTCTACCTTGGAGGAAGTCATCACTCATAACCATCTGCCTTGCTTAACAATGCCTTTCTAGCCTCTAGAGCATCTCTTACACTTAGTAAACCCCTGATACACATGGTTGCTTTATGAGTAGCACATGCTAGACAAATATTGAATGAATGGATGCAGGAAAGAATGAGTGAATTGAAGGTGGTGATTGCGGGATCTAATCATCTGGATCTAAACACATTATGTTCCTGGATTCAAACAAGAAGATCAGAGACTTAACCTTAAGATCAAAGTAATGCTTCAAGGTCAAAACATGTTCAACCTGATGACAGACAAAGCTTTTGAGCAACAGCATTCTGAAGAAGGAAGCCAGGATGATGAGAAATCAAAGTATGCATACTTTCTAACCCCAGGGGAGGAGAGAAGGTGGAGTTTCCATTTTCAATCCTAGAAAGAAAAATCACTAACTATGCACACAAATTTACCATAATCACTATGATTACTACGTTTTCTTTGGTATCCACTTCCAGAAAGGCAGGCAAATGTCACTGTTTTTTTCACACCTCCATGCAGCCCGGTGATACATTTGTGCATACACTTGTGTTATCCTGGTTGACTTGAATCAATACCCATTAGAGATGAAAGGAGCTATTAAGTCACCTCCCCTCTGCTTTGCACACAGATCAAGCTCAATCCCTCTTCCTCAGCCAAAACACTCATTGGATCTCTCTTTGCTTTTCTGCAGCAACTGGAGTGTAGCTGCCGCCACCACCACCACCACCACCACCACCACCACCATCTTATCACCGCCAGCAGTGAGATCTCAAGACATTCTGTAAACATTTCTTTGGCATGTGTCAGTGTCCCTGAGAGCGTTGATAATCTGCTTCAATGTGAGCTCAATGCTGGGACGGCCTCCACGGACTTGGCAGGCAGCCCTTGAACAAACCTTTTGTGCCTGCATCCTTCTGATGGACAGGCACTGAGGATGCCGGTGACCCAGCTTCTAGAAAGAATCACAGCAGGGAAGGGGCATTGCTAAACAGTCTTGCAACCTGGGGACACAAACTAAAAATGAGAGAAAACTCAGATCAACAGTGCTGCTGAGCTTATTACGTTTAAGACAAAAAACAACACCTGATTAAAGCAACAAAACACCTGGATATTTTTCAGTTAGTCCCGTTAATCAGAGGAGGACGAGCCTTGGGGCTGTGGCTCAGGTTCCTAACCCTGTTGCTAGAGTTTTTCACTTTTGTTCTCATTTCTGCAGCTGACGTGGGATCCTACAGATTGTTTATCCCAAGGCTGTCTGGACATGGGCTCTGTGAACAGTGTCACTCTAAAAATAACAGGCTGTGCCGAGAATAGCAGACTTTCTCCTTTTTCCTGCAGAAGACGACTTCTCAGCTCCTTGGAGGGGTCAGTACAAGGTGAGAGCCATAGAAAGATGGCAACGAAAAAGAAAGACACATTCTGCAATGGGTTGAATGGGGTCTCCCTGACATTTACATCATCCAGAACCTCAAAATATGACCTTATCTGGAAACAGGGTCTTTTGAGATGTCATGGATGCTGCTGCCATCAGCAGAGAGACAGAAAGGTAAGCTTGAACGGGAGAATCAGGATGATTGAACTGTGTCTTATTTGTTTCCTTTTCATGAGAAAGAAATAAGATGATATCATGCAGGACCCCAGGGTGAGAGCAGATGATTCACAACACAAACCCAAAAATAAGCTTGCCTTTCACACAACCTTTTTACGCACCGAACCATGCTGCAACGAAAACAAGTTTAATGACTTTATGACTTGCACCTCGAGGTATCCAAATACTTTTACAAAATCTAGATTCTGCCATGCAGGGTCCTTTTTACAAAAGTGCCATCAGCGTTGTTAGGATCTGAGGTTATCACAGCTCTTTTTATAAACATGGCCGAGCCAAAGGGGAAGTGAGATGGGGCAGAAGGGAAATTTTGGAGGACGCAGAGAGATCCATCTTAGTTCTTCTCTATTTTCATCTACTTTCTGTTGGTCCACAGGTCTGCCTTCTGGAAGTCGGCTGAAGCCCAGTGCAAAGTGCAGCTGGTTAAGACATTGCGGTTCTCAATCAGGAACCCTTTGCAATGTCAGCCTCCCCTAGGATGAGTGAGCAAGCTTGGCAGGAATATGGGGGTGGTGATTGTGGTCTGTCCTCTGGGACATTCAGAATCAATCTGTCCATCGCAAGATTGAAATAAAGTGGAGACATAGATGAGTCTGAGAACTTATCTACAATTCACAGCAGCAACTCTCTGTGTAAATGTTAATTGTACAATCAGGGTAAAAAAAATAACTCTAATACCATACGTGCATGTTAGGAAATTATCTAAGTGCATATGGAATCGGGAGCTCAGAGGCTGAAGGAACTGAAAGGATTTTCCATATAAAATTCTTTACTGCATGTTACAGGCTGAATTGTGTTTCCTCAAAATTTATATGTTAAATCCTAAACATTGGGACCTCAGAATGTCACTGTATTTGGAGATAAGGTCTTTAAAGAGGTGATTAAGGTAAAATGAGGTCATCAAGATGGGCACCAATCCAATAGTACTGGTGTCTTTATAAGAAGAGAATATTAGGACACAGACATAAATACAGGGACCACCCTGTGAGGACAAAGGGAGAAGACAGCATCTACAAGCTCAGGAGAGAAGCTTCAGGAGGAACCAACCCTTCCCATACCTTGAGCTTAGACTTCCAGCCTCCAGGACTGTGGGAGAATAAATGTCCGCTGTTTGTAAACTACTCAGTCTATGGTGTGCTGTTATAGCAGCCTGAAATGGACTAAGCCATCCCATAAGAAGAGGAGACAGATACGCACAGAGGGACAACCATTTGAGGACACAGGGAGAAGACAGTGTCTACAAGCTCAGGAGAGAGGCCTCGAGAGGAACCAGCCCTGCCCACGCCTTGATCTTGGAATTCCAGCCTCCAGGACTGTGGAGAATAAGTGTCTGTTGCTTGTAAGCCATTAAGTCTATGGTATTCTGTTACAGCAGCCTGAAATTGACTAAGACATCACATAAGAAGAAGAGATGAGGACACAGACACACAGAGGGACGACCACATGAGGACAGAGGGAGAAGACGGCATCTACAAGCCTACGAGAGAGGCTTCAGGAGGAACAAGCCCTGCTCACCCCTTGATCTCGGATTTCCAGCCTCCAGAACCATGAGAAAATAAATCTTTGTTGTTTAAGTCAACTGGTCTGTGGAACTTTGTTATGGAAGTCCTAGAAAACTAATATACTGCATGAAAAGAAACCTTCCTATAACATCATTCATGAGGATAAATTTAGCTTGTATTGTGTTTCTTCAGTGTCAATAACTTAGAATAAAATGTGAGAAGAACAGTAATGTAAACATACTGATATTTACCCCAAATGGGAAAATTGTAGCTAGTATTTTCCCTCAAGAAGATCTGTTCCCTTTATTATAGAATCGCTATTCCAACCACTTCAATATTATAATTCCTACTATCTTCCTTAACATCTCTATAAAATAAACCTTAAACATGTTCCATCAATATCTTGCAAATCAATTTGCAGACCGAAAATTATTTCTAACATCTTCCTGAATTTTTTCATGTGATAATTTAAATTTATACTCTCTTTGTTTCCTTTGTGAAAAAACAATTCCTAGTTAGAATGAGAAGAAAGCCCCAATTATGTTGGGATTAAATGCCGGGAACAATTAAATGTTGGGAACACTTTAGTTCAAAAGAAGACCATGTTTAATTTCATTTACCCTTCAAGAAAGGTAAGGTGAATATTATCATATATTTTTCCTCGATTCCTTGCTATTCACCCATCAAGATTTTACACTTTTTGAGAACCATACCTAAGTTTGTGTTCCCCAAATGTAGATTCTGAGAGAAGAATTTTGGTAAAAGTAGTTTACTTGAGAGGTGATCCTTGTAGGTATGGCCAGAAAAAGACTGGGAGGTGAGGAAAGCCAACTGTATCAATGTGCTATTGCTGTCTAACAAATTAGCACAAATGAAGTGACTTACAACAACACACTTTTATTAATATTACCTCAGAGTTTCCAAATGATGCCAGAGAGGTGAGCCTCAACGCAGGGCTTAGCCTGCAAGGGTTCTTGGCTTTGCCCAGGAAGGAATTCAAGGGCAAGCTGGAGGTAGAAGAAAATTTACAGAAGCAGCAGTGTTACAGCTCCGTGGCAGCTCCTGCAGAACAGGGCTACCCCCTGGGCAGAGAGTGGCAGCTCAGGGCGGTTTCACAGTCACTTTTATACCCATTTTTATTTGCATACAGATCGAGGGGCGGTTTACGCTGAAATTTCTAGGGAAACGGTAGTAACTTTTGGATCATTGGGTCATTGCTGTGGAAATGGTTGGTAACCCCCGGGGGTTGCCATGGCAATGGCAAACTGACCTGGCACACTGGTGGGCATGTCTGATGAAAGGATTCTTCTGTCCGGGACCTGTTTTAGCTAGTCTTCAATTTGGTCCTGCGTCCCAGCCCCACCTCTGGAGTTGAGTCCTGCCTCCTGTCTCACAAGGATCAGGAATCCAGGTAAAGGTTAGCAGCATCCTCTGCACAGGTCTCACAAGACTGCAGTGAAGGTATACTCATTTAAATCTCAGTGTTCTCTTTGTTGATTGACTTTTTTTTTTTTTGTGACAGGGTCTCACTCTGTCACCCAGGCTGGACTACAGTGGCATGATCATGGCTTACTGCAGCCTCTGACTCCCAGGCTCAATCAATCCCCCCACCTCAGCCTCCTGAGTAGCTGGGACTACAGGCATGCATCAGGGTTCTCCTTCAAGCTCAGGTAGCTGTGGCAAAATTCAGTTCCTTTCAGTTGTAGAACTAGAGTTCCCAGTTTTCTGTAAGAGCTATGTTAGAGGGACCACTCTCTACTTCTCGAGTTCTGCCTGCATTTCCTTGCCACGTTGTCCCATAAGCAGTTATCATCATGGCTGTTTGCTGACTCTTCCCCCTCTTAAAGTCTCCTCTGATTAGGTCAGACCCACCCAGGATAACTGATGGACTCAGAGTCAACCAATTGGTAACCTGTTTAAGTGAGTGACATTCATCATATTCAAGGTCACTGTCCACTCTCAAAAGAAAGGGATTATACATGTTGGGAACCCAGGAGGCCGGAATCTTGGGTTGCATCTTAGATTTCTACCGTCTATAACAATACAAGATGTGTCGACAAAGGGCTACTTCTGTGGACAATGGGATCTTCATCTCACTGGAGATTCCGCGAGGGACTATGGTGGCAGCAATCTCAGAATTGTCCAGCCCAGGGGAAAGGAAGCTGGAGCATTTATCTAGAAACTCCCATCCCTTAGTGAGTGAAGGTAGTTCCTGGGGTGTCCACTTACATCCCTAAGTTTCTAGACCCATGGGCCTACCATGCCCCTCTACGTTATACTGCCTGAGAAGTTCCCAAGCAGAGCCACGCAGGGCAGACCTTGTCAAGAACTCACTATACAGATGGAGCCGATTTACCACTGAATTGCAACAGCTTTATCATTATCCCTGAGGCTACCTGCAAGTGTAATTTCTGACTCTTTGTCAAGTTAAGGGCTGTGGGATTTAGGATGTGCTGCTTAAAGTCTGAAGTGCCCCTGGAGACCCTCATGATTAATTTCTCCACTGATGGTTTGCAAAATTGGCCTAATCAGTCAGACAGAGCTGGTTTGATGACATAGCCAGAGGAGCTTTAAACGCTTGCCACAAACTTGTGCTTTGCATTTTCCTGAAGAAGTCAAACTTTTTTGTGCATACCTTGATGGTTCAATTCTAAGGCAGAACAGGGTTTATGTGCAAATAATGCCCAAGGACTTTGTGTCTGGTCCTTGGAATATCTTTTGGATTCCTTATGTGTGCCTTCTCTGTCAGTCTGTCTGTCTGTATCTCTCTCTCTCCCTCTCTTTCTGGATTCAGCATACCTTTGCCTTTAAATGGAATCTCCCTTGATTTTGCTCTGTGGCATCTTGGGGAGTTCTCTCGTATACCCCCAATTGAAAACTCTTAGCAGTCTGTCCACCGGAGCTGTGGCTGACTCCTCCAGCAAACTGAAAGGTTATGATCCAAATGCCAACAGCATCTGCTTCAAAGTCTTACTGCTTTCAGTGACTGCATTGGCTTCTAGAACCTTTCTTGATACTAAATAAGTGTTCGAATATTCATTGAATTCACTGCCTTTCTTCATCTATTGGATTTTAGAAACAAAAATGGGTGATTATTGATTCCCCTCCTGCCATGTTTTCCTGGGTATCATTTGGCCATTCGTTTTGGTTGCTATCACTAGAAATCAGCCTTTTCCCTTGGCCTTTTTGCTCAATGGATTTGACACTCTTGTTTCCGTGGAGCCTCCTCAACTTTTCTGTCCTGCTCACCATGGTTATTCCCCAGCTATCAATACACAGCATGCCTCAGACTGGGGAGCCTTGAAGTTGGCTTCAGTCAAATACACATGAGTGTCTCTTTCTTCTGTTCCCCATACAGAGGTTGTTTTGGCAGTCAGCTGTCATGTGCCCTTAACATCACCAGCTCATCAGAGCACTCTGTTGAGTTGCAATGCCTGCGGATTACCTGAGCTCCGCGACCTTTTGATGTCTTCATACTTTCAAAACGGAATGACAATGCCTTTGAAAATTCAGCAGAAAAAAGGTTCCTTCCATCCTGAGATCACACATAAGATGTTACCTCCAGGGAGATGTCCCCGTATGTGGCTTATAAGTGTTACATAGGTAGGAATAATTGTTTCAGGGAAGAATGGGGAATTTGAGCCCAAGTTAAAAAAATTGGTCTTGGAGAGAGTGTCTGAATGGATATAGCTTAGGCCAAACATCTGCCTCTTTTCTTGGGAAAATCTGTCTCTTTGCACTCACCAAGAGGGAGGAGGCATATGGAGCTAATTTCTCAACAAGTTTATGCACGTTGGGAGAAAGTATTTCCCCACAAAGAAAATCAGGGACAGAAAAATGGATCCCTAGACAGTTTTTCCCCAGGAGCTGGGAGCAAAGACAAGAAACAGTGTAAGCGGAGTCAGGCAGGGAGAGAAATAACAATGGATACTGATGTAAATTGATTCAACTCAACTTCACAGCTCAAAGTCTTCACCATCACACCATAGTGTCCTTCATATATTGAAAAATGATTTGGAAAGCTTTCTTTTAAACAATATGTGACAGGAAAGGAGACTCTTAATTTACGAACCCAATGCATAGAGTACTTAGCATATCAGTTATCTGGGGGAGACACAGGGATAAATAACTCACCCCTCCTGGCTTTAAAAGCTTGCATCTTGTGAAGATGGAAAGAAGCTGAATTCAAACCACCGGGTTGCACAGTGCCTCCCATGGCAGAACTATGAATCTGCTCAGTGTTTTATGGAATGTGAGTGACATTTACTTTGTACAATTATGGTGAGAATTAAATAGGATCATAGTTTTAAAGGCTATGATATGTACCCCTCGTAATGTCGGGTACTTCCTTCCTTTCTACCCAGCTGAGTCTGAGCTCCCAAAACTCATTGCAAAAGCGACCCTGATGAAGCCAGGAGTTAAATCTGTCATACTTTCTCTTGATGTTATTGATGGTGTCTCTGACTATCAATTTAGACCAGAGACAAAGTCAAATGCAGGAAGGATTTAAGATATGACCTTCCTCTTATTTTATTTTTGATTGCTTTAATATTACCATGTAGCAATTTATTATCAAGCTGACATATTAATGCATTTAAAATTTACTTACATGTCTGGATGTGTTTACATACATATACTTATTCATGCATGCATACACATTCATACATGCATACACATTCATACATACATGTGATTATTTGTACGGTGAATGGGATTATCAAAACCTTTTCTACATCTTCATCAACAAAAGGAAATCTGGGTTAAAAGTCTAGTACTAATCTGTCATGTTATAGTTGAAATTGTACTGGTTGCAAGTGAAAAGTGTGGGTTCTACAGGTTGAATATCTTTTTATCTAAAATGCTTGGGACAAGAAGTGTTTTGGATTTCAGATTTTTTTTTTGGATTTTGGCATAATTGCATTATGCTTAGTGGTTTGACACCCCAAATCCAAAAAAACCCAAAATTTAAAACAGTGTAAATAACATATCCTTTGGGCATGATGTTGGTGCTCAACAAGTTTTGGATTTGGGAGCATTTTGGATTTTGGAATTTCGGATGTGAGATGCTCAATCTGTATTTGAATCTCTGCAACAAACTTGTTGTGAGACATCAAACAAGTCACCCAAACAGTCTGGGCTCCAGTTTCCTTTTCTGCATAATTAGGGAGTTATGAAACTGATCGTGCCCATCCCTTCCCATCTGTATGTTTGCAAATCGATTAAGAGAATTAACCTGAGCACTGAGGAACTCAGGTACATACTCTCTCCTAGGGGACATTGATTCGCATGGATTTCAGGGTGGAAGTTTTTCTATAAATGTGAGGGCACTAAAGGGTGGATGTGTTCAATTCATTCTGTGTTTATATTTGCATCATATATTGCATCATATATTGCATCATGTGTTTAGATTTGCATCATTGGGCTGCCATAATAACAGTAACAACAATAACAACAGCAAACCATAGGATGGGTAATTTAAGAACAGAAATTTATGTTCTCAGCTCTGGAGGCTGGAAGTCCATTATCAAGGTCCCAAAAGATTGGTTCCTGGTGAGAACTCTCTCTTCCTGTCTTGTAGACGGCCACCTGGTCTCTCAGTCCTCATATAGCAGAGGGACAGAGAGGGGGCTCTGGTGACTCTTCCTCTGCTTATAAGGACACTAATCCCATCATGAGGACCCCACCAACTCGACGTCATCTAAACCCAACTGTCTTCCCAAGGATTCACCTCCTATTACTATCGCATTGCGGGGGTCAGGGCTCCAACATATGAGTTTTGGAGGAAGCATAATTCAGTCCATGGCAATACTGATGCTGCCGCTCCTGAAAAGTGTAGCTTTATGAAACAAGTGCTTTTGTAAATATAAATGCTTCCTCATCTGAACATTCGTGTCATAATTTTGAGCCATGACTTTTACTGGTGTGCAGTGGGCTTTTCACGTGGCTGGGACAGTCTCTGACATGAAGTGTTTGTTCAGCAAGCTGCTTTTCCCCGAGGGAAGAAGATAATGGTGTGTGTTTCATAAACCAGTCCACATATTTTGCTTCTGTGAATTGGAAACCCATGGATATTTGCATTCTGGTGGGAGAGTATTTTTTTTCTTTTCCTTTTTCTCAATTGTTGGATCATCTTGGGAAACTCATTCCTAATT
Organism: Pongo pygmaeus; assembly: GCF_028885625.2. Taxonomy (NCBI): domain Eukaryota; kingdom Metazoa; phylum Chordata; class Mammalia; order Primates; family Hominidae; genus Pongo; species Pongo pygmaeus. The sequence goes on along the minus strand of NC_072396.2, from coordinate 6,993,580 downwards.
AGCTCACAAAGTAAACACTTGGAGTGTTTATGAGAAAAGCCAAACCCTGAGTATTACCATTGCCTGAGAGAGTTCCTTTTTTCTTTTTCTTTAATCTGTGGCTATAGGCTGAATTCCAATCAGTAACTTCCATATTGGCCCAAACTAGTAATCATCCCCATAACTTGGTAGAATAGAACACAACAAAAATGAAATCACATGGTTTGTGACATCAACTCAGTATTGGTATTTTTATACTAAAAGAATATAACATAGTACCAGCAATATAATAATAATAATAATAATAATAATAAGCATGAGAATACTTGTAAGCTGTCTGAAGAGTTTCATAGGGAATAACAGAGTGCATAAATGAGGATTAGTTAACGAAACAAATAGCCTTAGTTCCACGAGACATGTGATGGGAAGTGTTATCTATAAGAATGAGATATGCAGAAATGTTTCCTTTCTTCTCTTAGGAGAGTAAAACAACTCTGCCTCACCACCCCCCATTTCTTCTCCCACTGTATGCCTTCGCAAAACAAACAAAAAAGCAATATATATATATATAATTTTTACCTGAAAAATTACTGGGAAGAGATCAAAAGAAACTTTCAGTGCTTGGAATCTCACACAAAAAAAGTGAAAACAAAGGAGCATTAAAACCCATTAAAAAAGCTTAAATAAAATATGCAAAAAGCAGGGGAATATTTAAACTCATATGCTTCATATGTAAAGTCTTTAAAAGGGAAAGCAACATAGTGATGTTTTTCTGTAATTTGACATATGCTTTATTGGGAGAGAATCATGCTATTTGGTAATTACCAAAATTGCTACTTCTTAAATTCTCCTAATGATTTTACTTTAAACATGTCAGTCTGGTCCCATTTTTAAGCAGACATTTTAAATGTTATAGGGTTCTTTTTTTTGGTAGCAAAATTGTGCAGATAGAATAGTACTTCACAGAATATGACTACATAACACATAGGTTAATAGCATTATTTTACGATATTTGTTCATCTCCTGGTTACTGAAAAAGCTCACAATGAGTACCCACAGCCTTGATCATGCTGTCATATTATAGTTATTTGTGTGTGCATTCTCATGATCCTGTATGACAGTGTCTTACATTTGTGCAGTATTTCACCATTTTCAAAAATCTGTGCCAAGATTTGTGCATTGTGTGGTGGGAATGTGAATCTAATCAATGTCATTTTGGTGTAGTCTAATTCTAATATCTTATTTTATTTTATTATTTTATATTTTACAGACAGGCTGTGTTGCCTGAGTAACTATCCCCCAATACATAAATAGACAGACTTCTTTCTCAATGTCTGGGTTAGCATTTTCAAAGGACCATTGAGGGACGAAGGTCACAGAAGAAACAGATACTGGTGGTCCCATTGTATCTCATCAGTGGATTGAGTCTGGTATTCAGTCAAATATATGCTGACTTTTTTAACACCTGCTAGGAGCCAGGAATTACACTAGGTCCTAGAAATACAAAGGTGAATGACAGGCCCTCCTTACTTCCCACCATAAGAATGCAGTCAAGTGGGGTATACCATTCAGAAGGGAACTCAGCAAAGTAAAACAATAGGATGTTTGTTGACAGGGAAGGGATGGGGAAGAAACATGGGAGAAGACAGGAAATGCTTACTGCAGGAAGAGTGAGTAGACATTTTGCAAAATATACATGTTGGTGGTAGATGAGGTGTTTTCAAAACAGGAGGAGGAGGCAGAGAGTCTTTGAGGCAACATGAACTTCATGAGAGAACGCCCAGAGATCTAAGAGGCTAAGCCTCATGTAGGAAATAGAAATAAATGCAATGTGTCTGGGGTGAAGTGTGAAGAGGCCAAGGGAGTGGAGGCTGGGGCATCAATAGGAAAGGACAAGGGTAAGGGAATAGACCTTACCCTAAGAGATATGGGAAGCCGTCCAAGTTATGCATGGTTTCCAAGAGCGTCACGATCAGATTTCTACTTTTAAAGGTAGCTTTAGCTATAGTTTGAAAAATGGAGCAGAATAAGGGAGAAACTAGAAGCAAGGATATCAGTTAGGAGTCTCTCACAATAATTAGAGTAAGAGATAACGATGACCTGAATTGGGATGATCTTGGAAACAGCAGGTGTAGGACACTAGTATTATAGAAATGATAGCTACAGTCTAAAGAGTCTTGGTGTTTTTTGCCACATACCTATTCTCACCTTGGAAAGAGAACCATGAGACTCTAGTTCCATTCCTTACCTGTAATTTCTATTATGGTTTTAACACAAAGCTTAAATTCACTGGATGACAATAATAGCACCCCTGTAGGCCAACCCAACCAGAGTCGACTCCACAGTTTCACATTTTAATACAAATTGTCTCAAGAGAATAAAACAAACTCACACACAAACTCAAAGTGCTTTTCCTGTGCTCTCAAACTGCAATGACAATCCACATAGAAGCTGTCTACAACCAAATGTGTGGGGGCTTCTCCCCGCACACCAAGGAAGCAAGCAGTTCTGCAGGGGACACCACCTCAGTCACACAAGACTGCCTACTCCATCTCCCCAGTCACAAGTCTGGGCCTCCGGAAATTCTGACCAATCAGCTTCAACTTGGGGTAATTCCCACGACCTGCTCTTTGGGTTGGATTAATTTGCTGGAGTGGCTCACAGAACTCAGAAAAACACTTATTTACACTTCCTGGTTTATTATAAAGGATATTTTAAAGGACAAAAAGAGTCACATGAAGAGATACATAGGGTGAGGTCTGGGCAGATCCAGAGCACAACAGTGTCTGTCCCCGTAGTGTTGGAGTGCACCACACTCCAGGCACATGGGTGAGTTCTTGTCCACCTGCCTGCCAGCCTCCACATGTTCAGCTCTCTAGAAGGTCTCCAAACACAGTCTTCTTGGCCTTTTTGTCCAGATTTCATTGGATAGGCATGATTGACAACTATGTAGAAATGTGATTGGACAAAAAGGCTATGATGTGACACTAGAAGGGTGAATAAAGAGGACACAGCAAGGCCTAACTGTTCAAATCCTTCTTGGCCTCTCTGTGCAGCAGTCCTTCTTCCAGGGTATGGAGCAGGCTCTCTTCTAAAATAAGGGTCTTATGTCCCACAGTCAGAGTACTGGGGGAGTGAGGGTGTCTTAGACTGTTCTCATGCCACTATGAATAAATACCCAAGACTGGGTAATTTATAAAGGAAAGAGGTTGAATTGACTCATAGTTCCACATGGCTAGGGAGGCTTCAGGAAACTTACAATCATGACAGAAGGGGAAGCAAACACATCCCTCTTCACAGGGTGGCAGAAAGGGAAGTGCTGAGCAAAAGGGGGAAAAGACCCTTATGAAACCATCAGATCTTGTGAGAACTCACTCACTATCGTGAGAACAGCATGAGGGTAACCGCCTCCATGATTCAATTACCTCCCACCAGGTCCCTCCCATGACATGTGGGGATTATGGGAACTGCAATTCAAGATGAGATTTGGGTGGGGACACAGCCAAATCATATCAGTGGGTCAGTGGTGCAAAAGATAACACATCTTACTATGGATAGGAAAGTCAGGGAAAGGTCCAGAAGCGGTGGCTTATGTCTGTAACCCCAGCAATTTGGGAGGCCAAAGTAGAAGGATCACTTGAGGTCAGGAGTTTGAGACCAGCCTGGCCAACTTGGTAAAATGCTGTCTCTATTAAAAATACAAAAGTTAGCTGGGTGTGGTTGCAGGTGCCTGTAATCCCAGCTACTAGCTGAGGCAGGATAATTGCTTGAACCCAAGAGGTGGAGGTTGCAGTGAGCCAAGATTGCAACACTGCACTTCAGCCTGGGTGACAGAGCAAAACTCCATCTCAAAAAAAAAAAAAAAAGGTCAGGGAAAGGTTACAGTCCTACTTTCGGCAGGTGGAAGGAAGGCAGGAGAAGGTCAGTGAGAAAGAGATTCTGTTTTTTGAAGTGTGCTTCTGAGGCCAAAAGCACCCCAACATTATAGCAAGGGTTATGGGAGTTATGACCCAGGAATTGTGGATAAAAAACTATATCATATACACAATATATCATATTTATCATATATATATATATGATTTAAAAAGGGGTGCTGCTTTTATCATTAAATGAATTTCAGCTTTTTGTTTTAAAGGGAACAAAGGACTAAACACTTGATAGAAAATGGTCTATGAGGAGTAAAATGTTTCTCTTTCCCAGGTGAGAATAGGTATGTGTCAAAGAACACCAGTGTTCTCCAAGACTCTTTACCTAGAGCTGTTGTTTCTACAGGGTCTTACATCCGCTTTTTGCTGAACCACCCCAATTGATAGACAGATATATGACAGATTAGATCGACAGACGTAGATATAGATATAGTTAGATATGGTTTGGCTATGTCCCCACCCAAATCTCGTCTTGAATTCCCATATGTTGTGGGAGGAATCTGGTAAGAGGTAATTGAATCATGGGGGCAGGTCTTTCCTGTGCTGTTCTCGTGATAGCAAATAAGTCTCACAAGATCTGATGGTTTTAAAAAGGGGAGTTTCCCTGCACAAGCTCTCTCTTTGCCTGCCACCATCCATGTAAGACGTGACTTGCCCCTCCTTGCCTTCCACCATGATTGTGAGGCCTTCCCAGCCATGTGGAACTGTAAGTCCGTTAAACCTCTTTTTCTTCCCAGTCTCAGGTATGTCTTTATCAGTAGTGTGAAAACAGACTAATGCATATATATAATAATATCACACAACTAAACAGCAGTCTTCATGTCAAAATTTACTTTGGTGCAACTCTGTCTCTACCAAAAAAGAAAAAAAAATTAGCTGGCCATGGAGGTGTTCACCTGTAATCTCAACTACTTGGGAGGCTAAGGCCTGGGGATCCCTTGAGCTGAGGAGGTTGAAGCTGCAGAGAACTCTGATTGTGCCACTGCACTCCAGCCTGGGCAGCAGGGCGAGACCCTGTCTCCAAAAAAATGATAAATTCAGAAAAAATTATGTTAAATCAAGGTTAAACTTTACTTTAAAAAAAAACTGACACAATTTAGCATTTAGTCCAGTGGGTTTTCTGGATATAGTCACAGTCTTAAAGTACAAAATGAGAATGAGGTATTTAATTCCTTATAAAGGTTGCCTTTGTAGTCATTTTTTGTGGATGAAATTGATACTCATGAGATAAACAATATGAAACTTAATTTCAAATGTTTATTCCTACCTCCTGCCACACACCTTCCACTGGGGAAATCTGTATCAGTGTGGGTTTTAGTCCAAGGCAATTGAACCTCATTTTGGAATTGGGAGAAATACATTGGAAAGAGATACAAAATCCACTTGAGTGTGGAGATAAACACTTGGGATCAAATGCATACAAAGATTTGCACTTGATCTCTGATCTTGATTCTAGAGGCTCCTGGAAGCCATTCATCATCACACCAGTCTGCAGCGATTGGGCATGGGCCATCCATTCCATGCTCGTCCCTTGCACAAGAGGCAATGCCCTGACTAGGGAGACTTAAGTCAAATGCCTGCTTCTTGGCCAGAGACCACATTTTTCCCATTGGGCTTTCTGAAATGGAGACAGTTGACTTGGTCTACCTTAGCACTCAATTTCACACAATGAAAAGGAGACAATTCTCCCAAAAGGAAATGCAGATGCTCCTATAGACTGAGTGTTTGTGTTCCTCTAGCATGCATATGTAGAAACCCCAATCCCCAGTGTGATGAGATTAGGAGATTGGGGACCTTTGGAGGTGATCAGATCATGAGGGTGTAGCCCTTGACAGAATTAGTATACTTTTAAGAAGAGAAACGGGAGCTTTCTCTCTCTCTCTCTCTCTCTCTCTCTCTGTCTTTCTCTTTCTCCTTCTCTCTTTCTCTTTTTCCCTTTCTCTTTCTCTTTCCCTCTTTCCCCTTCTCTTTCCCTCTTTCTCTTTCTCTCTCCCTCTTGGCCATGTGAGGATACAGTGAGAAAGAAGGTGGCTGTCTACAAACTGGACAGAAGCCCCTTGCCAGAACCTGAGCATGGCAGCACCCTGATCTCAGATGTCTCAGCCTCCAGAACTATAAGAAATACACTGGTTTTAAAAATTCACCCAGGCTAGGGTATTCTGTAACAGCAGCCCAGACAGACGAAGAAAAATGCAATGATGACATACTCAGTAAATCTTAAGAAGCCAAAATATTGCATTAAGCATTAAGGACCATCATTTAATCAAACATTCAGACCTTTTGGTTTAGATATTTTCCTAGCCAGAACATCTGCCTCAATAAGGAACAACTTTTTTGACACAAGACCACATGCATATGAGTAAATAATTCTATGATATGTATGGTCATACACATTTTTCTATGTAAAGCAAACAGCCTGAATGGGCTGGTTTCATGATGATTTCTGGTAGGAGACTGATGTTCCTTACAATACCTGTTGAAATATAACTGCCTATTCATTGTGTAGTCCCAGAGAGCACTTACAAGCTTTGAAAGATAAAATACAGTTTGCAGATAGGTTAAGTTAGTTATTTTACACACATTGCTAAAAATCTAAGTGAATTTCACCTAATCCATTACATGCAATGAATCAGATTTCATGTGACACCGCTCCCGTGTGACAAATGCATTTATAAAGTGTTACTCACACAGCACTATGGTAATCTGTCTGCCCAGTGGCTGGAACCCAGGCACTATATTTTCCTCTAACCATTCTAAATCATCATTTCAAAGCATCATAATACATGTAAATACTTCTTTCCCAACAGGAGATAAATAGGATATCCACACTCGAGTCACAACATTTTCCCCCAACATTGTGATGAGACAGAGGAATCAACCCACCCTTCCAAAGTCCAGTAGCTCTCAGGGAAGTGATAGTATTTACAGGAGATTAGGAAATTTGGCACATTTATGTTTGTGCATTGAATGTTCTCATTTCGGATGGTCTAGAGAGATTGACTCAATGGCTGTGTATCAAAGATATACTCCAAATGAAGCTGGATTTTAAAAAATCCTCTCCTTTTTCAAATGTTTTGCACCTATATTGCAATAAAAACATGCTTTTTGTAACCAATCTCATTCTATTACTTTAGTCCAAGTGATATTTTGGTGCTGATTGTAGACATGGTAAAACTATTTTCCACCTCAATATTTTTATATTTATCACCATCCCTTTTCCCAAGGCTGCATGCTCTGCAATTCCATTTTTAGATCCACATTTTTAATCATGTTTCCGTATATTATGGGCAATTTCATAGACAAGGTGCTTTCAGCTCCATATAAATCTTGGAAGATTATGATATTCTCCCAGAGGCAGTCTTTTCTGTAAATTGATGAGATATTGTCAGGTATGAATTTTCAAACCTTCTATGCTAAAAGGCTATCTTAGTTCAAATTTAAAAATCCCTCAGCATTGGGCAACTAAACCTTTATAGTCATTTAAACATGAGGGTTTTCCTGAAAATACAAAGGATTTCTTTGCAGAGTAGGGGGAGAGGGAAGGAGATTTTATTTTATATATTAAAATTTCTCTTTCTTCTTGTCTATGTCATCTCAGATGTGATTGGGAAAAGAAAAGAGGAAGGTTGCACCTCTGCCCGGTAATTTCTTTATGGATCAAGTAAAAACACTAATCAAAAACTCTGCTGGAAGGTAAATGCTTCTTCATACCACACAATGTTATGAACATAAAATGAGCTTTCCTCTACATTTTTGGAGCAGTATGTACTATAAAAGTACATCTTTTTTTGGTAGAGATAGGGTCTTGCTGTGTTGTTTAGGCTGGTCTTAAACTTTTTGGCTCAAGGGATCTTCCTGCCTCAGCCTCCCAAAGTGCTGGGATTACAGATGTTAGCCACCATGCCCAACCTAAAAGTGCTTTTTCAAGAGCACTTTCTACTGTCCTTGATGATAATGACTCTTCCGAGTATCTTTAGCAACCATCCTTGCCTGCAAGAACCTAGCACAAGGGAAGACCATGTAAAGAAATAGAAAACTGAACTATACCATACAGTCTCATCCTGGGAACTGTTTGGAAATAGTTTCTCTTGGTAAAATTTGTCCAGACCAAATTTTGATATGAGCCAGAGTTCTTGACCAATGGGACATCCATTGTATGCAATTGAAGACTATGGGAGATTTTCACATTTTGCTCTACTTTCTCTGTACATTTATTTTACCAGGAAATTTTAAATAATTGATTTGAAAGGAGAAGTAACATGTGGGATGTCTTTGAAACCACCACTGTCTTGAGGATTCCTAAGCTTTCTCATAGGATGTTGAATGATTTACATTAAAGCCTAAGGTGATCAATTTGAACTATGAAGGTACAACTGATAAAGAATGAAAAATGGCCACTAATCCCTTGAAGAATGTCATCTAATACAGAAGTACACTGATGGAACTAGAAGCACAGCATATGTTATTGGCAAGTATACATTGATACAAAAATAATCAACCTACAAATATCTTCTTTGAGAAATGACTGGTCATGCCTAAGCACATCAGTAATACAAGCAAGAGTTATAGGTAATAGAAATGGGGTGTGAATCAGAGCACATTCAAGTTAAAATAAATGCACTATAAGAACATGTCAATAAAGGAGCGCGGTATAATGAAATAAGGGAAAAATGTCTCATGATTTGTAGCAATTGTCTTCTACTCCAAAATAAGTTGGATTTGTGTTAGACAGATATGGCAGATTTAAAGGATATTCATAGAAGAAGCTGAAAATATTCAGTGATAAAATGACATCGGTAAAGAGTATATCATGAGGGAGAATTGAGCTCAGACACAGTTGTGGGCCAACAATTTATTGAGGGGAGATGATCCTCAAGGAGATAATACAAATACAGAAATTAAAGTCAAGAGTTACAGGACAGGGAGCGAGGGCATAGGGAGAGTGGGTGTTCCCAGTCTTTGAGAAGCTTGAGTTTAAGTAACACTTAACATAGTAACAAGCAAAGCAGGGCCATGATAAGGGTGGCCTTGTCATGCCACCATGGTGAGACGCTGATAGGCTAAGAGCTACATCTAAACTACTCTAGACAGCCTCATCCCTCACCCACTGCAAATGGTCAACATAGCATCACATTTGCCAAATCTTTCTTTTCCCCATCCTCCCTGTTAATTTCCATTCACTATCTGAACTTCTTGCACTTCTGCCATGTTGTAGAGACCTTGTTCATGTCTGTAGCTTGACTCCATATCATTTAAAGAATTGGTGTTCATAATTTTTGAGAATCCGATATTTTTTTGCCATTTATTTCTGCTTATTCCCATGCCAAACATTTCTCAGATTAGTATGTTTATCTCTAAATACTTAATTTCTTCCTTTGAGATCTTTAGATCTTTTAAAACTGTCCCACAGACAGGATACAAAATAACTGACGATGGCTCTTCAAAAGCATCAAGCTCATAAAATGCAAGGAAAAAGTGAGAAAATGTCACTGATTGGAGGAGAATATGGAGCTATGACAATTAAATACAATGTGCAATCCTGGATTGGCTCCTGGTCCATAAAGAGTACATGATATGTTTTGGCTCTGTGTCCCCATCCAAATCTCATCTCGAATTATAATCCTCACCTGTTGAGGGAGGGACTTGGCGGGTGGTGATTGGATCATGGGGGTGATTGGACGATGCTATTCTCATGGTAGTGGGGGAGTTCTCACAAAATCTGGTGGCTTTAAAAATGGCAGTTTTCTCTGCCCAGTCTCCTGCTGCCATGTAAGACATGCCTTGCTTCCCCTTCTTCCGTAATTGTAAGTTTCTTGAGGCCTCCCCAGCCACGCAGAATTATAAGTCAATTAAATCTCCTTTCTTTATTGATTACCCAGTCTCAGGTAGTCTCTTCACAGCAGTGTGAAAATGGACTAATACAGAACACTAGGGGCAAAACTGTCAGAATTTTACTTAGATCTGTAGTTCAGTTAACAGCATTCTATCAATGATAAGTACCTGGTTTTATAATTGTACTATGATGATAAAAAATGTTAACATTAGAAAAAACATTCTGAAGGGTGAGTGGAACTCTCTGTACTATTTTGGAAACTTTTTGGAAAGTCTATAGTTATCTTCAAACAAAGTGCTAAAAAATAAATAAGGCTTAAATTATTGAGGAAAAAAAAAACAACCTGCAACTCTCTGGCATTTTAAAAGTGGGGCATACATTCTTTTTCCTTTGTTTGTCTTAGAGATTTTTTTTAAAAGTTCTACAGACATTTACCTATATTCCTTGTATGCTACCCAGTTTACCGGGTTCTGTTTCAGACTATATTTATTGCAGAGAAGAGCTTCATTCTTTTTTTTTTTTTTGATGGAGATAAAATTCACATAACATAAGATTAACCATTTTATAGTGTAAAATTCTGTGACTTTTAATGTGTTCACAATGTCAGGCAACCATCACCTCTATCTGGTTCCTAAATATTTTCATCACCTTAAAAAGAAACCCCAGAACAGGCTTGGTGGCTCACATCTGTAATCCTGGCACTCTGGGAGGCCAAGGCAGGTGGATCACCTGAGGCCAGGAATTCCAGACCAGCCTGGCCAACATGGTGAAACCCCGTCTCTACTAAAATTACAGAAAGTAGCCAGGCATGGTGGCACACACCTGTAATCCCAGCTACTCGGGAGGCTGAGGCATGAGAATCACTTGAACCTGGGAGGTGGAGGTTGCAGTGAGCAAGAGTGTGCCGCTGCACTCCAGCCTGGGTGACAGAGCAAGACTCTGTCTCAAAAAGAAAAAGGAACCCCGTATCCATGCAGCAGTCACTCCTCCCACCCCATCCTCACACCCAGCTCCTGACAACCACTAATCTACTTTCTGTCTCTATGGGTCTCTCCATGTGATTAATAGAAATGGAATCACCTAATATGTGGCATTTTGTGTCTGGCTTCTTTCACTGAGCTTGGTGTTTTTAGGGCTCATTCATGTTGCTGCATGCATCAGTACTGCATTCCTTTTTAAGGCTGAATAATATTCTATTGTATGAATAGAACACAACTTGTTTATCCATTCATCTGTTGATAGAGATTTGGGTTGTTTTCACTTTTTGATCATTGTGAATAATGCTGCTAATCCCTGTTTCAGTTTCTGCTTTTATGTCTCTTGGGTATACATGTAGGGTTGGAGTTTCTGGGTAACATATGGTAATTCTATGTTTAACTTTTTGGGCCTCAATGTTTCCATGCCCCAATTCCATTTTTTTTTTGACAGAAATTTTGCTGGATTACTGACTTTCTCTGTGACTATACTTCTCAACCGTTTTGTAATGTTATAATTTAGTTCTAAAAATCTAAAATCATAAAATATAATCTTCCAGAGGTGTAAAGGATGCACATCAGGATTATATTTTATAATTTTAGTGTCTTAGAACAATGATCAGGTATGCCTTTTTTACAGCATGCTGGATTTTCTTTTTTTTACAGTTACCGTCTGATATGATTAGGCTTTGTGTCCCCACCCGAATCTCATCTTGAATTATAATCTCCATAATCCCCATTACTCCCATGTGTCAAGGGAGGGACCAGGTGGAAGTGGTTGGATCATAGGGCAATTTCCCCCATGCTGTTCACGTGATGCTGAGTGATTTCTCACAACATCTGCTGGTTTGATAACTGTTTGGTAGTTCTTCCTGCATTCATTCTCCTTCCTGCCACTTTGAGAAGAAGATGACCACTTCTCTTTCACTTTCCATCATGATTGTAAGTTTCCCAAGGCCTCCCCAGACATGCTGAACTGTGAGTCAATTAAACCTCTCTCCTTTATAAATTATCCAGTCTTGGGAATGTCTTTATTAGCAGCCTGAAAATGGACTAATACATCATCCTTACATACTATTGACAATTATAACATGATCACATATCCGAGGTGTTTTAATCCACCCTTTATATTGATGAGCACACACATTTCTACCAACAATCTTTTTTTTTTTAAAAAAAACTCTAAACAAAATAACCCAGGCCTACGTTTTGCTTATGTCAGTATGAGCTCCATAGCAACCTACAACGTTGTTACCCTCACTGAAGAATATTTTTTCTGTCTTCCTTCTTGATACTTGTTTGCTATGACTTCCACTCATCTCACTGCATTCAATTGCTCTACAAGAAATCTGTCTTTTTATGTTCTCCCATTTCTTGCCTTAGGGACAGTTTTTGTTACCTTCCCTTCTTCTGTCTTGAATTCATTTAGGTAGTTATCACCACTTCTATTCAAGTCCCCTGGAAGTAACACGTTCTGGTCAGAGAACTGCTTCTGATTAAGTAATTTGCTTTTCATGTTTTTTTGTTTTGGTGGAGGAGGTGACAGGGTCTTTCTCAGTCACCCTGGCTAGAGAGCAGTGGTGCAATCACGGCCCACTGCAGCCTCCAACCTCTGAGCTCAAGCAATCCTCCCACCTGAGCCACCCAAGTAGCTGAGACTGCAGGTGTGTACCACTGCACCCAGCTAATTGTTTTTATTTTTATTTTTGTAGACGTGGAGTCTGAATACGTTGCCTAGCTTGGTCTCGATCTCCTGGCCTCAAATATCCTCCCTCTTCAGCCTCCAAAAGCACTGGGATTATAGGCATGAGCCACCACCCTTGGCCTTTTTTAGGTTTATTTATATTTTGGTCACATACATATTTATCTATATTCAATATTGTTTTAAATATATTTGCATATTTGCATATAGATACATGTGAATATATTAGTAATATAAATATGTCATTCTACTTTTCATGTTTTGATATTACTATAAATATGATCAGACTGGACAAATTTTTCTTTGACTTTCTTAAAAAAATTTAATGTTATGCTTCTCAATTGATTTAGGTTGGAATATTTAGCTGTAATTTATTATTTATCACTACTCCATTGTGTAAATCTATTCTATCAATAGACCATCTGAAGAAAAACTGATAGTTTTGTGATGTAATCATAAGTGGGTCATTATTGATTTGCTCTTAAATATTTTGATGTGCACCCAATTAAAGGATACTTTTGCCAGGTTAAACTTCCCATAATACATAGATTATGTATTTGAATTGTTGGGTTTTACTGTGAACTTCTTTTCCTATACTTAATTCTCTTTAATATGAGGTATGAGTGGATGGAAAGCTGTCTGTTAGTAATGGAGTGTCCATTATGGTTTTCAAAATTACATTCCTACATTCTGATTTCCAAATATACCCACTTTTGCTTAAATGAGCCATTTTCCTTTAAGGGTATATTCACAATATTAATGCCATGTCAGCAGCCATATTTTTCTCATTCTATTATTCTACAGAATTTAAATGAAATCCATGAGTTCTTTGAGTGATTTCAGTATTAGAGTAAAAATTATTCCCAATAATAGAGTATTAGAGTAAAATTATTCCCAACAATAGGTCCATCCTACACTACTCATATCCATCCACAATTATGCTTTTATTCTCTGCATTCAGTTAATCATTACCCACTCTACTCTTGAGTTTAAAAATAATAATAATCAATAGTGCAACCAAATTGACAAAATAAATGAAATATAGGGATTTCCCATTAGAATGTGCTGAGGCAAAGAAAAGCAGGTCCATTGTTCAGGGAATCATGGCTTTGAATCTCAGACTTCAATCTAATTAAAAATTGGTTTTTGTATGCCACTAAGAGGGTGATTTGCATTAGAGAGCCTTATATATTCTTTTTATTCCCCATATACCTTCTGGTATTCTTCAAAATACAGTTCATAGGTGCAGTGTTGCCTTTGAATATTTACAGCTACCCAAGATATCCCTAATGGCTAATTATGATAGAAACTGCAAGGCAGCAACATATTTTATCAAGGAATGCTAAAGGGGCTTAATGAGCCCGTTAAGAAGAATGAGGTGTTTGACTCTCTGAGAATACAAGATTGTGAAACTGCTCTCTGGGAAGAGGAAAATTTAAGATCCTTGACAAAAACTCTTAATAGAACCAAGTAGATGAATACATTCATACATCAAGTAAGCAGCATGGATAGATTTAAGGTTTCTCATTTTTTCCTTATACACCTCTAATTAATTTTAGAGTTCCAAAATACATGACTCTGTACACCTGGGTGCTATGGAAACTCCATCATTCATAAGCACATTTGGACTTCTGCAATCCTAGTATCTCTTTCTAATACAACCTTAGCATTGGACCACATCTGATATTCACTGCCATCCAAACTTCCTTGATCTCAACTGAATCCCATCTTATGCTGTGAATTCAATGTCTGCACATTGAACCTAAAAAAATAATGAAGCTGTTTTTGGATTGTGCTAAAATGTTGACTTGTCTTGTCCCAAATAGTTGTTGCTTTAGGATAGAGCATTGGCCTTGAGCATCACTGAGACGATAAATCAATAAATCCATTTGAACATTCCAATGAATGTTTGTTTTACCCACTTATTGGAGTTCATAAGAGAATGTGAAGCCAGACAGTGATTCAAAAGGGTGGAATTCAGAAGAAAAAACAGACACGTTTTCCTACACTATCAAGACTGAACAGGGAGCACGGGAAATTTTATACATCAAAGAGATATATGAATGGATACTCTAATGGTTCTATCATTCTTCGAACATGGCCGGAATCAGGACTTTTGCTGGGATAGGTAAGAATGTGCCCTAGGAAAACTACAAAACCCAGTTTGTCATCATATGACATCTTAGGATCTACGGTCTTATCCAGTGATAGTCTCATTTTCTAAAAAATTATTATACAGTTAAAGAAAAAACTTCTTATCACCATTTTGTAGTGGAAAAAAACCAGCATCAGGTGAACTTTTTAGGATTCGCTTCAAATCCCCATAGGTGGTCAGTACCACGGCCATGATCAGAACCCAGAACTTCTGAATCTTTGTGGAGTGAAGTCCTCTCCATCCTAGTTTTCTCTCCATCATATAGAGAAGGAAACTTCTAAAAACTGTACTAGTTAGAAAGAAAGAATAAGTTCTACTGTTTGATAGTATGGTAGAAGGATTATAGTTAATAATAATTTATTATATATTTCAAAATAACCAGAATTAGAATGTTCCCAACACAAAGAAAAGATAAACGTTTGAAGTGATGGATACCCCAATCACCCTAACTTGATCATTAAACGTTGTATACGGGTACAAAAATATCACATGTACCCCTCAAATATGTACAACTATTATATGTCAACAAAAATAAGTTAATTGATTTAAAATAAAATAAAAATTAATTTATTTTTATGAGAATCCACATTCTAATTAATTGGAAAGATTCACGTACTCTATCAAATGTGCAGGGCTTTCCAATACGAAAAATAAAACGGCATTATTGCACCTGAAGTCTGAATAAAAATGAGAAAAGCTGATATTAGCAAAAATTTAAAAATTGGGACATACTGCAAAAGCATCAACAATTCCAAGTTAAAATAAAATAGAGCTTTATGTTGGGTTACTAATGAAGATTTCCAAAGGTACCTCTTTATAAAGGCATCTTCTGGTGGAATAGCCATTAGTTTTGACTCTATATTATTGGGCCTAATCCACTTGGAAAAATAAAAATATTGTGGTGATAAAGGAGATAAAAAGAATTAGCTTTAATGAGTTTCATGTTTAAAAGAAAAGTTGATTGTGAATCAAGTCTAGATTTCTTGGCATTGTCCTAAGATAAAAACATTTAATAGTGCTTTAAAAATATGAAGAACTGTGTTCATGAAAGCATTGGTAGTATTATATTAATGTTTGCAGAGAATTGTCAGTAGGAAACCTTGTGTTTTAGTGGCCTTTTGGAGGGAAAATGAATAAGCTGAGTAATTTGGGCTCTTAAATGTTTCAGAGGGAGAACGTGAAGACAGAGCCAATTAAGAAAGATGGTGAATATGTAAAAAAAGAAGATGCTGCAAGAAGGAATTTTCCTAGAAACCAGTCATTAAGCAGCCATTTGAAGAACCTGGGAAGAAATAAAAAAAGACTTGGAAAGATAAGTCCTCTTCTGTTTGTGGTTTCTAAAGAGTGGTTTTTAAATCTCAGCAAAGCAATCCATAAAATAAAAGATTGATGTATTTCTTGTAAAGTCTTGAAAAACGATTCATTGCTGTTCATGCAATTTTCTGGCTTTAAAGGTGTACATACATTATAGAGAAGCAATACAAAGAAAGCCAAGAAGAAATGTAAACTTCCCATTAGAAGTTTTGTAGGAAAAAATCGACAGAATATCACTATTTTGAGAAGAGAGAATGGCTAATAGGCAGGAAGGTGAGCCTATCATTATGGAACTCATGAAGCTGAAAATGAAAATGATTTGTGGATCACGTTTTTAAATGGGATGGAGACAGCTTGACAGTTTGTTATAAATGTGCAGAAAACACCAGGAAGGAAAGCATCCATGGAGAAGAGGGTTCCAGCCACTCTTGTGAATTTTCTGTGTCGTGCAACAGCAAAAGTAACCTTGCAAGTCTGAGTGCCAAAAGGTTCCCCAAACACAGAGACTCTGTAAAAGCACCATAGAATATTCCTCCTGTAAGATAAAATGTCAACATTGTGAAAGCAACGATTAAGCCCACTAGGTTATTGAAGGGGGGGCAATAACCAAACATTCATGCGCAAAAGAACTACAGACACATTAAGATACATAATTCTGTAGGTCTATGGGAGATTTCTGCCCCACTGTAATCACGACTTGAAAACTTCAGAGAGGAAAGAAATTTAGCACATCAGGACTAGATCCTACTTCTTTGAGGAGCCGTAAGAATTCGCCTGCTTTGGGGGTTCTCAAAATGTGGTCAGCAGCATCAGCCTCAGCTGGAAACTTGTTAGAAATACAGATTCTAGGGTCCTGCCCTCAACCTAAAGGAATCAGGACCTTGGGAAGCGGGGCCATTCAGGTGATTACAAATGCCTGCTAAATTTGGAGAATGCATTTCTAAAATGGCAAGCTCTCAGTATTAGGGCATAATGAGTTTTCTGTTAACACTCAGCTCTTCCTGTAGGTTTTTGCTGAATAGTTTAGGTTCCTCTGCGCCACTCTCTAGGCACACCTGCTGGTGCCTGTTGCGAGAATCCTATGCATAATGGAATTGAAGCTGTGATAAGATCATCTTTCTAATGACATGCTGGAAATGAAATTGCTAAGAAAATTGCCTCAAGGTTAAAAAACATAAGATAAGTAATAAATATCACCTGGGTAAGTTGAAGACTTCTGCCTTATTTTTCTCATTAAACTTTTCCTTTTGAAAGATGAAAGTATTAAAAACTATCATGGGTGGAGTCCGATTACAAGTTGATTTTCAGGTGCAAAGAAATGCCATTCTTGCAGAAGGAAAAAGATACCCTTCTCATGAAACTCATTCTCTTCCATCAGGAACTTGCAGGATTATTGATTAAATTATTCATTGTTAAGATGTGCAAGCCTTATGGTAATATAAAGCAATGCAATATGAACACGGCGAAATATGAGAACTTTTGATATTGCAACAAAAGCTACTGCGATATATATTTTTAATACATCTTGCTTTTCTTGGGGGGTAGACATTTTAATATATCTTGCTTTTTTTTAGTGAAGCATGAGGGAAATTTTGAGCATATTGGGTGACTACAGCATGGAAAAGCATTTCTCCAAATGTTCTATGGATGCTGATGGTCTCTCATGAGTTTAGTAGGTGTTTTACATGCACACATTCACATACACATGATGCATAGCATACAAGAGCTTCACGAGCAAATAAAATAGGCTCCTTCACCAACAGGTGCCAAGGGCTTTGATATGCTAATGATCAGCGCAAACGTCTACATGGGAAGACTTCCAGAATGAGGGATTGTCTTAGTTCATTCAGAACTGCTATAACAAAATACCATAAACTGGGCGGCTGAAATAACATTTATTTCTCACAGTTCTAGAGGCTGTAAGTCTGAGGTCAGAGTGCCAGCATGGTGAGTTCTTGGTGAGAGCACTCTTCTTGGTTATAGACAGCTATTTTCTCGCTGTCCCCTCACGTGGTGCAAAGAGTGAGCCAGCTCTTGAATCTCTTCTTATAAGGGCACTAATCCCAATGATAAGTGTACCACCCTCATGACCTAATCACCTCCCAAGGGCCCTACCTCTTAATACTATTCTTAGGATTTCAAGATGTGAATTTTGAGGGGACTCAAATATCCAAACTATTTTACTGTTTCTCATATTTATTTGATCTCAAGAATTTTAGTCCTGGAAACCTACATTAGGAAGTACTCTTTTATACTCTAGCTGATTTGAACTTTGTGTGTTACCTAAACTCTTCTAATCAATCCTAAATAGAACAGAAAATATATAGCACATCAAAAACCACTTAATGCAAATCAAATAAGTAGAAGGCTGTGAGAAAATAATACCAAAGCAGGCAGGCCTTCTTAAGTAAACAAACAAACAAGTAAGTTAATACATGCAAAAAAAGCCGTGGTTAGCCATCTACAAGAACTCACATCATTGCAAGGTATGTCACACAGATACATGTAAAATGTAATGAAGTCATTTCTTGAGTAAGTCAATCTTTACACTTTTTTTTTCCTTTTTGACTCTAAAAATAGGTTAAATAAAAGATACAAGATAGAAATATGGGAGGTTTTTCATTGCCAAAATATAGCTGTGATGGTCATAAACACAATCATATCTTTATACAAAGAGTTATTTATAAAAGGAGCAGCAAGAATTATAAGTCAGAGACCAACATGAGGTCCTCACAGGTCATGATAGTTCAATTATAATTGATTTGACCAGTTTCAGATGATAGAATATTTTAAACAAATTTATTAGAAATACTACTCCACAAAATAAAAAAAGTTGTAGTTGATATAAAAGTAGACATGGTAATGGAGTTTATCATCTTATAAGAGCACTTGTTAACTAATAGGTGAAAAATATCTAACACTAGAACAAAATAATACCGAAGGGATACAGATTAGAAAAAAAAGTAGATGGCTCTTAACCATGAGAAACAACCACATGCATTACAGTAAGAAAAGTATGAACAGATTTTTATCTAAGAAACTAGCATATCATACACTCCTGGTGGGACTGAGAACACTCTGGAATGTTTCTTTAAAGCAATTAGGGTATTGAAATTCAGTCTTTGCTTTTGACCAAGTAACCCCATTTTTAGAAATATTTCATACAGAAACTGTCAGACATGTGGTAAGAGATTTATCTTACTACCTGGATAGTCATAGTCATATTTTTATAATACCTATAATAAGAAGCAATCTAAATATGTGATAATATGTAAATTGACTAAGTAACATATGTCATAATATGTAAATTGGCTAAATATGTGATAATATGTAAATTGACTAAACAGCGTATTCATATGATGATAACTAGTGGGGCCACAGAAAGAAAACACATACTATATATTACATGAAAAAACTAGGATATAAAAGAGTATACATGGTCTAATCCTCATTATAGTATTTTATGTTGGGATACCAATATAAGTTTGGACATCTAAGCCCCATTGACTCACTCAAATTCTCCTTTCATAACCAAACAAAAATGGAAATCAAGTAACTTGTCTCACACCAAATATGGTATCTATATACTAGAACTTATGGAAAGAATCAGGAGAAGTTATTTAAAGATTTCTGGTCCATTAACACATGCATGAACATACACCTGCACAATTCAAGATGAGAGCACATCTATACACAAGAAAAGGAAGCCACAGAGAGGTGATTTGAAGTCAGACACTCATGGATGGAGACAAAACAGAGAAACTCAATGAAAACAGCCAAGGAGACAATAAACAGCAGAGTGGATACTAAAGAAAGCTGAATTATTGAAATAAAAACAAATGTGAGAAGGAATGCCAAGACAAAGGCAGTGGAAAAATGGATGAGAGTAATGGAAAAAAGATGAATGAATGATAGATAGATAGATATAGATAGATAGATAGATAGATAGATAGAAAGATGATAGAGAGATATAGATAGACGGATGATAGATGACAGATAGATAGATAGATAGATAGATAGATAGATAGAATGGATAAATGGATAGTAGATAGATAGGTGGATAAATAGATAACAGAGATGATAGAGGTGATACTTAGATAAATAGAATAGATGATAGTTATAGGTAGACAGAATAGATGATAGAAATATATATATAGAGAGAGATAGATGATAGATAGATGGATACATAGATAGATAGGCAGATATGATGGGTGGAGAGGTAGGTAGGTAGGTAGGTAGGTAGACTGACAGACAGACAGATAGACTCTTAATTTCAATGTAGGTCTAAGGAGAAACTTTGGACCAGGAGCCACAGAAGCAAACAAAGAAGAAGAAAGCTTCATAAAATTTATGAAAGACTTGAAAACTGCAGAGCAAGAGGACTTTGTCTAGGGCCAAATAATATTACTTACACTAACATAAGGAGTGTGCAATTTCTCCCACACACCACAGAGCTCTGAGCAGAGGAGAAACAGTTCCAAAAATTTAAGGGGAAAAGTTCATGAGGAGAAAGAGAAATACCTAAAATGGCAGGAGGAGACTTTAGTGTTGGGGCCAGAAAGTGGGTAGTTCCTGCATCCTCTGGTCACACACAATGGAAAGAAACCGCTACCTCTGTGCATTACAATGCAAAGGGCAGGTCCAATAGGTGGCAACAATCCCCTTAGCGCCCTGTTCCCACCCCTTTGGGAATTGCTAGATCTTGCAATGGGATTCTGTCTTCTCTGCCTGGGTCACGAAGATGTTTCGTGTGGCCAGACTGAGATATTCCAGCCACTGGTCCTGATCAAGATTCTGAATTATTGAGATGATCTGGCTCCCAAGAAATACCAAGCATTCAAGAAACATATGAGATGAAACAGATTCACAATGAGCAAGGAGGCACGCTGTACTAGGTGGAAGTCTGGCTACACTAGGAAAGGTGATAAAAAGGTGGTTCTGCTCAGAGTCGTCTGCCATCAGCCACGTTACCTGGTACTTCTCAGAGATTCAACTTCTCAGGCACCGCGTCGGACCTACTGAGTCACAAGCCTTAGGGACAAGGTCTGTTAATCTATGTTTTAAGAAGCAACTAGGGATTGTGAATAAGCCATAGATGTCACACTTGTGAAATAATTTTCCACTTATTCCTGCCATGTGCATTTATCCTATTATTTCAAGGAAAAAAAAACTAGCAACAAATGAACGAGAGCAATTCAATCCTTCCCAATGCAGGGCATAGCTCAATCTCTTCTAAATTGAGACACAAAGTCTGAATGCAAGAATTCCTGGAGTTTCTTTATATTATTCAGAGAAATGAAAAGCACAATCATTAGCTTCTACACGATACTCAATTGAATGCGTGCTATGACACTCCTAAGTTTTACTGATGTGACAGGGCTTACTTGTATTCTTCCTGAATAGCAGAAAACTTCACACAGTATGGTTTCAGCAAAAGTTTCATGTCTCATCATCTAGTGTCTATTGCACTATTTCTGAAATAGACCCACAGGGAAGAAAGACAGGAGATTTTGCAATTTGTCATTGATATCATAGAACATGAAGTATAGTGTGAAAAATCAATCTTATAGAAATCTCGCTTACAATTAGTGGATTTATCAGCCTTGGACATCCATATAGCTAAACCATAATAATTTAAAAGAGTGAGTTATGGACCTTGCCGAACTGAAATACACTTCAAATGGACATCTGGCCAAGGTTCCTGCCACTGAGAAATAAACAACCAACATATTGCTTTAAATAAATCCGAACCACTTAACCAGTAAGCAAAGGCTCTCTTTTAATAAGAGGAAGAAAAAAGAGAGGAGACCATATCTCCATGTCCAAAGCTTGAGGGGCATTATGGATACTGCCTTGTGTTAAATTTATGGGAAGAATACAGATTTCTGTTTATACAGTTAGAAATGGCCAAATACTTAAAGCATAGGTGCTACTGCTGTGGAGAAACACAGAGGTTGCATCTGTCTCCAACTGATTTTGTTTGGCTCTATGTCCCTACCCAAATTTCATGTTGAACTGTAATCCCCAGTGTTGGAGGTGGGGCCTGGTGGGAGGTGATGGGATCGTGGGGGTGGTTTCTAATGGTTTAGCACCATCCTCCTAGTGCTGTTTCATGATGGATTTCTCACGAGATCGGGAGGTTTATAAGTGTGTGGCACCTCCCCCATCACTCTCTCTTCCTCCTGCTCTGGACATGTAAAATGTGCTTGCTTCCCCTTCACTTTCTGCCACAATTGTAAGTTTCCTGAGGCCTCCCCAGCCATGCTTCTTGTAAGTCCTGTGGAACTGTAAGCCAATTAAACCTCTTTTCTTTATAAATTACCCAGTCTCAGGCAATTCTTTATAGCAGTGTGAGAACAGACTAATACACCCAGCAAACTGTCTCTGTTATAGCTAACCAAAAGTAAAGAAAGTGAGAAAATCACAATAAATTTTAAATTTTAAAATTTATTTTTAAATTAGATATTTCAGTATCCAATTCTTAAGTTTGCCATTGGTCTTAAAGGTTATAATAGAGCAAGTCTTCCCTGAGTGAGTGGTATCCACTGCAATATAGAAAGAAAAAGAAACATACAAGAAAGATATAAAGATGGTTAAATCATAAGCAATTTTCAGACCTTCATACTGGCTCTTTAGGTGATGGGAGAACCTTGAAAGATGAAGAGTGTAACAATGTTTTCTGAGCAGCTCATTATAAAATGACACTGAAAGCTACAGAAAACTGAGGGGCTGGCACAAATAAAATTAGATTTAATGTGCTTATAGGTTGTTAAAATTTTATTTAAAACTCATACACTGCTATTTTCAAGATAAATGGAAACATTTACTCTTCAACTAAAATATAAAGTACAGGCCGGGCATGGTGGCTCATACCTGTAATTCCAGCACTTTGGGAGGCCGAGGCAGGTGGATCACTTGAGGTCAGGAGTTGAAGACCAGCCTGGCCAACATGTTGAAATCCTGTATCTACTAAAAACACAAAAATTATCTGGGCATGATGGTGGGCACCTGTAATCCCAGCTAATGGGAGGCAAATGTTGCAGTGAGCCGAGATTGCGCCACCACACTCCAGCCTGGGTGGCAGAGCGAGACTCCATCTCCAATAAATAAATAAATAAATAAATAAAATACAATCTGTGTATATGTAATATAAAATATACTATGTACTATTGTTTAAAGGGTCTAAATATACATGAGATGTATATGATTTCTTTTTTTCTGTATGAGTTTGACTTACTATCTTGTGACTCAGATTATTTGGAGTAGGATTGTCTTACCCATCAAGTTTGAAGGCAGAGCAAATTAGTTTAAATTTTAGGCAGTGACTGGGTTTAGAACTAGATGATTATATTAGACAAGGTTCTGGCTCTGAGCTATGTATTTCCTATTGTGAGATAGCAAATGTAATATTTGCCTAGATACCCTCTTTGTTGGTCCTATAAAGAGGCAGTGGGCTGAATGATGTCCTTTTTAGTACTTGGTGGCAGACAATACATTTTTGAGTTTTTTTAGTTTCGAAATATGCTTAAGGTCTTTGTACGACAAGTGTGAAATATTAAATTGTGGAATGCCAGAGACTAGGTGCAGTTGTGCATGCCTATAATCCCAGTGCTTTGGCAGGCTGGGGCAGGAAGATCACTTGAGCCCAGGAGGTCGAGGGTTCAGTGACCTATGATTGTGGCATTGCACTCTAGTCTGGGTTACAGAGCAAGACCTTCTTTCAATAAATAAATAAATAAATAGTCAAATATCAATAGTCCTGAATTCTACATTACTATGCTGCAGGTTGAAAAAAAAGTCCATTCTAAAGTGAATTAGGGCAGGGTGCAGTGGCTCACACCTGTAATCCCAGCACTTTGGGAGGCCGAGATGGGCGGATCACCTGAAGTCAGGAGTTCGAGGCCAGCCTGGCCAACATGTTGAAACCCTGTCTCTACTAAAAAAATACAAAAATTAGCTGGACATGGTGGTTGGATTACGAATTCCAGCTACTCGGGAGGCTGAGGCAGGAGAATCGCTTGAATCCAGGAGGTGGAGGTTGCAGTGAGCAGAGATCCTGCCACTGCACTCCAGCTTGGGCAACAGAGTGGGACTCCATCTCATATAAAAAGTAAATAAATAAATAAATAATTACATAAGTAAATAAAGTGAACCTGTCCTTCTGCTTTAGAGTTTGTCTTTGGGAAGATGAATGGGCATCTAGATTTTCTCATGTTGCTTGGCAACATATTTTTCTATTTGTGATGAACAGGACCAGCTACACAATTTGTGGGGTTCAGGAAAAGTGAAAATGAGTGGCCCAGTGTTTATAAATTAAGGACTTCAAGACCACGTTAGCAGAGCATTAAACCAAGCATGAGCCCTTTGAGCTGAGGCCCTATAGGACATGGTCTCACCCTCATGAAGTAGGACCCACTTGATGAAGAGCAGGTGCAAGCCTGGTGAGTTTCTGAATATGCTAACCTCAGTCCCCTGCATGAGGATTAAAATAGATGCAATAAATTCTATTTGGTTCACAAAGCTGGTATGCAGTCTCTCTGTTTAAAAAGGGGCATGCTTCTTCACTCTGTACAATTTGCCGACCTATTGTTTGAATTTTAAATCTTCTATTAACTCAGCACAATTTTGGGTATTGTCTGTGTACCAGGCAATGGGTAATAGCTTTGGTGAGGATGTCATGCAAGAGTTTGTGGCTTCTCTAGGGAGACAAGGAGAGGAGGCATAAAACATGTGGTGGTGGATGCAAACTGGAGGAACACTTTCACCTGTCTGGAGGATTTGGAAGCTCTCAGGACAAGAAGAAAATTAGAGAAAGATCCAGAAGGCAAGCGTGATAAGAGAAAGAGAGATCAAAGCAACCATGGAGATAGAGATAAGCATAAAACCAAACCAGATAGGTTGTTATGTTTTTTTTCTAGTAACCGGCACATATATTCAATGCATTATCACATGCTGTGAGAAGGATACAGTGAGGTGCTGAGAAAAGATCGTGGAGACAGACCCAAATTGTTTTCTAGATAGCTTCAAATTAAAGTCTTAATAAAGTTTGTATTTTATCTGAAATATCGCCTTTGCACATGAAGATAAAACACTCCAACGTTTACCTTTTTCTCATGTAGTTTGAAGTACATGGTAAGCGCATACAATTTTTATTTGTCAATGACAAAAGCATTCTAGATAAAATAGAAATATAAATAAACTACCTTAAAAAAAGAAGTTCTACATGAACTCTGTGTTGTTCCTTTTTTTCTCTTCACTCTTCCATGTAAAATATGTTCAGCAAAGGCAATCTCCATCTGTGTATCCACTTTATAAATTGTCTTCCTCTCTCCAAAATACGTTATCCTCTCTCTTTTGGGCTTCTGAAACTTTTGATTGGTATATCATGTACATTGAGAAAAATACAAAGACCAACATGTGCAGCTTGACGAATTTGCCTGAGAAAATTCATGTTACCAACATTCAGATCAAGAAACTGGACATTTCCAGCACCCAGTAACTTGCCCTCAACCTCTTAGAGTTACCACCCATTCCGAGCACAGGTACAAGCCTGGTTTTAGCAACCTTGATTAGTTTTGCCTATGCTGTGAATTTATTTAAAGAAAATGGGACAGCATGTAATCTTTTGTTTCTGGTGGCTTTTAGGTAACATTGTTTAGGGATTTATTCATATTTTTTGTGTAGTTGCAGTTTATATTTTCCTATCACTGCAGGGTATTTCCTTGTGTGAATACTGTTTGTCCATATTGATATCGGTGGATATTTGACTAGCTTTGGGGTTTTTTGGGAGTTAATATGTCTGTTTGGGTGAATGTATGTAGCTAATTTGTCTGGGTATGGAATTGCTGTGTCACAAGTAGTTGTATATTTAATTTTTGTGTAAGCTACCAGTTTTTCCAAAGTAGCTGCCCAATTTTCATTTCCAGCAGACATGAGTGTGATTTCCAGTTGCTCTACATTTTCTCCAACATTTGATATTGCCATATTTTCAAATTCTAGCCATTACGGTAGACAGTAGTTTTCATTTCTTCTCTCTGAAACTAATCAAGTTGAACACCCTTAAAAATTTTTTATCAGCCATTTGAATATTCTTTTTTTGCAGGATCTGTCTATTTTGGATTTTTCATGTGTAAAAATCTCAAGGTATCAAATATATGCTTGTTTTTTCTCCTGGCCTTACTCCATTCATCCTTTTTACCCCAAGTATTTGGAAATGTAACAGTTTTAAAAGTAGGACTGAATGTTTAGCAAAGAACTCTTTTTGCTTTTGGAGTTTTCTCCTTGTCAACACATCACACAAATCTATGTAAATTCTGTGGCTTTTGAATTGGGAAAAAGTCTTACATAAGCAACAAGGCATGGGGAAAAGAGTAAAGGTTTGGAAATGAAGGGCTTGTCTTGGCTCCATCATTTATTATCAGCTGTTACCTTGGGCAAGTTATTCAAACTCTCCACACCTCATTTTCCTTATCAATAAAATGATGCAAAGCATTGCTGGAGGATTAAATGAAGTAGTATTTATAAAATTTCTTATAATGTGTATAGTTACTTATTTGGAATAGAAACTCACAAAAGTCGGTGTTAGAATAGAATCTCACAAAAGCCAGTGTTGCAAAAGTTGGTGTTCTATCACATCTTGCTGCCAGTTACTATATCCTGAACTCGTATGGGATTTCTTTAAACAGTGTGTTAAGAGAGTAAAGGATGAACTTGAAATCACCATCAAGGCATTTTTAAGGAATCTACTTTTATTTCATAGCTTTCACAAATTTTGAGGATAAAAATTCCATATATTACATAAATACTACCAGTCACAAGGCCTTTAAACACTGTGATGGGACTTGCCTAGCTGGACATGAAGAAACTGCAGGAAGAATGAATAACTCCTAGAAAGCTGTATCTCTTCTTTGTTTTGTGCAAAGAGCATCTCAGAAATAGACTGAAATATTCCTGTATGGGCTGAAAACAATAATTAGAGGCATCTGGTTGGTCCGATCCCCTAGGGGCTTAAGGCTGATCCCAGCAATACTATTGCTAATTAGTAGAGTGTTATCTTTCTTCATTTGATTTGTTTCTTCATCTGATTAAAATGAAGTTGAATACATTTCAGGAGGAAAGATTTTAGTATTACCCACCTGAGTTTTAAAGGCAAGCTGGTTTAATAAAAGTTCCATATTTTAGGAAAACCTGAATAACCTAAGCAGCATTTGAGAGGTTGCTCTACATTTTTCGATTTGGCATTTCTTGTCTACTCCCTGGAGAGACCAGCAGGGGACACGGTGCAGAGTCAAAGCCAGAAATGGCAGGAACAGTTCAGAAGCTTGACTGGAAGAGAGCCATCCCCAAACCCGCCCCTCTTGTGTCTGTGCCCTGAATATTAGTTTCCTTTAAGCTCTTTCTCTATATTTGACAGTAAGTTAGAATTATAAGGAAACAGATAAAGTTAGAGGAATGAATCAAAAATATGACCAGTCTCAAAAAAAGCTTTCAAATAATAAGAGTAAAAACCCGTCTAGAAGTGTTGCAATGAAGCCATTCTTTTCCACTTTCCCATCAACCATCTTTCAGCCACTTTCAAATGAAATGTTTATGTCAGAGACCAGTTTACTCTTACAAAAGTAACCTTTTTGTAGGCAAAAACATACTATAACTCCTTTTAAAACTTACCCTGAAAACCTGAGGCCAAAATTGTATAAAGGCAAGGATGACCTGATAAAATATTAATAATGCATAAACAGTATCCTTTAGAGAATGTATCCCAATTTTGAGTCCAATATTCATTTCACATGAATGTAAAGAGCACTTTAATTTTTAATTTAAAAAATTCTATAGTATTTCAAGGACTAAACTAGAACTTTGCAATCACACCTATTCAATATAGAACAGAGTTAACATTACTAATACAAGTGCTCTAAATACTTTACATGAATAGCTCTATGATTCACACTAAAATTGATAAACACCATAATGGTCTAGGACTGAATTATTATTACTGAACTTGGAATGAAAAGAAACGGAAGATTAACCTGCACTTCAGGAATATCACCCTTCTATTCTGTTTTGCTTTCAGACTGAGGTCATTTAAGTCACTTAGGAATTCCTTGATGTTGATGAGAGCAGTCATCTAGGCTTACTTTTTGCATGAAAGGATACCGTATGCCAACTGGGGTTGGACTTTCTATGTAGTTGCATGTGTTGTCAAATTCTTTTTAACCTCACACATAAATATTGGACCAAAGAAAACCCAATGTGCAAGTTTTCTTGCCTGAACCATGTAAGACGACCCTTTGCTCTTCCTTCGTCTTCCACCATGTATGTGAGGCCTCCCCTTCCATGTGGAACTGTAAGTCCATTAAACTTCTATCTTTTATAAATTACCCAGTCTTGGATATGTCTTTATCAGCAGCATGAGAACAGCCTAATACACTGTAAAACAGGGATAAATCCTTAGAGAGGTGGTAAAATTAAATACGGCAATGGTCTATGTTCATGATCTGTGATTTTCACCACTTAAATTGGATCACACCAACTATGATATCCTCAGAGCTTTTAATGGAAATATATCTCTTCTCCAATTAGCAAGTTAATTGTTTTGCTGTGCCATTCCTCTGGTGAAAAACACAAAAATAAATTAATTGTAGTTCTCCCATGTTTCTTCATACTCTATTAAGCCTTGCAGGTACAGCAGGAACATGCCTTAAACTTCCATAGAACTTACAACGCATTGGAGCGGCGGAGATCAGCCATGAAACAGATAACTATGCAAATCAATAACCAATTTTAATAGAGGCAACAGTGATTCAGAAGAATAGTTTAGAGGTGACAAAGAAGGGATCAGAGGTGACAGGTGGCACTGCAGTTTAAAATGACACTTATCAAAAAGACACATCCCGTTTTTACCCATTCATGCTTTATTAATGGATATCACTAGGTATTGATTTAAAAGACATTAAAATTCTCTAGTGGAGTCATTGAAAGCTTCTTATCTAATTTCCTAGATAACATCAACTGGTGGAAAATAAAGCATAAAATGATAGATAAATAAACCCCAAATTTCTGATGTATTTGGGATGAAGAGGTAGCTACAACAATGATCTAAATATCCACATTGAGTTTAGACACTGGATCGAGAAATGACACACATGTTTTATAGAAAAACATTCAAAGATGCAAAATTGTAAAGAATGAGTGATCATATCCCACCCTCTAATTTTCTTAAATTTTGGAATCAGCATCCTTTATTATTCAGCATGCTCTATGTCCGTCTAGTGAGCCAAAAGCCATTTCTACTTTTATAGATATGAGGCCATTTTTACTCTTTATTTTTTAGGCATTAAAATGGATTAGTGAAATCTAAGCAGTCCATTTCCAGGTCAGTCCTTACATTATGTTTTTCATGGGAGGGTTTTTTTTTTTTCCCAGCAAACCCAGGAAAGGTAAGAAAACTAGTACACCCCAGGACCAGTAAGTTATCTTTAAAAAACCCTACAGTAGATAAAGTATTCCAGAACCCTGTATCTGCTACCTTTCACGACAATGCCCAACACTGAATATTGACTGCCTTATGAAACCAACAAAAACTTATTCATGATAAATTGCCACCTACATTTGTTTCATATTAGAAGGGTTTTTTGCTTGTTTCTTTCTTTCTTTCTTTTAGAGATGGGGTCTTTCTCTGTCACCCAGACTAGAGTGCAATGGTGTGATCATAGCATCACACCTGAGCTCACTACAGACTCAATCTCCTGGGCTTAAGTTATCTTCCTACCTCAGCCTCCCAAGTAGCTGGGACTACAGGTGAGCACCACCACATCTGACTAATTTTTTTAAAGAATTTTCTTTTTTGGTAGAGATAGAATGTCACTATGTTGCCTAGGCTGGTCTTGAACTCCAGGGCTCAAGCAGTTCTCCCACTTTGGCTTCCCAAGGTGCTGGAATTAGAGGCAAGAGCCACTGCACCGAGACATACAGGTTTTCTTTCATCCTCCAAGTTAAAAAAATTGAAAGCAAAAATTCTGAATTTAATACATTCTTTTCTAAAAAGTATCCCATTATGGTAATTCTAATATTGATGGCTTAAAAGCAATCCTAACTGTTATGATTTTCCAATTAATTATACTTTATTCATTCCTTGGAGTTAGAACAATTTTTTTTTCTGTGTTATATTCTGACTGGGTGATCACTGGGACTAATTAGTATTCTTTTGAGTTCTGAAGAATGAGCTCAGCAGCTTAAATTCAGTATTAAAGAGTCTACTCCACCTGAAACATTAAAGGGACCCATGATGAAACATTGGGGCACTCCAGGAATGTGCAAATAAATCCCTGCTTTCAAGGCTCCAATGATCCAATCATGTTGTGTTTAGATTAATCAAAAAGTAGGCTGTTGTGCCCAAATAAGCATAAGTAAAATTTTCAGTGTCTTCAAATAAATTTCTTCAAAATGTCTTTGAGGTTTACACAAAGATTTTTCTATCAGATTAAATGTAATTAATTTCATTAGTTCAAAAGCCTTCATGAAAAATATAAAAAGAACCCCAGAGAAGTCCGAACAAGAAAAAGTACAAATGCCTTTCTTAATGAGCAAAGTGAGAACAAAAGCCGATCTCTAGGCTCTGTGAGGTCAGAAACAGGGTTTGTCTTGTTCTATTCCTGGTGCCTGGTGCCTGCCTCTTAGATGAACAAATGAATAAATGTAAAGTACCGCACACTATGGGGCTCATTCGAGGAATTTCAGTTCTGAAACTGCTGACCCTAAAATCAGAACCTCTCTGCCAAGGGTTGATGCCCAGTGCTGAAGAATAAATGTCTTTTTTAATATTATCAAATTTCAAAATTATTAGGAGACTTAAAACTGTTTCATTCTGTAAAATATAAGAGCGGATCAATATTTATTAATGTCATTCTCCACAACAATAAATCAGAGAAGATATAAACCATGTGATCTTTGTGTGCCAAAAGGAATCTGATAAAACTCAATGTGTATTCTAATGAAAATGGACTGATAATTTTGTTATAAAAATACACGTTTTAAGCCATGAACCAGCACCTTAATTCATATGAAAACATTAGAAAAAAATCCTATTAAAGTCAGTTCAAGATAAGGATCCCACTGTCCTTGTAATAATTTAATGTTGTTCTGAAATTTCTGAAATTACTAGTCAATTTAGTGGGAGAAAAGAGAGAAATATGGAAGGAATATTAGGAGAGAAGAGATGGAATAATTTGTAGATATGAGTCTATATCTGAAAAATATCCAGACTGTTATTCCAAAACCACTGGAAACAAGTAAATATATACATATATACAATTTATATTATATTATAAATACAATATATAATTATATAACATAAATTATGTATAATATAAATTGTGTATTTATATATGATATATAATACACCCAAATATATATAAGTTTATGAATTTAAAGAAGTATGTGAACTTTATAGAAATTCATACATATTAAGTTCATATGGAAAAAAAAGAATTACCAAAACATTTCTGAAAGTATTGAGACAGGACTGGTGTATGTAATATGGAAGCATGGTATTAAGCAATATTAATAAAAATTTCATATAGATGTGTAATTAGATCTACAGAGGAATGGAGAATCCTGAAACTGCCTTCAGTATGCTTCAAAATTTTATTTTTAGTAAAGATAGCGATTCAAACCAACTTGGAAAACATGGATTTGTCCATCTATGTATTGAGTCAAATAACTAACAATTTGGGAAAAAAGAAAAAAAGGATAAGTTCACTTGTTCCAGTAAAGATAATTATACATAGACCAAAGATTTAAGCGTTAAAGAAGGAAAAAGTCCATTCAGACTAGAAGAGATAAGATGAAATTTAAGAGTATCACAGGCATTTCTGATACTCAGAATGGTATTTCAAATACCATTTTTCTTTATGTTATCTGAATTTCTGCTTTAGCAGAAAAATTGATAAATTTGATGATATAAATTTGAAAAACAAGAATTCCTGCCCAAACAGGAAAAGTCAAAATAAATCAATGCAAGATATTATATATAGTGTATATATGTGTGTGTATGTGTGTGTGTGTGTCCCATATATATATATAGATGCCTAAATTTGCTTAGCAGTGAAAGAGTTTTTACAGTTTAGTGAGGGACCAAAATCCTGGCAGAAAGAATGGACAAAAGATAGGAACAGATATTTCACAGAAAAATAAACCGTTTACTTATAAACATACGAAAAGTTGCTCAATAATATTCATAATATTAATTGGCAAATTAAAACAGCAAAAATTCTTCTTAGCCTGTTGTTTTAAAAGTTTGAAAATATTTACATTAATGGCAAAGATAACAGGCTCACTCATATGGCTATTGGTCACAATGTAAACTGGTTCAAACTCTTTGGAAAAAATTTGATATAGCAATTGAAAATCTCAATATGTAACTACCCACATATTCAAATATGCACAAAGCCCTACAGACACAAAGGTTCATTTTGACATTATTTATAAAAAGCTGGAAACAACCCAAGAGGACATAATCAGGGACTAGTAAAATAGAGTACTCTCATACAAAGGATTACTTTGATGCTATAATGTATGTGTGAACATATGAAAAGGTTTTCAAGATAAGCTATAGAAATAAAAAATACGGTACAGAAGATTGTGTATGTGTCTCCAATTGTGAAAAGATAACATGCATAAATATATATATATATATAAATACACACAGACACATAGATACATATATACACACACATTCATATACACAACTAAACACAGATGTCTGTTCACCAGAACAATACACAAAGGGTATAGAAAGAGTTGTTCATCTGGATTTTGACAGTATTGTTCTCCATTGCACACTGCTTTTTTCCCTTGAGATTTTCCTCCCATGTATGTGTGTGACTTTTAATTTAAATTTAAAAGCAAGTTAAAATTAAAAACCAATGAAAGCAGAAAAAATAGATAAAAGATATTTGTCACCTTACTGCTCTGATTTTTTTTAATAGCTTTTTAAAATTTTTAAACCCAATGTCATTCTCTTTTGAGAGGCAAACAAAAGCTGACAACCTCTGCGATATTTTTCCAAATAAATACAGTATAGTTACTGAAGTATAAACTAAAATCAATCTCACTTTTGTCCTGAGTGAATTCATAATTTAATATTTCTTTGACAACTCAGGAGATAGATTAGAAATTTTCAGTGTCTTGTACTTGGTCTTATGACTGACAATTATTGTCGTGCATTAGATGTGCTGAAGTCTAGGTTAAAAATTTTAAGAGTACCTTTTGAAGGAATGCTAATGAAAGCAGCACTTCTTGATGTTATCTATAGCTTTTTATATTTTCATTGACATTATATTTTTACTTTGTCTCCCTCATCACACTGAGGATATGCTATATCCATATATCTATGTATCTCTCTCTCTCTCTCTTTCTCTTTCTCTAATCTCTATATAATTATATTCATTGTAAGATGCAATATTTGGGAATGAAATATATGACAGACATGTACCTAACAATTTTAAAACGACATTCTTGGTAACGATTTCCTCAGTCTAAAAGTAAAATCTGGTGCTCACTGGTAGGAATTTTACAAGCCATAAAAAGTCGCATCTGACTCATTTGAGCTCTGTGAAGAATGGTACTATAGAAATACAAAATACTACTATCATACTACAGCACCAGGTTGTCAGTCTGGTAACTTCACTACCCTCACCTTTATAAGCCTATCATTTGCAAACATCCGCTTCCTGCCTGCTTTCTCCTCCTAACACAGAGCTTTACGACATCACATTAAATATCCGTGTAGCTTCACCACAAGATGGGCAGATGAGAAATTAAAGAATTAAAACTGTCCCGCATTTTACTAGCATCTATATCAACTGCAATAAACATGTGTGCAGTCTTCTTGACTACAGTTGCTCATGTGATAATGGTTCTTACAGCTTGGCAGCACCTGTTGACTCTGCTAAGTAAATGACAAATGGAAAGCCTGAGAATGCAAGTGAGGAGGGGGTGGGGGTGGATTAGACTCTGTGACAGTGGCATGCATTTTATATTTAGGTCACTTGTCAGGAACATAAATCAGGTCACTCATTTCCCTATGTTTAGATGAGGGACCATCAGCTCTTCTAGGTTTGGCTGCACTTGGAGGCTGTGCAAACAGATCCTGAGACATCTTTGATGAGGGAGCACAGTAGAACACACCTGGCTGTTGGAGATGGGGAGATGCCAGCAGGTGAGGCATCAGGACCACATGGGAGAATGTAGGGAGACCCCCTGAAACTATTGCTATGGAATAAAAGATGAAATGCTCCTGAGTATTGTAAATACAAAATTGCATGCAGGATTGGGTAGACAATGCCAGGTTGGACTGCCAGAACGAGCGTGTGATGTGCTTCCCCCTGCAGAGAGCCTATGAATGGACATGCAGTCAGGGATGTTTCACATCGCCAGGATTACTATCCTAGAAAAGCAGATGTTCATAGCTCTGGGAGTGGAATGCGACCCTTGTGGAGAGCCTATAAACGGACGCATGGGGGAGCGCCTGTCCATATGGATAAGATAGGGCTATAAATGCCCTCATCTTGCCACGGCTCTTCTAGGCCTCTTTAGGGTTAAGGCATATTCCATTCTGAGAATTTCTGGTCTAACCCATTGTCTAGCTTCACATCCTGTTTCCATGGATTGTTCGTAATCAGCTTTTGTTGCAATTGTTACTGCTGATTAATATCTTGCTAATCATAGGTTATGGAAACACTGTGTTTCTGTTCTAAGGCTCTGTTAGAAATTACTGACGCACACACTATATTGTAAATTCTTATCTCTGTATACTGTACTTCTACATACAAATGTACTGTACTTCTACATACAAATGTTATGTTACAGAATTACTTCATCCCCATGTGACCATCTCACCTCATAATCAAAAGACCCTAAATCCCTCACTAACCTACCCCCGCCCTTATTATTAAATCCCTTAATAATAAATGCTGGTATATCCAGTGCATTGTTGGCACCATGGGACCAGAAGGCGGTGACCCCCCCTGGACCCAGCTTTCACTATCTTATGTGTGTCTATTAATTCTCAACCTGCCGATCCGCCTAGGAGCAGAGAGAGAGCCCTGTTGCATTGCGGGCTGCTGGCCAGATCCCACAATAGGAGAAGGCTAGGGGCACCAGGTGGAGGAGGGGGGTACTGGGATAATAAGTTTTAATTGTTTTTC
Organism: Pongo pygmaeus; assembly: GCF_028885625.2. Lineage (NCBI taxonomy): Eukaryota > Metazoa > Chordata > Mammalia > Primates > Hominidae > Pongo > Pongo pygmaeus. The sequence continues at coordinate 6,958,492 of NC_072396.2, read as the reverse complement.
ATTCTTTGTGTGTTTTTTTTCCTCATTATTATTATTTTTTTAGGGACTGTTTTTTAAATTTTAGCTTTGAAAGTGCATGTGCAGGTTTGTTGCATGGAGGTATTGTGTAATGGTGGGATATGGGCTTCTAGTGAACCCATCACCCAACAAAGTAATGAACATAGTACCCAATAAGTAGTTTTTAAATCCTCGCTCCCTCCCACTCTGCCCTGGTTTGGAGTCCCCAGTGCCTATCATTTCCATCTTTATGACCTTATGTACCTACTGTTTAGCTCTCACTTATATGAGAGAACATGTGATGTTTCATTTTCTGAGTTATTTTACTTCAGATAACAGCTAAGTCCATCTATGTTGCTGTGAAACACATGATTTCATTCTTTAAATGGCAGTGTAGTATTCCATGGTGTAAAAAAAAAAATCCCACGTTCATGGATAGGAAGAATCAATGTTGTCAAAATGACCATACTGCCCAAAGCAATCTACATATTCAACACAATTCCTATCAAATTACCAACATCATTCTTCACATAATTAGAAAAAACAATTCTAAAATTCATATGGAACCAAAAAAGAGGCCAAATAACCAAAGTAACTATAAGCAAAAAGGATAAAGCTGGAGGAAGCATATTACCCAACTTCAAATTATACTACAAGGCTATAGTAACCAAAGCAGAAAGGTACTAGTAGAAAAATAGACATATAGATAAATGGAATAGAGACCCAAGATATAAAACCACACACCTACAATCATCTGATCTTTTGCAATGACAACAAAAGTAAATGGGGAAAGGACACCCTTTTCAATAACTGGTGCTGAGAAAACTGGCTAGTGATACACAGAAGAATGAAACTAGACCCCTGTTTGTTACCATATTCAGGAACTTTTAAAAAGTAACACAGAGATGTTTGAGAGGAAGAGACTGATGGAGGGACATCTCTGTTGCAAATGTCTCTGAATGAGGCAAAGGAAAACTGTTCAAAGGCAGAAGTAGTAAGAACGTAGAAGAGATGCTCAATCTGTGAAACCCATGAAAGGAACTAAACAACCTCCTAGGAATGCCAGATATCTTTCATTCAGACGCAAAACCAAGACTGAAGTCTTAGGGGAGAGCCTGATCCTGCACACAAGAACAGACATTGTAGAGCCAAGAGCAACTATGTCAGCTGCCCCTTTGCTGAAATCTCTGCTTATTGATTCAACTCCTTCCCAACACAAAGCCACTTCCAACCTGTTAGACACCAGCTGGTGTCTAAATTTCAACATGCAGCTTCAGAAAAGCATAAACATGCCTGTCTCACTCCTTGTAAAGGCTGATGAAAATATTTGCAAGCTATCCAAAAATTGAGAGAAGCCAGCTCAGAAAGCCAACTCTATTTTTCCCTCTATTATTACAAAATGGAGGAAAAACGTTTATGTGGACACGTGTTTTTTAAAATATATTTTTATTGGTATATGGTAGTTGTATGTATTTTGGGGGTAAATGTGAGATTTTGATACCTGTATACAATGTGTAATGATCAAATCAGGGTGATTGGCGTTTCTATCACTTTAAATGCTTGTCTTATTTTGTGTGTCAGGAACATTTCAATCCTTCTCTTCTAGCAATTTAAAAATATGCAATAAATTTTTGTCACTTATACTTTCCTTATCTGGTATCAAATACTAGAACTTATCCCTTCCATCTAACTGTATTTTTGTACCCATTAACCAACTTCTGTTTATTCCCTCCTGTCCACTACCCTTCCAGCCTCTGGTATCTATCATTCTATTCTCTTCCTCCGTGAGATCCACTTCCTCAGCTCTCACATGTGATTGCGAACATGCGATATTTGTCTTTCTGCACCTGGCTTATTTCCCTTAACATAATGACCTCCGGTTCCATCCATGTTGCTGCAAATGACAGGATTTCGTTTTTTTATGGTAAGATAATATTTCATTACATATATATATCACATTTTCTTTATCCATTCATTCATTGATGGACATTTAGGTTGATTTTACACATTGTCTATTGTGAACCCTGCTGCAAAAAACATGACAGTACAGATATTCCTCTAATATACTGATCTCCTTTCCTTAGGGTAAATACCTAACATTGGGATTGCTAGATCATATGGTAGTCCTAATTATAGCTTTTTGAGGAACCTCCATATGGTTCTCCATAGCAGCTGTACTATTTTGCATTCCCACCAACAGAGCATAAGAGCTCCCTTTTTCCACATCCTTTCTAGGATCTGTTATTTCTTGTCTTTTTGATAATAGACATTTTAACTGGGATGAGGTGATATCTCACTGTGGTTTTGATGATGCTTGTCTTACTGTCACAGACAAAATTCTTGAAAGTGTTGTCTTTAGTCAGTGTGTGAATTTCTCAAATTGCCAATCACATCCACAACCATGATCATGTTCCCTGTCTTTAGCTCAACATCCTATTGAAATTGGTTTCTAGCTTGGCTTTAGCCACACTGGCTTTTTAATGTCTCAGAACACACTCACCTTTTCTGATGCACTGGGCTTTTGTTTGCCATCCTGGATCCCTCTCTTTTCCTTTTCCGTCTGATATTCTCTGATCCCTCAAGGCCCACACCCAATGCACCACCTCTGTGAAGGTACCCAGGCTCCCCTAGGAGAAGTAAATCCTTGTCCTGGCTTCCTAGAGGCTAGGGTTGCCCCGTGATTAAATTGTACAGTATTGTAGTGTGTATGATGGGATTGTTTGTTTTGACTTGTGTTGAGTTAACTGGGCTATGGGTTGCCCAGGTTGAACATTATTTCTGGGTGTGTCTGTGAGGGTGTATTAGTCAGGGTACTCCAGAGAAACAGAGCCAATAAGAGATAGATAAATAGATAGGTAGGTAGATAGATAGATAGATAGATAGATAGATAGATGTAGAGATAGGTAGATGTAGAGATAGATAGAAAGATACATATTAATAGATATAGAAATAGATACAGAGATAGGTATAGATAGATAGTGTATTAGTCCAATTCACTGAGAGCCTGAATAGAACAAAAGGAGAAGGAATTAGGAATCATCCTTTTTTTTCTGACTTACTGCTTGAGGTAGGACATCCCATCTCACCTTCTCTTGCTCTTTGGCTGGTACTGACTCTCCTGGTTCTCAGACCTTCAAACTCAGAATGAATTACAAGTTTGTAATTTCCTGAGTCTCCAGCTTGCAGATGGCAGGTCATGGGAATTCTCAGCCTTCATAATTGCATGAGCCAATTTATTATAAATCTATCATTTATCTATCCATCTACATATCTATGTCTGTCTATCCATCTATCTATCTATAGCTATCTATATCTATATCTCTATATATCTCTATGTCTATCTATGCCTCTATATCTATCTATTTCGATTTATCTATCTCTATATCTATGTCTTTATATCTATCTGATATGGTTTGACTCTGTGTCCCCACCCAAATCCCATCTTGAATTGTAATCCCCATGTGTTGAGGGAGGGTCCTGGTGGGAGATGATTAGATTATGAAGGCAGTTTCTCCCGTGCTGTCCTTGTGATTGTGAGTGAGTTCTCATGAGAGCTGATGGTTTTAAAGTGTACCACTTCCCCTTTGCTTGCTCTCTGTGTCCTGTCACCATGTAAGACATGCCTTGCTTCCCCTTTGCCTTCTGCCATGGTTGTAAGTTTCTTGAGGCCTCTCCAGCCATGCAGAACTGTGAGCCAATTACACATCTTTTCTCTATGAATTACCCAGTCTCAGGTAGTATCTTTATAGCAGTGTGAAAACAGACTAATACACTATCTATCTATACCTATCTCTACATCTATTTATATCTATCTATCTCAACATCTACTTATCTCCACATCTATGTATCTATCTATGTATCTATCTATGTATCCATCTATCTATCTATCTATCTATCTATCTATCTATCTATCTATCTATCTATCTATCTATCCATCTTTTTATTGGCTCTGTTTCTCTGGAGTACCCTGACTAATACATGTGGTTACACATCTACTTCTCTGCTGAACTGCAAGTGTTGCATGAGCATTTTACTTTGATTTTTATCCCCAGGCCCTATCATAGAATTGAAGCTCTTTAAAGGTTTATTCAGACAAAACAAATTTAAAAAAACAAAATTTAAAAACTGAATTAATATGTGCAAGATGTGATGAACCTCCAATTCATATTAGATTTATTACAAGCATTATATTAGTTAAGGTTTTCATTAATTTTGTTGTGCTGTTTCCCCCACTGTGAGTCAGAATTGTCAAAATTGAAGTGCAGCAGAGTTTCTCGAGATCAACACTATTGACACTTGAGGCCAGACAATTTTCGGTTTTGGAGGTCTGCTATGAGCATTGTAGGATGTTTAGCACCATCCCTGGCTTTTACCCAGTAGTTCCTTTTCTCCTCAATTGTGACAATCAAAAATATTGTCTCCAGACATTGCTAAGCATCTCCTGGAGAAGTGGTACAAGATCACCCCCAAGTTGAGAACTACTAAGTACCACTAAGTATCTTGTACCACTTATCTTTCTTCTCTTCCAGAGGAATGAAAAAGGAATAGAATTAAACAGAGACAAACATAATAAAGACATTTCCAACCAATGGGCCTTGTTTGGGATTCAGGCTCAGAACATGGGCACATATCATACAAAAGCTTGGTTTGGAGTCAGCAACTGGGGAGTGGGATGGTTTAGGTGCTCTTTAGTCTTGACTGTATGGCCCATTGTGCACACATCTCCCTCCCGAATGATCCTAAATGTTCTAGGGTCTGAATTCTGTCTTCTTCACATCTATGTTTTTATACAAGTCATAGAACAATGCTTTGAACATGAATTGGATTAACAACCTTGTCAGTCTTAAAGGTCAGATTTACTCTCATTTGAATTAGAGGTATTACTGACAAGCAACAACAAAACATTTTTCTTAGAAATCACATAATTTCTTAGAAATGGTACATCATATATTTACCATTCTTGATTTAATGGGCAATGAGAGAGATTTACTATAAAGAATTGGTTCATATGATTGTGGAGGCCGTGAAGTCCCAAGATCTGCAGTGGGAAAGCTGGAAAGCCAGGGGAGTCCACGATGTGAGTTCTGGTCTGAAGGCCTGAAACCCAGGAGAGCCAAGGGTATGAGTTCCAGTCTAAGTCTGAAGGCCTGAGACCCAGGAGAGCTGTTGGTGTGAGTTCTGGTCTGAGTCTGCAGGCCTGAGACCCAGAAGAGCTGAGAGTGTGAGTTCCAGTCTGATTCTAAAGGCCGAAGACCCAGGAGAGCCAAGGATGTGAGTTTCAGTCTGAGTTTGAAGGCCCGAGACCGAGAAGAACTGAGGGTGTGAGTTCCAGTCTATGTCTGAAGGTCTGAGACCCAGAAGAGCTGAGGATGTGAGTTCCAGTTTGAGTCTGAAGGCTTGAGACCCAGAAATGCTGAGGGTGTGAGTGCCAGTCTGAAGGCCTGATACCAAAAGAGCCAATGGTGTGAGTTCCAGCTGTGTCTGAAGGCCTGAGACCCAGGAGAGCTGAGGGTGTGAGTTTCAGTCTGAGTCTAAAGGCCCGAGGCTCAGAAAAGCCAATGGTATGAGTTCCAGCCTGAAGGCATGAGACTCAAGAGAGCCAATGGCGTGAATCCTAGTCTTTTGGCTAGAGACCCTGGAGAGCTGAAGGTGCAAGGTCCAGTGTGAATCCAAAGGTCTAAGGATCAGTAGAGTCAACAATGTTATTTTTAGTCCAAGATCAAGTCTGAAGACAGGAGAGGACCAGTGCCTTAGGTCTAAGACCGTCAGGCAGAGAGAAATAATTCTATCTTACTCAGTCTTTTATTGCATTCAGGTCTTCCGTGGGTCAGATGATGTGCACCCACAGCAGGGAAGATAATATGCTTTACCCACTGTACCAGTTCAAATGCTAATTTCAGCCAGAAACACCCTCGGAGACACACCCAGAATAATGTTTAATCAAATATCTGGGCACTCTATGTCCTTGTCAAATTATTGCACACAAGTAACTGTTGTAGACTTTGTATACCCTATTAATACTTTTACATTTTTTATAGTGAGAAAATTTACATTATTTGTGACAATAAAAGAGAAATCACTGGGGTACGAAATCTTTAAACCATTTAAAATCCTCAAATTATTCTATTTGAAACTTGTTCCCTAAATTTGCAAAATGACAAATTCTGACTATGATTTTGCAGAGATCTTGCTGTTGTTCTCGTGCACATTTGAAGGTATTATTAATTAGAAGGATAAGCAAAGATCATAGTGTGGCTGTATAAGCCATATGGCTAACCATTTAAAAAGAAATCTCATCCCTCATCCCCCATTCTGTACCCATGAATATCTATATAATATGTACATAGATGCAGACATATATACTGTCATACAGACTTCACATGGCACATACATATATATATCAGAAAAATGGAATAATTGAAATTAAAAAGGTTTTCACCAGGTGCGGTGGCTTATGCCTGTAATCGCAGCATTTTGGGAGGCCAAGGCGGGCAGATCACTTGAAGTCAAGAGTTTGAGACCAGCCTAGCCAACATGGTGAAACCGCATCTCTACTAAAAATATGAAAAATTAGCTGGGCATGGTGGTAGGTGCTTGTAATCCCAGCTACTTAGGAGGCAGAGGCAGGAGAATTCCTTGAACCCAGGAGGTGGAGGTTGCAGTGAGCTGAGATCCCACCATTGCACTTCAGCCTGGGTGACAGAGAGAAACTCCATCTCAAAAAAAAAATAAATAAATAAATAAAAGAGTTTTATAGAAGTTCCTTGAAAACAAATGCAATGTGCTAACTCAACATATATTTTTAAAATAAAAATATGATTAATGTAAATTTGCCTAACAAAATTCAAAAACCCTAATTACTTCCCATTTATGAGATGAGAAATGTTGGTCTCAAAAGTGTAACTCTCCTTTTCCTTGTACTCTTCAAACATATTTTCAATTAACAGAGGATTTTATGATAATTCCATTAAATATTGCAAATTTGTCAGATGAAACTATAGACTTGTCATGATATTTTATTGTAATTTTACAAAACATTCAGACCAATTCACTTGAAATCATGAGACAAAATACATGCACACATACACACATATACACACATCTAGGTATTTGAAATATTCCTATTTAAGAGCAATCAGTATATGTAGAAGCCAAAATTTGTTATAACTCAATATTCCTATAAACTACCATTTTTATTCTTGGATTAGAAACAATTCTATTTTAATGGGGTCTTCAATATATGATTTTTTTTTCCTTTGGAGAAATCATTTCTACTGGTGATAAATACTCTGCTGTTACGTGGTACCTTAAATAACTTAGAACTATCAAGTTTGAAACCCTGACTTTTAAAAGATCATTTCAAGCCATCAGATAGCAATGCATATTCTATGAAAATGTTTGTTGGGAGACTATCAATCAGACCAGTGTTCAGAGTGTATCAGGATTGGTGACGTGCTTTCTATTACTGGACTCCTCATTTGTGTGCAGTTGCCCTTCACACTCTCCTTATTCTAAAAAGCCTTTTATAAGTCTTGAAGATCTTCACCTTTTTCAACCCAGGGCTGTTTCTCCAGATTTGCAGCATAAGTGATGCAGCAGAAGGTCAAAGGAGACACCCAGTGATGCTTGAGTAGATCTTCTGCCCTGAACTCTACCCTGTTACCACTTGAGTGGATTAAGTTGCCTACAATGATGGTACCTCTAGAACTAGTGATTCAGGAATCTCAATCACAAGAAGTATAATTAGATTTACCTGGGATGGTGATTCTGATGTGCGGCCAAGATAAGAGATCTACCACGATGGAGGAAGAGCCATTAAACAATGGCTAGTGGGCCAAATCTGTCTGGCCATCTGTTCATTTAGGGCCCACTGGCTAAGAATACATTTTCCTGTTTTTTAAATGATTGGGAAAAGAATCAAAAGGAGGCTTATGTTTCATGATGATAAAAATTATACGATATCCAAATTTCAGTGTGCATAAATGGGAACACTACCATATTCATTCATTTTCATATTGCCTGTAGCTGCCTTCTCCATATGACAGCAAGGTAGAATAGCTGCAGCAGAGACTGTGGGGGTTCAGAAAGCTGAACACATTATCTGGCTCTTTCCTCCAAACATCTGCCAACTCCTGCACTAGAGGAAACCTTAACTTAACCCTTTGACTTTTAACCCTTTGACTCTTAACCCTTTGACTCTTAACCCTTTGACTCTCTCCTTAATACACAGAATAAACACAAAATTCCCAGCATCAAACGATAAAATAATAAACAGATGTGTTCTAGTCATAAGCGTTATTGAAGTCCAAGCATATAGGAAACTGGAGATAGCATCCACACTCAAAAGTACACTCCCCAAAGCTGAAGGTTCCAAGCTTAGCAAACAGCCCTGTAGTGAGACTTCATCCATGCTCAAGGTCTTCTCACCTCTCACTCTCAAGGTGTTGTGCATAGTGTAGGGGGCATTTGCTCATGCCTTCTCCTGCTTTCCTAAACATTTTGGTTGCTGCATGGTTCTGAAGAAGATCACCATGGCCCTGGATTTCCAGGTTGAGTACAGGCAACGTAGATTAATTGTAACATAACATTATCTCCCCCTGAGCTCTCTGATTGGCCGGGAATGTTGGGGTAAGTGAACTCATGCATCTTTTCTGGACATGAATCAAAAAGCAGTGAACTGGGAAGTGACTTTAGGCCATTAACGGAGTCAACTTTAAGATGAATGAGACAACAGGCAGGCCAGTGTGAGGAGAAAAACCAAGTGCTTGGTTCATAAAGGAGTTGCTAGATGAAGTTTCTCCGAAGTATGCCCAAACTGAACTTTCCATTTAGAGTTGTCAGAAGTAGTAAATGATACAGGATGACCAGCTATATTCAAATTTTAGATAAACAACAAAAAACTCTTTAGTATAAGTATTGTAAAAATAAGGAACTCAAAATTAAAGCTGTTGGAACTTTAATTTTGTTTTAGACGTAAAGGAATGTAATTATGAGACCTGAGTAACCTGACAGACAGCTATAACCTACGCAGCTGCAACATTTGTTCCGCTGATTATAAAATAGCCTTTGCTTTACCTACATTATTTTGTAAAATGTTGTGAAAGACTAAAGAGCACCAGAGAAGATCCCTTTCCCACTGCACTGTTGATTTTCATTATGGATTAACTTCTCTCTTACTTCTCATACACAAAGCCCTCACAATTACCACATTGTCTAAGACGAAATAATAAATATACTCTTTAATTGGAAAAGGAAAAGAAAACAGCTGTAATTAATCAAATTGCTGAAACTCATAAACTAGCCTTGTAGAAAAACTATTGTAATCCTGTTCAATTTTTTTTTTGTTTTCTCCCCATATAAGCAAGACTTTAGCTTTCCCGTTTAGAAGCAATGATCCCATTTCTTCGGAATCTGTGTTACCTGAATGGCTGTTCTTAGCTTTGCAACTGAATAAACTCTTTTATACTGGATTCTGAGCCTTTTGATGATTTTAGGTTGACAGTACGTTGTATGATAGTGTGTACGTACATGCGTATATATGTATATGTGCATATATGTATATATATGAGTGTGTGTCCACTAAACTCTTCTTTTTTCCCTTACTGCCAGTTCTCATTTATTTGGATAACATCTTGAACATCTTGTTACTACTTGTTATTACTGTTCAGAAGTTTGGCAGCAAAAGCAGATATTGAACCCAATTAAAAATTCTAAACTTGCATAAATGCTAAACTTGCATTAGCTAAACTTACACTCATTCTGTATTTTTTAGAAAAACAAATCATTTGCCAAAATGAGCTCCAAATACCTAGAGGTGTTAACTTCTTAGGGAAACCTTATCAGAATCACTTATCAAAGAAAATAGGTGGCACAACCCTCTGGACTTGCCATTTTAAAACCTATGATCTTTATCTGTGAATTACATGTAAGGTGTTTCACTGATAGACTTTTTTTTCTACAATGAACCACACTTCTTGGTATCAAGGCATGTCCTGGAGCCTGACTTCCATATCCTACCACTTTTGAGTGGGTAATTGTGACTGACGATAACTCATTGTGCTGTCTTCTGGAGGCTGCTGCTTTTTAAAAATTTTATCCAATAAATATTTGCATAGAAGAGTAGATAAAATATCCGCATTTTGCTTAAAAATGCATACGGAATTCAAAAGGTGAAGAGTCACAAGAATAAGAAGCCCACTTAATCTCTGAAAATCAATAATTTGGTTGAAGGAAGAGGGGATGAGTGTATAAATGCAATCTAACTTTGTTTTGGGAATAATTCTCATATATAAATCAATAGTCGGGTCCAATTTCAGCCCATGAACCATGGCTTTCTGAGCCGCGCTTCAAAACCACTTGCCGTGAGGAATACATGCGCTAAACATATACTCTTTTCAGCTGTGTCTTCGTCTATTTCCATTAGGGGCTCTGCAATCTATTTTTTAAAATAATGGTGTCCATATGAAGTGGCTACGTTTCCTGGGGTATATACCCTGAGATGCGTCATCGCATGCCAGGAAAATTTAGAACACGGACACACATGAGGAGTTTAGGATGGAGGTTTAACAGACAGAAGAGAAGAGAAAGAGAAACAGTTCTCTCTGTAGAGAAAGGGGTCTCCAAGCAGAAAGGACCTGCAGGCAGAGAATGCGCCAGATTTTACAGGCAGGTTTGAGGAGGCAGTGTCTGATTTACATAGGGCTTACTGATCGGTTCGATCAGGTATGACATTTACATAGTGTGGGTTCGGGGGAAGACTGGTTGCCCCACCCAAATCTTATTATGCAAATGGGCTTTCCAGTTGATCAGTGCCATCTTGTCTGCTCCTTACAGTACATGTGGCTGACAGAAAAGGGAAGATGGAGCTGCCATCTTGAACATGTCTAGTCTTTAGTTCCTGCCAGCATTCACTTGTGCAAGCTCCCAGCTTGCTTGTCTATGTCTGCAGCTCGACTTTACAGGCTGCTCTTTCTTAGAAAATGATTTGGGGCTGCTTTTCATTAAAAAGGAAAGCCTTACTGGGGACTCCCATACCCTTACTATCTGCCTGAGTGATTTCTTCTTAACTCCTGTGTCACATATACCAATGAGGTAAGTCTCTGCAGAATGCACACACTTTAAAAAATCACTTGTTGTTCATCAAAAATTCAAACTTCACTGGGAATCCTAAAATTTGTCCCTCAACCCCAGTTAAGTCGGGGAAGCCAATGCATCCATTCCCTTTGGTTCAGACCATGCCTCTGTGGTTCTTTCTTGCATGCAAGGAAAGAATTGGTTTAAAAAATAAAAAGAAAGAATATGAAGGGGAGTATTTTTCCATGTTCCCTGCTCCTGCACGGAAGAGTCTTTCATCTGTGCTCATTAATTTTTCATCCTTCATAAATTTATTTAATCTCAATGGCTGTCTTAGTGTCCTATGGTTGCCACAACAAGTTACCACAAATCCAGTGGCTGAAAACAACATAGACGTATGTTGTTGTATTAGTCAGGGTTCTCTAGAGGGACAGAACTGATAGGATAGATGTATATATAAAGGGAAGTTTATTAAGGAGTATTGACTCACATGATCACATAGTGAGGTCCCACAATGGGGCGTCTGCAAGCTGAGGAGCAAGGAAACCAGTTCAAGTCCCAAAGCTGAAGAATTTGGAGTCTGATGTTCACCGGCAGGAAGCATCCAGCAAGGGAGAAAGATGGAGGCTGGAAGACTAAATGAGTCTGTCTTTCCATGTTCTTCTGCCTGCATTTATTCTGGCCACGCTGATAGCTGATTAGATGGTGCCCACCCAGTTGAGAGTGGGTCTGCCTTTTCCAGTCCACTGACTCAAATGTTACTCGCCTTTGGCAACAACCTCAGAGACACACCAGGAAGAATACTCTGCATCCTTCAGTCAATCCAATCAAATTAACACTCAATATTTACCATCACAGTTGTCTTACAGTTCTATAGGTCAGAAGTCCAAAATAGGTCACCAGGGCTGCATTTGTTCTGAAGGCTCTGAAGGAAAGTCTGCTGCCTTGCCTATCCCATCTCCCACAGCCTGCCTGCATTCCTTGGCTCATGGCCCCGCATCACTCTGACATCTCTTTCTATCCTCATGTCTCTGTCTCTAACTCTGACCCTCCTACCTCTCTCTTATAAAGACCTACCTGGCTAGCCCAAGATGATCTCCCCATTTTAAGATCCTTACTCATTTCCTTTTTTCCAGGTACAGTGACATTTTCACAGCTTCTGGGATTAGGATGTGAACAACTTTGGGGACTGTGGATTCAACCTCCCACTATTACACAAAAAGAATTTTGATTTAATCCTTTTTTTTTCCCATGGTGTAACCTAGATATTGTGTGGACAGACTTCTTTGGTCACCTAAGAAGAAAAGTGAAGAATAGGGGTCATATATTTTGGTCCCATTTGTTATAGAACCAGAGAGATCTATCCAGCATTAATTATTGACATATTCTTACTGAGAGGTAGTGTGGTGTCTTGGGAGAAAAATGATGGTTTCTAAGCCACACAATAAATATTTAATTATTTTACTAACCAGTTAAGCAAAATTGCTTAATCACTGTGATCTTCCTTTTCCTCATATATACTGGAGGCATAATCAATACTTTACAGAATTGTTGTGAGCTGAATGAGATAATATATATGATGTTCAGCTTGAAGCACATTGAAAAATCCCCTTACCAAACAGAGAGGCAACCTGATTTTGGGTGCATTGCAACTCTTGGCAGGTGACAGGATGCTGAATGTGCAGAAGCTTCTGGATGAACAAGAAATCATCTTAGACTTCAAATAGGCGTCAGGTAAGTGAGGCAGATGTATGACCTGGTCCCCAAAAAAGATAACAATTCAAATGTTGACTGAGAAATGCTACCAATATTAAGAAAAATGTAGTTTCTTTCAAAGGTATTTAATAGGGCTGGGCTGATTGTGGTTTAAAGAAAACAATGAGATGGAAGAAGTGAGAAACTAGAGAAAAATCAGGGAGGTGCAAATACAACGGGGTGGGCAAGTGCTTGATGAATGCAAGGAAAAATCGAGAGAAGAATTCGGAAGAGACGTTTGAAAGCTATAAATAATAGGTTTTGACAACCAATTGTATTGCTGAGTGGGTGGATGGGAAGGATACCATGATAAAACAAAGTGAAATGTTGAGTCTGCAGGCAAGGAAGGTGGTTTTTGTTTGTTTGTCTGTTTGTTTTCTTGAGACAGAGTTTCACTCTTATTGCCCAGGCTACAGTGCAATGGCACGATCTTGGCTCACTGCAACCTCTGCCTTCCGGGTTCAAGCGATTCTCCTGCCTCAGCCTCCTGATTAGCTGGGATTACAAGCATGCACCACCACGCCTGGCTACTTCTTGTATTTTTAGTAGAGACCGGGTTTCGCCATGTTGGCCAGGCTGGTCTTGAGCTCCTGACCTCAGGTGATCTGCCCACCTCGGCCTCCCAAAGTGCTGGGATTACAGGCGTGAGCCACCGTGCCCGGCCGTTGTTTTTTTTTTTTTTTTACATTTTTCAACTTTTATTTTAGATCCAGGTTTGTTACATGAGTATATTGCATCATCCTGAGGTTTTGTGTATGATTAAACCCGTCAGCCAGGTAGTAAGCAGAGTCCCCAGTAGGTAGTTTTTCAACCCTTGCACCTCCCTCTCTCCCCATTCTAGGAGTCCCCAGTATCTATTGTTCTCATCTTTATGTCCATGAGTACCTCATGTTTAGCTCTTGTTTGTAAGTGAAAACTTGTATTTGGTTTTCTGTTTCTGCATTAGTTCACTTAGGACAATGGCCTCCAGCTGCATCCATATTGCATCAAAGGACATGATTTCATTATTTTTTATGGCTGCGTAGTATTACATGGTTTTATTATTAAATTAGAGAACACAAATAAACAATCAAGACTGCAAGAAGAGAGTAGGCAATCATGAATTTAATTTTAGAAGTGCTGAGTTCCAGGTGTAGGTGTTTGGCATTTAGAAATGAGAGCAGAGAATCACAGATTGGGGACTTAGCAGCAGAGAACTCATGGTGGAAGCTATAGGGATGGTTAGGAGCCCATAGAAAGCAGAGTTTGGAGGCACAGGCTGAACTCAGGCATAGCTTTGGGAAATTCTGACTTATAAGAAGTGTTGTTTGAAACAGAAGTCAATGAAGAAGGCAGACAGACTCAAAGTCACAGAGCCATGCCTTGAAACTGAGATGCAGGTAAGCAGAGTCGAATACTGTAATGTCAATAATGGACTAAGAGGAGTTAACGGGATCTGACTGCATTTTCTGAGGTCACTGGTAACCTTGGAGAAAAAAGGTAGATTCAAAGGAGTGGTGTGGATGTGCACTGGGGGATTGGTGGGAAAATCAGACAGCAAGAGGTTACAGGTATCAATCAATAGGGACAAAGGTGGATGCTGAGAGAGTCCTGGGTGATCCCACCAGAATCTGGTGGAATTATTGGACAAAGCAGGAATGAAATTCCAAACCAACAAAAACCTCAAGACAAGACATGGGAACTGAGAGAATCCACAGATGACCGATGGAGCTCTGTGTCTCTAACGATATGGGGAAAGTCCTAAATCCCACCGAGTGCAATTTTGCTGTTCCTAGATCGATAGATGTACGGCTTGGACAAAGGCTGTGTCAAGCTTCTTCTGACCCCGAGTCAGGGCTAGTCCACCCCAGAAGTCCCCTGACCCCAACCGACCATTGCTCATTTGCTCAAGGTCCAGGTGCAGTGTGTCACTGTGAACTCACCCTGGGAATTGCCTCAGTGTCTAAAGTCGTCGTTATTCTCTCTCTCCAGGCATTTTATCTCGTTGTGCCTTGAAATCACATCCTGGGATAGGAATTCAGGCATTCTATTCTATCACGGAATCTATCCTTATGTTTATTGTGTTTTAACATGCATTCTAAAATGCTCCTTCACCTTTCACATTACACGGAGTTTTATGATTTTTAGTCTCACTGGCATACTTTCAATCCAATTGCCTATTTGAAGAGCGTGTATGGATGCATAAACGTAATTTATTTCCAAGTTATATCCTTTTTCACAATAAGAATGTCAAACACAGTCAAAATCACGTGTGCCACATTGTAAATACCTCACTCAGAGCAATACTACCTGTTACCTTATCTATATCTATAGCTATCTGTATCTGTCTATCTATCTATCTTAAATGGAGAAGTGTGTGTGAAAGAAAGAGAGAGCGACAGAGACACAGAAAGAAACAGAGAGAGGCAGGCATAGAGTGAGAGAGGCAGAGACAGAGAGAGCAAATGCTATTTCTATGTTATTTACAGTTTTCTGGAAAATATTTTATTACTTACTTAAACTGATGTGAATATTCAAGATTTCTAAGATTCTCTTTATTTTGTCTTCTATCATAATTAAGTAAAAAAAAAAAAAAAAGGATTCACTTTTGCATTTCAATTACCTTGAAATATCCTGTTTCTGGTGTATCTTCCCTTCACTCTCACTTTACTGGGAAGACTAACTTTCACATCCACTTTCCTGCTGCTCCATGATTCTCCTGTGTCAAAGCACTCCCTCAACAAACTCACACAAATACTCTATACGATTTTCACTTCTGCAAAATGGAGAGATGGCTCATCTGAATGCAGCCTTTTGGGTATAACCAGATGAGAAAACAAATTTTATTCTCTGATTGCAATCCTGTCATTATCGAGGAGATAATTTAATTTCGTGTTGCATTCTTTTTTACTAGAGCTAGGACTGTCATCAGTAATAAACTCAACAGGCTTTATGCAACACATACGGCTGGGTCTGCAAAGCGGTTTTGAAATCTAAATAAGATTTGGAAAATGGGGACTCGGAGCCTACTGGTCTCACTCTTTTCTGGAAATCAAGAGAGACGGGAGAGTAAACTTTTCAGTTTTTCTCTGGAGTTCACCCGCACCCCTTCTCCAGGTCACCTGTGTATTCAACAGAGACGCATGGCTTTGCATCTCACAGGGTGGGGCTCTAAATGAAGGTTGATGTCATCCTCTGGGAACATATTAACTTTTCCTGGAGAGCAGCTTGAGCAGCCAATTTAGGGACGAGGCTGTTACCGACTGCTTCAGGAAGGGAAAACTCAGCACTGATTCCAGGTTTTCCCCAGGGGCGTGATCAAAAATGGACTCTCCTGCAGCCATTTTCCCCAGCCAGGTTTTGTCCAAATTTAATTTATTAGCTGAAAACCTGTTATCACTAAGGTTTAATAATAAAATGCAGATTTCCCAATAGCCAGTCTCGTTAAGAAACCATTAAAAGGTTACGTGTTCGATTCTCCAAAGTAGTAAAAACTATATTCTTTCTATACAATTGTCACATTCTCTGTGAAACTACTCACAGAGCTAGCAGAGTAAACGGTTTCATGTTAGCCATATTCTAGCAGTTTTGCCTCTGCATCTCTGGGAGGACTTGTCGAAATGCAGATTTCTGGGCCTCACTCTGGAGTGTTTGATTTAGCAAGTCTGACTGGGGTGGGAACTGAGAATGTGCATTTATAAGCAGGTCCCAGATGAGCCTGTTTCTGCTAATGTGGACACTGCTTTGAGAACCTCTTCTCTAACACTTGTTTGTCATAATTTACCTAAAAAAAATGTGTAATCAAATGATTCTTTATTTTGGTCTGATTCCTAATGATTAGCTGCACTATCGATACTCACTTCTCAAAACTTCATAGTTTAACTATCCTCATCTTGGCACTTTAGGATACTTTAATTCTAGCTTGTAAGAGAATCAATTTAAGAAAATCAATGTAGGCATCTTCTGGTGTGCCCATCACAGACATAATGTCTTCTTAGAATTTACCATTACAGGTTATTTCTCCCTTTATTAAAATTAATTTTTAAACTCTTCTTTATCTGTTTGAAAATACACTAGGAACACCTACCTACCCACCAATATCAGAGGCACCTATACAGTCTACTCCTTCATGGAAGGCCTGTGTTAGCTGAGGCATGGCTATAGCTCATCTTTAACATGTGCTTATTAACCCAGGGGTCTGGGAGAGCTGTCTGGACGGCTCGTTACCTCACCTAAGCAGTGGAATTTCAAGTGGCTCACTCCTCCAAACAGAATCTCCCTCACCTGCAGGACAGTATCTGAATTTACATCCTCTATTTGATTACCAAGTCTTTTATTCAATAATTGGAACAAAAAGTAAAAACGTAAGTGTTCATTAAAGAGATGAGCTATTGAGTAAAATTCATAATTATACTACAGGACAGTATTCATTTCCGAGGGATGCCAGAACAATTTACCAAAGGCTGTGTGGCTTAAACAACAGATATTTATTCTTCTGCTTCTGGAGAAAAAAAGTCAGAGATCAAGGTGTGGAGAAGGCCATGCTCCCTCTGGAGGCTCTAGGGAAAGAATCTTTCCTGCCAATTCCAGCTCCTGGTGACTCCAGGTGTCCCTGGGCTTGTGGCCTCATCACTCCAGTCTCTGCCTTCATCTCCACGTGGCCTTCCCCTCTGTGTGTCTTCTCTTCTCTTATAAACTCATGACATTGAGGGCTCCCCCTAATCCAGAATGACCTCATCTCGAAGTCCTTAACTCAATTACATCTGTAAAGACCCCTTTTCCAAATAAGGTTCCATCCACAGGTTCTGGGTGGACATGTCTGCATGGAGATACTATTCAACCCATTACAAGGACAAATGACAGAAATGACTAGACTGTATGCTCTGCCTCATGGGGGATATGGAACAGGCAGGCTTTACAAGCAGATATTCTGTGAATACAGGCTACACAGAGAGGAAATGATGCTCCTGTTTGAAGGGAAAGTGGGACTTGAATGTTGATTTTCTATCTCTGCTGTCTGTCATGATCTATAGAAGCCCAACAGACACACAGGATGCCAGAGATGTCATTTGTGAGTGACACTAAGAACATAGAACTGTATTATCTTTTGACTTATAGGTAAGTGGAAAAGACGATGGCATATTGCTTTTGCATAGTTCATGCTAAAAGACTCATATGGATCTGTGTATTCAAAACAGCCACCGAGGCTGGGTGCGGTGGCTCACACCTGTAATCCCAGCACTTGGAAGGCTGAGGCAGGCGGATCACCTGAAGCCAGTAATTCGAGACCAGCTTGGCCAACATGGTAAAACCCCATCCCTACTAAAAAATACAAAAATTATCCAGTCTAAATTAGCTAAAGCTTTAGCAGAAAAATGCCCAAGAACGCTTCACCAGAGAATCCTTCTCCACCACTACAATTGGCGTGGCACACGCCTTTAGTCCCAGCTACTTGGGAGGCTAAGGCAGGAGAATCACTTGAACCTGGGAGGCAGATGTTGCAGTGAGCCGAGATCGCGCCACTGCACTCCAGCCTGGGCGACAGGGTGAGAATCTGTCTCAAAACAAAACAAAACAGCCACCGAGAATATAAAAATGAGAGATTGTGAGCAATTCTTGCATACATAAGCCCTCCCCTTTCCTGAATCATATCATGAACTACATTTGGAGATTGAGTTAAAAAGTAGAAGTGGGAAGTTAGCAGGACTTTATCAACAATTTCTTTTTGGGAGCCCACATGGAGAAGCTGTGCGAGAAATTGTCTAGCTTATCCTTCAGTCGCTTATTTTGTAATTACGAGCATGTCTTTTCTTAGTTGAACTTTCAGTGTGAAAGAGGATCTCTTCTTTGCTACTGTTTACTCACACAGTAGGTGTTACTCACACAGTAGGTGTATCCATTTTGAAGGTAGCAATGGAAAAAATAAACAAAGAACACTCTTCTGAATGAGACATAGAAAAGAAAAATAGTTCTGGATGCTGGGTAGTGGGGAGATTTGAGACTTGGCTGGAGGAAAACCAGAAGAGACAGTGCCTGATAAATATTCCATGTCCAAGTCTGATCATATGCGAGATCAGGGCTGGAATTAGTCAAGAGATTTCTCTCTCCTGATGAAAGGTACAGCCAGGGAAAAGGCCTGGCAGTGGGAAATGGCTTATTCTATCGAATGCATATAAAGAATTCTTCTGCCGTTAGACATGAAGGGACTTCAAAAAGTTCATGGACGAATGGAATTAAAAGATAAAAATTTAAAAAATATAAACTATATTTCTCAACTTAATCTCCATCAAGTTCAAGTTCTGTAAGTGATAATACCAGCCATTTTAGTCCATTCCTAAAGAACTCAGACTCCTGGGAATTTAACCATCTCAATGCCATCTTTTCTACATTATTAACTAAAGAAAAATGGGTGCCCTTTAAGTGGGTTAAAAAAATAAAGGTGCCCTTTAATTTTTTTTAAGATTAGGAAACAAAAAGGAATCAAAAAGAGCCAAATCAGGACTTTAAGATGGATGCCTAATGATTTCCTATTGAAACTCTTGCAGAATGTCCCTTGTTTAATGAGAGGAATGAGTAGAAGCATTGTAGTGGTGGAGAAGGACTCTCTGGTGAAGCTTTCTTGGACATTTTTCCGCTAAAGCTTTAGCTAATTTTTTCAAAACACTCTCATAATAAGCAGATGTTGTTGTTCTTTGTCCATCCAAAAAGCCAACAAGTAAAACGCCTTGATCATTCCAAAAAACTGTTGCCGTGATCTTCGTTTTTGATCCATCCACTTTTGCTTTGGCAGGACCCCTTCCACCTCTTGGTAATCATTGCTCTGATTGTGCTTTTCCTTGAGGATGGTACTAGTAAAGCTACGTTTTCTCTCCTTTAATGGTTCTTCAGAGAAATGCTTCAAAATCTTAATGTCACTTGTTTAAAATTTCCATAGAAAGCTTTGCTCTTGTCTTCAGTGGATCCAGGTGCAACAATTTTGGCACCCATCTTCTGGAAAGTTTGCTCAACTTTAATTTTTCAGTCAGAATTGTGTAAGCTGAGCCAGTTGAGATGTTTATGGTGTTGGCTATTGTTTCTGCTTTTAATCATCAGTCCTTTTCAATTAGGGCACAAACAAGATTAGTTTTTCCTTTCAAATTGATGTGGATGGTCTTCCATGCAAGCTTTATCTTCAGCATTATCTTATCCCTTCTTAAAATGAGTTATCCATTTGTAAACTGCTGATTTCTTTGGGAGCATTTTCCTGATAAAACTTTCATAAAGCATCCATGATTTCACCCTTCTTCCACCCAAGGCTCATCATAAATTTGATGTTTGTTCTTGCTTCAATTGTACTGAAATTCGTATTGCTCTGATAGGGGCTCGTTTCAAACTGATGTCTAATCCTTCTTAGTGCCTCGAACTCGACCCATGTTATAACAAGCTAGTATGAGTTTATCTTGGTGGAACAAAAATTTGAAATCCATGCATAGTTTGTTCATAACACAATATTTCCATGAGCTTTCTGAAGTCTCCTTTTATAGTGGACAATGATGGTGCAGAGGATAAGATGGAGTTGCATAAACCAGGGCCAAGTGTTCCCAGTGCATTTCAAATGCAGCTGTACATTGTTGCAGAGGTATGAAACTGCCTTCATAGAATTTTAAAAGGCCACAAAATTAAAATTATGGTAGGGGCCTGAATTTCAGTAAGGTATTTTCCTTTCTCTCTGATGTTTTCCTCCTCCATGCATGATTGTTTGTGCATAGTCATTTCAGTAAGTGGTAGTCACTAATAATTGATTATCTTCCTGTCCTAGCCCCTAGGCAAGCTGCCCGCAAGATTAATGAATTTGTTTTTTCTTTTAAAAAACAGGGATCCTTAGATCATGCAGACCCCCTCAATGGCTTCCAGAAGTTGAGCTTGCCAAGGGGGGTGCCAGGCAGCTTTGATTACTGGAAATATCATCTCCTGAAAACTTTTCTGTTATACTCCAGGCATAGTAAACGATAACCTACCACTGTTTCCCAGCTTGCTTTCCATAGTAACTGCCAGTCACAAAAGGTATTGTAAAACCTAGAACTGGTCTTTGGGATATTTTTCAGACCTGGCTTGCAAGTGGGCCAACTGACAGCAACCAGACTAGTGGCCTGTGACCCCAACCAATGAACTGACTTGTCTGGTGTTGTGACTCCCTCTCTTTTCAGGAACTGATTCAGTGCATGAAAACAGTTTCAACACCCCTATGATTTCATCTCAGATCAATCAGCAGCACCTGCCAATAGTCCCCTTGCCTGCCAAATCAACTTTAAAAACGCTAGCCTCTGAAGTTTTGAGGAGGTGGCTTTGAGAAATATCTCCTGTTCTCCTTGCTCAGTTGCCTTGCAATAATTAAACTCTTACTTTACTGCAACATCTCTGTCTCAGTGTTCAGCTTTATCCAGGCAGTGAGTGGGCAACAACCTGGTCAGACATCAACAGGCTTCGCAGCAGAGAGCATGCTATGGTTTATGTTTTTAGAGAAATACCCTGGCCTCTGAGCTGAGCACGGATTGCAAGAGCAGGAGTTGCAGAACTCAAAATGAGGGAGGCTTTATGACAGTCTAGGGCATGTCTGCATGACTCCCAGAAGCCAGAAGCAAGTGGGAGTCATGCAGACATGCCCTAGACTGACACAGAACCTCCGCCATGAACCTGCAGAAGGAAACATGTATTTCCATATATGAGGATCATAGAGAAAGAACTTTTCTCAGGAGTCCATAGCTATCCTAGATGCTTCTTAAACTTTTTAAGGCTCCTACGACATCAGAGAGATTTAAGTAAAAACCTATGTCCTCATTTTTCAGAGTTAGGATATACAATTTTAAGACTTTTTTTTCTTCTTTACAGCAAACACTTCCTTCTCTTTGGCCCCTCTGGCTCTAGGACGTATCACCTACAATGTGTTCTAGTCTCTGTAGTCAGAGTTTAGAGAATTTTCTAAAACAAAAATTGGATCATGTCATTTTCCTGCATAAAACATTTATTGGTTCCCCATGGCTATTTGAAAAAAAAGTTTTTTTACCTGGCCTGTAGACTCAGCGGAGCAGATGACATGAAGGGTGGCCATTAATGTAATACACAAGGATGCCCCTCTCTCACCACTCTTATTCAACACAGTATTGAAAGTTCTGGCTGGGGCAATCAGGCAAGAAAAAGAAATAAAGCGTATTCAAATAGGAAGAGAGGAAGTCAAATTGCCTCTGTTTGCAGATGACATGATCCTATGTCTAGAAAACTCCATCGTCTCAGCCCCAAAGCTTCTTAAGCTGATAAGCAACTTCAGCAAAGTCTCAGTATATAAAATCCATGTGCAAAGATCAGTAGCATTCCTATACACCAACAATAGACAGGCAGAGAGCCAAATCATGAATGAATTCCCATTTGCAATTGCTATGAAGAGAATAAAATACCTATAAATACAGCTAACAAGGGAAGGACCTCATCAAGGAGAACTACAAGTCACTGCTCAAGGAAATCAGAGAGGATGAAATCATTTCATGCTCGTGGATAG
The DNA here is from genome assembly GCF_028885625.2 of Pongo pygmaeus. NCBI lineage: Eukaryota > Metazoa > Chordata > Mammalia > Primates > Hominidae > Pongo > Pongo pygmaeus. The sequence continues at coordinate 6,936,156 of NC_072396.2, read as the reverse complement.
AAAGAATCAATATCATGAAAATGGTCATACAGCCCAAAGTAATTTATATATTCAAAACTATTCCCATTAAACTACCACTGACATTCATCACAGAATTAGAAAACACTACTTAAAAATTCGTATGAAACCAAAAAAGAGCCCATATACACAAGACAATGCTAAGCAAAAAGAACAAAGCTGGAGGCATCACTGTACCCAACTTCAAACTATACTACAAGGCTACAGTAACCAAAAGAGCATGGTACTGGTGCAAAAACAGACACATAGACCAATGGAACAGAATAGAGATCTCAGAAATAAGACTGCACATCTACAACCAAGTGATCTTCCACCACTTGACAAAAACAAACAAATGGTGCTGGGAAAACTGGCCAGCCGTATACAGAAGACTGAAACTGGACCCCTTCCTTACATCTTATAGAAAAATTAACTCATGATGGATTAAAGACCTAAATATAAAAACCAAAACTATAAAAACCTTAGAAGAAAATGTAGGCAATACCATTCAAGACATAGGCACAGGAAAAGATTTTATGATGAAAACCTCAAAAGCAATTGCAACAAAAGCAAAAATGGATAAATTGGATGTAATTAAACTAAAAAGCTTCTGCACAGCAAAGGAAATTATCACCAGAGTAAACAAGGTAACCTACAGAATGGGAGAAAAATTTTGCAATCTATTCATCTGACAAAGGTCTAATATCCAGAATCTACAAGGAACTTAAACAAATTTACCAGAAAAAAATCAAGCAACCCTATTAAAATGTGGGCAAAAGACATGAACAGACACTTCTCAAAAGAAGACATTTATGCGGCCAAAAAACATGAAAAAATGCTCAACATCACTGATCGTTAGAGAAATGCAAATCAAAACCACAATGAGATACCATCTAATGCCAGTCAGAATGGCAATTATTACAAGGTCAAGGAATGACAGATGCTGGTGAGGCTGTGGAGAAACAGGAACCCTTTTACACTGTTGGTGGGAATGTAAATTAGTTCAACCATTTTGGAAGACAGTGTGGTGATTCCTCAAAGACCTACAACCAGAAATACCATTTGACCCAGCAATCTCATTACTGGGTATGTAACCAAAGGAATATAAATCATTCTATTACAAAGATGCATGCATGTGTATATTCATTGCAGCACTATTCATAATAGCAAAGACACAGATTCAACCCAAATGCTCATCAATGATAGACTGGATAAAGAAAATGTGGTACGTATACACCATGGAATACTATGCAGCCATAAAAAGGAATGAGATCATGTCCTTTGCAGGGACATGGTTGGAGCTGGAAGCCATTATCCTCTGCCATCTAAGACAGGAACAGAAAACCAAACACTGCATGTTTTCAATTATAAGCAGGAGTTGAACAATGAGAACACATAGACACGTGGAGGGGAACAACATGCACTGGGGCCTGTCAGGGGAATGGGGGGAGGGAGAACATCAGGATAAATAGCTAATGCAAGTGGGACTTAATACCTGGTTGATGGGTTGACAGGTACAGCAAACCACCATGACACACGTTTACCTATGAAACAAACCTGCACATCCTGCACATGTATCCCAGAACTTAAAATTTAATTTAATTTAAAAATAAAATAAAATAAAGGCACATTGCTTGTTTTAAGGCAGAAGTTTAGCCCATATGTCCATATATATATATACACACACACACATAAATATACACACATATATATACACACATGTATACACACACACACACACATATGTATACGGGCTGATGGAAACTTGTCCCCTACAGAGTATATCTCAATGTATTTTACACTCTGTATTTTATTATTTCAAGACTGCTTAAACATTTTTTTCTTATTACTTGTATCTGGCATATACAAAAGATATTAAAATACTTTAGAACAAATCAATTTGCTCAACCATCTAATAATAGATCATCATGCTTTTACAGCAGACATTCAGAGCATCTGCAAATAAATCTAATTTTTCTTTGTCATTTCCAATATTTGGACCTTTCATTTCTACTCCAAATCTTAGTTTATTGTGCAGAATTTCCAATAGTCACATCTATACAGGGATCTTTGTTTTGTTCTTGGTTGAATGAGCCTATCTCGATTTTGTTCAGTATAATTGGCTTTGGGTATGAGGTCAATAATCATCATGTTTAAGATCTATTCAGAAACAAAGAGAGCTTTAACTTCTCTCGGTAGAATTTAAGGCAGGGTAGCAACTGGAGAGAAGAGAGGCAGGGAAATTTGTGCAGTGCATGGTCAAGTTTTTCTGATTCAGCTTCTTACCAGCTGTAGAAACTGCTATTATATGTTCCTTCAACGCATGTGTTCAAACACTGTTGGACACATTTTAAGAAGTAAATATTATTAGTCTTAAGTGGGTCATGTAGCCAGTATCATTAGTCCAGCTGTTCTAAGTGGACTAAGAATTATTTTAATTTGTATTTAGGTTATTGCTACCTCTGTCAATATCACACTTGTGCAAAGGCTCCCAAAACTTCTGGGTTGTTAGTTATCAAACTACAACAAGCAAATGAGCAGCAAAGCTTTCTGACTATTTTTGGCCAAATTCAACCATCCATCTAGTACCTCATTTCCTGGCTATACAGAATTTCTCCCAAGTCTAGCTCTCCCAGAATACTGCACTCCTGCTCCCAAAACATTACCTCATTCTGCATAGTTACAAAGTCATTCCCGAGATGGTATTTCATGACTTATTACGCATTTGAGAAATTCTGCATTTATTTATGCAGACCTTCTTAGAACCTTGAGTGGACTGGTGTACATTTGGTTAGTCAAAGATGAGCATGCCCTCAGGAGCTCTCATCAAGAAAGTGGGACAGTCTTCAGGAAACATCAGCCCAGTGGAAAAGGACCAAGTTCTCCAGCTATGTTTGCTTCACATCCTTGCCTTAAGAAAGAAGCCTCATTTACCTTCTTCTCCTGTTAACCTCTGCAGTCATCCAGCTGGAAATCATCTCTCTATCTTCTGGAAACCTCTTCCAGTATTTTTGATAATTTTGTTATTGCTCTGAGTTTTAACCACGTGAAAAGGTTTCTTTTTCTGTTAGTTGCACATAGTAGATGCTCTAAATCAGAGTTCTGCAAACTTTTCCTGTAAAGGACCAGATAGGAAGTATTTTAGGCTTTGAAGACAATATGGTCTCTTTTACAACTACTCATCTCTGCCTTTGTAGCAAAAAAACAGCCACAGACAATATGTAAATTAATGAATGTGGCAGAGTTTCAATAAAACTTTATTTACAAGAACAGGCAGCTGTCATTTTTGCCTCATCGACCACAGATGTGTCTCCATGAACTTAAAATAACGAATCACTAAAGATGCATAGTTTTGTCAATTTGATGTTGTGATTATTTCCTACACATTATGTGTATATTGTCTTCTGGGATACCAATGCATACATGCATATTTGTCCTTCTTGTTTTGCTGTTATTCTTTGATGAAAAATTAAATAAATGCTCTGCTAATATTTCTGCAAAAGGAGCATTTGTTATGAGGCAAGTTTTTGAGATGGAAAAGAGTGGGATACTCTTGGAATTATAACAATCTATTAATCTAAAGGAGTTTAAAGCTACCCATGGTTTTTGGACATAGCATTATTTATTGTAGTAAACTCGGTTCAAAAGGAAATAATTTTTGTCTAGACAATAATCTAGGAATGTCAGGACAAGGCAAAAAGAGAAGATCAATCCTTTCAGAAATTCTGTGACTGACTGAGCATGGTGGCTCATGCCTGCAATATCAGCACTTTGGGGGTCCGAGGTGGGAGGATTACTTGAGCCCAGGAGTTAGAGACCAGCCTGAGCAATTGTATCAGTCCGTTTTCATACTGCTATAAAGAAATACCAGAGACTGGGTAATTTATCAAGAAAAAGAGGTTTAATGGACTCACAGTTTCACATGACTGGAGAGGCCTCACAATCACGGTGGAAGGCAAAGGAGGAGCAAAGGCACATCTTACATGACAGCAGGCAAGAGAGCATGTGCAGGGGAACTCCCATTTATAAAACCATCAGATCTCATGAGACTTATTCACTACCACAAGAACGGCATGGGAAAAACCTGCCCCCATCATTCAATTACCTCCCACTGGGTCCCTCCCATGACCTGTGCGGATTGTGGGAGCTATAAGTCAAGACGAGATTTGGGTGGAGACACAGACAAACCATAGCAGCAATATAGTTAGACCCTGTCTATAATAAAAAAAAGAAGAAATACTGTGACTGATATGAACACATTAGTTAATTGACCATTTCCCAAATTGTGTGTATTACCTGTCAATAAAAACAGGATTAGTTTAAATGAAGACATGAATGGACTCCACATAATTTGACTATTTTTGTCACTTCATATAATTAATCAAGAAATGATTGAAAATGTATAAAATGAACAAAAAAGTATAGCATATATTAAAAAGAAGATAAGAATCACTCCAGATCTCGCCACCTAACAGTAACTCTGTCAGCCTTTGGAAACCAATTACGTCCAAGAGAAGGTGTATATTAGTCTCAGAGTCCAGTAACACAAATATACATATGTATTTCTATTTAAATAATCATGTTATGTTTGAAACCATTTTCTATTCAGCCTTTTCTACTTGGCATCATCCTCAGAGCTATTTGTATAATGTTATAAATTTCATGTTGGCAAATCCAATAGATATTATGCTGCATCTTCTTTTAAGTCCATTTAAGCATGATTTGATGGGAGCTAAATGGGATCCCTTCCTAGAACGCTTCTCTCTTGGAGTTGGTAACTTCACATTCTTCTGGTTTTCCTTCTACCTCTCAGTGTTCTCCTTATCCTCCTTTCTACTGGGTCCTCCTCTAATCAGTTTCTAAGTGCTGGACTTGCTGAGGGTGTGTGGTGGGTACTCTCAGCTCTCTCCACAGAGTCTCCATGGATAATCTCAACTCTTCCTCATCACCTTGCTGATGATGTATGCATTGACTTCTCCTTCTCAGATCCATTTTCTGAGCTCCCACTTCCTCCTTGATTTCTGCAAGTATGTGTCTCACAACTCATTATGTCCAAAAGTGAATCCTTTATTTTCATCTTATTATTATGTTTCACCATTCCCAGTTTCTCTAGCTTGATAAGGAGTCTACTACCTACCTGGTACCTTATGTTAGAAGTCTGGAGTCATCATGAAGACCACTTCAATAGTTGAATTCCATTCCATTTTCCATTTTCATTTTCCATTCCATCTTCATTGCACATCTCTTCAAAGTGGTCTTGATTTCTGAATATCACAGAGACAAATGTGGGATATTTCAATGTACTGAGTTGTAAAAAAATCCTCAGATCCCTGCAGCTGACAGAGCATATCAGACAGAATTCCACTCAGATTCAGATAACAGAAATAACAGAAAAGCAACATTATTCCGGATTCAGTGCTGAGCCGTGAGCTGGTGTGATGGCTCAATGATAACCTTAAGTAGCTAGGTTCATCCCCTCTTTTCCTAAGGATGAAGCAACCACATCCCTAGGCTCCTGGCTTTTGTCCTCAGGCTTTATTGTTACAAGATAGTGCAACAACTCCATGCTTCAAGATCCCTAGTCCAGAAAAAAGGAGAAAGAGCAAAGGAGTGAAGGTTTTGCAAGTAAATCTTTGTCTTTTTACATCAAAGAGTTTGTAGTCTCAGCCACCCAAGGCAGCAAGGGAATCCAGGGGCATTGATGGATTTAATCAGTCTTATTACTTTTCTGAGCGAGCTCGAGGTTTGTTTATTGAAAAAAAGAAGGAGATATGGATAGTGGGTAGGCAAGAGACAGTGGTTGTCCTGGTGAGTCAGGCACTAACAAAATTATTCAACGTCACTGCTCTCTCCGAAGTAAAAACCCTGATGCTCAAGTATTGAAGCCAGCTGAGAAGTGCTCAATGCTCTGACAAACTCTGTCATCATCATCATCATCATCATCATCCTATCATCAATAACATCTTCTATATTAACAGCCCAAATCACAGGGAAAGGATGAGAAAAATAATTAATATCTGGAATTCAAGCTTGCCTCTTGATGGGAGCTGTATTAGGGGAGGTGAGATATTGGTCACGTGAAAGCCTTGAGTAGTAGAGTCTTAACATCTTTGACAAATGTGCATATTTCATGGCGGTGTCCATGACCTATATCCCAAATTAATTTGGAATGCTGAATTGCCTGGATACTCCCGAAATTGTTCCCATTCTCAGTCTGAATCATCTTGTAACACAAATTCATTTTAGAAAACAGAACTATGAGGATTTTTTCATCAACTAGACACTGCCAAAGAGGTGAAGGATAATTCTGTCTCTCAACAGATGGTTAAACCATAAGCAAAACAAACAAAATATTCTCTCTTTCCCGGATGGAATTGCTGCTGTTAACCAAACATGGTGGCGTATGAACTTGGAATCATAACAATGTCAATAAGTTTACAAAGGATCATCCATGCTGTCTTCCAATAAGGCTATGTGAGACAACGATGCATTATGAGATACTTGGCCAAGGTGAAGAGTTCGAAATGTGGTTGGGAACATCTAGACACATCTTGTTTTCTTGTCTGTTTGCAAACACTCTCTTCTCACTGTGTGGCTCAATGGATTTATTTCACTGGCCTCATGAATACTCAGCCTTGACCAAATGCTTCAACACATAAACGAGTGTTAACCTCTGAATAATTTGTCATCTACAATGAGATACCTCTTCACACCCACAAAGATGGCTAGAGGAAAAAATCAGATAATAACAAGAGATGGAGAGGATGTGGAGAAATCAGAGTGCTCATACACTGCTGGTGGGTATGCAAAATGGCATGGTGGCTTTGGAAAATATTCTCACAGTTCCTCAAATTATGTAAATTACTACAGCCACTATGGAGAAGATTATGGAGTTCCTCAAAATCCTAAAAGTAAAACTACTATATGATCCAAGTATTCCACTGCCAGGGAAAGAAACAGAGAAATAAATAAATAAATAAACCTGTACATCAAAGAGATATATCTGCACGCTCATGTGTACTGCAGCATAAGTCACAGCAGCCAAAATACGGATTTAGCCTAAGTGCCCATCAACGGACAAATGGATAAAGAAAATATGGTATATGTACACAATGGAATATTATCCAGCCATAAGAAGAATGACATCCTGTCATTTGCAGCAACATGGATGGAACTGGATGCCATTATGTTAAATGAAATAAACCAGGCACAGAAAGACAAATATTGCATATTTTCACTCATTTATGGGAGCAAAAAAGTGGTTCTCATGAAGATAGTGACTATAGTGATGGTTACCAGAGGCCAGAAGGGGAAAGGGGGGGATGAAGGGTAAATAAAAGAATATAAATGTATCTATTACCACTGAACTGCACACTTACAAGTGGTAAAGAAGGTACATTACATATGTATATTTTACCTCGATAAAAATAAATTTCAAAATAAAATCACGTTCTTCTCACCACTTACTGCTGAGTTATTGTTGGAATAATGAATTAGTACTACAAGTAAGGCATGTACCTACGTAAGTAGTAAAATAGAGACAACAAGAATAGTTCAGTGGAATGTAGAACATAGGGAATCTAGTCTCATCAAATATAATTTTATTGGTGTTGAGTTATATACAAATTCTACTTAACTCGGCTTTCCGATGAAACACGTTACACAGAAACAGCTAACAGTCATTACAATACCAAGTGAACCTGACCCTGAAACTCATGTTCTTTGCAAATCTCAATTATTGATTTTAGTTGGGATAAGAACTTAGGAAGATAGGTGCTGAGTGTTACCCAAGAAAAAAGGTACAAAGGATAACAGGAGATAATTTGAATATCTATGTGATGCCAGGAAAAAGAAAAATCCTTCCTTATCATTCTACTGTTTTGTTGGATAATAAATTACCACAGATATCTGGTGGTAAACATTTAATTAGCAACCTAAAGATAGCTAGAATTAACCAGACCAAGTAATTGATCCCAGGAAGCTGAAGATAACTGGCCTATGCCAGGGAGTTGAATAACTATTTTCCTCAATGCAAAATTCCAACCTCATGTTAGAAATATTACCTCATACAATAGATACCTACTTTATCCAAGTGAGTAATTAACTAGAGATAACTAGATGAAGCCAGTACTTGAAATAAACAAATTCTTTTCAACACTACTTCTTATGTCTTAGTGACATAAAACTAGACATTTAGTGGTACCTAGGCAAACAGTTGAATAAAAAACTAGCAATTACTAGGAAAACTGGTTAACATAGAAAGTTTAGTAACAATTCTAGTCAACTCTGTGTTCTCACTTTTTTAGGATTGTTGACTAGGTATGATGGATATGGTAACTAGAGTTACCTGAGTAAGAGTTACAGAATCCTCCATAAAACCAGAATAACTGGTTGAAAACAAGAAGTATAATATTGCATTCTCCTCAACATTTCTCATTTCTTTTTGGAATAATGAGTTAGTTCTGTCAGTGGGTAGTAGTACCTAGATTATTACAAAGCAAGAAATAACAAGAGATGTTTAGAATAAATATTTGATACCAGGATGGTGAAAAAAACATTATTTTCAAATAGAAACTCTAATTTTCTGTGTGATTAATGAGTTAGAATAAGTTAGTAGTGGAGATATCTCTATGAGATTTGGATTTCATTTTGGGGATGCGATACATACTCAACAGATGAACTACTGGGTCATATGGTAGACCTATTTTGATTTTCCAAGGAAGCATTACACTGTTTTTCATAACGGCTGTACCAATTACATGTCTGTCAACAGCGTTTAAAGGTCCCCTTTTCTGCACACCCTAAAAGGGTTTCATTTTCTCCACACCTTTGCCATCATTATCTTTTATCTCTCGACTTTTTGATAATAGCCGTCCTAACAGGTGTGAAGCGATAGTTCATTGTGGTTTTCATTTGCATTCTATGATTATTAATGATGTTGAACACATTTTCATATACCTGACTGCCAGTTGTGGGTTTTCTTTTGAGAAATGACTATTCAAGTCCTTTGCCTATTTGTTAACCAGACTATTTATTTATTTGCTATTGAGCTGTGTGAGTTCTTCATATATTTTGGATATTAACTCATTATTAGATATATGGTTTGCAAATAGTTTCTCCCAAACCATAGCCTGCCTTTTCATTTTGTTGATTGTTGACTGTGCAGAAGCTTTTAGTTTCCAGGCTGCCCACTTGCCCTACATATTTCAGCTTCCTAGACCCCCACAATGTGTGAATGTCTGAGCCAATTGCTTAGAATAAACTGTATCACATACATAATATTATTCATAAATAAATACTACATGATAGTAAATATATATTTATGATATATAATATTACACACTCGCACACACACACACACAAAGTGTCCGGTTGGTTTAGTTTCTCCTTCTCTGAGGAACCCAACCTGATACAGATACCCAGCTGAGCGAGTGTGTTTGCTGATCTTGACCTCTGGAAGCCAGTGCTTTAAACCATGAGAATGAAAAATTGTGAGGCACTATGTGGATGCTGGGAGAAGTATGTGAGATGGAAAAGTTGTTTCATGGCATCCAAGAAGTGAATGATCCTCAAGGTGTAGCAGAGGAATTTGTAGGAGAGAGGGATGATTGACGTCTTCGTATAGCCCTCCATCCACCCCAGTTAGCATGGAGGGATTTTAGGAAGGTCATACAGAAACTGGGTAATGATGGCAGGTGTGGAGGAACAGAATGTACCACTGAATGGGAGGTCCGGGGGAAACATGTGGCGGAAATATCCTCCCTTGCCCCATGATCTGCCAAAATTGAGCATGGGGAGTTTAGGAGAGGTGACATGTCAGTTTGGGAACTATCTTTAGGGGTGCTAACCCAAATCTCCCTTTCTCCAACCAGAGCACCCTGCCTTCCTCATCAGATGTCACCCCCCTACGACTTCCTCCGCCATGTCCTGATGGTGCTTTGTGACGTGTAAGGCCTTCCTTCCCACCCAGGGCTACCATTGGCTGGGTAGTGGAATGTTGACCAATCACAGCTCAGGGACGTGATCGCCTCATTGTCCTGGGATCGCGGGAAGGGTATATACAGGGAGCCTGGAGTTAGTTGACCGTTGCGAGACCTTGAGCTGTGGAAGATGAGTCCAAAGCCGAGAGCCTCGGGACCTCCCGCCGAGGCCAAGGAGACGCAAAAGAGGAAGTCCTCTCAGCCGAGCCCCAGTGGCCCGAAGAAGAAGGTGAGTGACCCACCAAGCTCCTCCTCGTCTTCCCCTCGCCTCCTTCCTCACAAGAATCCTCTCCTGCCCTCACCTGGCACAACCCCCCAACCCGGCCCACACCGCTTCTGAGGACACGTCCCTGTTCCCGGCCTCCTCCATCTCGTCCCTAAACCAGAGCCCTTCTGTGATCTCCCTGTTGTCCTTCCAGACTACCCAGGTGGCCGAGAAGGGAAAAGCCGCTCGTAGAGGGAGACGCGGAAAGAAAAGGGCTGCGAAAAAGATGGCGGCTGTGACGGCACCTGAGGCGGGGAACGGAGCAGCGGCACCCGGCCCCAGTGACCAGCCCAGCCAGGAGCTCCCTCAGCACGAGCTACCACCGGAGGAGCCAGTGAGCGAGGGGTCCCAGCACGACCCACTGAGTCAGGAGACCCAGCTGGAAGAACTACCCAGTGTGTGGACGGCCGAGTACTCCCCTATATCCCCGAGCAGCGACTAAGTTCAGGCCCAGGCACCAGACCTCAGAGATCTCACCAGCAGGGTGCTTCCCCTGCTGATGACAATAAAATGAATGTGTTGCAAACTGATCTGAGTGACTCCGTGTTCTCTGATGGTGGGGAGGGAGGGAGGGAGGGAGGAAGAGGTGGTGTGTGGGGAGGGAGGGAGGGAGGGAGGAAGAGGTGATGTGTGAGGAGGGAGGGAGGAAGAGGAGGTGTGTGGGGAGGGAGGGAGGAAGAGGTGGTGTGTGGGGAGGGAGGGAGGAAGAGGTTATGTGTGGAGGGAGGGAGGGAGGAAGAGGAGGTGTGTGGGGAGGCAGGGAGGAATAGGTGATGTGGGGAGGGAGGGAGGGAGGAAGAGGTGATGTGTGGAGGGAGGGAGGGAGGAAGAGGAGGTGTGTGGGGAGGGAGAGAGGAAGAGGAGGTGTGTGGGGAGGGAGGGAGGAAGAGGTGATGTGTGGGGAGGGAGGGAGGGAGGAAAGAAGACGTGGTGTGCTGGGAGGGAGGGAGGAAGCAGTGGTGTGTGGGGAGAGAGGGAGAGAGGAGGAGGTGGTTTGTGGGGAGGGAGGGAGGGAGAGGTGGTATGTGGGGAGAGAGGGAGGGAGGAAGAGGAGGTGTGTGGGGAGGGAGGGAGGAAGAGGTGGTGTGTGGGGAGGGATGGAGGGAGGAAAGAAGAGGTGGTGTGTGGGGAGGGAGGGAGGAAGCAGTGGTGTGTGGGGAGAGAGGGAGGGAGGAGGAGGTGGTTTGTGGGGAGGGAGGGAGGGAGAGGTGGTATGTGGGGAGAAAGGGAGGGAGGAAAGAGGTGGTGTGTGGGGAGGGAGGGAGAGAGGAAGAGGTGATATGTGGGGAGGCAGGGAGGGAGAGGTGGTATGTGGGGAGACAGGGAGGGAGGAAGAGGTGGTATGTGGGGAGAGAGGGAGGGAGGAAGAGGTGGTGTGTGGGGAGGGAGGGAGGGAGGAAGAGGTGGTGTGTGGGGAGGGAGGGAGGAAGATGTGGTGTGTGGGGAGGGAGGGAGGAAGAGGTGGTGTGTGGGGAGGGAGGGAGAGAGGAAGAGGTGGTATGTGGGGAGGGAGGGAAGGAGGAAGAGGTGGTGTGTGTGGAGGGAGGGAGGGAAGAAGGGGGGGAAGAGGTGGTGTGTGTGGAGGGAGGGGGGGATGAGGTGGTGTGTGTGGAGGGAGGGAGGAAGAGGTGGTGTGTGTGGAGGGAGGGAGAGAAGAAGGGGGGGAAGAGGTGGTGTGTGTGGAGGGAGGAAGGAAGAGGTGGTGTGTGGACAGGGAGGGAGGGAGGAAGAGGTGGTGTGTGGGGAGGGACAAAGGAAAGAAGGAAGGAATAGGTGGTCTATGGGGAGGGAGGGAAGTGGAGTCTCACGGGGTTTAGGTCAAAGGGACAGGTCACAGTTAGGCAGACAGGAGGATAAGGATTACGTCACAGCTGAGCACTGGAAACAAATTTCCCCTTCACATGATAACTCCGCTTCTTGTAACGTTCGTTTCTTCATGCGATCTTGCCAGCACATACACCAAGTACCAAGAACTGGTTTCTACCTACTTAGGTTTCATTGTTAAAATACCTTTTCGTTTATAGAAACTGATGGAAGACTAGTTTCCATCTCTTTCCTTTCAGCGTCCCCTCCCTACAACCTAATATAATTAAAAAGAAAAATTCAAAGTAGAGCAAAATCTATCTACTTGAAAAAAGCCTTTTTATTTTTGCAACTGAGGAGACAGAAAGTACATTTCATATTTCCATACGTTAGAAATACACAGGTCTTTTCTATATCTAGTAGAATTTACTACATACAAATATATGTAAATTTTTATATAAATAGAATATACAACTATATTTACTATAGACAAACATATATAGATTATATGTTTACATATAAAATATATACATACAGACAAAATATGGAATAGATATTTTTATATAAATATATAAATATAAATAAATGTAAATATAGATTAGATATACACATTAGAAATACACAACTGTTTTCTGTACATAGTAGAACCTACTATGTATATTTATATATTAATATACATAGTAGAACCTACTATGTATATTTATGTATTAATATATCTATTCTTCTGTTTTTATATTTCCAGATTACATATATAAATATTTATATTCTGTATATTATATAAAACATATATTAAACATATATTTATATTTATAAATATATATAAATATAGACATCAAATCTATATATGAAACCTATCTATCTATAAATATAAATACATGAAAATAGATATATAAATATAAATATATATAAAATATATATTCTATATGTGATCATTTATTTTAGAAGGTAAGGTGTTGTCATTGTTGAAGCATCCTTCACAGATAAAAAAAGAAAGGAAATTATCATTTTAAGAAAAATAAAATAAAAATAAAAAATAAATAAAGTACAAAATTCCCAGTTGTCAATAATTACAATGAGAGAATAATATAGAACTTGCTATATATAGAAAAGATGGGTATATATTCTAATGTGTATATATGTAATGTACATTTATATATATAATTATATAAATGCACAGATCTTTTCTATATATAGTATAATATACTGCTCTATTTCTAATGTGTATATATATAAAACCTATATTTATATAAATACACAGGTTTTATACATATTTATATAAATACACAGGTATTTATATAAACATAAAAACACACAAGTCTTTTCTATATATAGTAGAATTTTATATAGTAGAATTTATGATACATTTAGAAAAGACCTGTGTATTTTTATATTTATATTTAGAAAAGACCTGCGTATTTCTAATGTGTATATATATAGTTTGTATTTATATGTATATTTATAGATAAATATATAATCTCTATATATTTATATATCTATATTATATATTTATATATTTATATATCTATATATATTTATATATCTATATATCTATTAATATTTATATATTTATATATCTATTTCTATGTATTTACATTTATATAGAGATCTGTTTCACATATAGATTATCTATATAAATATTTATATTCTATGTAAATATATAAATACATACATAAAATATGTAAATATATTTATATTTATATATAATATATAAATAATATATAAATATGTAATGCATAAAGATAAATATATAATATATAAAATATCATAATGTACCAATAACATTTCTGTCCTGTAAAGGTCCCCTTTTCTGCACACCCTAAAAGGGTTTCACTTTCTCCACACCTTTGCCATCATTATCTTTTATCTCTTGACTTTTTGATAGTAGCCATCCTGACAGGTGTAAGGTAATAGTTCATTGTGGTTTTCATTTGCATTCTCTGATTATTGACGATGTTGAGCACATTTTCATATACCTGTTAGCCAGTTGTGTGTTTTCTTTCTAGAAATGCCTATTCAAGTCCTTTGCCTATTTGTTAACCAGACTATTTATTTATTTGCTATTGAGCTGTGTGAGTTCTTCATATATTTTGGATATTAACTCATTATTAGAGATATGGTTCGCAAACAGTTTCTCCCAAACCATAGCCTGCCTTTTCATTTTGTTGATTGTTGGCTGTGCAAAATCTTTTAGTTTCCAGCCTGCTCACTTGCCCTACATATTTCAGCTTCCTAGACCCCCACATTGTGTGAAGGTGTGAGCCAATTATTTAGAGTAAACCGTATCATATATATATAATATTATTCATAAATACATACTATATTATAGTAAATAGATGTTTATGATATATAATATTACAGACACACTGTCTCTGTCTCACACACACACAATATCCTGTTGGTTTAGTTTCTCCTTCTCTGAGGAAACCAGCCTGATACAGATACCCAGCTGAGCAAGTGTGTTTGCTGATCTTGACCTCTGGAAGCCAGTGCTTTAAACCATGAGAATGAAAAATTGTGAGGCACTATATAGATGCTGGGAGAAGTATGTGAGATGGAAAAGTTGTTTCATGGCAACCAAGAAGTGAATGATCCTCAAGGTGTAGCAGAGGAATTTCTAGGAGAGTGGTATGATTGACGTCTTCGTATAGCCCTCCATCCACCCCAGTTAGCATGGAGGGATTTTAGGAAGGTCATACAGAAACTGGGTAATGATGGCAGGTGTGGAGGAACAGAATGTACCACTGAATGGGAGGTCCGGGGGAAACATGTGGCGGAAATATCCTCCCTTGCCCCATGATCTGCCAAAATTGAGCATGGGGAGTTTAGGAGGGGTGACATGTCAGTTTGGGAACTATCTTTAGGGGTGCTAACCCAAATCTCCCTTTCTCCAACCAGAGCACCCTGCCTTCCTCATCAGATGTCACCCCCTCACGACTTCCTCCGCCATGTCCTGATGGTGCTTTGTGACGTGTAAGGCCTTCCTTCCCGCCCAGGGCTACCATTGGCTGGGTAGTGGAATGTTGACCAATCACAGCTCAGGGACGTGATCGCCTCATTGTCCTGGGATCGCGGGAAGGGTATATACAGGGAGCCTGGAGTTAGTTGACCGTTGCGAGACCTTGAGCTGCGGAAGATGAGTCCAAAGCCGAGAGCCTCGGGACCTCCCGCCGAGGCCAAGGAGACACAAAAGAGGAAGTCCTCTCAGCCGAGCTCCAGTGGCCCGAAGAAGAAGGTGAGTGACCCACCAAGCTCCTCCTCGTCTTCCCCTCGCCTCCTTCCTCACAAGAATCCTCTCCTGTCCTCACCTGGCACAACCCCCCAACCCGGCCCACACCGCTTCTGAGGACACGTCCCTGTTCCCGGCCTCCTCCATCCTCGTCCCTAAACCAGAGCCCTTCTGTGATCTCCCTGTTGTCTTTCCAGACTACCGAGGTGGCCGAGAAGGGAAAAGCCGCTCGTAGAGGGAGACGCGGAAAGAAAAGGGCTGCGAAAAAGATGGCGGCTGTGACGGCACCTGAGGCGGGGAGCGGAGCAGCGGCACCCGGCCCCCGTGACCAGCCCAGCCAGGAGCTCCCTCAGCACGAGCTGCCACCGGAGGAGCCAGTGAGCGAGGGGACCCAGCACGACCCACTGAGTCAGGAGACCCAGCTGGAAGAACTACCCAGTGTGTGGACGGCCGAGTACTCCCCTATATCCCCGAGCAGCGACTAAGTTCAGGCCCAGGCGCCAGACCTCAGAGATCTCACCAGCAGGGTGCTTCCCCTGCTGATGACAATAAAATGAATGTGTTGCAAACTGATCTGAGTGACTCCGTGTTCTCTGATGGTGGGGAGGGATGGAGGGAGGGAGGAAGAGGTGGTGTGTGGGGAGGGAGGGAGGGAGGGAGGAGGTGATGTGTGGGGAGAGAGGGAGGGAGGGGGGAAGAGGTGGTGTGTGGGGAGGGAGGGAGGAAGAGGTGGTGTGTGGGGAGGGAGGGAGGAAGGAAGAGGTGATGTGTGGAGGGAGGGAGGGAGGAAGAGGAGGTGTGTGGGGAGGGAGGGAGGAAGAGGTGATGTGGGGAGGGAGGGAGGGAGGAAGAGGTGGTGTGTGGGGAGGGAGGGAGGGAGGAAAGAAGAGGTGGTGTGTGGGGAGGGAGGGAGGAAGCAGTGGTGTGTGGGGAGAGACGGAGGGAGGAGGAGGTGGTTTGTGGGGAGAGAGGGAGGGAGGGAGGGGGGAAAAGGTGGTGTGTGGGGAGAGAGGGAGGGAGGGAGGGAGGAAGAGGTGGTGTGTGGGGAGGGAGGGAGGAAGAGGAGGTGTGTGGGGAGGGAGGGGGGAAGAGGTGGTGTGTGGGGAGGGAGGAAGAGGTGGTGCGTGGGGAGGGAGGGAGGAAGAGGTGGTGTGTGGGGAGGGAAGGAGGAAGAGGTGGTGTGTGGGGAGAGAGGGAAGAAGAGGTGGTGTGTGGGCAGGGAGAGAGGGAGGAAGAGGTGGTGTGTCGGGAGGGAGAAAGGACAGAAGGAAGGAGCAATTGGTATATGGGGAGGGAGGGAAGTGGGGTCCTGTGGGCTTGAGGTCAGAGGGATAGGTCACAGTTAGCCAGACAGGAGGATAAGGATTGCGTCATGGCTGAGCATTGGAGAAAACTTTCCTCTTCACAGGATGACTCCGCTTCCTGTACGGTTTGTTTCTTCATGCAGTCTTGCCAGCACATACACCAAGTACCAAGAACTGGATTCTACCTACTTAGTTTTCATTGTTAAAATACCTTTTCGTTTATAGTAACCAATGGAAGAATCGTTTCCATCGTCTTTCCTTTCAGTGTCCCCTCCCTACAATCTAATATAATTAAGAAGAAAAATTCAAAATAGAGCAAAATCTATCTATTTGATAAAAGCCTTTTTATTTTTGTAACTGAGGAGACAAAAAGTACATTTCATATTTCCATACATTAGAAATACACAGGTCTTTTCTATATATAGTAGAATTTAGTGTATACAAATATATGTAAATAAAATATAATATGCAACTATATTTACTATATACAAACCTACATAGATTATATATATTTATATATAAAATATATAAATACAAATATAGAAATATGGATTATATATTTATATATAATACACAAATATAAATACATAGATATAGATTATATATACACATGTTAGAAATACGTAGGTCTTTTCTATATATACTAGAACCTACTATACATATTTATATATTAATATGTGTATTTTTATGTTTTTGGGTAGATTATATATAAATATTTATATGTAAATATATATTTTATGTATAAATACATATATAAAACATTTATATGTAAATATATATTTTATGTATAAATCCATATATAAAACATATTTATATTTATATATTATATATAATCATTTATTTTAGAAGGTAAGGCATTAGTATTGTTCAAGCATGGTTCTCAGGCAAAAAGAGAAAAGGAAATTATCATTTTAAGAAGAAGAGTACAAAATTATCCCAATTTAATTTCCAGTTGTTACTAATTACACGGACAGAATAACTCATAGGATTAACCCTTTAATCTTATAATGAATAGCATGTTAAACTTATATGTGATTATGAAAATATGAATTTCCATATAATAAGGGTTTGAGATGTAAAGCACTAACTTTATAGGCAGTTTTCACTTGTTACATGGATTGTTCTTAAAGCTTTAAAGATGTTAAAATTAATGGTGGCTTAGAAGAGATGGTAGCATCATTTGAGAAACAATAAATGGGTTCTGTTTCATCCTTTCCTTGGTGCAGTCATGGCTTCACTGCATTAGCTTAGGAAGGGATTTCAGAGCTTTCCAAGTTGAACTTGTAGCTGCCTCCTATGAAATCCTACGAAACCTAGGCCACTATACCACAGAAACAGGGTGTTGCCCCATGTCCTGAACACCATCATTTTGTGGTATATTTCTTTTGTATTTCTTATATGGAAATACCATATAAGGATGAGCATGCTTGGTATAATTCAAATCCTGTTTATCCGCAAGGCTGTATTGACCCTGGACAATAAATATTTGTATGTTATTGATGGGAAACAAGTCCGCGTGAAAAGCTCCTGCTGTCTTTTAGGAAAGCCTATTGGCTGTGGTTGTATATCTCTTTCCAAAGGGAAATTGGTGAACTCTCTGCTGTAGTTTTTTCCATAATGACAGCATAAAAACTGAAATAAACTCATCTTGTCAGTGGTCACTTTTGGGTTTGGTGTATATTAGGGAGCAATTTTGCAATGTGTTTCAAAATTACATTCAAGAACCAATTTTGTGCACTTTATTTTAATGCCATATTTCCATTCAAGCTCTGCAAGCCAAAACAGTCTGTGATGATTCTTTTGGCATTGAAAAAATTATCCATGGCACTTAAACCTTGTTTCTTTCATGATTTCATGGCAGTAGGAGCTTCAACTGCTATTTGTTGGGAACTCATCCTGACTAGCTCTTTCACTGGGGCTTCATGTTTTATTGTGGTGATTGGCAGACTTGTGTTTCAGGCATTTTCAGCTTCAGAAAGTTACTATGATTTTGAAATTATAAATGCAAAAATATCAGTAAATTTATTTTCACAAACTGTTTTAATTCATTATAGACAATAAGTGGTTTAATCAGAAATCAATATTTTAAATAATATTTTAATTTGTTGGAGCATTCACAAATACTACATCTTCCTTTAATTCTTTCTTTATTCTACATGTTATATACACAGTTAAATTAGTTAATAAGAGTGTTACATATTTTCCCTCCTTCTCCAACTATCCACAAGCTCAGGGTTAAAATAAACAGTGGAATGAGTAAAGACCCGAAGTAATAGCAGCAAAACTGTAGGTGATTTTTATAATAAAATAATAGATATCAAAGCTTCCTGGCATTATAGGCAGATCTTCCTGTGTCCCTAAAGGGAAGATCCCCTTGACAACAGTCATGAACAACAGGTGATCTTGAGATTCTCAGCTGTCAAAGACAGTTGGTGGGAGAATTTGAAAACACCTTGTACATATTAAAGAGCTAAGCATGAGATGATGTATACATATGTATGTCTCTGTCTCATTAGAACGCAGGAAATAGGACACATGGCAGGAAGGCTCACGTCGATTCCCCTTGACCGTGCAGCTTCCTCTGCTCCTGACTCCTAAGAACTTTCTGACCTATTGATCATTCCCAGCTTCAGATCCCCACGCGTACGGATTGTTTTTGGCCCCACGTCAGTGATACACAGGACACAGAATTGCTCTCAAAAAACACTCTGGAATTGAAAAATGACAGGAGAAGCTCAACGCGATGGATGGGTACCAGAGGGAAGGCCTTCCGCTGTTTTGAACACTGATGCTAAGCTCTAGAAGAACTGCAGCTGCAGCCTATTGGACCTGGGCATGTGTTAGGCAGGGTGTGAAACGCTCCCCGTGCACGACCTCATTTCTCCCTCGCATTACCCCTGTGGATTAATCGGGGCTCTAGAGAGACCACCAACAGGTTATCAGCAAAGATAGATGAGAGGGGATTTATTAGGGGAATTAGAGGCTGAAAAGTCTCAGGACAAGCTGTCTGCAAGTTGGAACCCCTGGGATGCCAGGAGTGTGACTCAGTCCACACCCAAAAACCTCAGAACTAGGGAAGTCGATGGTGTAATTCTCAGTATAAAAGGAGCCTGAAGTTCTGGTGTTCAAGGGCAGGAAAAGAAGAGTCTCAGCTCCAGGAGAGAAAGGGAGGAAAGTGCCTTTCCTCTGCCCTGTTTCTTCTATCTGGGCCCTCAGAGAATTGGATGGGGCCTGTCTCTATTGAAGGCATCTTCCCCACTCCATCCACCAGCTCACACCATTCTTCCCGGGAATGCCTGTGCAGGCTCACCCAGAAACAATGCTTTACCAATTCCTGATGTATGCCTTAAGGCAGTCACGTTGACACCTGAAATTAACCATCACACCCTGTAAAATGAGTAGTGTCCCCACTGGACAAATGAGACAGACAGTTTGGGTACCTTTCTTATATTGCTTATAGGTTATAGAGCCAGGATTAAAACTCAGGTCTGCAAAGATCAAACTCTAAACCCCACCCTCTTAAGGACTGCTGCTCAACGCTGTGGAAGCAGCACTGTATTAGACACTGTACGAGGATTGAAGAGGCATTCGAGACACATCCCCTGCTTTAGGGACCACATCCTAGCTTGCATTCATGACAGGAGTCATGTTTCTGTGACTCTACTATAGACCCCAGAATCAAGTGTGAATTGGCATGCTTTAGGTGTGCATAAGCTCTGCAGAAATCCTAAGAAAGAGCAAGATAATTATAGTCTCAATTCATATAGGGAAGTTTTTATGAAAAGAGCTTTTAGCCAATTCCTGAAAGAAAATATTTTTACTGGCAGAAAAATGTTCTACTGGAGAATAACTAGTTGAAGCCCCAAAACAAGGGCTTTTGGGGGCAAGGGGCCCTGGACACATGTCGACAGAAGTGGGGAAAAAAGACACATAGAAAAGAAACAGAATTGAGGACCCTTCAGGGAGAGATGTAAGGAAAAGTGCTAGCCCAGCAAGCTGATATGTAATTTTGATTCTTAACTAGATTGAGATTTGGATACAACTCAAAACTAGATAAGAGTAATTGCACTAAAAAAATGGTGAAGAGCAGGGTAAAATAAAATAAAAATTCATTAATAATGAATTAAATTATTCATTCAACAAACATTTATTGGGCACCTACCATGTTCCAGGTAGAGGGCTAGATGCTAATCAAAAAATAATAATCACTGCCATGACTGAGCAATGCCTATGAGTCATCCTTAGAATGGTGCTGGAAGATAGATGGGGCTGTCTTATTCCATCCTGAGTTTACAAGAGATGACCCTGAGGACCAGCCAGGCTAAATAACCTGTTCCAGATCACCTAGTACTTGAACCGAAGGTTGTCTGACTCCAAAGCCCACACATTCTCTGATACGCCATGCAGCCAGAAAAGGGCAGTGAAGTACTAAGGTTTGCTAAGGTGTTGAGTATACGGAATAAGATACTCAGGAATATTTTTAAACTTGTGGTAAAACACACACGACACGACATATACACTCTTAACAAATGTTGAGGTGCATAGTACAGTATTGTTAACTATATGCTCATTGTGCTACAGTGGATCCTTACAACTTTCTGGGATGGTTAATATTGTCAACTTGATTGGATTGAAAGATGTAAAGTATTGTTCCTGGGTGTGTCTGTGAGGGTGTGGCCAAAGGAGATTAACATTTGAATCAGTGCACTGGGAGAGACAGACCCACCCTCACTCTGGGTGGGTAACATCAAATCAGCTGCCATTGCGGCTAGAATAAAGCACGCAGAAGAAACTGGAAGGAACAGACTGGCTGAGTGTTCCAGCCTTAATCTTTCTCCTGTGCTAGATGCTTCCTGCCCTCGAACATCAGACTCCAAGTTCTTTGGCTTTTGGACTCTTGGACTTACATCAGTGGTTTGCCAGGGGCTCTTGGGCCTTTGGCCACAGACTGAGGGGTGCACTGTCGTCTTCCCTACTTTTGAGGTTTTGGGACTCGGACTGATCCACCACTGACTTCCTTGCTCCTCAACTTGCAGATGGCCTATCGTGGGACTTTACCTTGTGATCATGTGAGTCAATTCTCCTTAATAAACTTCCTTTCATATATGCATCTATCCTATTAGTTCTATCCCTCCAGAGAACCCTAATACAGTTTGGTACACCAAGGTTGCTGTGCAGTTCTGGGCATGACATGGGGGGAAATATGTGACGTGAAAGCAGAGAGACCGTCTCCTCTTGTGTATATCTACTGGTTAGGAAGACACATCTCACAAGAGCCTTGCAGAAGACGTTCTTCCTCATCTTATTAGCAACAATAAGTTTACTTGCCGGATTCCTGAGCTGGTCACAAGCAGGGGTACAGGGATTGCCTGTGGTTTCATCACGTATCCCATGGAGATGCACATAGCATCAGCTATTTCATAGATGCTGCGCTGGCTACATGGGGATAAAATTAGACGATAAGAACATGAACAGAATCACACATCAAAGTGGATGAATCAATGGGGAAACATATCCTGGAAGGCAACTGCTGATGTTCCAATGCACATATCTACAAGAGATTGTTGGTTTTTGTTTTTGTTGCCAACAGAATAAATTTTCTAATGGTATAAGACTATGAATGCCTGCTTTTGTTAACATCAAATTGAGCAAAAGTTTAAAAGGGTTAGGAAAAAATAGCATGATAATGTTTATGCACTCTTTGGATTTTATTTTCACTCTGCTGAACATGACAGAACTCAGTAACAACGGTCCTCTTCATATAGCAAAGTTCTTGCAAGAGGAGGAATGAAAGTAACCCAGCTGAAATAATAGCTGAAGACTTCCCATCCCTAACATGCATTGGACTTTGTAATTTTCTCATAAAAGAAACTGACTCCATTTGAAAAGTCTTTACACAAAATCCTCCCTGTTGCAGCCGTTGTTACCAATGGTCCATTTGAACAAAGACAAAGCAAATAAAGTATCATGAATTCAACTTAATTAGTCTCAGGGCATTTTCTTGGTTTTCTCCATGTAACTTACTAGTACCTCAGAATGTGAACTGGGAGAATCTTTTCTTTTTTCTTTTCTTTTTCCTTTCTTCCTTCCTTCCTCTTTCTTTCTTCTTTCGTTTTTGAGATAGAGTCTTGCTCTGTCACCCAGGCTGGAGTGCAGTGGCACGATCCGGGCTCACTGCAATTTTTTCCTTTCTTTTCTTTTCTTTTCCTTTCCTTTCTTTTCTTTTCTTTTTCCTTCCTTCCTTCCTTCCTTCCTTCCTTCCTTCCTTCCTTCCTTCCTTCCTTCTTCTTTGTTTTTTGAGATAGAGTCTTGCTCTGTCACCCAGGCTGGAGTGCAGTGGCACAATCCTGGCTCACTGCAATTTTTTCTTTTTCTTCCTTCCTTTCTTCCTTCCTTCCTTCCTTCTTTCTTCTTTCTTCTTTCCTTCTTTTTTTCTTTTTTTCTTCCTTTCCTCTTTGAGATGGAATCTTGCTCTGTCACCCAGGCTGGAGGGCAGTAGCATGATCCTAGTTCACTGCAGCCTAGAACTCCTAGGCTCAAGTGATCCTCCTACCTCAGCCTCCCAAGTAGCTGGGACTTCGGGTGCACACCACCATGCCTGGCTAATTTTTGTATATTTTTGTAGAGAACAAGATCTCACTGTATTACCAAGCTCATCTTAAACTGAACTCCGGGCCTCAAGAGATCCTCCCAACTTGGCCTCCCAAAGTGCTGGAATTACAGGTGTGAGCCACTTCGCCTGTCCCTGAACTGGGAGTTTTTATACCCATTTGCACTGAAGGATTGAGAAGAAAATTTGAGCATTCCTATACACAAATCAACCAAATGAAATGTGTCAGATTGGAGCATAGTGATGAATGTTTCCAATAAGCCCTAGTAGTATTTTTGGATATATAGCAACTTAAATGGGTTATTCTGAACTAATTAGCAAAGTACCTATAATTCTAGTTTTCAATAGACATAGATTTTCACTAAATTCTTTTCTTCGACTTTACCTACTCATAGACAAAGATGTTCCTTCCTGCAAAATAGCTAATTAGACCTCCATGA
The DNA here is from genome assembly GCF_028885625.2 of Pongo pygmaeus. Lineage (NCBI taxonomy): Eukaryota > Metazoa > Chordata > Mammalia > Primates > Hominidae > Pongo > Pongo pygmaeus. The sequence goes on along the minus strand of NC_072396.2, from coordinate 6,912,531 downwards.
TTCAACAGGAGTGGCAATACTTGGGAGGGAAGCTTCACTCACAGTTTTGATAGAATGACCAAGAGAAGTTTCATTTTTATTCCTGTATGTATAAATTCCTATTTTTATTACTATTTATTTAAATTTTTATTTATGTATTTATCCAATTCCCATCAGGAACTGCTGTTTACTCAGTGCCTCCTCAATCCTTTTGCTTCTGTTTCTTCAGTTCTCATCTGGCCTCAATAGGAGCACTATCTGAATTCACTCTGGATTCATGGCCTGTCCTGTAATTTCTGTGTCCTGTAAAGAAGATGTCTTGTGACTGGGTGTAGTGACTCATGCCTGTAATTCCAGCACTTTGGGAGGTTGAGGTGGGTGGATTCCTTGAGGTCAGGAGTTCAAGACCAGCCTGGTCAACGTGGTGAAACCCTGTCTCTACCAAAAATACAACAATTAGCCAGGTGTGGTGGTGCCTGCCTGTAATTCCAGCTACTCTGAAGGTTGAGGCACAAGAATTGCTTGAACCCAGGAGGTGGATGTTGCAGTGAGCCGAGATCGCACCACTGCTCTCCAGCCTGGGTGACAGAGCGAGACTCTGTCTCAGAAAAAAAAAAAAAAAAAAGTGTCTTGTGTTGCTTTGGGAAATCTCAATAATCAAATAGCCACTACATTTCCTTGTATCTAAGAGACCTTCAATAATAAGACACACCACTGTTGTTGGCCTCTGAAAGAGACTAAGTAAACATCATCATTTAAACAGATGATACAATATTTTCTTATCATTTATAATTTGTATTTTATACTTATTCAAACAGCACTTTTTTGTTTATTTAGTTATACCAATTTTGTGTATATATAAAAGAGAAATGAGATTAAAAATAAATTAGGTAAGGGATCCCTAAAACTTTTTAAAAACTCAAAGCAATCAGAGATTACTCTGAGTTATTGAAGTTTACATTCTTGGACTCTATGGCATAATTTTCCACGTCATTAAATGCACCACTAACATGCCATTTTTTGCTGTGTTTACCATTTATATGGAACTATAGCATACATACAGACAAGTGCACAAATAATTCATATGCAGCTTGATGAATTATCACAAGAGAACACACCTGTGCATGTACCTCCATCTTTGAAAAATGGTCAAGAATCTGGCAAGCAGATCCTCTCACCACTAACTCCTCTGCTTCCTCTCCACCAGCCTCCCAATTATGACTGCACCGCAGACAAGTTCAGTATCTTTTTGATACTCAATAAATTAAATCATACAATAATTATTCTTTTGCATCTGGCTTATTTTGCTTAGTGTTATGTTTGTGAGATTCGCCAATGTTGTGTGTAGTGGTGGTTAGCTCATTTTCATTGCTATATGATATTCTATTGCATGAAAATACTCATTTATTGATTGAAATTACTACTGATGAACCCTTGGTGTGTTTCTCACTTGGGGCTATTGTAAATAATGCTGGTGAGCACAGTTTTGAGCATGTCTTTAGATATATACCTAAAAGTGAATTTGATGTGTCTTGGGGTATGTATACATTCAACTTTAGTAAATAATGACATAAACTCTTCATAGAGTTTGTATTAATTTACACTTCCACCAACAGTGGAATTCCCATGGAGGTTCTATATCTGCTCTATCCCATCTGGTAGCCACCAGTCACATATACTTGTTTAGATTTAATTATAATAAAATAAAATTAAATATTAAATATTTAGCTTCTTAGTCCAAGTAGCCAAATTTCAAGGTCTACATGGCCTCATGCAGCTAGTGGCTTCTATATTTAATGGCACAGAATGACCATTTTTGTCATCACAAAAAGTTCTATGGGACAGGACTGTTCTAAGTCCTTGCTACGCTCAGTATTGTGAATGTCTTTAAATATGGAAATCCAGGTGAGTGTGTAATGGTATCTCTTTATGGCTTCATTTGCATTTACCTGGCTGCTAATAAGTTTGAACAACTTTTCATGTTTCCTGCCCGTTTAGGAATTCTCCTTTATACAGTGCCCATGAAAGTCTCTTTCTTTTATTTGTATTTGGTTGTCTTTATTTCTCTCTGATGGATTTGAAGCCGTCCATTATATATTCTACTATATCAAGCTCTTTTGGGGGCTATATTTGTTGCAAATATCTCCTTTCACTTACAGCTTTCCTTTTCATTCACTTAACTGTGACTGCTTTTATACAGAGGTTGTTTATTATCAGGCAGCAACAATTTACAATCTTTAACTGTAAGGTTAGTGTTTTTGTGCACGGTTTATAAAAGCTTGTCTACCCCAAGGACATGAGCTCTTTGTTTATTGCGATGGATACATTAATGAGTGCTGCATAAAAAAGAAACCTGTTAGATATTCAGGATGAATAAGAAAAGTAGAAATAAATGGATTTCTGCCAAAAGGAGCTTTCATAATATGGTGCCGTGGCCAAAACCGCAGTTACTTTTGCACCAGCCTAATAGACCACTGTGAAGAAGGCAAAATCCTTCCATGAAGATTCTAGAAAGAGTGCCATGGTACAAGTGATCTTTTAAAAAATATCTTATTTTTACCTCAGTCATATCTTTAATATGAGTACTCATGACATCTATTACAGACCTGATATGATTTTATGATACACTTTTGCATTTTTATGACTAAAATTACATGCATTATTTCTGTGTATAAGTTAATTCTAATTTCATTGACATTATTTTGTAGGCACGTGAGACCAGCATATTTACCAGAATTTAATATATGATGAGGCTATCTTGTAATATTAAAAGGGCAAGCTAACCATTTGATGGCAAAAAGCAACATCAGCAAAACAGCAATTAGATAACTAGATCCCTGCCTCACATCCTATAGCAAATACATTTCAAGATGGAAATGCAGGTAAAAAAATAATAATAAATACATTATAAAATATAGATAAACATTGATAGAATTTGGGGATGTAGAAAGATTTTCTAAGCTCGACTCTAAATGTAGAAATCAGAAGGAAACCACCTACTTCGGCTACCAGCACACACCCAGTTCTGCCATCCACCTCGCCTTCCTCCCACCCCAAACCCCTAATTCCCCCCACACACATAATGGACACCAAGTCATCCTTCAGACAGTAGCTCCAACATCATTTCTTGCCCATATACACCAACTCTATAGATTATAGAATCTCCCCGGGGAACATTGTGATATCCCTTTATAACATTTATGAAAATTATTAGCCATATATTTATTTCTGTAATTTTAAAAATCCACCTTCTTGTCTCCAACACTTTAAGGCCTTCATGAGAAAGACAAGGTGTATTTTTCATACCATTAATACTCTGATGATAATGTCTCTTGCCCATAGACAGGGCTCAACAATATTTTTTTTAATGAAAGAGAAAATACTTATAAGTTTTACTATGCAAATAAATGCTTCTCTATAATATAAAAGACATGTACAAATATGCAGAGACTAGCTTTTTAAACATGTGGCTTACATGTATTGAACAGTTATTATACAAAGAGTTCTTAACATCAATAGAAAAATATTAATAAATAAAATGTTGGATAAGGCTATAAAAAACTATTTGCAAATGTATTTATAAGACCCATAAACATGTAAAAATATTTAAAGCCACTGGCAAATAAAAACTGCTAGCGTTTAAACACTGTATAAGTTTTCCATGATGAAACTGAAATATAATGATAAATCATAGACAACGTGGGCCAAAATATAGGGGAAAAGATACTCTTGGACACTTTAAATAAATGTGTTTAACATTTATTTATTGTAAGACATTAGGAAATATATAATAAAGACCTTAAAAAGTCTTAAATGGGTTTCTGTAAACATAATTTTAGGAATTTAACCAGAAAAAAATAGCAGAAGTGGGAAAATCAATAATACGAAGCAATTTTGCAACACCAAAATATCAGAATGAATTTACTCTCCTATGATAGCTATTGATTAATTAGTTATGACACATTTATGTAAGAAAACACTGATAATGAACACAGATATAATCATTACATGTTGTTTAGTGGCTGGAATAAAAATAGAGCCCTAAATAAGGTTGACAGTTTTTGTCTCTAGTGTGGTACAATAGTGGGTGATTTTTTTTGAAAATTGGTTAACGGTATTCTCATTTTTCTACAATGAAATTATATATGTGCATATATACACATATACATATGTATATATGATTAAGAAAATGTGGCACATATACACCATGGAATACTATGCAGCCATAAAAAGGATGAGTTCATGTCCTTTGCAGGCACATGGATGAAGCTGGAAACCATCATTCTCAGCAAACTATCACAAGACCAGAAAACCAAACACCGCATGTTCTCACTCATAAGTGGGAGTTGATCAATGAGAACACATGGACACAGAGAGGGGAACATCACACACTGGGGCCTGTTGGGGGCTAGGGGGCTAGGGGAGGGATAACATTAGGAGAAATACCTAATGTAGGTGACGGGTTGATGGGTGCAGCAAACCACCATGACACATGTAAACCTATGTAACAAAACTACATGTTCTGTACATGTAACCCAGAACTTAAAGTATAATAAAAAAAAATAAAAAACAGCTTTGTTGAGATATAACTCACAGTTTGTACAATGCACCCATTTAAACTGTACAGTCCAACAGCTTTTATTCACAGGGTTGTGCATCCATCACCATGATCCATTTTACAACTTTTTACTGCCCCAGAGAGAACCCAACATCTCTTAGCCATCATCCCCTCAACCCCTCCCCCCTCAATCTCTCCAAGGCCTGGACAATCAATGGTCTACTTTCTGTCACTATGGATTGGTCCATTAAGGATATTTCAGAAAAATGGAATGATATCATATGTGATCTTCTGCATCTGACTTCTTTTGCTAAATATAACATTTTCAGGTTCATCCATGTTGTAATATGTATCATATATAATACGTATGTACAATACATCCATGTTGCATATGTACATATATAATATGTATTCACATGTATACACGTGTATACATACATATATACATATATACATATATATGTATACACATGTATAATATGTATTCATATTATATATGTGTTACATAGTATGAACATAATGTATTCATTTCTTTTTAATTTCCAAGTAATATTTGCACGGATATACCACATTTTATTCATCTTTACTGTTTAGGTTTGTATCTTTGAAACTTTTAAATATCTACCTTATACACTCAACATTATATAACTAAAGTTTCTGTAGATTACTAAATATTCCACGTTTGTATTGATTGCTTTATAATATTTTATTATGTGGTTATGCCCAATATATAAACATTGGGCATATACATTATTTCATAGTATCATTTTTATTAATTGTTACACTTTTATAAACTATACCCACATCCTGTCACAATTAGTTCCTTCCTTCCATTCTTCTTCCTTTAACTTGTTTAAAAATTTTGCCCTTTTCTGATAAAATTGGAAATATGTTGTCAAGGTCCAATAAAAATCAATATTATACCTTTTTATACAATTTTTTTAATAAATGGCAATAACATGTAAAATTTTGCTGTGAGGAGCAAAGGCAATATGGATTGGTCTATTCAGGATATTTCAGATAGAGTACAGCAGGATGTTTATAGCAGCTTTATTCATCATTGCCAAAACTTGGAAGCCACCAAGATGTCCTTCAGTAGGTGAATGGATAAATGTACTGTTGTGCATCCAGACAATGGAATATTACTCAGTACTATAAATAAGTGAGAATCAAGCCACAGAAAGACATGCATATTACCAAGTGAAAGAAGCCAGTCTAAAAAGGCTACATGCTGTATAATTCCAACTATACGACATTCTGGAAAAGATGAAACTGTGGAGACAGTAAAAAGATAGTCAGTGGTTGACAGGAGTATGCAGGAGGGACGGTTTAATAGGTGGAGCAAAGAGGATTTTTAAGGAAAGGAAACTATTCTCTGTGATACTATTAGGTTGGTGCAAAAGTATTGCACCAAAGTATTGGCGAAACCCATAATTACTTTTGCACCAACCTAATATAATGATGGATGCATGTCATTATACATTTGTTCAAGCCTCTAGGATGTATAACACCAAGAGTGAACCCTAATGTGAACTATGGACTTCAGGTGACAATGATGTGTCAATGTAGGTTCATCAGTTGTCACAAATGCACCACTCTAAAAGGGGATGTTGAGAGTGGAGGAGGCTTTGCTAGTGTGGGGGCAGAGGCACATGGATACTCTGTACCTTTTGCTCAATTTTGCTGTGACCCTAAAATTGCTTTAAAAAATAAAATATATTAAAAGTGTTGAGCCAAACAAGGAAAAGAGGCTCCCAGGAAATGGCAGTGTCATAGTTAATCCAAGATAATAACTGAAAATCATGACTGCTTACATTTTAGAAGGGTGTGGTGGAGGTTGTATATTCTCAAAGAGGTGGTTTGTTGGTGGAGACAGAGGCTACATGTGAATTGTCTGTATTTTCTCCTCAATTTTACTGTGAAACCAAAACTTCCTTAAAAAATAAGTTCATCAAATAAAAAATTTTTACATAGGAAAATAAATTGTTCTACCAAAAAACACCTACACTTGTATATTTATCATAGCACTATTTACAATAGCAAAATCATGGAATTCACCAAGGTCCCCATCAACAGTGGATTGGATAAGAAAATGTGCATATACACTGTGGAATAATACACAGCTGTGAAGAAGAATAAATTCATGTCCTTTGCAGCAACATGGATGCAGCTGGAGACTATTATCCCAAGTGAATTAGCACAGGGGCAAAACCCCCAAATACCTGGGGTTTTTTGTTGTTATTGTTGTTCCTGTGTAAATTCACTTAGGATAAGTGAAAACCCAAATACCACATGTTCTCACTTCTAAGTGAGAGCTAAACATTGGGAGTAGATGTACCTACAGATGGGAACAATAGACACTAGGGATTACTAGAGGAGGGAGGGAACAAAGGAGGCAAGGGTTGAAAAACTAACTATCGGGTACTATGTTCAGTACCTGGGTGACAGCATCGACCGTACCTCAAACTTCAGCATCACGTGATATATATCCAGTCATTAAATCTGAATATGTACCCCCTGAATCTAAAATAAAAGTTGAAAAAAAGTCTTCATGTAGATCAGACAACATTTTAGATAATCTTTCAAGGCGATTTCATTTGCTGTTACTATGTTAATAAAATAACTTTTAAAAAATCAAGGCGAGTTCATTTGCTGTTACTACGTTAATAAAATAACTTTAAAAAATATTTTAGTTTCTTTTGTATGCAGAGATTATCTGTGTGCATCTTGAAATCCAAAAATAAAATATAATGTGAAAATCGTGCTTTGAAATATAGGATTATGAGGAATTAATCTTGCATGCTTTTTTCTTTCCTGAGGGTAAAATGTAGTCATTTAAAATATATGTAAATTGTTTATACTTCTACCCTTTGTGTTCACTGGTAAGGAGGAATAAACAAAAATAACAGATTTGACCCAATCATAGTATTAACTGTATTTTCAGTTAATTTTCTCAGTGAATTGAATCTCATAATGAGATGATGTTTGTGAAATGGTTTTGAGAATTGGAAAACAATGGAAAAATTTAAGAGTGTTTATTTAGAATGATCCTGCCCCAGCAAATGCATTCATGGTACTCTCCATGCGTCTACACAATCCACTTCACCAGAAATCATTCCAAATAATTTCGAAATTGAAACAGTTCTTCTCTTACTGCAAGAGGAGAAAATAGAACGAGGGAAATTATTTCCCTGAGGACACATACTTAGTGCTGGAACTGATTAAAAATGGAGACCAGAACCAGGGAAATGAGCAGTCCTGTGGGAAGAGAGAATGTGGCAGCTTACCAGTATTAAACATTTGATTAAAGGAACTACTTTGAGACCACTGAGCAAACGCGAACTTTCTTTTTGTTTCTAATAGCAGTTTTTTAGAATGCGTTCTTCAATACTTTTATTTTTCATGAATGTCGGTAGACCTTCATGTACACTGTGAAGTAGGACATTATTGAGTGAGTTTATGTAAATTCAGAATTAATTGTTTTAAATCTGAACTTACTTGTCAGTAAAAGCAAACACCTGAAGGCAGTATGAATTACATCATGGGTCATTTTAAGTAAAAAGAATTAATTAGCCATGGTAACTAGAATACCCCTCCCCCTTTTCCCCTATAAACATCTCAGAAATCATAAATATCTGTTGCATCTATAGCAAATTGAATTCATGAGAATGAGATAGGTAAACAAACCAAGCAATCCCTCGGACTCTCCATTAATTGAAGCCTTGAAAAACAACAAAATTGGTATTCATGATAAAAAGCCTTAATAATTCATAAGTAGCTCCTTTTAATTCAACCATATTTTGTAGTGTTTTCTTAATAGAAGAAAATCAGTGTGTACACTGAGATCCTTCTGGAATACTCCATCATCTTGTTGGATCATCCCTTGTTAGATGGGTTCACTGATCCCCATAATCCATAAGTGGGAGTCTGTGTACAGGAATTGCCTGTGAAACACACTGAAAAACGGTGCACCGTTGTAAGGCCCTGTCCGATACACTCTCTTATTCCTCCCATGTGCCCTAATCATAGTCTTCATTTCTGCTGAACTGGACTGTGCAGCACAGCTTCCCATTTAGGCCTACAGCCTTAGACAGAGAAATTGGACCCAGTCTTTCTCCTCTGGCTGTGTCCTGAACTCTGTAGTATCATAAGCTAAGACTGTTTTCCAAAGAGAAGGCACAGTGCATCCCAAGTAAACTGAGAACAAGAACTCTCTTCAGTTGAGAAAATGTATATGTATAAATATTCAAAACTCCCTCCACATTCTAAAAAAATCGTTCAGTGAAAACATCTCTGAAAAACCTGGTAATCCTATGTCTTTTACACAGTCTTGTTTCCTACTAAATGGCCTAGCCCCACCTAGTGATATCCACAACTTGGACCGGGATGATGTGGGATAGCAAGAGGGTGGAATAACGTGAAGAAATAGAAATGTCTGTCTTACTTGCTATGTTAAGAAGGGGCTTCACTCTAAAATCTGCCTTTTTGTCATTTTGTAATGATTTCCCCTTTATCCATTGTGTACTCTGTTTGCCACTTTTCCTAATATGTACGGACTTTCTTCTCTGTATCTTCTTCCTTTAAATTCATCAATGATCACAAGCTCCTCTGAGAAGAGTTCTGGTCCTCTGGGTGCACCCCATCTGGAGCGAGAGGCAGACAAATTAAAAGATGGTAACATAAAATCCAAGTAGTGCCAGGATAGAGAATGCAGCCCTAAACTGATGGTTTCAATGCACAAGTCAGAGTTGACTTGTCAAAGAGTGGAAGAAAGAACTTTTGAGCCAGACGGAACAGGGTGTGCAGAAACACAGTGAAGTAAACTGCACGGTGCACTTGGGGTAATTAGGAATAGTATGAAAAATACTGGAACATATACTGGGCAGCTGTGACATGAGTGAGTGGGTCAGGTAGGCACATTAGGAAGTATGGAGTCAGGCATGATGGCCTGCCACTATAGATCCAGCTACTCAGGAGGCTGAGGCGGGAGGATCCCTTGAGCCCAGGAGTTCAAGGCTGCAGTGAGTCATGATCTCACCACTGCACTCTAGCCTGGACCACAGAGCAAGCTCCTGTCTCTAAAATAAAAATAAAAAGTGTGAACTTTATCCTGAAGACACTACAGAGACAACAGAGGACTTTAGCTGTGATTCTAGGGAAATATATATAGCAAATCATTTTACTTATCTGCTCAAAATAACAGTAGGCTTTTCATCTTTCTCAGTCTCTGTTATAGTTTGGATCTCTGTCCCCACCAAAATCTCATGTCAAATTGTAATCCCTAATGCTGGAAGTGGGACCTGGTGGGAGGTGATTTGCTCACAGGGGCAGATTTTCCCATTGGTGCTGTTCTTGTGATAGTGAGTGAGTTATTGTGAGATCTGGTTGTTCAAAAGTGTGTGGCACCTCCCCGTCTCTTCTCTCCTGCTCTAGCCATGTAATATGGGCATGCTTCCCCTTCTGACTGTAAGTTTCCTGAGGCTTCCCCAGAAGTGGAGCAGATGCCAGCACCATGTTTCCTGTACAGTCTGCAGAACTTTGAGCCAATTAAAACTCTTTCCTTTATAAATTACCCAGTCTTAGGTATGTCTTTATAGCAATGCAAGAATGGACTGATACAGTCTCCATACTTTTATTGGACAGTAGATGCACTCCTTCCTTGGGACCTTTCTTGTGTTTTCTGCTTTTCGCAATTACCTTTTGGAATTTTACTCAAAAGACATTTTCTGGGCAAATCTTCCATGTGGACACCTTCTATAACCCCTTCTCCCACTCAATACACATACTCACATTCTTGGTTATGTGTTTCATTTCCCTTTAGGACTATTCTCTTTCTAACAAACTCTAAGTACTCTACATTGTACATATATACATACCTTTTTTCTCTTTTGGTCTGCCTCCCTTAATAAGGTAGGTGAGAGGAGATGCAATCTATGCAGAAGTGGAAGTGCTAGCATGAGTGAGGATCTCTGGTCAACAGTGTTTAAAAAATCTGCTCTCTCAGACAAGAGGAAATAGCATTGCATCTATTTTATAAAATGCATTGGTTTTGTTTTTCATTTATTAGGTTGGTGCAAAAGCGACTGCAGTTTTTGCCATGAAGAGCAGTGACAAAAACCGCAGTTACTTTTGCACTAACCTAATAAAAAGTCATACAGTTTTATTGCAAACATTTTGAAAAATGTGGACAAGCAAAAAGGAATAATTTAAACTCTTTGATATTTTTGCTTGTCAAAGATGAGCACTTTGTCATATGTTTAAATTGTTTATATGATGTGCATTTTATGCATGATAGGTGATACATTAGATGAAAATGTTTTAAAAAGTAGGTTCATACTGCATATATAATTTTGCGTTCGAGTTTATAAAATAATGTTATACTTTCAAAAAATTCCATTGTGATACATATTTTAATCTGCATTTTAATGGCTAAATATTACCACTAAATTTATTCAACTAATTTTATAGTGTTGAGCACTGGGACTTGTTTCTGATTATCACTAGTATCAATACAATTGTAATAAACATCTTCAGACATAAATCTTTCTGTAAATCTGATTATTTCTTTAGGGTAAATTTCACATTGTGGAGTTGTGATAACTTTTAAATTGCACTGTTTTCTTTTCCTGAATCTATGCCAGGTTCAAGAATAACTCAGCCCTAATAACTACATGCTCTTTTATTTTCTCTGTATTTTTAGATACGCCTGAGGATTTGAGAGAGTGGTCATTGTCTTTAGTTAGAATGTTTTCTTTCAGTTTAATAATTCAAACTCAACATTTATTCAATTTGCCCAACAATGTGTTTATTTCTGTATGATTTAAGCATCATTTCTCAGTAGACAAGGTTCCAGTTTAAGTGATTAAGTACATAGATGAAAAATTGAGAGCTCTTCCCTTTGGAAATATTCATTTATATTGTCATCCGTAATGATCAATAGTTATCTTAATTACTTAATTTTCTACCAGAAAACATTGGTGCTTACATGACTATTAAGTAACTCAAATTAATTTTAATTACTTATTCTAGAGTAATCATGTCAGTTGCTAAGACTTTAAATTGGGGAAAAAAATATCTGGAAGGTGAGTCACTCCTTCTCCCAAACTGAACATCAAGACTTCACGAAAATGATATAATGCCCACCAACGTTTACTGAGCTTAGTACTAACGTCAAGCACGTGCATGCTAACAAACATCCTAAATATTTATGAAAAACTCAGGAAAATAATAAATGAAGAATTCCATTTAATAGAACCAACTATGTAAAGAAATGATTTCAAAGTGATGATGCATATCAGATCTAAAACGAGAGAGGACAGTAACTTGAAAATTACTCTGAAATGGAGAGAAGAAGAGAGAAGGGCATTGAATGAAGTTGGTGTTCACTCTTCGAATGGAGATTGGCTTATTCACTTTCAAGGAGGAATCAATCCTGTTTCAAATGAAGGAATATATTTTATGCCTAGAACGGCAAACTGGCTTACAAATCTAATTCTGCTAGAAATAGGGATATTGGAATTTGAAGGGGAAATGCCATTCAAATTAAGATTGAATGAATTAACTCAAAAGACATCTTGCTCATGAATCTTCCATGGCAACCCCTCCCCAGACACCATCCTCTCCTACTTAGCACATAGACCCACATTCTTTGCTCTATTTTTGTTTATCTTGGGGACTATTCTCTTTCTAACATATGGGTAGCTATGTTCATTTATTCATTGATACATATTCAGGACTTAGCTCAATCACAGTCTTGTAGATGATGCTTGAGAATTTTTCTTGTATAAATGTTTGAAAAACTTTAAAATGATCCCTAGGTGCAAAAAGTCAAGTTTTGCAGAAATTTCTTCTAAGATGAATAACCTAAATCAAAACTATCTAGTATTTCTGTTAAAGTAGTAAGGCATTTTAAACTTCAATCTCTTTCTCAGTAAAATAAGTGGAAGAAAACTTCATCTTTAATGAAAGCAAGAAACGATGACAAGTTCAGAGCACTCAACAAGCCACTTTCTGGCTAACTCTGAAGTCTTCTCAAGAAGAGGGAGATATTGACAGCCTGTCTTCCATCAGAATAAATAGTTTCTAGGAAAAAGTGTCAGAGATCTGAAAGGCATACTCAGTAATTAGACAGAAATGCAAATGGATGCGTGTAAATCCTTTCTCTTGACAAAGCCTGTCTATCAAGATGATATTGCTTGCTCCAAAATCCTATTTTGAATGTTGAAAGCTGACTGTAAACTCCCCTCCACCTCATCCTCCCAGAGATGCTTATGGGGGGCTCAGAATAAAATCATACTGATGAGAGTAAAAGTGGGAAAAGCATCTGAAATTTTTTGAAAAACTGTCACTCCCATTATTTTCATAAGACTTAGATACTGAACTCTACAAGGCTGCCTTAGTTGAAGCAAGTTAAATAAATTTGGGGAGGAAGTCATCGCAAGATTACAAATACACCCACAGAAAAACGATGGGATAAGGGATGATATGGTTTGGCTGTGTTCCCACCCAAATCTCATCTTGAATTGTAGCTCTCATAATTCCCACGTGTGGTGGGAGGGACCCGGTGGGAGATAATTAAATCATTGGGGCCGTTTTCCCTGCATTGTTCTCATGGAAGTAAGTCTCATGAGATCTGATGTTTTTATAAGGGGAAACCCCTTTCACTTGGCTCTCATTCTCTCTAGCTGCTGCCATGTAAGACGTGCCTTTCACCTTCTGCCATGATTGTGAGGCCTCCCCAGCCATGTGGGACTGTAAGTCCATTAAACCCCTTTTGCTTTATAAATTACAGTCTCTGTTATGCCTTTATCATATGTCTTTTATCTTTTTGTCTTTTATGTCTTTATCAGCAGCGTGAAAAAGGAATAATACAAGGGGTTTTGCTGTCATCTACACCAACTCTCTAAACTCTTGAATCTGAGAAGAGATATGCACCCAGGACAAAGAATAACGGATTTTGCAAGAGGAAGTTTAAAGTAACAAACTAAATGAGAGCTGTAGAACAGATCCCTTCAATTTTAGTCTTTGCGCGTTGCAGATGATCTGTTCTAAGACAAGTAAACGTCAAAATAACCACCAGAATACTCTTGCTTAAAAACTGCAAAGAAGGCAGGTGGGGTGGGGTGGCAAGATAAACAGTCAAAAAGAAAGTTAAAAATATTCTTCACATAAGCAAATAGTGATTTCAGAAAATACTTCAAGTATCATTTTTCATATTCCACAATACATTTTCAACACGATTTTTCTTTCAACATGAGTTGAAAGAAATACATGTCTTTAAGAAAAAAAAGAGAGATTACAAAACAGAAGCAACAGATCACTTGATTTAAATTAAGTTGGGAAACCTCATAAGAGCGGAAAAATAAGAAAAAAAAAGTTGACAATGCTATTTAGATTACAATAAAATAGAATTTAAAAGACTGAAATACTGCCAGAAACACAGTGGATTTTAGGAAATCACTCCAAATGACACAAAGAAAGATAAGCATGTTTAGCATTGGATTAGATAGCAATAAAAGACAAAGAGGATACAATGTTTGCATAATTGACATTCCCTTTTTTAAACTTTTATTTTAGGCTCCGGGTATATGTGCAGATTTGTTACATTGGGAAACTCGTGTCATGAGTGTTTGTTGTACAGATTATTTCATCACCCAGGTATTAAGCCTAGTACCCATTAGTTGTTTTTCCTCATTCTCTCCCTCCTCCCACTCTCTACCCACCAACATGCCCCAGTGTGTGTTGTTCCCCTCTATGTGTCCATGTGTTCTCATCATTAGGCTCCCACTTATAAGTAAGAACATGTGGTATTTGAGGCTGGGCACGGTGGCTCACGCCTGTAATCCCAGCACTTTGGGAGGCCGAGGCGGGTGGATCACAAGGTCAGGAGATCGAGACCATCCTGGCTAACATGGTGAGACCCCATTTCTACTAAACAAAATACAAAAAATTAGCCGGGTGTGGTGGCGGGCGCCTGTAGTCCTGGCTACTCGGGAGGCTGAGGCAGGAGAATCGTGTGAACTCGGGAGGCGGAGCTTGCAGTGAGCTGAGACTGCGCCACCGCACTCCAGCCTGGGCGACAGTGACTCCGTCTCAAAAAAAAAAAAAAGAACGTGGTATTTGATTTTCTGTTCCTGTATTAGTTTGCTAAAGATAATGGCCTCCTCCTCCATCCTTGTTCCTGCAATGAACATGATCTGGTTCTTTTTTATGGCTGCATAGTATTCCATCGTGTATATGTGCCATGTTTTCTTTATCCAGTCCACACTGATAGGCATTTAGGTGGATTCCATGTGTTTGCTATTGGGAATAATGCTGCAAAGTACATACACATACATGTATCTTTATGGTAGGATTTATATTCCTTTGGGTATATACCCAGCAATGGGATTGCTGGGTCAAATGGTAGTTCTGTGTTTAGCTCTTTGAGGAATAACCATACTGTTTTCCACAACGGTTGAACTAATTTACTCTCCCACCAACTGTGTATAAGTGTTCCCTTTTCTCTGCAACCTTGCCAGCATCTGTTATTTTTTGACATTTAATAATAGCCATTCTGACTGTTATGAGATGGTATCTTACTGTGGTTTTGATTTGGATTTCTCTAATAATCAGTGATGTTCAACTTTTTTTCCAGATGCTTGTTAGACATTCCTGAAGATAAGAACAGAAGGAAAAAATAAAGATATAATAGAAGAGGAATTTTAAAAAATAAATCAGACTTCACTCTAGTGGTTCAAAGTTGATTTTCAGAAAACTGCTACACAATAAATTTCTCAGCAAAACATCACTTAGGGATGCTACCAAACATTGTAAATAAAGATGAGGGCATTAATGAAGAAAAGGAAGTCCAGTAGAACATGGAGAAAAAGCAGGTTGGCCTTAGATGCTCTATGTCAGAATGGAATGGGGCAACAGCTGTAAAGATTGAAACAAATATGTTCTTCACAATTGTCCTTGAAGTATGAAGACATATGACAGCAACCAAGGTTTCTTCTTGAAGAAGAGCTACTTAAGGGTGAAACCCACTGAAACAGATGATGGGAAAATTACTCTGAAATTGAGAAGGCTTGATCTCATGAGTGCTAGTGTGAAACAAATCCATCCCAATTTAGTTCTAAGATAAAATCATGAAAGGAATTTTGGAAACTGAATTTAACTGTACAAAATTTGGCCTTTTGAAAAATGACAATATAACAACAACAACAACAAAAAAAACTGGTAAGTTGGAGAGAGTGTAGGTACCAGGAAGATATCTGTAGAAAGTGTTTCATCTTTCATGGCAGATAGTCAATGGATGCCCTTAAAGCTAAAACATGCCATTAACAAAACATAATGTCTTCAACCTTTTTACAGACTTTTTAATTAGAAGACTCTTTTTTCTCACAAGACATTTTCCTATTTATTTTCATGTTAATACCTATAGATTCTAGTTCATTTATTTTAATTGCCTGATGCAATTTTATGTTATGAGGATGTAACATTTAATCAATTCATTTCATCTCTATGGAAAAATACTAATGTGCCTTCCACTCATTAGCTATGACAAGTAGCATGGGAACTTCTATACACACATTTTCTTTTTTAATAAAAAAAACCTTTTATTTTAAGTCCAGGGATAAATGTGCAGATTTGTTACATAGGTAAGTTTGTATCTTGGGGGTTTGTTGTATAGATTATTTTATCACCCAGATACCAAGCCTATTACCCATTAGTTATTTTCCTGACCCTCTCTCTCTTCCCACCTTCCCCCCTCTAATAATCCCCAGTGTGTGTTGTTCTCCTCTATGTGTTCATGTGTCCTCATTATTCAGCTCCTACTTATAAGTGAGAACCTGCGATACTTGGTTTTCTGTTCCTGCATTAGTTTGCTAAACATAATGGCCTCCTGCTCCATCCTTGTTCCTGCAAAGGACATGATCTTATTCTTTTTTTATGTCTGAATAGTATTCCCTGGTGTATATATACCATATTTTCTTTATCCAATCTGCCATTAATAAGCATTTAGGTTGATTCCATGTCTTTGTTTTTGTGAATAGTACTGCAATGAACGTTCGTGTGCATGTGTCTTTATGGTAGAATGATTTATATTCCTCTGGGCATATATACCCAGTAATGGGATAGCTGGGTCAAATGGTAGTTCTGCTTTTAGTTCTTTGAGGAATCGCCACACTACTTTCCACAGTGGTTGAACTAACTTACACTCCCACCAGCAGCATTTAAGTGTCCTCTTCTTTGCAACCTCGCCAGTATCTATTATTTTTTGACTTTTAAATAACAGCCATTCTGAATGGTGTGAGACAGTGTCTCGTTGTGGTTTTGATTTGTATTCATCTAATGATCAGTGATATCAAACTTTTTTTCACATGCTTGTTGGCCGTGTATATGTCCTTTATAAAAAAGTGTCCGTTCCTGTCCTTTGCCTACTTTTTAATGGGGTTGTTTGTTTTTTGGCATGCAAATTTGTTTAAGTTCCCTATAGATGCTTCAGTTTTTAAAAATCCCTAAGTTATAGCATGTTTACTGTAGGGAGCAAAGGTGTTTTACTTTATTGCATTGACATTTGCCTACTCTTCTTTGTCTCTCTGTGGGGTCAATGTCATCAATTTGACATTGTACTTATATCTGTCTATATTAAGTAAGAAGCAAAACTGGCCTTGTTAGTTATCTTTCTGTTATATACAGAGCTGTGGCCTAACTCCTAGAAAACAGCAACAAAACAGCTTTTGATACTATATGGCTTGTGGGAGTTGAATTTAACCTCTGAGACCATTCTGCTCAAGGGCCTTATTAAATAAGGACAAAATACAAAGTCCATAAAGTTTGGAATCTTACCCAATCAGCATACCTGGGGACAAAACCCAAACCTTTCTACCAGCCTACTTTTGAGAATCCAATGGTTTTGTATGCCTATTGTTACTGCCCATCTCTGAAAGTGAGAACAAACCAGGCCCGTTCTCTTTGTGTACAGTAATCCAATCACTGTGATGATGGGTTTTGCAAGAGAGAAAGAGTTTATTCTCATAAGGCTGCCAAGCAAGAAGGTGGCAAAACCGCTCTCAGATCTACCTTTCTGAAGATGGGGTTTTAGGGATGTTTATGGGAGAAAGAGGACAACAGTCTGCGGCATAGGGAAAGGTGACTGGAGGAAAGAAAAAGTGAAGGAGTCCACAGTCTGCACATGCATAGTCAAGCTTCATGGCTCTTCATGGGACACATGTGAAGAAAATGAGGGCATTTGTACGATTTGAGGGAGGAGTTTTTGGCCCTCTGACATCAAACGATCACTTCTCTTGCATGCACACAGGTCCAGATGAAGGGTCATGGTCTCAATTTGGCTTGAAGTGGACAAGACCTGACCTCAAGTTCCTGAGAAACAACATGAAGCAACTGTTAGCATGGTGACCCATGGGTCAGAGATATTATCTATAGGAAACTAGGGGATTGATTAGCTATGTGACTTTCAGCTCTGTAAGTTTTAAGACTAACTAGACATAGATAGTTAAAAGCAAGCAAGGCATGTGATGTTTGGTAGGCTTAATCAGGTTAGCCCTCAGTTTCAGAGGGTAGCATTATAGCATAATGGAAAGAAAATGATCCATTCCAAACCAAGCCAACTTGAGTAGAAACCACTTTCCCTTTCCAAGAACCCATTTCCCTCTTCATAGACTTTTCTTGAAGACCAAATCTGGTAAAATATTTCAAATGTCTCACACATTGCTTAACATAGGTGGTTAAGTCTATTCAGTTGTTTTTTTCTCACTCCTTTTCCCGCTCTTCTTTTCCCACCCCCATCCCATGATTGAAAGAAAACATCACCTATCTTTAATAGGTGGGTGATGATACTTTTCTTTATTTCTCCTGGCTTTACTTTTCATGGACAGCGAAAATTGGAACTGCAATTTATGTATACTCATAAGTATTCAGTCCACATAGAGGGGTGTTCATTAAGGTAAAATGAATGCTGTATAAATTAATTAAATTCAAGCTGAAGCTGTATATTTTCATTTGACACAGGCGTTTTAAGGGGCTGTGATTGATACATCATTAAAAGAATTAGGTTTGAGGTTAAATTAGTTATTGAACCACCTCCAGACCGACGCTCTCTATTGTGTATGTGAGACTGGACAGGCCACTAACTGCCCAGCATAAATCAGGGAATCACACCAGGCCTGCTCCACTTACTTCTATCATGCAGAGAATATAAAGAGATTTGACACCTTAGCAGATGAAATAGTCACTGAAAAAAATTGCAAGCAAGTTAATTTCCACCACAAAGGAATCTCTGTAATAGCTTAAGCAAATGTATGTCCCCAGTAACTGCACACCCAGGGAGTACAATCCTATGTCTTTTACCCTTTTGAACACTTGGATGTCCATGTGATGAAGCTATCTAGTATCAATTTTAGTAACGGAAGTTCAAACAACACCTTAACGGTAAAAAGTTTTATTTTAATGAAATCCTATGCACCATTTTTAAAAAGCTAATCTTGAAATGCAATTTAACTTGGAAGGGGAAAATGATGACTGCAACTTAGATTGGGTGACTTCTTATTAATCACCGTAGCTTCACCATGATTTAGGCTACAACATAAGAATGGTTCACATGAAGAGACTAAACACTTAATGAGTTTCTGGGGCTCAGCAAACAATACCCCTACATGCAGGCCTCAGCAACAGCCTCAGAAGCAAAAGTTTCTCTCTGACCTTCTCCTGCCTCCTGTCTCTCAGTTCCATTCTCCCCTGAGGTGCCATAGAAACTAGAATCCTTCTTCCCCAAGGCGTGCCCTAGAAACCAGAATCCCTTTTCCCCAAAGCCAGCCATAAAACCTAAACAAACGAGTCTACTCACACCCACCTTTCTGTGTAAAAACAGGCCATGAAGATATGACCTGATGTACCTTGTTTGACTGTAGGTCCTAAGACCCTGTTCCAGAGAGGGTCCTGCCCCACACCTGAATGAAAGGCAGTGCTGCTCAGAGACCCCAAGAAGAATCTAGACAGACAGGCCCGGCTGGGTTTCTGCCCTCAGTCCATTAGCGTAAGATCAGGCCCTTTTTATCCAATCCTATTTCTACATAGCTGTCCATACTTTGTTGAACCTAAATATAAAAATGGACAGTTTCCCCGTATCTTTGGGTTTTCATTCTGAATGATGTTGTGTACATGTTAATAAAATTTGTATACCTTTCCTTCAATTAATCTGCCTTTTGAGAGCTGATTATTCAGCAAAACTTCAGAGGAGAAGGGGAAGTTTTGCCTTAGCCCTTGCATGAGGAAACCCTGAAGAATCAAACAGCATTCATCTACATTCCCTAGACATCAGTGATGTCTCAATACACATTCAACTGATTTATCAGAGTGATACCATGTTTTATATGTGTATTCAGATAAATGCTTCATGCACCCAAATGGGACAATAACAATTAAATGGAGTCTATGTGAAGTAAAAATTATTTCAACAATTATTCACTGCATGTCCCCACCCAAGCTCCAAGCATCCTTCTAGGTAATGGGATACAATGATGAGAAAACAGAGGACATCTCTAGTTTCACAGAGCTTATATTTTACTGAATGTGGAGTTATCTAGCAAGAGATGAACAGACAAGTACGTGATCAAGCCTCTTTTAGATAGGCTGAATGTAGTTAAAGAAAATAAACCGGCCGGGCGTGGTGACTCACACATGTAATCCCAGCACTTTGGGAGGCCGAGGCTGGCGGATCACAAGGTCAGGAGATCAAGACCATCCTGGCCAACATGGTGAAACCCCATCTCTACTAAAAATACAAAAATTAGCTGGGCGTGGTGGCATGTGCCTGTAGTCCCAGCTACTCCAGAGGCTGAGGCAGGAGAATCACTTGAACCAGGGAGTAGGAGGTTGCAGTGAGCCAAGATTGTGCCACTGTACTCCAGCCTGGCTACAGAGCGAGGCTCCGTCTCAAAAGAAAAAAAATAAAAAGAAAGAAAAAAAAAAAAAGAAAAGAAACCCAGGTAAGGAGAGAGAAGGCGAAATTTCCTAGGGGAAATTTAGGTCAAGAAGTCATTGAAGATGGTACCGGAAACCCAGTGGTAAAGAGATGCCATCCCAGGAAGATCTGAGGGCTGTGATGTCCAGCCAGTGGCTGGAGTAATCAAAGGCCCTGAGATATCCATGAACTTTATGGTTTCAGGAAAGAGGGGGAGAAGATCGGTGTTGCAGGATCACGGTGAAGAAAGAGGCATGGTTAGACTTAGGGTGAAAGGTAAGAAGGAAGCCAGTCACACAGTCCTCATAAACTCCAAATTGGAGCTTAGCTTGCATCCTACATGCTACGGTGACCCTTGTTAAGCAGGGGATTCGTAATAGTTTAATGCTGATAACTCCTGGAACTGCTTGGAAATAGCCCTGCTATGGCCACCTAGCACTCCCTGTAAGACATAATGGCAGCTTGGATGAAAATGGCAGCATCTGGGGATGTGAGTAGGTCTGGGTTGTTTTGGGGATTTCAATACAATGAATCACTTCCAGGTTTTATGCTTTGTGTCAAGCACATGAATGTGTTATTTACTCAGTGGGAAAGACTGACAAAATACCTAGTTTGTTTGTGGTGCAAAAGTGAGTCTAACTGAGCCATGTGTTAAATTTAGCTTGGCCAGGAGTGGCAGCTCATGCCTATAATACCAGCACTTTGGGAGGTCAAGGCTGGCAGATCACTTCAGCCCAGGAGTTCAAGACCAGCCTGAGCAACATGGTAAGACCCGGTCTGTACAAAAAACACAAAAATCAGTAAGATGTGGTGATGCACACCTGTATTCCCAGCTACTTGGGAGACTGAGGCAGGAGGATAACTTGAGCCCGGGAAGTCAAGCCTGCAATGAGCTGTGATCATGCCACTGCACTCCAGCCTGGGTGACAGAGTGAGACCCTGTCTCAAAAAAGAAAAAAAAGTTAAGAAATTATGTCCCAGTTTTCTCTTTTTTCTTTTTTCTCCTTCCTTCCATTCTTCCTTCCTTCTTCCTTCCTTCCTTCCTTCCTTCCTTCCTTCCTTCCTTCTTTCCGTATGTTTGGTTCCCTCCAGGAAAAAAAGACAAAGAAAAGAAAGAAAAAGAAAATAAATATTGAAAGTTTGCCATTCATTGTTTCCCCTTAATTACAGTATCTTTAACAACTAGAGATCACATAAAGCTCCAAAGAATGGAAAAACAATTAACAAATTCATTAGCTGTTTGCTTATGCTTTTAGTCTTAAGGATAATTGATTGTCTTAGATGAAGACTTCTGCTCTTATTAATGCCTTTTGCATGAAAGCAGCCGATATTTCACAAGTATTTTGCAAAATATATCAAGAGCAGCCAGCCTTGTAAATGGGATAATGTGATGGCATCGTTGAGTCAAGCAAAGACCATATTGACGCAGCTAAATTTGAGTGCTGGGGTGGAAACAGAAACACATCTCATGAATTTGCTAATGTTTGAGTTTCTGCGGGGTTGATCTGAAGTACGTAATTTCATCACTGGGGAGAGAGGCCTTGCATAATGATAGCAGGAACTCTTTGTGATGTAGATTTCTTCAATTATTTATATGGCCTGATAATATTTGAGAAACTTGGTAATAATTACTAGTTGATCAAAATTTATATTTGAGGATCCATTGAGGCAAATTATTAATTCATTAAGCAGATATTTGTCTTTGTACCTATTGGGAATTCTAGAGTGAAAAATGGAATATGACAGTATAATTAAGGTTAAAAAGCAAAACACAAGTATGCATAATACAAGGTAAAATATGAAGCATGTAATTTAGAAAAAATAGCAGTATATTGGCTTTTAGAGAAAAAATATTACTTTTTAAAAGTATCTTTAACTTTTATTTTGGATTCAGGGCATACATGTGCAGATTTGTTACCTGAGTATACTGCATGATGCTGAGGTTGAGGGTACGATTGATCTCACCACCCAGGTATTGAGCAGAGTAACCAACAATTAGTTTTTTGACTATTGCCCCCCTCCATCCCTTCCTGCTTTAGTAGCTACCAGTGTCTACTGTTCCCATTTTTATGCTCACGAGTGTCCAATGTTTAGCTTCCACTTATCAATGAAACCCTGTGGCATTTGGTTTTCCATTCCTGTATTAATTCACTTAGGATAATAACCTCTAGCTACAACCATGTTGCTGAAAAGAACATGATGTTGTTCTTTTTTATGACTGTGTAGTATTTCATGGTCCATGTGCACCACATTTTCTTTATCTAATCCACCAGTGATGGAAACCTGACTTTATGTGTTTACTATATTGCAGTATAGCACTGCGATAAACATACAAGTGCATGTATCTAAAATAGATTACCTCTAAAAGAAAATCAGGGCATCTTGGTGAATGAAGTGACATTTGGTTTGAACCCAGTAAAACAGAGGGATACTTGGTAACAGCAAAATTTGAATTTGGGGGTGAGCAGACATCGATGATATGGTTTGGCTCTGTCCCTACCCAAATCTCATCTTGAATTGTCCCTACCCAAATCTCATCTACCATATTCCCACATGTTGTGGGAGGGACCCGGTGGGAGATAATTGAATCATGTGGGCAGTTTCCCCTATACTGCTCTCATGGTAGTGAATAAGTCTCACGCGATCTGATGGTTTTATAAGAGGAAACCCCTTTTGCTTGGTTCTCATTCTCTCTTGCCTGCCGCCAAGTAAGACGTGACTTTGCTCCTCAGTCACCTTCTGCCATGATTGTGAGGCCTCCCCAACCATGTGGAACTTTGAGTTCATTAAACCTCTTTTTCTTTATAATTTACCCAGTCTTGGGTATGTCTTTAACAGTAGCATGAGAATGGACTAATACAATCAATCTAATTGACTCTTAAAATGAAACTATTTATAAAGCAGCCCATGAAGAAGAAAGGAAAGAGGGACATTCCCCTCATTGACAAGTTGTTCTAATATCCTTTGTCTAGATGATACCAATTTTATCATCCCAGGCATAGTTCCTTGGGAAATAGTTGTTTTTCTGCACAAAGTCTCTTCTCTGCATTTCAATTTATACATTGTCTTAAAGCTATCAGATTTACTCTCAAATAATATCATTTAGCAATTGCAAGTGACTACGACCCACTGACTCCTGATACACTTCCCAGAATTTAAATCTTAGGAGCAAAAGTACAATTCTGATATTTGAATGATTTAAGAAATAAGCCTTTGGGACCAAAATTGCTAAACAGCATTGTTCCAGGAAGAATTGAGGGCTGGTGACCTTGCCATGAATTCCTGTAAAACCTAGGATGAAGACGCAATTTTTCAAATCTAAACCCAGATCATTTGCTTCAGAAGCTGACTTTAAAATATCATCAGGATGGAGGAGGGACTAGGGTCATGGATAGCAAAGTCTGCTTAATCTATATGTGACTATGAACAAGGTGAGTTATAAATTGGGAGCTTTCTAAGTTTTACACAATGGTGTTGCTTCATAGGAAGCAGGCTCTTTGCCTCTGACCTTGAGGAACCGTTGTGTTAAATGCAAAGAATAAGCGAACCTCTTTAAATAACCCACGTTACAGTCACAGCTGATTCTGTAATGAGATATCATTGTTTTAACTTCCAGGATAGGACAGAATTATCCAAAGTCTGAATCTCTTGGAACAAGGTATATTTATATATCCAATATCCAGTGCAGGGTGTCTCCTAGGAAAGCAGTTTTATTATATTGTGCAAGTCTACATGGAGCAATAGGACTGTCCTCATGATTTGTTACTGATAGTCTTTGAGGCAAAGGACAACAGATAAAATACAAGGTTTCATTAGACCAAAGGGCAGTGTCCCTAGGAGAGGTTGACAGTGCACCACGTAATACAATAAGCATTTACTTTTTAAAAAGTCTCTTTTATAGACTGAGTCTCCCTAATTGAGGCAGTAGACAGGGATTTCTGTGATTTTCATATAACTAAATGCTGCCTCTTCAGTGATAATCCCTATGATATAGTCATTACAATGAAGGTAGCTATTACAGTATGATAGACCTTGCTGAATTTCAAATGCAAACTCATCTTTCATTTCCTTGTTATATATTGCTTCCTGACCCTAAGATTGGCAACAATAGAATTCGAGAACAAGAAATGTGTATTTGAAGGTCAACGAGTGAAAGGGAATGCATAGAAATATATAATTTATGTAGCAAACCTCATTTAGATAGGTGGATATTTCTGTGAAGGGTTCCTAAGTTCAGGAGATTTTTTTTTTTTAGCACATTTCAGGAAAATATTCAAAAGTGATCCTTTTTTTTCATATTGTATTATATTTAACAAAACACTACTTTCCAAAGAAGGTAATTTTCTCATGGTCTGGTTTAGGAAGCAGTTTGATATTTCTGAAATCAGGAGTGGATTGCCACTGTTTTGTTATCTGATGGTAGACACTCTACTTACCATGTTTACCTTTCACCTTCTGTAAAATTATGTACAAAAAAATCTGTGTCCTACTCATGAACTTTTTGTACAAGGAAAGATTAAAAATAGTAAAATTGTAAAATTACTAGACACCTAATTAATGTAGAAAGTTTACTCACAAAATATCATTCACTTGGCAACCAACCACCTAGCCTGAAATTTCTTGAATAGTGAGCCAACAGTGTTTGCCAATCATCAATCAACTCTACAATGTGAAATTTCTGACTGCAAACATGAATTTAGGTGGTAGAAATATTAAAGACGCTTTTTTTCCTATTTGTATGTGAAAATAACACTAGAAACAATCCAATCCTTGGGCACCCATGTGACATACAGCTTATCATACCCATTAGCATGCTCTTGAGAATAAAAAAACAGTTTTGTTTTAAGTTGTGTCAGAAAAACAGGTTTAAATTGAGAAGTGTGGTTTTGTTTACCCACCTATTGTACCCCAAGAAAACTCTGGTCCAAAGAATTAATTGACTTTCCTAAGAGAAACAAGGACTCTGCAGAATCTATCCCCCAAGTTTAAACTGTAGGGGCCAACTGTGAAACTCCAATATAGCTTCCTCATGGTTAACAGCAACATAGCATGCAAGGTTGAACTGAAAATGTGATAGTATTTATCGGATGTATTTCTTCCACCTCTAATGCACCTCAGACATTCTATTATTGTTTTCTGTCTTCACATCTCATAATGTTCTGTAGATATAGGCAATTATTTGTCTACTTTGCGAACTGTGACCAGGGACTGCATTGTGTTGAATTAGCAGTCAAACGTATGCTCTGTCCCTTCAAAAAAGCACCATGTCTGGTTAGTTTTATAGGTGAATCTTAGTAAAATTTCATTAAAGAGAATACCTTAACTTTATAAACTTTTTCAAAAATATAAAGTGTGTGAAACCTTCTTGGCACATTTTATAATTCTGGTGGCCCTTTGATATAAAAATTGTCTATGTATAATTTGCATATCTAAAATATTTCTTCCCATTTCAAATAAACGAAGAAGATAATGCCCCAATGCAACCATAAAATAATACACATGAATATTATTTAATCCTATGTTTAGAATAAACTTTCTTAGCCATAAAACCATAGCAAGAACCCATCATTGTAAAGATATATAGGTTAATAAACTATACAAAATGTTTTATAAATTTATAGACTTATAAACTATATAAAATTTACCAATGTACTACACCCAATGTAATCCATAAGCAAACCTAAATGCAAAATGAGAACCAGCACAAATATTTGCAACACACAATTCTGCCTTAGTGTTTTCTGACATTATACTTATCTCTTCCCTTTCTCATCTAGACAAGAGGTTGGCAAACTTTTTCTATAAAGAGCCAGGTAGTAGATAATTTTAACTTTGTGTATGATAGAGTCTCTGGTGCACCTACTCACATCTGCCATTGCAGTGGAAAAAGAGGTACCCACAGTCTCTAAGGGAGCGGGCATGGCTGAGTTCCAATAACATTTTAATTACAAAACAGGCTATGTCCATGGAATATAGGATGCTGACGATTAGTCTGGATCTTACATGGGTTTTTTTAATTTTCTAAAGACAGACTGGTCAAATGTTGTATTTGCCCTGTATCAGTTGTTACTCACCAACAAAATATATGTGCTTTTAACCTTCCCTCTGAAGATTAGAAACTTTAATTATCTGAAGTATCTCCAATCCTTCCAATAGCATGGCTCACTGAATATTGATGACTGTGCAAATGACAAACAGGCTGACATTGGCCTTCCACCAAAGCCCTCCAGAGAATACGAGGGTGACTCTTCCAAAAGCAACTGATGTGAATCTTTTCATAGCTTTTGCTGAGCAAGTGAGTGCCAGCTCATATTATGTGAAATGCATTTAGGCCTTTACTCAGGCAAGTAACATTCCAAATTTCCGAATACATCTTGGGAGTCACTTATAGCAAAAGGGCCTCGAATAGCTGGCTTGCTTATTATTCAGGCAATGCAAATATGGCCACACATTTTTGCTAGTCTTGTGTCTCATAAGACAGACAAATCATTACATAACAGTGACCAGGTGCTCTGGCTCCATAACAATTCCCAACTTTGACTGATAGAAAGAGGGCTGTACATTGGCCAGGCTTGATCTACTCTGATCAAGTCTATGATCCCCGTGCTTTGGGAGGTCAAGCAGGAGGATTTCTTGAGGCTGTACTAAGTTGAGCATGCACTGGTATATTGGGACAGATTTGTCTTTTGTGCCAACATTTTCTCTACTAAAGGTGTCAACACCTGCTTCTGCTCCTGACGACTAACATGAGTGACAGGCATAATTCTCAATCTTTGGGGTTTATTCAGCCATTTTAGGGCATGTCTGGGAAAAACATGAGCCACAGACAAGTCTGTGGCTGTTTTTCCAAAGAAGTTTTCAGGAGGTTCAGTATCTGTATATTTCCTTAAAAGTGGGGAGGCATGGAGGAAGAGAGGCAGGTAGGTGGTTAGACAAATACTACATTTTGCATATGATAAGGTGAATGTCTGAAGAGAAAAGGTTGTAAAGGAAGAGTCAATTATGCAGATGTCTCTGCATGGGTAGAGGAAAAAGTTTTGACTTTGCACCTGGGGGGATAAGCTTGTAGTGGACATTTTCAGTGTGGAGTCTTAGGAGCTAGACTTTGATGGATTGTAGACTGAAGTTATGATTGGCATGTCCTTGTTTCTGGGAAGCCTGCAAAGAATTTACTTGTGAATGACCTGTGGAGGCTCTCTTTCCCAGGTGCCTGAGGACTTTCACTCCTCTGCAGGATCTGGTTGGTACACAATGTAAGAGCTATTCATTTGGAAGAGGGTGCTGCAATGAACTTCTCTTTCACGTAAGATGTTTGGGAGAGTGGGTCCTGAGATTTATAAAATTTTTCTTTACATTCTTTTTATTAAAAAAAATTTTTTTTGAATGCCAACTATACTGAAAGCACTATTCTATGTGCTGGAGAAATAGGAGAGAATAAAATACAGTCCTTGTCATAAGGTCACTCATTCCACTGGGGGAAATCAGACATTTGAAAACAAATGAACAGATGTATTAGTCAGTTCTCACACTGCTATGAAGAAATACCCATGACTGGGCAATTTATAAAGGAAAGAGGTTTAATTGACTCACAGTTCTGCAGGAATGGGGAGGCCTCAGAAACTTAAAATCATGGCAGAAGGAAAAGCAAACACATCCTTCTTCACATGGCAGCAGCAAGGAGAAGTGCCAATCAAAACGGGGAAAAGCCCCTTATAAAACCTTCAGATCTCGTGAGAACTCACTGTCATGAGAACAGCATGGAGGTAACTGTACCCAAGATTCAACTACCTCCCACTGGGTCCCTCCCATGACACGTGAGGATTATGGGAACTACAGTTCAAGAAGAGATTTAGGTGGAGACACAGCCAAACCTTATCAACAGATATACTCTCTATCTGGAGACGATACAGAGAAAAATGACATAGGGTCAAATGGCATAGTTAGTGATGGAGAAGAAGTTGCTATTTTAGAAAAAGGACCCAAGAAAGATCTTTTGAATTAGATGACATTTAAATAGAGACCTGGAACAAATTGGGGCACAATTTATCATGCATGTCCAATGGGGGAACCACGCAGATGTCTGGGAAATGGCACCCCAGGTAGAAGAATTAGAAAGTGTAAATGCATAAAACAGGAGCCTATATATAGTTAATGACTTTACAAAAAACCATGGGAGATTTTATGGCTGGACTAGAATGAGCAACATAAGGAATTGGGGATAAGACCAGAAAGGTAATAGGATTCCATGTCAAGTAGGGCCTTTAGGCCATTGTTAACAGTTTAACTTTTATTTTGAGCAAGATGGGAAACCATTCAAGAGATTTAAGCTGAAAAGTGACACAATCCCATGACCTACATTTGCAGAGAACCCACCTGGCTGCCAAGTTGTGAATAGGCTGCCGGTTGGCAGGTTGCCTGCAAGACCTGGGGGAGAGGTGATGAAGACTTGGATCAGGTTGGGATGGAGAAGGTGGGGAGAAAGGGTGAGGGTTTGGATTGGTTTTGACCCTGGCTGAAGAATGTGTAAGGAAGAAATGAGATGTGGATGACTCCATCTATTTTTGGCCTCAGTAGCTTGAAGAATAGAGTAGCTGCTTTCTAATTCGGGAAAGACTGAGAAGAACATTTGGGGCAGAACAGAAGGGGGTACGGGACGGGGTGTTTAATGCACAAACCGTAGCTTGGGGTCTATAGAGACTTTGGATCTTTGAAGATACTTTGAATTATATTCTATAGGCATAAAGGCCTTCTCTTACAAAATCTGTATTTCCCACCTCTCTGATTTTACATGGCCCAATTTTAGGAAAATCCTCTCTCTTGCTTTTAGGCTTACTGAGAACTTTAGGAAGTAGCTAATTCACTCCAACACCCTACATTTTTCCTCCCAGCTGCCCTAAACCTTGATAGGCACAGAAACTGCATCCCAAGAAATAACTGGTGATTTTTTTTTTTGACAGAGTTTTGCTTTTGTTGCCCAGGCTAAAGTGCAATGGCGCAATCTCGGCTCACGGTAACCTCCACCTCCCAGGTTCAAGCGATTCTCCTGAGTAGCTGGGATTACAGGTGGCCTCCACCACGCCTGGCTAATTTTTTGTATTTTCAGTAGAGACGGGGTTTCATCATGTTGGCCAGGCTGGTCTCGAACTCTGACTTCAGGTGATCCACCCACCTCAGCCTCCCAAAGTGCTGTAATTGCAGGCATGAGCCACCGCTCCTGGCCACTGGTGATAATTTAACTAGTGTTTTGTAACTACTTATCAATAATAATCAACTTAACATCCCAGAATAGTGGAGTTCTCATTGTTTCTGTCTTTATCATTGGTTCAACCAACCCAACATTTTAGATGTGTGAATTATGGTATACCATTTCTTGAGACATTATTCCTTAGTTAGACAATTTAGGATGGCAAGAAACATGGAAAAACATTACTCAAACTTGCTTAAAAAAGAGTTATGTGTGTTGGTGAATGTAGCTGAAATTCAAATGTAAGACAATTTTCAGGGCTGGTTTACCAGCAACCCCTCCTCCTTTTTTTTCTGAGATTCCTTTCGTCTTGCCTTTTGCAGGGAGTTGGCTGCATTTTCAGCCTACTCCCTTTCATAGTGTTAAAGTGGCTGTTGTGTACAAGCCATCACACCGACAAACCACTGTGTTCACAGACGAGAAATGCTCCTACCTAAACATGATCAGCTACAGTCCCAATATTAGCTCCAATTGGACCACTTGGGTCACATGTCCTCCATGTGTTGATTGGATTCAGCCAACTGGGTGCAGCATAGCTATAGGGGCAGGTTCAGCCTCCATCGAGGTATATGGCCAATGTGGATAAGTGGTGGATACTAAATGAAAATATGGGTGACATTAAGAAAGAGGATTAAATGGATCATGGATTGGCAACCTACAATGTCAATTCATATTAAACACACACACACACCAAATTTGTCTGCTTTCATCTCTAAACAAATGATATGGTTTGGCTGCATCCCCACCAAATCTCACCTTGAATTGTAATCATCCCCACATACCAAGGGCAGGGCCAGGTGGAGATATTTGAATCATGGGGGTGGTTTTCCCCATATTGTTCTCATGGTAGTGAGTAAGTCTCGTGAGATCTGATGGTTTTGGTTTTATAAATGGGAGTTCTCTGCACAAACTCTCTTGCCTGCTGCCATGTAAGACATGACTTTGCTCCTCATTTGCCTTCTGCCATTATTTTGAGACCCCTCCAGCCATGTGGAACTGTGAGTCCATTAAACCTCTTTCCTTTATAAATTACCCAGTCTCATGTATGTCTTTATTAGTAGGATGAGAACAGACTAATACAACAATCATATCCGTTCATAAATATTTGCAAATATAGGATAAAGAAAATGTGGTATATATACAGAATGGAATACTATTCAGCCATAAAAATAATGAAACCATGTCTTTTGCATTAACATGGATGGAAACAGGGTCATGGAGGTTATTATCTGAAGTGAAACAAGCCAGACCCAGAAAGACAAATAGCACATGTTCTCACTCATAAGTGGGTGCTAAAAAATGGGTATTCATGAATGTAGAGAGGAGAATGATGAACAGCAGAGACTTGGAAGGGTGAGTGGGTGGAAGGGAGACGAATGATGATAAATTACTTCATGGGTACAATGTTCATTACTCAGGTGACGGATACCCAAAAAGTCCTGACTTGACCATTATACAATATATGCATGTAATTGCACTTGTACCCCAACATTACATGCATAACTCTGCCCTCCCCCAAGAAACAACTATACATTAGTTATTGCAATAGGCAGCATCTATGAGGGTCTCCAAATTATTTCCCCCTGTGATATTTATGCCCTCATGCAGCTCCTTCCCTCCAGCCTGGGTTGCACCAAGGAAGTTACTTCAATAGAATACAGCAAAAAAATGGGCCACCATTACTGAGATTAGAATTTCATCTTGTGTGCCAACTCTCACCTGCTTCCTCTGAGGGACACCATTTGCAACCATTAGAGATGTCCTACAATGAAGACCACACATAAAAGAACTGCCATCTCTGGCCAACAGCTAGCAAAGACCTGAGACTAGCAAAAAGTGACATCAGTGCACCTGGAAGCAGATTCTTACCCAGTCAAGTTTTCACACAAAACCTCAGACCCAGATGACATTTAATTGCAACTCTATAGGAGTCCCTAAGCCAGAGGAGTCAGCTCATCTGCTCCTAGATTCCTGACACACAGAACCTGTGATGTCAATAATTAAGTTGCTAAATATTGGGAGGATGTTTTAATGCAGCAATAGATGACAAATGCAAATATAATATCTCAAAACTGGAAACAATTTTAATATTTAACACTATGGGCTTGATCAGCCAACTTAACCTGGATCTACATTTTAAGAAAGATAAATCAGTGGCTCACACCTGTAATCCCAGCACTTTGTGAGGCTGAGGCAGGCTGATTAACCGAGGCCAGGATTTCAAGACCAGCCTGGCCAACATGGTAAAACCCCGTCTGTACCAAAATAATACAAAATTTAGCCAGGTGCGGTGGTGTACCCCTGTAGCCCAGCTATTTGGGAGGCTGAGGCAGGAGAATCGCTTGAACCCGGGAGGCACAAGTTGCCCTGAGCCAGGATTGCACCACTGCATTTCAGCCTGGGTGACAGAATGAGACTCTGTTTCAAAAAGAAAAAAAACAAAAGAAAGAAAGAAAAAGAAAAAGAAAAAAGAGATGAGTTAGACCCTTTGATGCCATCCACTTACTTACTGAGCATGTCACTGTGGCCAAGAAATTTAGCCTTCTATGATATTTCCAATTCTTTAAAAATTACAGTACCTATTTCATAAGATTATTGTGAAGACTAAATGACACAATCCATTACTCAATAAAGTGCTTGGCAGAGAATAAATAATCAAAGTAAGGTTTCTTTTTTTTTTTTTGAATTACTGTGTACCTATTATAAATCATACTCCTGCAGAACATTCATGAATATGGGAAATGCTCTCAATATATTGTGTAAACTTAAAAAAAATATGTGAATGCATCGGCCAAAAAGCTAGGGGTTTTTTATGTTAAAACATAAGCAGACTAATATTGATTGTGGTGATGGCAGCACAACTCTGTGAATTCACTAAAAACCACTAAATATGGACTTTATGCAGGTGAATTGTATGGTGTGGGAATTATATCTCAGTAAAGCTGTTAAAAATGTACACAGTGCTTTTGTTTTCTGTTGTAGAACTTTGTTTGCCTCCTTATACATTTTGATATTCTCTATTGTGACCATGTTTTTGTTTGCTTGAGACAGTGTTATGCTGTTGTCCAGGCTGGAGCGCAGTGGCATGATGTCGGCTCACTGCAACCTCAACTGCACAGGCTCAGGTGATCCTCCCGCCTTAGCCTCCCAAGTCGCTGGGACCACAGGCACATGCCACCATGCCCGGCTAATTTTTGTATATTTAGTAAAGATGGGATTTTTCCATGTTGCCTAGGCTGGTCTTGAACTCCTGGGCTCGAGCAATCTGCCTGCCTCGGCCTCCCAAAGTGCTGGGATTACGGGTGTGAGCCACCACGCCCAGCCAGCCACCACACCTGGCTGTTTTTTTTAATAATCAGAAAGTCTTATTAAAAATCTAATGAGTTTAATTTAAAAATACATGTAGTAAACAACTGTATAGTAGACATGCTTGTCCATCTTCCATTATGAAACTTTAACTATACGCAGTTTTATATGGATTTATCATTCCTCGAAGCTAAACAAACAAACAAAACTGTTTTGTCTTATTTTCGTTAGTCTATTAAATAGGATAGGTCAATGGACTTGATGACAGTTGGACAGAGGTCTCTGTTCTTTGCTGTGCTAGCTTCCAACACATGGCAGTTTGCATCATCAAAGTATTCAAGTCAAAAAGGCAGTAGATGTTGCCTGCTATGAAGACGGTGGCCACATACCTTTCTGACCCAATCATGGAAGTGACATCTCATCATTTTTGTAGTATTCCATTTATTAGAAGGAAGTCATTAGGTCCCATCCACACACAAAGAGGGAATTATAACAAGGGCATGGCTATTCAGGAGGTGGAGTTATTAGGAACTCTCTCAGAAGCAGCGGAGCCCATAAACCTGGAACAAGAGAATGAAATGGTTCCCAAAGAGATAATAAATCCCAGGCCTTGAACAGACTTCTGGGTAGAGAATAACCGACCAATCAATAAAGCATACTGAACCTATATCCTTTGTGTTTTTTAATAGTTCTTTCTCAGTGTTTCAGGGTAGATTATAAGCAAAGTTATTTTGAAAATACTGGAAAATGGTTTCCACTGCTTTTCTTTTCCCTTCACATGATATAATACTCCTCATGGCAATCATATTTACTTACACCCCTTATAAAGTTTTGGCTGTAATAGAATAACAAAAATAAGACAAAACAATTTTGTTTGTTTAGCTTCCAGGAATGATAAATCCATATAAAACTGTGTATAGTTAGAGATAAAGTTTCATAATGGAAGACGGACAAGCATGTCTACTACACAGTTGTTTACTGCATGTATTTTTAAATTAAATTCATTAGATTTTTAATAAGACTTTCTGATTATTAAAACAAATGGCCAGATGTGGTTGTTGGCTGGGTGTGGTGGCTCATGCCCACCAACCTATAAGAAATCAAACCCTGCCAGCACCCGCACGAGCTGAAAGTGGATTCTTTCCCTGTTAAGCCTTAACAGGATTATGGTGAGAGAACCAAGCTAAACTGTGCCCAGATTCCTGACCATAGACCCTGTGAGATGACACACGTGTGTTGATCTAAGCCACTACCTTTTGGAATAATTTGTTCTGCAATAATCAATAACTAATATGGTCTATTACCGTGTTTACCAAATGGGAAAGACATTATGTTGGGACAACCAAAGGGAGTGCCTTTTTTATATAAGTGGGGAAAACTCCTCAATTTCTTATGCAAAGAGGTGTTCTCACCAGGAAATACAGTATTTCAACAAGTTGTCAGATTTTGGTAAATGGATGGTTGATAGGAACTGAGGTTAGAGCTCTATTTTGAAAGCAAACTGAGCTTACTTTCTTACAAAATGTCTCAAGGCACCTGTGTCTGACAGAATCCTAGCCTCAGGCTGTCATTTTTGCCACCACCACCACCCACCCAAGTCCATGCCTCTCCTTGTTATGGTAAGAATCAAAGCCTACAAGTCTTGGTTTCCACACGGGAACTTTTCACCATGTAATTCTGAATGCTTCTTTCTTAATTTGTAAGGATTTCATGGGGTAATTTGAAGCCTGTGTATAGGCTATGTTATGTACACACTATTAAGATACAACTGTTTTTGCTCTCTGAGTGGATTCTTCATGGGGCTTCAATAGCAATGATGCGTTTTGGATAATAACGGGTTTACATCTGAGCACTTTCCATTATGCAATGAGATAAATGGCCAATTACCCCAGCTGTACACTGCGTGAGCTGCGTATTTAGAAAGTCTCAAGTCATCACTCTGACCACAGCAAATGTACATATATGGAACGTCTTCTGGGCAAATATTGTTACCCCCACATAATACCTCAGAAAGTAAAGCTGGACTTGAACTTTGCTATGTGTCCAAAACATTATTGTTAAGACGTAAGCTTTTTTTCCCTCTGTAGATTTTCATTCTCAAGGAGTGAAAGATGTTTCTTCCAGCTAACCTCAAAATTTATTCAGGATTTTTCGTATGTAAAACGTAGAGTACTTCATAGTTCACAAAATGTGTTTCCACATGTTTTCTCCCACAAACGTGTGATATATGCGGGAAGTATATTATGTATCTACTCTTTAGAAAAGAGTAATGGGAAACTGTTTTCAGGGAAGTGGTCAATGTCAGTTATATAGATGTAAAACAGCAGGCAGCCAGAGTTAAGTGAGAATATTCCAGCCTTAAATTGCACATGGTTCCCACGATATCCCCCATCTCTGCTATCTGTATTGGGTATTATATAATAAAATAATGCTTCTCAGCCGAACGAGCAGAAATGGAGTCATTTAGAGGAGCAGAACATTTCAATTCCCTAGCAACGCTTCTCCCTGGTAATGCCCATCTCAGAATTTGAGGCATAAACATCTCAACCAGCCATTTATTATTTGTTGCTTGTTACATTGTTCATCTCTTTCAATGCTATTAAACCAGTGTTTTGCTTCATAAGTGAAAAAAGATGCATATTTGCATTCTACATGGTTCTAATTGGCTTAATATTTACAGTAAAAGTGTTTACTCCCCTAATTATTAGATAAAAACATTACGCTATAGATTTAAATATCTTTTGCTTAAAAATATTTTAAGTATTCGCAGACTTCTACCCCTCAAAAAATTGTGGCGATTTTTAAGACTACAAACCTTAAGTGCCATTTTTACTTCAAAAGTGTAAAGTTAGCTATTAGTAATTTTTAAGACAATTGAATTCCCAAATCCCACTCAGAATACTACCTCTGTATTTTTCAACCTTCAAAGAGACTGAGTTTATAGATAAACGCATTTTTTCTGTGTGTAAATTTAAATTCAGCTAATGAAAATTAGTTATGTCTAATTTCTTGACATACATAACTTCTAAGGAAAAGGTAAAACACAAATATAGCACAATTTTCTACACAATAGTTTAGCAAGGCGTCCAGGTGATAGTTTACTTTGACCTAATATAACACAATGTTTTCAGAATACCATAACTAAAAGTACATAAAATTATCATAGGTTATTATATAGATTTTTAGTTGTCAAAGCCACATTAATATTGTATGCCTATGAGAGAAAAGTGAGGTTGCCTTATGTTGATCATATATAAATGAGGACTAGTTAAAAATACTAGTTGAATTCAAAGTGAAATAAAAAAACATGAGTTTCTCTTCTACATAAATCATCATTGAAAATCTAGTCAAAGAGGCAGTCTAGAGTTGCCATGGACACATAGCTATTTTTATAATAAAGATAAAACCAACGTCATTGCTTTATAATGATGTTTTGTGAATGTTTTGAATATTACTGAATTATCCACTCTTCTAAGACAGTGAAGTTATTAACTAAAGGTGACCAATTAGAGAAGAGTAAGAACAGTTCAAAAAGAGGCTTTATTTGGATTAATGAAGATGGGGAAAACCTTTTTCTGGAAATTGTACAAACTCTGAAGCTTGAGTGAGTTGATCTATAATATTTCATTCCAGTATACATACCCCAAACCTTGCAGCATTAAACCCAAATAATGACAAAAACAGAAAGGAAGAGTGAACTCAAAATTTCCACAGTTCAGTTGAGATCTTTCTTTAATTATTTAGATAGGTAACCGCAATGATTGCACCCACAAAAGGTGCACCTTTTTCCCCAAATAACTTAAATGTCCTTGTTCATGAGCAGCTAATAAATTAAGTTAGCTACAAGTAGTTACAAATTAAGTAATTTGTTCACAAAGATATTGGAAGTCCTGTCATCAGGCAGACTTTATGCAGGAAGAGCACATCATAGACAGTTGCAGAACTCAAATGTTAAAAGCAAACACTATTCCTTAGTTCTGTGATTTTGAGAAAGCCACGTCTCCTCTCTAAAACTCAATGTACTCAACTGTAAAATGAGAAAAACAAAGATAGGAACTCCCAGGATAGGGATGTTATGGATAAATAAGTTAATTGCATGTAAAACTTTTAGTGTAGTGGCTGGCACGTAAGTCTTCAATAATGAGCATTGGTATTATTATTGTGAACTTAGGATAAGATTTGGCCAATGAATAGCAATGTTCTATGAAGTATATGCTGCTTAAATATGCTGCTTTCTCTTGCTAGAAAAGGAAGGAATAAGCAGGATTAGGAGCTGGCAAAAATTGCTATGGGCAGAGGATGCCATATCTGGAAATATGCTTGGAGGTTGGGCATATAAAGAGGCTACTAAATGAAGGGGACACTTTTTGGTATTTCCTGGAGACAAAGTGTGTGTGTGTGTGTGTGTGTGTGTGTAATTAGGAAGAAAAGAAATCAAGGTCAATTTTCTATAATCAGATCAAATTGGAATGATTGGGGGAGACACAGAGACCAGAAGAGTTAACTAGCATTGATGTCAACAAATCAATTTTTGCAGAGACATAAGAAGAACTTTCGGAGCTTCTAAGGCAGGGCTTAGTGTTTGGTTGTCATCAGGTGTGGATGAATAATTGAAATGGTGTTGAAACTGCCTTTGCAAAATTATAACTGAGAAAATTATGACAGTGAAAGAGATCAGACCTAACCAACTCCATCTTGCTTCTGACCTTTAAGCTGTCCTTGTTCATGCCTAGGCGTAGGGTGAACTAACTTTGGGAAGGAATTCAGTTCATGGTTTGACTCTGAAACAAAATTGATAATAGCCCTTTCCCGAAAAAGCCCCCTTCTTGCCTGGGGACCAGTCTGCCTTTGCAGGACTAACAAATTAGCTACAAGATTAGAAATTACAGTTTAGGGGGCATGCAACCTCTTTCAGGAACAGAAGACAGCAAGAAAAACTCACTTTGAACCCCTATGATTCCATCTCCAACATGACCAATCAGCATTCCCCACTTCCCGAGCCCCTACCCACCAAATTATCTTTAAAAACTCTGATACCTGAATGCTCGAGGAGACTGATTTGAGTAATAAATAAAACTCCGGTCTCCTGCACAGCCACCTCTGTGTGAATTACTCTTTCCATTGCAATTACCCTGTCTTGAGAAATCGGCTCTGTCTAGGCAGCAGGCAAAGTAAATCCATTGGGCAGTTACAGTGTCAAGCCTGGAGATTGGAGTTTGTCTTTCATTGTTTGGAGAGAGCCATTCGGACGCCATGCACAAATGTGATGGAGCCACCATTCATGTTCAGATACTGGATCTTCAGGGGAAAGAGGAGACTCACGGCCAGGCTTTGCCCTAACACAATGAAGAGCTCCTCACATAGGGTGGTGGAAAATCACAGTAAAACAAAATCAGTTAGCTTGAAGATGACTAGTTCAGCACAAAAACAACAAGATAGTATTAAATAGGTATTTTTTCATTTCCAAGACTCTTGATTGTGATGGCTAAAAAGGGAGACAAAGGATGAGCAGAGAAAAAACATGTTTTCAACTTTGTATTTAAAGATGCACTTTAAAAATTAATTGGGAGAAGTCAATTTCTTTTTTTTTTCTTTCTAAATTATGGACTCACTAAAATTTCCCTAGAAGATAATCCACAATATCAACAGCCTTCAGTTAATAATGTGAATAATATGTAAAGAAATCATTATCTGGTATTTAACAAAGAAATCTTGCAATTGATGAGTAGGTTGATGTTTCCACTATATCAGTCATTTGGGAGAAATATCTTTAAATATGAAATTGCAAAACAGGATCTTGTGTATTTGTCTTTGTCTTTGGTAATATTCAAAGATCGAGGCAAATAAGTATGATCTTCAATGGAAAGGGGCATAATGGGAAAAAGTGAAATATCTTCTGAAGGTTTTTAATATTAAACTCAGGACAGGCAAGGTGGCTCACGCCTGTAATCCCAGCACTTTGGGAGGCCGAAGCAGGTGGATCACCTGAGGTCAGAAGTTTGAGATCAGTCTGACCAACAAGGTGAAACTCCATCGCTACTAAAAATACAAACACTAGCCAGGTATGGTGGTGTGCACCTGTCGTCTCAGCTCCTCCGGTGGCTGAGGCATGAGAACCACTTGGACCCAGGAGGCAGAGGTTGCAGTGAACTGAGATCACACCACTGTACTCCAGCCAGCCTGGGCAACAACAGAGCAAGGCTCTCTCTCAAAAAAAGGAAAAGAAAAAGAAAAAGAAAAAGAAAACCTCGAAGGCATACATACTATTGCAAAAGTTGCAGAATCACTGAGAAGAAAACAAGATAAAAAAATAAAGCCTTAGAAAAAAATGTGGTAATACAGGGCAAAGTGAATGAAAACAGAAATAGCACCAGTGTATGTTATTTGCAGAAAAAAAATAAGTTAATCAAAAGCATGAAACAAATCTGAGAACTGCTTACGGAGTACTGTCCTGTGTAAATATCCTCCCGAGTTTTGTGTTTGTCAATAAAGTTACAAATTGTGATTCTTAGTTCTGCCTGGGATAATACGCCTGTGTCCTACTTTTTCTGTATATTTCTTTTGTTTTTGTATAATTTCAGAGGACTATTCAATTGGCAATGTTCTCAGTCAGTCAGGATAAGCTTCTCACTACATGGAAAAATACAACTTGGTTCTCAGATTATGGAAAAGTTGAAAGCACCTGAATTTCAGTGAGATGACTAGATTTAATTGGAGCCCAAAGGAGAAATTCCCGTTTGTACTAGCTCCAGCCTTCCCGAAGTTTTTGGGGCTACATAGAGATCAGAGCAAATTGGCTCTATATTTTCAGTGCTTCATCGTTTTCCACCCAACAAAGTGTACTTTTGGTCTCAAATGCTGAGATCATATAGTTTTTTTAAAAAATTACACAGCGATAACAAATGTTTTACCTTGCCTTCAAACCTAAAAATATTATGAAAATTGTGACAATATTTTTAAATAAATGGTGCACTTTTTCCTTTTTTAATTTATTATTTATTTTCATTTTTAATTATTATGAATATATAATAGTAGTACATATTTATGAGGTACATGTGACATTTTGAAACAAGCACACAGTGTATCTCTTCTTAAGTTATGAATTAGTAATAGTAATAACTGTCTAGTTCTAGGGTAGAAAAAAGCCTCTTATTAATATTAATACACACTTATAAAGAACCTAGAGGATATAGTACGCTCTGTACTAGACAAAGAAAGTGAAAGAACATATCTTTTTCTTTAGGTGATTTGCATTCTCTTGAAGATAGCAGAAAAACACAAAGATGCATAACAGACTGGCGTATGCCATGCACCAAGAGTTTCTAAATTCCGGACTGTTGAGTGAATGCACAGGACAGGATTTTAGGGAAACAAGCAGGAACTTTGAAGGAAGTCTTCAAACAGAAAATAGAATATGAGCTGACTCTCCCTGTCCTCGATATTTTATTTAAGAAAAATTTCAGATATAAAGCAACATTGAAAGAATTTTAAAGTGAGTGTCCACCTACCACATAAATTGTGTTAGGTGGATGCTGCCTTTAAATTACTATGAATAGTCTTATTAAGTTGGTGGATTACTATAGTATTTTCATGAAATATCTATTCACCTATGCATCCCTGTATCCATTCATTCATCCATCTTATTTTTGTATTCACTTCAAAGCAAACTGCACACATTAGTACATTACTTTCTAAATTCTTCAGTATGCATAACAGGAACTAGATTTTAATATTTATTTATAGCTGTTGATGTAGGTTTTACAGGAAATGAGATACACACAGCCGGGCTCAGTGGCTGACTCCTGTAATCCCAGCACTTTGGGAGGCCGAGGTGGGTGGATCACCTGAGGCCAGGAGTTCAAAAGCAGCCTGGCCAACGTAAGGAAATCCCATCTCTACTAAAAATATAAAAATTAGCCAGGTGAGGTGGTGGACATCTGTAATCCCAGCTACTCAGGACGCTGAGGCAGGAGAATCACTTGAACCCGGGAGGCGGAGGTTGCAGTGAGCCAAGATCGCGCCATTGTATGCCACCTTGGTCGACAAGAGTGAAACTCTGCCAGAAAGAAGAAAAAGAAAAAAGAAAGAAAGAAGAAAGAAAGAAAGAAGGAAAGGAAGGAAGGAAAAAAAGAAGGAAGGAAGGAAGGAAGGAAAGAAGGAAGGAAGGAGGGAAGGAGGAGATACACACCTGGTCGAAAGAAATGAGATGCACACATTTTAGCATTCATTCCCTGAGTTTTGACATACATATATATCCGCAAAGCCAAACCCCTTTCAAGATAGAAAACATCACCATCCCAGAGATATCCTTTGTTTCCCTTCCCAGGCAAGTCTAGCCTCAGCAACACCATCTCAACCCCCTTCAGAGGCAACTTCTATCTTCAGGTTTTCCCAGTGTAGATTAGTTTTGTCCATCCTGCAACTTTAAGTGGAATAATACACTACACTCCATTCATCTGTGGATGGACATATGGGTTGTTTCTATATCTTGGCTACTATCACTAATGCTGTACTTGGACAATTTTAAATTTGAGGCTATTATGAGTAAAGCTTTGCCCGGAACATTCTTATAAAGGTTTTCTGGAGACATATATTGCCATTTCCATCTGATATTGATACGGTCACTTCAGCATATTTGTGCTTGCTACTTGCACTGTGTATTTTTTCCCATCCATTTGCATTCAGACTATGCATAAAACACTTGTTTATAGACTATATTGGTTTTGCTTATTGATCCATTGTGACAATTTCTGTGTTTCATTGAATTTTTTATTCCATCAGTATTTATTGTAAGTTAATGTTTATCTTTTAATTTTATTTTTATTCCTTTTTTTCTTGACTACGTTTGTGATTTTATTTTTTAACTTTATTCAGGGGTACAGGTGCAGTTTTGTTACGTAGGTAAACTTGTGTTGTGGGGATTTGTTGTGCAGGTTATTTCATCACTCAGGTATTTAGATTCTACTGTCAATTATTGACTGGCTTTTGAGCTATCTTTAGTGGCTGCAATAGGGAATACACACATTCTTAGCTTTTCATAGCCTAAAGTTAATATTGTACCACCACACAAAAAATGAGGAAAACTCACAACTATTCAGGTTCATTTACTAACTCCTCCCCAGCTTACTGTACATTACACAGGCTTTTACATTTACCTAGGTATTTACCACTTCTGATATTATTCATTCTTCCTGAAGATCTAAGTTTTACCTTCAATTCTTAGGTTTTCTTATCATTCAATTTTGCAAGTTATGAATTTCTAGTTTTGTTTTCCCCGAAAGTACCTTTTGTTACCTTCAGTCTTAAACAATACTTTTGCTTGATATAAAATTCAACAATTTTTCACCAACGCTT
The DNA here is from genome assembly GCF_028885625.2 of Pongo pygmaeus. Taxonomy (NCBI): domain Eukaryota; kingdom Metazoa; phylum Chordata; class Mammalia; order Primates; family Hominidae; genus Pongo; species Pongo pygmaeus. The sequence continues at coordinate 6,870,123 of NC_072396.2, read as the reverse complement.
CGAAAATATGGCTCCATAGTCTTTTTGTCTCCATATTTGTGAAGAAGACTGGGCAATTATCCGAAGTTTAAGTAATGCATTATTTTCCTCTGGCAGCTTTCAAGATTTTCTTCTTATCATTGTCTTCCAGCAGTTTGACTCCACTGTGTTTACACATATTTTTCTTAGTGTTTATTTTGCTGATGCTTATTAAACTTTTGCATGCGTGAATGTATGTCTACCACTGCATTGGGGAAATTTTATTCAATTATATTTAGTGTAGCATTTCCCCCTCTCCTCCTGGGATTCCAACTACATATTAGTTAAATATTTCTTACCTTGTGATACTGATTCAGGTGGTCTGCTTATTTTCTTCAATCTCTCTTGTCTCCCTCTATCATTCTTGATGATTTCTAGAAATCTGTCTTTATGGTCGCTAATTCCTTTCTGTCCATTCTGCTGCTAAATCCATCCAGTTAATTATTTCAGGTATTGTATTTTTCACTTTCAGTATTTCTACTCAGATTTTCTTTTCCATTGTTCCACTTTCTCTGTCGAGATTCCCTATTTTCTCAGTCATCTTGGACATATATTCCTTTTCCATCTGAAGCATATTATAATGGTTGTTATAAACAACTACTTTATCTGGTAGTTCCAACATCTGGATCCTCTTGGTGGAAATGGGGGGTGGTCTCTGTTGATGGTCTTTTTTCTTGAGAATGTTTCCCATATTCCTTGTTCATTATATGTTGAGTAACTTTGGATTTTGTCCTGAATATTGGAAATTTTATTTTGTGTTACTGGGGGCCCTATTCATTTATGTGATGTGATGTGATGTGTGTGTGTGTGTGTGTGTGTGTGTGTGTGTGTGCTTTGCCAGACAATTGCTTTTGTTAAGGAAGCAGGTGGCTGGAAGAGCCAGAGTGACACCATTTTAAAAACAACTCCATCTTAAAACTAGTAAGGCACATTTCTTGCCAGTCATGACCCATAGTCAGAAAATGTTTATAGTTGAGAAAACAGCCTAAAGATACCTGCAAGGACACACTCCTACAACAACAGAAAGCCCAGATGTCCCAATAACCATAACAATATATGCTTAACTGACTTGCTTCTTTTACCACACTCTGTGATTTGCCTTAAATGCCTTCCTGAGTGGGATCCAAGAACCCTCTCTTGAGATCTGGATCAAGACCCCTTTTTTACTGGGTAACATTTTCACTAGATTCCAAATGCCTACAGTTTCTGGATGGCAGATAAAATCTCAACCTAGTTATTTTATTTGTGTCTGAGATTATTTTTCTCTGAATTGTACGTGCATGTGTCGGCTAAAGAGTTGAGACAAGTTTATACACAGAATTTAGGGCTCCTTGTATGTGAATAGTTTCATTTTGGGATGCACCCCTTCACTTTCCAAAGGGTATAGTTGCCCCAAATTCTTTAGTTTCTTCTGGCTAGAGAAACCTTAGGTTTTGTACTGGAATTTTAGTTGAAGTGTTAACTGTGATGTGTTTTCTGGCTAAAATCTGTAAGAATGGAAAAATTCAAACTTGTGGTTTGTTTTATCCATGTGTCAACTTCCCTCCAAAATCAGCCTGCTTGTATTTACTTTCTTCTGACTTCAGATAGTTGATTTGTGTCTCTTCCCTAGATTTTATTATTGCTATCTGGGCATTTGTTGGTGCAGTATGGGCTTCATTGGACACACAGAATTGAAATTCCTGAGCTGGGCTTCTATAGAATTTGATACTTAGGTAAGCAAAAATCAGAGAGTGATGAATTACATGCAAGAGAAATATGCCTATCAGAGATTCTGGGGCACATTCGAGTGTGCTCCATGTGCAGTGAAAGAAATATGGTGATCCACTTTGGTTTAATACAAGTGGGAAGCTAGATATTAAGGCTGGAAGAAAATCATGCCCTTATAATTGTCAGGGGAAAGTGGCTATATTGGGTTTTGTCCAATGGCTGAAAATTAGAGCTTAGAGATCAGAGGAGCTGACTGTGAATCTTCACACCAAGAATTGTATCAGAGGGAAGGGACCACAGTGATTGAGACAGGGAAGCATGATGGAACAGAACTTTTTAACTAACATAAGGAATATGAGGTTGTATATTGAGGGGCACTGATAAGCAGAGTGAGAGCGCATCAACTAATGAATGGATAAATATAATGTGATACATTTATACAGTGAAATTTTATTAAAGACACACTGATGCATGCTACATCATGCATACACATTGAAAACATCACAGCAACTGAAAAATACAGTCAATATAGGCACCCATTGGACAAATCCATTTATATAAAATAGAAGAGAGAGAAGAAGCAAATGGCTGTCTCTTTATTTTCTCTTACACTGGCATTTTACAGAATAAAACCCCTGCATGTTTACTCTTGTCTTGACATCTGCTTCTCATGGGACATGGGATAAGGTGAGAATCCATCCAAGCATCCTGAAGTTTTCATACCAGCATCTTATGGCAGTTTCTTCCTCCAGGTGCCATGGCACTACACCATCACCCTTCATTTATTTGTCCGTCTTTCTTATTTGATTGCAAGATCTTTGAAACCAGGAATGTTTTCTTATTCTTCAAGCCTACTACTCTGTGTGACACAGTAGTGATGCTTAAATACTGTAGAAAGAATAAATAAAAGAACACAGTCTGTCAAGCTTGCATAAGAGTAAATTACACAAATGCTGGTGAGGATGTGGAAAAAGGGGACCACTTGTACACTCTTAGTGGGAATGTAAATTAGTACAGCCACTATAGAGAACAGTCATTTCTAGAAATAAAACTACCATATGAAGCAGCAATCTTACCACTGGGTATACACCCAAAAGAAAGGAAATAAGTATATTGAAGAGACATCTACAGCCCCATCTTTACTGCAGCACTATTCACAATAGCCAAGACATGGAATCAAGCTAAGTGTCTATCAACAGACGAATGGATAAAGAAAATGAGGCACATATACACAATGAAATTTATTTGGCCATAAAAAATAATAAAATCCTGTCATTGGCAAGCACATGGATGCAACTGAAGGATATTATGCAAAGTGAAATGAGCCAGGCATAGAAAGACAAATTTTGCATATTCTCACTCATATGTGGGAACTAATTTTTTTTTAATTGAACTCATGAAGATAGGGAGTAGAATGGTGGTTAACAGAGGCTGGGGAGGGTAGTAATGGGGAGGGGAGGATAAAATGCGGATTGTTAATGGGTGCAAAAATAGCAGTTAGATAGAAGGAATAAAATCTAGAGTTTAGTAGCGCAATAGGGTGACTACAGTTAACAATAATTTATTGTATATTTCAAAATAACTAAAGGAGTGGAATTGGAATGTTCCCAATACAAAGAAATAATAAATGATTGAGGTGATGGATACTTCAATTACCCCGATGTTATCATTACATGTTGTATGCTTGTATCAAAATATCACATGTACCCCATAAATATATACAACATTTATATACCCATAATAATTAAAAATAAAAAATTAAGACAAAAACATTAAATTATAATAATGTCTGGTTAATTTCACAGCCAACTGTCCTTCTCCATAAATCACTGTCATAACACCTAAAAAATCAGATTCAAGGTGTTCTGTATACTTGTATGTAAATTTGTGTCATTCTCTGTTAGTGGCCTCTGCAGATACTGCAATGCTTCTCATTATAGGCCATTCTTCGTGTGTGTGGCTATTTAAACCACTTACGGCCTTTTTTTCATATGATTTGAGAGGGAAACATGAAGTGTATTATATCAGCTTCACTACTCCTCTTTTCTCATGGAGGGAATAGCTTAATAAAATAAGTCATCCATTCTAAGTGGGTGATATCTTTAGGAATGCCACAAATGTAGTAACAAGAAAATTAGGAACCGAAATTGCTATTTCAGTTCTAGTCAATATTTTCCAAATATTAGTGAGCACATAGTCTCCTTGGAAATCTACATTAGGAGAAATAATAGCTAAAATACTAGCCATAGACAATAATTTGCTGCATACAAATTGATTATTTTTGTTACAATAAAGAATGAATCATAATTTGTCCTAGGTAATCCATGAGTAGTTTGAAGGAAATGTAACTTCTGCTAACTATATTAGATAATTTACCTCCAGCTCCTATATTTCTACTGCCTAGATTCAGGAGAATGTGGTTGTACAGCAAAATGTACCTGTACTCCTTTATGAAATAAAATACATTGGATCAATCCAGATAATGACTGTGCTGTTTTGCTCAAAGTTTTTGTGATCATCATAGAGTGAAATATGGCTCATAGTATTAACGTCTCTAATAAATGTACACATGCAGGATGTTTTAAGAAATAAACTTTGCTTCTAGTTATCTCAGTGTGGCTGAAAATCTCAGAGTATTTTTCTTTAATTATAATGAAAGAAATCTCAATCTTGAACTGTATTCACACAGTGTCAGATTATAGAAAATTGAGCTCGTAATGAGACACTCTCTCTTATTTTATAAACCAGTATTGTTGGCTTTGTGGGCATATATATTAAAAACAAGAATTCTCCTGTGGGTTATAGTTAATGATATCTTTAATCCCGAAGTCTCTATTAGCTGAAAAGTGAGCTTTTACAATATACAGCCTTTTTTTTTTTCATATGGAACCAGAAACTAAATGGCAAAAAAAAAGTTCTTGGTAAGATAACGCTAAGAACAATTTACAGGACAAAAAGTTTTTTATCAAGACCCAAGAAGCAAGCTGTCTGATCAACTGTGTGTCTTTGGCATTAAGCTTTATCTGCCACGTATTCTAAGAAACATTATCATGACTTTACCAGATCATCATAGATACCAGACAATAATCACTATTTTTTTCCAAAATAACCTCAAATCTCATAGTTTTAGAATTCCATTTTTTAAAATGACACAGATGTCATGAATATAAACCATTTGCCTTCCGATTGCAATATCTGCATGATGCTGAATGGCCCTGCTATTAAATGTAGAACAAAGTGTTATTTCTGAGTGAACCCCATAGCACATTACAAAAGCCTCTATTTGGTAATTTCTAAAATTTCTTCTTTTAGCTTTTTATCAAGACACTTCAGGCATTACTTTACCCAGGGGATTTTCTGGAAATTGCTCACTTTCTTTGGAAAACAGAAGAAACTTTTTTTTTCCAATTGAAGAATTTCTGAATACAAATGTGGAGTATCCCTCTGTGCTGTAGCCTTTCTCATATCATGGCCACCTCATAATAATTTAGCCCCCCAGAGAGTCATCTAGTTTCAGATGCATGAAGGCAGGAAATAAAGTGAAGGAGGAGGAAAAGGTAGGTCAGGAAGAAATGGGGGAAAAATAAATAAGCCAAATTCAAGCAAGCTTTCGGTAATAACAAATAATGATTATCAGATAGCAAAAGCAGTTATATATGTGCTAAAAGTAGAACATAAATAACATGATATTTATTTGAAGAGTCATCATGCTTTGTAGAATGATTAATAATTATGTTGTTCCCATAATTCACACCTAATCTTGCAATTACTTTTCTATAAAGTATTACCTCCTGTAAATCTGTAATAGGGGCCATTTTCTCTACACATGCCAAATCATATATTTAAGTTAATCTTTTAATAAAATAATACTGTACTTTTTCTAAAATTATTCCATCATCACTAAGGATTTTGAATTTCATACCATTTGTTCCTAATGACATTCAAATTAATCTGTTTTGACCTATTATTTTATCCTTCAATGGATAGTCACCTTAAAATTTTCTTCCTTTAATTCTATGTTTAATGTATATCAGAAGAAGAGGAGGTAGGGTCTTGCCATTGCACAATCATTGAACTTCTACATACTAGTTAATGGTTAAATATAAAGCTACAAGATTTAGTGACATATTAGAAGCAGAAAAGCAGTTTAAATTATAATATCCATACATACTTTAAAGCCACCATTACAGGACCACATAAATATATCTAACCTATTTTCCAATGAAACATGAGAAAATAGAGTTAATAAAAATATTATAAAAATTTAGAAGACAGAGTACAGCAAAATAAGGAGACAGTATTATAGGTAGATTGAAAAACAATCATACATTTGAGTTGTACAATGTGATGCTTTGCTATATGTATATATTGTGAAATGAGTACCACAATCAAGTTAGTTAGCACATCTATCACCTCATATAGTTAGCGTTTGTGTGTGTGTGTGTAGTGAGGACACTTAAGATATACTCTCTTAGTACATTTCAAGTATACAATACAGTATTGTTAACTATCATCACCACACTGTACATTGGGTCTCCAGAACCTGTCCATCTTTTATAATAACTGAAAGTTTGTACCCTTTGACCATCATCTCCCCAAGTTTGCCACTCCCCAGTCCTGGTAACCATCACTCTACCTTCTGCATTTATGTGTTCAACTTTTAAAATTCCACACATCAGTGAGATCATGCATTTGTCTTTCTCTGCCTGACTTATTTAGATTAGCATGTTTGGTTGCAAATGACAGGATTTACTAGAAGTGCTAGAATCTCCTTTGATGAGACAGTTTGAGATGTAAATGGGAATGCATAGATTGCCTTCCTATGGGACACATGGACTACAACTAGGATAACATTTGATGGTGGTCAAACAATACAGCCATTGTTGCTATAGAAATTCAGGAAATTGGAATTGAGCATGCTGACTTCCCTCTGCCTTGCATAGAAATGGACGTTGCTTTGTGACCCACCCTCAGGTAAAGAATTAACTATAGAAGTCTGCTAATCTGTGAGCTTAGCTTTTATCCTAAATATAGGAAGTCTGACTGTTGGTCATCACATTATCATCATTGTCATCATCACTGTCCTTATTGCCATCATCATAATAATTACCATCATCCCCATCACTATCATCATTATCACCATCACCATCATTGTCATCAGCACAATAATTATCATCTCCATCACCATCATCATCACAATCATCATTATCATCATTGCCATCCCCACCATCACTATCATCATTACCATCACCATCATTACCTTCATCCCCATCATCATCCTCACCATCACCATCACCATCATCATCACAATCATCATTATCATCATTGCCATCACCACCATCACTATCATCATTACCATCACCATCATTACCTTCATCCCCATCATCATCCTCACCATCACCATCACCACCATCACAATCAGCATCACCATCATTGCCATCACCATCATTGCCATCATCATCACCACCACCATAATCATTATCATCATTTACATAGCCATCATCATCATCACAATCATCATCACCATCACCATCACCACCATCACCATCATCACCATCATCATTACCATCACCATTATCATCAGCACAATCATCATCATCAGCCATCATCACCATCACGACCATCACCACAATCATCATCATTATCACCATCATACCATCACCATCATCACCATCATCATCATTACTGCCAACACCATTATTATCACCATCACCACTATCATTATCACAATTATCATCACCCATCATCACCATCGCCATCATTACTACCATCATCACAAACATCACCATCATCATTATTATCACCATCATCATGATCATTGCTATCACCATCATCATCATCATCACCATTACCATTAACATTATCACAATCATTACCATCATCATCATCACCATCACTACCATCATCATCACAATTATCATCATCATCTTCACGATCATCATCACAATCATCATCATCACCATCATCACCATCATCATCATGATCATCATTATCATCATCACTCATGTATTTTTTACTGTTGACCAAGTATTTTCATAGGTTTTCTTACTTGAAATGAATTTTATGAATTTCTGTCTTCAAGAAATTGTCTGTAAAATGGATAGACAAATTGAGACTGAAACACAAGTAGTGAATACGAGTTAAGTCCTTGAGCATCTTGCAGTGAACAGGACTTAAGTGCTTGATTATGCTATAGAAAATGCTGGGTAGGGCAGATGGAGCATTTTAGCATTGGAAAAAAACTAGAGACATCAGAAGCAAAGATCTTGGAGAAGTGGAGTCCTGAAATGCATTCACTGATTCAACAAATAATTTTTAAATGCCTGTTTTATTCCAAGTTGTGTGGTAGTTGTGAGGAGCTGCAAAGATATGTGAGTTAAAAGCTTCATCTTCAAGAGAAACATGCAGGCTAATGAGGAAGAAAGATAAACAAATAGTGTGATTATTGTCTTACCTAAGCTTCCCTTAACAGTGGCAGGAAAAGCTTCTAGGTGGATACTTTAGGTAAGAATGTAGTTCCAGGAAGAAGGAGTCTAGAACAAAGGGAATAAAACAGAGAACACTGAGTACAAGGATGCTTCATTGACTCATCCACCTCCAGAAAAGCACATGTTCAATCCTGTCAGAGACCTTCTGGAAAGCCTCTGAAATACACCTTAAGATTGTCTATCTGAGACATCAAAGGGGTAAGCCACTTATTTTACAGCTTCTGATAAGCAGTGGCCAAGGGCGGCACCATTGGCACTATGATTTGTGGCTCCCCATGGGTGGTGGGCTTTGCAGATGTCTCATGCTGAGATGTCAGGGAAGCCCTAAGCAAAGCAGCATGAAACGTTGTTGCCAATTATACTTGTGTAAAGCACCACACAGATGTGATGACATAAGAGTTGGAGAAGAAAGGATATTGAGGAACATAAAAGACTTCAATACAACAACTCTGCAGAAGTCTTCCTTTCATGCTCTAATAATAGCAAAATCTCAAACGAATGTACATGCTTTGATAAAGCCAACAACGATCACATTTATTTGGTACATTTTGAAATTTAGTTTCATTTTGTCTTGACAGGTAACCACACAATACTTATTCTCTAAGATAAAAATATTTCCACTAGCTTTCTAAGAATTAGAATGTTATGAAATTAATAAAACACTCATTTTGTTTGCATAGTCCACAATTTATTTTCAAAATAAGCAAATCTGTGACATATGCCCTTAACAAAGTTTTACACCAATTTTTTAATAAAACGTTATTTGAGTTTCACAACACTGAAGTGAGAATTTTTAGAGTATTTTCTAAGATGAGTATTCTTCACTTCTTAAAGGATCATCTTTCTATTTCAAATCAGAAACATGTCTTTAGATAATATGAGATTGTTTGGCAAGGAGAAATACGTTCTACATTTTGTAGAAATGTAGTACCTGAAATACATTCTCCCAAAAGGAAGGAGGAAAGGATTGACAAGAGAAAGTGGTTATTCCATGAATATAGTACATCTTGGACTGAGGATTGATACTAGGTGAATGATGGTAGGTCTATACAAAGCCAACTTAAGTGAAAAACAGTGTTGAAGCTGCACGTTAGAATGACCCAAGGAGCTCTTTGTGTAAAATCCTGATGTCAAGGCCACCTCTTAAAGCAATAAAACCAGATGCTGACCTTGATTTACAATGTGCAGCTATAGTTGAGAGCCACTTACCTAGAGGAGTTCTTCTCGATCTTTAATTTGTATGGGAAACTTCTTGTTATCTTCTTAACATGTAGGATATAATTAACTCAGACTGGGGTGAAGGTTTGAAATTCTGCATTTCTAACAAGCTCCTGTGAGGACCAAGCTGATGTTCTAATGACCAGTCATGGAGTAGTGTGATTGAGTCTTGGCAACATTGAGATTACTCACCCAACTCGATTTTTAAATACTTCAGTGTATGTTTATCCGTGTCCTCTTGTAACCTTTATTAATCACCCACAGAACATTCAACAGTCATACAAACATGACTAAGATATGACCCCTGCTTTCAAGGTGGAGACTAAGTGTGAAGAGTTGTCTACACCATGGCATGGTGCCTGGGATACGCTTATCCACACCAGACTGCAGTTCTCCACAGCAGCATCAGAAAGGTAAGGTTGACTCCTGGAAGAAAGAGCATGAGTCCACTTGCAATGTCTGAGAGCAGTGTTTTCAGAGCAAGTATTTGCATGTGTTTGGTTTTTTTCTGGCTGCTGTAACAAATTACCAAAAGGAGAATGGCTTAAAACAACAGAAATGTATTACCTTACAATTCTGGAGCTCGAAAGGCAAAACTGGTCTCACTGGAGCAAAATCAAGCTGTTGGCAGGATTGTGTACCTGCAGATGCTCAAGGAAAAGGTGGTTTCTTGCTTTTTCCAGGTCCTAAGGACTGCCAGCTTTGCGTGATTCATGGTCCCTTCCGTTCATCTGCAAACCCGGCAACACAGCCTCTCTCTGACTCTGGTGCAGTCCTCACATCTTTTTGTCTGACCTCTTCTGCCTCCCTCTCCCATTATGGAGGACCCCTGTGATTACACTGGTCCCACGTCATAATTCAGGATGATCTCCCCATCTCACAGTCAGTGGATTAACAGCCTCAATGGCAGCTACAGCTTAACATCAAACCAAAACATTTGGTTTTTATTTGATGTTAGGTAAATAAGTGTTGAACACTAAAATTTGGAAATAAAACGGAGCAAACATATAAACTATATTTCCTGTACACCTCAATCATCACAGAAACAGGTAATTACGTTATAGGCTTGCTGTTTGCCCATGAACACAAAGTTACACATCTAGTTAGAAATCTAACATCAAATAACATCAACCTAACATCAAATAAACCTAACATCAAATAAACAACAAATTTTTCCTTTGCCATGTAACGGCATAATTGTAGCTTCTGAGGATTAGGACCGTGGACATCTTTGGGTGGGGGGTCGTTATTGCCAACTTTAATCAAAAAGGTCAGAATCTAGTTTAAACAGGGTTTATTCAAGCACAAAGTTTAGGACAGGCTGCCCTGGGAAGCACAGATTCCAAATAATGGAAGTCAGTGTTTCAAAATGTGGAAGTTTGGGATCACTTATTTAGACAAGGTTCAGAGAAGTTTAACAGAATTTCAACATCTTTCAATATGATGTTTGATGCAGTTACAGTGATCTGATTAGGCAACGTAGTCTTATTTTTTGAGGAAAGGTGTATTTAACATTCCACACTTAAGATATGACTGGGAAGCGGTTTTGGACACCATCTGGTCTGAGTTAGGTACAGGACAATAAATAAAGGAGACAGTTAATCTATAACAAAGATCAGTAATTGGAAGGGGAAGGCCTAGTCTCTGGTCTCTCCTAGTCATTTACAGAACAAGAGTAGTAAAGAAGAGAGTTAAGCTATTATCTAAGAAGCAGAATTGCAAGCATGCTACGTGACTCACTTTCCAGGGCTTAACTCCCTCCTTGACATCATAAATGTAGAGGGTCCTGAAATTGTATTTTATTTTCTACATTATTGTGCCAACCACAGCATGGGCACGAAACCCACGGTTCTTCTCGTCACTCACTCCCTTCTCTGTTCCCTGTAGTACTTTTCCGTTAGGGGATACTTGAGAGTTGAATATATACTTTTTTATATTGGTATCTTTTACTTCAGTGAAATCTGGCTTTCCCAGTAGGGTATAAATGCCTTAATGTCAAAGGCTGAAAGGGAATCTGATAGTCATGCATTGCTTAACTAGAGGGATACATTCTGAGAAAGAGTCTTGAGGTGATGTCCTTGCTCAAACATCATAGCAGGTGCTTACACAAGCCTAGACAGCATAGCCTATGTCACACCTGTGTGATATTGCCTATTGCTCCTTGGCTACAACCTGTACAGTGTGTTACCATAATGAATATTACAGGCAATTGTAACACAATGGTCAGTGTTTGTGTATCTAAACATGTTTAAACACGAAAAGGTACAGTAAAAATACAGCATTAAAATCATATTTAAACAAAGAATATGTAAAGTAAAAATATGGGATTAAAGTATTTCTGTGATTAAACATATTTAAATACAGAAAAGGTATAGTAAAAATACAGTACTAAAATCTTATGGCACCACCACTGTTTATGTGATCTGTCATTGACCAAAATGTGGTTATGTGGCATGATTGTATTTCTTCCCTTGTCTTATGAATCTCAGTCCAGTATTGTTTTAGACCTGAAGATAACCATTTCTAGAGTTGATTGGCAGCAATGCTAAATTTCGGAAAAACGACAGAGAAAGACACTAATCAGTTTTTAGACTGTCTTACATATTGACTTTTATAACTTTTTTTTTCTGTTGGAAAAAACCCAAACCTATACTAGAAACAGGAGCTATATGTTGGGATAAGAAAGATTTGTCAAACCTAAATTCAATGAGCCCTTAAAAATTAAAATTTATATTTTAAAAAATAGAACTATAAATTTTAATCAACATTGTGGTGACAGGATTATGATGTTCTCATGCAAAACAAACAAACAAAAATAAACAAAATAGTTAAATGTCATCCTTAGAAGACCGGGCATGGTGACTTATATCTATAATCTTGGCATTTTGGGAGGCCAAGGAGGGAGGATCTTTTGAGGCCAGGAGTTCGAGACCAGCCTGGGCAACATAGCAAGACCCCATCTTTACAAAAAAATTTAAAAAATCAGCCAGATATGGTGGCACGTACCTGTAGTCCCAGATACTCTGGAGGCTGGGGTGGGAAGATTGCTTGAGCCCAGAAGGTGGAGGCTGCCGTAAGTCATGATTGCACCACTGTACTTCAGCCTGGGTGAGCGTGAGACCCCGTCTCAAAAAATAAAAAAAAAAAAGTAAAAACTAAAAATCATCTTTAGGGTATGTAGTATCCTGGTTAAAATTTTTTTTCTTATTAACCAAAAGTTTGTTCTATAATTATTAGAGTTTGTTTCTCTCTCATGTATCATCACTTTTTGAAAGGAGTCCTGTCTTGCCTAGCTCTGTACAATTTTCTTCTCATGGTACTCTGTGTTTTTGTACACAACAGATGCTTAATAAATGATTTTACAATTATTTGTACTAAGTCTCTGATCTTGTGGATTAACGGATGTGAGTTTTCTTCCTCCCTGAAGAAGAGAGAATTCCTCTGTGCTTGGGCGTAGCGTTACAAACTCACACTCGGTAGACCCACCTGGGTACCTAATCCATCTCCTTGCCTTACTTAAATTTGGATTCCAGGCAATTATCTAATGTCTCTCCACCTCAATTTCCTTCTTTGCCAAGTGGGCATAATAGCAACAATCCATTTGCTGAGTGGTTTTGAGGATGCAGTGCATATAAAGTTCTAAGAACAGGTCAGATATCATTGTGGCCATTATACTAGATTCATTTCAACCTTTAGGTGATCGCTTTACGTATTTTGAGGGTCTATCTAATTTTCTTTTTAATGCAGGAATATAAAGGACCAGTGCTAGGCTATTTATTCCCAGTCTATTTATTTTAATAAGTAAGGTGGTGAATATCAATGTTTTAAGAGATTGGTTTTAAAGCTTTGCAATCTTTCAGAGAAAGTCAAGTGGAATATTTTTTCTGTTGTTCATCCCATAATGAAAATGTTCCTCTGGTTGAAACCTTCACTTTAAATATTCATGCAACCTCAGTTTAAATATAGTTAAAGAGTCATTTCCTCACCAGTAAATAAAACATAAGCCCCAAAGAAAGCAATCTGAATGTTCAATGTAGAAATTAGGTATTATTCTTTTACCAGTGTGTGCCCTTAGAAGTGGATCTGTCATGTTATCCTAATTCCTTCTCTGTGGCATTCAGACTAAAATATTCCCAGTACTATTAATAAAAACATTTAACCTTTGAATATCGTATTGAAAATACAACAAATGCTCTGCAAGCTGATGAAGAGATATTGCATCAGAAGTCTTTAGGATAGGTCTAGCAGCATTTGTTTTTCGGTAGAAAAATCTTCACCATTAAAACCCAGCACAGCAAAGTTTACTCTGGTTTAATAGCAACTGATTAACTACCTGGATCTGATTTGGAATAACTCATCTTTAATGGAAATAGTCTACAGATCTTCGATTGAAGAGGAGGTAAAATCCCAATCCTTCCTTTTAGAAGAGAGGATTTATGTGCATCATTATTTCACTGTAAAAGGCTCATTGAAAAACATCTGATATGTGGAGGGGAAACTTAGTCCAAGTTATTCAAAGGACGAAAAATTGATTTCAATATTGGAAGTGAACAATGCTAAAAGGGACAGGATGAATCAATTAAATCTCCAAGTCTCTTTCCAAAATATAAATATATATATGGAATATATAAATATATATATAGAATATAAATATATACATATATATTTATATTCTATATATATACACTATATTATATATATACACACACACTATATTTTAGATATATATATGTTGGAATTTAACATTCCAGCCAATCTTAAGGAATATACTTGATATCCTGGAGTATACTTGATTTCCATGTTCAGATGATCTAAGATTTTTTCCCCGATAATTTGAATCATTTGGAAAAGCATTGTCTGTGACTTTTAGAAAACAGCTAAACGGGTTTGAGTCATCTCAAGACCGACTGGGCATACACCATTGAATACATGTTATGGTCTTTTTCAAAGAGATGCTCACTCTTAACAAGAAATTATGTAGTCTATTTCCTGAGTTCATTCATCTTGATTTGATTAAGAATATAATTGCTTTGCCCGCGAACTCAAGGTAAATCATTTGTGTGCCTGCTGAATGAATAAATGAGTGTGTGCACCCCTGGGAGAACCTGGAGGGAGAGGAACAAAAGCACAAAAGTAGAAAAGTGGAGATTGATGGAAGAGCAGGAGGAGGTGGTTGGCAGAGGAAAAGGCAGAGAGTTGAACCACATGATCACTCAGCCCCACTGTCATTTCCATTTCCCTGTGGCACAGATTCCCCAGGAGGGGGCTGTAGGATTAAGACATTCATTTTCCCCTCTTTGCCTCTGTCATTTGAAAAAAAAAAAAAAAGTACGTATTCACCAAAATCACATTTAGACCTTTGCTTTGTGTATTCTGGGAAGGAGATAAAAGAGGCAGCTTTGGTAATTCATAGCTGACAACGTCATCCCATTTGGGAGAGCAATCACATAATTAAAATATGAATTTCACCTAGTCTTTAGAAAGGGAAAGGGGGGTTTTGGAGGGGCTAGAATGTATTGTATTGTTTTGTTTTGTTTAAAATAGAAAATGTTTGCTTCGGAGATGTTCTTTTCATTTCCCTCCCAGCCAACCACGGTAACTACCTCCCCATGTTTTGTTCCAAAAGATCCCACTGCTTTGGAAAAGACGCCATTCCACCCTAGAAGTAAGGAAACAAATATTTGGGTGAACCAGTTTTGCCCTTGCTTTTGTAACACGTCCATCTTGGTGCGTTCCTTTTTGTTCACCTCTACCACACTGGCCTCTGTTACTAAATCATTTTTTTTTCAACTGCCAGTTGCTATGGTTTATGAATATCAGATTAAAGTCATTTTTTCAGTCGACGTCCCAGAAACAAACTCCTTACCCTTCATTGCACCTGCCAGCCCATGACCACAGAGTGATCTGAGCTTTAGCTTCCAAGGACAAGGATGCAGGATAAGTTCAGCCTGCCCCTTCTGCAGCTTTTCTCAACAAGAGCCAACATAGCACGGAACATTTCAAACCTGTACATTTTACACTCCCTGGCACGGCCCATTTGTCATCTAGAAAGATACTTGGCCACCTCCGAGCATGCACAAGGAAAAGGCAGCCAGGACCTGCTCCTCTGGCCCTGATTAGCCGGCACCCATAAGTAACTCCCACTGCTGAATCAAGCCATCATTATTCATCTGGCTGAGTACTGCGGAGAATCCATTAATCCATTATTTGTGGTTCAATATATGCTTTCTAAATCAGACCATCTAGAAACCCAATATGTTTCTTTGCAATTTGGTTTAAGTGTTCGTCTTGCTTTGTGGATAAGGAGATTCTGCAAAGTATTTGACATCTCAGTTGGATGCATTTTAAGGACAGGTAAGACAGAAAGGGGAGGGAAAGGGAAACCATGCTGGTTAGCCCTCTTTAAATGTTTTTCTTGCCAGTGGGCATGCAGAACTTGCTCGGGTTTTTGTTTGCTTATCAAATGAATCTTCCCTAACTGGCTACTCTATCATAGGAGCAATTACTTGTACTTATGCATGGGGTTTGATACAGATGTACCTTCCTTCTCGTCATACTGTGATTGCAAAAAAAAAAAAAAAAAAAAAAAGCCAAAGACAGCAACCACAGAGAAAATGGAAGGACATCATTTTGACTTTTATTTGCCATTTTGCCATCTTGCCTCAAACATAGAGCTCCCTTTGTGTCTCAAGTTTTCTATGTTTTACTCCAACCCACACCCAGCAACTGAATCTCTACCTTCTGGTAAAAAAACCTCATGACAGGTTGCAGTTTTTCATCGAGGTGACGGGAGTGAATGCTCATCTTACTTTTCTAGATGTCTGTCTTTTTGTCCTCAAGTTTTATTGCTTTGACATCCGTGAAGCACACTGCCTCAAAAACTAAGAAACAATCTTTTTATTGTGGTTATTTTGGGGTAAAAATGTAGAGGACAGGAAGACTGGAATCCAGTGCCAGTGGAATTTGACCCTTGCCCTACTATTAAGTAGGAAGTTAGAGAGGTTAGAAATGTAGATCTTACCTTAGAGAAGATCATATGACCGCTTTAAGATTCATTCTGAACTTCTGAAAAATGGGGATAATAGTACCTATTTTATAGCAGATCTTCCTAATGGTATACCAGGGTAGAGAGACTGGGCTCAATAAACTCACCCATTTATCCCAGTGCACAAGGCAAATATGAATAGTGTGTGTGTGTGTGTGTGTGTGTGTGTGTGTGTGTACATGCAACATTACATGTTAAGGATGAGTAGCCTTGACTTTGAAGGCTACTGAAGGAACCAGAAGTCATAAATGCAATTGACAATGTTAATCTATACCTGTGCTCCAGGAAAACAGTAACGATGAAGAAATACCCTCTCTACCTTTTTGGTGTGTTCTGAGAAACCGGTTACTCCATAAACCACCCTTTCCCCTATGCCTTAGGAAAGATTCATGGATGCCCTCCCACTTTGATTTTCACTTACGACAAAGACATACACAAACCCTTCAAATTCCTATTTTTTGCCTCATAAAAGGTTAGCTGAACTATTGCTCCCCACAGATGCATCAGAATGCAATGCTCATTCACGGGATTGGACCCAGTTCATTTACATCTCTGCTTTGCCCAGAGGATCCTGAACTTTGACCCAATCTCAGTTTGAGCCAGGACACAGACCCTCTTAAGGGCCTCTCCTGAGAATTAACTGACCTTACCACAAGGAAGACATTGTCTGGTCCAAGTATGCCACCCACTCGCCCACGTCTGGTCCTTTCCAGTGGATTGTCTCTAAATTCCTTTCTGCCTGACCTTTGACATGCTTGAAGATCTTACTCTCTGTGCAGCTCCGCATGCCAATACTCCCCTTCCCATTATTAGAATAGTACCCCTCCTTATTGCAATAATCTTTTTGAATAAAGTTTTCCTTTCCTACATCTAGATGTGTTTTTACCTGACATAACACAATGAGTGCTTGTGTGTCTAGTACCACAACCTACATGTTAGATAGCTTTGACTATTACAGTTTTCCTCATTTGCAATCAAACACATGAGAAACGCAATTTAAACCCCTGCCTGCTGCCCACATACTGCATTTTGAGTGAGTCTGTTTGCACTACTCTGTATATCACGGTGACCTTTGCTTTTGATTGTTCAAGTGTTAGTTCACCTGACTCAAAAGGAAGCACGTGTTTGCACCTTGAGTAACCATGCTACCCTGCATTTATATCTTTCAGGGCATCAGAAAAGGAATAAGGTCATAGGAGTAGAACGTGACGTCCCTGTTTTTGAGGAGGTTGCTGTCTAGATAGGGTGGCGGTGGTGACCCACATGCATGGAAGGACAGGAAACAATATAAAAACCACATCACTGAGCTCTTAACTCTATCTTCCAACTAAGAAGAAAGTGATTAACATGACCAATCAGCACACAAAACACCGCAAACAACTCCCGGTGCAGTTGGGCAGTGAGGAAGGCTGGATTCTCCTTGAGGGTGTAAACCAAAAAGTATCTGACACAGGTCTCAATCAACTTAGAAGTTTATTTTGCCAAGAAGAAGGACATGTCCAGAAGAGATCAACACGAATCACAGAAATGCTGTGTGGTCTGTGCCTTTCTCCAAAGATGATTTTGAGGGCTTCAATATTTAAAGGGGAAATGTGGGCTAGAGGGGAAAGAGGGAGGATATGGTCACATTACTCAATCTACAGGTTGCAAGAGAAAAGGAGCAGGTAGAGGAATAGTCAACTGTGTATTCCTCTTGCACTCAGTAAATGGGCACTTTACGTAAGATACGGTGAACATAGAGCAGCCACCTGTGGCGATGTTTAACCTTTTATCTGTAGCTATCTGCTTAGGAACAAAAGGAAAAGGCCACTTCTTGCATGACTCAGCTTTTAGCTTAAATCTTTGTTTTGTTTCTCTTTTGCACAGCAAATTGGGGTCCTGAGTTGTTAATTTCCTTTCACAAGGGAAATTCTTGGTTCCTGGAGTGGAAACTGCCTATAAAATTGGAGAGTGAGAACGAGCTGGGAGCCACAGGCATGATCTAGAAAGAGGAGGATCATCTGTGATCCATGTCTTTTTCTCTCTGCCCTCTGATGCCTAGACATCCTGCAGCAAAATCTTAGCCCCTTATTCACAGAGCTGAATGCACACTGGAAAAGGAGTCCAGTAAAAGGTAGAGCAGCTTCAGGTCCCATGGCTACCCCCATGCAAAGGAGGTGAGGCCACAGGTAAGAGCTAACATGCCTGAGCTACCACAGCTCTCATTTGTTTCCCTAATTTTGACTGCAAAAAAGCAATATGGCTGCAGCTTCACTTTTGCCCTGATATTGTTACAGAACCGAACTGGGGTCTGCTCGCCTGGCACAGCAAAGTCAAACACTAACATTAGGATGGCAGCGAGAGGAAGTGAAGCATTTATTTGCAAGCACCAAGCAAAGAGAGTTGGACAGTTGATGCCTAAGATCCCAACTGCCCGGTGGCTTGCAGGTAAGGGCTTGTAAACACAGGGGTAAATGTCAGGAAAGTAGAAGCTACAGGCAAGAATCTTAAATCAATACAAGGAGGTTATACATTGCTTTTGCCCTAAAAGGCAGGATATCTTGACGCAGGAGACTCACAGGTCATAGGTAGATTCAAGGATTCTCTGATTTGCCATTAGCTAAGGGAAAGAAGTTTTGTTTAAAAATTGGGGTCAGCAGAAAAGAATGTTAGCTCTGACTCATGGACATGACTTCCTCCAACCCCCTCAGGAAGACATTTAAAATAAAGAATGGTGGTTAGAGTTCAGTCCTCAGTTGCCCCGTAACTGAGGTCTACATTCCAGTGGATGCATTTTGTGGGGGTCTGGGTTTCTGAAAAACAACTCAGGGACTTATGTCAAGATGTTATCTTTAGTTCCTATAGGAACTAAACCTAGTATCTCCTGGCTCTAGCTTCCTTGGTTGTTGTTTTAAAGTACCATTACCTTCTTGGATATCAAGTTACTCATTTACTTTTCAAGGCTAGCCAAGTGCCTGGAATTTCCCCTGAAGGAACTCGAGATTTTTCTTGACTTTCATAAGGCCCTTAAGAGGGGGTCCCGGCTTCATCACCAAACCAGGATAAAAATGGCTTTTGTGGGGCACAAAAGATAGAAACACACAGGTGGGCGGATTCTAGGAAAAGTAATTTAGTCTAGGCAGGTTGACACATTACAAAATCACAAGGCTGAAATCTTATATGAGTAATTTGACATTAGGCAATGTGTTTTAAAACCTGTCTTTGTGAGAGATTTACTTTATATATTTATCCCATTATGGAGAACAATAGTGAAAATTCTAAGATGGATGTTAATTAAAACAAAAAAATTTAAAATGTCAAAAGCTCAGTTATGCAGGTGAGGCTGTCTCTTTTCAATGGCAGCATGAGAAATTAGTGTCCTACGTCTACTTTTTTGAAATAACAGCCCCTGGTGGCTTCAGGGATGTGTGTTGGTCACAATAAATGCTACAGAATACAATACCAATGTGGGAAGATGACAGAAAGATCCTGGAAACCTCAACGCCACCTCGTTCTTCAAGATACAGCCCAAAAAGCTCTCTGAATAATGCAGAAAAGCTAAGCTGACTAATCCTGCTTTGATCATGATGATGTCTTGCTCAGAATTGTAGGATAGTCCAGGGATCACCGAAAGAGATCACCAAACTTCCCTATGAAGAACCAAATACTACAAACTTCCGTCTTTGCTGGCCACGCGGTCTCTGGCTCAACTGCCTAACTTTTCACTAACGTGAAAGTAGCCATGGACCATATGCAAAAAAATGGGAGTGGCTGTGTTGCAATAAAACTTTATTTGTAGATGCTGATGTTTGAGTTTCACATAATTTTAATAGACTTTATTTTCTTAATATCAGTTTGAGGTTCACAGCAAAATTGAGAGGAAGATACAGAGAGTTCCCATCTACCCTCTACCCCTCCACAAACAGTCTCCCCAACTACCAACATCTTCCACCAGAGTGGTGCATTTGTTACAATCAATGAACCTACATAGACATATTATAATCCCCTAAAGTCCATAGTTCACATTAAGGTTCACTCTGTCTTTACATTCTGTGGGTTTGGACAAATATATAATGACTACTATAGTATCATACAAAATGGCTACACTACCCTAAAAGTCCTCTGAGCTCCACCCTATTTCTCCCTCCTCCGAATACCTGGCAACAACGACCACTGATCTTTGTCTCCAAGCTTTTGGCTTTTCCAGAATATCCTATGGGTATAACTACATAGTATGTAACCTTTTCAGATTGGTGTTTTTTACTCAGTGCTATGCATTTCAATTTTCTCCATGGCTTTTCATGGCTTGATAATTTATTTCTTTTCAGTGCTGAGTAATATTCCATTCTCTGGATGTACCACGGTTTGTTTATCCATTTGGCTACTAAAGGGCGACGTCTTGGTTGCTTCCAAGCTTTGGCAGTGATGAATAAGGTTGCTGCAAACATCCATGTGCAGGTTTTTGTGTGGACATACATAAGTTTTCAACTCCTTTGCAGAAATACCAAAGAGTGCAATTGCTGGATCATGTGGTAACAGTAGTCTGATATAATGTGCATGTCACAAAATAGTATCGGATTTTTTTCCCAATTATTTAAACATGTAAAAAATTATTTTACCCATCATACAAAATAAGCATAAGATGAATTACGGCCTACAGTTAGAGTGTGTGGACATCTGGTCAACACTATGATGTAATGTTAATACTTTTTTTTTTTTGAGACGGAGTCTCGCTCTGTCACCCAGGCTGGAGTGCAGTGGCGCAATTTCGGCTCACTGCAAGCTCCGCCTCCCAGGTTCACCCCATTCTCCTGCCTCAGCCTCCCGAGTAGCTGGGACTACAGGTGCCCACCACCACGCCCGGCTAATTTTTTGTATTTTTAGTAGAGACGGGGCTTCACCATGTTAGCCAGGATGGTTTTGATCTCCTGACATCATGATCCGCCTGCCTCGGCCTCCCAAAGTGCTGGGATTACAGGCGTGAGCCACCGCGCCCGGCCCTGTTAACACTTTTTAAAGTGTGTATTTCCCTAATGACTTTAATCCTCTTGAGGGTAAGGATTGGGTCTTATTCATCTTTTTTTAAGTAAGAGCAAAGGAAGTTTAGAGCTACAGAGTACAGGAAAATGGCTGTTTCATAGACAGCCGGGGTACCCCATAGGCAGAACAGCCCATATTCATCTTTACACCATGAACAGTTAGCATAGTGACAGACATAATTACCAATAGAAAGACTAAAATATAAAATGAAAATTCTGCACTTTCATCAGTGACAACCACTGAAAAAAAAGACCCTGACTCAAAGAAACAATCCACAAATTTTTTCTACATCAATGTTGGAAAGAGATTTCTGCACCACCGTGAACCAAATACATCTATACTGTAATGCCAATAGCTTAAAGGGATATTTGGTATTGAATTTTAGAAGTCTCCCAATAATAAATAAATTTCCTCAAATGTGTCTCCATTATGCATTGAAAATGCCAGAGCCCCAGAAGATTCCATAACAATTGTCAAACTGAAGCCACTGAACAGATGGAAACCAAGGTGGGGTTTGATGTCCTACTTTGACAACTGTCTTACAGACTTGTTTGTGAACATGCACATTAGTTTAGAAAGAAGCACATTGAGTTTTGGAGGCCTGATGCAAATTAATTAATTAATTCAGCCTACAGCAACAACATCTATATCAAAGGACTGCAGTGGTGCCAGAATCATCAATATTTAAAACACGAGTTTCCATTGCATTTTATTTTTAGAGCATCGCTTTCAAGAATTTATTCAATGCCCTAATAATCTATGCTAATTTTCAGGTTGATATCAGGATCTTGGTATTTTTGGGCCCAAGCTAAGGGAGGGTTCATGTGAGTCTGCCTCTTCCCTAGATTGTCGGAAAAGCCCCCAAAATATTTTCCAAAGACTTTGATAATCAAATAGGTCTCGCCAACCATGTTGGTTCCCAATCTCTCCTACAGTCTGACCGTGACCTTGCACCTGCAAACCTTAGCTTACTTGTTTTCCCCATGGACTCACTCCTAAGTTTCCATTTTAGGCAGAAGGATTTAAGAGACTTGTCAACACTCTGAGACTCAATCTTCTTACTGTTGGTTCCTTGGCTCCTGTTCTGATGACTTTCAGCCTTGGGACCAACATCCAAACCTGAAGACTGCTCTCTTTGCTCTATATCTGAAGACTTAGTGTTTTGCTCAAGCCTTGTCTGATCCTAGCACCCTAATCTTATCAGGGTAGGGGTCCTGCTTTGGTCTCACCAGATCCCTCCTCAGAAGGGAACTTGGTTCTTGGACATGACCCATTACACATGGCTCCATTAACTCTCAACACACATTGCAGCAACAAGGTGTCCTCTTGAGTGTGTGAAGCATGGCTGTTGCAGACTCTCCTATTGTCTTCCAAGAGAAAGGCTCTTGGAATTTTCTTTATGCTGATGTACTGCTTCAGACTTCCCATCTCCTCCCAGCCAAGCAGCTGGGTTGCACCTTCCTGGTCTTCCAAGGTGGGGAGGGTCTAGCTCCATGCCTTAGTTCTTGCTGCCTCTGGTTGGTCAACTTCCAGAAGCTAGACCATCCAGGTTCAATAAATGACAACGCTCACTTGGTGATAAAGAGTGCCTGGAGGTTTTAGATTTAGGGTGCATGTTTACAACATTGCTACATAAATTTCCAAAACATTATCTCCGTTGGCGATTACTAGGTGTAATGAGTTGAATTGTGTCACCTACATATTCAAATCCTAACCTTTGGCACCTGTAAATATTATGCCTCTTTTTGGAAGTAGGGACTTTGCAGGTATAAACATGTTAACAGGAGGTCATATTGGATTAGGGTTGATGCCAACACAACAACTGGAATCTTTTTATGATAAATTAGAAGAAGGTTTTGTTTTGTTTTGTTTTGTTTTGTTTTGTTTTGTTTTGTTTGTGACTGAGTCTCACTCTGGTGCCTAGGCTGGAGTACAGTGGCATGATCTTGGTTCACTGCAACCTCTGCCTCCCAGGTTCAAGTGATTATCCTGTCTCCGCCTCCCAAGTAGCTGGCACTACGGGCGTGAGCCACCATGCCCAGCTATTTTTTTTTTTTTTTTTTGAGACAGAGTCTCACTGTGTCACCCAGGCTGGAGTGCAATGGCACGATCTTGGCTCACTGCAACCTCTGCCTCCCGGGTTCAAGCAATTCTCCCTGCCTCAGCCTCCCAAGTAGCTGGGATTACAGGCACACACCACCACGCCTAGCTAACTTTTGTATTTGTAGTAGAGACAAGGTTTCACCATGTTGGCCAGGTTGGTCTCGAATTCCTGACCTCAGGTGATCTGCCTTCCTCAGCCTCTCAAAGTGCTGGGATTACAGGCATGAGCCACGGCGCCCCCGCCCCCATATATATATATACACATATATATATTTTTGTACGTTTTAGTACAGACGAGGTTTTGCCATGTTGGCCAGGCTGTTCTCGAACTCCTGACCTCAGGTGATCCACCTGCCTCAGCCTCCCAAAGTGCTGGGATTACAGGCGTGAGCCACCACGCCCAGCCTTAGAGGAAGGTTTGAATATAGAAACACACCAAAAGAGCCCCAAGGGATGATGGGTTAGAGAGTGCAGTGATGCATCTACAAGACAAAGAATGCCAAGAATGTCCAGCCACCACCAGAAGCTAGGAAAGGGGGAAGGAACGATTCTCCCTCAGAGCCTCCAGAGGGAACCAACTGTGGAAACACCTTCATTTCCAGCTTCTGAGCTTTGGGACCGGGAGAGTATAAATATCCACTGTTTTAAGCAAATGGTCTTTGTGTTGATTTTTTTTTTTTTTTACAGTAGCCAGAAGAAACTAATATATTAGAGTAAAGGATGATTAAATGAGGTAGCTCTGGAGAAAGAATAATCATTTTATTCCCAATACATTCAGTTAGAAAGGCTTGATTCTGCAATGCTGGGCAATATGGTTTAAACTTCAGGTTTCTCCTTTCTCTTAATTGTGGGTTTTTTGTGATGGTTAGTATTGAGTGTCAATTTGCTTGGATTGAAGGATGCAAAGTATTGTTCCCGGATGTGTCTGTGAGGGTGTTGCCAAAGGAGACCGACATTTGAGTCAGTGGACTGGGAGAGGAAGACTCAACCTCAATCTGGGTGGGCACCATCCAATCAGCTACCAGCATGTTTAGAATACAGCAGGTAAAGGAACATGGAAGGACTAGAATGTCTGAGTCTTCCAACCTCCATCTTCCTCCTGTGCTGTATGCTTCCTGCCCTCGAACATTAGGCTCCAAGTTCTTCAGCTTTTGGACTCTTGGACTTACACCAGTGGTTTGCCAGGGGCTCTTGGGCCTTTGGCCACAGACTGAAGGCTGCACTGTCAGCCTCCCTACTTTTGAGGTTTTGGGACTCAGACTGGCTTCCTTTCTCCTTGGCTTGCACATGGCCTGTTATAGGACCTCACCTTGTGATTGTGTGAGTCAATACTTCTTAGTAAACTCCCCTTTATATATACAGCTATCCTATTTGTTCTGTCCCTCTAGCGAACCCTGATTAATACAGTTTAGTCTTCCTAATTTAAAGAAAATGAAGAAAGTATTTATGCTTTTGCCTTGAGTTATCATCCAGCCTAATGGCTTCCAGGAGCATCTTTATGTGCTGACCTCCAAATTTATATCTCCGGTCTGTTCCCCTCACCAAGCTGCAGAAACATGTATTCAACTGCCTTCCAGTAGCTGTTGTTTATGAGCAGTGAATGTAGGTCGTGATTCTTACAAGCATTTTACAAATTAACTCATGCCAGTCCTTAGAGGTACACATTGTTACTTCCTTCCCACTTTCCAGATAAAGAAACAGAGGCACAGAATGGTTACGTTCTTGTCCGAGTTCATACCACAGTAAATGAAGTATCAGGAAGTAAATTGATGTAAGATGGATATCAGTCACGCTCCCTGTACCTGCACCAGACAAGCGTGGTTTAATATTAATTTAATTTATTTAATTTAATTAATGTTAACTAAGCAGCATAGTTGCATTATGACTCAGCCCTTGGAGTCTTGACTCAATAGCTCAACTTTTCTTTTGTTTAAAGAAATTTTTTTAGAGATGAGGGTTTCACTCTGTTATCCAGGCTTGAATGCAGTGGTACAATCACAGCTCACTGTAGCCTCCACCTCCCGGGCTCAAGCTGCCTCAGCCTTTTGAGTAGCTAGGACTAGAGGTGTGCACCACCATGCCCGGCTAATTATTTTCTTTATTTTTGTAGAAATGGAGTCTTGCTATGTTGCCCGGGTTGGTCTCCCACTCCTGTCCTCAAATTTTCCTCATGCTTCATCCTCCCAAAACTGAGATTATAGGCATCAGCCACCACTGCACCCGGCTGACAACTTAACATTTCTATTGGTCAGCTTTCCATACTTGGTAGAGAGATGCCAATTCTCCATTTATATGAAGTGGTGATGCTCATTACACCCACTTCATAGTGTTGCCTCAAAGATTAAATATCTGGCATGCATCAACAGCATAATAAGTGTTATCATGACTGCTATTATTATCATTTGGAGGACGTTAATAAATATCACAATAATTATACTTATTATGGATTTTTTTTAGTATGATGTGTACAGGGAATGCTCATTATCTGCAGAGGACAAAGAGCATTCCAGGGTGTAGTCTTGACTCATAATAATAATCACAGAACTTTATTGTGGACAACAAGACAAACTGATTTCCAACCTCTTCCCATTGTTGAAGCAGGGGGTTTATCATGGAAGAGAAAGAGTCAAAGGGGAGGGGTCTGCAGAGAGAAGGGGACCTGAGAACCACACAGAAATGGTACTGAGGGCCAATCTTAGAAGAGAGCCCAGAAGGTTCCTGAATAGAGAGACTTAAAGTAGATATTAAAGAAAGAACATGGCCAGGCATGGTGGCTCACCCCTATAATCCCTGTGCTTTGGGAGGCTGAAATGGAGAATCACTTGGGTCCAGGATTTCAAGGCTAGCCTGGGTAACATAGCAAGACCCCGTCTCTACAAGGGGCAGGCACCTTTAGTTCCAGTTACTCAGGAGGCTGAGGTGAGAGGATCGCTTGAGCCCAGGAGTTTGAGACAAGCCTGGGTAACATGGAAAGACCCCATTTCTACAAGGTAGCATGCACCTTTAGTTCCAGCTATTCAGGCTGAGGTGGGAGGATCACTTGATTCCAAGAGTTCGAGGACACCCTGGACAACATAGTGAGACGCCGTATCTACAAGGTGGTAGGCACCATTAGTCCCTGCTACTCGGGAGGCTGAGGTGGAAGGATCACTTGAGCCCAGGAGTTCAAGATTGCATTGAACTACTATTGCACCACTGAACTCGGAGTGAGACACTGTCTCTAAAAATAAAAAAGAAGGAAAGGAAAGAACACACCAAGAGAACCATGGTGAGAAGGACCTGCCTCTGTAAATTAAGACTAAACAGGTAAGGTCCCTGGAAAGTCTAGAACCCAACTGTTAGGTGCTATAAAAGTTACAGTATTAGGTTTTTGTGCTGAATTTTCCAACAAGATCTAGGGATATGTGCATCTGTATAACTTTAAACATCAGCTGCATCTACATGGTGAGGCACAAAACCAGCACAGAGTGTGGGGTTGGCCACAGGGAGTTTCAGTGTCTAGGATCAGAGAAGACTGATTTCCGGAACTCCTGCAGCAATGGGACAGAAACACCATATGTGCGTTATTCACAATATGTTCATTATGCAGCACTATTCACAATAGCAAGTTCTTGTCTCGTAGGGAGGGCCCTATAATCATCTCTATGTGCATTTTATAACTATTAGCAGCATTTCATTAGTAATAATATCGAGCTGGAAGTTGGTAGCTGTGTGCTGGTGTTTTGCCTCGCCACATAGAAGCAGCTAAAGTTCTGCAGATGGACACATCCCTAGATCTTGTCAGAAAACACAGCACAAAAACTTAATACTGTAAATTTTATAGCAGGTACAAGTTGGGATCTAGAGATCTTGCTTTTATTTACACTAGATCATAACATCACAAGCATGATTTAGGAAATAAGCCTCCACATTTAAAAAGGATGAAGTCTAAGCAAAGTGTGTTTATGGTGTTGGCTCTCAGAGATTATATAGTCCTTCTTATTCAATTTTTGAAAAGTTTTCTGCAACAGGCTTCTGATAATAACTTCATCTTTTAATGACAACGCTCTCCTAAATACTTTAAAGTTTCCAAATCAAAAGTGGATACGTAATAAACACCTGGAAGGTAGAATGAATTTCATAATTATTTCTAGACTATTTCCAATTCTTAAAGTTGTGGACAACTATTGTTAATCTTCCATGAGACTTTAGAAACTGTATAAATAAGAAATGTAGGGTTTTCCTTCATTCCGAACAAACAATATAAGCTAAAAAGAGAAATTATATGATTGGTAAAGTAGGAAAATGTTACTTTATAAACATCAAGTGTTAAGATTAAGGAGACTTAAGGGGAGAGAAGGACATAAAGTGTTAGATGGTAATGTCCCCTGGCCAACTATTACATCTTTGGCCAAACAATATTAGATGCTATACACCAAGAGTCTACAATCTACATCCCAGGGCAAATCTGGCTGTAGTGTTATGACATTTATACACATTGGTTTTCATGCACAGTTTCTGGCTCATAACTCCTAAAATCTTTGGGATCACCTAAGTGCTGTCTTTTATGTGTCTTTTGTCTGATAGGTTCAGGGTAGCACTGGTCACCAAAAAGACCAAGGCAGGATTAGAGGGTAGGGACTTTTAGCTGCATCCCCTACATCCAGAGAGGGAAGATGGGCTGAAGATCAAGTTGATCACCAATGGCCAGTGGTTTAATCAATCATGCCTACATCCTGAAGCATCCATAAAAATCCCAAGGACAGGGTGTGGAGGGCTTCTGGAGAGCTGAACACGTGGAGGTCAACAGAAGGGGGATGAGGAGCTCATCCATGTATTGGCACAGTGTCACACCCCAATTCCACAGGGACAGAACTCCTCACTCCAGACAGTTCCAGACTTCACCCTATGTGTCTTCATCTGGCTGTTTACCTGTATTCTTTAAAATATCCTTCTTAACAACCACGATACGTGTTTTTCTGAGTTCTGCGAGCCACTCTGACAAATTAATCAAACCCAAAGAGGAGATTGTAGGAACCACAACTTGAAGTCACTTGGTCAGAAGTACCGGAGGCCTGGACTTGTGACTGGGGGAAAGAAGAGGGTGGTCTATGGGACTGAGCCCTTAACCTGTGGGATCTAATGCTATCTCTGGGTAGAGAGTGTCAGAACTGAATTGGAGGACAACCAGATGGTGTCCACTGTTTTTTGTGTGAGTAAAAACCCTACACATTTGTCTTATTCTTCTGTGTTGATGATTGTTGTGGTGGTGAGAGCAGAGGAAAAACATGGTGACAGAATTTTTACCTACATACCGGCCCACATTTGCTTTGTGTAAATAAAGTTTTATTGGAACACAGATGTACCCATTTGTTTAGATAATGTCTATGGCTGCTTTCAAGCCACAATAGCAGAGTTACATAGCTACAACAAAGTTGGATGTCTGCAAAGCCTAACATATTTACAATTTGGTGTTTTACAGGAAAAGTGCACAGAGCCTTGGTGCTTTATATGCATCAGATTTAGTATTTCCAGCAACCTGGATTGTTAGTTGTTTGTGTCTGTAGTTTTAATCAGATGCTCAGAATAGTTTAATGACCCACCCAACACCTAACAAAAGGGGGGTGGTTGTGTCATGATTTGAGGTCCTAACATTTTAATTCTAGAGCTTTCTTCTACACCTCTGAGAACAAAAGATTAGAAGGCTTCACCATGTAGAGGCAGGGATCTTCCAGTGTTGGATATATTTTGGGCTAGAGGAAAATTGTAGTGGTAAAATGCTTCCATGTTATTAATGTCTAATAGATGGCGACTTGACAGGATACCAACGATGTGGGAGTTCTCATTCACATGCAGAGAAAATCTTTATATACCAGTTTTGTACACATGGAGTCACACAACCAGGGAGATAGGCACAGGCTTAGCCATTGCTCATTTGAAACATACCTTTACATTTGGAGAGTACTGGACTTATAAATACCAACGGTATATTCACCAAAATCCAGGTACACAGATATTGATCAGGCCATGAGCTGCCAACATTATCTAGACAGCTGCTACATCAAACTTGAGACAGTCTTGCATCCTGAAACCTCAAAAGAAGGGCTCCCTCATATTTTTGTGGGAAAATATGCAAACTTCGCTATGGTTTTTAATCTAACCGTCACTAATCTTGAATACCTTGGAATACAAAAAAGTCATCCAAATCTTATTATTTTTAGTGTTAAATAATCTAAATTTCACCTTACTATTCAGGTTAATGTCAACTGGTAAAGAGATTTTGTTCTTTCTGATAGAGAAGCCAAAAACAGGCTGTCCTTCACAGTTCCACTCCTCTGTTTCTATTCATATAGCTCTCATTTCTAGATTTCCATGGTGAATCTACACATTAGCACTGTCAATTAGCACCAGGAGGTATACAAAGTCATCACTTGTTTTTAAAGATCTGTCCAGCTTTAAAATTTGTCCTAAAACATCAATGGGTTATGTGAATTCAAATAAAACTTATTTAAGCATTTGGTGGTATCCATAAATAAACAAATGTAAAGGACTTTTATGAGGTTTTGCACTTCTTTGACACGTAGCAAATACACAAAAGCCTGAGGTTGCATTAATACACTCTGAATTACAGGGTTTTTTCTCTTTATATAAAACAATGACTGTGTCTGCATCAGGAGGTAATTTTCACAGTTCAGCAATTTTTACTTGAACTTATTTAGAGAAAGACCAAGTCTAAGAATGATCAACTGAAAGCCAAGCGTTTGGGAGTCTACTGGGTGTAATCCAACATTATTGGATGAAAACCAGCATTACTTGCCTGGAAACCTGTCAGAACATTGAACCAAGCACACGAAGCAGACAGATTTCTCCTCTGTAAATTATGTTTCCTCATTGGTTGACATCCTCAGTATAAATGGTGGTCTTAATTTCTTTAGCTCTGTATTTAATAGATAATTATCCTTTATATAAATTAATCAACATAAATATTGCTGTAATAAGAAATCTTTATCCAGACTGTAATGTCCTTTATCAGGATACATGAGCTTGAGGGAATCACATCATTAAAAGATCAGAATATTACTGTCTAGACTGGTGTTCTCCAACAGAGCTCCCTGTGATGATGGAAATGTTCCATATTTATGAGGTGAAGGATCAAAGGCATCAGTCACACATGGATATTGATATAAGGTGGCTGATACATCTGGGAAATGAATTTTAAATTTTGTTTCTTTTTAAGTCCTAATTTTAGCTTAAATAGCCGTATTGGCTGATGGCTACTCAATTGGACAGAACAGAAGCTCTTCACCAGGTGACATTAACCTTAATAATAAGATAAAATTTAGATTATTTAACAGTAAAAATAATTACATTTGGGTGGCTTTGGTGACTTTTTTTTTTTTTTTTTTTTTGTATTTCAAGATATCCAAGGTCAGTGATGGTTAGATTATGAATCATAGGCCCAGGCGCAGTGGCTCACACCTGTAATTCCAGTACTTTGGGAGGCTGAGGTGGGTGAATCATCTGAGGTCAGGAGTTCAAGACCAGGCTGGACAACATGGTGAAATCCCATCTCTACTAAAAATACAAAAATTAGCTGGGTGTGGCAACGCACGCCTGCAGTCCCAAGGGAGGCTGAAACAGGGGAATCGCTTGAACCCGGGAGGCAGAGGTTGCAGTGAGCTGAGATGATGCCACTGCACTCTAGCCTGGGCGACAGAGTAAGACTCCGTCTCAAAAAAAAAAAAAAGAGAAAAAGATTATGAATCATAGCTTAGTTTGCATATTATCCCATATAAATATAAGGGAGCCCTTCTACTGGGGGTTCAGGAAGCCAGATTGTTTCGAGTATAATGGAGAGCTGTTTATGAAAAACTTTTATCATTGATACAGAAAAATGTCAGGAATTTTGGGGTATTAGTTTTCATGATATACCCAATTATTTGCTGTTTTTCAAAAGTTCAACTTTGTGGTAGGCTAAATAACATCCCCTCCTCCCAGCATCCATGTTTTAATCCCCCCAAACCTTTGATTATGCTATGTTACATGGCTTTTATAAGCTAAATCATGTGCCCCCCAAATTCACTTGCAGAGATCCTAACCCCTAGGACCTCAGAATATGACTGTATTTGGATAGGTCCTTGAAAGAGGAATTTAAAATGAGGTTCAAAATCAGAATTTAAAATTTTAAATGAGGTTACTAGAGTGGGCCTTAATCCAATAGGATTAAGGAGAGGAGATTAGGACACAGACACACACAGAGGAAAGATTATATGAAGACACAGGGAGAAGATCGTGTCTACAAGCCAAGGAGAGAGACCTCCAGAGGAAGCAGCCCTGGCCACAGCTTGATCTTGGACTTCCAGCCTCCAGGACTGTGGGAGAATAAATATCTGTTGTTTAGGTCACCCAGTCTGTGGTACTTTGTTATGGTAGCCCGTGCAAATTCATACAATGGCCAAAGGCTCTTTGTACACACCTATACCATGGCCTTTAAAATGGGAAGATTATATCCTGAATTATCTGGGTGAGCTCAATCTAATCACATGAACCTTTAAAGGAAGAGAACCATTCCTGGCTGTGTTCAGAGAAGTGCAGCAGAGAGGAGGCAGGAACAATTTGAAGCATGAGAAAAAGTAGGTCAGCTGTGGCTGGCTTTGAGGAAGGAGGAAGGTGGCTGTGAGCCAAGGAATGTGGGTGGCCTCTAGAAGCTGAGAATAACCCTCAGCTGTCAGCCAGCTAGCAAAGGGGGACCTCCATTCTACATCACAAAGACCTGCATTTTGCCAAAAACCTCACTGAGCTTGGAAACAGATTTTCCCCAGAACCTCCAGATAAGACTCCAATCTAGGGATCACCTCGAGTTTGGCCTTGGTGAGACCTAGTTCAGAGAACCTGTTGAGCCACCTGCCACCTAAATGACTCCTTCTCCTTTTCCTTCTTCTTTTTAAGAGACAGTGAGACATCCAAGGCTGGAGTGCAATATTGTGATTATGGGTGACTGCAGCCTGGATCTCCTGGGCTCAAGCAATCCCCCCACCTCAGCCTCCCAAGTAGCTAGGACCACAGGCACATACCACCGTGCCTGGCCTTTTTTTTTTTTTTCTTTTTTTCGGTAGAGGTAAGTTCTCACTATGCTGCCCAGGCTGACTTCTTATCTATAAAACTGACGGATAATACTTGAGATTTGCTTTAAGCTGCTAAGTGTGTGGTCACTGGTTACAACTGCAATAGAAAATAAACACACATCTAGATCATTGTTATTCAATAATAACAATTCCTGGCACCATCCATGCCAGTTAATTTACAGAACACTTAAACTAACTAATTAGTAGGCAAACTACTGAGAGCACTGAGATTGTCTTCCTTTACTGGTAAAATCACTGATGCTTCCTTTTCATACTTTAGGCACATAGGAAGGTGACCAAATGCCAACATGCAAAGCATAGGCAAAGGTAATTTAAAGGGTTTTGTGCAAATTGCAAATTGCTCCTCTGGGTAAAATACTACTTTTGACAAGGACTCAACTCAAAGCAACCAAGGATGGCTACAGAGAGTTTTCAAAACCTCATTTACCTACACAACCTTAATGGTAAGAGTGTGTGATAAATCTCGGTTCTCAAAGGACCAAGGCTCCAGTGGCAATCTTTTGTTCTTGACATTGTCCATGGAAGTCGTAGTATTAGTTACAGCAAATTAGCTGCAACTCTGCAGACCAAGTGTTGATTTTTATTTCCCCCTGGGGTTGACTTGCGGCTTTCTCAGGCATTCTTCTTCTGGCTGCCTTAGCTTAGCAAGTTAACATACCATAAATATTTAAATTTAATTGTACTTTTGTGCTTTTGTTATTCACAAAAAAAATCATTTAGCCCTAAAGAAATGCTCTAAACTTTTGAGTTCACTATGTAACCACTAAAGCTGCAGCATAATAATTATGTGTGCCTTTCACTAGCAATGTTCAACAACACGATTTATCACTGACCTGCCATTTAATTTATCATAATAACACTTCATTCTGCAAATATTGATTTAGTGCTGACCATGTCTCAGGAACTGTTGAGAGGCTGCATAGAAATAAAGATGAAGGAGCTACAATCTAGAGTTAAAGATAGGCCGGCAAAAAGTGCAATGTGTGCTCCAGGGAATAGAAGAGTGCAGCCGCTGTAGAGAAACACTGAAGCAGATGCAGCAAATGTGGCCAGGGAGGACTAGTAAAGGTTTCCTGGAAAAGGGAACACATGCCTTCTCTTGGAGAATGAGTTGGAGATCTTCAAAAACATTCCATGAGAAAAAGCAACATTCTCCAGTGGAGAGAATATTGAAAGAAAATACTAGGATGTGTAGACCAAAAAGGGACTGAGGCAGATCTCAATCGATGAGAGGTTTATTTTGTCTAGGTTGAGGACGCACCCTGGTAAAAACATATCACCGGAACATCTGTGACCTGTGCTTATTCCAAAGGGGGTTTTGAGAAATTCAATATTTAAAGGTGAAAGAGCAAACAGAAGGGGAAGGGGGAAAGAAAAAAAAAGGAAGATGGACAAGCAGTGAGGCAAGTGGGTTGCATTCTTGTGAGGCTTTGATTAGCACTCAGTGAATCTACATTTTACAGTGGAAAAGGGAGTAGAGGAAAAGTCGATCCTGCATTCATCCCTACTCTGTAAATCTACATTTAATATAGGATAAACATGTGGAAAGAGGGAGTAAAAGAAAAAGTCAATCCCACATTTGTCTTGGGATGGGTGCAGGAATGATTTCTAGACTTGTCCTTGTCCCATACCTGGGAAGATAAGCCAGTAATTTACATTGTTAGGAAGAAATTCAGCAGAGTTTGGCTTTAGCGCTACTTTATACTGGGGATATGTATCCTGAAAGATTTAGGGGCTCACAAGGAATTTCCTTGTGAGCAATTTGTGAGAGAGGCCATCTGGGGAGATACATGGCCTTCTATAGTTGTGGGAACCTGGCTTATGGATGAGGCAATGACACAGGGCTGTGAAATTGCAGCTATCAGTTTGGGAACAAAAGAAAGGCAGTTTTTGCATGACTCAGCTTCCAAGCTTCACTTTTCCCTTTGGTATGCTGAGTTTGGGGTCTTGAGGTTATATTATCTTTCACAGAGGTAAATGCGTAGCATGGCATGAGTTTCAATACTGCTAAAGAAGAGTAGAGCAGAACACAGAGTAGGTACAGCTAGTGTCTCAAGCTGTTTGCTGCATTTACTCTCTACCTCAAAGGAGAGGGGTCTACAGTTCTTCTGAATCTGAATCTGAATTACAGGAAGAATCTGAATCTGAGGATCACATGGTTTAACACCTAACATTGATTTCCCCCCATCTTGCCTCTGGCTTCTGCTATCATTCCATTGTTGGTTTGATTTTGGCTTTAGAGATTTCCCTGGACATGGGGCTAACTGCTCTCCATCTTGGTGATACACTTCAAAGACGTCCTCCCAAGAGTCTTTCCCCTGGTTATTCACTCAAACACGACTCCAAAATCTGCCGTGAAGGGACCTTGCAGATGGAGTTAAGGTTACTCATTGGCAGACCTTAAACTAGAATATCCCGGAGTATGCAGGTAGTCCAGTGTCATCACATGAGTCCTTAAAAGTCCATGAGGCCCTAGAGAGATGTGTAGAAGAGGGAGGCAGAGTAAGAATGAGGCAGAGAGATTCCGAGCATGAACAGGACTTGACCCATCATTGCTGGCTTCAAAGGGAGCCATAAACAAGGAAATAGCAAGGATCCCTGAAAGCTGAGAACAGCTTGTCAATAAACAGAGAGCTCCATTCTACAACTGCCTTCTCCCAAACCACCAGGATGATTTTGGAAACAATTCTCTGCTCAAGCTCCCAGAGAGGAAGACAGCCCTGCCTCCAGTTTTATTTTCTTCTTGTGACTCAAAGGAGAGAACCAGCTGAGCCATACTATGCTAGCAGGTCCAATCCACAGAAACTGTGAGCTCATAAATGGATGTTATTTTATGGCACTAAATTCATATTGATTTGTTACGTTGACATAGAAAAAGAAAATCCCGTCTTCCAGAAATCCCTGGCAACATAAAATAAAAGTGGTTTCAAATAGTAGCTGAACACTGGGGGAAAACACCATGGAAATCCATTGTTTTGATGTTTGACCTCATTTTGTACCATGAGGAATGTCATAAGAATTAAACCTCACTGAACACTCTACTAGACATATACCTACACTGTTCCATTGCAACTCCACCAAAATTATGTCAGCCTTACCACTTACTCAGCTCTGAGACAGCATTCTATGTTTAGCAATATCATATTGACAGGTATGGATGGAGTGAATCCCCGGTGCACCAAGAAAGAGGATGCAAATCATATAAGTAAACCATCAGGGCCATGACCATGGGGCTTTCCCATACAATGGGATGTAAATTTACCTTTACAGAAGGTCAATTTAAAAGACAACCAAATAATGAATGGGCATGAAGCTTTAGTTAAGCAATATGAATAAGTTGTAGAGATCTGCTATACCACCTTGTACCTAGAGTCAACAACATTGTATTGCACACATACAAATTTGTCAGGTTAACTTTGTTAGGTTAAAAAATGTTAGGTTACCCGGGCATTGTGACTCAAGCCCGTAAGCTCAGCACTTCGCAAGGCTGAGGCAGGATGATCACTTAAACCTAGGAGTTCAAGAGTAGCCTGGGCAATGTAGGGAGACTTTCTCTTTACAAAAAATTGGAAAATGAAAACTAGCCAGGCTTCTGGTAGGTGCCTGTACTCCCAGCTACTCAGGAGGTTGAGACAGGAGGGTTGCTAGAGCTCCGAAGGTAAAGCCTGCAGTGAACTGTGACTGTGCCACTGCACTGTAGCCTGGGCAAGACCCTGTTTCAAAAAAAAATTAGGTTAAAGTATATGTTATGTGAAAATTTTATGCTGTGTTAAATATATGTTATATTACTTTATGTTAAACATTTGCTCAGGTGGGATTTTTACTCCCAAACAGAAATGGAAACAATATTGCTGACAGGGAAAATAGCATGAGACTGAAGAAAAGCTCCAGATACTTTAAGATATTGTAAGCCAGACAGTGGGGATGCAAGGGCTGAAAATATAGTTGAAGCAGGATTGGAAAGGTCCCTGGAGGATGAAAAACAGGAAACTGAGGAATGTCTTTCAACTAACAAGTGATTAGTCAAACCCATGGTTTAAAATAATTATTTGGTGTGGTCCTAAAATGTAAGAGGTAGAGTATGGGGCAGAATTGAGAGCAAGATCACTGAGAGCAAGATCATTGAGGAGGCTACTTAGAAATTAAATTAAAGGAAGACAACTGGATTAATGGACATAAGATTAAAAGGGAGAAAAAAACTCATATGTGAGAAAACTTGCATTGAAAGAATAGATAGTAGTTAGGATCATAAATTGAAAGAAATTTAAACTCACTCATCATTCTTATAAAGAGGATTGGAAGTGACCTGGCCATTCCTAGTGATAGAGTACAATTAGAACCTGGGCCCTCCCGACCTCAGCTCCTTCCACTACAATGAGAAAGACTGACTGAATTTGGTGGAAAAGGGAAGGCTTGGTGCAGAAAAAAAAGAAAAATTAGAAAGGGTTGGTTACCCATATACGACCTTCTTTACAATCAAGGAAAGAATGAGAATTTGTATTGTGTTGTATTTCAAGTTATCCGCATGGGGAAGGCAGAGTTCTGAGATTTTGAAACACGCTGACCAACAAGAGAGATATGGTATTGATAGAGACAGGAGGGAGGGAAATTCTGGGCAGAAGAGGGCGGGTCCCCAGTGAAGGCCCCACCCTCAAGCCTAGAACTGAGGCCCAAAGTGAGAACCTACATTCCTGTTTTCCTGCTTGAATGTTGCCTTTTCCAAAACCACCCATGGCCTGCCGCATCCCCCAACCTGTGCCCATAAAAACCCCAGGCTCCACCAACAGAGAGAAGAAGAGGAGAAGCAGCCGGACATCAGAGGCTACTGTTGGACATTGAAGAGCAACAGCTTGAATTTAGAGGGATGGCTTGATGGTGTAGCTTCCAAAGATTACCTTCCTGCTCTGTCTCCTTTCTCAGCTCCCACTCCCACTGAGAGTCACCTCAACGGGCAATAAAATCTCCAATCTCCCATCCTCCACACTTACCATCTCCAATGTGTTCGTGCGACCTCATTCCTCCCGGATGCCGGACAAGAACTCGGGTGCCATAAGTGTGGTTGCAAAAGGCTGTCATACTGACCCTCCACTGTGCCATTAACACTCAAGCCACCCATGGATGGCAAAACTAAAGCAGCACTGACTGTAACATTCCTTCTGGGGCTTCAGGGGTCATGGGCAGCCCCCCAGATGGTGCTGCAGGGCCAGCATGGAGTTTGTTCCTACTGGCACCCAAAAACATGCCCAAAAGCACCCCAGCTTCTGCACTCGCTCACCTGTGTGCTCCCTTCCTTGAGGGGTTGAGCACAGCAGGTACTAGTGAGTGGAGTTTGCCCCTGCTGGCACCTGTACACTCCAGTTCTCACCCGTGAAGGGGTCAGGGAAAATCTCCTGCTTCAGTATGGTACATAAGTAAGTGTGTGTGTGTGCCTGTGTGTGTCTGTGTCTGTGTGTGTGAAGAGAGACTTAGGGGTTAGGTAATCCATGGTGGTGAAATTAAGCGTGATAGGTGAGTCCATTCTAAGTGAGAACATCTAATTTCCTGTAGCAAAATTCTGCAGCTAAAATGAAGAAAAGTCCAATTACCTACAGCAACAAAATGAAACAAAACAAAACATTGTGTGTTTTACAAGATTTTCTGTTATTATATACTTCATGGCTACAGGCTACCTTCCTTACAGATTAAATTTTTAAAATTGCAGTTAACAGTTATCGATCAAGGAGAGTTCTTTCTTTCTCTCTCCCTTTCTTTCTTTCTTTTCTTTCTCTTTCTTTCTTTCTTTCTCCCTTTCTTTCTTTCTTTCCTCTTTCTTTCTTTTTCTTTCTTTCTTCTTTCCATAGAAGAAAGAAAATGGATACTAAAAAATAAGCATATCTTGTACAGTTTAAACTTTAAAAAGAAACTCAGCCCCCTACCTCATTGGCTTCTCTAGAGGACATCTTCCTTGTTCATTGTGTTCTTGTGGTGCTGGAGAATTTTTTTTTTTTTTTTTTTTTTGAGACAGGGTCTTACTCTGTCACCTAGGCTGGCACAATCAGGGCTCACTGCAGCCTCAACCTCCTGGGCTTAATCAATCCTCCCACCTCAGCCTCCCGAGTAGCTGGGACTACAGCTGCATGCCACCATGCCAGACTAATTTTTGTATTTTTTTGCAGAGTTGGGATGTTACTGTGTTGCTCAGGCTGGTCTCCAACTCCTGGGCTCAAGTGATCCACCCACCTTGGCCTCCCAAAGTGCTGGGATTACAGGTGTGAGCCACCGCACCCAGCCACCTATTGCTACATAACCTAATTATCCCCAAATTCAGCAGCTTAAAACAACAGCATTAATTATCTCACTATTTATGTAGTTCAGGAGTCCAGGCACAGCTTAGCTGGGTCTTCTGGTTCAGAATCTCTTAGATGTATCAGCCAGCTCTATAGTCATCTCAAATCTCCACTGGAAATCTTTCAGGCTCACTTACGGGGTGGTTGGGAGGATTCATTTTCTTGCAGGCTGGAGGACTGCAGGCCTCAAATGCTCACTGGTGTTAGCTGGCGATCACCCTTATTCCTTGCCAGTTTGTGTAGTGCTACATGGTGGCTGGCTTCACCCGAATGACTAAGTGAGAGGGCAAGAAAGGATGCAGTGGTGAGATGGAAGTCATGGCATTTGCTATTTTATAATTTAACCTCAGAATAGGTGTCCTATCCCACACTTCTATTCAGTAGAAGCCAATCTAGCCCACACTCAATATACAATGGCATGAAGATCAGGAGGTGGGGATCATTGAGGGTCACTTCCAAAGTTGGCTATGACACCTCACTCTTGCAAGCAATCTGTGGTTCTACTAAGATTTGACTTGGAGAGGTTAGATAGGTGGACAATCACAGAGAAGGCAATTAACAAGTTCAAAACCTGCTTTACATCATGCAATATTCCCAAGTAACAAACCTGCATGTGTACCCCCAGAATCTAAAATAAAAGTTGGAAAGAAAACCTGCTCGTGACTATTTAAGAAAAAAACAAATCCTTAGTGTACCCAAACCCCAAGGATTTCCTAGTTTCATGTTTCTCAATTATTTCTCTCTCCTCTTCCCTTTCCATCATTTCTCAACACCAGGATTGATCAGCAAGTTCTCAAAAATGTTGTTTTCTTATACATATAATTAACTTTCCACAGCTTCTGCCAAAATTTTGCACCTGAAAATTTACTTGGGGTTTGGAGCCAGCCAGGTCTTCTCTTTCCCAATCTCCATCCTTAGCAGGTGGTTTTGACAATAGAGGATACATTATTTCTAGCTCTTACATCCATTTCTTGTCTTCTTAACACTGAAAGGACAACATATGTATGTATATATGTGCATATATATACACACATGCATACAAATTGAAGAATGAATTTGAAAAACTAGGTCAGCCCACTAGAAGCAGGCACATTTTAAAGACAAGGAAACTGAAATTAAGTTACTGCAAGTTAAAGGGTCAATGAGTCAATTAGAACAGTGTTGTTCCAACTTATTCCTGAGAACTCTTGTTTAAGGGAGGTATTTCAGGTGTCCTGAAAGCATTTGATACAAATATGTGAAAACGAAAGTTGAAGAAAGAATGAATCCACCATAAAATTGCTTCTAAATGACACATTTGTTAAAGAAACTGTATTGTTTTTTACTGATTGGCTTTATTAAGAAACAGTCATAAATGTAAACTAAAAAATCAATGTCTTGATCAAATACTGTATTTACTATTTTATATGTTGATCATATGCAAATGGATTCACTTTTGCAGCCGGTGAAGAACCAAGAGAGACACTCAATCTTGGAGTTATGTATCTTTCCCTGAGTAGCAACGCTTCTGGTTCTTGCGTATAGTTATCCAAAACAATAAAGCGGAATGTTGAGCCCTGCTTGGTATGTTAGTTAGAGCGGGCGTTACCCTTTGTCCCCATAGAGCAGTGGGCATTTACGCCAAGCCATAAACATCTTTTAGAAGCCTTGCAGGTCTATGTCTTGCAGGTGTTAGCACGCAAAGTCTTTGGCTAAAAAAAGAAATCGGGGACTAAGGAATGTCACCCATTCCGATGGCCAGTGTTTGCCTGGCAGAACATTGTCTCAAAGGCTGCCTTCAACAATTTTTTTGGTAAGGTAATAACTTTATTAAAATAAAATTCATAAATCCCACAATTCACCCCCTGAAATGTACAATCACATGGTTTTGAGGATATTCACAGACTTGTGTAACCATCACTACAATCAGCTTTAGAACATTTTTATCACTCTGAAAAAGAAACTGTGCCCTGTCCGTTGGTCATCCCCTCCTAAGTTCCTCCATCCATCCCCACAACCTTAGGCAACTACTAATCTCATTCTATGTCTATATGGATTTGTCTATGCTAGACATTTCGTGAATGAAATCATACAATATTTATCTTTTTTTATGATGGACTTTCCCTTAGCATACCGTCATCAGGGTCTGTCCATATTGTAGCTTGTATTCATTCTTTCACTCCTTTTTATGGCCAAATACTATACCATTGTACGTATATAGCACATTTTTATATCCGTTTATGAGTCAGTGGACATCTGGGCTGTTTGCAGCTTTCACAGGGCATTTTTATACAGGACAAATTTCTCCTTCTGATGTGAACCAGCCATGCCTGATTTTACTACCATCGTTCCCACAGGCAATACCCAAGTAAACTCAGAAGGGTGTGAGGGATGAAGGGCTTGCATGCTAGAGTGTGAAGTCAGATTTCCATTAGTCATCTCTTCATACTGGTGCATGCATTCTTACTAAACAAAGGTAACATCACAACCATGGGAACAATTGAACTCTTTGGATATGGGCAGTTAAAACAGAATCAGACTCCAAGGGCAGAATATGGAGAATGTTGCATACAGGAGTCAGAGTTTGGGTGAAAGAAAAATATTACAGAAGAGGAAAGTTAATAAAATATACTACTACTATTTCATAGATATTGGTGGGCATCAGGCAAAAGTGGGATGATGATTTTAACAAGAAGAAAATGAACTAGAAGTCAGAAAAATTGTGGCCAAGTTTTCCCTCCTCCTACTTTAAAAAATAAAAGTTAATTTATAAGATTCCTATGCAGCCATAAAAGATGATGAGTTCATGTCCTTTGTAGGGACATGGATGAAGCTGGAAACCATCATTCTCAGCAAACTCGCAAGGACAAAAAACCAAACACCGCATGTTCTCACTCATAGGTGGGAATTGAACAATGAGAACACATGGACACAGGAAGGGGAATATTACACACCGGGGACTGTTGTGGGGTGGGGGGAGGGGTAGGGATAGCATTTGGATATATACCTAATGTTAATTGACGAGTTACCTGGTGCAGCACACCAACATGGCACATGTATACATATGTAACTAACCTGCACGTTGTGCACATGTACCCTAAAACTTAAAGTATAATAATAATAAAATAAAATTAAAATAAAAAAAAGATTCCTGTGACTCAATAATAGAGGTGTTAATGATGATTATGGGAAAAAATAATCCTTGGAGAAGCAACTCATTAAAGAACACAAAAATTGTATTATTTCCTAAAGGATGACCCTTTCTGCAGTTCTTAGTTATTTAGCCTGCCAATTCCCCAAATCTTTTCCTTGTATTTGTTTTCTGTTGAAAGTACCATCATCTGACCAAACCTATCCACTGAAAAGTGTACATTTATTCTACATATAATGAATTAGTATTTGCTCTTATTTCATTTCA
Organism: Pongo pygmaeus; assembly: GCF_028885625.2. Lineage (NCBI taxonomy): Eukaryota > Metazoa > Chordata > Mammalia > Primates > Hominidae > Pongo > Pongo pygmaeus. The sequence continues at coordinate 6,827,674 of NC_072396.2, read as the reverse complement.
TTCCACTTCATGAACTTCTCACTTTTTAGCAACTTCTAAGAAATCACTTGATTCTTTAATTTCTGTATATATAAGTGCTTATGTACATAAAAAATGTAATTCTACATAGATACATGATGTATTACTTAATGCACCACTTTTAAACAAATGGACCCAAACTATACATCCAAGTGTTATTTGTGAATGTCATGTTACTACTATTTTTGAAGTTCTTTAGGAGGAATAACTTCTAGTGTTCTATAGCATTGTAGGATGACTGTAGTTAACGATAATATATGATATCATTTCAAATAGCTGGAATGAGAATATTGAACATTTCCAACACAAAGAAATGATAAATGTTTGGGAAGCTGGGTATGTTTGGGAAGCTAATGACCTTGATCTCATCACTATACATTATTTGTATGGTAACATCACTATGGACCCCATGAATTTGCCAATTAGGAAAATCAAATTAAAAAAAAAAAAAACATACGACATACCAAAAACCATCCATCTTCTTGTTTCAAGAATATCTGACTTTTAACAATGACAGTACTTCCCCGTTTTCTGGTATTTGTTATGTCTGGTTCCTGTATCACATTTATAAGTCCCATCATTTATGTTTTATGTTGACCTTCACTAATGCACAGCACTTTTACATGTGTTGTGTTAGCCCATTACCAGGCACATAAGAAAACTGAGGCAGGGAGATTCGGTTACTTGCTCCCTGTCCCATGATCATGAGTCTCTGAGCTATATCTGAGCTCACAGCCTTTGTCAAATTTTCCAACTCTCTTTCTTTCTATTCGCTCCCTACTGTGCCATGCTGCCATTTTGATAACTCACCATATTCACAGGGGTTGGCTTTGAATGCATTTGGTTATTTCCCAGAATGAAAGCCACTGTCGGAGACTAGAAAAAGTCATTAGTGAGGATTTAAAAAAAAGAATCAGTTTCTATGTCTGAAAACACCTGGAATTGTATTATAATATATAGACAATATGGTGCAACCAAATCCTAGCTGGGCAGCGAAGCAGTGCTATAGGAAGTACTTCATAACTTTCCATTACTCCATAACTCTCTGTGAGAATTGGATTTGCATTTGATCCCCTTCCCATGTTTTTATTTTGAAAAATGTCAAATCAGCAGAAAAGTTGAAATAGTAATACAATAAATACCTCTATGCCCTTCATTAAGATTTACTAATTATTATTTTACCATTTTCTCACATTTGCTTTCTCTCTCTACTATTTTTGCTTATGCACTCTCTAGTCGATATTATATATGTATCCACAAATACATATACAATACACATATATAAATTAATATAGAATGCATAAATATAATGCATATATATATAGTCACAACCTTCTGAATTACTGGAAAGTAATGACACTTTACTGACACTTTAGCGTGTATCACCTAAGAACAGAGACATACTTCTGTGTAACCATAATATAATTATCACATTGAAGATATTTAAGGTTCACACAATAATATTATCTATTGTACCATACCATATTAAAAAGTGCCCCTTGCCACAAAAATCTCTTTTCCCCATATTTAAATTCAGGCATCCGTTAATGAACATGCTTTGCATTTATTTGTAATAGGCTTTTGCAAATCTAGAATTGCTTCTCCACATTTTTGGTTCATTGTTTCATAGAATTGACATTTTTAAGAGTCCATGCTAGTTGTTTCATAAAATACTGAATTTGTATTCAATCCAGTATTTGTCTTATTGCTTCCTCATGATTACATTCAGGTGAAGCTCTTTGGTAAGAACATGACTTAGGTGATCTAGAGCAAATTATATCCAGAGTCAGATAATGTTCGTTTCTGCATTTGTTCTAAAGGATTCTTTAATTTAAGATATATTATAATGTATACGTGTATTCACATGTGTATATATGTGTGTATACATATATGTGCATACATGTGTATATATGTGTACATATGTCTACATATATGTGTTTATTCATGTGTGTACATATATTTGTGTTTATACATGTGTGTATAACATGTGTACATATATTTGGGTTTATACATGTGTGTATACAAATTTGCATATACACATGTGTATATGTGTGTATGCATGTGTGCATATGTGTATATACACAACTGTGTATGTATGAGGCTAACATTGGAAAGAGATGCTGGGGAAATTAGATTCTGAAACAATTACTTTTTTATATCTTTATGTCATCCATAAAAAAGAAAAGAAAAGGAATACCAGAATAATTTTATTAAATAACACACTGACCCAGTCTTGGTTAAAAATTGACTGACTCTGAATCAGGTTTCAATATTTTCTAGTCAAAATCTACAAAGAGAGAAAAGAGCATGGACATGGTTGTGGTGATCTAAAGACACACTCAACTTGTAGCTCAGTATTAGAAATCTCAAGGTCTCCAGGTGACTCTTACTGTACTAAATTGGTATGATTTTCTTTAAGACCTAAATGTCACTTGGACACAACTCTAAGAAGTTTCCAAAACTCAAAATACAAGGCAGAACTGAACTGTCCTTTTAGATCAAACTGAAATCCAGGCACCTTTTTTTGAAGATTGCTGTAAAGGATTTCATAACAAATAAACAATGGCTAGCCCAGGACATGGCTGGAAAGATAGATTCAATATATGCCCTTCCTTTTTCAAATTCTTCAGCATCTATCCTAAGACAGTTTACAATCTATAGTACTACTGGAGGGTTGCATGTTATGTTGAAAAGAGAGCATGCTGGTTTTCATCAATCAAACATGAAAAATTCAGATCTTGCTATCCTCATGTGAACAATGATATATTAATATACTTGATAACATGTCCACACATCCATCAGAAACTCAAATATTGGACATGCAAAATCCTGTGGTTCGTTCACAATGTTCAAATAGTAAAGAAAGACACCCTCAGAAAACCTAACTACGTAGCAGCTAAATAAAATCTTTTTTGTTAACAATCTATATTGCGGCTTTATTACTAAAGCAGCTATGTTAAATTTAAATAATTACAAAGATAATTTCTATAGCTCAGTGTTCCCATTTTTGATGGAAAAATAGAAGTGTTTCACATTGCATGTTGTCTAGACATGCCCCTAAATGCATACTAAAAATGCCAAAATTCCTGCAACTTTAAACTTATAAAAATGTGTGTGATGTGATTTATTCCTTCTAAATACTTATCATTGTGTGTTTATTTTCATGACCAATTCTTGACTCAGAGAGGTCACTAAGCATTCATTTAAGTCACACATTAAAATATCCTCTAGACTGAAGATAGCATTGGCTGAATTATTTTAAAAGAAAATACATTATTTCTAAAGCTCTTTTCTAGTGCCACAGCCTGCAGAATGTCATGCTTTACGTCTGTTTTTTCCTTTATGATTTCCTCCCAATCACAATGTAGAAAGGTTGACCACCACAGGCTCAACCATCCTTATTAAATCTTACCTATTCTTCAGGCTATCATGTCTTTAATTCCTTTTTCTATGTTATTGATTTTCCAATGTAACTATGGTACTGGTATTTTTCATTCCTTGTTGGAGGTCACCTTCATTTAAGAATTGAATAGCCAAAGCAGTTTGAAGTACCTTTATCTTTTCATGAGGAACACAATTTTTTTTTAAAGTCACAAGGTCAGAATTAATGTTTGATCTCTAAGCTGCAAGTCTTCATGTTATATTAACTATAACAGGGTGCTGATGGAGGATGGAGTTAACATTCTGAGATAGAATCGTGTCCTAAGGAAAAAGCCCATATTTTGCTCTTAAAAAAGTAAATTCTTTTTCTTTCTGTAAGCCTTTTAATTCCAAAATTAGTTAGTTTACACTTTGGAAGTGTTTCAATAGATTCATACTGATTTTCTTTAAATTTCAGGCTCCATATGTGTCTTGCTAAGCCTTTTTCATCAAATAGTCTACTCCACTATCTGAAATAAAAAGTTTTCATTTGTGGATTCTAAGATTTAGACTTTACAATATCGTTTTTGTTATTCCCATGGCATTAATAGGGAATACTTTAGCACAAAAGTAAAAAAGTGGGTTACTCTACCAACCACGTAAGATTGTTACAGATAAAAGTCAAGTAATATTTGTAAGGAAGCTATTGTGTACAAAACATTGTTCTTGTTCCACCTCCTTAAGGGTATAAATTGCACCCACCTTTGTGTTTTGTACAGTGCTATGTAGCTAGAAGGAGCTCAGTAATTATACGTCGTTGCATCAGTTGATTTTAAGAATTGATTAAACATCAACCCAGTAAATTACGCCTCATCAATTTTCAAATTGCACAAAACAAAATGTCAATCTGCCATCTCCTTTATCAATTGTGAGACTCAGGTTCTTATGGAAGAACAGATTAGGGCATTTACAATATCTTTTCACAATTTCCTTTAACAGAAGTCTTAAATCATTTCAAGCCAAAAATATATCATCTCTCTTCTTCCATAACCAGACCTCCAGTTACTCAGTGACTCTTACAATGCTTGAGATGATTCCTGTTTCAGTCTCTTCCCTAGATAGATCCCGTACCCACCCACCATTTGCCCTTAGGCTACATTTTTCTTTTAAGCAAAAACCAGTCAAGGGAGGGGAAGGAATCTCATTTTTGTGCCAAGGAATTCCTGGGCTGGTAGAGAAACTGTCAGGTTATCCTGAGTGTGTGCGAATAAATTAATTCACTTTACCATTGTGGAAATGGCCGGGGAGGCTTGTTTTTCCTCCAGCTGGAGAGAGGCAGTTAATTTCAGTTCATTGAATTGAGTATTGGATCTGGAAGCACAGCCCACTCCACTGGCGTTTGTGAACAAATAATCCTTCCGCAGAAATGGCAGGTAATTGAGTTGGTGCCGATGGGGTATCAAAGCGGCGCTGCCAGAGTTCAAGTGTCTACTAAATTTTTTCCAAAGTGGAAACAGCATGAATGATCACTTTCCTAGGTATCCTTCCCGGCATTTGGGGCCCTGCTGTTTATGTTAAAGACAGCTCCTATGATAGGAAACCTGACTGAGGAGAAGGGACAAATGGAAAGGAAAGAGTCTTATTAGATATCACCCTTGTAAACAGAACGGCGTCTGCTTCCCTATACTCTTTCATTATTCTTTTAAATGAAGTTAGGGGATCTTACATTGCTTTTCTTAGCCAGGTGCAGTGGCTCACATCTGTAATCCCAGCACTTTGGGAAGCCGAGGCACACAGATTACTTGAGGTCAGGAGTTTGAGACCAGCCTGGCCAACATGGTGAATCCCCATCTCTACTAAAAATACAAAAATTAGCCGGGTACGGTGATGCATGCCTGTAGTCCCAGCTACTTGGGAGGCTGAGGTGGGAGGATCACTTGAATATGGGAGGCAGAGGTTGCAGTGAGCCGAGGTGGCACCACTGCACTCCAACCTGGGCAATAGAGTGAGACAGTGTCTCAAAATAATAATAATAACAACAATAATAATAATAATGATAAGTAAATAAATAAATTGCTTTTCTTACCAAATGCATCAAATGCATAATATGCTTCACAAACAAATGTAGCCTTATTAGTATTTTTATTTTTCTTTCTTTCTTTTTTTTTTAGACAGGGGCCTGCCCTGTTGCCCAAGCTGGAGTGCAGTGGCATGATCATACCTCACTACAGCCTCAACTTCCTGGGGTCAAGTGATCCTCCTGCCTTAGCCTCTCAAGTAGCTGGGACTGCAGGTACACACCACCGTATACAGCTAATTTTTTATTTTTTGTAGAGACAAGGTCTTGCTATGTCGCCCAGGCTGGTCTCAAACTACTGGGCTCAATTGATTTTGCCACCTCTGCCTCCCAAACTGCTGGTATTACAGGCAAGAGCCACTGTGCCCAACCCTTAATAGTATTTTCATAGTAGATGTGGAAACATTTGGTCTGCGGATCTGAGTCTAACTTTCAATTCCCTCCCTTAATAACAATAGGTCTTTAAGTTAATCACTTATTTCCTCTGAGCCTTAGCTTTTCAATTTGTAAAGTAGGAATAGTAATATCCATTATTATTACATACTAGTGTCATAATAAAGCGTATGTGTTTAAAATAAAGAATGAAGAGACTGGGTGCAGTGGCTCACGCCTGTAATCCTAGCATTTTGGGAGGCTGAAACAGACAGATCACCTGAGGTCAGGAGTTCGAGATTAACCTGGTCAACATGGCGAAACCCCCTCTCTACTGAAAATACAAACAATTAGCCGGGTGTGGTGGCACATGCCTGTAATCCCAGCTACTTGGGGAGCTGAGGCAGGAGAATCACTTGAACCAGGGAGGCAGAGGTTGCAGTGAGCAGAGATAGCACCACTGCACTCCAGCCTGGGCGACAGACTGAGACTGCATCTCAAAAAATAAATAAATAAATAAAAATAAAATAAAGAATAAAGAATTCACATTATAATCAAGCAAAATCAACTAAAGAATGCCCCATTGGAATTTTAACCTTAAAGGGTTGCCAGGGAAAAGATCTTCTTTTCACACTATTGATTTTATCAAAAGCCAACACAGACTATGCTTTGTTAAAAATAAATAAATAAATAAATAAAGAAGAAGAACACAAAAGCCTTTTTATTAGAATAAAATTTGACCATGGATATTTGCAGGCAGATATATCTGTATATGTGCACTTAATTATTAATGTCTAGAATCTAGAGCAGTTGTGGTCAAGCTGTGACCCTCCACCTGCTTTTCTGTAAATAAAGTTTTATTGGAACACAGCCAGGTCCATTTGTTCATGTTATCATCTATGGCACATTCACACTACAACAGCATAGTGGAGTAGTTGTGGCAGAAACTACATGTCCCACAAAGCCAAAAACACTTGCTATCCAGCCCTTTCCAGAAAAAAGTTGACAAACCCTGATCCAGAGTTCATACACATTTTTCTTCTCAAGAAGTTTTTCACTTGATGGAAATCATCTGAAACCTTCTGAGTTGCTCAGATAGGGAAAATTGACCATAAAACCAAGCCAGATTATTATGACTGTTACTTAAAATAGATCTCTCCCAGCTGGAAAAATTATAGAGACCAAAATGCCACTATGCAGATTCAGCCTAGAGCCTAAGTAACTGGACATCTTGGGAGAGAAGCCTTGAGTAAAAGTCAGATGAAACCAGCCAGGAAGCTCATTTGCCTGCTTTATCTTTGTTATTGTTTTCCTGTATCAGGAAGAACAACACATGACAACGACCTAAGGCTAAAGACAAAAGCAGGGAAAGCAAGTAGCGGATAAACATTTCAGATGGTAAGTGTATCTCTGATTGAAAATTATCCTGAAGACACATGCGCAAGATGTTTGCTCTCCTATTTCCTGAACAGGGAGTAAAGGAGAAAAATGAAGCATATTTCTAGATACTTTTAATTTCCTTAAAAAAAAAAAAAACATATGAAACATTTCTAAATTGACCTTCTCAAGTACACAAAGCTCTCCACAATCTAGGATCCTGGAATCCTTTCTCTCAATTTTGTCTAAACTACTGGACTCTTTGAATCTCCATAATGTTGGATTAGTTTATCACTTAGTGTCTTTGCACGCCTTGGAGTGCCTCACCCCAGATCCCCTCCTCCCCATTCTCCAGCTCTGTTTTGCATCATAGGGAGCCTAAGCCATGCAGACACTATTTTCAAAGATTCATGTCACCAGGCTTCCTGCTAGAATGCACCAGCAGGAGATTCACTGATGGGAAAAAGGGGAAATCCAGAATATTTCTCAGCCCTCTTATAATGTACCTTCTCCATGCATGGCTCAAAATCCTGCTCTTCACTATTGCAGCTTCCATTGAGTTTATTAACATCGCCTTCTCCGTTTGACCATCCAGTATAGGGTTGGTGTCAGCTTTCCACTGTTACTAGGCTCTGAATTCTCTCATTCTGTTCACGTTGACAGCACTTGTGTTATAAATCCCTTCTATCCATTTCCCTCTATGGTACAATCAGTGGTACAATTCCCTCTGTTCCTGGTTGGCTCCTAACTGATACATCACCTTGCTTTTGTGACAATCATTTGGGTGCATTTCTTAAACTTGGTTTCCCCCTTCTATAACCATCTTAAGGATCTATCTGTGTCTAACCATCTTTGTGTATTCCACAGTATCCAGAACACAGCTCAGCACATTGTAGCTGTGCAATAATTATTTATTGAATTAATTTTAGTTGAAATGCTCACCGTGGTCAAAGACTCAAGGGGATAAGATGACTCATTGTCTTGCTGGCAGTATTATTTTCTAAAGTGTGGACTGGTAGAAACCACCAGCATTCTGCAAATGTATGCTGCACTTATTGGATGAAGAAGGGATCACAGCTAAACTGAGAAATCAAGAGTTTGATGGACTGAGAAACCCCACTGGAGACTGATCGCACACAGCCATCAGAAACTGATAACTATTTCTATGCATTATTTCAGGGCACAATTCCGAATACAAGCATAGGAAGACACTTTTCTCATTGGATAATTATCTGATGTACATCATTCTCTTATATTCTGTATTAGGCAACTCAGATATCTGTAATATCTGTAAATTTACATATCTGTAAATATACCTGTAAATTCGACCTTTTGCTTTGTATTTCATGGCTACATTGAAAAAGTCTCCCAAGCTAGTTAAACAAGACATATTTCCTTTATCTATAAGGAACACTTGGTGCTTGCAGCCATCACAACTTGAGTTTACCCCGTGTGCTTGTCTGAGCAACACTAATTTTGGGGCTTCTTTAAGTGGGCTTACGTCTACAGTTTTGTCACTCCTTTCTTAAAGTATCAGAAGAGGAGAAGATGAGTTAAAGCAGTCCAGTGAAAAAAATCCTGCTTGTAGATAGTAAAGTTTGAATCCTATCTCCACTGTTAGCTAGCTCTGTGATCTTCAGGAAAGTTACTCAAGTGTGGTATCTTCATCCTTAGAGTGAGTGTGGTGGAAACTATGTTAGATAGTGTGCTGGGATTGAAAGGAGATGACACACATGAAAACGTACAGCACAGGATTTCACATATGAGTTCCACAGAGGACACTGGCATACACTGGCCTCACTCTGCATAGAATACAATCATTTCTGGGTAGCCCACTCTGCTGAGACCCACATTAAGAAAGGCATATTACATTTTTGCTTCCTCTTCAACTCTTTCCCATTGAACCACCCCAGAAGAAATTACTTTTCTCATCTTAAACAATAAAATTAGATTTTTAACCTGGGTCCATAATGTAATTGGAGTCCCTATGATGTGTCTCCTGTGTGTATGTGGGGTTTTCTCTTGAAGGAACATTAAACTATCCATGAAATACATTAACTGGGTCCATAGCACCAAAAATTGTAAAACCACTACTGATATTTATTTTCCTTACTAAATCCACTTATGGGTGAGCTCCAAAATACTCAACAATTTTATAATGCGAATTTTAGTTACAGGCCATTTTTTTTGAGAGAGAGTCTCGCTGCGTTGCCCAGGCTGAAGTCCAGTGTCACCATCATGGCTCACTGCAGCTCTGACCTCCCAGGATCAGATTATACTCCCACCTCAGACTCTCAAGTACCCAGGACTACTGGCATGCACCCCCATAATCAGCTAATTTTTTTTTGTAGATACAGGATTGCACTATGTTGCCCAGGCTGGTCTCAAATTCCTGGGCTCAAGCAATCCACCAACCTCAGCCTCCCAAAATGCTGGGATTTACAGGCATGAGCCACCATGCCCAGCCTACAGGCCATTTTCAAGAACTATGCTACATTTTCCCTTTTTTCGTGTTGTTTTCCTTAACCTCATTGAGGGGGATAACAGCTGTTTGAAAGAACACATAGAAACAGTGCTAAGAGATTGCCTTTCATGTTCTTACAGAACTGCATTTCATTCTTAAGGATTCCCAAAAATAAAGACCAGCAAGACTTCCTCTGCACTCGTTAGCAGAGCTGTCATCCAGTTATCCTACTAGACTTAGATTCCATTACTTTATATCATATATTATATGTTTCAGATGAACAATACATCTTAGGGCTTAGAGAATAAGCTATAAAATGCCCTGGATCTTTGACCTTCAATGTGACCTTCTCCTGGAAACCTTGTTTCCCACAATCTAGTTACTGAGCTCATGCATCATCTTGGGGACCTGATCAAAATTCTTATCTCAATAGACTTTACTAATTTTCTGTAGTCAGAGTACAGAATACTTTTCTCCAAGCTTCTATGAAATGCATGTTGTGCTGTCCTTATGGTCCTATTGGACCATTAAGTTCCTGAAAATAAGGTCCTCTTCTTTTCATTGTTGAGACACTTTTCTTTCGGCTTAGGGTAACAAGACTACAAGAATGAGCAAACTGGTAGCCACTAATTCTTAGAGTGTTAGGTTCAGTCAATCACAATGTCCTAGGCTTTCTTTTGGGAATGATGACCTCATGTTGAGGGAAGAGTCTTTCTTCCAACTCAGGTTCAGAGCCTTAAGAATGAAGCCTGAAGCCTGGGGGATTAAGGCTTTACTAAATCTGCATGATTCAGCTCAGCCCAGGCTAGACAGCCTTTCTCTCACCTTTAACATTTTCATCTATCTTAACTCTTAACCCTGGTGTAGAACTTGTTGGAGAACCACAGTCCAAGTAGTATGACTCATTCCTATACTGTTGATAGAAATAGAAGGCAGGGAAATTCTGGGCAGAAAAGGGAGGGTCCCCAGTGAAGTCCCCACCCTCAAACCGAAAAGCCTGGAACCATGGCCCAAAGAGAGGACTTACACCGTTCTTTTCCCCCTCGAATTTTGCCTTCTCCAAAAACACCCATGGCCCACCCCACCTTCCCATCCTGTGCCCATAAAAACCCCAGGCTCAGCCAGCAGAGAGGAGAAGCAGCTGGATGTCAGAGACTACAGTTGGACATTGGAGAGAAGCAGCTTGACTTCAGAGGGACAGCTTGACTCCAGGGGAAGCTTACCTTTGTGCTCCATCCCCTTTTCAGCTCCCTTTCCTACTGAGAGCCACTTTCACCAGCAATAAAAAAATCCCCTGCATTTACCATCTTCAGTTCGTTAGTGCAACCTCATTCCTCCTGGACACTGGACAAGAACTTGGGTGCCATGAGTGTCAGTACAAAAGGCTGTCACACTGACCCTCCACTGAGCTGTTAACACTTAAGCCGTCTGCAGATTGCAAAGCTAAAAGGCCACTGTAACACTTCCTCTAGGGCTTTAGGAGTCACAGGCACCCTACCCTAGAGGCAGCCATGGGGCCAGCATGGAGTTCACTGTTGCTAGTACCCAAAAGCACTCACCCTGGCTCCTGCACCCCCTCACCTGCACTCCCCCTCCCACAAGTGGTGGAGCAGTGAATGAGTGGAGTTCACCCCTGCCAGCACCCATGCACTCCAGTTCCCACCCATGAAGGGATCAGGGAAATATCCTGCCTCACTGTTAGCCTTAAATGACCTGGCACAGTTGAATTCAGGTACCCCAAGCAAAACTATTTATAGGGATGAAATGACCAATGCAAAGAAGAGGCTGCCTACTGTCCTAGCTCAACCATGGGCACCACCCCAAACACAGGACTATCCTGTGGCAGGTACACATCTTTACCATCATTAGCCTGGCTTTCTATATCCATCACTCACCCAGTGAAAGGTGGAGACAGGAATGGAATCTTGCAAGATATTCTGAATGTGTGGACAGTGGTCTGTGGTAGCTCATTCACCCAAGTCGTTGGTGTGGCTTGTGGTCTTCAGTTTTCTCCTCACCTCTAACTTCAAGAGCTGCAGGATAAAGTAGAATCCAATATGATACTGGGAACTGGTTGGTCGATCCAACCCCTGATCTTCTTCCCATCACCAGTGAAAAAAATCATTCAATTGTGTTTTGGTTAATTTTTCTACTTCAGCAATGCTCTTAAGGCAGATTATTTGTAATATGAAGCAGCAGAGAGTGAAGAGTACTCCGTTTGTCTTTCCAGTAAAACACCTGGTAAATAGGAAATAATTAATCATTTATTGTTGAACGCATTGACTACATTGCCTGTTCCCTGTACTATAAGTATTCGCCTAAAACATGTATTTCTTCTACAAAAAATATTCAGCTCATAATACGGAGACTGTGTCTCATTTACACATTTCTTAGCAGGGCACCTTACATATGGAAGAAACTCATTTACTATTTGCAAAGAGCTTATTTCTATTTCTTAATTTTAAAACAGTTTTTTTTTTCTAAAGACAGGGTCTCTCTCTGCCACCCAAGCTGGAGTGCAATGGTCTAATGACAGCTCACTGCAGCCTCAAAATCCCTGGCTCGAGGGATCCTCCTGCCCCAGTTTCCTGAGTAGCTAGGACTGAAGGTGTAGACCACCATGTCTGGCTGGTTTCTTTAAAATTTTTTTTTTTTTTGTAGACACGAGGTCTTGTTACAAAAGATTGCTTGAGTCCTGGAGTTCAAGATTAGCCTGGGCAAGTAGCCTGTTGCCCAGGCTAGTCTTGAACTCCAGGGCTCAAGCAATCTTCCTGCCTTGGCCTCCCAAAATGCTAGAATTACAGGTGTGAGTCACTGTACCTGGCCCCAGATAGCCTGTTTCTAAATATCACCTGCCATGCATTTCAGAATGGATCACGACCCTGCTCTGTCCTTCTGGTGCAGCCTAAGCCATCATATTTACCATTCCTGAGTTCTATCATTCATGCTGAGATATTTGAGAATATAACAGCTATTTGAAAGAACACAGAGAAACAGCACTGAGAGGTTGCCTTTCATACACTTACAAAACTACTTACATTTCATTCTTAAGGATTCCCCCCCAAAAAAAGACAGGGAAAGTATATTTTATTCATCTACTTTAACTTTTTTCTCTAACCTACATCTATAGGACTACAGTAAATATAGCAAAAACAGGTGGAATAAAATGTCTGTTACAGATTGTCTTTGCTCCAAAGCACAGAATTATGTAATAGAATACAAAAGCACAATATTTCTCATCTTGAGGAATGAAAATAATGAATTCTGGTAAGCTTTACGTTCTTACTTCTAGTAAAAGAATTCCTGCACTAATACGCTACACAAAAAGTTATATGAGCTTCCAATATGCAAAAGAATGCATTCAAACATTAAATTTACATAATCCCCGGTAGGATTTACCTGAACTGCATTGTCCACAAATGATCAAAAGTACTTGAGCAAACTAGCCCTGTATGAAAAACGTAATACTGCTAAAACCTAATGAACCTTTATATGCAACCTTTTCTACTCCCTAGTTCCACTCTGGAAACCTGGGATTTACCTGAAAATAGATAGTTACTGATTTCTTGGAAGCAACGAATTGATTGTAAAGGTTGTGTATTGAGAATCACACATATGTCTGGTTCCACATGCTTTGAGATAGTTATGGGGACTTAGGCAATTCACTTTAATTACTGAGTCTAATTTTCTTTCTTTGTAATAAGAGCCTGCAAGGACTAGTTGTGCTTCTGATGGAAAATAAAGTGAGTTGTGGAAGTGACAATAGTATTGTAAGAGTTGAGTGATTTTTTCACCCACATGCTCTCTTTTAAACCTATCAGAGTGGAAACTATTCCGTTCTGCTATTGTACAAAAGCAGTCATAGGTGAGGAGTTCCAATAAAACTTTATTTACAAAACAGATGGTCAGTTGGATTTGGTCATGCGTCAAAATTTATCAACCCCCTTTTAAAGGATGGAAAGTAAATTGTTCAGTCATACCTTACTTGGGTTGCTAAACAAGATTTTGAACACATATTAGGTGTTCTTGTTCTAGTGTAGTGAACGTGTTCTTGTTCACTACACTAAGTCCACTGTAAAAACTTTGGAAATTTATTTTTAAAATTAAAGAAAATGACCACCTTTCATCTTCTAGAGATCTTGCATCTTCCAGAGATAACCACGAATAATGCTTTTGTATAACTCTCTTTAGTCTTGGTTAAGTAGACTTTAGTGCATGGTTAAGACTGTGTTTGTGGTAGATTCCTGTCTAGTCTCTGATTCACTTAACACACGTCATAACCACTTTTCATTACTATTACAATCCTTCACGGACATCATCTGGATGCAGCGATTTTGCATGCCCTGGAAACATAGGTCAGCTATTTTGCCTCAAGATGGGACTAAATTTGAAGTGCAAGTTGAAATACAGCTCCAGGTGGGACCATATCCAGTCTAGCTCTCTGCTCTCCTGTCCCTAGCCTGCTGTCCTGCCCTTCTCCTGAGACGTCTCCTTCAGAAAATCATGTCCATTGATGATTTACTGGGTAAAGAAAATGTGGTGCATATACATAATAGAAAACTACACAGCCGCTCTGCCTTTCTGTGCCAAGGCGGCGCGTGGTCCACGCTGAGCGACAGAGACTCTCAGGCTATGCTCTCAGGATGACCGAGTGGGAGACAGCAGCACCAGCGGTGGCACAGACCCTTGACATCAAGCTTTTTGGGAAGTGGAGCACCGATGATGTGCAGATCAATGACATTTCCCTGCAGGATTACATTGCAGTGACGGAGAAGTATGCCAAGTACCTGCCTCACATTGCAGGGTGGTATGCCCCCAAACGCTTCCACAAAGCTCAGTGCCCAGTTATGGAGCCCCTCACTAACTCCCTGATGATGCATGGCCGCAACAACTGCAAGAAGCTCACGACTGTGCGCCTTGTCAAGTATGCCTTCGAGATCATACACCTGCTCACAGGCAAGAACCCTCTGCAAGCCCTGGTGCATCATCAACAGTGGTCCCTGGGAGGGCTCCACACGCATTGGGCGAGCCAGGACTGTGAGACGACAGGCTGTGGACGTGTCTCCACTGCACCATGTGAATCAGGCCATCTGGCTGCTGTGAACAGGCACTTGTGAGGCTCCCTTCCGGAACATCAAGACCATTGCTGAGTGCCTGGCAGATAAGCTCATCATTGCCGCCTAGGGCTTCTCCAACTCCTATGCCATCAAGAAGAAGGAAGAGCTGCAGCATGTGGCCAAGTCCAACCATTGATTTTCCCGGCTGCTGACCAATAAACCTGTCTGCCCTTTGGGGCAGCCAAAAAAAAATAATAATGAAAGAAAGAAAGAAAGAACTACACAGCCATAAAAAAATAAAATAAAATCAAGTCTTTAACTGCAATATGGATGAAGCTGGAAGCCACTGTCCTAAGTCCATTAACTCAGAAGCAGAAAACCAAATACTGTATGTTCTCACTTATAAGTGAGAGCTAAACAGTGGACACACATGGGCATAAAAATGGAGATAATAAACACTGGAGACTCCAAAATGGAAGACAGAGGGGCATGAGGCTTGGAAAATTACCTGTTGGGTACAATGTTCACTATTTGGGTAATGGGTATGCTAGAAGCTGAATCCCCACCAGTATGCAACATACTCATATAACAAACAAGCAGATATATCCCCTAAATCTGAAAAAATATATAATAAAACCTGCTTCATATGATTATTTTGAAAATTAAACGAAATAATTCATGTGAGTTGTTTAGCATTATGTCTAGCACATACGAACGCTTTAATACATATTAGTATTATTATTACTAAAAAAATCTAATGCACAAGAACCCTTCTCCAGGCTCTTCTAGAAAACTTGACCTAAGACACTGGGTATATACATTTTTAAAAATCAATTTGAATCTTGGTTTTATGATCCTAATTTTATAAAATATTAGTTCTAAAATTTTTTATTTTTAATTCTGATCATTTCATATAATTTGAAAATGAGCTAGAAAGAAAAATCTTTATGATTTCCTAAGAAAAATCTAACAAGTTTCCATAAAAGCTTATTGACCTAATCTCTAGCTTTTGGTTTGAGAAAAATCTGTTTACTGAGACAGATAATGGCTCTGTCTCCTGCATATTCAACATCATCTGACAGTACATTAGTAAACTGCAGGCTTTATTGTTGGGAAAAACAAACTCAAAAGATTAAAATAAATATAATAGCCAGAGACCAACTTAATTTAAAAGTACCCCATGGGAGAAACATAAAATTGGAATGTTTAGCTCTTGATCTTTAGTACAGAATACAAAGAATGTTAAAAGCGTGGGAAGGAAATAAAACATCTCCACAGTTAAAAAAATATGTCTACCTACTGCATTCAAGACAGAATGTGATCTACCTTCAGAATCCATTGTTCCCAACTCCACATATTAATTTTTTTAAAATTTTGAGACAGAGTCTGACTCTATTGCTCAGGCTGGAGTGCAGTGGTACAATCTTGGCTCTCTACAACCTCTGCCTCCTGGGTTCAAGCAATTCTCATGCCTCAGCCTCCCCAGTGGCTGAGATTACAGGTGTGAGCCACCACAACTGGCTAATTTTTGTATTTTTAGTAGAGACGCAGTTTCGCCATGTTGGCCAGGCTGGTCTCGAACTCCTGACCTCAAGTGATCTGTCCGCCTCGGCCTACCAAAATGCTGGGATTACAGGTGTGAGCCACCGTGCCTCGCCCAAACATTAACTTTTTAAAGGTATTATTTCCCCAGCTCTTACTAAGTTAACTATGCTAACTAGGTTTTGTTGTTGTTGTTTCTTTTAATGTCTTCAAATAGAAATTTATTTATCCAAGCAACTAACTTTGATAAATAAATAAATTTTTCACTAACGTTTTAAACAAAATGAAGGCATCATTTATTATGGTGACATTTTTCATAAGGGGTTTTTAACTCACCTGAAAACATACCTGAGCCTCATAGAGAGTCTGTTCAATGCAGTGGGGGTCTTTGTAATGTCCATCCCCATTGATGTTGTATTAATCTGTTTTCACGCTGCTGATAAAGATATACCTGAGACTGGGCAATTTACAAAAGCAAGCAGTTTAATGGACTTACAGTTCCACGTGGCTGGGGAGGCCTCACAGTCAGGGAGGAAGGCAGAATTTCATCTTAGATCACGGCAGGCAAGAGAAAATGTACCAGCAGGGGAAATGCCAGATGCTTATAAAACCATCATAGCTCCTGAGCACTCATTCACTATCAGGAGAACAGTATGGGGGAACCGCCTCCATAATTCAATTATGTCCACCTGGCCCCACCCTTGACACGTGGGGATTATGACAATTCAAGGTGAGATTTGGGTGGGGACACAGCCAAACCATATCAGATGTGTTACTGGCAGGGTTCTTTTGAGGTCTGCATTTCTTAAGAAGTTCCCTTGGCTACTGGTCCCAAAAATGCAGTGCTAACATACCTTGCCAAAATTCATAGAAAAAAAATGGCCTTAGGTGTATCTATGCTGGTAACTTTTGTTTTTGCTTGGTTTTCTTTTTGTAGTGACCATCTTTTCTCTTATTCAGCATGACCCTGATTTCAACCCTGCCTACTGTCAGTAGTTTTGAAATTAAATAAATCCATGGCTATCCATGGGAGCAATTTTGCTCTCAAGATGACATTTAGCAGAGTTAGAGACCATTTTTCGTGGTTGCAGCCTGGGAAGGTGGTGAATCCTACTGGAATCTAGTGGGTAGAAGCTAGAGAAGCTGATAAATATTCTATGATAAACAGGACTGTGCCTTCTCTTCGCAAGAATCATCCACAACCAATGTCACTGGTACTGGAGTTAAGAAATCATAGTTTAAAGCATTTGAGGTGTCTGTTTGCAAGTCAATATTTTCTTTAAATTAGTCACAGTCATCGTTATCACCCATTAACTGTGTTGCAGGAAAGATTGAATCAGTGCTTTAAACCAGTTATTCTTGGGCATTTGGGGCACAAGGCTGAGAAAGGTTTAGAACCCTAAGAACAGGTGCAGAAATTAATTGACAGTATCTTCTTGAACGTCCTCTGCCCCTCTATTGAGTTTCCACCACACACTTTTAGCCCCCTGAGGAAATCCCCTTCTCAGAAATACCAAATGTATTGTCTTTAATGAGTTTGGTCTAGAAATTAAAACCAACAAGAAAGATGCTGTCTTGAATCTGTTTATATGGGTGTTGACGTAGAAGCGTTTAGAATGCTAAGAAAATGTGTCGAAAGATCAAAAGCAGGCCCCAGACTGGAAACCAGCCAAGCCTGGATGCCCTGGAGCTGGAATCCTGCATGGCTCATAGACAAAAGTGGGTTTTTGGATGCTCTTAAATGAGAAATCATTTTTTACCAGTAAAAGAGAAAAAAAGTACCAAGTAGAGAATAATGGGGATACTACCTAAGACACAATTCCCTTGGAGCACAGCTTTGCTTGAGGTTGACTTTTTATATAGAGTATAGACCCCGTCTTCTCTGGCAAGTGATGTAACTTTCCATCAGCTTCCTTGTTCGTTAATTTAGTTTTTATTCCACCTGTTTCCCTTTAATACTGTCTCTCTCCTTTGGATGTGATTACCTTAATATTGAATCTAGATTGTGGACTTAACTTTTTGGTTGCATTAATCAAAATTTCCATGCAAATTAGTGTAAAACACAATTATGCATGAGCTTCCATCCAGGGTTTCTTAGGTCACCTATTTGATGGCCATCTCTGAATGTCATTAGTGTGAAGCTCAGTGTTTAAACACTGGCATCTAAGAAATACAACTATACTTTTTAAACTCTAATTTTCTAGTTAAAGTGAAATGGAGAAAATATCATCCCAGTTCATTTAGCAAACCAACCACAGCACACAGTTTTCCCTGGGGTACTTGTAAAATGCAAAATCTTCCACAGAGAAGCAGTGGTACTTTCTGGTCTTCAGCTCCTGTAGCAATGAATCTGGACTTTGACTTTGGTCCATGTAAGGAGATGAGATTTGCTTTGTCCTGCTGTGGTTTCCAGTTCTGATTTGTGTTGAATGTCAGGAAACGAGAGGCCACCCATGGCCTCTTCACCTGGGCACACCTTGCAGCCAAACCTCTCTAGGGCCATGTCATCTCCCTAAGTTGTTTTTTTGTTTGTTTGTTTGTTTTTGTTTTTTCCCCAGAATCAGAGAGCAGGACCAAGTCCTTTTGCAACACTGAATGTCCTCTGACTTTCTATCCATTTCCTGCTGTACACTTTTAGTTCCATGAGGAAATTCCTTCCTCAGAAATACAAAGCATATTGTCATGGATGGGTGTGATCTTCTAGAAATTAAAGCCAACTAGACAAGTGCTCCCTGGAATCTGTTACATGGCTGTTCCCTTAAAGCCAATGTTTCTATCTAAGAAATCAGTAAGAGAAAGAGGTAGGTTAGCTAATCCTTCAAAAATAAAATATTGCATAAAACATATCATCTTAGGATAGTTTCTTTAGCCTTTGGCAGATTTTTTTTTTTTTCCAGATAGAAGCATCTTACTGAGATATTGGCTTTTCTGGCTTCACGGCTGTGTTTTGGGAAATACGAACTTTCACTGAACAGCACTATTCTAGCTGGGGTGTGGTATTACAAAAATGTCTATTCTTTAATACATGCATATTAACTTTTCCCCGCTTTTTACAACAAACATAAATGCTCATCTGAGGCCAAATTTTTCCCTAAAGGAGAAAAGCTGCATGTTCTTCAACCCTGTTGTTTCCCATGGATACTCTGATCAGTTCAAATAAAGTTTAGTTGGATTTACTCTAATGCATGAGTTATCTCTCTTTTGCCTCTGCAGAGCTCTATATTTAGTAGACTGCTATAAGGCTGTTGGTATTTCCACAATCCTTTCATTCTCCTCATTTGTATGATTGCAAGTGCCAATGACTTCTTGGCATGAGGAAAGCTGTAAATCTCATGAGAATCAATGCTGGTGGGTGTACACTCCCAGATTTGAAACCTAGTATCTTTCCCACATGCAGAATTCTGTGCTCTGACAACTTCATTTTATTTTATTTTTTTTTTTTTACAGATTTTGTATTGGGACACCCAATGCAGGACCTCACAGTTATAACTTTACTGGAGTTACAATATGGATTATGGAAGCTTCCTAGATTTCCCTTTTTATAAAGATAGTTATTCTTTCTTTTTTAAAGTATGTATTTAGGGGGTACATGTGCAGTTCTGTTACATAGATATCTTGCACAGTAATGAAGCCTGGCTTTTAGTGTAGCCATCAACTAAATAGTGTACTTTATACCTATTAAGAAATTTCTCACCCCTTAATCCCTTCATAAGCCTCCAATTTCCATTATTCCACTCTCTTTGTCCATGTGTACATTATTTAGCTTCCACTTGTGAGTGAGAATATGCAGCATTTCATTTTCCTTTCTGAGTTACTTCACTTAATATAATGGCCTCCAGTTCCATCCATGTTGCTGCAAAAGACATGATTTTCTTCTTTTTATGGCTGCGTAATATTGCATAGTGTATTATACCACATTTTCTTTATCCAGTCCACCATTGATGGGAACCTGGGTTGATATTATATCTTTCCTATTGTGAGTTGTGCTGCAATAAATGTACAAGTGCAGGTATCTTTTTTATACAACAATTTCTTTTCGTTTGGGTAGATACCCAGTAGTGGCATTGTTAAATCAATGGTAGTTCTATTTTTAGTTATTTGAGAAATCTCCACAGATTTCCATTGAGGTTCTACTAATTTACATTCCCACCAACTAATTTACATTCCCACCAATGTGTATAAGCATTCCCTTTTCTTCACATCCTCTCCAACATCTGCTATTTTCTGAGTTTTTAATTACAGCCATTCTGACTGGCAAAAGATGATATCTCATTGTGGTTTTGACTTGGACCACAACTGGACTTGGACTTGGACCACAATGGTGATGATTGTGGTCTCTGATGATTTGCAATGATGAAGATTTTTCATAGACTCATTGGCTTTTGTATGTCTTCTTTTAAAAAATGTCTACTCATGCCCTTTTGCCCAATTTTTCATGGGGTAATTTGTTTATTTGTTGTTGTTGAATTGTTTTAGTTGACTTCACGAACAGGCTTTGTCTATGTGGTTTGACTTCAGTCAATGGTGCTCAGAGCTGCTTTACATTCAACACCAAATTTTGGGGGGAACTGGTCAAATGAGTTCATCTCCTCCCAACTACACATTCAACGACATCACACTGATCACTTGAAATCAGTCTCAGTGGGAGTATCTACACCGTAGAAATTGACAAACACTGCAAATCAAACCTCCACCCCAAGTCCTCTGGAGAGGCAGTTACTGAGGATTTACTAGCCCTATATTGCCTGCGTTTCTGACACAGCAGGAGTGATTAAGAATAAGACTGAAAGTAAAAATAGCCTTGTGTGGAAGTACAAAAGGACTGAGATTCTGCTGAAGACGCAAACAGCAGAAATTCTCACTGCCAATGTGTAAAATTGGCAAGATGGAAAAGTGTAAAGATACACCAAGTCCCAAAGAGGATACATCAATCACTACAGAAGAGAGAGAAGAGGTATTCAAGATGCACACAAGGGAAGACTTCGAGGCAAAAAATTACCTACCCCGATCAGATTTGGTGCAAAGATATCCTTCAATGACTCCAGTTTTCCTGCAGTCTTGAATGTCAACATCATGGCATAGATTTGTATAAGTAGTGACATTTCGTTTTCATGCATGTAAAATCAGTTATTTTGAATTATACTGACAAGGTACTATGTGGTTTGTATGTGTTATTCCTATATTCAATACATATAGAAGGCTTATACTGAAGTGGAAAGATCTGCTATCATCTAGTACTAATTCTTCTTTCCAAATCGCTTTAAACAGTTATCTTCCTTGTATTCGCTTCTATCTTTCTGCACATATAGACTGTCAATTGTTCTACAACCAAGTCTGCCTTATTTCTTAACGTCTACTTTATATTCTGTTCTTCCCATCTATTCTACCTGTAAATACTTCCTAAGATTACTCTAATTCTAGTTTATGTCAATGCTTCAAAATATTTTACATACACCTGTTACTATTAAGTACATTTTAGGTGTTATATCAAGCCAATATTCAACCAGATATATCTACATTATAATAAAAATCATTGAACCTAGGGCAAGGACTCCAAGGCAAAATTTCCTGATTTTTTCCAAACCTATTATCCAAGAAAGTGGGAAGGATTGGTGAATTTTAAAGAAAATTGAAGTCTCATGAAGGAGTGTCTTGAGGTGCTAATTTGGAGCATTTTCCAATTTCCATGATGTAAATATTCCTATCATGTCTGAATCCGAGTTGCAAAATGTTGTTATTGAATTTGGAGATGGGAGGAGATGACCTCAGTTGGTTTCCATGAACCAGTACAAGCTAGCTTCAGCCAACCGTCCTTACAGAAGGGGAAAATAAGAAAAGGTGAGAGTCTATCAGATGAGGGAAAATGAAGAGTTAACAAAGGTTCTGGATGTGGGAAGGTATATTCGTTTTCTTTTGCTGGTATAAAAATTATTACAAACACAGTGACTTAAAATAAGACAAACTTATTCTCTTATAGAATAGGAGGTCAGAAGTCCTAAAATCAAACTGTTGGCATGGCTGATTTTTTTTTAATTTCAACTTTTATTTTGGTTTTAGGGAACACATGTGCAGGTTTGTTACTAGGGTATATTGTGTGATGCTGAGGTTTGGGCTTCTAATGATCCCATTGCTCAGGTAGTGAATATTGTACCCAACAGGAAGTTCTTCAAAACTTGCCTCCTCTTCCTCCCACCATTCAAAACCCCAGTGTCTATTGTCCCAATCTTTATGTCCATGTGTATCTGTTGTTTAGCTCCCACTTATAAATGAGAACATGTGTATTGGTCCATTTGCATACTGATATAAAGAAATACCTGCGACTGGGTAATTTATAAAGAAAAAGAGGTTTAATGGACTCACAGTTCCACATGGCTGGGAGGCCTCACAACCATGGTGGAAGGTAAAGGAGGAGCAAAGGCACATCTTACATGGCGGTAGGCAAGAGATATTGTGCAGGGGAACTGCACGCTCATGAGATCTGTGCAGGGCAACTGCACAGATCTCATGAGACTTACTCACAGTCATGAGAACAGCACAAGAAAAAACCCACCCCCATAATTCAGTTACTTCCCACAGGGTCCTTCCCATGATATGTGGGGATTATGGGAGCTACAATTCAGGATGAGATTTGGTTGGAGACACAGCCAAACAGTATCAACATGGTATTTGTTTTTCTGTTTCTGAATTAGTTCACTTAGCATAATGGCCTTCAGCTGCATCCATGTTGCTGCAAAGGACATAATTTTGTTCTTTTTATATGACTGCATAGTACTTCATGATGTATATGTACCACATTTTCTTTATGCACTCCATCATTGATGGGCACATAGGTGGATTCCATGTCTTTGCTATTGTGAATACTGCTGTGCTGAACATGCAAGTGCATGTGTCTTTTTGGTAGAATGATTTATTTTCCTTTGGGTAGATACCTGGTAATGGGTTTGCTGGGTTGAATGGTAATTCTGATGTAAGTTCTTGAAGAAGTCTCTGAACTGCTGGCTGAACTAAATTGCATTCCCCCCAACAGGCTGATTTCTTATGGAGGCTCTAGGAAGCAGTCAGCTCTTTGCTTTCTCTAGCTTCTAGAAGGTGTTCACATCCTCTAGCTCATGGCCCTGTGTCACTCTAGCATCTGTTGTCATTGTTGTTGTTGCTGTCTCATCTTTTTCTCTGCCTCTGACCCCACTGCATCCCTTTTATAACAACCCATCTGCATAATCCAGGACAATCTCGCCATCTCAATGTCCTTAACCTAACCACATCTGCAAAGTTCATTTTGCCACGCAAGGTCACATATTTACAGGTTCTGGGGATTAGGACATGGAGAACTTTGGGGGCCATTATTCAGCCTACCCCAGAGGGAATCCTAAAGTAAGACATACTGTGTCCTCCTAACCTTTCCTTAGCAAGGAGGGGACAATCACGTTGATAATCTCAACTGTGATTTACAAAGTTTTAGAATCTGCACTCTGATACCCTTCGGATGCCCTTTGCAAGTAGCCTCTTTCTCAGGGATCTATCATTTGTGCAAGTTAATTATGTTTTGTTTGTTTGTTTGTCTGTTTGTTTTTTGGAGACAGAGTCTTGCTCTGTTGCCCATGCTGGAGTGAAGTGGCACAATCTCAGCTCACTGCAACCTCCACCTCCTAGGTTCAAGAAATTCTTGTGTCTCAGCCTCCCCAGTAGCTGGGATTACAGATACCTGCCACCACACCCAGCTAATTTTTGTATTTTAAGTAGAGACTGGGTTTCACCATGTTGCCCAAGCTGATCTCAAACTCCTGAGCTCAGGCAATCCACCCACCTTGGCCTCCCAAAATGCTATGATTACAGGTGTGAGCCACTGCACCCGGCCAAGTTAATTATATTTTAAAGACTGGTGTTTAGCAATCAACATCTCAAAATAACTTTCTACATCAAACAGGCATTTTCTAGATAGGAAGTTTAAGTTATGACCTACATTTCAACTGATTAAAACACTCTCATTGGTGAGTGTGCAAAATAAATTTCTTTGAAGGTACTGTTTAAAAGATGTGCATTTATGCAAGATCTGGTCTGGTGAGGTAGAGCTTTAAATGGAAGGGCAGATAAGTGGAAATGTTAAAAACCATTGTTTTGAATCACTTCTAAGTTTACTAGATCTAATATATATACACATATATACATATGTATATATACATATATACATATATGCATATTTATATATACATATATACATATTTAAGTCTTATTGTCGTGGTTCCATGACAAGTCTACCAAAGTATTAAATAACTGGCTTCTGTGTTTCAGGTGTAATTTTATTTGGGGAAAGAAGACCTTGTTGAACTGGGACCTTCCATAACAAAGGGAAAAAGCTGGCAATGTTTCCTCGCTTCTACGGTCCTATAGTTCTCTCCATGGCCAGAAGGTCTTTCTAAGGAATATGTTTTTGGAGAGGGGAGAGTCTGTGTTGGGATTAAGTCTTCTGAATAGAGAAGGGAGGAGTGATGTTGGAACATGACTTTTCCCACTCTAAGATGGAACAATGCTGTAGTGGATGAAAGTATGTCCCAGACACAATATCAAGGAGAAAGGGGACTGTTTTGTATGGAAAGGGAAAAAAAAACAGCAAGTGATTTTTGTAAGGTTTACATCTAATGAACGCAGGACAATGTTTACATTATGAGAAAACAAAGAAAGGGGGTTAAGAAGGAGGTAAGAGATGGAGACGCAATGCTCAGGGGATAGAGTTAGGGATGGGTTAATGAGGGCCCGAGGAGGTGCAAGCCATGTCCTGCATCATGTGATGCACATGTCACCTGCCTAGGCAAAGTCCACAGAAACTTAGCTAAAGAGAGAGCTCAGCTCTTTCCAGGTCTTTGCTCTTGTATTCATTTTTTTTTATTTTCAAAGACAGGATCTCACTCTGTTGTCCATAACTCACTGAGGCCTCGAATACCCAGGCTCAAGCAATCCTCGCACCTCAGCCTCCCATGTAGCTAGTGCTACAGGTGCACACCCCTGTGCCTGACTAATTTTTTTTAGATACATTTGTGCAGATGAAGTCCCGCTGTGCTATCCAGGCTGGTCCCCAAATCCTGGGCTCATGAGATTCTCGTGCCTCAGCCTCCCAAAGTGCTGAGATTACAGTTGTGAGCCACCACACTCAGCCTGTTTATTGATGTGGACAATTTACAATAGCATAATCCAATAGAAATATGCGCAAACCACATGTGTCATTTTGAATTTTCTAGTAGCATGCATTAAAACAATGTAGATAGGATAGGTGAAATTGACTTGAATAACATATTTTCCTTAACTCAATAAAATTGTCCCTTGAACAACACAGGTCTTGATTGTGTGGGTTCACTTACATATAGAGTTTATTCTTCCTCTGCTACCCTTGAGACAGCAAGGCCAGCCTTTCCTCTTCCTTCTCCACCTCAGCCTACTCAACATGAAGACAAGGAGGATAAAGACCTTTATGGTGATCCACTTCCACTTAATGAATAGCAAATATATTTTCTCTTCCTTATGATTTTCTTAACAACATTTTCTTTTCTCTAGCTTACTTTATTGTAAGAATACAGTATATAATACATATAACATACAATATATGTGTTAATCCACTATTTATGTTATTGATAAGGCTAATAGTAGGCTATTAGTTGTTAATTTTTAAGTGAGTCCAAAGTTATATGCATATTTTCAATGGCGCAGGGGTGGGTACCCCTAAACTCCATGTTGTTTAACAGTCAACTTTATGTCTAAAATATTATTATTTCAACATAGGTAATTAATATTTAAAAATATCAAGGAAATATTTTACCTATTAACATATTTTGAAATCAGGTGTGCATGTGATACTTGCAATCTATCTATATTTAGACTTGCCCCATTTGAAGCACTCCTGTGTTGACTTGCCACCATATTGAACAGCAGGTCTAGAATAAACCTGCTCCTGTGGCTTGGGCATATGATGCTTCAATGTGCTTTCTCTTTCAAGTCAAAGCCACAGTCAGCCACAGAAGGATGTTGAGGGTATCAGGATCATGCTTCCCACACCACTTATCTGCTATTATTATTATTATTATTTGTTACTGCTATTTGTTTTTCTCAAAACTCTTAGTGGGCAAAGTCGGGTTCTCCTTGTATCCATCAGCCTAAGTTTTCTCCCAACTCTTAGCTTCCCTCCTTATGGTGAGATATTCCCAAATTGTCTCTTTCTGGACAGTCTGTTCTCTCATTATTCTCCTTGCCTCAGCTGCTCCTGTGAGCTCCGTGCACTGGCAGAGATGAGACAAACAGGAAAACGACTCACAGTCAACTTGAGAGTGAGAAGTTGCTAAGACACATGGAAACTTTCCACATAAAACAGGCTGGTTTCTCTTTTTCCATCAAAGAGAGAGAGACAGCACCAACAAGTGACTCGGAATACGGTAAGTCAGCCAGCAAAAGTGATCTCAAAGTGACTTCACCTTGTCAGCAATTGCCTCCTAGAAGGACTGCAGTGTTTGCATCTGAGAAACCAGCACCCAGGCTCTTGCAAATACACACAGAGTATGCTTCCTGAACCTAATCACAGGCGTTTATTTTGCACTGGGAAGCTGGATACAGGTAAGGAAATGAAGACGGCCCTCTCCCTGAATAGACACAAGAAGGAAGTAGTGTACTCTGAGTTATAATTTGGCTGTAACCAATATTTGCTCATTCTCCTCCCCTCCTTCCTCCTCTTCCACCTCTTCCTTTTTCTTGCCTACCTCTTTCTCCTCCTCATGTAATACATTTTAAAATATTTCAGTGAACTTGTAATTTGCTTACATAATAATTGTATTATTTTAACGTGCATATCTTCCCTTTTTCAGAAGCCATTTGAATTCCTTTTTTTTTTTTTTTTCTGAGAGAAAGGGTCTCACTCTGACGCTTAGGTTGGAATGCAGTGGTGCCATCATAGCTCACTGCAGCCTCCATCTCCTGGTCTCAAAGCGATCCTCTCACCTCAGCCTTCTGAGTACCTGGGACTATAGGCATGAGCCATCATGCCCAGCTAATTTTGGTATTTTTTGTAGAGATGGGGTTTTGCTGTGTTGCCCAGGTTGGTCTTGAATGCCTGGGCTCAAGCAATCAACCCACTTCTGCCTCCCCAAATGCTGGAATTACAGGCTTGAGCCACTGTGCCTGGCCGAATTCTTTTTTTTTTTTCTAGGAACTGTCCATGCATATCCTTTGCCCATTTGCTATCTATTGCTTGTTGATCTTTTAATAATCACCTCCTAGGAGCTGCTCCTAGAGGAAGGAGTTCAGTCCTTTGCTTGTGATATGAATTGCAATGTTTCTCCTGGTTTGCCATTTGGGAATTCAGTAGGGGATATAAAATAATATATAAAAACAAATGATGGTCACATATATAATAAACAACCACTAATTGGAAGACCATATTGGAAAAATGAACAAAGAAGAATAACTAGGAAGCCTTTGGAAAATAAAAACAATGAAGAGGATGGTTAAAAGTCATTGAAATAGTCTTGTAGCATATTATAAATCCTCAATGATTAAAGCAAACATGGCATTGGTAAGTAGACATAGAGACAAACCAATGGAACAGACCAAAGAGTCCAGAATAGGTAAAATGTATATAGGAATCCTGGACATGAATAGCTGGCATGTCAATCTTTGGGAAAAGATAAATTTCAACAAACAGATTGGAACACCTGGTTAGCCTTATGGAAAAATTTAAATCTGGGAAGGGGGGGACTTAGGAGGGAGGATCCTTTGAAGCCAGAAAGTCAATACCAACCTGGGCAACAAAGCAAGATCTCACTTCTAGAAAAAATAAAAATAATTATTAGGTCATGATAGGCATATACCTGTGGTCCCAGCTGTTCGGAAGGCTCAGGCAAGAGGATCACTTGACCCCAGGAGTTTGAGGCTACAGTGAGCTATGATCACACCACTCCACTCCCTCCTGGGCAGCAGAACAAGACCCCGTCTCTAAAAAAAGATGAAAAAGAAAAAGAAAAATCTAGATCCATGTCCCACAATGTATTCATGGATAGATTCTAAATAGATCAATGATTTAAATATAAACAATGAAGCTATGCTTGTATTAAATATACTAGAAGGAAGGATGGGAGAATTTATCATCTTGGAGTGGGAAGGTCTTTCTAACAATGAAAGTATAGATAAGTCACAAAGGAAACCACTAATCAAAATTTCTGTATAAAAAATACACCATAAATGGAGAATATTAAAGCAAACTTGGGGTCTTCTTCCCTTTCCTAGTTTTGTTATTTTATGAGTTTGTAAGAGAAAATTAAGTGCATCTAGGCTAGCCACCAAAAATAAAACTAGTATTTCATCCTTTTAGAAAACACCAAATGAAAACATGAGCCCTGTGCTGTCTATTAAGGTAAACAGCAGCTTCCTGTGGCCATTGAAATTTGTTTACTTCAATTAAATTTAAAAACTATTTACTTGTTGATATGGTTTGGCTATGTCCCCACCCAAATCTCATCTTGAATTGTAGTTCCCATAATCCCCACATGTTGTGGGAGGGGCCCAGTGGGAGGTAATTGAATCATGGGGGCAGTTTCCTCCATGCTATTCTCGTGATAGTAAGTTTTCACGAGATCTGATGGTTTTATAAGGGGCTTCCCCTTCACTGCACTCTCATTCTTCTCCTTACTGCTGCCATGTGAAGAAGGACATATTTGCCTCCCCTTCCACCATGACTGAAAGTTTCCTGAGGCCTCCCCAGCCTTGCAGAACTGAGTCAATTAAACCTCTTTCCTTTATAAATTACCCTGTCTTGGGTATTTCTTCATAGCAGTGTAAGAATGAACTAATACACTTGTTTACATCTGCCACAATAAAATCTCTCAATAGCCATATGTGGCTAGCTGCTACCATATTGGGCAACACTGATTTCTATGATTGTAGAAAATCCCACTGGAAAGCATTGGCCATTTGCTGATTCAGCAAACTTTTCTTGAACTGTACTCCAAGCACTTCTGTCGTTGTGGATACAAATAAGCACAAAACAGAGAGAAATCCTTGCCCTGAAGCCACTTATATTCTAGTGAGATCTACACAAAGCCAGGAGGCGGTCAAGTCTTGTTGCACAAAGCCTCTACCTCTCACATTCAGTACACAGTTGATTTATATATGTAGGTTTGATAACGAAAAGTGAGGCCTGAGCACAACAGAAGGAGCCAATACTCATCTTTATAATCCCTGAGCATGATACGGCACCTAGTGCAAAAGCCATTGCAGTTCTTGCCTTTACTTTCAGTGGCAAAAATCGCAATGACTTTTGGACCAACCTAATAAAAGCATATGTGTTTCATCAGTAAATAAATTCATCTTTATGAAACATCTCCTCCTCCATTTTGTTTATAGGGAAACATAATTATAGAGCTCAAGAGATGAAATGTCACACAGTTAGGAAGTGAGAGAGCCAATTATCTATTCTCTGCATTGGACACTGTCTCTGGAGAGTGATTGAAGGACCCAGGGTACGTTTCAGAGCAAGTCACTCTATAAAGAGAAATGTCTGAATCTTAAATATCTGAATAATGATCATGTTTATCATTGAAAAGATTGCTCCATCTATTTATTTTAGAAAACATTTTGGGAGAACATGTAATACGTGCAAGCTTCCTTTTTCCTTTAAGACCAGTTATTTTGATGTGTGTGATGTGTGGTTTGCAAGGTAAGATTGCCCAGCTCATTGCCCGAGTTTCTTCGGGAGAGAAAGCCAAGAGCTAAAAGACCCACAGAGACAGTGAATTGTTATAATAAGCTGTGATCTTCACATTGAATTTGAAGTGATGACACCTTCTTTTAATCCAAATTAGTATATAATGATTTAAGTACATACAATTATATGTGTTTAGGCAAAGTGCTAGTTTTCTTTTTAAACTGAACTCAGCTCATCCAAGCACTTGCAAAGTGTTTATTTTCAATATCTGTGATTATCTGAATTTCATCTTATGTGTGAACATAACAGCAAGTCCTATACAATTTCCCAGAATACCATATTACCCTGCTGATTAGTAAAATCGTAAACCACAGGTATTTGAGAGGAAACATGTATTTCTCAAATTAAAGACTGATATTTAGATCAATATCAAAGTTTTGTATGTGTCATGAAAAGTTGTGGAAAATGTGTGAAATCTCACCAAATAACATAGGTTCTATTAGTTATTTATATAATGAAATGGATAACTTAAATTATATGTTTACCAATTTAAAATAATTTTTAAACTATTATTTTTTCTTTGACAATGTAAGCTCTCTATAAAAAGATACTGAAAATATCAAAAAAGCAGAAAGTGCAGTTCACCTATGATTCAATAATTTTTGGAAATGAATGTTAAACATTTCTTGGCTTGTTTGCTTTTAAGTTTGTTTTTTCTATGTTCATTTCACATAATTAAATTTACAATATCTAATATTCTCATTACGTAGAATTGAATCTAATAATTGAGATTTCAATGCTTCATATAATTTTAAAAACCCTTTTGCTTGTATATTTCTCTTTACCTCTCAGAATCAAAGCCATTTCTTTTGAAAACATTAAAATTAAATTATCTTGGCTGCGCAAACATAGAAAGGGAGTTTAACATTAGACATAAGTCAAATCTAGGAGCAGCAAGGATGATTCACCAGAACACTGAGTGTATAAGGACTTCTAATTCCCACATTTTCACGCTGGACAAAAACATCTCAGGGACACCTGTGTCACTAAACTGTAAGCTCCGCAATGGGCAAATTTTCCAAATTTTTCTTCATTGCTACTTTGAATGGAACGAATGCTGACCCAGAACGCGACTTTCTTATTCATTTTGATTTTTTTTTTTTTTTTTTTGAGAGG
Source organism: Pongo pygmaeus (assembly GCF_028885625.2). Lineage (NCBI taxonomy): Eukaryota > Metazoa > Chordata > Mammalia > Primates > Hominidae > Pongo > Pongo pygmaeus. The sequence goes on along the minus strand of NC_072396.2, from coordinate 6,796,553 downwards.
GAGTCTCGCTCTGTCGCCCAGGCTGGAGTGCCGTGGCGCGATCTCGGCTCACTGCAAGCTCCACCTCCCGGCTCCATGCCATTCTCCTGCCTCAGTCTCCCGAGTAGCTGGGACTACAGGCGCCCGGCTAATTTTCTGTATTTTTAGTAGAGACGGGGTTTCGCCGTGTTAGCCAGGATGGTCTCGATTTCCTGACCTCGTGATCCGCCCGCCTCGGCCTCCCAAAGTGCTGGGATTACAGGCGTCAGCCACCGCGCCCGGCCCCATTTTGATTCGCTAGCATAGAAAACTCCCCATTCATCTGTTACCTCCCACAAAAAATAGCCTGCCTAATTATTTTTTCGATTTTTTCACCCTAATTATCTCAGAGACATCTACATGTGCTTTTGATGAGTGCAATTTAAATGCATTCGTGGCTGATCAAGCCCTGTGACAGGCATTTTGGGAGAGACGCAAGCAAGTGCATCTAGCCCTTGCAGTCGAGGAGGAGTTTAAATCTAGAAGATAAAATAGAAGACTGCTTTATAATTAAATGATAAATTTAACCCCCTTCCTTTCACCTCAGGGTAGCTTATCCCAATTAATGTGCACTCAACAAAAAAGAGAGTTTGATTTTCAATAATGACTTAAATGTCTATGCTAATTCTATGATGTTCAGAATTGACTCTAGGCTGATTGTATTATAGCAAATTAATGACAAGATAATGTTAATGACGTAAGGGTAACTGATGGAGAAGGTCAGCCTAAATTAGTGAAAAGTATGAATTTCTGCAGTGCTCACTGAAAAATTAAATGCTTACAATATTTGTCCATAGTGCTGACTATAATGAACAAACATGCTCATTTATAATTATTGAATTAATTATAGTCAAATCTATGACTTTTCTTTCTTTTGTTTTAAACTTTCTCACCTGACCTAAGCCAATTTAGCTGTTCATCAGTTCCCAGGTTCCTTGGACCATATCAGGAGGCTCCCAATATAAGACCAGCCCCAAAACTTGGCTTTCTAGGGGATGCTTTACCATGGAGATCAACCCTACCAACAGAACAAATATTTATTAGCCTACAGACACGCTGTGATAACCTCAAGAATAGTCTCCGTACACAAGAGCTTTTCACAAAAGATACCCATTGACATAGAAAGAATGATATTCCAAAGTCAGATTTATACATGTTTAAGGTTGCTTTGGACAAAAGTCTCCCCTGAAAGTGTAGAGGGTGGCAAAGTGTGGGCTACATGGGACTCACTGGATTATAGAACATGAACATTGGCCTGAAGCTACTTGGTGCTGAGCTGCCCACATTCTCAGACGCATACAAGTTATGTGTATTAGTTCTTTATGGCCAGTGTAACAGAGCATCACACACTTAGTGGTTTAAGACAACACAAAGTTATTGTCATATGTTCTGAAGAAATCCAGCATGGCTCTCAATGCGTTAGTATCAAGGTGTTGTCAGGGCTTCTTTCCTTCTGGAAGTTCTAAGGGAGAAAATGTTTCCTTGTTCTTTCTAGCATCTAGAGACTACCTATATTTCTTGAGGCATGGCTCCAATTTCCATCTTCAAAGCCAGCAATAGCAGGTTTCATGCCATATCACTCTGACCTATTTGTCTTTCTCTTCCACTTTTAAAGATTCTGTGATTCCATTGGGCCCACCTGGATAATCCAAGATGATCTCCCTATTTTAAAAATCTCCCTATTTTAATTCCATCTGGGACCAGAATAGCCTTTTGTTGTGCAAGTGGCATATTCACAGTTTCAGGGAATTCATCTATGAACATCTTTGGTAGAGGCATTATTCGGCCTGCCACACTATATTACCATATATATAATCACTGTCCATGTCACCCACCAAAAAAACTTATTTCTAATACACCTGATGATAAATAAGGAAACTCTCTTGTTGATTCCAAAAAGGATATTTGGAATATAAACTTTTGGATATGTTTGGATTTCTGATTAAGGTTCTTAAAATACTAAGGCTCTAGACTGGACTGCAAATAAAGTTAATATTCATACACACATACACCATGCAGTTTATAAGAAGGCATTTTAAAGCCAATTATCAAACAAACAATATTAGACCATGCATTCAGTGCAATTTGCACTATGAAGCAAATGGAATTTTATCACTTCAATTTTATTTAGCAAATGCTTTCTGAATTAAAAGTGTCCAAAATACAGGTTTAATGGAAATCTCACAGTAGGAACAGCTTGTAGGTAGATTTAGTCCAATCCTCCTATGTTAAAGATGAGAAATGTCAACTGAGAGAGATTAAGTGACCGGCAGAAAGTTAGAGGTGAGACCTAATTCTTCTAGATCCAAATCTAGTTCTGTTACTAGAAATATAACACAAATCCTCATTTCTGATAGTGACCTTCGAGTGTCTCCAATTTAGAATTATTACATTTTAATGTGTCAGAGTAAATCTCTACTTAAAATTGTTTAAATAGAAGCAATCAGCAATCAGGCTGTGGTCTAACTTGAGGTTTCCACTAGTACCTCATTGATTTTATTTTGCACTTAGTGAAATAGAAGGTAAGAATAAAGAGTAAGACTTGGCCCTAGTGTACAACCAACCCTTGTCACTCTCCTGTGAAGAGGATCATAAAGGGTGCATTTGGAATTGTGGGAGAAAAGACCAAAATACATCTGCTTTACTCCATGGGTAGCATTTTGTGCATTCTTAGACACGCAATGCCATTAACTGTATGGAAACATGAAAAACATATCAATCTCTATAGCAACTATGTTGTGTTCTATTATGATAAATGTGGGTGTCAAACCTTGAGCAACTGGGAAAAGGGTAAGTGATTTTAAATGTCTGCTGTTCCTGAAACTGCTTGAAGACATTCTGAAATGATGACTGTGTGAAAAGTCACAGTCAATACTCATAGCATTGAGATAACCAAAACATAATATATCTTCCATATACTAAAACAAAATAATTGTGGTGTACATCGGCAGAGATTCATCTCTGTCAATGTACTAAGTTGATATGGTTTGGCTGTGCCCCCACCTAAATCTCATCTTGAATTGTAGTTCCCATAATCCCCACATGTTGTGGGACGGAACTTGTGGGAGGTGATTAGATTATGGGGTGGCTCCCCCATGCTGGTCTCATGATAATGAGTTAGTTCTCAGAAGATCTGATGGTTTTATAAGGGGCTTCCAGCTTCACTGGGCACTCATTTATCTCTCCTGCCACCATGTGAAAAAGGACATGTTTGCTTCCCCTTCCACCATGATTGTAAGTTTCCTGAGGCCTTCCCAACCATGTGGAACTGAGTCGGTTAAACCTCTTTCCCTTATAAATTACCCAGTCTCAGGTATTTCTTCATGGCAGTGTTAGAAGGGGCTCATACATAAGTCAAACCTACAGCTTTGGCTGAATGTCCCCAAACTAAGATTTTAGGTGTAGAGTCATCAGAGCTTACAAAGCACTTTACATGCTTTTTAATTTTGTCTTCTAAACAATCCTAGGCAGAGTTCTTCTCATTTTACAGATGAAAAAACTAAGAATCAGAAAGGTGACATGCCCGATCTAAGTTTACTGAGTTAGTAGATGCTTGAGCTAGGGGTCTCACTTAGTCTAATGACTCATTCATGACTGTTTTCCCCTCCAGAAGAGCTATTGCCTTCTAGCTGGGTTGCACTTGCCCTTGCCCCTATTTTTTCTACTTCCTGGTGCATGTTTTACCCAGCGCAGAGTACTTGCAGAATCAGGTGGTCTTTGTCACTCAGAAAGTGTCTTATCTTTTGGTTGCAGAAGCTTTGTTGGAAAGTCTCTCTATGATTTGGATACTGCCCCTATTGGACCATCAACCTGACTCACTGGTCTTCTAAAAGCACCTAAAAGCCGTCTTTTATTCTCCAGCCAAATGATGCCAAGACAACAGTCTAAATTCAACCAATGGTCAGATATTCTGATCCCTGTTCCCATTGAAAACCTGCTTTGGAAGATCATCTCAGCAATCCATCTGTTCATTTATCTAACGGATATGTATTCAACGACTGCTGTGTTCAAAATACGCAGGTGAATCAACACAAAAGTTTTGTTTGTGTCCTCAAGAGTCTTCCAGCATAATGAGGGCAGTCATTTAAAAAAAATTCAATTCAGCTTAGTAGAGTTTTATTACTGAGGCACTCAAATGAGCTACAGTACCAGGGAAATCCCATACAAATGTCGTTTCCCAGGACAGGGGATTTGATTTTGTTCACTGTGGTAGACCTAAGTTTGCCTGAGATAGTTAAGCAAGGGTTCCAGAAAAAGGGAGCTTATGTTTTCTAGAAATAGGAAGACATTCCAGGTGAGAAGAGATGGACTTTGCAAAGCAAAAGAGTATTATGGCATAGCGTGGAACATGGTTGAACACTTCATATCATGCAGAAATTGAGAAAAAGTGGGTAAGAGAGGAGACAGGGAAAGAGAAAGAAAGAGAAGGAGAGAGAAGAAAAAGATGAATAAGGAGGAGGAGAAAGAGGAGGAGAAGAAGGAAGACATGAAAAAGGAGGAGAAATAAAAAAAAAGAGGTGAGGGGAAGGAAGAGGAGGAGGAGGATGAGAACAAAGAAGAAAAGAGGAGAGGAAAGGCAAGGAGAGGAGAGTAAAGATAAAATAAGGGCCAAACATAGCTGGGAATGATGGGTCATGCCTGCAATTCCAGTACTTTGGGAGACTGAGGCAGGAGGATTACTTGAGGCCAGGAGTTGGTGACCAGCCTGGGCAATATAAAGAGACCACTGTCCTGGAAGAAGAAGAAAAGAAGAAAAGAAGAAGGAGAAGGAGAAGGAGAAGGAGAAGGAAGAAGAAGAAGAAGAAGGAGGAGAAGGAGGAGGAGGAAGGGGAGGGGGCGGGGGAGGGGAAGCCCAGATAGAGATTGCTGAATTCCAAAATAGCCTTGCATTCTAAGCTTCAGAGTTAAGATGGTACTCAATAGAGATATAAAACAAATAGTTGTTTTTGTTTGTTTGTTTGTTTGTTTTTTATTCGAGACAGAGTCTCGCTCTGTCGCCCAGGCTGGAGTGCAGTGGCGCGATCTCGGCTCACTGCAAGCTCCGCCACCCAGGTTCACACCATTCTCTTGCCTCAGCCTCCCCAGTAGCTGGGACTACAGGCGCCCGCCACCACACCCGGCTAACGTTTTGTATGTTTAGTAGAGACAGGGTTTCACCCTGTTAGCCACGATGATCTCAATCTCCTGACCTCGTGATCCACCCGCCTCGGCCTCCCAAAGTGCTGGGATTACAGGCGTGAACCACTGCACCTGGCCACAAATAAAGAGTTTTAAGGAGGGTGTAGAAATGAACTTTTTTTTTTTTTTTTTTGAGATGGAGTCTCACTCTGTCTCCAGTGGAGCGATCTCGGCTCACTGCAACCTCCACCTCCTGGGTTCAAGCAATTCACCTGCCTCAGCCTCCCGATTAGCTGGGACTACAGGTGCGTGCCACCACGCCAAGCTAATTTTTGTATTTTTAGTAGAGACAGGGTTTCACCATGTTGGCCAGGATGGTCTTGATCTCTTGACCTCGTGATCCACTCGCCTCGGCCTCCCAAAGTGCTAGGATTATTGAAGAAAGACTTTAGGACAAATTTGAGGAATGAATTCAGAGCCAGGAAAGCCAGTGCAGAATTTACCCCAATAGTGTGAGCACACGATGCTGAAAGCCCTTCGTGGGAGGTCCCAGAAGAAAGAAGAAGAGGGACTGGCTTAACAGATACTCCAGCAACTGACAGGGCCCTAGATAAATTCACAGTGGTGAAGGAGAGAAAGGAGTGGGGTGGTTCCCAGGAGTTCTTGTGCTGTTCACGGATACAAGAAATGCAGGAGAGAAGAGGAGATGGGTTTTCTTTTTTGGTGGGGGAGGGTACACTTGGAGTGTGTTTTATTTGAGATGCCTAGGAGATTATATACATAGAGTGTGACCCTAATATTTATCCAAATGTACTCTTAGAAAATGGCATTATTTCTTAATCTGAAAAGCAAAGCCAAGAATGCAGAGAAACAAACAAAAAAAAAAAGCAAAGAAAAAAAAAAGGAAAAGAGGCTTCTACCAACAATCTTCATTGATTTTAAAAGGTTTTAAAAATCCAGGTACATTTTTGTAGTTTGTAAGTTACTAAAGCATGTATCATTAATTAGGAACCATGCCATGATCAGCAGGATGGCAATAGGAAAAAATGCATCTTACATAAATCCATTGCAAGGAAGCTGGCCTTATAGATTCAAGTATCCATTGTTCCCTTTTTGAGCTATAAAACGAGTGCATCAGCTTTCTTCCAATGGAGGTAAATTGACCCTACAAAGTTAAATCTTAAGTACTTGAGTGGCTTTTAAAAGGGCTAACGAAAGAATTTATAAGTTGAGATCTATGAATGAAGGCATAGTACTTAATGAACCTTTGGTAACATTTTTTTTTAACAAAAATTCTTAAGAAGTTTTTAATGGAGAATCAAAAGGGTTTGCTCATGCAAATTGTAAATGATCAAGAAACAAAATACCAGAATACATTTACCCCAAGTTGTGAGATATTTTAAACTATGTGCTTGTAATAGTGTTGTTCTTCATGAAGACAAAAATTTACTGCAATACCTGCTGGATTAAAAAGACACCAACATATTTATTTGGGCTCTCAATCTTTTTTCTACCATGTGAAAATTATACTGTCAAGTAGAACTTGAAATAGTAATTTATATCATATATTAGTAGAAACGAGATGTCGGTATCTCTAGGGTATTCCTGATAAAAGGAACTCCTTAAAAGGGTTCTTCTATACATATACAAAATTTTGAGAATATATTATGACAACATGGGGTTTTGCTTAATATGCCCAGCTGGCGTGTGTACACTGAGCCATGGCTGATAAAATGTAGATGCTCAAAAATTAAAAACTGTGAGACCAAGACTCATTATGAAAAAGTAAGGAAGGGAAGGATAGAGAAATTGACATTTAGACTTTTTTTTTTTTGAGACGGAGTCTTGCTCTGTCGCCCAGGCTTTAGTGCAGTGGCACGATACCGTCTCACTGCAAGCTCCGCCTGCCGGGTTCACGCCATTCTCCTGCCTCAGCGTCCTGAGTAGCTGGGGCTACAGGCGCCCGCCACCACGCCCGGCCAAGTTTTTGTATTTTCAGTAGAGACGGGGTTTCACCGTGTTAGCCAGGATGGTCTCCATCTCCTGACCTCGTGATCTGCCCGCCTCGGCCTCTCAAAGTGCTGGGATTACAGGCGTGAGCCACTGCGCCCAGCCTAGACTTTTAAAACTCAGTTCCAAGTTGATTTTGAACTTTAGAGAGGTCGAAAACATCACCCTAGTCATCCCACTCAAATGTAAATCTCATAAGTGTAGGAATTCGGTTTTTCATTTTGCTTTTTTTGTTGTGCTTTGCTGCAGAATTCCCACTGCTTACAACATTGCCACTGCTATTGAATGGATGACTTTCTCTTTATCTGTGCAGTCCTTAATAAAATGCCTAGCTCAAAAAAAGTGCTTAATAAATTTTAGGTAAACAGATGGATAATTGGAATCAGGACAGATGGATGAGTGAATGAATGCATGAGAATACAAAATAATAAAGGATGTGTATGAAACAAAGAGAAAGAGAGAGCACTTTGAAGCTGAAAGGAAGAGTTACTAATCATAGAAGAAGGAGGATAAATTATCATGACTCCAGTTCACGGCATAGACAAGAGGAATAAACTGGACAACAGAAGATTGAGAAGACGTTTCTGAGGCTACAGATTCTGATAATGTCTTCCCTATCTCCAATACACAACACTGCACTCTACTTATTACAACATTTGCCTTCTTTGATTCGAACAATGCATACCTGATGCAGTTTGTCTGTCTCCAGTTGATAACATTGAAGTTAGTGTATATTTTTTCCTATATTCTGCACCGCTTCAAACCATTGACATGCAAGAAGTTATTATTTCAGGTATTAACAAGAAACTATTTGCTTAACTATTTTTCCACACGATGAATCCTACATATAAACTCAAATGTGCTAAAGAAAAGATATACATATTCAATGGATTCAAATGAATGCTTAAATAGTAGAGACTTATTGAGTGATTTGAGAGTTCTACATTCAACAATTTCAGTAGCATTATACAATCATCATTATGTCCTCCAGAAAAGTATAATGCTGAATTCCAGGCATTTCACATGGTAGGTGATTATATTGCACACAAATAAATTGGCTTTCCTGATGTTGGAAGGCTTTGAGGCTTGTTTTCTGGTTTCAACTTATAGAGAAATCAGGAATACAGATTCATAAATACAGCTTCTTGTATCAATGTGTCAGTAAGCAACATTTAAAAAAAATTATTTTAAATTCCAGGATACAAGTGCAGAAAGTGCAGGTTTGCTTCATAAGTAAACATGTGCCACGGTGGTTTGCGGCACCTATCAACCCATCACCTAGGTATTAAGCCTGGCATGCATTAGCTATTTACCCTAATGCTCTCTCTCCCCCACCCTCCCTAAAGGCCCCAGTGTGTGTTGTTTCCCTCCTTGTGTCCATGTGTTCTCACTGTTCAGCTCCCACTTATGAGTGAGAACATGCAGTGTTTAGTTTTCTGTTTCTGTGTTAGTTTGCTGAGGATGATGGCTTCCAGCTTCATCCGTTTCTCTGCAAAGGACATAATCTCCTTCCTTTTTATGGCTGCATAGTATTCCATGCTGTATATGTACCACATTTTCTTTATCCAGTCTATCACTGATGGGCATTTGGGTTCTATGTCTTTGCTATTGTGAATAGTGCTAGTAAGTAACATTTAAAAATAAAAGTAGTCTGGATTTTTCACTAAACCACTAAGGCAATGAGCTTGTTCTTTGGGAAACCAAGAGGAAACTGTTGTAAAAATTTAGATTCTTGCGGAAAGAGTACTCTTTTTTTGAGAAGGAGTCTCACTGTGTCACCAGGCTGGAGTGCAGTGGCACGATCTCAGCTCACTGCAACCTCTGCCTCCAGGGTTCAAGCGATTCTCCTGCCTCAGTCTCCCGAGTAGCTGGGACTACAGGCGCGTGCCACCACAGCCAGCTAATTTTTGTATTTTTAGTAGAGACAGGGTTTCACCATGTGGGCCAGGATGGTCTTGTCTCTTGACCTCGTGATCTGCCCACCTTGGCCTCCCAAAGGGCTGGGATTACAGATGTGAGCCACCGTTCCCGGCCAAGAGTACTCTTTCAGAGCAATTAAGAAGGTAGGTGATTAAGGTATAATGCTGGGTCCTTTGACCTCTTTGGATCACTTTGCTATTTTGCTGGGTTCTTAATAACCCGCTCGAGTGAGGCAGACAACACTTAGCTATGCCCATGGTTGCTTAAGGTGAATGAATGCAAGCTCTTATTGTCCATCCCCTGACTCTTCTATGTTGGTTCTTATGAATCTCACGAATGCAGAAACAAGTTGAGATTTTTCAACTTGCTTTCATCCCACTTGTGAATAGAAAAGATTCTTCTTCTCAAAAACATTCTTACAATTTCTGCTAAGGGAAACTGCTGTGTTTCCCAACTATGCCACCACCTACCAATTCACACAGGACACTAGCCCACCAGTAAGTAGCCTAGTCAAGTCATATGACCAAATTTTATTTCACCAATAATTTCTGATTGACTGGCTGTTATCTCACACAGAAGGCTTTTGTGGAGAATCAGTCTCGTGGATTTTCAGAAGGGGGTGTTTCCATTCAACGATTGCAAGCGTGGCCAGTTCTCATATTCTTGGCAGATAAATATGAGTTCAAGGAAAAAATAATAAAAGATATGCAGATTCATTAGAGGCAAAGGGAAGTTAAAAGGATTTTCCTCTTTCAGAGTTTATCCAGCTGGATTTATAGTTAATCCAATAATTGCTTTAATCATAGAGCATAACTCAGGGCATCTTCCCTCCCTCTCTCTCTCTGTCTCTCTCTGTCTAGCTCTCTGTCTCTGTCTCTGATAGTTTCAGGGAACCCAGGACTCAGAGATCCTTTGAGTTATAATCACAAGGTTTGACTGAATGAACCAAGTATATGCCGAAGACTTTTACAATCATAGAATACCAAACAAAATACTGGCATTGTTGTGAATATTTGGGTGGTAGATTCTATTCTTAAATAACATTTAGGATCATCTTGAAGGGCTTATTTTTTCAGAAATAACTTTTTTAAAGAAGAATACCACAAACTTGATGAGGGAGGGTTATTAGAGCCTGTTAATTTTTTTTGGCAATTACCTCTAAGAGAAACTGATGGCTTTACATGGTCAGATAGTTACGGGTCATTCAAATCTCTGCAGATCACTTTTAGAGTAACTGTGGGATGTCTTGATAGTCCTCAAGATCAGCGTCTCAAAGTCATTGTCTTAGGAGTATTATTCCTACAGAATGTTAATGGGGATGTGTTATGGGCTCAATTGGGACCCTGACAAATTCATATGCTGAAGTCAAAACCCACAGTACCTCAGAATGCATTTGAAGACAGGGCCTTTAATGAGGTAATTATGGTAAAATGATGTCATGGGGTGGACTCTAATCCAACGTGACTGGTGTTTTTACAGTAAGAGGAGATTAGGACACAGACACACACAGAGGGTCAGCCACATGAGGACACAGGGAGGAGATGACACTACAAGCCAAGGAGAGAGGCCTCAGGAGAAACCAACCCTATTAACAACTTGATCTTGAAATTCCAGCCTCTAGAACTGTGAGAAATGAGAGAAACAAATGTCTTTTATGTAAACCAAAAAATATATATAGCTAAACACCTATGTTTTCAACAACCTTAGCACTTTGCATAATCTTGTGTATTATTTGTGTGTTATGTGTGTTATGAATCTACAAGGATTTTTTTTTTTTTTTTTTTGAGACAGAGTCTTGCTCTGTCTCTGTCACACAGGCTAGAGTGTAGTGGTGTGATCTCAGCTCACTGCAACCTCCGCCTCCCAGGTTCAAGCAATTCTCTTGCCTCAGCCTCCTGAGTAGCTGATATTACAGGCGCACACCACCATGCCCAGCTAATTTTTGTATTTTTAGTAGAGACAGGATTTCAGCGTGTTGGCCAGCCTGGATTCGAACTCCTGATCTCAAATATTCTGCCTGCCTCGGGCTCCCAAAGTGCTGAGATTACAGGTGTGAGCCACCAAACCCGGCTGAAACAATTATTATATGCTATGTTTTCTAAGCTTTTTTTTTTTTTTGCCATAGATCCTTTGAATTCCAATGATTCTGAGAAACTATTGTTCCAATAGAATGCTTTTGGAAACATCACTCTACGTCAAGCAGCTCTAATTAATGGGAGTATGCACGTACCCCAAATTCTCTCGGTTCAGATGTCAAGTTTTGTCAGCATTGCATTTGGTTTTGCTGGGTGGGATTATCAACCAGGAAGAGGGCCCTGAAAAGAAGTCTTGTCCTGGCTCTTTGGTGAGACTGTGTTTTCCAATGCAGGTGGAAACTTTGCCTGTAAATTTAAAATAACAAATATAATGCTTCCTACTCTCAGAGTGGTTTGAGGTTTAGCCCACTTTAATAAGTATTAATTGATCCCAAAAATGTTGTGAAAGAAGGTGGATTTTTGTTTAACAGAGAAGATGAGGGAATAAGCTAAAAAATGTTAGGTGGCTTATGGGTGCATTTGAGAGCATGACTTCACAGTTAATTCCAGCAGCACCAAGTACTCTGTCTAGGTGAATCAGCTAACCCATCTGAGTCTTCGTTTCTTCATCCATTAAGTGAGAAAAGATAGAAAATACAGTTTTGCCACCCCCCAATGGATAAGATAATTAAATGAGCTGATAAAAGGAGGCTGTTTAGCAGACAGCCTTGCATAATAACCACTCAGTAAGTGTTTCATGTGGTCTTTATCAAGGTTACCCATGAAGGAGTGGTACAGCTGGCTCCCAAATGGTGTCTTCTGATAGTCAGTCTCCTATTCATGTCATTGTATATTTAATTTATACTTTTTTTTTTTAAGAGTTGAGGTCTCACTGTGTTGCCCAGGCTAGACTCAAACTCCTGGGCTCAAGTGATCTTTCCATGTTAGCCTCCCAAAGACTGGGACCACAGGTGAGCCCCACCACGCCTGGCTGCCTCTTGTATAATCACACTTTTGAGACTGGTTGCTAAGAACAAATTGCCCAGAATTTAATCCTAACTAAGTGAACGGATAAAATTGCTATTCTAATCCTCAAAACAAAGATCTATACCACCAGTATAGAGATCGTCAAAACTGTGGTGCCCCTACATATTTATAAAGAAATTTAGAAATTCAAAAATTTATCTCAAAAAGTAGTAATGTCCAAAAGTTCGTCAGAGAGACCGGTGAAATGTAATAAAGATGTCTTAGTGAAAATTGCCTAAATACCACAGAAAACAAAGTATATATTTGGCACGGCAAAGTCAATTTCTTCATCTTGTTTCATGACTCTCAAATTTTATAATTCAAACAGTTTTGTTTTGTTTTGTTTTGGTTTGGTTTGGTTTGGTTTGGTTGTATTTCACAGTTAGTTTGGTACATGCATTTCTGGGTTTTTGATAAGGGTTTCCTCTAGCTTCCTTTTACATTCTTAGTTCATTTTCATGCTCCATGTCTACATTTTTGTTAAAAATAATATTACAGCATGCCAAAGGACATATCGCCTTAGAAACCAGTAGGCAACTTCCACTAGCTCAACATTCCTGTTCTCTCCTTGCTGCCCAATTGTGGGGTATTCATCCCTGTGCTTGTTCTGTTGTGGGTTTTTCTCACCCATCTTGCTTTTCACATCAATTTTCCTTTCTGGGACCCTGGCCACACTTGAGTTTCAGACCCCTGTCTCAGAGTTCCTTTGAGATGATACAGAACAAAACTAACTTGCTTATGTCTGGGAAGCAGAAAAAAATGTCAAGAGTGTTGAAAATGAGAGTTGAAGAAGGTTCTGGTTGCAATGGAAGTAAAAGTAGGTAATGAAATCCAAGGGGTGAGAAAATGATGAATGTATCATGGCTTATACAATAAATCGAAAGATGGAATAACCCTTAGGGACTAAGACAGAATCGTAGAGCAAGCAGAAAGTGCTGAGCTTGTGCAATCGACAAATCAGAAAGAGTGAAGGAAAATCATTGAAGATTTTTAAAATTCACTTTCAGTATAAGACCAGATCTGTGTTCGTGTCGGATAGCTGTTAGCTTCAGGCCTGTTGAAGTGCAGGCTTCAGTTCATCAGGGCTCAGTTTGGTCTATGTTCTATTGATGCCACAGATGGTCAAGAGTTGAGGACTGTTCAACTCAGAGTAACAAAAGGAGAATTCCAAAGCACCATTCTGATGTCACAGATGTTGAGAAGGACTCCACAGAAATTCTATCAGGGAAACTGCAAGAATAGACCTCACCTGGCTCAGTCTAAAGTGAATATTGATGAAATTGGCATGCTTTAGGCATGGGCTAAGACAGAACATTTATGAGCAAGAAGGATGTGGGTGCCTGGTTTTAATGTTTAAAGAATAGCTTACACTATTCTAATGGAGATGGATATAGGAGTAGAAAGCTCAAATTCCTCTTGGTTGCTGTGGAGTTAGGAAGCACTGATGTACAAAGAACTGGCTTATTAACAGCTTTCATGAGTGTAGTGTATTTGAAATGGTTCATACCTGCTTTTTCAGTCCCTAATTCTGTCTGTCAACTAGAATCAGCACAACTCGAGTGTATCACATTTATACATTCTGGACACTCTCTTATTCCATTTCTGGCATTTTTCTACATTAGCATCCAGCCTGATGGAACTGTATGCCTTACCTGTGTCTGAAATTCTGTGCTATCTGGTTGGGAGGCATTCGTAGACATGCAATTTTCTGGCAATGCAGGGAGATTTTTCCTGTCTTGCTCATATGCAGATTTCTCCTCATTCAGCCCCATATTGTTGAATTACCTCATCTTTTAAGAGCCTGAACTTGTCATTTAAGCCTTTCACCAAAAACCAAGGGTCTTCCAGGCCCTGTTGTCTGTATGTGGGATACAGTACAGCGCTGGCCAAGAAAATGATCTACTATCCACAAGGAGTCCACCATCAAGCCACACAGAGATAAACAAAATACTGAAATTTAATAAACACTGCAAGAATGCAACCTGAGTGTATAGGTGGCCACTTTAGAGACTCCATTAAATTAGAGTCAGGGAAGACCACCCCAAAAAAGTAATGGATGTATAGAAGTTGATCAATACATATGTTGTGGGAAGCCAGAACTAGGAACACCAAATACCATTAAAGCCCAGGGCAATGAGGTGCAGTGAAGGCATTTATTATGCCGAGCAGTAGCTCTCAAATTTCAAGATGCATATTAATTTCCCAGTGAGCTTGTTATAAAGCCAGTGTTCTAGTTCTGCCCCAACCATTGTCTCTCCTTAGGGCAGGATGGGGCTCCAGGCAGCTGGAATTTACAAGCAGTGATTTAGGATTCTAAGGCTGGCTGTTAATTAGAAATTGGGTTGGAGCAGAGACTGCAAGGGGGAGAGTGATTATCAACCTTGTGTAAACCCATGAGTCTATATGGAAGCAGTTTAGAGATTGCCCTACTAATGGCACACCGTAGTAGACACTTCAGTAGGGGAATATGAGGTGTATTTAGTAAGATCCTTGGCAACAGTGTACAGAATTGGAAGGGAGCAAGTCTGTACACAATTAATTGGGTAGAAAGTTTTGTAGTTATATTGGCAAGACATGTTGCCAACTTCGACTACAAAGTGTCACTGGTATAGAAAATTAAAGAATTTGAGAGATGTTTGCAGGAAAAAAAATGAAGACCATTTCCATCTTTATGAATTTATATAGATGAGGGATTCATTGTGGTGAAGTAAAGAGTGTGGAAGGCAGAAGTTTAAAAAGAGAAGCCAGTTAGTTCTTGAGACAATGTAAGTTTTAGGTACCAAAGATTCTGTAGTATCTTTTAATAAAGCTAATGATCTAGTTCTGCCCCAACCTTTCTCTCTCCTTAGGGCAGAACCAGGCTCCAGGAACCTGGATTTTTATAAGCTGCAATTTAGGATTCTCAGGCTGGTTGTGAATGAGAAATTGGATTCGGGAACAGATTACAAAAGGGACAGTGAAGATCTCCAGGTGATTGAATATGTGGACATAGAATTCAGAAATAAGATTTGGAATACAAATGGGGACATTTTGGAACCAGTGGAACTTGAAATTCCTTTGGGTGGTGGAGGTATGCAGAGTGTGAAAGGAGCCTGCTACAGAACAAGGAAGAGGACCAACATTTTAGGATACAGCAGAAGATGAAGAAACTAAGCAAGACGGCTGGGCAGGGTGAGTCACTCTTATAATCCCAGCACTCTGGGAGGCCGAGGCGGGTGGATCACTTGAAGACAGGAGTTTAATACCAGCCTGGGCAACACGGTGAAACCCCGTCCCTACTAAAAATACAAAAATTAGCCGGGCACGGTGGTGCACACTTGTAATCCCAGCTACTCGGGAGGCTGAGGTGGGAGGATTACTTGAACCCGGAAGGCAGAGGTTACGGTGAGTCAACATCACACCACTGCACTCCAGCCTGGGTGAGAGAGCAAGGCTCCATCAAAAAAAAACAAAAACAAAAAAAGAAGAAGAAGAAGAAGGGAAGAAAGAGGAAGAAGAAGAAGAAGAAGAAGAAGGAGAAGGAGAAGGAGAAGGAGAAGGAGAAGGAGAAGGAGAAGGAGAAGGAGAAGGAGAAGGAGAAGGAGAAGAAGAAGAAGAAGAAGAAGAAGAAGAAGAAGAAGAAGAAAAAGAATAAGAAAAAGAAACTAAGTGAGACTTTCCAGAGAAGGAGGGTGAAATGCAGAGAAAAGGGTGACCCAAGAGCCAAGGGCAGAAAAAGCACATTTCAGGATCCAAGACAAACTGCAGCACATGTTTCCAAGAGGTGCAGCCATACATATGTGTAAGAGAGCTGTCAATTTTCATTTGGATTTTAGCTTCACCAGGCACTTGAGTTCCACTTCACAAATGTGAAGGCTACTCTTCTGAGGATATGCGGATTCTTGTTGAGCTCAGTTACAGAGGAGTATGGAAGGAGGAGAACAGAAGACAATGAGGATCCTATTATTGTTTCTCTATGTAGCTTCCCTTCTTGCAAATCCCTCACTGCTCCTGTGCACAAACTCCTTTAGGAAGAAACAAGTGATTGCCATGACTCCCAGCAAGAGGCTCATGGTGGGGTCCCCACTTCCACAGCACCTCCCTTCTTTGTTGTGTAAAGAAATAGGTCTGCGAAATTTCAGAGTTGCAAGATGGCACATGGGGTTAGAAGCACGGAATAGACACAGGTTTCCCCAAGTTTTAATTGAGCGGTTATTGCATGGCTACCATAGCGGTGTGAACTCCTTAATCGGTACCTCTGTGTACATTCATTGTTCATTGCTACTATTAATAACCCTTTAATATTGGTGCTGGTATCGGAGAGTGTTTGCTGTGCTGTCTCTCCATTAGATGCTAAAGCCAGACTAAGCCTTTCAATTTCCATCTCACCATATTTAACCTCTTTTGAGGTTTAGCTTAGTGTTGTTAATGGTGCATAGCATGTTCTTTTCCATACTCAATTTGACAAACTAAGGGGAATCTTTGATCTTATAATTTAAAGACATCATGTCTTATTTCGGTAGACAGATAATCTCAGAACATTTAAGATTTAATTGAATTGGACATGGTAAAAACATGTTAGCATTATCGAAGTACTAAAACCCCTAAATAAAGAAGCATGCATAAACTACAGTGGCTTTTTTTTTCTGGCACAGATGGTTTATATTTGTAATTGAAAAATTAATCTGTCTTTAGATTGCCCAAGGGAGTTACAAGAAGC
The DNA here is from genome assembly GCF_028885625.2 of Pongo pygmaeus. NCBI lineage: Eukaryota > Metazoa > Chordata > Mammalia > Primates > Hominidae > Pongo > Pongo pygmaeus. Next base: position 6,779,747 of record NC_072396.2, on the reverse strand, counting down.
TTAGCTGCTTTAGATTTTTTTAAAAAGTGTTACAGAGTAATTATAAATAGACAGCAGTAGTATTAATCAATCTTTCTAAACTGTTGTTATTTAGATTCTGAATTGTTAATTGACTAATATTATACAATGATAATGTAGTTTTATTTTCTCTTCAAAATGTGAAGATACAACAAAAATGTAGCCCCCAAAACATAATTATTTCCACTTATTTTATTTTTCTGCTTTACTTTTAGAATACAATATTCTGTATTATTGAACAAGTCTCATCCTTTAAATTTTGATTCATTCATTCTTTTATTAGTGTTAGAAAACTGGATGTTAACTTTTTAATTAACCCTACTTTGTTTGAGGGGATTGGTAACAATTCATTTACTATGTTTTAATAATTATTTGTAGAAAAAAAGTATGATTTTCCCAGGATCCTGTTCTTAATACTAAGTAATTCAAGTAATAATAATAGCAAAGTTAGTACTTTTAGGTAAATCCAATTACTGGCATTTGTCTGATTACTGAGAATTGTTGAGAAAAATTATTGGTCATATTTGTTAAAATAATCTACTTTATTATATCTGCCTGATAATTTTCTAGTAAATACAAGCTTATCAAGCATTTGCTATGCTCATTATATAAAATACCCTCAATTGATTTAATAAATCTATGCATGAAAATTTTGAAGGGCACGTAATCTCAGTAGAAGGTATCCTATATACAGGCATGCAATGCATCATAAGCACATCATAGAAAATTGAGTCTCCATCCCCTCAAACATTTATCCTTTGTGTCACAAACAAAAATAAAAACTAAAAATAAACTTTAAAGTATCATGTGTAGTTATTTATGCAGTTCTGTTCCTCTAAACGCTTATATTCCATCAATTTTCAAAGGGACTTTCCTAACTGTAGCTTTTGCTAACCATGGTGATAAGTTTATATCATCTTAGGGTAGACGTATTGTGGCAGGAACTTACTTATTCCAAATTTACTATGTTCTGTATTACAGTCTAAAATCAACTTTGGGGCTGGGCATGGTGGCTTATGCCTGTAATCCAAGCACTTTGGGAGGCCAAGGCTAGCAGATCACCTGAGGTCAAGGAGTTCAAGACCAGCCTGGCTAACATGGCGAAACTCCGTTTCTACTAAAAATACAAAAATTAGCCAGGCGTGATGGTGCGTGCCTGTAGTTCCAGCTACTTGGGAGGCTGAGGCAGGAGAATCGCTTGAACCTGGGAGGCAGAGATTGCAGGGAGCTGAGATTGCACCACTGCACTCCAGCCTGGGCAACAGAGCAAGACTCCATCTTGAAAACTAAAAACAACTTTGGGCATTTGAAGTCTACAGTGATGGTGTTATATGTACATTTTATTCAAGTCTAGTTGTGTGTTTTTTTGCAATAATGTGTGTTGATCTTGTGACCTGAGCCTTTTTACTTATGTGACCCCCTCGGTAACAAGGAACTTGATGACTCTCTCAGCAGGTTTTGATGTCTTTGATTCAGGACACAGAACATGTAAGACCACAATTAATTCACTATTGCCTTGACTAGTGCAAGTCTTATGTATCTCTACTGGAGTTCTCTAGAATTGCAGACGATTGAACTTCTATGTGACTTTTGATTGTTATTGAGCTTCCTGAAGCCAGTGTACACATGGATTTTCTAGAAGGGTAGTTCCGATTAGGGGTATAAGATTTCTTGTATTGAACTATAGTTACGATGTTAAGAATAGACAATCCAACCAACTTTACACTTACTGAAAAAATAAACAGCCCACCCTAAAGCAATGGATGAAGCTCAGTTGTTAAAGTTGTTACTTGGACCTGAGAGTTGTGTAGCACCTGAGGGGACAGAATGAAATGGGGAGGTCATTGTGTCGGTGAAAATATTAACATAGAGTTGGACTGGGCGCGGTGGCTCACACCTGTAACCCCAGCACTTTGGGGGGCCAAGGAAGGAAGATCACTTGAGGCCAGGAGTTTGAGACCAACCTGGCCAACATGGCGAAACCCTGTCTCTACTAAAATACAAAAAGTTAGCCAGGTGTGTGGTGCTCACCTGCAATCCCAACTACTCGGGAGGCTGAGGCAAGATAATTGCTTGCACCAGGAGGCAGAGGTTTCAGTGAGCCGAGACCACACCATTGCACTGCAGCCTGAGTGACAGAGCAAGATTCTGTCTCAAAAAAACGAAAACAAAAACCCTGCAATATTAACACAGAGTTGTGTGAAAATTGTCTGTCTGTGAGACCAGAACACAATCTCAGTTCAGCAGAGTGTGTGCATTGAGAGGTGAAAGGTGATAAAAGCAGACGCAAATGTATTAGCAAGATTTCCTACAGTCTTGAGTGACAGGTCAACAGGTTAATTATTGATATGGAGCAATAGCAAGGAAGTGATACAAAGCAGAGAAGAATTAAAGCAGGTTCAACTCAGGTGGTTTACAGAAAGGAAGAGAACATGAAGTGTTTTCTAATATATAATTTTAAATTTGTCTATTTGCCTTAAAGAAAGCATGCTGCCTAGTGCTAATTCAGAAATATGTTGGAAAAGGTAGAGATGCATTTTGTTATGCAGACAGAAATAAGAAATTTGGAAATAGATGTAAAAGGTGGAAGACTAATTTTGGAAGAGGAAATGGTATCAGTTAATTATAGATTTATTATGCTTAATGCATCACTATGTTCAGTGGCAGTTGTATAGGTTGGAAAAAAAACAGACAAAAATCAAAGAAGAGAGAGAGAAAAAAAGAGAATACTTGCATCCAAGAAACCATAAGAATATGCTAAGTAGACAAAGGGAGTTTGGTCAAATGGAGCCAAAAGAATAATAAAGATGGATGTTCCATGTTCCTCTTAGGGCATTTGCCTTAGAGGCCTTCTTCTCATTAAAATTTTGTAATAATAAACCAGAAAAAATTATGTCAGAATGAGGTGACAAACTGGGCCTCATGTGGTTCAAGTAGCTCTGCTTTTTGCAGAAGGACGAGAGAATTTGAGTAGAAAGAAGATGCTTCCCTCACCTTACATATGTAGCCACGTTTTAGTTACTACAAATCTACATGATGCATCCTCAACTGACTTGGTCCCGGTCAAATGTCACTCCAGTTGATGCCCCTGAATCCACCTTCCATCACCTGCTTTATTGGTGGCCTCCAGTGGTGGGATGGGGACCCAACACCTGGGAACTGTAGGGCTCACTCTCCCCGCATGATGGCTTTAGAATTGGCTGGCGTGGTTGGCTGTGGCTAGTTTCCAAAGAGTGGTCTTTCTCACTCTTTGTGGCCTCAAAAATAGTTAGAAGAACCAAAAGCATTACTAGAAACTCTACTCTGATGATTAATTGTATGTGTCAACTTGACTGGCCTAAGGGATGCCCAGACAGCTGATAAAACATTATTTCTGAGTACGTCTGCCAGAGTGTTTCCAGAAGAGATTAGCATTTGAATCAGTGGACTGAGTAAAGAAGATCACTCAACAATGTGGGCTGGCACTGTCAAATCCCTTGATGGCCTAATGAGAACAAAAAGGCAGAGAGAGGAAGGGTGCATTCTCTCTCTTCTTGAGCTGAGACATTCACCTTTTCCTGCCCTGCAAAATCAAGGCCCTGTTTCCCAGGTTTTGGGGCTCCAGGATTTACACCATCAGCTCTTATGGTTTTCTGGACTTCAGTCTTGGATTAAATTACACAGTGAGCTTTGCTAGGTCTCCATATCTTGCCATATCATGAGCCAATTCCCATAATAAATCTCCTCTCTCTGTATCTATATCTATTTCTGTATCCACCTATATATGTATCCATCTATTTATATCTATATTATTTATATTTAATTTATAGATAAATAGACATATCTATCAATCAGATAAGTTTATCCTGTTGATTGCATTTCTCTGAAGACTCCTCATACGGTTATTGAAGACAGTCAGATTATGAGAAACAAAAATCAGCCAAAGGAACTCTCCATGGTCCTTGGTTGACTGTAAAGGGCCTGGATGAAAGTGAAGACAGAAAGAATTATGAGATCTGGAGCCAGATGTGACCTGACAGTCACTCTCATGCAGGTCTCATTATGTGGAAGAGCATTCTGAGGTCCAGACAGGTTAAGTCACTTGCAGAGGTCACATGGTGAAGAAATGATGAAGCACCTTGCAGATCAGACGCTGGCTCAGCAAACCCATGTCTTCTTCATCCCAGGCATACAAGGCTACATGCACTTCCAAACCTTCCATGTGCCAGAGGTCTTTGTGGAGCCCAGTTCTCACCAGTGGGGTTGGGTGGGGCGGCTGTGTGCTGTGTGCTACTTACGACAAGCAAACCTTCATGCTCTTTTCTGTTCCTTGCTGGCTGCAATGGAAAAAATCCCCAACTTGTTCTTAGATGTCTCACGTTGAAGTTAGTAGAGCCGCAATGTAGAAGAAGTCTGGTTTCTAAGATCAGCCATTAACAAAAGCTCCCTTTTCAGTAATGCCCACAGAATAACATTCTCTGAACGAAGAAAGAGCAGACATAAACCCCTGTAATTTCTTCAGTTACTTGTATTTTTCTGATGCCATTTATATTCATTGAGCTACTGTTATTCGAGGCTGATCTGCAGAAGCCACTGGTATTACTGTAACTGATTCAGTCAGTGGATTAAATGTATCACAACACGGCCATCTGCTAGAAATGGGGGAAGAGCAATGATGCCCTCAGGCTTTGACAAGCTTCTTGGCTGGCAGAAGAAAGTGGAGTCAGGCTTTGAGACTAGGGATTTAGGTGGGGAAATGAGGCCCCTCAAAGTTGATGATATCATAGCCACACTTTACTATTGTGCCTTGTACTGAATTTGCATGGAGATGGCATATGTCAAGGATTTCAACAGGGCTGCTAAGTTTCTCCAATTGCCTTTCCAATGATCAGCCAAACATCGTATTGGTCAGTACATATATGATTTTAAAATGTGGAATTAGAGAGAGCAAAATAGAGAGAGAGAAAGAAAGCTAACTGTAAGAGATATTTAGGTAATGCATGTTTTGCAGTGAGTTTGACATTATAATTGAATGACTTTAGACATTACAATGGCATCTGCTAAAATGTTTTCCATAGGCTGAGATTGCTGCCTTGCCCTTGGTCTACCCCCAAGTTTCTCAACCATCCCACTGTCAGAGGCATTTGAACCAGAGCAACTCCACCATCTTGAATAGGGGCTGGGGAAAATAAGGCTGAGACCTGCTGGGCTGCATTTCCAGGAGGTTAGGCATTCTTAGTTACAGGATAAGATAGGAGGACGGCAGAAGATACAGGTCATAAAGACCTTGCTGATAAAACTGGTTGCAGTAAAGAAGCCCACCAAAACTCACCAAAACCAAGATGGCAACAAAAGTGACCTCTGGTCATCCTCACTGCTCATTATACGCTAATTATAACGTATTAGCATGCTAAAAGACACTCCCGCCAGCGCCATGACAGTTTACAAATGCCATGGCAACATCCAGAAGTTACACTACATGGTCTGAGAAAGGGAGGAATCCTCAGCTCCGGGAATAGCCCACCCCTTTCCTGGAAAACTCATGAATGATCCACTCCTTGTTTGGCATATAATGAAGGAGTGATAATAAGTATCCTCGGCGGAGCAGCTCAACGGAGTAACAATTCTTTTTTTTTTTTTTTTTTTTTTTACTTTCTTAATCAACTTGCTTTCACTTTACTCTATGGACTCACCTCAAATTCTTTTTTGTGCGAGATCCAAGAACCCTCTCTTGGGGTCTGGATAGAGACCCCTTTCTGGTAACACCACTATTGACATTTGGAAGGAGATATTTCTTATGATGGGAAGCTGTCATGTGCCCTGTAGTATCACTGGGCCTCTGCCTGCTAGATGCCAGTAACAACCTTCCAACGAGGACAAATAAAAAACGTGTCCAGATATTGCTAAACATCCCTAGAGGACCCAGTTACCTCTGATTTCCCCTGAGTAGCTAAGCATAGCCAGACCTTACATTTGTGTAAATGAATGAAAGAATGAATAAGTCATTTTCCTAACAATGGTTACTTTACATTTGAAATGCTAGAGCCCTTTCCCCACTTCTCTTTATGAACACAGAGACCGCCTGGAAAAAGTCTATGCACTTAACCCTTCTACTAGGTGGCTTTGGGTATAGAAGAAAAAAGCCCCACACCCCGGAGCAATCAACGTTTAGGAAAGTGAAATCACAGGAGAAAGAGGGTGTCATACAAGTCGCTACTAATTTCCTCAACAAACGCTGTTTTGAGGAGCACTGTTAACTCTCTGAAATCACTGTTTTCTCCCTTCTGAAAGATTTTTAGAGAGGATTCCTTTCAAAATTGGGTTCTGGGACTCTGTGTTTCCAGTGGAATGCTGTCACCATGAGACCCCGTGATGCACTAGCCCAGGAATGCCGGCAATAGCCAAGCAGAGCCCTGTGCCTGTTCTCTTCCTGGCACAGAGGCACACAAAACCCAAGCAGGCCCGCCCAAATCAGATCCTGGGCTATGGGAAAGCCTTTGTGAATGAGCTCATTGAAGTGGAGAGATGAAAATGAGGGAGCTCTGAAACTGGCAGGGCCTTCAAAGGATTCCTAGGGGGAATTCCTCTGCCCAGAAAACAAGGTAAAGGGCCTAAAGCCCAAACAAGGACCCTCCTGCTATGTAGGGAGACAGAAAGCTCCACTCTCTTCACCTTGCCCCCGCCCCCCACCCCATAAAACAAAGCTATTCGGGATGCTTCAAATGCCAAGTAGTGCAACAAATCACTTTGCCAAACGTGATCTCTGAAGTCAGGGGTGTTCAGCTCCGGCAAATGCCACTCTGTGTCTGCTCATCCATGCAAGATGCTTTGCAATGAAAATACCTACACTAGCCCTCCATAAAGCACACAGTTACAACCCATCATGAGGTATGCGATCAGCAACCAGGATGCACTGTCTGCTCTGGGCTTAGAGGCTATGAGCTAGGGCCATTTGCATAACTGAGTCAATGAAGGTGGTGAAAAGGGTTTTGATTTCTATCTTGCATGTGGAATCTCATTCTCTCTTAGAGATAATGAGTTATGGGGTCATCTATCCTTCCCTTGGAAAATGATCTGAGGTGACACTGTAGCTCCCCATCCTCTGGGAATCATTGATGTCTGTTAGATTTTATAGGAAGCAATTGAGTTGAGTGTACCCCCTTTCCCCTGTCCTCAATCTAAGTGATAATATCTGGCACCCCAAAGGGTGTCAGACTGCTTTATTGATCTTAATTCTGGAATCCCTCTAATTCCTAACTGGGCTTCTCACAATACCAGTGCCCTGGCTTAAACGAGGTTTGCAGTATGCACACATCACTGAGGATGGCTCAACTCTCCTGGCCCCCAAGGAATTCCAGGTATTCCATCCCTCTTAATTCCTCCTGAAGTCTCTTAACTTCCACCAGGCATCTTGTAATTCAGCCTAGATGACCAGATTTGCATTTGCACCTGTCAATCAGCCTTTCGAGTTCTTGATGGAGAGAGTGGAAAACATTCCATTCTTACCAGACAATTCCTCTCCATGCCACAGAGCTGGCAGAGCACCTAATTGTGATGCTGGGTAAAGTGGCTCTCCATGGGCACTGGAAAGCTACAGTTTTGAGGACAAGCACCCACACACAGCCAGTGGGCCCCAGGGCAAGGGCACTGTGAGGCGTGAGACTCTACCCAGTAAAGTTGGAGCCTTCAGCCCCATAACTCCACCAACATTTGAAAACTCCAATTGCCTCTGGAAGATACTGCCGCTTTCTTCTCCAGGAAAGCACCTTCTGTCTGCTGAGAGTAATGTTGTGTGTGGAAAGTCCCTTACCACGTAGTGTTCAGACACTGGAGAAAGGGAAAGGGAGTCATCACTCTGAGAGAATCCACGAGAGATCTGTGAAGCTGATGGAATTTCAGGGCGCAGGGTGTCCTATTCATACAGTAGATCTGACTGTGTGCTGCTCACATTCCAAAACAACAGGACAGGGGAGCTAAGGACCTATATAGAGAGCCTCTGCCTATATCAATCAGCTTTCCTTCCAAACCATAAAGCCAAGGAAAAATAGAGCTGTGAATCCTGGGAAGCATTTTGATTTTGTGTTCTTTCACATCTGTCTCATTAGCATACGAAATAAAGTTAGTTAGTTGCAGGTTGTTTTTTTTTTTTAAAAAAAGAACAAGACAGGTGTAAAATCTATAAACACCTGCTAGATCAGTAACTGCCTCTCAACAAGACCAGCTGGCACATCAACATCTCCAGGAGATCATATCTTAAATGTAAAGTGAACAGTTAATATTCCTGAACTACCTCTTATTTTAAAGCCATAGGAAACCTTTTGTGGGGCGGTGAGGGGCATCTCCCCAAACTCCTGTGCATGACAAGAGCTCTGCACAAAAGATAGGAAGACCTGGTCATCTTAGGCCGCCTCAGCAAGGCAGTTGGTTTATGTTCTGTTGAGAAGCCATGGAGCGATTATGTGAAGAAAGCCTGTTGTCTTTACTGGTGCCAAGAAAAAGATTAGATAAGAAAAGGTCACTGGGGCAACGAGGGGTGAGTAGTTGTTTAATTCTTAACAAACATTGTGCACTCCATAGTGTGGCTGTTTCCCCCACTGTATGATGTTTCAAACATTAATTGAATACAGGGATGGTCTAAGCAAAGCTAAAAGTAGCCCTAAACAGAATGTTCCTTTGTGATTGGTGAGAATAGTTTGGGACAACATAGTCATGGGGCCTCAGAAGGACAGAAAGTCTACAACCAAGTTTGTGTTTTTTAAATGATTAGATCCAATCTGTGGGTATTTGGTAAGTTGTCAAAACATTTCTTTAAATGTGTCGGCTGGGTGCGGTGGTTCACGCCTGTAATCCCAGCACTTTGGGAGGCTGAGGTGGGAGGATCACTGGAGCCCAGGAGTTTGAGACCAGCCTATGCAACATAGGGAGACTCCCATCTCTACAAAAAAATAACAAAAAATCGCCAAGCGCCTATAGTCCCAGCTGCTTGGGAGGCTGAGGGGGGAGGGTCGCTTGGACTCAGATCAAGGCCTCAGTGAGTTATGATCGCACCACTGCACTCCAGCTTGGGCGACAGAGCAAGACCTTGTCTCAAAAAAAAAAAAAGGACAGATGTTGCAGGGATGAAGAGTGGGATGAGGTGGGTGGAGGTGAGGAAGCACAGGACATCTTTGGGGAAATGACAGGGAGCCGGTGAGACAGAATCCAGAGATGTAGAAGGGAAGTCAGCACAAACATTGGCCTAAGCCCTCCTTGTAAGGGGCTGCAATGTAAAACGAAACCTTTCATACTACAGGAGACTCCACGGACTCCTTACCCAGAGCAATAAGGGAAATCTAGCAGCAGTTGTAATCTTAAATTCCTTCTAAGAGACAGAAAAGATAAGACACATACACAGAGGAGAAGGCCACGTGGAGATGGAAGTAGAGAGTGCAGTGATGTGGCCACAAGCCCAGGGAAGCCTAGAGCCCCAGGAGCTGGGAGAGGCAGGAAGGGTCCTCCTCTAGCATCTCTGGGAAGAACTGGATACAATTGTAGTGGATTGAACAGTTGCCTCTAGAAAGATAAATCCACATCATAAAGCCCAGAACTTGGAATATGACATTATTTAGAAAAATAGTCTTTGCAGATTTGTAATTAAAGTCAGATCTGGAGATGAGATTATTCTGACATACGGTGGCCTTAATTCAATGGCCAGTGTCCTTCTAAGACACAGAAAAGGAGACATGGACACAGAGGAAAATGCCACGTGCCACGTGGAGACAGAGGCAGAGACAAGTGATATGGTCACAAGCCTAGGGATACCTGAAGCCCCCACGACCTGGGAGACGCAGGAAGCTTCCTCCCCTAGAGCCTCTGGAGGGCATGCCACTCTGCCCATACCTTGTTCTCAGGCTCCTGTTCTCCAGAACTGGGAGAGGATATAGTTTTTATTATGTTAAACCACCCAGTTTGTAATAATTTGTTACAGCGGTCCTAGAAAACTAAAACTAATAAACTAGCACAGATTCATGACACTACTGTGTTGATTTGCCTCTGCAGAGAAGTAGGTACCATCCAGGCAAGGGTTCAAAGCGGCTGGTAGAGAGCTGGGTTCAGAGCAGGAGGAAAGGCCAGGCTTTTGCTGAACTCCTGGATGGCCACAAGCTGTGGAAAGGTCACCAGCAACTGGCTGCTAAGAAGACAGGTCAGTGTGTTTACCTGATAGACCCAATTCAAGATCAAAGGAAGCTTCAAAAACAACGCACCAGTTACTTCCAGCAAGAATTCCACGAAAACCCTGAAAATCTTCTATGTCTGTAGTGTGGCCGACTCTGGCTGAATACGACCCTGCAAAGGGAGTATAAAACGTACCTTGTGTTCCAAAGCTTCTCAATATATCTTTTCATTTGTGCCTTTCAAAAACCAATGTGATTCCACAGGGCTGGCCTGTCTCTACAGTGTGGGCTGTAAGACAGCCTACTGTACCCTTCTGAGAGGGTTTTCTTAGCTGATTGATTGGGAAGGGTACAGGCCCAGCCCCCTTCATGGGAGGAAGAGGTGTCTGCTTCAATAAGTATATGACTGTGGCTGGCAGATTAAACGGACACTTGGATTCTTAAAGTTACCCAAACAAATGAGCAAAGAAAATTCATATAACCCCATCAAAAAGTGGGCAAACGCCATCAATAGACATTTCTCAAAGGAAGATATACAAATGGCCAACAAACATGCTCCACATGCCAACAAACAACAAATGCTCAACATCACTAATCATCGGAGAAATGCAAATTAAAGCCACAACGAGATACCAACTTACCCTGCAAGAAGGGCCATTAATAAACAGTCAAAAATCAATGAATGTTGGTGTGGATATGGCAAAAAGTGAATGCTTGTACACTGCTGGTGGGAATCTAAATTAGTACAACGTCTATGGAAAACAGTATGGAGATTTCTCAGAGAACTAAAAGTAGACCTACCATTTGATCCAGCAATCCCACTACTGGGCATCTACCCAAAGGAAAAGAAGCCATTATATGAAAAGGACGCCTGCACGCATATGTTTATTGCCGGAGAATTCACAAGTGCAAGATATGGAATCAACCTAAGTGCCCATCAACCAATGAGTATATAAAGAAAATATGGTATATATACAGCATAGAATACTACTCAGCCATAAAAATGAATGAAATAATATCTTTGTGATGGGGCTGGAAGCCATTATTTTAAGTGAAGTAACTCAGGAATGGAAAACCAAATACCGTAGGTTCTCACTTATAAGTGGGAGCTAAACTATGAATACACAAAGGCATACGGAGTGGTAAAATAGACACTGGAGACTCAGAAGTTGGGAGGGTGGGAGGGAGGTGAGGGATAAATAACTACATACTGGGTACAATGTACACTACTCAAGTGACAGGTGCACTAAAATCTCAGACCTCACCACTAAACAATTAATCCATGTAGGCAAAAATTACTTGTACCCCAAAAGCTATTGAAATAAAAAATATATAGTTTTAAAACTTACTACAACTATAGTTGGTGTGATGGTTAGTTTTATGTGTCTGCTTGGCTAGAAACCGGTGACCAGTTGTTTGTCCGAACACTTAGTCTAGATGTTGTTGGGAAGGAACTTTTTTGTTCGTTTGTTTTAGAGACAGGGTCTTGCTCTGTCACCTAGGCTGGAGTGCAGTGGTGCAAATAATACAACTCACTCCAGCCTCAACCTTCTGGGCTTAAGCAATCCTCCTGCCTCAGCCTCCTGAGTAGCTAGGACTACAGGCACAAGCCCCAAGGCCTGGCTAAAGTATTAAAAATTTTATAGATATGAGTCTTGCTACATTGCTCAGGTGGGTCTCACTATGTTGCTCTGACTTCAAGTCATCCTCCTGACTCAGCCTCTCAAAGTGCTGGGATTACAGGCTTGAGCCACCAAGTCCAGCCAAGGGAAGGGATTTTTCTTTTGAGATGTGGTGAACATTTACTATCAGTTGAGTTTTAGTAAAGCACATTGTCCTCCGTAATATGGGTGGACCCCATTCAGTCAGTCCAAGGCCTCAAGCACAAAGACCAATGTTTGCCAAAGAAGGAGAAATTCAGCTTCCAGACTCCAACATAGAAATTCAGCCTGGGTTTCCAGCAGTTAGACACAGGACTGCATCATCCACTGTTTTCCCAGTCTCCAGCAAGCCAGCCTGCTTTGCACATTGTTGCCAGCCTCTGGCACAATCAAATAAACCTTTCTCCCTCTCTGTCTTTCCTCTTTCTCTGCATATATAGGTTGGTGCAAAAGTAATTGCGGTTTTTGCCATTAAAAGTAATTACTTTTGCAACAATTTAATACATGTATCTGTGTGTGTATGTATATCTACATATACATATATGTATATGCACATGTATATGTGTGTATATGTATATATACATGTGTATATGTATATATACACATATACACATATTATATATACACATATACATTCATCTATATATGTGTATATATACACATGTGGGTGTGTGTATTATGTGTATATATGTAATGTGTATATACTGTATGTTTGCATACATACATGCATGTGTATATGTATATATACATACAAATGGTATATATGCACACGCACAGTATATATACACTACATATATATACACACCCATATCCTATTGGTTCTGTTTTTCTGAGAACCCTGACTCATATGGGTGGCTAAGGTATTTTCTTTTTAATTTTTATGGGTATACAGTAGGTGTATATATTTATGGAGTATGTAGGATATTTTGATACAGGCATACAATGTCATATCATGTAAACTTTGGTATCTATCTCCTCAAGCACTTATCCTTTGTGTTACAAACAATCCAACGGTACTCTTTTAGTTATTTTTAAATAATAGTTAAATTATTATTGACTATAGTCACCCTCTTGTGCTATCAAACACTAAATCTTATTCATTTTTTCTACTATTTTTTGTACCCATTAACCATCTCTACTTCCCCTCTCACCACCACCCCCACTACCCTTCCCAGCCTTTGGTAATCATCACTCTACACTCTATTCCCATGAATTCAATTGTTTTAATTTTTAGCTCCCACAAATAAGTGACAACATGCATAATGTTAACTCTGCTGAACCATTTTGTATGGGGGGGAGGGACCAAGAGACACAGACAGAGAGAGACAAAAACAGAGAAAGAAAGAGATAAGAGACAGAGATAAAGAGACAGAAAGAAACAGACAGAGAGCTGGGGTTTTTTTGTATATGAAGCATATATTTCTCTTCATCTCTGAATGAAGAATTGTATGTATTAAACCTTTCCAGAGTGGTTTTGTTGTGCACTGTCTTGGCTAACCTAGGACTACACGTTGCAACATCCTCTTCTGTCTGTTTCAGAGCCATTGCATCACTCAGACTTCAAAGCTTTCACAGACATTGTTGCCTTTTATTCTTATAATACTTCTCTAAGGTCAAACTAGGTGATATTTTTATTGCCACTATCATCCCTTTCTTGTTGTCTCATTTATAGATGAGAATGCTGATAGGAACAAAACCAGAATTTGATCTTTTCATGTTGACTTCTTATCTTTTTTATTACACTGTGCTCCTAGTATTATGAGGTTCCTATGAGCATTCAATTCATGTGTCTATGTTTGTAACACAGTGTCTGATACACAGTATCCGGAATAAACAGCCTTGATAGTAACAATTAACAGTTCACATCAAAATGCCACTCACATTTAGTTAAAAAAAAAAAAGTGGATATATAAAAAGGAAAAAAACATAATTTAGTGGATTATTGATGTTCATCTATACCATTTTCATACAGGTCTCATGTGAAACTGGCCAAATGCATTAATCTGGCAGCTATAAATGCAAGTTTCCAAATGTGTTCTTTTCCTAGAAATGTATGTATTGTTTAAGTCATTGTGCCATTGTGCATGCATGCTCCTCCTGGGAAGTTTAGAGTGACAGAAGATGTTTAAAGACAGACGCGAGTCTTTGAAAATTGCATTCTCTGAACTGTAAGGCAGATTTCTCCACAATCCCTTGAGTAATGCAAAGCTACACTTTCAAGCACAGGAGAACTAAAATGTTCCTGAGAGACTGGCCCACTACCCACCACCCTCTTTAGAAAGGCATTAGGCTGATACCTTAATAAGGACTCTGTAAATAGCATTAAAGAACGATTTAAATTGTTTCCTTGAGAACACTAACTTCTGTGTCACTGAAACATTTTGCTAGTAATTATTTAAGAGGGAAATTATCAACGAGCTGAACAGAGGTGAAATTCTTTACGTTACAAAATGCTTTTAACATATTCTAGAACAGAGACCACTCACAAACTTGGAAGTCTCTTTTGCAGAGTGCTCCATCCACTCAGCCTCATATGGATTCCATAGAGAAAAATAAACTACACGATGCCTGCTGTCATCTCGACAAAGTACCAGTAGATGATAAATCATTAAACACTATGGCAGAAGATGCATGACTCGTTTCTTTGCAATGAAGTGGAACAAGTCTGAACCCTCAGGTCCGGAAGCCCAGCTTTCAGTGGCATCGTCTTTACTGAACAAAAGCTCAGACTCATTTTAAAATTATCTTTGACACGGAGGCTGCAATATCACCCTCTCTTCAGGGTTCTTCAGAAGATCCTTTGAAGCTCTTTTTGAATTTAAATATACATTTATAAAGCCATGGTTGTAAGGCAGAGTTCTGCAACCCTTTTGTTGTTGTTGTTCCCCAAGAGCCAGATAAAATTTTTGACTTTTCACTCTGTACACCCAAGAAGCAATGCTGAGAGGATTATGTAAGTACATATACAACCAATTAAGTTTTTTTCAACTTTCGAATTCAGGGATACATGTGCAGGTTTGTTTCATTGGTAAATGTGTGTCATGGGGGTTTGCTGTGCAGATTATTTCATCACCCAGGTATTCTCATTAGTTATTTTTCCCAATCCTCTCCCTCCTCCCACCCGCCACCCTCTGATAGGCCCCAATGTGTGTTGTTCTCCTCTAGGTATCCAGGTGTTCTCGTCATTTAGCTTCCACTTATAAGTGAGAACATGTGGCATTTGGTTTTCTGTTCTTCTGTTAGTTTGCTAAGGATAATAGCCTCCAGAAGATCCATCCATGTCCCTGCAAAAAAACATGATCTCGTTCTTTTTTATGTCCGTATAGTATTTCATGGTGTATCTGTACCACATTTTCTTCACGCAGTCTGTCATTGATGGGCATTTAGGTTGATTCCATGTCATTGCTATTGTGAGTAGTGATGCAATGAACATATGAACCATTCCTAACACACCAGTCATTAAAAAAACTGTACCAAACACAGAAACATGGCAGCAGGTCAGATTTAACCCATGGGTCATAGTTTACTGCCCTCTGTCAGAAAGTATCAAGAATGGTCTAAGTTGCCTTATGAATAGTAATTTTAGTAGTAATAATACTATTAAAAATAATCCAAATAACTGAAATTTACCTGTTCAAGCTTACAGAATCATTTCACATGCATTACCTTATTTGATTTAGGTGAGTTCCGTCATTTCAACCATCATTGTAAGTGCTATCTCCATTGGGAGCTTTAAGGAGGGGACTAATTTGATTTAATTCCATGAGGATAGAACCATCTTTTGTCTGAGATGTTCATAAAATGCTTTGTGGGATCAGCTGGCAGTGAAGGATGGCCCAGCAGTTCTGCGTGCTATTTTATTGACATTGCCTTCTACAAGACAGGATTTAGAGAAAAACAATAGGCAGTTCATAATACCACTTAATCCTCAGAAGGATTTTAGAGGATAAAAGATGTGTAGCCAGGTTTCCAGTAGGGACTGTGGAATTTCACCTATTTGCTCTTATGATCACTGACTCAGTCGCATGTGTTACCTCTCCCTGCACAAATGCAAGTTCCATCAGAGACACTTCTCTATTGTTTGCCAGCTCAAATACAAACAATCCCAAATTCATCTTGCAAAAATCATTCTTATGTCTGAAGCAATAGATATCGTTCAATGCAGTAGGTTGGACGTAGGTTGCATAGGTAGATTGCAGAGTGCTCCATCCACTCAACCTCATATGGATTCCACAGAGAAAAATAAACGACGTGATGCCTGCTGTCATCTTGACAAAGTACCAGAAGATGATAAATCATTAAACTCTGTGGCAAAAGATGCATGACCAATTTCTTTGCAATGAAGTGGAGCAAGTCTGAACCCTCAGGTCAGGAAGCCCAGTTCCCTCACGGCCTCACTGGTAAAGGATCATCCTGCGGTTATTAACCTCTCTTTCCCCCTTCACTCCACATGCAGGAGTTTGAAACCGAACTAGAGGAAATCGAATAGGAAGAGTTCGAAGATTTCAGTAAGATAGAAACCCTTCAACGATTTTCTCTTTCCCAATCCTTGCTTTAAGAATGTAACTGCCACAGGGTGTGGTGGCTCACGCCTGTAATCCCAGCACTTTGAGAGGATTGCTTGAGCCCAGGAGTTCCAGACCAGTCTGGGCAACATGGCAAAACCCCGTCTCTACCAAAAATGTAAAAATTAGCTGGGGATGGTGGCATGCATCTGTAGTTCCAGCTACTTGGGTGGCTGAGGCAGGAGGATCAATTGAGCCCACAAGGTTGAGGCTACAGTGAGCCACGATCATGCCACTACACTCCACCCTGGATGACAGAGTGAGACCCTGTCTCAAAGTGAAAAAAAAAAAAGAGAATTCAGCTCAGAAACTACTAGATTCATATGAGCCAGCATGTGGCTGCTTGAATACTACCACGACAACTATTCCATGGAATCTGCCTTGGCAATAGTCATGATTTTTATTGGGGTTCATTTAAACATGCAGCACCATAAACTCCTGGAAATCAATACTCCAGGTAATAACACTTTCTCTTTTGCTTCCCCACATTATTTTTGTACAGTGAAGATACATTTATTAGTTTAAAGGAACTTTTAAAAGTTTTTTAATTATGGTAAAATACACACAGCCTAAAATGTGCCATTTTAACCATTTTAAAGTGTTCAGTAGTAATTAAGAACACTCACATTGTTGAGTAAGCAAATCTCCAGAACTCTCTTCTTTACTTTTAACTTTAATTTTAGGTTCAGGCATACATGTGTAGGTCTGTTATTTAGGTGATATTGTTTGGGTCTCTGTCCCCACCCAAATCTCACCTCCAATTGTAATACCCAGGTGTCCAGGGAGAGACCCGATGGGAGGTGATTGGATCATAGGGGTGGTTTCCCCCTTGCTGTTCTCGTGATAATGAGGGAGTTCTCACGAGATCTGATAGTTTATAAGTGACAGTTTCCCCTGCTCTCCCTCTCCTTCCTGCCACCTTGTAAAGAAGGTGCTTGCTTCCCCTTCACCTTCCATCATGATTGTTAGTTTCCTGAGGCCTTCCCACCAGTGCAGAACTGTGAATCAATTAAATCTCTTTATAAATTACCCAGCCTCAGGGTGTTCTTTACAGCATTGTGGAAATGGACTAATACAGTAGGTAAACTGCGGGTCACGGGGTGTGGTGTACAGATTGTTTTGTCAGCCAGATAATAAGCATAGCACCAGCTCAGTGTTTTTTCTGATCCTTTCCCTCTTCCCACCTCCCACCCTCAAGAATGTTCCATTGTGTGGTGTTCCCCTCTATGTGTCCATGTGTCCTCATTGTTTAGCTCCCATTGATAAGTGCAAACATATGGTACTTAGCTTTCTGTTTCTGCATTGGTTTGCTTAGGATGATAGCCTCCAGCTCCATCCTTATCACTGCAAAGAACATAATTTTGCAGAATTCTTTTCATCTTGCAAAATGTGGACTCTGTACCTACTAAACAACAAATCCCCATTCCCCCTGCCCCAACCCTCGGGAAACACCATTCTATTTTCTGAATGAATTGCATTCCACAAATCTGATGACTTTAGAAGCCTCCTATGAGTGGGATCATATATTTCTTTTCTTGTGATAAGTTTATTTCACATAGCTTCATGTTCTCAAGGTTAATAAAGGGAATTTGTTTTTTGTTTTTGTTTTTTTTTTAAAGCTTGTTTCACAAGGCATAGAATTATAGAATACAATAACCCCAATGTAGGAACATTTTAGACAAACTTGGGTGGAATATATTTTTCTAAAATCTAGTGATTGGCTCCGTTGCATAAAGATGAACAACATAATTAAAATTCATGTATTCCCTTTTCAAATGGCGTCCACGTCGTGTAAAAATGTGGGGGCAGTTTTCACAGTTTAGTCTGGGGATTTAATTAGGAACATGGCACTGAGACACAATGTCTGCCAATTAAAAAACTAGAGCACAGGGTAATAACTAATAAAAATGATTTAAAAGTACTTTGGAAACATAGCCTGAAATGCCTGTGCAACAGGATAATGGTGATTTTGGTGGTTATGGGGCAGTTGTTTCCAATAATAGTCGAATGTGCTCAATCCAGAACAATGATGTAAGATGCTTTTAAGATTGGTTACCTTCTTAAAGGGTCATCCTGGTTTTATCCTTATTTAATAGAAAAGGCTTTGTTAGGCACACTTTAAGTAAGACATGAAACACCTAAAAAACAACATCATTAAAGAATATGTATTTTTCCCATGTGTTTTTACCTTTTCTTATTTCAAGGCTTCTTGTCTAATTATTTATATTAAAGAGAAACAATGAGTGTCACATTTGGAGTATGAGAAGAACATTCTCTGCTGAGGATAATGCATCCTAAAGTTATTTACCTGGAGGAAAAGCGTGTTAATTTTGTCTTCATACAGCAGGGTAATCCTGCACACAAGTGTAAAGGGGATGGTTTTGCAGCAAACTGCAACACTTGGATTTTAGTTAGTGCCTCCTCACCAATTCAGTAACCTCAGATGGGCCATGTGGCTTTTCCACATCATGTGAAATGAGGAAGCTGCGTGGATCATGAGTCTTCAAATAAAATTGTGGCTGAAACTGCAATCCTTTAAAAACAAGAACAACAGAAATCCAAAAGATTCTGAGCAATGGATTCAAGAGCAATCCATAAAACAATCAGAAAGCACTTCTATCATTCGTAGTCTCCACCTCTATCATTAACAATCTCCACCCCTCACCCCTAGGCCAAGTGGTGCTCAGAACAGAGTTTGAAAATCTCTGGGCTATGTCAGCTCTAAGATACCATCCAGCTTGGATATACAGTTCAAAGGCCTGGTAATAAACGAGCAAGCTGGAGAAAAATCTGCTGGTCATTGGTTGCAAGTTAGAAAACATATTTTGGAAGATGCCAGGGATAGCAACTTATGGCCTTAGTCCCTTTGGTATTCAGAAACCTTGCTAGAGATATAAAAGTAGGGAGTAGGGCATCTGGGGTCCTGAACCTATGGGGGAGTTCTCTGGGCAACACCTAGGAGAGGGCTTTAGGACCAGCCCCTAGTGGCCCATACTGGTAGACCTCTCTAGTGCATTGCCTCGTGGAGGTTTTCACCTTGCTGCTTGGAGTGGGTTCTTCTCTGGGCATCTTCCTGAGTGTGTTGGCACAGCTGTTCCCCAGGCAGAACCCTGTGTGCCTAATGCATACAAGAGGATGACTATTTTCCCCTCCTGATCCCTATAGAGATTTGGAAGCAGAAGCCTCCCTTTACTTCTTAGGGAAGGGTGGACCTCACTTGAGCAGGTTGCTGCCTACTGGCCTATTAAACTGCTCCATCTTCTACTGCCCACCAGAATGAGAGATGGTTGGACACAATGTCTCATGCCTCAAATCCCAGCACTTTGGGAGGTTGATGTGGGTGGATCACTTGAGCCCAGTGGTTTGAGATCAGTCTGGGCAACATGCTGAGACCCCGACTCTACAGCAGAAAATAAACAAACAAACAAAAAAATTAACTGGGCATGTTGGTGTGTGTGTAGTCCCAGCTACTCAGGAAGCTGAGGTGGGAGGATCCTTTGAAGCCAGGGGCTTGATGCTGCAGTGAGCTGTGATTATACCACTGCACTCCAGCCTGGGTGACAGAGTGAGACCCAGTCTCAAAAAAAAAAAAAAGAGAAGAAAAGAAAAGAAAAAAGAATGAGAGCCTCCTCTGGTAAGCTGTTTTGTTTGGTGCAGAGGAAAAAATCAATTAATTTTAAAAATTATTATCTCATTTAAAAATGAGGAAGAGACACTATCAACATCTAATGAGGAGGATATAATCGGAGAGACAAAAGAGAGAGTACAAAAGAGTACAGATGAAAGATCTTGTGACCACCAAGGAGATAAAATGAGGATATTTTTTAAAGAGACTTTCTGAATTTAAGAATGATATTGGTAAAATTTAAAAATCAATAAATAAGGCAAGTTAAAAAGT
This sequence comes from Pongo pygmaeus, assembly GCF_028885625.2. Classification (NCBI taxonomy): domain Eukaryota; kingdom Metazoa; phylum Chordata; class Mammalia; order Primates; family Hominidae; genus Pongo; species Pongo pygmaeus. Next base: position 6,759,472 of record NC_072396.2, on the reverse strand, counting down.
GATGAGTCACTGCTAATAAACTACACTGATATTTTAGAAACACAAATGAAAAAATTATCTCAGGAAGTAGGAGGCAAAAATAGAAAAAAAAGGACAATTCTTATTAAATTGATTAATCACAAAGGCACAGAAAAAACTTTATAAGCCTCCACAAATGAAGGATTACCTGTAATAAAAACAAAATTAGTCTTGAATCAAACATACTCATCACTAAACAGGAATCTAGAAAACAGTTAATATTACATACTATGACTGGAAAACAGCTGGGATCCAAGCATCCTATATACACTAACTGTTTTACTGGAAGAAAAAAGGAAACAGAAAAAAGAAAAGAATTTTTTTTTAATATATGCAACATCTCAGAAGATTTACTTTCCTTACTGAGACTAATATGCACAAAAGTACTCAATATAAACAAACAAAACATCTGGCCAGTGCAGTGGCTCACATCTGTAATCCCAGCACTTTGGGAGGCCAAGGCAGGAGGATCACTTGAAGCCAGGAGTTCAAGGCCAGCCTGGGCAACACAGCAAGATTGAGACCCCATCTCTACCAAAAATAACTGTTTCAAAAATTAGCATGGTGGTGGCACACACCCCGAGTCCTAGCTACTCAGTAGGCTGAAGGATAAGCCCAGGAGTTTGAGGCTGTCGTGAGCTATGATTGCAGTCTGCACTCCAGCCTGGGCCATGAGAAAAACAAAACAGAAAAAGTCTGAGTAGAGATAAAGGAAGATGGTGAGACTAGAAAACCATTTTGAGCAATGGATCTCATTACATAAAAATATGTTTTTAAATATTCATATTTAGAGTTAGATTATAAATATATTTTTAAAAAAGAATGATAATAGTATTAGTGGATATTATAACATGCTCTCTAAAATAATATATATACATACAGAAAAATGTGTAAATATATAAACAAAAACATGCGTGTAACTATGTACACACATATACAGAAAAACATATGTGTAAATATATACATATATAGAAACATGTGTAAGCATATACATACATATACAAGTACATGTGTAAATATATACACACACATATACAGAAACATATGTAAATGTATACATGCATATACAGGAACATATGTACAAATATATACATATACAGAAACATATGTGTAAATATATACATATACAGAAACATGTGTGTAAGTATATACATACATATACCAAAAACATATATGTGTAAATATATACATAAAAATACAGAAACATATGTGTAAGTATATACATACACATACACCTAAACAGATATATGTAACTTCTTGCAAGAAAACCATTTACATATATATTTATTTTATTTTTTATTTTTTGAGAGGGAGTCTTGCTGTGTTGCCCAGGCTGCAATCCAGTGGTATGATCTTGACTCACTGCAACCTCCACCTCCCAAGTTCAAGCGATTCTCCTTCCTCAATCTCCTGAGTAGCTGAGATTACAGGCACAAGCCACCACATCCAGCAAATTTTTTGTATTTTTACTAGAGATGGGGTTTCACCATGTTGGCCAGGCTGGTCTCGAACTCCTGACCTCAAGTGATCCGCCTGCCTTGGCCTCCCAAAGTGCTGGATTACAGGCATAAGCCACTGTACCTGGCTCATTAATACATTTTAAATTCTCTCTGTAAAATCCTAGGAGTTGAAAGGTAGGGAACTAGTAGGCTCATAAAGAATCTGGATATTGGAAATTAAAATACCTGGATTGAAAATTCCTCCATGTTATTTAATTTTGAGGTAGTAACAGAGATAAAGATGTTTAGCTACTTACTCAACAAATATTTATTAAGAGCCTATATGGGTAAGGCATTCTTTTAGTCAAGATGATACACCTATCAATAAGATAAGCACAAACTTTTGTTTCCTGAGCCTTACATCTCAGGGGCAAAAGACAGATAACAAGCAAACAAACATAAATAAACTTGAAGGTGGTAGAAAGTCCTGTGAAAAAATTAAAACAGAGAATGGACTGGGAAGTGTCTTGGAAAATGATAAAAGAAAGCCTCACTTAGAAAGTAGCATTTGAACTGATATTGGAGTAAATGAATGAGCTCTTATACACACACCCCTCACACACACTACTGGGGGAAAGCATTGCAATCAGATATCAAGAATTTAAATGACTGATAAAAGAGGGGAATAAAGTGGATGAGGGGAAGAATGAAAGAATGTGAGATCAGACAGAGAGACTGGAATTGTATTTCAAGTGAAAAATGGAGACTGTGTGAGAGTGTTATCAGGGATATGACGGGGTTGCATTTATGTTTGAAAAACCTAACCCTACAACTTTATCTTCTGTTGATGAGAAGAACTTGATAACTTGAAAATGCTCCTGTTACAAAACAACTAGAAGTGCTATGTAAGGTGCAACAGCTGTCCTTTAAATGCAAAATCAAATTCCCCCCTCCAAAAGGAAAAACTCAGCATACCCCAAAAATAAAAAATACAAAACAACATGAATATAAGTGCATGACATTATTGCCACCCAGGGAGGTTTGTGCTGGTTTTAGTAAACTACAGGGATTGATGGAGCTGGAACTGAGACACCAACTAAGATTGAGACCTTTCAAAGTAAAGATAATTTTCTGCCAGTATAGGAGAGTGAAAAAGAAAGTTTATTTTAAAAATGGCATTATTGTACATTTTTGACAGTTAATTTTGATTGCATGGATCCAGACTTGTAGTTTATATGATCACTATGCTTCTCAAAGCTACAACATGCAAGTAAAAAATGAACTGGTCCTGGGGGAGTGTCAACACTACAGCTCATGGCAGCAACACATTTAAAAACCTTCTACAGAGGAACACGCTCATCAAGAGCTGCACACAATTCCCATTGATAAAACCCTCCTGAAGATGAGTTCACAATAAAAAGTCACAATATAGTGAAGTCACAACCCAATGCTCATGAAGGTCAAAAGGCACAACACATTTCCCATTGAAAAACCCTCCCGAAGATGAGTTCACAATCAAAAATCACAATACATGTGAAGTCCCAATCCAGTGCTCATGATGGTCAAAAGGCACAAATAGCAATATAATCACAACAACATAATACATAATCAGATTTGGATTACGAAAAGCATTTAGAATTGAAGAAGGACCAGAAATAAGAGGAAGATACTGTAATTAAAAGACAGATGGGTTTTAAATAAAAATGAGAAGTAAAAAGCAAGCCCTGGAACTTAAACCTCGATGGATAAATTAAAGATCAGATGACACATGACTGAACTGAGAAAAAAATGAATGGGCAGAGAGACATGAAAAAATTACTTAGAATGCAGCACATAAATATCAACAGATAGATTGTATCAAAGTCAGTTCTAGAGAGAAGGAGGGTACATGGAAGAGATTCAGGGTACAATGACTAAAAGGTGATGGAGAATAACAGCATCCTGAGAATAAGGATCAAGCAATATTCCAAAAGATAACCATGGAAATATTCCAGAATCATATGAAACAGGAACATGCACAGTCACAAAACAAAATGAATCCCAAGCAGGGGAAATAAAGACAAGTCCACACCCTGGCACATCAAACTGAAATTCAAGAACAGACAAGTGAAAACCCACAAAAGCAACCAGAATAAACAAAACATCATATACAACAGAATAATAATTATAGGAGCAATACAGCTCATAGTAGGAATGACAGAAGCCAACAAGCAGAGATTTGTTTGTAGTGGCCAGAGAAAGTTACTGTTAAAATTCCATACTTAACAAAATTAACTTTATTAAGTTAATAAAGTTACTTTTCTTTAAAATTAATTAATTAAATTATTAAGATTAACTTAATTTTGAAAGAACAAAAAAAGAATAATGTAGAGGACTTGTCAAGATTTATTATAAAGCTACAGAAAGTAAGGGCATAATTGTGGAATAATCATTGAAAAAATAGAAGAATGAAACTGCATAGAGAGCCTGGAAATTTTTTCCCACATATATGGAAGCAAATTTACAGCAGTGGTGTTACGAATTAGTGGGAAAAGGATAAACTAATAAATAAAAGTGCTTGTGAAATGGTTATCCATAACAGGTAAAAAGATAGATCCCTATCTCATGCCCTATGAAAAATTAAATAAATTAAAATCTAGAGAGATTAAAGGCCTAAATGTAAAAAGCAAAGCTTGAAGGATTTGAAAGCAACCATAGATAGAAATATTAACTTCCTTGAAATAGAATAGATTTGGTATATAAGACACAAGAAGAACAAATTCTTTTAAAACAACATCGATTAATTTGAATATACAAATGATCAACATATCTGAAAATTAAAGATACCCTGAAAAAAGAGAAAAACCAAGAATGTGTGAAGACTATTTGGAACATATTTTATTCAAAGGGATTATAATTAATATCAAGAATATAAAAATGTAAATATATATGTATGTATGGAAATATATAGAGATGTAGCTATTATATATAGCTCTATCTATGAATACACACACACATACTTCAACAAATCAATAAGTAAAGAGAAAAAACCTCTGTAGGACATATTAAAGGAAAAAAAGAGCATTTAAATGAAGGAAAAAACCTGAACGACCAGTTACATGTGAAAAGACCTCTTTTACAGCTGGTTAGGGAAATTCAGATTAAAACAGCAATGAGACTCCACTAAGATGGCAAAAAGCAAAGTCTGACAGTATCAAGCACCAAGGAAGACATGAAGCCAAAAGGGATCCCTTGCTCTGTTGGAGAGAGTGTGAATTTGTAGAACCACTTTGGGACGCTATCTTGAAACATCAGGAGAATTGAAGATGTGCTCAGCCTACCAGCCAGTTTTCCACTTGAGAGAAGCTCAAGCTATGGGTGCAGTGTCATGGACAAGAATGCTGACAGTAACTTGCTTGAAATAATGAAAAGTTAGAAACTGCCCACATTGGAATAATCAACAAGATGAATAAACTATAGTTACAGGTATCAATTCATTCAATCTCAAATTTAACTATAAATGAAGAATGACCTTCAGAATGATAACATTTACTTAAGTTTTACAAATGAACCTATATCTTTATATCTATCTATCCATCTACCTGTCTATCAATTCTATCTATCTATCTATCTATCTATCTATCTATCTATCTATCTATTATCTATCTATGCAATCTATCATCTATTCTATCATCTATCGTTTGTTGATCTATCATCTATCTAATCTATCATCTATTTTATGATCTATCATCTACCTATCTGTTTATCTATCTCTACCTGTTTATCTATCTGTCATCTATTATTTATCTATCATCAGTCTATATCTACTTATAGATATAGATACACACATATGCATTGCAATGATAAGGCAATCCAGAGCAATGATAAAACCAAATTAACTAGAGTCCATTGGGAAGGAAGGGATGGAAAATAAAATCCAGAGCATGTACATAGGGGATTTTAAAATATTTCTCTAGTGTATCATTATATTCTGAAAACCAACATAAAGAAGACATGAGGGAAATATGGTAATGCTATTCACATTACTCCTTCCTCCATGTCCTCCTCACATCCAGCAAACTCCCAACACCTTGTCTCAGTTGCATGACTACATTCCACAACATCCGAGTCCTGACACTGTCTCCCTCAAAAAATATTTTTGGGACATGAGGAAAATTACAGACATAATTTTCCTAATGTGAAGTGGTTCCTCCTAAGTTTGAAGAATAACAAGAAATATCTAATTCACAATTGATTTAGTTTCCTTTCATTCATTTCACTTTTTTTCTAAATGTGGTATGTTTACATAACAGCAAATACACAAAAATAACAAATAGTAGAGATTCTCCTATTTGAAACTATAATTTCTTTGTTTCTTCTTTTTATTTTTTAGAAATAAGACCCCTGGGAATCTTGGGCATATGCGAAAACACATATGCTCACACACTTAGATAATGAGGTTCAGTCATAGCAATTAGGTTGCATTTAAAATTCCTAGCATCAGTTGTAAGAGTCTAAGTACTTATTTTTTCTGAATGTAACACACCTTTATCTCTGTGCATAGTCTCTAGTATTCCTAAGTCAGTCTCTTTCTTTGCCATGGTCTAACTTGGTAGTCTGAACTTTCCATTCTTTCCTCTGAGTAGGGTAATCTTGAGAGTTGAGGTGATTAACATCTCTAATAATTTGTACGGTATAATGTAGTTAAAAGTTGATGCTTAGGGTAGTGAATGTGTGAAGAGAACGGAAGATCAACAGAGAAGAGCAAAGTTGCTAGCTGGCATGGCCTTTTTCCCAGTCATTATTGCTTGGAAAGAAAGTTAGAATTTTATTGCCAAGATATTTAACTAAATGCCACATATGTGTGTGTGTGTGTGTGTATGTGTGTGTGTATATACACACAAAACACCCAGATACCGATAAGTATATATATATATGCACACACACACCTATATATGCACACATATGTATGTATATGCCTATATATATATATATATATATATAGCTCTCTCTCAGAGAGGGGGAGAGAGAGACAGAGAGAGACAGAGAGAGAGAAATAGATTAGGTAGAGATAGATGTAGATAGAATAGATAGTAGATACATAGGATAAATGGAATAGATGATAGAGATAGATATGAATGCAGTAGATAGATACATAGATAACATGAGATAGAATATGTACATATATCTATCAGATAGGGAGATTAGATATAGATGTGACACACATACATACATATACACAGTTATTTAGAATTCTTGTCACCCAGCTTTGTGGAGATACTATATGTGTTAACTTCACAATTAAATCTTCACAACTGTCATGAGGTGGAAGCTATCATTATAACAATTTTGCATAGAGAGCTGTTGCCTAAAGAGGCAAGTTACATGACTTGGCCCAGCTAGCAAGAGGTGCAGGCGTGACGTGAATCCAGGCTGTGTGATCTGCAGCTCCTTCTTCCAACCCACCGTGCGCTATTGGAAGTTGCCATTTTTCAGTTTTCCCCAAGTGCAAAGTGGCATCTCAAGAGGATATGAATGTCCATAGAAATACTCACAGAAATCCCTCTTACTGAATTTAGTATTCTGCACCTAAGGCTAATCATCAATATAAAAATTCAGCGTTCATCTTCGCCATTCTATGTATTGAACCAAATCTCTTCCATATGACAGTTGCATTTTCACTTCCAAGCCATAAGAGGGAGATGAAGGATCCTCTGTAGTTTCTCTTGCTGGCGATAACAGTTGCAAAGGCAAAATTTTGAATGCATCTAAGTTAATCACCAAAGAGAGGCACTAATAGCCCTGGCTCCATTTAAGTAGCTCCTGCATGGAATGTTCCTTATGTATTGAATATTTTTAAGCCCTATCATTACCATTATCATCTACGGCTACATTCATCATCATCCACAAGTAATGGAAAAGGTTTTCCTCGCTCCCAAAGTACTGTGTGCTCATTTCAGAACGTCCTGTGCTCTTAATGCATTTCTTAATGATGACTCTAGTCTGTGATGAGGCACAGGGGTTTTGGAAGTCAGAAAGCCAGGATCTCATTGCACGCTCATCTTTAGTGGAGACCTCTTGCCTAGCTTGAAATGCAACTCAAATACATAGAGCTCAAATTACCTAGCCTTTCTGCTTCAGGTTATTCAAACCCAACGAAATATTGATATACTTTTAAAGATAATTATTGCACATAAAAAGTCACCTCTGATTTTTGTATGAGCAAGATAACGATTGCACATAAGCCACCTCTGATTTTTGTATGAGCAAACACAAGACGGAAAAAAGAGAAGCTATTTTCAAAGCATTCAGACCTTGACTTATGTAAGGAGATTTAATATTAAAAAAATTAGTTGCAACTTGAAGTGAGGTCCAGCTTGTCTAAATGTGGAGTTGGTAACGCAGATGAGTCTGAATGGCAATGTGTGTGTGAAGCATTGTTAGAGACAGTGAAAGCCTTCGGTTGGGTTTCTTAGAAGTAGACCTTGACACAAGGATTTGGGTGCAAGGGATTCACTGATGAAAAAACCAGCTGCTCCCATGTCAGAGGGTCTTTGGCTCTGGGATCCTTTGGGTAAAGAGATAAGAGATAAATTTCTAGGAGGAGCAACTCACTGTCAACCAAGGGTCATTCTCCAGAGCAGCAGAGCGGCTGTGAACTGTTAGTAGTCCCCACTTCCAACAGCCAAATGTGCACTGGCCCTTTAAAAAGTATTCTCAGGGCACAAAAACAGCATCTCCATGCCTACTAACTCCTGCAAGTAGAAATCTCTTCAAGCGTCTATTTAAAATAATATCCCTCTTCACGCTGTGATGCCTAATACATCCCACTCAGAAATTTTAATGTGTTAAAATCAGATTAGGTAATGGCTTATTATGCTAATTGTAATTGTACTTAAGGTCATAGTTGCTAAATCTTTCACTTATATCCTAACTATCAGGTGAGGGTTTGTAAATAAAATGGTGTGTTTTTTTTCCCTAAGATTTATTGGTATGATTTCCAAATCTGTGGTAGGTTTCCCACACGTGTTTCCTTGCTTATAAATCCTCACGCTTAGCAAGAGCTGATGCTTAGGATAATGATTTCTCAATGAGAAGTTGAGCTGGATTTATTAGCAGGTTTTATAAATCAAGTGCCAAATATATAATTTAAACTTCAGAAAGCACAGATTTATATGCCTTGCAATAAATCATGAGAATAAGTATCCACTAAGTCCTTCTTTTAAGCTAATCTGGTCAATTGCTGGGTAAATACTTCATGTCTTTTAATCCATTTTGTATTCATAATTAGAAGTCATTATTTCAGTAAATATCTGTCGATTTATGGTTATCCTAAATGCATGCATTTGGAGAAGTTTGGAAACTTGCCTGCATATTAACAGTTACAAAGGATAACTAATGCTATCATGATGAAAATGAATGAAAAATGTACAATAATAATATTGAATCCCATAATTAAAGGATAAGGCAGAACTTCAACGAAAAAGGAATCATTTAATAATAATTATATGGTAATAAGTCATCAGTTATAATTGTATGATGTTTTACAATTGACTTAGCACTTTATGCATGCTTCTTTATTTTATTCTGATGGTAAGAAGTAGGTTGCATATAATTTTAAAGAATTGATGAGACCAAGCCTCGGACATTCAATGTGTTACCCAACATCACTGAGATAGCCTGTCAGTGGTCTCTTTTCTACAGGTTTTGGCATCCAACTCTCCTCCGACATCCACCCCAACATGCCTTAGCATGGATGTGAATGTTAATTGCATGAGGCAAATGTTCTCTATGGCCACTTTGATTTCTCTCTTCAAAGTCTGTGTATACACAAAGAATCATACTAAAGGGTCAAACTGAAATTTCATTTGTTTATACCTTCCTCTATAATCATGGGAGAGGACAGCGTTTAAATAAACCCCCCCCCCAAGTTGACACAAACCACTTTTACAGGTTTTAATGTCACTTTTCCTTCATCTTTATGTAAATTGCCAATTACCAGAGAAGGCTGGCCAGGTCTCATTTATTCCAGAAGACATAGACTAATAGTTAAGCACAGAGACCCTCCCGTTTGCCTTACAATGGTGGAGCTAGTTCAATGGCTGTATACAGTCATTTAAAAAAATGAAATAGCCGGACGCGGAGGCTGAAGCCTGTAATCCCAGCACTTTGGGAGGCCGAGGCGGGCAGATCACGAGGTCAGGAAATCGAGACCATCCTGGTTAACATGGTGAAACCCCGTCTCTACTAAAAATACAAAAAATTAGCTGGGCGTGGTGGCGGGCACCTGTAGTCCCAGCTACTTGGGAGGCTGAGGCAGGAGAATGGCGTGAACCCGGGAGGCAGAGCTTGCAGTGAGCCGAGATCAAGCCACTGCACTCCAGCCTGGGCGACAGAGCAAGACTACTTCTCAAAAAACAAAACAAAACAAAAAAAATATTGACTTCATTTTCAAGAATGGATTAAACACTTTGTTAATATTATTGAATACTAAAGTAACGTTTTATAATTTTGATCAATGATTAATACCAATATGGAAAAGCCCCGTGCAAAAGGATCATCAAAGAAAAGGTTTCCAATAGATCCTATAAATAACAAACTAGTCATTTAAAAAGAAGAAACAAGGACAAGAAAATTGGAAGTTGGGAATGACAAAGTGAGGGGGATGCTGAATAAGGCCACTACATAATTTTGTCATTCAAGCAGGACGCTTGAGAGAAATAGGGACTCAGAAACAAATTTATAATTTTCTAAAGTTTATAGTTTTTAAAAACAAACACTGAACATAAGTGTTATTAAATTGGTGGAGCTATAAATTAGTTCTATTAAAAAGTATTTCTAGACACAGACACACATCACTTTAAAAAATACTTCTGGCGGGGCGCTGTGGCTCACGCCTGTAATCCCAGCACTTTGGGAGGCCGAGGCGGGCAGATCACGAGGTCAGGAGATCGAGACTATCCTGGCTAACACGGTGAAACCCCGTCTCTACTAAAAATACAAAAAATTAGCCGGGCGCGGTGGCGGGCGCCTGTAGTCCCAGCTACTCGGGAGGCTGAGGCAGGAGAATGGCGTGAACCCGGGAGGCGGAGCTTGCAGTGAGCCGAGATCGCGCCACTGCACTCCAGCCTGGGCGACAGAGCGAGACTCTGTCTCAAAAAAAAAAAAAAAAAAAAAAAAAAAAAAAATACTTCTTGCATTCTGGTTTGTGATAAAGTGGTGTATTCATTGGCTTGAGCTGCCATAACAAAATATCACAGAGACTGGGCAGCTTAAACAACATTTTATTTTCTCACAGTTCTGGAAGCTGGAAGTTCAACATCAAGGTGTGGGCAGGGCTGTTTCCTCCTGAGGCCTCCCTCTTTGGCTTGTAGACGCCATCTTCTCCCTGTGTCCTCAAAGGGTCCTTCCTCTGTGTAGGTCTGTGTCCTCATGTTCTTTTCTTATAAGGGCACCAGTCCTGTTGAATTAGGGCCCACTCTAGTGACCTTGGTTACCTTAATCATGTACTTAAAAACTCTATTGCCAAATATAGTCACATTCTAAAGTTCTAGGGGTTAGGGGTTCAATATATAAATTGTTCAAGAAAACAATTCAGCTCACAGATGGGGCATGTACAAGTTTTCCTGATCCACCAACTGAATGAAGCTATGAAATCAGGACAGGATGCATGGGGCAGCTGTTTGAGGACTCTAAAAATGAAATGGCCACTACCTACTTGTGAGAATGGCCCAAATTTACAACACTGATCAAACCAAATGCTGGTGAGGACACAGAGCAATAAGAACTCTCATTCATTCCTGGTGGGAATGCAAAACAATACAGCCACTTTGGAAGACAATTTGGAAATGTCTTACGAAACCAACAATAGTCTTATGATAATATCTAGGAATTGTGCTCCTAGGTATCTACCAAAATGAATTAAAGACTTACGTTCAAACAAAACTGCACATTAATGTTTATAGCAGCTTCACACATAATTGCCAAATCTTGGAAACAACTAAGATGCCCTTCAGTAGATGAACAGAGAAGTAAACTGTGTTAAATGCAGACAATGGAATGTCACCCCTCCTTAAAAAGAAATGAGCTATCAAACCAGTAGAGACATGGAGGAACCTTGAATATGACTAAGTGAAACAAGACAATGTGGAAAGGCTACAGACTGAGAGTTTAACTGTAGGACACTCTGGAAAAGGCAGGACTATGGGGGCAGTAAACAGATCAGTGCTTGACAGGGGTCTGAGGGACAGAGGGAAGAATAGGCAGAACACAGAGGATTTTTAAGGCAGTGAAAATGCATGAGACTGTAATGGTGGATCCATGTCATTATACATTTGTCAAAACCCACAGGATGCACAACACTAATGAACTCTAATGTAAACTAATGTGAATCCTAATGTAAACTGTGAACTTTGGATGATAGTGATGTGTCAATGTAGGTTGATTAATTGTAATGTACCATCTGTTGCATGACGTTAATTGTAGGGGAAGCTATTCATATGTGAGGCAGTAGGAAGATGCCCCACTTAACTTTGCAGAGAAGCTAAAATGACTATAAAAAATAAAGCCTATTGGCTGGGTGTGGTGGCTCACACCTGTAATCCCAGCACTTTGGGAGGCAGAGGCAGGTGGATCACTTGAAGCCAGGAGTTTGAGACCATCCTGGCCAACGTGGTGAAACCCCATCTCTACTAAAAACACAAAAATTAGCCGGCATGGTGGTGTACACCTGTAGTCCCAGCTACTCGGGAGGCTGAAGTAGGAGAATCGCTTGAATCCAGGAGGCAGAGGCTGCAGAGAGCCAAGATCATGCCACTGCACTCCAGGCTGGGTGACAGAGAAGACTCCATCTCAAAAAATACATAAGTAAATGTAAAAAAGCCTATTAATTAAAAAACAACAGCAACAAAAACTAAATACATCCCATTCAGAAATTGTAATGTGTTAAAATCAGATTAGGAAATGGCTTATTGTGCTAATTGAAATTGTACTTACTCAAGGTCACAGTTGCTATGATAGAGGAGACAGGTTGGAGAAGATGAACAGAGTTCCAATTTCCACCAAGACAGTGACGAGCTGGTTATTGTTTTCCCTTTGGGGTCTGATATGGTTTGGCTGTATGTCCCCACCAAATCTCATTCAGAATTGTAATCCCCAGTGTTGGAGGTGGGGCCCGGTGGGAGGTGATTGGCTCTCATGGAGGCGGTTTCTCATAAATGGTTTAGCATCATCCCCTCCATGCCATTCTCACAGCAGTAACTGAGTTTTCATGAGATCTGATTGCTTAAAAGTGTGCAGCACCTCCCTGCCCACTCTTTGTCCTGCTCCTGCCATGTAAGACACCTGCTTCCACTTTGCCTTCTGCCATGAGTAAAAGCTCCCTCAGGCCTCCCATGAAGCAGATACTGCCATGCTTCTTGTACAGCCTGCAGAACCATGAGCCAATTAAACCCCTTTTCTTCATAAATTACCCAGTCTCAGGTATTTCTTTATAGCAGTGTGAGAAGGGACTGATACAGGGTCCTTTATCCTGAATGCAATGCACCAACAACCCAGGAACTGAGCTCATTAGCACAGGTAGAGAGGATAACAGAAGCACTTGTTCTGGCTTAAGAATCAGGAAAGAGGTGCTGTACCATTCAGAGAGGGTGCAGAAACCCCAATTCTTCTCTTTTACTTTCATTCTTTCCCCCTGTTTTCGTCTTTGCTTTCCTTTGCGCCAGCCCTTGAGAGACCCTGTAACAGCGAAGGTAGTGAGAAAGCCCACAGGTGCCTGATTAGAGAGAACCCTGACTACAAGCAAGGTTCATTCCTCTCTGTTCAAAAGAAGAGGACTATTTCAACAGCCTTTTCAGATAATGTGGCCATTTATTAAAGTTTGTGTGCAATGTGGAATCTAAAATCACAACCATGAACTTTTTGTATGTTCTTAAGGAAAATGTATTGCTCTGTGTCGCACTCACAACGTTTTGTCTTGTTTTTACTCACTTAAATTTTTTAGCACCATGCCATTGGAAAACAACAGTTGATTGAATTATGCAGATTTTCAATATGTGGACATATTTCACTATACAGGGCCCAAAAGTCACATTTGTTAATGACATCAGCAATTTGATTTGAAAATAGTTTGCTAAAGGGATTTCTCAGTAGTCGATGAAGGTTTTCCAAAAATCTCATTTTTCCTTGAAGTGAAGGGCTCACTTTATTCAATTCTGAATTACCATGGTGAGTCCATCAGATATTCCTTCAAATGCTTTCACTCTTCCATGAAAACAGCAGCCACTTCAGCATGCAATTGAAGCAACATCACACTTGCTTTTCCCAAAAACAGCCATCACACTTCAGTATGCAGCAGAAGTGCTCACAAGCAGTTTCCATTTCACTGTACAGATTATTAACAAGACATACATAGAAGAGCTGTATACAATTTTATTGTCTCCTCCAAGTCATTCTTAAGTGAAACGGCCCTTTCCCTTCTTTGTTTCTGAGACTGCATGGTGCTAAAAAAAAACACAATGGCTGCTTGTACCTTTTAGTGTCACTGTTTTGATTTGTTTTAAGGCACCGGTAGCTTTACTCACCATTGTTTTGCCACTGAAGTGCATATATCAGCATTCAGGAAAAGGCACATGACATGATTATGTTATGAAAGTTGTTTTGACTGCCTGGTTTTCAACCCGGTCATAGGATCCTGGGGACTCCAAGGGTCTGAAAACCACACTTTGATAATTGCTACTCTTGCCTACTATAAACATTTATAATTGTGGACAATTACAGCTTTGATTTTGATATGTTCTGATAGTGCAGTTCATCTTGTTGCAATTATGAATGATTTGTGAACCACAACTACTCCCAAGTATATGTTTCACCCATTGGTTTCTTACTATGGTAAGAGCTTTGTGCCTACCAAGGTGTGTGTTTTATAAAATTGGTATCACATTATGACAGTAAAGCAAATAATTCCATCTTCTGTAGGGAGACCCCCTGAAACTATTGCTATGGAATAAAAGATGAAATGCTCTGATTATTGTAAATACAAAATTGCACGCAGGATTGTGTAAAGACAATGCCAGGTTGGACTGCCAGAACGAGCCAATAGCGCGTGATGTGCTTCCCCCTGCAGAGAGCCTATGAAGGGACATGCAGTCAGGGAGGTTTCACATCATCAAGATTCCTATCCCAGAAAAGCAGATGTTCATAGCTCTGGGAATGGAATGCGACCCTCATGGAGAGCCTATAAACGAACGCATGGGGGGCGCCTGTCCATATGAATAAGATAGGGCTATAAACGCCCTCGTCTTGCCACGGCTCTTCTAGGCCTCTTTAGGGTTAAGGCATATTCCCTTCTGAGAATTTCTGGTCTAAACAGTTGTCTAGCTTCACATCCTGTTTCCATGGACTGTTTGTAACCAGCTTTTGTTGCAATTGTTACTACTGATTAATATCTTGCTAATCATAGGTTATGGAAAGATTGTGTTTCTGTTTTAAGGCTCTGTTAGAAATTACTGATGCACACACTATATTGTAAATTCTTATCTCTGTATACTGTACTTCTACATACAAATGTACTGTACTTCTACATACAAATGTTATGTTACAGAATTACTTCATCCCCATGTGACCATCTCACCTCATAATCAAATGACCCTAAATCCCTCACTAACCAACCCCCACCCTCACTAAACTTAATAATAAATGCTGGTATATCCAGTGCATTGTTGGCACCGTGGGACCAGAAGGCGGTGGCCCCCCTGGATCCAGCTTTCACTATCTTTTGTGCGTCTATTATTTCTCAACCTGCCGATCCACCTGGGAACAAAGAGAGAGCCCCGTTGCATTGCGGGCTGCTGGCCAGATCCCACAATAATCTTCCACATTAGACCAGCATTCACAACAAGCATAGAGTTGCAAGTATAATAATAATTAAAAAAAAATTTGCAAAGCTCTACTTTTATTCCACGAACTGGCTAGAAAAAAAAAAATCTGCGCCATTATCAGAATTAGCTTCATTGATATTCTATTTCTGTCCTCTGATATTATAGATAGAAAACTGATGCCATTCATGTGCTTGTGAAGGTGAAGCTGTTTTGCTAAGAGAGCCATCATGCTAATAGCCATCACTTCACTTTCCGCATGTGAACGAGAACATTTGGAACTGAAAAGGAGGAAAAATAGGCCGGCCATGGTGGCTCATGCCTGTAATCCCAGCACTTTGGGAGGCTGAGGCAGGCAGATCACTTGAGGTCAGGAGTTTGAGACCAACTTGGCCAACATGGTGAAACTCCATCTCTACTAAAATGCTGGGATAACAGGTGTGAGCACGCACGAGAATTTGAAAGCTTGAGAATTTGCCACCATTTGATAATTTTCTGAGGGTTATGGACAGCCTCCCTGGAAGAATGCAGCTCTCTATAAACACTGTCCATCAAATTTCAGAGTTCAAGGAGTTCCTGAAGTCTATCCAGGGGTCTCCCAGAACAGTAATTATTCAATGACGGCTCTATCTCATCTTGGGGGTCATTGTGGAATTTTGTGAGTTATTTGTGTTTTATTATTGTTATTATACTAACTTATTATCACTACTGACATTTAGTGGACAAATGCCAGGAATGAGAAAAAGTTTAGCAATGTACATAACATGAAACAAAAGAAGAATTGTATCATTTCCCATACAATTTTGAAATATCCTGCAGGTATGTATGTATATATAAAACAATTTTGAAATATCCTGCTAGGTATTTATGTATACATAAAACCTCTCAATGATGACCTGAATCTAAATCTAGAACCTAACTCCATTTTATATCTAAACTCAAGCACTTTTTTTTGCACATTTTTAATAAGCATTGAACTTTCCAGAAAGCAGCTGCCAAGTAATTAAAGGGGAAATTATAGTTTATTTATTTGAAAACTTACCAAGAGTTGTTAATAATTTCAGAAAAAATTCCAACACTGCTTATGGTATTTGAGTCCCTGGCACAGAGAATTCACCATCCCCACCCCAAACTCCTAACGTGTGTCAAGGGCATTTGCAACTATTACAAACAGCTGATTTGATGTGCATGTATAAATATTGGAGCACTTGCTTGTGTCATGCAGTGAAAATACATGAATTATATTATTGCACATTACTTTCTATTTCTTCTTTGAATTGCAGGTAGGAAACTTCATAGAGCTTTTGAGAATCATTATTTATTGTGCATGTAAAATATTTGTGCCTGATACGTAGTAAACACTGCACTCTATAAATTAGCTGTCATCATCATTATTAGTATTAATATACATGTATGAGAACAAGTGCATAAGTATTTGTCATATAAGTGGGAGATTTGTGTCTCTGAAAGTTTAGGAGAATTGCTCTAGGAATAGTCCAGGTTGAGAGGTTTAAGGAAAATTGTCTTTAAGTAAACACAGGATGTTAAGATCTACCTTTAAAAGGTAGGCATGTTTTACTCCTGTTCCCTTAAATGTATCCTGTTTTTGACATTATTGAAATGCTTCTTCGACCTAGAAAAGAAGTACTAATTGTACTTGTAATTTTAGATAATTTTAACCTTTTTCCGTTGTTCCTTTTAGTACATAGAGTCTACCTCTTCCATATTTACTGAGTGGTAACAGAATGGACAATCATTTACAGAGAAGTCTTTTGCCTCCAATATTAAATGACACGTTCGCTCAAACAAAAGCAAATTCATGGAGCCTCACTGCAAACAGGCCATGGCCGTATCCCTCATGAGGTTGTTCATGAAGTCTTTGTTTACTATGTCTGTCTATCTCACACCCTTCGGTGATTACAGCCACACCTATCAACGTCTGTGTTTATGATCAATCATTTTTTCCCTCTGTGATCTCCTAGGGACTCCAATGCAATCAACCCCACCAAAAGGGTGACATTTTAGCATTTTGGTTTTGCTGAGGCTGCCTTGCTGAGAAGCAAATAAGGTGTTTGATTTCTGCTGGTAAAATAAAATTGGCAACCATGAGACCTAAGAGATTCTGAGAAATGGCATGGACTTCATAACTTCTTGTAATAAAAGTCAAATCATGCATTATTTTCTTGGCTGTGTTTCAGGGAGTGAGGGAGTAAAACCAGGGAATCTTTATATATATATATGTGTGTGTGTGTGTGTGTGTGTGTGTGTAGTTATCTATCTATATTTATACATACAGACACATGTATCTTCAATATATTTACATATCTTTACGAAAGTGACTTTACTGAAGGTATTTAAATTATATTCAGGAAAGTGACTTTCCTGAAGATATGTAAATTGCTTACATATATTTTTTCTTATTCTTTGAGAAATGCCTATTGCTCCTTCTTTCATTTCTCAAATAAATCTCCTTTAAATTTCATAACTTGCAATGTAAGATGTGCATAATACGCTCTGTTTTGTGATCCTTAAAGTGCATAGATCCACTTTCTGTCAATATCAGTAATGAGCCAGCTATAATTGCTTATCAGAAAAAACAATGCCACACTACATCCTACCTAAGTTCTCATCAAGCCCAGTCAGAAGAATTATCTTAATGAAGAGTAATCGAAGGAGAAGTAGCTCACTTACCTTCTAGATTTCGAAAATATCAGGACATTTTGTACTCTGTGTATTTGGATAATGAGTTCTATTTGTTTGTTTGTTTGATTTTTGCCACCACATGACAGTCAAATTTAGCATGGATACTAAAAGTAAAAATTAAAACTAATGGCAAAAGCGCAATTACTTTTGCACCAGCCTAATACATCATCAGCATGCGTTGAAGGGTACAACACACATATGTCCTTTAAGCCAGCCCTTTCATAGGTTGTAAGGATATGATGGCAAATGTTCACTACTCCATCTCTTATATTAAAACCCATCTAAAAATATCCAGGCTTATGTTTTAGAACAACCTCCGTTTCTCCTAATGAATCAATGGGCTTTATTTTTCTTATGGAAGGTCAAACATGGAGCCAATTTTTATGAACTTTGTGGACTCTATTATGTTTCTATTCTCTTCTATAGTTCTGTTTTTCATTCAAATATGTGTTTTTATACGTTATCATATGTACTATAACAAGTATATGACATTTCCCCGTTCCCTAACATTATGTCCCCAGCATGCCTTCCCTTCAATCTTCTCTGTCGCTTTTTTTTTCTCAAACTTGATGTGCATCCCCTGAATTTGGGAATACCTGACTCTCTCCTGAGAATATGAAACTGTCTTGTGGTGCAGAGCACAGGGCTGTGTCTGAAAATTCACTTCCTCCTATCATCAGTGTGATGGCATGTGGATCGTCATAAGAGGACCAGGGCGAACCCGGCACATCTGCATTGGCTTGAGATCATCTTACAGTGATGAGTTTCCACGTGTGCAGCCTGCAAACGCAGCTTCCCCTCTCTGCTCTCGCCCTCTAGGAGCAGAAGCAGAGGAGGAGGTTTCAGAGTTGCCATCCTGAAGAGCAACACACATTGCCTTTGGCCATAAGAAACAAGAGATAGCAAAGAGCCCACAAATGGGTCCAAAAGAGAGCATTTCAGTCTTGACCATCAGCTAACTCCAGAAAGCAAGGAAAGAGTGTCATCAATGAGAGTGTCATGATACCTGCTGAGTAAGAACCTACTGAGGCTCTTACCTCTCCTCCCTCATGTAGACCCTGGAAAAAAAAAAAGAAAAACAGCCACCATATAGGGAAGAAGGAGAGGTAAGAAAAGAGACATCACCTCCTTCCCATATACTTTAACTGACTGGTCTTCATCAAGCTGCAGCTGGGGAAAAGGAGAAGTTATTAATTTATTTGGTGTTTCATTGTTGTTGTTTTGGGGTTTTTTTGTTGTGGTGGTGGTTTTTGAGAAAGGGTCTCACTCTGTCACTCAGGCTGGAGTGCAGTGGCATGATCACAGCCCAACTTCTTGGGCTCACGCGACCCTCCCATGTCAGCAGCCTGTCTAGTAGCTGGGACTACAGGCACGTTCTACCACGCCTGGCTAAATATTTTAATTTCTTGCTATGTTTTCCAGGCTGGTTCTGGCTATGTTTTCCAGGCTGTTCTCCAGCTCCTGGGCTCAAGCAATCCTCCCATCTCGACCTCCTTTACAACAATTTAAATTGTGAATTTAAATCAAAATGATTTTTTCTTGGCTAGGTAAAGTGATTCACACCTGCAATCCCATTGGTTTGGGAGGCTGTGTCAGAGAGAATTGCTTGAGCCCAGGAGTTCGAGACCAGCCTGAGAAACATAGAGAGACCCCGTCTCTACAAAAGAAAACAAAAATTAGCTAGGCATGGTAGGGCACCTAAAGTCCCAGCTACCTGGGAAGCTGACTTGAGCCCAGGAGGTCAAGGCTGCAGTGAGCTATGATCATGCCACTGCACTCCAGGCTAGGTAACAGAGCAAGACGCTCTCTGAAAATAAAAAAAGTATGGAAATTATGTCTTGGTGTGCATCTGTACTCCCAGCTATTCAGGAGGCTAAGGCAGGAGGATCACTTGAGCCCAGTAGGTCGAGCCTGCAGTGAGCTATGACCGTGCCACTGCACTCCAGCCTGGGCAACACAGTGAGACCTAGTCTCAAAAAATATAAACTAAAATAGGATGTTTTTTCTTTAACTTTTTCGTCTATAACTGGACGTCTCGTATAACTGAATGGTGGATTGTGTGACCAAAGCCAGTGGAAAGAGCGAGATTCCCCTCATGGAGGGCGTTTCCGGGAACAGTAAGAGGCAACGTGAGGATGTGCTCTGATTGTATCTCAGGAGTCCCAGAAGCAATGATCCAGCCATACGCTTGATGAATATTTATCAGGTTCTGACTAAAACCACAGACCGTGCTAAGTACCAGGGAAACTGAGAGAAATGAGACGTGGTGCATCTGCTGGATGAGCTCATTGTCTTAGAGAAAGTACAGAGAGATCCAGGTACACAGAGAATGTTTTGCCCCCACCTCATGCTGCATGGTAAATGATGGATCTAGTGTGAACTCAATGGTTCCCAGTCCAAGCAGGCAATATCGTAATTAATTAAAGGAATGATGCTATGTTCTTCATTTCAAGAAAAAAAAATTAAAGGAACATTAGTTTACCTTTACTTGCAAGAGACCATTCTAAAAGCATGTCTTGTGCAGCTATTCTATTAAGTAGAATGAGCATTATGCTAGGCACTTTGGGATTAATGGATCATTTTTTAAAAATCTTTGCTACAATTAAAAGTAATTGAGAAGACAAAGTGAATGCCCATAAAACAATAGGCAATAAACGTCTGAATGTATTTACCTGCTACTTCCAAGCAATTACAATAAATGCTTCACAGTTTTATGAGGGTTGGTGCCACCTTGATTAGTAAAATCTTCATAAACAAAGTGGGATTTGCAGAATGATTAGGATTTACCTCAAAATAAGGAAGAAGAGAAGTCATTCTATAGAAGAGCACAATAAAATGAATCAAGGCAGTAAGAACGAGAAGGGAATATTTTTAGATACCTTGCTTAAAACACACCGACAAAAAGTCGAGTTTGTACAATGGGGGGAGTCAACACTCATTTGTCTAAGTAGAGAAGTGAAAATTATAAGAGATCCAAAATTCCAGAAGAAATTTAAATTTATAATTGAACAATGGAAGAGTATAGTAGGGTTTGGAGCAGAGAATTGGGATACACTTAAAGCATTTCAATAAGATTAAACTCATAGAAGAAATTGCCACTAGAGAGAAATAAGAGAGTGTCCAGTCAATTAGGTTCATTGAGAAGCTACTGGCCTCATTCATTGAAGAAGGTGGGTGTAAGAGGCAAAGGTGGAATGAATGGACAGGAAGACCTGTACAATTTGTGCTTCCACCACTATGGCAGACTGGTTATGCCCAAACAACATTCCCACTAAAAAAGCCATGGAAGTTCTAGAAAAAGTGGAATGTTCCTTAAAACACATAACCAATTCTAGGAAAGCAGAAGTCATTAATTGCTAGGGGGTAGAGACACAATAAGTCAGGAAACCTGGGTGTTCAGAAGACTTGAAACTTCTCTGAGGGGCTTAGTCATTATCAGGATAGAGAATAAACAAGATATTGATCTTGTACTGAGGATGGGGTTGGAATTGAAAGCCCTTCCTGCAGCCGCAAACTCAAAAGAGTATTCTGCCAGTCTGGTACTGGACTAGAAAAGATATCCACCTGCTAACACAAGAAAAAAAAAGATATCCACCTGCTAATAGAAGAAAAAAGAAAAGTGTACCCTTTAGATCTAAAATCCAGACTGGAAAAAATGTCTCCTCTAATGAATTTGTAGTTTCAGAATTGTCCTTGCAAAGGTTTGGGTGTTAGACATTACCTTAGATGCACAATTTTAGAAGATCCAAGAAAATAACTGGACATCAGATGGCACCATGTTGGTAACACACAGGATGCCTAGAACCCAGAAGTTGGTTCCTCTCCCCATAACAATGGGCAAAAGGATGCTTACAGATGCACAGGTTAACAAACGTGCAAACACAAATTAAAAACCACACAAGGCAACAAGCCACCAAGAACAAGAGTTAGCTGTAGAAGCAAACAACATGTTAGACCTTCAAGGAACTCAGACTTTGGGATGCTCAAACATAGAATGTAACACCTCAGACATACAGACTTTTGGATGTAACTCAAATACATTTATGATGTTTACAAAAACAAAGCAGGAAACAGACTACATGAACGGGGCATCATGTTAAAAAAAGAGTTTAAAAAAAAGGCAAAAGCAAACAAACAAAAGATACAACAAATACAGCATTTGTGACAATACATTAAAATTAAAACAGTGCAGATTAAACGGAAGATTAGATGGCACTGAAGAAAATTATTAGTGTATTAGAAATTAGATACTAAATATAATACACAAATGCAGGACAAAGAGACAAAGAATGGAGCGTAAGAGTGAGAAAGACAGTGAGAACAAAAAAATGAGTTCTAGGCCACGAGTCGTGGCTCACATCTGAAATCCTAGCACTTTGGGAGGCCGAGGAAGGCAGATTGCTTGAGTCCAGGAGATCAAGGCCAGCCTGGCCAACATAGTGAGATCCCGTTACTACAAAAAATAAAAAAATTAGCTAGGAGTCAT
This sequence comes from Pongo pygmaeus, assembly GCF_028885625.2. Classification (NCBI taxonomy): domain Eukaryota; kingdom Metazoa; phylum Chordata; class Mammalia; order Primates; family Hominidae; genus Pongo; species Pongo pygmaeus. The sequence goes on along the minus strand of NC_072396.2, from coordinate 6,736,973 downwards.
GGCATGTACCTGTGGTCCCGGCTACTGGTGAACCGAGATCAAGCCACTGTACTCCAGCCTGGGTGATAAAGCAGGACTCCATCTCAAAAAAAAAAAAAAAAAATAGTTAAAATGTGTCTGATATACATCAGATCCAAATACTAAATACTAGAAAAGCAAGAGTAAAGCAGGAAGCACAGCTGGAAAGAGCTCATATTTATGAAAGCTGTGACTCTTCAGATTTAGAAAACTCAGTAATTCACAAACTACATAAATTAAGAAGAAATTTACATTTAGCTGGAGTGTAGGGAGCTGGCAAACTATGGAAGTCATAGAGATGACGTTCAAAACAGCCAGGGGTGGGAAAGGAGCCATTACTTACAAAAATCAACCATTAGGCTGATGGAGGCTTCTCAACAGCGAAGATAGGAAGCCAGGAAGCAGTGAATAAAGTGTCTTCAACACGCTGCAAGAAAATTACCATCAACCTAGAGTACCTTTACCTATGGCAAAAATGGTACACCTAGTCATCAAGAAAAACATCCAGGACAAAGCCAATTGTACACAACGAAAAGCACTTACCTTGGAAACAAGGAAAACAACTCAAATACTGAGACTAGTGAGTGAGGAAATTGGTTAGTGCCATTACATTTACACAAATACTAAATATATTAAGCAAAAATAATAATGTCTAATTTTGGGAGTAACCAACCAGAATAGGAGAGAAAAGGAAGGAAGAACTTAAAAGATGCAAAGGAGGTGCTTGGAATTTAAGTATTCTCAACTTCTTGTGATATTTCATAGAAGGGTAGAAATACAGATTCCATTTAAACTCTCTGAGTATTCAAAATTTTAAGGGTAACCAATAACAGGATAGAAATAGAGTGTAATCTTTCAAACCAAGGGAGAGGCAGATGAAGTTACATAGAGCAAAATTTCTTTGACAACAAAAATAAATCTAGAATGTTGAAAAGAAAACACAGAAAATACAGGACAAATAAAAAGTATCAATTACAACGGGAGAAATTAAACCAAAATAGAGTAAATGTAAATGGACTCAATTCAACTGTTAACGAGAGAATTTGACATTTGATTTTAAAATATCTCATTATGTCCAGCTGAAAAAGGCCATCCCTAAAACATTCAGGAAACATAAAAGTTTGAAAGTAACAGGAGAGAAAAAGACATCCCAGGAAAATAGTAACCATAACCCTCTTATTCTACCTGTATTAATATGATAAGATCTCAAGGTAAAAATCGTTAGTAAAGACATAGCACATGAGAACATCACGATAAAAATTAAACTCACCAGGAATTACTGAAAAACAATCCTAGCTTATATATGGCAAATACACACCAAGAAGCAGAAACGCTCCCCAGTGAACTTTGAAAAAAAATAATAATAATAAGATTGTTGTGCAAAGGAAGAAGGTGAAAGAATCAAAAGAGGGATAAATCATTGATGATATCAGGAAGAGAGAATGTATGTCGTTAAAAAAGAAAAGTGGGTGTCATCACCTCAAATTGGACTATTAGAAATCCAGAAAAATCTAACAGTGCTCATTTTAAAGTAATCATTTAGGGAGTTAACATGCTAGATTTTTGTGTCTAACGTCATGTCTTGAATACTGTCTTCCAATTGGGAAGTCAGCATTCCCCTTGGAATTCCCATTGCCATTGGAACAAAGCAAGTCCTAGATATAAAACTCCTCTCATTTATGAAAAAATCAACTCCGGCTTTTCTCAGCTTCTATTATTACTGAACGTTTATGTTTTCTCTACTTTCAGCTAAATCAATATAAAATATTGATTCTTTCTTTTAACATTTTGCCAAATAGTAGGATATTCATGGAATCAACAGCATGGACAAAAATTGTCCAATAAAGAAAGATTGCAGGTTTAACAACAACAACAAAATGCCATTAAAAAGACATGACCTTAACAAAATTCCTATTTAAGGTAGTTTTCCCTGTTGTCGTGCTTACCAGTCGCATTAGCAATAAGTCAACTAGCTACCAAAAGTTATGAGCTTCTGGGAGTACATCAGATATATTCCCACCTCAAGTATCTGGTAATTGTTAAATGTATCTTAATTTTACAAATTAAATAAAAATGAAAAGGAACTATCATAGAGGAAGATTGAATTCTCAATCTGAAGGCACGTAAATTTTCCTTTCACAGGAAGCTGCTAGGCCACCTGTGCCTCCAAAAGGTATCTAAGGACAGGTATTCCCAACCAAAGCCTGTGGATAAATGGCAAAGGAAATCAATTTTGACTAATTATCAGTTTCAAGTGGTTGATGAAGGCAGATATGGTCAATAGAAAGGGTATTTAATTTACAATGATGTGTGTGCATGACATCATAACTTAAATATTTTCACATAATTTATTGCATTTTGACATTTCATATAATGAATAATGACCATGGGTGATTATGGCTTTAGTTATTTACGGATGTTGTTACTGAGGTCCAGACAGGTTAAGTATGAATGAGTGAGTGCCAGTCCAGGCACCGTAATCCACGTCATTTCATCTGTAATCCAGTGCTCCTCCTCTAAAGCACAATTCGTATCACACAGGAATCCACGAGTTAACTTCATGAAGTGAAGAAAAAATAGTAGATGGAATAAGTCTTTGCAGGACTATCATTCAGAGAGGCTGGTACAGTATATTATTTTCTAAAACAAGCCTCTGGGACTTAATAAGAATTTAACAAAAATGGCAGGTCTTAGATTAAGAGGATGATGTCAATCAACTTTCAAACTTTTCCTGCTTTTAAATTTAACGTAATTCCCATAACTTCTTTGGGGAGTAGGAATACACTAATAGAGGTCTAGCAGTTGCATTTATATTGGACACATCCAAGGTCATGTTTGTGTAACAGATATTTTTACAATTATTCCTGTGCATATCTTATTTTTCTTATTACTTGCTACACCCTGCTGTCCCCAACTTTTCCATAAGACAGCCACTTCTTTGACAATATGCATTGTCTTACCCTTTCCTGAGCACTGACAGGGCTGAACCCAAAAGAACTTGTCCACAAGGAACCCAACAATTTCTTCTGGTTAAAATAAAAGGTCAAGAACTCATATTTTGCCATAAACTACGCTTAGCCTAAACCTTTTAAGAGGTATGTTGTTTTGCTTTTTCTTTCATTACCAAAATAAATCCAAGACTATTCTAAAATTTTGATCTATAAATACCTTGACATAGTATTTATTAAAGTCAACTGAAAAGATTCCTAAAGCAGATTCTGTTTCAATTGTTAGAAAAAGTGAAGTTGACGTAAATCCAGAAAAGGTTTCTGTATGCCAATTCACTTCATGCACAAATATCTAGTATTTATACTTTTTCTGAGTACTTTTTAAAAATAAGTTTTTGTCGCTCATATAAGTAGGACCTCATGTGTTAACTACCCAATAAAAATCAGGGTATGTACAAATGCATATGGGTTGTTCAGAAAGGTTTTCCAACAATATTACCGGAAAAAAAGATCTGGAGTCAAATAAGTTTGGAAATCCCAGGGTTAAACAAAACGAAGTAGATTTCTTGACTGCAAGACTTGTGAGAATGCCGATAAGTCTGTGAATCTTTAAATCAGCTGATTGTTGGCATATCAGCATACGTTCTTACCTTCTCTCACTTCAGTGAAAGCTGCATTTCTAAAACATCAACCCATCCATCTATCCATTAAGTGCCTTTTGGCTCACAGCCTGTGTTTGGTTTCAGAGACACATGTGAATGTAAGGCTTACAACATCATGTGTATCGTTCCTTTTAATGACAATAAACAGTCCAGCATATTAAATATGTAGTAACACAACTAAACAGACTACCAGAAAATATGCACAAAAATGGATCGGATAAAAGGTAAAAATTAAAGGTAACATTTATCTGGGACAGAAGCCAGCACACACCGAGCATTCACGCCCATTTAACGTGGTCTTCATTCCAGAGGAATACGACTTCTGAGATGAGATCATGAAGGTTAATACACAATTCAATTAGAGTTGAGGTCAACTTCCATCATGCTACTTCCAATAAACTATTCACACCAGCGTTCATCATCCTACCCTTAATAAACTACACCAACCTCTGACATCTGACCCCCCAATAAACTATTCACATCAGCTTCCATCATCCTTTCTCAAGAAATATTTACACCATTTCCATCATCCTATTCCTAATAAACCATATCAATATCCGTCATCCTATCTCTTATAAAATATTTACACCAAATTCCTTCACTGTTGACGATAAATATTTACACCATATCCATCACCCTATCCCCCAATAAACTATATCAACTTTTTCCATCCTATTCACAGTAAAATGTTTACACCAACTCCTTCATCCTATATCCAATAAATATTTATACTAACCTTCATCATCCTGTCCCCAGTAAACTATTGCTATCAACTTCTTCTATTATCTTATTTCAATAAACCATTTACACTGATTTCCATCATCTCATCCCCAATAAATTATTTACTTCACCTTCCATCATCTTATCCCCCAAAACTATTCTTCTTGGGGATGAATCCATGACTAGGGTAGCTGTACATTCTCATAAACATTTCCTTCTCCAACCACATTGCATTCATCACCCCCTAACCTTGGTCCAGCCATTCTTACTTGGAGCCACAAGCTTAACCATATCCTAAGATGAGCTCAGTTTCAAGCTACTATGAAGACACCGGGCAAAGCTGAAGATCCCAGTTCAGTGATTGAGACAGAGAGACCTCCAGGACCTCACAGGGAGATCTGCACCTCAGATAAGAGCCTAGCCTAGGCAGTACTGAGTCAGACCAACTACACAGGCCATGTGGTGCTCCATGTTTGATCTCTGCATAAAGACTTTTCCTTTAAATGCCCAACCCAATGTCATGTCCAACGGTAGAAATGTAAATCAGTCATCTCTAGTCTTTTCTATTTTCTTTGTAGACTCATCACCTAAATATATTGAAATACTTTTATACCTACTTATACTCTCTATCTATTATAGCCCTTTCCAGAAACGAGGTCTACCTCCTTCCTATCTGGTGTGTAAGGAATGGCTGTGGCATTTGTCCTAAAACTATGACTTTCTGACTTCCAGGAATGTGTCCTGGTTGTGGTATTCTGAAATTAGATCAATAAAAATATATAAGTGTTTCCATATGCCATGATTTTATAAACGTCAGTCACGAATTCCAGCTCCCTTAAACTTTCCAGAACAATCAATACCTACCTTATGGCTCACTAATAAACTTTGCTTCTTCCAATTCTATACTGAGTCTGTAGAAGAAAATCCACCTTCCCAGGTCATTAAAAAGGAAAAATACATGGAAAATCACTTGCACATTCCTGAAGTGGTTGATTTCAGATCTTGGGGGCTACAGACACAAATTTTGGTTTATCATTCTTTGATATGCAAAGAGCTTTAAATCATATTGTTTTTGTTTTTTAGGCATACTTTGGATCTGAACATACTATCAGGTGATGTTAAAGATTGGCCTCTGTGATTATGGAGATTTTGAAGGTTTATCTCTAAGAAAACACGCTGAAAGTAGTGAGAGGCAATGTATACCCTAGTTTTGTTTTGTGTGTTTTTAAGAGTAATAACACCTATTTGAGGTAAGAGAAGAGCAAAGTAAATTTCTGAGAGAGAGAGAATACCAGGGAAGTTGGAGAGCAAGGTAGATGATCTTTCGCAAAATAGAACTTGAATAGTAAAATAGTTTGCAAACTATCAAATAGAATTGTTCTAAATATATAAAGACTTTCTATAATATATTAGGTGAAAAATGGTACAAAATAATCCATAGAGAATGCTGACTTCTGTGTTGGAAAGATGGTTAAATAGAATTACATATTCATTTTCATATTTGCATGAAGGAAACACCAGAAGAATATACAGAAATCTAATAATCTAATATATGATTACCTGAAAACAACTGACGAAATGTTAGTATGAAATGTCACAACACAAAATGTTTATTTTGAGTTTTGAACTACTTGAACAGCTTACTAATTTTAACATTAAGTAAAACTTAAAAGTTCAAAAGTAAGTCACATGTAAGCTGATTTTAAAAAGATGCGGATTAAATGATTCACTCCTGATTTTTAGTAGATATCTAATATTCAAGACATAATTCTGATCAAGATGAAAGTATTAATTGAGGCTAATATTTTGGGGGTGGGCATGAGTCAAACTCTCTGCCTATCTATAAGGAGTTCCTCATAGGCATAGAAGGTGGAATTTTGAATGTGCCCACTTGAGATATATAGATATAGGTAGATATAGATATATTGCATTACTCGAGATTCTCCATGAAAAAAATACTCAGGCAGAACAAGTATTTTCAAAAAATGAAATTTTGTACGAAAAATCACAACAAGTCTAAGGATCGGGGTGATCTCTTACTCAACAATTTTCAAATAATATGTCCAGATTATCTAACAAGCCCTCAAGGGAAACTACAAAAGAGAGGCCCAGAATATAATTGTAGTGTCAAGAAAGTTCAGATCCAGAACAAGTTGACCGCCACACAAAAATGCTAAAATTACAACAGAAAAGTGTTTATAATGTTACAGTTGCTGCAGAAGAACACCACCTGTTGCTTGCTGTAGAAGGTACACTTTTCACTGTTGACAAAGAGACAAAGCTCGATTTCTCTTCTGCTTTACCTCGGTGCTAGGCTGGACAGAATAGAATGAGCATGGTTAGGAAGGAGTGGCAGTTTTCGGCATTTTACAAGCTGCCTGCCCAATGTTCATTGTCGTCTCCTTCAGGCTGAGTAGTCCTCTTGCTTTGTTCTGAGTTACAATATAACCAACTAGAATAGGACTTCATCGTCCATCCTGCCATAAAGCTGGGTGATGCTCTGTGTGACATGGATTTACCCAATGGTCTTTAAAAGGAAACCATTGCCTTGGCTTGGACAAGTGTGCCTTGCTATGATATGAACTTATCTGGCTTATCCCTTGTATTCTCCCATTTTTCCTTCTCCTATTGTGGAATGGAGACGAAATCACTGGAGCTACAGCTGTCATGTTGTGACCATCATGGAGAGAGAGACCAAAGACAGTGGCACCAGATGTGTCCCTAATATTTCTGAATCCCTAAGCAAAAAATAGGCTCATGTCTCCTTCCAGAATTCTTATTAAATGACAACAGGAACCGAAATTGTTTGATAATCATACTAACAAGAGATAACATTTGATCAGCAGCCACTATGTGTCAGCTCTTTTCTGGAAACATCTCCTCTACCAGCAAACTTCATGCCCACCACACCCCTATGAAGTATATGCTACAATTGTTCCATCTTACAGAGGACGAAAAGCAGCGGTTGCCCACATTAACACAGGGAGTAAGAAGCAGAGTGGAAATCTGAAGCCACAGAGTCTGGCTTTGAAGGCTATAGGCTTACCCACTAGGCTACACCGGGCTTCCAAGCCCAGCTTCCTCGTAGAGCACCTGCCCACTTCTGAAGCCAGTGCTCTGAGAATCAGCAGGATGTAATTCTAATAATTCTAATCATCCACTAGGAGTACAATCCTGGTAAAAGAACACCTAAAGCATTTTGAATCTGCTTAAAACTCTGGCCTCAACAATTACCACCTGAGACATTGAGAGACTGTGTTGAAGACATCAAAGTAATATTGCCATCTTTGAAGAATCTTGATCAATGGGAAGGTTGAGAATGTATATAAGGATGGGGATAACTATAAGAACTTCTTTTATGGCTCTGACCTAAAAAATATATTAAACATAATTCTTGACTCATGAATACTCTCATCATTAGTCTTTGAATGACCTATTTATTTGTTACTGTGTTTATAATAATATAATAGGCACCCACACAAAAATATAATTTTAAAAATAACAGATTTGTGCTGTTTGGTTCCTCTATTCCATCTCCCTGCATTCCTCTGCCCAGAGAAACTGTTATCCTAAATCTTGTACTCATCACTTTCTTGCCTTCTTTGTATTAAGTCTTACTGCAGAACTATGTATTTCGAATATATACACATATGTATATTTATGTTTAGTGCTTAATTTCTATTTAGTTTTTTATACTTGATTAAAACATGTTGAATGCTTAAACTTTTGAAGAATGTGTGCATTTTTAAGTCATCCCTCTCATGACCATTTATTAGATCCCACTGGACTCTATGAAACCAGGTCAGGAAACTAAATCCAGCCCTCCACTTGTGTTTGTAAAGATAGCTACTGTAAACCCATTCGTTTACATATTGATCATGGCTGGGCTTGCTACAACAGCACAGCTGAGTAGTTGTAACAGAAACCTTATGGTCTACAAAGCCAAAAATGTTTACCATCTGCCTATACAGAAAACATGCACTGACCCCTGCTCGGCCGCCATATTGCTACAAAGGTAAGCAATTTAGAGTCTCCGTCGTCAAGGAGCCCTCAGCCCAGAATGATACAGATCTAAGGGTAGCACAAAATGGAATGCAGTGAACACCATCCACAGAACAAGGACAGAGCATGTGGACAAAAAGGAGGATGCCTCTAGCCATTCCTGGAGCAGGTTAAGAAAGTTTCAACAAAAAGATGACTGAGTGGGGCAGGGGATGGAGAGGGCATTGGAAAGAGGTGGGAAAGTAGGGAAAGAAACAACAATGAAGGGGAGAAGGATGTGGATATAGGAAAGGAATTGGTTTGTCTTGAAAACCAGAATATCGTTTGTTCTACAGGAAATACAGAAGCAAATATAGAAGGACCATCATTCTACTCTCTGCTTTTAAGAGTTTGACTTTTTTAGATTCCACAGGTAAGTAAGTGATCAGGCACTGAGGAGACGTTGGTCAAAGAATACAAAATTTCAGTTAGGAAGAAGTAATAAATTCAAGAAACACACAGTTAATAATAATGTATGCTTGAAAACTGCTAAGAGAGTAGACTTTTAAGTGTTCACCCTGTTAAAGCAAACTAAATATGGCCCGAGAAGGACTCCGTACTTCTATATTTGGGTCCTTGTGGATGACCTGTAACTTAGCTTAATAGTCAGAAAAAATTGAAAACCTAACTTAATAATATGTGCCTGTAACAATAGCTGAGTGTTGGTCAATCCCAGCTGCCATACTTCAACCACTCATAGACTGCTCAATGTTCAAACTGCATTCAAATCAGGCAAACACTGAGCTGTAACCAATCTCACTGTTTCTGTACCTCACTTCCAATTCCTGTACATCACTTTACCTTTTTGTCTATAAATTCATTCAGACCATGAGGCAACCCGGAGTCTCTCTGAATCTGCTGTGATTCTGGGGACTGCCCGATTCGTGAATTGTTCATTGCTCAATTAAACTCCTTTAAATGTAATTCGGCTGAAGTTTTTCTTTTATCAGCCCACCAAATAAATAATAAGTAGGTGAGTTCATCGATATGTCATTTTGATTTAACTGCTTTGCAATGTACATATATATCAAAACATCACATTGTATACCATAAATATATATTATATATAATTTTTATTTTTCAATTAAAAATTGAATAGAAGGACTCTCTATTTACTGGCAACACCCCCTCACCCTCATGGCACCAGTTTCCTCTGCAAGGGAGTTCTTGTGACCCCACTCTCCCACTCTGAGCAAAGAGAATCACTGAATTAAATGATCTAGTTTACCTTTGAATCCTGACTCTCTGGGAAATATTACTATTTGGAGAAAAAATAGCTTCTTCCCTATCTTTTGAACAGTAGACTTGATATTATTTCAAATCATCGATTCACATGGCAGTTCCATTTTCCTCCCAAAAATATTTATTGATACCTTCCCCCCTCCAAAAAAAAACCCCAACAACTATGGTTCTGTATCATAGCTGAGCATGGCCAATAAATCCAGGAGCCTTTCAAAGTATAAAATGACCTTAAATATAGTGAACTTGAGTTTGCTTAAACTAAGAAATATTTGATGTGCCATATAGGAATCACTTTGGTGAGGTAGATGCACTTGAAGGAGGTTGGTATGGAAGAATAAATTCTCCAGCCTCTGTCTGGGAGAGATATCTTAGAAAAGAATAATTTCTAAAAACACTGAAAAGTTACAAAGATGTTTCATATAAACTACCTAATGCAAAACAAGGATAGTTGCAGCTACGAGTAAATGGTGGTGGTTTCTCCATTTCTCCACCATCTGCATCTGTCATATTTATTTCCCTAAAAATCCTGAGTACTTTTTTGAGGAAGTTGCCATGGGCATGCAACTGTGAATTTGACTGTCTTCTACAAAGCAGGAATTCTCACACAAAATTGCATCTAAGAGATTGGTTAGGGGTTTGTCCATTCAACTGTGTTTTGTAGCTGATGAGTTCTACATAAAATTATGAAAGAGATGTATTAATAGACACTTCTCTTTTTTTCTTGAATACTAAGTACTTGTTATTTGTCAAGGTAACACAGAATGGCTGTGCTGAATATATTTATTATGAATGTGCATGTATTTAAGTATTATTGATTTTATTATAGAATGCCTAGGGTAGAGGCCAGGCATGGGGGCTCACACCTAGAATCCTAGCACTTTGGGAAGCCAAGGAGTTTGAAACCAGTCTGGCCAACATGGTAAAACCCCATCTCTACTAAAAATATAAAAATTAGCTGGGCATGGTGTCATGCACCTGTAGTCCAAGCTACTTGGGTGGGAGAGGCAGGAGAATCACTTGAACCTAGGAAGCAAAGGTTGCAGTGAGCTGAGATCGCACCACTGCACTACGGCCTGGGTGACAGAGCACGATTTTCTCTCCAAAAAAAAAAAAAATGCCTAGGGTTCAGACTATGAATATGCCTCAGAATTCAGATATACCTGAATCCTGTTTAAGAGAAGAAAGAAGATGAGAGTAGAAAGCATCATGAAGCTTAAGAAGTGGCAGGAGCACTCATTTGTGTATTTATTCATGTGCTGAGCCAGGGGCATAAAGACAGAGAACTACATTGGTTAAAGTGGCTGTTGTGAAGACAAATACACTCTGCAGCATAGCTATGCTTTTCTTATTTCATGTAATGTATGGTGAATTATAAGGCTGGTGAACATTTGGCAGTCTGTTCAGAAAACACCAAAACTTATTTCTAATTTGTGAAAAAATAAATATAAAATTTCAGCAATGTATTATGACAACACTTATTCTAGTTTTACAGGCAGCTGCCATTTTTAGCAGTTGTCAAAATATTGGAACACAAATACTATTAGAGTATTACACTTGAAAAATAGTTATTCTGCACTTCTCATATTATGCATTTTATGATCTACTTCACTGTCATCGCTATGGAATTAATTCTTTCTTTGAAGCCACTTCAATTTTACTTATTTTTAAATGTTTCTTTCTTTCACACTTTTTCTAAAGAGTGGGTGATTATAAATCATTCTGATTTTATTTCTTAATATATTGCTCAGCATTTCCAGCTAAATCATGCTACTGTGTGCTGAGAAGTTCATGCTAATCCAATTCATTCATTCTTTTACTTCAGTTTTGAATCAAAAATGGAATTTTATTAATGCAAATGTTGTCATGTACCAGGTTCAGTTTGTACTAAAATGAAAGATTTTTATTGTTGACTCTTAAAGGACAATTTTATTTATTATGTATTATTTGTTATCAATTTTTGATTCAAAGTTTTGCAACTTTGATATCAAAGAATTTGGTATTTGAAAGTGTGTTAGTTCTACCCGGTCTAAAGTTCTTTATCATATAATATAGACAGAAAATCCACAATAAACTTATAAGCATTACAATGAAAATTATAAACATCATATTTGATATAAAGTGTATAAATTATACACATTTTATATAAACATTGACATTATAAAAATTATAAACATGAAACTATACAATATGCTTTATAATCTGCATAGTGATAGAAATAAACAGAGACTGCAGATACCTTCCATTTCTGGATGATAAGAGTAGATGCCTGAACGAAAATCTCTCCATGCATCTTTTCAAAAAAGACAAAATAAAAATCAAAATGAGTGAAAATAAAATCATGTATGACCCATGCCTAGTGAAAGACAACAACCATTCCAACTTGCATCTCTCCATTATGGTCAGCCTTGAAAAAAAGGAAAGAAAGTGTAGGACCCAGAAGAAACACAGAACAAAACATCCCATAAAGTCTCACGTTGAGTGTTAAAGACGGAGCATGAGCCTTGGTGTCTAAGAAAACCAGGTGGAAGAAAGAGCCTTCAATGTGAGTAGGTCTCAGGTTAGCAGCCTAGAAGTGACATTGCCTGGGGAATAACAACCAGAATAGTCTCATTAGAGAAATAGTTATATCGAGAGAAAGAAGGAAAAAAGGGAAAATTAAGATTCTGCTGGAAGGAAAGAGTAACAAGATACTTCAATCCTATCTTCTCCACCACCATCACCACCACCATGACCATGCATTAAAAAGACCACACTTTACCATCATAACTGAAGAAAGTGGTCTTGAACTAGAAATCCTGTTTACAAAATGCCAAGAAATTGGGGAAAAGTTAAAGCAATTGCAAACAAAGCTACTGTAAAAAGAAAACAGGAAAGGCAATCCATGCTATTCTAGCTGGTAGGAATTCTCACTCACAGCCGGAAAAAAAAAAAAAAAAGAGTAAAACTCTCCATTTTGTCCTAATATTCTGCAACACTGAGACAACGGTATTTCTACAAAGTCCAAATGTAGTCACTGACCTACAACAATCTCTGGTAAGCAACACTGTAGAGTCCCAGTTTCCCAGTTTCTTGAGAACAACATCTAAGAGCAGGGAAGCACCTGCTTGGGGCCAGAATTTCAGGTGCTCACAGCTTCAGTGGTTTACCTTTGCATGTCTATTCTTTGAATGATGCCTTCTCCAAACACAAAGCATGTCTAACATTTGAAAAGGAAATCTGAATTATGTGACACTCAAAATCTCTCCCACAGTTTTCACTACAGAGTAAAACTGTAGGCAACAGGCAATCTTACTTCTTCCTTGAATACTTATTGCAGAAGGAATATCACAGCTGCAGAAGTCATAGAAAGAAATGCTAGGTATTTCCAAAGTAACATTTCACAAGTGAGAGTTTGAAAAATGAGACACTTAAAACATTTCATTTACTGTGTATCTCCAAATGGACTTTGGGTGATATTTGATTGGCACTTATAAAATTTTTCCACGGGAGTAATCATCTCCTTTCTCTCTCTCTCTCTCTCTCTGTCTCTCCCTCTTTCTTGGTCTCTCATTCTCTTTCTCTCTCGCTCTCTCTCCCTCTCTCTCTCTCTCTCTGTCCCTCCCTCTTTCTTGGTCTCTCATTCTCTTTCTCTCTCGCTGTCTCTCCCTCATCCCATTCCACATTTAGAAAGGCTTGGTGGCTTGGAGTTGCCCGCTGACACTCCAAACCACCACGCACCTCCAGGTCTACCAAGCTTTGAAGTTGCTGAGTGTCTGGGTAATGCTTCATCAAGGACTAACTACATCATATTTTATTACGTGAGGATGGTTAAAAAGATGAAGACTCATGAGGGCAGCCTCATCACGCTGGATATTAAAATATGCAACAAATTCACTATCAAGACTATTGGCTGGTGTGGTGGCTCACTCCTGTAATCCGAGCACTTTGGGAGGATGAGGCAGGTGGATTGCTTTAGGTCAGGAGTTTGAGACCAGCCTGGGCAAAATGGTGAAATCCCATCTCTACTAAAAATACAAAAATTAGCCAGGCGTGGTGGCACAAGCTACTGTCAAGGCTGAGGCGTGAGAATTGCTTGAACCCAGGAGGTGGAGGCTGCAGATCACCCCACTACACTCCAGCCTGGGTGACAGAGGGAGACTCTGTCTCAAAAAAAAAAAAAGAAAAGAAAAGAAAAGATTATCAAACTGGCATAAGAATAAAGAAAGTAATGGAATAGAATAGAAAGTAAAGAAATAGAGCCAAGGATATATAGAAATGTAGTATAGGATGAAGTTAGACCTCACATCATTTGGACAATAGTGGACTTTTTAAAAAATGGTATTATGACAAATGTGTGCAGCCATTTAAGAAAAGGTAAATTTAGATCCACCCATCATACCATACTCAAAAAAGAATCCCCAATGGAACATATATCTAAAGTTTTAAAGTTTTTTTAAAAAATGAACTACAAAAGAACTAGCAGGAAAGCTGGAAATTTTTTTCTATGACCTGGATGGAGGAAAATGGCTTTTTATGACACAGAACCCATATCAATGAAAGAAGACTGATAAATGTGAGTACATTTTTAAAAACTCTACATTGCATAAAATGTCATAAGTTAAGTAAAAAGCCAGTGACAAATAATGTGGAGATATTTGCAGGGTTTATAACGGATAAGTGGCTAATATTCTCGATATATAGAAGCTTATTTGAAAAAACAAGGAGGAAAGAGACATGTTTTTAAGAATAGGCACAAAGCACAAATAAATAACTAACAAAAAGACCTTTTAACAAACTAACACAGGGATAGAAAATCAAATACCGCATGTTCTCACTTGTAAGTGGGAGCTGAATGATGAGAACACATGGACACATAGAGGGGAACAACACACACTGGGGCCTTTCAGAAGGTGGAGGGAGGGAGGGGGGAGAGGACCAGGAAAAACAGCTAATGGGTATTTGGCTTAATGCCTGGGGGATGAAATAATCTGTACCACAAACTCCCATGACACAAGTTTACCCATACAATAAATCTGAACTTGTACCCCTGAACATAAAATAAAAGTTAAAAAAAATCAAATTAGAAAAAACAAATGACCTTAAGCATATGAAAAGAGGTTGAACTTTACTCACAGTGAAAGGAATGCAAATGAAAACAATATTTTTAGAGGGGAGGCTCCTCATGAATTTTCATTATAAAAGGTTGCTTTTTTGATCAAAAGAATCAGAAATGGTGGGACCATTTAGGGCTAATACTGCAGTTGACTTGTGGGTATTCCTTTGTCTTTTGGAGATTTCAGCTAATCCGAGCAGTTTTCAAACCACTGATATTCTCTTGAATGTAACTTTTGTACACTGTTGGAAATACACAGACCAACATGCTCAGTATTTGCATTGCAAAAATGCACAAAGCTACCTTGATTTTTTCATTACTGATGACACGGGTTGTTAAATTATCTCCTCTATAATTGAACATAGTGAGTATTAGGCTTTTAGAGTGAAATGCTTTATTACTGTTTTTATACACAAATGAAAACCTGATGGAGAATTATTTGGCTTGCTGATAATATATTTCACTCTCAGGTAAAGGTAATTTTATGTTCAATTAATCTCAGGAGGAGGGAACGGCTGTCTCACCTAAGTCCCTGTTGCCAATTTATATGTATTGTTGTTTCAAGTAATGACCTGACCCGAACTGTCATTTAAAAAGCACATATTTAACCAAATATTCTGTCTCCACGTAGCCCCTATGTCTAGCCTGGATAGTTCATAAGAATTTTTAAATGAGTAAGAGCTGTCTGAAGTATGTTTCCTGCTGTAAAATATACTCTTAAAAGCACCTATGAGTTTATCATGGGTATAATTGATAACAGATTGTTAGTAAATCATTTTTTAAATTTCCTTGCAATGAAAGTATTTTAATTCTTATTTTTAATTGTTCCTATCAATGCAACATAAAAAGCTTTCTGATAAATTTTCTGTTGACAATGGTTAGAAATGTGTAAGTATGGTAAAAATCTTCACTGACCAAAACTCCCAATTTTTTTTAATTTAGCAAGATTCATAAGAAAGAGGCAAATATTTAGGGTTTTAAACAATCAGACCCTTAAAAAGTTAGGATGTATACTCTGCCCTAATTCCTATCTTCCCAATATTTTATTACAGAAAATAATTAAAATTGAATTTTATTATGAAAATATTATAAATGGATATAAATTGTTAATGAATTATGAGTGCATATAGGACTGTCATAACATATATTCACTGTATAAATATATCTTAATTTCTTTTAAAAATGAGTTCAAGTCCAGGTGCGGTAGCTCATGCCTGTAATCCCAGCACTTTGGGAGGCCAAGGCAGGAGGATCACTTGAGGTCAGGAGTTCAAGACCAGCCTGGCCAACATGGTGAAACCCCATCTCTACTAAAAATACAGAAATTAGGAGGGCATGATGGCACGTGCCTGTAGTCCCAGCTACTCAGGAGGTTGAGGAATGAGAATCGCTTGAATCTGGGAGGTGGAGGTTTCAGCTAGCTGAGATCATGCCACTGTACTTCAGCCTGGGCGACGAAACAAGACTGTCTCAAAAATTTTTTTACAAAAAGAGTTTAAGTATATTTACCAAGATTCATCATTTGAAAATAGATTATTGACAGTGAGTCTATTAAGGAAAAATATGTATACAGACACAACTTAATCTTAAATTTATGTTTTTAGAGAATTGGAAAATCATTTAGATGATATAATAAATCAATAAAACAGAAAAGAGAATACAATTTGCTTGATATATACTTTCTGCTAAAATATAATTAGAATTTCTTATTTAACATGTTCAATATATTAGATCATAAATATCATAGGTCATCAAATTTGAAAATGGATCGAATCAAAGTATTCTGTGGTACAAGTCTAATTTTAGACAATTTAGCTTTTTATTTTTGCCTGCATCATACTCTGCACCCATCTCCCATAGTCTTATATACCCATTCAGTCTGTCTTCTGGCCTGTCATGTAGAGGACTCTGGATTGGAATTAAGCTATCGACTTCTTGTCCTGAATATTCTTCTAATTACTATCAACCACCTGTGCCTTGACTTTATCACCTGTAAGATGAGACATGAGTTGGTCAACATCAGAGATGCCAACTTTGATTCATCCAATGTCAATCCATGATCAGCTAGAAATGGCTACGTTATACTCTTTGTTGAGAAGAAATATAGGCTTAGTTGGAAACAGTATTGATTATTTCATCTGCACAGAAGCCTAAAAAATAGGCTCGTGGCATATATTCCAAATACCTGCTCCTTGTGTCCTGCAAATGTCCAGTTAACTCCGTGTGTGTGCGTGTGTGTGTGTGTATTTATGTGTAGAAGTGAAGTTTTTGTGTATTTGTTGGTCTATTTCTCAAGTATCTACTCTGTTTCCTTGATCTGTTTGTCTATCTTCATGGCAATATTGTGATGTCTTTATTACTACAGCTTATGTATATCTTGAAATTAAGTAGTGTTAGACCTTCAAATTTGTTCTTTTTTTATTTTTTGTAGCTATTCCAGGTTTTTAAAATTTACAAATAAATTGTAGAATAAGCTTGTCAATTTTGAGAAAAAAATTAGCTTGGATTTTGACTGGGATTGTGTTGAATCTATCAATTGATGTGGGCAGAACCAATATCTTGACCACACTGAGTCTTCCCAACCATGAGCAAAGTATATCTCCCCATTGATTAAGGTTTTCTTTAACTTCTCAGTAAAGTTTTGTAGTTTTCAGTGCACAAGCCTTTCTTGAACATCTTCTGTAGGAATTATCCCTAAGAATTTCATATTGTTGATGTGGTTGTTGTTAATATTGTTTTCTTAATTTCAGTCTTCAAATGCTCATTGCTAGCATATAGAAATACAATTTATTTTTGTCTATTGATCTTTATCTGGAAATGTTTCTAAATGCACTTAATAATTATAGTAACTGTTTGGTATATTCAATCAGATCTTCTACATGGATGACCATGTCATCTGCAAAGGAAGACAGTTTTGACTCTTCCTTTCCAATCTGGAGAATTTTCGTTTTCCTTATTTTACTGGCTATAATCTCCAGTACAATGGTGAGTAGAAGTTGTGAAAGCAGACATACTTGTCTTGTTTCTAACTTGCATGTGGAGGGAAAGAATAATTCACCATTATGTTATTAGTTGCAGGTTTTATGTAGATGTTCTTTATCAAGTTGAGAAAATTGATTCCTTTTGTAATTTTGATAACAATTTTTAAAAATCAGGAGTGGATGCTGAATTTCAAAAATTATTTTTATTCAAATATTAAGGCAATTTTGTTTAATGTTAATATGCCATTGGTTGGTTTAAAACAACCTTATATTTTTAGAATTATCCCTTCTGGTCATGATTTAATAATCTTTTTATGTAGTTTTGCTACAATTTGCTAAAAATGCATTTAGAAATGTTGTCTCTATGGTTATGAGGAATATCAGTCTGTTGTTTTCTTTCCTTGTGCTGCCTTTTGTGCAATGTTATATGATAGTATACATCCACTTTTCCTTCCCAGAATATGCTATCGTTGTAATGCATTTTAGTTCTAAATATCTTATAAACCTCACAATACATTCCTATTTTTTTCTTTAATCAATTATCTGTTTAAAACACATAAAAAGATAAAAGTCTTATAGTTTTATCAATTATCTACCATTTCTGCTGCTTCTCCTGCTTTTGTGTACAATTCAAATTTCCATCTAATATCAATCCCTCTGCCTAAAGGAATTCTTTGGACATGCATTGTACTGCATGTCTGCTGATCATGAATTCTTTCTGGTTTTAAATGTTTAGAAGTGTCTTTTCTTCACCTTTGTTTGATTTGAAGATATTTTTGCTGGGTATAGAAGCCTGTACTTATTATCTGTAATAAGTATAGATTTATTTATTTATATTTATTTATTTATTTATTTATTTATTTATTTATTTTTGAGACAGAGTTTCTCTCTGACTCCCAAGCTGGAGTGCAGTGACACGTTCTCCGCTCACTGTAAGCTCCACCTCCCAGGTTCACGCCATTCTGCCTCAGTCTCCCGAGTAGCTGGGACTACAGGCACCCACCACCACGCCCGACTAATTTTTTGTATTTTTTTTTTAGTAGAGACGGGGTTTCACTGTGTTAGCCGGGATGGTCTCCATCTCCTGACCTAGTGATCCACCCACCTCGGCCTCCCAAAGTGCTGGGCTTACAGGCATGAGCCACCACACGCAGCCTAAGTATAGGCTTATTACCTGTAATAAGTATAGACTTCTATAACCAGCAAAAATATAGATACTTATCAGAAGTACCGTAAGTATGTTTCTTCTCTTTTTGCTTACATTATTAGTGACAAGAAATCCAAAGTTATTCTTATCTTTGTTCCTCTAGACATAATGTGTTTTTTTCCTCTGGCTAATAGCTATATTTTGTCTTTATCACTAGTTTTGAGCAATTTGATTATGATGTGCCTTGGCAAAGTTTTTCTCAGCTTCCTTGTGCTTAGAGTTGGTTGAGATTACTGTGTCAATAGGCTGATAGCTTTTTCAAATTTTTTGAAAATTTCTGGCCATTATTTCTTCAAGTGTGTGTGTGGGGGGTGGGGGTGGGTGGGTGCGTGTGTGTCTGCTCCCCTTTCTTTTCCTTTCAGTATTCCAATTACTCACCTATTAGGATACTTGAAGTTGTCCCACAGCTCACTGATGCTCTTTTCATTTTTACTTTTTTTTTCTTCTGTGTGTTTCATTTTAGACAGTTTCCATTGCTATTCATTCAAATGCAGTAAGCTTTTTTTTCTTCTTCTTTTTTTAAGACAGAGTCTTGCTTTTCACCCAGGCTGAAGTGCAGTAGCGCAATCTTGGCTGACTGCAACATCTGCCTCCCCGGGCTTCAAGTGATTCTCCTCCCTCAACCTCCCGAGTAGTTGGGACTACAGGCGCCAGCCACCACACCCAGCTAAATTTTGTATTTTTAGTAGAGACGGGGTTTCACCATGTTGGCCAGGCTGGTCTCCAACACTGCGACAGGCCCAAATGCTGTAAGCTTTGAATGCCAGAGACGGTGAATTTTACTACTTTGGGGGTTGGATTTCTGTTTTTTTTTAATTCCTCTAAAATTTCTTAGGTTTTATTCTGCGCTTGAGTTAAGGAATTTTGAATGAGATTGATCTCTTAGAGTCTTGCTTTTCAGGTTTGTTAGGCAGGACCTGATTAGAACTCAGGTTGTTGCTAATCTTTTCTTCCTTACTAAAGCAAGACCAACCTCAAAACTTTATACAATGTCTCATGTATTTAGGGAATTTTTTTTCCTTCTGGCTGGTGAAAACAGGCATCATTTACAGCCCTCTGTGAACCTTGAACAGTGTGCTGATTCCTTTGGATGTTTATATCTCCATCCTTGTGTAATTTTCTCATATGCATGCTGCATCAGCAATTGGTTAAATACCCAACAGGGACACTCTGCAGGCTTTTTTTTTTTTTTTTTTTGAGGGGGCAGTTCTCTGTACATCTCTCTTCTCTCCTGTAACCCTGTGCTTCAAATTCTAGCTGCCTTGTTCTCTCTAAACTATCAGGTTTATCAATTCAAATCAGACAGTCCACTGGTTCTGCGTAAGTTCCCCTCCTCATACCACTGCCTGGAATCTCTCTCAGTGTGGGAGCTATGCAATAAAAAGTACTCACCTCATTTATTAGCTCTCTTTCTGGAATCACTTATCTGTTGATTGACATCCAGTGTCTTAAAAACCATTGTTTCACATATCGTCTTTGTTTCTTTCTGATGGGAAGGTAATTACCTGTTTACCCCCTCTTAGCCAAAAGTGAAACTTCTACATTAACTTTCTACACCTAAATTTATATAAATCCCAATGAAGAGAAAATCTGTGCAACGTTTGATTTGATTATGAGAAATACGAATATTATATATTTGAGAATTTTTCACACCAATAATCTTGCCACCCAGCTACTTTCTCGAATGCAAAGGTGCATTAACTACTGCCATCAGTCCAAGTTCTCACTGGTTTATCTACAATGCAGAAACAATATGGAGCCATGGTTAGGCAGCCAGACTCTGGTTTGTATCATGGTTCCAAAACTCACCTGCTGTGTTAAATTGGGCAAGTTACCCATGCTTGTCATGCTGCCATTTTTATTTTATTTTATTTTTATTTTTTAGAAGAAGTCTCACTCTGTTGCCAGGCTGGATGGAGTGCAGTGGCGCGATCTTGGCTCACTGTAACCTCCGCCTCCCGGGTTCAAGCAATTCTCCTGCCTCAGCCTCCCAAGTAGCTGGGACTACAGGTGCGTGCCACCACACCCAGCTAATTTTTGTATTTTTAGTAGAGACGGGATTTCACCATGTTGGCCAGGATGGTCTCTATCTCTTGACTTCATGATCTGCCCACCTCAGTGTCCCAAAGTTCTGGGGTTACAGGGGTGAGCCACAGCACCCGGCCCATGCTGCCATTTTCTTATGCACAATGTAGGGAAGGCAATAGTACTGCTTTGTTAAGTCACTGTGAGAACTAAATGAGTTAGTATTTGTAAGACCCTTTGAACACTTTCTGGCATATAATAAGTACCATATGTGGTTGTTTGAAAAAATGGTAAATCTAAAAAGGAATTATAAATGTTGCAGTGGAATAATGGGAAAGTACTATCTGTGATTTCAGGAACCATTATGTAGACAAATAGCTCTCTCATTCCAGTTGTAATGGTTTTATCAATAAATTATGCTTAAATCTTTTATAGCATTATATCACATCAGTATTTTTTAAATGGGTCATCCTGACAAGATTGAAATTAAATCATTAATCTTATTTTTAATTCAGAATTCTAATGATACTTGCGACTAAATACATACAGAGTAATTATCTGCCCTCCAGCTACTTACTAACAAAAGAAAAGAGCTTTTTTTTTTCTTTTCAGAGGAAAAAGATAAACATGTACTTAAAGGGAAAATGTTAAATGGTCTGACAGAGGAATAAGGTCAGTGTCCAGAAATGAATACATCTAGTGAATTTAGGGGAAGGCATTTCTTAACATCTCCTCTTTGAAACTGGATGTGTATCAGGTATTTCCCTGGAGAGTAGGACAAAGAGGCCTGATTTTTCAAATGGACCAAATGAAGAACTAGGAGTAGAATTCTGATTACCCAATCATTTTCTGCTTTGAACCCTTTTGCATATAAATGTTCATATTGCCCCTTCCACCATTCTATAATTTCAATCCAAAAGTTATAACCAAAAATCATCCAGATGTAGCTATCTTATAGATTTAAAGGAGACATGAGTTTTAGTGAACTCTCTTTAAGGATCAGAACTGGACACATGAGTGGGGAAAACATGGTCCTATCACAGGACATTTATTTGGGCATTTTTATATTGTTTGGATTCTGAAATGTCACTTGACTCAGAGCAAGAAAGTTTGGGTTTGATTAAGTTTCAATTTACCCATATGAAATGGTGAGATCCAGGTCATTAAATGCTGTATAAACTCGGAGAAGTCAGCGAGGAGTGGATAGACGTCAGTGGCTTTGTAATGTGTTAATTTGGCTTTGCTGAATTAAATTTCCAAGAAATCTCTTTCTTATATATTTCCCCTTTCTGCATGAATCTCCGCAAGGGAGATTCTTGGAGGATGAGGAATGTAGAAAGAAAGCAGCAGCCATTTTGCAGGTCACACACTTAGTCACAGATCTGCTGATTCACCTTGTTAGCATGAAGCAGCAGCCAGGTCTGCAACTGCCCCACCTGTTCCTGGATCCTCCTTCGGCAGCTCTGATTCCTAAGCCAGGTGTGTGTGTTTAGCTCTGTAAGGCAGGCTTCTGGATTCTGCAGTTCTGCAGTTCTTCATTACCAAGGTCAGAGGCAACGATAAGACATATGTTTTAGTCCATTTGTCTTAGTCCATTTGGGATGTTCAATAAAATACTATGGACTTGGAGCTTGGAAACAACAGAAACTTAATTTTCACAGGTCTGGAGGCTGGGTGTTGAGGATCAAAGCACTGATAGATTCTGTGTCTGATGAGGACCCACTGGTCCATGAGTACCCACTGGTCCATAGATGGCTCCTTCTTCTTGTGTCCTCACCTGGTCAAAGGAGCAAGGGAGCACTCTGGAGTCTCTTTTACAAGGACACTCATCCAATTGATGGGGCTCCACCTGCATGACCTCATCACTTGGCAAATGCCCCACCTTCTAATACCATCACTATGGGGATGAGGATTTCAACATGTAAATTTTGAGGAAATGGAAATATTCAGACCATAGCAGCACCATCTTTGTATGGCTGCAAGTCCCACTTGTGGGCTCCAGACTGTTCCCAATCTCTCCCACTTCACGGGCATCTTCCGTTCCTGACTGCCTGCCCTATAGACGTTTGGCTCCAGCATTAAATTTGCAAAGACAACAGGCTTAGGTAGGCAGCTCAAACAGTTCCTTAAGTTACTAAAGTCAAATCTCTGTAACAAATATATTATACGTATATATATATATATATAAACACACATATATACATATATACACACACATACGTTTTCTAGGAGTTCTGCTTTGATGACATTACCCTGATTGATTTACAGGAAGAGGAAAAATCTGGGAGGCATGGTAAATGTATGAATGAGTATAATGCCACTAACAGTGAGAATAAATACTCTCCTGTCATTGTGATGGGACTTGAAACTTTGCTAACCCCAGGTATCAAATCAAGGTACCCACTCGGGTAGGTTTATTCTTCGACAATTTGGAAAAAAGGAAAAATGATCACCAGTGAAACTATCAGCTGGAATCCTTTAATTTAATAATTAACATCAGGAAAAATGTTTTCAAATGTCAAAAAGTGATTTTTTTTCATTCTGTATCATATTTGTAGATATAAAACAGGGAAAAATGGGGCTTTCTCCCTACTGCTTTAAAAAAAAAAGTAAACTAATACAATTTTTTAAAACACAAGAAATTAGGTAGTAATAATGATCACTTTAAAGATTTTCCTCCCTTTGCAGTTCTTCAAAATAAAATAAAAATAAATAAGAAGACACATATCTTAGGATGAGGAAGTAGCTTCAACATTTCAAGGAATAGAGTCTTTTAAAGCATTGTTTCTCATTTTTCTTTTTTCTTTTCAGATGGAGTCTCACTCTGTCACCCAGGCTGGAGTGCAGTGGCGCGATCCCAGCTCACTGCAACCTCCACCTCCGGCGTTCAAGCGATTCTCTTGCCTCAGCCTCCCGAGTAGCTGGGACTACAGGCACTTGCCACCATGCCCAGCTAATGTTTGTATTTTTAGTAGAGACAGGGTTTCACCATATTGGCCAGGCTGATCTCAAACTTCTGACCTCAGGTGGTCTGCCCACCTTAGCCTCCCAAAGTGTTGGGATTACATGCCATGTTTCTCCATTTTTAATGGGTATATGAGTCACCTGGAAAACTCTTTCAAATGCAGATTCCATAATAGGTCCAGTTTGCATCCTGAAATTTGGAATTTTCTACAAGCTCTCTTTCAAGAATTACACTTCCAATAGTAAGATATACATATGTGTGTGTGTATAAAATATATACATATATGTAATATATATATACACACACACATATATATATGTATAATGTTTTATTCTTAACGGCCAAATAAAAAGGATAACTCTAGTACAACAGGAATTTTGGAGGTGTGAGTGGGTGGAAACCTTAAAAACCCTTAGATCTCTGCCATTGCATGGATGCAGTATTTGACCTCATCTTTGAAGCAATCACATTGTTCTGCCTTGTAGCCGAGATTCATTCTATGTCTGAATTCTATAGCTTCTCTGCAGAAGTCTGGGCAGAGATTTGAAAATGTGCCTTTTATTTTATTATTTAGAGACAGGGTCTCACTCTGTCGCCCAGGCTAAAGTGTAGTGGCGCAATCATAGCTTATTGCAGCCTCCAAGTCCTGGGCTCAGGAGATCCTCCAACCTCAACCTTCCAGGTAGCTGGAATTATAGGTTTCACCACCATGCCCAGCTAACTTTTAAAAATTTTTTGTAGAGATGCAGTCGCCCTCTGTTGCCCAGGCTGGTCTCAAACACCTGGCCTCCAGCAACCCACCTGCCTCAGCTAAAAATGTGCCTTTTAAACAAATTCCCAGATCATCATCTTTCTGGTCTGGCGACTACAGCTTAGCAACTACTGTTTTCTATTATTGTGTCCAGTTGGTTATTCACAGTCTTATTTCTTCTTTTTTTATTGTATGCAAATTAATTACCATTTAAACATTCTCAATTCATGCTCTTGTATGATACAAATTACCAATATATGCGTATGTGCATTGTAGGAGAAGAAAAGGAAAAGAGAAAAGAAATGACCTTAATCTAAAGAGAAACCTTCCTTTGCTTTAGAAATACATAATTTGTAGCTGAGCCTATGTATAAAAGAACATCTAAGAAAATTTTAACAGAATTTGTAACCATTTAAGAAAAAACATGCTCCACATTTGATTACATGTTAAGGCTAACTGATGTCATCACTTTAACGTACCATTTTTGTATTAAAATATCTCGTCTTTAATTAAGAAATCTGGTGTGACACAAGGTACCATCAAGGATGTAAATTCTTGTACCTGCTGACTCCAAGGAATTCTGAGCAGGGCGTGGAGCCAGGAAATTTCCCTGGTGATCCGTCCTGACCAGGACCTGCCTGAATCCATTCATCTGGATAAGTAGAAATGGCCAGTCCTCATCAAGACTGATTTCTAGAGTGTTGTTCCTTTACAGAAATGGGAGTTTTCTCATAAGGGGACAGAAACCATTCATCAGAGAGCTAAACTCTATTAGTATTTTACTGCTTCTGTAGACAAGCACCATGCATTTGCCAGCTTAAAACAGCACAAATTTATTATCTTACAGTCTTGAGGTCAAGATTCTGACGTGCTATCACTGGGCTAAAATCAAGGTATTGGTGGGATATCATTCCTTTTGGAGGCTCTAGGGGAGATTATTCTTTGGTCTATTCCAATTTCTAGAGGCTACCCTCATTCCTTGAGTCACAGCCTCCTATCCCCATTTCCACATGATGCTTCAATCTCTCCTGCTTTCCTTCCCCTTTGTCCTCTTTTTCTTCTTTTTTCTTCTCCTGTTCCTTCAAGGTAATATCGACTCCAAGTACAGACAGGATGCTAAACCCATTTTTAATTGAATGAATAAATCAGTCAGGACTACCCAACGAAACCCAATACGTTTCACATTTTTGGATCCAGTCATGTCTCCCAAAAGCATGCCCTTACATGGAAAATAATAAGTACATAATTCAAATCCTATGATAATTCCATTATGCATCCTTTTGGGTTTACGATGATTTAACTCCCCCTTTGGTCACAGCAGAACCAACTCCGGCATCGTTGTGAATTTTGTGATAGAATCGTAGCCATAAAATTTCAGAACCAGAGGCAACTTTGGAGGCAGCAGGTCCAGACACCTCTTTGTAAAAGAAAACACAGAACCTCACAGTCACTGGCCTGAATGAAGATACCATCATGGTGCAGAGAGCCCAGGGACTAAAGTTCATTCACCTGAAACATACTCCAATATTCTTTCCATTACTTGACAGCTATTTGCCCTCTCCCCGAACTTCTACCTCTCCTATCTGTTCCTAAATGCAATTTAAGAAAAAATGCTCCTACCTCTAATGCTGTTTGGAGTAGAAACTGGCACAACTCTTTGGGAAAGCGTTTCAGCCATGTGCTTCAGCAACTGTGAAAATATTCATAGCCAAAATTCGAGATGCATCAGAGGGTACATTTTCCTAATTTCAAGCATCACAGTTTGATATGGCTTGGCTGTGTCCCCACCAAAATCTCATCTTGCATTGTAGCTCCCATAATTCCCACATGTTGTGGGAGGAACTCAGTGGGAAATAACTGAATCATGGGGGAAGTTTCTCCCATACTGTTCTGTGGTAGTGGATAAGTCTCACAAGATCTGATTATTTTATAAGGGATAAACCCCTTCCACTTGGCTCTCATTCTCTCTTCTTGCCTGTCACCATGTAAGACATCCCTTGCTCCTCTGCCATGATTGTGAGGCCTCCCCAGTCACGTGGAACTGTGAGTCAATTAAACCTTTTTCCTTTATAAATTACCCAATCTTGGCTATGTCTTTATTAGCAGCTTGAGAACAGACTAATACACAGTTCATCTCCTAAACACCCCTGATATCACAGACATACATAACCACAGCACTGTGACATCATCGTGGGCTGGGACTTGCACCAGCTGGGAGGTCAGAGATGCAGCCAAGCCTTGGTTTGTCCCCAGCCCAGAAGAAGGTTAAGGAAGGACAGATGCCAGCTCACCTGATCTGTGATATGTTATAGGAAATTATAATTCAGATACAAGAAGTGTCTCCCACCCTATTCCTACAACTGCTAGTTGATATTGGAGCTCAAAAGGGGGCACGGGAATGGAGAGAAATTACTACAGACAGCTATTTATGGATGGGGATGGGAAACAAAACTTGACACAGTTCAGACTGAAAGTTTATAAAAGATGCCTATTGTAGACTCCTGGGTCGATTTTAATTTCAAATGAGACCACCCCCTTATGCACCTTTGTGGGCAGTGGGGGAAGAGTAGGAAGATGGAATGAAGGGGCTGAAACTGGAAATCTCTTTAACTCTAGAAAACAGACTCATTATGGTGAAGTTCCTTCCCCTCACAAAGTTCATCTCTGCACAGTGTTTCATATATTTGTCACAATTAATTAACCCAAACTGTTACACTATCATTAACTAACGTCCATATATTATTTAGAGTTCCTTCCTTTTTGCCTAACAGTCTTTTTCTGTTCCAGGGTCTCTTTCAGGGTACCCTATATCTTTAATCATCTTTTCCTCTTAGGTTCCTTTTAACTGTGGCAGTTTCTCAGACTTTCCTTGTTTTCAATGATCTTGACAGTTTTGGAGAGTACAGCTCAGGTTTCTTTGTAGAATGACCCTTAATTGCAATTTTTCTGATGGTTTTCTCATGTTTAGGCTAGGGTTATAGGTTTTTTAAAGAAAGGCAGAGGTAAAGTACAGTATTAATCACATCCTAGCAAAGGAGCGTCCCACCAACATCACTGATTTCTGTTGACCTTGACATTGATCACCCAGCTGAGGGAGTATTTGTCAGGTTTCTCCACTACAGTTGCTACTGGTTGTCATTTAAAAATATATTTAATACATACAGACATGTGCAAAGAAAGAATTAAATTATCTGTAATTGCACTACTGTTATCTATTGGGCATACATCTTTATAGTTATATCTATGACTGTATCTATATCTGTAGCTGTGTATCTGCAGCTATGTTTACATACACAAAATCATTTTTACCTCTTTTGTTAATTCATATATTACACTGGTGACCCCCTCTGTCATTAGTTTTCCTGGAACACTATCATGAAATAGTTGCATTGGGTTTCAACTACTTTTAGTTTTACCCCAATTCTCCATTTGGGGTATTCAGTGTCTGTCCACCTCTTCACTGTGAATAAACAAAACTTGGAAGAACATACAATTAAATCTTTGCACGCATCAGTGACTATTTGCATAACCTATGTTTCTAGGAATGGAATTGCTAAGTCAAAGGGTATTCATTGAGTATTATTACAAGGTGAAAAAATAACATGTTGGTAACACTATGGAGAAAAAGGAACGCTTATACACTGTTGTTGGGAATGTAAATTAGTTCAGCCACTGTGGAAAGCAGTTTGGAGATTTCTCCAGTAACTTAAATAGAACCAATCTGAAAGTTTGAAGTGTAGGCAGGACTTCTATGTTGCAGGCTGGAGGCAGAAGTCCTTCTTCTCGGGGAATCCTCAGTTTTTGCTTTTAAAGCCCTCAATGATTGAATGAAGCCCTCTGTTATAGAATGAATGTGCATGTCGCCTACAAAATTCATACATTGAAATCTTAATTCCCCAGGTGATGATGTTAGGAGGTGAGGGCTTTGGGAGGTGATGAGGGTAGAGCCCACAGGAATGGGATTAGTGCCTTTATGAAAGAGACTGTAGAAAGCTCCCTCACTCCTTCCACCATGTGTAGACACAGCAAGAAACTGCCATCTATGAACCAGGAAGAGAGCCCTCACCAGACACAGAATCTGGCACACCTTGATCTTGGACTGCCGGCCTCTAGAACTATGAGAAACAAATGTCTGTTGTGTAAACCTCCTAGTCAATGGTGTTTTTGTAATAGCAGTTCAAGTGGACTAAGACACCACACATGTCACAGAGGGCATTCTGCTTTTGTCAAAGCATATTATTGTAAATGTTAATCATACCTACATAATACCTTCACAGCATCATCGCAACTGGTCTCTGACAAAACAGGAGGGCACTGTAACCCTGGGCAAGTCAACGCATAAAATGAAACAGCCAAGACAAAAAAGCAAAATCCCAACTGCATCAAGAAGCTGGAGCAAGAAGAGGATAAGTAGCAAAGGGTGGATAAGAACACGCCAGACCAAGGGGATAGCACCTGCAAATGCTGGGAAGAACAAAAGGTCATAAAGCATTCATTCAAGAAACCGCTGCATTCTGCAGGGACTGGAGCTCATAGTATTGATAGAGAAGCTGTGAAAGAAAGGTACAGGAGAGATGGAGGGCAGAGAGTAAACTTAGGAACTGGACATCAGTAGCCCTGTTGGCCTTGGTGTTGTGGTCTTACTAAAAGTGAAAATGTTTTACCACTCCATTGGAAAAAAATATTAGTGGAATCTGAGGGAAGTAAACGACACCCCATGGTTTCTGGTGGGAGATAAATTGCTGTAAGTTTCTGGAAAAAAAATACAGCAACATACAGGAAAGGCTTTAAACATGTAAATATACTTTGTTTTTTAATTTCAATTTTTATTTTAGATTCAGGGAATACATGTGCAGGTTTGTTACCTGGGTATATTGTGTGACACTGGGGTTTGTGGCACAGATAATCCCATCACCCAAGTAGTGACATTGGACCCAATAGTTACTTTTCTAAACCTTGCCACCCTCTCTTCCTCCTCATTCTACTAATCCCAGTGTCTGCTGTTTCCATCTTTATGTCCATGAGTATCCATGTTTAGCTCCCACTTGTAAGTGAGAACATGCAGTGTTTGGGTATTTGGTTCTCTGTTCCTGCACTGATTCACACAGGATAATGTCCCCCGGCTGAATCCATGCTGCTGCAAGTAACATGATTTCATTCTTTTTATGGCTGTGTAGTATTCCACGGTGTATATGTACCACATTTTCTTCATCCAGTCCACCATTGATAGGCCATTTTGGTTGATTCCATGTCTTTGCTATTGTGAATACTGACATGATGAACCTGCAGACCAAAGAGCCAGAGGGCAATTCTGGGGTGACTCATCATGTATTCTGATGACATTTTCAAAAGAAAATCATTCCTTGGGGCCAGGTGCAGTAGCTCACACCTGTAATCTGAGATGGGAAGATTACCTGAGGCCAGGAGTTTGAGACCAGCCTGGGCAACATGGTGAAACCCCATCTCTACAAAAAATACAAAAACTGAGCAGGACTTGGTGGTGCATGCTTGTAGTGCTAGCCACTCAGGAGGTTGAGATGGGAGGATCACCTGAGTCTAGGAAATCAAGGCTGATCCGAAATTGTGCCACTGCACTCCAGCCTGAGTGACAGAGTGAGACTCTGTCTCATAAACAGAAGGAAGGAAGGAAGGAGGGAAAGAAAGAAGAGAGAGAAAGAGAGAAAGAAAGAGAGAGAAAGAAAAGAGAGAATGAAACGAGAGAGAAAGAAAAGAAAAGAAAGAAAGAGAAAAGAGGAAGAAAAGGAAGGAAGGAAGGGAGAAAGAAAGGAAGAAAGGAAGAAAGAGAAAGAAAGAAAGAAAGAAAGAAAGAAAGAAAGAAAGAGAAAGAAAGAAAGAAGAAAGAAAGAACAAATGTTTAGAGTGCACAATGTGCCTACGATTTCACTGGAAACAATCAGCTCATTAGCTGTTATGGGTGCTTCTCAAAATTATACTATAAGCTCCCCAAGTGCTGCCTAAAGTCTCTGGTTATTTCAACTGTGCATGAGAGAATTTGCCCTATGTGCATGGATGAGTAGCAGGAAGACCTATTGTTATCACAGAAGACACATGGGAAAATGTGTTTGGGGGCTTACTGCAAATCATACTTATAGGGTTGTCAGCATGCTTGCAGAGCAATTATCTGTCATCCCATAAAACAAACCTGTGTCATTATATTCTTGATACATGCATTGGAGCCATAAAAAAAAAAAAAAATGTTTCCTAGACCTAACTGTGAAAAATCCCAGCCGGGCGCAGTGGCTCACACCTGTAATTTCAGAATTCTATGAGACCAAGGCAGGAAAATCATTTGAGTCTAGGAGTTCGAGACCAGCTGGGCAACATAGTGAGATCCTCATCTTTACAAAAAATAAAAAATTAGCTGGGCATGGTCCACATGCCTGTTGTTCTAGCTACAGGCTGAGGCAGGAGAATGCCTTGAGCCTGGGAGGTCAAGGCTGCAGTAAGCCCTGACTACATTCCTGCCAGGGCAACAGAACAAGACCCTGTCAAAAAAAAAAAAAAAAAAAAAAACGAAAAGAGAAGAAAAAGAAAGAGAAAAAAATCCCTAAACATGGATGAATATCGTCTTTTAACCCCTTTTCCATTGACTAGACCATTTTTACTTTGTAGGCCCTGGTAACTCATGAAATCTCACCTTTACAAGGAAAAGTCTCTCTGTTTTTTGTTTTTTTTTTTCTGCCTCAGAATTCTTTAATATAATGTAGATATCTTAACACTCAATGCACAAGACAATATGTTGAATTTTCACCAATCTAGAAATGATGAATAGCCCTTTAAATATTCTGAAATTAATTGAATTATGGAATGTTATAGATTGCATAGACTTTTGACAAGATAGAATCCCATCCTGGAGACTGACATAGCTTTGCCTAAAATATGTAGTTAGAAAAGTTTTGAACTCACGTATATACATCATTAACTCGCCCTAGTAAAGCACCTGATGACAAAAATGACATGAGTTAGTGCCAACAGCCCATAATCATGTATTTAAATATAGCTTTTATTTTGCATCCTAATTTCTTGTGATACTTGAATGTTCTTTTGATTTCCTGTGATTTAACTTTTTTAATAATTCAACCTTGTGCATTTGTGCTCTCTGTGCTGGAAAGTACAGGTGGCATGAGATTGACAGACCATTCTGAAAACATCACATCAAGAAGAGCAAGTTTTGAGTGGACAGGGGACCTCAGAAAACTGAATGAGGGGGGTCCATTTTTAGTACAAGCTTCGCCAGCAAACAGCTATGTTCCTACCCACATGCAATGTCTCTGAAACCCAGTCTCCTTATTCCTCAAATGCATATGCATTTTACCGGTCTCAAAATTGAGAGATTAACATAAGGTAATGATTATGAGACTCTCTTATAAATGGAAAAGTGCTTTATAGTTGTAAGGTAGCATGACTGTTTTTTTTTTTTAAGGAAACTGACAAGTTACTTAAGCTATTCAAGATAATTTTAAAATACCATTTTGTTAATATATTTTAAATAAATTCTAAGATTACCACTCATTTGGTTCATAGCGCTGTAAATAAAACTTGTATTTTAATATCATGGAGTAAACCTAATGTCTGTTTTTAATTTTTTGGTCGTTGTTTGTTTTGGGGAAAGCATTAACGTTGAATTTGAATTTTGGTAAATGTTAAATTCTATGAATGTTATTTAAAAATTCATAATTATCAACGTAAGTTTAAAATTATTTATTGAATAGTCACACACCACAGTTGAATGGAAATATATATGTCATATTTTGAACACACACCATGAACCAGATTTTATTTCTCTTTCCCCATGTATGGGAATCCAACAAAATTCTCTGCAGTACAAATACAAAAACAACAAGAGCTAGCGTCATACGTAATGGTGAAATGCTGGATGCTTTTCCCCTAATATCAGGAACAAGACAAAGATTTCTGCTCTCACCACTTCTATTAAACATTATACTGGAGGTTCTAGCCAAGGCAATTATGTCATTAAAAAAAAAAGCAATAAAATAAAAGGCATGCATACTGGCAAGGAAGAAGTAAAACAATATCTATTTGCAGATGTCATGATCTTGTAACAAGAAAACTCTAAAGATGCAAGATCAATATTTAAAAAGTCAATTGAATTTCTATATGCTTCCAATGGATGATCCAAAAATAAAATTAAGAAAAATAATTCAAGTTGCAATAGCGTCAAAAAATAAAATAAATTACTTAGGAGTAAATTACAGAAAGCGGTACAACACTTAGACTCTGAAAAGTACGAAAATTTGCTCAAGGTAATTAATGAAGACCTACATAAGTGGAAAGGCATCTTGTGTTCTAGGTTTGGAAGACCTGATATTGCTAAGAAGATTGTATTTGACAGGGTGGTCTCCTGAATCACCACAATCCCCAGCAAAATCCCAGTGGGCTATTTCAGAAGTGGAAAAGTTGATCCTGAAATTCACATGGAATTGCAAGGCACTCTGAATAGCCAAATCATTCTCAAAAAAGAAGACCAAAGTTGAAGAACTGACGTGTTCATTAATTGCTGGGTGGATAAACAAAATGTGATATAGCCAGGCAATGGAATAGCTAACCATAGAAAGGAATGAAGTACTGGTACATGCTGCAACATCGACGTGCCTTGAAAACGTTATGCTAAGTGAAATAAGCCCGAAACAATACCACTCTTGTTTGATTCTATTTATATAAATGTCTAGAACAGGCAAATCTATAGAGATCATCCATATATTAGTGCTTGCCTGAGGCTGGGGTTGTGGTGGGCTATGGGGGTAGAACGCAGGGTAATAGCCAACGAATACAGTATTTCTTTTGGGGATGATGAAAATATTCTAAAGTAGTTTGTGATTATGGTTGCACAATTATTTTACTGTGCTAAAATCCATTGAATTTTGCACCTTAAATGGGTGAATTATATCTGAATAAAACAGTTACCAAAAAAAAAAATAAATAAAACCAAAAAAAAATGTCTATAAGTCAGAGAGCTCTGTAGCTTGGACCACTTTTTTATACTTGAGCCAGCTCTTTTCACGGTGTTGATTTTTTACCCCCTCATATCCCACAGTTAATTTTCTGTTAAGGGAAAGGATGAATTCTGGGACTTTCAGTGAGTCTTAATTCCTTAGGATACATGAGTCAATTCCCCTGGTCTGCATGTGGGGAAAAAATTCAGGTTTGAAAATATGGAATTTCTGATTAACACAATCAATCGATAATCTAATGTTTCTGTTATCAGAAAGCGGTCCCAATCCAAACCCCAAGAGAGAGCTCTTGGACCTCGTGCAAGAAAGAATTTGGGGCGAGTCTACAGTGCAAAGCGAAAGCAAGTTTGTTAAGAAAGTAAAGTGGTGAAAGAATAGCTCCTCCATAGACAGAGTAGGGTGTTCCTGAAAGTAAAAGGAGAAATGCACCCACCCTAGGTACAATGCTTGTTTACATAGAGGATAACAAAAAATCATGGGGAGATGTGCTGTATTACAAGCATTTGTGATAAGGGATTAATTCTCCTTACTATATTTTGCAAGAATCGATATTATTGTCTTTAAAGCAAAATTAGGAATGCTTTTGTTGTCAAGATATCGGGATATCCAGTACATTCCTGAATTTGGGTCTGTTTGGTAAACATTATTAATCTATTCTTCCCTTAACCGTAAACATCTAGAGGCTAGGAGTACCTAACCTCCTTGGAATGCAGCCCAGGAAGTTCCAGCCTCATTTTTCCTAGCCCTGTCTCAAGATGGAGTTGCTCAGGTATGAATGCCTCTGACATTTCTAGAGTAATTGCCTAGAACACAGCATACAAGGTCCAGGAGTTCTGTTGATACTAAGCAATTGTGTAAATGAAAGGAAGCATCCCTATCCTCAAATCCAGTATGACCTAGTACAGCAGATATGAGGGTTTTAAATTTTTCTCTTTTAATTTCATTTATAGTTTATTTTTGAATATAGAAATTGTAAACTTATCTGTGCCCAAATTCATCAATCTTTGTGGTGCACAGGGTTTCTCTTTCTTTGAAAGTTATCTCCACTTCAATATCATGTTTGTAAAATAAACTCTGCTCCCTTTTAGAATTTCTACACTTAAATTTAATTTTATATAAGAAAGAATATAAACCATAGGTAGATAAGTAGAAATCTACATCTATATGCATTCTTATATAGTTGAATTTAGTATATTGTATGTGTATAAATATGTACATCGTTACTAAACATAGTAGCAAATTTAGTTACATATACATGTATGCATGAATATATATGTATACATGCACATATATGTGTACATGCATGTATTTTTCCCTCTAATGGCCAGATCACACAACTCTTTGTTAAATGCATTCTCTCTTCCTCACTGATTTGCAGTGTTCCCTTTGTCATGTACCAAATTCTTTTCTGTGTACCAATCTATTTATGGGCTGTTTGTCCCATCAATTACTCTATGTATATTTCTGTGCCAACCCCAAGTAGCTTTAATAAATGTAGCGTTATAAATCTGGATATATGGATGGGCTGTTCCTCCCCCATTTCTTTTAAAATCAGCTTTTCTAGAACTCAAAGAAATTCTGTTGGCATTTACATTGATATTGCCTTCAATTTACAAATTAATTTAGGGAGATTGACATCTTTACAACACAGAGTCTTCCTCACCAAGAAAAAAATATGTTTTCCCACTAACTTAATTCTTACTTAATATATGCCAGTAATGTTTCAATGTTTTCTCTAAATTTATATTGTACATGGCTTGTTAAGTTAGTTTTGAAGTATTTTATTTGTATTTCGCTTATTTGGTAACACAAACGAGTTGTTTTCCTGTCAGTTTATTTCCTAACAGATTATTACTTTGATGTGGGGAATATATTGAATATGTGTGTTAATTTCATAACAAACTATGTTACTTTACTGACTTAACATCTCCATTCTTACTTTCTGCTTGATTCTCTTAAGTTTTAGTTACAAAATTGTCCCTTCACCCCGATATAATTACTCTACTTCCTCCTTTGTAATTGGCATGATATATTTCATTGCCTTCTGCGTACTGCATTGAATAGTAATTCTAAAATAACACTAGTCATTAATGTTCTGGGTTCTCATGAAAGCAACTAAAGAATATGTGGTCTCTTAAAGTCTCTAGGGGCCCAGGCGCAGTGGCTCAGTCCTGTAATCCCAGCACTTTGGGAGGTTGAGGTGGGCAGATCACCTGAGGTCAGGAGTTCGAGACCAGCCTGGCCAACATGGTGAAACCCTGTCTCTACTAAAAATACAAAAAAATCAGCCAGGCATGGTGGTGGACACCTGTAATCCCAGCTACTCGAGAGGCTGAGGCAGGAGAATCGCTTGAACCTGGGAGGCGGAGGTTGCAGTGAGCCAAGGTCATGCCATTGCACTTCAGCCTGGGCAACAACAAGAGAAAAATTCAGTCCCAAAATAAAATTTTTTAAAAAGTCTCTGGGAAGAAAAGAAAACAAAGAGATGAAACTGAAACTGCCATTGCTAAATTATAACTGAGAAAATGAAAGAGATCTGACCTAACAAGCTCCATCTTGCTTCTAACCTCCCAAGCTGTCCTTTTCCACTCCTGGGCATAGGCTGAACTAACTTTGGTAGGAACTTAGTTTATTCTTTATAGTTTGAAGCAAAGACAATCACAGCCCTTTCCCAAAACAAACCTCCTTCTTGCTTAGGCACTAGACTGCCTTTGTAGGACTAACAAGTTAGTTAAAATATTAGAAATTATGGTTAAGGAGTCATGCAGGCAGAGGCTGCAAGATTCTGAACCTCCCCAAACTCCTCCTGGGGTTAACATCACTATTGTAAAACCTAAGATCAGAGCTTGAGATATTTTGCAGACCCTGCACCCAATGGATCAGCTGGTACTACCCAGATCCATAAACTGGCTCATTTGATCTTGTGGTCCCCATCCAGGAGCTGACTCAGCACAAGAGTAGAGCTTTGAGTTCCTATTGAGAGAGGAGAAAGGAAAAAACCTGGTCAGGCAGGCAGTTAGAGTGGGTCCTCAGCTGAATTATTTTAAACAAAAGAACAGCCTGCAGACACAGATAAGGGAACTTGCAAGGGAGTGGGGAGAGCTTGCCTAAGACATGCCCAGAGACACACAGATAAGAAAGCATGCACAGGTGACTTGCCAAGACACGCCTGCAATGGAAAATTCCATTCCCTCACACATGTGCAGTAAGGAAAACAAAGCAATATGGAATAACTCAAGTTAAGGGCCCACGTGTGCATTAGGAGGATGGGGTGGATCTACCAGAAGTTTGTGCATTATGCAAACGAGATGACCAGCCCTCATCGGTTTCTTATAAAAGCTTTGCAAAACAGCAGCCCTTTTTCCAGGATCCCTCTCTGTAGCAGAGAGCTGTTCTCTTTCTTTCTTCTATTAAATTTCTGCTCTAAACCTCACCCTTGGAGTGTCTGCATCCTTCATTTCCTTGGCCATGAGACCAAAAACTCTGGATGTCACCCCAGACAACGAGGCCACTTCACTGTGATTTCCATCTCCAACCCGGCCAATCAGAACTCCTGACTCACTGGCTCCCTACCCACCAAATTTCCCTGAAAAACTCTGATGCCTGAATTCTCAGGGAGACTGATTTAAGTAACATTTAACAATAAAACTCTGGTTTCCCACATAGCTGGCTGTGCATGAATTACTCTTTCCCTGTTGCAATTCTCCTCCCTTGATAAATCCCCTCTGTCTAGGCAGCAGGCAAGAGCCCATTGGGCAGCTACAAAACAACAAGTAAACTGGTAAAAACTATAGAAAGAAATGAAAGAATGGAGACTGGTGGTTCTGTCCAAGAAAGAATTTTGATCCTGAACTGCTCTTTGAGGATCTTACAAGAGGACCACCAGTGTCAGATGAGCAAACTCAAGCTTTTCATGTCCCTGATTGTCTCTCAAGGAACTCCACCTGCAGCTGGTGAGCAGTAGTAGGGCAGCATTTTCTAGGTTCACCCAGCACCTAGATGGCCTTTGTGGTGATGTTTCCTGACCCCGGAACAAAAGTGTGCATCAATGATGCTCACCTTGATTACTCAGCAAAGGTGGTGTTTGTCATGCTTCTCCAAAGTAAAATTACACATTTGTCTTCAGTCAGAGTTATCTAGAGGGACATAACTAATAGGATAGATGTGTATATATGGGGAATTTATTAAGGAGTATTGACTCACACGACACAAGGTGAAGTCCCACAAAAGGCCAGCTGGAAGCTGAGGAGCAAGGAAGCCAGTCTGAGTCCCAAAACCTCAAAAGTAGGGAAGCTGACAGTGCAGCCTACAGTCGGTGGTTGAAGGTCTGAGGCCCAGAGCTGAAGAACTTGGAGTATGATGTTCAAGGGCGGGAATTATCCAGCACAGGAGAAAGATGTAGGCCTGAAGACTAAGCCAGTCTAGTCCTTCCACGTTTGTATTAGTCAGGGTTCTCTAGAAAGACAGAGTTAATGGGATATACATTATATATACACATCTATATAAAGGGGAATTTAGGCTGGGCACAGTGGCTCACACCTGTAATCCCAGCACTTTGGGAGGCTGAGGCGGGTGGATCACCTGAGGTTGGGAGTTCGAGACCAGCCTGACCAACATGGAGAAAGCCCATCTCTACTGAAAATACAAAATTAGCCAGGCATGGTGGTGCATGCCTGTAATCGCAGCTACTCGGAAGGCTGAGGCAGGAGAATCACTTGAACCAGGGAGGCGGAGGTTGCGGTGAGCCGAGATTGCACCACTGCACTCCAGCCTGGGCAACAAGAGCGAAACTCCGTCTCAAAATAAATAAATAAATAAATAAATAAATAACAATAATAATAAAGGGGAGTTTATTATTAACTCACACAATCACAATCACAATCACAAGGTCCCTGTATTAGTCTGTTTTCACACTGCTGATAAAGACATACCCAAGACAGGGAAGAAAAGAGGTTTAACTGGCCTTACAGTTCTACATGGCTGGGGAGGCCTCAGAATCATGGCAGAAGGTGAAAGGCACTTCTTTCATGGTGGAAGCAAGAGAAAATGAGGAAGAAGCAAAAGCGGAAACCCCTGATAAACCCATTAGATCTCGTGAGACTTATTCACTGTCACAAGAATAGCACAGGAAAGACCAGACCCCATGATTCGATTACCTCCCCCAGGATCCCTCCCACAGCACGTGGGAATTCAGGGAGATACAATTCAAGTTGAGATTTGGGTCGAGACATGGCCAAACCATATCAATCCCACAATAGGCAGTCTGCAGGCTGAGGAGCAAGAAAGCCAGTCTGAGTTCCAAAACTGAAGAACTTGGAGTTTGATGTTAGAGGGCAAGAAGCATCCAGCATGGAAGGAATATGTAGGCTGGGAGGCTAGGCCAGTCTCTCTTTTTCACATTTTTCTGCCTGCTTATATTCTAGCTGCACTGGCAGCTGATGAGATGGTGCCCACCCTGATTAATGGTGGGTCTGCCTTTCCCAGCCCACTGACTCAAATGTTAATCTCCTTTGGCAACACCATCACAGACACACCCAGGATCAACACTTTGTATCCTTCAATCCAATCAAGTTGACACTCAGTATTAATCATCACAAGGTTCTTCTGCCTGCTTTTATTCTAGCAACGCTAGCAGCTGATTAGATTGTGTCCACACAGATTGAGGGTGGGTCTGCCTTTCCCAGTCCACTGACTCAAATGTTAATCTCCTTTGGCAACACCCTCACAGACACACCCAGGGACAATACTTTGCATCCTTCAATCCAATCAAGTTGACACTCAATATTAGCCATCACAGTATCCATTGGGCAGTTCCTTCAAACTGTGAATATATCCTCTTCCTCATCAAATTTTCTATTCACTTTATCCATATCAATATGAACTTGTTGTCTCTCATTTCACTCAATAACTTATAATCCATTAGTATTTTCATGCACGTCCGTGTGAAGAGACCACCAAACAGGCTTTGTGTGAACAACATGGCTGTTTATTTCACCTGGGTGCAGGCGGGCTGAGTCCGAAAAGAGAGTCAGCAAGAAGGGAGATAAGAGTGGGGCTGTTTTATAGGATTTGGGTAGATAAAGGAAAATTACAGTCAAAGGGGAGTTGTTCTCTGGCAGGCAGAGTGGGGATCACAAGGTGCTCAGTAGGAGAGCTTTTTGAGACAGGATGAGCCAGGAAAAGGAATTTCACAAGACAATGTCATCAGTTAAGGCAGGAACTGGCCATTTTCACTTCATTTGTGGTGGAATGTCATCAGTTAAGGCAGGAACCGGCCATCTGGATGTGTACATGCAGGTCACAGGGGATATGATGGCTTAGCTTGGGCTCAGAGGCCTGACAAGTATCATTAGTTGTTTTGATACTCAAACTGTACCCAGATTGGCCAGTGGTAGCTTCTCCAAATTGGCTTGCATCTTTTACCATAATCTCATGACTCTTTGAATATTTTCTGATATGTTATATTCCTAATTACCATCTTACACTGCTCCTGACTCAGCCCAGGATTCTGCAATTTTTCCAAGGAGCCCTGGAATCTACAAATGAATAATAATGTGTAGAAGCCAAAATCTGGATCCTCAATGTGCTCATTAACATTGGAATATCCTCATGCCCAGAGTCTCTTAGTGAACAGAACTAAAATATGTACACATATATACGATGGGGTCCATGGCTATTGGCCCCCTAAATGTTTGCTGAAAAATCACTGACATGAGGCAGATTGATTAAGAGGAGAAGAGGAATAGAAATTTATTTAATGTGTATATATGGGAGACATAAGAGTGAAGACTCAACTTCCTAATCAGGTCCGGAAGCTTATATGCCACCCTGAGATTACAGAAAGATTTAGGACTTGGATCCTGTTAAAACAGGTGGTGGGGGGGTTGGTGGGAGAAGAAGAATTCTATTGAGGGGCAACAAATACTTTGTAGGGAGAATGACAGGAGGAGAACAGAGATTAACTTGTAAAGAGTTCTCTTTGGAATTTAAATGATCCTTGGAAGACACTCGTTATCGTGGTAAAAAGGTCTGCTCAGGTGTGGGGTTACATCTTGGTCTTTTCTGCAACAGATGAAGAGATAACAGGGGGAGGAAGAAAAAACAATTGTTTTCCTTTGGGGTTGTGAATTTTAGGCAGATAAGGGAACTTCAGCTTCCTCGGGAGAGAAGGTTGAGGAAGGAGGTCATCCGAGAGACCTTGAAGCTTCTTCAGTTCAGCATGTCAAAATGCCATATTTTGGGGTATTGGCTTCTGAGCCCCAGCAACAAGTACCTACATTTATTTTCTTTATCTCTCAAAAAGACTATCTCAAAGCCCATTACTTGATTCTGATACCTCCAATTCTATATCCATACCGTCATGCTCATTCTAGCTTTCCCTATCCTTAATTGTAATTTCCTTATCTGATGGAATTTTGGCTCCCATTGTTCCTAATATTTGTGCTTATTTTTATTTGCCCTTCCCCTCTATATGTATCCAATCCTCCATAGCAGCTATCAGATCTTCCCCCAAGACAGATGCCCACTCCCCTTATTTATTTATTTATTTATTTATTTTTGAGTCTTGTTTTGTCACCCAGGCTGGAGTGCAGTGGCATGATCTCGGCTCACTGCAACCTCCGCCTCCCGCGTTCAAGAAATTCTCATGCCTCAGTCCCCCGAATACCTGGAACTACAGGCATGCACCACCACCCCTGGCTAATTTTTTTTGTATTTTCAGTAGAGATGAAGTTTCGCCATGTTGGCCAGGCTGGTCTCCAACTCCTGGTCTCAAATGACCCTTCCACCTCGGCCTCCCAAAGTGCTTGAATTACAGGTGTGAGCCACCGTGCCTGGCCCCCTTCCCCTCATTTAAACCTCAACACCTCACACCAAGTGGTCTTCCTGTATGGTCACCATCCTCACACTGACTCTGACCTCTTTCTCTGGACCACTGGGGCACTTTCCCTTCCCCGGTTTTGGCACCTATCTTTCTCAACTGCATCCTGTAGATTCAGGACTGAATTTGTCAGAGATGTTTGAACAAGCTTGACCCCATCTTGAATAGGGGCTGGGTCAAATGAGGTTGAGACCTGCTGGGGTGTCTTCTCAGGAGGTTAGGCATTCTTAGTCATAGGAGATAAGAGGTTGGCACAAGATACAAGTCAGAGAAACCTCACTGATAAACCAGGTTGCAGTAAAGAAGCTGACCAAAATCCTCCAAAACCAAGATAATGATGAAAGCGACCTCTAGTCTTCCTCACTGATCATTATACGCTAATTATAATGCATTAGCTTGCTAAAAGACACTCCCAACAGTGCCACACCAGTTTACAAACGCCACGGCAATGTCTGGAAGTTACTCTATAAGGTCTAAAAGGAAGAGGAACCCTCAGTTCTGGGAGTTCCTTGTCCCCTCCCCAGAAAACTCATGAATAATCTACCCCTTGTTTAGCATACAATCAAGAAATAACCATAAAAATAGGCAACCAGCAGCCCTCGGAGCTGCTGTGCCTATGGAGTAGCCATTCTTTATTCCTTTATTTTCTTAATAAACTTGCTTTCACTTTACTCTCTAAACTTGCCCCCAATTCTTTCGTGTGGGAGATCCGAGAACCCTCTCTTGGGGTCTGAATCCAGACCACTTCCTAGTAACAAATTAGCCAAGAAAGTAGGAGAAAGAAGAAGATGTAGAAGAATGCTAGGAATATTTCAACTCTCTTCAAGGGCTTGGTTGAGTTGTGAAGAAAATATTTCACTCTATTTTTCATAGCAAAGGAAAATTCATGCACTGGATTAGGTATGGTAACACTAGTTCATGAAATACACACAAAAATGTAAAATAGCTCAAACACAAGAGATGATTTTCTCATTCTTGTGAGATGATATCCAAATGAGTAATCTTGACTAGCAAAATGATTCTCCTTTGAGGAATAATTCAGGTGCCAACTCCCTTCCATGTTTTGGTACCACAATTTTCTTTCTCATAT
Organism: Pongo pygmaeus; assembly: GCF_028885625.2. Taxonomy (NCBI): domain Eukaryota; kingdom Metazoa; phylum Chordata; class Mammalia; order Primates; family Hominidae; genus Pongo; species Pongo pygmaeus. The sequence continues at coordinate 6,694,359 of NC_072396.2, read as the reverse complement.
ACAGTGAATCTGAAAGAGGGGAAAGAATGATGCATATTGTTAGGAAGTTATATGGGAGACCTGAAAGTGGCGCACATGAATTCTGCTACCATCTTGTAACCTAGGACCTCACTGCAAGGCAAGCTGGATACATGCACCCCAATGCAACTAGGAAAGAAGAAAGTGGCTTACTGAACAGTTAACCAGTTTTTGCCAGGTAGCATATACTGTAATTCAAATTTTAAAATACTATATGAACATAAATCATGAATAATATATGAGGCTATTAGGGAACAAGCTTGCTCTTACAGTAGTGTAACTTGTGTGTGTGTTCAATTCTTCAAGCTTGTTTACGACAATGTTGACTGTTCTCAGTCATTTCTGTTCTACTTATTCTGTTTTGCTTCTATGATGCCTTGGCTTTCATCTTTTTGGTGCTTTTATTTTCCTTCTCTTCATTCTCTTCCTGCCATCAGATTATCTGAGGATCTCTCTTACCAGCTGCAGGATTTTGGAAAGTTGCTTGCCTTTTCTGCATTCCCTTTCTCAAGAATGAAAAGACATTGGTTGGCTCCATAATTCTTTGTATTTTTATTATTTTCAGCCAGGTTTCACGTTCAAGCAGCAGGCAAGATTTACTGAATGTGGCATTTTTTTTATTTCTTTCCTTTTTTTTTTTAGATAGAGTCTTTTCTCTGTCGCCCAGCCTGGAGTGTAGTGGCACACTCTGGGCTCACTGCAACCTCAGCCTCCTGGGTTCAAGCGATTTCTCCTGCCTCAGCCTTCTGAGTAGCTGGGATTACAGGCGCACACCACCATGCCCAGCTAATTTTTGTATTTTTAGTAGAGATAGGGTGTCACCATATTGGCCAAGCTGGTCTCGAACTCCTGACCTCAAGTGATCCTCCCAACTCGGCCTCCCAAAGTGCTGGGATAACAGGCATGAGCCACTGCACCCGGCCTTTTTGTTTTTTTTTCTTTTTGAGATAGGTTCTCACTCCATCACCCAGGCTGGAGTACAATGGTGTGATCACAGCTCATCGTAGCATCAAACTCATGGGCTCGAGCAATCCTCCTGCCTCAGTCTCCTGAGTAGCTGGGACCACAGGCTCCTGCCTCCATGCCCTGCTGATTTTTTTTTTTTAGAGATGGGGTCTCACTATGTTGCCAAGTCTGGTCTCCAACTCCTGGCTTCAAGTGATCCTCCTGCCTCAGCCCCCCAAAGCACTGGGGTTACAAGTGTGAGCCATTGCACCTGGCTCCAATTTTCTATGATTGCCATGGCTTGGATGTGTTCCCAAAAGTCCATGTATTGGAAACCTATTCTCCAATGCAATAGTGCTCAGAGGTGGGGCTTAGGGAGAGATGCCTGAGGGTCCTGAGGCCTCCAATCTCATGAATGGATCAATGGCTGCTTACTTCATTTATTTATTTATTTATTTATTTATTTATTTATTTTATTTTATTTATTTTATTTTTTTTTTTGAGACGGAGTCTCACTCTGTCGCCCAGGCTGGAGTGCATTGGTGCCATATCGGCTCACTGCAACCTTCGCCTCCTGGGTTCAAGCAATTCTCTGCCTCAGCCTTCCAAGTAGCTGAGATTACAGGCGCCCACCACCATGCCCAGCTAATTTTTTGTATTTTTAGTAGAGACCAGGTTTCACCATCTTGGCCAGGTTGGTCTTGAACTCCTGACCTCCTGATCCACCTGCCTTGGCCTCCCAAAGTGCTGGGATTGCAGGCATGAGCCACCACACCTGGCCTTCAATGCTGCTTATAAAAGAGCTTGGGGCCAGGAGTTCAATCTCTTGCTCTCTGGCACTCTTGCCTTCCACCACAAGATGATGCAGCATGAAGGCCCTCAATAGCTGTGGGCCCCTCAATCTTTGACTTCCCAGCCTCCAAGACTGTAAGAAAGAAATCTCCATTCTTGATAAATTACCTCATCTGTGGTATACTGTTACAGCACCACATAACAAACTAAGACAATGATTGAAGAGGGAAGTGTTTTTCACCCCCTGGCAACAGGTTTCAATATTTCACTTGTTTATGGTTGAATTAAAGAAAGGAACGCAGAATAAGCATGTCTTTACTCAAACTTCATTGGCCAGAAATGTCAAATAAGTGCTAGTTGGATAAATGTACAAATGAGTGGTACATATACACTATGGAATGCTATGCAGCCATAAAAAGGAATGAGATTATGTCTTTTCAGGGACATGGATGGAGCTGGAAGTCATTATCCTCAGCAAACTAACACAGGAACAGAAAACCAAATACTGCATGTTCTCACTTATAAGTGGGAGCTGAATACTGAGAACACATGGACACAGGAAGGGGAACAACACACACTGGGGCCTGTCGGTTGGACCTGGGGAGGAAGAGCATCAAGATAAATAGCTTATGCATGCGGGGCTACATACCTAGGTGATGGGATGATAGGTGCAGGAAACCACCATGTCACACGTTTACCTATGCAACAAACCTGCACATTCTGCACATGTATCTGGGAACTTAAAATAAATTTAAATTGAATTAAAAAATAAAATACAAACAAATTCATTTCGAATATACCCAGGCACTCACTAAAAATAGCACCATCAGAAGCATAGATTCCCAGCACAAGCCACAATGCTGGTAGCTCACATCCACTCCTTTACTGGAAAAAAACACAGATTTGAGTGATAAGAAAGATAACTCAAATGACCTTGTCCATTTCCCTGCCACCTCAGTTTCCAGTGAATGTTTCCTTGAAACCAACATCATCTAGACAGTGTCAAATATGTAAACATACAAAATAAAAAGAACGTAAATCATGACAGTAATCATGGATACTCTAAAACATGCTGGGAGCTATACTCTACAAGATGAAAAGATTAATGGGCATTGCTCCAACTTTCTTTGTTTTACATAGGTCCTTTGGTATCTCTTGATAAATATTTCCTTTTCCACAACAAAGGGATCATATATAGCCAGTCAATTTTATTTTATCTGTTGATCTTTCTAGAGATTAGAAAAGACCTTAGAGTAGTAAAATTTTCAGTGCTTTTTAAAGTAAATTTGAGATTCTGAGATAACAGACATTGCCAGTCAGTAAGTCAACACTGTTTAAGACATAAGAGTGAAACCGTCTTTGCAAAATTATGACTGAGACAGTGAAAGAGATCTAACTTAACTCACTCCATATTGCTTCTAACCTCCGGGCTGTCCTTGTTCATTCCTGGGTGTAGGCTGAACTAACTTTGGGAGAAATTTAGTTTATAGTTTATAGTTTAAGCCAAAGGCAGTAACAGCCCTTTCCCAAAGCAGACCTCTTTCTTGCCTGGGGACTAGATTGCCTTTGTAGGACTAACATTAGCCACAAGATTAGAAATTATGGTTTAGGAGTCATGCAGCTAGAGGCTACAAGATTCTGACCCTCCCTAAACTGCTCCTAAGATCAGTGCTTGAGATATTTTGCAGACCCTGCACTTGATGGATCAGCCGGCACCACCCAGATAGTTAAACTGGCTCATCTGATCTCGTGGCCCCCACCCAAGAAATGACTCAGCATAGGAAGACAGCTTCAACTCCCTATAATTTCATTCCTGATCAATCAGCCCTCCTGGCTCACGCGCCTCCCCTCACCCACCAAGTTGTCCTTAAAAACTCTGCTCCCCAGTGCTCGGGGAGACTGATTTCAGTAATAAAAAAACTCCAGTCTACCATGCAGCCAGCTCTGTGTGAATTACTCTTTCTCTATTGCAATTGCCCTGTCTTGATAAATCGGCTCTGTCTAGGCCACAAGCAAGGTGAACCCACTGGGTGGTTATAAGAAGACCTGGTCAGAAGATCAAGAATAAAATGAAGAAAGACGAAGTCATGAACTGAAAGTCTGTGTCTCTATCCCCGACCCCCAAACTTATATGGTGAAGCCTTAATTCCCACTGCAATGGTATTTGGAAATGGAGCCTTTGGGAGGTAAGTAAGTCATGAGTGCAGAGTTCTCATCATGGGATTAGTGGCCCTATAAGAAGAACGAAGAGAGAGATGATAAATCTCTGTCCACCATGTGAGGATACAGCAAGAAGACAGCCGTCTGCAGGCCAGGAAGAGAGCCTTCACCACACAGTGGATTTGCTGGTGCCTTGACCTTGGACATCCCAGCCTCCAAGCAGTGTGAGAAACGAATTTCTGCTGTTTAAGCCACCCAGTATTCTGCTGTATCAGCCCCAGCTAAGTCAGATGAAAAATAGGGGAGAGAAAGACAGAGACCACAGAGATCAAGCCTAGGCTGATATCACATGGACAGCATTTCTACCAGGAGCCATTAGGAATCCTGAGATTCACCTCCACAGCTGTTGGCAGTTTTGTCTTCCCTCTAGTTGACTGTGGGTGGGGTGTTATGGGTTACTGTTCTAGTTGTTTGTGGCATAATAGTCATCTACTGGAAAGTTTGGCATCTACTCCATGGGAATTTAGCTAAAAGTTTCATGGCAGAGTAGAATACTAGACTATGTCTCACTTTGCACAGCATAGTTCTCAGACATGGTGCTGTTGTTGGAAGCAACATGGGCAGTGCGGCAGCACGCCGTTTGAAGGAATATTATCCTCTTTAATAAAGGAAGCAAGGGAGAGGGGAATTTCATCTACCTTGCATGAGCCTTACCTTCCATTTGCATGGTGTGTTGTCAAAATTGAGTACAAGCCCTCAGACCAGAAGCAATTTGAAGGGACATAGAGCTTGGAGGGTGAAGAGAAAGAAGCCCACTTCTCAAAATCAAGGGAGGTCCTTAGGGATCTTCAAAAGAGGGCAGCTCCATCTCTCCATGGAGGGGAAATGTCTGAGTTTCCAAACTTAGTAAGCACATTATAGGCAGACTCAGAGAAACTAGAATCGAGGAACAACTTCCCAAGAGCTGGGTGACTTCTCTGTTCTGTTTCCTTATTTTCAACATGGGTCTACTCATATCCAGTTTACAAAGTACTTGCGAGGATTCCAATAGAGCATACGTGAAAAACTTCTGATACACTTCAATGGCTCTGAAAGTAGTCGTGCTTCTTCCTTTGGCATGCTGCAACTTGGTTCAGAAATGTTGATTTGTTTCAAAACTATTCTTAGAAGTGGCATAACATAATTTCATAACACTAATTGGATTTTGAAACAAAACCTTCCAATGACTAGGCTGTAACTTTGTACATTTTCTGCAAACATCAGGCTTTTACAGCTCTTACCTCACTCCACATCTTACCTCACTCAAAGAGGTTGTTATTCAATAATTAATGGATGCAAGAGATATGTTGAATCACTACTGTTTAAAATGCACTGAGATGATGTTCTGGGCACTGAAAGAAGGCTGGTGAACAAGATGTATTTTTTCTACTTTTGTGTAGCTTAAAATAGACTGGGGAATTACGTTATGTGACGAGTACTCAGAAATACTTAGGGGAACTCCTAACGTGGTGGTCTGGGAACATCCCTTAGAACAATAGGGATGGTCTTCTGAGAGATAACGTATACATTGAAAAGGAATAGATGAGGATGGACATGAGGGATGCGGGGAAAGGGAAGCATGACCCAGGAAGTCAATATCCCATGCCACATCCTGCGGAAGAAAGGATCCTGGTGTACTTTTGGGACTGCAAGTTGTTCATCACTGCTAAAAAGCAGAGTCAGAAGCAAAGAGCCACAAGAGGTGAAGCTGGAGAGATAAGTAGCAGAATAAGTGGGTTGGGGTGGGAGAATAACGAAGATTTAGACACAAATCCAAAACATTAGACAACGGTTGCAATTCCTACAGACACACAGGGAAGCATTCTTCATGAATTCATTTGAGTGACACAAAGAGAAACCCTTTGAAAATGACGGCTGTGTATTATTAAATATAGAATTCTATGGCTTCTGTGGAAAAAAATAGGAATGGAAGGAATGGGCTGAGGTGAGTAAATAACAGGCTCAAGTTCAGAAAGCTTTTTGGATTTCAGAAATGTTATCACAAGAAAAAAGATCTGTTTTGAAATCTTCATAAGGAAAAAGTAAAACCTAGAGAGAACAACGCAGCAACATGCATGGCAATTAGAGATAGTGGATACCAAGGTGAAGAAAATGGAGCTTTTTTTTTTAATGATAAGAGAATGTATTAGATTTATTGAGGCTACAGTGCCCTCCAGAACATCACTATAAGCTACAAAGAGTAGTTGGGGACTAAGAAAATGAAGACCAATGAAGGAAGGGAGTAAATATTGAGGACATCGTAGAAAAAACTTTCCTTAAGCTGAGAAAATAATTGAGTTTGGTGACTAAGAGTGCTTGCCAAGAATTTCATGGAAAAGGAAAGAATCATATACATTCATTCAAGCAGGAAACATAAGTGACCTAAAAAATGGAAGGAAAAAAATAGTTTATCCTCGGGGGTTTTTCCACGAAAAAAATGCCATAAGGTGATTTTAAAACTATGCAGAGCTGTTAAGGAAAATGCTTGTGGGGCGTCCTTGTAGGCATAGTTCATTTCATCTCTGAAGGAAAAGCAAAGTCAATCGCAGTGGGAAAGGGTCAGTAATTTAAATATCTACTGTGGGTACATGTTTGAATATGTCATATTACATCAACCTCAGTGGATTATTATATATATAAAAAATAAACATTGTGAAAAGCATGTAGAAATTTAGGAAATACAATATACCATATAAGTATTAACCAGTAAAATACAATTTGATATGAATATGATAACAATGCATAAAATATACTTGAAAAATATTGGTTTGAAATATAGCCACATGTTAATAGTAACTGTCTTTGAGGGAACTTATTACGATGCTTTTATTTTTTTCCCTCTTCAATATGTGAAATGTAAACTTTTGGCCGGATATGGTGGCTCACCCCTGTAATCACAGCACTCTGGGAGGCCAAGGTGGGCAGAAGGCTTGAGCTCAGGAGTTTGAGACCAGCTGGGGTAACAAAGTGAGATTTGTCTCTGCAAAAAAATTTTTTAAAAAAATTAGCCAGGCATGGTGGTATGCACCTGTAGTCCCAGCTACTTGAGAGGCTGAGGTGGAAGGATCACTTGAGCCCAGGAGGCAGAGGTTGCAGTAAGCCAAGACTGAGCCACTGCACTCCAGCCTGGGCAACAGAGCCACACCCTGTCTCAAAAAAAAAGAAATGTAAAGTTTTCTATAGTTAGCCTGCATTAATTTCATACAGAAAAACAAAACTTTATTATTTTATTGATGTTTTGTTGGTCAATAAATTTATGCAACAGATATTTATACAAATCATCTTTAAAATATTAACATAATTATGCAAATCACCTTAAAAATAAAATAATGTATTTTCAAGGAGTTCATGGGCTAGCAGCAAACCTGGACATGATCACCAAGCTGGCACCATCACAACCCCACAGGTGCTGATCCCTTCCTTTGTGTTTCTACTTTCCAGCCTCTGCTTGTGTTCGATCCTTTCTGTGTGGCTTCACAGCTCTTTTATTTTTCCCCCCATCTCTTCCCTTTCTCTCTACCTCATAGCTTCTGCTGCTACCTCTTAAGTTTGGGCTTCCTTAGAGTGTTGTATAGTGCGACCTCTAAGGTTTCTGTTTTTCCTTCCTCGTTCTGTTTCCACATTTGGGTGAACTCATTTCTCATTAACACCTCACTCTCCCAGTGTGTTTTCTAGTTGATATTTCTAGAAGGAGCCTACCCCTAGTCTGTGTCATCTCTTCATACCAGACCACACCTGATGTGTCTGGCCTCATTCTTCCTCTTAGGTCAGATTTCCCTCCCCTTGGTCCAATACACAGCACTCCGGGAATAAAAACAAGAACCCTCCATAGTAGATCCTTCAACATGGGGTGTGGCCAGAGCAGGGAGTATGGCATGGCAGTCCTCCTTATGATTGAAAATCAATACATAAAACCACTGGTCCTCCTAATAACAGACATTTAGCTAATTGCTATTACTCAACATGAATCACGGTGTCACTGTTTAAGACATTGAGCTGTGGAGGATGAAAACAAATCCTTGCCTCTAATCATATCTAATTCTCTTCTCCCTTCTTGTTTTCCCTTGAAATCACTGGATGGCTTTAAGAAACCTATGTTCATTAGATACATGGATTACTGGAAACATTTATAATGATAGTCTTAATTGAGTAACGTACCACATGCCTGACACCCATTTAGTTATAGGAACAATCTTAGGAGGCTAGTATTACTATCACTGTGTTATATATAAAGGAAACTGAGGTTAGAAAAGTGACATGACTTACCCAGGGCCATATGGCTCACAAGCGGCTGTGTCATGGCTGGAACTCAGGCTTGGTGGCTTCCAAAGCATGACCTGCCCTTGCCTGCACCATCAGAATTCACTATGGAACTGCAACAGTGCGTCACCCCTGTAATCCCAGAGCTTTGGAAGGCCAAGGTAGGAGAATTGCATGAGGCCAGGAGTTGGAGACCAGCTTGGGAAATATAATGAGACCCCTAATCTCTACAAAACAATCTCTATAAAAATAAAAAATTAGGCCGGGCGCATTGGCTCACGCCTGTAATCCCAGCACTTTGGGAGGCTGAGGCAGGCAGATCATGAGGTCAGGAGCTCAAGACCAGCCTGCCAACATTGTGAAACCTGATCTCTACTAAAAATATAAAAAAACTAGCCGGGCGTGGTGGCAGGTGCTTGTAATCCTAGCTACTCGGAAGGCTAACGCAGGAGAATCACTTGAACCTGGGAGGCGGAGGTTGCAGTGAGCCGAGATTGCACCACTGCACTCCAGCCTGGGTGACAGAGCGAGACTCTGCCTCAAAAAAATAAAAAAAAGAAAAGCCAGGCATGGTGGCAGGTGCCTGTCTGTAGTCCTAGCTACTATGTAGGCTGAGGTGGGAGGATCAATTGAGCCCAGGAGTTGGAGGCTGCGATGAGCTATGATCACAGCACTGCACTCCAACCTGGGGACAGGATAAGACCCTGTCTCCAAAAAAAATAAAAATAATAATAAAGAATGCATTGTGACACAGAACACATACACATCAATGTGAGAGATACACACAAATTGGACATTTCTAAATTTTCTGGGCACTTCTGATAACAAAAAAAATGAATTTGCTAATGCCTTTCCCAGAGGAAAAAAATGTATAATTTGAATCTAGCACAGAGATGAAGAGACAATAGAGCCTTATCATGAGTTACAAGTATGGGATGAGTGGTAGTTGGCCATCTGCATCTACATGAGTAGAGATTCCTCTCCATGTCTTTGCAAACCTTTGTCTGTGCTCATAAAAAATGGAGTTTGTACTATAAGTACATGTCTCCGGCTTTCCATCATTTCATCTTCATTCTTCCAAACACCCTACATATCTACACATGCCTGATTATGCTAATGATGAAACAAAACCAAGACATAAATGGAAGCCACAGTCACTTGAAAAACAAGTACTTCAGCTGCATTCATTGAAGACCATGTTCATGAACAACTTAATGAGCACATATAGGTGGGAATAAGCTATGCTGAATGCAATTGAGTTTCCCAAGTTTAAGAGGCAAGCCTAGGAATTTGAGATTACATCCTGTTTGTGCATAAACTTCTGAGTAAAGAATTGGAGACAATTATCCAAATAATTCAAAAGAAATCAAACGTTTCTGCCAGATATAGCAACTTTACTTTTTGACAGTGGCATGTTTTATCTCGAATTAAAGACAAGTAACACACACATACACAGGTGGCATTTTCTTCTACAAGTGGCCTAGATTCATTGTAAAATGTGTTTTTTAATAAGAAGTGCAAGTTTCTGTAACCTCAAAGAGTAGGAGGATGAGAAAGAAGGTTATCTTGAGCTCTATCCTGAAAAGGCTTAATAAGCATTAGGAGTCCTATTTTCTCTGTAACTGTAACAGAAGAATAACATTGCTTTTGGTATTGCTAACCTGCCTGCTCGCCAAAAAAAAAAAAAAATTGAAGATGGTTTATGCAAATAAACCCAATATAAATTTAGCTACACTTAATAAATCAAAGGACAGCTATTTCACAGTAGAAGACAGGCTGTGCTGCACATTGAACCTTTACTAATGTTGTTGTGTTTTCTCCCCCAGGATATTCCTGTTGGTGCAAATCCCTGGAAAACTGTCAAGCATCTTGCAAATGTAGGCATTATTACCATTCCACTTCACTTAGATTATTTCTATTTGTTTTTTGTATTCCTTAGAGTGCAACTCATTTTATTTCTATTCCTGAAAGTGTGCAGTGAGAATATTCCAGTGCAATTAATGTCTGCCCCAAACCATTGGCAATTACTAAAAAAAAAAATTCTGTCTCAGGAGGTTAATAATAATACTATCAAAGAAAGGAAGACGCATGTAATTGGAAAGTTCTGATTAAGGCAGAGGGGTTGCTGGGCGTTCCACCAGTACCTGCTTACTGCCTGTTCCACTGCCTGCAGCTGTGTCCCTGTGGGATTTTTTCATACTACTCCCTTCTCTCTGCACTACTTCAGTCCTTATGCGATCACAGCTCACTCTCCTTTATTCCCCAAAACACCTCCACAACAAAGCTGCTGTGTGGAACCAGCCTGAGCATCAAAATATGCAACAACCTCTTTCCTCCCACATCTCCTTGGGTTGTAGAAAAGTGCAGAGAATGTCACTCCCACCAAAAAGAGAGAGAGATGGAGAGCCTACACACTTGTAACTTGCCATAAGCCCTCTGAAGAAGACAAGGCCTTCCAAGGAGAAATGCTGTATGCAATTGTGGAGGGAAGGCCAGCCTTTACAATAGCAAATACAATATCGGCTGAAATGTTAAACAATTTTTATAGGTCCACTGTGTGACCATGTCTATCTGAAACAGCTGCAAGTCCCTCTAGGGAAAAATTTTGAAAGACTTTGAAGTGGAATGGGTGTCCTAACTATCTCATCCATCTGGGTTATTTCTGCCTCCATTGGCCTTGACCAGGGTATTGGATGACTCTCTAAGTTATAGAACCCCAATAGCAAAGCAAATAATTTGTGTCCGAAGCGATGCAAATGATTTCTAGTGGGATGCCATTGGTTTTCACCATGTGAATTTTGCCAGTTGTGATGTTTTCTGGATGCGTCAACTTGGCTACACTATGCAACAGGAAACAAATACTAGCATCTGATCATTTACGCAACCATTTGTAGATTCATTTTAGTGTTCTTTATCGGACCAAAAAAATGCAAACCGATTGTCTATTTTACCAATTCCTCATTAACTAATAAGTAAAATAAAATATTTAACACATGATTACTTTATATCTTCACAAGAGTCTGGAATTTACCTTTTTAAAAATTTTAATATCCCTAGAACCCCAGACACAAAGGAAGTTTCCACCTACTGCCTGTCTCTCAACAGGCCTCATTATGTTCTCATGAGAAAGCTTGGAGGCAGGGCAGGAGATACGAGAGAGCCCACCTCAATGATGTAGGCATGCGGTGCGTGGTGGCTCACACCTGGAATCCCAAGCACTTTGGGAGGCTGAAGTGGGAGGATTGCTTGAGCCAGGAGTTCAAAACCAGCCAGAGCAACACAGCGAGATCCTGTATTCCCAGCTACTTGGGAGGCTGAGGTGGGAAGATTGCTTGAACCCAGGAGTTCGAGGCTATAGTGAGCTCTGATTATACCACTGTGCACTGCACTCCAGCCTGGGGGACAGAGTGAGACCCTCTCTCTGAAAAAAAAAAAAGAAAAAAAAGGTGCAGGCCTGAAAATGACCAGCAGTTTCACTGTCAATAAAAAAGTGAAGTCACTTTGTAGTGATTTCTGAGATAATTTCTGAAAAACCACAAAGTCCCACTGTGATGGGTAATATTGAGTGTCAACTTGATTGGATTGAGGATGCAAAGTATTACTCCTGGGTGTATCTGTGAGGGTGTTGAGAAAGAAGGTTAACATTTGAGTCAGTGGACTGGGAAAGGCAGACCTCTCCTCAATCTGAGTGGACACCATCTCATCAGCTGCCTTGATGGCCAGAATAAAAAGCAGGCAGAAGAACGGGAAAGACTAGGCTGAGTCTTCCAGCCTTCATCTTTCTCCCATGCTGGATGCTTCCTGCCCTCAAGCGTCAGGCTCCAAGTTCTTCAGCTTTTGGACCCTAGGACTTACACCAGCGGTTTGCCAGGGGCTCTTGGGCCTTCAGCCACAGACTGAAGGTTGCTCTGTCGGCTTCCCTACTTTTGAGATTTTGGGACTCAGACTGGCTTCCTGGCTCCTCAGCTTGCAGACAGCCTATTGTGGGGCTTCACCTTGTGATTGTGGGAGTCAATTCTCCTAATAAACTCCCCTTCATATATTCATCTATCCTATTAGTTCTGTCCCTCTAGAGACCCCTGACTAATATACCCACAAACTTCCCTGACTCCTTCACTCATCGGAAGCAAAGACTTAAATCACTGAAAAGAGATGCAGCAAACAATATCAACTGTTATAGCCCAGGCAAAAACCCTTCCTTCATAGCCAGTGTAAGAATAGAAGACAAATCCTCTAATTTTAGAAAAGGAGCAGATAACTCATCTGGCCCCAACATCTTATCCTAATATCAAGCAGTGCTCTGCTGCCTCTGAGGAAAAGAGCATGAATTGCCTCCCACCATGGCCAACCATAGATTCCTCCCTGAGTTTGGCTGCTGTGGAAGGGAGAAAGTCTCACCTCCCATCCCTGAGAACACAGGACCGGCCTCAATCAGAGGCTGGATTAGGAAAACAGAACCTACTCTTTCACTCCATCTCCATCAGCAGCAGAGCACAAACTATGAAGTAACAGCAATGAGCTGCTAGGGAAGGTGGGAGAGTACAAAGGGATGTCTCCCCTGTGAGATGCAGAGAGTAGGAGAAACCAAAAGCTGAGGGGAGAAAAGAAACAATAAGAAAACCGTCCTGCCTCTTAGATCCCACCCTAAGCCCATGGTAACAGCAACTTACCCCTGGACAAATTCGAAGCCTGGGATGCAATGAAGTTAATCATACTCACAACCAAGCCCAGCTGGGTTAACTGCCCTCCATTATAGGGAAAGATGCAATTATATTTCCAGCTTTGCTAGATTCATTGACATGCAACCCACACTTAGAAGGGCCCCCCACACTTGGTTTTTAATGTTTTCCTGTTGCAGTCTTAAAATTAATTATATATCTTAAAATTATATATATATAGCATGTATATTATATGTATGTATATATGATACAGTGTCTCGTTCTGTTGCCCAGGCTGGAGTGCAGTGTAGTGGGTAGGATCATAGCTCACTGCAGCTTCAAATTCCTGGGCTCAAGGGATCCTCCTGCCTCAGCCTCCTGAATAGCTAAGACTACAAGCCCAAGCCACCACACCCAGCTAATTTTTTATTTTTACTTTTGTAGAGATGGGGTCTTGCTATGTTGACCAGGCTAATACTATTTTTGAACAAGAAGCTCAGCATTCTCATTATGTACTGAACCCTGAACAAGACAGAGATGATGCTGGTTTTCTGCTATTCTGCATGCAAATGCCAGCATTCAACCCATTTGAACAGAAATTCCCATACTGTGGTTTGGGAAATCCTGAGTTTCCGCAAGACCCTTTCAAGGAGTCCTTAGGGTCACAAAGCTTTTCATAATAGCCCCAGACAGTGTTGCCTTTTCCGCCCCCCTCCCTCATTCCCTCCTAAGTCTACAGTAAAGTTTTCCAGAGGCCGCATGACATGTGATATTACAGCAGATTGAATGCAGAAGCAGATAAGAAAATCCAGCTGTCTTTGATCAAGCCCACTAAAAAGATTAGTGCAACTACAAAACCAAGTGGTCTTACTCCCTGGTTTTAAAAAATTGTTATTTTTAATAAAAATGTTTCTATATTAACATGCAAAGGGTTTATTATATAGAAATTTAATAAAATAATATAAATACTTCAAATGTTTTTAGGTTTTTGTTTCTACTTTGATAAATATAACCTATATTATAAATGTTATTTGAGGTCCTCAGTCACTTTTAATAGAGTAAAATGGCCTTAAAACCAAACGTTTTGAAGAGTGCTGAGTTAAAGCAGATATCCTGCTAAGTTGCTCCCTATAACAAAAATTTGACAAAGGTTAAAACACTTTTTCCCTGAGCTGATTTGTGTTGACTTGAGAGTCCATGCATGAACCTTGACTTGACCTTGAGGAAGACCTCTGCCCTTCTTTGCTGAGGATACTCCATCATTTCTAAATTGTAAGGATCTAAATGACATGTTACAGAAATTTCAGAATATTTAACTGCTTCTCTTCCGTGGTGGCTGAAGATGACAATAATACATTAAGAGAAGGTGGGTGAAGATGACAATAACATAAGAGAAGGTGTGATTGAAATGTATATATACCAAGAGAAAGGGAAGAAGATTTTATATGTGCATAAATGTACATGTTTTCTGCTCTAGTAAGACAATTACAGGTGCGGAATTGGTAAGCCATAAGAAAATTTTATTTTCGCTGAGTTTTAGTGAGTAAGATGCATGCTAGTTATTGTATCAAACAACTCCACATCTCAGTGCAACAAACATTTCCTTCTCCTGTATACAGAGATGTCCCTGGTCAAATGGTCCTGGGTGGCTTTTCTCTATAGTAGGTATTTTAATGTGCACACGATTCATCAGGTGGTCTTGTCTCAACGCAGATTCTGATTCAGCAGCTCTAGGATGAGGTTGAGACTGCATTTTAATGTTTTATATTTTTTATTTGTGCATATTTATGGGGTACCTGAGAAATTTTGTTACGTGTATATAACACATAGGGATCACGTCGGGTATTTAGGGTGTTCATCGTTCTGCTGCACTACATTTTTGCTGAGTACAGTTATCCTACTCTGCTATCAAGCTTCAAATTTATTCCTTCTATCTTACTGTATGTTTGCCCTCTTTAACCCACGTCTTTTCATCCTCTCTCTTCCCATGCATCCTTCCCAGTCTCTGTATCTGCTTTTCCACTCTCTTCTACCATGGGTTCAAATTTTTTAGCTCCTACATGTAAGTGAAAACCTGCACTATTTGTCTTTTTGCACCTGGCTTATTTTACTTAAAATAATGACCTCCAGTTCCACCCATGTTGCTGCCAAAAGACACAATTTCATTCTTTTTTATGGCTCAATAGTATTCCATTATGTGTATTTTCTTTATCCATTCATGTGTTTGTGGACACTTAGGTTGATTCCATATGTTTGCCACTATGGATAGTGCTGTTATCAACACGGAAGTGCAGGTATCTCTTTGACATATTGATTTCTTTTTTTCAGGGGCAGGTAGATACCTAGTAGTGGGATTGTGGGATTAATGATAATTCTATTTTTAGATTTTTTGTAAAGCTCCGTACTGTTTTCTGTAATGGCTATACTAGTTTAAATTCCTACCAACAGTCAATAAGAATTTCTTTTCTCCAAATCCTCACCGACATCTGTTCTTTTTCTTTTTTAATTTTTTAATTTTTTTTTTTTTTTTGAGATGGAGTCTCCCTCTGTCACCCAGGCTGGAGTGCAGTGATGCGATCTCACCTCATTGCACCCTCTGCTTCCCAGGCTCAAGCGATTCTTCTTCCTCACCCTCCCGAGTAGCTGGGACTACAGGTGCCCATCACCATGCCAGGCAAATTCTTTGTATTTTTAGTAGAGGTGGGGTTTCACCATGTTGGCCAGGCTGGTCTTGAACTCCTGACCTTAAGTGATCCACCTGTCTCAGCCTCCCAAAGTGCTGAATTACAGGCATGAGCCACCATGCCTGGCCTGTTATTTTTCATTTTTTAAATAAAAGCCATTTTGACTCAGGAAAGTTTATATGAAAAAAATGCTTAGTATCACTAATCATCAGAGAGACTGTGCAATTTTATGAGCTCCAAGATGATGCTTCATGTTGCTGTCTCCTGGAGCAGGCTTTGGTGAGGTTGTGAGCCCAAAGGAACAGGGCTCTGGTCAATGTGGTCTTCCCCCTGTGTCCACAGGAAGAGAAATTGCGGTTGATGAGTAGCTACCCAGTTTCTGCAATACATAAATAGTTAGCTATTCCTGTGTATTTATTTAGGATGTTTTGTTTCAGTTTAGATGTGTTAGTGCATTTGTCTTTGAAAGGACCTTTTACCTAATTTGTAAATGTTTTATATTTTCATGTTGGTAGTTCAAGGAAAATAGAATGAAATGTTACTATACTTAGAATTGTTACATCAGCCTCGCAGGAAGTCACTCCAAGTTCATAAAATTTTCCAGTTTTCAACTGTGTAGAAAATAATGTATACGATATTGATTTCCAAGACAATGTGCCTCTAATAGGCTTGGGCCTACAAACTATGGAACAAAGGGTATACCAGGCCCCTGCTTTAATAGTCGGCACCGGCTTGTCGGGGCCCCCTTAGTTACCCACACTGAAACCAAAGACTTTTATCTAGAGTGAAAGTTTACTAGCCTGCAAAATAGCTCGCTTTATCTATTCTTATCAGCTTGCCTGACTACCTGGGTCATAAGTGAAGTACTTGAAGAGCCCCAGAACTGACCATGATTGTAATGCATTATGGGGTGCAACGAAATGCAATGAGACAACCCTAAAGAAAATACCTAAAACCTCAACCCGAAGACCAATAGGCGACATCCGGGAAGATTGTGATCCCATAGTACTCAGCCTATGAGGAACTGAGGGAGGGACTTGCATACTAGGGGATAAATGGCTTGTTGTAACAGTACTGGGTGTGTCTGCCTACCAGACACCCGATCTTGCAAGACCATCATTAAAAGTCTCGCTTCTGCTATTCTCCATGTCTCTGAGTGCATTCCTTGGGTTTGGACAGGTGAGTGCGTTTCTCACAACCATGGTCAGAAATTTTTTCCTAAAAAGTCCATGTTTCGGCCGGGCGTGGTGGCTCATGCCTGTAATCACAACACTTTGGGAGGCTGAGGTAGACAGATCATGAGGTCAAGAGATCGAGACCATCCTGGCCAACGTGGTGAAACCCCATCTTTACTCAAAATACAAAAATTAGCTGGGCATGGTGGCAGGCGCCTGTAATCCCAGCTACTCGGGATGCTGAGGCAGGAGAACTGCTTGAACCCAGGAGGCAGAGGTTGCAGTGAGTCGAGATTGTGCCATTGCACTCCAGCCTAGGCAACAAAGTGAGACTCCATCTCAAAAAAAAAAAAAAAAAAAAAAACCAGTCCATGTTTCATCGCAGTGCCAAGAACTAGGTGTTTAGGTGCCTAGGATGCAAAATAAACAAGCCCAATGAATTTGGCCACATGAAAAAAGTGTCTTAATGCATTTTTGTATGACTGCCTAAAACATGGTTATATTTTATAAAACATAAAAATTAAATATGGATGGTCTCGAAAGAGCATAGCTTATATCTAAATTTGTTTAAATAAACTTTTAAGTGATTTACAATGTATTTTGCTATCAAAACACTAAAAGATTTTATCAAAATTTTATCTACTTTGCTATCTGCCATTTTGTGCAATTACTATAACCCTCCTCTCTTTTAATTATTCCTTAAAGGAAAACTGCAAAGATAATACATGGATAAAGCTGAAGGATTTTATAACCAGGCAGTTTTCTCAGTTTTATAACGCTTGCACTTTGACAAAATTTTGAGTCAGAAAATCAAAAGTTTAGTTTTGAGAGAAAAAAGCTAAATTGAACACTTGGTGCTGATTATCTCTGATCACTACTTGGGAGGATATATAGAAAAACACATTCTTTTGGTAAACGGAGTTTCTGAATTATTGACCCCATCACAGATTCCTATACTTCTTTGATGCATTGATTATAATACAGAAACCACATGGCCCTCAATGGCTGACCAGAATATATACTATTTCTGCATCTACATGAGGTTATTATGGAATGTGGTTTAAATCAAATGGGAAGGGAAGTCATACCGCATGGGACCCTTCCATAGCCACTAACCCTGGCATCAGTCTCCATATTCCATGAAGACACTGTTTCTTGAGCAAAGGCTGCGTGTGTGCAGAAACTCAGCCTTGTGGGAGAAAGTGCCTTGGCTTTGAAAAGGCAAAATATACCACTTACATTCTGAGATACATAGATTAATAGATACAGAAATATTATTTAAAAGTCTGTAGAACTACAGCAGACTCATTTTCTTTTCTAGCAGAAGTGTTATCTTTACCTAAGGAATCTAAGGATGGCAATGCTGGAGGGGGAGGGTGTTTTACGAACTTTTATAGAAAGGCAAATGTCAAAATCATTTAACAAGAATAAACTTGAAAACCACACACAGTGGCTCATGCCTATAATCCCAGCACTTTGGGAGGCCAAGACAGGTGGATTGCTTGAGCCCAGGAGTTTGAGACCAGCCTGGGCAACATAGCAAGACCCCTTCTCTCCAAAATTTTTTTAAAAAATTAGCCAGGCATGGTGATCCACTCCTGTGGTCCCCGCTACTCTAGAGGCTGAGACAAGAGAATCACTGCAGCCCAGGGGGTCAAGGATGCAGTGAGCTGTGATCACAGCCCTGCACTCCAGCCTGGGCAACAGAGCAAGACTCTTTCTCTCAAAAAGAATAATAAAGTTGAGTGAGAGGGCAGATTGAACTTACTTGAAGTAAGAGTCTTTAACAATTCAGGAATGAAATGTATCCAACCAAAATTGAGTTTCAAAATGTGGCAAGCATGATAAAGAAAAAAAAAAAAAAACTATTTCCCTGCTACCATACATACCTCAAAGAGGAGATTTTTAATTTCTTGGTAATACTCCATACTGACAAAGTGAAAAGGAAGCAAATGTTGTTGTTACAAAGAATTAAAGATAGTTCGTATCATTCCATCTCCCAAGAAGAAAATAAATAGGAACAAGGGTAAAAATGAGAGAGAAATGGTGCTGTTTTTTTTTTTAAAACCACACAAGAGTGTCTAATATGGTTTGGCTGTGTCTCCATCCAAATCTCATCTTGAATTGTAGCTCCCGTAATCCCCATGTGTCATGGGAGGGACCCAGTGGGAGGTAACTGAATTATGGGGTGGATTTTTCCTGTGCTGTTCTCATGATAGTGAATAAGCCTCAGGAGATCTGATGGTTTTTTAAAGGGGAGTTCCCCTGCACCTGCTCTCTTGCCTGCTGCCATGTAAGACGTGACTTTGCTTCTCCTTCACCTTCCACCATGATTGTGAGGTCTCTCCAGCCAGGTGGAACTGTGAGTCCATTAAACCTCCTTTTCTTTATAAATTACCCAGTCTCAGGTATTTCTTTATAGCAGTATGAAAATGGACTAATACAGTGTCCCATCATAGAAAATCATTTAAGTTCCATTCTTTACTTGGATTTATTTCATTTTTTTTTATAAATGGACACAGTAAATTTTACTCTCTTCAAGCCCTAGGAATTTACCAGTAGATGAGCATAGTACGCATAATATAAGTGTGCTTTTAAGTAAGATGGGCAGCCATTTCTCTCTTACACAATACGTTCCTAAAAATCAACACTAAAGTTGTATATGAGAAAATCCAACAAAAACTTACCCACTAACAAGAGAGCTTTAGATCCATAAAACAAAAATGCATATTAAAATATCCCTTTCAGAAAAAAAATCATTGATGACACTATTCCAGCATTTCATACTTGCTGTTTAGTTTTGTTCTTTTTCTTCAGAACAGCAGGGGTGGGCTTAAGCCCAATAAGGTAGAGATTCTACATTTTTCATCTCACTGAAGGATGTTCACTTTTGTTTCAATCTTATTGACTTTTTGAGACATATTTCATATTGTAGTAGTAGCATGCTAGTTGTTCCATTTCCTACCCTTTAAGAAATAAAAGTATAGAGGTAAAATCAATAAGATATTCAAAGAACCTTCTTAGCATCACTGTACAAAGAAGAAGAGTCTATCAAAAAGTTACCATTGACTAGCAGAGAATACCATTCAGCAGAAGCCTGTGGTTGTCCATGATCAGATAATAGAGCAAAGTACAGTTTGGCATATTCACACATAAGCATTGATATAAATATATATAAACACAATGATACATACATGTGTGGATATCTAAATACTTATATATACAATATGCATATATTTTAAAATCCTTTTCAAATTAAACAGAAAAGTGTTAATATTCCAGTTACTAGCAGTGTCAAGGACTAGATCTTTTCATACTTGAATGAGGGTCTACGTGTCATATCCAACAAAATGTCCATTGAGTCTTTCTGATTTGGGGGGAGTCTTTACTGGCCAGGGAGTGTGATCTCATGATTGACTAAGTTCTAGGTTTTGAGTTCTGCTATACAGTCTGAGTTGGACTGCAGTCTAGTAGAAATGATGAGCTGAAAGTAAGGGAAGTGAGGAAACATTCATCTCCCCAGTGAATGCTTTGCCCTGCTATGGTCAAGAGAAATAATTCCAACGATCCCTGTGGATGGCTTAGAGGATGTCTTTGCTACATCAGTCTTTTCTTCCTTCAACTGAATGAGAGGGTCCGTTGATCTCTAGTGTGACCCACAAAAGATTTTGAAGGAGATACTAAAGATTGATTTAAGACAAATGGAAATGTCTTGTGAATGCAACTTGCAACAATTGATTGAAAGAAGGTTCATGGTTTGGAAGGTTTAAAAGCCCCATGAACAAAGGAAAAACAGCAAGAAACTTAAGATATGTGTAGCAAAGAAGACATGTTTGAACCATGCTGAGAGCTTGGAAATGCAGTTGAAGGCCAGATGGTGGACGAATTGAAACTCAAGCTCTGGAGATTGTCTTTGAGAGCACTGTGTTGAGCATAGCCTAAGATTCTGGAAAAGAGTGAGCCAACGTCATGAAGGTATCCTGGAATCTTGCAGACTGTGGCTTGGCCACCTTTCACCTGGGTGGTCTGGGAAACTTCTATCCTAATTGGCCCTCAGTCTTATAATCTGCAAAGTGAAAGTGATAGGACTGTTGTAAAAATTAAATGTGAGTTCTATGTGAGGTATCTTTTACATGGTAGGCATCCATTAATGTAGGCTTATTATGATTATTACTGAGATGCATTCCTTGAGAATATCCCTCACTGGGAGATGGGTAGAACAACGAAGATGTGTGGAGAATGGTAGGGGTGAGGGTATGTAGGAGTTAAGCGTGCAAAAAGGTCTTAAAATTAACCAGGATTTGAGATTTTGTAACACGAATGCAAGGAAAAGAGAGGCAAGCCAACACATACCTGACAAATAATTTCTGATGAAATCCCAATGACTTAATATCTATTTTTTAGAAACAAATTATTTATATTTCAGGAGAACCACTGGATATAGTAACGGCTTAATCAAAGGCATTGAAATAAAATTTTAAGGGTGATAGAAATTTTAGTCATTTGTATAGCTAAAACAGTAACTTTATCATCACGTCATCATTATCATTATCATCATCATCATAATCATCATCACATGAGGTAGGTTGTATCTATCATTATGGAAAGGCTAGGAATGGTTATCTATTGATTTGGGGGTAATCATTAACATTCTTGATATGCTTTGGCTGTGTCCTCACCCAAATCTCATCTTGAACTGTAGCTCCCATAATTCCCTTGTGTCATGGGAGGGACTGCTGGTAGATAATTGAATCATGGGGGCGGTTTTCCCCATACTGTTCTCGTGGTAGTGAATAAGTTTCACCAGATCTGATCGTTTTATAAGGGGTTTCCCCTTTCACTTGGTTCTCATTCTCTGTTGCCTGCTGCCATTTAAGACATGCCTTTCACCTTCCACCATGATTGTGAGGCCTCCCCAGCCATGTGGAACAGTGAGTCCATTTAACCTCTGTTTCTTTATAAATTACCCAGTTTCATGCTGCTGGTATGTCTTTATCAGCAGCATGAAAACGGACTAATACAATTCTTAACGTAGAAGAAGGACCTGGCCATGTGTTCTGCCTAGAAACAATACTGTACCTTCATCACGGACCCTTGCAACATTTAACCACCTCCTCCTTCTTCAGGTATGATATTAAATGTTCTGTCCTGTGCAAAGTTCCTATTCCTCCAATATTTTCTATTGTTGTTAATTTTCTGCTGTGTATACATGGCAATACTGATCATGGTTTGTAATTTCCTATTGTCTGATACATTTCTGGCCACCTCCTGTGCTGGACAGACTTTAAAATGACCCCCAAAGATCTGCACTTTCTAGTTTACACTTTCTTGTATAGTCCTCTTCCACTGAATGTACCCTGGACCATGGATATAAACTCTATGCTACATAAAACTCCATCTTGCTAGTCCATTCTCTCTAGAGACTCTCTCTCCTGTGGACATTGAAGAATCCCGTGTTCATGTGAGCTGAGGATGGCCCATAAGAGTGGAGGGTGTCTCCTAGCCCATAACCAACAAGAAGCTGGTCTCTCAGTTCTGCAGCCACAAGGACACAAATCTGACAACAGCACGCCTGAGGTTGGGAGTGAATTCTTCCCAAGTCCAACCTCCAGATGAGGGCTCAGCCCAACACTTTGATGGAAGCCCTCATAGACTCTAAGAAGAGGATTCGGCTAGGCTTTCCCTGAATTCATGGCCCACAGAAACTGTGAGATCATAAATGCATATGGTTTTAAGTTTGGGGTAAGTCACAGTTTCTATCCAGGCAAAAAGAGCACCCATCTATGACCACTGTATGTTCAGTTCAGTGTAGGGCACTAAACACTAGAGATCTTAATAAAGATATCTTGTAGGATGGACGACTGGATAAATGACCTTAATGAAGAAAGAAGGGAGAAAGTAGTGAATTGGAAATGAATTGCATTGAATTCTTGCAAGGATTTGCTCAGTCTCATGGCTGAATTTTTCTGATGTTGGTGGAATCTCTGCAGCTAAGACAATTGCAGCACAAGCTCGTTCACATTCAGTCAACAGCCATCACTAAGTGAGTAAGAGCTTCAGAGCTGGATTTGGGAGGGAAAGGTTGGAACCCCAGTTCAGCTGTTTACCAACTACTGATATCACCAAAACATTAAACCTCCTTCTATTTTATTCTTTTTAATTTGAACGGGGCAGATAATAAAGCCTCACAGAGAATAAATTAACCAACATATGCAATGGAAGGATAGTTCTGAAAGTATTTAAGATGGTTGTCCATATCCCAAGCCCATGATCAATGTGATTTGACTTCCTCTGTTTCTTTCCAGAAATATTAAGGAACATTATTAATCAGCTGCAACAAACTCTCAATTATGACTCTCCTTAATACAAAATTAATCTGGTGTATTCTATTCCGTATATCCTGTTGTTTCCCTGATTATCATTTGTGTTACTCTTATGGAGAAAGGCAACCAATATTAAACTCCTTGACATCACAAGAGTTTTGGTAAATGGTGAGATCGCTCTGTTTCTCTATTTCTATGGCTAGCAGTCCTTCAAATTGCTAGGTATGGTATTTTGCCCATAGGTTAGATGCATTCATTCAATCGTCCATTTAATAAATACACACCGAGGACATCTTTTGTGCCAAGCATGGTAATAGACTCTGATTTTTAAAAATAGAAAAGATGAATATGACTCCAGAGAGCTTTCCATTATTCTGAAACCCCAAATTATACTTTGAGATCTTTTAGTTGTATCAGTAATAAAATTCTACAGTATAACTGAAGAAAGACCAGGGCTGGTCAGGGTACTACCTTAATCCAAGCACTATTCCCATTTATAAAATAAACCATACTTCCATAGACAAAACTTCATCTTCCTATACCTGTAGGAAGAATCACACAAGGATATTTTGCATATTCTCCAAGATTTTGCCCTGAATCACTGTGGCCAAGGTTTTCATTGATATTGAATGACTTTTCATATTAACATCACTGTGGAATATATGCTCTTAAAGATGATACTTCTAAGAGATTGTGTGTTCTCGTGATTAGTACATGGCTACTTTCATCTAACCCCTTAAACTGAACTTTTGATGAATTCTGTGAAAGTGGATCAATTAATTCAATTGATGCCATGGTTTGCTTAAGAAGGAGAATGAAAGCAATTCATATTTTATGGATGAAAGAGAGCAGAGTCTTGCAATCTATGAATTTACATTAAAAACAAACATACTAAATACAGATGGTAATTTTTTTAACTTGATAAAATATATGTAGGAACTCTATAACTCTAAGCCATTAGAAAGACAGATTCCCAGCATTGAATATGTCCTTATTTCTTTCTAGTCTTGATTTCCATCAACTAAATAGATTCCATTCAGTTATTTAACTTCAATGATAAGTAAATCAGAACAAATACTGCCATGATAAATCAGCCACCCACTAACTGGACTCACATGTTCACTAGAGCATGTCATGTAAGGTTTAAGAGACATTCACTATTTATTCACATTCTCTGGCACTGAAAAAAATAGAAAAATTAAATTATCTTGTTTGGCAATTTCAAGGCGTTCCTGGAGACGTCTAGTTGTTGTTTTACCAGCACATTTTGGTTCTATTGATGACTTAAGTCCACAATCTAATGTACTTTTGAATATATTAGAATCACAAATTGAGATTTCATTGTTGTAACAAAATGCCTTTGAAGACTTTTCTTTTTATTAACATAAAAAGAAAGAAAACCTTTTTGAAACAAAATGATTTAACAATGATGAGAGGAGGCGGATGTGAAACTCTGACTTCCAAGCTGCACAGTGCCCCAACATACCTGCTGGATTTTGTAGCAACTGGAATCAGAGACTAGCATTAAAGGATGTCTGTTCATCCAAAGTTGTCCAAACCTGTTACCTCCAGGACTTTTATGCAGCTCTTTTTCTCTTATTCTTTGATGCCAGCTTGGTCTATAACATCCTCAGAAATATGATCTCCCTCTCTCTCTCTCTCTCTCTCTCTCTCTCTCTCTCTCTCTCTCTCTTTTACTTTCTTGGAGAATCTGAGTTGTATAAATGCCACAAAAACATTTGCATCAAACTGTTAGAGCACTGGATGTTAAAACACTCATTTTACAACTTAACCCACTGCTTAAATTGCACCGCCAAGATTGCAAAGATTAAATTATAACTCCCAGAAACATGGACAGTCTAGAACTTAATGAAGAAGGGTCTACCGAGATACATATCTTTTATATTGCTTCCAGCTAAAGCCGCTCAAGGTGAATCTGTCTGGAAGTTTGTTTGAAAAAAGCAAAGAAGAGAAAGAAAGCAAGAAACAGCATCACGGAAATGGGAGTTATATAATTCTCTGGGTTATTTTTAGAATCCTTTCCATGGTGTGAAAAATAACGGATGTAAGAATTAAATTAATAAGGTGCATGTAGCTTCTTAGTAACACAGTGAGCTTTCAGATCAGTGGGGTGTGCCGTCTCTGCATCTATAAGAAAAAGGCTTCCAGAACATCAGGCTTGCTTTAACGTTTCATGTCAACAATGCACCACAAACGTCATGTTGTTTTCACCTCTTTATTTTTAAGCTTAGGAGGCGCATCAGGAAGAGGGGGAACTGATTCACTCTCTCAATAATTTGCCAGAAGGCTTTCTCTCCACTGCTCGGGAGTCCTCTGAAACTTCCTTTTCTTGCATACATGCCGAGTAAATATTGTTCTGTTTTCAACAGTTTCCCTACCAGTCTTTTACTCATGTTTCTCAAGATGATGTGAAACCTGCAAAGATCAGTACAGTTACACATTTCACTCTGCCCTCAAGTGTTGCTGTTATTATTGTTGTTTTTCCTTCAAAACCTGCTTTCTGTTGAATCCAGCCTGATTTCATTCCAAGCCAGGAGGCATGCACTAATCAGCATAGCTATTCCATAGCCACCTTTTCTTTTGGGATATCCTGGAAAAAGACACAATGCTCCGTGTTTCATAACAAATATGGGAACATTAGCTCCACAGCTGGAGATGAAAATGTGCATATTACCAAAAATAGTAGGGATTTCAGTAAGGATGCCAGACAGAAACAGCGAGAGGCACCTCATTACAACTGAACAAGGCACAGTCAGACTCCTAAAAGTACTTTTTCCTGGCGAGTATTTCTGTTCTCTGATTCAGGGCATACAAGCAAAGGAGCTCAGTAGGTTTGGGGGATGCAGAGGCTAGCCAAACCTTTTATGTATCTATTTCTCTGGCTTTCATGCAGACTTCCAGCTCTCAGAAGAAGCCAATAGTATTTGCAAAGGGGCCCAATTAATGCTGAATGGCTTTAAACCTGTTCTGATGGAATTCCGCAAAATAAAGTTGCATACACTCACCACAGCTGCAAGTCAGATAACTTTTGCAAGAAGAGAATTTTGAGGAGCAACTTAATAAAACATGTCTCCAGTGCAGGCACCCTAACTTTTGTCAAAAGGTACAGCGTGTGCCAGAAAAATTTCAGAAAGCTTCCCTAACTCCCTGAAGTGGCCAAGATGAGGAGGATTTGGTGTTTCAAACCCAGTCCTCTGCCCTGTGTGCTGGTCTGCTATTTTTCCCTTTTCAAAGTTAAGCATTGATTACTGAGTCCTGGATGGAGGTTCCTCCTCCAAAACTATCCCTTCCTAAACTACATCTCTAAGTCTTGGGTGAAAATATCTCCCATCTTAGGGTACACTCATAATTCTTCTCCCGTTCCTTCACATCATTATAATGGCTATTCTTTGCAGTTTTCGGAAGCTGCCTTTGGAATTTTTCATCTCCTTGCAGGTTATTTAAATGGTGTCATCATTTTTAAGCATCAGGAACAGTTAAGAACCAGACGAACAATATGTCTCTCTGAGCCTTGGCTGCATTTTTTAGGCTTTAGACACCCACGCCACACCACTTAAGGCCATGTTTACTTTGGGAGGCCTTCCTCCTACGGGCTGTGACTGCCTTTAAGTTGTAAATTCTCAGAACCAGCATTTCGCTGCAACTGAACTTCCTCTGACAAGAGTCAGCAGGGTTCAATGTCAAAATTCATCCAATTTGGTGTCTCATGAAGACCTGCTTGTGGTTGGCGGGATGAGAACTCACTCTGTGTGAAGGAGCTTGCAGTCTCAGGCTTGCCTTTTTCACTGAGGACAGAAAACATAGGCTGAATGCTACCCACCTTGTGAGGAGCTGAGCTGCCCCCCACTGTCAGGTTGATACCTTGAAGTTCTGAGAACCTTCGAATGTGACTTAATTTGGAGACAGTCTTTAAAGATGATGTAATCAAGTTAAGATGAGGCCATTAGGTGGGTTCTAAGCCAGTATGACTAGTGTCCTTATAAAAAGCGGAAGTTTGCACACAGAGACAAAACACAGGGAGAAGACGGCATCTGCAAGCGAAGGAGAGAGGCATCAGGAGAAATCAGCCCTGTAGACACCTTGGTCTCACACTTCCCGCCTCTAGGACCGTGAGAGAATAAATGTCTGTTCTATTAACTACCCAGGTTGTGGTACTTTGTTACAACAGTCTGGGAAGACTAAGACTCCCCTATATATCCCTAGCCACAGATCACCAGAAGGCTGCTGCTTTAAACCTGGGCTACCATTTTCTGAAGTTTTGCAAATCACCAAATGTAGTGACAGGATGACATTTGATAAACAAGGAGATATTGTCAGGCCTCTGAGCCCAAGCTAAGCCATCATATCCCTTGTGACCTGCACGTACACATCCAGATGGCCGGTTCCTGCCTTAACTGATGACATTCCACCACAAAAGAAGTGAAAATGGCCTGTTCCTGCCTTAACTGATGACATTGTCTTGTGAAATTCCTTCTCCTGGCTCATCCTGGCTCAAAAGCTCCCCCACTGAGCACCTTGTGACCCCCACTCCTGCCCACCAGAGAACAACCCCCTTTGACTGTAATTTTCCTTTATCTACCCAAATCCTATAAAACGGTCCCATCCTTATCTCCCTTCGCTGACTGTCTTTTCGGACTCAGCTCACCTGCACCCAGGTGATTAAAAGCTTTATTGCTCACACAAACCCTGTTTGGTGGTCTCTTCACACGGACGCGCATGAAATTTGGTGCCGTGACTCGGATCGGGGGACCTCCCTTGGGAGATCAATCCCCTATCCTCCTGCTCTTTGCTCCGTGAGAAAGGTCCACCTACGACCTCAAGTCCTCAGACCAACCAGCCCAAGAAACATCTCACCAATTTCAAATCCGGTAAGTGGCCTCTTTTTACTCTCTTCTCCAACCTCCCTCACTATCCCTCAACCTCTTTCTCCTTTCAATCTTGGCGCCACACTTCAATCTCTCCCTTCTTTTAATTTCAATTCCTTTCATTTTCTGGTAGAGACAAAGGAGACACGTTTTGTCCGTGGACCCAAAACTCCGGCGCCGGTCACGGACTGGGAAGGCAGCCTTCCCTTGGTGTTTAATCATTGCAGGGACGCCTCTCTATTCACCCAGGTTTCAGAGGTGTCAGACCATGCAGGGATGCCTGCCTTGGTCCTTCACCCTTAGCGGCAAGTCCCGCTTTTCTGTGGGAGGGGCAAGTACCCCAACCCCTTCTCTCTGTGTCTCTACCTCTTCTCTGCCTTTCTGGGGGGCAAGAATCCGCCAACCCCTTCTCCTTCACCCTAAGTGTCAAGTCCCGCTTTTCTAGGGGTGGGGCAAGTACCCCAACCCCTTATATCTCTGCACCCTGATCCCTTATTTCCATGCCCCAACCTCTTATATCTCTGTGCCCTAATCCCTTATTTCCACGCCCTGACCTTGTATCTCTGTGCCCCGACCCCTTTCCCGCTTTTCTGGAGGGCAAGAACCCCCGAACCCCTTCCCTCCATGTCTCTACTCTCTCTTTTCTCTGGGCTTGCCTCCTTCACTATGGGCAACTTTCCACCCTCCATTCCTCCTCCTTCTCCCTTAGCCTGTGTTCTTAAGAACTTAAAACCTCTTCAACTCTCACCTGACCTAAAATCTAAGTGTCTTATTTTCTTCTGCAATGCCGCTTGACCCCAATACAAACTCGACAGTAGTTCCAAATAGCCAGAAAATGGCACTTTCAATTTTTCCATCCTGCAAGATCTAAATAATTCTTGTCGTAAAATGGGCAAACGGTCTGAGGTGCCTGACGTCCAGGCATTCTTTTACACATCGGTCCCTCCCTAGTCTCTGTGCCCAGTGCAATTCATCCCAAATCTTCCTTCTTTCCCTCCCGCCTGTCCCCTCAGTCCCAACCCCAAGCATCGCTGAGTCTTTCTAATCTTCCTTTTCTACAGACCGATCTGACCTCTCCCCTCCTCCCCAGGCTGCTCCTCACCAGGCCGAGCTAGGTCCCAATTCTTCCTCAGCCTCCGCTCCTCCACCCTATAATCTTTTTATCACCTCCCCTCCTCACACCCGGTCCGGTTTACAGTTTCATTCCATGAGTAGCCCTCCCCTACCTGCCCAGCAATTTCCTCTTAAAAAGGTGGCTGGAGCTAAAGGCATAGTCAAGGTTAATGCTCCTTTTTCTTTATCAGACCTCTCCCAAATCAGTGAGCATTTAGGCTCTTTCATCAAATATGAAAAACCCAGCCCAGTTCATGGCTTGTTCGGCAGCAACCCTGAGACGCTTTACAGCCCTAGACCCTAAAAGGTCAAAAGGCCGTCTTATTCTCAAAATACATTTTATTACCCAATCTGCTCCCGACATTAAATAAAACTCCAAAAATTAAATTCCAGCCCTCAAACCCCACAACAGAATTTAATTAACCTCGCCTTCAAGGTGTACGGTAATAGAAAAAAGTTGCAATTCCTTGCCTCCACTGTGAGACAAACCCCAGCCACATCTCCAGCACACGAGAACTTCCAAATGCCTGAACCGCAGCGGCCAGGCGTTCCTCCAGAACCTCCTCCCCCAGGAGCTTGCTACAAGTGCCAGAAATCTGGCCACCATGCCAAGGAATGCCTGCAGCCCAGGATTCCTCCTAAGCCGCGTCCCATCTGTGCGGGACCCCACTGGAAATCGGACTGTCCAACTCACCTGGCAGCCACTCCCAGAGCCCCTGGAACTCTGGCTCAAGGCTCTCTGACTCCTTCCCAGATCTTCTTGGCTTAGCGGCTGAAGACTGACGCTGCCCGATCGCCTCGGAAGCCCCCTAGACCATCACGGACGCCGAGCTTCGGGTAACTCTCACAGTGGAAGGTAAGTCCGTCCCCTTAGTCAACACGGAGGCTACCCACTCCACATTACCTTCTTTTCAAGGGCCTGTTTCCCTTGCCTCCATAACTGTTGTGGGTATTGACGGCCAGGCTTCTAAACCCCTGAAAACTCCCCGACTCTGGTGCCAACTTGGACAACACTCTTTTCTGCACTCCTTTTTAGTTATCCCCACCTGCCCAGTTCCCTTATTAGGCTGAGATACTTTAACCAAATTATCTGCTTCCCTGACTATTCCTGGACTACAGCTGCATCTCATTGCCGCCCTTCTCCCCAACCCAAAGCCTCTTTCGCGTCTTCCTCTCGTATCCCCCCACCTTAACCCACAAGTATGGGACATCTCTACTCCTTCCCTGGCAACCGATCACCTGCCCATCACCATCCCATTAAAACCTAATCACCTTTACCCGGCTCAACGCCAATATCCCATCCCACAGCAC
This sequence comes from Pongo pygmaeus, assembly GCF_028885625.2. Lineage (NCBI taxonomy): Eukaryota > Metazoa > Chordata > Mammalia > Primates > Hominidae > Pongo > Pongo pygmaeus. The sequence goes on along the minus strand of NC_072396.2, from coordinate 6,663,995 downwards.
GCTTTAAAAGGATTAAAGCCTGTTATCACTGGCCTGCTACAGCATGGGCTTCTGAAACCTATAAACTCTCCTTACAATTCCCCCATTTTACCTGTCCAAAAACCGGACAATTCTTACAGATGAGTTCAGGATCTGCGCCTTATCAACCAAAGTGTTTTGCCTATCCACCCTGTGGTGCCCAACCCGTACACTCTTTTGTCCTCAATACCTTCCTCCACAACTCACTATTCCATTCTCGATCTTAAAGATGCTTTTTCACTATTCCCCTGCACCCCTCGTCCCAGCCTCTCTTTGCTTTCACTTAGACTGACCCTGACACCCATTAGGCTCAGCAAATTACCTGGGCTGTACTGCCGCAAGGCTTCACAGACAGCCCCCATTACTTCAGTCAAGCCCACATTTCATCCTCATCTGTTACCTATCTCGGCATAATGCTCATAAAACCACGCGTGCTCTCCCTGCTGATCGTGTCCGATTAATCTCCCAAACCTCAATCCCTTACAAAACAACTCCTTTCCTTCCTAGGCATAGTTAGTGCGGTCAGAATTCTTACACAAGAGCCAGGGCCGCACCCTGTAGCCTTTCTGTCCAAACAACTTGACCTTACTGTTTTAGCCTAGCCCTCATGTCTCCGTGCAGCGGCTGCTGCTGCTTTAATACTTTTAGAGGCCCTCAAAATCACAAACTATGCTCAACTCACTCTCTACAGTTCTCATAATTTCCAAAATCTATTTTCTTCCTCATACCTGATGCACATACTTTCTGCTCCCCGGCTCCTTCAGCTGTACTCACTCTGTCTTAATTCCCACAATTACCATTGTTCCTGGCCGGGACTTCAATCCGGCCTCCCACGTTATTCTGGATACCACACCTGACCCTCATGACTGTATCTCCCTGATCCACCTGACATTCACCCCATTTCCCCATATTTCCTTCTTTCCTGTTCCTCACCCTGATCACGCTTGATTTATTGATGGCAGTTCCACCAGGCCTAATCGCCACACACCAGCAAAGGCAGGCTATGCTATAGTACAAGCCACTAGCCCCCCTCTTAGAACCTCTCATTTCCTTTCCATTGTGGAAATCGATCCTCAAGGAAATAACTTCTCAGTGTTCCATCTGCTATTCTACTACTCCTCAAGGATTACTCAGGCCCCCTCCCTTCCCTACACATCAAGCTCAAGGATTTGCCCCCACCCGGGACTGGCAAATTAGCTTTACTCAACATGCCCCGAGTCAGATAACTAAAATACCTCTTAGTCTAGATAGACACTTTCACTGGATAGGTACAGACCTTTCCTACAGGGTCTGAGAAGGCCACCGCAGTCATTTCTTCTCTTCTGTCAGACATAATTCCTCAGTTTAGCCTTCCCACCTCTATACAGTCTGATAACAGACCAGCCTTTATTAGTCAAATCAGCCAAGCAGTTTTTCAGGCTCTTAGTATTCAGTGAAACCTTTATATCCCTTACGGTCCTCTGTCTTCAGGAAAAGTAGAATGGACTAAAGGTCTTTTAAAAACACACCTCACCAAGCTCAGCCACCAACTTAAAAAGGACTGGACAATACTTTTACCACTTTCCCTTCTCAGAAGTCAGACCTGTCGTCAGAATGCTACAAGGTACAGCCCATTTGAGCTCCTGTATAGATGCTCCTTTTTATTAGGCCCCAGTCTCATTCCAGACACCAGACCAACTTAGACTGTGCCCCAAGAAAACTTGTCATCCCTACTGTCTTCTGTCTAGTCATACTCCTATTCACCGTTCTCAGCTACTCATACATGCCCTGCTCTTGTTTACACTGCCAGTTTACACTGTTTCTCCAAGTCATCACAGCTGATATCTCCTGGTGCTATCCCCAAACCACCATTCTTAACTCTTAAAGTAAATAAATAATCTTTACTGGCAAGACTATGCTGAACCTCGTTAGGCACTCTCTAATTAGATGTCCTAGGTCCTCCCAATTCTTAGTCCTTTAATACCTGTTTTTCTCCTTCTCTTATTCCGTTTAGTTTTTCAATTCATACAAAACTGTATCCAGGCCATCACCAATAATTCTAAATGACAAATGTTTCTTCTAACAACCCCACAATATCACCCCTTACCACAGAATCTTCCTTCAGCTTAATCTCTCCCACTCTATGTTCCCACGCCGCCCCTAATCCCGCTCGAAGCAGCCCTGAGAAACATCACCCATTATCTCTCCATACCGTCCCCAAAAATTTTCACTGTCCCAACACTTTACCACTATTTCGTTTTATTTTTCTTATTAACATAAGAAGACAGGAATGTCAGGCCTCTGAGCCCAAGCTAAGCCATCATATCCCCCTGCGACCTGCACGTACACATCCAGATGGCCTGTTCCTGCCTTAACTGATGACATTGTCTTGTGAAATTCCTTCTCCTGGCTCATCCTGGCTCAAAAGCTCCCCCACTGAGTACCTTGTGACCCCCACTCCTGCCCACCAGAGAACAACCCCCTTTGACTGTAATTTTCCTTTATCTACCCAAATCCTATAAAACGGCCCCACCCTTATCTCCCTTCGCTGACTGTCTTTTCGGACTCAGCTCACCTGCACCCAGGTGATTAAAAGCTTTATTGCTCACACAAAGCCTGTTTGGTGGTCTCTTCACATGGACGCGCATGAAAGATATTGTTTGATCAACCATGAAACTTTCAGAAAGAGCTTTTGTGTGCTCATAGCTAAGTATGGCTTCCAGGACAAATCCTGCAAGCCAGCAAGAAAACAATTGACAAAATCAGCTGCATAAAACTAAAAATTTCTAAATAACAATAATGTCCTCAACAGCGTAAAAAGACAAGGCATAGTGAGGGAAAATACATGCAATAAATCTGTACCGGTCATGATCCTCCAGACGAACAGAACCAATAAGCATGTCGGATATCTGTATCAATATTTATATCTTAGTTGGGCATGGTGACATGTATCTGAGCTCCCAGCTACTTGGCAGGCTGAGGCAGGAGGATTGCTTGAGACCAGGAGGTCAAGATGCAGTGAGCCATGATTGCACCACTGCACTCCAGCTTGGGCAACAGAGCGAGACCCTGTCTCTTAAAAAAAACAAATTCATATTGCCTATATATTTACAGATTATAATATATATTATAAACATATATAAATATTATGTATTTAAATATATTATATACCATATACAGACACATAAAGATATATAATGTATATGCTATATGGTATATACTATATATTATAACACATACGGTATATACTGTATATATGGTATATATGCAAGTCGGCAGGGTTCAATGTCAAAATTCAACCAAATTTGGTGGCTCATGAAGACTTGTCTGTGGTTGGCAGGACCACAGCTCACGCTTTATGATACATATATATGTATATACCATATATAATAATATATGGCATATATATTATTACAGTATATATATTATTATACTAATATATGGTACATATATTATTACAATCTATATATTACAATAATATATGATATATTACAGTGATATATATGATATGTTATAATATATGACATATGGTATATATTATATGTAGTATATTATATAATATATAGATTATAATTTATAAATATGTCTTAATATATGTATATTATATGTTATATGACATGTATTTACATGCTTATCAATAAGTATTTTACATATAATATATGAAGATGTATTTATTTCAAGGAATTGGCTCATTGAGTTATAGGGGCTGGCATATTGAAAATCCGTATAACAGCAGTCTGGTGGCCTGGAAACTCAAATAGGTACGGGTGCTGCAGTCAGCAGACAGAATTTCTTCTCCTCCAGAAAACCTCAATTTTGGTTTTAAGGTCTTTCAACTGATTGGGCAAGGCCAATCCCATAATCAAGGATCGCCTCCTTCACTTAAAGTCTACTGTTTGTGGATGTTGACCACTCTACACAACATCTCACAGTGACAGCTGGTATTTGATTAAACCTCTGGACATGATAGCTTAGCCAAGTTAACACGTTGTGAGTTGTGCACTCCCAAATTCTCATCTTGAAATCCCAACCCTCAGTGTCATAGAATGTGAGTGTATTTGGAGATATAGTTGACCCATGGTATCCTTGGGGGATGGATTCTAGAACCCCCCTTGGATACCAACATCTATGAATGCTCAAATCCCTTATGTAAAATGGTGTAGTATTTGCATTTAACCTATGGACATCCTCCTGTATACTTTAAATCAGGGATTCCCAACCCCCAGGGCATGGACTGGTATCAGTCCCATGGCCTGTTAGGAACTGAGTCACACAGCAGGAAGTGCGCAGCAGGCAAGTGAGCTAATGCCTGAGTTGCACCGCCTGTCAGATCAATTGCAGCATTAGATTCTCGTAGGAACATGAACCCAATTGTGAACTGCGCATGCGAAGGATCTAGGTTGTGTGCTCCTTATGAGAATGCAACCATAAATGTAATGCAATTGAATCATTTCAAAACCATTCCCCATCCCCCCACCCCACATCCGTGGAAATATCGTCTTCCACAAAACCTATCCCTGGTACCAAAAAGGTTGGGGATCACTGCCTTAAATCATTCCTAGGTTACTTACATTATTCAACACGCTGTAAATTCTATATAAATAGCTGTTTTCCTCCATTGTTTGAGAATAACAAGAAAAAAGTATGTATGTGATGTTTGTGTTTAGTACAGATGCAACCATCCATTTTTTTCCTGAATATTTTCAAATAGCAGTTGGTTAAATCCATAGATGCAGAGCCAACAGATATGGAGAACTGACTAGTCTCTTTAAAGATATAATTAAGGTAAAATAAAGTCATTAGGGTGGGCCCAGATCCAACAAGACTGGTATCCCTATAAGGAGCAAAGCTTGGGACACAGACACACACAGAGGGATGACTATGTGAGGACACAGGGAGAAGGTGCCATTTACAAGCCAAGGAGAGAGGCCCCAGGAGGAACCAACTCTTCCTATACCTTGATCTAGGACTTCTAGCCTCCAGGACAGTGAGAAAATTAATTCTGCTGTTTAGGCTATCCAGTCTATGTACTTTGTTATGGCAGCTCTAGCAAACAAATGCAACAAAATACAACAGAAAAATACACACAAAATGCAATAGAAAAATATGCACAAAGTACAACAGAGTGTGGGCTGGCAAACTTAAAATATATCCAGGATATTTACCACAAAGGAACAAAGACTGAACAGGGAGTTTGAGGGCAACAGAAAGATATACAAATTCAAATAAGTGAAAACTTTTCTTTTTCCCCATAAGTACCAAAATGCAGATAAAAACAATAGTGAGAGTCCATATTTTTAACCTTCCAATTGGTAGCAATCTAACAGATGGATAAGGCATAGGAAGCACTTTAAATAGTGACTGGGAATCAGGCAGCCCCTTGGGAGGGAAATTTGGGAAAACAGACCCACGCTTAAGACGCACGCAGCCTCTGACCCAGCACATACTTTTACTTCAAGGAATACATCCTGAGAGATGCACCCCCACATCATGCAGAGATTTATGCTGAAGGGTGTTTGCACTGCACAATTATTTTGAAATATCACAACTAGAAAAAAGAAAACTGACTATCGATAGAAGTTAGCTAAATGACAGTGATTCAGACATGGAATAGTAGGCAGCCATGAAAAAGATTGTGCACGCATAGGCAAGTGTGTGCATGCTTGTGTGTGAGGGGAAGGTGAGTGGGTGGGTGAATGCATGTGTGAATGAGACTATTTCCAGAAGGTTGCTGGAGAAAACTGTAACAGCAACAATCTTAGACAACAGTGGCTCAGAATCTGTTCTTCAAGAACAATTGACTCTTGTTTGTACATCTTTTCATACACTTGCAATTTTTTCTCCATATCTGCTCTGACTTTTGGTGCAAATCATTGATTAGATATTCATGAATTGCCTCATTTCTATTAACGCAGTGCTAGATTGAGCCCTATTCTTGTAAAATAATCATGTTAACACTATACCGAAGTGGCTTGTAAAACACTGAATTCTGCAAGTGGACTCACTTTGCTCATTCACATAGACTCCACTGAAGTGCTTTAAAGTTAAATGCTCCTTCATATGCAACTCATTGTAAGATAAAGATTAATAATGAGTTAATTTCTGGAAAAAAGAAAATGCTAGCCTTTCCTCGAAGGTATAAAATATCTTTGAAACAGTCTCAACTAAAGATTATCAGACATAACTTCCATCTTTTACATGCATTCTGAAGGCTGGGTTACAATTCACCATATCCAAGCAGACTGTTATATAAAAGTTGACTTAAAAAAAAAAAGTTGACTTAATTACTGAGCACATCACATCTTACATCTGTGTTTTGTGTTTATAAATACAGAAGGAACCATTTATAGTAATAAAACTATGGAGTATAAAATGTGTATTCAGTAGCTACAAAGAAGAAAACCTGCGATCTTAGATTCACAGTTTTCTATGCAGGTTCTAAAAATTCTGGAAAAGATGATGACACACTTAAAATATTCTCCAAGTGCCAACAATGTTCAGTGCTGCCTCCAAGCAGACAGGCTGTAATTGTTAAGAACGCATCTGAGGAGCTCACAGAAAAGACAGTACCTGACATTTATTTAATTGTTCTACACTAAAAAGTGAGTAATTGCCTAGGTGGATATTACTATGATTAGTAGACGATATGCATGTAACCATGAGATATGGATTTGAACTCATTACCTTCGGAGTTCAGCAAAGCCTCTTGGGTCAGATAGACTTCAGATAATCTATAGTTATCAAATTGGCTGCAGAGTTTCTTCTGCAGAATTCAAGTCATTTGACAATGCAAAAGCAGAATGCTTCTTTCAAATACTGAGCCAGCTTTTATTGCGGGATTGAGTCACTCTTTGACTATGTTTTGAGCATCCTTGGTAGCCCAGCCCAAAAGGCACTAAACTTAGAGCTGTGGACTCTAATTCTTATTCTGCGATGAACTAGGATTGTGGGTGGAATTGTGTCCCCACAAAATTCATTTGTTGAAGACCTACTACTTCCTAGCTTCTCAGAATGTGACTTCATTTGGAAATAGGATCGTTGTGGATGTATTTAGTTAGGTTGAGATGCGGTCATTAGGATGAGCTCTAATCCAATATGACGGGCGTCTTCATAGAAAAAACAAATTTGGAGAGATGCACACCAATAGGGAGAATGCCACATGAAGAAAAAGGCAGACATTGAGGCACAGATAGTGCTTGTATAAGTCAAGGAATGCCATAGATTGACAGAAAGCCACCAGCAGTTAAAAGAGAGAGCTGAAACAGATGCTTGCTCATTGAAAGGAACCAATGCAGCCCGTACCTGGATTTCAGACTTCTACCCTCAAGAATAAGACAGTAAATTTCAGCCAAGGCTTCTATCTAACTCCAGAACTTGTACTGACTTTTTCTACAGACAACAGTGAGGAAGGAGACATTGGTTTGCCCAGTCATGGACAGAACATCTGAACTGCAGAAAGAGGTTAAATACAAGAGATTCAATAAAGATATGCTAACCCTACTTCGAGGAATAAGATTTGATCAGAATATAAACTTGGAAGGGAAATTTGAGGTTTAAAAGTACGCTACAGCTAAGCCCTCTGAAGTCGGGAAATTACCATAAAAATTTCCAGAAGAAAATCATCCCCCACAGATGAGAATTGAAATGTGCCCTCTCAGTGGGATTTCTTTTTTGTAAACTCAATGTATCATTTGTTTATATATTTTCTTCTTGATTATTTCTCCCTCTTTTTGTATTTTTTTAAATAATTTCAACTTTTATTTTAGATTCGGGGGTATATGTGCAAGTTTATTACCTGGCTATATTGTGTGATGCTGAAGTTTGGGGTATGAATGATCTCGTCACCCAGGTACCGAGCATAGTATCCAACTGTTAGTTTTTCAGGCCTTGCCCTCCTCCCTCTTTCCTCCCTTTAGTAGTCCTCAGTGCCTATTGTTTCCATCTTTATGTCCATATGTGCTCAGTGTTTAGCTCCTAAAAGACACATGCATGTGTATGTTCATGTCAGAGCTATTCACAGTAGCAAAGACATGGAGTCAACCTAGGTGCCCATCCACAGTGGCCTGCATAAAGAAAACATGCATATCTATGCCATGGAATAATACACAGCCATAAAAAAGAATGAAATCATGTCTTTGCAGCAACCAGGATGCAGCTGGAGGCCATTATCCTAAGCAAATTAACGCAGGGACAGAAAATCAAATACTGCATGTTCTCAGTGGGATTATACTACTTCCCATAGACACGATTTTAGAATGTGAATAAGGCAACGTTTGCAGATGAGGTATATCAATTTCTCCCCTTGGGGAAAAGTAGGGTATAAAACCAGATATAATCAGGAGGACTCACGCATAAAGGTCCCCATTCCCATGCTGTGTGTCATTAAATGGTCAACCATGAGCTCTTACACTGGAATGTTAGGCTGTCCTCTCAGGCCAGGCATCCATTGGGCTGTTGCTGTGCTAACCTTTCCTCTACCCCACCATAGCACATTCTAATCTAGGACCCTGTACAACATGACTGTAAGCAGTTGAGAGTGACAATATGTAAAAGGAATAACTTTAAACAGGTTTCTAGGTATGCATGCCCTGCAATCCCATGCTCTGGGTCCTGGAGAAATTCCCCCTCTGGGGCAAATTGGCCCTTGTGTGGCCATGAAAAATGTGCTTCTCATTTCCTTGACCACAGGGAATGTTATTTACTGAGATCCCAAGCTGCTGTGCTCTGAAATCCATCACCTCATTTGCAACATGCTCATTCTTCCCAGAGACTTAATCTCCCCAATGACTGAGGATGGCAGGGATACTAAGGTGAGTCCTTTATTGGAGACACAGGACCCGTGATGGCCAGCATTGGCTGGAGGGCCACCAGACCACCATGCCCAATCTTCCTGCTCCTACCCTCTTTCCTTTATGGGAAGTCAGAGTAGTATTGAGCTCTCTCTGGTGGATCTCCTAGCCTCTTTGGGGTGACAAGAAATCTCATTCGGGACATGATTTCATGCTTTTTTGTGGCTACATAGTATTCCATGGTGTAGATACACTACATTTTCTTTATGCAGGCCACTGTGGATGAACACCTAAGTTGACTCCATGTCTTTGCTATTGTGAATAGCTCTGCCATGAACATACATATGCATGTGTCTTTTAGGAGCTAAACATTTTCGCTCCCACAGGTAATTCTCTCAAAACAATCCTTGCCCATCTCATCACATCTGGGTATCGCTTCTCCAAGGATCTGTCATGGGATCTTCTTACTAGGCAACCAAGATTAATACAGGCGTCCTTTGGTTCAGCCTTTTCCATCCAAAAAAGGCACGTCTTTGTTTATCCCAAGGAGAAGCTGTTTTCTCTCAAATGAGAAGTTAAAGCTCCACCAGTTCAAAAAGAGTTTTTTTAAAAAAATGTTTGCAGCATTTGAATGTCCCTTTTTCTCCTTTCTAGCCATTAATCTTAAAAAAATAATAATAATGAGGTTTCAGTTTTGGTGAAAGTACAAGCTTCCCAAGGAATTGGTGTATCTTTCTATTTGCAAGGAATGTCTGCCTGTGTCTGATGGGTGTATGTGACTCTTTTTTGATATTTTTCAGGACAAAAGAAACATGGGTATGTCAGAATAGCTGAATATGAATATTTTTGAAAAAATAGTCTGAATTGTAGAATAAATGATAGTGAGAACTGAAGAGAAAGTCAGAGCTCAGGACAAAACACAGCATGGTTTAAATTTTTTCCTTTTCTTTTCTTTCTTTCTTTTTTTTTTAAGTTCACTCCTAAGCTGCCCCACATACATATATTTAGGTCAAAAGCTAGAATCTGTTACTCAGTGATATCAATGCTGGATTGACATTAGTTTGACCCAGATAGCATATTTTTTAAAATGCCAATACCAGGTCCAAGTCACGGAAGTCCTGATTCAATTGGTGGCAGGTGCAATCCTTGCTGGGCACGAGCGGTTTTAACCCCCCTTCCCCACTGATTACAATGCACAGCTGCAGTCGGTCTGGGCTACAGCATTGAACTCTTTGAGTCAAATCGCTGATCCATTAGGAGAAATAGACTACTTGGTTTGTCTCTGCCCCTGAAAGGATGGTAGGACTGAGCCAAGAGCCAGGGTGTGGGTGGATAATTTTGCAAAATTGGTGATTGTGACACATGTTTGACTGACTCAGTAATTTTAGCAATTGAAATGATCCAATCTGTCGTGTAAAATTGTCCAGAAAAAATGTGTATATATTACAGAAAATATTTCTGAAGATTATCACTGCTTTCAAAAAAACTACATAATGATTTAAAAAATAACCCAATAGGTAGAGCTTCATATGTAAGAGGGGCTAAGTGGAATATCTATTATTCCATTAAATCCTCATAGTAAACATTTTGGATAGATATGGTAAAGTAATATTTCCTTGTATCTGACCTCAAGGTATAGTTCAGTATGTGAATGAAATTTTGTGTGTTTGTACATGATTTAGTACATTAAACTGAATAGGAGCTCTCACTGATGTGTTTAGAAGTTTTAATATATTTTTATAAGCAGTTGAAATACAAAAAAAGCATATTTAGAAATTTTTGACTAATGTAGATATAATTTTAGTTTCATTCCATTGCATTCCCTCTCTCTGCTCTCCAAAAACGGAATCCCTCAAGTGAATGTAAATAGGTAGGAAAGAACTGCTAATTCTTTGTGACATGCAATGGAAATACAAGCGTAGCCCACTATGTAGCTTCCAATTTCCCAGGAATCATTTTAAAAATATCCAACCAGAAACAGATGAAATCAATTTTAGTAATATTTAATGTAACCAAATACAGACAAAATATAATCCTTCTAACATGTGATCAACTTAAAAATATTGATAAGATATACTATATTCTTTTTTGTTGTGGTGGTGGTGTTAAACCTTTGAAATCTGATGTATATTTTACACTTAGAGCACATCTCAATTTGGACTCACTGCATTAAAAGTGCTCATAGTCACATATGTCTACTGTATCGTGCAGCCAAGGTCTTAGTCAAAAATTTTTTCTCCAGTCAATAACCCATGAATACACCACGGATATTAAAGAATCATAGTAGGTTAGAGAAGAAAGGGAGTATACATCTTTTTCTGGTCTAAGGACCCACTTTAGAAATAATAATACTAAGGCTCAGAGGGGGTCAACTGGCTTGTATAAGGTCACAAAATTAACGAGAAAACTAGGACTAAGACTCAAATCTCAGCATCAGGTTGATGACTTTTCTGTGTGTGTGTTTGTGTGTGTGTATGTAAATTTAATTATCAGCTATTTTGTCCTTACTACTAATGTTCTACTATTATAGATTTATTCTTGTTTATTATTCACAGGGTCTATAGTGGACACATGTTAGAGGAGTCCCATGGTTCAGTGTTTCATTATATAAGTCCTTCCCCTTTAATATAGGCAGGAATGGTGACTTTCTTCTAGCCAAAAACATGGCAAAGGTGAAGGGAGTGTTTTAGATGTAATTTACATCCTGAATCAGTTGACTTTGAGTTGTCTGCCTTATCATGGGTGGGCTTGGCTTAATCAGGAGAATGACCTGAAAAAGACTGAGGTGACAGCCTCTCTTTGAAGGCCTGATGAAATAAGGCCATGTTGGAGAAACCCAGGTAAAGAGTGGGTGGCCTCTAGGGAGCGTGGGTAGCTTCTATGTCCCAAACGTGGCCTCTAGTCAAGAGGTAGCAAAATGAAAGTCCCCTAACCACATAGTTGCGAGGAAATAAATTAGGCTAACATTCTGAATGAATTTGAAAATGTCTCCCTCCACATTTGAGACTCAGGATGAGAACATAGCTTAACTACGCGCTTCACTGCAGCCTTTTGAGAACATGAGCAGAGGACCCAGCTAAGCCATACCTAGACTCCTGACTTACAGAAACTATAAGATAATAAACATATGTTACTTTAAGCCTCTATATTTGAAGTGTAATTTATTACAAGATGATAGTAAACTATCAATATCTGTTCCCAAATTTTCAGCCAATGTAGCCGTTGATAATTGATCATTTTTAACAGTGGGATCATTTATTAATTTTGAAAATACTCTCAGTCAAGCAAAGTGGTTTGGGAGAGTTAACAAATCAAGCATGATTGAGTGAAAACTTAAATAGTACTGTTAAGCATTAGTCATCTAACTTTTGGTTGTATGTATTAGTCTTCTTGCTTGATCTATTTAGTTTGAACAACTGTAAGGAAAATTGAGATTCCCTTTTAAAAAATTAACTAACATGTGCCCCAATAAAAATGCTAATGAATAACAAAATACTAATGTTTATTAGAACTCTGATGCATATTGGAATATTTTTAAAAATTGTGATGTTGAATGTTACATAAGTGAAGGAAAGCACTCTATTTCAGACTTTGGTCAGCAGTTGCAGCAAGAGCATCCATGACATCTGATGACCAGCAGTTCCAATGCCAAGGTCTTATAAATGATCCTGCTTCTATGTCTGGGTGATAGCTTAATAGCTATTCCAGCAGGGGGCCTTCTGTTAGTTCATATAAAGGCCACAATCCGTTTATTAAAAGCTTTTTGGCATTGTCATATAAAAGAGAGAAAAAAATCAATGTGTTAACTTCAAAAATCAATAGATTGCTGAGGTTTGGAGGTGAGTGTAAACAGCACATAATTAGGAAGATCTTGGGAGAAGAAGGATCAAATATTTAAACCTGTCACACAATCAACACAAGGTCAGATGTTCTGAAAGCATGTGCTCTTAAGGCAAATCCTTCATAAGTTGTACTCCACATTTGGTCTCAGGAGTAGAAAAACTTACAAACTAAGCAACATTAATCTCTCAGCATGATCAGTTCTTTGAGGAAAAAGAACAACAGCAATAATTTTAGGTATTTTTTACATATTTATTCCAAGTCACTCACTCTGATAATAGTCATGATATGGATAAAATGTTAATTTATTAAAGCTCTTAGCCCTTAAGATAGAAGGGCTGTTAATTGCTTTAATTAATGGGCAAATTGAGTCAGAGATAAATAAAGTTTGTTTGGATTCAGAACCAGGGCCTTTAACTCTACACCTCACTGACGTTATAATTGAATTAGATGTGTATTAGTTTTCTATTGCTGTGTAATAAACTACCTCCAAACGTAGCACCTTACAACAACCACCACTGATTATCTCACAGTTTCTGCAGATCAAGGACCTGGGCATGGCTTAGGTGGGTTTGGAGCTCAGCGTCTCACAGGCAGGCAGTCAAGATGTTGGCTGGTTGTGTTCTTATCTGGAGATTCAAAAAAGGAAGAATCTGGTTCTAAGCTTATCCAGGTTGTTGCAGAATTAAGTTACTTGGGGTTGTAGCACTGAGAGTTCTGGCCATTTCTTGCTACCAGACGAGGACCAGTCCCCCATCCTAGGTCATCCTTAGCAGCTTGACAGTTGGGTCTCTCATCTTGATGACTGACTTCTTCAAAGTCAGCAAGAGAAGTCTCTAGCAAGAGTCTGCTAACAAGATTGAGTTTTATGTGGCCTAAAGTAAACAAAACACAGAAGTCACACCCCACGATCCTGGATACACCCAAGGAATGTATCCTCATGCACAAGGGTGTAAATACCAGAAGATGAGAGGCATTGAGGGTCACTTTAAAGTCTACCCACTACAGCCAAGAGGACATGTGGGCTTCTCCAATATGGATGCTTATATCATTGAGCCCACAAGGAGAACCTTTCCATCTGATGAAGTTAGACCTGCTCAAGATAGTCACCCATTGGATTTACTTAAAATCAACTAATTTGAGGTTATTAATTACATCACAATTTTTTTTTTCACCTTCTCTATATTCTGCATAACTAGAAGCAAGGCACAGATCCTACCACACTCTATGGGAGGGAATGGCACACATGTCTGGACACCTCTATGGGGACTATTGGCATCACCTTGGAAATATATTGTCTATCACCATATATTTGAAATGCTTATGCACAAGATCTGAGAATATAGAATTCCAAACAAAACTACCATTGTGCAACTGTTCATAAAAGAAAGAAAGATACTTTTCTGGCATAAATGACTCCAAAAATGTTTTATCCAGATCTTTATACAGACAACATGAAAGGATATACTTTATCATAAATATAAATATAAATAAAATGAAATAAATTCTAGGCTTCAATGTGCAAGATAAATAAAGGCCACTATGAGCCATGTTGTTAAATCTATAAATTAAATGTTAATTGTAAAGATAATGTTAACATAATATTAAAATGTTGTACCAAAAAGTAAGCTGGAATTGAAATGTTAAAATCAATAAGGGATGAGACGTAGGGAAGGGCCTTGACCAGGTTGGGTACATTAACACCATTGTCTTTTGCAGAAAGAGGATAAGAGCTATGAAGTTTACTAGAAAGTTAGAAAATCTGAATATTTAAAAGAGCAAGTGAAAAAACTGAGCCACCAATGAATAAAATCCCTAGAGGTCAGAAAAAGAGAGGGAAAAAAAGAAAGCTAAGTGTCAGGGGGTGAAAAATGGAAAATACAATTTGAGATAGTAGAAATATGCCCACTTATCTATTATCATACCAGACATGAAAGGCTAAACTTCCCTTTTAAAAAGGCACAGACACTCAGGTTTAATTAAAACTAAATAAAATGATAACCCAGCTCTAAACTATTTAATACTGATACATCTATGAAAAAAGATATGAAAATAATGGAAATGAAACTTGCATACCATAAAAGCAATAATCAAAATGAAGTTGATCTACAATAGAATTGAAGACAAAAGTAAGTAACAGAAGTTTAGGGATTTTACATCACAAATAAAACATGCCACCAGAAATCCATAATAATCAAAAACTCATTACATTGAGGCTAAGAAGAGAGTCTTTATAAATAAATATGTGTGTGTCTGTGTATGTGAATATATTATGTGTGTGTGTCTGTGTATGTGAATATGTGTATATCTATATTTATGTGTATATATATGTGTGTGTATATATATATGTATATATATACACACACGTATATATATATACACACGTATATATATATACACACACATGTATATATATATACACACACGTATATATATATACACACACATGTATATATATATACACACACACACAAAATGACAGAATTACTAAAAGATATTTTAAAACCACATCTGTAGTGGAAAAATTGAATGAACCTTTGTCAAGAGTTGATAAAGAAAGCAGAACCCTCCCTCACCAAATAAAAAAGAGAGAGAAAAGGATAAAACTTATAATGTAGTAATTAACAAACATCATCTGGTTAATATATCAATATGTATCACAAAAAAGACATTATGTGTTATTTTTCAGGCATCTAAATTATTTTGCAAGATTAACCTGTGCTACAAACAAAATCTCAAAAATTCTGTAGTCAAATTCATAGAGACAACATTCTCTGTCTATTGTGCAATTATACACCAGCAATAAAGGAATATAAAAAAATATGGAATTTAAATGTCTAACAATGCTACAGCCACATATAAAAACATGCAGAATGAGCATTATTCACAATAGCAAAGACATGAAATCAATCTAGGTGCCCATGAACAGTAGACTGGAAATATAAAATGTGGTGCATATATACCATGGACTACTACACAGCCATGAAAATCAATGAGATGATGTCCTTTGCAGCAACATAGATGCAGTTGAAGGCCATTATCCTAAGTGAATTAACGGAGAAACAGAAAATGAAAGACCACATGCTCTTACTTATAAGTAGGAGCTAAACATTGGGTACACATAGAGACAAAGATGGGAACTATAGACACTGAGGAGTCCAAAAGGGGTCGGTAGGGAAAGGTAGAGAAGCTACCTTTTGGTACTATGTTCACTATTTGCATGACGGGTTCAGCTGAAGCCCAAATCTCAGCATCATGCAATATATTCATGTAATAAACCTGCACGTGTACCTCTAAATCTAAGATTTAATATATAAATAAATAAAAATTAAAACATGCGGAATGCATTGGCTAGGAGAGGAAATTGGAAACATATGAATAAAAAAAAAAAACAAACAACAGTAAAAATTCCTTAAAACCATTATTTGAAAACATAAGAGAATGACTTTGCATCCTTGATTTAAGAACAAGCCTTCTGGAAAATGTTAAATCCACTGATCTTAGCCTAATTTAGGCTATTACCAAAGACTACTGTTCATACAGACTCTATAACTGTTTAACTGATTTCATGCATTCTGATTTTCCAAGGGTCAGATTGTAGTTTTTGAAATGTGACTACGTTCCATGTGGTTAGCCTCGATTCTGTTTTCCCGGGGCTTGACCATAGAAATAGTGCATGGACATAGAAATGCACATTTGTTATTATTAGCAATATGTGTTCATTTTCTTCTGTGATGGAAGCACTTGCCATTCATGGCTATGCTACTAACATGTTTACATTTAGAACTTTCCATTTGCGAGGGAAACATTAGTCTTAGAAATGTCTTGGGTGCCACTCAAGCATTGCCTAATAGTATGTAGCAACCATATGGCACCTGGAAATATATTGATTTATGAGTTCCCTCAAGCACCCAGGCAGGAGATGAAGGATGAAAAGAATGTCACACAACAAGGTAAAAATAGGGTGGAATCCCTAATTACTATTTTTTTATGTTGACACTGAAATTTCAGGTGCAGGTTTTTAAAAACCATTCTAGGTTGAAAACGGATTTTAGAATGCCTTTGCTAGAACAACAGATCTAATTAAATCTCTGGAAAGAAAAGTGCTTTCCTTTGCTTTAGCAGAACTACGGTAGATAAAGTCAATATAAAGATGTGACTTATGCATATATCTATTGTTAATGTCCTTTTTGAAATACTTCGCAAGTGATTTAATTGATGATTAGGCAAAATAAAATTAAATTTAGATTTTATTATGGCTACAATATAGCTTTCAAATAGTTGTTTACAATTTAAAAAGATGAACTGACTACTGACCTGTGTGAGTACAGCAACTGACACTGAGGTTATTGCTATACCTGGTGGAATTCAACAATAAGGGGGAAAACGTCTAGAAAAGTAGCCTAGATAAACATTATTGCTGCAATTCATTAATGATATAAGTTTGTCTAACAATGTAATAATTGCATTGAAGTCAACAGCTTTACATAGAACCTAGTCTCATAATAAAAGGAACTAGGAAAATTCAATTAGATGTTGTAAAGTACTAACCTCGGCACGTTTGGTTTTAAATGTGGAGCAATTAAAAAGAAAACAACATTCATTTAATGATTTTATGTGAAATAAGATTATCTTCGCAATCCATTTGGTACTTTTCATCAACATTTTTATTTTCCTCTCTCCCTCCTGTATCCTAACATAGCTTTAGATAGTGATTTAGGCAAAGATGTTCTGAACATTTAGTAGCAAAGATAATAGGTCAAATTAAAGTTAATAATTGAAAGGTTGCTGGGTGATAAATGGAATCATGTACTTCGTGTACCTAAAGCACTCTGTCTCTTTTAACTACAGAAAGTAGCCCAGGTGTCAGCCACAATGTTTTTCTAAATCCCCCTGTAGTTTGAAGTCTCCTTTTAATAGGCACATATTGAAGGAGGAAGGGCCCACCTCATATCCTGCTTTGGTTTCTCATCACTATCCCTGGGGACTCCAGGGGACTCCAGGAGACATCCACCCTCTGTCTAGTCCTCATTTGGGGTTAGGGATGAACCTGCCCCATGGCTCCATCCTACTATAAATAGCAAGAACCTGTCAGGTTTCCATCCGCAAACCCTACCCCAGTGACTTCAGACCTCCTACGGGGCACTTAATAAAATAAAATAAAATAAAATAAAATAAAACCATGGAAGGTGTGGGTCACGGGGGAGGAGTGATGGAGACTTTAAATATTAGAAGTTCCAGTCTTTAGAATCTTTGATTTTCTTATGAGAGCACAGGCTTTATCTGAGCTCTCTCTTTGCAGATCAGACCCAAAGATTTCACTCTTCACATTCAAGCGGCATTTCTCTCAACCAAGAGTTTGCAAACATTTTCCATAAAGGCCTGGATAGAGAATAGGCTTTGCAGGGAAGACAACTGTCTCTGTTGCAACTACTCAATTCTGCCACTATAGCGTGAAAACAGTCACAGATACTACGTGAAGGATTGGGCATGACTGTGTTTTAATGGATGTACACTGGAATGTAAATTTTATATACTATTCATGTGCCAAGAAAGTTCTCTTATTTGCTTTCAACATGTAAAATGTAAATTCCATTCATAGCTTGCAGTCCATACGAATACAGGTTTGGGGTGGATTTGGTCCAGGGACCATAGTTTTCGAAGTCCTACCATTAAGGATAAGAATCTTTTTGGCTATGATTCTTAAACACTAACCCACTAGACAAAAATTGCAGGAGTCAGATTTCTTTAAGTAAAGTATTTAAAGAGTTTTACTACACCCAAAGAGACATATGTTGAACAGAAATTGGGCTTAGTGGGATGCAGGGCTCAGGCTTATAATCCCAGCACTTTGAAAGGTTGAAGTGGGAGGATCACTTGAGCTCAGGAGTTCAGGACCAGCCTGGGCACCATAGGGAGACTCCGGCTCTACAAAAAATAAATTTTAACAGAAAATTATCCAGGCGTGGGCTGGGCACAGTGGCTCATGCCTGTAATCCAGCACTTCGGGAGGCCGAGGTGGATGGATGACTTGAGGTCAGGAGTTGACACCAGCCTACCAACATGGTGAAACCCTGTCTCTACTAAAAATACAAAAATTAGCTGGACATGGTGGCAGGTGCCTGTAGTCCCAGCTACTCGGGAGGCTGAGGCAGGAGAATCACTTCGACCCAGGAGGTGGAGGTTGCCATGAGCCGAGATCGCGCCATTGCACCCCAGCCTGGGCAACAGGAGCAAAACTGTCTCAAAGGAAAAAAAGAAAAAAGAAAATTAGCCGGGTGTGGTGGTGAGTGCCTGTAGTCTCAGCTACTAGGGAGGCTGAGGTGGGAGGATGGCTTGAGACCAGGAAGTCAAAGCTGCAGTCACCTATGATTGCACCACTGCACTCCAGCCTGAGTGACAGAGCAAGACCCTGTCAGAAAGAAAGAGAAAGAGAGAAAAGAAAGAGAGAGAGAGAGAGACAGAAAGGAAGAAAGAAACAAGAAAGAAAAAGAAAAAGAAAGAAAGAAGGAAGGAAAGAAAGAAAGAAAGAAAGAAAGAAAGAAAGAAAGAAAGAAAGAAAGAAAAAGAAAAGGAAAGGAAAGAAAGAAAGAGGGAGGGAAGGAAGGAAGGAAAGAAAGAAAGAAAGAAAAGAAAGAAAGAGGGAGGGAGGGAAGGAAGGAAGGAAGGAAATGGCAGAAAAGGTGGAAAGAGAAAAAAGAAAGGAAGAAAGAGAGAGAAAGAACGAATGCATGAAAGGAGGAAAGAAAAAGAAATTAGGCTTAGAATCAGAAAACCTTGATTTCAGGCCTAACTCAGGTGCACCTGTTGTGGAACTTCTGGAAGAAATGCCTGACTACTAAATTCCTAATGTAATAAAAACAACAATAATTCCTGTCCTGTCCAATCCTGTGGATTTCTGAGCAGGCGATACAAAGGAATGTAGAGAGAGACCGCACTCCATGTTGTTTCCTATCAATGAGGATCATAGCAAAGAGGGTTTATGTGGCTAGGATTTGATTCTTTGGGCCTCAAAGGAGGAAACCTATTACCTGCACACATTGCAACAAACACCTCCAGAAAAAGCAATTAATTTTGACCAGACTTATTCTCTCTTATTCTGTCTTTGTATGAATAATCAGCAGAAACGGTGCGAAATGACTCTCTGGCCACAGGTTAGTCATGATCATGGGATTCTCCCCAAGGTGAAAATCATGCTGTAGTGCTTGGGTCAGCACTACCTCCTCACTTCAAAGGTTGATTGTGATCAATGAAGAGCTGTGCATTTGAACGAACTAGGTTTGCTTTACAAGGTTCTCCCGCACTCTCCATCCTTAGCCTCTGAAACAATTTGTCTGCATCCTCCTGCTACAGATCAGCAGGAAGAGAGTTTAGGTAAGATTGCAGTGCAACTGTTAACTTAAAAGTTTTATGACTCCAAATCTCTTCAACAGGCAGAGAGTTGAAGTAAGATTCCACTTCACTTTAAAATTCACTTTAAAGTTTTATTATTCCAGGCCAAGAATTGTGGCTCACACCTGTAATCCCAGCAGTTTGGGAGGCTGAGGTGGGCAGATCACTTGAGGCCAGGAATTTGAGTCAAGCCTGAGCAACATGGTGAAACTCCATCTCTACAAAAAACACAAAGAAATAATTGGGAGTGGTGGCACGTGCCTATGGTCCCAGCAACTTGGGAGGCTGAGGTGGGAAGATAGCTTGAGGCCGGGGGTTGGAGGTTGCAGTGTGTTGAGATCATGCCACGGCACTCCAACCTGGGCGACAGAGTGAGACCCTGCTCAAAAAAACAATTTTATGATTCCAAATCTATGTTGCTTTTGTTTTAGTGTTTTAAAATTTTAAAATATTTTTATGTTCACTTTTATTTATTTTTTTCACTTAACTTTTATATTTTGGTGAAAAAAAATCACCCAACTCCCCAGTCAACTTTAAAAAATATTTTTGACACACAATCTCTAACTCCACTGCCTTGAACAACTATGGTGACATAGACCCTTTACTTAGAATTTATGGCACCAAGTAAACCCGCCTATAAGTAACGGGTATGTTAATTGTGTTAAATGCAATGCTTGATGGAGAATGAAGGGTTTTTAGGGTGTTCAATTTCTCATGTTGTCTGTTTTGTCTGCAGAATGAAACTGAGACAGACAACACATTTCTTGGTGTTCAGTACAGGATATAATTAAGTCTCAGTGCTTAATAAATAATAAATGCAGCAACTAAGCACACAGTATTCCTACCCTGCTTAACGAAAATAATTAGTTTAAATAAACGACTTCATTGTTTAAGGCCCAGAGAGCCTACAGAAAAGTTCCATATACTCTCAGCTTGAGATTTATTTAAGAATAAAATGTGAGGAAGGAATGCTTTCCCAGGCTGGAAGATCCCATTACGTCCAAGTGGAGATCAGAATTTTTAAATTGAATTCTTTATGGAATTTTTCATGTTTCACTTTCCTAGAAAAAGCCATGGTGTGCTTTCTTTCTTCTCTCAGTAGTCATGAAATCAAATTTTTAAAAAAATAATGCCAAACAGGGAGTTGGAACGTTTAAAAAACAAAAAACAACATAAAAACATCATTCAAACTGGTTGAAGTTTGTCTTAATGCCCAGCCCAAATTGAGGCTGATTTAATGGCTAGACCAAATTGGTTGTTCAATTTCAAGGTCTACCAAAACAAATTGAGTGTACTTTCCATTCAGATGACTGCAGACCTATTAAGAGAGCCGATCCACTTCTAAAAAACAGCAAAAACAATCTGAACCTCCTCCGCTAACTTGGACATTGTGTTTTGTCTGACATACCCAGAAACAGAAGCAACCAATTTTCTGTCTTAGTTTTAGGTCACGTCGGGTAAATCCGCAGTATCTTTCATGACTATGTGTCTTTCGTCTGTATATGGATTTTTTTGGAGCATTGCTATTATTTCAACACATGGTTTAGTAAGAAAATCTTCTTTGTATGACATGAGAATATGAGAGGCAATTTGTCCTTTTATCTCATTTTTCAAATCCAAATCCCAAGGGAAGACACTCTTCCAAATGATAATATTGTTATATATTTGCTTATCTTAGAAGAAGCTCCTATGGAAATTAAAAGAGCAACATGGCAAACCCTCATCAGTTTCCCAAGCATTAAAGTGAAGTGGATTCATTGTGGCTATTTGGGTTTCTCGATACCATTTTTTTTGGTTGAATTCTCTCTGGGGCCTTGATTGACACTCCCTTAAAATAGGTAAGACTCAGATTAGATTCAGGGCAGATACAACCAATTCCACCCAAGCGGTAACAACCGAAGCAGAATGGAAAAATCTAGTTAACGACTAAAACTTCCCCACATACATTTGAGGGCACTTCTCAATCTCAAGGTCAATGACAAGTGAAACCTGCAAAGAAGAAGCCAATCTTACGACATACATAAAGACCTCAGTATTTCAACTTGGTGCTGGGCCCAAATGTTTTGCAAGTAGGGGAAATGTAGTTCTCCTCATGAAGTGCAATTAAATAATGATTGCTCACACCCTGAGAAAACACAAACACTGCAGATTAGCTACCTATTTTTTTTTTTTTTAAGAGACAGAGTCTCTCTCTGTTGCTGAGGCTGGAGTACAGTGGTGAGACCATGGCTCACTGCAGCCTCAAACTCTTGGGCTCATGTGATCCTCCTGCTTCAGCAGGAGTACAGGCACACAGCACCATGTCCAGCTAATTTTTTTCTTTATTTTGTAGAGATGGGGTCTCACTGTGTTGCCTAAACTGGTCTCAAACTACTGGCCTTACGTGATTCTCCTGCCTTGGCCTCCCAAAGTACTGGGATTAGAGATGTGAGTCACCATGCCCAGCCATTCCTAATGCAAGCAATTTGCCACCAAAAGTTTCTTTATTACAAGCCAAACATATAAATTGATGAGATTCTACAGTGTCGTGGAAACCTAGCCAAAGTATTTTCCATCACATTTTTTTTCCTCATAGTCTCTTCACCGTAGTTATCTGATTTTCATCCCCAGTAAAAATTGTTAGCTATGCCCCGTGAATCACAGTTAAAAGAGAACACATTTAAAGAAATAATAAGTTTGCCATTAGAACCAGCAGAAAGGTCTCTCATATCAGTTATTTCCTTTTCTAGAAATATCCCCAGCTGAAATACCAAAAGTTTTGCATGGCCTTTTTAAAAATGTAACATAATCTTCATAAATGTTTTTAAACATCAAACTTGACCAACAGAACATTTCTACTGCCACTCTGTGAAAGTAAATATGAATGACCACGTAGGAGTAGGGCTTTTCAATCTGCATAATAGCCTTAGTATTCCTGGTGAAAGCTGCCTGTGAACTCCCCAGACAACTGAATGCAAGAAATCAAATATAGCACATTCCTATAGTTAACTTCATAAGTTGTTTCCTGCCTATCTTTGTTTCTCATAAAATAAAATATTCATCCATTGCAAATGTTCAAACTCAATCACTACATTACTTTTACTGAAATGTCTACTTCAATAAGAGAAAGCGGAAGATATTATAAGAACTAAATGTTATAAAAGGTTTCACTAAAAACAACTGAAATTTTGTGTCACCATTGTTAATCCCTTTAAAGGGTGAGGTACATGTTTATATTCCTCTGTCTCAACAAAATAAACTTCTATCATGTTCACAGAAAAAAAAGTGCTTTTAATTATATCCTTTACTTATAGTTTAATATGACATTGACTTGTGATAAAACAATAAGTTTGCCAATCCTTGATTTAGATTGACAGGTACAGAAGACTGTCTTGATCACTCAGGTTGAGTGAGAATGTCTACTGTAATTGTGCCTGATTCATTCCCAACTGTACTGTAAGATCAATTCTCTCTAAATCTTCCACTGAAGAACTAGGGGAAAGGGCTGTCGCTGTCATCTTTAATAACGAGGAAGCTGTCACAATTACTGTGTCCATTTTGTTTATTGTGCACTTTGTTGAAAGATAAAATTCCTTAATCATGTTGTTATAAAATATTTAAATATCACTGATAAAACAAATAAGTAAAATCTATAAATTATGGGAAGATATTACCTAATCTTTTGAAACTAACTTTAATACCTGTCTCCTCAACATATTAGTAAAGCCCCACACTTAATAGCTCAGTTTCTTTTAGGCCCATGTCCCCCTCACTCCCATCCCCAGCTCATAATAACTTGACCCCACCTCCTTTGGAGAAAAGGGGCCTCAGCCGAGGACAGGAACCAATCTCCAAAAGCATTATAACCAAATCTGCATTTTTAAAAACTACATTTTAAATAATAGCCATTCTGACTTAGGTGAGATGGTGTCTCATTGTGATTTTAATTTGCACTTCTCTGATGACCCACGATGTGGAGTATTTGTTCATGTTTCTTGGCTGCATATATGTCTTCTTTTGAGAACTGTCTATTCATGTCCTTGGTCCGCTTTTTAATGGGTTGTTTGTTCTTTTCTTGTCAAATTGCTTATGTTCTTTATAGATTCCAGATATTAGACCTTCACTGGATGCACAGTTTGCAAATATTTTATCTCATTCTGTAGGTTGTCTATTTACTCTGTTGATAGTTTTCTTTGCTGTGCAGAAACTCTTTCGTTAAACTAAGTGTCATTTCTCAATTTTTGTCTCTGTTGTGATTGCTTGTCAGGTCTTAGTCTAAATTTGTATTTTCACATGGTAGGTTTCATGGGGGTAGGTTTTATTTTTGGATAGTTATTAAGCTTCCAAATATTAAAACTCAAGATCGGTCCATAAAAACCGCAGTTTCCAAAAAGCATGGGTCGTTTAAAAAGGTCTGGCTCCGTCCATGCTCAAAGCACAAAGTGATCAGGTTGAAAGGATTTTCACCAGGCTTGTCAGAATCATTTAATTATTTTACATAAAATTACAATAAAGCCAACTGGGGCAAGCTGAGTTCATGAAGAGCCATCAAAACCCAACAAACTCTGAAATGGGAAAGCTAAACTAGAGTCAACTAACAGGTAGATATATAGATATAGACTATGACTATACACTATGTTTCACTGTTTTATTAATTGGACATCAATTAGTCAATTTTTTAATTCTTGGAAGGCCTCCTATGTAACCCAAGACTTATTCACATTGCATCTTCCAGTTCTCCCTAATAGTTGCAGTGGTCTCTTAGACCCATTTTGCACTGGCTCATTGGAGTTAATCTCTCGTATTTCAGAATTTAAAAAAATGCCATTATTAAACACAGTCTCCATTAAAAATTTAATTATACAATCTTAAAATTAGATACATTATTTTAAAAGGTGCTAAATGCTCAAAACTCATCACTGACTAATTACTGTACTTCATTTTAAAGTTATCTATATTCTTGAGGTTATTTAAGTCTGTTACATCTTCATTGTGGAAACCCTATAAAATCCTAATGTACATCTCTTAATGTACATCTCTATGTCCATGCTCTGGGATTTCACTTTGGTATATGAAATTGGACAGAATCCAAGTACATACACTTTGGAAATCAGTAAATGCTACCAGTGAAAGCTTCCGCTTCTGCCAGATACCCACTTGCTAATATTTACCACCATACTTCATGTAGAATATTTTCCTCATAATATAAATAAACATTTTCTGAAGACCGTGCCTTATGCCTTTAGTTTTGTTTTGCTTTGCTTTTTTTGAAACAGGGTATCATTCCAGTGCCCAGGCTGGAGTGCAGTGGTGCCATCATGACTCACTGGAGTCTTGAACTCCTGGGCTGACGTGATCCTCCTGCCTCAGCCTCCTCAGTAGCTGGGACTATAGGTGCACACCACCATGTCCAGCTAATTTTTTGTATTTTTGGTAGATACAGAGTCTCACTGTGTTGCCCAGGCTGGTCTCGAACTCCTGCACTCAAGCTATACTGCCACCTTGGCCTCCCAAATTGCTGGGATTACAGGCGTGAGCCACCGTGCCCGACCTTATCCCTTTTTTGTACAAATTAACATGTCAAGCACCGTACTGAGTATATCCACCTCAGTAAATTCTTATTTACTTACTTTTGGTGAGTGGCTATTGATGCTATTTGAAGAAATGGTGACATTTTATAATTTGTCCCTTAAGTCATAGATTCAGTGCCTTATGGAAATATTTATCAGCCTATTGTTCGTTATCCCCACCACCACCCCCAGGGAGACAATTTAGATGTATTTTTAAAATTTGCCCCAACTGTATGATTTTCACACAGCAGACATATCGTGCATTTGCTTGCATACTCTATGTATATCTTTATATATAAAAAGAGTAGTTTTTTTGCTCCTCAAGGACCATCTTTTACTCTCTACAGGGTGACATCACCCTGTCAAGAAGGAAAGTCTAATAGTTTAACAACACCATTTGCTGTTGTCATTTCTCATTCCTTGTTACCTAAGCCATATTCCTTGAAACTCTTCTTCAGTATTTTGCTCATGTCTTCTGCTGTTTCTGCTTCTGGATAGAAAAAAATCTTCAAAGTCCTACCCATAGCATTATGATCTACATAAGTCAAGACATGCTTAACAGACTCTCTAACTGTCACTTTTCTCATCTGTGTTATGGAGAGATCAAAGACCATCTTCTCGCACTTGTTGAAAATATTCAGGAAGAGGTTGCATGTGGAAAACTCAACCCCATTCACTGATTATAAGTGAATCACTCTTCCCCTTCCGGTTTGGTCAGTTTCATTTGAGTAGATGAGAACATCTTAAATACTGTTTATAGACTCAATCTTATATAGACCAGATGAAAATATTTCTTTGTATTAATAGTTTGCTCTCTTTCTTTCTCTCTCTCTCTGTGTGTGTGTGTGTGTGTGTGTGTTTATGTGTGTATCTGTCTCTATCTTTTTATTCTTGCTTTTTTCTGCTTTCTTTCTCTCCTTAATTTTTTCATTTTAGCAAAATAGTAAGTGGGCTTAAAATACCTAGACTACTGGCTGGGCACGGTGACTCACACCTGTAACCTCAGCACGTGGAGAGGCTGAGGCCGGTAGATCACTTGAGCCCAGGAGTTTGAGACCAGGCGGGCCAACATGGTGAAACCCTGTCTCTACTAAAAATACCAAAAGAATTAGCCAGGCATGGTGGCAGGCACCTGTAATCCCAGCTACTGGGGAGGCTGAGGCAGGAGAATTGCTTGAGCCTGAGAGGTGGAGGTTGCAGTGAGCCGAGATTGAGCCACTGCACTCCAGCCTGGGTGACAGAGAGAGACTCCATCTCAAAAAGAACAAACAAACAAAAACAACAAAAATACCTACAGTACTGAAAAAAAAAAAAAGCCTGAAACTGGAAATGGAGTAAAAGAAAAACTCTGCGAATAGCTGGCCACTTCAAGAAATGCAGAGGGAAAAGTTTGCTTCTCTAGGAGTCCTCAACCAGGGTAATTTAGCTTCTAAACCAATGCAGGGTGTTTGACCTCCACAATAAATGAAAAGTGCATGTCCTTAATTAAGAAAAAGGCGGCCCGAAGGAAGCCAGATGGTAGAGGAATGAGCCATTGGCGGGACGATAGCTTTGCTTCTCTGACAAGGCAGGTGTGGTGCAAACTGATGGACCCCCAGGAAGACCCAGTGTCTGAGGCCCAGGGAACATTGCAGTGAAGTACTTGCCCGTCTAATTCTGTGATTTAAAGTGCCAACACAGAAAGAGCAAAAGTCTCATGAGTTGCCAGTTGCTGCCTACTTTTTATTCAGGTTTTCTGTTCATACAGAGCAGAAGAATTAAAGGGGAGAACTCCTCCAGGGGTAAGCTGTCTAAAGTGTCAGAATCACTCTCCCCAAGCTCTGGGGAACTAGCCCGGTGGGGATGGCCAGGGGGAATTCAAACCCAGGACATGCGGTTTTGTTTTATTTTTTTGAGGTTTCAGCTATGTATAAAAATAAATGTGCCGAGCATGGTGGCTCACGCCTGTAATCCCAGCATTTTGGGAAGCCAAGGTGGGTGGATCACTTGAGGCCAGGAGTTTCAGACCAGCCTGAACAACACAGTGAAACCCTGTCTCTACTAAAAATACCAAAATTACCTGGGTGTGGTGGTGATGTACACTTGTAATCACAGCTACTTGGGAGGCTGAGGCAGGAGAATCACTTGAACCCGGGAGGCAGAGGTTGCAGTGAGCTGAGATCATCCACTGCACTCCAGCCTGGGCAACAGAGAGAAACTCTGTCTCAAAAAAAAAAAAAAATTAAAATAAAGATATATTAAAAGAGGGTTATAAAAATCATGAAATCTTTTATGTACACACATGGAAATAGTTGATTGCAGCACTATTCACAATAGCAAAGACTTGGAACCAACCCAAATGTCCAACAATGGTAGACTGGATTAAGAAAATGTGGCACATATACACCATGGAATACTATGCAGCCATAAAAAATGATGAGTTCATGTCCTTTGTAGGGACATGGATGAAGCTGGAAACCATCATTCTCAGCAAACTATCACAAGGACAAAAAACCAAACACCGCATGTTCTCACTCATAGGTAGGAATTGAACAATGAGAACACATGGACACAGGAAGGGGAACATCACACACCGGGGACTGTTGTGGGGTGGGGGGAGGGGGGAGGGATGGCATTAGGAGATATACCTAATGCTAAATGACGAGTTAATGGGTGCAGCACACTAACATGGCACATGTATACATATGTAACAAACCTGCACGTTGTGCACGTGTACCCTAAAACTTAAAGTGTAATAATAATAAAATTAAATTAAAAAAAAGAAAATACAATGATTGTGTATGTCCTAAAGAATCTCAGGTTGGGGCCCTGCTATTATAGATGGTGAAGCCCTTGATGCATGAATTTCCTACCGCTGGATCTCCTTCCTCATCCTGCCTCCTCTTCTTGAGTTGGAAGTGTGGCCCAGGGTGATGCCTGAAGCCAGTCAGGAGGGTGCTTTCCTGGGAGAGGAAGCCTCTTGTGTAACTCTGGACACAAGGATGGGTCCCAACAGGCTGAGGTCTCAGGCCAACCAAGGGCTTCTCAAAGAAAAAGTGTGAGACAGCTTGAAGTTTACAAAGGGCAGCCTACAGGTCTCTGTTGGGTAACAGAAGAATTTGCTACATTTCACAGTCCTTGCCTTTCACTGCCCAGTTCTGTCCAAGGGGGAAAAAGGTGGTTGGAGGGGTGGGGGTTTTGGGATGGGTGTGTGTGTGTGTGCGCACGCGCGCGAGAGCGAGAAAGAGAGAGAGAGAGAGAGAGAGAGAGAGGAAGGGAGACAGAAATTAGTTTTTCTTAGTGTTATGAAACACAATTCCAATTTGAATAAAAATATAATCTGTAAATGATTTTTATTTTCTTTAAATTGGCCAACTTGAAACAAAGATTCCTTTGTAGTCTTGTATATCCTATGTGCAAGGGGCTCCTGTAATAGATATTTATCCCTGTTTACTATCAAAGGGCGCTTTACCATCGGGGTCTAAGAACAGAATGGCTTAATTTTGCTAGTCGTTGGTGCCGGTAATTTAAGAATTATAATGATGTGCGTGAAAACTGTGTTTATTTGGGACTTCTATCCTTTCCTGTTGTTAATAAAAAGCATGTTACT
The DNA here is from genome assembly GCF_028885625.2 of Pongo pygmaeus. Classification (NCBI taxonomy): domain Eukaryota; kingdom Metazoa; phylum Chordata; class Mammalia; order Primates; family Hominidae; genus Pongo; species Pongo pygmaeus. The sequence goes on along the minus strand of NC_072396.2, from coordinate 6,634,839 downwards.
TCATTTAATATCAGAAGACCAATGACATTAATATTTTTATTAGATCTCATGTGCAAATGACTTCACCTTGGTCAACATAAGACAAGAATCTCAACATTCAAGAAAGACACAACGTAAATGGAAAGATGTGGTAGTATCCACTGCTCCCAGTAAGTTTCTATTGATTTTTTTGAGTAATTGGATCAGTGTGCCAAATGAAAGTGAACTGAAGAAAATGAAGGCAAATTCAACATTATATTATGCTAAATATGTGAAGGGGAAAAAGATTATAAATGTATTGATTCCCACTGAACAGTACACTTAAAAATGGCAAAGACAGTAAATTATATGTGTATATTTTACCTCAATTTAAAAAATAAATTCGCCAGGCCCCGTGGCTCACGCCTGTAATCATAGCACTTTGGGAGGCCGAGGTGGGTGGATCACTTGAAGTCAGGAGTTCGAGACCAGCCTGGCCAACACGGTGAAGCCCTGTCTTTACTAAAAATACAAAAATTACCCTGGTGTGGTGGCAGGCACCTGTAATCCCAGCTACTTAGGAGGTTGAAGCAGGAGAATTGCTTGAGCCTGGGAGGCAGAGGTTGCAGTGAGCAGAGATCGTGCCATTGCACTCCAGCCTGGGTGAAAGAGTGAGGCCCTGTCTCAACAAAATAAAATAAAATAAAAAATAAATATAAAACAAATAGCTTTAAAGCAAGGCATTAGGGACAGATATGGAAATGGAATCCACAGTGTGATGGATGGCGACCCCCACCAACCCCCCAACACACACACACTGTGTGTGCCATTGCAAGTAGGCCAGTTATGTGCTGTTAGAAGGTTAAGGTGCTTTTAATGTAGGGAGGTGGGATGATGAATTTTTCTGAGGAAGGGATTTTGGGGGAAATGGGTGGGTCAAAGGAGATTGCGCTGATGCCGTGTTGAAGAAGGTTTTGGGGACTATGCATCAGTCCACGAAGAAGAAAACATCTCCTGTGGAAGGAACATGAAACACTCTAGTCAGCAACTAGCAGTATTTGATCAGCCAACACCTACTGGTTTCACAGTGGTTCTTGGCCAGGAACCTCAACACTCCCTTCTCTCCTCCACCAAGAGTATTTGCAAATACACAGTGAGTGTTTGCTTGTCAAAATGACTGGGGAGCCTACTGCACTTATGACACAGGTGCCAGAACTGGTAAGCATTCTGAAAAGCACTGGAGTTGGACATATCACAGAGATTCAAAATGCCAGTGAGAACGTGGTGAGAAGAATTACCAAGGATGGCTTTCAAGGTTGTGCAAATTGAAGAAGGGATTCTTTGTCATTTTTTTGATGGTTTGTTTGTTTGTGTTTTGCTTTAGAGCAATGGTTCTCAATGATGGTGATTTTGTCCCCCAAGAGACACTGAGCAATGTCTGGAGACATTTTTGATTGTCACAACTGGGTGAGTGGGGGAATAATACTAGCATCTAGTGGATGGAGGCCAGGGATGCTGTCCAGCACCCTGAAATGCACATGATATCCCTCTGCAACAAAGAATTTTGCAGCCACAAATATCAATTGTGCTCAGCTTGAGAAACCTTGCTACAGAACTTTCCATGTGTATGTAGCTCAGAAAATTAGAAGTACCTGGAATGGCATAATATTTCTAAGATTCTCACACCCTGCTTAGCACAGGGCCTCCCAGATAGTAGGAGGATTTGCTAATTGTGTACTGATGTGATGAATTGTAGAAAGATCAAGATTGTTGATGAAAGCAAAGCGATTCTCAGACAAAGTGAAGAAAATCTATTTTGCTTGATGCAGAAACTACAGATTTGGTTGTCAAATTCCTCCTCTTCCTTAATTTGATACATTTTGGCAGGCTTTATGAGAAGATGATGGACGTTTTACTCTGGTTCATTCATCTATGCTGTGTCTGAAACAGTTGTAGCAGCAATCCTGCAAATTGTAAAATATCTAACATATTTGTTCAACTTAGTCAATTTTTTTACTCTTCCTATCTGCTAAAGTTGTGTATTGTCATCTATATCCATATCTATTCCTACATACATATTTATATGCATATGTAAATAAAAGTAGTCTATTACAACATAGTGGCTTCAAAAAATACACATTTCATATGTCTTACCTTCTGTGGATCAGAATTTAGAAAATAGTTGAATCCTCTGCATTGAGTTTATTTATAAGGTGCCATTAAGGTGCCAGCCAGGGCTGAGGTCTCATCTGAAGACTCCAGTGGGGAAGAACTCATGTTGAACTCACATCATTGTGGGTAGAATTTGGCTTCTCACAGACTGCTGAACTGAGGGCTTTAGTTTCTCATTGACTGCTGGCTAAGGCCCACCATTAGTCTCTTGATATGTGAACTTTCTTGACATGGAAGTTTATCAGCACCTATTATTATCACAGGGGCACCCCAGAATTTGTGGGACAGGCCTTAGCCATCCCGTGCAGTATTTGACATTCTCCTTTAATGCCATATCCATTCCACGTTGATCCTTTTGGTGACACAAATATTAAAATGAACAAAAGACATTCCACAGTCATAATAACAAAATAGGTGATTTTTTTTCAATCATCAATCAGCAAGGCAGAAGGCTGGATGGCAAGATGGAAGTCATAATCTTTATATGCTAACCACAGAGGTGACATCCCTTAAACATTGAAGTATTGAATTGGTTAAAGCCAAGTTAATCCAGTAGAGGACAGATAAATATATATAAATGTGTAATATATGGTATACAGGCCTGGTGCAGTGGCTCACGCCTGTAATGTCAGCACTTTGAGAGGCTAAGGCGGACAGATCACTTGAGGTCAGGAGTTCGAGACCAGCTTGGCCAACATGGTGAAACCCCATCTCTACTAAAAATGCAAAAATTAGCTGGGTGTGGTGGCACGTGTCTATAGTCCCAACTACTTGGGAGACTGAGGAACAAGAATTGTTTGAACCCAGGAGGCGGAGGTTGCAGTGAACTGAGATCATGCCACTGCACTCCAGCCTGGGCAATGGAGCCAGAACCCATCTAAAAAAAAAAAAAAAGTATGGGCTGGGCAAGGTGGCTCATGCCTGTAATCCCAGCACTTTGGGAGGCCGAGGCAGGTGATCATCTGAGGTCACGAGACCAGCCTTGCCAACATGGTGAAACCCCATCTCTACTAAAAATACAAAATTAGTCAGGCATGGTGGCGGGCATCTGCAATCCCAGCTACTTGGGAGGCTGAGGGAGAGAATTGCTTGAACCCAGGAGGTGGAGGTTGCGGTGAGCTGAGATCGCACCACTGCACTCCAGCCTGGGAGACAAGAGTGAAACTCTTTCTCAAAAAAAAAAAAAAAATGTAATATGTGGTATGTTCTCTCTCTCTCTCTCTCTCTGTGTGTGTGTGTGTGCGTGTGTGTGTGTGTGCGTGTGTGTGTGTGTGTAGGTGTATGTATTTTTAGAATGAGTCTTGCTCTGTTGCCCAGGCTGGAGTGCAGTGGTGCACAATCGCAACTCACTACAGCCTTGAACTCCTGGACTCAAGCAATCCTCCTCCTTCAGCCTCCTGAGTACCTGGATCTATTGTTGTGCAACACTGCACCTGGCTAATTTTTCAATGTTTTTAGAGATGGGGTCTATGTTGTCCAAGCTGCTCTCAAACTCCTGGCCTCAAGTGATCCTCCTGCCTCCGCTTCCCAAAGTATTGGGATTACAGGTATGAGCCGCTGTGCCAGACCTGTAGTCTATAATCTTTACATATATATTTAAATGTTCTTTTTTTTTTTTCACTCTGTCGCCAGGCTGGAGTGCAGTGGCACAATCTCGGCTCACTGCAACCTCCACCTCCAGGGTTCAAGTGATTCTTCTGCCTCAGCCTCCTGAGTGGCTGGGACTACAGGCGCCTGCCACCATGCCTGGCTAATTTTTTGTATTTTTAGTAGAGACGGGGTTTCACCATGTTGACCAGGATGGTCTCGATCTCTTGACCTCGTGATCCATCTGCCTCGGCCTCCCAAAGTGCTGGGATTACAGGCATGAGCCACCGCGCCCAGCCAAATGTTCTTTTATAAATTACATGTATTATCTACATATATAATATACACTATATATACTATATATACACACATTATATAGTGCATTCCTTTTTTTTAGAGACGGTCGGGTTCTGTTGCCCAGGCTCGAGGGCTGTGGCACAATCTCAGCTCACTGCACTACAACCTTCACCTCCTGGGCTAAAAACGATCCTCCCACTTCAGCCTCCCAAGTAGCTGGGACTACAGGCGCATGCCACCATGCTCAACTATTTCTTTTTTTGTATTTTTTGCAGAGATGGGTTTCACCATGTTGCCCAGGCTGGTCTCAAACTCCTGGGCTCAAGTCATCTGCCCGCCTGGGCCTCCCAAGGTGCTTGGATTACAGGCGTGAGCCACAATGCCCAGGAATGCATACTTTTAAATTGGGTTTCCCACAGCCACCTCAAAGACAGAGAACAGAGGATGGGCCAACACCCCCACTACCAGCACACACACTTCATTTACAGCATCCATACATGGCCTATGTCATAATTCCTAGCTTCATGTTGTTGTGGAAAAATAAAGTTGACTTTCTTTGGAAAAAATCTGTATACCATTGCCACCTCCCATATTATGTCTGCAAAGCTCATGTCATCAATTATTCTACTTTTATATTTTAAAACTGTAATTTTTCATAAGCTTTATCTTAAGGACAGCACTGGGTTAACAAGAATTCTGAAGACGGTAAGACAGTCACCATACATCGTATCAAGGGTACATACTATCAACATAACATCACGGTTGATGTTGACCTTGCCCACCTGTTTGAGGTAGTGTTTGCCAGGTGGCTCCACTGTGAAGTTACTCTTTTGTCACTCCTTTCCAAACTGTAGGTAGAAAGTCACTATGTCAGCCCACACTTAAGGAGTGTGGATTAATGCTCCCCTTTATGAGAGTGGACTATGGTATTAGTGCATTCTTACATTGCTGTAAATAAATAACCTGAGACTGGGTAATTTATAAAGGAAAGAGGTTTAATCGGCTCTCGGTCCTGCAGGCTGTACAGGAAGAATGATAGTATCTGCTTGGCTTCTTGGGAGGTCTCAGGAAACTTACAATCATGGCAGAAGATGAAGGGGAAGCTAGGTGTCTCACATGGCCAGCATGGGAGGAAGAGAGAGAGAGGGAGGAGGTGGCACACACTTTTAAAAAACCAGATCTCATGAGAACTCACCCACTATACAGTACCAAGGGGGGATGGTGCTAAACACACAGATCAAACCATATCAAGATACCTGAATAAATTATTTGGAATGATTTATCTGTTACCCTTCCCAATTTCTTTATATAATCAATCATTTGTGTATATCAATATTGAACTCATAAATGATTTTTTATTCTTTGGGTTATAACACAATACTGCTTTATTTATTCAGTTGCTCAAAGAGATACAACTCTGGCCATTGGGAACTCTTTTGGTTGGTTCTTCTGTCCCTTTGACATACTCTTATCATTGCATTTTGTTTATCTTTGCTTTTTGTCTGTTTTAGAATATTTTTACTTTCTGTAACTACATTATGCTCCAGGCTCATCTTGGATATTTCCTGCCTGAGTCCTAGAATCATTTATTTCTTTATAAAATCCTGGATTCTTTTATTGGATAATGGTATTACGAACCAAACTCTGAGCACTAGGTGTGATCATTGGTACTTAGACATTGTGGCTTTTAGATTTCACCAATTATTTTTAATTATGATTATCATTCCATTATCATCAAGTGCCAGGAAAAATACAGCATAATAACAGCACGACTCTGTGGCTTTGTGTGTTTCATATAGGTTTTCTTCCTGTAATATTATTGGCAAGCACCAACCAATAGCTAAATTTTAATCACCTGTTAGCCAGTCTTTAATAATTTATGATAGGGTGTTAGATTAACTGATTGATATGGTTTGACTGTGTCCCCACCCAAATCTCATCTTGAATTGTAGCTCCCATAATTCCCATATGTCATGGGAGGGACCCAGTGGCTGGTAATTAAATCATGGCTGGTCTTTCCCATGCTGTTCTTGTGACGGTGAGTAAGTCTCATGAGATCTGATAATTTTATAAAGGGGAGTTCATGTGCACAAGCTTTCTTACCCGCTGCTTGGAAGAAGTCCCTTTGTTCTTCCTTCGTCTTCCACCATGATTGTGAGGCCTCCCCAGTCATGTGGAACTGTGAGTCCATGAAACCTCTTTCCTTTATAAGTTTGTGTTTATTAGCAGCATGAGAATGGACTAATACACTGATTTTATAGGTACTAGATCTCTCCCAAATTACTGAAAATGATTTTGTGGTTTTTTCAACAAAATGAACTAGATCTGGTTGAAGTGGCTGCTTGGCATCAGATTGATTATTCTAAAAATCCACTGTAATTAGTCTGATTAAGGATAAAGTTCTAGCACTGTTCTGCCAACATGTATTTATGGAGTTTCACTAAGGCCCGGCAGGTGCAAGCAACAGAGAGAGTGATGAGTGGATATTGTAATTGGTTTTCATGGCAATGAGAACAAACCAGTGCCAGGGGATGACGAAAAGTGTGACTGAACCTAGGCATGAGCTCAGAAATTTGAAGTTAATTCTCTGCGAGTCACTAGAATCAGTCCAGAGACAAGGTGTCTCCAAACATGAAAAAGCATGGCAGTGTAGAAGGTGAGAAAAGCAAGCTGCCTTGGGGAAAGTTACAATTATCCAAGAAGCTGTGCCTGACTGCTATGCTCAGAATGCTCCTCCCCACCAAATTTGTTCCTTGAAACTGAATTACCCATATGATAATATTAAGAAGTAGGCCATTTATGATGTGGTAAGATCCCTCATGAATGGGATCAGTGCCCTCACAAAAGATGATCCCTTTGTCTCTTTTGTCACATGAGGACACACAGCAGCCATCATCTTTGAAGGAGGGAACCCTCCCCATATGCTCAATCTGCTGGTGCTTTGAACTTGGACTTCTGGCCTTCAATAAATTGCTGTGGTTTATAAATTACTCAGTCTAAGACAATCTGTAATAGGAGCCCAAACGGACTAAGAGAGTGGCTTATTGGACGTATGGAAATACTGTCTCATTAACAAAGAATGGAAAGTCCATAGCAAGATTAAATACATCAGGAAGCAGGACATCATTGACCTCAGCCAGGGATATTTTGTATAATTTTACTTTTTTCTACAGTCAATGAGTCAGTAAGTGTAGGTAACCACAAATTTATTGGCTCAATTTTGAACTTGAAGATGGAGTTACAGAGTTAGGGTAGGTGTGGGGAAGAGAAGAGTCATACTGAAAACCAACTCCTGATATAAAGAGTCATCTAGAAGCAGAGTAGGCATGAAAGATTCTGTGGTATGTGGCATAAATGGGTTTGCCAGATAAAAATCCAGGATGCCCAGTTTCATTTTTGTTGTTGTTGCCATTACCAATTTTTTTTTTTTTTTTGGTGAGATGGAGTCTCGCTCTATCACCCAGGCTGGAGTGCAGTGGTGTGATCTCAGCTCACTGTGACTTCTGCCGCCAGGTTCAAGTGATCCTCCAGCCTCAGCCTTCTGAGTAGCTGGGACTACAGGTGCGCACCACAACGCCCTGCTAATTTTTGTATTTTTTAGTAGAGAGGGAGTCTCACCATGTTGGCCCAGCTGACCTCGAACTCCTGACCTCAAGTGATCCACCTGCCTTGGCCTCCCAAAGTACTAGAATTACAAGCGTGAGCCACTGTGCCCAGCCCCCAGTTACATTTGAATATGAGACAAACAAAGAAAAAAAACAGCATAATTATATCTCAAATATGGCATGAAACATTCTTTTACTAATGTTTTTGTGAGTCCTGTATTTTTAGCTGTTAAATCTGGCAACCCTAGGCCCAGATGTCTGTGCTAACATCTGGTCTATCTACCACTTAGATAGATACTTGTGTGGTTATAAGCTGTATACTTGTGTGGTTATAAGCCGACCACTCCACTTCTCCCAGACAGCTTCCTTACATAAGTTTCCTATGACAAAGCCCCTGTCTTAATACTGCTCATCTTCTCGAAGATGCATTTTAAAAAATCCATTAACACCTTTCATATTAATTAGGGCACTTCCTGTGCAAGTAACATAAACCCACTTAAATAAGCTTAATCAAAAGAAAACAGAAAAGGAAATGTGTTCAAGGATACAGGATGTCTCAGAGGTTCCAAGGGCAGTATAGCAAAATGAACACTGTCCACTAAAAATTCATGTCTACCCAGAACCTGGGAATGTGACCTTATTTGGAAACAGGGGCTTTGCAGATGTAATTAAGGTAAGGATGAAGATGAGATCATACCAGATTAAGGTGGGTCCTAAATCTAATGAGAATGTCCTTACAAGAGACAGAAAAAGACACATGAAGACACATACAGAGGAGAAGGCCATGCGGAGATGGAGGCAGAGACTGGAGTGATGCGGCCACAAGCCCAGGGACGCCTGGAGCCACCAGGAGCTGGGATAGACAGGAAGTATACTCCCCTAGGTCCTCTGGAGGGAGAATGGCCATGCAGACACCTCGATCTCAGACTTTTGATCTCTAGAACTAGGGGAGAGTAAATGTCTTCGGTTTAAGCTGCTCAGTTTAAGGTACTGTGTTACAGGAGGCCTAGGAAATTCATACAGGTAAGAATGTGATGGGGCTGGGTGTGGTAGAGTGCACCTGTCATTTCAGCACTTTGGGAGACTGAGAAGCAGGAGGAGCCTGTGAGGTCAGGAGTTTGGGACCAACCTGGGCAATCTAGTGAGACCCTGTCTTTATACTAGATTGGTGCAAAAGTAATTGCGGTTTTTGCCATTAAAAGTAATTGCAAAAACCGAAATTACTTTTGCACCAACTTAATAAAAATTACAAAAATTAGCTGGGCGTGGAGGCACACACCTGTAGACCCAGCTACTGAGGAGGCTGAGGCAGCAGGATCTCTTGAGCTCAGGAATTCGAGGTTGCAATGAGCTATGATAATGCCACTGCACTCTAGCCTGGGCAACAGAGCAAGACTCTGTCTCTAAAAGAAAAACAACAAGAACAGCAAAAGAATATGATGAAGATGTAGAAGGATGTGCAGCTTTCTGTCTTCATATCTACTTTGTACATTGTATATAAGCTTCCTCCATTTTCCACTGGACAAGGTGGAAAAGCATGACCAGGAAGGCCCCTAAATTTACCTGTTGCCTGTCCACTCCTCTAGAGCCACCATTTGCTGTGTGTGTGGCTGTGTCCATGCACTGCAGTGTCACAGTTGTGAGTCAGCTTTCCAGGGACTGCATACCCATAGCCCGGCTCAGCTTAGATGCTCAACCTTGGACCAAGCAACGTGGCCAGAAGATGAAAATCCCTTTGGGTGGATCCTACTTTAACTCTGAGCCTGGATGACCAGATACCTAGGAGGCCATGCAAAGCTGTCCTCCAGGCAAGAGCTTCTCCAACTTTGGCGTTTGGTGCAAATCACCAGAGAACATGTTAAAACGCAGTTTTGATACAGTTGATCTGGGGTGGGGGCTCAAAGTTATGCATTTTTAACAGGCTTCTAGGTATTAATAACACCCATGATATTAGACCCAGGACTATAATTTGTTTAGCAAAGTATCAAAACTCTAGATCTTTTTGTATATTTGTAGGAAAAGAACAAGGTATTGCATGGGTCCAGGTGTTCTTTACATAATTTTAGTCATGACTATTCCAGGAAAATATTACCAGGCTCCTAATACACCAATGCTTTATAACAGATCAAACCCCACTCAAAACAACCCCATTGGTATTTTTACATATGTTCCATCTGCTCTGTTTCCACATGTATGCATACACACATGTGTGTACTTGTCACATGCAAAACGGTATTTGCAATACATTCCCTGTCTTCTCAACGAATAAGACCTGGAAAAAAACAAAATAAGTGTTTTTTAAAAATTCCAATACAGACCTCGAGTTTGAAAGGATAAAAGGGAGCCATTGTCCTAGGAATTTTTTGTCAACCTCATTTTATTTCAACTAAAATTATAAACCATACTGCATTCACCAGAGATGGTCTATATGCCTATATACCTATGTCTAACACCAGTCATTAACAAGAGAGAAAGCTGTTTGCTTGAGCTTTAATAAATAAAACACATTGATACTACCTCTTATTATGTCTTCCCCCCATGTTAAATGTCTCTTTTTAAAGTACAAAGGAAGAAAGCAGGAAGAGAGTCCATGTGCACACCCACAACAGAGATACAATCAGGCATAAGTCAACCATCCCGGGAATATAAACCCCTCTGTATTGTATAGACATATATAGATATAAATATAGATATAGATAAATACGTATCAATATATAGAGATAACTATTCATATAGATAGATCCATATCTCTATAGATATCTATAGAAGATACAGATAAACATATATATTTCATAGATACCTATAGAAGATACAGATATCTATAGAGATAGAGATACAGATATACATTGAAACAGACATAGCAATTTCTATAAACATATATAGAGATCAATTTATGAATTTATATAAATCTATCTATATGCCTATTTCTAAATCTCTCTATATACATGCATATCAATAATTCCAAGGTCCGAAAACTTGGAGAAAGATTTATGTATATTTCCATACTTGTAAAAGTGTAGTGCATGTTGTTATTCATCAAAGCGACATAGACATTGTAAAAGATTTTCATTTTGAAAGTCTTAGGCAAGAACAGTGGTACAGTTGCTGCAGGATGTCATTTCAAAATGAACTCTATTTTGGGCCTCTTATTTGGGATTCAATATCCTTGGTTTTCTTACAAAAGCAATAGTTAATGGCTTTCTCACCGTCAATGAATGTAGTGAAATTTTGGAGCCTGAATCTTTTTTAAAAATCAGGGCCATTTAAAAGTCATTTAGGCTCATCATGCCCAGTAATGAAATAATAACCGGGGGCAGAATTTAAAATAATCAAATGGAAGGCCAGCAGAGAGCATAACTCTCTACTGTGGATGCATGTTACATAATTAATGGTGTGTTACGGGTTTGAAATAACAGAAGTCAGAAGGACAAAGGCTTCAAGAAACCAGAAATAGACTCTTGCCCACAAAGATATCTTTATTCCCATTCATCAGATGCAAAAATTGAATTAAGGGCATGTACAACCTTTTTATCGGAAAATATCAATTTAAGGTATTTCCTTCAAGCTGTATTAATCTTATAAAATACTTTCCCTACAAAACCAATGGGAATAAACAAGAGCATCTCTTAATCTCCTCCATCTGGATTTCTGTAATTATATTTACATGTAAGAAATGTTACATACATTCAACTATTTCAATAAAATCTTATTTAAGTGACTGACATTAATTTTAAATTTATGATAATTCAACTTCAACTGGTCTGGAGTTTACTTGCTATCATTGAAAGAAAAAGGTTTATTTAGCAACTTTGGAGTGTAAAATAAGACAGAATGAATTTTGCTTAACCTTAAGGGTGCAAATATTTCTAAGGTTTACAGCATATTACTCCTATTTACGTTGTTAATTACCTTATATTTTAAAAGACTTTAAATCCTGTTTCAGAATAACATTTCTTAAATGTTTTCTAAAAAACTGAGTATGTTGTTTACCCTGGTTTATGATTTATACACATATATATTTTTAGATATTTTCTAGTTTACATATATATCTATATGTAAATATCTATAGCTATATCTTTTTATATATCCATATCTATATATTTCCATGTGTGTATATAGATAGATATAGGCATCAAAACAGGTATTATATAAATGTTACTCTTTGTCTTATCATTTCTCAAATTTATTAAACCTCACCTTCTGAACTGGCCTCATATAATGGTGACCACCTAAGGCAATTATCATCAACATGTTTCCAAGATATTTTTCTAAAATGGTGTCTACAATAGCAAATGAAAGTAAGAAACACCACAAATAAACTAACAGATAAATACAAATAAAATGGAACAATCATTCGGTTCAGAAGGGTCATTGGGTAAAGAATTAGCTATGCGAGGGCAAGGACTATGTCTTATTTATCCATCTTGAGTATTTTGCAGAGTTTGTGGAACAAGCAACGGTTCTCACATTCACGCTTAGTGAATAGTGAATAAAAATAGCAATCAGCAAACCACTTAACAATGACCCACCACAACCTTGCTATTTCTGAATTTACCTTATCTTTTTTTTTTCCTTTCACAGTCAGACTATAATTATGATTTCAACTTCCTCATCGGATCCCCAGTCATGAATCTATCTAACATATTCAGCTGAAGGCTGTCAAGGACCTACTGATTCCAAAATGCAGTGGTACTCTCCTATCGTCCTTCACTCCTAAAATCTCTGAAGACCTTGACACAGTTGACTCCTGCCTACTCCTTGTGGAGGTTAAAGTCTTTCCTTGAATTCCATACCACACTTTCTCTTACCAAAGATCTTCTGCAGATGGGAGAATGACCCTATTTAAGTTGTTATCAAGACCCTACCCAGTGTCACTTTCTCCAAAGATTCGCCTTTTCTCTTAAGGGAACACTTTCTCTATTTTACACCAAAATGTTAAGTATCATATCCATAGGGTTTGTGCTCAGATCCATAGATCCTACCTTAAGATCCCTATCTAGGTCAAATCTCTTGTCCCAAAGGTCTCAGGTCTGTGGGTCATTGGTATTTCTATGATCCACCAGCACCTCATTTTTCTTTCCACACAAGTGACTCTGGCTGAGTGCACTCTCATTCATCTTAGCCTTCCCATTTCACCACATGAAGGCTATCTCTAGTATCTTCTCATTTTAGCGCTCCATCCCATTTTTGCTCAACTTCTGCAACTATGCATATAGTCAAATGCCACTCATAGTGAAATAAATTCATCATAACTGTGTTATTTTCACTAATACTGACCTAATTTATGAATGCAGCAGCCATGCTGTCCTCTTTTGTTCTAGAATGTCCCAGCCCTTAAATCCCCTCAAAGTAAACTCTCTGAAAGGTAACCTCTGCTACCATCGCCGACTAACACCCATAAGGATTCCAGCCAATGAATATTCATCAACCTCTGTAGTCCAGCCTGACCAATTTCTTCTTATTCTCCTCTATGAATCATAAGAACCTATCATCAGCTCACCACCACTCCTGTTTTCAGGGTTTAATTTGAGGATTATCTAAAAAAGCAACCTCATGTAGCAGGGTGGCCCCCAAAATGCAGGTTCCCAGAACTCACTCCAGACCTGCTAAGTTTGAATCCTGGTGTTTAGTTCTAGAGGCATGGATTTTGTAACCACCTTCCTGGGTCATCCTTGTGCACCTTGAACTTCCAAAGCCTTTGCTCACTCCATATCTGTTTCTCTTCTCCAGATATTGTTAACTTGGAATAATTTCCCACCCCTGCTCTCCAATTCCCCAGGAAAACCTTGTTCATCTGTGAATCATTTTCTCAGCATCCCAATAGGAAGCCTGTTATGCCTTCTGCATGCTTTGGAGATGGCATATATCACACATTGAGTTGCATTTTAATAATTAAAGAGCTTAATTTATCCTCTTATTAGATTTTAAGCACCTTCTATACTATACATATTTATCTCTCTAATAATGATTAGCAATTAATAACAGTATATATTACTATTGCACAAACAATTATTATCCTACTGAAAATATTTCTGTTTCACTTGGACCATTTTATTAGGAGAGTCAGTACGAATCAGTAGTGCCCCACTGGCTTCACCAGTATTGCATTCAGGGTTCTACGTATTGATCTCACAGGAGCTTGGACATAATACCAGAATGTGGTTGATGGAGACACTGAGATGGAAAATCAGAGAGAACAAGTAGTGTGGTATAGATTATTGCTCATGTTCCCTCCAGTTCTTGTACCAAACCCAGCTTATATATCTTTCTTGGAACCCTACAGTTTTATTTCATTTTATGACTCCTCCCAGCTCCCACATTTCACCATACTCCACAATTAGATTTAAAATGGAAGCATGAAGAATGATACCCTTATCTCTTCCAGGAATCGTGGATCTAAACCTCTGTAGCTCCTCTGTCTGTGTTGCAATCTGGTGGCCCAATTGTTAAAAATTGGTGTTTTGGGTCCTATCCTGGTCTCCTGCGAGGGATTTTGGATTAGGGAAAATGATAATTTCATAACATCTTATATTCACTTTTTCTTCCAATCATGATTCCATCTGTCTAAGATGCTTTCTGACTTTTTTCTTTTTTTGAGGGAGGGTCTCATTCTGCAACCCAGGCTGGAGTACAGTGGCATGATCATGGCTCACTGCAGCCTCCACCTCTCTGGCTCAAGTGACCTTCCCCCTTCAGCCTCCTGCACTACCACTCCCAGCTAGTTTTCAATTTTTTCATAGAAACAGGGTCTCACTATGTTGCCCTATTTTTCAAATTATTTTTAAAAACTCTCAATGGAGTCATTCAGATAGAAGTGAAAATGTGCTTGCCTGCTCTCTTCCAGGTCACATATCTCAGGGCGGAGATCTGGTACCCAACCAACTCACCCACAAACTAAGTCAAACATTCAGATTTTGCCCAAACTCTCCCTCCCAATCTCACTTTATCATGCTGCCTTAAAGTATTTAGAAGAGATGTCTCCCCACATCAACTTCTCTTCCCTTCACTACCCTTCCCTTCCTTTTCCCTCCCTTCCCCTTCTGCTTTTCTCTTTCTCTCTCTGTGTCTCTCATTCAGGACTTCATTTGTTGCATCCATTCTTGCAACAATCTTACAAATATTTTCTTTTCTTTCCACGTTGGCCCTCTTCAACTTGTTCTCCATGTTGCCATCACAGTGATTGTCCTAAAATATAAATCTGATCATTTCTTCCCCTCTCCCTGCAGAAAATGTTACTGGCTTTCCCACTGCCTACTGGATAAATTCCACCTTTTCAGCATGGCACTCAAAACTCTTCACAATTAGGTCTTTAATCCTTTCCTTACATCTTCTTTTCATACTCAATGTCCTGGCATGCCAAACCCTCCCTATTTCTAGATCTCCACACATACAGTATTGCTATGATGTCTTTCTCAACTTCTTGACCCAATCAGTGTCTGTGTACCATTTCTTTCCTACTCGGAAAGTTCTTCCTTTGCAAACCCTTCCTTAATCATTTTCACCTCCATGGGTCCCTATGAATTCATACGTATTCCTTGTGCACACATTCTTGTAATCATATTTTTTCTCATGCTTTTGGCTATCTTGTCCACTAGACTGTATGCTTTCTCAAAAATAAATGGATGAGTTTCACTCACAGATGCATGTCAGTGCTTAGGACTGCACCAGTGCTTAAAAAAAAAAACAAAAACCCCGAATTTATGAATAAGTCAATGAATTAATACATTCTTGGCAAAACCCATGACTTTCTGGCCTACTATAAATTACTGTGTTCAAGGTGAGATTCTGCTTCAGTTTAGGATATAGATATCTATATACATGTCCATATATCTACAGCTATATGTCTATATCCATGTATATCACTGATTTGGGGAATAAGCTATACTTATTAACAATATTACTATGTTAATGGGTCTTCAATATCTATACAATAATGGAAAAAGTACATGTATATTTCTAAATGTCTATCCAATAATCGGAACACACACATATGTATGGATGGATATATGTTTTTTCTATTATTGGGTATAGATATCTATTAATAGATAAGTGAATATTTATGTACCTATCTTGTTCGTAAAAGGTGCTTTTATACATATTATTTCATTTAGTCTCCACAAGAGACCCACAGGAAAGGTAATTTTAATCTCAGTTTAACAGATTCACAGAACATAACTGACTTTACAGCAAGGCAAAGTTTGTGAGGATAGAGTCTCAACATGAAACCAGGTCCCCAAATTGGTGTCTATCACCTTCCCCATTATTGGTCAGGCTGCCCAAGTATCCTTCACATCATCATGGCAGGCTTCATGCTTTGGTTTACTGCCTAAAGCAGAAGCAATTAGGAGGATATCCTATGTGTTGCGGACACTATCTTTTTCCTTCGGTAAATGAGTTAATAGGCCATGAAATAATTTTAAGAAAAGCTAACTTTTCTGGGCAAGCAGAAGAATAAAAGTAATCACCATGTAATATTGTTGTGAAGACTACCTGGCCCCACACATTAACTCAGCTAATCATTACAGTATTACATGGCAATTATCTGTTCCATTTTACAGATGCAGAAATGGAGGCAAACCATTAAAATACACACCTAAGGTCACATGCATCTTGAACCCAAGCAATCTCATTTTAAAATCTGTGTTCATTGTCACAACACTCTATTGTGCCCTCTGATCTTTGCATTGCCAATTTAAATCCAACTTTCTCTAACTCAACTTTAAGTACAGGGGTCATACCCCCATCCTCGCCCCCCGCAACTTGAAACTCCCTGGGAAAGATAACCTCCTGAACCCTGGAAATGAAGAGGCGTATTTAAAAACAAATGCCTCATCCTGGGCACAACTCCAATATTTTATCAAAATCATGAAAGTATAAGAATAGAAGTAAACAAAAAGATTTCTTCGATCCCCTCTCAACCATACCCTGAGCATAAAAGAGGTCCTGTACTTTACAGAACTGTATACCAAATTTTGCTGCTCTTAAAATTTTTTTTTATATCATTGCTTCCTAAATGAATTACAATAACGCAGACATAGGGACTGCTGGAGATCGTGACCTTAAACAGTTAAAGATGTTTGCATATAATGCAGCATGTTTGGTGTGGAGGGTATCTAGAGAGTCCTAAAAAAGCAAAGAGGAAGAAGGTTTGCTGTACGCGTCTGGTGCGGTGGCACCGTGTGCCATGCCCACCTGCTCTATCTCCCGGGTACCCGAAATCTCTCCGTTACAGCTGGTTTGCATTGGGATTAGCAGCTCTTTGCTTGAGGTTGTAGCTGTGGATGTGGTTTCTGTAGTGATGGGGCCGACTCCGGAGATCTATTGGCTGCTGGCTTTGTAAATTTCATTCAGTTTGGTCCAATGGCAGAGGGAGAGCCCCGGAGACAGCAGGACCTCTCTCCTCAATCTCCCTTTTTCTTGCAGAACCGTCTCTCTCCCTTCTCTGTCTCTTAGCACAGAGCTCTTATTCAGCCACTAGCTCAGCCCTTCCTGCTTCAATTGTAGTGCTTGTTCTGCCCGTCCACAGACTATTGACGGCAGAAACAACGAATTTCCTCCAAACTAGGCTGTGTTGGTGGCTCTTGCATTCCTCTGGATGAGCAAATCTAGTTGGGGGGTTCCAGAAGGGGAAGGCTCCTGGGCTTTCAATACATCCTCCTGAATCATACCTCGTTTCGGGTTCCCTAGAAAAATCTGGAAGTGTAAAAAGAACTCTTAACGGCCGATGCAGCTCTTCCAAAGCTAAGGTAGGTGCAGTTTTAAGACGTGTCTCTGGGATATTATTCTCCTTATTTTAAAAAGCCGTTTAAACATTTTGACTTGCAGCAAAGGATGGAAAGCCTCACTGCAGATACTTGAGCTTCACTTCATCTGATCTTTATTTTTTTCCTTTTATGATTATTAATATTATTTTTGGAAAATTTGGACAGGACTTTCTCCCATCTGTCTCGCTGCATTTCTTAGGTGTGGGTGGGAGTGTGGACCTTCATACGGTTTTTACATGCAACCTCTCCACATAAATATTTGGTTTTATTTTCACTTAAAGAGAAAAATCCGGACCACCGTTGTTTGGAAGCGTTTTGCTGCAATCAGCTATTTGAACGGCTCTGGGGCCGTGTGTGATGTGTTTACAAAGTAGCGCTGCCTTCCACACAAATAAACAGAAGACTGTGGCGGGGAGAGGAGGAAAAATATATATATGTATCTGCAGTACAGGGAGAGAAGGAGCAAAGCGGCCAGGGCTGGAGATGGTGAAGGCAGGAGGACTTCTGCAAACTGTGAGGCATGAGAGGCTTTTCTTTTCTTTTTCTCCCCCTCCCACCCCCACACCCCCTTCTTCTTTAAGAAAACTGTCAGCTACCACCGCCTGGGGTGCTTTTTTGAGGGGTTGGGGGGGTGCTGTTAACCAGAAAGAAAAAGGGAAAACAGGCTTGGTTGGGGTTCCATTTAAGCGATTTTTTTTCCCTCCTTCATCTCCGGGCCTCGGATAAGATGACTGCTTGGGTGATGCACGAAATAACGCACGTGATTCATTAGACCTGGCTTGGCTTGGCTAGGGAACGATCCAGGCGCGCTGGAGACCCCGCGTGAAGACGAAATGACGGTAGCTCCGGGCTGCTTCTGCAAACCGGGGAGCGGGCTCCATGCACTCCTTTCCCGTGTGTGTGGGTTTCGAGGCGGGTGGGCAGGGTGAGGCAAGCCGCAGGAGGGTAGAGCTGGTGGTTTTGCTTCTTCGGGAGCCTTTGAGTGTAGTCTGAACCTTTGAGGGGGGCGCGGGGGCGCTTGCAGCTGCCGCCCTGGGAACCATCTCTCAACTGCCTGCTTTTCCGAAGGAGCGGAAAAGTTGGAAGCTGCGAGGACAGACTACCGGAGCCCTTGTCTGGGTCTCGGGGGATCTGGAGCCCTAGTCGGTGCCCACTGAGAACACCCCTTCTCGGAGCGAGGGTGTGGGGGGGAGTGGTAAGCCTGCGGGGCGCACTGTCCGCCAGTCCCGGAGGTGGGGACGGGGGAGGAGGCTGAGGAGTCGGTTCCAATAGGCGCACCACCTCTACAGCCCTGGAAAACGCAACCGCCACTCCCTCTTCCCTTCCATCCCATCCCAAGCCTCTCTGCTGTCCCGGGCCGATTTCATCTCGTCTCTTCCTCCGCCTCCCCGCTTCCCCGCCTCCCAATTCCCGCGCGGCTCGGCTCAGCCCCTTCCCACTCCAGTGGGCAGAACTGATGGAGAAGATCCGCCAAGCGGGCAGCCGGAGGCGGAGGAGACAGTGCGGGGTGGGCGAGGGGCTTCGAGACCACGCAGGGAGAGAGTGAACTTCAGTCCTGCCCCCTCCCCAAGGCCGCGGCTGGGGCGCCCCCAGCCCGCGCTGGCACCCGCGTGGCCTGACCTGCAGAAGCGCGAGCGGGGATGAGGTAGGGAGAGGGAGGTAGGTGCCGCTCGGCTGCAGATGATGCGTGGGTGGGGGGCTTGCTGTGGGAGGAGAGGCCCAGGTCCCGGCCTGCGCCCTCCACTCCGCGGCTGCTCCCTCCGCCTCTGGTTTTCCAAGAGGCCGGTCGCTACCGCGGGGGACACTCTCATCCTTCAGTCAGTCTCCTGGACACCCCTTCCTCCTCCTGTCCGTCAACCTGACCTGGCTCTTTCGCCCCTCCGAGAACCGGTAGGCTGGGGTCCCTCGGCGGGATTCTCCTGGGCCGCACCCGAAGCTTTGCGCCCCCGGTATCGGGGCCCAGTACCCCGTGCAACCCTGGGCCCGAGCGCACGATTCCGGCGCCTGCTCGCCGCCAGACACAGCGCCCTTTCTTCCCGGAGCGGCGGGGGCGGGAGCAGGGGGGTCAGGCCAACCCTTGCACCCCCGAGGCCTGGCCCGGGCCACCCTGGGAACGGATGTCCTGCATGGAGGGCGAGGGGCACCCGGAGGACGTCCTCCGCATCATACCCCTCCCCTTCCCCAGAACGCTTTTTTTTTCCGGACTGCGGGTTTCTTTTTCTCTGGCTTCTTCCTCTGAACCTACGGCAGGTGTCAGCCTCTTTTTATGTATGTGCTGCTGCTATCTCGGGGATGGCGGGGGAGGGGGTGCAGGAGGCAGCGTGGAGGGGTCCTAGGAGGTTCCGGCGGGGTTTTGGCCCCTGGGGTGCGCCTGGGCTTGCAACTCTCGCGGGCGCTGGGCGCGCGCGTCACGAATTCGGCCTAGGGCTTGGGCGAGTCTGCGGGGAGTGAGGACGGAGGATCCCGATCTGTCATTTGGACCCAATTTAAGAAATTTGGGGTGGGGGTTGGGTGGGGGTTTTGGAACGAAGCAGGTGATGCTCTTGCGAGCTGAATCCACAAGGTGGTAGTGTGGCTTCTTTTTATTTTTATTTTATTTCTAGTTGGTCATTTTTTGGGGGGGGGCGGTGGTTTGTTGTTGTTGTTGTTGTTGCTCTTATCTTATGCTTTTTGAAGGCATCCGTTGCCCGTAGGGTTTACATCGGAGCGCGTTGCCTTATATTTTCTTAAAAGGAGGTGGTGTGCGTGAGCTCCCATTTCAGAATCAGCCCTTCCTGTGATGTGAGGAAGGCAAAAGCAAAAAAAAAAAAAAAAAAGGAAAAAAGAAAGAAAGAAAAAGTTTAGGGAGACCTCGTTATCCTGACGAAGCAGAATTGCCAGTTTGTGTGGGCGTTCTGCGGGCAACATAGAAGTGCATGCTTAAGAAATTCGGGGTAGCTTCCTTCTCCAGCTAGAAATTAAATGGCCAGGGTGCAAACACCTGACTTTGATGAGAACAAAGCCGCCGAAACTGCAAGAGACCTGCATGGTTTGAATGGACGCACTGAGCCTTTTCCTAGGGGATGGCAGAGCGGGGTGAAATCAGATAGCAAAGAAATCTGCAGTTTTGTGGGGGCAGATTTGGAGAGTGGAGAATTATTTCATACCTTTAGTTGGCTGTGGGGAAGATGTTAGCAGTAATCCATTAAATCCTCAGCATAGATTTTCCTGTGGAAATGAGCAAAATGTTAAGAGGGGGAGGGATGGCTAATGGCACATGGTTGCATGAATCCCTGTATTTCCAGAAAAAAATATGGAATTTCTGTGTATCCTAAAATTAAGAATACAGGAATTTCATGCAGAACTCTGCAAGTATGTATTTTCTCAGATTAGAAATTCAGTATTTTATTACTCAATGAAATGTAGAATGCGTGTGTGTGTATGTGTGTATACAGACATACACGCATTTTACATTTCTACATATATATGTGTATATATATATATGGCCATTTTAAAGAGTATTTTCTTTGACATGTAAGAACATAATCAGGGCCAGTTGTAGCAAGTGGAAAATTACTTCATTAGTTTTAAGTCAGTAGATTAAAATGGGAGGCTTCATTTTTTTTTGAAACCAGAATAATAATTGCATTTTCATAATAATGCCTGTGCATGGATGCAGTTTTAAAGATGCTTTGATGTTTTCTTCTCCAGTGGAAGAATTGTTGCTTTTCTTTGCGTTTTATTTAAATAAACTAATGCCAAATATACAGTTGGCCCTCAAACCAGTAACCTAGCTGATTTTTACCCAAACCTAAGAATGTAACAGATACTTGATAAGGGACTGGTGGCTGCATAAGGTAGATAATGAAGTTATCTTGATGCTGTGAAATTTACAAGCAGACTTGAAGGAATTGGAAAGTTCATAGTTGTTGGCCTGGAATGTAGCCTGATGGTAAATATATAGATTTTTAAAAATTTTTGAACTTGGCTATTTCATTGTTTTGTGTGTAGTAATTTGTGGAAAGCTTATAGTCTCTCCACAAAGATGAGAGTGTTGACTGACTCCGCAACAGAGACTTGCTTTTGAAAGTGCAGGGGTCTCTTTAAAAGCCGTTTGCACTACTGTGCTTTTATTTCTAGACCACAACCAAAAGGTTCTCAAAAAACTAAACATTCAAGTGCATGAGGGAATGACCTCCGTTTAACACTCTTTCTTTTTAATTGGTACGCCACATTTCAAACCTTTCGTAATACTGTTGAATATTGTCAATAATGCAACTTGTTGAGCGAATGCATTGCATTCAAATGAAGTAGCAGTATACAAATATTTTAAGTCCTTTAATATCCTCCTCCTAAAGATAGGCTTATCTGGTTAAAATATACTTAAATTCCAAATATGGTGAGAGTTGGTCTTAGGATGTGAGTGTCAAGTGTAAGAGACACGATTTTAGTTTGTAAACCAGAATGTATTTTTTCTGTACTGCTTTCTGACTTTTAACAATATGTATTCTATTCCCAAATGGGGAAATATGTTCAGTTTAGTTTAAATCTGTTGCTCTTTTTGTGTGTGTTTTTGTGTGAGTACTGTACTTTTTCAGAGGAGAGACTTCGTCTCCTATTTAATTATGTGAATGGATATTCAGACAGATTTGAATAGCCACCACTGATTTCTTAAACTCCTGAGCTACCAGTTTTAAATCAAAGATACATCTTTTGCAGTCAATTAGAGAAAGTGAGACTCGAAATTGAAGCCCAGGCTGCTGAGGCAATTAGGTCATGTGCTGCGCTCTCTACTACCATTCACTCCACGAATATTTTCCAGTTTTGTCATTTTTCTCTAAACAACCTACATTTGGACTTTGAAAGGCTCCACTGTTCTTTGTTAAGTGAACGGCAGTGTAGGAAGCCCTTCCTCATTTTTCTTGGAGCAGAGTAGCACACATGAACAAGAAAAAAAAGAAGGTGACATCTCCTAGCAGTTTGTCATTGTGCCATTTATAGGCTTTGAATAAATGTATAGATGAAAAGGCTTTCCCTCTGCAGGTGGTTACATTAAACAAAAAAATAAGTAAATAAAAGGCTCATAAAATCATTACGGGAGTGAAAGGTTGGTGGTGGAAAACTGCCCATCTACCTCGGGCTGAGATTTCAAACTTTAGACATTTCGTGTTGAGTTCACGTGTCCCAGGTGTGTGCGGAACACCTCCATACACCACATCTTCCCAAGGCACTCTCATCTTCCCAGAAATGGTACCTGAAGGAAAACAGACCTAACCCCAACAATACTAAAATACGTATATATAAAACTATATATAGTAAGATATGTATCCTACTATATAATACATATATGGTAATACATATTATAGTAAGGTCTGCATCATGTATATAAAAATACACTATATATCTTATTATTATATATATAGTGAGATGAGGTGTATTAATCCATTCTCAGGCTGCTAAAAAGGACATACCCAAGACTGGGTAATTTATAAAGGAAAGAGGTTTAAATGACTCACAGTTCAGCATGGCTGGAGAGGCCTCAGGAAACTTACAATCATGGTGGAAGGGGAAGCAAATACTTTCTTCTTCACATGATAGCAGGAAGGAGAGGAATGAGAACCGAGTGAAGGGGGAGACCCCTTATAAAATCAGCAGATCTTGTGAGAACTTACTCACTATCATGAGAATAGCATGGGGCAAACTGCCCCCATGATTCAATTACTTCCCACCACATCCCTCCACGACACGTGGGGATTATGGGAGCTACAATGCAAGATGAGGTTTGGTGGGGACAAAGCCAGACCATATCATGAGGTTTTATTGAATTTATTTGAGACAGGAAAAGAGTAATCCTCCCTAATTTAGAAAGGAGATGAAGTACAATGAACATTTAGGTTCTCATTAGTTGAGGAATACATTTCAAAGAGAGAAATGTTAATTTCAGTATAGTGCTAATGAAACGATCTAGGCTTTCACTGCTCTCTGGAAATGTGGATAAATGGCCCAGAATTTTGTTTGGGTTGTTTCATTTAAAATGTATATTATATAAAGAAATCATGGTTTGTCAAAGTAACAGAGTGCTATTTTTGGCTTACGACGGGACTTTCTTAGCTCCACCTGTTAATATCGGTGATCATTTTGGTTTTAAGAGGTCAGTACCTGATTGGATGATGAAAACTTGGATCTCAAAGCCATCACTCCAGACATGTGATTTTATTAACATCTGTGGGCATCCCTCCTGGCTCCCACATCAACCCTTCATCCAGGCTCATTTTCTCTGTTTGTTTTTGTTTGGTTGTTTGTATGCTTTGGGTGGAGAGAGGGGACACATATTTTGCTAAGGGCACCTTTTTCAGTCATGAAACTTAGCCTGTCGTATAAGCTGAAAAGGAACTTGGGTTGTTTCAAGTTGCATTACGTGGTAAGTTTTTGGATCCTTTAAAAAAAAAGGACTGAGGTTACTAAAAGTGTTATTACCACTGATAAAAGAGCTATGGTGAATTGTGGTTTGTTTTTGCAAAGTGCAGAAAAGGCCTCTTTGGTTCTGTGATGATGGCTGTGGTTAAGTCGCATGCGGTGCCATTTTCCATGTTTAGTATTTCAGTACCACCAATATGTGGCTCTGGAGTATTGGACGGGGAAGTCCAAGAACTCAGTGAGGCATGCCATGTGACTCCAATGGTCAGAGCTGTTCAGCATGGAACTGTGGTCTCAAAAGCATGGGGGATGGGGGCAGAAGAAACTCACTGCAGCTGAGTGCTTTTAACTTGTTCCAATCCTCACTACTCTCTGTGACTGTAATGCTGTGAATGGGTTAGGTGGGGAAACTCACAAAAGTAAATGCATGTTTTCACAAACAAAATATGTCATTGTTAACTGTTTTCCTAAGTGAGACAATATGCCCTCATGCCCTGAAGCTACATGGTAAGAATGGCAGTGTGTGTGAGCGGGCGTATACACATACATGTATGCATATGCCAACACATTAACTAGGAACTAGTCTTTGCGGAAAATGTTTTTCTCAGCCATTGCAACACATTAGATAAAAGCAAATATATATATATAAAATATAAGAAGGAAAAATGTGGTTTTCCATTATTTTCCTTTTCTTATCCTCATCATTCACCAAATCTATGTTATATTAAACAATTCATAACATCTGGCCTGAGTAATAGAGTGAGACCCCAACTCCACAAAGAAACAAAAATTAAAAACAAATTAGCCGGGCATGATGGCAAGTACCTGTGGTTCCAGCTGAGGTGGGAGGATCACTTGAGCCCAGGAGTTCAGGGCTGCAGTGAGCTATGATTACGCCAGTGTACTCCAGCCTGGGAGACAGAGCAAGACCCTATTTCTAAAAATATAAATAAATAAATAAATAAATAAATAAATAAATATAAATAAATAAAAATAGAAAATGTACAATGAAAGTTATAAAGTTGGCCGGGCATGGTGGCTCACGCCTGCAATCCCAGCACTTTGGGAGGCTGAGGTGGGCGAATCACCTGAGGTCAGTAGTTCAAGACTAGCCTGGCCAACATGGCGAAATCCTGTCTCTACTAAAAATACAAAAACTAGCTGGGTGTGGTGGTGTGTGCCTGTAATCCCAGCTATACAGGAGGCTGAGGCCGGAGAATTGCTTGGACCTGGGAGGGGGAGGTTGCAGTGAGCCAAAATCGTGCCATTGCACTCCAGCTTGAGTGACAGAGCGAGACTCTGTCTCAAAAAAAAAAAAAAAAAAAAAAAAAAGAAAGTTATAAAGTTACCTATGATGGGTCTGGAGGCACTCCTTATTTAGGAGTAAAGACATTCATTAACATGAGACCTAAGTAAGTAGAAAGCATGTGTTTAAGGGACAGGTGTCCATTTTCTCTAGGTCTCCTGGAAGCTTTTTTTTTCTAATTTGAGTGCTAATTCCGAAAAAGGTGTTATCACCTATGTTTATAGTGGAACTATCTATGTGTGACAAAATTGTACCCTCTCTTGTCCATCAGTATTGTGCAATGTTGTATACTTGTGTGGAGAAATAGACAACTTTTACAAAGATCAAACTGGGCGCCCTTTACCAAGGCTAAACTCATAACCCTTTTATCTGCCTTTGTAGAAGATTCTCACCTTTATTTCTCTTGGTGCCCAAAGGCTTCACTGAGAGACTGTTCCCATTGAAGCCTTGTGGCAAAGTCAGTAGAGCATTGTATTGGCCCAGCTTCAGAAACTCTGCATTCACTTTTAATAAATATGGAGAACTTTGAAGTCACAAAAGCCGAGAACCTCATTACAGTCTCTTTATGTTCTTGGGTCCCTTTCTTCCTGCAGACTTCCTTGAATTCAAATTTAATGTGCACTACTCATTCACATTGCACCTACTGAAAAGCATTGACAATCCCAGGTGACAACAGGAGCAAAAGTGAATGAATGCTAGAGGGTTTCTCATTTAGGTTGTTCACTCATCACTGTGCACAGGTTCTTTAGAATTCTACCTACACATGATGAGACTGTAAACAGACTTATGTTTTTGAAACATCAGTATACAGGTGTGCAGAAAGAAATGGGCTAGGTCAGTTACAGCCACCAGTATAAATAAGATGCATAAAATAGTTTTATTTGCAAATTATATCTACAGAGCCTTCATCATATATACATATATATAGATGTATGTATGTAGATATAAAATATAGGGTGCCTATAAACATACAGATCTTACATTATTCATTTTAATTTCTACAGATAATATGTAATTATTTATATACAATTGCATTTATGTACATTTATACAATAGTATTTGTATACAACTTACATACTTGAATAAAACCATCATCTACAATAGCCACTTAATATATATTTATTTCTAGATAGTTGTATTTATGTACATTTATATAATTGTATTTATATGCAATTTATATTACTGGTGAAAGCCTTTATAACTTAAACTAGATGTATTTCAAAAGCCATTGCAAACTTATTTATACAAAATACAATTTATTTAAACATGTATTATATAAATATAAATTATATATTAATATATAGCATATATAAGCCATATAAATATATAATACAAACTAGTTTTATATATTTATAATTTATTATTGAATACAACTCATTTAAATATAATTTAGTATATATTACTATGTATACTATATTATTATATAGTATATATTACTATGTATACTATATTATTATATAGTATATATTACATAGTATTATATACTATGTATACTATATTACTATATATATATATATATACACACAAACCATATATATAGTTTGACATGCATTTTCCAAAAGAAACTATATTATATGTGGTGAATGAACTTCCAGGCTGGTTCACAGGGGCTATTGTTAGTTAATGGTGCACAGAAACCACAGCTTCCTTCCCTCTTTCCTTCCTTTCTTGTTTCCTTCCTTCCTTCCCTCCTTCCTTCCTTCTTTTTCTCTGCTTTCTTTCCTTCCTTCTTTCCTTCATTCCCTCCCTCTCTCCTTCCTACCTTTTTCTCTTCTTTCTTTCCTTCCTTCTTTCCCTCCTTCCCTCCTTCTCTCCTTCCCTTCCATCTACCATCCTTCTCCCTCCCTCCCTCCCTCCTTTCTTCCTTCCTTTTCTCTTCTTTCCGTCTTTCTTTCTTTCTTCTTTCTTCCTTCCCTCCCTTCCTCCCTTCGTTCCTCCATCCCTCCCTTCTTCCTTCCGTCCTTTCTTCCTTCCTTCCTTCTTCCCTTCCTTCTTTCTTCCCTCATTCCTTTATTCTATTTGGATGAGTGACAAGGTCTCAGGGATCCTTAAAGTATTAAAGAGAAAATGAAGATAATTCTATAGAAGAACAGATCAAATAGGAAAGAGTAATGAAAAGAAAGACTCCTGGAATGACAAAGAAGCATGTTCATGACAATTTAATAGAATTTCCCACATGCCATATTTGTATAGCTGGTTATATTTTAAAACTTTGTCAAACCCTATATTTATAAAACCTTGATTTTAATTTTAGTAAATTCTATGAATAAATGCATACATAAAGCAGATTACTTTGATTCAACAAAAACATACAGGCACCTGTGAGCTTTTTTTTTTTCATGTGGTAGTGGAAACAGCCTCATTAATTAATGGCTATTTCCTATATTCTTTTTAAAATTAATAAGCAACGGTCAGATATTTCAGCATTTTTAAGGCATGAACAATACCTTGGATTCTAATATATTTTAGTCTAAAATATCTGGTGACATCACAGATAATTGTTTCAAACTCTACCACCCCTCACATAATTTATTTTTCAACAATTTAAAGTCTTTTAGAATAATGAGATAACCTTAAAAATAGACAACATTACTCATACTGGTGAGCTAGGATTGCTTAAAGATGGGGCATAGATTGCATTGTCTCAGAGGAAAATATTTTATGAAGATTCTTTAAAAAGTATAAGAACTCCTGAATCAGTGATTCTTTCTTGAAGAGGCTCCCTGGTCCAATATTTTTGGAAAACCGTATATCATTTGCCTCTCTTCAATTATATCCTGAAAATGGACACACTATGGCCTTAAAGTCTCCTGTACTAATGGGTTTAGCAGCTGTGACAGATAACTTAGGGTTCTTTGTAATGAGTTTTAACCAAATTAACCACAAGAGTGTTGAGAATACTTCTGTTGACACAGAGCAGAAAGAAGTACTAACAGGGTATGAAGATACTTGAAAGTGTTTAAATTACCAAGACTACTTGGAGATATGAACTTGTTGGTTTTTTTCTTTATTTCACGAATTTATTCAAAACTTGTTGAGTACCAATAAGTGGGGTACAAAGAAGATGAAATTGCTTATCTTTCCTATATTAACCATACACTAATGTTATTTTGCACCTCTGGTTTTATGTTTAAGAACAAATAAGTTTTAACAGAATTTGTCTTCTGGTGTGTGTGTGTGTGTGTGTGTGTGTTTAATCTCTCATGTCCTATGTCAAAAGTTAAAGAAAACAACAGCTTGATTCAGTCTTCATACATCTTTCTTAAATAGTTAAAGGCAAAATCATCAGAGCTACATAGCCCAAATATTAGGAATTAGGTTCATGTTCGAATTCTCAGAGGGTGATTATGTAGTTCGATTTTAACTTCTTCAACAGACAGACTACTATAGTTGATGAGCAAGGAGATGAAAGTATTTGATAAACATCATGGAGTTAATATGATTCTTGAGGGAGGGGAGAAGGCTGCCTGTCTCAGGTAATGCTTTTGAGGGTAGGTTTGTCCTAGCCTTGAGGTAGCAGGCTTGCTCTGTTGGTTGAAGAAGCCTTAACATGCATGCCAGTATTGCAAATTTACCCACATGCCAACTGTATGCTGTGGGAAGAAATGAATAATGTAGATCCGATTACAGAGAATTAGGTGGAACAGATAGACTTAGTGCATCAGAACCAATGAGAAGTAGACAAGACATTTAGAAAATAACAACAGCAATGAAAACAAATATAAATAAACCACAATCAAAACCCTTACATTTGGGTTTCTAGTTGCCTGTTACCACAGAGGGTTCTGGTTACAAGCTAAAATGTAACCCAGTAGGAAGGTCAAGACAAGGCCCTTCGCGCTGTCTAAAACAGTAACAAACAGTAAGGATGACTCAGAGAGAAAGGGTAACAAGTGACATGGAAGCTAAATACCAGGGAGAAAGTGTAACAGTTACATGGAAGTTAAATACCAGTTACCTGTGCAGAGACTGAAAATATAAAGCAGACACAGGAACGGTAGTAGTAGAAAGTGGGGGAAATCTGAATTTGTTGCAGCATAAAACCAACCAACCGATCCTAGTGAGGGAATCAATACCTCAGAAAAAAATCTTCTGACAATCTAGGTTCATGGTAGAGATTAAACGGTACCGTATTACGAGGACAGAATAATAACTCACACATGGCTTCACATAGAATTTGTGTGACAGTGGTTATGTACTGTGATTCAGTCTGCCATGACAATTTCACCAGTAAAATAACCTTCCAGGATTTATTTGATATCTCGATTGATAAGCCTCCCTTAAGTGAATAACCAGAATATGACATAATTTATAAAAATTAACTTAAAATTACACAAGAAGTTATGTGTCTAGTCATTTCACAATCAAATGTATTTGGGCATTTAATCTAGTCAGATCCCAATTAATAAAAAATTGTTTCTTTCTAGACCAACATGTATCCTGATGTTCTATATACGTATGTAAATTATATGTATATATTTGCATATGTAAATTACACATCTATTTACATATGCATGCATAGCTCACTTTTTATTGGGGAACACATCTTCCTGAAGGTTTTTCAAAGAATAATTATTCTACCTGTAATGCTGTAGCAGTATTTGTAAAAAGTTCAAATGTGAGTGGGTACAGTGGCTCATGCCTGTAATTCCAGCATTTCGAGAGGCCAAGGCAGGAGGGTTACTTGAGCCCCAGGACTTTGAGACCAGTCTAGGAAACACCATCCATACGAAAAAAATTTAAAAATAAGTCAGGTGTGGTGGTGCATGTCTGTACTCCCTGTTACTCAGGAGGCTGAGGTATAAGGATCACTTGAGGAGTATATCGGGAGTTTGAGGCTGCAGTGAGCTATGACCTCACTACTGCATTGCAGCCTGGGCAACAGAGTGACACTCCATCTCTTAAAAAGAATTCAAATGCCTCATTTATGTGGACAGAATTTGATTGGTGTTATTCTGTTGCTGAATAATTCCAGGGTATGCATTTACCTTTTCTCTCTTGACTTTAAACATAGCTTATGAAAAACAAACAAACAAAAACTAAACAGAGAAGGAGTTTGCAAAACTATATTTAAAAGTAAACCATACTCCCTCACCCCTGACTCCACAAAAATACTGTTTAATGTAGAGAAACCACAGATGGTGCAGCCCCCAAATCTGGATCATCCTCAGGTACCTGGGGGCATTCTGAATTGAGGGGCTGAGCCTCAGAGGCATTTGGTCACACTTGGGTGGGGATGCCTCATTGGCTAGTGAAGAAGCAGCTGTCTCTTCCATGTAGTGGTCAGTTGTGGCCTCTCCCGGAAGGGAATTTATCCAGCAGTGTGTGTTCCTAAAGACGCTCATAGCAAATTATGTTCAGTGAAGCCAGCTGCATCCTGTTGGTCTTGCAAGTCCCGGGATTCTTGCCACAGCAGGTCAGAATGGAAGGGAGCTGCTTCTCTTTCCTCCTTACTTCCTCTCCCCATCCCGGCTCTCATCTGACATCCTTCCAACACCTATTTGACAGAAAAAAAAATTCTCTCTTCAAATTAAGAAAAGGGTCTGGTCTGGGTACGATGGCTCATGCCTGTAATCCCAACACTTTGGGAGGACGAGGTGGGTGGATCATTTGAGGTCAGGAGTTCAAGTAGTGAAAACCCCATCTCTACTAAAAATACAAAAATTAGCCAGGTGTGGCAGCATGCGCCTGTAGTCCCAGCTACTCAGGAGGCTGAGGCAGGAGAATGGCTTGAACTCAGGAGTCGGAGGTTGCAGTGAGCTGATATCACACCACTGCACTCCAGCCTGGGTGACAGAACAAGACTCTGTCTCAAAAAAAAAAAAAAAAAAAAAGTGTTTGAGTATTTACTCTCCACATCTTTCAGCTATTTCACTTCACTGGGAGTAGACAGGACAGGATGGCTCCAGGGAGAGGGCTATTGTTACCTTGTTATCCACTTTCAATTTGGAAAGGCAAAAATATGCTTCGGTGTCTACTAAATTGCCTGCATTGAATTTGAAGTACAGTTTGTTGGGATACTCATGATGAAATTGGAAAACAGAATCACAGATTGTTAGGACTTGAATGTACTTGAGCAATCATTTGTATTCCCTCATGTACACAAGGAAATTGAGTCACAGAGAGTTTCAGTGATTTATCCTCATCTTTTTTTTTTTTTTTTTTTTTTGAGACGAAGTTTCGCTTTTGTTACCCACGCTGGAGTGCAATGGTGCAGTCTCGGCTCACCGCAACCTCCGCCTCCCAGGTTCAAGTGTTTCTCCTGCCTCAGTCTCCCAAGTAGCTGGGATTACAGGCATGCACCACCACAGCTGGCTAATTTTGTATTTTTAGTAGAGACCGGGTTTCTCCATGTTGGTCAGCTGGTCTCGAACTCCTGACCTCAGGTGATCCACCTGCCTCGGCCTCTCAAAGTGCTGGGATTACAGGTGTGAGCCACCATGCCCGGCCGTGATTTACCTCCATAGTTTTAAACACTATCCCTGAAATGAAAAAGGAATGCCCCCAATTTTTAACATGTCTGCTTATGCCAATTCATGACAAGCTTACAAAATTAGGAGAAATTTTAAATGGGCAAAATAAAGCAAAGTGCATTATTTAATTTTCAAAACAGACTTTTCTTTATTATGCAGCAGAGATTTAAACAGATAAATCATTTCTATGAAAGGGCCTAGCAGAGAAAGCAGGAAAAGACATGTCCCGCATTAAAAGCGGAACTTGTTGGTGGGAACTCATTTTGTTTTATGAGTTATGATGAATGCACCTTAGCTGTTTCTAACCCCGCTCCCATTCCCTGTTTTTATTTGTAAGTCAGAACCCAGCATTTTTACATTTTTTGAAGTGTTAATTAATTGCGTTTGTTTAATGCACCTTGCTGTGTCTCAGGCATTGTTAAGAAAGGATAAGATCTTTTTCAGGGATGATTCTTTCCTTTCCTTATAGGGCTTTGTCTGTGATGGGAACTTTCTATACACATATTTTTCTTTTTAAGAGACGGGGGTCTCACTATGTTGCGCAGGCTGGTCTCGAACTCCTGGGCTCAAGGAATCCTTCGGACTGACCTGAAATACTGGGATTACTGGCGTGAGCCACCGCACTTGGCTCTATCTTTCTGCAAAAACTGGTGGATTCTACTTCTCTCCCCATCTATGTTTAGTCCTGGGAGATATAATCAAGAGAAAAGAAACATCTACCTTCATTAGATTAAGAGTCAAACAAAAGGGCCTAGAGGCAAAAAGGCTCCAGAGTTACTCCACACCCATATCGCATCTTTGGTGACCATCTGTTACAATTAAGGAAGCAACATTAGTACGTTACTAAGAACCGACATCACAATTTGTTTGGATTTCACTGGTGTCCTCCTAATGTCCTTCTTCTGTTCTGAGGTACCATCTGAAATACCACACTGCATGGATTTGCCCTATTTTCTTAGCCTCATCTAGTCTGTGACAGTTTCTCAGTTTTTCCTTGTTTTTCATGACCTTAATAGTTTTGAGGTATTAATGTCATGGAGAATGTCCACCAACAAGAGCCAGTCTGATGTTTTAGACAGGGGTATGTGTTTGGGGGAGGAAATCCACAGAGATGAAGGTTTCCTTCATCTCACCCTAGCAAGGGTGACTACTGTCCACAAGACTTTTGCTGTTGATGTTGGCTTTCATCACCTGGCTGACAGAGAGTTTGTCAGTTTTCTCTGCTGTAAAGTTGTACTCTCCCCTCCCTCCCCAAGTCTAGTCTTTGAAACCAAGTCCCTAAAGTGGGGTGGGGGTGGGAGAAGAGGCAGAATTAAGCTCCACTTTCCAGATGGTGGAATATCGATAAATTATTTGGAATTCTTCTCTAAGAAAGTTGGGTCTCTCCCCTTTATTTACTTAATCAATCATTTCTATCAGTATGGACACATGGATATTTTGGATATGCTTTGGGCTACATTACTGTGACATATTCCACTTTGTATTCTTTGTGGCCGTGATGTAGACACCAGAAAGTCTATTCACTTGAATAGCAAGTAAATGAGGGGACTCAATGGTAAATGACTCTTAAGAGAAACTCTCAACCCTGCTGGTTCGTGGATGCTCAGCTTGCAAAAACACCTTCTTCCATCAGGAAACCTCAGTGGGCGGGCAAACATTACAGTGTCCTTGAATATGCTTCATTGCTTTAATCTACGAACTTCCTATGCAGTAAGCAAAACCACCCATACCACAGCTTAAGAGTGGGGCTTTCCTCCCACCACTCATCCTAGTGTCTTTTGATAAAGAGGTATAAAGTTGAAGGAACATGTTACTAACCAGAAGACTTCCAGAGGACCCCATTGATCAGGGTAGATGAATGACTGTGTGTGTCTTGTCACAACCATCAATATTTCAAAAGGTGATATGATCCTCTTAACCTTATGATGTGTTTTAACATAAAATTTTAATATGCATACGGGCGGTTATTAAGCATTGCTTAAGAAGCAGTCTTTTTTTTTTTTTAATTCATGTAACCGGATCTATTCTCTGAATAAGGAATATAAGCAAATCGTAGCCATTTCAAGGACTCTTTTTTTTTTTTTTTTTTAATGGAGTCTTGCTGTCACCCAGGCTGGAGTGCAGTGGCGCGATCTTGGCTCACTGCAACCTCCACCTCCCGGTTCAAGCCATTCTCCTGTCTCAGCCTCCCAAGTAGCTGGGATTACAGGTGCCCATGAGCATGCCAGGCTGATTTTTGTATTTTTAGTAGAGATGGTGTTTCACCATGTTAGCCAGGCTGGTCTCGAACTCCTGACCTCAGATGAGCCGCCCTCCTCAACCTCCTGACGTGCTGGGATTACAGGCATGAGCCACTGTGCCCAGCCTCAAGGAGGCTTTTAAAGGCAGGATGTTTTTTTTTCTGGTGGAGGAATGAAGAGTAGTATAGGAAAGAAATACAGAAACTTTGAAAAAAGAAATGTAAAACTGGATCATCATTCCATAGGCTAGTAGTTAATAGTAAATAACAGTATAATTTGTTCCAGGAATTTTCTGAATATTTTAAACACAGATGATAATTCTCTATCTACATCTACGTGTTTATCTGCATTTATATCATATGTATGTATATACATATATATTTGCATGTAGATCACATCTTTGTATGGTATCTGTACCAATATTAGAGTTTATAGCTACAACATATCAATAACTGTATCTATATCATATTGTACCTTTTCTTATCTATATCTTAATCATATCTATTTTTATATCTGTACACATATCTTTACTGATATTCACATTATATTTCTATGTCTAGATCTATATATATCTCTGTCTATACCATTTTGAACTTTACATTTCATACAATATGATAGCATAAGCTATTTTAGGATTATTAAAAATCTTCATAAGCATTGTTTTTCATGGTTAATTTTCCCAAAAGACTATGCTTTAACATACCCAGTTCTTTATATATTTTTTGACATTTAGGTTATTTTAATGTTTTTGCTCCTTTAATGTGTTTTTCTTTATTTTTTTACTCCACACCCCTCCCGCCTCTGATTTTCAAATTGGGCATTCTTCATTATAGGGGCATTGCTTATTTTCTTTTGTATGTTTCAAAAAACATTCTGCATTGGTCTGTACACATTTTTCCCTCTTGTATCCCTTCTGTAAACATTTGTATTCACTTGAAACTTTATGGAATATTTTACTACAGAAAATTTCTGGTTATGACAAGAAAAGGAAGAGAAGATAGAATAAAGGATCCCATGTGCCCATCAGTTGGCTTCAGCAATTGTGAATGGATAGCCTAATCTTTAGTATCTAACTTCATTCATATTTCCATTCTTATTATGGCATGATGTAATTCATTTAAAGATATGTCTGTACGTTGCTCTAAAATATAGGAACCATTTTATTTTACACAGCTGCAGAATCTTTTCCATGCCTAAAATTATCAACAGTAGTTCCTCCGTATCATCCACTATAAATTTGTAACTGTCAAAATGATCTTCTCGTAGTTTGGTAACTCACACAAGGTCAAGGTCTAGCACTGCAATAGGTTGATTTGTCTTTTACATTTCTTTTAATTGATATAGCTTCCCTATCTTTTTATGCATATTCTTGTTGAAAAAACTGCTCTTTTTACTCTACATGAAAGTGGCTTTTAGAATCGGAAAATGTAGTTGTCAAGTTATTTTAGAAGGAACGTGTGTATTTTCCATAATGCACAGTCTTAGGTTACTAACTCCTTAGGAGCAAATGCTATGTGACTTGGTAGTGTTCAACCCGAAGGAATGCTGCTGGGTAAATTTGGCCAGCTATGTGACAGCTCTTTGGACTCAGTTTATCTTAGTTTTATCTATTTTTAACAAGGTTTTATTTTGAAGACAGGGTCTTGCTCTGTCGCCCATGCTGGAGTGCAGTGATGCAATCATAGCTTGATGCAGTCTTGAACTTCTGGGCTCAAGCAATCTTCCCACCTCAGCCTCATATTATCTAGTACCTGGCAGAGATACAGATCTGATGAGAAGCAAAGATAAAGGGGTGTCAGAAGGTAGCTTTGGTTGCGCCATTACATACACACACATACACACAAACGGGCGCACACGCACGCACAAAGAATCAACTGCAATTTTTTCCTGTTTGCCAACCCACAGTTAACTAAAATTATTAGTTCTATTGAACTCCACATTGCATGTGATATTTTGAATGATAGAGGCTAAAGAGAGGCCAAAGAGGGAGGATTGCTTGAGGCCAGGAGTTCAAGACCAGCTTGGACAACATAGTGAGACCGCATTTCTACAGAAAAAAAGAAAAAAATTAGTCAGATGTGATGGCTCGCTCCTGTAATCCCAGCTACTGGAGAGGCTGAGACAGGAAGATGGCTTGAGCTGAGGAGTTGGAGGCTGCAGTGAACTCTGATAGTGCCACTGCACTCCAGCCTGGGTGACAGAGAGATCCCGTCTGTAAAAAACAGGAAAAATATGGCTAAAGAAAACCAAACTAATCTGATCTATACAGGTATAAATAGTTGGCTATCATTCTTATGCTAATGTAAGTATGCCTCATTTTAAGAAGAGTTGTGTGTGTATATGTGTGTGTATCTATGAGTGTGTGTGTATGCATGATATAAATCCAGACTTCTAAACGAGTATCAGGGATGGTGAACTATTATTAGTAGATCATTGGAACCTGTTACACAAGGATGCACTAGAGAATTTTACAAACTATTAAATTCTGTATAATTTAAAATGTGACTTGATTTACTCAGATATTTTAAAAGGATGCATGTCTCTTACAAAACAAGATTTACTAACTTTGGTGCTCTTGACATTGAGGCTGGATAATTCTTTGTTGTGGTGGCTGTCCTGTGCCTTGTATGATGCTGAATGGTATTGCTGGACTCAAGCTTCTAGGTGCCCGTCGTATACACATTCCTGTTTTAAAAAAACTTATATAAATTTAACGGGCACAAGTGCTGTTTTGTTACATGGATATATTGCATAGTGATGAAATCTGGGTTTTTAGTGTAACCACCACCCAAATAACATACATTGTATCCATTAAGTAATTTCTCATTCCTCATCATCCTACCACCCTCCCACCTTTTTGATTCTCCAGGGTCTATTATTCCACTCTCTATGTCCATGTGTACACATTGTTTAGCTCCCACTTAGGAGTGAGGACATGTGGTTTCGACTTTCTGTTTCCGAGTTGTTTCACTTAAGGTAAATGGCCTCCAGTTCCGTCTATGCTCCTGCAAAAGAGATAGTTTTGTTCTTTTTATGGCTGAATAGTATTTCGTTATTCATATATACCACATTTTCTTTATTCATTTATCCATCGATGGATGCCTAGCTGGATTCCATATCTTTGCTATTGTGAATAGTGCTGTGTTAAACATATGCGTGCAGGTATCCTTTTGACATAGCGATTTCTTTTCATTTGGGTAGATACCCAGTAGTGGGATTGCTAGATAAGATGGTGGTTCTATTTTTAGTTCTTTGAGGACTCTCCATACTGTTTTCCATAGAACTTATACTAATTTACATTCCCATCAACAATGTATATGGATTCCCTTTTCTCTGCGTCCTCATCAACCTCTGTTATTTTTTGAGTTTGACATCCACAATGTCTCCAGACATTCTCAGATATCCCCTTGGGAGTAAAATCCATCCCAGTTAAAAAGCTCTGTTATGAAATGAGGTGTACTCATTCCAAGTTTTACATGGGGAATTTCACTGGTTTTTGGATTCTAGTAGCCCTGACGTGTATGCTGGGCATGACCAGATAAGATAAACTGGGCAAAGAGTGCAATGAGAGATAGGAAGCACATTATTATGGAAGATGTTTTTCATAACCAGAATAGACTTTATGAATTCTATCAATTGTAATGAGAATCGGATTGACATTTGGGGACAGTTAATATAACGCACATTATCTGAAAGGAAGTGGCATTGATTTATATAAGTGAGAGCTTACGAGAAAACAAAGACAGGAAATAAAGAAAAAGAAAATCCCTGATAAGTATCTGATAGAACAAAGTGCAGAACGAAATGCAGCTAGCTTATCTAAAATTGGGCAAAATCATGTTCAAAATGAAAGCTCAGTAGATGGGAAGAGAGTATTTGAACATTTGATGTGAAAAATGAGATTTACTGTTCCACAGATATGAACACGTTGATGAGAGCTGTCAGTTATTAGAACTTATTAACATCAATGGGAACACCAGAAATGTGCTGCACAGAAAATTAAATTTAAGACTCTTTGAAAATGGTGTTATATTTTCTGAACTGTTACATTGATTGATTAAAATTAGATTATCCAACAAAATAAGAACTTTTGATATTCTGTGAGTGAATATGAGATGAATTTATGTGGCAAATGTGTTTTTAAAAGATGTATTATTAACCTCAGAGATTCAGAATTAATGTCACCAACCCCAAAGAATGCAGTATAACATTTGTCATAAGTGACCTCATAATAGGTTATTTTGTAATATCGTTTTTAATTTTGATAATAAATGGGCACTTTTTACACCTTTTATAATAAAAGGATATATGCAAAACCAGTTATTTTTATTCCAATGTTAATAAAATAGCAATAAGCCTCATTTCATTTGAAGCGCCAACTTTCACTCCATATCAAATTTCTAAAAGTCTGGGAGATACTCACCAGCTAGTTAAGAAGATTTTCATTCTATAAAGTTGTATAATGCAGTGAATCCTGTTCTTTTCCCATATGCATTTATTTAATATTTATATTTGATACAAGGAATCTATATTATTTTCATTAAGCCACTCATAAACGTAAGTGTTTTACTTCTTCTTGGGTACATTTTTAAAAATTTGGTTACATTTTTGAGATGTTGATGCCATGGTTAAAATATTCCAACTAAGTAATGGGATGGGTTTACAAGAAGTTTTTGCTCTGCAAGGAAATAGGTCAATAAATTAGGCTCCAGCCAATTATAGGAGAAAAGGAAAAGGTAATTTATTATACATTATTGCACACAGTGTTTGATGTATGTATGCAAATTGCTCCCAAATACAGTTTGGTTGCAGTTGTGCTCCACATTTATGGTGGATGCAGTTTTGAATATGTGCAGAGAGAATATATTCTGACCTCATTCATCAATGTGATGCAAATGTGTAGAAATGGCAAGGTCATTTTTGTATGATGATAAAATGCCTGTTTGAAAGTAAACTCATCCACCCATCCATCCAAAGGTTGCATTTTCTCAATTACCAATTCTAAATATGTGTGTGTGTGTGTGTGTGTGTGTGTGTGAGAGAGAGAGAGAGAGAGAGACAGAGAGAGAGAGAGAGAGAGAGAATCTAGTGCAATTTTATTTTTCTACTTTGTTCCAGGCTTGACATTTTAGTGATTGAAACTAAAATACCTTGATTCTTACCCTCTAATTTTACAAATAAAATCTGGTTTACTGTTATGGATTGAACTGTGTTACGGATTGAATTGTGTTCCCCAAAAAGATATATTGAAATCCTAATGCCCAGCACCTCAGAATGTGATCTTATTTTGAAATAAGGTCTTTGCAGATGTAATTACAATGAGGTGATTAAGGTGGCCCTCATTCCGTACAACTGGTGTCGTAACCACCATGTGAAGACACAGACACTCACAGGGTGAAGACGGCCATTTGATGATGGAAGCAGAGGTTGGCATGATGCAACTACAAAAAGGGAATG
Source organism: Pongo pygmaeus (assembly GCF_028885625.2). Lineage (NCBI taxonomy): Eukaryota > Metazoa > Chordata > Mammalia > Primates > Hominidae > Pongo > Pongo pygmaeus. Next base: position 6,595,584 of record NC_072396.2, on the reverse strand, counting down.
CCAAGGATTACTGGCAACCCCCTGAATTTAGAAGAAACAGGAAAGTATCCTCACCAAGAACCCTCAGAGGGAGCATGACCAACATCATGATTTTGGACTTGTAGACTTCAGAACTTTGAGAGAGTATATTCCTGTTTCCTGAGACATAAGCCTTGTGATTCTTTTTGATAGTAACTCTAGGAAACTCATACACCAAGACACAGAGTTATTTATTTAAATTCATTTTTTTTCATTTAAAAATACTTATTTGACAAAGACTGTAATATGGAAAGTGTCCAGTGTGATGACTGGATGTACGTATACATTGTGTAACAATGATCACAATCAAATTAATGAACATATCACTCATAGCCCATGTGGTACATAATGGATGGACCTGAAGTTATGCAGCCAGCTTGGGGCAGAGCTGGGTTTGAAGGGCAGACTCCTTACCCAGCCACACTTGTCTTCCAGAGTCACTTTCACATCGTCATGAGGATTTTAGAGACTCCACTGCTCCATGTCACTGCATCAACACGTTGATGCAGTGGTGGGCTCATATTTCATTGCAGGTGTCTGAAGATCAACAGTTGGGTTTCCCTTCCCTCAACTGTAAAATGAGTGAGTTGGACCTGTCTCCAGGGCCTTTCTAAGCTATGTGATTTGAGAACAATGATCATTGTAATTAAGACTCTTGACTTGTATACTGCTCATTTTAAACCACGATTAGGGATATGAGATGCTCCGTGTGTTTTCTAAATAAACTTCATTGTGACCTGGTTAAGTGTTGGATATGAATTGGCAAGAGGAGGCTTGCTAGTAGAAATGGTGTAATTTAAAACACATTCACAAGTGTTTACACACTGCAAGACATCTAGATCCTCAGAAGTCAGGTAGTATCCTAAAAGCACAGTGTGTAATTTATGGTAGATAATTGAAATTGCACTGAAATTAAACTTGGTGGTGGGGAGTACACTTCATAGTATTCAATTTTTGCCTTCACTTTATTCTATGTCTGACTCTCAGGAAATAGGAACTGCAACATTGGGTTTCTCCAGTGTATTTTCAACTTCAAACTTGTGAATCATAAACCATTAAACAAATGATCAAACACTACATCTTTCTCCACTCTTGTATGGACATAGAGTTTTGTTATTCATACATTCTCTTTTCTTATCTGGGAAGAGATCTTTCTTAACCTTTAGAAATTGGATTAATGCGACTCTCTTTAACCTCGCATTTGATGTGAATGTCAGAACTTTTTGAAACTTAGCTGTGCTTTTAGCACACTGATCACTGAGTGCCCGTTGACTGGCAGGCACTCAGTTGACTGGGCTGCCCAGTGAGGTAGGTGAAGAAGAGACACCAGCTCCCTCCTGGAGTGTGTGCTCTGCTGGAGGATAAAGACATTTCTCAAGCAATAGCATAAATGCATCTGACACCATGACTCTAATCAGAGTGGCACAGCCAGTGGGCATGGGGCTAGGAGAATATGAGAATTCGCAGATATGGGGATGCTGTCAGGGTTCATGAAAGGTCTTCCCAATGATGAGAAAACTGCAAGCTGGGAGGGGGTAGAAATAACTGAAAGAAATGGTTGTAGAGATGAATACATTGGGCGATGATCGTGTTGCAGGGTGACATCTTTGAGTGATAAAAGGGATAGAGTTTGAGCTCCTGCTGCAGACCCTCAGTGATGTGTTGTAATGGTAAGAATTGGCTCATGGTTTCCTGGTTTGCCTGATTGCTGCATCCACAAAACCATGGGTTCTGGGGTTAATTCCCATCCATTTTATTGCTGAATTTCTCAGAATGATAGTCTTCGGTACGTTGTTACTGAAAGGAGGTGCTAAACCCAATGTCTTCATTGCTTTTGAAGCAGATGGTCCAGTATAGTGTTTCTCAAACATAAGCATCAGAGTGTCCTAGAGGGCTTGTTAAAGGCAAATTGCTGGGACCCATCCCAGGAGTTTCTGAGTCAGCAGATCTCAGATGGGACCCATAATTCCCCAGTTGAAGTTGCCGTTACCGGTCTTGGGATCACCCTTTTAGAACTACTGCCTTAGGGTATTTCTAGGTTACATGTGCACACATGATCTGCTTAAGTTTTGAGCTCAACATTCTGTTTTATTCCTTCCTGTTCAGAGGCCGGCATCCACAGCTCTGGGTCTCATCATTTGCTTTTTGTCATCCAGTTGTGCTCTACTGATTTATAAGTTATCTTTATGTTTTCAGTTTCCCAGTCAATTCAAGCCAATGCATATTTATTGGGCATCAACCATGTGCTATGGACTGTGAGGGACTTAAAGATTAATAACAACAACCATAAAAACTCATTGACGTGTTGGGCATTATTTATTTCCCCATGGCCCCCAAATGCTAGGCTCATAATTCAAAACACTACAGCAACTTGAAGACAGCAGATTGTTTCTCATTTCAGGGATCCACAGGTATATGGCTTCTCAGACGAAGGTCTGGTAATTCCAGGCTGCATGCAGCTATTCTTCCTTTAAAGACTGAGAAACCATGCATACAACATCTTTTCTTCCTTCTTCGTTTATACATTTGATAACTATGTACTGACATCTTACTTTGAGAAGGTCATCATGCCAGATACCGTCAGTGATAGAAACACAGATAAGATTCAACCTCTGATCCCAGGCAGACTCTTAGTAAGGAAGAGAAAATGAGAAATGAAAATACCTCTACTACAAGGCATGCACATCACACATTCCATAAGTGGGTAAAAACACAGACCTTGGCAGCACAGAATCTTGTTTTCCATTTGTGTCATTTAGGACACTGCACTTGTTATCTATTGCTGCATAAAAAATTCTTCTAAACTTTAGGTTAAAACTGCAAACATTTATCATCTCATGCATTTCTATACATCAGGGATTCAGGAGCAGTGTAGCTGGCCAGTTCTAGCTCAGGGTCCGTCATGATGTTGCGGTCAAGTTGTAGACAGGGCTTGCAGTTTTATGACAGTGTTGGAGAATCTCACTTATGTGTCACTTGGCAGGAGGCTTCAGTTCTTGGCCACATGGGCTTCTCCCTAGGGCTAGACATGTGACATTAACAGCTGGCTTTTCTGAAAGTGAGGAGAGAAAGAGGGAGGCTGAAAGGGAGTCTAAGGTGAAAGCCACACACTCTTAGAACTTGATCTTGGAGGTGACACCTTGTCACTTTTGCACTTGATTTGGAGGTGACACCTTGTTACTTTTGCTACATGCTATTGGTTGTTCAAATCAAGTCTGGCACCATGTGGATGAGGATTCCAGGAAGGTGTTAATTGCAGGTGTCAGTTGGCCATCTTGGAAGCTAGACTATCACCAGAAGCTCTTCCAAAGGAGGTGGCTTATGAGCTGCATAGAATTTTGTCATAAGGACAAAGGAGAAAGTGTGAACAAACACATAGGTACAGCAAGTGTTGAGGAATGGGCTGTGTTGTGTTGAGTGTTGTCTCAAGGGCATGTTGAGTTTGGGTGATGAAATTGAAATCAGATCATTTCAGGTGGTGCAACTTGATGGTAAGCCATATAGATGTTATCCTATATGGGGCAATCATATTAGGACTTTTGCAGAATTATTTAAGGAATAGCAGTTTCATGATAGTAGAGGTAGGGATAGAAGACAGAAGGTCAGTAATTCAAGTTGAGATCTAGTTATAGATTCAACTGTGGTAGAGATTGAGGAAATGGGGACGGTATGAGGCTCTGCAGAGGCATTGGAAGGATGATACTGATAGAACCTTGCCAACTATTGGATAGAGGCCAAGACAATGAAGGTTGCAGTTATGGGTGGAGTTGTCCAGTTAAGAAAAGGGAGAGAGTTCAGAGGTAGGTGAAGGTCAGCATTATTAGATGCTTTGGAGACACATGAGACTGACAGAGATGTTTACTATTTTTTTGGTGATTATAAGATAATCAATAGACTTTGAGAGATTACTGTTTTTCAGTCTTCCATATTATCTTGCTTGGATGCATTTTTCATTTTTCCTGAAACTTGGCAGACATATCCATTATCAAGATGTTTTCAGAGGGGCATGGTGGCTCATGCCTGTAATTCCAGCACTTTGGGAGGCTGAAGCAGGATTGTTTGAGCTCAGGAGTTGGAGACCAGCCTGGGCAACATGGTGAAACTCCATCTCTACACAAAGTACAAAAATTAGTCAGGCATGGCAGCATACGCCTGTAGTCCCACCTACTCGGGAGGCTGAGGTTGGAGGATTGCTTGAGCCTGGGAGGCGGAAGCTGCAGTGAGCCCAGATCACACTACTGCACTCCACCTTGGGTGACACAGTGAGAACCTGTCTCAAAAAAAAAAAAAAAAAAAAAAAAAAAATGAAAAGACCTTTTCAACCATTCTAATCATAATTCCAAGACCTATTTGTGTCCTGACTTCAAGAGCAGGTACTCTTATTGAGAAACATTTCTTTAATTGTTCCCACTTCTCTTATACCTTTTTTTCTGACAGCAGGTGGCATCCCCTCAGTTGTCCAGCTGACCACTGGAAGGGCCGACCCCTCAACAAACCCATATCCTGCTTGGGGTTTCTCTATAGGCCCTGTCTTATTTATTGCTCCTGCTTTGAGTAACTTTCTCCTTCCTCAAATCTATTCTTCTAATTTTCCTCCACTGCCTATTAATTGAACTGACTTTTCTGACTGTCTGTTCCTCCTGCCTTTGCAGTTACTGTCACTCCCTAAATTCCATCCTCGAATCACTCCTCTTCCTTCCATACTGTCCTATGTAGCTTTGCATCTACTCATGGTTTGATGATTATTTCAATCAGAGAGATCACAGAGGTCTATATCTTCTGCTCTCACTTCTCTTCCAAGTTCCTTCCTGCCCTTATAGCTCCCCTTTCAACAACATTGCCTATATGCTCTGGCCAAAACTCAATTCAGTGTTCCCAAAATTGTCCCATCATTTTTTCTTGCCAAGCTTACCCTGCTCCCTGCTTATGGCATCTTCTCCTCTCAATTCCTAATCTTAGATTTGAATCCCCTCTCTTTCCCATCCCCAGTGTAAATCACTTTCAGAAATAACAGGTCCTGTCATTTCTTCTTCTGAGATACATCTATACTTTCCTTGGTCATCTTCTCACTTTATGTGTTACTATTTTAATCATATCCTGTCTATATGACTTGTACACTCTCCAATCTATTTTTAAAGCTATTCTTTCTTCATCTTCACAAATAATTGATTATGTAAGACTACTATCTCGTTCAAAATTCATCAACAAGCGTCCACTGTGCTTCACCACCTGCCCCATCTCCGTCGTTACAACTGCAGTCATTTTACTCCTCTGGGTATTATACTTCATCCTCCACCCAACCTGAGTATGGATAGGAATCACTGCATTTCACCTTGGTTTCTTGGTTTTTCTCATTCTTCTCAGGCTCTCTTTCAACCTGGAATACTGTTATTTTCCCATCTCCACACCTTATTCATGACTGAGGGCTAAAATGCTGTTTCTTTCACTGCTCTCTCTAACATGCATTGTTTGGATTCCTCTGTGGTAGTCATCAATTTCCATTACAGAGGCCAGGAGACCTGATACTTTCTTGAGTGTGAATTTCAGTAGTTGATGTCTTGTGTCTCAGTTTCCTCAGCTGTTGAGGGCTGTGAAAGGAGTACCTACCTCGAGGGATGTTTGCAAAATAAATAAGTTAAGGTCAGGCACTGTGGCTCATGCCTGTAATCCAAGCACTTTGGGAGGCTGAGGCAGGAGGACTGCTTGATCCCAGGAGTTCGAGACCAGCCTGGGCAACATAGGGAGACCCTGTCTGTACAAACAAACAAACAACAACAAAATAATAATAATAATAATAATAATAATAATAATAATAATAATAAGGCAGGCATGATGGCACATGCCTGTTATCCCAGCTACTTGGGAAGCTGAGACAGGAGGATTGCTTGAGCCTGTGTATTCAAGGTTATAATGAGCTAGGATTGCACCATTGCACTCCAGCGTGGGTGACAGAGTAAGATCTTGTAAAAAAAAAAAAAAAGAAAAAGAAAAGGAAAGGAAAGGAATAAATTAAGCATATAAGGCACTTTAAAACAGGTGTATAGAAAGCGTTGAAGGCGGCCTTGACATTACTTATCTTTGGTCCATCCTTGTCTTTCTCCTTCGTAGTCTAAAATGTTTTACAAAGGACTGTTTCTGATGACACTGAGAATGAACCCCAAATTCCTTTCACTGACCTATTCCACTTTTATACAGTAAGCCTCTTGCTCACTTCTCCAGCTTCATCCCAGGCCATCCTCTTCTCACTGCACTGCTGTCCCAGTCCTCTTTTGGTTTTGTGATCTAACTGAGTGGATACCATGTTAGGACATTTTTGTGTGCCACTTTCTCTGCCCAGAGCACCCTGTCCTGTTCCCATTTAAAGTGGGTTCCACCCTCGGTTGTGTTCTTATTTAACCCATTATTTACTTTCTTCTCTGAGCTCACCTGATCTCAAAGACTTTTTTATTCTTTGTCTACTTATGGATATGTGTGGAGGATCTGGGGGGTTAGTGAATTTTTCTCTGCATTCTCTAAACATGTGTATTGCATGAATCTGGAATAGATCAGCCCTTACTGGGTATTTATTAAAGAAATGAGTAGTTGTAAGACACTCTATAGATATTCATTTAATGAATGAGAAAATCAAATGTTGCCTGGTAAAAACAAGTGTTAAGTCAGCTATCACAGTTTTCTGAGATATGCAGCCAAGCCAGGGAGACTGAGGGAAGGCCATCTTTCATTGTAAAATCAACGCACTGTAGGGGAAAGTTCCTCTCTCACCTAAGGGAACATGGATCTTCCTTGATTGTTCACTTTGGTATTTCTAAATTAGCATGATTTACCAAAAATATTTGGATCACTCAGTACATGCATGTGATTTTTTCTAAATGGCTATCTTTAAAAAAACTTCCTCATCTGTATTAATGTCCCTAGAGTTTTTACATTTTTTGCCTGTATTTCATTAAAGATGATGTCATAGAAATTTTTTGTCAAATTTCCCATTCTGGTCCGTGCCTGGAAGATTGAGAGTGATGCAGTCTAAGAAAGTTCAGGATTTTGAAGTTTAATCATTTACATTCTAACACTAAAGCTACAAATCTGCCGTGCAGTGTTGCTTACTTCTACTGCTCACTGGATGGATGAGTCTATGTGCTTTTTAAATTTCTTATAAAGATTTGGGTCAAAACCAGCAGTGTGGTCAATAAATTAATTTCTTGAGAGTTTATCAGAATTGTGGGATGATTTGGGAGGAGCAAAATTGTGTAAAATCAATCCTCTATTTTTAAACTTATTCTTCTAAAATTCTAAATAGAATTTTTTTATTCATTAATATTTTCTTGATTTCATAATGCTAAAAATTAAGTAAGATGAATGTTGTGTTAAGAAATGGGAGCAAATCCAAGACCAAAAATCAGATGATTATTAAATTTGCAACTTAAAAAAAATAAATACAGTTTGAAAGATTGCTCTGTTTGAGGAAAGGACATACAATTTTGTTGAGATAACTTAGGGTACAAATCAAGGTCATTTATGTTCATTTGAACATTCATATTCACATCTGGAAATATCCAGAATGACTACACTAAAACCTGCAGGTAAATTCTTTTCTCAGCTGAGCATGCCATATTGTTGTAGTTAATCAAGAAATCTACCAAAATTAAATTTGTCCTCCTACTTTTTAGTTTAGAAATTTAGGGGATCACTGGGACTCAAAAGAAAATTCAATAAATAATGGACCATCCTAGAGATACTTCTTTTTAACTTAAAAATCCCTCTGAGATATCCTCAGGTTTTAAAAATACTTTTGTATTTTCCTGTTTTTGTGTGTGTTTGTGTAGGCCTACATCTTCATATTAGTCATCAGTGTTGTCAGAACCTTGGCTAGAATCATAGTCTAGACCTCTTGAGGTCACTGGGTGGTTGGCTACATTTTCCACCTCTTGCTTTTCATGGGTCTCACTCTGAGAAACATGCTCCTTCTCTCTCTCTCCTCTTTCAAGGTCATCTTTGAGGACATCTTCTGAAGCTTTTTCTGAGATGCTGCCTCTTCTGAGCACGACACTGTCTATTCTTGTATCACCAGTATAGGAGCTCATGCAATTTGTAAGCACTTGCCTTAATGATGCGCTCCCTGAAAGACCTTGAGGAGAGGGATCAGGTGGCATTCATCTTTAGGATCCCTTCCCTGTCCTCACAGCACATTCATGGTCCACGTTCAGCAAACACTTGTACAATGACATGACTTAGGGTTTCTAGACAATCTGTATTGTAATTTATGTTGATACAAAGGGATAACATTAGCATCATATGAAAAGTAAGAGTTCTATCAATGTCATCTTGATGAAAATATTTATATCGTTATATCTTATGTCCTAGGTGTCTTCTTGACTGACTACCCAGGGCGAGTTGGAATGGCTATGTGCATCTCTCTGAACCCCCAAATCTTTAGTTGTAATGATGAACTTACATGGAGAGGCTTATTTGAAATGTCATTATAGTGTGGATGATAACCTTCTTAGTTTCCACAGCTGATATTCCTCCAAAGTTTTGTATGCTTTGACTAATGTATTCTCTTTATGCTAAGCCTTCTTTAAAATGATATGAATGTTCCATAAATGCTGATTTTTTTTTTTTTTTTGAGACAGAGCTTCACTCTGTCACCCAGGGTGGAGTGCAGTGGCATAACCACAGCTCACTGCAGCCTCTGCTCCCGGGCTCAAGCAATCCTCCCACCTCAGCCTGTGGAGTAGCTGGGACTACAGGCGTGCACCACCAAACCTGGCTAATTTTTGTATTGTTTTGTAGAGACAGAGTTTCGCCATGTTGCCCAGGCTGGTCTCAAATTCCTGAGCTGAAGCAATCCTCCCTCCTCAGCCTCCCAAAGTGCTGGGATTACAGACATGAGCCACCATGCGCTGCCCCATAACTGTTAGTTTAATTAGCACCTTTCTGCTTTAGTTCATGTTGACTATTGAAAATCTATCATCCCGTATAATTAGTGTTTTTAAAAGATACTTTTAGATAGTGATCAAAAACTTATTTATTAAGTAGAATGTAAATTATTACAAATGATATGAATACCATAGGATACAGTTTTTATATGACAACTTAGATTATAAAATGCAATTCTAGCCAGGCACATTGGCTCATGCCTGTAATCCCAGCACTTTGGGAGGCCCAGCAGGCACCAGCCGCTTGCTTCCAGGAGTTCAAGAGCAACCAGGGCAACATAGTGAGACTCCGTCTCTATAAAAAATACAAAAAAAAAAAAAAATAGCTGAGCATGGTGGTGCATGCCTGTAGTCCCAGCTATTCAGGAGACTGAGGTGGGAGGATTGCTTGAGCCAAGGAGGTTGAGGCTGCAGTGATCCAAGGTTGCACCATTGCACTCCAGTCTAGGCAACAGATAAATATGAGTACAAATGGCTGATCATCTTCATATTAATATGAAATTGCATTTTTTGATACAGGATCTCATTCTGTCTTGTGGCCTTCTGTAATAGGTTATCTTGTCCAAATTCTGGAATAAAGTCCAGAAGAATTTTAATGTAGATAATTTATTCTTTAACCTTTGAAATACTGTATCAGCTACATGACAATGGCTTATAACTAGCTCTAAATAAATGAAATAACGTTTGCGAGAGTGAATCACGTCACTGAGAACCAAGGGGAAACATGAATTAGTGATTATTTGAACAGAGAGTGTTAGTGGTCTGCATTCTGCCTTGCACCCAAATGGCATCACCTATGGGTGTGATAAAAAGCCCCTGCCTTTCTCTCCCTCCTCAATGCTTGGGATTTCCAACAACAACAAAACAGAAGCCAGGAAAAATGCTGTGTTGTGAGTACCCTCAGGAAGGGTTTTCCTTTATGAAGAGGCAGACCTAGTTAGGAAATACATAACCATGGACTGCAGGAAAGACAATTGAGTCTGCATGGAGGATAGAGACCAGGGACCCCATAAGAGGAGAGGTGGTGACCGAGGCCTGCAGGATGCATGGAAACATTCCTGACATCAAGGGCAGCAACTATGAACATACTCCTCCTAGGCAGAACTAGAATGGATGAACAGAGTTCTTTTCAGGGAGACTCACTAGGTAGATGACTACATGTGAGACACTTTTTTTTTTTTTTTTTTTGAGACGGAGTCTCGCTCTGTCGCCCAGGCTGGAGTGCAGTGGCGCCATCTCGGCTCACTGCAAGCTCTGCCTCCCGGGTTCACGCCATTCTCCTGCCTCAGCCTCCTGAGTAGCTGAGACTGCAGGCGCCCGCCACCACACCCAGCTAATTTTTTGTATTTTTAGTAGAGACAGGGTTAAACCATGTTAGCCAGGACAGTCTTGATCTCCTGACCTCGTGATCCGCCCACCTCGGCCTCCCGAGTAGCTGGGATTACAGGCGTGAGCCACCATGCCCAGTGAAACACTTTCAATGGGAATATTTTGTTCCATCAGATTTTAGCAATATCAGATTTGAAAACAGGGGAAGCACACACAGATACAATTAGTTTCACCACCTCACTTGTGTATCTAAACAAACCTGTAAACAAAGCTAAGCAAACCAAGAAACAAACAAAACCTGAAACCTAATACAGTAATAATAGGCTGGGGGTGGTGGCTCATAACTATTATTAATCTCAGCACTTTGGTAGGCTAATACAGAAGAATTGCTTGAGCCCAGAGTTCGAGACCAGCCTGGGCAAAATAGTGAGATCCTATCTCTATAAAGATTATTTAAAAAATTAGCCAGGTTTAGAGGCATCCACCTGTAGTCCCAGGTACTTGGGAGGCTGAGGCAGGGGGATCACCTGAGCCTAGGAATTTGAGATTACGGCCAGCTATGATCGTGCCATTGAATTCCAGCCTGGGTAAAAGAGTGAGGTCTGTCTCCAAAGTTAATAAATAAGTAAAATAATAATAATAATTTTTACCATATCACAAAAAATATAGCCAGTCAGATACAATGCACACTAATTATTGTAAAATTTTCTGAAACACACATACATCACTAACTTGATAATTGTAAATTTAACACTGATTGGAGGGTGTGAACAAAGGTATGATCAAGTAAAATAAATGTATAGGCAATTTCAAAGTCTTAATAATACAATTTCAAGAGCTAATATTAATTGAGCATTTACTATATGCACACTCATGCATTATGGGACTGTCTTTGGTGCTAATATCACAAAACTTTATTTTTTTTTTCCACTGGTAATTTTTGTCACTGTTGAAAACTCTTTCAGCCATAGATCCCCACAGTGCAGAGATTGCGGGATGTGGGAGAGAAATGATGGTCTCAATCCCCACCTGAGCCAGTGTCCTATGGCGGGTGAAAGCCAAGCCACCCAGCTTCAGTTCTGGCTCCACTTTTATAGTTCTGTGGTGTTGGGCAGGTTAGCTAGTATGTCCCTGCATTAGTGTTCTCAACTAATGGGGATAAAGCTTACATATACCTGACATGTTTTTGGAGACAATTAAGAGTTAGTATATGTAAAGAATTCAGCAAGTTAGATGCTGACCCACTATGTACGTATTAGCTATTATAACTTATTATTCGGACAAACAGCTAATGCATGTGGAGCTTAATACCTAGGTGACGGGTTGATAGGTGCAGCAAACCACTATGGCACACGTTTACCTATGTAAGAAACCTGCACATTCTGAACATGTATCCCGGAACATAAAGTAAAATAAAAACAAAAAATAAAAAAAAACTATTATTATTACTATTATTAGAATTGTTTGGATGAGGAGGTAGCTTGATATCTTGAAAAGATGCATGGTCTTTGGAGTCAAGATAGGTCTTACTCCCTGCTTCAGTGAGCTGCGTTACTTAACACCTGGATATCATTTTTTTCCCAAAGTAAAATAAGATGTCATAATAACTCCTGCCCTTGGCTGTAGAAGGGTCAGTGAAGATGAATGTTATTATGATTGTTGTTAAATATAAATTCATTTTTACAAATACGGTTTCATCAACAATATTTATGATAATGCCTATTAATAACAAAATGTGCTAGGTGTTATGAGAAATCAAAAACATAGTTAAAATATGATCTTGTCTTCCTGCAATTTAATAATGTGCTGGCTCATTAGCTATGAAACCCAAAGGCCTTATCTACTTTGTATTAATATTTTTTCAAGCATGGAAGTAAGCCCAGAAGGGTATTGAGTGATGTATCGTCTTCTTCCCTTACCATCTTTCCTATAGATGCAAAATCCTGAGTGTGAAAGGCCACGTGGTACTCTGTTAGATATCTCGCAGGTGTTACTTATCGATGGTTCTTGCTTAAAAGTAGAAGGAGGAGTGACGCATGAGACGCATCCTATAAAGAGAGCATTCTGGGTGAGATGGCAAGAAAAACTCCGAATGGTCCTGAGATGATAACTGATCCAATGGAGATGATATATCTATTCAGTTGATGCAAACATAATTGCGGTTTATACCCTTGAATGTAAGGCAAAAACTGCAATTACGCTTGCACCAACCTAATATATATATCTTTTGGAGACAGGGTCTTGCTCTGTCACCCAGGCTGGAGTGTAGTGGTGCGATCACAGCTTACTGCAGCCTCAACCTCCCAGGCTCAAGTGATCTTCCCACCTCAGCCTCCTGAGTCGGCTGGGACCATAGACACATGCCGCCACACCCAGCTAATTTTGAGATAAGTTTTCTTGCAGTAGAGTCAATGGCAGTGTTGTTCTGATGTTCTGCCACAGCAAAACATCTCTGCAGGTTGAGGATTAGTTCTTGCAAATAAGTGATTTCTAAATGATTGATTGGTTCTTTTCACATATTAAACAAGTTATATCTAATGGAGAAATACACTGAGTTGATGATTTCCAACAAAACTTTAATGCCACCCAGATTAATGCCAACCAGATTATGAGTTGCCCATTGGAAACCTCAAGGAGTCTTCATTGATTTTGTATTCTCAAACTGCATGTGTGTGCTAAAATGGTTGCATAGAGATTCCACATGAAGCCATGCATGTGTGTAGGTGCTCCCACTAGACTAGTTCCTTGACTTATTAGGGAACAAGTTAAGAATTACTTCATGTCATGATCGGCTAGTTCTTGTAACTACCTATAAGAAAGCTTATAAGGAATGTCACATTGGTTTTGAAACAATATCATCTCTTTTACTGACGGAGAGAGGTATGTTTTTCTTTTTTTTTTTTTTAAATAGGGAACAATGTGCTGAGATGGAAAAAAAATCAAGTAGGTTTCCAGGGTGGCATTTTTAAAGGCACCATCTCAGAAGGATGAGGCAATGGTAAGTATCAGGAATAGTTATTGGCGAGTCCAGCATGGCAGTCAATGACTGTGTTCTGGACTGCACCATTGGACTTGGGAACCACTGTGTGGCCAGGCTGTGGGCTCCGGCAGTTGTTCAAAACCCTGAACCTGGAGCTCAGACCAGAGGGTTTCATGGGAGGCTCACTGTCATTCATTGTAACTCTAAGAACCTCATCCTTCCTTGAGCCCGATTGTTCCCATCTGATCAGAGCTTAGATGCAAGATTGGGAAGGAAGGTGGTGGAGTTGGGGTCTGCCTCGAGGGCAGCCCAGGTGAGTCATGGCTGGGAGAGCAGTAGGTTCATTCTCACCACCTCATTTTTCTAAGGGGAAACAGATCCACAAGGGAGGGTCAGCCCCAGATCATTGGCCACACTTATGGGAAACATGTGCTGCTGTTACGCAGGCCCCTTCATTCTGTTTGCATACTCTCCTTGTAACCCCTGGGCCTATCAGGACGCCAGGGTGTCTGTTGGAAGAGGCATCCAAGAAGGATCTTTAGGCTGCAGGATGGAAGCACACACTACAGCATGACCTTAGGTAGATGGTTCATTCATTACCTTTTAATATCTTCCTCTTTCTTTGCTGTCAAACATGGGTAATAAAATACCTAACCTGTCATATTATAAGAAGTAATTGAGGCCAGGTGCATTGGGTCATGCCTGTAATCCCAACACGATGGGAGGCTGAGGAGGGAGAATCACTTAGGTTCAGGAGTTCGAGACCAGCCTGGGCCACACAGTGAGACTTCATCTCTACAAAAAAGTTAAAAATTAGCCAGACGTGGTGATGCACACCTGTAGTCCCAGCTACTTGGGAGGCTGAGGTGGGAGGATCGCTTGAGCTCAGGAGTTTGAGGCTGTGTAGCTGTGATTGCTCCACTGCACTCCAGCCTGGCCAACAAGCAAGACCCTGTCTCAAAGAAAAAGAAAAAAATTAGGTGAAAACAATGTCTATGAAATGCTCAGTGCCTAGTGATGTCTAAGGAATGCCCAAACTTTCTAGGTAAGGGGTAGGGGATGCATGGGGTGAGAGTCCCATCGGATGAGCATGAATGGGAACTCATCACTATTGCTGAAAGTGCTTGATCCAGAATTAAAATATTTCAACAGAAAATTCAGAGGAAACTTTAGAATGCTGAAAAATGCCATATTGGTCAGTCTTACTGGTTAATCGACTTTTCTGAAGTACATACACACTTTTTTTTTTTGAGATGGAGTCTTGCTCTTTCATCCAGGCTGTAGTGCAGTGGCACAATTTCAGCTCACTGCAACCTCCGCCTCCCAGGTTCAAGTGATTCTCCTGCCTCAGCCTCCCAAGTAGCTGGGATTACAGGCACCCACTACAACACTCAGCTAGTTTTTATATTTTTAGTAGGGGTGAGGTTTTACCATGTTGGCCAGGCTGGTCTTGAACTCCTGACCTCAGGTGATCCGCCTGCTTTTGCCTCCCAAAGTGCTGGGATTACAGGTGTGAGCCACCATGCCCTTCCCACCCAGCTAATTTTTGTATTTTTAGTAGAGGCAGGGTTTCACCATGTTGACCAGGCTGGTCTCGAACTCCTGACCTCAAGTCAGGCTTTGGCCTCCAAAAGTGCTGGGATTACAGGCATGAGCCACTGTGCCCGGCACACACTTCACTTTGGATCAAGCCCTTTAGAGCATCTGAACTTCTTTTCCAGTCCCTTGCTGCACCCAGGCAATCCCAAGCCTGGTGCCTTCCTATCTCCAGCCTTTGATTTAGGCTATTCTGTCTGCCTGTGTGCAACATTTCCTTTCCCTCCTTACTGAAGTTCTATCCATCCTGTGTTGCATGAATTGATGGATAATTTTGAAAAAATAATTATTGGTAATCATTAACCTCTACTGACTTATTTCATTGATGCATTTTTGAGCCTGGTTAAACCAAGTCTAGCAGTGCTTTCGGATTACTTTGGTGGTGAAAATTGTTTACTTAAAAAAAAAAATTTGAAACAAACAAAAGTGGAAAGCAGTGGTTTCAAGCTCATTTGAAGTGTCCAAAGTGACATGCTTGGAAATTTAGGATTTTGAAATAATTGTCCACTCCTCCTCATGGCCACACTTCGGGGTACATCTCATAAAGTAGACAAACACAGATGAAGGTCAGCTCTCTGACTCACTGTATGTAAACCTCTCAGAAATTCACCCCTGGCTGCACTGCTCACCGGAAGTCCATTTTCTTCTAGACTAAACATTTGCAATGATCTAGGACTCAAAAAGTCCATCTTGGGCCATTTGAATAACCCCAGCATCTAATTTTACCCTTTTTATTTGTAGCCCCTGCAGAGTGGGGTTCAAAATATCAGACAGGTACTACTAGTACAGGCAGAGGGGACACTCAGACCATGAGATCCTTCTCACTGTCTGGACATTAGAAAGAGAGCAGAGCCCAAGGAAAAGATATCGGTAGAATACTTTTGTGATATACAGCTGTGGGCCCATGTTAGTGGAGATATTTCACAGTTGAAAATCTGGACCCTTCCCCACAAACTCAAATTTTAGAAAGGTTGATCTGATGCTTTCATACATCTCAAGTAAATGGCTCTGTCTTTTCATGGTTCAGCTGCAAATCTGAAGTCTTTACAATTTGATTGCTTAAATATTGGTTATTGACAAATTTTCTTATCAATTTGAATGTTGTAGCTTCCAAACTTTTGCCAAAATTTAGACCACAAAGGCCTTTTGAGTATCTCTTTAATGATTGCCAGATAATTTTCCTATCCATGGCTTTCTCTTTACAGAATAAAACTTCAGTTATTTTTCCTTGATTCTAGAAGATTGTCAAGGTCATGTCCTTTATGGAACTCTTGTTTCCAACAAAGTTGATTTTTAAACATCGCTCCATATTTCCTGCCATAAACAAATACTAGGTTTTGTTTTTCAAAGATAATTTGTAATTTATAAAGAAAGATTAATGCTGTCCCACCTCCCCCATTTGATCATTAACATACAAATTGGAAGAAAATCATACTTGGAAAAATGATTGATCAACTGTTTGCTATTTTTATCTAGTATAGATTTATTTGTCTTATCGAAGGTAAAACGAATAAAGGTACACGTCATTTTTCATCAGCATATACAGCTAAATAATCAACAATGATACATTATGTAAATCCCTTTGGCTCCTGAATTATTCAACTTTCTTCTTTTTTCCATTTTCTTTTTTTTCAACCTGGACGAGTCTTAATAAATAATCAAGGCCTGAAGTCTGAGAAATGTTTGTCTTCTCTCTCACACCTACAGCCTTTGGAACAGGAACCCAATGCAGCGTTGGTTGTAAACATTTCAGTAGCTGCAGTGGAAAGAACATTAAGTTGAATATAATCAGACTGTCCTAGTTCCAAGGAGAAGCAGTGGTAACAGGTCTGGCATCAGGCTCAGAGCTATAGACGAGTCACAGCTTATAATATGATAGACTCACTTTATGAAACCCAAAGGGAACATTATATAAAGTGCACAATCATGAGAAGGAAATGAGAACTTCTGAACCTAGGACTTTTTTTAAAATTGTTTTACCATATGCGCTTAGGTTCAAACTACATTTGCAACCACTGGGCATTATCAGCTTGAAACCACTGGGCATTATCAGCATGTTTCGGCAAGAGTCAGCTACTGCTTTTGCTTAATTGGTAGCTGCATTTTCTCTTAAGGGGGAATGCTTTGGAGTGTGTTTTCCTGATAATTTGGAGTGGTCTTTGCTGAATGGTGATCCTAGGTTGGAATTTCCTACATTGTACACCAAGAATCAGTTGGCTGGATGAAAAACAAGTGACAAAGGGTTTTTCCTTTCCCAGTATTCTCAAAATCCTCAGTAAGAAATGAAGGCATCATGACTCTTCAGTGACATCAGTTGTCCTTGAGGAGGGGTGGAGGATTTCATGGAGACACACATAGGCCTGATAATGAGGACATCTATGCTGTAATCCAGGTCTGCTGCTAATTAGTTGTTTGCAATTACTAGGTTTTTGGTATGTTTAAAGACTGCAGAGACAGGCATTCATTCCTTTTCACTATGAAGAATGTGTGAATGTAAATTAAGAACCA
Organism: Pongo pygmaeus; assembly: GCF_028885625.2. Lineage (NCBI taxonomy): Eukaryota > Metazoa > Chordata > Mammalia > Primates > Hominidae > Pongo > Pongo pygmaeus. The sequence continues at coordinate 6,578,220 of NC_072396.2, read as the reverse complement.
CAGCTAGCTGAGAAGTACAAATAATTCGTGAAGCCTATTTAATACTTGAAAATTTCAATTTATGTCAGTTCATTCAATTTTTCTATATACAGTTGACTGAACACTTTCTGGTTTTGTAACCCCTATTAAGGAAAATTCTTTGCAATGGATTTTCATGATAATCTGGATAGTCTTAGTGATCTTACGTTAGAATTTATTTTATTGCTAGGATGACTTAGTCCAATTCAAAACTGATGATCAAGAAAAATTCCTTTCATGGCATTCCTGAAAACATAATTTTTATTTTTAAGTCAAGGGATGAAGGAGTGAACTAGGAAATTGGAAAGTCAGTATTATATGGAACTGAATTTGTGAGTATGTTGAAGATTCTGATGATCAGGATAATTCTAGGGGCCTGTAAGTTTGAACATTGAGATTGTTGATACTAAGTTCTGAACACATATTACCCAAATGAATCTTTTATTAAACATCTTGTGATTTCAAAGCACATAGAGTAGTTATGCAAATCAATGTGGTGCAGCAACTACAGTATAACCTTCAGATGTTAGGGAATCAACGACTAAAAAAAAAAAAAGGACAGTATTTGAATGTTATTACAAAGACACCTACGATTCTTGAAGGACATTTCAAAGGCAGACAATGGGGTAAATTGTGATTGAAATACACGCTCAATCTCTATGATATGCTCCTTCCACTTAGAAAGTGGGATGAAAGCTCATCAATTGAAGAATAATTGCTAAAAAAGATTTCTCTTCTATCTAGCTTTGGAGTATTTAGGAGCTAATCAGAGTATTTTGTCTTCTCGGAAATTAAAAGAGATGAACAGAGTTGTGCAGACATGGGGAAAATAAAGTTTAGTTTAATATTTAGCTTTTAAACTTAGTACTTGATGGACATTTTAAAAAGTGTACAATTATCAAAACTTCAATATCTAATCCTTTTATGTAAACTATGGTGGATACATGGAAACACCAGGGACGGGTGCTGGTTCTTGTTAACTTTTCTTTCTCTGTCAGCCACAAGAGTGCCTGTTCCATAGCAGTAAACTAATAAGTATTTGCTAAATTAAGAAGTGGGAAGGGCGTTGTAGGTTATTGATCAAACGAAAATAAATATATTTTGTTGTTTATTCAAAAATTTCCCCGACTTAATTTTTTTAAAATGTAACTTAATTTTTTAAAGCTTATCTGTTTCTTTGTTTTGCGTCGAGTCAAAGATTATTTTATGTCAATTACCTTTTCATGCTGAGGCAACAGTTTCCCAGTTTTCTCATTCTGCAAAACTAATTTCCTGATTCCTCTCTCACCAGGGACCATTCCCCTCCAAAATCCTACAAGGTGGGTCCATGACATCTGCTAGAGAAAAAGAGGGACATGTTGGAGCGATAGGATTCCCATGGGCACTGACATACTGGCCTCTGGGGGTAGGAAGACTAATGCTTAGTACAGGAAAGAAGGAAAAGAAGGCCTTAGCGAGGACTGTTTTATCTCAGCATTTCTCAGAAGCTCCTTCAGCGGAGACTTCGCCTGGGACCTTCACCCCACCTTCTTCTAATGGCACTTCCTCCCCGTGTCGGGGGGGGGGGGGGGGGCTCTCCACGCGGGACGTCACATCCGGTGATGCGTAGGGCATCGGGTGTGGAAATGTGTGCGTGCCTCCTGGCGTGTGCGTGTACGTGCGCATGCGTCCGCCTCCCGGGTTCACGCCATTCCCTGGCCTCAAGCCTCCGGGTAGCTGGGACCACAGGCGCTCGCCATCACGCCCGGCTTTTTTTTTTTTTTTTTTTTTTTGTATTTTTAGTAGAGACGGGGTTTCACCGTGTTAGCCAGGACGGTCTAGGAAATTTTTAAGCCACTCTGACTAAAGAAGGTGGAGTTGGCCGGGCGCAGTGGCTCATGCCTGTAATCTCAGCACTTTGGGAGGCCGAGGCGGGCGGATCACGAGGTCAGGAGATGGAGACCGTCCTGGCTAACGCGGTGAAACCCCGTCTCTACTAAAAATACAAAAAAAAAATTAGCCGGGCGCGGTGGCGGGCGCCTGTAGTCCCAGCTACTCGGGAGGCTGAGGCAGAATGGCGTGAACCCGGGAGGCGGAGCTTGCAGTCAGCCGAGATCATGCCACTGTACTCCAGCCTGGGCGACAGAGCGAAACTCCGTCTAAAAAAAAAAAAAAAAAAAAAGAAGGTGGAGTTAGAGTTGATATTTCCTTTAAATTTCTAGAGAAAACAGATTGTCATATATTTTTATAGAGACAAAATACTGATGAAGGTGATATACAGTTAGCTTAATTATGATTTTTCTAAGATTTAATTAGATGGTAAATTTACAGTAATTATTAATATGTTCACTGCTTTTATTGAAAACCATCGATTCTGAATCCACAATGACACAAATGGTGAGTAAGGTTTATGTCTTGTATCTGTGTTCTTGCAGTGCTTAAATGTCAAGAGAAAAACAAAGACTTTAAACATGATTTTTAAGGAACGTTTTCATTCTATGGTGGTTTCTGATGTATGTGTTTGTCCTTAGACTTCCTTTATCCTTTTCATTTTATCTCTTTCTCAAACTCATAAGGTTTCCTTTGTACAGATACTTTTTTGCCTGTTTTTTCTCCCTAGTTTATGCTGCTTTTCTGTGAAGAGGCTATATTTCAGAATGGGAAAAAAGGGCAAGCATATATAGTTAAATGAATCATTTTACACTATTTATAAGTTATTATACATAAGCTAATGTTTGATCTCTGGAGGATAAAAATAAGCTCAAGTTTGAGCAAATGATGGTGCCGCACACATGCCCTACCTTATGGTGAGTCAACTATGGCCTATGGGTGATGGCCAATTTTTGTAAATAAAATGTTTTGGAACCCAACCACACACTTAAATTTACATTTTCATATATGGTTCTTTTATACTACAGTGCCAGAGTGGAATGGTTGCCCCAGACACTGCATGGCCTACAAAGCCTAAAATATTTATCATGTGATCCTTTACCAAAAAACATTGGCAATGCATACTTTGGCAATTCATGGTGATCATCTTGGGCCTATGAGTTAATGCATCCATGCATACATTTTAAATTAGAAATATGTAATACATTAGCATTAACAGAGCATATGCTTTTGTATTAGGAATTCTATGAATGCATGCACTACAACTCTTAAACACAGAGCAGGTTTAAAGCCTGGCATCTGGGGTGTATGGATGAATGGGGCCTGCGAACACCCTTGAATTTTACCTGTAAAATTTATGTGCACCAGGGAAAGATTCAGTGGCGTTCAACAACACAAGAAGCTGCAGCTGGCTTGTGTGGGTTTTCATTGGTGGTCTCTAGGCTGCTTAAGTGATGGATTCCAGTTGCTGGTTGATCTCTCTTAGGGCTAAGGTTCATTATTGCACAGATTGATCTTGGAGAAACATCTTGACTGTTTTTTTCACACTCCAATCCATTTGTTTCGTGATCTAGAAGAAGGGAACGCTTGATTAAGTGCAAACAATTATTGTGATTTTTATTCCGCTTCACTAAACTTTTTAATGAAGTGCATTTTGTACAGTTAAAACCAGGGGGTTCCTGGATTCTATTTTTCGTGGGAATTTTTGAGAGAGAAGTGATTCTGACTCAGTACGCTTCCTTAGAGTAGATAATTAATATTAATGGGAAATGGAGTTTTGTCTTTCTCTGGCATGTTGTTCTCCGCCACACCTGGCATGCTGTGGACCTGTAGTAAATATTAACTAAATATATTTTAGACACAGATGATTAAGGATCTTTTGCTGAAAAACATTCTCTTAATCTTTTATACTTCCCTTTCCACAGTGCCTGCTGAAAACATGAATTTCAATTGTGTTTCTAAGTCCTGGTCAATTTAAGTGTGACATGGGGTGATGGGGAAATAGTTAGGACCAAAGATGGAAGGTAACATGATCCATGTGAATTGTGGTCAGTGCAAAGACCTGGAACAGCGGTCACTCTTTCCTGTCCATGAACCTTTGTGCTGTTCCTCTTTGTACACAGTTTAAAATATAAATAAGAAAATGTCATGCTGCCAAGTATGTATCACAGTGCAGGCCACGTAGAAGATGCTTTGTATGTGTTGGATGCGGGCCAGTGTTCTCAACTCAGCAGTTTCAGAGGAAGTGAAACAAGCCCTGGCTGGAAACCAGTAGCCGTAAGGTCTAAGTCCTGGCTGAGCAGTCCAAATGGGTTCCCTAACCTCTTGCCCATCCCCTCAGCTGAGAAGGGCAGGCAGTGCCCCTGGGCAATGCTGGTTTTGTCCAACTCTCAGAAGGCGCCATTCTTTGCCTACGCTCTCCTGTGTATTGGTCCAAAGCCCACCAACTTCCTAAGTGGAGTTCCTTCACATTCTGCAGAAAACCTTCTGTGGTGCTTTAACATTGGATGGGAAGATACGTTATCTTGGGCTCTGGGCTATGTTAGTCATGTTTTGGTAAACGAAGCATTCTGTTTTCACCAGGGGATGAGTAGGTATCATTTTCCTTCTTGAGTTTTGCAAACCTGGGTGGAGAAGAAAATCAGTGCAATGTCTTATGAATTTTTTTTTTTAATAGAAGATAGCAACTTGGAAGCAATTGAGTGTTGAGTCTAAGAGATTTTTTTCCACCAGCATTTGTTCTGATCTCATATATATATACAGAAAAATATAAATTATTTAGCGTTGACTTATCTGTAATTAAGTCTTCTAAAAGGACTACTGTTTTATCTGCTATATTTTCTTTCAATTACTTGGAAAATTTAAACCTTCCTTGGGGAATGTTTAGTCTTTCACTTGTCCTTTTAATGGCAATTGATTGGATTGTTCAAATTATGCTGTTCTGAGAAGAAGTTAACAAATAAAATCTGGCAAAGTAATAAGCAAATAGCATCAGGTAAATGAAAACAGCACACTATGTCCAGTGATATGTGTCTTCACTAATTTCTTACCTTTCAGAAGTTGAAGATTCATAATCAAGGTAAACTTTAAAATGGAAAATTTGCCAGCTACAGATTTTAAAGTTCATAAAAGGTGGTTTTTGATAGCTTCTGTTGCTACTATTTCCATTTAGCCTTTTATAATAATTAGTTAAAAATCTCAACTAATTCTTTCGATAAGATATCATAGGTTGCATTTTTCAATGTTTAAGCCAGATACTTGCTTAAAAATCAGTTAATTAACTGAGAGTGAATAATTGTCACTTATTATTTTATATTTGAAATATTAGGTTATAGTTTAAACATTTTACTGAAAGTGTAGCTAGAATACTGGGCACATTTTGCTAACACTCAGTGTTTTCAGATGTTTTTAAAATCATCACCATTTCTATGGTTAAGTCTTAGAACAACTCTCTGAAATGATGTGGCATCAACCATCTGAGAAAGTAATTAAAAGGGATAAAATAGTACCATATGAGTTGGGATTCCTTGACTATCCAACCAGAAAATTACTGATTTTAGGAAACATCCTGTTTAATCTAATTATCCTTCAAAGTGAGTGGACCTTTGACGTCATTTTCAACAGCAATGCCATCTTGTTTTTGTGTAGTTGAAGATCAGTTCATTGATCTTATGTCTCAGGAAGAAATTGCAGTATTTCTTTTTTTTCTTTTTTTTTTTTGAGACGGAGTCTTGCTCTCTTGTCCAGGCTGGAGTGCAGTGGCGTGATCTCTGCTCACTGCAAGCTCCGCCTCTCGTGTTCATGCATATCTCCTGCCTCAGCCTCCCAAGTGGCTGGGACTACAGGCACCCACCACCACGCCTGGCTAATTTTTGTATTTTAGGTAGAGACAGGGTTTCACCATGTTAGCCAGGATGGTCTTGATCTCCTGACCTCGTGATCCGCCTGCCTCAGCCTCCCAAAGTGCTGGGATTAGAGGCATGAGCCACCATGCCCGACCAGTATTTATTTTTTTGGTGTTTAAAAGGTTAAACTGCTTTGGAAAGAAATTTCAAAATGATTTGGGTTTTCCGGGCTTAGAAAGCAAACTCCAGCTCTAATAGTATATGCTTTTTTTCTACAAATGTTTTCCACTAGATGGTTATAGAGAATCGTTTCAATTGATTTCTTTCTGATGTCCTCTATATTTGGAAATGCAGTCGTTCACATCTAATGGACACTTTCTAGCAGCCCTATTTCATCCCTCCTGTATACTTCTTAACTAGGATTCCAGAAGGGGCAGTCACATTTGTTTTTCCTTACTTTCCACTCCTTCTTCAGCATGTTCATGTTCTCAGCTGTAACACATAATCACAAATTTAATGGTTTGAAGAATACTCATTAGTAAACATGGTTCTGGAGGCCACTTTCTGAAATGGACCTGGTGGAGCTACAATCTAAGTGTCAGCAGGGCTCCTTCCTTCGGAAGGCTCCAAGGGAGAATCTATCTCCTTGTCTTTTTCCCCCATGGAGGCTACCCGCATTCCTTAGCTGTTGTGGCAGGTCACATCTCCCTCTCTGACTCTGACCCTCCTGCCTCCCTCTTATAAGGGCCCTTGTAATGCCACTGGGCTCACCCAGCTAACCCAGGATCATCTCTTTATCTCAAAATCCTTAACTTAATCACATCTGCAAAGTCCCTTTGCCGTGAAAGGTCACGTATTCACAGACTCTGGGGATTAAGATGTGGACAGCTTTGGGGACAGTGCATTATTCAGCCTCAGGATGCTATAATCATATGATTGATGCATCTCAGGGGTCATCTTAGTTGGCCTCTGCAACATCTTTCTGCCTCTTGATACCTTTCCTGGGATGCTTTCCTCAACATCTTTGACAACACTCTTGTTTTCCCTTTTTCTCCCTGATGGCTGCTTTTCTCTTTATTTTCCTTCTTCCCTTGTCTCTTTCCCTCCTCCTTGTTCCATCTCCCTTGGGAATCCCATTGTACATTGTGTACTCGATGGAAGGTATGTTTGGAATATTATCACGTGTGTGACCAAAGACTGGTGGCCAGTGAAATGGTCTTAGGTGATTTGGCCCTAAGTTCCCTTTTCTATCCCATTTCATGACATCTGTCTACATATCCTGTGTCTCAGGCATGTTGAAGGACACAGAACCTTCTGGTACCAGCAGTGTTCAGCCACAGACCTCCGTGTCACTGTTATTGCTACCTTCCTCCCTTGCCTGACTTGTCTCCCTGCAGTGGAGGTCCTAATGATTCCACATTCACCTGAAAGTCATTTCTCAAGGGAGCCTTCCATGACCTGCTCCCCCTCTATAATCATGTATCCAGAAGAGTACCCCCATTATAACCCTCTTTCCTCTCTTGTTAATTTAAATGTGTTACTTCCCTACCAGACTAGAAATTCCCCTGAATACAGGAAATATCTTACGTTATTGTAATCACCACTCCATCTAATGCAGTGCCCCACTGCTATGGTTTGAATATCCCCTCCAAAACTTATGTTGAAACTTAATTCTCAGTGTGGCAGTATTAAGAGGTGGGCCTTTAAGAGGTGATTGGATCGAGGATTAATGGATTAATGTGTAAAAGGATTAATTGGTTAAGAAGAAGAAGAGAAACCTGAGGTAGCACTGAGCCCTTTGGCTATGTGATAACATGGGCCACCTCAGGAATCAGCAGAGAGTCCCTATTAGCAGGAAGCTTCTCATCAGATGCAGCCCCTTAACCTTGGACTTCTCAGCCCCCAGAAGTTTAAGAAATAAATTCCTTTTGTTCATAAAATTACTCAGTTTCAGATGTTCTCTTACAAGCAGCGGGAAACAGGACTACTAAGACACACAGTAAAAAATTATTTATTAAATTAATAATATTACCATAAAATCATAGTAGTTAAATCTGTGTTTAGAGATAGTTTCACTCCTTTTAGTCTATCACTTTTAAATCTATGTATTCATGTTAGTTCCATGGTATGAGCGTTTGTGTGCATAGGTGTAATTATAATGTAATAGATTACTAAAGCAGTCATGAAACACTTGAGGGTTCTTTGTACCATCACTCAAATTTATTTACATCCATACACACTTGTCAAAAGAGGTAGAGAGTTTCAGATGCCCTGAACTATCCTTATTCCCCACAGGCCTACCCTCATATTTCTGATAGCAGCTGATATACCAGGGAGACTGAAAATTAAGTTCCATCCTAAGCACAGAGACTTAAGAATTGCTGTCACTTAGAGAGAGAGAGAAGCAAACTATTGGTGCCTCCGAATGCAATATTGTTTTTCCCCAAAGAATGCTTTATCTTCGCTTTACTTAAAGAAAAAAGCAGGGCAGGGCGGTGGAAATGAACTGATAACGTTGTATCTGTGGATATAACTCTGCTCCAGGGAAGATATTAAAGGGTAATGCTTTGAAAATAACATCAAGAAATGAAAGTTAACATAAAAAAAAAAAAGCTGTCAGTACTTTAGGCCTTCCGAAGTCCTGTGGAGAGTGACTTAACTGGAGTTTATAGCAACTCTGAGACTTTTTTTTTTTAGTACAGTTCTGCCACTACTTTCTATGTTTATAAACAGTGAACAGATGCGTTCAGTGCTAGTTACCCAGCATCAACTGTCATACCCAGCATTACACTTGAACGTTGAATGTTGTATTAGTCCGTTCTTGCATTGCTTTAAGAAAATACCTGAGACTGGGTAATTTATAAAGGAAAGAGGTTTAATTGGTTCATGGTTCTGCAGGATGTACAGGAAGCATGGTGGCTTTTGCTTCTAGACAGTCCTCAGGGAACTTACAATCTTGGCGGAAGGTAAAGGGGGAGTGAGCTTTCTCACATGGCCGGAGCAGGAGGAAGAGAGAGAGAGGGCAAGGTGCTGCACACTTTTAAACAACCAGATCTCATGAGAACTCACTCACTATACAGTACCAAGGGGGCCGATGCTAAACCATTCATGAGAACTCCGCCCCCATCATCCAGTCTCCTCCCACCAGGCTCCACCTCCATCACTGGGATTTACAGTTCAACATGAGATTTGGATAGGGACACATTTTCATCTTAATTTGTATTTTGGTATAGTTTCATAGGAAAGATTTAGGTTGGTGTTCTCTCGCGTGGAAATTCACTTAGAGCTTTTACTTGCTTGTTACTTGTTTTAAAGCCTTTCCAGTTGAACCGATTTATTAAGGGCATCTATTTAATTTTCTATGGCAAAACATGGTAAATGTACTAAAAACTAGAAGAGATCTTACTGCCTTGATATTAGTTTATTGCTTGTTTATTAGGTGCCCTGAAAAGATGACTTTAGCACCCACTGCTTGCTAACCATCCTTGTCTTCAGCATCATTAGAAGATACGAAGGAGTAAGGAATGTGCTTATGAAAAAACAGAAGCTATGGCATCCCCCATCATAGCCACATAAGTCTTGAATAGGCCGCCTGCTTCTCTGTCTTCTTTTTGCAAGTGGTTGCATCCTAGCTTTGGTGGTGTCCTTGTAACTTTGGAATTGCCTTCCGGTCTTGAGAGAGGACCACTCTGTCTCTCTCCAGCTGCTGGACCTGAGAGATTGGGCTGCAGGTGGCAAATGGTCGCCACTGAGAAAACTGAAAGCAATGACAGCCATATAATATGGTGTGAACACCATACGGATCAAACTGGGACATCACCGTCAGCACACACTCATCCAGTTCTCAGACCAAGGCACACCATGAAATTCTGACATTTAGGTTTCCCTCCTGTTAGGAATTCCATCAAAATTATATAAGTAGCACTATTCTAAATTTTAACCTACTATCATTTTTAAAAATGACTTACTCAAAGCCCCAACACTCATCGGAGCAGGTTGATATTGTAGAAAACTCTAGCCCTATGCAACTGGAGTGATCTTGATGCTAAGACAATATGACCCAAACCTTGTCCTTTCCTCTTGGCTATATGAATATTTTCTAACTTTTGTGAACAAAATATGCCTCTTTTTCCTCATGATGGTGTTTCAAAAATGAGTCGATGGGTGTTTTTCAGTTATTAGTGGATAGGAGCTCTCTTAGCTCAGTCCTTCAAAAGCTTGTGTTTGATTTAGCTTTGTAAATTATCTCAATGTATGCATACACACATACTCCCCTACCTAAAAAGATCAGTAGATGCTTAGAATTCCTTCCTTCCTTCCTTCCTTCCCTCCCTCCTTCCCTCCTTCCTTCCTTCCTTCCTTCCTTTTTTTCAGGGTCTTGCTTTGTCGCTCAGGCTGGAGTGTAGTAGGACAATCGTAGCTCACTGCGGCTTTGAGCTCCTGGGCTTCCCAGGGCTTCCCATCTCACACCTCAGCTCCCCTGGGACCACAGGCATGCACCACCACACCCAGCTGATTTAAAATTTGTTTTTTTTAGAGACACGGTCTTCCTATGTTGTTCAGGCTGGTCTCGAACTCCCGGACTCTAGTGATCCTCCTGTCTTGTGCTCCTTGGATTACAGGCATAAGCCACCACGCCCAGCCACGTAGTATTTCTATATTTTACTTTTAGCATAAGTCCGTGAAAGAACTATATTTCTCATGCTTTGTTGAACTGTGCACATCATGATGTTGAAGGATTTGCACGATGGCTATGATGGTGGCTGTCACTGCACTACAATACTTTTTTTGAAAATAAATGAAATATTCATTGTTCACTAGAATAGTCATACAGGCATTTATTTCTTTAGAATTTGGAAACTTCTTTTTATATTCATGGTCGTATTTCGTTCTGCTAGCAGTTTAGGCAGATTCATCCTGTCCCACTTTCCAGTGGTAGAAACAGGTGTGAAGAAGTGAAGTAGTTGTTGGAAAATCACTGTGGTTTGCTTCCCAGGGGTTGCCTTGTCCACTCATTACAAAAGTATCATAACACATGGCACCTTCCCACAAGGAGTTTAGAGCTTGAAAAGTCAATGTATTAATGTACATAGGGGACCCACTTCCACTCAAAGCAAACATTGAATCAGGTATCAGAGCTCAGTGGGTGAACACGATGGCATTTAATTATCCTAAATTACTTTATATGATCAATATGTACTAACTGCCTTTGTTATGATGCTACCCATCATTTTTGGAGTCACAAGCTTTCAACCTTTGTCTAACTAAAAGATGGATATCTGCATTTTATATTAGGTGGTCTGGAAGCCATAGTAGTATTAGAGAGCACATAGGGAATGTTTTAGTCCATTTGGGCTGCTATAAGGAAATACCATAGACTGTGTAGCTTATAAACAACAGACATTTATTGCTCAGTTCTGGAGGCTGGGAGTCCAAGATCAAGGTATGGCAGATTCAGTGTCTGGTGAGCACCCACATCCTGGTTTGTAGATGGTGCCTTCTCCCTGTATCCTCACGTGGTAGAAGGGATGAGGGAGCTGAGTTCCCTTTTATGAGGTCACTAATCCCATTCATGAGGCTCCAACCTCATGACCTCATCACCTCCCAAGGACCTCACCTCCTGATACCATCATCTTGGGGGTCACAATTTCAACATAGGAATTTGGAGGGACACAAACATTCAGATCATAGCAGGGAAAGAGATGAGCCTTGCCCAACTCCATGAAGCCATCTGGATTTTTTCAGTCTCAGTCCTATTTCCATTTTTTAATGTTGAGTTCTGAACTTTATTAATGTCTCCTGGTATTTTCAAAACTTTGTAGAGCTTTCATCATCAATATTAAACCTTTCACATTCAAAGGACATGATTATTTTGTGTGAGTAGTGTGTTGTTATTTGACAAATGAGTACAATTATAAATAAATCTTGACCATCTTGATAGAGGAAATAAATGCACGTGTCAAGATATACTATAATGCTTTCGTAATCAAAACAATGATGGGGCCAGGTGCAGTGGCTCACGCCTGTAATCCCAGCACTTTGGGATTACACCCACTGAGGCGGGTGGATCACTTGAGGTCAGGAGTTCGAGACCACCCTGGCCAACATGGTGAAACCCCATCTCTACTAAAAATACAAAAATTAGCCAGGCATGATGGTGCACGCCTGTAATTCCAGCTACTCAGGAGGCTGAGGCAGGAGAATCGCTTGAGCTCAGGAGGCAGAGGTTGCAGTGAGTCAAGATGGTGTCACTGCACTCTAGCCTGGGCAACAGAGCGAGACTCTGTCTCAAAAACAAAACAATCAAACAAAAAGCAATGATGGATAGAACAGGGTATTATTTAAATGAAAACTGTAAGGGGAGTTGTATGCTCTCAAATGTCATTATGCACAGTCTAATATTTTCCCTTTTACTTTGTCACTCTACCTGCTAATTTGCTTCCTTAATTCGGAGTTATGTCTTTGGTTATTAGTTATAATATAGGCTGACAATTATGTAGCGTTTCTTCTGTGCTAGGACCTGTTCCAAGTGCTTTTTATATTAACTCGTTGGTCTCAACCACTCTACTTGATAGTTACCATTAGTATTACTTTCCTATCTGTGCTACAGTAACAAGTTACTACAGACTTAGTGGCTGCATACAGCTCTAGAGGTCAGAAGTCCAAAATGAGCCTTAGGAGGCTAAAATCAAGGTATCATCAGGACACCATTCTTTTTGGAGGCTCTAGGAGAGGACAGATTTCCCTGCCTTTTCCAGATTCTAGAGACTTCTTACTTTCCTTGGCTCATAAGTTCCTTTCTGCACCTTCAATGCCAGTAGATTGAGTCCTTCTCATTCTGTCGACTTTCTGGTTCTTCCTCTTTTCTTTTTCCCTTTTCTACTTATAAGGATCCTTGTGATTCTGTGGACCCACTGGATAACCTGGAATCATCTCCCCATTTCGAGGTCTGCTGACTGGGAACCTTAATTCTACCTGCCTCCTTCATTTGAATCTCTTTTCCATGTAAGGTCACACAAAGTCACAAGTTCTTGTATTAACACATGGTCATCCCGGGGGGTCCATTATTCTGCAGACCACACGGTTGTTACCTTCATTTTACAGCCAAGAAAGACAAACAGTGAGAGTTAAATCACTTACTCAGGGTTGTTGGGCTGCTAAATGGTAGAGCCAATTAAAATTAGGAGTGTACACAGGGAGGCTAGGCAGTGTTGTTGTCAAGGGCCTTGGCCCCCTAAAGGTTCAATGAAAAATCATGGAGACAAAGTGATTTTTACTGTCCACTCAACTGGATTGCACAGAGGGAGAGAGAGACCAGGAGCCTGGCTGGCTGGTGAGAAATTCTTACCCTTTAGCCAGCAGTGTGAGTTCCTGGGTTCTCTGCACTGTGGCTTCCAAAAGAGCAGAGCGTCTTTGTTGACCCCGCTCGCTGTGTCATAACTGTAGGGGCCAAGGCTCTTTACTCCCTAAAATTTTACTGAAAAATCACTGATTAGGGAGACTGATTAACAGGAGAAATGACATTACAAGTGTATTTAATGCAGATACACAGGAGCCTTCAGAATGAAGATCTACCCTCCAAATGAGGTCCAGAAGCTTATACACCATCCTGAGGTTACAGAAAGAGTGGGGTCTTGGATCCCGGTAAAACAGGTGATGGGACGGGGAGGTGAGGAATTCTGTTGAGGAGATTATTAGAACAGAGATTAACTTGTAAATAGTTCTCTTTGAAAATTAAATGATCCTTGGAGACACCCTTGGAAAACTGTCTGCTCAGATGTGGTTTTATCTTGTTTTTTTTTTTTTTTTTTTTTCTGTAATAGATAATGATATAACTTGAAGGGGTTGAAAAACAACTGTAGGTTGTCAAATGTATCCCATATCCTAGCCCTCATTTCTGGTTCCATCTTACTTTTCTATGTAAGTTTTCACTTCTAGTTCTATTTCTTACTTAGAAATTGTGTTAATCACTGGTATAAGTAGCATCTTTGCCAGATAAAAAGGAAAAACAAAAACAAATGCTTTATGACGATATGTGGGAGAAAAGAATGTAATAGTACTTGAGAAATATTGGAACTGGTTATATACTAGATGGTGTTGGGTAGTGTTTAATAAAATGATTATATTTCATAGAGAGCATTTTCTCTACTCTGAGGCAGAAATGTAGAGATAATTTTATACTATACTCATCCTTTCTCCTAACCATATTATTTTTTAAAATTCAAGTTAGAATTTGAGTGATTGTATTGCTGCTGTGCTGTTTTTCTCAGAGGAAAAATCATAGCAAATTATTTCAAAGATAGATGGAGAACATGGTGTTTCTCTATACCCAGGTTGGATTGAATGTTGTATTAGCCAAGGGAAACCTTCCTCTTCACCCTCTGGAGCGTCGCTGAAAATCATGTCACAAAAGGCAGATTAATAGGAGAAAGCAATACATATTTATTAAGTTGTAGATTTGTGTAACGCAGGAGCCTTCAGAATGAGGACACAAAGATACAGGGGAGACTGTCCGATTTTTTTTTTATTTCAACTTATTTTAGATTCAGGGGGTACATGTGTAGGTTTGCTAGATGGGAATATTGCGTGATGCTGAGGTATAGGGTACAATTGATCCCAATCAGTGGTGGTAAGCATAGTGACCACCAGCTAGTTTTTCAGTCCTCACCCTACTCAACTTCCCATTCTAGTAGTCCCCTGTGCCTATTGCTCCCATCTTTATTTCCATGTTTTTTCAAGCTCCCACTTATAAGTGAGAACATGCAGTATTTGGTTTTCTGTTTTTATGTTGACTCACTTAGGATAATGGCCTCCAGCAGTATCCATGTTTCTGCAAGGGACTTGATTTTGTTCTTTTTCATGGTTGCATAGTATTCCACAGTGCATATGTGGAGACCACATTTTAGTAGAGACCACATTTTCTTTATTTATTCCACCCACCACTGATGGGCATCTAGGTTGATTCCGTGTCTGTCTTTGCTATTGTGAATAGTACTGCAGTGAACATACAAATGCATGTGTCTTTTTTGTAGAACGATTTATTTTCCTTTGAGTATATACCCAGTAACGAGATTGCTGGGTCAAATGGTAGTTTTGTTTAAGTCCTTTGAGAAATCTCCAAACTACTTTCCACAGTGGCTGAACTAATTTACAGTCTCACCAAGAATGTATAAGTGTTCCTTTTTCTCTGCAAACTCACTGGCATCTGTTATTTTTTTTTTTTTTTGACTATTTAATGATGGCCGTTCTGACTGGTGTGAGATGGTTTCTCCTTGTGGTTTTGATTTACATTTCCCTAATGATCAATGATGTGGAGCATTTTTCAGATGTTTATTGATTGCCTATATGCCCTCTTTTGAGAAGTGTGTGTTCATGTTCTAGGCACAGTTTTTTTTGTTTGTTTGTTTTTTTGTTTTGTTTTGTTTTGTTTGAGACAGAGTCTAGCTCTGTTGCCCAGGCTGGAGTGCAGTGGCACGATCTCGGCTCACTGCAACCTCTACCTCCTGGGTTCAAAAAATTATCCTGCCTCAGCCTCCTAAGCAGGTGGGATTACAGGTGCCCACCACCACGCCTGGCTAATTATTTTGTATTTTTTTAGTAGAGACAGGGTTTCACCATGTTGGCCAGGCTAGTTTTGAGCTCCTGACCTCAAGTGATCCGCCTGCCTCGGCCTCCTAAAGTGCTAGGATTACAGGCGTGAGCGACCACTCCCAGCCCTTGGCACAGTTTTTAATGGGGTTATTTGGAAACTCAGTTTTTATGCTAAGGTTCAACTAACTGTGGACAGCCCAGTAGAAATAGGGTTGGACAAAAAGGGCCTCATCTAAAGCTAATGGACTGAGTGGGGAAACCCAGCCAGGCCTGTCTGCCTAGATTCTTCTTGGCCTTTCTGAGCAGCATTCCTTCTGAGTGTGAGGTAGGACCCTCTCTGGAATGGGGGTCTCAGGACCTACAGTCAAAAAGGCAGGTCAGAGGATTTATTTATGGCCAGCGTTTACAGAAAGGCAGGGGAAAGTTGAAGTCATCTTTTTTTGGTTTCATGGGTGCTTTGTGGGGAAGGGGTCTGGTTTGTATGACCTGCCTTAGGGAGGAGGGATTCCAGTTCCTATGGCCAGCCTCCGGGGAGAATGGAATTGAGAGACAACAGGTCAGGGGAGGGTCAGAGAAAAACCTTTTGCCTCTGAGGCTGCTGAAGCCTTCATTTTGTGGTATCGTTCTCTGAGCCCCAACAACACACATTTTTTTAACTTCATGCAAAACTCTTAGGTCAGTTGAGCCTAGAATACAGGTTTCTACGCTGTATGGCTAAAGTATGGTCCTTCCCTCCTCTCCACAGGGAGCAGATGAAATTTATTTTGGAGGAAGTTAACTCAGAACAGAAGGACCCAGAGATGTCAGAGAGTGGAGTGGGAGCGAGAGCCCAGACTCCATATCTGTCCTGAGAAAGTTAGGACATAAGGACCCAGAGACATCAGAGAGTGGAGTAGGGGTGAAGGCCCAGGCTCTGTGTCTGTAAGGAAATTGTCTACACTGTGCATACTCACAGCCATCAGCTTTCTTGTCCTTCCTTCCAAGTTGAAAGTCACTGGACTCCTTCAAGTCCATCCTGGAGGATCCCTTTCTTGGTAAACTGAACTGGCAGAGAAAAGTATTCCATAACCGGCATTTGGAGGCCATTTGGGCCTATTACTTATTTACTGTACAGTATGTTCACCTGCTGAGGAAGGACCCCTGGCTATCCACACAGACCTGATTCTTAAGTGAGAAAAGACAGTCTTACATCCTAGATATTTTCGAGAAGCTTTCAATAAGAAATTCTTTTTAAAAATTGAAAAAAGAATCATCTGGAGGTGGCACACACAACACCAACCAAGAAAACAGAGACAAAATTTCCAATCTGTAACTTGTAGGAGATGTGATGAAATAGTGACTCATAAAAAACATGGGAATTCTATTAAAATGTGACATATTAGGCAAATTAAATAATCAGATTGTAGAACGATTATGAGGATATCTCCAATGGACAAAACTTTAATGAGAGAGAGATAGCAAAATGGAAAGGAACGAATATGGAGACTCTAGGAATCTGACATTCAAAGAGTATTTTCAGGAAGGAAAACAGAATACAAATAAGCAAAAGTGACTTACGAATAATTTTTAAAATAATCCCAGCATTGAGGGATCTACACTTCCAGGCTTATGAAACAACACTCAGGGCTCACCATAGTGAATGAATTGAAACTCCAAACTCCAAAAGCACATTGCGAGATTTCAGAAGAACAAATATATAGGGAAGATCCTAAGAGCTTGGAGGCTGTATTAGGCCGTTCTTGCATTGATATAAAGAAGTACCCAAGACTGGGTAATTTACAAAGAAAAGAGGTTTAATTGGCTCATGGTTCTGCAGGCTGTACAGGAAGCATGGTGGCTCCTGGGGAGGCCTCAGGAACGTGTCAATCATGGCAGAAGGTGAAGGGGAAGCAGGCATATCTTACATGGCTGGAGCACGAGGAAGAGAGAGAGAGGACGTGCTACAGCCTTTCAAACCACCAGGTCTCCTGAGAACTCACTCACTATACAGTACCAAGGGGGGTGTACAGTACCATTCAAGAGAACTCTGCTCCCCATGATGCCATCAGCTCCCACCAGGCCCCATCTCCAACACTGGGGATTACAATTCAATATGAGATTTGGGCAGGGACACAGATCCAAATCATATCAGAGGCAAAGAAAAAAAACTTATTAAGAATCAAGAATTTGTAATGTCATCGAATGCTTCATGTCTTCACTGAACGTTAAAAGATAGAAACTTTCACAATTCTAAGAAAAAACAATTTACTACGTAGAACTCTTGGAGCAAACTGTCCATGGGCAGGCAGGGTCAAGGCATTTACGCTGATGTAGCATTTCAGAAAATTTACCTTTTGTGCACCCTTTCTTGGAAAGCTGTGCGATTATGTGTTCCTTCAAACAGCGGAATAAATGACAAATAGAAAGATGGGGAATTCAAGGAACAGTGGCCTTCACAGAACAGAGCTGAAAGAATGCAGGTCTCAGATTAATGCTCAGAGCAGGCTGGGACAGCTGGAATCCTAGAGTGAGACTTCAAGGAGAAAGTACATAAAAGAAAAGGAAATGAGCCATTTGACCATGTAGAAATAGTACTTGAGATGGGCTTTAGTTCCCTTGGAACATTCAGAAAAATTGAACAATAGACACACAGAAAAGCATGAAATGAAAATGTGAAGGAGTTGTCTCCAGATAAAACAGGAGGCGATTCAATGAAGGAGATTTAATTAGGGTAGAATGCTTCATTCAGGAGTGATTATTAATTGCACAGTTACAATAAAGTTAAAGAGAGAAGGCCGGGTGTAGTGGCTCACGCCTGTAATGCCAGCACTCTGGGAGGCCAAGATAGGCAGATCTCTTGAGTCCAACAGTTTGAGACCAGCCTGGGCAATGTGGCGAAATCCCACCTCTACAAAAAATTCAAAAATTATCTGGGCATGGTGGTGTGTGGCTGTAGTCCCAGTTACTGCAGAGGCTGAGGTGGGAAGATCACTGGAGCCTGGAAGGTTGGGGCTGCAGTGAGTTGTGATTGTACCATTGCACTCCAGCCTGGGCAACAGAGCAAGACCCTGTCTCAAAAAAAAAAAAAAAAAAGAAAAAAGGCAGAAGGGGCAAATAGAGTGGTGGTTGCCCATTGATAATTTATAGGTAATATCTAAAAATAATATATCAAGAAAAAATAGCATAAACTATTACTTAGAAATATCATAGAGCATATATTTGGAGAGGAGAAGCTAAGAAATCTGAAAGCATTTGCTTTCTAAAGCAAGTGTGGTCATGAGATGTTGTATGTTGGGCAAGAAAGTGCTGTTTGTTGTGCAAATAACACTTGTAGTAGTTTGACCTTTAAAACTTCATGCATGCGTTTCTTTATTGAAACAAAATTTTTTCAAAAGAAAAATGATAAGGCCAAGATTGAATGGTATGTGAATGTGAATATGACAGTTAAAAGCATGATTTCTCAAATGTACCTGCCCATTGGAATCACCTGGAGAATGTAATAGGTATCAATGCCTGTGCTGTGGTCCTCCAGAGATTCTGTCTTGCTTGGTCTGCAATGCAGGCTGGGCAGTGAGATTTTTCAATTCTCCTTAGGGATTCTAAGATGCAGCAGAGTTTAGGAAGCATGGATCTAGGTAGCTCAGATTCTTACTTGAATTTAAAAATCTCTAGCTGGGTGCAGTGGCTCATGCCTGCAGTCCCAGCACTTTGTGCTGGGCTGAGGTGGGAGGATTGCTTGAGCCCAAGAGTTCCAGACCAGCCTGGGCAACATAACATAGCGTGCCCGTGTTCCCAGCTATTCAGGAGACTGAGGTGGGAGGATCGCTTGAGCCCTGGAGGTCAAGGCTGCAGTGAGCTGAGATTATACCACTGCACTCAAGCCTGGGCAACAGAGCGAGACCCTGTTTCAAAAAAAAAAAAAAAAAAAAAATCTTGTCCGGTGTTCTCTTCACCAAGATACAGTGGTTTCAGTAATAAACTACTGCTAATATGATGATTTAGATTGAGCCAACTTCATCACTCAGTCATTTCTTTGTTATCTAATATGTTCTTTATAGAAAGGCTTTAGTTGCTTGAAAATGACCTAATGCTTCTCCCAAGCTTCCCATTATTTTTCCCTTTCTTAACTGAAGTCACAGAATGTTCTCCTGTGTGGAATGCTTTGTCTATCCTACGGGAAGCCAATTGTACCTGCCTCATGGCACCATTCTGGCTTAATTGTTCCAATTCCTCCTGTTTCTCCGACCACACATGAGGTTGAATTAAATATAATTTTCTCAGTTTGCATTTCCCAGGCAGTCGTCCTAAGTGGCTTCTTGGAGGAGCTCTGTGCATTCCACTGGTCTATTCTGTGATGCCCTTTAACTCGAGGGCCAAGGACATAATTACCAGCTCTAGAAATTCGTTCCGTGGTCAAGGATGCTTGTGCAGAGGCCAAATTTTCTTTCATTATAATCTGGCCTTTACCAAGCTTCAAAGTGAAGGGGATTGAGTTCCTACTAAAGAGTGTTGGCACCTAGGAAGTGAATGCTTTCTCTATCTTTTGCAGCTAGTGTGTTCTACATTTCTTCAGTGTACCTTCTGCCTGGTAAATGTCAGATTATTTGTTGATCATCCTCAGGGTGTAGTTCTTTGTGTTGTTAAATGAGAACCCAGTGGCTTACAAAGCATTGGCTTTTGAGGAGTCATTTTTATCCTAGATGATAACTCAAATCCATGCAGTGCTGATATTTACAGCTGGGAGGTGACATGATCTTATCCTTCGGTCTGTTGCTCAAATTATTGATTTCAGTAGGACTTACTGGCTCCCTTCTGTCTTGGGGATACCTTTGATCTGTCTTGCCTTGGGGGACCCTCCCTCTGACCTGGAATAGCAGCCTATTTCCACAAGAAGGGACCCTCTGAGAGAGGACAGTCTTCATACCACCTCTTCTGATTTTCCTTTATCTTTTATGGGTTTTGGCTTTATAACTTTACTCTTAGAATGTCCTTAAAGCTAATGATTTTTTAATGTTCTCTAGTGTATTACTAAAAGCTCTTCATCTACTTGAAAGACTGGGGCAGGAAGATTGCTTGAGCCCAAAAGGTCGAGGCTGCAGTGAGTTGTGATCCTGCCACTGTATTCCAGCCTGGGTGACAGAGCAAGACCCTGTCTCAAAAAAATGAAAAGGACAGGTGCAGTGGCTCACGCCTATAATCCCAGCACTTTGGGAGGCTGAAGCAGGAGGATTGCTTGAGGCCAGAGTTCTAGACCAGCCTGCAACATAGAGAGACCCATCTCTTCAAAAAATAAAAAAAAAAATAGCTGGACATGATGGCACACCCCTGTAGTCACAGCTTCTTGTGGGGCTGAGACCAGCAGGAGGACTTCTAGAGCCTAGGAATTCCAGGATGCAGTGAGCAATATGTATGTGTTAATACATAGTGAAACCAGTTATTGGAGAATTAGTATGTGGCCTCCCACAAATTCATTATGTTTTCCTAATTATCCAATTAATTCAAAGGGCATAAACATAATAGATGCAAATTATTTTACGTTTTTTGTCTAAAAACCTTTTTGACTGAATCAGTCTATGACGCTTTAGTATTTGAAGTTGCAGACAGAACTTAGTCTTAAGATAGCACTCACTTTGTTGATAGATTTCCATGGAGGGAATTTTTGCCAGATGATAATTTAGCTTGAAGATGTTATAGATGTGGACAGTCACACCCTCTAAGTTACACAGTCTGGGGTGGGCCAATTGAAAAGAACATGCAGGAACACAGGCTTGTTAAGGGATAATTAAACGTGGGGGAAATAGAACAGTCATGGCAGAGGATTTAATAGGGTTTAATTGGGTTAGGAAGAATAGGCTGGAGTGAAAGAATAGCTCTTAATAGGAGGTCTAGAAATAGCCAAGGAAAGCATTAACTGCAGAAAATCTGTGACATCTGATTACCGTAGTGAAAGAAAGATCCACCTTTAAAAATCCTATCTATACAGAAAGAAGTGATAGGGAGAAGGAAATCTTCCCACGGACGTATTTAAGAAAAACAGTGGGGAGGTTTGAGATTTCAAAGGGCCATGGTTCAGGTTGTAATTCAAAAGAGAGGCAAATGATAGTCCTACTCTTCTTGAGTTTCAGGAAGGGGGAGGATTTTTTTGCCACTTGCTGTGAAATAATTTTGGAGCTTCTATAACCTTGATCCTTTCATCCTATTTTTTCTTGGACTTGGGATGTGGGGAGTGGATAAGATGAGGATGGAGAAGAAGCAGGGTTTGAAATGCCTCTTTTGATTCTGTTCATTCCTGGAATTCTTCTCCATGGGCCTTAAAGAGTAGAGACTCCTTCCCGGTGCATGACATCCAGTGGCCAATTAATGAAACTTTATTTCCTCGGATAAGTTCCCTTCCTCCATTAATTTGTGGGATTTCAGATGAAAACTTACTTGGACTGTGGTTTTCTGTGTGTTTGTGAATGGAAGGACATGTTTGTCTTTGACTTTCCTTTAGTTTCACGTCTTAGTCTTGATATTTAAGTAGCTTTGGTTCAGACAGAGAAGGACCATGTGTGCAGTTGCTGGGACTGCTCTCTAGCTTGGAGGTCCCCTGGTCTTGGGAAAGATCTCCCTGCCCTATGCAAGTGGCATAGATGTTTAATTTTCTAGATGAGAGAAGCGCTAGAGTTTTTTTATTCATTACTTGTGTGCACAGCTGTGGCCTCTAGGGAAGCTCAGCTGAGGTGGTCTCAGGTTCCACCAAAGGTTACCAGGGAGAGATGACCAGGAAGACAGGAAGACGTGTCTCACTTGGGAGGGTATGGCAAGAGCTAGGCAAGACCTCCTGGTGGAGATATTTGCCATTTATTCTTTCTTTTTTTTTGAGACAGTTTCACTCTGTCACCCGGACTGAAGTGTAGTGGTGCGATCATGGCTCACACCAACCTCCCTGTCTCGAGCTCAAGCCATCCTCCCACCTCAGCCTCTTGAGTAGCTAGGGCTACAGCCATCAACACCATGTCCAGCTAATTTTTAAATTATTTTTAGAAACAAAGTTTTGCCATGTTGCCCAGACTGGTCTCGAACTCCTAGGCTCAAGTGATCCTCCCACCTCAGCCTCCAAAAGTGTTGGGATTACAGACATGAGCCATGATGCCTGACCCATTTATTCATAAGTACTTATGCTCAGGTCAGGTCTTCCAAGGGAAGAGAACAGCCAGATAAGACTCGTATGAGATAGCTGAGGAGGTGGCATTTCATCCTTCCATGCACATGCTCCTTATCCACAAGCAGAAAGCTGTAACCTTTGCTGTCCCCACTAGGTCATGATAGGTAGACACGCAGGTGATGACCACAGACTGGCAATTAGCCAAGGATTCTCAGCTGTGCACTCTACATGTGTGAGTGTGTGTGACAGATCCCTCTGGCGGTTTGGTGGAAAATTGATACATTTTGTAAAAATGATATGTTTAAGTCATACAGTAAGGTAAATAACGCATAAAAGGAAATCGGTTTTATTGAAATAGTTACCAAGGTATATTAATATTAATATTTAAAGTTGGTGCAGTGGCTCATGCCTGTAAACACCAGCATTTGGGGAGGCTGAGGTGAGAGGATTGCTTGAGGCCAGGAGTTCAAGACCAGCCTGGCCAACAAAGTGAGACTCTGTTTCTACAATCAATAAAATAAAAAATAAAAATAAAAAGATATATTTAAACTGGGCTATAGTAATACATGTGCATCTTTATTGTGTGTTAAGTACCTGGATCTACTTAAGAGGTTCATAATAGTCACAATTTCAAAGTACAAGTAAGCATAAACAGTATTTTGGGGTATCTGTAATAACAGTGTTAAGTGTCTTACCTACACGGATAATGGAAGCAAATACTAAATTTCAGTGCGTGGTAGTGAAACTAAAGATGTAATTACTTTTGCCCGTTGCAGTTTGTAGAACCCATGGAATCTATCTAAAGACTCCTGGGTGGCAAAGGATAAATGCTTGAGGGTATGAAACCCCATTCTCCATGATGTGATTATTACATATTGCATGCCTGTATCAAAACATCTCATGTGCCCCATAAATATATATATATATATATATATATATATATATATATATACGTGTGCTATGTACTCACAAAAAAATAAATAAAGACACCTGGGTGGGATTGGGGTTTTTGGACTTAGGGTGGAGGACATCTGCATTTAGAATTGTGTAGAGGAAAGGTTTTGATTTATTTATTATACCTCTGTTTTCTTTAAAAACCCTGCATGTGTAGGTAGGAATTTTGCCAGAGGTGGGAATGTGAGAGTCACTAGTTTGCAGCATAGAGCATTCTATTCTGAGAGAATTATTTTTATGTCAAAAAGAAAGTGAAGAATCTGGCAGATTAGAATCTTCATGTTATTTTCATTTAAAAAGCTTGGAAGTCTCAATATCAATTAATATTGACTGCTATTTACTGACATTTTTGGCAAAAAACACATTTCATTTTAATGAATTTTGTCTTGTTTGAGTGTTCGTAAGGCTTTGGAGGTAGTTTTAGGAGATAGTTGCCTTTGATTCCTGAGGTATATTCTTGGGTCTACCCTGATTCTATCTCTTGACTTTGCACCTCTTTCCTTCCTGAACCCTGTTTAAAAGAGCCTTCCTTTTATGACTCTTTTCTTCCATCCTATTCTTCCTTCCCATGCTAATGTGAGACACAGGGGTTTTTATGAGAAGCCTGTTGTCTATATGCTGGATCTTGGAAGCCTTGGTTATTTCCTAGAGATGGAAGGTCTGATCTCAGTTAAGTTTTGACCCCAGGACAAGAAGCCTCTCTGGAGTAACTGACTCACTGGGATAGAGCCTGTTTTCACAAATTAATATTCCTGTCTGGGGAAGGCAGAGGAAACATTTTGGGGAGTGGGTGGAGGTGATGAAGTTCAAGCCTGAGGATGAAGCTTGCCTTTCCTGGGAACTTGTACGGTGTCATACTCAGGTAATAAACTGTGTGGGAAAGGTGGTGTTTAGTAACCTAGAGCCGAACACCTTGTAAGGCCCTCACCTTGTCATTCTGCACCGTCAGAAGCCCATGAGAAAAGAGTGTAGGCTGCCAGAGCAAGCATCACACCGAAATAGGAACTTCTCAGATAGAGCTGTCTGCCTAAAACGAAGTAACCTTAGCAGATAGGATCTATGCTACAGAAAATGGAGCACTCTAGCCAGGGTTGTGAGACGGAGCTGGTCCTGGGGTCACAGGTGGTGTCTTGGGAAACGTTCTGAAGACACTCAGCTTTTCGGATATTGCACAGTTCATTAGGAGAGGTATGGGCAGTGGTTATGAAGCTCCTTATGTAAGAGACATAGAGATACACTCAACAGTGTATTACTCCAGAGGGTTCTGGCTCCTGTCTTGCACTTGGGAGTACACACTTGTTCTTGTCCACATTAACCTCCAACTGTCCACATGATCAACCATCTGCAGACCCACTGCCGGTTGAGGGTCGTGTCAGGTCAGAAGTACTAACTGCAGGTTAAACTGTGCTATTTAGAAATTGAGTGTTTTTTTCTTACTCAAACTGACAGTTTTCCTTTGTAGAAGAACTCACTCAGCTTCCACTGTGGGTTAAATATTTCCTTTACATGATCAATATTATCTCTGTCCATCAGATACAGCAATGAGAAAGCCTTTTAAAGGAAATGGGGTTGAAAGTGACTGGGTATCTAGAATTCTTTATTTTGTTTGCTAAATTGCAGGCAAATATATTCCCAGAACTAGTTTTGATACCTTTTCAGAAATAGGCTTATTTGACATTGGCTGAAGGTAATACTCTGACACTTTACTGCTGTGTCAATGAGTGAAATTCCTGCAGGCAAAAACAATAGGGACTACATCATGAAGCCTATGAGAATTTTATGGTGGAAACATGAGTGGAGCAGGTGGTGGAAGTAGCTCATCTTCTGTGGTTGTGGTACCCACAGGAGATGAGCTAAGGAGAATGCCCTGAAACCTAACCTTGCCAATTTTCTGCCTTCTGTGTCCTGGTTCCTTCTGGTTTCCTTGTGTCTCTTTTCTTCCTTTTAATTTAATAGCGTTTACTGAAGACCTTCTGTCTTCCAAGTTCAAGTATTAGTCATCTCTGGGCTTTGCCCTTAGATACTTATCATAGTCTAGCAATGAATGTAAGCATTGAGGAAGTAATGGTGACATAATGTGAATGTTCAGTGTGGTATCATCTTCCCCACTCTTTGTAAATCTTGGTGGTCTTAATTCTTGAATGTCAGTGCTTACCCCCTCTATGCTGTCTTTACAGAAGTCCTCTGGCCTAGCTCTCTCTACATGTCTAAAATTGTAGAAGCATCTTCTAGGCACTCCATTCCAAAGTCCATTCTGCAGAAGCCCACCATCCCACAGAAGGAGCAGGTGGGAGGCAGTGGACCACAGGCTGGCTGCATGGTAGCAGTTGAAAAGCAATGGAGCACAGGCTGGCTTAATGGCAGCAATTGAAAGGCAAGCTTCATCTCATCAGCTGGAGTGTTTACTACTTGAGGATGGGCACTTGATTGGTGTATCTTTACATTTTATCAAAATGGATTTCACCTTGGAAGCATTCAGTGGTACCTCAGTGAATAATTGTAATTAGCTAGGATTTCTTTGGGGAATACTTACTGTTCTAAATTTATATGTGTTTACATATATGTACTGTATTAGTCTTTTTTCACACTGCTGATAAAGACGTACCGGAGACTGGGTAATTTATAAAGAAAAAGAGATTTAATGGACTCACAGTTCCATGTGGTTGGGGAGGCTTCACAATTATGGCAAAAGGCAAGGTAAGAACAAAGGCATGTCTTACATGGCGGAAGGCAAAAAGAGAGAGCTTGTTCAGGGGAACTCCTCATTATAAAACCATCAGATCTCATGAGACTTACTATCACGAGAACAGTATGGGGGAAACTGCCCTCTTGATTCAGTTGTCTCCCACAGGGTCCCTCTGCCTATACGTGGGAATTATGGGAGCTACAATTCAAGATGAGATTTGTGTGGGGACACAGCCAAACCATATCACATACATATGCATATCTTTATGTAAGGTATCTTTATGTAAGGTATGTGAATATAGGTGTGTATATTTGTATACTCTTGTACTTTCTCAAACACAAACCATAGCACGTGCAATAATATCCTTGAGTTACATCTGCTACTCTGCCCATTTTACACATAAGAGATGGAAGCATTGATGGTTATATTAGGGTTCTCTAGAGGAACAGAACTAATAGGACAGATAGATATATAAAGGGGAGTTTATTAAGTAGTATTTTCTCACACGATCACAAGGTCCCACAACAGGCCATCTGCAAGCTGAGGAGCAAGGAAGCCAGTCTGAATCCCAAAGCTGAAGGACTTGGAGTCTGATGTTCGAGGGCAGAAAGCATCTAGCACAGGAGAAAGATGTAGACTTGGAGGCTAAGCCAGTCTAGTCTTTTCATGTTTTTCTGTCTACTTTATATTTGCTGGCAGCTGATTAGATGGTGCCCACCCAGATTAAGGGTGGGTCTGCCCTCCCCAGCCCTCTGACTCAAATGTTAATCTCCTTTGGCAACACCCTCAGAGGCACACCCAGGATCAATACTTTGCATTCTTCAATCCAATGAAGTTCACACTCAGCATTAACCATCACAGTGGTGTATACACCCTTCTCTGGTTGCTGATGGAGTTAAAGTGAGAGCCAGGATTTGAATCATAGTCATAAAACTGCACAAAACCTCTGCCCCATACTACCTCCCAGATACATAATACACGCATGAGTAGGTGTTTTTGTGCCTGTTATAGTGCATTTGAGCCTGTTGTTCTTCAGTTTGCTCTTGTGTAGGACCATCTCTCTGAAAACAGATGATCAGCATCATACGCAACAGGTAGTATTGATTATCTGTAGCATAAAGGCATGGAACACGGGATTTTCAGGGAATGGAGTAGGAAAAATTCCTGAACCTAAGCAGCTTAATAGTTTAATATTTCACTTGGTTAGTTCGAATATATATGTTTATATACACACGCATGAAATTACATGGATAAAATAAGTTTTAATGTATTGTATCTATATAAATCTCTTTAAACCTCAAAAAATGTATATATCCAAACTAATTATTTGTCAATCTCTCCCTCTCTTTCTCCCTCTCTCTCTTTCCACATATTTATATATAAATATTTCTGCAGGCTAACCAACTGAAATATTAAGCTCCTATTTATGTTTTATATATATTTCTGCAAATAGCCAGCCAAAATATTAAAGCAATTAAACTCCTAAATATAATATTTCATGTATCTATTATATTATTTCTTCAAACTAACCAACTGAAATATTAAGCTTCTATGTTTTATATATATAAAATATTTCTCCAAATAACCAAGCAAAATATTGAGGTATTAAGCTCCTATGAATGTTTTATATTATTCTATGTATATAGAATAATATATTTTATATGTTTTTTATATTTTATGTTTTATATTATTCTATATTATATATAGAATAATATATTTTATATTCTATATTATATATAGAATAATATATTTTGTATTCTATATTATATATAGAATAATATATTTTGTATTCTATATTATATATAGAATAATATATTTTGTATTCTATATTATATATAGAATAATATATTTTGTATTCTATATTATATATAGAATAATATATTTTGTATTCTATATTATATATAGAATAATATATTTTATTTATATTTTATTTTTATAATATATTTTGTAATATATATGTTTTTATATATAGAATAATATATTTTGTATTATTCTCTATATATAGCAGGTTAGTTTGAAGATATCTATACATATAATATATTAAAATTAATTTTCGGCCAGGCGCATTGGCTCACGCCTGTAATCCCAGCACTCTGGGAGGCCAAGGCGGGCGGATAACGAGGTCAGGAGTTCAAGACTAGCCTGGCCAATATGGTGAGACCCTGTCTCTACTAAAAATACAAAAAATTAGCTGGGCATGGAGGCATATGCTTGTAGTCCTGGCTACTCAGGAGGCTGAGGCAAGAGAATCCAGGAGGCAGAAGTTGTAGTGAGCCGAGATCTCACCACTGCACTCCAGCCTGGGTGACAGAGTGAAACTCTGTCTCAAAAAAAAAAAATTATTTTATAGATATAATTTCATATATGATAAGTTCAAGTACAAACTCTTGAAACAACTGCTCTTACATATGAGGGGAAAGAAGAAGATTATTTGTACAGTACAATTAGTACAGTGAATTCTGGGAAAAAGTCAGTAAATACTCATTTCAAATCCTCATGTACAATTCAAGTAAAGAAAAATCTGGTGGCATTTTTATATCCTGCTAATAAAGATTATCTGGTGTTGGAAAACATATTTTTACACGTACACAGTAGGTGTATATATTTGTGGGTACATGAGATATTTTGATATAGGCCTATGTGTAAAAATCACATTAGAATAAATGGAGTATACATCACCTGAAGCATTTCTCATTTCTTTGTGTTACAGACTTTCCAATTATGCTTTTAGTTATTTAAAAATATACAGTAAATTAATGTTGACTGCAGTCACCCTGTTGTGCTGTCAAATACTAGATCTTATTCATTCTGTCTATATTTTTGTGCCCATTAACCATCCCCACTTCTCTCTCCCTCCCATTACCCTTCCCAGCCTCTGGTAGCCATCATTCTACTCTGTCTCCCTGACTGCAACTGGAAGAAATTTTTTTAAAGGATAGGCTGGAAGGCTACATTGACTCTCACTGTTTCTGGCACACTAAACCTTGCCATTTTCTGCAGTAGGGATTGTCTCGCTTCAGTTATGCCTTGCTACTTCAGTGAAGGACTTTCTGTTCCCACTGGGCTCCTATACTGAGTCTGCTTTGGAGATAATAGTCTGAGATGTCAGAGCGTCTTAGTGGTGAAAGCAACTTAAGAGGTCACTGGCACAAGCCCTCGTTTTGCAGTGGAGGGAATTGATGGCGAGGGCACTTGGCTAATTAGTGACCAGGGCTATAGCAGGCTCAGGTGCCATGACTGTGCTCGCCATGGCTGGCAGTATCCCAGGGCTTTTTTGTGTAATATGTGGGTGGATGGTCTATTGCCTTGGGCTTGTCGCATAATCATGGAGAAAACAGTTTATATTTTCCCTTCAATTTTTAAATCCAAGATAATTTGATAGCACATGGGAAAATAAAGTCATTGAGTAAAACTTCTACCGATGAGAATCTTCTGATTAAATTTTCATTGTAAAATAATCAAAGTCATAAAAAGTGTATCAAAACGTGTATTTGGATATTCATTTTAAAGAGTAAAAAATAATCACATACATAGTATTGTACCCACTGACAGACAAGGAAAGAGAACATTCCCACTGTTTTTATATATCAATGTGAGTTGCTTCCCTCTCTCCTACCTCTCAGTGAAATCTAATCCCCCAAGATTTGGTTTTCATACTGTCCTTGCTGTATATTTCAGGACAAACATAGCTCTGAGCAATATATTGTTTAGTTTTAATATTATGTAAATAAAATCACACTATTTGTAGTCTTCTGTGACTTGCCTTTTATGTTTGAGATTTTCCCATTTTCCTCCATATATCTGTATTTTATTCATTTTTGACTGTTTTGTAAAGCCTTCTGTTTTAATATGCCAACATTTATTTATTCATTATCCTATTTATGGATATCTGGATTGTTGCAATATTTTTTGCAATTATAATTGGGGCTTATTTATCCTCAGCAAACTAACGCAGGAACAGAAAACCAAACACTGCATGTTCTCACTCATAAGTGGGAGCTGAATGATGAGAACACATGGACACATCGGGGAGGGAAACAACACACACTTGGGCCTGTCTGGGGATGCCCGGAGGGGAGAGCATCAGGAAGACTAGCTAATAGATGCTGGGCTTAATACCTAGGTCATGGGTTGATTGGTGCAGCAAACCACCATGGCACATGTTTACCTATGTAACAAACCTGCACATCCTGCACATGTACCTTGGAACTTAAAAGTTGAAGGAAAAAATATGGGGCTGCAGTGGACATTTCCGTGCATGTTTCCTGATGCGTGGGAGTTCTAGTTGCTCCACGTCATTGCTCAGTACTTGGTATCATTGTTTGTTTGTATTTTTATTAATCCTATTGTGATTTCATCTGCATTTCACCAATAATGAATGACATTGAGCCTCTTGTCCTATGTTGAGGCTATCTGTAGATTTGAGGACTCCTTCCTGGATGTGGATTTATGGTGGAGAAACCAACAAAGATGGCTTTGAGTGTAGGCTGAATTACTAGAAAAGTAATGATCTAGTTACCCAAATATAAAACAAAAGCATGGAAGCAGTTTGGGGATTGGAGAGTGAGATTTTTAGGAGCACCATAAGATGTCTATCTGACTGTATTCTTGAAGAGAAAATAGTCATGGCATTACAGGCATGGTGGCACACACCATGTTATCAGCTGGCACTACAGGTGTATGCCTCCATGACCTTGAGGATATATGACTTTGAGTTCAGTGAGAGAGATGAACACAAAGCCTAGAGAGATCTGCACATCATTTGATTTAGATTTAGAAATTGTGTCTGGAAAACATTTGACACAGAAAATCAAGCATTAATGAACTTTTATTATTTGCCAGCCCTTGTGCTAGCTTTGGATATGCAGAAGATGAATAAGAAGAAAAAAAGCATCACAGGTAGGGATAGATACCTTCATGAGAATGTAAGCTCCTAGTGGGCAGGAACTCCTTCTTTACCCCATTATGTACCCTTACTTAGCATAGTGATCTTTACGGGATACTTCTGTGGTCTGAAGGCTTGTGTCTTTCCAGAATCCACATGTTGACATTGTAACCCCAAAGTGATGGTGCTAGGAGGTAGGGCCTTTGGAGCTGATGAGATCATGAGGGTGGATGCCCCAGAATGGTATTAATGACATTTTAAAAGATACCCCAGGGAGATTCCTTGCCCTTTTCCCCTTTTCCCCTTTTCCCAAGTTATAAGGAAAATACAGCCCTCTAGGAAGCAGGCCCTCACCATACGCTGAATCTACCATGCCTTGATCTTGGACTTCCAGCCACCAGAGCTGTGAGCAATGAATACCTGTGGTTTATAAGCCCCCCAGGCTATGATATTTTGTTACAGCAGCCTGAATGGACTAAGCCAACTTCTAAGTTTTGGTGTTGTCTTATTTCTTTGGTCAGTGTAGGATCTTTCTGTCCACATAGTTTACTCTAGAAAGGTGTATGCTCTATTCCTAATGGTATATTTGTCTTTCCTATCTGTGGAATATCCTCTTATCCAATTCGTCTTGGCTGGGCAACATATAAGCCATTAACTCTTTACCCTTGGGTTTAGTTTGGGTTCTGCTAAGCCCCCTGCTGAAAATTCTGGTTTCTACAATTATGGCTCATGCATGTTCCTGACCCATTAAACTTCAGTGGAAGAACAGAAATGGTGAGGGAGGTGATGGAGTTGATACCTTGAGCTGCTATATGGTGCAAGATCGTCTTGAAGATAGGACATTTGGCATCCTTTTTTTTTTTTTTTTTAAGAGATGGGGTCTTGCTAGTTTTCCCAGGCTAAACTCAAACTCCTGGGCTCAAGTGATGCTCCTGGCTCAGCCTCCCAATTACCTGGCAATACAGGCGTGTGCCACCATGCCTGGCCACATTTTTACTCTCCAGTTGCTTAATATATAGTAAAGATAATGGTTCAAAATGGTAAATTTTTTTTGTGTGTATACCAATAACATTTTTTTTTACCTTAAACATATTCAATCTTTATTCGACAATTTTTTAAAATTTCAACTTTTTTTTTTATTCATGGGATATATCTGCAGGATTTTTTACCTGGGTGTATTGGATGGTGCTGAGGTTTGAGGTACAGTTGATTCTGCCACACAGGTATGGAGTATAGCACCCAACAGGTAGTTTTTCTACCTTTTCCCCCTCCCTCTCCCTGCTGTAGTAGTCCCGAGTTTCTGTTATTGCTTTATGTCCATGAGTACCCAATGTTTAGCTCCCACTTCTAAGTGAGAACATGTGGTATTTGATTTTCTGTTTCTGCATTAATTAACTTAAAATAATGGCTTCCAGCTGCATCCATGTTGCTGCAAAGGACATGATTTCATTTTTTTTTTTTTTTGAGACGGAGTCTCGCTCTGTTGCCCAGGCTGGAGTGCAGTGGCACGATCTTGGCTCACTGCAAGCTCCGCCTCCCAGGTTCACGCTATTCTCCTGCCTCAGCCTCCTGAGTAGCTGGGACTACAGGTGCCCGCTACCACGCCTGGCTAATTTTTTGTATTTTTAGTAGAGACGGGGTTTCACCATGTTAGCCAGGATGGTCTCGATCTCCTGACCTCATGATCCACCTGCCTCGGCCTCCCAAAGTGCTGGGATTACAGGCATGAGCCACCGCGCCGGCTGATTTGTTTTTATGGCTGCATAGTATTCCATGGTATATACGCATCACATTTTCTTTATTCAGTCCACTGTTGATGGACTCTTAGATTGATTCCATGTCTTTGCTATTGTGAATAGTGCTGTGATGAGCATACATGTGCATGTGTCTTTTTGGTAGAACAATTTATTTTCCTTTGTATATATACCCAGTAATGTGATTGCTAGGTCAAATGGTAGTTCCTCTTTTAAGTTCCTTGAGAAATCTTCATACTGCTTTACACAATGGCTGAACTAACTGACGTTCTCACCAATGGTGTATATAGCCTTCTCTTTTGTCTGCAGCCTCAACAGCATCTGTTGTTTTTTGATGTTTTATGAATAGCCATTCTGACTAGTGTGAGATAGTATCTCATTGTGGTTTTGATTTGCATTTCTCTGGTGAAAAATGGTAGATTTTTAAATGGGATTTCATTTTTAGATTTAATAGAAACTGCATAGGTGACTGTGCAAAGAACTCTTAAGATTTGACAAAAGGCAAATTAGATTGTAATCTCCTTTATGTAGGAGGGGAAATAAAAACCAGAATATTAAAATATCTACATGTACAAAAATAGACAAAGTGGCAGATTGCTGGTGTTGGATGATGTTGAGCAGGGATGGAGGACCTGTGTGTGCATGCATGCATGGCCATGCGTGGAGAGTGGTCATTCATTTTGGTAACAGCATAGAGCTTTGGGCTTCAGAACAAAAGATAAGCCACATCCCACTCAGGTACCCTTAAATGTTGTCTCCACTAGACACAAAAGAAAAGGAAGCCAGAGATGTCTGTAGCTTATGCAGAGTTTTGGGAATAGCTATTCTAGACTTTCTTAGTGAACAGTATAGAAGGATTATTGTACAAGCCCAGTAATTTGGGCAAGGGTCAGATTCTGTTGCTTTTGTTTTCTGGATGCTCCGTAATGAATGTGAGATGGAAGCGGATGTCTCAAGTGCTTCTTGTTCTCAGAAACCTCCTGGCAGCAGACATCTCAGTGGGCCCAGACGTTCAGCGTGGCTGGAAGTAAAACACAGGGAAGGGTGCTCTTTCTCAGTTATCCTATTTTTTTTTTTTAAAGCATCTACAAAGCTTCCTGTTTTCTAATATATTCCAAGGCCTTTGAAAGGCAAGGCCATAAACACCCAGGAGATGTGACTTTATTCATTTTAGGGTCCAAATACCAAAATGCCTGTCATCAGGGCTCACCTTAATTAAATACATATCTTAAAATTAAACCAATCTCAATTTAAGGAATGTATACTTTGGGGAGAAATTTATTACAATTTTTATTCTGAACACTTTAAATTCTGATAGGCCTGAAGAGTGTGAGCCTTGCCTTAATTGCAACCTGAGTCAGAATAACTGCCCTGCAGAGAATCATTTAAAATACCCAGTCAAGTTATAAATTAGTCAAAATGCCATTCTGAGATATTATTATTTTATGCAGTCTTTGCAGAGAATACATGCTATATAGCCCTTCTTCACTCCCAAAGTATATGTATATATTTAATGAAGTTAGTTTTCACCTTTTTTATTAAAATTTTTTATCCATTAACAATTTTAGAATTCATTTTGTAGCATATCCTCTTTATCTTAGAAATATTAAAAATCTATCTACCTATTTATGAATAACTATCAATAACCACGTTTCACCCTTTGTGAAATCCTTTTCAATTTTTGAAACTCACATAGGAGATCTTGTTTTTTTTTTTTTGCCCACAAGGATGTAGGTTGGTTAAATTTACAGTGATTCTTTAATGATGATAATGTACATTTGATTGATATCAATAAGAAATATTGATATCTTAAATATCAACATTTCTTGTAATGCTAAAAATTTACAAGTTGCCAATTTTTTGAATATGACTATATTTTCACACACACACGTACACAACAGCACTAATTATATTCACTAAATATACCTACAGATACTTAATCATTTACACAGCCACTATAATTTTATACTTGATGGCTTAAACCAGTAATTCTCACTTGAGTGTGGTTTTGGCCCCTGGGCTGTCTAGCACTATCTAGAGACATTTTCCATAGTTAAAACTGGGTAGGAGGTGCCACTATCATCTAGTGAGTAGAGGTCAGGGATGCTGCAAAATACTGTACATTGTACAGGCGACGCCCCCACAACAAAGAATTATATGGTTCACAATGTCATTTGTACTGAGATGGGGAAACGCTGGGCTTTAGATTATAGTAATTTTGTGCAAATTAGCCAAATTTCAAAAAACAAGGGAGTGAAAAAAGATAGCTCTCAACCTGTGAATATTGTGAATGCCCGATCTAGACCTAGTAAGTGTACAGATGCCCTTGGGCCCGTCTTCTTAGGTTGCTGCTGCTTCATAATCGCTCACTGCCCATCAGGACCTTGTGGGATGTAGATTTAGGCAGAGGAGGGTTTTGATCATACAGCTGGATCGGTCATAACCAATATGTGACTCATAGTCTCATTCACATTGAGTTTGAGAATTTAAGGCGTGGGCTGGAATTCCTTATGGAACTAACTTTATATACCTTGGAAGAAGTCCACCCACTAAATTCTACATTTATTGAGCTCTGTGTTTCAGGGAATGTGCAATACCTTGAGGATACATACTATCTCATTTAGTCCCAAGTAGCTTTTAAATATTTGAGAGTGGTTTTGGCCCCCAGGCTGAAAGTAACATCTACCTCTGGTTAAAAATCTTTCAGGAAAGAAGCAACCAAACAGGACATCACCTCTTTGTTTTTCTTGTCTGTCTCTTAATTATTCAGAAATGGGATTGCTGTATGGCAGACATCCAAATGTTGTCTACAGTAGAATTCAGAGATAGAAGCAAACACCTAAATCAATCATTTGGTGAGATGCTATTTGTCACTTTCAAAGTTACAATCCAGATTTTCAGTGCATTTTCATCCAACTCTGGTGAACTTTTCCCAGGATATCATGTACTATGGAATTTCCCCCCATTGTATTATTGTTCTGTGATAGATCCAGCTCCAATATGTTTTATTAAAAAAAAAGCCATGTGATGTATTCTGTTCAACTGATTACTTAAATGAAATGGATAATTATTTTCTGATGCAAATGCTCGGAATAACCCACAAAATCCTTAGAAATACATTTGTATATTTTGAGTTGAAGAACATGCTAAAGGCACCCTCCTTGCAACACCTAGTGAAATGTTTTCCGTTCCTAGGGGATCATTTAACATACTGTCTATTGCTGCACAGCATTCTTTTATTGTCACAGGAGCAGCGACTTATGTAGGGATAGTTATATTATCCATGTAAAGACAAATTGAGGTGGTGACCCTTTAAAAGTTGACTCCAGGCTCAATGGGAAAGTAACTCAAATGCAGCCTCAGCTTTTTAAATGGGCTGAAGGGTGAAGAGCATACCCTCTAAGGCATGCAGTGGCTTACTGGAAAGTCAGGATAATTGTATCAACACTTTTAATTATGAATGAAGTCTTCAAGAAACTAGCACTACAGCATGTACAGCATGCACCATCTTGTATAGTTTTTTACAAGGAAACTGAGATTCAGAGCAGTGAAGTGTGTAGCCTAAATATATATGCACTTGACCAGACCAAGGAGAATTTGTGTCCAAAGTCTACACTCTTCATTTGATGATGTTCCCTTTGTGGCCTGAGAAATATCCACATCATGATGCCAGATTGACTTGGATGCATGCTTCCGTTTTTCTCCTACTGGAAAACTTTTAGAGCTCCATGTATGTCTCCTTAGGAAAATGTGACAATTTCCTTAAACATTTGAGAAACAGTGTTTTGGAAGTACCCATGTATTGATAACCAGTCTGGTAAACAATAGCAAAACTGGGAGGTGTCGTTACTATAATCTGCATAACCTGTATAACTCTTGAACATCTGTTTGATCATGCAGCACAGATTTGTTTAGTGTTTTCTAAATGTCAGGCATTGTTCATGGTGATAGGATGTACAGCAGGAATTAAGACAAGTGGTGGCTGCTAGGCATGGTGACTCATGCCTGTAATCCCAACACTTTGAAAGGTCGAGGGGGATGATCCCTTGAGGCCAGCCTGGACAACATAGGGAGACCCGATGTCTACAAAAAAATCCAACGAATTAGCCAGACATAGTGGTGCATGCTTGTGGTCCCAGCTACTCGGGAGGGTGAGACGGGAGGATGGGTTGAGCTCAGGAGTTGGAGGCTGCAGTGAGCTATGATAGCACCACTGCACTGCAGCTTGGGCAATATAGCAAGATACCATCTCTAAAAAAAACAAAATAAATAAAGACAGGTGATGTTCTTGCTGTTGCCTACTGTGGAGATGGCACTATATGCATTTCTATACAAATGAATAGGAATTTCATAGAGAGATGTTGTGGATTTCGTGGAAGAGCCAGCCAGTGTTCTAGGTGGTTGTTGTGTGGCTTCATTATTCTTGTCTGCTTTCTTTCTCTTTTAGGCTGCCTTGGAGTTTTCATAAGAAATTGTCCCTGGAGGTGTTGGATGGTCACAGCTTCCTTGGAGCATTGCAGTTGCTGGAATCCAGTTTCAGGATTAAGGGAGGGCTGCCTCCTTGCAATGGGCTGCCAAGAAAACGGCTGTGCTTGTTCTTAACCTCAGGCTCTGTCTGTGATCAGTCTGAGAGTCTCTCCCAGGTCTACGGCTCCCTGGAAAGCTCTATCTGCAGGCTCGCCTCTGGGCTTTGTCTCCTTGGAGCCACATCACTGGGACAGCTGCGGATGTGGATGCAGATTTGAACCATGTCGCGGCCCCAGGGACTGCTATGGCTTCCTTTGTTGTTCACCCCGGTCTGCGTCATGTTAAACTCCAATGTCCTCCTGTGGATAACTGCTCTTGCCATCAAGTTCACCCTCATTGACAGCCAAGCACAGTATCCAGTTGTCAACACAAATTATGGCAAAATCCGGGGCCTAAGAACTCCGTTACCCAATGAGATCTTGGGTCCAGTGGAGCAGTACTTAGGGGTCCCCTATGCCTCACCCCCCACTGGAGAGAGGCGGTTTCAGCCCCCAGAACCCCCGTCCTCCTGGACTGGCATCCGAAATACTACTCAGTTTGCTGCTGTGTGCCCCCAGCACCTGGATGAGAGATCCTTATTGCATGACATGCTGCCCATCTGGTTTACCGCCAATTTGGATACTTTGATGACCTATGTTCAAGATCAAAATGAAGACTGCCTTTACTTAAACATCTACGTGCCCACGGAAGATGGTGAGTACCTCATTGGAACAGAAAACAATACCTCTTGTGCAGTGTGTAGAGAGATTTGCTAGGAGGGTTTTATAATGTCTCGTGCATGATCTCTTCTATAACCCGTTTATTTTAATTTATTTTTCATATTCCAAATGCAATTCTTGCAGCAACTTACCACATGTTCCACTTGTATGTATTGGGCCATCTACTGACTGGACAAAACTATAAATAATGACTTTAATTATTTACATATATTGCCTTCTTAACTTTTTATAATGCTTATTTGCAGATGAAAATAAATATGAGCATATAATGTTGCATGTTATACCTGAATCATCTGTAAAGGAATGAATCTATAGAAAAATAATAGAATTAAGTACACTATTATGCTCCAGTTTGCAAACTGAAAGATGAGAAAATGGTGCTTTCTGCCTTAATGACTTAAGATATTAGCACCTTTTTTGAGTTTTCAAAGAAAAACTTGATTGTTTTTAATATACAAGCAGGGGATAGTTCATACAATAGTTGGATTTCATTGTTTAGAATCAGTTTTCTTAACGTAAATTTGGATGTTCTTTTCTTCCAATATTTGCTGCAATCAAGTGGCAAAATGTAGTCAGATGATTCTAGCTACATTAGAGATGAATGCGTTTGTATTTTTAAAAATTTCCTTTTTTATATAAAACAACAATGAAAGTCTGTAGACACAATAACATTTAATATATTAACCTAATGTTAGTAAAACATGAATAGTTTTATGTCTGTATAGATTTCAAATTCAGATTTCCTCAGAAGAATAACCAGACTAAAGTATGCCACAATGGTATCACATTTCCCAGTTAGCATTTCCATATGCCGTTTTTAGATGAGGAGAAAGAACAACAGAGAATAAAATATACCTGGAAAGAAAGGAAGTTAATTTGTGGGAATGATAGATGTATCTAATGTAGAAACTACAGTGTGTCCTTTGTATAAAGTTCTTCGTGGAAAGTGTGATAAATTTCTTTTATGGAGAAATTTCTTCTTCTTCTTCTTTTTTTTTTTTAAACTTCAATCCCTGGAAAACATTTTTCAGTAAGATTTGGCTGAAAATACTAAATAAACAACGACGGTAATCCAATGATCTCCAAAATTGTTTTGCATCTATCAGATTACTCTTTCTCCATATAAATGCCAGATAGTTTAAGTAGAGTGTCATGAAAAACCATACCAGGGTTGTGTGTCACTGAGATTACAAATTGTCATTGAGATTACAAAGAACAGCCCAGAGAAAGAAATTAAAGGATTCTGCTTCATTATATTAGTGGTTTCTGGCATATTGCCCTTGTCGTTATGGTGACAGACCTCTCAATTATCTCATAAAGTCTAGGTCTGAATGTGATTCAAGGAGTTAAACTGACATTTGGACGCTGTACTTCCATGGGGTGTTCTGAGCTGTCTCCGTGCCTAACAGTCCCTCTTTATGTGTGTGTGTGAGATGAATAAGAGCTCTCAAAAGCAATTAGGGTTCTCATTTGAGCAGCCACCTGGGTTGAGATCTTTCTCATAATGAACTATTCAAACAAAAACCAAAAAGAAAGGAAGACAAAAATGGGGAGAAAACCCCCCAAACAGGACAAAGGGTTAAAATTGCTTTCATAATACTTTGGATGTGCTAGAATCTGGTAATTTTGTAGAGCTAGCCTTGGCAACAATGAATGCACTTCAAATAGAAGGCCTCCTCATATAGGAGTTGGACAGAATGAGACCACCCATGAAAAAGAATCAATAGCCTCCCTGACTGCAGAGCCCTGTATGTACAATTGTGTGGATGGAGACCACAAACGGTGTGGCTGTTTCATTGCAATTCGGTATTGAATTAAAATTTGAGGAATGTAAATATGTGAAAAATGCTATTCAGTGAAAAAGTAATCCAAACTTCATAATAAACCCAGTTCCACTTGTTTAGTTCTTTAGGCTTTTTGAAGCAATATGTGCATATGATCTTGACAAGGGAATCAGAAATCTAATAGTGACTGAAAAGGTAGAATCGATCTCCCCACGATGTGTAAACTTTAGAACTTTGCTGGTGAGAGTTCAAAGCTACAGCCCTGCATGTTTGTACCATCCACAAGTCACAGCCTATTGGGTTAGGAGTTTTTATTTTTGGTTGCTTGCTTGTTTTCTTAACTCTGTCAACGAAGAACCAGTGCAGGCCAGGCGCGGTGGCTCACGCCTGTAATCCCAGCACTTTGGGAGGCCAAGGCAGGCAGATCACATGGTCAGGAGATTGAGACCATCCTGGCCAACATGGTGAAACCCTGTCTCTACTAAAAATACAAAAATTAGCTGGGCATGGTGGCGTGTGTCTGTAATCCCAGCTACTCAGGAGGCTGAGGCAGGAGAATCGCTTTAACCCAGGAGGTGGAGGTTGCAGTGAGCCGCAATCGCGCCATTGTACTCCAGCCTGGCAACATAGCAAGACTGCGTCTCAAAAAAAAAAAAAAAAAAAAAAAAAAAGAACCAATGCAGAGCTTTAGATGTTTAATTATTAATTATTCACTAAATGAATGAACTCCGCATCCACAGCAACATATTGAAATGTTGGCATCATGCTGATTCTCTCCAAAGGCCTTCTCTTAGGGAGTATCTCAATTCAGATCAGTGCTTTTATTTAGCAGGATAGATAGCAATATTATTATTTGGAATTCAAAATTCCACTCTGACCAGTCTGATAAAGCCAGAAAGACAAATCTAAACAATAACAACAACAAAAATCTACTTTTTTTGTTTAGCTTTGTCTTTCTGCCTTGATCAGATTGGCTCAAATTTCTGTGTTTCTACTTTCATAAAATGTGTAGGTATATTAAAAATACAAAAGTAGACTATTTTAGATACGTACTTATCCTTACATTTAAGAACTAACTTGCAAGGGAAAAGTGTTGGAAATTTCTTTGTAGTACAATAGTTTATGAAACATATATTTTTTTTCTGTAGAAAACAATACTTTTTATAATTCCCTTTAAAATAAATCAGGTCTTGCTGAAGGTGAGTCTTTTCATTTAAACTGGCATCATGATCTACTAAACTTGGGCTTGGGTCTTTATAACTATTTCCTACCTTACAAATTTCTTTATTTAAATTTTCATAGGTTATTAATTTCTCTTTGTTGTTAGACAACAGGCTAATTAATTAACTTGAATTGCATATTTAACCTTTTGATAGGTGCTCAAATAAGGTCAAAGTCAGTCAAGCCAGTCGGAAACTCTAGTAGGATACATGGGCCATTGTTGACAAGGAACAGTTGGAGACCGAATGACCGAATCTGCATGGTGTATGTGTGTGTGTGTATGTGACAGAGAGAGAGAGAGAGAGCAGAGAGAGAGTGACTGAGTGACCACTTTGAGGAAGCAATGCAGAATATGGCTTGGTAGCTTGACTAAACATAAATTGTGAAAGTCAAGCTGAGAAGTTCTAGTCTCACATACTAAGTCCACCTGAGTTCATACATGAGGGGATGGCAGTACAGTTCGTGATTCGTCTTGGTCCCCAAGGAGACTGAACACAGAAAGATGAGTTATGGAAACACTTAAGGTTTTTAATGAGAACCAGTGATACTGTTTAGAAGTGAGGTTAAAAAGTAAGGGAAAAATAAAAGACACATTTTGAAGGAGTTGCTCAGACAAGATACCTTATTAAATATAAAGCTTGGAGGAGAAAGCCACAAGTGAGTCCAGGTTGCCTTGGGGAATGGACAGACCCATGGAACCACTTCCTGAGTAACCTACACCTGCGCTTTCTCTCTGGATCCTTGGACATACATCTTAAGGTCTTATTCTTGAAAGATTTCAGGAGTGAGAAGCCCTTCCATTCTTCATCATGGGACTAAAAACACTGGGAAATATAAAGGAAAATATAAATGAAAGTCATTATCGCCCAGGCACGGTGGCTCATGCCTCTAATCCCAGCACTTTGGGAGGTCGTGGCGGTTGGATCACTTGAGGTCAGGAATTCCTGACCAGCCTGGCCAATATGGTGAAACCCCGACTTTACTACAAATACAAAAAATTAGCTGGGCATGGTGGTGTGCGCCTGTAATCTCAGCTACTTAGAAGGCTGAGGCAGGAGAATCACCTGAACTCGAGAGGTGGAGGGAGGTTACAGTGAGCCAAGATCGCACCACTGCACTCCAGCCTGGGCAACAGAGTGAGAATCCCTCTCAAAACAAAACAAAACACCACTCATTATCATTGTATTTTCATTGTAGCATAACAGCAAATGCCATTATGATTTCTAGAAAAGTGAAATTTTGGGTTTTTTTTTTTTTTTGCTAGCAATACAATTGAAAAAGGAAGATATTAAAAAAGAACAGATTATTGAATGCAAGGTGTCCCTATCATCTTTTTCCCCCAATATGACACCTGACACTTTGAATACTGTGACTTAAGTAAGCTTGCTATGATTGTTGATTGAGGACCTATTTGGTGAAAGCATGGAGCTTTATGATGGAATATAAACAGACACGACATGGACAGTGACCTGTAGGAGTTTGCGCAGTTAATAAACCTAGAGGTAGATAATAAGCCAGAGCATCCTAGTTAGGGAACAAAGAAAGCTCTGTGACAGCTCAGGGACAAGCTATTTTTTGAGGAAAAACTTGATGGAAACTGTTAAGTTGTTGAGCTGTGCCATGAAGAATATATGGGTGATGGAAGGGATTCATCTATTAAAGCATCTGATGAATGGGACATTTGAACACAGAAATCTATGTGAAGCGGCTTGGTGTCAATCGTTGCTGTTGTTACTACTTGGGTGTTAAGTGTGGCATGGTAACAGAAGCTGTGCTTTAGCATGGGCTGTTTCTGGCAGTGCCATATCATGAAAGTTCTTTTTTTTTTTTTTTTTTTCCTTTTAGAAACAGGATCTCGCTCTGTCATCCAGGGTGAAGTACAGTGGTGCACTCATAGCTCCCTGCAGCCTCAACCTCCTGGGGTCAAGGGATCCTT
This sequence comes from Pongo pygmaeus, assembly GCF_028885625.2. Lineage (NCBI taxonomy): Eukaryota > Metazoa > Chordata > Mammalia > Primates > Hominidae > Pongo > Pongo pygmaeus. The sequence continues at coordinate 6,535,305 of NC_072396.2, read as the reverse complement.
CCATCTCAGCTTCCTGAGTAGCTGGGACTACAGGTGCACTCCACCATACCTGGCTAATCTTTTTAGTTTCTGTAGAGATGGGGTGTCACTATGTTGCTCTGGCTGGTCTTGGGTTCAAGTGATCCTCCCACCTCGGCCTCCCAAAATGCTGGCATTACCAGCATAAGCCATTGCACTGGGCCCATAAACATTTTTGTTATCCACAGCTGCTGACCCTATACTTTCTAGGGTAGACAAGCTACCTAAGATGAAAGGGTGGCAGGAGAACAACAGGGAAAGAAGCTGGAAAGTCAACCAGCTTTGCTAGCGATTTTACAAAAAAAAAAATGTATTCGCTTCTTTTATAGATACCACTGGATCTAATTCAAGATATAATTTATAGCATGGTTTTCATCCTTGAATAGCTCCCATCTTTTCTGAGGGTCTTAGAAACTTTTCTGGCATTCTGCGTTAGTCAAGAGATGTTTGTGTTCAAATGGTAGAAGGCAACCTAGCCTCAATCTGACTTTGAGGGAAAAAATGTAAATTTATTAGAAGGGCTATGGGATATCCAAACTTATTGTAAAAGTTGAGAAATCAGATTGGGAGAATGGCAGGGATGCAGCTAGACTTTAGACGCACCTGGAAGTAATGAATCCAAGGACATCACCAATCTTCATGTCTGGTTCTTTGCTTCTTTCTGGAAATAGGCTTGCTTTAAATGGCGGTAAGAGGGTTCTCTGCAGTTCTTGTTAGTTGCATTTTGTTTTTCTCAGTACCACCAGTGAGGGACAGAGTTCCATAGTTCCATACTAAAAGTCCCAGGGCAGGGTTTTGATTGGCCCACTTGACTCAGGAGTAAGAAGAGATAAAACTGGGCTGTTCTTGGGTATACCAGTTGGCAGGGGGAGAAGGACAGTTCTTACCATAAGGTGTCTGGAATGAGCAGGCACTACTTCACTTCACTGTCCAAAATATTTTTGAGCATCGATTATATGCCAGACATGCCTTAGAGGCTGAGATTGCGAGAGATACAAGCATTCCTAATTTTGAGAGATAGGTACTTGTAGGCAGAAAAGTCATGGTCCCTGAGAGATGTGCAAGCACCGCCCTCCACCCCTACCCCCCAACCAACTCGCCCATTCCTGGAACCTGGGAATAGGTTGGAGGCATGGCACCTGACTTCTTCAATACTCTGCCTTAAATAATGACTTCAAATGGCAAAGGGGAATTAAGATTGCCGACTGAATTGTGTTTGCTAATCAGCAGACCTTCCAATAGGGAGAATCTATCCTGGATTCTCATATATATTAACAGAGACCCTCCACTGTGGATGCAGAAGACTCAAGAGGAGATCAGAGTTGGTGTAAAGCAACGTTGAGAAAGAGATACCTGGACATTGCTGGCTTTGAATATGAGAGAGCCAGGAGAAAGGAATGCAGGTGGCAGCCTCTAGAAGCCGGAAGAGACAGGGAAACAGATTCTTCCTTAGAGCTTCCAGAAAGGAGCCCAACAGCCCTGCTGATACCTTGATTCTAGCCCCATGGAAGAAACTCTGACCTTAGAACTGTAAAAGAATAAATGTGTGCTATTCCAAGCTTACTAAGTTTGTGGAGATTTGTCTTAGTGGTAATAGAAAACTAAGGAAGAGTTTTATCGCCCTGTAATATTATTTGAAATTCATAATGAAGTATTACTCTGAAAACAAAAGTTCAGAGTCTCTGAAGTTGTTTGGTTTCGGGCCTTCCGGACCCCTCTCCATTCTGGGATGCTATTTCCAAGAATTTCTAGTTGAAAACACCCTTGGGTACTTGGAGCTTTCTACCTTGCTCAAGCATGCTAAGGAGATCATATCAATTCTTATTTTAGGGCAGACATTTTTCAGATTTTTAAAAATGTATTTTTTTAAAATTTGAGAGCTAGGTACCCTGTCTCTGAATGGGGTCTTGCACTGTGGCCCATGCTGTAGTGCAGTGTCACAGTCATAGCTCACTGCAGCCTCAAACTCCTGGCCGCAAGCGATCCCCCAACTTCAGCCTCCTGAGTGTCTGGGACTATAGGCTGAGACTGCTATATTGAGGTTCAGAGAAGAAGCATGTCCAGGTATTTGCAAATTAGAAACTGGTGGCAGATTTTTTTAAAAAAGAAAAGATGGAAAAATATCCCCTATTAGATTTACATTACAATTTTCAGCTACCATGACTGGCTAGTTTTTAAATTTTTAAAGAGTTGGAGCCTTCCTATGTTGCCCAGAGTGGTCTGGAACCCTAGCCTCAAGTGATCCTTTCATCTCAAACTCCAGAGTTCTGGGATTACAGGTGTGAGCCACCAAGCCCAGTGACATTTTGCAAATTTGACATTTTGCATCATGTTAATATAGCCTCATGGCAAATTGTCCTAAATGGTATATTCAAAAGATAATACTGTTTTGACACAGAAAGGTACCAAAGGGTCATTTAACATTTTTTCAGGAAGCTATAACAGATTTCTAGAGTAGATGGCTTTGAATGACATATAACAAAATACCCAAATTGTTCTTTCCTCATCTGTCTCCATAGAGTTTCACTCAAGATTGCGGCTGCACCTTTACATGTCTTATTTTCCTACTCACAAACACTGCTGACAAAATCCTCTGTGTTCCCCACTCCTTCCGGCTACACCTTAAGCCGTGGTCTCTTCTGGGCAAAGTGATTCTCTGACCTTTTCAAGGTACACCTTGTTTCCTCCTCCAACCAAAACTTGTTTGCTGGAGTTGAAATGCCAGTTTAACCCCTTAGCAGATCAGTCATTATGGGCAAGTGACCCAGCTTGCTTGGGCCACAGTGTCCTTATGTCTAAAATAGAGGCGGCTGAGAGGTTTAAGGTTTTAATCCATATAAAGTGCTTAGTAGCCAGCACATACAAGCACCCTGTAATCTGATGTTAGTGCAGCATCATTAATAACAGAAAAGGGAACCCGAAAATTTCAGCAAAATTACATGTGCATAGTGGGTCTGGTATGTATATTAGTCTAGGCATAATGTTGATCGTCTGTGACATAACTATTGTAGTAGTAGAGGGGTAAGCTTAAGAAGTAAGACCAATAGCCCATCATTTCTGGCAGTTTCTAGTATGGTTTTAACAAAAGGGAATTTTGGGAGGAATAACATTTTTAAAAAGAGCCGACTATTATCATTCTGCTTTATTCCTAACTTTAGTCTTTTGAGCCTGTGTTATCAAATGGATTTGGAGCATATGTGAATTAGAGAAATTAATCACTAGGAAAGGATTAGAATTAACTTTTTTGGAAAAGTTCCTTAAACCGTCAAAAGGCAGTAACACCATTCTTTGTGTGTGAGATTAAAGAGAAATTAATTTTCTTTCTCTTCTTGTCTAGACACACAAAGTCCAATTGTACGCATATAGTCACAAAATAGAGGTGAAAAACGAAAACTGTGTTAACACAGTGAGACAGATGTTTTAACCAATCAACATCAACATGCAACTAGGTGAAAATAATTAAATTACTCCAGCTTTCATCTGTCAGTTGGATGTTTGACATTGTGTAGACACAGCTTATAAGTAATTATGAAAGATTATTAAATAAAGATCTCCCTGGCACGGATTAATTGAAAAGTATTTAGTATTTTTTATAAGCACAGTTAAACTGGAGTGGATTTCCGATAGCATGTGTCTCTCCCCCAGCTCAAAAAGCTTTCAGCAATTTGAATACTGAGTAATAATCTTATTGAGGGTTTAGAAATTACATATGTTTGGAATAATACTATTTAGTAGTATGAATTATGCCTGTTTGAATAATTAAGAAATATCTTTTCCTAACAAAGAACATTTTCCCTTATGTACATAATCTTCTAATACATGAATTTTAATTCAATTCAATTTGCAATTTAGATTTTTGTCATAATTTGAACAAATACAGATTACCTAGAATATATTAAAAATCAAATTTTCACATAGTGCATATCATAAGAATTTTTTTTTTAGAAATTGTCAGAGATAGAAACTTTAGGTACAACTAGTCCACTGGAATATTTGGCCATTTAAAACAATTAATTAGCTCATTATTTATTTGTGGAGTCTTGCTTCCTAAGATGTTGTAGTCTTATTTGTTGTCAATTAATATTGCTGGTTTGAATACTGTTATTTATTTTCCATACTGTTTTAGCCAAGCTATTGATTTTTATTATTATTATTTTTTTTAATTTTATTTTTTTATGTTTGAGACAGTCTCTCTCTGTCACCCAGGCTGGAGTGCAGTGGTATAACCTCTGCTCACTGCAGCCTCCACCTCCCAAGTTCAAGTGATTCTCCTGCCTCGGCCTCCCGAGTACCTGGGACTATAGGTGCCCACCACCACACCCAGCTGGTTTTTGTATTTTTAGTAGCGATGGGGTTTCACCATGTTGGCCAGGCTCAAACTCCTGACCTCAGGTGATCCTCCTGCCTTGACCTCCCAAAGTGCTGGGATTACAGGTGTGAGCCACCGCGCCTGGCCTAGCCAAGCCATTTAACCTTTAAATATTTAGTGTCCTCAGCTATTAAAAATAAGAGTAATATGATTATACATCCTATGAATTTTTTTTAGAATTACTGTGATTTGGGAGTAAACAACTATATAAGAAATAATTATAAAATAGATAAGATTAGTGCATATTAAGACTTTGATGTCATATTAATTGAATGTTAATCCCATGACTTTATCTTTCACTGGAAGATTCTTTGCCTGAGTGGGGTACTGGAAGCCATTGTTGAGAGTAGATCCGATCTTACTAGACTGTTGGTTGGTTCTCCTAAAACCAGGCTGTTTTCATAATGAGTTAGTTTAACATTTTGTCTTTATGTTTAAGCACCCGTTTGCTTGGTGCAGTCACAGCCAAACTGCAGACAGAAATCGAGAATTTGTGAGCTCCAGATTTGAGAGCCACAGAGAGTTTGTGAGATCAAAAACGTCCACTCTCAGTAAATAAATCAGATCTACCTAAATCACACAGTCAGCTTAAAGGCAAGGGAACCGGAGGGAAAAACTCCAAAGGAGTGATCTCTTCATGCAATAGCTACTGGTAAAATAAAGCAAAGATGAGACAGTGTAGTCTCCACCTTATTATTTCAATCTAATATTCTATATCGAGGTTCAGAGAAGCAGGTCCAGATTTCCACAAATTAGAAAGTGGTGGCTTGCTCTTGTAATCCTAGCACTTGGGGAGGTCTAGGTGGGTGGATTGCTTGAGCCCAGGAGTTAAGACCAGCCTGGGCAACATGGCAAAACCCTGTCCCTACCAGAAAAAAAAAAAGAAAATTAGCTGGGCTTGGTGGCGCTGGCCTGTAGTCCCAGCTACTTGAGGGAATGAGGCGGGAGGATCACTTGTGCTTGGGAGATCAAGGCTATGGTGAGCTGAGATCACAGCAGTGCACTCTAGCCTGGGTGACACAGTGAGACCCTGTATCTAAAAAAGAAATAAAAGAGAAACATTTCCTTGTTAGACTTTACGTATCTGATGATGACTTTTGATGGTGAAGGTAGGCATTGGTATGTGGTCTGTGGTGTCTGTGTGTGTGTGTGTGTGTGTGTGTGTGTGTGTGTGTGTTTGTGTCTGTGTGTGAATGCTGTTGAAGGAAAGCCGGTAGGAGAAATATCCACAATTCAGTTAAGATCAAACATGTTACAATTTTCTGGGAAATGCCAAGTTATACAACACCTAAACTATATCCTCTTCCCTCTGAAACCCCAAACATCCCAAAGTCTCCTTCAAGCCAGACATCCTCTTGGTCTACTGTGCATGGTGTCTGCACGGTCCTCAAGTTTGCCTCAGGGAAAGTGCCTGTTGCCATCAGAAGGAAAGAATGCAGCAGGTACTGATTTATCTCAGGCAAAGGAGCTCTTCTGATGGATTTCAACCAGATATGAAAATTGTAGGTTCTTGAACACTCCTTTTCTTCTTTCTTAAAATGGATGTCTGTAGCTACGTTCTACTCTCTTCTCTGTCTTTTATGACATAATCAATCATTCACTCAACGAGGGAACACCTAATATTCACCTAACATCCCATTTGCCTGTCACATATGGACTTTAGCCTCCAGTCGGGCCAATGACACTATTGATCTCCTAATTCCAATCTAGACTCTTTGGGCATTTTTTTCTCTTTTCCATTCCTTATTTTCTTTAGAGGCATTTTAGATAACTCATTTAAAAATTATTAGTAAATAAATCATTATTTGCAATCAGCATAGACAAGGCCTTGGGTGGGTATCCGGAGAGATCTAAACCCGCTGCTGGAAAAGTGAGTGGGAAAGCCCCATTGATATGTGACCCAACTAAACCAACATTTCATAAAAAGCACAATGTCTTCAGTGACTGCTTTAGGATTTCAGGGAAAAGAAAATGGAGGCAAATCTGAAAGTGGATGTTTTCTATGGAGGATCCTTGATAGAAAAGTTTTCACCCAGCCTTGAGTGAATATGCAGAGCGTAAACACATGTTTGTGCAGTGAGGAAATGCTGTCTATGTTTCCTAAAATGGAGGTTCTTGTTTATTCTTTAGCTGCACAGAGACATAAAAGATTCAAAATTGGGGAGAAGGGAGAGATGAAACTAAGACAAAACTGGAGGAGGGTGCAATGATGTTGTAAATTAACATGCAAAATACTCACTTGGGTATTTTTTAAGTTGTTACATTGTGACATTGGAGGGTTCATAAATGGAATTCCATCCAAACTAATTCTAATGCCTGTCTTTTCTTTTTAGCAGACTATAGAATGAAGTTAAATCAAAGAACATGAGGTCCCATTCTTACCAAATTCAAATATACTTTTTATCACCTGGTGTTTAAATCATTAATACTAAAGCTTTCAGTCTCCTCCAAATTTCTAATCTAGTAAAGTACTTTCATAATTTTATATTGGAAATGTACTAATCCAGATAACTAGTATGAAATCAAGTTATAATACTATTTTGCATGTTTCTAAAATGTTTAAATTTAAAAATAGAGAAGTAAGCTTCAGAGAGAAAACTGCAGCTTTCCCAAGAATATTAAAATGTTAACAAATTATTTCATTTTGAGCTAAAATCAGATGATAATGAGAACAAATTTCACCATCGCACATTCTACAAGGATCTTTGCATTTTATACTTTTTTTTGTTTTGCTTTATAAGAGGGGATTTTGGTAAATTGAATATCATACTGGAAATTTACCTAGACGGAAACGATAGAGTCAACTTAGACTTTAATCACAGAATGATAACATCTTCCAAGGAGAAGGAGCTTTTGGGGTCATTTCACCAAAACTCTTTCACCATATAGTATTTTCCCGTTCATAAACCTTTTGGCACTCTAAGCAGAGATGAAGTATCCTCCCCTGAATTCCTAGAAGTTGAATTTAATCACCATTTTACGAGTCTACCCTCCCCAGTAGATGGTAAACCCTTTGAAGACCCAGAGCATTTTTGAGGTAAAAGAGTGAATCATATACTTCAATGCATGGAACAAATGAATGAACCTGTAGTGCCTGGCCACCCAGCTTTTTTTTTGAACCTGACCAATAAAGACGTTTACAGCTTTTTAATTTCATTATCAGAGAAAGGGTTGGCAATATTTACCTGAGCACTCTCTACAAACAGAGATGAAGAAATTTGGAATGTTTCCTTTCTCTCCTAATATATAGCTTTGGAAGTCTTAGAAAACATGTTAGTATGTTCCTTCTAGGTAGTCTTTTGCAGGCATCCTCTTCAGTGTCAAGCATCTATTCTCATGCATCACATTACAGGTTATGAATACACCCAGAGTTTATGTGAGATCTTTTTTTGTCAAATGCATTAAACTCTTGGCTTACATATATTGAGCTGGAAGCCACATGTTTTTATAATATTTTAAAAGTACTATATTTTATAATATGCCTTAGAAATTAAAAAGAAAATAGAATACCTCCACTTCCTATGACAAACTGTCAGCATATACAGCAAGGCAAAGACATTTGTTGCTGAAGCTCTGTTTTTCCCACCGGATGCTGAATGCACAACAATCACCAGCCAAGCCAGGAGCCTGTTTACTGCAGGTTTCCCTGAAATGCCAAGCCCCTGAGGCGTTACAAGGAGGGAAGGCAGCATACATGTGTGATAGAATGGCCAATAAACTAATTGGTTTATAGTTTTGAGAAAGCAGCTGGTTGCCTGTTTTTAAATGCAGTGGTCTATAATTTGATAGAATGCAGAAGGAATCATTTCCAAGAAATTAATTAAAGTTCATAGGTTGGAAAATAACTGAGCTCATCATTAGGGAAAGCTTATTCTAAGACTTAGGATAAAATGAGCTTCCTCTTGCATTTCATTCAACTTAAGGTTTTGTAGTTACTTGTCATCATCAAAAATATCATCAGAGTCATCGCCATCATCATTATCTAAATTTGAGTAGCTATGAGAAGGTATTGTGAGGTCCTAGCTTTAGAGGAATCAATTTCTTTGAGATTTGATATTGTTATTTTAAGACTGCAGAGCATAGATTAGAATCTGTGTTTTAAAAACTTTGACAGGCCACATCATAGGTAGTAAAGTTTTCTCTTGGCATGAGTTTTGAGTTGACTTGTGTTATGGTTGAATTGCGTCTCTCAAAAAAATTGTTTATGTCTTAACTCCTGGTGCCTAGGAATTTCACCTTATTTGAAAATAGAGTTTCTGCAAATGTAATCAAGGTGAGTTCATACTGTGTTAGGGAAGATCCTAAACCCAATATAATTGGTGTCCTTGTAAGAAGAGACACAACAACAAAGACAGAAACAGGGAGAAAACACCATGTGAGGATGGAAGCAAACATTGAAGTGATTCATCCCTAAGCCAGGGAGCACTGTTGGAAACCACCAGGAACCAAGAACAACTCAATCCAAGACAGAAGCATGAAATGGATTTTCCTTAAGAGCCTCTAGAAGGAATCATCTTAATTTTGGACTCTGCCCCAGAACAGTGAGACAATGCATTCTTGTTTCAAGTCACCAAGTTTGTGGTAATTAGTTACAAAGCCCCAGAAATCAATGCAGGCTGGATTAGGTATATTCTGCGTACATACACTGCCTAAGAATGCCAGAAGCCAGAAGAGGTGATGTCTGCATTTTTGGTTCCTAAAATCCTCTCTCAGTACCCACTGCTCTGTCCAGGGCAAAGCTCCTCTGACACATTTTTAGCCTTTAGGCTATGTCCTACCTCCCCTGCTCACCAGAGAAGTAGGTCTTAGATTCCAGTCTCTCAAGGCTGGCATTTTCCAAGTGAAAGACACTGCCTTTGTGTAAATCCCTTCCCCTTGAGTGTAGGCAGGACATAGGATTTGTTTCTATCTCATGGAATATGATAGAGATAATGGAACACCACTTCTATGATTATGTTACATAAGCATATAAATTGTGTCTTACTAGTATACCCTTTTTGTTGCATTCTTGGTTTCCATGCTTTGATGAAAGAGCAGCCATGTTAAACAGGTGCATATGGCAAGAAGCTCAGAGCTGCCTCTGAAACAACAACCAGCAAGGAACAGAGGCTTTCAGTCCAGCAGTCCACAGGGCATTGAATCCTGCCAACAACCACATAAGTTTGGAAGCGAACCTTCCTCAGTTATTCAGTTTTAAAATGAGACCCCAGCTCAGGCCAACACCTTCATCAGTGAGAGACTTCGAAGCAGTGGACCCTGCTAAGGTTGTGCCTGGATTCCTAATATGCAGAAACTCTCATAAAATAAATACATTACTTGAAGCTGTTAAGTTTGTGGTTATTTGTTAAATAGCAGTCAATAACTAATGTGGCATAATATGCAAAACATGGATTTCAGCTGAGCACAGTAATCCCAGCTCCTTGGGAGGCTGAGGTGGGAGGATTGCTTGAGGTCAGGAGGTCGAGGCTGCAGTGAGCTATGATAGCACCATTGCAGTCATAGCTCATGGCATCTATAAGCCTGGGAGACAGAGCAAGACCTTGTTTCTTAAAAAAGACATGAATTTCAAATTTGGCCAGATTGTAACCCAACTTCTACATAGATATTATGTCTCCATTGGAGGGATATATATTTCAAGACTTTGCAATCCTTAATTACTTAGGAACAATTAGTTAGTAAGTGAAAGAAATTCAGGTTGAATTCACTTAAGGGAAAAGAAGAGATTTTCGGGTTCCATTTACTAGCGGTGCATTTAGTTTCGAAAATGGTGTCCTCAGGTCTCATCATTGCTGTTAGGAATCTGGCACTTTGGCACCATGTTTCTTCTTCTTTGGCTTTCTTAGAGAGGCTTGTCTGTGTGTGGTGGTGGGCAGTCAACAGCATTTCCTAGTATGTCATCCTTTTCTCAGAGAAGCACATTGGCCTAGCAACTATGCGTACTGGCCTAATTTTAGTTGCATGCCAACCAATGTCTATATCCAGTGGAAAGAGACACTTGAATTGATATGGACTGCTTGGGTTATGTATACTCTTCAGAAATGGGAAGAGATTGGGTAAGTCCAGTAGGCTTAGGGTAGATGCAAGTAAGATTGCTCCCCAGAGGAAAATTGAATGCTAGGTAAGCAAAACTCATTGATGTCCATTGTTGCTCATATTATAAATAGTACCAAACAAGAAAGAATGGCATGGCTGCTTCATGGAAGAGGAGATGAACTTGGGGGCAAAACCTTACCTAGGATATTTCCTTTTTTCAGCTAAAAAGAGGAACTTGGACATTCAGAAATGAGAAAACTTGTGTATTAGTTGCTGTTGTTGGTTTGTAAGCAGCTGTAGCTCTTAGTGACATATAGAGATAAAGTGACAGGAACAGATGAGGATATTTCTATTAGGATGTTATCCAGGCAGTTCTATGTTGGGAATCACCCTCCTGGGACACTCCTGGTTCTGGAAGCTGTCAGCTGGTGGCAAATCAGAGATAGTCTAAGATTTAATGCCAGATGGGAAACGTGACCTCAAATGAATGAGGCTGTTTAGGAGTGGGCGTAACATGCTGTGCTGGCCATCTCTTTTAAGAGTTCTAACTGAAAGGTTAGGTTTACTGAAGAATAAGCCAATTTGGGGAGCTGATCTGGTGAACATGAATTTGGCCAAATTTCAGCCTAAGCATTTAGCAGGGTGAAAATTTGGGAAGAGTTTCGTTGTAGAACATTAGGCAAATGGCTGACAAAAGAGCTTCCAGTTCTCTCACAAGGAATTCTTCAAAAAGCAAAGGAGGTCCTTTTCAGTCTGCCTGCTTTTTCTGCTCAGTAGACTTCTTTGTGAGACTATGCTGTGAGTGAGTTCTCAGGCTGGTGATATAACCTAGTCTTCAATTCTTGTGCAGCTCTGTAAGTCCACGTAGGCACCACTAATACCCTTATGACATTAAATGTCATTGGATTGTTTGCTAACATTTGCTTCCATATGGGCCCCAGGCATTAGCAAACATGTAGTTTATTCATTTATTTATTCACTCAGTGAATATTTATTGAACTTATTCTAATTGTCAGACCACTTTGCTAAATGTCGTTCCATCACTTTCCTTGCAGACCATACAGGGGAAAATGCACAACTAACTGGAATCATCATTTAGTGTAATCCATGCAATGATGCAACAAGTTGGGGAGATGTGAAAACATCTGGGAGGAGCATGTGTCCCGGACTGAGAGGGTGAAAATGCACTAAGGAGAAATTTGAAGAATCAGTAACTGACCAAATTGCTGGGAGGAGAGTCATTTCAGACAGATAGAGGAGCACGTTCAAGGCTGAAGTCTACAGCCTGACATTAATATCGATTCTCTTAGCTAAGTGTTGTTAAAGAAACCAAATGACAGTGAATTTGAAGTCCTGCACTCAGCCAACCGTATGAAGTGTAGTCACTGTATGGTCAGTTAATTACAGGGCAGGATCCTTCAGTCATCAGTCGAGCTAGAGAGAATATTGACAGATGTGCTCTTATGAAAGCTGAGAAGCTCAACCAGGACAAGTATTTAGCTAAAAGGGGGTCTGACCTCCTTTTAGAGATGGGAAGCAAGGGTGGACAGCATAACCTGTAGACTAAATCTGTCACACTGCTGTTTTTGCGAAGGGTTTAATGGAACACAAATAAGCCCTTTTATTTATGTATTGTCTATGTCTGCTTTCACACTACAAAGGCGAAGTTGAGTAGTTGCAAAAGAGACCATATGGCCTGCAAAGTCTACAATATGTGCTATCTTACCCTTTATTTTAAAAAGTTTTCTGACCCCTGATGTAAAGGACCAACTTCATGAAGTCGCATGCGGATTTTCTAGTTACCATATAGACATGAATGGAAGAGTACAGAAGTTCCATGTCAGACAGCAATTGTTTTCAAACTTGCTATGAATTTTTTCCAAATGCAGATTCCTGGGCTCTATCCAGGCTTCCAGTGACTCAAAATCTGGATATAGATTCCAACAATTTGCCTTTTAGTGACCTTAGAGGTGATATTGATGGCAAAAATTTTATATATGTACGTATCCATGAAACAGAAAATTGGACATGAAATATTTTTTAATCCACATATAAACAGATACTCCTTTCTGTCATTAAAAACCAATTAGGAAAAAAATGATAAAAGCCTGATTTTAAAACCATGGTCCATATGACTTCTGCAAGATAATTTTCTGAAGTGACCTTCAAGATGAAATAGTTGCAAAGTATATCTGTGTTCAATTAAATTAGGAAGTATGTGTGCAACAGGGAATTATTAGGTGTAGATCTTTAAAATCAAATCAATGTAAACAAAACACTGTTAGCCCAGTGGCCAAAGAACACAATCAATCAAAATATGAATAAATATACACAATTATACACTACTACTACTAGATGATGATGGTTATGATGGTGATGATGAGGATGGTGATGGTGATAGTGATGATGATGGTGATGATGATGATGGTGGTGGTTATGGTGATGACGATGGTGATGATGGTGATGGTGATGATGGTGATGATAAGGATGGTGAAGGTGATGGTGATTTTGGTGATGATGGTGATGATGAGGATGGTGAAGGTGATGATGATGACGATGGCGAAGGTGATGGTAATGATGATGATAGTGATGATGATGGTGATGGTGATGGTTATGATGATGATAGCAATGAAGATACAATTATTGTGATGATAATTTATCACGATAATAATGATTGTGGTGATCGTCTGTTTCTATGTGTCAATCTCAGTTACTCCCCCAGACTCCATACAAACAGAACCACCTTAGAGACGTTTCGAACTTACCATGTTCGAAACTCAACTGCTGCTTTTGACACAATGAATGCCCTCTTGTTTCCATTTTTACCATCTTAGGAGAACTCACACCATCCCCTCATCACTCAGTGAGCCAAGTGTGCTAGCTGCTGATCCACATGTCCGAATGGCCGCCTTGAGGAATTGACGTTACCTTGGGGACCTACAGGAAGCAATGATGCTGGACTGGGGCAAGGATGAATAAAGGAGGGATGAGTCCAAGTTGTTGGGGAAAGATAGGACAGCCAGCTCTATCTGGAGCTCTCAGATGGGTTTAGCAGTTGTGGAGATATTTCCAATGGCATTTTGAAGACATGGAAGAATGTTATTAGGCATAGCAGAGATTCTTAACTAAGAGCAATTTTAGACCCACTGTAAGGGACATTTGACAATGTCTAGAGATATTGTTGGTTGTCACAACTGGGGAGGTGCTACTGACATGGAGTAGGTGGTGACCAGAGATGCTGCTGAACATCGTAAAATGCAGAAGAACGACTCACACAGCAGAGAATTATCCAGTCCAAAATGTCAGTAGTTCTGCTATTGAGAAACTTGGCTCTGTATTGTGCATGTGTAATCGTTTTTTACTTACTGATTCTAGATTCAACTGGCAAGGGGGTGTCAGCAATGTCTGGAGATATTTTGGATTATCCCATCTGGGCAGTGTGTGCTCCTGACATCTAGAAGGCAGAGGATGCTGCTAAACATCCTACAATGCACAGTACAGCCCTCACAACAAACATGATCATCCAGCCCCCAAATGCCCACAGTGCTGATGTTGTGAAACCCTGCTCTAAGTCAAAGCATTGTCTTACTCAATTTTTAATTCCTAGTGTATATCAGTGGTTCTCAACTTTGGGGAGGGGACAGGTTTGCTTCCAGCGTACATTTGGCAATGTGGGAAGACATTTTTGTTCGTTGTGAGTATGGAGTGTGTTACTGGGAATGGAGGCAAGGGATGCCACTAGACATCTTACAGTGCATAGGACAGCCTCCACCCCTCAGAATGATCTGGCCCCTAATGTGAACAGTACTGAGGTAGAGAAAACATGAGGTAGACTATAGAAGCCTATAGAAGAAGAGAATCTGAGAAAATTGTTGTGCTTGGGGAACACTGAAGAATGTGGAGCAATTGAACAAATGCTTGTGCAGACAGATTGGCACCAAATTGCAATGGAGCACCAATGGGACAGTGAAAAGGGACAAGTCCTACAATGCACAGTTCTTGACCATCCCCAAAGTGCTCCAAAGCTGCAGAAGTTGGTGTGCATGTATTATCTCATTGATCCTATTTGGGAATTATCATGTTGATAGCTGGAGTCCCATGAAGGAACATTTTTAAGCAGCAAAGTGACAAGCTCTGATTTGCCTTTTGAGATTAATGACTCAGAGACTGCCAGTTATTTGTTAACTTGCATGATTCAGCCTAAGCAGACATCTAGAGGGTGTAATTTGATTTATTCTGCAGAGGGGTGATTGGCCCCTACATTATCTTGGCACACTGCCTGAATTTCTGAACATCAAAGACTTATTTTTTTCACGTATGGCCATCTCATTTCCAAGAGTCATCAAAGAAGTGAGAATGGATTAGATATGGAACAAGCTGACCATTGGATTAGTTTATCAGATGATTAGCATACCATGCTAATTTATCAAGACATGGAACATTTAAAGAAGGGGAGAGTAACATATACAGGGAAGATAGGAGATCTTTGTCCCAATTATTTCTTTTTTTAAATGCATGAATAGTCTTTTGGTAAATATAGTTTATGTTTGTTTCTGCTTTCTAAGTTAGGCTGCAAAATATTATTTATCGGTGGTATTCTTTGAAATTGATTGGCATGGCAAGACTCTAAAAGAGTATCTATAGGTATATTTAAAAATAAAAGATCATCTTTTCACCTTTGCAGAAAAACATGTATTTACTATTGCTTGGAATAGAAAGCAGAATTTTGCTGTAGCCATTAGGAAGTGACAAACACTACACCATAATTATAGTGAGAAGAAAGCATCAAAAAGAAATGTTTTGGTTTTTTTTATATACAGTTGGCACAAAAATGTCCACATATATGAATACTCTAAAGAATGCACCATAAAAAGAACCTTCCACCACTATTAGCAAAATTAATCAGTGCTCATTACCGTGGGATTGGGGATACATTTTACATGTTCTTGATTAGATTCAAGAGCCAAAGAATAAGGCCTAATTGATGAAAGTGGGCTCTAATTTTGTGCTTTTAAAATAATGGCCTCTGGCCAAATATGGGCAAAAGAAACAGCACTTGATTTGTTACTTTACATTTGTTTCTTGCATCCTGTTCGAAAATAGAGATGATTTACAGTTTTAATATATTTTTCATGCACAATTAACATCATTGTTGCCAGTTTTATAGAAGAGGCAGGAAAGTGGGCCTTCTATGATATATTGTGAGTGCATGAAACAGAAGTAATGCTACTAGCAACAGAGTTTTAGTAGGAAAAAGTTAAAGCACACAGTCTTAAGAAGGAAAGGTTGGTGTCAAAATTATGTTTGCTTTAGGTAAGCTTTATACCTCCATGAATGACTTTTTTTATAGCAACAACAACAATAACTGTATTTACATTGGGGGTTTTTCTCTGTTTCAGAGGCTTTCATGTGGAGTGCCAAAATAGTAAAATATATAACATTGTTATATGAAGGAGTGAGGGAAAATCCAATCAAGATTGGCATTTTTTAAAAAAGAAAAGGGGCATAGGGAATATTTTAAAGATTTGGGGCCAAGCCTGGTGGCTGATGCCTGTAATCCCAGTGTTTTGAGAGGCTGAGGAAGGAGAATCACTTGATCCCAGGAGTTTGAGACCAGCCTGGGCAACATAGCGAGACCTCCACCTCTACAAAAAAGACTAAAAAGTTAGCTGAGTGTGATGGCACGTACGTGTAGTCTCAGTTACTGGGAAGGCTGAGGTGGGAGGATAGCTTGAGCCCAGGAAGGCCAGGCTTCAGTGAGCTGTAATCACATCACTGCACTCCAGCCTGGGCAACAGAGCAAGACACTGTGTCTCAAAGAAAAAAAAAAAAAAGATTTGGTGTCTTTCTTTCCCCCACAGTTTGCATATACATTGAAAACTGTGCATTTAAGCCAAAATAGTTTTTTTTTTTTTTTTTTTAAACATTTCACTATAAAAAAGGAGTCTGGCTTTCACATGGGTACATGATTTTGCTTTGGCTTCTTCAATTCCCACCTGCCCTGGTGTGAGACCCATGAAGTAAGCAAAGCATTCTTTTTGCCACAGAAATGAAACTCCTAAACATATTGTTTATTATCACATAACGGAAAGAGAGAAACATTTCAAAAATAAGGATGCGTGAAGACCTTATTGAAAAGCAATCATACATTGGTGAATTTAATGTTTTGGAGCAAATACTGTTATGTTGGATACCTATTAGTCTTTTTAGCTAGTGAAATATGTACAAGGCAAGATCAAGCATCAATAGAAGGGTCCAACTAAGCTTGTTTCTCGTATGGTTTCTCTGCCAGCTCACACCTCAAGGGTACCTCCTGCCTGCAATGTGGACTGTCTGGCCCACTCACTGATTTCCCCTTTTCTGTTTCATGGGGTGACTTGCTGACCTTCTCTATGCATGGCTAGTAGTACTCTATTGACTGGCAAGGGTTGTGTCTTCCACTTGGGTCTTCCAAGCTGCTGAAGAAAGCAACACAGAAAGTATAGCTGACAATAATTATCTGTCAAATGTATGTGAATCACAGTGTGGATGGTAGACCTGTTGTTTCTTCTCTTTGAAAGGAAGACTTCAGTTTTCTCTGCAGCCATGGTACTTTATAAATTATTTCCTCTTCCATCTCTTAAAAGTCACTGTTATTTACCACCCCATTGGCTGTGGATGGGGTGAAATGCCCACTCATGCAGCACAGGAGGATACACAGATTGTCACACATC
The DNA here is from genome assembly GCF_028885625.2 of Pongo pygmaeus. Taxonomy (NCBI): domain Eukaryota; kingdom Metazoa; phylum Chordata; class Mammalia; order Primates; family Hominidae; genus Pongo; species Pongo pygmaeus. The sequence goes on along the minus strand of NC_072396.2, from coordinate 6,518,172 downwards.
TTTTCAGGAGACCACATAGCAGTAGGCAGTGTAGTATTAAATAAATGCCTGAAATGTGAGCTGGGAATGCATTGCACTTCAAGGAATTTTATCCATAGGATATAACTGGGAAAGTGCAGAAGAATGCATATATATGGTTGTTCATTGTTACGTGTTTTATGATAGCAAAAAAAAAAATTAAAAAATATTCAACTTTCATTTTAGACACGGGGGTACATTTGCAGGTTTGCTACATGGGAATACTGTGTGATGCTGAAGTTTGGGGTATAGATACCATTACCCAGGTAGCGAACATGGTACCCAGCAGGTAGTTTTTCAACCCACATCCCCCTGTCTTCCTCCCCTTCTAGTAGTCCCTAGTGTGAAGTGTTCCCATATTTATGTCCATGTGTACGCAGTGTTTAGCCCCCCACTTATAAGCGAGAACGTGATATTTTGTTTTGTTTTCTATTCCTCCATTAAGTAACCAAAATTTTTAACAACGTAGAATCTATTACATAATTAGAGATACAATACAAGCATTGAATACCAGCTGTTAAAATGGCATTACAGGATAATATTTAGTGATATGGAGGAATATTCAGAGTGTATTATATGCAAACATTTTCATCATATCATTTTTTACTAGAGTGGACTGTCATTTTCTTGTGGGCTTCCTTGTATTATTTACTCTAGTGCATCTCAGTTTTATTGCATACTATGCAAAATAGAAGATAATGATAGCTTGGCACATTCTTTGCTGAGACTATTTACAGTGGTGTAAAAAGATGTTGCCAGGGGTGTGTGCCTCAGTCTATCCCAGCCTTCATAGGGCCCCATGTTTCAACTCCCTAATAGCCCATTGAAGACACACAGGCACACAAGGGAGAATGCTCTGGTTTAAACAGTCAACCATAAGCCAGACACAGTGGTGCAACCCGTGTTGCACCTTGTGGTAGCCTCTTGCTACCCAAGAGGCTGAGACAGAGGATCTCTTGAGGTCAGGAGTTCAAGACCGGCCTGGGCAACATAGCGAAACTCCCATCTCTAAAAAATAAAAGCAAACTCAACCATTTTGAGTTTTACATGTTGTAAATATCTTCTCCCACTGGCACCCACCCATCATTCCTGGTTTTGATTGAAACAAACCCATTAGTTTTAATGTAGCAAAATGCCATCAACATATTTTTCTTTCTAACAGTTTCTCCTACGTAGTACCTGTTAAAGAAATCCTGTTCTACCCCAACATCACAAAAACATTTTCCTATAAGTATCAGAATTTCATTGTTCATACAGACATTTTTTAATCCATGCAGAGTTTATTTTTATATATGGAATGAGGTAGGAATCTCATGTTATTTTTTTCCCCAATAGGGGAACATTGCTTTTGACACATGAAGGAAGCAATGTATTCTTTTTGTTTTTTGAGACAGAGTCTTGGTCTGTAGCCCAGGCTAGAGTGCAATGGTGTGGCCTCAGCTCACTGCAACCTCTCCCTCTCAGGTTCAAGCGATTCTCCTGCCTCAGCCCCCCAAGTAGCTGGGATTACAGGCACACGCCGCCACGCCTAGCTAATTTTTGTAATTTTAGTAGAGACAGGGTTTCACCATGTTGGCCAGGCTGGCCTCGAACTGCTAACCTTGTGATCCACCCTCCTCGGCCTCCCAAAGTACCGGGATTACAGGCATGAACCACTGTGCCCAGCTACAATGTATTCTTTCCCAATGATTTGTGGTGTCAGCCAGGACCTTGATAGGGATAAATGGCATGCAACTTGAGAAATGTAATAAAGATGGGGACAGGATAGTGGAGCCCTTATGTGAAGTTGCTGATGCCCACTGAGGTTGAACTGGACCTACCTACCAGGGAGGGAACTGGAGGTCATATATACAGGCCTTACTTGCCTTCTGCCTTCCAGATTACCTGCTAGTGTCTTCTTTGGCTGAAACCCAGGAGCAGCCAGAAGGCAAGAGTGAACCTGTTTATTTACCTTCCACAGTAGAGAGGAGTGGAGATGAGGAAAAGTAAATCTTGAAGGGGACAGACTCCTCCCCCACCAAAATAGTACAAGCTTTTAAAATTCATCATATATACATCAGCCAATCCAAGGGCTTTATATTTGGTCCTGTTGATTTCCTGATCCATTCCTGCAAGATTAAAGTATGACTCAAATAGTACAAACACCCATATATTTTTCATCTTCGACATTCTCATTGCTTTTTGTAGAATTTATTCTTTCATATACAGTATGGAATCAGTGTATCAAAATCTGCAACATTCTTCTGTCTTTGCTGGGAATGGTATTTATTTAAATGTTGGTTTGAGGAAAAATAAACATCTTCCAAGCTCATGTTATCTCATTTGTAAACTGGCATAGTTCATTACTTGTTGAGATCTAATCATAGCTTTATTAAAGACTTTGAGCATTATGTGTTAATTAATTATTATTATTATTTTGCAAATGATATCTTCAATTACATTTTCTACTCCTGGTATAAAAGAATGTCGATCTATTTTATACATTGATTATATGTTCAGCCATCTTTTTTGATTCCCTATTATTTCTAGTAGCTTTTCTGTTAAATTACATGGTTTCTATAAAAATGGTGACATTATGTACAAATAATGACCATTTTCTCTCTTTCCTTTCAATACTTGTAATTTTCATTTCCTTTATAACTTGTACCATTGTATGGCCCATTGACGTCCAGTGCGAGGATGAATACTGTTGGTACAAACTTTTGTTCCCATTCATGATTTTACAAGAAATGAGTCTAACATCTTTTTTGTAAATGCAGTGTTGAGGAGAGATTTTAAAGCATGCGGTCATTATCAGATAATATGAATTACTTGCAATTCCCAGTTTTTTCTAAGTTTTTGAAAATGTTTTGTTCATAAATATTGATTATGACCAAATAATCAACTGGCATTTCTACAGCTGGTTATATGATTCTTCTCTTATAATTAATGTGCTCTGAAAATTAATATATTTAAAAATATATATTCAATTTCGGGAATAACACATTTTTAATCTTAAAAGAAACATTTTTAAAGTGGCCATTATTCTATTATAGTGGAATATATTGTATATTATAAAAACAGCTACTATTCTACTAAGTTTGGTTTGTAAATATTCCACTTAGGATGTCTACATCTACCTTCATAAATGAATTTGATTTATAATTTTCTGATGTTATACACTCTATACTTTTGATATGAATGTTAAACTGTCCATACAAAAGGATTTGGGTAGCTTTCTTTAATTTTATATTTTCTGAAGAAAACTTAAATAAGTAGAATTACTAAAATTTTTGTGAAAATTATCTTGGATGGTGAGTTTTTGTGTGGGAGATTTTTAGTGATTCTTTCATTACTACTTATAGCTTTTAGTTTATTCATTTCTTTGTGTAAAGTTGCTTTGTTTTTTTTTTCCTCAAATATTTCAATTTCTTTTTTTAATACCAGGGCTTATACTATTAAAATAGTATTTTGTATTTTTTATAACTTTGTTTATTTGTTATTTTAAAAATGATTTTCCTCTTTAAAGACTATTTGTTGTCATTATTTGTTACTCTTCCTTGGTCAGTCTTGCCAGAAGTTTGTTTATATTATTAAGCTTTTCAATAAACTAGCTTTCATTTTGGTAATTAGCTCAACTGTTTTTTCTGTTTCACTAATTTCTGCTCTTACCTTGATCATATCCTATTTTCAGATTTATTTGGATTTATTCTGTTTTCTCTTCTTCCTGTTTCTTGACTTGCCTCCATGGCTCGTTTATTTCCAGTTCTTCTTGTTACCTTGTAAAGATATTTGAAGTTTTAATTATCCCTTTTAAGCACTTCTTCAGTCCCATCCGACAAATTTTCACATGTGACATTTGAACTATCACTGGACTCCGACTGTTTTGTGTTTATACTGTAGCATAAAGGCACATGCACACACATACACACACACATAAATGTGTGTGTGTGTATATGTTTAGTGTTCTATCATTATTTTGAATGCTTTTTACTATTGATTTCTAATTCTGTTGACCGATAGAATATAGTGCTGTATGCTGCTGTTTCTTTAAAGTACTCTTTATGAAAGGCAGATTTTGTAAACGTTTGGTGTGTGCTTGAAAGCTATGGACACATTTACACATACATAGACATATTCACAAATACAAATATAGATATACGTGTATATGTGAGAATGTGTGTTTTGAGGAGCATAGGTTTCCATAGATACCCACCAGATCACATGTATGGGTTACTTCAGTCTTCTATATCTTATTTATTTTGGTGGGTCGGGCTAGGGACAGAGTCTCGCTCTGTTGCTCAGGCTGGAGTGCAGTGGCCTGATCTCGGCTCACTGCAACCTCGGCATTCTGGCTTCAAGTGGTTCTCCTGCCTCAGCCTTCCAAGTAGCTGGGATTACAGGTGCACACCACCACGCCCAGCTAACTTTTGTGTTTTTAGTAGAGACGCGGTTTCACTTTGTTGGCCAGGCTGGTCTCCAACTCCTGGCCTCAAGTGATCCACCCGCCTCGGCCTCCCAAAGTGCTGGGATTACAGGCGTGGGCCACTGCAACTGGCCTATATCCTCGATTACATTTTGTCTCCTAAGTTTATCACTCCAAGAATGTTGTGTTTTATTCTCTTGTAACATTTTATCTTTTCTTATCTGCCCTTTATCTTATATATTTAATGTATATGGATATACTATGTTATATATCTGTAGTATGTATATATAAAACGTACTTATATACCTTTTACATGTTTTGAAGCTTTATTATTAGGATGTTACGTGAAAGTGTCAGTTACACCTTTTTAATCTTCCATTCCTTTTCTAGTATTTATTATCCATTTTTGACATTTACGATTTTTGTTTGATACTAAATTTGCTTCCTGTAATATTTTTCATTTATATTTTGTTTTATATTTAAAATTTTTAGTGTCTTCATTTTCAAGTTTATGTATCCATTTATTTTAAATATATCTTTTCAACAATATGTTGCTAAAAGCATTTTAATCAATATTTTATCTGTTCTAATTTTATTTCTGCAATTATTATTATAGATTTCACTTCTGACATTTTATTTTATATTTTATATTTATCAATCATGCTTTTTAAATTTTACCTTTTTTTTTTTTTTTGCTTTACCTGACTTCCATTATATAATTTTAAAAGTTTCTTTTACTGACCTTATTATATTCTTCTTTCTTCTGTTTCTTTTTCCTTCTTATAGTTTGGATTCATCAAATTTCCCTCTTCTTTTCCCATTTTATGCTGCACTTGTATTTTAATGAAGATGTATCTATTCTTCTTATTAGCTATCAAACATTTCAGTATCCATAATTTTCCTCAGAACAAGATATTTATTTAGCATTTTCTCTACTCTTTGGCATCTCTCTCTCTCAATCACCCCACACTGTGTTAGATTCTAAGAGAATCTGGGCTCTAGATCATGTTAAAAATTTGATTTTAGATTATTGTTTCTTTGGAATAATTTTTTGTCATTACCTGTATTGTATTGCTGTGTTCTGGGTTCCTCTACTTGCCGAAATACATTGTGTCAAGATTTCTGTGATGTAAGTGGATTTGGATTTAAGCTATCATTTAAATGGTAGTTTCACTGGACATAAAATCCAGGCTGATTTTCTTTCCCTTGTACTTGCTGGGGGTGAGAAGCCACTGCATTTTGTATCCTACGTTGCTTTGCAATTAGCCTGGTTTTCATTCCTTTGCACATCGCCTGCTTTTTCTCATTGGAAAAATTAGACATATTTTGTTTACATCTGAGGTACTCAAAAATTGGAATTTGTTTTTGCTTTGTTCTGTTTTAAATCAACCTATTATTTACTTGGTGCGTACTTTCACTTTTAAGCCTCTTTTCTTCTTTCATTCTGGGAAATTCTCAGCCTTTCTGTCTAATGTAGTTCTTCCTAGTCTTTTTCTCTTTGTTCTCTTTCTGGGTCATTTTTTTTTTTTTTATAGGACTGGTAACACTTCTATTTCCATCTTCCATACTTTAGCATTTGGAGGATGTTTTTCCCCCATTTTTCATCCCAGATCCGTTTTGGGAAAATGTCTCTCTGTCTTTTGGCTCCTGTGTGCATTGTTTGTGGGTATCATTCCATTTCAGTCTGTTCTTTGTGCTCTCCAGTTCAACAATTTCATTTCTCCTCCTCAGTATCTCGCGTGACTTCCTTTGAAACCCTTTGTTCCAACTTCATATCGCTATCATTGTCTCTCTGTCCATTGGAGGGATCTGTTTCTTTTGAATCCCAGTTTGTTTACTTGGGTCATTTTATTATTATTATTTTTTAAATAGGATGTTCCTTTTCTTTTAAGTGCTTTGCTTTTTGACTGGCTCTTAAAAATTTCTTGGGAGTTCTTTTATTTTCTCAAGGCTGGTAGAGGTCTTGGAAGGTACCAAGTGTCCAATGGCCAGTCAAAAGCCCACCTCTCTGCCTGGCACGGTGGCTCACACCTGTAATCCCAGCACTTTGGGAGGCCGAGGCAGGCAGATCATCTGAAGAGTTCAAGACCAGCCTGACCAACATGGTGAAACCCCATCTCTACTAAAAATACAAAAATTACCTGGGCATGGAGGCATGTGCCTGTAGTCCTAGCTACTTGGGAAGCTGAGGCAGGAGGATCACTTGAACCCGGGAGGCAGAGGTTGCAGTGAGCAGAGACTGTGCCACTGCACTTCAGCCTAGGTGACAGAGTGTGACTGCATCTCAAGAAAAAAATAAAAAACAAAAAATAAAGGCCCACCTCTCGATTTAATGCCTCTGGGTAAATTGGAGGGAAAAGAGGGTCCCTCTGTGAAGAGCCCTTGGAACTCGAGTTCTAATTTCTAAACCAAGAACTTTATATTCTTTCCTCCCTCCCTATCACTTCCATCCACTGGCTGGCTTTTATCTGAAAACTGTCGTGTGCAGTTATAAATACTCAACACTTAAGGAAGGGGAAGGAATGCTGAGAGATTTCACCAGCCTGATTCTTTTCATTGCCATAAAATTCCACTGCTTTACCAGAAATCCCTGGAATGTGGCTTTCCTAGCTTTGCACTGTGACCTTCTTCATTTGGAGTAACAAAGATGGGAAAAGCATTGATCCGCCCAGAGAGTGAGGAGCGAAGAGCAATACCTAGGTAGAAAGCTCTATCTCCCCTGACTGTCCTGTGAAATGCACCTGAGTCTCAGATGACTCCACTGCCATCTGTCTGTCCAGGAATTTCCCATTTTGTATGATGACTTCAAAGTAGGTAAATACTTTGATTAAAGGAACAGAGAACAGAATTTGGGTAGCTTGTTCAGAAGATGGCATGGAAAATTCTGTGACTGGAGTAGTTGTGAAGCATCACTTTTCCTGTAAGAATAAAGGAGGCATTTGCCAGATGTCTGAAAACACACACACACACACACACACACACACACACATTACTCCTGGCTGCAAGAATATTCTCTCTCAGCATCTTCCTGCATCTCCATGGGCAAACAGACCCACAACAGTCTGGGATTTTTTAATTGCCAACAGTTTTCATTGCATGAGAGCCTGACATGTCTGTTGCATGATAGGGTGTGTTTTTATTTTTGGCTTCCTATTGGTTTCAACATATCCCTCCTTCCATGTCATAATGACAGTTTCAAAGACCTGAGTTGAACCTAGAACGCTTTTTTTTGTCAAAGACACAACAATGCAGTGGATGTTAGTCATAGGGTAATCCAAACAAAAATAATTTTGTGTATTCTAGAATATTATGTTTTCAAACATAGGTTTTGATGTACCATAAGATTTCTTCTGCCATTGAGGCAATATATATATGTGTGTGTGTGTATGTATATATTTGTGTGTATTTTAAATTTAAATTAGATATTTTTTAGAGGCCTTAGCCCTTAAGCAGAATTCCCTCCTAATTTAATGATTTTGGATGAAGCTCTTTGTGAATCATTTAAAAACACATTCGTGCTTCTTCAAACAGAGGTAACAAAGGATATAGCACCTTGACTTGTTGACTAAGTGCTGTCATGGTAGATGTTATTTAGCATAGAAGATGCCTGCAGGGTCAATTCTACTCTCTAAAGTTTCTTGAGGCTGTGTTAAATAAAATCAAACACCTGTGGATTTTTTATTCTTGTTCACGCTTTTTATACCTCTCCTTTCTTCTCCCTGGGCAACCTGCTTTCACGCTAGTGCCTACCTCTGTTTTCCTTTCGTAATGTGATCTATGCTACACAGTCTGATTAACAAGCTCACCAGAGTTCTACTGGACGTAGAATAAAGAAACCAGTATAGTTTTCTCTCTAGGGACAAGGCAGTGAGGAAGCCAGTTTGAATACAGGTTCTTGCTCTTGTAAGCGTTGACATTCAGCAGGTTCCTTACTTTCTGAACACTGCAGTTATATGATGGGCAGACAGGGACTAAGAATAACACCTACCTCAACGGGGCTGTTGTGAGGATTACTGAGATAATTTATGTAAATCCCTAGCACAATGCCTGACTCATGCGAGATCTTTAATTCATGGTAGCAGTTACTAATTTCATTTATCATAATGAGCTAGCTGCCTGAGCTACGAAGGAGCTCTGCCACTCCCAGTACTGTTCTACAGTTCTTTAATTCAACAAAGAAATTTTTCTTTAGTTCCAAATAAGTGCCAGGCATCAGGCTAGGTGCTGGGTGTATGATGATGATTAAAACAGTGTTCGTATGGGGGTAGTCATCATTTTGCAGATGGGCCATTTTGTATGACGTCCCTCTTCATTATAGGTCTTGATTCTTGCCTCTGTTTTGTATATATATGTGTTGCGGCAGGGGTTTGCTATAAAAATCAGAATTGCCCAGGCTGAGTGCAGTGGTGCAATCATGGCTCATTGTAGCTTCGAATTCCTGGGCTTAAGTGATCCTCCCACCTCAGCCTTCTTAGTAGCTGGGATTACAGGCACACTCCACCACACCTGCCTCTGTTTTGTGTAGCTATGATTACGTAGCAATTTGCTGAATCAGTGACAAGATGCAATGCATATTTTTTTCAGTAGGTTAATTAATTTATCTAATCTACATTTGGAGCTATTTTTTGGAGTGTTAGTCATCATAATAAATATGGTGGCACTGTCAATAGTAATATAAATATAATAGTACCTTATTTCCATAATAGAAAGATCACATCTTCATGACTGATGGACCATTTCAAACCCATAGGTGTATTTGCTTGCTCTGTAAAGTATACGAAAGTAAGAATTCTGGACATCTTTAAAAGTTGTAAATTTTTACATGAAAACTTACATTCACGCCGTCTTTTGAACATTGAAAAGATTTGGGAACATGGGGCCTATGTGTGACTGTGGATGAGGTGTGGCTGTTCCCTTCAGGCACAGCACTCCCTTTGCCATAGTCACACTCCCCACCGCTCCCTGTTGTGTCTCCAACCCCTAGGCTATTGTCTGTTTCTTTTCCAACATTATTACCCACTCATAGATGGTCAACCTTATGATCATTGTTACTTTTTTTCCCCCAAAATCTTTCTAATATTTATGATTTTTTCATGTGATTATTTTGAGCTTTTTGCATTAAGAATTCAGGATCACATACTCAAAAGTTTAGTATTTACCAGTTTGTATTATTGAGCACTTGAGAAATTTATTTCTGTTGCTGTTATCAACTCATAAAATATCTGTTTAATTATCCAACTAAAGACTAGATAGGATAGTGATTCCTATTTTTTCCAAGCTCATATCTGTGAACTCCTTGATTGCTCAACATACGCATTCAGTCATTCATTCAACAAATACTCATTGAGGACCTACTATGATCTGGGCACTTTTCTAGGTGCTGATAATTGTAGTGAAATAATAGACCACAGTGGACAATGTTTCTTTATGGAATTTAAGTGAATAAGGAAGTTATTTTGGAGTATTTCAGATCGTGATTCCTGCTGTGAAGAAAAGTAATTCAGAATAAAGTAGATAAGGAATAATAGGAATGGACCCACACAATTATTACTTTAATTGCTGTGGTCATACTGATATCTGAAGCAAGTAAGAGAAGAGTTTCCTGTGAGGATGGAATAGCATGTGCTAAGACCCTGGAGTTGTAGAATCCTTGATGCGTCCAAGGAATATGGAGAACACCAGTTGGGCTAGAGTTGACAAAATGAAGGTGAAGTGGGGGAATGAGAATAGAGAGGTGCTGGACATTAGGCCGTTGAGAGGGCTCTAGCTTTTCAGTGATGAATATTGGAACCCACAATGTAATTTTGAGCATGAAAATGAGAGCCTTGATTTACATTTTTATCAGATCACCCTGAGTTCTGGTTAGAGAATGAGCTCTAAGGATCTGTGTTATATTTAGGGAGATACTTAGGTGGCCTTTGCAATAATACACTCAAGGGAGGATGCTGGCTTCACCAGAGAGCTGATAGATGAGGCATGGCCAGATTCTGGGAATATTTTAAAGGAAGATCCAACAAATCGATTATTCCTAGAATGCAGAATGAATGAGAAAGAGACAACTTATGGCCAACCCCAATTCCTTTGGCCGCAGTAACTGGAAGAATGGCGTTGCCATGTGCTGACAACAGGGAGATTGTGAGAGGAGCACTTCAGGGTGAGGGAATTAGGAGACTGCTTTTGTTTAAGTTAAGAACAACCAAGGAGAGATAGATGTCTTAGAGACAGCTGGGTACAATAGTGTGGACATGAAGAGAGAGGTCTACGCTGGAGATACAGGGTCGGGAGACATGAGCATGTAGATGATATTTACAGTTGTGAGACTGAATCGCATTTCCAACACAATGAATATAGATAGAGAGGAGAAGTAAGTGTACTAGAAGAAAAAGAAGGATGAAGAGGAGGAGGGAGAGAAGAGTGAGGAAGAGGAAAGAAGCAGCATACACATGTGTACTTGTATGAGAAAGAGAGAGAGGGAGAGAGTGGAAGATACAGATAGAAGGAGAGAGAGAGAGACTGGGGGTAGAATTACATCCACCCAAAACCCAAATTTTAATGACTTACAATATGAAAGCTTCATTTTTTTTTCTCTTATGTCGCACCTCACTGATGGACTATCATCAGCCCCACTTCTCTTCCAAGTCTTTATTCCAGAATCCAGGCTGGAGGCCATGCCTGAACTGAGGAAATGGTGTTCATGTACAACAGTTCTTTAAGCTTCTGCTCAGATGTGGCATTGCACATCCACTCATATGCGATTGTCCAAAGCATTTTTCTGTTCTCTGGGAGGTACTTCAAGGGGCACAACAGTGGCTGGGGATTGAGGGGGCTGTGAATAGACTTTCAGGAAAAAGGGATCAACTGTGCTAAATGCTGCTGATGAGTGCAGTAACACAAGGATGAATAACTTGTGTAGCTTGTAGAGAAGTATAGGCCATTTGTTTCATGCCCAGGAACAAGGCAGGACCAGGAATCCTGGTTGAGATGCTGCAGGTTGGACTAGTTGGAGGTGGGGGGAAGTTTTTCTCTCACTGCTGGGACTTACTTAGGTTAACAGATGGGACGTTGTGGAGGAACTGGAGACAGAGGAGAAGGTTTGGAAGAGTTATCTAGGAGATGGACTGAGAGTGTTGGATGTGAGGGGCAGTAGAGCATGCATTGAACCTAGGCTGCATGGTTGGAGGGTTTTTTTCCAGCCACGTCCTGTCTGCTCAGGTTCAGAGGAGGTAGGAGGTAGATTGAACCAGCCACAGGTGATGCTCCATGAGTAAAGAAGGCTTGAGTGCCAGGAATTGAGGAGTCCAAGGCATTAACTGAAAAGATGGTTCATGGAATTTAACAAAGATGAGGACAAATATGAGGAGAGGAGGCAGTCAAGGGAGAGAGAAAGAGTAGGGTTGGGATACAGGGAATGAAAGTGAGCTCCTTAAGATGAATGGCTAATCCCACAAAACTGGCTAATTCCCATAAGGTGAATGGCTAATCCCATTAGTGCATTGTTGACATGAAAACGTCCTCAGCACATAATGAAGAAAAATTTGATTTTCTTATGTGGAAAAAGCAAGACCAAAAAAAATCAACCAAAATCGTGTCTACTACCTGGCAGTCCATTAGAACACACTAAACACACACATAAAGAGAAAAATGAAGTATGTTAATTGTGAAACTTGTATCTCCAAAGACTGGAAAGCTTCTTGGCACTTAAAAAGGTTCGGCCAGGCATGATGTCTCACGCCTGTAATCTCGGCACTTTGAGAGGCTGAGACGGGCGGATCACTTGAGGTCAGGAGTTCGAGACCAGCCTGGCCAACATGGTGAAACCCTGTCTCTAGTGAAAATACAAAAATTAGCCGGGCGTGGTGGCACATGCCTATAGTTCCAGCTACTCGGGAGGCTGAGGCAGAAGAATCACTTGAACCTGGGAGGCGGGGGCTGCAGTGAACTGAAATCGTGCCATTGCACTCCAGCCTGGGCGACAGAGCGAGACACCGTCTGAAAAAAAAAGGTTCAATACCTACTTGTTGAATGAAAGTGGATGTGTGAATTCAAAGTTTCCACTCTCACAGTGTTAAGTTGTTGTTGTTGTTGTTGTTGTTTTTTTTTTGAGACAGAGTCTTGCTCTGTCGCCCAGGCTGGAGTGCAGTGGCACAATCTCGGCTCACTGCAAACTCCGCCTCCCGGGTTCACGCCATTCTCCTGCCTTAGCCTCCTGAGTAGCTGGGACTACAGGCGCCCACCACCACGCCTGGCTAATTTTTTGTATTTTTAGTAGAGAGGGGGTTTCACCATGTTAGCCAGGATGGTCTCGATCTCCTGACCTCACGATCCGCCCACCTTGGCCTCCCAAAGTGCTGGGATTACAGACATGAGCCACCGCGCCCAGCCCCATTCAGTTCTTTATTACATTTGTAAAGGTAACTCTAACTCCGTGAGAGCACTTTCTCGCTCACCTCTTAATTCTTGAGCAAACAGAGAAGCTGTGCGTGATAAAGCTGGAGAATTGGGCGGTATCTTCCTATTAAGCTTACAGGAAAGCACTGGGCATTTGGAACAGGTGTTGCATCTTGAGAGCCACAGAGTCAGGTGTGCACGTTAAAACGATGCTTCTAATTGTTGCATGGAGACAGAGAAGACAATCACAAAGATCCTGCCTTGACCTCGTTACCTCTCCAGTTCTAAAAACATTTCTCCCACTACAGAAAGCATCCATCTGTGTGTTTTTGCCTCCACGTGGTCCTATTCCTGAAATGCTCCTTCCAAGTCTGTACTTTTCCAAGAGCTACTATTTCTGAATCTTTTGCAGTTGCTTCAGCAAGAATCAATTCTGGCTTCCTCGGTTCTACCGTGCCAACTTCACCTTCTCATCCCTCAGTGGGATGCTAGGGCTTGGGTTAATTCATCTCTCTCCTTCAAGGAGACATGAAGCCCCTGAGAACAGGGACATATTTTTGCCCAGCCATTACCTACAATGATACAGGAGTCCTGTAATATTAGAGAACTATGTCCACTGAACATGAATTTCCTATCCCGTTCCTTCTAAAAAGCATGCATGAGTTATCCTATATTCCCAAGGCACAACATGACTTTGTTCTGATATGTGCCACTGTGATCCTGTAAAATTTGTTTTGTTTCCAGTCCCTAAGAATAATTGTCTCCTAAATTATTGTAGTCGTTCACTCTACATTTTTATGAATTATTACTGGCCCACCTACAACCATATTTCCTCCGAAATTCATCCATCCTCCTGGAATTACCTGATTCTGAATTATTAAGTGGTTCTCTTGGCCATTTGCTCAAAAAAAGAGCACACTTATTCCAACACACAGGCATTGTTTCTAAATTATTATTGTTTTTTCTTCCTAGAAACCATTTAGAGATGAAGATCCAATTTAGAACATGAACCCATTTAGTTTAGACTATAACAATTGAAGATATGGTGACTACTGTTTATTTCTGTTAGGGATATATTTTTTGTAGATTTCACAAAAGACAGAACCTGCTGTGTGACAGCTTATCTGCAGGACACCGATGGTTTGTAGGACGATGGTGAGGCTTTGTGAGAAGGCAGAAATGTGGAAGGCTGGCAAGATTGTTTACTGAGCTTCCCCTAAGGATGGAATAATTCACCAGTCCCACAACTCCTCCACCCTCAGTCACTACCAATAGCTGTGCCTCAGTGTTTTCTTTTTAATGATTGTATGTATTAAGAAAAAAAATCCTCATATGTAGTGTTTAGTTTATCTGATTTTCGTTAGTAAAATAATAAAGGAGAAAAGTAAATAATTCATATAATTATAAGTAAACTTTCTTATTCCAAGCAGGTGTATGTGTGCATGTTTGTGTGTTTGTGTGTATGTGTGTGTGTTTGCCACTTTGATGGAAAGAGGCTGACTTTGCAGAGACTATTTTTTGTTAAGAACTTTCCATTAAATTAGAGCTTTAAGTTATAACACTGATTGCATAGGACAGGGAAAATGGTAGGATGTGGCTTAAAAGGCAATCTCACAAGAAGTACGACTTTTATCTTACATTATAAACAACAGCCCAACCTTGGAATTTGTCCCAACAAATTCCATAAGTATAAAATAAACTAAATAAGTAAAGTGACTAGTATCCTACTAAGTCTTTTGCTTCAGGCATGCTTTTTCGCCTAAAGCTATTTAAAATCTCTCAGGATTTAAATCTATGATTCTTTCATGGAGTAGAAGAAACCCAGAGAATATAGAAATTTAGAAAATCTTTAAGACTTATTGGTTTAACAGAAGTAGGCCGGGTGCGATGGCTCATGCCTCTAATCCCAGCACTTTGGGAGGCTGAGCTGGGCGGATCACTTGAGGTAGGAGTTCAATACCAGCTTGGCCAACATGGTGAAACCCCTTCTCTACTAAAAATACAAAAATTAGCCGGGCGTAGTGGTGCACACCTGCAGTTACAGCTACTTGGGAAGCTGAGGCAAGAGAATCACTTGAACCCAGGAGACAGAGGCTGCAGTGAGCTGAGATTGCGCCACTGCACTTCCAGCCTGGGTGACAGAGCAAGACTCCATCTCAAAAACAACAGCAACAAACAAAACAAAAAACCCAGAGGTAGATCTAATTCTGCAGACTGCAATCACTCAGATATGGATGGATAAGTCAGTCGTTAAGTCCATCTGCTATTTGTGTATCGTGCATTTTTTTTTTTTGAAACAAGCACGTTCCCACCTGGATTGAATGTTAATATTCACTCAAAGCCAAGGCATTGCAACGAGCCCTTAGGATGTTATAATTCTGGGCCATTTTTATAGTTCAGGATTTCAGATTTATTGCAGTGTTGTAAATTTTTAGTTTCTTGTCTTTCTCTAACATCTAGTAAGTTCCAAAACTTAAAGAACTGCAGGTTTTCTTGATAAATACCTGTGTCACTACTTTTTATTTTTAGATTTTTCTTTTTTACTACATGATCTGAGTTAAAAGTTAAATATATATGAATTATTGTTTTGAAAAATATTACCTATAATAGTTTTTTAAAAGAAACTTTAATTTTAGATTTGTGCTAAATTGGCGAAGATTGTGTAGAGAGTTTTCCTTATACCCCACCCTCAAATTCCACTACTATAAACACCTTACATCATTATTGTACATTTGACACTATTAATGAGCCCATATGTGTGCAATTTTTTACTAAAGCCCACCCATTCTTCTGATTTCCTTGGTATTTTCCTTCTGTCCTTTTTCTTTCCTCAAATCCTATCCAGGATCCCACATTACATTTAGCCGTCACGTCTCCTTGAGCTCCTCTTCACTGTGACAATTTTTCTTCTTTTGTCTTTCATGACCTTAACAGTTTTGAGGAGGGCTGGTCACGGGATTGGTACCTTTGTTTGGTTTGTCTGATGTTTTTCTCATGGTTATACTGGGAGGCTATGGATTGTGCAGAGGAAGACCAGAGGTGAAGTGCCACTTTCATTACGTTGTATCAAGGGCACGTACTAGCACCATGACATTGTAGTTGATACTAACTTTGATCCCATGGATGAGGTGATGTTGGCCAGATATCTCCAGTATCAAGTTCGTCCTCCTGCACACACACTTTCTATAGTGACCCTGTGGAAAGAGGTCACTACGTGCAGCCTACACTTAAAAAAGCAGGAGGCCGGGCGTGGTGGCTCACACCTGTAATCCCAGCTACTCCAGAGGCTGAGGCAGGAGAATCACTTGAACCCGGGAGAAGGAAGTTGCAGTGAGCCGAGATCGCGCCATTGCACTCCAGCCTGGGTGATAGGGCGAGACTCCGTCTCAAAAAAACAAAAATAAATTAAAAAAAAAAAAGAAAAAAAGCGGGGACTATGATCCCCTCCTTGAGGGCAGAGTATCTACAGAAATTATTTGAAGTTATTTTGCATGAGAGATGTGCCTATTCTCGCCTACTCAGTTATTTATTCACTCATTTACATATATCAGTATGGACTCATGGATGTTTATTTTATACTTTGGGTTGTAATGTGATGTTGTTTATCTGCATAGATTTTGTGTTTAAGTAACTTTTTTTCAAATTCCTGAGGGATAGCTTTTTAAAAAATCCCTGTTTTTACTTTAGATCCAAGGATTACGTCTGCGGGTGTGTTACAAGGGTATCTTGTGTGATGCTGAGGTTCGGGCTTCCGTTGATCCCGTCACTAGGTTATTCTGTGCCCAGATAATGAGCACAGGAAGTTTTTTAGTCCTTGTCCCCTCTCTGCAGCAGATTGTAGGAAATAATCTGAGACTGATCATTTTTAATTTTCAAGCACTGAACATGCAGTTATTTTATCTAGAAGGTAGACCAGCAAAACAAAATTATATTTGAAATTTTAGCATATAAGTATTTTCTAGTTAACTTTGACATACAAGAAGCCAGGTTATGAATGTATTTATTCATGACTCTAGCTTGTTTGGTTAAAATTATTCTCCTGCCAACCAAATGCTTTTTTGCTACCCTGAATATTTAAAATTTTTACAATATTTCATCTTTAAGAGCTATAAATGTATGTTTTAATATCCCAGGGTAAGATATAGGGATATTTTTTAGTCTGTCTAGGCTGCTATAACAAAATACCTTAGACTGGGTAATTTATAAACAATAGATGTTTATTGTTGTTATTATCATTAAGACAGGGTCTCTTTCTGTTGCTCGGGCTGGAGTGCAGTGGCTTGATCGTGGTTCACTGCAGCCTTGACTTCCTGGGCTCAACTGATCCTCCCACCTCAGCCTCCTGAGTAGCTGGGACCATACATGCGTGCCACCATCCCTGGCTAATTTTTATTTTTTTAATTTTTAGTAGAGATGAGGGCTCACTATGTTGACCAGGGTGGTTTTGAACTCCTGGCCTTAAACATTTCTCCTGCCTTGACCTCCCAAAGTGTTGGGATTACAGGTATGAGCCACTTTGCCCAGCTAACAACAGACATTTATTTCTCATGGTCCTGGGAAGTCCAGGATCAAGGTGCTAGCAGATTCAGTGTCTAGTGAGGGCCCATTCCCCCAAATGGCATCTTCTTGATTTATCCTCACATGGTGGAAGGGACAAGGTGGAAGGGCCTGCAGCCTCTTTTATGAGGACACTAATCCCATTCATGAGGGTAGAGTTATCATGTTGTGTATTGGATTTCAGCATATGAATTTTGGGAGGACACTACCATTCAGACTATATAGCAAGATACATTAGGTTTGGGGTGTTCTGCACTTGAGTGAATCTATGTAAGCCCTTTCACATATTTTTACTTTCACTGAAATAAAACTAAATAAGGAAACTAATGCTGTCCTATATCTTAAAATGAGAATGGTTTGTAACAGCTCATTGCCTTGCATCATGGTCTTTTAGGGTTAGGGTTCGGGTTAGGGTTAGGGTTAGCTTTGCTTTGCTGGGCAGAGTAGGTATTTCTGCCTCGAACCACCTCTAAGGGCTTCAGCTTTCAGTAACGCACCTGTCACTTCTAATGCAAAACCTTGAGTCCTCTGTCTGTGTGCAGATTCAGGAACAGGTGACTTTAAGTTTGAGGTCTAAGAATTTTCTTATGATTGCCTTCCATTTCAGTTTCTAGTTCCTCCAAAGTCCTTCACAATGATGACCGAGAGGAGACACTCAAAAATTTGTTAGCCAGGGTCCCAAAGTACATAGAAGCTGTTTCTCTTGGGTGGATATTACAAGTGCCTCTGCAGGCAACTGCATTTCTTTCTATCTTTCCAGGATTTTTGCTTATTGTCCAGACATGCTCCTCCTAGTGAGAGGGACACTTCTGATTTTTCCTGCCTCCATGGAACAAGGGCTTCGGAGAAGAAACTCTCTACAGCCCCTTTGTTCCATTAATAATTTATAATTAAATGCATTTCCAGGATGAAGGATGACTAGGAGTAGAGAAGCATATTAGAAGAACCAATCTGCTGCGTATCTGCTTATAGGGTTTGAGCCCAGTCAAGGAGGGATGCACAGAAACTCAGGATTCTGACAGCCTAGCCCCCTTGCAATTGGGAGGGTCGCCAAATGTCTTTCTTGCAAGGGGTACCTACTGTCTGTGAGTGGGAGCCTCTTGTGGATAAGGAGTGAGGGCAGAGAGGGAACAGCAGAGCCCTGGGAAGTTCTTTCCACTGGACTCTGAGCGTCTAGACAGCAGCCTGCCCCCACCCCCTAGATTGGCTTTGTACCTGTAAGCAAAGTTTCTGACTGTGCCATACATCTCTGGAATACATTTAGTTGCTAACGGAGATATTACTATAATTCCACAAAGGTTTTTAGTCTCTCCTTGGGGCTGTGCCCTTCTGTGTGGCTTGGCAGAAGAGAAAGGAGAGAAAGATTATACATGGCAGCCTTGCTTTGGAGGGAGTGAAACCTGTGATTTTCCTTTTCTGTGTCAGGAAAGCGTTTTTCTGCTGCTTGACTAGCCACCTCCCAGGCACATTAACCAGTCAGGTGATGCTGACATTTGTACCCCCTAATCTGGCTTATTTCTGAAACCCTCCCTTTGAGCCCTAACTGCTGTAATTAGGAGACTGGATGCCAACAGGTTTGGAAAAAGGTTTGCAATCTCAAGATAAAGTAGTGATTTTGAAAGAGAAATGTAGAGTTAGCTATGGGGTTTGCACATTCTGCATTTATGTTTGTTTGTTTTTGTTATTTTTTCACTCAGACTGCTCACAGATGCAGTGAGCACACCCAAATGCATGGGATCAATGCATGTCTGACTTCTGCAGCTGTGGAAGGTCTGGGTTTGTAAGATCACTGCTGTAGACCCTTGTTTGACCTTTTTGGATTGCTGGATCAGAAAGAGATTGCGAAAGTTTTCTTAAAAGAACAAGTCAGTGAATCAATTCATTAATTCTTTTGTTCATTAGGATTAGTTAATATACTGCTGCAGTAAAACCTTTTGTTATTGTCTGTAATAATAAAAGTTGGATTCTGGCATGGCTAACCCCAGTCTCCATACAGTCTGCTCATAGTTTTGACCTCTTTCTAATATAACCCTGTATTTCATGTGATTGAATGTTTTGCACCATATTTATAATATTACATCCAGGTATTACTTGGTTTCTGAAGGTTTATAAAATTGTAAATGCAGTACATAGGGTATTAGAGATTTTGTTGTTTTATTTTTTTAGAGACTGGGTCTTGCTCTATCAACCCAGGCTGGAGTGCAGTGGTGCAATCATAGCTCACTGTAACCTTGAACTCCTGGGCTCAAACGACCCTCCACCCTCAGTCTCTGGAGTAGCTTGTATTATAGGTGCATGCCACCATATCCGGCTAATTGTTTATTTTGATTTTTGTAGCGATAGCATCTCAGTATATTGCCCAGATTGGTCTCAAAATCCTAGCCTCAAGCAATCTTCCTGCATTGGCCTTCCAAAGTGCTGGGATTACAGGTGCCAGCCACTGTGCTTGGCCATTACCTAGAGTTTTTGTTAGAGATAATTAAATAAGAATGAGATTAAAATGAGGTTAGTCTCATGCTGCTTAAAACAGTGATATGCTTAGGAGCAGCTGCCGGAACATCTGATCCAATCTTGGAGGCAGCCTGGAGGGCTTCCCAGGGAAAGCACAATTTAGTCTAAAACCTGAGAGATGAGCAGGGATTGACTAACTAAAGAGCAGACCTACACACCAAATTCTTCCATCAGTTCCTTGCATGGCATGGAAAATTGATTTCTACAACTATGCATTATTTTTCTTCCTTTTTTTTTTGAAACAGGTTCTCGCTTTGTCACCCAGGCCTGGAGTGCAGTAGAGCGATTTTGGCTCACTGCAGCCTCTACCTCCTGGGCTCAAGTGATCCTCCCACTTGAGCCTCCCTAGTAGAGTAGCTGATACTGCATATGCACACCACCATGCCCAGCCAATTTTTTTTTTTTTTTTTTTTTTTTTGTAGAAACTGGGTTTTGCCATGTTGGCCAGGCTGCTCTTGAACTCCTGAGCTCAAGTGATCAGCCCACCTCGGCCTCCTAAAGTGCTGGGATTACAGGCATGAGTCACCATTTTTATTTGGTATGTGTGCATTCATAGTTATTCTACAAAAAATAATATTTAATAATAATTCACAGTATCCTGCAAATTCCAAAATAAAGTAAGCTTAAGTTCTGTTGGAAAATGAATTTCTGTGAGAAGGCTTTGGTGCTTTGACTTGAAGCTGACATCAACATTAGTGTTGGGCATTTGGCTACACACATGTCACATTCAAAAGCCAATTCACTTTGAGTCTTTATTTTGTTGGCAGTAAGGGCTGCACATTTCGATCCACTGTGTATTTTCGTAGCCCAGATTCCACTCAAAGCAGAGGTTTAGAGAAAACCCTTGTTTATTGCAAATATTATGCCAAAAATAGGGATGAGGAAGCAGCACTGTGTTGTGGGAAGGAATGAGAAATAATAACTATTTACAATAGCCGAGTTGTGGAATCAACCTGTGTCCGTCAACAATGCATTGGATAAAGAAAATGTAGTACATCTACAACACAGAATACTAGGCAGGCGTAAAATAGAATGGAATCATGTCCTTTGCAGCAACATGAATATGGCTGGAGGCCATTATCCTAGGTGAAATAACTCAAAAACATAAAATCAAATATAGCATGTTCTCACTTATAACTGGGAGCTAAACAGTGGGTACACATGGATATAAAGATGGAAACAATCAACACTGGGGACTCAAACGGGAAAGGATGGGAGGGGGTGAGGGTTGAAAAATTAACTCATGGGTACAGTGTTCACTCTTTGTGTGATTGGTACCCTAGAAGTCCATATGTCACCAGTGTGCAATATACCCATATAAGAAACCTGCACATGCACCCCTGAATCCAAATTAAAATTTAAAAACAAACAAAAACACAAAGAAGTGTATTGGCCACAGAGGAGTGACTGCTGCTTGACCCAGTGAGGTTGTCTGAAAACCCTTATGTTATGTGTCTCCAGACCACCTTTACCCGGTGAAAATGGAGGACCCATATTCACAGCTTCTTTCACCTCTTATTAGTTTACTGGGGGTAACCTCTCCAGGCTGCTTGGGGAGTGCTAAGTAGGTTTTAGTGTGCATCCACTGTGAGGCATCAGAGAAACTTCAGGAAATCAAGAAAAAGGCAAGTTTGCAGGTATGAAGTGAGGCTGCACCTGCATGAAGCTGGTTGAAGTCTAGGCAGAGCAGATTACCACAAGAGCGGCTGGAATAAGCCATGTGGCCAGATGGCATCCGGCGCAACCAACAAGTGAAACAGAGCTCCTCCAGCTGTGGTAGAACTAGGGTCAAAGTATGTGAAAGTGTTCAAAGATTCTTCGCATTGAATTCAAGCTCATCATTTACTTGTCCACAAATCAATGAGACCATGTCTATGTTGGTAAAGAAAGAATAAAGCATAAATTCATATTTCAGTTTTTAGGTTATCTGAATAAATGAATTTCAAGAGTGCTTAAGGTTTTTCCTAGATGTTTGCAGGTTTTTGCCTGGAAAGGCACGGGCAATTCTTTGTCCTATCATTCTAGCCTTCCACTTGTAGGGATTCCCTGGAAAGTTGACATAACCGCTGATTCCTAGTTCTGTTTTGTGGGAAGTATCAAGATTAAGAGACCCTCTGGGCGAACAGGATGTTTTTCAATAGATGAATGGGTAAATAAACTATGGTGTATTCAGACAATGGAATATTATTCCATGCTATAAAGAAATGAGCTATTAAGCCATGAAAAGACATGGAGGCAAATTAAGTGCATATTGCTAAGTGAAAGAAGCTGATGGGAAAATGCTACATATAGTATGATTCCAACTATAGGACATTCTGGAAAAAGCAGAACTAAGGGGACAATAAAAAATCCATCATTGTCAGAGTTTCGGTTGGGGATGGGGAAAGAAAAGATAAATAGGTGGATCATAGAGGATTTTTATGGCAGGGAAGATATTCTGTGTTATACTGTCATGGTGGATGCAAGGAGGTTCTTTTTGTCTAATTAACTGTTCACATTCATCATAATTGATTCCATACACTGTGCATGGATTTCCAGGGTCCAAGTGTTAACCAACTTCAGTGGACTTAAACACTCTGTAAATGGGGTGCTCTTTAGTGTTTGTTTTGTGTACTGTTCTAGGACTGGTTAATAGAAATCAGAGGACATACAGATCCAGAGTCCCTTATCTACAATTTGAAAGTCAAAAACAGTTCAAAACATTACAGTGATATCAAAACTCATTTGGGGGCAAAACCTGATCTGACAGATGACTATTCGTGTTCTTTATTTTCCACCTCAGGGTGGACATTTAGATATTTTCCTGCAGGAATATTAATGAGTTTGATTTGGGAATGATGTTCCATATTCCTCTGAGGGTGCTGCATAAAACAGATGTAAAAAAATTAAAAAGTTCTGAGTCCCCTTCCTCTTGTCCACAAAAGCATATTCATTCCCAAGGGTTTCAGATCCCCATTGGTGGATCTGTGATATCAAAGGTCTCATTGATCATGTTGGTGGTCAGTGGAAAATAGTTGTGTGGAGAGAGATGTGTTAGTCTGGACCTCATGCAATGACTGCA
Source organism: Pongo pygmaeus (assembly GCF_028885625.2). Classification (NCBI taxonomy): domain Eukaryota; kingdom Metazoa; phylum Chordata; class Mammalia; order Primates; family Hominidae; genus Pongo; species Pongo pygmaeus. The sequence continues at coordinate 6,495,232 of NC_072396.2, read as the reverse complement.
GAAATAATTTTATGATTTCCAAAGAACAACAGACAATCTAACCACCTCCCTTACCTTTAAAGACTGACATCTGTGTTGTGTTTATGGATGATTATGCAAATCAAGAAAAGTGGCTTCCATCAAAATAATGTCATTTCTTTTTGGAGAAAAGAGCGTGGGACTGAGTTTTGTTATGTGTGCAGTTTGCCAGCTAAACTCCTGGCTTAATGACTGGGATGGGTTTCCAAGGGCTGGTTCTGAGACTCAGTGGCAGTTAGTTAGATGGTAATTTCCCCATTAACATTAATGAGAAATGAAATAAGTTACTTAAGAAAACGTGCTAGACAATAGTCTCTAAGTACTGAAAAGTAAATGAACCCACCCACGTTTGTTCACATAAAATTTCTTAGTATATTTTAAATTTGCTGATCTAATGTACTTTTTTTTTTGCTTGTGCTTTAACTTTGTTAAATTATGTCAAGTAAAACATTTTATTCCATATTCTAAATTACATAAATGTGTCACACACAATGTCATGAATCAAGTTTGTCTAAAGAGGCAGGTGAATCACTTGAGGTCGGGAGTTCGAGACCAGCCTGGCCAACATGGTGAAACCCTATCTCTACTAAAAATACAAAAGTTAGTGGGGTGTGGTGGTGCACACCTGTAATCCCAGCTACTCAGGAGGCTGAGGCAGGAGAATGGCTTGACCCTGAAAGGTGGAAGTTGCAGTGAGTCAAAATCATGCCACTGCATTCCAGCCTGGGAGACAGAGTGGGACTCCATCTCAGAAAAAAAAGGAGATAATACACTTTCACGTTTGTAAAATATTGTTGATTAAATGGTCTAATGTGATTTTATCTTGCTAATCCAGTTACTGTCCCAGTATCTGAATTATGATAACAGTTTACACAGCATAGTTGTCTAACAGTTGTGGTTCCATCTCTACTATTAAATTCAGGCCACTAGACCTGTTTGGTTCAACTTGGATTAGGGTGTGAGGGTTCTTTTTTCCTACCTCTAACCCCATATACATTGTCCCTGCTCCTGACCTTCCATGCAGGAGGCTTGCAGGTATCTCCTTAATATGTCTGTCATCTGTTTCTCTCTGCCATCTCAGGGACTCCTGATCTTTCCAGACTGCCCATCCTCTCCTGTCCCTTTGACTCTTCCTTTTTTATTCACTTTCTGTAACTCCAGTCTGATCATCTAAATAGTCTGAGGGGAAGACGAGATACTGAAGGCACTCCTGTAAGAATATTTCTCAGGTTCCTAGGTCCAAGTTTCCGTTGCATCTTGGTTTCTATTTCAGTCTGAGCAGAGAGAGAGAGAGAGGAAAAAAGATCTTCAGGATAAAAGTGAGAGAGAGAGAAGATGGAGAAATAAATATAAATGAACAACTGATAAATGCATTGAGCTATAACTCTGCCAAATGAACACAGAAACTCATGTGCAGTTAGATATTATCCACCTGAGAATGTAGTTGATAACATATTTCATCATAAATAATATCGTCTAAAGCCCTTACTTGGGAAGATTATGAAGCAAGCCAAGTCTTATGCAGTATGTCCTTCTGTTCTCTTGACAAGCATAAGTTTCTATTTCTGTATTGCTAGAAATTTTGAGCACATGCAATTCCAACAGTGCTTTAAGCTGGTTATTACTAAGCAGAAGATAAATGTTTGATGATAGAAGAATTTGCGGTGGAGGTGAAATTTAGGATAAGTATTAGCAACTTTGAAAAGTAAGATGTAGATCTATGCGGTACCAGAAAACATTTAACAGATTCAGAAGTTAGTTTATGTGTACCTATATGTGCACACACATGCACACACAATGCATGCACACTTATGCAAATCACACGCACATGCCTCACGCACAAATGCAACACTCAGGTGCACCCAATTGCACATACATATTCTATTACTATTCTTTGCAATGCTTTGAATGCTCATCATGTACCACAAAATTATGGTCTAATTCGTAATACCATAAGGTGCATATACTTTAGAGATACTGTGTATTTCCTTTCAACATCGAACTAGTGACTATTAATGTTTTAAAATCAAATTTGATAACATTCTGAAATAAAATACTGATGTATTAAGTACCAGTGCCTTGACATCAGGTTTCATAGGTGTTGAACTGTAGCGAGGAAAACGGTTATGAGGTGTCCTACTGTAACTCTACCCAGCAGGAAAGCTCTATGTAATGATGGTAGAATATCCAGATGATGGTGTCCACATCTGCACAGGTACGATTTGAGATTCACTGACTTATTTAGGAGGGTTCAGTAAAATTTCGCAGATGTTGTTATGTAGTAACATTTGGCTCATTCATATTCTGCACTCCTAGACATTGCAGAAAGACATGCAACTGTGATTTCCATCTCATCCCTTTCACCCTATTTTGTAGCATTTAGTTATGTCTACTAGTTACCCTAAGTTGTATTTTTTACCCTCTAAAAAGGAACAAGAGAAGTTGGAATCCATCCCAGCTTTCCTTCCAGAAAATGGAGGGGAGGAACAATTGGAATGGAGAGGAACTCCAGGGAGAAAAAGACAAAAGGCACATGAGTGAGTTTGTCTAGGCTGGGAGAGTGGGCGATCACATGAGATTTGTGAACTAATTTTGTTCTCCTTCTGTTTCCACTGATAAGCACTTTATGTGTGCCACCAGTATAAGTAAATATTAAACCTCATCTCAATTAGTATCTACTCTTTTCCAAATATATGCTTATGTCAGAAAATGAGCAGTAGAAAGCAACCACAGGATACCACCTGCACACTCACGGGCTGAGCATTGCATACTTTCAAGGAGTGCTCTTGTGTTTTCAAACTTAGTAATTTCCCAAAACAGAGAATTCACAGCTTCCCTAATCACCTTCCTCAGAACCCTGAATCTTGTTAATTGAGTCATTTTTCTGATGATCATGTACTCACAAAATTGACTAAATGTCTCACTATGCCTTCCTGGTAAGTAGTGTCTCTACATGTGAAGTGTCTGTTTAATCTATCTATCTACTTCTCTCTATCTAATCTGTCGATCTCTTATCTATCTAATCTATATCTATCTGTCATCTCTATGTATCTATGTATGTATGTATATATGTATGTATCTATATATATATCAATCTATCTTATCTATATGTATCTATCATCTCTATGCATCTATGTATCTATCTCTCTCTGTATGTATGTATGTATATGTCTATGGATCCTCTCTCTCTCTCTCTTTTTCTCTCTTAGTTCAGCAAATTACTTACAGGTTTGTGTTATGTAACTGAGCAAAATTATATACACACACATAAGAAGGCTGGAAGTTCAAGATCAAAGTGCTCACAGATTCAGTGTCTGGTGGGGACCCACTTCCTGATTCATAGACAGTGCCTTCTCACTGTGTCCTCACATAGTGGAAAGGGCAAGGGAGCTCTGTGGGATCCCTTTTATAAGGGCACTGATCCCATTCATGAAACTCCACTGTCATGACTTCATTACCTCCAAAAGGCGCTCACCTCCTAATACTGTCCCCTTGGGGATTAAGATTTATATATTTTTTCTTTTTAATTTCTAATTTTTGTGGGTACATGGTAGCTATATATATTTATGGAGTACATGAGATACTTTGGTGTAGACATGCAATGCATAATAATCATATCATAGAAAATGGGGTGTCCATCTCCTCAAGCATTTATCTTTTGTGTTACAAACAATCAAATTATATTATTTTAGTTATTTTAAAATGTACAGTTAGACCAGGCACGGTGGCTCACGCCTGTAATCCCATCACTTTGGGAGGCTGAGGCAGGCCTATCACGAGGTCAGGAGATCCAGACCAGCCTGGCTAACACAGTGAAATCCCGTCTCTACTAAAAATACAAAAAATTTAGCTGGGCATGGTGGCAGGCACCTGTAGTCCCAGCTACTCGGGAGGCTGAGGCAGGAGAATGGCGTGAACCTGGGAAGCAGTGGTTGCAGTGAGCCGAGATCACGCCACTACACTCCAGCCTGGGCGACAGAGCGAGACTCAGTCTCAAAAAAAAAAAGTACAATTAAATTACTATTGACTATAGTATTGACTATAGTCACCCTGTTGTGCTAGCAAATACTAGGTCTTATTTATTCTTTCTGACTATAATTTTTGTATCCATTAACCACCCCACTTCCCCACATCCCACCCCCACTACCCTTTCCAGTGCCTGATAACCCTTTTTTGACTCTATGCACATGAGTTCAATCTTTTTGATTTTTAGCTCCCACAAATAAGTGAGAACATATGATAACAGTCTTTCTGTCCCTGGCTTATTTCACTTAACGTAATGTTCTCCAGTTTTATCTATGTTGTAAATGACAGGATCTGATTCTTTTTTATGGCTGAATAATACTCTATTGTGTATATGTACCACATTTTCCTTTATCCATTCACCTGTTGATGGACAGTTAGTTTGCTTCCAAATCTTGGCTATTGTGAACAAAGCTGCAACAAACATGGGGGTGCGGATATCTCTTTGATATACTGATTTCCTTTCTTTGGGGGTTTGGATAGAAACATGAATTTTGAGAGGACAGAACATTCAGACTATAGCATACTGTACCATCTATCTATCTGTCCATCCGTTTATCTGTCTCCCATTCCTGAATATTGCGTGGCATATTTTGTTAATTATTTCCAATGTCATATTGAGTTTTAAAGTAAGATTACATTTCTGAGAGGCCTCATGTGGGGACATCCTGAAAAGTACATTCTCTTTATAGTTTAAATGTTTTGGGTTTTTTTCTTTATTTTTTCATATTTAATAATATTTCTTCCAAGTGACTCCTTTGGGAGACATGATTTTCCTACCTCCTGGGACTGCCACGATTCCCCTGCCTCTTGGAATGCAATCGATCTCTAGTCTGCCTCAAGTATAAAGATGATATTCATGTTGATGACATTGAGAAGGATGAGGAGAAAGGAGTTGATCAGAGATCTATATTCGTGGTATATATGTTTATCGTATATATGTTTATCTGCTCATTGTCTTCAGAATATAAACTCCAAGACTGTGGGTCTTTGTTTTCTTCAGTACCACCTTGCAGAGTCTAGGCCCTATTCAAAGCTTAATATTTTTGAAGTACGTGAATGAATAAATAAATTATAATGTTATCACTGCCGTTGGTATGGCATCTGTTTCTCTATCTGTATTGTCCTCTCTACTTTTCATTATTTGTTTAATTTCCACTCATCGAGACAGATTACAGAAGATTCCTTTGCCAGCTGCTCCTGGGTAGAGATAAATTTCCCTCCACGGAGCTCCCATTGGACTCTACCTACAGCTATATATTATCTTGTATTTTCCAACACTCAACTGTACCACATAAGACTTGATTGAGTGAAGACCCTGACTTAGCTTTGCATAAAACCAAAGTAAATGCTTTCCACACATAGCCATTCACAGACATTTTCACATTTTATACAGCAACTGATGAACTAGGCTAGTGTTGGGAACAGGCCCCCCAAAATCTGGCCATAAACTGGCCCCCAAACTGGCCAAAACAAAATCTCTGCAGCACTGTGACATGTTCATGATGGCCATGACCCCCACGCTGGAAGGCTGTGGGTTTACCAGCATGAGGGCAAGGAACACCTGGCCCACCCAGGGCGGAAAACCACTTAAAGGTGTTCTTAAACCACAAACAATAGCATGAGCGATCTGTGCCTTAAGGACATGCTCAGATAACTAGCCAGAGCCCATCCCTTTATTTCAGCCCATCCCTTTGTTTCCCATAAAGAATACTTTTAGTTAATCTATAATCTATAGAAACAATGCTTATCACTGGCTTGCTGTCAATAAATATGCGGGTGAACTGTTTGAGGCTCTCAGCTCTGAAGGCTGTGAGACCCCTGATTTCCCATTCCACACCTCTATATTTCTGTCCGTGTGTCTTTAATTCCTCTAGCGCTGCTGGGTTAGGGTCTCCCGGACCAAGCTCGTCTTGGCAGGCTAGAAAGACATTTTCTACTGGCTTAACAGAGAAGAAAAACAAAGCTTAGGGAGACTGATTATGCAGGATTTAATTTGCAACAAGCAAAGACAAGTCTATTGACTTCAAATGGACATCATCACATTGTCATCTGATAATTTTTCCAGCATCCTTTGCCTCCTCTGTGTTAAATTATAAATTAATGCTGATTTATACAGTTCAGTTCAGCCTCACAAATATTTAATGAGCACTTGCTGTGTACCAGGTATTATTATATAAGTAGTTCTTTATGATGTAAGAATGGATAGTAGATACTTTTTTATCCATTCAACTTTAAAAGGTTGATGCCTAGTCATAGATACCAGGAAACACTTAAGTGAATGAGGACATGTTTTCTGCTGTCAAAGAGAGAGATCAGACACCAACTAGAGTCCAAGAAAGAACAAAGTAATTTTGATCAACAAAACTTATAGAAGAAAATAAGCATTCTTTGTTGTTACATACACTTCAGAGCCATTTTAGTGCTCAAAGTTTGATAGAAATTGATACACAGGACTTGCTCCTCTGAATTGGCTATCCCAGAATATTCTACGAGCTACAACCAGACCTGACATTAACCTGTAGTTACTTGTGGTTTATTCATCTACCCATCTAAACATTATGAGCATCTCCTATGTGCTCTTCATGGTACTAGACTTTAGACATTGAATACGGAGCAAAAAAGACATAGTTTCTTATTTAATGTGGCTTATACTCTGATGCAGCGTTTCTTCACCAGGGGTAATTTTGCCTCAGGGGACATTTGGCAATGTTTAAAGACAGTGTAGGTTGTCATGACTGAGATTTGCTGCTGATGTCCAGTGGGAAGAGGCCAGACCCCCTTCACAATAAAGAATTATCTGACCAAAAAAGGTCAGCAGTGCCAAGGTTGAGAAACTTCCAGCAGTTGAAGAAAAATAATCATCAGATCACCCACAAGTATAATTACAAACTGAAATATATGTTAGATGCTGGTAGAGCTGATTTCCAAAGTTTCTGATCTAGTTGTGAGGATACATATAGATATTGAGAACGCGTGGTTGAAGGGGCAGGAGTGAGTTATTAGGGTAAGAAGGTCTTGGTGAGCAGAGGGACTTTCATGCAAAGACTCCAGGGCTCGAAGGAGCCCAGTGCAATCAGGATCTGAAGTGACAGGTGTGGCTTGAGAACAGCGGCAATGGGGAGTTAGGCAGGAGGGGAAGCTGGAAATGCAGGCAGGGATAGACAATAAAAGTATGCAGGCCATTTATATTATACAATTCTGTAGACTTCTTTCTTCTTTCATTCTTGATACTTTTCTATAATAACATTCAAGCATTGGATCAGCACCCTTTGTTGTCTTCTGTCATGTAGCCCAAAGGTTTACCTTGGAGACACAGAGGCAACTAAGACAATGGTTTCTGCACTAGGGAGATCATATTCTCACTCAGAAGACATTTGCAGGGTGTGATTAGTGATTCTCACATACATGTCAATTTCTTCCTAAGACCTTGTGCTTTTCTAGTTTTTATTTTTTTATTATTATTTTTATTTATGTATTTTATTTGAGAGAGACTCGCTCTGCCACCCACACTGGAGTGCAGTGGTGTGATCATAGCTCACTGCCGCCTCCAACTCCTGGGCTCAAGCAATCCTCTTCCCTCAGCCTCCCAAGTAGCTAGAACGACAAACATCTACAACCACACCCAGCTTATTTTATTTTTTGTAGAGGCAAGGCTGTCTCTACAAATTATGTTGCCCAGGCTGGTCTCAAATGTCTGGGCTCAAGCGATCCTCCGGCCTGGGTCTACCAAAGTGCTGGGATTCCGGATGTGAGTCATTGCACCCTACCCTCTAGTTTTTAATTGGTTTATTTTCTTCTCATATTTCAGTTGAGCATTATTCATTTATTGCTGTTGAGGTTTTACTTTTTTTTTTCTTCCCAAAGGTAGATTGTAGACAACTCACCTTTGTTACCAATTTGAAATGCTGCATGTTAATTCTTAATGTTGTAGCTGTAAAGGGCCATGATTTGAGGACGTGTTATTTTTTTTAAGCCTGAGTTTGGATTGGTCTGAGTTGAATGCAGTTGCTAAGCCATTGAATGAGGGGGCGTCCCTGAACTAATGAGTGACATGGACCTTTTCTTATAGGTGAGAGTCCATTTGTGATAAAGGCATTGTTTTAGGATACGTAAGAGTCATGGTGTATATTCTTAGCAAGTGTTATGAATACATTCAATCTATTTCTTCTGAATTTTAGTGTTTCTCTCTCCATCTTACTAAACCTGGTGTCCCAGATTTCGGGTTCAGCACATTTGTCTCTGGGGTCACATAGAGGGACTAACTAGGTGGAGTTTAGGGTAAGGGGGTATTCAGAGTCCTGCCCTCCTGCAACCACAGCAACACCCCCAAGTCTCTCTCATTAGATTGTATTTGTTCTCCTACTTATGTTCTTTGGCCTCTACTATAAACATTTTCAAAAAAGTATCCAATGAAAACAATGTTGTCAGTGACTGTCTTTAGTAAGTCTGTAGTCAGATTCATATCTTTAAAATATGTACACTGTGTGAATATTTCAAAGTATGTATCATGAAAACAAATAAGCAAAAAAAAAAAAAAGCCAAGAAAGCTGAGATGGCTCTATTAATATCCGGCAAAGATACCTTCAAGATAAGGATTATTTCCAAAATAAAAGAGAGACATTTCATAATGATACAAGGAAGAATTCATCTAAGAGAACTAATAATTTTAATTTGTATACACCTAATAAGAGAGCTGTTAATTACACAATTAGACAGCAATAAATGCAAAGAAAGACTCATCAATAATGACAGTTGGAGATGTTAAGATGTTACCACAATAGATGAAAGATGAAGATAGAAAACACACACACACACACACACACACACACACACACACACGATATGAAAATTTTCAACAGCACCATCAACGCCCTTGGCAACTTCGTACTTCGAGTCCAACCTCCCTTCACAATCTAATACAGAAACAAACAACCCATGATTTTTCTGCATTTCATGGTTAGGTTCCCTGTGGCTCAAGGCCTCTGGTGCAAATGATGTTGTCTTTTAGATTTTCATGCTAAGAAGATACTCATGTTCGTATGTGTGGGCTTTTTCCTCTATAGCATCCTTAATGTTGGCCTCCAGATGAGAGTCTCTGACAATGGGGCTTTAACATCAAACAGCCAAAGCCTCTCAGCGAGTTAACGTCTTTGGCCTTAAATTTCTCACATAATGACATACAACAGTCCACTCTTCTTCAAGTGGCCTTTGAGGAGTCTAGGGACACGTGTGAATTCACTTCCACAACTCAGCTGCATTGCGAATTCAATTATTGTGCTGGGAGATGTTGTACCATTATTTTTTTTTAAAGGTGCATAAAGGTTAATCTTGAGGCTATCACATTAAGGGTTAACATTTTATCGGGGGCATTATAGAGTGCATTTTTGATGGCTCTGATTTCAGATAACAAGCTTCTTGTTTCTATTTTTCAGCTCTAGCTTGGCCTCTAATCTGTAGGGAAGGCTGGTTCCTAAATGCAGGAAATGAGGCTCAATAGAACATGAAAAGCCAATATTAATACAGCATACAATCTCAAGAAAGAGTGGGAGGAAGAATGACAGAGCTGTTTTTTGACAGATGAGTGGTTAGGCATCCCCCTAGCTCTCCAAGTCACCACTAGGATGAACTTTCAGGATGCAGTGTCCTCTGGAATTTGACTGTGAAACATAACTTCTTCATAAGGCAGATGTTGTAACGCAGTTCTGGCTTTTGTACCTACAGACAGCTCTGTGTTATGGTAACTGTTTTCTGTTGGCACAACAAACAATTAGTTAGCTTCATGCTGTAGAATATTTCCAGATGCCCTGATACTCCAAACCATTGGTCATTGCAGCCTCCATATTCAGATGTAGTGGCTATAAACAGGTGATGCATGCATCCTGGCCAGGGACCATTTTGATTTTTCCACCTTTTTCTTTCCCAAATTCAGGGTTTGTCCACATTAGCACTATTAAAACTTTTGGGGCGCTTCCTGTGCATTGTAAGATGTTTAGCAGCACTCCTGGCGTCTACCCACTCCAAGTCTGTAGCACCTAACCCCTATCCTTAATTGTGACAACCAAAACTACCTGCAGGCATTGCGAAGTGGCTCCTGAGGGGGCAGCATTGTCTTCATTGGGCACCAGTATGGTAATCCTAGCCTAATCTATTGTGTTACCTTATTGCTCCTTAACATACATGGGGTACAATTAGAATTACAGGAACATAAATTTCTTTTCACAATTATTTCTTTACAATTATGTAATAAAATCATAAAAGGTAAAACTGTATCTTTTCAGAAGCCAAGAAGTAACAGTTTATGAAACAAAACCTCTTTTAGTATTTCATATTAATCAATAGATATTGTGGAAAGGCTGGTTCTTCTTTAAGGTAACGGTTGCTTAAGAGTTGAAGTGCAGCTTATGAGTTTTACAAGCCCTGATTTATGCACAGCTTGAGGCATTGCTGTTTTGCAACTATTGTTTTCCAGCAGCACTGCTATCTTATAAAAGCATGTATCAGCAATAGTATAGAATTGCATATATGCTTCAGAGTCAATGCAATCATTAAATAGCATGCAATCTGAGTAGAGTCTACCCAAAGCTGGAATTCAGAGCGCATATTTACGCACTTAGCAACATTGCCATAATTGCGCGCGCACACACACACACACACACACACACACACACGCACGCACTTAAAGCCTTAGCCATTTAAAAATAGAATTCAACAACTAAGGCTCGTATACATGGAACTCTATTCATAGCAGGATTTCCAATGTGCAAATTTGATGGAATTACTCTTTTAAAAAAAAAAAAATTGCCGCAACGTTTTTCATTAACACCATAAACATTTACACATGATTCAACCCAAATTGCACCCTAGATGTATTTACCCTGACTTGGCGATGTTATATTTCATGTCTCTACTTCCCTTCATGCTTCAATACAGAAACAGACAACCGATGACGTCTATATTTCTGTGGCTCAAGTCCTCTGGGCAACCTGATAAATGACTTATGCTATTCGATAACCTGCAGCAGATCCTCTGAGATCTTCTTTAGAAATTTCCTCCAAGATCCTAACTACATTCATTTGTAGAAATATTTGAGCTGCAATGCATACCCTGTCTAGTATCCCCCCACCCCCTAACAGAAATGTGAAGTAGGGTGATCTGTCATCTTTGTGCAGGTCATTGCCAGCTCCAGCACCAGAATCTCCTCACCTGTGGAATATCTCGGTCCCAGGCCAACTGGGACTTGGTTACTCTAATTCTAAGTGTGGTTGAAGCATCAGTGGGTTCCTGTAACACTGGCACAGGGAAAAACATTAACAGTGGAACAGAATAGAGAGTCCAGAAGTGCATATGAATAGAGAAGCTGGTCCCAGCTGGGACCAGCTTTTTAACCTTGCCAAATCTTGCTATTGCATCTTTAGCTTTTCTTCTTTCCTTTTTATAGCTTCTTCCTTCTACTTTCTTTTTAGTTTCTTCTGTTTTTCTCCACTAATTTCTTAAGTGGGAGGATTCACTCATTACTTTTTGCCCTTGTGTTTGTTACTGATGTTAGTATTTGTGGCTTTAAATTTTCTCTACTGCTAATTTTCCTGCCTCCTGTAAATTCTAAAACACAGTATTTCAGTATTTGTCTATTAAGTGTTAAGTGAGATTTGTGTGACGTTCTAATAAACAGTTAATTTTTAAGTGTTTTGTGTGTATTTTCTAATGATGAGATACAAAGTTATGTAATTGTCTATCAAATCATCGGTTAACTGTTTAGTTTATGGCATCTGTTTTTCCTATTTTTTGTTTGATCTATTAAAATTGAAAATAGGTTTCTTTGTATCTTCCATTTATGAATGAATTTATAAATTCTTCCTATAATACTACTGATTTGGGGTTTTTTAAAGAATGTATGTGGCATAAAATATATAACAAGTTATCTCCTTAAAGAATGAAATATTTTACTATGTAGTATTCTTGCTTTCTCTTAAAATGCTTTCTGTTTTACAACAGATATCCAATATTAGTAGAAATATGCTTGTTTCTTTTTTACTTTTGGGTTGGCTATTGCTGAGAATAGGTTTTTTTGTATTTTCACCTTTAGTAATTTCAGATATTATGGTTGTATCATTTCATATGACAGATATCTATAATTTCTTTTTTTCAATATGACAGTTTCAGTATAGTAACTGCATAACTTATGCTATTTATGAGTTTGAAGATATTTGATATAATTCAACGTATTTTAATCTTTTGGATTTCCTTTTTTATGCATTCCTTTTAATAAATGAGTTTGTTCTTATTCTGTATTTTCTTCTTAATTTGCCATTTACTTGATTTCTGCTTTTCAAGAAAAGCTTGCAGTTGTAAAACTCACATTTAAGTCATTAAAGTCTAAAATTAAGCAAGACCTTAGCTCCATTCTAGAAAATACCAATCACCTGTCTCCCTAGTTACAGGCTATTATTGTTCAGTATTTAAATTTTATCCTTTTGCTTTATCTAACAAGAATATTGATGTTGTTGTTGTATTTAAAGAGTTAGGATTTACATTCATGCTTGCCTTTTATTTGCTCATTATTCCTTTTTGCATATTAGTCCTAATTCGATCTGTTTCCCCCCTGCTTGATATATGTTTTAAAAAATATGTATCATGAATATTTGTTATAAACTCTTTCAGTTTTTGTTTGATTGAATACCTTTGTTCCCTGCTCATTCCTGAAAGATAATTTTGCTTATTATGCAAATCCAGGTGGACCATTATTTCACATTTCACTGTCTTCTGGCTATACAGATGTCAGTTGGTTTTGAGTTAAACTTTATGCACAGGTTGTCTTTGGCAAGGGCTAAAATTTAAGATCTCCTGTTTATTTTTGGCATTCATCAGTTTCATGTCAATATTGATTTTTTTTTGCTTTATCCATTCTTCCTATGGTTTCTGTGCCTTTGGATTCATATATTTAATCATTATTTGAAGATCTTAGGGATCACCTTTCAAATACTGACACTTCTCCATTCTTCCTGTTTTCTCAAATTTTGGTTTGATATATGAGATTCTCATTTTTGCACCCATGTCTCCTAAATTCACTTTTATATTATTAGTTTCTGTCTTCTGTTTTTTGTAAGATTTTCCCAGACATATCTTTTATTTATTGTCTTTTCTTCTGTGTCTAATCTCTTTAGCTAATCCATTAATTTTTATTTATTTCAGCAAATACAGTTTTCATTTATTTCATTTCTATGTGGTAATTTTTCAAATCTTCCTTGTCCTTTCCAGTAATTTCCTGTTTTTTGTTTATTGTTTCCTGTTTCGAACTTTATTTTTTAAATAGCTATTTTATGTTTTGTGTGCAGCACCTGTAATACCTCAGTGCTCATGGGCTTAGTGATCTTTGACTGTGAACTCACGTTTGTTTGATCTTAATCTGTGGGACTTTTCTGGCCTATGCTGGCATTCTTTCCCCAGGCAGGTAGGTTTACTTTCCTTCTGATAGAAGCTAGAGTGTAAGACTTGAGCCCTTTCAAGGGTCCAAATTCTCCACCTTACTGGAAGACTAAGCTTGGGTTTCTGGCCCCAGCCCCTTGTCTTACATATCTGGCTGCCCTTCCAGCTACCTGCTCCCTTTGTCTGAGGTCAGTGCTACTATGGGTGTGTTACATAAGGGCAGACTTCCCTTAGGTCCAGTTTTCCCTTTGCTCAGGACACCCAAATATTCTTTTGCTTACACTGTTGGAGGAGCTTTATGTGGGTAAGCTTAATTTTGGATATTTCTCTTACTTCCTTGTGCCCAGAAGTTCACTAGCAAGTGCATCTTATCAGGAGGTAATTGTTTTGTTCAGGGAGGGTCTCCCAGAGTGATGTGTTACCTGCTGATGATAGGAGTGGAAGCTTTTCCTTTGAGAAGGTTTCACCAATGGAAAAACAGGAAGGAATGAGGAAGGGGGTAAGAAAGAAAGGAAGAAAGGAAGGAAGAGAGAGAAGGAAGGAGTAAAAAAAGAAAGGGAGGAAGGGAGAGAAGGAAGGAGTGAAAAAAGAACAAAGGAAGAAAGGAAGGAAGGAAGTAAAGAAGGAGAGGAGGAAGAAGTACTGAGAAACATCTTACTCAGTGGTGAGACCCAGTTCGTACATGTTCTTATCCTATGAGCTGATTTTTTCTCTTTTGTTTTTCTTCAGAGAATTGGCTGTCTCTTACTCTGTAATACAGATCTGTGAGAAAATAGCTTTTATAAAAAGAGATTTTGTAGTATTACACAGTTGGCAGGAATATAGTTGTCTGTTATAATAATGAATACTAATCTAGAATAGGAGGCTGAGAAGAAAAATATCATTAAAATGGTAATGTCTTTTTTTTTATGTGAATGAAACTCATCCAGTATTGGTTTTGAAAGATATCTAAGTTCTAGGAGCAGACTGTAGCAGAATCTCCTTTAATACTCTAAGGAAAGGACACTTTTAGAAAGTAGGCATTGCCTCCATATGTGAAAACTGCATTCCTTTCATGAGGGTTCCATTTTCTGGAACACAGGATGTAAGACAGGGGACGTAAGAAGGGATCTTGTAGCAGTGCAGATGAATCAAGTCACTGCACTTTCTTATTTGATCTTATTTTAAAAAGATGCTTCCAGGGAAGCAGGACCTTGGAACCCACAAAGTCTGGAGCAAGTCATTGACCTCACAAGGTATTCACGTCCTCACAGTAAAATGGAGAATAAAATTGCTAGTTTTTAAGGATACTCTTAGGAGTAAATAACTTGTTCGAGCACATATCAGACCATCAATCCTGCCAGCCTGTTTTCCTTTCTCTCTTACTCTCTCCCTCTGTTCATTTTCTCCATCTTCTCTCCAACTATTCCTCCCTCTCTACCACTGTTGCTCCCTCCCTCCCTCCCTTCCTTCCTTCCTTCCTTCCATTTTTTCCTTCCTTCCTTTCTACATCCCTCCTTCCCTCTCTTTCTTTTCCTTTGCTTCCTTTTCTTTTTCTTCCTCTCTTTCCTACAAAACAGAATTTGTCAACTTTGGCACTCATGACATGTGGAGCTGATCACCCCGTCTTTGTTGTAGGAGGTGTCCTATGCATTGTAGGAGGTTTAGTTTAGCAGCATGCCTGGGCTCTGCCCAGTAGATGATAGTGGCACCACTACCACAAGTTATGAAAACCAAAAATATCTCCAGACATTGTCAAATATTGCCTCTGAGGCGAAACCACCCCTGCTTGCGAACCACCGCTCAAAAATACACTTCATATCAATAAAAATCCTGCTTTATATATATATATTTTTTTGCTCAGTTCAGGGTTATAAGGTTGTAAGACGCTAGTGTTTTTACAAGATTTCTAGGGATGTTCTTTGATTGAGTCTTAAAATCTTACTTTCACTGTTGATGAAAAATTGAAATTATGTTGTTATTTTTATATTCCTTCATATAGCAGCATAAAACTTGGTATTTTATGGAAATGAGTATGCATCTTGTTCTGATTCTATGGTCTACTTTTATGTGTCTCAAAATGAGATTCAGATCAAAGAAAATTAAAACGAGAGCAAAAGTGAATATCAAGGTAAAGGTATAGCATTCTGATTATCTGCTGCTTGTCCATCTCAGGTATGCAATACTGACACTGTGCCACTAGTAGCTTCTTGACATTCTTAAGAGGAAAATAATTTAGTTTTTATCTAAATATATTAATAGAGAATATACAATATATATTTTATTCATATATTAATACTGGAACAATAAAGTAAGGTTAAACACTCAAAATTTAGCTCAACCCTGAGATTATTATGAAGTACTTACAAAAATAAAAACTAAAAAGACATTAGTAGCATACTTCCCAGCTTCATCTCTGCAGGAGATGTGACCTTAGCTCAGGGCTTGGAGAATAGGACGTGTGTTTACATGATTGACTCCTGTTGGGATTGTTCTCAGAGCTCTCCTGACCTTGGTCCACACACTTGGGAGCACATGATTCCTAATACTGATAACCACAGTCTCATGAATTTTTCTCATTTTGCAGAGGAGGGAATTGAGGCACTAGATGGTAATATCTTTTTCTTTTCACATAGTTGCTGGTGGTTATGGGAAGCTGGTGGTCTGCTTGTCCCAGGCCATATCTAAGACATTTGTCTGGCCCCTTGCTTTCATTCCTTTCATGCACATAGCAAGCATATCCAACTTTTCTATGCTGGTCTATTTCTAGAAGGTGTTATTTGACATGGCATCACCTCCTTTGTAGCCCTCCGACTATGAGAATGATAGAATGACCTCTCTTTTAAACCTATCTCCTTATCCGCCCCAACACATACCCCTTTGGGCTGGGGGCATAAGGGGGTATCCCTTCTCCACAGTAACTTTACCTGCTTCTCTCTTCATTGTCTCTCTGCAGCAGGTAATGTAAGCAAGAAAAAGATTAAGTTAATTACATGCACCTCAAGTTTCAGTAGGAATGTCCCACAATTCCTGTGTCTCTTAATTTAAACTGTTATTTATTGAACACCTGCTGTGTTCTTGGGAAGATTCCAGGTGCTGGATGGAATTAGTTTATGATGGTAACTAAGACTTGCAGAGACATTAACGTGCTGCTCTTCTTCTTCAGAAAGTATAGCCATGTATAAACTACTAAAGGGCGATATCAATGTTGGGGAGATAAGTATCAAAATACAGAGCTTCCATACCTGTAGTTTTGTTTAGTTTAATAGGCGTTAACATTTACTCATTTTCAGCTACCTACATTTATTGAGCAGTGCCTATATCACTCATTGTAATTTAATTGCATAATAAATTACACTGTATTTGCTGTTTATAGAAATTTAGAAATTTAGTTTAATGATATGTTTATAATTTTCTTACTACTGTGGATAATACATTTAATGACTATAATTAAATTCTTGCGAAATTTTTGAATTGTTTTTAGTAATTTACCAATGATTTTCCCAGGTATTAATTTAATATATTGAAATTTTGTCTTTATAGCATAGAGGTTTTTTTATTTCATTCATTTATTTAACAGGCATTTATCATTCATCTGCTTTATGCAAGGAAAAAAATGGTCAAGACAAGGATGCCAAGTCTTTAATCTCAAGGAACTTACAGTTTATGTACAGGGACACATACTCATCAAATAAACAGAAAAAGGAATGTATATTCATATGAACTCGGCATCATATATTCTTCTTTGTGTTATCATTAATAGCATCCAAATGTCAACAACACATCTATTGTTACTTTGGTTAAAAAGCTACACAGACAGTAGTAGATATGGTACTTGGATGAAGAAAGCTGAAGTTTATTATTTTTTCTTTCTAGTTTTAATCCCTAAGGGTCATTGATAAAAGACTTACACAAACCCCCCTTTAGTAACCTAATAGTGTATAATAATCCTGTTCTTTAAATGGTGATAGAGATTTCCTTGGTTTATACTACATAACACCATAATACCATATTAAGACTTGATTCTCTTTATATCATGGAACAACTCAGGTAGTGTTACAAAGTGCTGTTACTGAATAAGTGCGGGGAAGAACAAGCTCTCCAGAGCAGTGCCATGCCTGTGTCTGATGTTTCCCAGGATAGAAAACTGCGCAGATGTTGATGGTTTGTTTCAGGTGCCTTGACAGCCTGATCATAGGCTCTAGCCATGGACCATGAAAAATCGCTTCTCCAGGGGCTTAAGAAAGACAATGAAGAGCTTTGCATTTTCTCTTGGCATTTCCTGCTGTTGTTTAAAAGGTCACATATGCAATTTAAAATGTTCCATGCATGGAGCATGACAAATGCCACGTAGAAAATGAAACTGCTTTCGTTGACATTTTTGGCCATTTTCCAAAGGGTACCATTTTTCACCTTTTCCCTTTTGTGGATTTGCAAAATTTGGCTTGTGCAAAATGCGTGCCCCACAGTGCACTCTAGGTTGGTAAGTGCCACATGTTAGGTAGAAAATCGTGTGTAGATGAGAATGGCACATTCAGAATGAAAGTGAGAAATTAAATGACATACAAAAAATAGAGAAAAATAGAGAAAAACTTGTAAATGAGTCCATCAGAACTATCAGAAGCTCAAAAAGAAAGAAAGGCTTAGAACTCATCAGTAACAACGTCCAATCACATTCATATATAAAGAAAGTGAAATCAACTTTATTTTATTTTAGTTAATTTTACTTTATTTTATTTTATTATCCTTTTACCTAGCTGAATGGCAAAACTCAGTTCAGCTATCTTTGGGTACGGAGAAATGAGCACTCTCACAGTTTGCTAGTTGGAGGAAGAATTGAGGTAGAGTTTTAGAAGACATTGGGTATTATACAATAAAATTTAGAAAGAGACCCACTTTACTCCTCTGGAAGCATTTTTGCTTCCAGGAATCTATCTTACAGATATATGCACAAAGATATATGTACATAGGTGATTATTGCAACTGAAATTTTTCTCATCAGGAAAATGAGTGAATTATTTTAAGCACTTAGAATATTAAAACTATCTTTCCCTTGAAATTGAAGAGGCAGAGCAAAATGTGAGGACACAGAATAATATTCACATAAACTCCTTAAACCTATGTATGCGTGTATAGATACTTGTATATATACATAGATATGAATGCACAATTGTATCCATACACATATGTATACATATGTGTGCATGTGGGTGAATGCTTGTGTGTAGATTTGCATACAAATATGTGTATGTTGCTGTATTAAAAGTCAAAAAATAAACAAATTATTAACAATGTTTGCCTCTTAGAAGGCGACTGTGGTACGGTGCCCTTAGAGGCTTTGATTGGCAGAGAAAATGAAAAACCATAACTGCACCTATATTTAAGAATTTTAAAAATTCTTTGTAATGAGTTTGAGTAACTTTTAAAAGTACGTTGACATTTCATTTATGCAGATCTTCTAGGTCTGTATAAAAAGCCATGAGAAAAAGATGATTTCATGCGGTAGAGAAACTAGCACAGATTAGAATTTGGATTCAGCTAATGAGACAGTATCTGCCCAAACCGATTTAATCAAAGCTTTGTTGCATGAGCCAGGTGTGGTGAGTCACATCTGTGACTGCAGTGCTTTGGGAGACCGAGGAGTGAGGATCACTTGAGGCCAGGAGTTCAAGAGCAGGCCTGGCAACATAATGAGATCCCTTCTCTACAAAAAGTTTAAAAAATTCAGCCGGGCATGGTGACTCAGGCCTTTGGTCTCAGCTACTCAGAAGGCTGAGGTGGGAGGGTTGCATGAGCCCATGAGTTTGAGGCTGCAGTGAGCTATGATCACACCACTATACTCCAGCCTGGGTGACAGAACAAGACCCCATCCTTAAAAAAATTTGTTTTAAACAGTTTGTTGTGTGGAAGAAAGCCGTATATTTAAACAAATATAACCAAACCCATAATACTGGGGAGAAAGATTGATGGATTGTTGAAAGGATTATACCCGTTAGGCCAATTTTGAGATTTAGGCAAGGAATCTCAGAAGTTCCAAAAAGTTTTGCTGTATTTCAGTGTTATAGGGAAATCTACTCAAGGGAATATATGGCTTGCAATCGTTTTGCTTTTTTGTAACATTTCCTATTATTCATTGCTTTGTTGGGCTTGAGAGAAGCCCCACAGAAAAATAAGAAATACCCTACATCATTCACATCTTTGCTTTTGAAAATTAAATTTTATGTACTTAAAAGCAGCCATGACACATGAAAACATTTTCTTTCTTCCTCAAACCTTCTTTACCTAGCCTCACCCAAACCAAACTTTAATTTTTACATTAATTTTTCTTTTCCAAAGCTATGCAGCTGACACTCATCTGCTCACTTGGCATAATTCATTTGGCATCCAGTAAGTTTAAGAAATTCTATCTGGGCTTCATGCAGTTGTAACCTACATCCAAATACCAACACTTATAATAATAATAGTATTTTTTGGTTTTCACATGAATTTTCTCCCTTAATTTTCATGACATCTCAACAAAATAGACAAAATACATGGGCTTCTCCTCAGCCCTGAACTTTGCCTGTCGTTAACCCCTTGAAGAAAAATGGCGCTGAGCTATCAATCCGTCATTCCCTGGCAAAAAGGGACCAGAATCAGTGTAGATGGCTTTCTGAAGACATTGACTTGATTTCTGTCACCAACAATGGCATATTCAGGCTGTGCTCCACTCCAGGTGCCATGTGGGCATGGAGTCCACCACACCAGGGGAATTCTCAGAAGCAGTGTTGAAAACACATAGGAAGGCATTATGTAAGCCTGTATAAACATAAGTTCTGTCCAGACATGGAATACAGTGGGAGTTCTTCCTAGGATAATCCCAAATACTAATACATGCCAGAAAGCTTACCTATAACATGAGAATTCAAGGCAAAGGCATTTTTGGTATGTAAGTAAAATATTAGGTTGAATCCATCTCTTAATGCGGGTGTTGAAGAATTAATGTTATATCCATGAAGCCAGTGTTGACTGGAAGGACTCAAAAAAAACTGAAGAATGTAAGTTTCTTGACCTCCTTTATTGCAGACTTCAGCTCCATTACACGACCACCTCACAGTTCTCATTCGGTTGTCCTTTGCCTGTTTCTGACTTACTGAAGGACAATGGTGTGGAGCTACGATTTATCACCCAGAAAATGATTACTAAAGTCCGTATTCTACTCTGAATACTGAAAACTCTGAAGTAATGACCCTAACCTAAACCTCCTCTTCTTCTGGCTATCACTTCTTCCTTCCCACTTTGATCACTCTTCCGTGAATCCTTGCAAACCTCCTAGTACTGAGTATCCTTCCAGCCACCAAATGTCTGACATAGATCGCTGTATCTTTCTTTAAGTCTCTCACTAAGACCCTCAATTTCCTCCTCCGCTTGTGGTGCGCTCACCCTGTTGTTTCTCAGCCAGGAGTCCATCCAGATATCAATTTCTTGTGTCCCATAGCACTGCTAGCATTAAGTGAATTACTGCATGGTTTGGCCTCATTATTAGTGTGTGGTTTCCAGAAACACTGGAGATCTTACTGTTGGTTTGTAATCTGTCTTAGTCCGTTTTGTGCTGCTATAACAGAATACCTGAAACTGGGTGGTAAAACATAGAAATTTATTTCTCATAGTTCCAGAGGCTGGCAAGTCCAAGATCAAGGCACCATCATCTGGCAAGACCTTCTTGAACATCATCAAATGGCAGAAGGGCAAAGAGCTTAAGAGAGTGAACCCACTCCTGCAAGCCCTTTTTATAATTACATTCATCTATTCATGAAGGCAGAGCCTTTGTTACCTAAACACCTGCCATTGTCCCCTCCCCCACAACACTGTCTTATTAGGGGTTAATAATATTCATGTCAACACATGAATTCTGGGAACACATTCACACCATGGGACAACCCATTTACACTCTCTCCTCATCAGGGTTTATTTTCAAAAGAGCATCAATTTAAGGTTTTTTGACCTTTTCTTTTTTGTTTTCATTATATCTCATTTTTATACTAACAGATTCATTTGTTCCTATAACTCTCCTGTATTCCAGAATCTGGGACAGTTTTCCACCTCCCAAGTGGGATCTAGGAGTTAACCCCCACCATCAACCCAAGTACTCCTCCTGTGTCCAGTGGCCAGTCAGCCTCAATCCTGTCTTCTCTTGAGTTACGACATATTTTTCTCCTTCCATTAATGGTGACCATTACTGTAATAGGAATTTATACTTCATTCTTTGTCCTCCAGTTCTCCAAAACTGGTTCTCTACCCTTTCAATTTTATGCTAACAAATCTCATTAAAGTATGACCAGTGATTTCTACATTGCCAAAACCCAGTGGTGTCTTTTTAGTGATGATCCTATATCAATTTGATGGGCACTTCTCACTTGCAGAATTCTTATTCCTTTTCATTTTATCACTATGTTCTGGTTTTATTCTACAATTGTGAGAAGTTCTCCTGTATTTTCTTCTCTTATTATTCTTAAATGTTGACTTTTCCTAGGGTTTGTTCTTGACTTCATTCTGTATGTTGTATGTCTAGGTAATTTATTGCATCTTCTTATCTTCAGCTATCTGCCTCTATGTGGATGATTCTCAAGTCTTTATTTCCAGCTCAGGCCACTAGCTTCAGTTACAGTGTTTGTAATTTTAGCCCCTATTAGAAATCTCTAGTTGAGTGTCACATAGACACTCCAAACACAACACATTCAAATATTAAGAGATGCTCTTCCTCTAAAACCTATTCCTCTCTGCACCCTCCTGTTAGTTAAAGGTGCCCCATATACCAGTGTGTCCAAGATATAAACTCTGTTGGATTTTACTTCTCTTTTCTCAGCACTTATGTAAATGGACGTCTACTTCTTATTTCTGCCCTGCAAAACATTCCTAGCTGTGTGCTGTCTTCTGTGGCCCACTGTGACAGCTTCCTTATCTCAGTTTAGATTGTTATGCAGTCCATTACTCTTCTGCCTCCTACCTTCAAGCTACTATTGGAGTCATCTTC
Organism: Pongo pygmaeus; assembly: GCF_028885625.2. Taxonomy (NCBI): domain Eukaryota; kingdom Metazoa; phylum Chordata; class Mammalia; order Primates; family Hominidae; genus Pongo; species Pongo pygmaeus. The sequence continues at coordinate 6,472,773 of NC_072396.2, read as the reverse complement.
CTGATTCTCACATTTGATGGCTTCAATGGCTAAGTGATGCATTCCGATCTTTCTTAGTTCATTTTGTGCTGCTACAACAAAACACCTGAAACTGGGTTATAAAGAATAGAAATATATTTCTCATAGTTCTAGAGGCTGGGAAGTCCAAGATCAAGGAACCATCATCTGGCAAGACTGTTTTGCACATCATCAAATGGCACAGGGGCAAAGAGCTCAAGAGAGCGAACCCACTCCTGCAAGCCGTTAAAAACGCATCATGGCAAAATCTCTTTTACCACCTGGGAAAACCTAAGACCCTTGGGGCAGCACAGAAGACTCCTTAATCTGCCCATGTGTCCCTTTTCCAGTGTTAGCTTCTTTTACTTTTTCTTGTACACCACGTGCCCTTGCCCCTTGGAACAAACAGCTCACAGTTCCCTCAGCACACCCACCCTTCTACCTGCCCGGGAGCTGCCTTCCGATAAGTTGTATCTCGATGACTTCCTCCCGCTCTCCATCTGGGAAGATCCCAGTCATTCATTTGTTAAGGCCAGTGAAAAAGATTTTATTTATTTTCTTCATATAATATTTTTATGTATACATATATATGCATATGTATGCTATCTATCTATTAGATACATCTTGTTTTGGCTTATTTTTATTTTTTATTTTTTGAGACAGAGTCTCAGTCTGTCACCCAGGCTGGATTGCAGTGGCATGATCACAGCTCACTGCAACCTCGACCTCCTGGGCTCAAGCAATCCTCCCACCTCAGCCTCCCGAGTATCTGGGACTACAGGTGCATACCACCATGCCCAGCTAATTTTTGTGTTTTTTTGTGGAGACACAGTCGCACTATATTGCCCAGGCTGTTTTTGAATTCCTGGGCTCAAGCAATCCACCTGCGTCAGCCTCCTAAAGTGCTGGGATTACATGCCTGTGCCACTGTGTCTGACGTTATCCTTGTTATTTTAATGCCTACCTCATTTGTCTTTTTCAAATAATACTCAACAAATGATTTCTGGATTGATAAATGCATGAATGAAATGATAGTTTGCCAAAATACAGAATATTAAAACCATAGGGTAACCTTGAGACAATTTAGGTAAAAAATAGGGGAGTATTTTATATTAGAAGATTCTTCAATGTATTATTAAAATGTTTGTTTATTTCATGTGTTTTAAGTGTTGAGAATTTAACAGAGAATGAGACATGAATGGTCTAAGTGTTTATGCATCATAATAAAGTTGAAGAAATGTAGGGTTCCCATGGTGTTTCTTCTCAAACTTTGATAATAACACTTCTTTATTGATCGCAATTGTACATTGGCAGCACTGCCTCCAGACTGGAAAATAAGATCGATTTCTCCTTTGTGTTTCTTTTATAACCTTGCATTTTTATTCCTCTTGGGCTTACTGTTATGAGTTTGGTTTCTAGTTTCTAGAGCATGAGTTCTAAGAAGAGGAAATCAAGATGGAAGGAAGTTACTATAGTGAGAGGGTGTCATGCCCTGCAGGCCAGGTATCTTAGAGTCTGAATGCAACTCCCTTGACACAGGCAGTTCTTTTTCTTGCCTGCAGCCTTTTCCAAACTAATATCACCAGCCTCATATTCCCCTCCCCTTTATAGATGGAGCCCCTTTATCAAGCAGGCCAGTTTACTGGGAAAAGGCCCTTCTCAGACACGCTTTCTCATCCTGATGCTTTGCCTTTACCAGGAGTGAGGCCAGAACCTTCAGCATGCATTTATATCAAAAAAGAGAGATGTGCTATTTTCATTTAAATTCCGCATTTCCACTGGGCATAGTGGCTCATGCCTGTAATCCCAGCACTTTGGGAGGCTAGGGTGGGAGGATCGCTTGAGACCAGGAGATCATGACCAGCCCAGGCAACATAATGAGACCCCGTCTCTATAATTTTTTTTTTTGAGAAAGGGTCTCAGTCTGTCACCCAGGCTGGATTGCAGTGGCATGACCACAGCTCCCTGCAGCCTCAACCTCCTAGGCTCAAGCAGTCCTCCCACCTCAGCCTCTGGAGTAGCTTGGACCACAGGTGTGCACCACCATGCCTGGATAATTTTTGTGTTTTTTAGTAGAGACAGGGTTTTGCCATGTTGGCCAGGCAGGTCTTGAACTCCTGACCTCGGGCGATCTGCCTGCCTTGGCCTCCTAAAGTGCTGGGATTACAGGTGCGAGCCACTGCGCTCAGCCTCTATAATTTTTTTTTTTTTAATTAGTGTGCTAGTAGTCTCAGCTACTTAGAAGGCTGAAGCAGAAGGATTGCCTGAGCCCAGGAGTTTGAGGATACAATGAGCCATGATCACATTCCACCCTGGGTGACATAGTGAGATGCTGTCTCTATTAAAAAAAAATAAATAAACAAATTATAAATTTTCACATAGTCGTAAACCTCTGAAGATGTGGATACTTCATTTGTCACATTTAGGTCTTTAATACACTAATACCGTCTCTTGGGAAACAGTGTTTCTCAGTCTCTCCCGTATTGATAATGTTTCCACTTTGCCCTTGAAGATTTTGTGGGTCATGGGGAAACAGTTTATGGGGTGTCTTTCAGCAGAACCACAACCCTTTTTAGGAAGAAGCTAATTATGGTGTGAAAGGGACAGGTGCTCTTATTAGGTAGTGATAGTAAGAGTTAAAACCCAGTTCTCTTGAGCTGTTACTTGGATTCTTCAACTGAGGGTGATTTTGCATCTTTGGCACTAGATGTCATTCAACTGACAGTCATGGACTCCCAGGGGACCCCCAAACTCTATGTCACCTTTGTGAGTAGGCGAGAATGGATTTTTCTTGGAGAGGAGTGTCTCCTCAAAGAAGTCTGTGACCTAGAAGAAAAGATGAAAAATCTCTGCTTTGGATTCGGAATGTCAGGACTGCTCACTTGGAACTTAAGGAGAGTTTCTTCCTAGTATATACGAGACTGAACCTTATGGGGTTGTCATTTTCTTAGACCCAAAGCTTTCAAATACAGTCATTTTCATATGGCTTTTACTTAGACAATAAGATCATCATGTATTCCTTTTTTCCTCTTTCAGCATCTGGCATTTTTCTCCCCTTGGGCTTGTTGTTCTGGGTTTTTTTTTTTTTCTGGTTTCTAGACCATAAGCATTCATGCATTCACATTATGTTGCCTCCTAAGTTGTAAGCTCTCCAAAGAGAGGGAATATAGCTGCTTTATGTCTTCACCCAACTTTGAGTAGAGATGATGGCAGCAAACAGAGAGCATTTTCACAGAGAAGATGAGTCCATTTGAGTCAGGGGATCTTGTTTGAAATCTTATCTGTGTGATCTGGGGTGAATTAATACAGCTGTCTGGAAAATCTAGAACTGAGACCTCAGAGGATTGCAGTAAGGATTCCTAGAAGTTAAGATCTCCTCAGTAAATATAAATACCTTATTCTCTTGGGTAATGAAGCTGACCCACAGGATGATGCCAATTATCTCCTTGGTATTATAAGCACATAAACAATAGTTCACATTTATTGAGTGCTTACTATGTGTAAGATACAATTATGTGCTTCAGGATATTTGTTCACACATGAAACAAGTGTTTATTTAGTGCCTACTCCGTGCCCAGCACTGGAGATGCAGCTGTCATGAGCACTAACACCGTCCCAATATCATGGTGCTTATGTACCCATGTGGGAAAAAGGAAAGACAGGCTCAAGCATATAAAATAGGGAAGGTGGTCTTAGGATAATTTAAGCTGGATTGGGATCAGTAATGATTGAAGGGCTAGATTATATGAGGAGTTTAGGACATGCATCTCTGCAAGATGGCATTTGAGCAAGAAGCATAGGCAAGACTTATCTACTTTAATTTTCACAGTAGGACCATGAGATTACACTACTGTTTATTAACTCTGTTACAGAGATGTGGAAACTGAGATTAGGATGATTGAATAACTCAGCCAAATTAGTAATAGGGCTGGTAGTCTTTAATGCAAATCTCAGGGGCTATGCTGCACATAGTCTTAACAACTTGCCACCTTCCGTGGTATAAGAGAGGAACCAACCCAATTCCCGTTGCCTGCCTTCCCTGCTATATTAGTCTATTCTTACACTGCTATAAAAAATACCTGAGACTGGGTAATTTATAAAGGAAAGAAGTTTAATTGACTCACAGTTCCGCATAGCTGGGAAGTCCTCAGGAAACTTACAATCATGGCAGAAGGTGAAAGGGAAGAAAAGCACCTTCTTCACAGGGCAGCAGGAAGGAGAGAAGTGCTGAGCAAGGAGGAAGAACCCCATATAAAACCATCAGATCTCATGAGAACTCACTCGCTATCATGAGAACATCATGGGGGAACTGTCCCCATGATCTAATCACCCCCCATGAGGTCCCTCCCCCAACACGTGGGGATTACAATTTGGATTACAATTCAAGATGAGATTTGGGTGGAGACACAGAGCCAGACCATATCACCTGCCATCTAATTACCTTGATCAACTACCCTGCAACCATTCCTTAGTGAGTAATGGGGACACACTCAGGAATGGTTTTAATAGAATTTAAAAGTTATCAATATTGTAGTTTAATTGTAATTTTAAAAATGGTAAACCTCACATCAGTGGCTAGGATCAGCAGATGACATGCTGCATCTTGGGGTCAATAATTACCACAAGCACATTATTAGAGTTGCTGTTAATAGTCATGGAAACCACCCTGTACCTTCTTCCCCCAGTGCAACCAACCTGGCAGTGATTGACCTACTCGGTAGCGAGTTGCTAGACATTAGGAGAAGTCAGAAGTAAGTGGAAGAGGGCCAGGTGTCTAGAAGACCCCCCCCCCACCCATAGCAGTAACAACACATATGCATAGGAATAGGTTAAATGAGTCTTCACTCATTGATCCATTCATTCATCTTTCATCCATGAATTAACTATTCGTGACCCATTGTTGTTAACTCTGAAGATACGATAGCAAACAGGATGCACAAATTGTCCTGCTGTTACTTTAGTTATGGGGACAGAAGATAAAGCAGTGATCAAATGCATGAAGGACAGAATTGCTGATTGTGATCATAGCTTTGAGGGAAATGAAGCAGTGATAACATCTAACGTAGGTTATGAGGATCTTTGAGATGGAGTGGCCAGGGCATGTCTTTATGATGGTGAGGAATTTAAGCATCCGAGACACAAGTTCTGACTCAAACATCAGCCTTTTAATTATGTGAAAGGGTCTCTCAAAATTTAATAAACTTAGTGGTAGGAGTTCAGGTAACACTACAAGAAACCAAGCTTTCTTTGTGAATGGTGAGGTTAGAAGGGGTTTGTTGCTGCAAATCCCATTTACAGGTTCTAAGGCTGGGGATAAAGTAGAAGGAACAATCTCTTGTCACTTGCCAAGCAAAGAACAGTCCCTGTATCTGGCAAAAGAGACATACCTTTCTATGAATCCTGGTTTTGGTCATAAGCCAAACTTCTATATTAGTTTTCCTTTTTTGGTTGAGTTAGTGAACAGTTGGATGATTAGCTAAATGTTGCTGAAATAGGAGGAAGGCAGATTAAAAATACAGAAAGTAACTCCTATTTAATGATTTGAAAAAATGAGGTTAATCAGACAAAATTTTAAGGAAAAAGGAGATAATTTTGGTGTATAAAACTACGAAATTTTAGGCTGGGCATGGTGGCTGACATCTGTAGTCATAGCACTTTGGGAAGCTGAGGCAGGAGGATTGCTTGACCCCAGGAGTTCGAGACCAGCCTGGGCAACATAGCGAAACCCCGTCTCTACAAAAATTACAGAAATTAGCTAGGCATCCTGGTGTGTGCCTATGGTCCCAGCTATGAGGGAGGCGGAGGCAAGGAGAATTGCTTGAACCTGAAAGGTCAAGGCCTCGGTGCACTCTGTCCTGGCTGGTAGAGTGAGACCCTGACACACACACACACACACACAAACACACACACACACACACACACTAAAATTTTGGAGTGTAATAACATTGATGCTGAAGTGAATTGTGGAAAAATATCATATAAAATATATTTTAATCACATGGTATAAATTTCTCTCTGTGCATTAGTTACCAAAATTTGAACATAAACATTTTCAAATACACACTTGTGCAAATGTCAGGGATAGCAGGTGGTGTATCACTTTATATTTTAAATGCATGTAGGAATGAAAGGAAAAAGGTAAAAATATGTTAAGTTTAGAATTCTAATGAAAGAACATATTGGAACTATGAAAACATTTTGGAGGACTTTGTTCATTTATGGTCTGAGCACCGATGATGCTAAACATGGTCCTTCAACTTTAGCTGGCAGCCATTTGAAATGAACATACTAAACACCATGAGAAGCAACTGCATGAAAAGTAAAGAGCGTTAGCCAAGTGAACTTCATATCTCATCATTTGCCTGCATTTATGTAATAGTAAAGACCCAAGGAATTGGTCTAATTAATTGGTATTTTATTTTAGTGATGAAATAATGAGTGCAGTTGAGCATGCCAGATGTATTCATCTGATACATTCTTCCAGTCACATGGTAGGCTGCATTAGGTGATAATGCTTCACCCTGAATTCATTTATAAGTTAGTGAAGGGAAGTCCACAACTCTGGTCTCAGAGCATTTTATCCTATTGTTGATCAGCCAAGCTGTTGCTCTTACTTAGCTGCTAAGGAATGAGGCTAATTGGACCATTCCAGCATGTAAAATATGTAAAATATGTCCTTTCACGGAACTCTGAAACAAACAATGAGAACAACCAGAAAAATTGCCAGAGTCATACAAAAGCTGTCTATTTATAAATGATCATTCCTCAAGCTCTTGTCATCTACTGGGAGCCCCTAGATGGATGTATAGTTGTTGCTGTTGTGGCTGATTTTGATAGGACTAACATAGGACCAGTGTATGGAGCTGTTTATTAAGATGCTTTTGTTGCTCAGTATTTACATTTTGGGTGTTCTCTGATAACATACATTAATTCCTTTTGTTGCTTAGTATTTACATTTTGGGTGTTCTCTGATAACATACATTAATTCCTACTTCAGTATTTAATAAAGTAACTAGTGCCTGTCTCACCTGTCTGAAGACATTCAAATATGGAGCCTTTGTTTCTTTCTCTAGTGCAGATACTAAATATCATATTGTAATTAGAGCTATACAGAGATTTAGCATATAGGACTGGCAAGTCTTGGAGGCCAATTTTTATGATGCGGGAAGGGGGGGCGTGATTTAGAGTGGACAAATAAAGTGTGGGAAGATTTTGTGTTTCTGGCTTGAGTGACCAGCTCTTACCTCTCCTCTCCATATTCTCTTCCTTGCCTCAGTGCAAATTCACACTGTCTTCATTTTGTATGATCACCCTCTGTCTTAGTCCATTTAGTTTTGCAATTAAGGAATCTCTGAGAGTGGGTGACATATAGAGAAAAGAGATTTGTTTGGCTATGATTCTGCAGGCTGTACATGAATCATGGCATCAGGATCTGCTTCTGGTGAGGGTGTCAGGAAGCTTCCACTCATGGTGGAAGGTGAAGAAGAGCTGATGTGTGCAGAGATCACGTGGCAAGAGAAGAAGCAAGAGAATGGGGGGAAGGAGGTGCTAGGCTCTTTTAAACAGTCAGCTCTTGGGGGAATGAACAGAGCAAGAATTCAGTCATTACTGCAAGGCTGGCACCAAGTTGCTCATGAGGGATCCACCTCCATGACTCAAACACCTCCCACTAGGCTTCATCTCCAACATTGGGAATCAAATGTCAGCCTGATACTTGGAGAGGACAAACATCCAAACTATAGCACTCTTGTCTCCTTAGGTACACCTTTCTTCTTCAGTGACTAATCTAGAGTTCTCTTTGGAAAATGCAAATGTAGTTATGTTTCTTTTTTGCTTTTATGCCTTACTGGTTCCCTGTTCTTTATAGGATCCTGTTGCATCTTCATCAACTGGTGAACCAGTTGATGAAGAGAAGATCAGCATTCTGAAGTATCTTGTAACTTCTTGAAGTATCTTGAAGTATCTTCAAGATTCAGAATGCATGTTACCTTCTCTGCAAAGTACTCTTTGCACCTTGTCCAGTGTAGCTGTGTTAACTCCAGTGCACCTTCCTGATGATCTTCCTAAGGCTCTTACCTTCTTGTCATTAGTAGTTTCTGTGACCATCTTGCCTATAGGAATATGGGCTACTGTGGGCAAGTACAATGCCTGGCATGCAGCAGGCTCTCCAGAAATGCTTGTTTAGCTTCTAGAGTTCTCTTTGCTGTTACCACATCCATCCCTTTATCATCCTTTTTTCCCTAGTCATCTTTCCTCTGTACCTTTGCCCTTGGTTCTTTCTCCCATGAATCAATATAAATAGTACAAGCTTTGTGCATAGCAGACCTTCACTGTTGTCTCATGGTTTCATTGCTTTCTTCTGCATACTGAAAGGCAAGTACCTTTCTCTCTCTCACTCTCAAGTTCCTCATCTGTATAATTTTGATGATTCTTTCCATTGTCTGCTATTGCTGATAATGGCACGAACTCAGATATGCAAAGTATCAGACTTTCACTCTTGTCTCATGATTTCATTGCTTTCTTCTGCATACTTAAAGGCCATTACCTTCCTCTCTATGACTCTCAAGTTCCTCATCTGTATAACTTTGATAGTTGTTTCTACTGCCTGCCATTGCTATGACAATGGCACAAACTCAGATATGCAAAGTACCTGTGGGTTAAATGTGAACAAAACCTTCAACCTGCTGCATGATAATCTGGCCTCTGCTTGACTGTCTAGCTCTGTTTTCCTGGCAGTTGGATGAAGAACATGGCAACAATATTCTTGGCCACATTGCTTACAATACAAACGAATCCCCTATTTGTAAATAGCATCATGACCAGGAGAAACCATAAAGACCTGAAAGAACCTAGTGGGAATACCACCCCACCTCAGGCTTCCCGGAGGGCAAGTTTTAGAGTCACTTTGCAGCTGCTATGTTCACTCTAGGAACCATGGAAACTCTGCTCATGGAGTATTTACAGGGAATATTGGCTGCCGTGAAGGCTGGGACTTCAATGCCAAGGAATACCCAATTCCCGTGGATATGGACCTTGTAGGGATCTTTGCATCTCAGCTGTCCTTTGTGGAGCAGATGGTTCCCAGATGCCTGCTGCAGTCTTCCTGATGAGCTGAGCTTCTTGTCTGTATTGTTTTGAGTCGGTTGGCACCATGGTAACTTTGGGGGGGGGTCTTGTGATTCTGCATGTTTAATGGAACCTGAGAAGACCCTTACTGGACATTAAAGAACAAAGACAAATGTCCCTGTGACAGAATACTAGCTCAACAATTGGTTTTCTCTATGATGCCTCTTCCCTGCTTGGAAAGCCCTTTTCTTTTATCCTTCATAATCACTTCTTACATCTGGCACAGCCTTCAGCTTTGCATTATTCCTTCATTATCTTTTCTCATCCCACATTAAAAAAAAATTCTTTATATTGTGGCCAAATGAACATGACATAAAATGTACCATTTTCACATGTGCAGTTCAAGAGTATTAAGTACATTCACATTGTTGTGCAAACATGCTTTTTTTTCACTCTGTGCCTTCATTTTGCTCTTTCCTGGTTTCCAATGCAGTATCTTATATATGATCTAATAAATGTGTCCTGGGCATCTCAGTCTTGTATATTTTGGTCCTCTGTTATATCAGGTACACCTTAAGGGTAAAGATTGTGCCCTACTAATCTTCCTCCTTCATCACATGAAATATTGTGCTTGCATAGTACATTTTCTTCACTCCTCTCCCTGTTATTTTTTATGTATATCATGACACTTATTTGCCAAGGATGGCTTTGGCCCTCTATGCAAAATGTCACCAATGGGAACAATGCTAAAGTCTGCATAAATCTTAAGTTTAATTCTAATTTTAAATATTTGAATATAGTGCTAGTGTTGTCATTCTATAGGATTCATTAATTCATCCCATCAACGAACACTTATTGAGTTCCAAATTTGTTCAAAACATGGCCGTATGTGCTGCTGCAGAAAAAATGTAAAAAGTCAGTTTCTAGTGTAAGGGAAATAAAATATGGATATCATTAAGTCCTGGAGAAGGCAGGGGGTGACTGATTTCAGGCTTGTATCATAGGGACTCCCAGGAGGAATAAGTAGGTTGCAGCATTAAAAAAGGGATCATGAAAGACATGCCACTTTAACTAGTTCCAAATGGAATTTTGGAAGCAGAGCCATTGGATGTTATAGCTGAAGTAATATTTTAAGCAAGGTGTCAGAACAGGATTGAGGCATAATTTTAGAAGAACATGGAGTCCTTGTTCACTAATGCAGAATATGTTTTATGATAGGCTGGAAAGTGAATCTGTGACTAGATTTGGGAGTGATTCAGTGTACAATGAATATGGCAGTAAAGAGCTTGGACTTAATTTGGGCTGCTGGTATGGTCAGCCCTTGTGTCTGGAGAGATGGGCTGATTAATATTGAGTAACATTTCCAAAGGTGGAGAGAAGGAATTGGAGATTCTAATTAGGTGCTTTGGGCGTATGTTCAGTGAGGGATGAGGCATTAATGTTCATCAAGGCAGCATTCACAAGGGCTATGGCGGCACTGAATGGAAGAGCAGACAGACACAGGTGTCATCCCAGAGGTGGACTCCGTATGGCACAGCGGCAAGGGAGTGTGAAGGGTTATGACAAATGCTGAGTAGGTGCTAGCAACATATTTTTTAAAATTGTGGCAAAATATATGTAAGATCTATAATTTTTGCATGTACAGTTCAGGGATATTAACAATATTCACACTGTTGTGCAAACATGCTTTTTTCACTCTGTCCTCATTTTGCTCTTTCCTCATTTACAGTGCAGTATCTTATATATGATCTAATAACTGTCCCCTAAGCATCTCAGTCTTGTATATTTTGGCCCACTGTTCTATCATGTACACTTTGAGGGGGCATTTTCAGATAAGTCCAGGTAAAATGTAAACCTCACAATGGCAGCTAAGAAAACGGGCGTTCTCTGCATTGGTTAGTTACAGGGCTGTTAGTCAAAATTCCAAATCTCATATGCAGAAGGCCAGGATCTGCAGTCTTAAGTAGTTCAGTTTGTTTCACGGAGGTAAATAAAAGAAAAAAGGCATGCTGAAGATACATATCCCTGGCCTCTAGATAATCAGACAGTAAGATCTCTCCCACACACCAGAGAAATCTATTTCCAGCTTTCTGTTGCAGTCCATGAAAATGACAGAAAATACATGCCCTGCTTGGACCACAGCCTAGCTCATGGGAAAAAAAGGAAAAAAAAAAAAAGAAAGAACCCGAGCTTGCTGTGGATGGTTCCTATGGAGTGTTTTTGGCACTGTCAGAGTGCACACTCTGACAGGCTGGGCATGGTGGCTGACACCTGTAGTAGTAGCGCTCCATGGTGCTGAATTTACGATGGAAGGATCACATTGGCAAGTCAAATCCTTGGACTGCAGGAAAGGCTCCCATGTGCTGCTTTTATGCTCCCCAGCAGCCAGGCTGTCGTTCACAAAGCACTCTCCAAGCATCTTCATTTAATGTTGTTGGGCACAAGGCCCTGGTGACCCCGTTAAAATTCAAATCTGGCTCATGACAAAGTGAGGGCAGGTTTTCAATTGACATTTGGAGGTTTCTCCAGCCATGTTAGAAACAAAATACATTTAAGTGATGGGCCCTTGATACATAAGAAGGTGCAGAGCCAGCTGGATTTCTCCAGGACCATGAGAGGATCCATCTGATTAGGGCTTCTGAAGCCGAAGGAAACTACAGAGAGATGTAACTTAGCCGACTCTCATTCTTTTCTCTTGGTAAGAGCACTTCTCATATTGGACAATCTTTTCTTCACTGATTTAGATATTATTTTAGATGCACATTTTCTTTTTGTTATGGAAGCTTTATTTTAAAATAAAGTTAACCTAAAATGGGCATATTACTCTCCCCCCCTCCCCACCGCTAATGATTTAGAACATGAAAATAATCCACAAGACCATGGGTGCTGTCTTCAGCTACAATTACTAATTTCTTAATTGTCATGGAAACATGATTTATTATTGGATGGTTTTTTACTGTCTTATGCAAAGATTTCATATGAGCCGCAATACACATTGTTTCATATGGGTAAGTCTCAATATTATCTGACAAAGAGAGCTTGTCTGCCCAAGTTTATGAAAAGTACATTTTTTTTAGTCACTGTCTTGCCCAGGCTGCAGTGCAGTGGTACAATCATAGCTCACTGCAGCCTCAACCTCCTGGGCTCAAGCAATCCTCTCACCTCAGCTTCCTTAGTAGCTAGGTGTTTTGGTTTGGCTTTTTATCCCCACTTGAATATCATCTTGAATTGTAATCCCCAGATGTTGAGGGAGGAGCCTGGTGGGAGATGATTGGATCATGGGGATGGTCTCCCTTATGCTGTTCTCATGATAGTGAGTGAGTTCTCACGAGATCTGATGGTTTTAAAAGTGTCTGGCAGGTTCCTCCTTCGCGCATTCTTCTCTCTCTTCCCACCATGTGAAAAAGGTCCTTGCTTCCACCCCGCCACCTTCTGCCATGCTTGTAAGTTTCCTGAGGCACCCCCCATGCCATGCGGAGCTCAATTAAACCTCTTTCCTTCTTAAATTACCCAGTCTCGGGTATTTATTTATAGCAGTATGAAAACAAACTAAGACACTAGGACTACACGCACATGCCATCACGGCATGTTTATGTTTATTTTTTAATAAAAAACATGCTAGTTTATGTTTGTTTTTTAATTTTTGTAGAGATGGGGTCTCACTATGTTGCTCAGGCTGGTCTCAAACTTCTGGCCTTGAGCAGTCTTTACACCTTGACCTCCCAAAGTGTTGGGATTACAGGCATGATCCACTGCACCTGGCTGAAAAGTTTCTATTGAATGGAAAGAACAATGCTATGAAAATATATTTTATTAATGTTCAGGAAATTGTGGAATTTGAAAAACTCTAGCTTTTTAGCAGTTTTAATGGCTACTGTGTGCTTCTAAAATTTGTACATGCTTTTTTGAAAGGTTATATACATTTTTGTTTGTTGATGGTGGTGATGTTTTTGCCATTGATCTCACCTGCTAACATGGAAACATTTCAAGATGTGGTAAAATGTCTTATTTTAGTACATACTATGGTGTCAGCTACATTAAAAAAAAGCCTTAAAGAATGTAGCTTGAATTGAGGATTGCTATGACTTTTTGTTGTAGTAGATTTATGAATTGTGTATCATCATTTTCCTTCAGTGGAAAATTCAGTAACTAGTATGTTACTGGTTCCTGGATTCCAAGGCAGGAGAACATGAAACATTGCAATGGAATTAAACTCCAATGAGCTTGACCCAGCTGCGATATTGAAGTGAAGGAATACATAAAGACGTGGGTGTATGTGTGTGATCTGTTGGTATTAAAGTGCCAGGATTACAACATTCTATGAAAATGGCTAATCATATTCAATATTTATTTGAGACACTTAAGATGCATGGTTTGGGTGGAAGTAGGGTTAGGGGGCTGCTGTTTTGAACAGCCAAACTAGAATTCTGCTCAATTATCTCACACAGGCACACCTGTGAGGCATTTCTTACATGAGGCCTCAAGAAAGCTTTGCTCCATTTTGTATTTCAGCAGGAATACAAATTTTTGAAATTTCCACAGTAAAGTGTTTAGACTTACCAAAAGATAGGCCTTGTTATAATAACACCAGTAGGACCGATGTAGTCATTTCTAAAATGATTCAAGCACTTTATACCTTATGTTTCTGGATGAGCTATTAGATCATTACATATTTTAAAGTGAATTTTTGAAATTGTTGGTTCATTGTTTAAATTTTCAATTTTGTTTCTGTTGCATTAATCTCTGAGATTTGAAAACAAGAAAAGCAAAAAGATGGATACACATTAATGCTCTTATACCTTCCTTTGTAACAGCAATTGATTGTGCAGTTGCTTTTGGCTGTAGTTAGTCCTTTTCTTAAATTAGTTTCTGGTATGGATGTCCACTTTAAGTTAATTTTTTTTTTTTTTTTTTTTGAAGCGGAGTCTCGCTCTGTCACCCTGGCTAGAGTGCAGTGGCGTGATCTCAGCTCACTGCAAGCTCCACCCGCCAGGTTCAAGCAATTCTCCTGCCTCAGCCAACTGTAGCCAGGACTACCAGCACCCGCCACCACGCCCGGCTAATTTTTGTATTTTTAGTAAAGATGGGGTTTCATCGTGTTAGCCAGGATGGTCTCAATCTCCTGACCTCTTGATCTGCCCGCCTCAGTCTCCCAAAGTGCTGGGATTACAGGTGTGAGCCACCGCACCCGGCCCCACTTTTATTTAATTTTTATTCAATTTTACATTTTATATGCCTTGTTACTCCATTTCTTAGCACCAGAACTACATGTTTAATTCTTCAACGTCTTCTTTAGCACCTCATAAGGTATTCTTTGTTACTTGGTGATAGAGAACTATGTAATTTGATTTTCTTCTTTTGCAATGGAGTGTTCAAATACATCGTTGCTTTTAGGTGAGGGATGTGATTAATTAGAAAAATGAGTGGATCTTAGCTCAATGAAATTTAATCAGCAGAATGGAATTTTCCATTCAGAGCAAATGAGTCCCTAGGACTGGACACACCTAGATCTGCTGACCCAAAACCCTTTATAGATTTCATTTCTGAATGAGCTATTAGATCATTGTATATTTTCAGGTGAATTTTTAAATTGTTGATTCATCATTTAATTTTTTTAGTTTTATTTTCTGTTGCATTAATCTCTGAGATTTGACATCTAGAAGAAACTCTCATGCCAGCCCCAAACCCTTTCCCTATCTCCTCCTCCCTTGCCTTCCTGGAGTGGAGGGAACGTCAGGCATAAGCAGAGCCCAGGAGACACTCATAGACATTCACAGGGACTACTTCTGAGGAAGCTTTTCTCTATAGAAGGGACCAACACATCTTGCACCCTCTCCCTCTCTTGCCCCTGCCTGCATGTGGGTGCAGGTGCTTTTGTCAGGACCCCACTGCTTATCTCAGGTCAGGAGCTGGCAAACCTATGAACAAGATGGAAACCCAACTGCTGACCAGGGTGGTGTTCTGACAGGAGAGAAGACTTGGGCCCTTATAAACACTGTTGAATTGCTAAGCTGTAAACAATTTTCTTTGGTCTTCTTGTCAGGTAAAATCAATTCTCTTTCATCCTTTTTAAAGACCTCAGTTTGGGCTTTACAATCCATACTGGCAAATGCTTCCTCACTAATATTGTGAGATTTAATTAGAGAGAGCATTTTATGTGCTCACCTAAAACTATACAGTAGACACAAAGGAGTCTGGGTCTCAGATCCCACGTGGATTATAGAGAATGCAGAATGCTATAATGCCTTGAGGGTGAGCCATCCATTATTTGGGGATTTGAAAAAGGACAATTTTTGTTTTGTGTTTTTGTCCTACTAAATGGAATTGAGAGACAGCTTCTTTTCTCCTTAGCATTTGGGCAAGAACAGAATCCAGTAAAACCACTGAGGAAGGTCATCATTGCAGTGTTTATTTAACATGAGTAATTCTAGCATGAGCTGGCATGCCATTTACATCCATCTGTTTTAAGTGTTTGCAAGCAGAATGGTAATAAGAAACTGCGGTAAGTGTTAAAAATAATTATATGGAATATAGATTGCCCCAGATGCACTATCTAATGCTGATGGGAAAGGAGAGAGCAGGGGGTACCTGGAACCTGGACTTCTCCTTGGAAACATGCCATGACCGGGTATGTTACTGGATTGCATAGATGCAGAACACGGAACATTGCAGTGGAATTAAACTCCAGTGAGCTCAGCCCAGCTACGATATTGGAGTGAAGGAATGCATGAAGACAAAACCTTTATTATAAGTCTGTGTGTGTGTGTGTGTGATCTGTTGGGATTAAAGTGCCAGGATTACAGCATTCTATGAAAATGGTAGTGGAGAAAAGGAAAGGTAGAGGAAAAGAGAAAAACCAAAGCAAGAGGAAAACCACTGGAAGAAAAGAGGTGGGAAAGAGAATGGGCATCTCTGAAGAATGTAAGGAGTACAAGATCCCTTACAGGCAGTGAACACATAAGAAGGCATCGTTCACCAGAAAGTCATACCAGTTTATGTATTAAAACTGGGAATGGCAATGATAGGCATTAGTTAGAGATTATGCTTTAAATTGTATGCATTTGCATATTTTTATATGTTTTATTTAATTTTTTTTTGGTGAGGGGGGAGACTGTTTCTTACTCTTGCCCAGGCTGATGTGCAGTGGTACAATCCTAGTTTACTGCAACCTTGAACTCCTGGGCTTAAGTGACCCTCCCACCTCAGCCTTCCAAGTAGCTGGGACTACAGGCATGTGCCACTATGTCCAACTAATTTTGTTATTTTTTTGTAGAGACAGGGTCTCACTGTATTGCCCAGGCTGGTCTGGAACTCCTGGGCTCAAGTGATCCTCCTGCCTTGGCCTCCCAAAGTGCTGGGATTACAGGCGTGAGCCACTGTGACCAGCCCATTTGCATATTTATTGTTTTTGTTTGTTTGTTTGTTTTTTGAGACAGAGTCTCAGTCTGTCGCCCAGGCTGGAGTGCAATGACGCGATCTTGGCTCACTGCAACCTCTGCCTGCTGGGTTCACGCGATTCTCCTGCCTCAGCCTCCCAAGTAGCTGGGATTACAGGTGCCCACCACCAAACCCGGCTAATTTTTTGTATTTTTAGTAGAGACAGGGTTTCACTATGTTGGGCAGACTGGTCTCGAACTCCTGACCTCATGATCCACCTGCCTCGGCCTCCTAAAGTGCTGGGATTACAGGTGTGAGCCACTGTGACCAGCCCATTTGCACATTTAGTGTTTATTTTCTTAATCAATATCGAAACTGTGAAAGGGAATGTTAAAACGGTGGAGCCAGGTGAAAAAGAAAATCCAAGAGTCAGAAGAGAGTGTCCAAAGAAGAAGGCAGAGGCAATAACAAGTAGACTCTGAGACTGAAATTAAACTATATGGCTAGAAGATGGGCTAGCATAGGATAAGATGAGGTAACATGCTAACATGGAAGATTGAGAAGAATTGCAAATGAGAAATCACGGGTAAAACACTGACTGCCTAATAGGATAAAAGCAGAGGATGTTCATAAGCAGCTGTTATCACCAAGGAAGAGGAAAACATGGGAAAGGTTTTGCCCTCTGAGTAGAACAATCCCGCATGTCAAGGGGGAGCCTCATACACCATGTAACCTCATGTTAAACCATAAATACTTACCAATACCTCTTACAGTGTGTCAGGACACAAACTATTAAACCTGGTGCAGATAATGCCTTTTAAAATGAGTATTATATTTGATTATTAATTCTAATAATGTTATAACTATGTTTAAACCATCCACTTTATTCCCTAGATGAAATATAATTGAATTGAATGTTAAACATATTTGACATGTATTTCTCGGGGCTTTTGATTTAACATTTTAAAATATGCAATTTAGCTATTTTAAAAAACAGTCTTAAAAAATAGCATAGTATATCAAGATAGGCAGAAGGAAAATTTGGGCACCAAATAATAGAGTACATGTTTCCTGACCCATATTGTGTGTTTTAGTTGGGAGATGATCTTTGGAAAGTGCTGATTCTGTTTTGTTTCCACAAAACAAAATTTCCAGAGATGATATATTGGATTCCGCTTGAAAGAGCTCAGCAGACATCGCACTTCTATCACACTGATAGCCCGGGAGGAATTTTAACTATGTAATTATTTAACTGCAAAATTTTCCACCTTCTCCCCTGAAACATTTGGCGGATAAATTATGATAAAAGCAGTCATGATACGCAGTTCGGTTTCATAGTTTCCTTTCTCTTCCTTTTTGCTATATTTCCTAAAGTTCTATTATGGAGAGATACCAGTTTTAAATGTCAAGCAATTTAACATCTTTGCATCTTTATCTTTTCCTATCCACTCTGCTCTCTTTTCTTTTCTTTTTTTTTTTTTAAGGGCCAGAGAGTGACACTTAGCCAATACTTAACCAGTACTCTCTTTCTGTTTGTTTGTGGGAATTTTATATATATTTTTTCTTTTTCAATTTTTATTTTAGGTTCAGAGGGTACATGTGCAGGTTTGTTACATGGGTAAATTGGGTGTCGCTGGGGTTTGGTGTACAGATGATTTTGTCACCCAGGTAGTGAGCATAGTACCTGATAGGTAGTTTTTTGACCCTTAACCTTTTCCCACCCTCCACTTTGGAGTAGACCCTTGTGTTTATTGTTCCCCTCTTTGGGCCCGTGCGTCCTCAATGTTTAGATCCCACTTGTAAGTGAGAACATGCAGTACTTGTTTTTCTGTTTCTGCATTAGTTCTCTTAAGATAATGGCCTCCAGCTGCACTCTTGTTGCTTCAAAGAACATGATTTTGTTCTTTTTATGGCTGTATAGTATTCCATGATGTATATTACACCACATTTTCTTTATCCAGTTCACCGTTGATGGGCATCTAGGTGGATTCCATGTCTTTGCTATTGTGAATAGTGCTGTGCTGAACATGCAGGTGCATGTGTCTGTTTGGTAGAACGATTTTCATTCCTTTGGATAGATATCCAGTAACGAGAATGCTGGGTCCAATGGTAGCGACTTGTCTCTTAATAGTTTTTATTTTGCCTCTATCTCCTGATTCTCTCCCTTTTTTTCCTGGCCATTCCTGCTGCGCTTGCCTCATTTGCTATTGATGACATGCTTGTCCCCTGCTTCCATTGATGTGTCCACAAACGCATGTGCACACGTGCTTCAGCTAAAGATTCCTCAGCTGAAGATTCTCCCTCTCCATCAGGGTTTCTCTCTTCAGCTCACCTGCCTTTCTCTACATGGTTTTAAAGTGAGATGATCGTAAATGTGTTTTTCACAATGGAAATTCTCCCAGTGGGCGGGGAGAAAAAAAGACATCTTGAAATATTTTCTGAGAACTATGAGGACCGGCAGAGTTTGACAGGTTTTTGAGGCGATAAAGTCATGTGTCCATCTGTGAAAGACAGGCATTGGCTTTATCCGCATCCACACAGCCTTCCCCGCTGTGTGGCTTCATTATTGATTTGCCGTCATGTAGAGTCGATAACGAGAAAACCTAGGTAGCCTTGAACCCAACTTTGCAAGAATCTTTTAGGGCTCTGGGACTTCTAACCCTCTATGAAGGTGGAGTTAAGGGGATATAGGCACAGAATGGGGCAGAAGGGAAAGACATTAAAGACAGCCTTTAGCAGACCAGAGAATACAAGCCGTTTATCAAATTGTTAGATGTCTGTGCACCAGGCATGTTGATTCAATTATGGTATCTAAAAATAGGACAGAAATAAGGAGGAAATAAAAGGAAATGAAATAGCAGTTTACCTCTGGCAAAAACAAAGAGCCCAATCAGAAAAACTAGACAAAGCCACCTGTAGGACTAGAAGAAACCATGTGAGTTAGGTATCACTAACCTTGGAAGGACAAGGACTTCCTAGTATTTTTGTATTTTGTGAAGCACTTTCTCTGCATTTTCTTGATTTGTCCTTAAGTGATTATCTCTCAACCAACCCCAAAATTTGACTCTTCAAATCATTTATTCTCTAAGATTTTTAAGCATTCAACTGTAATGGCTTATGTATCAGCATAGTCTTATATAATTCTAAAACAACATTCACAGCGTGGTATCTTGTAATATTTGATTTTCACTATTAATTCTTTCAGTTATTATTTGAGTGCCTGTCGCATGCCAGGTATTGTTCTAAGCTTGAGGGATGCATCCATGTACAAAATAAATAAAATTTCCTCCCTTTTGCCACTTATATTCTATAGGTGGATGGAAAACAAACTTAAGAGTTAAATAAATTAGGTTTTATTTAAAGACAGGGTCTTGCCCTGTCATTCAGGCTGGGTGCAGTGTGTAATCATAGCTCACTGTACTCTCCAACTCCCGGGCTCAAGCGGTGCTCTCACATCAGCCTCCCAAGTACCTAGGACTACAGGTGGTGCCACCATGCCCAGCTATTTATTTTCTGTATGTTTTTCTTTTTGTAGAGATTGGGTCTTGCTATGTTGCCCAAGCTGGTCTGGAACTCCTAGGTTCAAGCAGCCCTCCCTCCTTGGCCTCCCAAATTACTAGGATCACAGACATGAGCCACCATACATGGCCAAAGTTTTGTATTATTTTATAAGGTGATGAGTGCTGTGAAGAAAACTAGAAGAGGATAAGTGGAATTAGAAGTGCTGGGGAAGTGGCAGCATTTTAAGTAGGGTGGTCAATGACAACCTCAATGAAAAGGGGATGTGGGAGTAGAGAATTGAAATAGCTAAGGGAAAAAGCCATGATGATATATGAGAAGGATGTTCCAGGCAGAGGGAACAGCCAGTGCCAAGGCTCTGGGGTAAGAACGTCCCTGTTCTGTTTAGGGCAGAGCAGTGTATTAGTCTGTTCTCAAGTTGCCAATAAAGATATGCTCAAGACTTGGGAATTTATAAAAGAAAGAGTTTTAGTGGACTCACAGTTCCACATGGTTGGGGAGGCCTTACAATCATAGCAGAGGGCAAGGAGGAGCAAAGTCATGTCTTACATGGATGGCAGCAGGCAAGAGAGAGCGTGTGCAGTCCCTTTACAAAACCATCAGGTTTTGTGATACTTATTCACTATCACAAGAAGAGCATGGGGAAGACACACCCCCGTGATTCAGTTACCTCCCATCAGGTCCCTCCCACAATTATGAGAGCTACAATTTAAGATGAGATTTGGGTGGGGACACAGCCAAACCATATCAAGCAGTAAGATCCACGTTTCTAGAGTAGAGTGAATGGCAGGTATCAGAGTAGGGTGATGCTGTCGAGAACTTTGTAATTCTGAGAACCAGGGAGAACAAATGGAAGGATTTCAACAGATAATTCATGTGTCAAGGTGTGTTTTAAAGGAGCACTTTGCTTAGCTGAGGCTTGTCTGTAGGGGCAAAGGTGGAATGTGGGAGACCAGTTAGAAGGCTGATGTAAGAGTCAAGATAAGAACCTACAGCTGGGAGGTGAGGAGAAGTGGTTGGAGTTTTTTATACATTTGAAGTAAGATTTGCTAGTTATATGGATGTGGAGTGTGGGAGATCGAAGGAAGTCCAGAGTTTTTGGCCTAAACACTGAAAAAGCTGGAGGTGGTCACAGGTGACATTGGAGGATGGGCTACTAGAGACATTCTTAAGTTATCATCAAAGTTTAAATGTTTGAGTTTGAAATGTCTATGAGACATCAAACGGAAGATATCCCATAAGGAGATGGATGTCAGAGTCTGAAGTTCGAGGGAGAAATCTGTGCTGAAGAGGAAAAATGTCAGCCTAGATAGTGTCGATGGTATCTAAAGCTATGAGGCTGAATAAAATTATCAAGAGAGTTCTGTGGACAGAGAAGAGAAAGGACCAAGGCTGGAGCTTGCCAACAATTTGAGATCGGTAATAATAGGAGGAACCTGGAAAGGAAATGAACATAATTGTCCAGGGTGTAAAAGAAAGTCGGGTAACGTGGAAGTCAAAGGGGGAAAAAGGCATTTCAATGAGAGAGAGGTAGTCAACTGGGTGTAATTCTAATAGGTCATAAATGCACATCTGCTGCTATGGTTTCCACTACAGATGCAAGGAAAAAGTGTCCTCGTCCTTTTGTCTATCTGATTGTGGCAGTTGAGATTGAATAGAGGTAGACAAAGGGGAAAAAAGAATGAGGAAAATTGAGAACATAGCAATGCAAATGTCATTTTTGACCTTTACTAGAAAAGTAATAATTTTGGTGGAGTATTGGGGGTAAAAGCCCCAATTGGGGCAGGTTTCAGAGCGAATAAGAGCAATAAAATTGGAATCAATATCAATAAATATTTTCAAGGATATTTTCAGAAAAGGAACAATACAGACATACTTTTTTTTTAGATGAGAAAATTGTTTTATTGCTTTTCAGATGGAAAATCTAACCACATTTCTCTGTGCTGTAGGGTTGATCTAGAGGCATGGTGTTATCAATCAGTACAGTGTATAGTGTGCTACATTAACAAATATCCCTAAAATGGCAGCGACATCCACAGCCACTAAAGTTTATTTCTCGCTCATGTTCAAGGTTCTCTAAGGGTTGACTGTGGCTGTTTTCTGTGTATTCTTAATTCTGGGACCCGGACTGATGGAGAAGACTCATTTATTCTTATTATTACTAATTATTTTTGTTATTTTAGCAAAGGGGGAAAATGGGTAGAACCACATTATAGCTCTTAAGGTTTTCGATCGGAAGTAACCCCACTAATTTCTGTTCATGTTTCATCTGCCAAAGCAAATCAATTAGCTATAACTGAAGTCATGGAAGTGAGTCAGTGAAATTCTTTCGAGTTAAGGACAGGGAAAGTCTTGCAAGTGTGTATTTGTCCCCTTGAGAGGTGTGGACAGTTTTTTACACAATAATACAACATACAAGAGGAAAACAATTCTGAGGATGTAGCAAGAGCAAGGTGTTCTATTGTTGGGTTGTCAAGAGTTGATGAAGTTTGATGGGTGAGAGTCAGCCTTATATTGGGTTCCTATCATTATTCTCTTATGAAAAGAGGAGCCACAAAAGATGGGGCCATTATTGTCACATGGGTAAATGGGTTAGTGGTGGTTTGTGCATGTTTTCTTGAGATAGAATTTCTTCAGTGCAGTAAGAAGCCAGGTCATATGCTAACAGTGAAGATGGAGCAGGAGGGATTGGGGATTAGAAGAGGAAGAAGAAGGTGCTATTTAGCAGAGCCTTTAAGGGAATTCATCAGAGAAATTGAGTATGATATACAGGCATCTCGATTAACTTACTGGAGGTTTGTGTTCATGAATTTAACGTGAGATAAGTCAGCATGATTAAATATCTTCTTTCATCTGTGCTGATCAGTAAAGGTGAGGCGGGAGCATGCTGGGTGGAGAGGTGGATTTCACCAGGGTTGGAGTTTTGCCAAGGAAGAATCAAGAATTAAGGCTGGATTAGAATTGAGGGTGTCTAAAGGATCGTGGATCTGATATGACTCCACAACTCTAAGAAAAGAAGATCCGGTACCACCATCCTCATTATGGAAATGACAAACGAATGAAACAAAACCATTTGTTACTTTCTACAAGATTCAGAGGGCTTGTATGTCTATGATCTCAGGCCTCAAAAAGAGTAAATCAGTTACCTTTTTCCCACGTAACTCTGTGTGTGTGTGTTAGTACAATTTTGTATGTTTGCCCTAGAATGTGAACCATAAATTTGTGAAATGAAAGCAGTGAATAGGAAAAAAAGTAAAGATACAGTTTTGTATTATCTGTAGCAAAAATATTACCACAGCTATGTAATCCACAAAAATGGAAGAAATTTATTAGGCATTTAATTTTTATCCAAGAGCAGTAAAATGAAGGCAGCTATGTAATTACGTAGGTGACTGTTAAAATATTAGACTTTTTGTTGAAATTTTTTGGCTCAGAAAACAGGTTTCATGCCATGCTGAAGAATTACTTAGTTTGATGAAAAAGTAAACAAGACATGACAGTGAAATCATACAATGTTGAAACAGGAAATAGCAAAAATGTATTTTTCTCAGTAAATAAGTGGCTGGCATAAGTTGTCCTCATTTTGGGGTCAAGATCTTATTTTGGTGTCTCAGCTGAAGATGCCCTCTTCACAATCCATTAGGTATTGTGACATTGATTAATGATTATCAAGCAGAAAGTATTTTTTGGAACTGCTTTGCACTAGGCAGGTAAGGCAGTCGCTACGACAGGGGCACAGGTTTCGAAGCAGTTCAGGAGGAGCCAAAGTCTTGCTGAGAAACCCAAGGCAGACAGCAATTAGAGGATAAGATAATGTATAATTAACTGCCATCGTGTGTGGGGTAGACAATTAGAGAACAAGGCAACACAGATGTTGTAAGGTGCTGATTATGGGTTTGAACAATAATGAAAAATGGAAGACAACATCATCAGCGTGGGCTGACGCTGTCAGGGGTGGTGTGTTTTCTCATGTGCTGTTACCCTCTAATCAATGTTGAGTTGGGTAGTATTCCCAGGAATGGCTGTTTGGCTTCGCTTCTCTTACTAGAGAATTGCTCTGCCTTATAAATGTAGAGACTGACATGTAGACACACTTGGATCATGAATTTCCATTCTACTCTACAGAAGTACAGCTGCAAAGAAAATCAAATCGCATTCAGTGCCTTTCTGGAATTTTCCCAAGTACTCAGTAGTCATTCTAGCTCACATCTTAACTCTGCTAGGGTTCAATAAGTATACCAAATGCATATTTTTTTAGCTAATTCCAAAATCTAATTCACTTTGATCAATAGTCATCTCCTATGAATTCCTTGTGTTTTCTTCACTATAAAATATTTTTGTGATTAATCTTTCAGTAGACCAAAGGTGGGATACTTTGAGATTATATTTCTACTAAATCATGAATGATTCATTCTTTTACTGAAAGTAAACACATCCATCATATTAAATCCATATCATGTTCTGTTGTATATTGTCACTTAAGTGTTTGTATTATTTTTAAACAGGTTATATAATTGCATAGAGCTTCAGGCTATCTACATAGACAAAATATCTGAATAAAAGTCCAATGATCATATTTTATCTTGTCAGTTTAAATTATGTTTAATGATTTTAATTCCAGGGAAAACTCTAATGTACCAAGTTACCAACTGAAATGTGCCCAGTATCAATCCTTTATTTTTAAATATAACATTGTAAGTTGTTAAGTAAGTTGTTAACTCTTACCCCAAAAAGACATAATGTTCCCTTTTCTTATCATATGCTAAAATAACAATTTCTAACAATGAATGTGCCATTTTTATAAGCCAGCAAGCTATGCAAGTAAGGATCTCAATAGAAGATTTAAACAAAATAATTATTTTGTTCCATATTCTGTTGCTTTTGTTTTTTGATGAGATAATTAATTTTCATGGAATTTTAAATGATCAATTTGTAGTAAATTTTGGGAAATATGTTCATTATTTAATCACAAATTTACTATCTTAAACACATTGACAACGTCAAACTTGTCTGCAGCAAATGGTTATATTAAAAATTTGCCATAGGGGTGAGAACTGCAATTTATACTATTTCCAAGCTATCAATGCTTCAGTTATTACATGTGTTTATATATATATGTGTGTATGAACATGTGTGTGTGTGTGTGTGTGTGTGTGTGTGTGTGCGCATGTATACACAAATTTTAAAGTAATGGCTTACTGAAAGGCCTTTTTTTCTTTTCATATGACTAAGATATCTGAAATTCTGCCCAAAATTGCTAAGATTATATGCCCTTCTGAAAAATTGCAATGTGTTTATAACATATTTTTATGAT